>NW_027361675.1:18975000-21497500 GCF_039654945.1 Dendrobates tinctorius | reverse complement strand
TCAGCC
The DNA here is from genome assembly GCF_039654945.1 of Dendrobates tinctorius. Classification (NCBI taxonomy): domain Eukaryota; kingdom Metazoa; phylum Chordata; class Amphibia; order Anura; family Dendrobatidae; genus Dendrobates; species Dendrobates tinctorius. The sequence goes on along the minus strand of NW_027361675.1, from coordinate 21,497,494 downwards.
CTAACCCTAGCCCTAACCCTAGCCCTAACCCTAACCCTAGCCCTAGCCCTAACCCTAGCCCTAACCCTACCCTAACCCTAACCCTAGCCCTAACCCTAACCCTAACCCTAGCCCTAACCCTAACCCTAGCCCTAACCCTAATGGAAAAATGGAAATAAATACATTTTTTTTATTTTATTATTTTTCCCTAACTAAGGGGGTGATAACGGGGGGTTTGATTTACTATTTATGGCGGTTTTTATGTTTGGCAGCTGTCACATGCTAAAAGACGCTTTTTATTGTAAAAATAGTTTTTGCATCACCACATATTGAGAGCTCTAATTTTTCTGTATTTTGACCCACCGAGTCATGTGAGGTCTTATTTTTTGCGGGACGAGTTGACGTTTTTATTGGTACCATTTTCGGGCATGTGACATTTTTTGATCACTTTTTATTCCGATTTTTGGGACGCAGAATGAACAAAAACCAGCGTTTCATGAATTTCTTTTGGGGGGCTGCGTTTACACCGTTCCGCGTGCGATGAAATTGATAAAGCGGTTTTATTCTTCGGGTCAGTATGCTTACAGAGATACCTTATTTAGGTCGTTTTTTTATGTTTTGTCGGTTTTATGCAATGAAAACTATTTTATATAAAAAATAATTATTTTTGCATCGCTTTATTCTGCGAGCTATAACTTTTTTATTTTTTCGCTGATGATGCTGTGTGGTGGCTCGTTTTTTGCGGGACAAGATGACGTTTTCAGCGGTACCAAGGATATTTATATTTGTCTTTTTGATCGCGCGTTATTACACTTTTTGTTTGGCGGTATGATAATAAATCATTATTTTTTGCTTCGTTTTTTATTTTTATTTTTTAAGGGGTTCGCTAAAGGGGTTAACTAATGGGACAGTTTTATAGGGCGGGTCGTTACGGACGCGGCGATACCTAATATGTGTACTTTTATTGTTTTTTTTTTTATTTCTAAAAAATGGATTTATTTGGGGAATATTTTTTTTTTTTCTAATTTATTTGGCGATTTTTTTAAATTTATTTTAACACTTTTTTTTATTTTTATTTTTACTTTATTAAATAGTCCCAGGTGGGACATCACTGTCCTGTGACAGATCGCTGATCTGTCACATCACAGATCACTGTGACAGATCAGCAATCTGTCACAGGCACTGCAGAAGGCTTCCTCATGCCTGCGCTTTGCAGGCACTGAGGAAGCCAGCTTCCTGCAGGCCCCCGAAGGCCCTCGTCGCCATCTTGGATTCGGGGGCCTGCAGGAAAGGAGCCCCCCGCAGCAGCGCTGCACATCGCGCTGCCGTGGGGGGCTCAGGGAAGCAAGGAGGGAGCCCCCTCCCTGCCGATGCTTCCCTTTAACCCCCGGTACACCGCGATCATGTTTGATCGCGGTGTGCAAGGGGTTAACGTGTCGGGGGCGGTCAGTGACTGCCCCTGACACATTGTGCCGGGTGTCAGCTGTGATAATCAGCTGACACCCGGCCGCGATCAGCGGCGCTCACCACGTGGGCGCCGCTGATCGCGATAGACGTACTATCCCGTCCATGGGCATAGGGGCCCGGGTCCCATGGACGGGATAGTACGTCTCATGTCAGGAAGGGGTTAATGGTCATATAATGATCTAGGAAAATTCCACTCTTTTGACAAGAAGGTAAGTATATGTTCATTCACTTGCTTTTTGGCGCACAATTTGAATTTTATTGTCCCACTCTGTTGGGTCATGGCTATGATCTTTTTATAAAGTCATTTTAAGTCATTATTTTCTTCTCAGTACTCAATATCCCCAATGCCATTTATAATTGATTGTATGTAATATTGGTATACAAGTCTACTATAAGTGCAATAATTAAAGACAATTCCATCTGTCAATAAATAAAATAAAGCATTCAATTTGCCTATTATGCACCTGAGTTCACTCAAACATGTAAAAATGATTCACCCAATCTATCCCTTTGACAGTTAAACGGTGTATTAGTTACTTAACCCTGAAGTGAGTTGTATCTCCACTCTCTAGAATACCTAGTTTGTAAAAGTTTTGCATTCATGACATTAAACACACATTAAAGTTTTCAAATATTTCTTTGGAAAAACAACATTCTGCCCTTTTCACACTTTGACCACGATTAAGTATTGTGATACTAACTTTATTTTCACTATGACAAAATGCCCGCTTGAAGATTATCATTATTTATCCTAATGTTTGGACTTAGCAGTCAAAACTTCACCACATCCTTTTGCTTTATGCAAGAAATGAAACCACAAAGAGTTAAAAACAAATCTCTGGAACTAAGTGATAAACCCAAGTTTGAGTCCAACAGTATCTTAAATATTTTTCACTGATTTATTTCCCACTGCTTATTAACCAATGACAGTTAAGTCTAGTGATGAACGAGTATACTCGTTGCTCGGGTGTCCTCCGTGTATTTTGACCTGCTCGAAGATTTAGTTTTCGTCGTCTCAGCTGCATGATTTGTGACTGCTAGACAGCTTGAATACATGAGTGGAATGCCTGTTTGTTAGGGAATTCCCACATGTATTCAGCCTGTCTACAAGTCGCAAATCATGCAGCTGAGATGACGAAAACTAAATCTCCGAGCACTCCAAAATACTCGGAGGACACTCGACCATGCTTGGGAAAACCTGAGCAACGAGTATACTCGCTCATCACTAGTCAAGTCTCATGAATTGCTTAGTAAACATCTCAAAAACAGTTTCAAAATTTAAAAAGGCTAAATTGTTTTCTTTCCATCACTATTGAAAGTAGTTTCCCTAAGGACCCATGATCTTATGCAAGCACTGTTTTATATGGAGACACTATAGGGCTAACATAAAAGTGCTTGAGCCATCTACTGCATCTCCATATGCCTCTGATTTCATACAGAGGCATCAGAGGTTCTGTCACAATCTTGTCATATTCCAATGAATAAAAGATGAATGGAGGCATTGCTTCAAGCAGACAATATTGTCATACAAGTTATGGGCTCTGGTGAGATGGATTCTCAAAGCTGTAGGTCTCAATGAGCAGCACGGATCTGAAGTAATAGTGGATCAGTGAGGCCCAGGACAGCTGGATATTCAGATTGTTTCCTCCTACATGTGACAAAGCTAGGAGGTTGATTGAACTCCACCATCTCCAATCTGTTGTCCATGGAAATGCTGGCTTTCTGCCTGATAGACACAGACGGTTTCCGAAAGCTGAACTCTGTCGCAGTCCCCCAGTACCAGTTGCCCAGTTGCCATTATTTCTCTAAGAAAGCTGTGCCTGCGCTACACCAGCATATCGCAGACAACATCATCTGTTCCTTGACTAAATCTGTCTTGCAGAGAGCATTTCACCACAGACACTTGTACGAGTAAGCACGGCCAAGGGCATTATATTTCGCTGACTGGGCACTGGGTGACTCTGGGCAGGTGGGGAAGGAGCTACTCCTCAAGTCTTGGAATCCCCATGGCTTGCAGGACAAACCTCTTTATTTCACACTTTGTGCACTGCTTCTGCCTCCTCCACCTCCTCTAAGGCCTCTACCTGCACCCTAAGTCTCTGCCTTAATGAGACATGCGTTCCAACAGTGCACAGCAAATTCCCACCATCTCCGTACTGCGCAGCCAGGGCTCACCGCAATCAGGCAGTGTTAAAATTGATATGCCATGAAGATCGCAGTCATACAGCTGAAGAGTTGTGGACAGCTCTCCAGGTTGAGTTTGAGCAATGGCTGTCTCCGCTCTATCTGTATCCAGGAAAGACTGTGCGTGTCCGGTAATGGTGCAAACCTGGTGGCGGCCCTACAGCGAGGCAAACTCACACACGTGCCTTGCATGGCTCACGTCCTCAACCTGGTGGTACAGCAATCTCTCCGCCACTTTCCTGGCCTGGATGAGTTGGTGCAGAAAGCACTGAAGCTGTGTGCTCGCTTCCACCGTTCGCACCCCTCCGGTCATTGACTCGCATCGATACAGAGTTCTTTGTCCATGCCAGTTAATAGGTTTATATGCGATTTGCTGACATGGTGGAATTCCACTCAGCACGTTTCAACAACTTTGGCAGCAGCAACTAGCTATGACACAGTATGTCATGTCATATAGCCTGGGCCAATGCAGTACGGACGTATGGCTTATCGTATTTACAGAGTGGTCATAGATTAAGGACCTCTGCAACCTTCGGCACAGTTTTGAGATGGCTACTAAGATGGTTAGTGCTGACAATGCCATCATCAGCATCAAAATTCCAGTCATCCACATGCTGGAGCAGACTTTGAATAGCCTTCGGGAGGAGGTGGTGGTCCCAGAGAAAGAAGAGGAAACAGAGGAGGAGGCGGAAGGGATAACAATGTCTCAAAGTTCCAGACTGTCTTCACACAGGTGGCTGCCAAGGGAGGGTGGATTACTGTGGTTGGGGGGGTTGGTGATACTAGACTGTTAGTGAAGGTGCAAGAGCCGAGGAACAAATGGAGGAGGAAGAGGTGATGGGCGAGCAACTGTCAGGAGATGAAGAGGATAATCCTCCCCTCTATGTTGCTCGTAATTAGCGGAAGGGGATGGATGAAACAAGCATCAGTGTTACCAAGCCACCAACACAGCATGGGCCTGTACCTCATGGAAGAGCCCGATATGAGTGCCTTCTTGCTGCACATGATTCCCTTATTTTTATGATTCAAAATAGTGCTGACTAGTGGGTTGCCACTTTTTTAAATCCATGTTATAAGAGTAAATTTTGCCAGATGCTTCCTGCCTTGAAAAGGGACCCACGAATGCTGGAGTATCGAAACATGCTTTTACATAGCCTTAAGAGAGGTTTTCCCCAAGACATCAGTGAGGCACACAGAGTGCATTGCGGCTCTAGACTTCCAACCTCCGACACGTCAATTCGTCAATGCCAAAACATTAGCCACTGCAGCATCAGTGTAAGTGGCAGAAGAAGTTTGTGTGAGTCTTTTGACATATTTTCATATTTTTCAGTCTAGCTCATGCACCAGCACAACAGAGTCCAAGTCTAACATGTGGTGAATGACTAGAGATAGCGGTGCAGGAGTATCTAGAACTCAATATCTAAACCATCATGGAGGGTATGAACCCTTTTATATTTTGGTCTTCAAGAATGGATGGGTAGCCTGAGCTTGCCTGTCATATCTTGGAGGTTTTATCATGCCCGGCAGCCAGCGTTCTCTCAGAACGTGTCTTCAATGCTGCTGGTGGTGTCCTGATGGATAAGAGCAGCCGGCTATCCCCTGAAAGTGTAGACCACCTAACTTTCATCAAGATGAACACGTCATGGATCTCCAAGGACTTTTTCACTCCAATCGCAGACTGTACAGACTAGGCGATGTAGTTTTTAGTGTCCTGCATTGATTTTGCATTATTGCAATCTGTGATATCTTTAGTGTGGTTTCTGTGACTACTGCGGCTGCAGATGTTAACAGTAATTTTTGGAAATGTGAACACTACTGGTTGGGTCTTCATCTGCTGGGTTGGCTGCAGTGGAAGAGGTGTCACTCCCTATTATACTATTTCTACTCTGGTGAAATTAATGCCACTTTGTTGGCGCCTGCCACTCATTTTTGGAAATGTGAACATTCCTGGTTGGGTCTCCATCTACTGGGTTGGCTGTAGCAGAAGAGGTGTCGGTCCCTATTATACTGTTTCTACTCTGGTGAAATTGATGCCACTTTGGTGGTGTCTGTCAATATTTTTTGGAAATGGGGAGGCTCCTAATGGGGTCTCTACATCTGCTGGATTGGCTGTAGTGGAAAATATGTTGCTCCCCATTATGCTATTTCTACTCTGGTGAAATTGATGAGACTTTGGTGGTGTCTGCACCTAATTATTTAAGAAATTTGAAGACTCTTGATTGGGTCTCCATCTGCTGCGTTGGCTGTAGTGGAAGAGATGTCACTCCCCATTATACTGTTTCTACTCTGATGAAATTAATGCCACTTTGTTGGTGTCTGCCACTAAGTTTTGGAAATGTGAACACTCCTCTTTTGACTCTCATCTGCTGGGTTGGCTATAGTGGAAGAGGTGTCTGTCCCTATTATGCTATTTCTACTCTGGTGAAATTGATGCCACTTTGGTGGTGTCTGCCACTATTTTTTGGAAATATGGAGACTCCTGATTGGGTCTCTCTATCTGCTGGGTTGGCTGTAGAGGTAGAGATGTCACTCCCCAATATATTATTTCTACTCTGGTGAAATTGATGCCATTTTGTTGGTGTTTGCCACTAATTTTTGGAAATGTGAACACTCCTGGTTGAGTCTCCATCTGCTGTGTTGGCTGTAGTTGAAGAGATGTCTGTCCTTATTATACTATTTTTACTCTAGAGAAATTGATTCCACTTTGGTGGTGTCTGCCACTAATTTTTGAAAAAGTGGAGACTACTGATTGGGTCTCTATTTGCTGAGTTGGCTGTAGTTGAAGAGATGTCGCTTCCCATTATACTATTTCTATTCTGGTGAAATTTATGTCACTTTGTTGTTGTCTGCCACCAATTTTTGGAAATGTGAACACTCCTGGTTGAGTCTCCATCTGCTGTGTTGACTGTAGTGGAAGAAGTGTCAGTCCAGTTATACAAGATTTACTCTATTGAAATTGATGCCACTTTGGTGGTGTCTGTCACTAATTTTTGGAAATGTGCAGACTACTGATTGGGTCACTGTCATGTGTGTTGTCTGTAGCACTAGGCCTCCAAGACCGGCAGGCCCTCACTACCTTTGAGGCAATGACCCATTTTACGATCCTTACATTTTTCTGACAAAGTAGTCTACGAAACTGATTTTTGTACCACTCGAGTGTGGCTGAGCATAAAAGCAGGTTGAGCTGTTGCATGTGTTATCAGGACTCACAGCACACAGGCCTACACCAATGCCTCACTCACCTCATCTTAATTTGAAGTTCAATTCAAAGCTGTAAATGCTGGCCCAGACACTGATACCTCATGCATGGCTGATTGCTGTAGAGCCAATCTAAAATTTGTACTGTGGGTGAATTGAGGCCACTTTCCTGGTGTCTGCGCCTAATTTGACATGGTTTGGCAGCTTTTGGGCCCGGTTGAAGGTGTTGTGTATGTATTTGTTTTTGCCTCCCAGTGGCTCCAATGTCATTCGGCTATGTTCAATGGATATTTGACGAATATTGCAAAATCGGCGATTGTAATCCTAACCAAACATTGAAGTATTCGCTCTTCTCTAGTCACGGCACTCTTTTTTTATTTTCTGTATTTTATACCCAGTTCCAATTATTGTATGTTTGAATACTACCTGAATTGTAATTTTATGTCATGAATTGGCTATTGATAGACAAACACCTGGATTAGACTTTAAACCCTCACTCTTGATTTGACTTTAGAGTGTTTAACTATTCTGTTCTTCTTGTGTCTCATCTAGATTTTTACCTAGCATTGGCCAACTCTACATTTGGAACTGGATTTTGTCATAGTTTAGTAAGTCTAGTAATTGGCTCTAATATTGCATTCTATTGCAAGGGCTTCTTATTCACTACTTCAATAGATCACATTAAACATTAAAGCATCAACATCAAGTTGTTTTGTACAACATTTGCAACATGAATCAATGTTAGTAACTTATTATGTTGCCTACCACAAGATTTTCATCAAAAGAGCTAGTAAACCCAGAATGCTCCCATCAACAAGACATATTTATATTCATGTATGGATTTAAAATGTTTGTCTAGAGAACAATGTGGTGCACTTCTCTTACCACTTTGCAGCACTTATATGTAGGCCATATAATATACATGTCTATATTCTGTGCCTAAATTAAAATCTAGCCCTTGAATGTCCGCAAAACTGGATAAAGGAACAAGGCAATGCATTAAATGAGATATGCTTGCTTTAAGATTGCACATTAAATTTTTAGAGATTTGGAGAACCACATAAAGGACCAGGCTTGTACATAGGTTTTGTGCACCCTTTGAAGACATTAAAATACGTTGCAACCCCATAAATAAGAAGTGCTGAGCTAGTGGTGTGGTCTGGCACAGGGAAACTTTGCATGCTGTACAATCAGCAGTACACAGTGTAATTACATAGTATAGGTTCTTAACAGAACAGAATAACAAAATATGCTTTATGCCTCAAATGAAATACTGCACTTGCCAGCAACTAGTGACTGCAGAAAATAGACACTAACACTAAAACAAAACAGAAAATAGCTATAGCTTATCAATAATAATAAACATTGAAAAATGAGAGAACACCGAAGCATATGAGAAACATCAGAGGTTATTTCTGCAAAGAAAAGAGATTATACCATCTGAAAGGAGAAAAAAATAACTTTATGTAAATGATTAGCTCAGATCAACATTCAAAAGCTTTTGTAATTGTATACTTATGTGGAGACCTCACATACAAGTTATAGTGATAAGGCTAAAGATGTACTACAAAAATAGTGTACAATGTGATCAACTTGAAGGAGTTGTCCATCTTGATAACACTGAGTTGCAATAAAGAGTCCCAGTTAGTGATGAGCGAATGTGCTTGGCACTGCTCGATACTCGATCGAGCATTGGGGTGTTCAGGCATGATCAGTACTCGATCAAGTATTCCATTCCCTAGTCCCTAGTGCGGGGACTCGAGCATGACACTTTCATGCTCGAGTCCCTGCACCGCATGTTTCGTGGCTGTTTTTCAACCACTAAACATTAGGGGACTGCCTGCCAATCACGTTAATGCCATAGCCATGTTGGCCGGCCGCATTATGTCATCTGGTTTATATACGACCCATCGCATGATGCTCGCCACACTGTACCCCATAAACAGAATAGGGATAGCTGCTGGAGAAGGGAAAATTTGCATTCCAGTCCTATAGACAGGGTTTATATTGTCTTACAGTCCTTCTTGCTGAAACCTATAATCAATAGTCCTTTTCAGAGCTCCATTTATTCTCTTCAATATAAATACCACTGTTAGCTTTATTTAGTGTAGGGATAGCAGCTGGAGAAGGGAAAGTTTGCATTACAGACCTATAGTTAGGGTTTATATAGCCTTACAGTCCTTCCGACTGAAACTTATAACCAAAACTCCTTATTAGGACTACAGCTATTCTATTTGAGTCTCTATTAATATTGCTTTTAGCTGCATACCTAATTTAATATGTGCAGGGCATGCTGTAAGGGATGGGAAATGGATTCTCTGCTGATGGTGGATGCAGAGGCTGAGTCGCTGGGTCAGGTGAAACTGTGCCTGCTGCGGGAGCACAATAAACAGGTGGTCAGTTGGATGACAAATAATGCTTCTAGTATGTTTCCCAGCACCACCTTGTCTTCCACACGGTCCAGTCTGGGTCACATAATGCTCACCCTGATCCTCCTTTCTCCTACCATTGCAAGTCCTAGGAGACAAGTGATCTTATTCTTGGACACTCCGAGGAGCTCATTACATTTCCATTTTTTTTTGATTTTGGCCACTCACTTTGCAAATTTCTAGAGACATGAGGAGATGGTCTGTAGTGATGCCCAAATATTTGAGAAGCCACAGTCAGTAGAAGACTATGATGGGAATGGAAATCAGTGTCTCAAGAGGTAGATGATGATAAAACACAGTTGCCAGCAACTCATGTTGTTAGGTCAACAATTTTTCACGGTGATCTGCTGTGAAGACACTGAGCTTGAACTGCGGTGACCTCATAACTGGCATTTTCCCACGGTCAAGAGGTCACCGCAGTTCAGGCCAGCTGGGAGTGCAGCCTCAGTGACATCACCTCTAGTCACTGAAGCTGTGCTTCCAGCAGTTCATTCACCAGTGGTTTTTAGCCGGGACGGTCGCATCTTGGCACCGTCCAGGTTGAAAACTGTTTATCCCCCAGACATGGATTACAGCATGGGGCAGAACGACGGGCAGGTATGGTATATTGATGTTTTTTCATTTTACTTTTGTTACAGGAGATCAAGGGCTTTGGTGGAATTAGGCAAGGTCATAACTATGGTTTAGTTGAGATTATTAAAGGAGTCTGTGTCTTTTTTTCAATTAAAGGACTTTTTTCTAGGTGTCTGTGTTTTCTTACAATGAGACTATGGGGTTAGTAATGGGGGTGTCATTGACACCTCTCCATTACTAACCTCGAGGCTTGATGTCACCAGACAATTAAAAGGTGACATCAACCCTGCCAAATATTACCCCACTTGCCACCGCTACAGAGCAAGTTGGAAGAGCGAGGCTAAGTTCCAGAATTTGCACATCTTAGAGATGCACCTCTTCTGGGGGGGCAGTATCCATGGCCCCTTCCTAGGCTATTAATATCAGCCCGCAGTTGTCTGCATAGCCTTTGCTGGTTATTAATTATAGGGGGACCCAGTCAATTTTTGGGTGGTTCCCCATTTATTAGCCAGTAAAGTCTAAGTATACAGTTGTGAGCTGATATTAATAGCCTTGGAAGCTCCACGGGTATTACCCCCTTCCCAGACTGTAAACATCTGCCCCAGTCATCGTTTTCCTTCTACTGGTCATGAAAATTGTGTGGGAGTCCAGGCCATTTTTTTCTGAAAAATAATCTTTTATTATTTAATACTTGTACAGTAATTTGCACACACACACTGTACTAATAATATTTGTCACTGACATCTATATATCTACCTATTCTTTTTGTATTTACTCTATGTAATCCATCGCTTCTATTCTGTCGGCTCCTGCAGTGATTTTACAGAACCCGGCAGATGAATTACCGGCTTTTCTTCTATCTCTCTTTGCAATATATATATATATATATATATATATATATATATATATATATGTGTGTCACTGACATATATATACATCTATTCTATGTAAATATATATCTATTCTAACCTGTCACTCTGTGATTATACTGGACCTGGCAGATTAATTGCCTGCTTTTAATCTATCTATCTATATATACTGTATATATATATTTTATAATATATATATTTTTTTATAAAAAAAACTTTGCTCTTCAAAGATAGCGCCGCCCGCACCTGCGCAGTAGCCGCTATTGGAGATCCAATTTTTTTTTTCACTTTTTATATTTACCTTATATACAAGTCATTGTACAGAAAAGACTGTTTTCTAAGGTTTTTTTTCTGTAAAATCCATTTTATATTCGGTTTTGGATGTTTTATTGTTTTTCCATAAAAGTGACAACATTGTTCCCAGCAGTGACATGTGAGATGGAGATGCATCCAACCATCTTACCCATGCTTTTCCCATTCCAATTTTTCTATCCATGTCAGCGATGTTCCTGCCCCCTGACCTCCTTGGAGGGTCTGCTAGAAAAATGCTTGAGTTTCCCATTGACCTCGATTATACTTGTAACTTGAGTCGAGCTCGTCCGAGCATCCGACCTGCTTGAGTAACTAGCACTCGAGCATTTTAGTGCTGACTTATCACTGGTCCTATTGATAAAGTGTTCAATGCAGATCCATCTTCTTCAGTCCCCAGCGATCAGTTATTGCTTCCAAGAAAAGCTATGCATATGGAAAATATAGCATTACATAGTGTCTAATGAAATGAATGGAGAGCTACAGGGGTTGGCCAAAATAATGGAAACACCTGGAAACATCAACAAAAGTTAGTTTAATATGGTGTAGGTCCACCTTTTGCGGCGATTACAGCCTCGATTATCCGAGGTATGGATTCATACAAGGTGTGAATTGTTTCCAAAGGAATTGTAGCCCATTCTTCAGTTAAAACACCCTCCTGTTCTTTGAGCGACGATGGCGGCGGAAATTGACGTCTAACTTGAATCTCTAAAATCGACCATAAATGCTCAATAATGTTGAGGTCTGGGGATTGTCAGGGCCAGATGAGATGCTCAACTTCATTAGAATGTTCTCGTGCCATGCTTTAACGATTCTAGCTGTATGAATTGGTGCATTATCATCCTGAAAGATGGCGTTCCCCAGCCGGGAACAGTGCTTGAATCATAGGATGCACTTGGTCGCACAAAATGCCTAAGTAATCTCGGCTGTCAATTCTTCCATGAAGGGATATCATTGGTCCGGCGGATCTCCACGAAATAGCACCCCAGATCATCACAGAACCTCTGCCATGTTTTACGGTTGGGAGAACGCAGTCTGGATGGAAAGCTTCTTTCGGCTGTCTCCAAACGTACACTCGACCGGAGGTCGGAAATAGGGTAAATGATGATTTGTCTGAGAATATCACATGTTTCCACTGCTCGAGGGACCAATTCTGGAGGTTTCTACACCACTCTAAACGCTTGGAAACATTTGTCATTGAGAGCAGCGGTTTTCTAATTGCAGCTCTTCCGTGGAATCCAGATTTCTGCAGATCCCGACGAACAGTTTTCGTGGAAACTGGGTTCTGTAGGTGTTCATTGAGCTCAGCAGTGATTTTCAGAGCCGTGGTCTTGCGATCCTCTCTCACAATTCGCTTTAGAGTCCGACGGTCTCACAGTCAACTTCAACTTTCGGCCGGACCTGTACTTTGCTGAGGAAATTTTTACTTCTCTTTCAAACGCAGTCAATACTTTGGAGACAGTACCTCTTGACACGCCAAGCATTCGGGCACTTTCTGTTACACTAGCGCCTGCCATACGAGCATCAACAATTTGGCCTCTTTGAAAATCCGAGAGGTCTGCCATTGGTATCAGGTTCTCACCAATGTTCTTACAATTCTGCAAAACAAATAGTTAATTTACATACACATATCACATAACACAAATAATCAACTACAAAACATTACCATATGTCACGGTTTGCATGTTTATAACATGTTCGAAGATTATGATGCCAAAACGTTAGGTGTTTCCATTATTTTGTCCAATTCCTGTAGGCCTCTTTGTGTCCAGCTCTTTTCTATGGTTCTCTGTTTTGGGTACCCTAGAACATCTATATGTCATAGTAACATAGGTAGCAACGCCGAAAAAAGACATTTGTCCATCCAGTTCAGCCTATATTCCATCAGATCAATAAATAAATAATAAATAATCTTTATTTTTATATAGCGCTAACATATTCCGCAGTGCTTTACAGTTTGCACACATTTTCATCACTGTCCCCGATGGGGCTCACAATCTAAATTCCCTATCAGTATGTCTTTGGAGTGTGGGGGGAAGCCGGAGCACCCAGAGGAAACCCACGCAAACACAGGGAGAACATACAAACTCCTTGCAGATGTTGTCCTTGGTGGGATTTGAACCCAGGACCCCAGCGCTGCAAGGCTGCAGCACTAACCACTGAGCCACCGTGCTGCCCCATCAAATCCCCAGATCTACGTCCTTCTAAAGAACCTAATAACTGTAAGATACAATATTGTTACACTCCAAGAAGACATCCAGGCCTCATTTGAACCCCTCGACTGAGTTCGCCATCACCACCCCTCAGGCAAGGAATTCCAGATTCTCACTGCCCTAACAGTAAAGAATCCTCTTCTATGTTGGTGGAAAAACCTTCTCTCCTCCAGACGCAGAGAATGTCCCCTTGTGACCGTCACTTTCCTTGGTGTAAACAGATCCTCGGAGAGATATTTGTATTGTCCCCTTATATACTTATACATGGTTATTAGATCGCCCCTCAGTCATCTTTTTTCTAGACTAAATAATCCTAATTTTGCTAATCTCTCTGGGTATTGTAGTTCCCTCATCCCCCTTATTAATTTTGCTGCCCTCCTTTGTACTCGTTCTAGTTCCATGATATCCTTCCTGAGCACCAGTGCCCAAAACTGTACACAGTACTCCATGTGCGGTCTAACCAGGGATTTGTACAGAGGCAGTATAATGCTCTCATCATGTGTATCCAGACCTCTTTTAATGCACCCCATGATCCTACTTGCCTGGCAGCCGCTGCCTGACACTGGCTGCTCCATGAAAGTTTATCATTAACTAGGATCCCCAAGTCCTTCTCCGTGTCAGATTTACCCAGTGGTTTATCATTCAGTGTGTAATGGTGATATTGATTCCTTCTTCCCATGTGTATAACCTTACATTTATCATTGTTAAACCACATCTGCCACCTTTCGGCCCAAGTTTCCAACTTATCCCGATCCATCTGTAGCAGAACACTATCTTCTCTTGTATTGACTGCTTTACATAGTTTTGTATCAACTGCAAATATCGATATTTTACTGTGTAAACCTTCTACCAGATCGTTAATAAATATGTTGAAGAGAATAGGTCCCAACACCGACCCCTGCGGTCCCCCACTGGTCACAGTGACCCAGTTAGAGAATATACCATTTATAACCAACTTCTGCTTTCTATCACTAAGCCAGTTACTTACCCATTTACACACATTTTCCCCCAGACCCAGCATTCTCATTTTGTGTACCCACCTCTTGTCTGGCATGGTATAAAACGCTTTGGAAAAATCAAGATATACCACGTCCAATGACTCACCTTGGTCCAGTCTATAGCTTACCTCTTCATAAAAACTGATTAGATCGGTTTGACAGGAGCGATTCCTCATAAACTCATGCTGATATGGGCTTAAACAGTTATTCTCATTGAGATAATACAGAATAACATCCCTCAGAAACCTTTCAAATATTTTACCAAAAATAGAGGTTTGACTAACTGGCCTATATTTTCCAGGTTCACTTTTAGAGCCCTTTTTGAATATTGGTACCACATTTGCTATGCGCCAGTCCTGTGGAACAGACCCCATCGCTATAGAGTCCCTAAAGAAAAGAAATAATGGCTTGTCTATTACATTAATTAGTTCTCTTAGTGCTCATATGTGTATGCCATCTGGACCCGGAGATTTATCTAGTGTCGCACCTCTTCTTGGGTTATGTCTTAGTAGGACATATTGAAAGAGCTTGACCAAATGACATATTCTCTTTAATATGCATATTCTCAAGATTAATATGCTCCTCTATCGCCTTTCAAAAGTGTTATTGAGGCTAATAATGGAACTTAGTGCGATAATGCACGTTCAAGAGACCATTGTCATTTTGAAACTGGAAAGGGCTTCCCTAAACGGCTGTAACACATTTGAAAGCACCTGACACCATTACTCTCCCACAAACCTACTCAATTGATGGTGCACATTTGATCACAAGATGTACTACTGAAATCTACCAATTCTTTGTTTGTATATTAGATTTCTAAAATAGTGATGCCCATATATTATTTCAGAGTCAGGTTCTACTGCTCCAAGGACAGTATGTTGACAATTTCCTTAATCATCACTTGAGAAGAGATAGGAGAATCGATTTGCATCTCAGTCCTTGGCCCCCTTCTCTTCTCTCTCTACACGGCCCGAATTGGACAGACCATCAGCAGATTTGGCTTTCAGTACCATCTTTATGCTGATGACACACAACTATATGGCTGTGTGCTCACGTAGCGTTTTTTAAGCATTTCTGCAGCGCTTTTAGACAAGCGATTCTGCTGCAGAAATGCTTAAGAAAAGCATCCAATTTTTAATGAAAAACGCACATGTTGTGCCAATGGTGCGTTTTTAACCGCTGTGGAAACGCTTAGCGGTTAAAAACGCAGCATGTTCATTAATTTTGCGGAATCGCACGCGATTCCGCATACCATCAATTGTATGGGCAAAAACGCTTAGGAAAACGCATGCAAAAACGCTTGACAAACGCTTACAAAACGCTTACAAAAGCGCGTCAAAAAACGCATGCGTTTTCCCGGGAGCAGAGTGTGCGATTCTGCTCAGGTTTATTCTGCTTCAGAATCGCTACGTGGGCACATAGCCTCAACGTTATCCCCCCGACCTTACCCCCGCTGTACTACAGAACGCCAGTGACTGTCTGTCCACAGTCTCCAACATCATGTCCGCTCTCTATCTGAAACTCAACCTCTCCAAAACTGAACTTCTTCTGCTCCCGCCATCTACTAACCTTCCTAAATCTGACATTTCCTTCGCCATGGGTGGCATCATAATAACACACCGGCAGCAGGTGCGCTGTCTGGGTGTTATGTTTGACACCAATCTCTCCTTCACATCCGATATACAATCTCTTGCTCGCTCTTGACTCTTACACCTAAAGAACATCTCTAGAATCGGCCCTTTTCTCCATGGAAACAACAAAAACCCTCACTGTAGCATTGATCCACTCCCGCCTGGACTACTGCAACGCTCTATTAATTGGCCTCCCCATTACTCGACTATCTCCTCTCCGGTCCATACTTAATGCAGCAGCCAGGGTCATCATTCTAGCTAATCGGTACTCGGACACATCCACTCTTCGCCAGTCATTACATTGGCTGCCCATTCATTATTGGATCCAATTCACTAATCAAAGTCATTCTATGTGTAACTGTGCATGTGTAGCCCATTCACTATCTCCATCCATCTCTCACTCCCTCAAGATGGCTGGGCCATCATTGTAAATGCACCATTGTAAATACACACCTGTACTTTGTATCTCCCCCACCTCATTGTAGATTGTAAGCTCTCACGAGCAGGGCCGTCTTATCTTGCTTTAATTATTGTATTGTTAACGTTGTTACTTATGACTTGTGTTTTGAAACTGTTAAACTGTAAAGCACTGCGGAATATGTTGGCGCTATATACAGTAAATAAAGATTATTATTATTATTTGCATGACTCCAGTCATTCAGCTAGGTGAGTAATATGTGACCACTGGATGGGAGGCTTGTAAATCTCCTTACCCCCTGGCATTCCCAGCTCAATTGATTAGCCAGGCTGGCATGACATCATTATTGTGGCATGATACACAGACAACGTTGCTCTAGACCTGCTAATCAAAGAGGATGAGTAGGAAATGTCAGGAGCTAAGGAGATTCACAGGCTTCCCTTCCAGTGGTCACAGATTATTGACTTGGCCAGTTGAATGGAGTCATGTGAATCAATTCTCCCACCATTACACTCGAGATTATGATATCTCATGCTTTCGGAAATCTATTCCTTGAAGCTTGGGGCGAGGATGAATTTTCTCAAGAGTTGTGGAGTTGCCAAATTATGCATAAAAACATAATTATCTCTAAGATGGAGAAAAATAAAATCCAAGAAGAATATCCAAATGACTTCAGGCATATGGAACCTTAGTAGCGCTTGGTGGTTGTGGTAGAGATATGTAAAATAGGACAAATTATATTAAAAAAATCTATCATTTCTGCATTTTACCTCAAAGGGTATATGCACCCTTTTTTTTAAAGAAAAAAAAAATGTGTACTCACTTACTTTCCCTTGCTTTGCACATTCTTTAGCAACCATTGACTTTCTGCAGCGATCACATGCCCATATGACAGGATGACAGAAATAGAAAGTATAGACAGGGTCTCTGTATATTCTGTTCTGTTAGCACGGACGTCTACCTACTGCAGCCACCCATTCGCCACTCTGATTCTACACAGAAACAATAGTATCTGTGTTTCTAAAATCTTTTATATACCCTAAAATCAGTTTTCAGAGAGTTTAATGAGGATAAAAGTAGAATTTCACCATGTCATCTCATAATAATGGCCATTGACCTATAAGAGAGCAAGTCATACTTAACGGTTGTTATTATACCACAGACTTCCTATAGTTTGGGTTTAGTTGAAAACATGGGTCTGGTAGTGGTCTTAACCCTGAAATCTTTTTGTATTAAGTAAATTCCCTGACAAAGCAACTAGAGAAAACCTCATGTAGTCATCTGAGCCAATGCATTCCATTAGCAACTAGTAATTTGCGACTCATTGTGGGTGGGAAACTGAAGGAATTTTAACATAAACCTCTAATTTGTAAAGAATAAAAAATATTATTCTGGTAAAAAGCATGAAAAACCTTGGAACATACAACAAGGAGTTTGCAAAAATAGTAAAGCAACTACACATCCTAAATAAGGAAAATTGCTTTAACTAACATTAATTCTTACTATGACTTTTTATCTTATTTTAGTCCCCATGCTCGCCTGAGTATCCTATCTTTTGTAAATTCGACATACAGGTCCAGAGAAATGGGGCTTTATATTTGGTCCTAATTTTTATGTCTATAAATGGGGCGCAGTTCACAGGGTAATAATGCATAGCAGCCTAAAGACAAGCCCTCAGAGAACTCTACGAGCAACAACCCCTTGCAAGGACCATAAAAAAATAGCACTAAATAAAGAGTCCCATATACAGAAACCCATATGGAGGATTTTGATAAAGCAAAAATTGTCATACTCAGGTGAGTAGCAGGAATATAATTAAAGCAAAAGCTAGCCATTTTTGATCTGATGACAGGACCTCTATAGATAAGACATATCAGCTTGCTTTACATGTGTGTATTAGTAAATTCTTGTATTAGCCATAATATATACATTCTGGAGAATCATTCATAGCACTTTATTGCACTGTTGTGTTTTTCATTCTAGAAATTTAAAATAAATTGGCAACTGGGTGTTACTAGTCGGGGGTGGGTCTCTACACACGTTGAGACACGCCAATCAGAATCAGTGCTGTCAGTATCAGACTGTGCATGGATACGCTGCTTTGGCAGAGAAAGTAATAACATCATGGTATCAATTCATTCATATATTTCTAGGTGGAACAACAGAATTATGAAACCTTTCAGAGTTCTAAGGAATGATTCTCTTGAATTGTAGTTTCATGGGAGTTAGTCCATATATTGCATATCTGCTTTTATCAAAACATTGTACTTTTCTGCTTAACTTACACATGTTTACTGGTTGGGTACAACACAATGGACCATGTACCTCTACTAGTACCATTAGTACCATTCATTTTCTGTGTAGAGGTGGGAAAGGCCCAGCATCCACTGATAAGATATAAATAAAACTTACATTTTATCTTGAATTTGTTTAAAAGAAATATAAATTAAAAGCCAATAGTAGCATAGGGATACCGGGTCTATGTGTTTCAAGTCTTAATTGTGATTTGGTCATGCTGGACCTTTCCTACTTAATCCATGACTACTTACCCAGGAACCGACCTGGAGTTGCCAATGAATTGCACCCAGAAACAAACAGCAGTATTTCCCTTTGATCCCTGGTGAGCTGATGATAATTTTTTTCTCTATTTGCATTCATTGTCTGTACTTCTGTAAGTCCTTCCTTTTTCCATGCGTTGTTCCACATTTAGAATAATTAGACAGACCTCACAGCTACTGTATGTTTTCTCACTTTTGTTTAGCAAATTACTATATCACAAGCGCAAGGTTTTTGGTATTAGCAGCACTAAAAGGATTTGATTTAGCTCTACAATAGAGGTCCAGCAACTTTAAGAATATAATCATATACTGTATACTTTTCTATGAAAAGTATTCCCATGAGATTGGATAGAATTGTAGCCAATCGTCAGCTATAATAAGCAGTTATGCTTGTTATAGCAGTCCATGTTTTTTTTTTATTTAAAATGACTAGAGTTGAGCGAAACGGGTCGAAAAATTTCAAAAGTCGCCGACTTTTGGCAAAGTCGGGTTTCATGAAACGAAACCCGACCCTAGGATGAGGTCGGCCACGAGGTCGGCGACTTACGCGCCAAAGTCGCGTTTCAAAAGTTTGTTTTGCGCTCTTTTTCAGCCAATCAGGATCCACGGACACTGTGGGCAACGTGATGACATAGGCAGGGGTCACCACCATCTTTCAGAAGGGCATGCAAGTGATTGGCTTGCTTTGGTGGGCGTCACAGGGGGTATAAAAGGGCGTGCACGCCGACCGCCATCTTACTTCTGCCGATCTCAGTATAGGGAGAGGTTGCTGCTGATTCTGTAGGGAGAGCGTTAGGCAGGGAAGAAGACAAAAAAACTGCTTCTGCTGCTAGCGATCTGGCCTGCACAACACATCAGTCACTGTGTGTGCAGTGCAAGGGGAGACTATATAGTGGTGTATCAGTGGTGTTGGTTGTTGGGCTGCCTTCTAAGGCTTCCTGACATTCCTGCATTGCTGTTTACCCACTGCTCCGCAAACTGCTTTTTTAAAAGCAATCCCAATTTTTTTTTTTGTCCTGCTGAGAAGAAAAAAAAACTGCTTCTGCTGCTAGCGATTTGGCCTGTACAACACACCAGTCACTGTGTGTGCAGTGCAAGGGGAGGCTATATAGTGGTGTATCAGTGGTGTTGGTTGTTGGGCTGCCTTCTAAGGCTTCCTGACATTCCTGCATTGCTGTTTACCCACTGCTCCGCAAACTGCTTTTTTAAAAGCAATCCAATCTCCCTTATCCT
This sequence comes from Dendrobates tinctorius, assembly GCF_039654945.1. NCBI lineage: Eukaryota > Metazoa > Chordata > Amphibia > Anura > Dendrobatidae > Dendrobates > Dendrobates tinctorius. Next base: position 21,477,435 of record NW_027361675.1, on the reverse strand, counting down.
CTAGTCACTTTTGTCACAGCTGTGCCATCGAGCCTGTGACATAGCGCTCAGATATCAGTGGGCTTCACACAATCCAAAAGTGTCCAGTGTCCACAAGTGTCTGCAGAAATTCAAAATCTCCCTTATCCTCTCGTCACTTTTGTCACAGCTGTGCCATCGAGCCTGTGACATAGCGCTCAGATATCAGTGGCCCTCACACAATCCAAAAGTGTCCAGTGTCCACAAGTGTCTGCAGAAATTCAAAATCTCCCTTATCCTCTAGTCACTTTGGTCACAGCTGTGCCATCGAGCCTGTCACATAACGCTCAGATATTCATTGGGCCTCACACAATCCAAAAGTGTCCAGTGTCCACAAGTGTGTGCAGAAATTCAAAATCTCCCTTATCCTTTAGTCACTTTGGTCACAGCTGTGCAATCGAGCCTGTCACATAGCGCTCAGATATCAGTGGGCCTCACACAATCCAAAAGTGTCCAGTGTCCACAAGTGTCTGCAGAAATTCAAAATCTCCCTTATCCTCTCGTCACTTTTGTCACAACTGTGCCATCGAGCCTGTCACATAGCGCTCAGATATTCATTGGGCCTCACACAATCCAAAAGTGTCCAGTGTCCACAAGTGTGTGCAGAATTTCAAAATCTCCTTTATCCTCTAGTCACTTTGGTCACAGCTGTGCAATCGAGCCTGTCACATAGCGCTCAGATATTCATTGGGCGTCACACAATCCAAAAGTGTCCAGTGTCCACAAGTGTGTGCAGAAATTCAAAATCTCCCTTATCCTCTCGTCACTTTTGTCACAGCTGTGCCATCGAGCCTGTGACATAGCGCTCAGATATCAGTGGGCCTTACACAATCCAAAAGTGTCCAGTGTCCACAAGTGTCTGCAGAAATTCAAAATCTCCCTTATCCTCTAGTCACTTTTGTCACAGCTGTGCCATCGAGCCTGTGACATAGCGCTCAGATATCAGTGGCCCTCACACAATCCAAAAGTGTCCAGTGTCCACAAATGTCTGCAGAAATTCAAAATCTCCCTTATCCTCTCGTCACTTTTGTCACAGCTGTGCCATCGAGCCTGTCACATAGCGCTCAGATATCAGTGGGCCTCACACAATCCAAAAGTGTCCAGTGTCCACAAGTGTCTGCAGAAATTCAAAATCTCCCTTATCCTCTAGTCACTTTGGTCACAGCTGTGCCATCGAGCCTGTCACATAGCGCTCAGATATTCATTGGGCCTCACACAATCCAAAAGTGTCCAGTGTCCACAAGTGTGTGCAGAAATTCAAAATCTCCCTTATCCTCTCGTCACTTTTGTCACAGCTGTGCCATCGAGCCTGTCACATAGCGCTCAGATATCAGTGGGCCTCACACAATCCAAAAGTGTCCAGTGTCCACAAGTGTCTGCAGAAATTCAAAATCTCCCTTATCCTCTCGTCACTTTTGTCACAGCTGTGCCATCGAGCCTGTGACATAGCGCTCAGATATCAGTGGCCCTCACACAATCCAAAAGTGTCCAGTGTCCACAAGTGTCTGCAGAAATTCAAAATCTCCCTTATCCTCTCGTCACTTTTGTCACAGCTGTGCCATCGAGCCTGTCACATAGCGCTCAGATATCAGTGGGCCTTACACAATCCAAAAGTGTCCAGTGTCCACAAGTGTCTGCAGAAATTCAAAATCTCCCTTATCCTCTCGTCACTTTTGTCACAGCTGTGCCATCGAGCCTGTCACATAGCGCTCAGATATCAGTGGGCCTCACACAATCCAAAAGTGTCCAGTGTCCACAAGTGTCTGCAGAAATTCAAAATCTCCCTTATCCTCTCGTCACTTTTGTCACAGCTGTGCCATCGAGCCTGTGACATAGCGCTCAGATATCAGTGGCCCTCACACAATCCAAAAGTGTCCAGTGTCCACAAGTGTCTGCAGAAATTCAAAATCTCCCTTATCCTCTCGTCACTTTTGTCACAGCTGTGCCATCGAGCCTGTCACATAGCGCTCAGAAATCAGTGGGCCTCACACAATCCAAAAGTGTCCAGTGTCCACAAGTGTCTGCAGAAATTCAAAATCTCCCCTGTCCTATAGACACCTTGTACCTTGTTTTACATTACTATATAGTTTGTTGGATTTTGTCTACATTTCTACCAAAAATGAGGAAGGCTGGTGGAAGAGGCCGTGGAATTGGGCGGGGGTTGGCAGCTGGTAATGATGGTGTTGGTGGTGGATCTGATGGTAGTGGCAAGAGCAAAATAGGACCGAATGCAGGAGGTGTTGAGCCTGCGTCATTGTCTGGCTACATAAGGCCTCGAACGCTTAGTTTTCTAGGAGTTGGCAAACCGCTTTTAAAGCCAGAGCATCAGGAAAAAAGTTTTGTCTTACACTGCTGACTCAGCCTCCAGCTCTATCGCCTCCTCTTCTTCAGTTGTAAAAAGTAAAAGCACTGAGTCGTCATTGGAGGCTCATGTTCATGAACCACACCTTTCCTTGTGTCCTTCACCCCAACCAAGATTGAAGGATGACGCAGGCCATACTACTGATTACTCCATGGAGCTGTTTTCACATACCATGCCTGGATTATCAAGTCAAATGGTGAATTACCCAGGCCAAGATGAATCTGACATGGAGTGCACTGATGCACAACCGCTGATGGATGATTCTGCTGGTACATTCACTCAGAGCACTACATTGTCCTCGCAGTGTACAGAGCCAGATTCTGACCCTGATGAGACTCAGGTGCCCCTTCCCGCACACTATACCACCATACACGGTGACACAGAGGAAGGTGCACATGACATAGAAGAGGAGGTGATGGATGACCCAGTTGTTGACCCAGATTGGCATCCATTGGGGGAAGAGGGTGCTGCTTCCAATAGCTCAGATGAGGAGCATCCACAGCAGACATCGACATAGCAACAGCTGTTATCTGGCAGGCCCGGAGCACTCCAAAGACAGGTTCCAAACATCAAAAGAGTTGCTGGACAGCTTGTCCAGAGGGTCAAAAGATCACAGCGTGCTAGGCCGCAAAATGTCTGCCAAAGTAGGAAGAGTGCAGTGTGGCACTTTTTTGAACAAAATCCTCACGATCAGGCCAAGGTTATCTGTAAGAAGTGCGCAAAGACCTTTAGCCGAGGGAAAAATCTGAAAAATTTGAATACCAGTTGCATGCTTAGACATTTAACCAGCATGCACTTGCAAGCGTGGACACAACACCAAACCTCAAGTGCCACATGTGCAACTGATCACAACGAAGGTAGTCAGCAATGCTACATTGTTTCCCCCACTGTAAGCCCACCGGTTAGCACAGCAGCAAATGTTGAGGTGTCGTTGCAAGGCCACAGCAGTCAGGGAATCCCACTGTTATATCAACGAAAGACTGATTCTAGGCCATCAGAAAGAACACCAACTCCATCACCATCATCAACCCTCTCTCAGTCCGCCCTGTCCACCGCTACTTCCACCATATGCAGCTCTCAAGTCCAGCTCACTCTCCCAGACACTATGAGTAGGTCAAAAAAGTACTCAGTCTCTCATCCGCATACACTGGGTTTGAACGCCCACATTGCCAAACTAATCTCGTTTGAGATGATGCCCTATCGGTTGGTGGAAAGCGCAGCTTTCCGCGAACTCATGGCCTATGCAGTACCACGCTATGACCTACCCAGTCGCCACTTCTTCTCTCGCAAAGCCATCCCAGCCCTCCACCATCATGTGAAAGACCGCATTGTCCATGCACTCAAGCAGTCAGTGAGCGGAAAGGTGCACCTCACAACTGATGCATGGTCCAGTCGGCATGGCCAGGGCCGTTACGTGTCCATCACTGCGCACTGGGTTAATGTGGTGGATGCAGGGTCCACAGGGGACAGCGGTGGTGGGACAGTGCTGCCTAGCCCACGGTATAGGAAACAGTTGGCTGTAGGCGTTCGACCCTCCTCCTCCTCCTCCTCCTCCAGAAGCGAAAGCTCGTCCACAGAGCTCAGTCCTACGAGCACTCCATCTGCAGCTGCCACTGTTGCACACGACGTGTCCCCCTATCGAGCAGCTAGTGGAAAGCGTCAGCAGGCTGTGTTGCAGATGATGTGTTTGGGCAAGAGACACACCGCCGAGGTGCTGGCCGAGTACTTGAAGCGACAAACTGAGTCATGGCTGGGCAGTGTACATCTTGAGGCAGGCAAGGTAGTTAGTGATAACGGCCATAATTTTGTGGCAGCCATAGCCCTTTCAAAACTCAGCCATGTACCTTGCTTGGCTCGCACCTTGAACCTGGTGGTGCAGTGCTTCCTCAAAAATTATCCGGAGTTAACAGCCCTGCTCCAGAAGGTGCGAAGACTGTGCGCGCACATCCGCCGGTCGCCTGTACACTCCGTTTGTATGCAGAAGCTGCAGCGATTGCTCCATTTTCCCAACCACCGCCTCATTATCGACATTGCAACAAGGTGGAACTCCACCCTGCACATGGTGGAGCGGCTGTGCGAGCAGAGGCAGGCCATAATGCATTTGTGGGAGGATACACGGCCAGGCACTTTGAGAGCAGACATGGAGTTGACAGGTGTGCAGTGGTCGAAGCTGAAAGACCTCTGTAAAGTCCTTCAGTGTTTTGAGGAATGCACACGGCTGGTAAGCGCAGACGAAGCCATCCTAAGCATGAGCATCCCACTTATGCGTCTGCTCATGCAAACTTTGACGCACCTTAAGGAGCAGGCGTCTGCAGCCAATGTTGATGAGGAGGAAGAGGAGGAGGGAATCCTTGATGACATTCAGCCATTGTCTGCTCAGGGACCTCTCCTGGATGAGGTGGAGGAAGAAGAGGAGGATGAGGAGGATGATGGGGATGATTACTTAGGGGAGGAGGATGCATCTCGTGGGGCAAGTGAAAATGTTGGTGTGGCAAGGTCTGGTACAGGGTTTGTGCGTGACTGGAGGGATGTGGATTTGCCAGAAAGTGCTCCTCCAACCAGCACTCGCAGTGCATCATTGACACCGGGAACATTGGCCCACATGTCAGATTATGCCTTGCAGATCCTAAAAAGGGACCCACGCATTGCCAAAATGATGAACGATGACAACTACTGGTTGGCCAGCATCCTGGATCCACGCTATAAAGGCAAATTACAAAACATCATGCCACAGGAGAACCTTGACCTAATATTGGCTAATAAACAAGCAACTCTGGTAAATCGGTTGCTTGAGGCATTCCCAGCACACAGCAGCGGTGATGGTTCTCACACGAGCCGTACGGGCCGGGGGCAGCTTGGCAGAGGTGTTCGTGGTGCACACAGGAGAAGTGGCGTTGGAGACAGGGGTTTCATGACAATGTTGTGGACTGATTTTTCAAATACCGCTCACACAACTGGTAATACTGCATCGATGGAAAGTGACAGGAGACAGCAGTTGTCAACTATGGTTACAAACTACTTTTCCTCCCATATCGATGTTCTCCCACACAGGTCATTCCCCTTTGACTATTGGGCCGCTAAACTGGACACCTGGCCTGAAATGGCCCAATATGCCTTACAGGAGCTCGCTTGCCCAGCTGCAAGTGTGCTATCGGAAAGAGTCTTCAGTGCAGCTGGATCAATCCTGACAGAAAAAAGGACCCGTCTGTCAACCCAAAATGTGGATGATCTAACCTTCATTAAAATGAACCATGCATGGGTTTCCAAGGATTTTGTCCCACCTTCCCCTGATGACACATAGGGTGACAGAAAAATGGCTTGCTTTGGTCCACCTCTTCCTGGTACTTAACCTATTTCGCCTTTTGCATCAGCTGAATGTCCAACATCAACATATGCCACTTTCTAAAACTCCCTAACTGTGCTGCCTCCCCCCCCATGGCCGGGGTCACCACCTAGCGCACGACACCGTGCGAATGCCGTTGCCCTGGACAGGTGGGTAGGCCGACTCTTGGGGGCGGGCACTGGCACAGGGACCCTCATAGTGCAATCAAGTGTCTCTGACGGTGGTGGTGCACACCCGCAGTCAGACACACCGCCGTACTATGAGGGGCCCAGTGCCAGTACCGACACCCACGAGTGGGCCCCCCTTGCTTGGGCAGGGCCCCAGCATTTGCAATCTTTACCTCTCCCTGCTACTCCACTGTGTAATCTGGGCCGTCAAATCCATACTGTGCCTGACACCGTCTGAGCCTGCCTCCTGATGTACAGACATATATTTTGAATGTGTACGCTATCCATACATGTTATCCGGGGATACGGTACCCTTTCTAACCTTTGTGCAATCACGTGCAATCCATACTGGGCCTAACACCGTCTGAGCCTGCCTCCTGATGTATAGACATATATTTTGAATGTGTACGCTATCCATACATGTTATCCGGGGAATTCGGTACCCTTTCTAACCTTTGTGCAATCACGTGCAATCCATACTGGGCCTAACACCGTCTGAGCCTGCCTCCTGATGTACAGACATATATTTTGAATGTGTACGCTATCCATAAATGTTATCCGGGGATACGGTACCCTTTCTAACCTTTGTGCAATCACGTGCAATCCATACTGGGCCTAACACCATCTGAGCCTGCCTCCTGATGTATAGACATATATTTTGAATGTGTACGCTATCCATACATGTTATCCGGGGATACGGTACCCTTTCTAACCTTTGTGCAATCACGTGCAATCCATACTGGGCCTAACACCGTCTGAGCCTGCCTCCTGATGTACAGACATATATTTTGAATGTGTACGCTATCCATACATGTTATCCGGGGATACGGTACCCTTTCTAACCTTTGTGCAATCACGTGCAATCCATACTGGGCCTAACACCGTCTGAGCCTGCCACCTGATGTATAGACATATATTTTGAATGTGTACGCTATCCATACATGTTATCCGGGGATACGGTACCCTTTCTAACCTTTGTGCAATCACGTGCAATCCATACTGGGCCTAACACCGTCTGAGCCTGCCTCCTGATGTATAGACATATATTTTGAATGTGTACGCTATCCATACATGTTATCCGGGTATACGGTACCCTTTCTAACCTTTGTGCAATCACGTGCAATCCATACTGGGCTTAACACCATCTGAGCCTGCCTCCTGATGTACAGACATATATTTTGAATGTGTACGCTATCCATACATGTTATCCGGGGATACGGTACCCTTTCTAACCTTTGTGCAATCACGTGCAATCCATACTGGGCCTAACACCGTCTGAGCCTGCCTCCTGATGTATAGACATATATTTTGAATGTGTACGCTATCCATACATGTTATCTGGGGATACGGTACCCTTTCTCTCCTTTGTGCAATCACGTGTAATCCATACTGGGCGTGAGAACGGCTGGCGAGCTGTTAAGCAAGCTACAGCACCTGTGGTTTGCACACGTAAGTTTTTCATTTTTTCAGGAATGACGGTTAGGCCTAATTCCGGAACTGCGGTTGACCTGCACTTACTGGGAAATCATTGTTCGCGGGTAATAATTGTCATCAGTGATCCCCATCACTAACGTTGTTCAGCGGGTTATCTGCACCTGTAAGCGACAAACGCTGGCCTTTTCAGTGTAGCGCACATGCAGCCACGGACATGTAAGGGCATGACACACCAGTTATTGGCCAATCTCATGTGCCAGAGCCTCACGTGTCCCTCTAGTAAGCCGGACTCGGACCGCGGGGCATGACGGAGTCTCGTTCGTTAACGGAATTAAGCTTGCAATGTGTGCATCTGTTCTGTAGCTGGCATGGTTGAGGTTTCCCAGGTGGAGTCGAATTTAACCGTAGGCTCCACTCCTGGTGGTGCCCTTCTGGACATTCCTTTAAGGTTCAGCTTTGCAACCATACTGCCCACGTAAAACAAACACTTTGCCTTCATGAACGCTGTTTGGAGGGTCATGACTCGTGGGAATAACGCCGCCCAATCAGTTAACCTGCTAGAGAGATCGTTCGTTGCTCCCAAGCATGACATCACACTCCCTAGGAAGAAGGTAATGCCACTGTGGCGACCGTACTCCTGGGGGCGACACAAGTGCACTGATGCCCAGCCACTGCTCGATGAATCTGCTGGTACATTGACCCAGACCACTACACTCCCCTCGCACGCTACACGGCCTGAATCTGACCCTGATGAAACTCAGGTTACCCTTCCCATATACAGTTCCATCTTACACGGTGACAAAGAGGAAGCTGCAGATGAAAGTGCAGGTTCGGCCCACTCGCCATCAGACACACCACCGTACTATCAGGGGCCCTGTGCCAGTGCCATCGCCAACGAGTGGGCCCCCCCCTGCTTGCTCAGGATCACAGCACTTGCAAAGTTGAAATACTGTGCAGTGAGATGGAAGATGGGGACGACGAGGAGTCCAGACAAGTACAGGGATTCCCTAGCGAGGAGACTTATTTGATTGTTTTCAATGTTGGGACAGCAATTTTTGGGGAGCACTATACTCTGGAGAATGATAGATGGTGCCCACCATACACTGGAACATTCCAAAGGTGGACATCAGACACTGGAGCAGCATTTACAGGGCCCATTATACACTAGAGCATTAGAAATGGGGCCCATTATGTTTGGAGCATTATTTGGGCCCATAAGACAGTGGAGCTTCATCCATGGGGACCAACATATACTGTAGCATTATGTGGAGCTCATCATATACTGTTTCAAACATTATATGGGACCAATGATTCTGTATGGAGAAATAGATGGGCCTCGTCATGAGATGTAAAAAGTGAAGTATTTTTCATTGTACTATACCGCTATTTCTCTGCCGTATCGGAGCATGATGAGTTGTGGTATGTGTTAAAGGGGCGCTCTTTCGCCCAGGGCACATGAAAACCTGGAGCAGCCCTACCCCCCCACAACTTTAGCCAAATAACCCCCATTTTTCAGTGCGTAACTTGTATTATGAAGTTAATTAAGGTTGACAAGCTTAAGTAAGAATTGATGCTTTTGGCATTCAAATGGGCACTGTAGGTGTGTTTCCTGTCCTCCTCTCACTGCCGACTTTTATTCCCCATTGACTTACATTGGGTTTCGTGTTTCGGGACGACCCCGACTTTTCCCTATAATCGGACGATCTTGCTCGACCCGACTTTTGGAAAAGTCGGGTTTCACGAAACGAAACGCGACCCTAAAAAACCAAAAGTCGCTCAACTCTAAAAGTGACCCTTCAACTTGGTACTGAAAAGTGGCTATGCATTTTAAATGTATAATCTCCCTACCCGGTGCCCTCCATTTGCCTCCTTATACCTCCTCTGCTTAGATTGGAGTTCTTTCCTCCTTCTTCCAATGCTTTCAAGATGATCATTGCTGGGACCATCCAACAGCATAGCAAAGGCAGGACAGGCTTGGTTTAGACTTGCCACTGTACCTTTGGCAATGTGGGGGCTATTTTGAAATCAGAAGAAATTGAATCCAATTCTGAGCAGGTAAGCAGAGAGAGGCAAGCAGAGGACACCAGGTAGAGTGACTATGAATTTAAATGTATAGTCACTTTTCAGTCCCAGGGTGGAGGGTTGCTTTAAGATTTTTTATTTTGTCAAAGGAGTCCATAGACTCCACATTGGATTGCTGACTGCTGGTATCATTTATGGCAGAACTCAGAGTCCCCTACAGATACAGATTCAGAACTATTGTGTGTGCGTGTGAGTATATGTGTATGCGTGTTTGTACATGTGTGTGTACGTGTGTTTACATGTGTGTGTACGTGTGTGTACATGTGTGTGCATGTGTGTACATGTGTGTGTGTATGTGTGGGTACATGTGTGTATGTACGTGTGTGTGAGTACACGTGTGTGTGTGAGTACGTTTGTGTGTGTCCCGCAGCTGCCTGCCCACCCACCTCCATGCAGTCACAGTCGGCAGGAAAGAGGGTGGTTTGCGGCCTGCAATGGAGATGTGAGTACATGTGTGTCTATATGTGAGTACGTGTGTGTATATGTGAGTATGTGTGTGTATTTGAGTACATGTGTGTGTATGTGAGTATGTGTGTGTGTACATGTGTGTACATGTGTGTGTGAGTGTGCGTACATGTGTGTGTGTATGTACATGTGTGTGATACCCCCCTCCCTCGTTACACCCCCCTCATTATACCCCCTCGCTAGCAGCGGCGGGTCCAGTGGGGGGGTCCGGCAGCGTGGCCAGTAGTGGCAGCGGGGGGGTCCAGCGGCGGGGAGGGTCCTGGCAGCAGCAGCGGCGGGCAGCCAGCAGGAAAGACCGCGGCTTACTGCCTGTGCTGGAGATGGGGTGCGGCACCACCAGAGGGCACCCGCACCCCATCTCCAGCACAGGTGGCAAGCCACGGTCTTTCCTGCCAACTGTGACTGCACGGAGGTGGGTGGGCAGGCAGCAGCGGCGGGTCCAGAAGCGGGGACGGGTCCAGCAGCGGTGATGGCGGGTCCAGCAGTGGCGGCAGTGGGTCGAGCGTGGGGGGGGTCCTGCGACGGCGGGGGAGTCCCGCTGGTGGTACTATGGAAGGGCCCTGTGCCACCAGCGGGTGCCATATTGAATACCCATCACTTCGGTATTCCAATATGGCGGTTGGTGTACTTCCGGTGCAGCGCGGTGGATTGTGGGATTCGGGGACATCCAGACGGAAGTGGATGACGGACAATTTAAGGCAATTATATATATAGATTATTGTCCTCTCAGCTAACTGCATTAATGGAAAGAAACAATAGAAGCTTAAAGTAGCACAAGTGACTGTCTACAGATGGTACAGGCTACTGTAAATTGTGTGCAATGCTTCTTATTCTTTCTTTACTTATTAAAGTGAGAAAGTAATTATTAAAGTGCATTGAATTAAATGTCTTGTGGTTGGTATCAATATTCCTCCCACTGGTTAATGCCAAGCAAAACATGTAACTAGGTATAGTGTTGGTAGCACTGTAATGTTTTACAAATGCTGATTGGTTTTGGATGATTTCTTCACGGAATAACAAAGAAATGTTGAGAGGATAAAATTGTGTGAAAAGTAAAACGGTTTGATTGACTTATAGATGAACCTTACATCGCTGCTTAAACTGAAAAAAATAGTAAGTAAACCCTGTGTAGTTCACTCAATATGCGCCGAAGCACAAACAGTCTGTCTCTCTGTTTTTATGATGAGGAACGTGTTTGTGCTTCAGGGCGGGTCTGTGGCCAGATCTTTCCTCCTGCCTAGAGCAGGAAAATAAGTCTCTGCCTACAGTCCCGACCCCGGAGGAACGGCATCTCATTAACTGAAAACATCTAACACTGATTACACAAAAACCACAAGTATCACCACAGGTATCATTTTAATCAGTTTAACATTGCCAACAGGACTGTGCCTGTAGTATACTTAGTAAAATATTGCTGATAGATTTGCTTTAAGAATAGTGTGATAGATGGCAGTTTACAATCTTCCTGAAAGTATGTGTTGCTGTATCAGGACACCTGGCTCATCAGGTGGTCTAGCAGGAATACCTTCTGTGGATCCCATCCCCTGTAACTGCTTTGCTTAGGCAGCTAGGATTTCATAAGGAAAATTTGAACTTATCGTACATCCTAGGTTTTTCAAGATCTCTGGAAAGGGCCGAATGCCTTCCAGGGTCTCGATCCATTCTAGCACCCTAGGGTGGGGAGTTATGTAGAATGGCTAGTAAGAGCCTGGTAGCAAAGACGTGTTTGGTGTCAATGCGTAGAAGGTCCTGGCTGGATTCAATAGCGCCAAAACCGTCTCCTTAGGACCGTCCATGAAGGAGTTATGACCTATATTAGGTTTTGGAGTTTTTAGCTGCTAGAGGGAAGGTAATTTAGGTCCAGCCCAGGGAGCAGAAGGGGAATGGCCCCAAGGGGTTAAAAGCCCTTGTAAACCATAGCCTTTTGCTTTTATCAGGGGAGGTCGTGAAGAAATATCTTGTGGAGAGAAGTCAAGAAGTAAAGGAACAGAGGGGACCAGTACTACCACTATTTGTATTTGAATTTCTGACCATTGTACAGTGGGTACGGAAAGTATTCTGACCCCTTTAAATTTTTTACTCTTTGTTTCATTGCAGCCATTTGGTAAATTCAAAAAAATATTTTTTTTTCTCATTAATATATACTCTGCACCCCATCTTGATTGAAAAAACAGAAATGTAGAAATTTTTGCAAATTTATTAAAAAGAAAAACTGAAATATCACATGGTCATAAGTGCTTTGCCCATTCCTCAGACACTCATATTTAAGTCACATGCTGTCTATTTCCTTGTGATCCTCCTTGAGATGATTTAGCTCCTTCATTGGAGTCCAGCTGTATTTAATTAAACTGATAGGACTTGATTTGTAAACGCACACACCTGTCTATATAAGACCTCACAGCTCACAGTGCATTTCAGACCAATTGACAATCATGAGGTCAAAGGTACTGGCCAAGGAGCTCAGAGACAGAACTGTGACAAGGTACAGATCTGGCTAAGGTTACAAAGAATTTCTGCATTACTAAAGGTTTCTAAGAGCACAGTGGCAGCCATAATCCTTAAATCGAAGAAGTTTGGGACCACCAGAAGTCTTCCTAGACCTGGCCATCCAGACAAACTGAGCAATCGTGGGAGAAGAGCCTTGGTGAGAGAGGTAAAGAAGAACCCCAAGATCACTGTGGCTGAGATTCACAGATGCAGTAGGGAGATGGGAGAAAGTTCCACAAAGTCAACTATCACTGCAGCCCTCCACCAGTCAGGCCTTTATGGCAGAGTGAAAAAAAAATACAAAGAAAAAGCACAAAAATTGAGCTTGGTTTGAGTTGGTACACATGCAGCATATAAATGCATGTTCACATGGCCAAAAAGCATACAAAACCTACAAAAGACAAAATGAAAAAACCCTGCTATAATTAAATAAGTAAAAAGCAAAAGTGCATTTAAATCATATAGAGTTCTTAGTAATACTGTATTTGATCAAACGTAGCATAAAAGTTGTCCCACCATCGACAAGGTGACTCTGTGGTCGGGGCGGTCCTACACTGTCTAGTATTAATAATCTTATTATGTGTCAAAGTTGACGTCTGTGTGAATAAGGGCAGACAAGGACCGGGTCCCAACCACTGGACACCAGTCAGGGGAAGCCTTTAAATACAATTTCCAGCTCAGGAGAGGGAGGCCACACCCCAGCTTGCACAGAATGCAAAAATACAAAGTGACCCGACGGAAGCCTCTCCTCAGCGCCAGACATATTAAAGCCCACATAGAGTTTGCTAAAAAACACATGAAGGACTCCCAGACTATGAGAAATAAGATTCTCTGGTCTGATGAGAAGAAGATAGAACTTTTTGGTGATAATTCTAAGCGGTATGTGTGGAGAAAACCAGGCATTGCTCATCACCTGCCCAATACAATCCCAACAGCGAAATATGGTGGTGGCAGCATCATGCTATGGAGGTGTTTTTCAGCTGCAGGATGACTGGTTGCAATTGAAGGAAACATGAATGCGGCCAAGTACAGAGATATTCTGGATGATAACCTCTTCCAAAGTGCTCTGGACCTCAGACTTGGCTGAAGGTTCACCTTCCAACAAGACAATGACCTTAAGCACACAGCTGAAATAACAAAGGAATGGTTTCAGAGCAACTCTGTGACCATTCTTAACTGGTCCAACCAGAGCCCTGACCTAGTCTCAATTGAGCATCTCTGGAGAGACCTGAAAATGGCTGTCCACCAACGTTCACCATCCAACCTGATGGAACTGGAGAGGATCTGCAAGGAAGAATGGCAGAGGATCCCCAAATCCAGGTGTGAAAAATTTGTTGCATCATTCCCAAGAAGACTCATAGCTGTACTACCTCAAAATGGTGCTTATACTCAATAGTGAGCAAAGGGTCTGAATACTTATAACCATGTGATATTTCAGTTTTTTTCTTTTAATAAATTTGCAAAAATTTCTACATTTCTGTTTTTTTCAGTCAAGATGGGGTGCAGAGTGTACATTAATGAGAAAAAAAGTTACTTTTTTGAATTTACCAAATGGCTGCAATGAAACAAAGAGTGAAAAAGTTAAAGGGGTCTGAATTCTTTCGGTACCCACTGTATATATATATAACCATTGTGTTTATAGTGTTTTGTTTAGTGTGCCTTCAGACAATTAAATTTATACTTTAACCTTGGGTTGCTCTTATATCTTGATCCATGAATCCATATTTCCACTTTTTCAGCTGAACTTTCCTTGCTACTGATATAATCCCATTAATGGACCGGGCTTATATCTAATGATGAACTGGTGGAAGTCCTACCTCGTTGACCAGGCACTGTTTCACTGGTGCTAGTGAAAGGGGTCTCTCAGCCTGTCACAGTTGTGAGTGAGTGTGGTGCCATATCAGCGACTGTGTGGGCCACATCCTCACTCCCTGTGCCTCCCTGGGCTTGTGTGAACAAGGGGTGTCTGTGCAAAACTGTGCTAAGCTGACCTTATGTGTCACCAGGGTTTGCAGAATGTCACATTGGTGCAAGTGCGAAGACTGTACCAATGTAATAGTAATGTCAGGCAGGGTGGGGAGGTGTGGGTTTGTCTCAAGTAGGTTGGAGCTTGAAATCATTGTCTTCTTCTCTTAACATGCACTAATCATTGCTTTTACATCAAAAGAGCTTTACAGACAAGGACATTGCTGTTTGTAAGTTCGCCCCTAAATCAAACATTTCAAAGGGCAGCCAAGAAAGTCTAGAAAGTGTCATAACATCTCATAAAGGCGATTCAGCTATAGGATTGATTCAACACCAGTAAAGAGTTAATGGGTGACAGTGCATGTGCACAAAGAGTGAAGCAAAAGATTTTGGAGGCTGGTCAGGAGTCAAGAAGAAAAGATACACCAACAGACTGACATTCTGCAGGAAATCAGAGATTGAAGCAGAGAAGACTGGTATAAAGTTATTTTCTCTGATAAAGCCTTTTTCAGACTGTTTGGGACATCTGGTAGAATAGTTTTCCAGAGAAGAAAAGGTGAAGTCTACCTTGAGTCCCATGGCCAGCAAACTCCCAAGATATTAATCAAATTGAGAACCTGTAGTCAACTGCAAATGTGGGTATACCAACACTGTGAATATTGAGTCTTTGCATAAACGTGATGTATTTGTCAATATAAGTTTAGTAACTTATGAAATGCTGATAATTGTACATCAGTAACCATAGAAGCATCTGACTAAAAGATCTAAAAACATTAAAGCAGCAAACTTTGCGAAAACCAATGTTATGTTTGTGAAAAAGCTCACATGGGAAATTAGGTACAACACTACAACACTAGTAGAGAGAAAGATCCCAGAGTGACTTAAAACAAACCACGAAGTATAAAACGAAAAGATAAGGTATCTAGTGCTAGAGCATGGGGTCTACTTTCTAAAAGAAACAGAAGATAGGTGCAGGGTGAAAAGCATAATCAGCGGGGAGATAAACCCTAGCTGGTCTTTCACTGACTGGCATAAACAACGGCAGTATTGCTAGACATCCAAATGAGAATATCACCAGCAGGAAACACTAGCAGGCAGAAAGTATATTTTGGCACCCAAAAGGTGATTGGGCAGACAAATGTATAAAATAAAATAAAAAGACTAAAGCAAAAATATCAGATAACAAACACCTGGAGAAAATAGCGGATAGAGAAGCCGACCACAAAGCGCAGACTCAAGGGTTTGAACCCAGATGCATGACAACCAAAATAACTGTACATCAACTGCTAGACAAGTTTCCTAAAAATAGAAAAAATTCTATTAGCATTACTGCAAGAGTAAAATGGACATTCCTGAAAGAGGTAAGAAGCCAAGGGTAACAGCAAAACACCTACTAAAGACTGTATAAAATCTGCTGAGTATACTGATAAAAAGAACTGAACAAGAATGGTATCATGGATGTCACATTCAGGTAACCACTATTTATTCCCCCCCAAAAAAATTGTGGTTTGTTTAAATTTTGACCAAGATGGATTGGATGTTTGTTAGTACTTCTACAAAAATGTTCTGTTTACAAATAATACAAAAGTAGAACTTTTTTTTAGCAGAAATCACAATGCTTTGTTTGGATGAAAAAAAGAACACTGAACACAAAAACCAAAACCTCATCCCATCTGTGAAGCATGGTGGTTAGAGTATCATGGTTTTGGGGTTGTTTTGCTGCCTCAAAGTATGAATGCCTTGTGATCATTGATGGAAAAATTAATTCAAAGGTATGCAAAACATTTTATAAGTGAATGTAAGTTCATATAATTAGGAAGTACAATCTATATGCAGCTCAGGTACTGACTACTGTATACACTCTATTTTACATGTGAGTCTTTTTTGCCCTGGTTTTGTAGTCAACTTGATCAATATGTAATGATTTATTACTAAGCTACCATTGTCTCCTTGCATTTTTTTTGTATGGGAATCTATGTATTTAAGCACTTAGCACCTAGATTTCACTGTATGTTTCCTCATGGACTATACTATTGTTAATAATTTGCATGTATGCATCTATACTTTATTTATATAGATTATGTACCATTGAGGAAGTTTTTAACTATATCACCTTTCTTAGCATATTTATCACCGATGGAGGCTGTGACATTTGAAATATATTACCATATTACCATTGTGGTGTAGTGACCACTGTGTCCACTAGGGGGCGCTGTATGGATGTCCCAGGAGAGTGGATGAATGGCAAGATACTGAATGACCGTTATGTATCTCAAGGTGGGTGGCCTTGACATGGAGATTTATGTGTGTGTTAATCAGCAGTGATACTGCTGAGGTGCTGGTTCAATGTGTCAGGGACTAGTTACCTACAAACCCACCCAGGGGGTGTGTTTAATAGCGCTATTGTAAAGTGTATGTGTGTGTGAAGGACCTGTGATGAGGTCATAGTCATGTGACCCGGTGGGCGTGGCTATGAACCATATAATGTGGCCAGGGTAGGTCACATGGGGTGATGTTATGAATGAGTCACCGAAGGAGGAAAAAACAAAAATACAAGCCAAGTCCAGAAAACCGGAGAGGTTGCTAGCTATCGGATTGCAGACCCCTGATCCTATCCACAACAACTAACAGTAGCCGTGGGGGGTTCCTACAATGCCCTAGACCCCTCGATCACAGCCGGAGGACTAAATAGGTCTAAAGAAAGAAAGGGGAAATCTAAACTGCCCCAGAGCAGACCCCAAAGCAATAGGCAGCCCCCAACAAATAATGACGGTGAAGCAAGATGAAAACACTAACACAGATAGAAAGATAGGTTGAGCAAACAATGGGGCCAAAGCTAACTAAAAAGGACAGGATAGAAAAGCTGCTGTCTGCAATCCGTAAAAAACCCTACCAAAAAATGTCCCAACCGTCTGATAGGAAAAACAGGCCCTGAAGTCGCTAGGACTTCAAAAAGACTATATCAGCACTCAGGTAAATTCTGAAGACAGAGCAAAGAGACAAACTGATCAGAGACAAAAATGGAACTCAGCACCCCCGACCGGGGATGGCTGAACTCCTGAAAACAAGGTAAACAAAACAAAACTAATAAGTTCAATAGCAGAGCAAAAACTTATCTTTGGGAAGCAGGAATCAGACTGGTCTCCAAGAATCCAGCAGAGAAATCACCAGCGACTCAGAAGGGCGTCGGCTGCCTTATATCCAGTCAGAATTTCCTGTTACCCAGTCATCATCTACCAGATCAGGTGTTTGGTAATCAGCCTCACTACCTTCCTTCACCAGAAGAGGGAGTTCATCAGACATTGACGGTGAAGGGGAAAATGAACTCACAATAGGGTGAATGCTGGGACCTGGTTGGTCCAGTGTGGAAGGTTCCGCTGAGATGGGGCTTCCTGCCTGACAGCACGTGTGGACGCTGTGTTTAATGGCTGCAAGTGCCTGATCATTCCCTGGAGGGAATGAATGTCTGCGTATTGGACATTGCTAACAGAGAGAAGCTCTGTCATGGACGCTATGCCGTTTATATACTGCTGGTCATAGTTTATGATGTTTAATAAACCGCATGGACTATACTGCTTTATGAAAACCCGTGCTGGATCTGATTTTGTGGCTGCCAAGCGAGTGATCCCCTACTTAAATGACAGCGCTACCTCACAATTGGTGGAGAAAGCTATGGGCATTGTTGTAGCCTTGTTGCTGGGAGCAACGGAAAAGGACTGCAAAGTCGGTTGCTAAGGGCAACACTGAGGCACGGAAGGCTGACGGTTGGGGAAGCCACTACCCGGCTGTGGTTCTGGAACCGTGGGGCAGCCTAGTGAGTAAGGCACTGTCCGGATTGGTGAGCCCAGTGTGGCCGTTTCCCCAGGAGAAAGAGACTTATAGGATAACTCTGCGGTAGAGGGGTCCGAGAACCTGCGCGGCCAGCAGGTGACGGTCGTGAAAACCAAGTTGTACTGACCAGGGTCAGTGAGAAAGAGACTGGTGATTGATAGGGTGCCTCTGTGGAGAAGAGGTATCCGAGGACCTGAGGGGCTGACACAGGTAATGGACAGGTGTTCGTGTTGTACTGACCTGGGTCAGTGAGAGAGACTGTGTACCTGGAGGATTCAGTGAGCAAAGTCCTGGAGGGTCAGTGTTGGGAGATTCTAGGAGAAGAATCGGATCCCTGGAGCATGTGGTATGACCTTGGACCTGGTGAGGCGTGAGTGTTGGGCAGTCTCAGGAAGAGATGAATGTCCTGAAGAGCACCCGCTAAGCCACTGGACCTGGAGAGGTCAGTGTGTTGGGAAACCCTGGGAGGAGGGCCGCTCCCTGAATAGCACCCAGTGCGCCCTGTGTGTTGGATGGTCTCAGGTGGAGACGGAATGTCCTGAATAACACACAGACAGGACACATGAGTTTTGTGTGGTGTGTTGGTGTGGCCGGTGTGCTGGGAAACCCTGGGAGGAGGGTCGCTCCCTGAATAGCACCCGGTGTGCCCTGTGTGTTGGACGGTCTCAGGAGAGGAGACAGAACGTCCTGAATAGCACACAGAAAGGATACGTGAGTTTTTTGTGTGGTGGTTTTCTTCTTTTCTCAACTCAGCCTGCGGTGGCTCAGTGGGAGCCAAGAAGGTGACAAGCGGCTTCCTGTAACTCGGCGGGGTTACGAAGGGGACAAGCGGCTTCCTGTAACTTGGCAGGGTTACGAAGAGGACACCAGCCGCATTGTGTGAGCAGCAGCTGGTGGTGTCGGTGATCGGTGACAGCAGGAGCTGTGGTGGTGCCAGCAAGGACTTGTGTGGTATCGTTAAAAGACATAAACTGTGTTGTGTGAACTGTGGTCTGAGAAGACCGGTATAACGGACATGGGGAAATCCCGAAAGGGGCCGATGGCCCAAATCGGGGTGGTAGCCCAAAAGGGGTGGAGTCCCGGGAGGGGGCGGTGACCCAAATTGGGGTGGTTCAGGAAATGGCAGCACTGGTAGCCTCAGTGGGTATGTCTGGGGAACCGCAGTGTGTCTGTATGAGTTTTGAGGAGTGCGGCATGTATTTTCCGGATAATAATGGGCCACAGGTGTGTACCGTGATGCTGCACCGGGAAGGAGTCTCTGGTAGACTGGACTCAGAGAGTCAGGTGACTCTGACAGGAACGCCACTCGTTTTATCTCTGACTGAGAAAAACGCCAGGGTTCGTTGTAAACACAGGGTCACGGTGAACTATGCCGTAGACAGAGTAATGTTTGAGGGGACCAAAGGTGCTGAGTGCCAAGGGGGCGGGATACCACGCGACTTAGTCTATGCCTTGGAGAGGGGCTGGGACTTTGTGCTGTTTGATGATGTATGGTCGAATGAGGGAGACGTTTCGACTGTGGGGCTAGCAGACACTGAGAAAGTGATGGTTCCTGACGTGGACAGGTCAGAGGTAGAACTGACCGGAAGAGGAAGTACATCTGCCCAACTTACAGACCTGACATCTCGTGATATGACGGATAGTGGGCTGGGAGATGAGACGACTGGAGGGAAACACGGTTAAACGGTAACGGGACGGTTCACGCGCCTGGTGGGACTGATCCAGTGGTACCCTTTGACAATATAATTAAAGAGGTAGTGGTGAGACACGTGCTGGTCAAAAGGGAACAGGATCGTGAGATAAAGCTGATAAAAGAGACAGTGGAAGGACATCTCGAACAAGAAAGAGTCCTGAGACAAATGGCCGAGCACAGGGTTGAGGAGCTCAAGAAAGAAGTCTTGGAGCTCAAAGAAACTGTAAATGGTCTTCTGCGGGAGAAGAACTTTGACAGTGATGAACAGCGGCCGGGTCCGACTGGTGGTGGAATGGAGCTGCTGGTGCCAGTCTTGGCAGACGGTCATGAAGAGATGAGATCTCGTGAAGTTGGGGAGCTAAGAACTGAAGAAGTCACCCGGTCGGGTGAACTGTAGTGAGGGAAGTGTCCGTGGTAAAGCCAGAGCCTCCTGCCCAGGAAGAGAGCAAGGCCACGACCTTCAAGTTTGTGATTGATGTACCAAAAGACATGCAAGAGGCCTGTGCTGAGGAAGGTGTGCCTGAGGCTTTCAAAGAGGCGGTCAAAGCGTGTAAGGTGCACTGGGCGCCTGAGACTCGGCAGTTGGTGATAATGTCTGCCAGGGAAGACACAGCAAAGCGGGTGGCTGTCCTGAAAAACATGCATCTGCAGTGTCTCCATGTCAAACAGTTGGTTAGGCGGAGTAATATGAAAGCTGCTCGACGCCTAGAGTTAGCAAGAGAGGCTATGGATCGGTTGGGTTTGCGGAAAGAGGTAGTTCCAGTTCCCAAATGTCTGATTGGGAGAATCATTGGAAGATTCGGGAAGATAATGCAAGACCTTGTAAAAAGCTCCGGTGTGGTGAGGGTGAGGATCCCTCCTGATGATGAAGACCAGGTATCCAGTGAAGAGGGTAGGATTCCTGTCCTGGTGGTTGGCTCCGTGGAAAGCCTGAGAAACTTTCGGATGCTCTTGGAGTATCGAGTGGGGTACCTGCAAGAGATTGAACAGTTGAGGCTGGACCGTCGGTGAATCAATAAAGAGGTTCGGAACACCAAGTGGCGGCCGCCTCCAACCCAAGATGTAAGGACCCGAAGGGTTCCTCCAAGTAGTGACAAGGCAGGTGGCCAAAGAATGTCAGCAAGTGGCAGTTTGACGGGCCGTCCGAGGCTGAGAGACATTAGTTCCTGTGAGACGCTGAATGGGTCAGACTCAGGCCAGACAGCAGGCCCAACCAAGACTGATGACCGCACCAACCGGGGGAGCTGGTCGGGGAACGGAACAAACAGGGAGAGAATTGTGGTGACTAGACAGTGTCTGATGACGCAGACAGACTGTAACTGGAGGGCTAACGTAGAGATGAGGCCGTATGATAGAAGGAGACGGTTCTCTCGACCTGTGGGGCAAGGTGCAATGAGTTCCCGGTCTCGAGAGCCTGATGTAAGGTTGTGTGTTCAACCCCCCAAGTTTGAACAGAGGGGGGAGGTATGTGGTGTAGTGACCACTGTGTCCACTAGGGGGCGCTGTATGGATGTCCCAGGAGAGTGGATGAATGGCAAGATACTGAATGACCGTTATGTATCTCAAGGTGGGTAGCCTTGCGATGGTGATTTATGTGTGTGGTAATCAGCAGTGATACTGCTGAGGTTCTGGTTCAATGTGTCAGGGACTAGTTACCTACAAACCCACCCAGGGTGTGTGTTTAATAACGCTATTGTAAAGTGCATGTGTGTGTGAAGGACCTGTGATGAGGTCATAGTCATGTGACCCGGTGGGCGTGCCTATGGACCATATAATGTGGCCAGGGTAGGTCACATGGGGTGAATACTGGGATCTGGTTGGTCCAGTGTGAAAGGTCCCGCTGAGATGGGGCTTCCTGCTTGACAGCACATGTAGACGCTGTGTTTAATGGCTGCAAGTGCCTGAGAGTTCCCTGGAGGGAATGAATGTCAGCGTATTGGACATTGCTAACAGAGTGAAGCTCTGTCATGGACGCTATGCCGTTTATATATTGCTGGTCATGGTTTATGATGTTTAATAAACCGCAAGGACTATACTGCTTTATGAAAACCCGTGCTGGATCTGATTTTGTGGCTGCCAAGCGAGTGATCCCATACTTAAATGACAGCACTACCTCACACCATGTATAAACTATATTCATACTCCCCCTTTGATTCCTGGTAACATGAAAATTCTCTGCACTTTAATGGTTTTATTCATGTTACTAATACTGTACTAAAGATTGATTATTCGTATTACATATTGTTTATATTTGTCATTTTTATAGGTTATATGAGAATGTGAGGGCAGCAGGTCACAGCTTCAGTCTCAGGATGTTTTGGGTATTGCAACAAGACAATAATGCGAAGCACACAAGTAAATCAAGTAAAAAGTTGAAAAAAAATTAAACTTTGAAATATTTGTTAGGATAGGTGCACAACCTGCCAATGTTGCATTCAGGTATCTGTACTGTAGGTATCAATGGCTTTGCTCATCTCCCAATAAAGTAAGAAGCAGAGCTGGAATACCTTACAATAAACTCATATTCATGTTTGAAAGAATACTGTGCGTTTGGACAGCCGTAACGATTATTCCACTTCACTCACTTCCATATCGGGAGGTGAGAATTATAAGTGATGTCAAGTATACAGTCACATGTCGGGAAGTAATTGCCATCGGCAGGTATTGTGTACCTGTCTGACATTAGAATAGTACAGCTGCACAATACCTACTGATCTCTCATGTCCCTGCATGTATCTGTAGTCGAGACCTCACTGGCGCAGCTTAACTCCTAATATGGACCCAAAATAATCCCTTATTGACCAGTGAAAACCGGTTATTAATCATTGGTCGCAATATGGCTTCCATAATTTCTTCACTTAGATTGTGGCTCAAGACCATATCTCAGGGCTGAATTTGCCTCTCAAGGTAAAAGAAAGGTTGAGGAGGACCACTGACATAAAGAGATTTGAAAAATGGGGCTAGATTACAAAGATGAAAATTGACTCCATCACGATGAGGTAAAGTACAGCATGGGAACAGATTGAGTACCTCTTAGAAACATTATATATACCCTTTGTGATAAAGGTATCAGGTTGAGAAGCTTAGGTCTACAATACTGTTTCCTGTTTTAATAATAAAAAATAAACAATAATGTTTGGTGAAAAAAAAATTTGAGGGTGTAATAATAATCTGCTCAGCTTATCCAACCACACAACATTTGTGGCCTCATAGCATACAGGAAACTTTGGTGGGGAGTTGTTAATGAAAACCTCAGGTAAGCATCTTCCTGAGAAGTAACTAACAATGATTTCTGCCTAAACCCATTATCTCGTTATTCTTCCATGCAAGATATCCTTCTATAGTTACCTGCAGAAATGTTAAGGTTTTGGTTTTTGCTAAGGACCATTTGATGTCTCAATGGTTAAGTTCTATGCAGGATAGGAAAACAAAGTGGTCAGACAATCCACACTGTGAATCATTATGAACAATTATTATTACAGTGGTCTTTATTCGGCGCGTTTTGAAGTTTCACAAAACTCCTTCCTCAGGAAAGGATTTTTTCCTGAGGAAGGAGTTATGTGAAACTTTGAAACGCGTCGAATAAAGACCACTGTAATAATAATTGTTCATAGTGATTCGCAACACGGATTGTCTGACCACTTTTTTTCCTATCCTGCATCTTCTACGTTGGTCCCTCGTGGATCTGTGGTTTCTGCAGCAGCGAATCCTCCATGCTTATTACAAGCTCCATCTGGTGAGCGTATTATTTTTAAATTGATATACCTACACTGGATAATGCACTATTGCGCTATTTCTCTTCAATAGTATCCCTGGTTTAGTTTTATGTGGCAGATCGTGCTCCCTATTTATTGATCTTAAAATGTAATCACTGTGTCAGGCTGCTTACTGCAATCATAGTTTTTATATATGACAGGACTTGCTGTGTTGTCATTGTATTGTCTGCTATTACAAAACTATTTTTTGTGGGTAGACTGGAGATTCCTGCCTAACTCAGCTGTGACATACATATGACTGTAATGACGATAATGTGAAGTACAAGTATAGTTGACTGCTGTTGGAACCCAGACACTTCGTTTTGTCATTTTCAGAAAGAAGGGTGAGTAGACTTGAGGACTTAAGAAATGCAGAACTTCAGCAGACAAGAGGAGAGTGGTTATCATCCTTGCGTGACGGGCGTAAAGTTGTGGTGAAGATTTTTTTTTCTTTATCTGTACCATGCACATTTTTCTGTTTCCCCTTTCTCAGGCATAAGTTTATCTGTCTGCCGTGGCTGTCTAGATCTTACCATGTGGTTATTTCTCAGAATAGCCTGATGTTCATGAATGGACAGCAATACATCTCTTCTCATATGAACCTTGGTAAATAATTCACCTTATATTCTTTTCTCCCGCATCTGAGATGGCGAAATGCAGAGTTTATATTAGATAAAAACATTTAGACAGCATTTCCTTCATGTCATGAAACTTCAAATAAAGTTTGACCCCCTAATTATTATTGCTAAGACATTTTTAATTATCTAAATCTTTATCTTAGCTGTATGAACAACCAAATCCAATTTCCATACTCCTCCAATGCAGCAAGTGGTTCTTGGTCTGTACATCTCATCAACCTGAGTCTCACAAAGGAAAATGACAAAGGGTGAGAGCTGATCAAAACTGACGTCTGCCAGAGTTTACTCAGTCTTTTAGGTGTAACTTCAGGAGTCTGTTATACTGTAATTCTATTTGGGAACGGGGACTTGCATTTACTTATCTTGAAGTCTTGAGACTGAATTTTCTTTGCTATTTTAGTTTAGTCATTTTAGGATCAGTGGTCTATTTTCGTGTATTTTGTGGTATGGGGTTGGCATTTATTTATATTGAGGTTTAATGTTTTTGTTAATTTGTTTTGTATTATCAGGATGGAGTTTCATTCATTTTGTGTAGTGCTTATGAAAGTGGTATGTGCACTGCAGCACTCCCGATTTAAGAACGTGCTGTTGAGGGCATGGCCTATATAAGGAGGTGAGGTATGATTCCATAAAACATTGGACCTCCTGTGATTAGTGGCTCAGTTATTTATATACAAAACAATGAGTCAGTTGACGACACTGATTTTTGTGCAATAGTTTTTTCTCTTCATTTAGAACCCAATGTCCGGTTAAGCAGGTGACTAAATGCAACAGTGGAGGCACCAGGTGAAAGCAACAATTTTATTATTTTATTAACAGTATAAACTAGATACAAGAACACTGAAAATGACAGATCACAAAGGGACAATATTTACAGAGTATTTGTCAAGCAATTACAGGTGCTTCTCACAAAATTAGAATATCATGAAAAAGTTAATTTATTTCAGTTCTTAAATACAAAAAGTGAAGCTCATATATTATATATAGTCATTACGGACAGAGTGATCTATTTCAAGTGTTTATTTCTGTTAATGTTGATGATTATGGCTTACAGCCAATCAAAACCCAAAAGTCACTATTTCAGTAAATTAGAGTAATTAACAAAAAACACCTGCAATGGCTTCCTAAGCATTTAAAAAGGTCCCTTAGTCTGTTTCAGTAGGGTCCACAATCATGGGGAAGACTGCTGACTTGACAGATGTCCAGAAGGCAGTTATTGACACACTCAACGAGGAGTATAAGCCACAAAAGGTCATTGCTAAAGAAGCTGGCTGTTCACAGAGTGCTGTTTCCAAGCATATTTTCCTTCCACTCAACTATTCATTAATATGCTTGAATACAGCACTCTGTGAACAGCCAGCTTCTTTAGCAATGACCTTTTTTGACTTATACTCCTTGTGGAGTGTGTCAATGACTGCTTTCTGGACATCTGTCAAATCAGCAGTCTTCCCCATGATTGTGCAGCCTACTGAAATAGACTAAGGGACCTTTGTAAACGCTTAGGAAGCCTTTGCAGGTGTTTTTTGTTAATCATTCTAATTTACTGAGATAATGACTTTTGGGTTTTCATTGGCTATAAGCCATAATCATCAACATTAACAGAAATAAACAATTGAAGTAGATCACACTGTTTGTAATGACTCTATAATAATATATGCGTTTCACTTTTTGTGTTGAAGTACTGAAATAAATTAACTTTTTGATGATATTCTAATTTTGTGAGAAGCACCTGTATTTAACAGAGGTACGGTATATGGATTTGTATACAACAGAAATCTTCAGAATTAGCTCTGAGTCTTCAGTCCAACCCAATTCTATTGGGGTGGGGGAAGACAAGTCCACTATTTGGCAGGAACAGTCTCTGGAGGTTTCTGTGGCTTTCTCACAAAGAAAGCAGAACGGACAGCACAGCTGCACTACTCCAGGATCAACAAAAGGTATCGGCTCAGGGACCTCGGGTGTCACTCCATGTACAGCGTAAGACCAAATGTTAAAATCCAAAAATAAAGTGGTGAAAGGCACTCACCGTCCCATAATTACCCTTTATATAGATATCACATCAAAATACAGCAGGAAGACAAACAGTGGAAATCATATCAGATGACGTCCATTTAACTAAATCAATTGCGCTTCTACGGGTCTCACTATATGTATGTTTTTCTTACAAAGGCTATTAACACCCTCTGAGCTGCTCTAGAGTTAGCCGGACCCTGTCTAGTCCGCAGCCCTCCTTTTGCCCATGCCCAGTACCATAAGTCTGTGCAGGAAGTGACGGCCTGTCTCACATGACCTTTGATTATTTGCCCAGGCTGGAGTCCATGGCCAGGTATTCCTAAGGACTTTTCTGTGCTTGACTGCCGCCGAGCTTTTTCCTTGGTTCTTATCAGTGTGGGCTGGTTCTCATCTGTTGACTGGCATTGTCAAGGTCAGGAACCTTGACTGGTGTCGTTTATGTCTTTGGTGCTTGACTGTCAATGAGCACAGTCTTGACCTTGACCGGTGTAGCTCTGGTCTTTAGTGCTCCCCTCAGTTCAGGCCTAGCTGATACACTTTGAGCATTTGGCACCTCTCTTGGCATCAAAATCCCCTCCTGTTTTAGTGCTGACCTTTTATATTGGAGGCTATTTTCATCACGGTCACCTGATCCGGGGCACTGCCTAATTTTGTCCCTTCTGCAACGCTTTTCCTTGAGAATAGTTCCACAGGGTTTTGTTCAAGTCTGGAGGTCGCATGACTTTGCAATCCTTTGACTCCTATGCTCCCTTTTCCTACATTAATGTATGCAAGTGACTAAATGAAACATCAGAGGAACAAGTTGGAAACAACAGTATAATTATTGTATTAACAATATGAACTAGAAACAGGAATACTGAAAATAATACATCACAAAAGGACAATTTTACAAAGTATTTGACAAGCAGTTATATAACAGAGGTATATGGATTCGTATACAACAGACATCTTCAGTATCAGCTCTTAGTCTGCAATCCACACTAATTCTAGTGGGGAGGGCAAGCCCAAGATTTGACAGGAAAAGTCTCTGGAGGTTTCTACATCTTTCTGTGCCTTGATGAGGGCGGCTGCTCTGTGTCACAATACGCATTTTTTTTACAAGGTCTATCAATGCTCTACTGTCAGCCGGAACCTGTCTGGTCCGCAGCCCACCCTCTGCCCATGCCTGGTACTGTAAGTCTGTGCAGGAAGTGACGGCACATCTCACTCGTCTTCTTTGTTCACTGGTATAGGCTGGAGTTCCTGACCAGATAATCCCAGGCCCTTTTGGGTGCTTAAAGAACTTCTCCTCATTCCGTATTGGTGGGGGCTGGTCCTTGTCTTTTGACTGGCGTTGTCTAGGTAGGTAAGCATGACCGGCATCGTTCGGGTCTTTGGCGCTTGATCGTCAACAAGCGCAGTCTGTACCTTGACCGGCATAGCTCTGGTCTTCGGTGCTGGACCATCATTGTCTCGGTTTGAGCTTAGCTGATACCCGGGGCTGCATCCTACTATTTTGGCTGCTGGAGCAGCAGTGGGAGTGTCTTTCACCTCTCTTGGTGCAACAATCTCCTCCCATTTTGGAGTGCTGACCTTTTATATTGGAGGCTGGTTTCATCATGGGGCAATATCTAATTATGTCACTTCTGCAACAATACTTGAGAATAGTTCTGGGCACGAATGTTAAACATTACAGATTGACATTTAAAAGTCAAAACAATAACTCACTTTGCAAAAACAAGCCCTTATATCTCTATGTCAACAGAAAAATAACAAAGTTATGCCTCTTGGAAGAAAGTGAGGAAAAAGTTGAGTTCAAAAAAGAAAAATTCTCTGGTCATAAAGGAATTAATCACTTGTAATGACAGCCAGTTTTGGCCTTTATGATGCAATGATTCTTTTTGTTTTCAAATTTCCTCATTAAAAAAGATTCAATTTTTTTTCCATTAAATGTTTTTCTGTGGGACAAGTTGTATTTCTACTTGCATCAGTTTGGGGTACATGTACTGTATTGAAAACTTTTAATAATTTGTTTTGAGAAGGGGATGGAAAAATGGACAATCATACAATTTTTTGCAATTCTTTTAGTTTTCTTTTTACATTGTTCACAGTGTGGTATGAAAAACACGTTAACTTCATGTCAGCAAAATAGTTTTCTAAGTCTTGGAACAAGTTGTCTTACAAATAAAGTTTACAGAGCTACAAGTGTATGCTCCATTTTATTTTCTAAATTACGAAATACCAACATGCTGTAGGATGGATACACAGAACTTTTTACTGAGTTCAGAAAGTTTTTCTGTGTCAATCAGGCTTCAAAAAATAAATAATTTAATGTTCATCAAATGCAATTTCTTCTAAAAGCAAATATTGCAAATGCAATAGTATATTTAAAGTTATAACATCAGACAAAGGTATGCTATTTCCCTTAGAATAATATTGGTGTTTTTCTGTGTTGATGTAGTGAACATTTTTGTAACAGTGACAAATAGAATCGGTAACATATTAATATTGTAAATGAAGAAAATGATAGTGTTACTAAACCTTTGTTAGGATTTTTTTAAAAATATTTTGAAGGCACACAGATTAGTCGAGGTTCTGGTTTTGGGACCCACAACAATCACAAAAAAAAACCTTGAGAAGTATGTCATTCTCAGGAGAAAGAGTACACAGCTCCAGTCTGAGCACGCACACAGTGCGGAGTCCGAATGCAATAGAAAGCATAATATACACACAGATTTACAGTATTTGCTCTATTGTATCTGTATCTGCTGTCTGTGCACTCCTGTCTTCTGAGCACGGCACACTTCTCAAGGGTTTTTTGAATGATTCGTGGGGTCTCAGAACCTGAAGCCCTACAGATCTGCTTCTCATTAAAAAGACATAAAAATGTAAAAAAAATACCAAAGATTTATCTACTATTTAAGCAGTAATTTACCAATAGCAAATCATCATCTTGTTCCAACAGTTGAGAGAGTTGAGGGAGGGTGCATGAATAGCTTGTTAGACATTTTAGATAGGAGTGAATATAAGAGTTGTACTCGTACATCCAGCAAAAAAGAGGTTGGAGCCTCAAAATGCCAGTGAAGATTTGAGGTTGTGGGTTGCAATAATCTCCTAGGCAGGATAACAATGTAATTATTTTTATTCCTTATGTCCACGGTCTTACAGCAATTCCAGGTAGATGATCACAATACAATGTCTCCAGTTCACAAGATCTCATTCTGGGGCTGATAGTTCCATTGCCCCTGTAAAAGGAAATACCCACTGTCTCCCAATTTTTGATGAGCCCACAGCTTTTGTATCTCCTGCCGGTATAGTTTTTTGTTACAATCCATGCTCCTCGATATGATGAACATCAAGACCATAGAACGCGTATCCCACTCCAGCCAGCAACAACAGTCCTTAAGATAGTTCCTCACATCCAAACGATGGCTATCACAACCGTAGCACATGTACCCAGCTCCAGCTGACAATAACATATAGTACAGTCCCAACCTTGACTCAATGGAATGGAGTGGATTCAATGATGGGCAGAGGAGCAGGCCTGTATTCCACCAGATGGAACCATGGTTCCTTGGGAATCTCTACTGATGTGATGCTGATCCACAGCCGACTACCTGTTATCACCACAATGACATCTGAAGTAATGCCACGTTGACATCGGAATTGAAAGAGCTACTTTGTTGACGATAGGTGAAGTGAAGTAGGGGTATCAGCGGCTGAGCTGACCGAGATCGTCCCTATGCAGAACAGGTAAGTGTCATGATCCAGGACGGGGTTTTGCTTTGGCCCGTCCTGGTCAGACAGGGGGTTAATTGTTTCTGCCTCTCTCTGGCAGAGGGCGGCTATTTAATGCTCACTGGATCTAGAACCGGTGTCAGTTATACTCCTGCCCTCGGCTGAGTTAGTTGACCTCTTGTATACGTGTGCCTTGTGCCTGATAACTTGTTGCTTGTTTGGTTGTGATCCGGTTCTGTCCCTGTTACGAGTTCTGCCTGCCCCTCTTGTAACACACCGCTCTCTCGTGTATGACTCTCTGCTTGTGACTCGACTGCTCTCTGCTTGTCCCTTTGGTACCGCACCACCCTCTTGTGTATGACCTTTGGCTTTGTCTGACCTCCCGTCTGTTTATCCCTCCTGTACCTCATTTGCCCGTACTGTGTATGACCTCCGTTTTGCCCGACTCTGAGTTTTCTACCTTCTCTGAAAGCAGGACGCTAAGCTCTGCCCCCTTGCAGTCACATGACCGTAGGTCCTGTGCCGGCTTGCTAAACTTCTGCGTTCAGGTCCTGTGCATCTGTACTTCCTGGCTGTTCCTGTCCCCAGGGCTCCCTACAGTGCGGGTGAGACCCTGCCCAGCGGAGGCTGTACGCCGGTGCTGTCAGGATCCTGACAGTAAGTAGCTAGTAACTACATGCCTGTTATTTCTAATACACAAAAATAATAAAAGTCCTCGATATTAATGTATATATAAATAAACAAAAGTTATAAATATAGTTTGACAAACGGAGCTCACCTACCAAACTTCAGAATTCGACAAGCATCTGGTGTTTGATGGGTGAGCTCCCTTTGTCAGGCTATATTTATTTATTATCTACTATATAATCGTCTAATTCTGTCTGTCTGTCTGTAACGGAAATCCCGTGTCGCTGATTGGTCGTGCCTGGCCGGCCGCGACCAATCAGCGACAGGCACAGTCCGGCCGCGAATTGGTGCAGCATTCGAACGACG
This sequence comes from Dendrobates tinctorius, assembly GCF_039654945.1. Taxonomy (NCBI): domain Eukaryota; kingdom Metazoa; phylum Chordata; class Amphibia; order Anura; family Dendrobatidae; genus Dendrobates; species Dendrobates tinctorius. Next base: position 21,446,472 of record NW_027361675.1, on the reverse strand, counting down.
CACGCCACCGCTACTGTCGGGAGATCTGAGGCGCTAGCTGCTGATCTCCCAACGGTTGCCGCGAGTCATCTCCTGCTGCATGGAGGTCAGCGGCGACTCAGCCAGGAGATGACTGGCGCAGGGCTCAATGTGCGGAAGGTACCCAGGGTCCGGAGGAGAGGAGACTCTCCTCCAGGCACTGGGTACCATAAACCTGTAAAAAATAGAATTAAAATATTCAATGTCCAAGAAGTATCATTTCTCCTTGCGGAGAATGACATGCTAAGCATGCCGAGATGAGGAGACTTAAAGCCGCAATGCTCCTCTGGGAAATATGCAAATTGTCTTTTGCATTGCGGCTTTAAGTCTCCTCATCTCGGCATGCTTAGCATGTCATTCTCCGCAAGGAGAAACAATACTTCTTGGATATCGGTCAGACGCCTCTCACACAGCCAAACCAGATCTCACACTTTGCACTGACGAGGGGCAGTACCCCAAAACACAGTATCTGCAAATTGAGATTCTGGTTTTGGCTTTTATCCTAAGTCATGTAACAAGGCTTGTTGAAGTGTCGACATTGACTTTCAGGATTGCTACTTCCAATAGGTGGCACTAGAGTTCTAGTCCTCTTCATCTCTGAAGAGACAATTTGCTCTGTTCTCCTCACATGTTGATGCTCCCTCTTCCCTCTATATGTTATATGTATCACTTACCATTGTTTTATAGGGATTTAATTGGCTGCACTTTAATTTTGAGCAATCTACATGTTATATTTTTTATAATTGTTTTCATGTTATTCCTCTGAGTTGCGGTTCCACGTTCTGGCTTGTCACTGTCATCACCCTACCTCCTCAGTTTATGCATGTGTTATATTGGTCTTAATAAAGCTTTACCTTTTATAAATTCATTCATTAGTTCCTTGGTGATTATAATTAGACATGAGCGAACATCGCCGGCTCCCTCCTTATTCAGCACGCTATAGCACTAACCAAAGAAGCTGCATCATGAACTTGGATTCCTAGAGCGCTCCTGATAATCAGTTATTCGGTACCGAAGCTACATGTGACTCGGCTGTGTGACAGTCACAACACCCAGTCTCTTCATGCATGTGTTGTGACTGTCACACAGCCACAACACATGCAGCTGCGGTGCTGAACAGCTGATTATAGGGAGCTCTCCAGGTATCCAGGTTCCCAGTGCAGCTTCTTCGGTAAGCACTATAGCTTGCCGAAGAAGAAGGGAACCGACGATGTTCGCTCATCTCTACTTAAAATATCTATGTGATCTATACCTATTTATGGGGTTCCCACTTTATCTCACCCTCCAATTTTTCGACCTCACCTGTATTGCTGGAACTACCTGTTTTTAACTGTTTTTAAAATTTGAACCCAATAAAGTTAATTAAATTCTTAGTTATTTGTGTTACTCCAATGTGCCTTGGCACAATTTTTTCTTGTGGTTATAAAATGGAAAAATGTCTAACTTTCAACATTTGATATTTGTTCTGTGTTGAATAAAATATGCCTATAAGACAGTGGTCTCCAACCTTTTTTGCACCAGGGACCGGCTTCAAGCAAGACCATTCTTCCATGGCTCAGCAGGGCGGGGATGGAGGTGGGGCAGGGGCGGGGCTTTGATCAAAAGGGGGCAGGGCTATGGACGCGGTTGTAGTTTAGTAGTGCATACTTATCATTTAATTATAACATTTATAATGTGACTCAACTCACCATAGGTTTTAAATGAGTGCTCCATCACCCCATCATTGCCTTCACCCCATCACTCCCTTCTCTCCATCATTGCCTTCTCCATCACCCCATCACTGCCGTCTCTCCATCACCCCCATCCTTGCCTGCTCCATCACCCCATCATTGCCTTCACCTCATCACTCCCTTCACCCCATCATTGCCTTCTCCATCACCCCATCACTGCCGTCTCTCCATCACCCCCATCATTGCCTTCTCCCCATCACTCCCTTCTCCCCATCATTGCCTTCTCCATCACCCCATCACTGCCTTCTCTCCATCACCCCTATCCTTGCCTGCTCCATCACCCCATCATTGCCTTCACCCCATCACTCCCTTCTCCCCATCATTGCCTTCTCCATCACCCCATCACTGCCTTCTCTCCATCACCCTCATCATGGCCTTATCCCATTACCCCCTCATGGATTCTCCCATCACCCCAGGCATTATGGCCTTCTCTCCCCAGCACAGTCTTCTCATATTCCCATCTCCTCCAGGGCCAGGCTAACCTACACACAGACACACACACAGACATACACACACACACACACACACACACACACACACACACATATATATATATATATATATACACACACACACACACACACAGACAGACATACACACATTATATATACACACACACACAGACACACACACACATACACACACACACACACACACACACACAGACATACACACATTATATATACACACACAGACATACACACACACACATATACAGTATATACACACACACACACATACACAGACATACATACACACATTATATATACACACACACAGACATACACACACACACACACACACACAGACACCACCTCTCACCTGTCCGCAGCATCGCCCGCACTTCCTCGCTCTGACACAGAAGCAGCCGCGCTCCTCTCTGTGTCAGTCAGAGACAGGAAGCGCGGGCGGCGGGCAGGAAGCTGGACGGGTCCTTGCAGCTCCGCTCCTGCTATTTCCTCTTGAAGGCAAGCGAGCTGCTTGGATCGCTCCCTGGCCGCCGCTACACGAAGGCAATCTAGGAAGTGCTGCGCGCCGCCCCTGGCTCCCCTTGTGTCCGCGGACCGGCAAGGGCACTGCAGCGGTCCGGTGCTGGGCCGCGGACCGGCGGTTGGGGACCCCTGCTATAAGAGATTTCCAAAACTTTGCATTCTTATTTTCTTTACATTTTACAGAACGTCCCAACTTTTTTGGGATTGGGGAAGTAAATTTTTAAATTGAATCACTACACATGATTAGTATTGTATGCATTATTTAATATTAATCCTATCAATGAATAGCCTGCTTACAGTTCCAATGTAAAAGTTTTTAAGGGAATTAATTATCGCATAGTTTTCTAAGCATTTATAGCTAAGCATTCTTAGATCGTATCTTTCCATAAGTTTTTTCCAAATTGTACATTTAAGTTAGCTGGTGGGGGTTAACTTTTAAGACCAAGAGACAAATATCTTCATAGTTTTATGCTATGGATAATGAACATACTTTTTAATTTACAGTTTCTACAAAACCATTGTATGAAAATAAATTAGCTCTCATAAACTAGAAAATGTACAGTAATTTTCATTTCCATATTTGTTTAATAAAACCTAATACATTTCTCATGGCTGCATGAAAATCCCTGACGAGGTATTAAAAGCATGTTTTGTTTTTTATTAAACTTTCTGTAACAGATGTTTTGCTGCTTTCTCTAAATCCTATGGATGTGTACTGTACATTTCAACACTTTAATAAGGATAAAATAATATTTTAACTTAAAAATTTGATGGCAGAATCTTGTTTCTCTATTTTCAATTCCCAAAATGTATACTTTTTTAGATTTTCTTAAGAAACAGGTTGAGAAAACATGATTTTGGAGCGCCCCACAGGACCTTAGGTTACTCGGTACCGGGCCGTTCGGTTCTTAAAGGGGATGTCACGGCAGCAATGACTCGGTCCGTGGTTCTTGGTGTCCAGCAAAATTAATAAAAAAAGATGACTAAAAGATGATGATGGGGTAGTTTAAAGGGGAATTAGTCATGACGCTGTAGGGAGGAGGACCCCACAGAGTGTCCGGGCCGGAACCAAGGAGACCGCCATCTGAGTTCCTAAGGAAACAGTACCCGGGGAACAGAGGAGGAGAGTGGACTGTTGAGTGTGACAGGACAGCAAGAGGAGGGGCGAGTATAAAAGGGGCAGTTAGCGTGCAGAGAAGTCAGTTGGTGATACGTCAGACACAGAGCAGGAGACGGAGGGGGCGTGAAAGAGCGGGAAGGACACTGAGAGTTCAGAGAAGAGACCAGCAGCAGAGGGTAGATGCGCAATGGCCCTCAGGAAAGAGGTGCCGAGCTTACCGGCAGGGGACTGTCTCTTCACCCTAATCCCGGGTTACGATCTGCCCCCGGTCATCCTCGGCCGTTACCGCTGAGCTCGAGCCCTCAGTGGCCTGTCTGCTCCCTCTCCCGGCTGCTGCCATCCCCCTTCAGCCCGCGATTGCAGCCTGCCCGCTGCCACCCACGGACGCTGCCACTTCACGTCAGCCCGTGGTTGCGGCCTGTCTATCACCGCTCACAGCTGCCTTCACGCCGCTGCAGTCAGCAGTTGGGGCCTGTTCCTCATCAACAGAGACACTCTGCACACAGCCCCAGGCTGTGCGCACTGCCAGTAAACCGCCACTCTTGAGCACTGCGACACAACCCTGCTTGGGGACAGGAATCCCATTGAACTCACTAACAAGCGCAACCCCGCTGTTACAACAGGGGGTTACTTCATCTCAGGACTCCATCAGGGCCTGTTGTGCCCCAACTCCTCCTGGACGCTGGGGCGCCCGAAGACTACTCCAAATCTTCAGCAGCTGGGCCCAGCGGCTGCGACGCCAAGGCAGCCTCATCAAAGACGCCACAGCAGCCTCATCAAAGACGCCACAGCAGCTTCATCAAAGACGCTAGAGCAGTCTCATCAAAGACGCCAAAGCAGCCTTAGCAAAGACGCCAAAGCATCTTCATCAGCAACGCAGCTTCCAAAGAGACGCCGACGGACGTTAGGACGGAAAAGTGACATTATAGAGTATAAGGACCCGTAGACGGCCATACTGTGGCCCCATAGTAAGCGGCCTCGGCCAGGTTAGTCGTGTTCTTTCCAAATAGTGTTTGGTTGTACTGAGTCCCTGCGAGGACAACTGTTGTTATCCCTTTTTGGTTGCTTAGTATAGCCCTAGCGGCTTTAAATTATAAAAAGCTTGCTTTTCAAAGTTCAACCAGTCTCGCGTCTCGTCACTGCATCCTGCGAACCAGCCGTTACCTACACTTGGCGTAGTCGGCAGGATGCAGTCTCCGAGTGTGGACAACGATGCCCCAGACCAGGGCAGGGCCGTGAACTCAACAGTTGACGAGGGCCCTCATTCCAGTATTTCATTGGGGCTATGCTGAGCAACCTGCCTAGATTTCCGGCTCCAGTACCATGCTATGGAGCTGGACAGAGCGAATGCGGGGGCTCTTTCGAATGCACCCGATGACTCCTGACCTGGAAGCAGAAGTAGCTCTCATAGCATAGACGGGGAGGCTCGGAATTCAGTGATGTTAAAACCTTCGGGACACCGCAACACCTTTGATAAGGTTTTGCAGATTGTAGAACAGACCCATGGGGACCCAACCAACGTGGGAGAGTTAAGAACCCAGTTGTTCAGTCGGATGTAGGGGGAGGGGGAGAACATCACCCAGTATACAAATGTCCTCCAAGAGTTACACACGGCCATCGAAAGAAAAGACGGCGTAGGGGTAGGACCTGTTGACATTACACTATGCGACCTGTTGGTGACTGCACTGCGGGACCCGTTAATAAAACAGGCATTACGGGAGCAGATTAGAATGAATCCACGTATAGACTTTTCCTAGGTGGGAAGTCAAGCACGCGCTCGAGAACAGGAGCAGGGAATGGCGGTCCCCGTGGGGAAAGTCCGGAGTGTGGTGGCTTACCTAAACGCAGTTGCGGAGCCTCAATTGGTAGAGGAAATGAAGCAGGAGTTGAAGAACATCCAGGGCGAGTTGACTGAAGTGAAAAGAAGGACTGAGTCTGGGACTGGACGGCCTAGTTTCAACCCTGGTCCCTGGGGACCCCGCCCCACCCGGGGTGGACAGACCTCACAGACCCGGTGCTATGATTGCGGGGAGCCGGGCCACTTCGCCCGAGAGTGTCCGCGGCGTGGGAGATACCCACCCCGGTGGCCATTAAACTAGAGGGCTCCGGGCTGGGGGGATGCCGCTCAGAGCCAGAAACCACGATTAGGGGTGGTGGAAGTCCCGAAGATTTGGTCGCAAAGTGTCTGGTCGTAAGGGCAGAAGTCAAGGGCCGTGCCGTCCGGTGCCTGGTGGATACGGGGTCACAAGTAACAACTATGCCTGCAACTTATTTCCTGCAGAATTTCCACGAGGCAGCGAGACCCCAGTGGGGGCCCATGATCAGACTGGTAGCCGCCAATCAACTACCGGTTCCTGTTGCCAGGGTGGTGTGGGTACAGGTGACGCTGTGCGGTAAATTCCTCGGCCGCAGAGGAGTGGTTCTGACCCACGGAAAAACTGATAAACAGCACCCAGTCATTCTGGGCATGAACATACTGCGGGAGTTCAGCAACCTACTCCTCAATGATCCCACGCATTAGACCTTGAAACAGTGGGGTTCCCGCACGGCCCAAGGACAGGTATTCCAGCAGTTGGTGCGTGAAGCACGAGTCCTCTAGGACTGCCAGGAGGGCGAGGCCCTGGGCAAAGTCATCGCGCCAGCGGCTCCCCTGCTTGTACTGCCCCCTGGACAGACAGTGGTGGCCATGCCCATCTGAGCCCCGATACCATTGGAAGGCGTGGAGATGCAGGTGGAGCCATGCTACTCGGAGCGCTTACCCCCTGGCACACTGGTGGCTCGCTCCCTGACCACAGTGCAGAAGGGGACTGTCCTGGTGCGCTGCTTCAACCTTGAAGACCAAGACATCACCCTGAAGCCCCGGATAGAATTGGCCAAGCTAGTAAGACCATTTGAAGAAGTACGACCGGCCCCTGCAGTTGAATTGAGAGTGCAATCCGAGGACCCCTGGGGAGTAACTATCCGTACTCTACAGGCTACCGAAACTTCAACTCAGGAAAAGGGTCAAATCATCCTGGAACAAATGCGGGCCAAACTCTCCGGACTAACTGCAGCCCAACTCTCTCAGATAAAAGCACTGCTCGGACAGTACCACAAGGTATTTGCTAGTCATGAGGAAGATTTTGGATGTACCACTGCCATGAGCAATGGAATTCCCACAGCAGGAGCAGCCCCATCTGTGAACGATATCAACAGATTCCTCCACAACTCTACCAAGAGGTGAAAACTTTGCTGGCCCAAATGCTATGAAAGGGAATGATTAGAGAAAGCCAAAGCCCCTGGGCGGCTCCTATTGTGTTGGTCCGCAAAAAGGATGACACCTTACGATTCTGCGTGGACTTTCGAAAGCTGAATGCTTGTACTATCAAAGACTCATACCCACTACCCCGAATAGAAGAATCCTTGTCCGCCTTGGGGAAGGCGACATACTTTTCTACTTTGGACCTGGCCAGTGGGTACTGGCAGGTACCTATGTCAGAAGAAGACAGGGCAAAGACAGCATTAATACTTCCTATGGGGCTATTTGAGTTTAATTGAATGCCGTTCGGACTGGCCAACGCCCCGGGGACCTTTCAGCGGTTGATGGAGCGGTGTCTGGGAGATCTCAATTTTGAGGCCATGTTGATATACCTGGATGATATCATCATCTATGCTGCCACTTTTGAGGACCACCTGAAGCGGTTGGGGCAGGTACTCGGACGGCTGCAAAAGTACGGGTTGAAGGTAAAACCCAAAAAATGCCATCTATTTCGCACCCAGATCGAATATCTGGGTCATGTCGTCTCAGCGGGGGGTGTAAGGCTGTCACGGGAAAAGGTTACTGTCATTCAGGGATGGCCTACCCCCGAGACGATAAAAGACGTGCGGGCCTTCCTGGGATTGGCCGGATACTACCGTTGTTTCGTAAAGAATTTTGCATGCCGGGCTCGAGCCCTGCACGACCTGCTGAAGGGGGCTCCCGCTGGGGCAAATGAACGAAAAGTCCAGTGGCGTCAACCTCAAGAAGAGGCCTTCCAAGACCTTAAGGCTGCACTTTCGGATGCTCTGGTGTTGGCTTATGCGGATTTCTCACAACCGTTCATCCTGCACACTGACGGGAGTCTCCAAGTGATCGCGTATGGAAGCCGCTCACTCCATGATTCCGAGCGCAACCCTGACAATTACAGCTCCTTTAAGCTCGAGCTCCTCGCAGTAGTGTGGGCCATGACGGAGCGGTTCGCAGAGTACCTGGCGGGCTCCGAAGTAGTGGTGCGTACCGACAATAACCCACTGGCCCATTTGGAAAATGCCAAACTGGGAGCTCTGGAACAAAGATGGGTGGCCCGGATGGCGAAATTCAACTATAAAATTATCTATAAAAGAGGGGCCGAGAATGTACACGCTGATGCTCTCTCCAGGATTCCACATACAACCCCGGGGAAGAGTCGGGACGACGAACTAGAAGGGGAAGAGATACCGTTCGCCCTCACCACTGCCGTGCTTACAGCTGCCACCCAGAAAGTACCTCCCACGGAGACCCTAAGGGGCATGCTGGAACAATCCCGGGATAAGTGGATCCAACAGCAGCAAGAAGACGAAGAAATTGGGCTTCTCCGGAAATGGGTAACCGCTGGCAAATTGCCCACTGACTCCCAAAGACAGACTTTGACGCAGGACATGTCACTGATGTTACGACAATGGGAGAGACTGGTTATCCGAAAGGGACTATTGTATCATAAAATGACATCATGAACAACATCTATGACGATTTGTAGGTAGTTACGCCAGGAGCCCAACTTAACGAACTGGCTCGAGAAGCCCACGAAAAAGGGGCTCATTTCGGAGCTCAAAAGTCATTGCAATGGTTACAGCAGAAAATTTACCATCCACGCTTGCATGCTGTTGTGGACGAGACTTGCCGGACCTGTCGCCTATGCGAATTAGCTAAACCGCCCGCACAGCGAGCCCCAGTGCAAACAATCGTGACCTCAGCACCCCTCGAGCTTCTGACGGTGGATTACCTGACCATTGGTCCCACATTCCAGGGGTATGAACACTGTCTCGTCATGGTAGACCATTTCACTAAGTTCGCTGTGGTCACCCCCACTCGAGACCAGACCGCGGAGTCGGCCGCCTCCGCAATTTGAAGAAACTTTATACAAGTTTACAGCTGCCCTCAATGGATACATTCCTATCAAGGAGCATGTTTTTTGGGAAAAATAATGGAGGAACTACACCGTCTCTACGGTATTGACAAATCCCGGACCACGCCATACCACCTGCAGGGAAACGGGGCCTGCGAGCGATTTAATTGGACATTAATCCTAGTGTTGCGTACTCTGGAGAGTGACAAGAAGGCCCATTGGTCCAAATATGTCCCTGAACTAGTATGGGTCTATAACAACCGAGTACATCGAGTTACCAGCTATACCCCTTATTCCCTCTTGTTCGGACACGAGGGCAAGGGCATTACGGAGGTAGAGTTGGACCAAGAGGAACCTCAGCCCTGGACTGGGGTATCATCATGAGTCCGAAATCACCGGCACAAGCTGCAAACTCTTCATCGAATTGTACATACCAAACTTCAAGACTTAGAACACCCAGGAAAGAGTTCATCTCTTTCTCCCGACCTCCAAAGCGAAGACTGAATACTCATACTAGACCAACGTCCCAAGAACAAATTAGAGCCACGCTGGAAAGAGGGTCCCTATCGGGTGCTACGCCTTATAAACCCTGAAGGACCTGTGTACTAAATACGACCCGAGAAAGATGAAACGCTGCCTACCCGCAAAGTGCATCGGAATATGCTACGACCCTGTATTTCCACCAACCCGAAACAACCTGAACCTGCTCCTCAGGTCTCTGAACCATTGCCCGTGTTCTGGGACTCGGACGACGAAGAAGACCTCCCCACAATAAGCAGAGGCTCTCTACTCAATGACAAACCAACTGACACAATTAGCCCGCCCGAACCAGCTAGCCCTCCACTGGCCACCACCCCAGAAGACTCCACCCTCGTTGAACTAAGATGCTCCGAGCGGTCGACAGCCGGCAAACCCCCCAAACGATACGAACAGGAATAGTTCATATGGCAACGAAAACTGACACCTCCGCAGACCAGCCCAAGCATACTGAGGCCCTCGCCCGAGGACTGGCGAGCTTACAGGATGGAGGAGTGTAGGGAGGAGAACCCCCACAAAGTGTCTGGGCTGGAACCAAGAGGACCGCCATCTGAGTTCCTAAGGAAACAGTACCCGGGGAACAGAGGAGGAGAGTGGACTGTTGAGAGTGACAGGACAGCAAGGGGAGGGGTGAGTATAAAAGGGGCAGTTAGCGCGCAGAGAAGTCAGTTGGTGATACGTCAGACACGGAGCAGTAAACGGAGGGGGCGTGAGAGAGCGGGAAGGACACTGAGAGTTCAGAGAAGAAACCAGCAGCAGAGGGTAGATACGCAATGGCCCTCAGGAAAGAGGCGCCGAGCTTACCGACAGGGGACTGTCCCCAATCCCGGGTTACGATCTGCCCCCGGTCATCCTCGGCCGTTACCGCTGAGCTCGAGCCCTCCGTGGCCTGTCCGCTCCCTCTCCTGGCTGCTGCCATCCCCCTTCAGCCCGCGGTTGCGGCCTGCCCGCTGCCACCCACAGACGCTGCCGGTTCACGTCATCCTGTGGTTACGGCCTGTCTATCACCGCTCACAGCCGCCTTCACCCCGCTGCAGTCGGTAGTTGGGGCCTGTTCCTCATCAACAGAAACACTCTGCACACAGCCCCAGGCTATGCGTGCGGCCAGTAAACCGCCACTCTTGAGCACTGCGACACAACCCTGCTTGGGGACAGGAATCCCATTGAACTCACTAACAAGCGCAACCCCGCTGGTACAACAGGGGGTTACTTCATCTCAGGACTCCATCAGGGCCTGTTGTGCCCCAACTCCTCCTGGGCGCTGGGGCGCCCGAGGACTACTCCAAATCTACAGCAGCTGGGCCCAGCGGCTGCGACGCCAAGGCAGCCTCATCAAAGATGCCACAGCAGCCTCATTAAAGACGCCACAGCAGCCTCATCAAAGATGCCAGAGCATGCCAGAGCAGTCAGAGTACATTACAGAGCAAAGGACCCGTAGACGGCCATACTGTGGCCCCATAGTAACCGGCCTCAGCCGGGTTAGTCGTGTTCTTTCCAAATAGTGTTTGGTTGCACTGAGTCCCTGCGAGGACAACTGTTGTTATCCCTTTTTGGTTGCTTAGTATAGCCCTAGCAGCTTTATAAAAAGTTTGCTTTTCAAAGTTCAACCAGTCTCGCATCTCATCACTGCATCCTGCGAACCTGCTGTAACCTACAACGCCACGTGTGGTTTCTGGTCAGAGGTGACCTGCGCTACAAAGCAGATCCTCTGGGACTGATGGTAATACAGCAGAGTTCTTTCATCTCTCCACAGGCAGAGCTTTGTCCCAGGGCAGTTAGGATGTTGATAGAAAAGATGGTAGCTGTAGTGTTGCGTGCGATGCAGGGCAGGTGAGACACGAATGACACAAAGGACACAGAAGGGTGCAGTTTCAAAGGTTTACTCACTGTTCTGACATGCACAGGTGCCCACTTGGTGCATGTCCTCCAGGTGAGGGGTCCAGCAAACTCCCAGGTAGATTGGGAAGCACTTTACCAGGACTCCTTTCTGTGTGTCTTTCCTGGCCGTCTCACTGGACTGATTTTCACTTCTCCTGCTCAGCACCTTCACAACCAGTGTCCCCAAGCCAACAGGCATGGACTTTTTGGGCGATGTTCTCAGAGTCCCCTTGCTCCTATCTTGCTGCCTTTTTAGGGAATGGGTGTGGTTGCAGCTGAGGTGCTTACAGTTACCTCAGCCTCCTGCTTTACAGCTGAGTCTGGTGATTTCTCCACTGGGCTCGGGGGCCGGTACCCCACTACAACCTGGTCCCTCCACTTCTGGATACAGGCCCCACTGGTGGCTTCTGCACTTCCCATGCCCATAGGACCCCTTCTGTCCTCCCAGGAGCTTCCTTCAGGCTCCCATCACAACTCTCTCTCTCTAGTTCTTCCTAATCCAGTCCTTCTTCAATCTTCTTACCTCAGCACTAAGTCATCCCACCAACTGTCACTGCTCACTCACTCTCACCTTCTAAGCTCCTCCCCTTTTTCCTACCTTCCCCACTCATTCCCCAACACCCTCTCCTGGCCATCCTGGGATGAGACCATCCTCCTGCAGGGTACACCCAGATGCTCTGAATGAACTGGTGTGTGTTGGGTGCAAGTGTTAGAGTCCTGGGTAGCACTCAGGTGCAGTACCTCTCTGGCAACTGGACCCTAAGAGGCACCACAATTTCACATGGTTTATTATATATATATATATATATATATATACAGTCATGGCCAAAAGTATTGACACCCCTGCAATTCTGTCAGATAATATTCAGTTTCTTCCTGAAAATGATTGCAAACACAAATTCTTTGGTATTATTATCTTCATTTAATTTGTCTTAAATGAAAAAACACAAAAGAGAATGAAGCAAAAAGCAAAACATTGATCATTTCACACAAAACTCCAAAAATGGGCCAGACAAAAGTTTTGGCACCCTCAGCCTAATACTTGGTTGCACAACCTTTAGCCAAAATAACTGCGACCAACCGCTTCCGGTAACCATCAATGAGTTTCTTACAATGCTGTGCTGGAATTTTAGACCATTCTTCTTTGGCAAACTACTCCAGGTCCCTGATATTTGAAGGGTGCCTTCTCCAAACTGCCATTTTTAGATCTCTCCACAGGTGTTCTATGGATTCAGGTCTGGACTCATTGCTGGCCACCTTAGATGTCTCCAGTGCTTTCTCTCAAACCATTTTCTAGTGCTTTTTGAAGTGTGTTTTGGGTCATTGTCCTGCTGGAAGACCCATGACCTCTGAGGGAGACCCAGCTTTCTCACACTGGGCCCTACATTATGCTACAAAATTTGTTGGTAGTCTTCAGACTTCATAATGCCATGCACACGGTCAAGCAGTCCAGTGCCAGAGGCAGCAAAGCAACCCCAAAACATCAGGGAACCTCCGCCATGTTTGACTGTAGGGACCGTGTACTTTTCTTTGAATGCCTCTTTTTTCTCCTGTAAACTCTATGTTGATGCTTTTGCCATAAAAGCTCTACTTTTGTCTCATCTGACCAGAGAACATTCTTCCAAAATGTTTTAGGCTTTTTCAGGTAAGTTTTGGCAAACTCCAGCCTGGCTTTTTTATGTCTCGGGGTAAGAAGTGGAGTCTTCCTGGGTCTCCTACCATACAGTCCCTTTTCATTCAGACGCCGACGGATTGTACGGGTTGACACCGTTGTACCCTTGGACTGCAGGGCAGCTTGAACTTGTTTGGATGTTAGTGGAGGTTCTTTATCCAACATCCGCACAATCTTGCGTTGAAATCTCTTGTCAATTTTTCTTTTCCGGCCACATCTAGGGAGGTTAGCCACAGTGCCATGGGCTTTAAACTTCTTGATGACACTGTGCACGGTAGACACAGGAACATTCAGGTCTTTGGAAATGGACTTGTAGCCTTGAAATTGCTCATGCTTCCTCACAATTTGGTTTCTCAAGTCCTCAGACAGTTCTTTGGTCTTCTTTCTTTTCTCCATGCTCAATGTGGTACACACAAGGACCCAGGACAGAGGTTGAGTCAACTTTAATCCATGTTAACTGGCTGCAAGTGTGATTTAGTTATTGCCAACACCTGTTAGGTGCCACAGGTAAGTTACAGGTGCTGTTAATTACATAAATTAGAGAAGCATCACATGATTTTTTGAACAGTGCCAATACTTTTGTCCACCCTCTTTGTTATGTTTGGTGTGGAATTATATCCAATTTGGCTTTAGGACAATTCTTTTTGTGTTTTTTCATTTAAGACAAATTAAATGAAGATAATAATACCAAAGAATTTGTGTTTGCAATCATTTTCAGGAAGAAACTGAGTATTATCTGACAGAATTGCAGGGGTGTCAATACTTTTGGCCATGACTGTATATATGGTTGTTCAGTAAGTTTTTTCATAAGGTAGGAAATACTTTAAACAAAGCGAGCAATATTCACTTACTCACCTCACCTTTTCATTCTTAAAGTTAACCTGTCAGGTCCCCTGTGCCCGCAGAACCATCAACAGGTGCTTATGTATATGCAAATATCCTGTCTAATAGTCCTTGTATTAGATTACATACACAAAAATTTTTTTGAAAGAGTACTCCTAAAGTTTGTTTATTATATGTAAATGAGGCCTTTGACCAGTCAATAGGGCGTTACTGTCTACAGACTAGTCGGCCCACTTACATGATATCATGCCACTGTGGGTTTGATAACATAACATAAAAGCCTGCCATGATCGAAAGTGCAGAAAACTTCTATGGAATGGTCTACTGCAGTAAGAAAGAGAAAATTGTCGTGTAGGACAGGCCAAACAGCTGCAGATTGTGAAGGATTTAATTATTATAGGAATAGATTGGGAAATATTGGGAAATAAGACCAGTAAGGTATGTTGTCTTCCTGGCACTCAAGTTCAACATATCACTGATCGGGTTGATAGATTACTTAGTGAAACTGATGAGGACCCAGCGGTCATGGAGTACAATGTTAGAGGTAGATGGAAAGTGCTTAAATTCAAGAAATTAGACTGTATTCATAAGGCAAAGACCTTAAAGATAGCATTCTCTGAAATACTGCCTGTATCATGTGCCTCATTGGAGAGGCAGCATGAGATTAGGGAGGTGAATAAGTGGCTCAAGAATTGGTGTTGGAAGGAGAGTTGTAAAGCAAAGGAAACAGTTTTTTTGACAATAATAAAAGACAATGGGGGCAATTTATTAAGGTGCTCTTACCAGAGATCTAGTGTAAACACCTAAGTAGCAATATTTTTGTGCAACTGAGCAATTACACAAAAATATTGAGACTTTGGGCATTTGCATGCCAGTCCTGGGCAGTCACGACAATACGAACATGGATTGGGTGTCACCACGCCTGCCCGTCAAATTCATCATAAGTTACATTTGTGGTGACTGTGACATACCAGACACAACTTATTCAATAAACCGAACCTGTCAGCAGGATTTTGCTAAGTAAACTACAGGCATTGTTATGTTGGCAGTGATACACTGATTAAAATGATACCTGTGGTAAAGAAATCCATCTTGTGGTTCTTGTGTAATCAGAGTTAGAAGTTTTCAGTTAAAGATATGCCTGTGCTCTGGGTCAGGACTGTGGCCAGAGTCTTATCTTCCTGCTCTATTCCAGAGAAACCAAGGAAAGACCTGCCCACAGGCCGCCCCTAAGCATAAACAGTCTGTCTCTCTCTCTCTGTCTCTATGATGAGGAAAATTTTTTTTTTTGCTTAGGGGTGGGACTGTGAGCAGGTCTTTCCTTGGATTTTCTTGCGACGCGTGGAGCCAGGCGGGAGGACGCAGGATCACCTGGTGTGACAGGTAAGTAGCGACCCCGTCCCCAGCGATGTCGCTAGTGAGATCTGCCTGTGTGGCGGCTCACTAGCGACCACTTAGCGATGTACCAGCGATCCTGACCGCGTCATATCGCTGGTGCATCGCTAAGTGTGACAGTACCTTTAGACTCTGCCTACAGTCCTTCCCCGGAGCACGAGAATCTCATTAACTGAGAACTTCTAACACTGATTACACAAGAATCAAAAGATGGATTTCTGTATCCAGATATCATTTTAAAGGGAACCTGTCAGTAGGATTGTGCACAGTAACAAACACACAGTGTCAGGACAGTGCTGTTATACTGATTAAAGTGATACCTTGGTTGATGAAATCTTTCTTGTGGTTGTTTTGTAATCTTTATTTGCAGTTTTGAGTTAACGATATTATTGTGCCTTGGGGCGGGCCTGGAGGGGGTCTTCATGTGGTGTTCTGCTTACGTATTCATAAAGCAGACTGCTGGCAGGTTACTGATCCCTCAGTGACCTGTCCCCTAGTTTGCATAATGAATATCTACATATTGAAGAAAAAAAAACCTTCTGCAGGCAGCACAATCACGATTATTATCTCAATAATAAATGTTGCTGATGTTATTCAGATAGAAAAAAAGAAAAATCAATTTTAAAATGATAATATAGTGCAGGGAATTAACTCTGACCCATATAGTAAATATATTAAAGCAAAATGGGTGATATTAAAACTTAACCTTTAATTAGGTATATAAAACCAATACAAAAAAACAAAAAAAATCACAAAATGTGTATACACACAAGTGCCCTTATCCGGTTAACCGGTTAACAGTGAAGAATATTGTTCCTTAAAAAGTCCTACATGCTGTGTTCAGCACATCAAAAATAGTAAGGCTTTAGTCCAATTTATTTAAGGACTTTTGAGTTTGAATACCTCTTTAGTTTCCCAATAAATAGGGACTATTGCCCCTCTTAAAAAGAGCTCAAATATACACTGTATTTTTCCTAAGTATGCCGATACCACATATGTGGGGGAAAGCCACTTTTTGGGCTCATGGCAGTGTTCAGAAGGGAGCGCCATTTGACTTTTTGAACGCAAAATTGTCTGACATCAATGGCGAGCGCCATGTCGCGTTTGGAGACCATGTGATGTACCTAAACAGTGGAAACCCCCAATTCTTATTCCAACCTTAACACAGCCCTAACCCCAACCCTAACCCCAACACTATCCTAGCCCCAACACCACAACCCTAACCCTAACACAACCCTGACCCAAACACAGCCCAAACCCTAACACTAGCCCCAACCATAACCCTAACCCTAGCCTGACCCTAACCCTAGCCCAATCCTAAACCTAGTCCAACCATAACCCTATCCATAGCCCAAACCCTAACCCTAGCCCAACCCTAACCCCAGCTATAACCCCAACTATAACCCCAACCATAACCCTAACCGTAGCCCAACCTTAACCCTAGCTATAACCCCAACTATAACTCCAACCCTAACCCTAGCCCCAACCCTAACTTGGGGTAATAAGGTCCAATACTTGGTGTAGCAAGGTATAATACTTGGGTAACAAGGTAGAAAACTTTGGTTGAAATAGAAAAAATTCATGGTTTAAAAAACTGATCCGTCGAAAAATGGAAGAAATGGATGAAAAACTGATGCGACAGATCTGTGTTTTCACAGAATCTGCTAGTCGGATCCGTCGAAAAAACGGATCAGTTGCATCAGTTTTTCACAATCTGTAATGGATCCGTCGATCCGTCAAGCCAACGGTTTGTGACTGATGGAAAAAAACTGATGTGTGAAAGGGGCCTTATGGTCCAAATGTAACATGTGGGGAGGGGGCAGCAGCAGAGTGGGAACGCACTCACAGGAGGAAGGAAAATGTCCCCAATGCAGGAATCCAGTGCTGGGGAAATCACGTGGTCCCGATGATTAAAGTGAAGTCAATATTCTTTAGCTGCTTCCCTGCCCACCTGTCAGTCCCGAGCAGTGGGCGGGGAGCAGCAAATGAATATTCTTTCACTTAAACAGCAGACCCTCCTGGTTTCCCCAGCACCAGGATTCCTGCAGCGGCAGGGGAGATCATGCATCCGGTGCCACAGGAGGGAGGGATGCCGCATACCTGATAGCACAGCCCAGTCTGTGCTGATGCTGACTGAGTGCTCCATAGGACCTGTGTGAGGTCATGAAGAGGGTGGGCTGGAGCATCACATGACCGCACAAAGCCCTCTCTCTTCAGGATGTCATCACAGGTCCTGAAGAAACATACTAGAATCTGCAAGCTGTGCTGTGATGTCATGCTGCTGTAGGAGAGAGGGTCCCCGTCGGCGGTTGGTGCACTAGGGATGGAGATTGTCAGGGACAGAAGGGTAATAGCTGGGAAAGATAGACAAGAGTATGCAGTACCTAGAAGTAACCACAAGATGGCAGGGGGGAGTAGGTCAGGACTCCACAGCAACTTAGAGATAGGAACCCAGAAGGGGAATTCCCGGGACAATGAGTCAGCAGACACAGAGGCAGCTGGAGACGGTGGGAGCGACTGTCAGCAAGTGTAGATTACCAGGGCGAGACGAGACGCTTACCGAGGACTTCAGGGGGACGGCACCAAGACAAGCAGCAGAGACCTGCCTCCACGCTCCAGCCCATGGCCGCTGCCGCCTCCCCACTTCAGCCAGCGGCTGCAGCCTACCCACGGTCACCCGCGGCCGCTGCCTCCACGCTCCAGCCCGCCGCAGCCGCCCCGCTCCCACCAGTGGCCGCAGCTGGTACAGTGCTGTTGGCGGCCACTGCCCCGCCCCGGTCCACACCAGGGGTCGGTCCTCTGCTGGTCGCGAACTCCCCGTCGCAGCCATTAGCTGCGCAGGTGGCCTGCCATTTGCCACCCCTCACTGCCGCCGCTTGCCCCAGTCCGGGGACTGCGGCCTATCCAGCCAAGGACTCCGCCGAGACCCGCGGGGCCCCCGTGTCATCAACGCGCCGGAACGCGCAAAGCTTTCCTCAACGTCTCAACAACTGGGCCCAGCAACTCTTCCGTCGAAAGGTCAGCAGAATGGCGAGGGACGTCGGGACAGCTAAGTAGACTTTAGACTTAAGGACCCGTAGTCGGCCACACCGCGGCCCTATAGTGACCGGCCGTTGCCGGGAGTAGTCGTGTTCTACATTACCGTGTTTGCTTGCTTAGAGCCCCTGCGTGGGCAACCTGTGTTACCCCTGCTTTGGTGATCAGGCCATGACTGAGGGAAGTCCCCTCAAGTCCCATAAACGAATCTTTAAAAAGCACCGTAGTTGTCTCATGACTCGACGCTGCATCCTCCGTACCTGCTAGTACCACATTTGGCGTAGTTGGCAGGATGCAGTCTCCGAACGCAGACGGCGGTGCGCCTGAGCAGAGTGGGGTTGCGGCCGATGGCAGGGGACGCCGCTCCAGTATCTCTCTGGGGGCCATGCTAATTATCCTGCCCCGGTTTTCTGGCACCGATGCGCTGTTGTGGAGCTGGACAGAACGGATGTGGGGCCTTTTCCGCATGCACCCCATGACCCCCGATTTAGAGGCTGAGGTAGCCCTTATGGCGCTGGATGGAGAAGCCCAGAAGTCGGTAATGTTGAGACCCCCGGGGCGTCGTAATACCTTTACCAGGGTCTTGCAGATTCTGGAAGAGACCCACGGGGGCCCAACAGATGTGGGGGAGTTGAAGACCCGGTTGTTTAGTCGGATGCAGGGGGAGGGGGAGACCAGCACCCAGTATATGAACGCCCTCCAGGAGTTACACACCACCATAGAAAGGAAGGACGGAATGGGGGTGGGGCCCATCGACCATTCTCAGAAGTGGGGAGTCAGGCCCGGGAGCGAGAGCAAGAGCAGGGGATGACGGCTCCTGTGGGAAAGGTCCGGAGCATGGAGTTTTCCGTAAGTGTTGTCGAAGAACCCCAATGGATTGCGGAAATGAGTCAAGAGCTGAAAAGCATCCGGGGCGAGCTGGCCGAAGTAAAGAAGAGAACGGAGCCCACACCCGGTCGGCCCAGCTACAATCCCAGGCCCGGGGGGCCTCGTAATACCCGGGATGGCCGAGCCTCCCTGCCCCGGTGCTATGAGTGCGGGGAATTGGGTCACTTTGCCCGGGAGTGTCCGCAGCGTGGGAAATACCCACCTCGGCGGGCATTAAACTAGAGGGCTCCGGGCATGGGGGACGCCGTTCGGAGCCAGAAGCTGCAACAAGGGGTGGTGGAAGTCCCAAAGAACTGGTCGATACGTGCCCAATAGTATGGGCCGAAGTTGAGGGTCGTGCGGTGCGATGCCTGGTGGACACGGGGTCGCAGGTGACGACCATGCCGGCAGCGTACTTCCGGCAGCATTTCCCGGAAGCGGCCAGGCCCCAGTGGGGGCCCATGATGCGACTAGTGGCCGCAAACCAACTGCCGGTACTTGTCGCTGGAGTGGTGTGGCTGCAAATGACCTTATGCGGTAAACCCCTCGGCCGCCGGGGAGTGGTCCTGACCCAAGGAGAGACTAATGACCGTCATCCAGTCATCTTGGGCATGAACGCACTGCGGGAGTTTGGCAATCTGCTCCTCAACGATTCCACGCAGGAGACCCTAAGTCAGTGGGGTTCTCGCATGGCCCAGGGGCAGGTTTTCCAGCGGTTGGTGCGGGAGGCGCGAGTGCTCCAGGAGTGTCAGGAGGGTGAGGCGCTGGGCAAGGTCATCGCACCGGCGGCCCCTCCGCTTCTGCTCCCTCCGGGGCAGACAGTGGTGGCTCTGCCGATCCGTGCCCCGATACCACTGGAGGGCGTGGAGGTGCAGGTGGAGCCATGTTACTCGGAGCGCCTACACCCTGGCATCCTGGTGGCTCGCTCCCTGGCCACCGTGTGGGAAGGGACTGGCTTGGTACGTTGTGTCAACCTGGAAGATCAAGATGTCACCCTGAAGCCCCGGGCCGAAATGGCCAAGCTGGTGAGGCCATTGGAGGAGATGCTGCCGGACCCCGCTGTCCAGCTGAGGGTGCAACCCGAAGACCCCTGGACAGTAGCGGTGAGGATCCAACAAGCTGCCACACCCTCGGCCCAAGAAAAAGGTCGGGTCATCCTGGAAAGAATGCGGGCCGAACTCTCCGGCCTAGCGCCGGCCCAGCTTCTCCAAGTAGAGACACTTATTGGGCAATTTCACAGCGTCTTCGCCAGCCACGAGGACGACTTCGGATGTACCACAGCCATCACGCACAGGATCCTGACGGAAGGAGCAGCCCCCATCCGGGAGCGGTATCGGCAAATACCACCGTAGCTATATCAGGAAGTAAAGACTCTATTAGCCCAAATGCTCCGGAAGGGGGTCATACGGGAGAGCCAAAGCCCCTGGGTGGCCCCTATAGTCCTGGTTTGGAAGAAAGATGGCACGCTGCGTTTTTGCGTGGACTACCGGAAGTTAAACGCCTGCACCATCAAGGATTCGTATCCACTGCCCCGCATCGAAGGGTCTCTGTCCGCTCTGTGGAACGAAACGTACTTTTCAACCCTTGACCTGGCCAGTGGGTACTGGCAGGTGCCGATGTCTGAAGAAGATAGGGCCAAGACGGCATTCATCCTTCCCATGGGACTGTTCGAGTTCAATCGAATGCTGTTTGGGCTGGACAACGCCCCCAAAACTTTCCAGCGCTGATGGAGCGGTGTCTAGGAGACCTCAACTTTGAAGCCACGTTGATCTACCTAGACGATATTATCATCTATTCCGCCACGTTTGAGGACCACCTGAAGCGGTTGGGACAGGTGCTCGGCCGGCTGCAAAAGTACGGGTTAAAGGTGAAGCCCCAGAAGTGCCACCTGCTCCGCACCCAGATCGAGTACCTGGGGCACACTGTCTCGGTGGAGGGCCTCCGACCCTCTCTGGGAAAGGTTGCTGCCATCCAGGGGTGGCCCACCCCCGAGACGGTGAAGGACGTGCGGGCCTTCTTGGGGTTGGCCGGCTACTACCGTCGGTTCGTGAAGAACTTTACACGCCGAGCTCGAGCCCTGCAAGACCTGTTGAAGGGGGCTCCCGCTGGGGCGAATGGACGGAAAATCCAGTGGCAGCAACCGCAAGAGGAAGCATTTCAAGATCTCAAGGCTGCTCTCTCGGACGCCCCAGTATTGGCATATGCGGATTTTTCGCTGCCGTTCATCCTACATACCGACGGGAGCCTCCAGGGACTAGGAGCTGTGTTGTCACAGGTGCAGAACGGCCGCGAGAAAGTGATCGCCTACGGTAGCCGGTCGCTGCACGACTCAGAACGCAACCCGGACAATTACAGCTCCTTTAAGCTCGAGCTCCTCGCGGTGGTGTGGGCAATGACGGAGCGGTTCGCAGAGTACCTGGCGGGCTCCGAGGTGGTAGTGCGGACCGATAACAACCCGCTAGCTCATCTGGAAAATGCCAAACTGGGGGCCCTTGAGCAACGATGGGTAGCTCGGATGACCAAATTCAATTATAAGATCATTTACAAACGGGGAGCTGAAAACGTGCACGCAGACGCGCTCTCCAGAATCCGACACACTATCCCAGGGAGAAGTCGAGACGACGAGTTGGAAGCAGATGAGACGCCATTCGCCCTCCCCACTACCGTACCGGCAGTCCGCACGCAAGAAGTGCCTCATCCAGGACCCCTAAGAGGGATGCTGGAACAGCCCCGTGACAACTGGATCCAGCAGCAACAGGAGGATACGGAAATTGGACTCCTGCGCCGATGGGTGGCCACCGGCATATTGCCCACGGGCTCACAAAGGCAGACTTTAACCCAAGATATGTTGCTAATGTTATGCCAGTGGGAAAAGCTAACCATCAAAAAGGGACTCTTATCTCGAAAAGCCTTGTCGCGAACCACGTCAGCTACAATATGGCAGGTGATCGTCCCCGGGTCCCATCTCAACAAACTGGCCCGGGAAGCCCATGAGAAGGGGGCTCATTTTGGTGCACAAAAGACTTTACAATGGCTGCAGCAGATGGTGTACCACCCACGCTTACACGCTGCGGTAGAGGAAGTTTGTTGAACCTGCCGCCCGTGCGAGCTCTCTAAACCCCCCGCACAGCGGGCCCCGGTGCAAACTATTGTAACATCAGCCCCTCTGGAGCTTCTTACGGTGGACTATCTGACCATAGGTCCTGCCTCTCAGGGGTAGGAACATTGCCTTGTTATGGTGGACCACTTCACCAAGTTTGCCGTAGTGACCCCCACTCGAGACCAAACAGCAGAGTCAGCTATTCAAGTGTACGGTTGTCCACAACGAATACATTCGGACCAAGGGGCGTGCTTCCTAGGAAGAGTCATGGAAGAACTACATCACCTTTACGGTATTGATAAATCACGGACTAAGCCATACCACCCGCAGGGAAACGGAGCCTGTGAGCGATTCAATCGAACGCTAATCCAAATGCTACGCACCCTGGAGAGCGACCGCAAGGCCCGCTGGCCTGAATATGTCCCTGAGCTGGTGTGGGTATATAATAACCGGGTGCACCGAGTGACTGGTTACACCCCCTACTCACTGCTGTTTGGATGGGAAGGCAAAGGAATCACAGAAGTGTAGTTAAACCCGGAGGAACCTCTACCCTGGACCGGAGTATCCTCGTGGGTACGAAACCACCGGCACCGGCTGCAGACCCTCCACCGAATCATTCATACAAAGCTCCAGGATCTAGAACACCCGGGGGGCAGCACTGCCCCTACCGATTGACTTCCGAGCTGGAGATTGGGTACTTGTACTAGATCAGCACCCCCAAAACAAATTAGAATCACGGTGGGAGGAGACCCCGTACAAGGTGTTACGCCGGATAAGCCCCGACGGGCCTGTGTACGAAATACAATCGGAAAGAGATGGTACACCTCTCACTCGTACTGTGCACCGAAATATGTTGTGGCCCTGTGCGTCCACTGATCCCATGCGACCCGTGCCGATCACTCAGGCCCCCGACCCCCCACCAACTGTCTGGGACCTGGATGACGAAGAAGGCTTCCCAGCCACATCCGCAGACCCTCCAAGTAGTGACATTATAGCAGACCCAGTCAACCTGCCAGAATCGACCCATCCACCACCCTCCACCACCCCAGAAAGCTCCACCCCGGCCGAACTTAGACACTCCGAGTGGTCAACAGCTGGCAAACCCCTGAACGTTACCAACAGGACCAGTTCGTATGGCGACAAGAACTGTCATCTCCAAAGACTAACTCGGGTCTACGAAAGCCCTCGCCCGAGGACTGACGAGCATACAGGGTGGGGGAGTGTGGGAGTGTCCGGGTCGGCAGTTGGTGCACCAGGGATGGAGATTGTCAGGGACAGAAGGGTAATAGCTGGGAAAGATAGACAAGAGTATGCAGTACCTAGAAATAACCACAAGATGGCAGGGGGGAGTAGTTCAGGACTCAACAGCAACTTAGAGATAGGAACCCAGAAGGGGAATTCCCGGGACAATGAGTCAGCAGACAGACACAGAGGCATCTGGAGACGGTGGGAGTGACTGTCAGCAAGTGTAGATTACCAGGGCGAGACGAGATGCTTACCGAGGACTTCAGGGGGAGGGCACCAAGACAAGCAGCCGAGACCTGCCTCCACGCTCCAGCCCGTGGCCGCTGCCACCTCCACACTTCAGTCAGCGGCTGCAGCCTATCCACGGTCACCCGCGGCCGCTGCCTCCACACTCCAGCCCATGGCCGCTGCCGCCTCCCCACTTCAGCCAACGGCTGCGGCCTACCCGTGGTCACCCGTGGCCGCTTCCTCCGCGCTCCAACCCGCCGCAGCCGCCCCGCACCCACCAGTGGCCGCAGCTGATACAGTGCTGTTGGCGGCCACTGCCCCGCCCCGGTCCACACCAGGGGTCGGTCCTCTGCTGGTCGCGAACTCCCCGTCGCAGCCATCAGCTGCGCAGGTGGCCTGCCATTTGCCACCCCTCACCGCCGCCGCTTGCCCCAGTCCGGGGACTGCGGCCTATCCAGCCAAGGACTCCGCCAAGACCCGCGGGGCCCCCGTGTCATCAACGCGCCGGAATGTGCAAAGCTTTCGTCAACGCCTCAACAACTGGGCCCAGCAACTCTTCCGTCGAAAGGTCAGCAGAATGGCGAGGGACGTCGGGACAGCTAAGTAGACTTTAGACTTAAGGACCCGTAGTCGGCCACACCGCGGCCCTATAGTGACCGGCCGTTGCTGGTAGTAGTCGTGTTCTACATTACCATGTTTGCTTGTTTAGAGCCCCTGCGTGGGCAACCTGTGTTACCCCTGTTTTGGTGATCAGGCCGTGACTGAGGGAAGTCCCCTCAAGTCCCATAAACGAATCTTTAAAAAGCACCGTAGTTGTCTCGTGACTCGACGCTGAATCCTCCGTACCTGCTAGTACCACACTGCAGCTCTTCATTACTTCACCACAGCGTGGATGGCTTTGGGACCTGCACAAGTAGGAATTAATTAAAATTACAACACATAAAAAAGCACTCTGCCACTCCTGTGGTGAACTGTAACTCCCAGCATGCCATAGGATCTACAAGACATGATGGGAGTTATAGTTCTCCCATGGGATCTTAAAGCAGCACCCCAGTGTTATTTTTCAGTGCTGGACTGGTGCTTTAAATATAAGCCCTGTGCCCCCATTCTTATACTCGCCCTCCAGCGTCTTCATATAGTACTGTACAGACACCACACTGGTCTCGCAGCACCATCTTCTACCTTTAGCTGCCAACATAATGACATACTATTATATATAATAACACCACATACAATAGTATGTTATGTATGTTATTAAATATTTTACCACATATTTTGCTTCAAATATTTTTTTCCCTACTTTCCACTTCTAAAACCTGGGTGCGTCTTATAGTCCGGTGTGTCTTATAGTCCGAAAAATGCGGTATTATTATTCCAAGATGTATTAAAATCAACTTTTGTTAGTGGGAAAACTTCTTGGAATGGATCAATTGCAATATCAAGACAAACTCAAACTTGGGGTTCATCAGTTTGAAAACATAAAAGCTTAGGCGTGATCTTATTAAAATGTATGACATATTTGAAGAGTCAGTAAAGAGCGCTTTCTAATGATCTTTTTTTACATAAGTAAGTTAGCAACAATGTCAAGGGGCATCCTCTACGTCCAGAAGAAATAAGTTTTAATATTCATCACAAATTGTGATTCTTTACTGAAGGGCAGTGAGATTGTGGAACTCTCTGCCACATGATGTAATGGTTGATTCACCCAAAAAGTTCAAGGAGAGCCTGGGTGGCTTTCTTGAAAAAGCTAATATTACAGGTTATGGGTATTAATTCAGTTATGGGATGTTGATGCAACAATTGGTGTTAGCATTTGCCTCATGGGTTTTTAGCGCCTCTCTGGATCAACATGTAAGGATATAGGTTTTACTTGATAGACTTATGTCTACTTTCAACTATGAAACTATGAAATGATGGTACTTTTAGATAGGAAGCTTGAAAACTCTGTTAAACACCTAGCACAGAGCATGCAAACCACAAACTTTGCCCATACCCACAGTGCTAAACAAAACATGCCTGTATCTTCAAGACAGCTTTGTTTTTTTTAGACATTTGTCACTTACAGGCGTATTTCTAAAAACATATACATATAAAAACAGAACAACAGAAAGAAATGTGTTAAGAAAAATAACATAACCAGTCTGGAACATCTTTTCGTAACTCCTCACTATGCCATTCACATTTTATTCCTCCTGAAAATATATAAAGGATGGAGGCAAGTCTTCTGTCATTGCAGATAGAATGACAAAGTGACAGAATAATTAAGAATTCTATGGCAGCCTCAGCAATAATGGAGCGCCCGCCAGGGCCATGGGGATACTCGGTACCGGGCAGGTTCTTAAGAGGATGTGTCACGGGAGCAGTGACAATGATGATTAAAGGGGAAATAAAGTTTATAAGAGATGGTTCGTGACGTCACCTGTAGTACTCGGCCAAGGATGGGTGACGCTGCTTAAAGAGACCGCTGGGGCTGATGGTGATGCAGCAGAGTTGATACAGCTCTCTACAGTTAGAGCTTAGTCCCAGGGCAATTATATTGTTAAAGATGGTGATGATGGATGTAGTGCAGGGTGAATGGTGCAGTAAATAACTCCGAGGACACAACAGGGTGCAGTTTCCACACTTTTACTCACGGTTTGAAGTGCAGGCCAGGGCATTAGTTACAGATGACAATGGAGGTCCGGGGAGCCTGGAAGCATCTTAGGATCCACTAAGCCAGATGGGTTTTGAGGTCTCCTTACTGCGCTGTCCTCTGAGGTCCTTGCTACCTAAAGCTATGCTCAGTCCTCTGTTCCTTATTGTTCTGAAGTACTTGCCCATATGGCAGGCAGCTTGAGCCTATTGCAAGTGTCGCTCCTTTATGGCTGCTCCGGGCTCTGGTCTGCTGCTGTGCCTTAGGGTGTTTGCTGGGCCAGGAGACCTGCAATCCCCTTCCCTCCAGATTTAGCTGCTGGGACTGTTGTACCCGACAGCCACGGACTCCGGCGTGCGGCTTCTAGCACTGTACTCTGGGGTGAGCTTGGTCATAGCTCCACTCCCCAGGTTCTCTTTCACTTCTCCTCTCTCCACTCAGACTCTGTCTCTCCCAGTCTCAGACAATGACTGACAAACCATGCCTCCAGGCCAGAACTCATAGAGAAGCTCCCCTGAAACCTGGTTTAGAGCTTCCCCTTCTGGTCTTGAGTCAGGAAAAGTGTTGGATTAAAGTGTTATCTGGTCAGGGAACCCCTGCCTCCAAGCATGTTATCACCCCTCTGTGAGGGCGGCAATGCTACTGTGGCAACCGGATTCCTGGGGTGCCACAGTAGCAGTAGGATGGTATATGACATGATGGACAAGGAGCAGTAACCTGGCTGAGTGTGATCTATAAGCAATTGCAACAGCAGAATGGTGTAGAAGACAGTCAATAGATGATCAAGCAGGCAGACAAATGGTATGTCTGCTTTAGCCATTGGCATCAGTCATCGGTGCAGGAAAGTATACACTAATCCATGCCTGATTCATGTTGCCAAATGTTTCTTTTTCCATGCTTGAGGCAGATAAGCTGGTCTGCTTTGGTGTGAGAAATGCTGCGCTCAGTACCCCATTATACTAAAGGCTAGACATGACAGTGCTTCTAACGCAAATTAGGCTAGCTCTTGCCACTGGTTCAGTTTTTTGACCTAGAACTCCATGGGATCAGGGTATCTGCCCGAGAAAGGAAACAGTTTACATACAACTAAACCTAGCTAGTCAGCCGATGCACCTCTATTTGTTGAAGTGCACTGGATTTTGGCAATAGCAGATAAAATATCTGGTCCATCATGTTAAATATATTGTAGGTATTGCTACTGCTACCTCAGATACCTGTTGTAGCCCTAACACTCACACAGATAGGGGAATGTTGTCTCTACATGAATTGCAAAGCGTCTCCCAGTCAGCTGTGCAGGTGGCAGGTGTTCACCTGACAAAAGGTTTGCAGAGCAGGTAACTTAGCTTATGCTGATAAATGGTCAACACAAAAAAATCATCAGCAAAGGTAACATTTCTGTTCAATGGAGTTTGATGTGCTGATTCCAAAAATATGCTTAGTTTTACTCTATCACATAAAGTTTCTGAGATAGAAGTATTTTCAATGTATATGGATTTGTATTTTCAATGTATAAGGCTTTTTCTATGTTAATCCCATTTCTTTGCTTGTCTTACTTAATTGTGATTTTTCTTACAGGGACAACATCAGTAAATGTTTTAGTGAGTTTTATGGGAATGAGTATTGACAGTGCAGACAAATGATGTCTTCTTCTCGGAAAGTCACATTTTAAGGGGAGGAGCTAACTGTTATGAGGCAGTAAGATTTGAGTCAGTCAGAAATGGATGGTGATGGCAGCAAGGACTGGTATGTGAGACTCTGATAAGAGACAGGCCTCTACAGGGATCTGAGCCCTGCCACAGGGAGATAGAAGGGAAGGCAGCTGACAGCCGCCATTGTGAGAGGATTATCACTTCATTTCTGGGATGGCAAGTCACCTCAGAAGGAAGAAAACAGTTCAGCTACTGAGGTGTAAATGAGCGAGGGTCTCCACAGAGAAGGAACCTGAAAGCAGCCAATATCACACTGGGAAACTGCCTGTCTGCAAATGTTTATCTGTAAGGAATAGGCTGACCCGTTTACCTCACAACTGTATATAGTTATCTACCAGATTACCTCCAGTAAAATCAGTTCTAAATACAAACTGCCTCTGTCATCTCTGGGGAAATATCTACATAGAGTCGGTGGGCTCATCATTTTGTTTTTTGAGTTTGTCACCATCATTGAACTGAACTTACTCTACTGTTTGATCTGATTTAAAGGAGAAAAATGCCCCGACAGTGTATCATTCATCCGAACAGAATCTGCTATGTGTGTGGTTCTTTTACACCAAAAGGCCAAGTACGTTCAATCACTCATAATATTAAAAAGATGTACCAGATGTATTTTAAGTGTCCACTTGATGATCAAGACAAAAGCTGGGCCCCTCATGTGATAGGCTCAAGTTGTTCAAATGGTCTTTGTGACTGCTTGAATATGAGGAAAGTGGCTATGCCATTTGCTGTTCCCATGATTTGGAGAGAACCCAAAAATCATAGTGATGACTGCTACTTTTGTTTTGTCAAACTGAAGGGCTTTTCTACAAAGAACAAACATAAGATTAATTACTCTGAACTTGAATCTGCAGTTAGGCCAGTTCCACATGATGTTACCTTGCCT
Organism: Dendrobates tinctorius; assembly: GCF_039654945.1. Taxonomy (NCBI): domain Eukaryota; kingdom Metazoa; phylum Chordata; class Amphibia; order Anura; family Dendrobatidae; genus Dendrobates; species Dendrobates tinctorius. Next base: position 21,417,461 of record NW_027361675.1, on the reverse strand, counting down.
GTTCCTGTACCACCGTTGTCTGGATTGGATGAAAATGAAGTAGAATATGAAGACTATGGAGCTGAAGCTACTGGAAAAGACAAAGACATGGAGACCTCAAGTCAAGATGAGAATGTACCTGTTGGAGCAGCCGAGCAGCCAGAACGCTTTACTCAACATGAATTAAATGATCTCATCAGAGACCTTTCATTGTCAAAAGATAAATGTGAACTTCTTGCATCTAGGTTGAAACAGAAGAATCTTCTTCATGATGATGTCAAAGTGTGTTATTACCGAAACAGAAGTAACACTTTAACACAATCTTTCACAGTTGATGGACCAGTGGTGTACTGTAACAATGTGAATGGCCTCTTTGAAGAAATAAATCAAGATTATTTTGGTGCAGATTGGCGATTGTTTATTGGCTCATCCCAGAGAAGTTTGAAAGCAGTATTGCTTCAAAATGGAAATATGAAACCATCAATCCCTATTGCTCACTCATGTCATCTAAAGGAAAATGTATGAAAATCTGTCAGTTGTTTGATGCTATACAATATAAGCAGCATCAATGGAATATCTGTGGAAATTTGAAAGTGATTGGTCTGCTAATGAGAATGCAAGGAGGTTTTGCAAAATATTGTTGCTTCTTGTGTTTATGAGACGGTAGAAATACAGTAGAGCACTATGTTTGTTGTGATTGGGGTGAGAGAAACATCTATGCTACAGAGACAATGTTCAGCATAGTCTTTGAGTTGCTCCAACAAAAATCTTTCTTCCTCCACTTCATGTAAAGTTGGGATTGAATAAAAACTTAGTGAAAGTCATGGCAAAGACAAATTCACAAGGGTTCCAGTACATTTCAGAGAAATTCTCCAGTATTTCACCTGCAAAACTGAAGGAAGCGGTATTTGTTGTTCCTCAGATCTGAGAGCTTATGAGAGATGATGTGTTTGAAGGAACTCTAAATAAGAAGGAAAAGAGATCTTGGAAAAGCTTAAAGTGGATCTGTGAAAACTTCTTAGGAAAAAAAAATCTCCAGAATATGATGAAGGTGTTGAGGAACTGCTAAATGCATTCCAGTGTCTTGGATGTCGCATGTTTCTGAAAATGTACTTTTCGCATTTACAATTAGATTCCTTCCCTCAAAATCTTTGGGATGTAAGCGATGAACAAGGAGCGCGGTTTCACCAGGACAAGTAATGGAACATCGCTACCAGAGTTTTTGGAATGACTCAATGATGGCAGATTACTGTTGGATGTTATATAGGGACAACCCTGAAAAATCGTATCAACAACAGTCTATTGTCAAGCACTTTTAATTTCTAGGAAAGAGAATGTATTCGGGGACGCTAGTACTCCTAGAGGTATATCCGCCGCACGACAGAACAACACACCACACTGTTGTAAATAAAGATAAAACACATAAAAAGTATGTCTGCGCTGAAATATCCACACTAAACCAGCTTGATAGCAAAACTATGAGCCTACACAATAACAAGTGTAATCAATTAGGTGAATTACCAACGAGTAATGGCGTTTTAAAAAATATAAAAAACATAGCATGTAAATATATGTTATGGGAACACTAGAGATGGTAACCAGTTAGAGATTTACCTCAGATATATCCAACATGATACTATGGTTCACATGAAAGGGAAGAACTAGTGGTCTCTGCCTTGGGGCTAAACAGAATTAGAGCTCCATCACTTGGGTAGTTGTCGGAGAACTCCCCTTCTCACGTGCGGTTCTATGTTTTTCCCAAAAGCAAAGCGGGGTAAGTCATTACCAACAGTTAGTTATTAGAGGACTGTCCTGGCCGGTGACAGCCTCTTAGGTTACTCACTGCTCCCTTCGTGCGCCGGCGTTCTTCACAGCGTGGTATACAGCGTTGTGCTGCCGGCTGCAAGGTAGCTACAGGACCTTCGTGACGTCAAAGGTCACGTGATGTGATCCAGCGAGTACTACGGACCAATTCCTTCCTACCGGTTTCGGAAGTACACGGCTTCCTTCATCAGGGGTGGTCCGTCATAGGAATGGTCGTCTTTTAAACCTGCGGTTATTATCCTGATAGATTAACCCATTAGGTGCTGCCCCTATTTTCAATTAAATGCAAAGAGCTCAACCTCCGCATTGAGTCCTCTTGGAATTAGAGAATCTAGATTAAAAATCCATTGGCTTTCTGCACAGGACATTTTCTTAATAAAATCCCCTCTCCTCCAATCTTTCCGAACAATTTGTAAACCTGTAAACCAGTTATTGTAGTGCCAACAACAGATCCCTTATGATGGTCTACATAATGTTTTGACAGTGGGTGTCCAATAAACTTGCGTCTTATATTTCTTAAGTGTTCATTAACCCGTACACAAAGTGGGCGTTTTGTGCTCCCCACATATAATTTCCCATATGGGCATTTAAGTGAATAAATAATTTCTGCTCATATTTGGTTTCTATTTTGCATGTGAAATTATTTTGGTTCAATAAAAACTGATTTGTAAGGTGAAGATTTTCTTCTAGTATGTAGATTACTGTTTTCTTAATGTCGCCAGTATATTTCCTATACCTTTTAATAATGATGCTGCTCCATGGAAACTATACGTGCTACAGAAAAACAAAATACATTTTTTTAAATCAGGACAAAAAGAGGATTCAGAAAAGTACAAAGTCACCTGCTATGATTACAAAAAATATTTTTTGTAGACCTGTGATATAAGCCCATTTGGACTCCCTTTCAAAAGCTGTAAAAATTCCCCCCTTTTTGCTTTAATAGCGAAGGTCTAATAGCGCGATTAACCCACACTCATCAATTTGCTTCATATAAACAATATGCCTGTCCTGCCACAAACAATGTATATATATATATATATATATATATATGTATATATTTAGATATACACACTGTACAAATATTCAAATATATATCTTTTTTGAGGGTGGGGGCCCAATTTTACTGTGGGGTCCTATTATTTCTATGTACACTACTATCTTAGAACATGAGACCTCCATTCTAGTGAACGATGGAGGGCCCAGCAGTCAGACACTCCAATGTAACAATTATAACCTATTCTGCAGATTCTGTTATGAGCAGAATTATTCTTTAAAACGTTTCATCACCAGTAAACACGGTCGCTAGATTCATAAAGTTAACCCCTTCCTTACCCATGGCGGAATAGTACGTCATCGGTAAGGTCCCTCGCTCTGTGGTGGGCTCTGGCGGTGAGCCCACCTCAAAGCCGCAACATGTCAGCTGTTATCAACAGCTGACATGTGCCCGCAATAGGCGCGAGCAGAATCGCCGTCCTCCCGCGCCTATTAACTAGTTAAATCCCGCTGTCAAAGCTGACAGCGGGCATTTACTTAGCATTTCCAGCCGCCGGGCCGGAAATGAGCTCATTGCCGACCCCCTTCACGAGATCGGGCGTCGGCGTCATGTTGCCTGGACAACCACAGGTCTCTATGAGACCTCTATGGTTGTCCCAGGCAGATGGCTTTGAGCGCCGCCTGGTGGTCGGCGCTCAAAGCACAGCAGTAAATCTGCTACATATGGGCGATCTATTCATCACTCATATGTAGCAGAGCCGATCGGATTGTGCATGCTTCTAGCCTCCTGTGGAGGCTATTGAAGCATGCTGAAAGTAAAAAAAAAAGTTTAAAAATAAAAAAAATAAAAAAAATAAAAGTTTAAATCACCCCCCTTTCGCCCCAATCAAAATAAAACAATAAAAAAAATCACACATACTGTATTAGGTATCGCCGCGTTCAGAATTGCCCGATCTATCAATAAAAAAAGCATTAACCCGATCACTAAACCGCGCAGCGGGAAAAAAATTCAAAACGCCAGAATTACAATTTTTTGGTCACCGTGACATTGCATTACAATGCAATAACGGGCGATCAAAAGTCTGCAACTGCACAAAAGTGGTATCATTAAAAACATCAGCCCGGCATGCAAAAATTAAGCCCTCACCGGACCCCAGCTCACGAAAAATGGAGACGCTACGGGTCTCAGAAAATTGCGCAAATTTTTTTTTTTTTTTTTTTTTTTTTTAGCAAACTTTGAAATTTTTTTTCACCACTTAGATAAAAGAGAGCATACACATGTTTTGTGTCTATGAACTCGTAATGACCTGGAGAATCATAATGGCAGGTTATATTTAGCAACTAGTGAACCTAGCAAAAAAGCCAAGCAAAAAACTAGTGTGGGATTGAACTTTTTTGAAATTTCACTGCACTTGGAATTTTTTTCCCGTTTTCAAGTACACGACATGGTAAAACCAATGGTGTTGTTTAAAATTACAACTCATCCCGCAAGAAATAAGCCCTCACATGGCCATATAGACGGAAAAATAAACAAGTTATGGCTCTGGAAAGAAGGGGAGCAAAAAACGAAAATGAAAAATCGAGAAAAGCTCCGGGAGTGAAGGGGTTAATATTGCACTGATTCTAATCCATTTGATTTGCGTGTCACTAATATAAAGACAAGACTAATGTTTTCCAGTAGTTGAGTTCTTATCGGGGAAAACCAGATTGTTAACTATTCTTGCAGTAACAAATTGATAATTGGTTTTGCAATAAACAATTGCATTAACAGTCAATTATCTCTTCACATATCTGGAATTCACCTTAAAATCCCTTAAAATATGTTATTGTATACAATAAAAGATAAAGATGAAATCCTTCACCTTTATTTATAATTTACAGTTGCCATCCAAATTTTTTAACCCCCATTGCAAATTAGATTTCTTAGCAAATTTTACAAGCTAAATGTTTCCTCTTTTGCAAATTTCAACTGAATTAATATAACAAGTAGTGATGAGCGAATTTGTTTGGAAATTGATGGCCAAATATAAATTCGGCATGCATATGGCACATTCGAATTCATGATCAGAAACACGAGCAAAAGTTTATAAAATTGGGGAAAATCGGTAACATTTGGTAAAAAGTGCAGGAAAATATTTGCGTTGTCACAAAAGTATTTTCAGCACTTTAGCAATGATAATGGTGGTGTATCATGAGTAGTGTTGAGCGATACCATCCGATACCCTAAAATATCGTATCGGATGGTATCGGCCCGATACGAAAAAAGTATCGGGTATCGCCGATTCCGATACCGGAAGTCCCATTCAAGTCTATGGGACTTCCGTTATCGGAATAAGAAAAACCCTTTTCTCTCCTAATACAGCCTCTCGGGGGGGTGTACGGACCTTCCGGGGGTCTGTGCGGACTGCTGGTGGTCTGTACCGACTGCCCGAGTGTCTGTGCAGGCTGCGGGGGGCTGTGCCGGCCTGCCGGTGGTCTGTACCGACTGCCCAGGGGTCTGTGCAGGCTGCGGGGGTCTGTGCAGGATCGTCCGATGGGACTACAAGTCCCATCGGGCGATGCCTGCTACAATGACGGTGATTGACACATTAGCCAATGATGGGACAGTAGTAGTCCCATCATCCGGCTAATGTGTTGAATGTACAAAAAAAAAAAAAAATACATACTACATACATACTACATGCATACTACATACATGCTACATACATACTACATGCATGCAACATACATACATACTACATATATACCACATGCATGCAACATGCAAACTACATATATACCACATTTATACTACATACATACTACATATATACTACATGCATGCAACATTCATACTACATATATACCACATATATACTACATGCATGCAACATACATATATACTACATGCAACATGCATACTACATGCATGCAACATACATACTACATATATACCACATGCATGCAACATGCATACTATATATATACCACATGCATACTACATGCATGCAACATACATATATACTACATATATACCACATATATACTACATGCATGCAACATATATATAATACATATATACTACATGCAACATACATACTACATACATACTACATATATACCACATGCATGCAACATGCATACTACATATATACTACATGCATGCAACATACATATATACTACATGCAACATGCATACTACATGCATGCAGCATACATACATACTACATGCATGCAACATGCATACTACATATATACCACATATATACTACATGCATGCAACATACATATATACTACATGCATGCAACATGCATACTACATATATACCACATATATACTACATGCATGCAACATACATATATACTACATGCAACATGCATACTACATATATACCACATGCATGCAACATGCATACTATATATACCACATATATACTACATGCATGCAACATACATATATACTACATATATACCACATATATACTACATGCATGCAACATATACAGTTGTGGCCAAAAGTATTGACACTCCTGCAATTCTGTCAGATAATACTCAGTTTCTTCCTGAAAATGATTGCAAACACAAATTCTTTGGTATTATTATCTTCATTTAATTTGTCTTAAATGAAAAAACACAAAAAGAATTGTCCTAAAGCCAAATTGGATATAATTCCACACCAAACATAACAAAGAGGGTGGACAAAAGTATTGGCACTGTTCGAAAAATCATGTGATGCTTTTCTAATTTGTGTAATTAACAGCACCTATAACTTACCTGTGGCACCTAACAGGTGTTGGCAATAACTAAATCACACTTGCAACCAGTTGACATGGATTAAAGTTGACTCAACCTCTGTCCTGTGTCCTTGTGTGTACCACATTAAGCATGGAGAAAAGAAAGAAGACCAAAGAACTGTCTGAGGACTTGAGAAACCAAATTGTGAGGAAGCATGAGCAATCTCAAGGCTACAAGTCCATCTCCAAAGATCTGAATGTTCCTGTGTCTACCGTGCGCAGTGTCATCAAGAAGTTTAAAGCCCATGGCACTGTGGCTAACCTCCCTAGATGTGGACGGAAAAGAAAAATTGGCAAGAGATTTCAATGCAAGATTGTGCGGATGTTGGATAAAGAACCTCCACTAACATCCAAACAAGTTCAAGCTGCCCTGCAGTCCGAGGGTACAGCGGTCTCAATCCATACTATCCTTCGGCATCTGAATGAAAAGGGACTGTATGGTAGGAGACCCAGGAAGACTCCACTTCTTACCCCGAGACATAAAAAAGCCAGGCTGGAGTTTGCCAAAACTTACCTGAAAAAGCCTAAAACATTTTGGAAGAATGTTCTCTGGTCAGATGAGACAAAGGTAGAGCTTTTAGGGCAAAAGCATCAACATAGAGTTTACAGGAGAAAAAAGAGGCATTCAAAGAAAAGTACACGGTCCCTACAGTCAAACATGGCGGAGGTTCCCTGATGTTTTGGGGTTGCTTTGCTGCCTCTGGCACTGGACTGCTTGATCGTGTGCATGGCATTACGAAGTCAGAAGACTACCAACAAATTTTGCAGCATAATTTAGGGCCCAGTGTGAGAAAGCTGGGTCTACCTCAGAGGTCATGGGTCTTCCAGCAGGACAATAACACAAAACACACTTCAAAAAGCACTAGAAAATGGTTTGAGAGAAAGCACTGGAGACTTCTAAGGTGGCCAGCAATGAGTCCAGACCTGAACCCCATAGAACACCTGTGGAGAGATCTAAAAATAGCAGTTTGGAGAAGGCACCCTTCAAATATCAGGGACCTGGAGTAGTTTGCCAAAGAAGAATGGTCTAAAATTCCAGCAGAGCATTGTAAGAAACTCATTGATGGTTACCGGAAGCGGTTGGTCGCAGTTATTTTGGCTAAAGGTTGTGCAACCAAGTATTAGGCTGAGGGTGCCAATACTTTTGTCCGGCCAATTTTTGGAGTTTTGTGTGAAATGATCAATGTTTTGCTTTTTGCTTCATTCTCTTTTGTGTTTTTTCATTTAAGACAAATTAAATGAAGATACTAATACCAAAGAATTTGTGTTTGCAATCATTTTCAGGAAGAAACTGGGTATTATCTGACAGAATTGCAGGGGTGTCAATACTTTTGGCCATGACTGTATATAATACATATATACTACATGCAACATACATACTACATACATACTACATATATACCTCATGCATGCAACATGCATACTACATATATACTACATATATACTACATGAAACATAAATACTACATATATACTACATGCATGCAACATACATATATACTACATACTGTATATACCACATATATACTACATACATGCAATATACATACATACTACATATATACTACATGCATGCAACATGCATACTGCATATATACCACATATATACTACATGCATGCAACATACATATATACTACATGCATGCAACATGCATACTACATATATACCACATATATACTACATGCATGCAACATACATATATACTGCATGAAACATGCATACTACATGCATGCAACATACATACTACATATATAGCACATGCATGCAACATGCATACTATATATATACCACATATATACTACATGCATGCAACATACATATATACCACATATATACTACATGCATGCAACATACATACTACATATATACCACATGCATGCAACATGCATACTATATATATACCACATATATACTACATGCATGCAAAATATATATAATACATATATACTACATGCAACATACATACTACATACATACTACATATATACTACATGCATGCAACATGCATACTGCATATATACTACATATATACCACATGCATGCAACATACATATATACAACATATATACTACATGCATGCAACATGCATACTACATATATACCACATATATACTACATGCATGCAACATACATATATACTACATGCAACATGCATACTACATATATACTACATGCATGCAACATACATATATTCTACATACAATACATTCATACATTCATACAATACATACATATAGACATACAGTACATATAACATAGAGTACATACTCACCATCACTTGTCACTTTGATCCCCGAAGCCATTGTCATTTTTGGAATAAATATTAAAAAAACAAACAAACAATATACTCCCTGATCCGCAGAAATCCACGAGAGTCCCACGACGATCTTGCGTGGAGAACTGCAGCATCAGCTGATGCTACCGTTCTCTACGGGGCCCAGGAAACCAGTGTCGGAGGTAGGTATCCTTCCGCCCTGTATTCCTCCGCCAGTGTAAAAAAAAAAAAAAAAGTACCTAGTCTCACTTTATGGCAAAAGCTGCATGGGAAATTTTTCACACAGCAATGCCACAAAATGAGACTAGGGACTTTTTTTTTCTTTACAGTGGCGGAGGAATACAGGGCGGAAGGATACCTACCTAACGACACTGGTTTCCTGGAGCCCGTAGAGAACGGAAGCATCAGCTGATGCTGCTGCTCTCCATGCAAGATCGTTGTGGGACACCCGTGGACTTCTGCGGATCAGGGGTGAGTATATCCGTGCTTTGTTATTTTAATATTTATTCCATAGATGACAATGGCTTCGGGGATCAAAGTGACAAGTGATGGTGAGTATGTACTCTATGTTATATGTACTGTATGTCTATATGTATGTATTGTATGAATGTATTGTATGTAGTATATATGTATGTTGCATGCATGTAGTATATGTAGTATGCATGTTGCATGTAGTATATATGTATGTTGCATGCATGTAGTATATATGTGGTATATATGTAGTATGCATGTTGCATGCATGTGGTATATATGTAGTATGTATGTAGTATGTATGTTGCATGTAGTATATATGTATTATATATATGTTGCATGCATGTAGTATATATGTGGTATATATAGTATGCATGTTGCATGCATGTAGTATATATGTAGTATGTATGTTGCATGCATGTAGTATATATGTAGTAAGCATGTTGCATGTAGTATATATGTATGTTGCATGCATGTAGTATATATGTAGTATATATGTAGTATGCATGTTGCATGCATGTGGTATATATGTATGTTGCATGCATGTAGTATATATGTAGTATGCATGTTGCATGCATGTGGTATATATGTAGTATGTATGTAGTATGTATGTTGCATGTAGTATATATGTATTATATATGTTGCATGCATGTAGTATATATGTGGTATATATGTATGTTGCATGCATATAGTATATGTGTAGTATATATGTAGTATGCATGTTGCATGCATGTGGTATATATGTAGTATGCATGTAGTATATATGTGGTATACAGTATATGTAGTTTGCATGTTGCATGCATGTGGTATATATGTAGTATGTATGTATGTTGCTTGCATGTAGTATGCATGTTCCATGTAGTATATATGTAGTATGCATGTTGCATGTAGTATATATGTAGTATATTTGTATGTTGCATGCATGTAGTATATATGTGGTATATATGAAGTATGCATGTTGCATGCATGTGGTATATATGTAGTATGTATGTATTTTACATGCATGTAGTATGTATGTAGCATGTATGTAGTATGTATGTAGCATGTAGTATGTATGTAGTATGTATATTTTTTTTTTTACATTCAACACATAGGCCGGATGATGGGACTGCTACTGTCCCATCATTGGCTAATGTGTCAATCACCGTCATGGTAGCAGGCATCGCCCGATGGGACTTGTAGTCCCATCGGACGATCCTGCACAGACCCCCGCAGCCTGCTCAGACCCCCGGACAGTTGGCACAGCCCCCCGGCAGGCCGACACAGCCCCCCGGCAGTCGGTACAGACCACCGGCAGGCCGCTCAGACCCCCGGCAGGCCGGTATAGACCCACGGCAGTCCGCACAGACCCCCGGGCAGTCGGCACAGACCCCCGGAAGGCCGGTACGGACCCCCGGGCAGTCGGCACGGACCACCTGGAGGCCGGCATGGACCACCGGGAGGCCGGCACGAACCCCCGGGCAGTCGGCACAGACCCCCGGCAGGCCGGTACAGAACCCCGGGCAGTCGGCATAGACCCCCCCCCGGAAGGCCCAAACTGATGGCGCATCATGATGCTCACAGATTGCGCATCGTGATGACGTCATTTCGGCAGCCAATCAGAGCCACAGCAGTGGCTCTTTGCATTATGGGAACTTCCGATTCCGATATCCGATATTGAAAAAATATCGGTACTCGGTATCAGAATTCCGATACAGCGAATATCGGCCGATACCCGATATTTGCAGTATCGGAATGCTCAACACTAATCATGAGCATTTGGCACGTGTTTGATGAGAGGGTGGGGTTTGCAGAGCTCAGAGACGCTCCGTGTACTTTATGTGTACATTGCGGGTAGCCAATCAGGGCGCAGGAAACATTCACACTGTCCTGACGCAAAGGCTTGTTTCATTGACTGCGGAAATCACATGTCCCCCTCCATATAAAGAGCGGACATCTTATTTTTGCGCCATGAAATTGTTGTGTGTAGAGAGCTTTTGCACATAGAAAAAACAGCGTTTTTGGGGTTTTACAAACGTGATACAGCAGGCTAAATCTGAATTTGAAATTGTTTGGAGCATATCTTCTAGGTTATACAGGCATCACCTACACTAAAAAAAATTCTTCTGTTACTAATGTTGTACAGTAGGGATCATCTCACTTTCAAATTGTTAGAAGCATCTTGTCTGTTATAGAGACCTGATCCACAGGCCCCCCAAAATTCTGTTACTAACGTCGTACAGTAGGGGTCATCTCACTTTCAAATTGTATTAGATTAGATTAGATTAGATTAGATAAACTTTATTGATCCCGGAGGAAATTACAGTATTACAGCAGCAGAACAAAGATCAAGAACATTACAAGAACAATACACACTTTACAAAATAAGTCTATATGGACAGCAGATGCGGATAGACTGGTACTTGTAACTCACCAATTCCCACCCATACACTTTGAACTTCATTTAGTCTTGGGATGCTTTACACTTATACATTTGTTAAACATCCCCACAGCTGTCGGAACAAACGATTTTCTATATCTTTCCTTTTTACACATTAGTTGGAGTAGACGCTTGCTGAATGTGCTCTTTTGCTTCGCAAACAGTTCATAGAGCGGGTGTGTATTGTTGCTCATTATAGCCTTGCATTTCTTAGTAATTCTATCCTCTAATACCTCCTCGAAAGTCCTGAGTTGTAGACCCACCGCCGCACTAGCCTTCTTGATAAGTTTATTCAGCTTATTCGCGTCAGCTGTGCGCACACTACTACCCCAGCATATAATTGCATCAAAGATTGCACTCGCCACAATGGATTGGTAGAACATTTCAAGCATTTTGCTACACACATTAAACGACCTTAACTTCCTTAGGAAGTAAAGTCTACTCATCCCTTTCTTGCAAACCTTCTCCATATGGCACCTCCAATCAAGCTTGCTGTCCAGGTGAACCCCCAAATATTTGAAATTCTCCACCATCTCCACATCCTGACCATCAATAGTGATAGGTAAGCAATCCTTCATGCACCTTCCATAACTCAACACCAGCTCCCTGGTTTTCTTTACGTTGAGTTCTAAATGGTTAGCCTGGCACCAGTCAACAAAGTCCAAAACCACCCTTCTGTATTCCTCCTCCCCCCGGTCTCTCTCAATACCTCCGACTATCACTGAGTCATCAGAGTACTTCTGAAGGTGACAAAGGTCTGATTTATACTGAAAATCAGCTGTGTATAACGTAAAAAGGAATGGCGACAGCACCGTTCCCTGAGGGGCTCCAACACTACTCCGCACACTATCCGATACGGCCGCCCCCAACCTCACAAACTGTGGCCTGTCCGACAGATAATCAATGATCCAATTCACTAGTCCCTCATCAACCGCCATTTCAACCAGCTTTTTACGTAATAATAGTGGCTGTAAGGTGTTGAATGCACTGGAGAAATCGAAGAACATGGCACGCACAGTGGTTCTATCATTGTCCAAAAAGGAATGTACTGTTTGTAGTAGATACGCTACAGCATCGTCCACCCCCAGACTCTGCCGATACGCAAACTGAAGGGGGTCCGTAAAAGCAGACACCCTCGGACACAAGTAGGCAAGTACAATTCTCTCCAAGGACTTCATCACATGCGATGTTAAGGCCACCGGTCTATAGTCATTATGGGAGCTCGGGAAGGTAGTCTTGGGAACCGGCACCAGGCAAGAAGTCTTCCATAGAACTGGTACTCTCTGTGATTGTAAGCTCCAGTTAAACAGGTGCTGGAAGACAGTGCACAACTGATTCGCACACACTCTGAGGACACGTGGACAGATACCATCAGGCCCTGCTGCTTTACCCATGACCAGCTTACTAAACTGTTCCCTCACATCATTTTCGGAGATCAAGAAAGACTCCGACTTCCTCCCCCCAGTTGATATTGCTCGTCTCTCCCCGGCCCTCTCCTCTGTTGACATGGCACATTTATTGTTGAATCTGTTGAAAAAAACATTCATTTCATTAGCCATGATCAGCCCCCCACCCCCCTGATCTGACCTTGCCTTAAACCCAGTCAAAAGCTTCATTCCAGCCCACACTTCTCTGGAGTTGTTATGTGACAATTTATTTTCCAATTTAATTCTGAATGCTTCACGGGCAATCCTAATTTTCCCCTTTAAGTCTCTCTGGACAATTTTCATTTCCTCCTTGTCCTTCCTTTCAAAAGCTTTTTTTTTCCTGTTTAGTAGATGTTTCAATTCTTTTGTAATCCAAGGCTTATTGTTTGCAAAACACCGAACCTCATGAATAGGTACAATATTGTCAGTACAAAAGTTGATGTAATCAGTAACTCTCCTGGTAACCTCATTAACATCATCATTAGGTTCCCTGGCACATAACACCTCCCAGTCTGTGCATTCAAAGCAGTCTTGTAAAGTCTTTTCAGCTGCCGGAGACCATTTCCTTATCCGTTTAATTGTCGCTGGTTGTTTGCAGACAACTGGTTGATAAGCTGGAGACAATAGTATGAGATTGTGGTCAGATTGTATGTAACATCTAGTCTGTTATAGAGGCCTGATCCACAAGCTCAAAAAAATTCTTCTGTTACTAACGTTGTACAGTAGCGGACATCTCACTTTCAAATTGTTTGCAGCATCTAGTCTTTTAAAGAGGCCAGATCCACAGACAGACCCCCAAAAATTTCTTGTGTTACTAACGTCATACAGTAGGGGACATCTCACTTACAAATTGTTTGTAATATCTAGTCTGTTATAGAAGCCTAATTCACAGGCACCAAAAAGTTATTCTGTTACTAATGTCGTACAGTAGGGGACATCTCACTTTCAAATTGTATCATCTAGTATGTTATAGAAGCAGGAGCCACAGGTCCCCCAATAATTCTTGTGTTACTAACATCATGCAGTAGGGGCGATCTCATTTTAAAATAGTTTGGAGCATATCTTCTTTGTCATACAAGCCTCATCCACACTCAAATAATTCCTTCTTCTGAGGTTAACACGATTCAGCACGCCATATTTCACCTTGTAATTTACTACAGCTGAAATTCAGCTGTTTGCAGAGCAGGTGCAGAGTTTAAAATATATTTTTTTGTTGCTAATACTGTACTGTTACTAAACTATCTGGGCAACATGACTGGGAAAAAGCAAGGCCATGTTGAGAGGGAAATTAGGCTTGGTGTTCAATGTGGGGTAGGTGATAATGTTTGTGAAAGCAATAGTGAACCAACAACGTCACATCCTATGCAAAAACGACAACTTCTTTTACTGGACGGGCTACTCCACTACCTTTCTTTGGCAGATGAATAGTGTTATGCCTTGTTGATGAAGGCCTAGAAAGAGCATGTGTTTGAGTGGATGGCAAGTGCAGCTTCAAATGGCCTTTCCTCATCTTCCTCCACCTCAACATCACACCCAGTACAGTCCACAGTTGTGGCACCCAAATTACCCTTGCTTCCCCCCACTATCCAACTCTGCAACTGTACAACTGACTGTACGGAACCACAGATGGGTGAGTCTGAAGAGCTGTTAAAACATTCTATGCCACGGTCATCAGAAGTGTACTCAAAAGCTTCACAGAGTCAAGAGGTTGAAATCTGCACTGATGCTCAGAATTTTTTTAGCTTGTATCCAGGGCAGGATGAAGTAGGGTCCAAGCAGTATCCTGACCCTCATCGACAGATGTTAAAGGGGAGATGCTCCTGATGAGACGCAGATATCTGAGGCTCACGCAGCTCTACTGTGCTGTCAGGGGAGAAAGTGGAGGAGGGCGACTTCAAGGGCGACTACTGTGATAATACAGAGGATGATGATGATGCGGTGGTAGATTCCAGTTGGTGCAAACAAAGAGGCACACAGATGAGTATGTCATCTGAAGAGGAAGGCGAGGAGGTTACATGCGCCATATGTCACAGACACGTAGTGATGCAGCCAGGATGAGCAATGCATTCTCAGCCACAACTGTGGCTGTGACCAGCAGTGTCCATGAGTCTGCAACTTTTTGACTCTGCAAAAGTTGAGGCAGCTCACATAATCTGCCAACTTTTTAAAAAAACTGAGTAGAGGTATAGAGTGCAATAATTTGACTACTACATGTATGAACCTTCACATGCGCAATCAACATGCGTTACTCTGGGAATTTCACGGCACTAAAATGCGGACCAGAGGATCTCCACAACCTTCAGCCACCCCATCAATTACATCTGCTGCATCCTCCATTGTTACCCTGCCAACTATTGAGACGCAGAACCTTGGTTTTTTTACTTGCTCCAGTCACGGTGACTGAGAGCCCGCCGTCAGCTGTAACAGAAGCAGACATGCCTGCTGGTTTAGACCAATCTCAGAGAATGAGCACACAACAAATTTCTCAATCCACCATAACATCTCTGCCTGCACCTCCCTCACTCCCTCATAGTCAAGCAGTTTTTCCGGTCTACCGTACTCCGCCCTCTCTCCGCACTGCAGCACTGCAGCTTTTACGGTCGCGTAAAAGATTGTTTCCTTCTATACATCACAAAGCCAAGAGGTTAAACTACACCATTGATCACAATCTGTTGGCCATGGAAATGCTGTCTTTTTGCCTGGTAGATACATACGGTTTCTGAGAGCTGATGGTCGCCGCATTCCACCAGTACCATTTGCCCTATCACCTTTATTTTTCTAAGAAATCTGTGCCTAGCATGTCGCAGACACCATCACCTGTTCCTTGACTAAATCTACAGTATGTCTACTATTGTGCATTTCACCACAGACACTTGGATGATTAAGCATGGCCAAGAGCGTTACATCTTGCTGACTGGGCACTGGGTGACTCTGGTGGCTGTGGGGGCAGGCGCTGCTCCACAAGTCTTGGTATCCCCAAGGCTTGCAGGACAAACCTCTATAATTAACGCTTCCTCCACTGCTTCTGCCATCTCCTCTATGGCCTCAACCTGCGCCCTCAACCCCTGTCTTAATGAGACACACATTCCAACAGTGCACAGTGAATCCCCACCACCTCCGTACTGTGCAGCCAGGGCACACCGCAATTTGGCAGTCTTAATATTGATATGCCTTGGAGATCGCAGTAATACAGCTGAAGAGTCGTGGACAGCTCTCCGGGCCAAGTTTGAGTAATGGCTATCTCTGCTGAACATACATCCAGGGAAGACCATGGCCAATAATGGTGCAAACCTGGTGGCGGCCCTATGGCGAGGCAAGCTCACACATGTGCCTTGCATGGCTCACGTCCTCAACCTGGTGGTACATCTTTTTCTCCGCAACTATCCTAGCCTATGTGTGTTACTGCAGAAAGCACATAAGTTGTGTGCTCACTTCCGCTGTTTGCATCCCTCAGGCCATCGACTTGTATTGATACAGAGGTCTTTGTCCATCTCACTTAACAGATTGATATGCGATATGCCGATGGTGGAATTCCACTCTGCACCTGTTGCAGCAACTGAGCCCTGACGCAGTATGTCATGTCATATAGCCTGGGCCAACACAGTAAGGAGGTGGCTACTAAGATGTTCAGTGCTGACGATGCCATCAGCAGCATAACTATTCTGATCATCTATATGCTGAACCAGATTTTGAAAAGCCTGCGGGAGGAGGTGGTGGTCCCAGAAAAAGAAGAGGAAGCAGAGGAGGATGCGGAAGGGATAACATATTCTCAAAGTTCCAGAATGTCATCACGTAGGCTGGTGCCAAGTCAGACTGGATTACTGCAATCGAGGAAGGCTGGTGATAACAGACAAACTGTTACTGAAGGTGCAAGATTCGAGGAACAAATGGAAGAGGAAGAGGTGATGGGTGAGCAAATGTCAGGAGATGAAAAGGATAATCATCCATTCTCTTTTGTTCGTGGTTGGCAGGAGGAGGCAGAGAAAACAAGCATCAGTGTTACCCAGCCACCAACACACCATCGGCTTGGGCCTCATAGTGGAGCCCTACATATGAGTGCCTTCTTACTGCATTATCTGCAACATGATCCCTGCATAATTATGATTAGAAATAGTGCTGACTGCTGGGTTGCCACTCTGTTAGATCATCGTTATAAAACCAAATTTTGCCAGATGCTTCCTGCCTTGCAAAGGGTCCCGTGAATGCCGGAGTATCGACAAGTAAGAGAGGTTTTCCCCAAGACAGCAGTGAAGCACAAAGTGTGCATCGCAGCTCTAGGCTTTCAACGTCCATCCCGTCAATTCATCAATGGCAAAACATTAGCTGCAGCATCAGAAGTAGTCTAAGTGTAAGAAGGAATTTCTGTGAGTCCTTTCACACTTTTTTTAGACCAGCTCCTGCACCATCACGACAGAGTACAAGTCTTACACGTGGTGAATGAAGGACGGTTCAGGAGTATCTAAAACTGAATATCAATACCATCAGTACCATCAGGGAGGGTTTTTACCCCTTCACTTTTTGGGCTTCCAAAGTGAATGAGTGCTCACATTCCTTGGAGATTTTATCATTTCCGTCAGCCAGCTTTCTCTCAGAATGTGTCTTCGGCACTGCTGATGGTATCCCGACAAATAAGCGCAGCCGACTGTTCCCTGAAAGTGTAGACTGCCTAACTTTCATCAAGATGAACAAGTCATGGAGTCTGCCAATAATTTTTGGAAATGTGAACATTCCTGGTTGGGTGTTTATCTGATGGGTTTTGTGAAGTGAAAGACCTGTCAGTCCATATTATACCATTTATACTGTGGTGAAATTGATGCCACTTTGGTGGTGTATGCTAGTAATTTTTGAATATGGGAACTCTCCTGATTGGGTGTTTATTAGTGATGAGCTCTTTTACTTGTTGCTCGAGATTTCCCGAGCATGCTCGGGTAATCGCTGAGTATTTGGATGTGCTCGGAGATTTAGTTTCTGTTGCCGTAGCTGCTAGGAAATCCCCAAATGTAGTCAGGTTGTCTAGCAGTCGCAAATCATGCAGCTACGGCGACAGAATCGAAATCTACGAGCACATCCAAATACTCGGAGACCACCCGAGCATGCTCTGGAAATCTTGAGTAATGAGTATACTCGCTCATCACTAGTGTTTATCTGCTGGGTTGGGTGTATTGGAAGACCTGTTGGTCAATATTATGCTATTTATGCTGTGATGAAATTGATGCCACTTTGGTGGTATCTGCCAATAATTTTTGGAAATGTGATCACTCCTGGTTGGATGTACATTTTTTTGGGCTGGGTTTAGTGGAAGACCTGTTGGCCCATATTATACTATTTATACTGTGGTGAAATTCATGCCACTTTGATGGTGTCTGCCACTAATTTTTGAAAATGTGAACATTCCTGGTTGTGTGTCCATCTGCTGGGTTGGGTGTAATGGAATACCTGTAAGAACATATTATATACCATTTATACTGTGGTGAAATTGATGCCACTTTGGTGGCATCTGCCAATAATTTTTGGATATGTGAACACTCCTGGTTGGGTGTTTGTCTTCTGGGTTGAATGTATTGGAAGACCTGTTGGTCCATATTATGCTATCTATATTGTGATGAAATTGATGCCACTTTGGTGTTATCTGCCAATAAGTTTTGGAAAGGTGAACACTCCTGGTTGGGTGTCCATCTGCTAGGCTGGGTGTCGTGGAAGACTGTCCATATTATGCTATCTATACTGTGATCAAATTGATGCCACTTTGGTGGTGTCTGCCACTAATTTTTGGAAATGAGATCACTCCTGGTTGGGTGCCCATTTTCTAGGTTGGGTGTAGTGGAAGACCTGTCGGTCCATATTATACTATTTATGCTTGTCATGATCCAGGATGGGGTTTTGCTTTGGCCCGTCCTGGTCAGACTGGGGGTTAATTGTTCTGCCTCTCTCTGGCTATTTAATGCTCACTAGACCTAGGTCCGGTGTCAGTTATACTCCTGCCCTGCCGCTGCAGCCGCTCCCCCTGCCACCCGCATTTGTCTTGGACCTCCACTGCAGGCGTCCATTCACTCTCCATAGTGATCCTATCACATCTCTCACCCATGCACACTCTGCAAATCGTATGGAACCTCACCTCTATTTGAAAATCCGGTAGTCCTTTGAGACCCATGTTTCCTTGCTCTGACCAGTGATGCAACAACCTTGAGAAAGGCTCTATGCCGAAACGTTGGTGCTGTTGCTCTGGTTAGGTTCCCTTTGCAGTTTGTCAATTAATAAATTCACTTTTGCATATACATCCCTTCTTCTCTTCATTTGAGTGCTGGGGTTTACTTTATTGTCTACTTATGATTCTTTACCCCTAGAGCACCTTCAGTGTGTGGTAGAGCCTGGAATTCATATACTCTTATACTCCTGCCCTCGGCTGAGTTAGTTGACCTCTTGTATACGTGTGCCTTGTGCCTGATAACTTGTTGCTTGTTTGGTTGTGATCCGGTTCCGTCCCTGTTACGAGTTCTGCCTGCTCCTCTTGTACCGCACCGCTCTCTCGTGTATGACTCTCTGCTTGTGACTCGACTACTCTCTGCTCATCCCTTTGGTACCGCACCGCCCTCTTGTGTATGATCTTTGGCTTTGTCTGACCTCTTGTCTGTTTATCCCTCCTGTACCTTGTTTGCCCATACTGTGAATGACCTCCGTTTTGCCCCACTGAGTTTTCTATCTTCTCTGAAAGCAGGATTCTAAGCCCCGCCCCCTTGCAGTCACATGACCGTAGGTCATGTGCCGGCTTGTTAACTTTCAGCATTCAGGTCCTGTGCATCTGTACTTTCTGGCTGTTCCTGTCCCCAGGGGTCTCTACAGTGCGGGTGAGTCCCTGCTCAGCGGAGGCTGCACGCCGGCACTGTCAGGATCCTGATAATACTGTGGTGAAACTGATACCATTTTTTGGTGTCTGCGACTAATTTTTGGAAATGTGAACAGTTGAACACTCTTGGTTGGGTGTCCATCTGCTGGGTTAGGTGTAGAGGAAGACCTGTCGGTCCATATTATACTATTTATACTGTTGTGAAATTGATGCCAATTTGTTGGTGTCAGCCACTAATTTTTGTAAATGTGTAGACTTCTGGTTGGGTCTCCTTCATGCGTCTTGCCTGTAGCAGTAGGCCTCCGAGATCGTCAAGCTTCCACTTCATTGGAGTCAACTACCCGTTACTACTAGCCTTAGATTTTTCTGACAATGGTGGTCTATGAAACTGATATTTGTGCCACCTGAGTGTGGCTCAGCATGAAAGCAGGTTGAGCTGTTGCATGTGGTATGAGGGCACCCAGCACAGCATGCCTACACTGATCCCTCACTCACCTCATCTTACTTTGACATTCAGTCGAAAGCTGTAAATGCTGACCCAGATCACGATGCCTCTTGCATGGCTGATTGCTGCTGTGCCATTCTACAATTTGTACTGAGAGTAAATTGAGGCAACTTTCCTGATGTCTGTCCCTCATTTAATGTGTTTTGGCAGCTTTTGGGGTGGTTAGAATATATTATGCATGCATTTTTGTTTGCCTGCCATTGACTTGAATGGCGTTAAGCTATATTCGGTGAAGATTCGAAGAATAAATGTGCGAATATTGCAGAATTTGGCGATTATAATCTGAACCGAACATTGAAATATTCATTCATTTCTAATAACAAATGATGCCACAAAATTTAGCACAGCAGTACTACTGAAAATTATTCATCCCCTGAATACAATCTTTTAAGGGGAGCCAAAATTACAGATTAGGTGTTGTCTCAAGCATACCTGATGTAATAATTAAGGGTTTCATTAGTTTCATAAGGAATTTTTGAGATAGAGCTTGAACTGGCTAGAGCGCTGTGACTGACATTTGATTGCATGTTACTTTGTGACTGACATTTGATTGCATGTTAATGATATTGACAAGTCAGGAGAGTGGTCCAAGAAGTTGATAATTGCCTTACGCAAACAAGGAAAAGGAAACAAAAAAAGATATCAAAGGCATCGACTCTTCCTAGAGATACAGTTGGAAGCACAGTTCAGAAATTCAAAGTTTAAAACCCTCAACTGGCTGCAAAAAACCCACAGCAAGATTTTATGTCAGCAGGCATTGAGGCATTGTGGTTAGTTTGCATGGTGCATACTAAGGCCTCATTCAGATGTCAGTGTTTTTCAAGTACTCAAAAACATGATACGTATGTCTTCAGTGTTTGGTGAGTGATTTTCACATTTGGACAAATGAATAAATAAATTATAAAATTACTCCTATTCATTGCAAGGTTAATTATGGATAGGACATGCATTGCACACTGATGTCATCCTTGTGCTTCACAACCCATAAACTTGCACTGGCACTTTTCATCCCTGATTCCGGCTGTAACGATAAGGTAAAATATCATGTATGATTTCGCCGGAACATTCCAGAATCTTCCATTCTCTACACTTTCTAGAAGCATACATAGCTGCCCAGAGATAAGTGACACCCCTGTTCTTTTCCCCCTTGTCACACATTGCAGCTTTGTATTCTCCCTCTGTCTGACTGTAACGTGAGACTCCAGTGTGTGATCCACTCAATCTTTCCTGTCCCCCTCCTTCCTCAGGAATGTCTTAATTAGCAGAAAGAATTTCCTTTGTCTCTTTTCCACCATGTGAAGCTACTCTCATAGACAATAATGAGATTCTAATAACTTGGTCATAGAACGCCACCAGATTATAATAGAAGTATGAAAATGACATATTGGGATGTGCTCCGATCAGGCTTCACTACAGTGGTTTTTGCTAAATTCTAGCACCAACAGAACCAGAGAAATGGATTTCTCCTGAACAGAGTGGAATAGACAGCTAGTGTTTGATGTCACTACAGAGCTAATTTCAATATAAGATGAATGATGGTTCTGCTGATATTTTGCTAGTGTTATGAATGGGTCACCAAGGAGGATAGCAGGCCAGGCTAAGCCACAGAAAACCAGAGAGGTTGGTAACTAAGCAAATGCAGACCCTGATCCTGTCCACACAACTAGCAGTAGCCGTGGAGCGTACCTACGATGATCCTAGATGCCTCGGCACAGTCAGATAGCTAACTAAGCCTAAAGCAAGAAAGGGGAAATCTAAACTGCCCCGGAGCAGACCCCAAAGGAATAGATAGCCCCCAAACATATATTATCGGTGAGACAAGATGAAAACACAAACGGAGGCAGAAAAATAGACTGAGCAAATGATGGGGCCCACACTGACTAGACAGGGCAGGAAAGGAAAGACACTGTCTGCAATCACGCAAAAAACGCTGCAAAAAGTCCAACACGTCTGATGCACAAAAGCACTGAAGTTCCTCGACTTCGCCCCCACTAATCAGCACTCTGGTATATTCTGAAAGCAAGCAAAAAGAGACCAATTTAAAAAGGAAGAAAACAAACTGGCACATGCAGAAACATATGGGCAGTGATTCAGCACAGCCCCAGCTGGAGCTAGCTGACCTGCACAAAGCAGAGATAAACAAAACCAGATCAAATGCAAACAGAATAGCAAATGAACCACTTAGCTGAACATGCAGGGAAAGAGCAGGAGACATCAGACCTCAGGAGGCACAGGAAAAAAATCACCAGCAGGGATAGAGAGAGTCAGCTGTCTTAAATCCCAATCAGAAATCCCAGATCTCCAATCGTCTTTCTCATTATCAGGTGGCAAGCCTCTGTCAATCAGATCAGCTCCACTACCTCCAGTAGCCACCAGAGGGAGCCCAGAAAGAGAACTCTCAATCTGACCAGCTCCACTATCTTCAGTAATCAACAGAGGGAAGCCAGAGAGAGAATTCACAACAGCTAGTTTCTCAAGCACAGATATGATGTTTATAAGTTTTCAGAACCCAAATCTGTACTTTGAGAAAGGGGAGGACTGTCACAAGCCAGCCCCTTTAGTGATGTCAAAGGTATAAGGTATTTTCCCCTACCCCTACCTCATTGTAGCCTGGGATGCTGTGGCAATAAGATCTCAAATGAATAGTGACATTTGGCTCCTCCCCGCATGGTTCTGCCTGAAATGATCTGAGCAATATGTAAGTTTATCTCTGTGTTTTTTAAATCTCTTTTATTTGTAGTTGCATTGTACATACTGTTATTGTCTCATATCATAGAACCTTTTTAATATTCTGTAAACACTGCCCATCTTTTGGGAATAAACTATAAAATTTATTAGTTCTGTCTCCTTGCTCTGTGGCGAATTCACGTGCCTATAAGCTAATTACGCTACTAATTTGGGTTAGCTTTGAACCCCTCTATTAATTTTAAATATTAATAAGAGAAATCTGAAGCAGGTGGCAGCAAAGTGTGCTCTGGGCAGGTGGGCCAGCTGGCAGTGATGGAAGGGGTTTTATAAGCTGATTTGTCTGGCTGCGGCTAGGACTAGTTATAATTCCCTCACTGCAGCGGCTTAATAGCCAGTGCACAACAAGTAGTCTGTCCGGCGACTAATTATCCTAGGTGTAGTTCCCTGACTGACCTGAGGGTAAGGGGGGCGCCGGAGAGTTGTGAGTTCCCAAGTGGAACTGAAAAGTGGGATATACAATACATAAAATCCCGGCACCTTGTAACCTATTGTGGCAGCGGTGGGATAACCAAAATAAGCCCCCCTGTGGTAAATTGTTAGGGCAAGACTAGCTTGCTGTTTTTCTCACATGGTACCAGCAGTGGGATAACTATCAAGGATAGAACAAGCACTTGCTGACAAAGGCTGAAAAAGGCCCCCTGTGCAAAAACAATATATGGACCCTTTGCAGCCCAAGAGCTCCTAATAATGCAAAATTGCACCTGCTTTGGAGCTAGAAATGGGCCCCTTTACTGTGTGGCCAATAAGGTTGCACCAATGATATGTACGCCACTGAGAACATGAATGTGAAACAAAGACGACTGAATGAGGCCTAACCGCTGAATGCCTCCACGCCCTAAAAATGTACAAATCTACTCACCAAAAAGCACAAGAGAAGTTTGCTTCAACATTATCAAAACATATAAATAAATCAGAATTTTTAGTTTGATAAAAGAAAAATGAAACTTTTCAAGACTATGAATCAGCGGTATATCTGGAGAATATAATGAAGCATAGACTGAAAAGGACACCCTGCCTACAGTTTAGCATGGTGGTAGCTCAGTGATTCTCTTGGGCTGCTTTTCTTCCTCTGGCACTGGAAACCTGCAGCATGTGAAGAGTGAGATGGATTCATTCAAGTATCAGGAAATCCTAGGAGAAAATATCATACCTTCTGTGAGGAAGCTGACGCTTGCACATCATTGTCTGTTCCAAAGGAACAATGATCCCATGCATATATCAAGGTTCATGAAGGCCTAATTTCAGAAGATGCCCTGGAAGATTTTGGAGTTGCTGTCACAGTTTGCAACTTTTGTTGAATAATTCTATTGCAAATGGATGTTTTTCATGGCTTGTGTTTTGTTTATTTTATAACATATAATTGTTCTTATAGAGGTTACCCCATAAACAACATTTATCACCTTAGAAAGTTTTCAAGTTACAATAAAAATTACTCTATCCAATTTCCACACTACCAGTAGTCACTCATGTGGTTTGATCTGTAGAGCCAAACGAAAGAAACACATTTTGGCAACTCCAAGATGCTCATTAAGCACAAATGTCATTTTGTTCTTAGGTAATGATGTAATTAATATCAGAGCATTATCTCAAAATATGTTTTTATGGATTGATTGTCTCTCATCCTGTTACATCTAAAATATAGTTTTGCCTTAAAATCCATAATAATGTAGTAAATGCACGATGATGCCAGATTTTTTGAGAGAGTATTTGTGAACCATTTACTAGATTATTACTTTAAGACTTTACATTTAGACATCACTTTATAGAACTCTTGGATGATGTAAATTTGGGACAAGACATGTTCCTATTTGTCTGTGACACTGAGTCCTTCTACAATTGAATGAAACATTTTCACAATGAATCTCCCACAGACATTATGGACATACTGTAAGGATTGTCATAAAACAATTTTATCTTTAGAGTTCAACATGCACTCTTCCATGCCAATCTTTATGCTGATACAGTCCAGCACCATCTTCATCCATTGCTGGAAGTTGCCTCTCCTGAATGTGATTTATTGATCGTATACTGTTTGTTGACAAAGAATGGAATCTGGTCTGCGCTTTTATTGTTTTTATTGAATTTTTGAGGTGAAGCAGCGACTAAAAATGGCAATTCTTGAGTTTTGATTGGTTTTCTCTTTATCATATTTACTATATGAGTTAATTATTTTATTTTTTATTTTCATATATCAGACTTTTATAGATATGGTATTACCAGATATGTTTTTCCTAAAATCTATCTTCCTTTAAATTGGGAAGAAGGGGTAATTGAAACTTTTATATTTATATATTTGCTTTTCATATTTTTTGTACCAACTCTGTTGTTGGGTATGCTTGTCCCTAACGCTAAGGACTCCCTAGCTTGCCCTGTTCACAGGATTGCTTCAGATGGTGAAGATGCTGGGGCCACATACCTTGCCTTAGGTCTTGAATCCGCTCTCACTCTTTACCCCTCCTTCACCCAGGGAAGAGGGGAGTAGTACTATAATGTAATACACCAACCAGACTAACAAGGTAATACGAACATGGATAAATGAAAATACCAATCATACAAATATACTCACACAAACAACAGCAGTATACACCTGGGATTGGAGGATGAGGTCAAACTAAAATAGTAGTAGGAGGGGAATTATCACACACCCAAAACCTATCAACAGATAAATTCACCAAACGCCTTCTCAAACAATAACCTCAAACCACCATCTCCTAACCATGCAGCATGAGCTATCTCTGGCAATGAGTTCTTGACAGTGCCCAGATTATATAGGAGATAGAAGTGGCTATCAGTGAACAGCTGGAAGCCTTAATGCAGGAAAACTTCCAAGAGGTTTCAACTGACCATGTTAACGCCTGCACTGCTAAAAGAAACCTTCAGTTTAATATGAAGATGAAGTGCTTCTAATCAGTGCAGGAGTAGGATAAATCAGACGCTGCGTTCTTCTGGCTCCTCACGGTCGCAGTAAACTTGTGACATTTTTTAAATCTTTTTTTCATTACGTTTTACTTTTTTAGTCACCCTGGTTGACTTGAACTTGCTATAATTTGATCACTTGTACTTTATAGGTAGCATATAGTAAAGATAAACTTCTATCAGCACAAGAATGGTATCAGTGAGAGCCTTTAATAGACCCTATGTTGTCAGAACATCTCTTTGACACTCCTTGATTGCGTCTTGTGGGGGGAATAAATGGACACTAGAACAATCTTGTCATAAGTTTGCATCGCTTAAAGCAACCCTCCGCACTGGAACAGTAAATTTACTATACATTTCTTCCTAGTGCCCATAACGTTGGCCTTATGGTTTCCCCTCTGCTCAATTCGGCATTCCTTTCCTCTTACTTCCAAAATGGCCACCACAGTGATATGGGGAGTGCATTAGCAAGTCTAAACTAATCTCTCCTGGGTTTCCTATCATACAGCACCAGAGAGGACAGGAATGCAAAGTTTAGACTAACCATTACACTCCCTATGCTACTGCAGTCACCATCTTGGAAGCAGGAGAAACAGAACCATAATCTTAGTAGAGGAAGCAGCAAGATGTAAATGAACGACGCAGGTAGCATTTTATACAGGAGAATTGTACATTCCCTTTTCAGTCTGAAGGTGGAGGATCACTTTAAAGGATGCTGTCAAACTGTTACAGAAGCATTTAAGGGGTTAAACAGTAGCTCCAATCTCTACCTCAACAGCTGATCACTGCTGATATACAGTTGAGGGTATCTTTCCACGGGCCGGAATCCCTGCGCTTTGGACGCAGGGGATGCCCCGCTCCGCCTAAAGCGCTGCCCCCTGTTGTACGCGTAGTGATTCCGGATGTGTTCATTGAACACATGCGGAATCACCACATACTATTCATAGACTGGGTTATTTATCTTGCAGAGACAGAGTGTCTCCGCAAGATAAATAGACATGCAGACATGCAGCGGTCTATAAATACATGCCGCATGTCCGGTTACGCATGGCTGCCGGATGCCGCCGTGCACACATAGTGGATGCGGGTTTTCATAAAATCCCCTCCACTATGCTGTAACATCTGGATGCTGTGGATTGGACACTGTGGCTGTATGCAGTGTCCAATCCGCAGCAAATCCTGAAGGAATCCTGAATGTGGAAACATACCCTGACACCTGCCCTGTGTGAGTCACACATTGGGAAGGGGTTAAGATGCCATATGCACCCATAGACTCATATATGGGACTGACATGTACAGAAAAACTCATACGACAAGATATCGCCTTCCCAAAACCGGGTCTGATGACAAATGCACATATATCAGGATGCAGTAGGCCTCTCCTAATAAAGGTAAGGGGCAGCACAGGTGCAAACTACTGATAAAAATAACCACCCCACACCTACCAGACACTTTGCATCACACTTGCCTGTGTGACTGGCGTCTTATGCAAGCCTTATCTATGTGCATTTTTTCTACTAGGCAACCAACCTCGCCATGGTCTAGTAGGTATGGGGTGGTTGTTTTTTTTATCAGTAGTTTCTACCTGTGCTGCCCCTTGCCTTTATTAGTGGAGGCCTACTGCATCCTGCTATATGTGCATTTGTCATCCGACAGGGTTTTGAGAAGGCCTTATCTTGTGGTATGAGTTTTTTTTTAATTTTTCCTATGTTAGCTGTTTTGATATTAGTGTTAGGACTCACAAATATGAAGAGCCTTGACGCGGCTTGTGGGCTTAATCTATTTCGGCCAAAGTATTAACCAATACCTCATTTAATGTACTCTGTTATGAATGGGTCACCGAGGAGGATGGCAGGAACAGGCTAAGCCACCAGACCAGAGAGGTTGTAAACTAAGCGTATTGCAGACCCCTGATCCTATCAACACAACTAACAGTAGCTGTGGAGCGTTCCTACGATGCCCTAGATGCTTCATCACAGCTGGAGAACTACCTAAGCCTAAAGACAGAAAGGTGAAATCTAAACTGCCCTGGAGCAGATCCCCAAAGGAATAGACAGCCCCCAAACATATATTATCGATGAGACAAGATGAGACACAAACACAGGCAGAGAACAGACTGAGCAAATGGTGGGGCCCAAGCTGTCTAGACAGGACAGTGTTATGATTGAGTCACCGTAGGAGGCAAAAACAGAAATGCGTGCTAAGTCCAGAAAACCAGAGAAGTTGGCAACTATCAGATTGCAGACCCCTGAACCTATCAACACAACTAGCAGTAGCCGTGGGGGGTTCCTACGATGACCTAGACCCCTCGATCACAGCCGGAGAGATACATAGGCCTAAAGAAGGAAAGGGGAAATCTAACTGCCCCAGAGCAGACCCCAAAGCAATAGGCAGCCCCCCACATATAATGACGGTGAAGCAAGATGAAAACACTTACACAGACAGAAAGACAGACTGAGCAAAGACGGGGCCCAAAAACTACCTAGATAGGAACGGATAGGAAGGCTGCTGTCTGCAATCTGCCAAAACCCTATCAGAGACAAAAGCCAACAAGCTGATATAAAAATGGCCCTGAAGCAACTTATCTTCAAAAACTAAATCAGCACTCAGGTACTTTCCGAAGACAGAGCTAACGGAACACTGCACACTCCAGCAGGGAGTGGCAGAATCCAAAAAGCAAGAAAAACAAAAACAAATCTTAAATGCAAAAAGGCAAAACAGAAAACTTAGCTTTAGGAGAGCAGGAATCAGACTGGTGTCCAAGAGTCCACAGAGAAGTCACCCGCAGGGCAGAAAGGGCGTAGGCTGCCTTAAATCCAGTCAGTGACTCCACTCAGCCAATCGTCTTCATTAGTACCAGGTGCCTGATAATCAGGCTCACTACCTTCCTTCACTAGAATAGGGAGTTCACCAGGCCTCAGTGACGGAGGGGAAAATGAACTCACAACAGGACAGGACAGAAAAGATACTGTCTGCAATCACGCACAAAACCCTAAAAACTGGAAGCAAAGCAAAAAGATACTAACATAACAGGGGACTGAACAAGCTCTAACATATGAAGCAGGGCCCAGCACTGCCCCCAGCAGGGAGAACGCTGAACCCCAGCAACAAAGCAGAAAGCAAAAAAAAAAGGCACAACCAAATTGGATGCAAAGGATTAGCAAAAGAATCACTTAACTGAACCATGCAGATCAGGCAGGGGACAAAAGAACTCCAAATGCACAAGGAGGAAATCACCAGCATCCTTCAAGAGCAGCAAGCTCAATTATATGCTCCCAGCCTGTAATCCCAGGTTCCCAATTATCGGCATCAGATGGGGAACTTCCATCAACCACTACTCTCAGTAACCACTAGAGGGAGCAGAGGGAGCTTCGGCTCAGAAATCCGAGCAAGGGAATTCACAACAGTACTCATTGTATGCATTGATTTTTGCACTTATGATATCAGTTTTTGCAGGATGCAGTCGGGCCTCTTTCTGTTGGCTTGGTCTATTGGGGCGTCTGTCACTGTGTGTTGCATATTATAGTGCTGGAGCAGCCCGCCTGATAATACTATGGGCGTCATTAATAGGTTGCAAGCCAGACACTTTGCATCACACTTGCCTGTGTGACTGGGGTTTTATATAAGCCTTATCTATGTGCATTTTTTCTACTAGGCAACCAACCCCTCCATGGTCTGATAGGTGTGGGGTGATTGTTTTTATTAGTAGTTTGCACCTGTGCTGCCCTTTGCCTTTATTAGTGGAGGCCTGCTGCATCCTGCTATATGTGCATTTGTCATTAGACAGGGTTTTGGGAAGGCCATATCTTGTGGTATGAGTTTTTTTGAATTTTTGAATTTTTTCTATGCTAGCTGTTTTGATATTAGTGTTAAGACTCACAAATATGAGGAGCCTTAACGCGGCTTGCGGGCTTAATCTATTTTGGCCAAAATATTAACCAATACCTCATTTAATGTGCTCATTGTGTGCATTGATTTTTTGCACTTATCATATCAGTTTATGCAGAATGCAGCCGGGCCTCTTTCTGTTGGCTTGGTCTATTGGGGCGTTTGTCACTGTGTGTTGCATATTATAGTGCTGGAGCAGCCCGCCTGATAATACTATGGGCATCATTAATAGGTTGCAAGCCAGACACTTTGCATCACACTTGACTGTGTGACTGGCGTCCTATGCAAGCCTTAGCTATGTGCATTTTTTCTACTAGGCAACCAACCTGTCCATGGTCTGGTAGGTGTGGGAAGGTTGTTTTTATCAGTAGATTGCACCTGTGCTGCACCTTGCCTTTATTAGTGGAGGCCTGCTGCATCCTGCTATATGTGCATTTGTCATCAGACAGGGTTTTGTGAAGGTCATATCTTGTGGTATGAGTTTTTTTGAATTTTTTCTATGTTAGCTGACTGACATGTACAGGCCATGGAAGCTGATTTCCAACATTTGAATATCATTAGTACCAGTTAAAACTAGAGCTGCTTCCCCAAATAACAAGCTCTTATTTAGTCTCATTGACAAAAAGTCACTCAAAATATGGTGACACTAATATGGATTTTTTTAAAGGGATTTTATTGTGCAAAAGTAATAAAACTTGTATTATACATCATTAATATCACTGTCTGTAACAATCTAAACTATAACTTTAGCGTTTTATTCATTCTGCCAAATGAATGCCTGAAAATAAAGCAATGACCGAATTGCTATTTTTCATCCATCTGGCATCCCAAAAAATGTAATGAAAAGAGATCAAAACATTGTTTGTACCACAAAATTGTACCATTAAAAACTACAACTCATCTTGTAAAAGCCCACAGCTCTGTCAACAGAAAAATAAACAACTGATGGATCCCAGAATGAGAAACCACATAAATGATTTGTTTCAAAAAGCAATTTTATTGTGTGAACATAGAAAAACAAATAAAATTATTTACAGTGAATATGGTATTGCAGCAATGATATTGACCATCAGAATAAAGTTAATGAGCGATTTATACCTGACGGGAATATACTGCTCGCAGGTAAAATTGCTCAGTGCATACCTAGAAAAATGCCATGAGGGGGTGTAGGTTTCAAAATTAAGTCACTTCTTTGAGTTTTTTATTATTTCATTTGAGAGTCTCTGGTTCCATTAACCAATGCTTTGTAATTAAGCAAATTAGGCATTTTTCACTATTGAATCACGATATGTCCAGTCAAAAGATTAGGGTCACATATACAGTGTTTCCACCGTACCTGTGGGCTGTAAAGTGCTGCAAAATGTGTTAATGCTATGTAACCGAGCATAATAAAGAGCTAAATATGTAAATCCCTCAAAGTCACCTGAGAACTGAATCAGTTCCTGAAAAATAGGTTTCTAAAATGTTTTTCAAAATTTTAAAAATTACTGCTAAACTTATCTGACATCCCATAAAAATAAATGGGTATATGAAAAACAATAAAAACATATGGCAAACATATGCTATGTGTTAAATATCAACTATTTTATGAGGTATGGTTGTTTTAGGGCAGAAAATATAAAATTTGATCATGTCAAAACTTTCCAACTTTTTTAAATTTCATTTTTTTTTTAACTAAAGTCAAACTTGTGGCTGCAGGCACGGGTCCCTTTACTTCAAATTGCCAGTAAGTAATTGTATGGTTGTCGCTTTGTTATTGTGGCATTGTGTATAGCTCTACATACGGTTAGGACTATCTTAGCACTTTATTTTTAAGTATATGCATTTAGCCTTCGCTGCACTATTGTGAGGTACACTCGGTAGCACTTATTATGCATTGTGCTTTATATAGATACGGCCAGCCATGCTTTAGCCTTAATTTTTTATGGTGACCTATATAGTGCTTTATGCCACTGGTACATCTTTCTACACTATTTGAGGCATTTTTAAAGAATTTAATTACTGGTGTTTTTTTTATTTTTTATTTATTTGCAGTATTTTTTCCTTAACTAAGGGGGTGATAAAGGGGAGTTTGATTTACTATTTATAGTGAGTTGTTATGTTTGGAAGCTGTCACACACTAAAATATGCTTTTTATTGCAAAAAATAGTTTTTTCATCATCACATTTTGAGAGCTATTATTTTTCCATATTTTTGCCCACATGTCAGGTCTTGTTTTATGCGGGACGAGTTGTCATTTTTATTGGTACCATTTTTGGGCATATGACATTTTTTGATCGCTTTTTATTCCAATTTTTGGGAGGCAGAATGAACAAAAACCAGCAATTCATGAATTTCTTTTGGGGGGGGCATTTATACCGTTCCACTTGTGGTAAAATTGATAAAGCAGTTTTATTCTTTGGGTCAGCATGATGACAGTGATTCCTCATTTATATAATTTTTTTATGTTTTGGCGCATTTATACAATAAAAACTATTTCATATAAAAAATATTTTTGCATCGCTTTATTCTGAGAGCAGTAACATTTTTCTTTTTCTGGTGATGTAGCTGTATGGCAGCTTGATTTTGCTGGACAAGATGATAATTTCAGCGGTATCACGTTTATTTATGTACGTCTTTTTGATCCCGTGTTATTTCATTTTTTATTCGGCGGTATGATAATAAAGCATTGTTTTTTGCCTTTGTTTTTTTTTTAATAGTGTTCACTAAAGGGGTTAACTAGTGAGACAGTTTTAAAGGTCGGGTCATTACGGACACGGCGAAACCAAATATGTGTGCTTTTATTGTTTTTTTATTTACATAAATAAATGTATTTATTAGTAATATATATATTTTTTTCTTTGTTTTATTTAAATATTATTCTACACTATAATATTTTTTTTTTACTTTATTTCATTGTTCCAGAGTGGGACATTACTATATAAAGTCAGATCGCTGATCTGACACTTTGCACAGCACTGTGTAAGATCAGCAATCTGAGAGACAGTGTAGGAGGCTTGGCCTGCTGTCAGCAGGCGCTGACAAGCCACTTCACTGAATGACCCGGAAGGACCCCGCGGCCATCTTGGAGCTGAGGGTATCAATGGAGACCACAGGAACATTGCGATCGCATCGCGTTGTTCTGGTGGGAGAGCGCAGGGAGCCCCCTCCCTGTGCAATTGTTCTCTATGCCGCTGTCAGTACTGACAGTGGCATCAGAGAAGTTAAATGCCCACGATCGATGCTAGCACTGATCGTGGGCATTGCTGCGGGGTGTCAGCTGTCAAATACAGCTGACACTCGCACCCGATCACCGCGACGCTCAACGTGAGGTTGTGTTGATCATGCCGCCATACTAGTACTGCTCTGGATGGAAATGCAGTTCCCGCAGAACAGTACTAGTATGGCGAAGGTCGGGAAGGGGTTAAAAAAAAACACGTACAATATTGGTTTCATTGCAGTTACTCAGCATGGACACCAGTGCGTGAGAGCATGTTTCTAATGTCTCTAGGCAACTAAGGTAAAATAGCCTTGTGGTGAACAGCGTATGTATGCGCATTTTGGGCCTCATTCATCAAGACCAGTGCAAACAAACAACCAGTCTTGATGAGCAAATGGGCTGTATTTACTAAGGAGTCATTCGCCTCTTCATGAATCAGGGACATCATAGGAGTGACATACACCTCTATGTGCATCTCACCAGAAATCTGATGCGATTTGCATACATGTGGTCACATGCAAACTAGAAGTGCCTCGATCAATACATGTGTGTCATAGAGAGAAATTAAAATCCATAAGATATCTCCAAAGAGGGAACATATCACTTTTACATTCAACATAAGGAATTACTTATAACTAGGGAAGTGGGAGAGAGCTGACATTTCCATATCCATTGAAATAGAGGCATCCTGCAAAAAACAGTGATTTACAACAGGGAGATTTGCTGGGAAAAAAAGACATTGAGTCTGAGATTTATTTATGCAGAGCCAGGGAAGTACTCTTCCAAACGAAAGAGCTTCTTCTGATAAAAGAATCTTTCTAAGATGCTTCAGAGCTAGTGATCAGTGAATATTGGGTTTTTATTGATCCGATATTTATGAGAGATATGGTTCCAATGTTGCAGTGACGGGAAGTACATACCGCATTCACTCACATCACTGTGAGGCAGGATAAAATCCCTCTAACTAAATATTGGTTCGATAGATGGTGCTATTCATCTCATGTTTTATCTCTATAGACAGATAAAATTGCTATAAGAAATCTGACAACTATATCTACCGCCTGGGACCTCCAGGGGCGAAGATATCCTGATAGTTAGGGGTCTTATCAAATTCTAACAGACCTAGTACATCCCACAATCAGCCCCTGTGTGAGCTTATCAAGAGGAGATATGAGAGCATAACCTTGATCTAATAAAAAGCAGAATTTAGGTATCTGTCTTTGTCATTCTGGAAGACATAGTTCGCTGTGAGGGTGTTCCATTTTCACAATCGGAGTGCTTCCCTCCATAAAGATAAGAGCCATTCCTGCAACATCAGGTTTAGCAATTCTCTTTCGTTATTCCTTTTTATTTTATGTAATTGTATTCTGTATATATTATTGTTTTGTTCTCATTTTGTATCATCTTTGCATATTTTTTATAAACACTGCCTACCTTTCTGGATTAAATATGTAAAATCTAATACCTCTGTTCCTCTTGCTCTGGAAACTTCACCCTTGAAGCCATACGCTACATGTAACGGGTGTCCAATCAGCCTGTATAAACGATTGGTGGGGCAGCTAGTAATGGTTTCTTTTCTTTGGTTTTGTAGAGCTAGCTGTGACCTTACTGGGGTATGTATGTATATATATATATATATATATATATATATATTCCATAAGTTGGAATCAGAGGTGTATATACCATATGAAGTTTACTGTGAACTCCCCCAATAACTGGCCTACTAGTGTTAGCAGCAGTGGCAGTGTCTCTCCCTCATCAGTCAATTGCACAATTGTCCTGATGATGGAAACAGCAGTGGCCCCCCAACTGTTATACTTGACAACTGGTGGCAGTGGTGGGATCTGTGGGACCCCCTGGCTGTTGTGAATTGAGCGTCTAGTCAGAATGTGGCCGGAGGTATGCAAATCATGTATTTGTGGTCACAAGACCCCTCCGTTTCCGGCGTCAGCACTGGAGAATCCTGACATCCCACACTCTGCTTACTGTGAGGATTCACAAGTCTGCAGTCACATAGAATAATGCAGACTTGAACCCCAAACCAGGACAATCCCTTTTCATTCTATAACACACTGCTTCTAGCAGTGTCTGGAAGTAGTAATGAGTAGCGACTATTGATATTAATGGAAAATAAGTCCACCTACCATGAGACATCTACATGATGTTATTCGAGTGTTAAAGTCCAGTCTATCAGATGCTCTCAGCCAATCAACAATATTAAAACACTGTACTTATTGATTCATGTCTTCAAGCACTTTTTAAGAAAAGGGGAACATTCACAGAAATTTGTCACAATGAACATATTATTAAAGATGCTATTTGTGAAAGATCTGTAGAGAGTTGTAGCTTGCAGAAAGCTCAATGGGCATGTGTGTGAATACAAATAAACATATTCCATATGCATCACTAGTCCTGAGATATCATATCTGGAGCAAAATTTAAGTACAAATTGTAAACTTTGGGCTTTTGAGGGGAAATCATCAAACTGGCATTATGAACACCAGTCATTCAGGGTCCACTAGATAAATATATCCCAAATTCATTAAGAAGAGGCACATCTTTCAGCTGCCTATGTGCCAAAGACAAAAATATTCTCCAGGCAAGGACTAAAGTTAATTTCTTGTAAAATGTAAGTCCCTTTTGTGGTGCAAATTATAGTTATAGTATACTGGACTGCACAAGGCCATGCCCACTTCTGCCAAAAGTTTAACGTTGCTGCGCAGATACACATTGAGCAAAAATGTGCTCAATAGCCAGTTTTCTAAATTGGCCCCTTAGTCTTTTGCAAGATCTATCAAGTACCATCATGAATGCAATAAATTGCTTGTGAATGTAATAATGTCCATGTTTTACTGTTTTAATCATCTCCATCATCGCACTAATAAATTCCACACACATTCAGTGTCTTTCTAGGTCGCATATTATAATTGAATTATTACAATGCTGGGTTAACTTGAATAAATAGAAGAATTTCCAATATATTATTTTGGAGAAACATTTCATAAAAAACACATAGCTATCAAGGTGAAATTTTGTTAAAGAAGCCCTCCCATGAAGATATTTTTTTTTTTATAAATCTGTGTAAATGTGCATGTAGTTTGGTGTTGTCACGTCTCCGACAGATTTGGGGCCTGCTGTTCCGGTCGCAGCCACTAGGAGGCGCCGGGCCGCCACTTCGCCGTCAGACTCAGGGATGGCTGTTCCTGCCTCGGCCACTGGGAGGCGCCGTGGTTCTATTACGTCGCTGTCAGACTCAGGGCCTATGGTCCCAGCTTTAGCCACTAGGAGGCGCCGGTCTGTCACGTCACCGTTGGATTCGAGGCCTGCTGTTCCGGTCACGGCCACTAGGAGGCGCCAGACCGCCACTTCACTGTCAGACTCGGGGACAGCTGTTCCTGCCTCGGCCACTGGGAGGCGCCGTGGTCCGCCCGTGAGTTATGGTGGTGACAGAGAAGTGGCTCCTGCGCAGGCATCTGGTGGGCGCAGGCTCCGCCCCTCTGTCAGTCATCAGGGGGTTACTGCAACTCCATCTGGCCTGGTCCTGGGGGCGGCCCTAATGACATCACCAGTCCAGGAACCTGTGAGGGATGACCTGATCCCTCAAATACCTTGGGACTGGTCTTGCAAGCCGCCGGATATATTCTTGGTTCCCCTGTGTGTTACTTAGTGATTGATTTCTGTTTGACTCTGACCTCAGCCTGGATTTCTGACCCCTCTTTTGCCTGACGATTCTGTACTTCTGCTACTCTCCTGGTTTGTGACCTTGGCCTGGATATTCTGACTTTGCTACTTCCTAACGATTCTGTACCTCTGCTGCCCTCCTGGTTTTTGACTCTGACCTTGGCCTGAAATTGACTCTGCTATTGCCTGCCGTTTTTGTACTTCACTCTGACGACCGTCCTGCTCTGGCCGCTGCTCCTATTCAGACAGTACCTCCTGGGCTCTGTTGTAAATCCAGATCCCTGTATAGGGGTAAAGGGTATCAGTGTTTCTCGGGGTGTTGCCTGGCTGCAGCCCAGAACCGCAGACGGACGTTACATTATATCCGGCCATAAAATTAACTGCTTCTTGTGTATATACCCAACATATACAAAAGCAGTCTCCCTGAACTTTTTTTTTTCTTCTTCTGACTGAGCTGATTTTTAGCCTGAACACCTGTTTCAGTGCACAGCCTGGAAGATCTCTCTCATTTTCTTGGACAACTATGCGGCAGTCTGGAGTCTTCAGGGAGAGAGCTGCACCTCAGAGATCCATGCTCCTGGCACGTCGACCTCTGGGCAACTACTCTGGCTATGGTTGCCCAGGGGCTCAGGTATTGCCCGCAGATGCGGCTAAAGTTTTATTACCCATTTCAGTTTCATGTGGTCAGAAATCGCTGTGTTTAAATGCGTATGTGGATAGTGGCTCTGAAGGAAATTTTATGGATTCCTTGACTGCTAGGAATCTGGGTGTAACTCTACTAAAACTTAATGCCCCTATTAAAACCATGGCTATTAATGGCACATCCATTATTCAGGAGGGGGTTAAGTTTGTTACTGCCAAGGTTGCTATGTCTGTGGGAGCCTTACACACTGAGCTGGTGTCATTTTTTGTGATGGACAATTTAACCTCTGCAGTTATTCTGGGTATGCCATGGCTACGCCAGCACAATCCTGTCATCGACTGGCACTTGGGTGACGTTGTACGCTGGAGCCCACAGTGTCAGAAAAATTGCATATCCTTGGCAGTAAACCAAGTTAAGGTTAAAACCCCCCACATACCATTTGCTTTCAGAGATTTTGAGGATGTCTTTTCTATTGTAGAATCTGAAAAGCTACCCCCTCACAGAGAGTATGATTGCCCTATTGATCTGATTCCGGATGCCCGTCTCCCTAAGGGAAGAATATTTAATCTCTCTGGCCCAGAGCGTCAGGCCATGAATGACTATATTGCAGATAGCCTAAGAAAAGGGTTTATCAGACCGTCCATTTCTCCAGTTGGGGCTGGGTTCTTCTTTGTGGAGAAGAAAGATGGTGGTCTCAGACCCTGCATTGATTATCGGGAGTTGAATGCAATCACTATAAAAAAACAGTATCTGCTTCCACTCATCCCTGATCTTTTTAATCAGCTAACAGGAGCCCGTTGGTTTACTAAACTTGACCTCCGGGGGGCATATAATCTGGTCCGCATAAGAAAGGGAGATGAGTGGAAAACGGCCTTCAATACACCCCTTGGCCATTTTGAGTACCTGGTTATGCCGTTCGGACTCAGCAACGCACCTGCCGTATTTCAGCACTTTGTTAATGATATTTTTAGAGACATTTGTGGGGTGTATGTCGTGGTGTATTTAGATGACATTCTGATTTACTCTGCTGACCCTGTGACACACTCTCAACACGTCTGTTCTGTGCTACAAAGACTACGTGAACACTCCTTGTTTGCTAAACTGGAGAAATGTGTCTTTTTTGCTGAGGAGGTACAGTTTTTAGGATACATGGTTTCAGGTAAAGGCTTCCGCATGGATCCTGCCAAGGTCCAGCCTATTAAGGCTTGGGTGCAACCAAAATCGCTGAAAGCGCTGCAGCGATTTTTGGGGTTCGCTAATTATTACCGCAAGTTTATTAGAGGTTTCTCAGAGATTGCCAAGCCACTCACGGATCTGACCCGGAAAGGGGCGGACGTGGCCAACTGGAATCCTGAGGCAATTCAGGCATTTTCTACGTTAAAAGAGAGTTTTGTGGCCAACCCAGTTTTGGTTCAGCCGGATCTGGACCGTCCATTTATTGTGGAGGTG
The DNA here is from genome assembly GCF_039654945.1 of Dendrobates tinctorius. Classification (NCBI taxonomy): domain Eukaryota; kingdom Metazoa; phylum Chordata; class Amphibia; order Anura; family Dendrobatidae; genus Dendrobates; species Dendrobates tinctorius. The sequence goes on along the minus strand of NW_027361675.1, from coordinate 21,378,426 downwards.
GATGCCTCTGAAGTCGGAGTGGGAGCAGTGCTATCACAAGGCACTACATCCCTCACTCAGCTTCGTCCATGTGCGTTTTTTCCCCGCAAATTCTCTCCCACGGAGAAAAACTATGATATTGGGAATCGGGAACTATTGGCAATTAAATGGGCCTTCGAGGAATGGCGTCACTTCCTTGAGGGCGCCAAACACAAGATCACGGTAATTACCGATCATAAGAACCTGACATACCTAGAATCAGCAAAAAGGTTAAATCCTAGACAAGCAAGGTGGGCATTGTTTTTCTCTAGGTTTAATTTTATAATCACCTTCCGCCCTGGTACAAAAAATGTGAGGGCCGATGCCCTCTCTCGCAGTTTCTGCCCCTCACAAGCCGAGGACTGTGAACCAGTTCCGATATTGGCCACTGGGATCATTGTATCCGCAGTGTCATTGGACCTTCTGGAGGAGATCCGTAAATCCCCAGAACAAGCCCCTGACACTACGCCACCCAACAAATTGTTCGTTCCGCCTGCGTTTCGCCTACAAGTGCTTAGAGAATCACATGACTCTGTCTTAGCAGGCCATCCTGGTCTCAATAATACCGCCAGATTGATAACTAGGAATTTTTGGTGGCCGACGGTGGTTAAGGACTGCAAAGATTATGTCTTAGCATGTGAGGTCTGTGCCCGCGCCAAGTCCTTCCATACTCGCCCTGCCGGCTGGCTCCAGTCCTTGCCCATCCCCGAGAGTCCATGGACCCACATCTCCATGGACTTCATTACGGACCTACCATCCTCAGATGGAAAGACGTGTATCTGGGTGGTGGTGGACAGGTTCAGTAAACAATGTCATTTTGTCCCCCTGTCAGGGTTACCTAACTCGGAAACGTTGAGTAAACTGTTTATTGTACATGTGGTGCGTTTACACGGTGCCCCGGTCAATATTGTGTCTGACAGGGGTACCCAATTCGTGTCAAAGTTCTGGAGGGCGTTCTGTAAACGCATTGGTATTGAGCTATCTTTTTCCTCGGCTTACCACCCTGAAACCAATGGGCAAACCGAACGTGTCAACCAGGCTCTGGAGCAATACCTTCATTGCTACATCTCAGAACACCAGTCCGATTGGGCAGAACATCTGCCACTAGCCGAGTTTGCCCTAAACAATCAGTATCAGGACTCCATTAAGTCTACCCCCTTTTTCTGCAACCACGGGCTGCATCCGCGCTTTGGCTCATTCTCGGCCAGAATGTCGGAGCTTCCTGGGGTAGAGAAAAATATACATCGTTTAAAAACCATTTGGTCTGAGGTAAACTCTAACTTGAAAGGGGCCCGGGTTAGACAGACCTCAGCAGCGAACAAACGGCGATCCAAAGGACCGCACCTGGGAGTTGGAGACAAAGTTTGGCTCTCCACCAAAAACATCAAGCTTAAAGTACCGTCTGCCAAACTGGGTCCCAGATTTATTGGTCCATACGAGATTATAGAGGTGATTAACCCGGTGGCCTTCCGTTTAAAACTCCCTCAGTCTTTCAAATTACCCAATGTCTTCCACAAGTCTCTCCTCAAGTTGTACCGCTCCCCAATTCACCCTGTCCCGTCCCCTCCTCCTCCCGTTTCGGTCGGAGGGTCCTTGGAGTATGAAGTCCAGGGTGTCCTTGACTCCCGCCTTGTAAGAGGGTCCGTACAGTATCTGGTACACTGGAGGGGCTACGGCCCGGAGGAGAGGTCCTGGGTCCCTGCGCGGGACATCCATGCAAAAGCACTAATTAGAAGGTTTCACCTCCTTCACCCTGACAAACCAGGTTTTGAGGGTCCGGAGGCCCCTCTTGGAAGGGGGGGTACTGTCACGTCTCCGACAGATTTGGGGCCTGCTGTTCCGGTCGCAGCCACTAGGAGGCGCCGGGCCGCCACTTCGCCATCAGACTCGGGGACGGCTGTTCCTGCCTCGGCCACTGGGAGGCGCCGTGGTTCTATTACGTCGCCGTCAGACTCAGGGCCTATGGTCCCAGCTTTAGCCACTAGGAGGCGCCGGTCTGTCACGTCACCGTTGGATTCGAGGCCTGCTGTTCCGGTCACGGCCACTAGGAGGCGCCAGACCGCCACTTCACTGTCAGACTCGGGGACAGCTGTTCCTGCCTCGGCCACTGGGAGGCGCCGTGGTCCGCCTGTGAGTTATGGTGGTGACAGAGAAGTGGCTCCTGCGCAGGCATCTGGTGGGCGCAGGCTCCGCCCCTCTGTCAGTCATCAGGGGGTTACTGCAACTCCATCTGGCCTTGTCCTGGGGGCGGCCCTAATGACATCACCAGTCCAGGAACCTGTGAGGGATCCTGGATCCTGGACCTGATCCCTCAAATACCTTGGGACTGGTCTTGCAAGCCGCCGGATATATTCTTGGTTCCCCTGTGTGTTACTTAGTGATTGATTTCTGTTTGACTCTGACCTCAGCCTGGATTTCTGACCCCTCTTTTGCCTGACGATTCTGTACTTCTGCTACTCTCCTGGTTTGTGACCTTGGCCTGGATATTCTGACTTTGCTACTTCCTAACGATTCTGTACCTCTGCTGCCCTCCTGGTTTTTGACTCTGACCTTGGCCTGAAATTGACTCTGCTATTGCCTGCCGTTTTTGTACTTCACTCTGACGACCGTCCTGCTCTGGCCGCTGCTCCTATTCAGACAGTACCTCCTGGGCTCTGTTGTAAATCCAGATCCCTGTATAGGGGTAAAGGGTATCAGTGTTTCTCGGGGTGTTGCCTGGCTGCAGCCCAGAACCGCAGACGGACGTTACAGGTGTGTGTTAATATACTCACCTACCACCATCTTTTCAGGGATCCAGTGCCCTTCTGATCCTCTTCTCAGTGACGTCACCACCCTTCAGACTATCCAGCTGACTCGGTCCTCTATGTGTGACCTGGAAGTGTCTTTTACAAAGTAAATTTATAATGCCTCGTTCTGATGCTCCACAGGCTTACATTGTAAAAGCCACTTCCGGGTCATGAAGAGACCAGACATCACTGAGAAGAGGAACAGAACGACTCTGGATCCTGGAGTAGGTGAGTATATAAGCACATTCACATTATGCTAAAAGCGCATATACACAGATTTATTATAAAAAAATCTCAGTGAGAGTTTTTCTTTAACTTATTAATCACAAATTCATGAAAGAATGAATCATAAAAGAAGGCATCCAGTCATAGTGCTGACAAATAGAAACAAAGACAATCAACATTGCAAAGAACAGAGAAAGGCAACATAACACGTAATGAATGATCCGTCTCACACCCTAACCACCACAGAGCTTGCGTTCTGGAATCAGCACATTTGCTTCTTACACAACAAGATCTTATTATTTATATTTATTAAAATACTAATAATGTTGTGTAAATCCTGTTATAATAAAGTTACAATTAAAGATATTTGCAGTGCTGAAAGGTTCAAGGGAGCCATGTTTGGTTCCATGAACCACAATGTAGCACTTTCTACATGTCACAGAAGGTGAGATGGTGCTGTTGCGTTGCCTGCAGTGTTCCACAGGAGAACGTCTGAAAGAGTCCATGTCTTCTTGTGTGCAATGGGACTGTGGAGCAGATTTGAAATATTGGTAAGTGAGTATTTCTTTCTGCAGGGACATTTTGGGGCACAGTGTGAAAATTTAATTCGAGATGAGGGCGGGTTTTTTTTATTTCAAGGCCATGATGCATGACAATTTTTTATTAATGGGTACATTCTGGCGCATTTTTTATTCAGGGGACACAGTGTGAGGCATTTTATTATTTATCACATTGTGACATATATCAATTCTTTTTCAGGGATATTTTGTCTGCCACAATTTTCTGGGTCACAACATGAAGCATATTTATATTCATTTGGCACATTGTGTGGCATATTTTTATTCAGAAACACATTTTGAGGCATTTTTTACTTAGTGGTACAGTGTAGACATACTGTCACAATCTCCACTTTGTTCCTGTCTGATATGTTACTTTGTATAGAGGTTGTGCTGGGTCTGTGCTGCAGTCATCTGTGTTAACTTTCCTTGATTAGTCCTCTACTTAACCCCTTTCTGACATCCGACGTACTATCCCGTCCACGGCACCCGGGTCCGTATGACCATGGACGGGATAGTACGTCGGGCCCTTTAATGCGATACCGCGACTAAAGTCGCGGTGATCGCATTAAAATTCCGACGCCATCTCACCTTAGAAAAGATGGGGTCGGCATCCCGGGCTGCGATCCCGCCCCCCCCGGCATCCAGAGCGCTGTGATTGGCTGTTCAATTCTGAACAGCCAATCGCAGCGTTTCTCATTGTTTCAGCCAATCAGCTTGGCTGAAACAATGATGTCCTAGGCTGGGATCGAGTACCGATGTACTCGATCCTAGAGCCGGTGCCTGGCAACGCCAGGCACCGGCAAAAAGCACCCGGATTGGCGCGATCACCGATCTGATCGATCGCGCCAATCGCAGTGCACAGCGGCACTATATCGCCGCTGTGCCCTGTCAGTACCGGCCGGATCGGTGCTATATTAGCACCGATCCTAGGCTGGAGCCTGATGCAGGCCCAGCAGGGCCTGCAGGAGTTGGCTGGCGCGATCGATTAGATCAACGATCGCGCCAACCACAAGGCACAGCTGCGGTCACCATGTGACCGCTCTGTGCCCTGCTGGTGACCTGGGCATGACCTGCCTAGTAATCGGAGCTGTGAGCTCCGATTCTAGACAGTTGCCATGGTCACCAGGCAGATCAGGGATTGGTGGGATCGATGTAATCATTCGATCCCACCAATGACAGGTCACAGCAGCGATGTGACCGCTCTGTGACCTGCCCCCTGACCTGCCTCTGACCTGTCTGACCTGTCTGCAGGGGTCCTCACTCTAGCTGAGGATTCCTGCAGAGAGGTCGGACGCAGCAAGAGCTCCTGTGCTGGGTATTGTGGTGCCACAGCTTGTAGCATCACAATCCCTGCAGAAGAAAGAAGAACGAAAACTACAATTGTAAGTGTTAATTGATCCCTGATCCCCTGCCCAATCTATCTTCACCCCCCCAATCTATCTTCATCCCCCCACCCCCTCTCTTACCCCCCTTCACCCCCCTTTTACCCCCCTCCACCCCACTTTTGCGCCACCTCTGTGCGCAGCCGGCGAGCGTTGATCGGTGACGCAGTTCACCGATCAACACTCGAGCTCGCTTTTTTTCCTTAGCCCCCTTTGCGCCACTTCCGTACACACATCCCGCAGCCGCAAAAGTTGGATAAGTGACACGTCACTTATCCAAGCTTGTGCCTGCCGTTTTTCATTTTTTTCACCCCCCTTTGTGCCACCTAACTACAACCCTAACTGTTGATCCCTGCCCAATCTCTCTTCATTCACCCCAATCCCCCCATCCCCCTTCCCCCTATTTTTACCCCCCTCCACCCCACTTTTGCGCCACCTCCGTGCGCAGCTGCCGAGCGTTGATTGGTGACGCAGTTCACCGATCAACACTTGAGCTCGCTTTTTTTCCTTAGCCCCCTTTGCGCCACTTCCGTACACACATCCCGCAGCCGCAAAAGTTGGATAAGTGACACACGTCACTTATGCAAGCTTGTGCCTGCCGTTTTTCATTTTTTTCACCCCCCTTTGTGCCACCTAACTACAACCCTAACTGTTGATCCCTGCCCAATCTCTCTTCATCCACCCCAATCCCCCCATCCCCTTCTCCCTATTTTTACCCCCTCCACCCCACTTTTGCGCCACCTCCGTGCGCAGCCGCCGAGCGTTGATTGGTGACGCAGTTCACCGATCAACACTCGAGCTTGCTTTTTTTTTCCTTAGCCCCTCCGTACACACATCCCGCAGCTGCGAAACTTGGATAAGTGACACAGTTCACTTATCAGAGTTTGTGCCTGCCGTTTTCCTTTTTTTTTTTTTTCCACCCCCCCCCTTGCGCCACCCCGTGCGCACATCCAGCAGCCTAGTTTTGATAAGTGACACTTATCAGCTAGGGCCTGCTGTTTCAGACTTTTTTCCACAGCTTTTTCTTTACAGAAAGTTTACACCAATCACCCCCCCCTCACGTACACATACAGTTTTCAATAAAGTGTACACCCAAGCACCATATTTACACAAAAATGTCATCAAATTCATCCCAACAGCGCTATACAATGGAGGAGGCATATGCTATACTTGCCTCCGACACTGATAGCGATTTGGATGACGATCCGACTTTTCTTTATTTTTCGGATTCTTCATCCTCTTCTTCTTCTTCCTCTTCCCCCTCCTCATCTTCCTCCTCGGGTCCTGCGGAACCGCCACGCAGACGCTCCAGGACAGAAGATGAGGCAGCGCCCACCATGCCCGCAGCTGACCCAGTGCTCCCCGTATGGACTTCGCCCCCTGAAAATTACGAGCCACTGATTACTGATTTTATGGCAGAATCGGGAATCAAGTTTGACACCACCGGCCTCACAGAAATTGACTTTTTCAAAGTCTTTTTCTCTGAGGATTTTGTTAACCTCATGGTGGAGCAAACTAATTTGTACGCTCGTCAATTTTTGGAGCAAAACCCGCGTTCAACATTTTCAAACTGGTCTCCTGTAGACGCAGTTGAAATGACGCAGTTTTGGGGCCTGGTCTTCCATATGGGGATACTGAAGAAGCCGGAAATTCGGCAATATTGGAGTGTTGATATTTTATACAACACTCCAGTGTTCCGAATGGTCATGGCCCGGACGCGTTTTGAGGCCATCCACAAGTTTCTGCATTATACTGATAATGCAGAGTGTCCCACACGAGATGACCCCAACTTTGACCGTCTGTTCAAAGTTCGGCCGGTCATCGAACACTTCAACAAAAAGTTTGCTGAAGTGTACGTGCCCCAAAGGGACATCTGCGTGGATGAGTCCTTGGTTCACTTCAAAGGAAGGCTGCGATTCCGTCAATACCTGCCCAGTAAGAGGGCCAGGTACGGAATCAAACTCTATAAGTTGTGTGAGAGTACCTCAGGGTACACCCACAAGTTTAGAGTTTACGAAGGGAAGGACACCCGGATTGAACCCCCTGAGTGTCCTCCTTTCCTGGTAGTGAATGGGAAAATTGTGTGGGATTTGGTGCACCCACTGCTGGATAAAGGTTATCACCTCTACACTGATAACTTTTATACCAGCATCCCACTCTACAAATCCCTCTCTGAGCGACGTACCGCAGCCTGCGGTACTGTCCGCAAAAATCAGAGAGGCCTCCCGAAGACGCTACTTGGGCAGATGCTCCGAAAAGGTGAGAGCAGAGCCCAATGTAGCGACCACCTGCTGGTGGTCAAGTACAAGGACAAGAGAGATGTCCATCTCTTGACCACCGTACACGGTGATGGCAGTACCCTCTGCACTGTACGGGGTACCTCTACACAGGTCCTCAAACCGACATGTGTAGTGGGGTACAACAAAAACATGGGGGGAGTTGATCTCTCCGATCAACTCCTCTAACCGTACAATGCATTGAGGAAGGCCAAGGTGTGGTACAAAAAGCTGGCCGTGCACATCGTCCAAATGGCAATGCTCAACGCATTCCTGCTGTCACAATGTGCATGCCCCAGCGATACGTCGTACCTTCATTTCCAGGAGTTAGTGGTTAAGGCCATGATGTTTGGCGCTCAGGAAGGAGCGGGCCCCAGTATTTCAGGAACTGAAGGTGCTCGTATTGTCCCAGGTCAGCATTTTCCGGGGGGTGGTCCCGCCAACCCCAAGAAAAGGTAAGCCGCAAAAAAGGTGTCGAGTGTGTTACAAAAAAGGAATACACAGGGACACCACTTATCAATGCGACACCTGCCCCGAAAAACCTGGCCTGTGCATGAAGGATTGCTTCAAATTGTACCACACCTCCATGCACTACTAATTTACATTAGATTAGTTGGGGGCACATCTAGATTTGTTCTTTGGGGGTCTAGTATCCAAAATGATGTCATATGTGGGTTTTTTTCCTGTTTAGGCACATCAGGGACTCTGCAAATGGAACATGACGCCAGCAGACAATCAAAGTCTGCATTCCAAAACAACACTACTTCCCTTTCGAGCCCCGACGTGTGCCTAAACAGTTTTTTCCCACATGTGGGGTACCAGAGTACCCAGGACAAATTGGACAATGACTTTTGGGGTCCAATTTCTCCTGTTACTCTTGGGAAAATTAAAAATTGGGGACTAAATGATCATTTATGTGGGAACAAAACAGGATTTTATATTTTCACGCCTGGGCATTATAATCTTTAGTGAAACACTTGGGGGTTCAAAGTGGGCACCACACATCTAGATAAGTTCCTTAGGGGGTCTAGTTTCCTAAATGGGGTCACATATGTGGGGTTTCTACTGTTTAGGAACATCAAGGGCTCTGCAAATGGAACATGACGCCCGCAGACCATTCCATCAAAGTCTGCTTTCCAAAACGTCATTACTTCCCTTTCGAGCCCTGACGTGTGCCCAAATAGTAGTTTTCTCCCACATGTGGGGTATCAGGGTACTCAGGACAAATTGGACAACAACTTTTGGGGTCCAATTTCTCCTGTTACTCTTGAGAAAATTAAAAATTGGGGACTAAATGATCATTTATGTGGGAACAAAACAGGATTTTATATTTTCACGCCTGGGCATTATAATCTTTAGTGAAACACTTGGGGGTTCAAAGTGGTCACCACACATCTAGATAAGTTCCTTAGCGGGTCTAGTTTCCAAAATGGGGTCACTTATGGGGGGTTTCTACTGTTTAGGAACATCAAGGGCTCTGCAAATGGAACATGATGCCCGCAGACCATTCCATCAAAGTCTGCTTTCCAAAACGTCATTACTTCCCTTTCGAGCCCTGAAGTGTGCCCAAACAGTAGTTTTCTCCCACATGTGGGGTATCAGGGTACTCAGGACAAATTGGACAACAACTTTTGGGGTCCAATTTCTCCTGTTACTCTTGGGAAAATTAAAATTTGGGGACTAAATGATCATTTATGTGGGAATAAAACAGGATTTTATATTTTCACGCCTGGGCATTATAATCTTTAGTGAAACACTTGGGGGTTCAAAGTGGTCACCACACATCTAGATAAGTTCCTTAGGGGGTCTAGTTTCCAAAATGGGGTCACTTATGGGGGGTTTCTACTGTTTAGGAACATCAAGGGCTCTGCAAATGGAACATGACGCCCGCAGACCATTCCATCAAAGTCTGCTTTCCAAAATGTCATTACTTCCCTTTCGAGCCCTGACGTGTGCCCAAACAGTAGTTTTCTCCCACATGTGGGGTATCAGGGTACTCAGGACAAATTGGACAACGACTTTTGGGGTCCAATTTCTCCTGTTACTCTTGGGAAAATTAAAAATTGGGGACTAAATGATCATTTATGTGGGAACAAAACAGGATTTTATATTTTCACGCCTGGGCATTATAATCTTTAGTGAAACACTTGGGGGTTGAAAGTGCTCACCACACATCTAGATAAGTTCCTTAGGGGGTCTAGTTTCCAAAATGGGGTCACTTGTGGGGGGTTTCCACTGTTTAGGCACATCAGACGCTCGTCAAACGCGACATGGCGTCCGATCTCAATTCCAGCCAATTTTAGGTTGAAAAAGTCAAACAGGGCTCCTTCCCTTCTGAGCCCTGCCATGTGCCCAAACAGTGGTTCCCCCCCACATATTGGGTATCAGCGTACTCAGGACAAATTTGACAACAACTTTTGGGGTCCAATTTCTCCTGTGACCCTTGGGAAAACAAAATATTGGGGACTAAATGATCATGTTTGTGGAAAAAATATGATTTTTTATTTTCACGCCCGGGTGTTATAAACTTCTGTGAAGCCCTTGGGGGTTCAAAGTGGTCACCACACATCTAGATAAGTTCCTTAGGGGGTCTAGTTTCCAAAATGGGGTCACTTGTGGGGGGTTTCCACTGTTTAGGCACATCAGACACTCGTCAAACGCGACATGGCATCCGATCTCAATTCCAGCCAATTTTAGGTTGAAAAAGTCAAACAGGGCTCCTTCCCTTCTGAGCCCTGCCATGTGCCCAAATAGTGGTTCCCCCCCATATATTGGGTATCAGCGTACTCAGGACAAATTTGTCAACAACTTTTGGGGTCCAATTTCTCCTGTTACCTTTGGAAAAATAAAAAAATTGTTGCTAAAATATTATTTTTGTGACTAAAAAGTTAAATGTTCATTTTTTCCTTCCACGTTGCTTTTGCTCCTGTGAAGCACTTGAAGGGTTAATAATCTTCTTGCATGTAGTTTTGAGTAGCTTTAGGGGTGCAGTTTTTAGAATGGTGTCACTTTTGGGTATTTTCTGTCATATAGACCCCTCAAAGTGACTTCAAATGTGAGGTGGTCCCTAAAAAAAATGGTTTTGTAAGTTTTGTTGTAAAAATGAGAAATCGCTGGTCAAATTTTAACCCTTATAACTCCCTAACAAAAAAAAATGTTGCTTCCCAAATTGTGCTGATGTAAGGTAGACATGTGGGAAATGTTATTTAGTAACTATTTTGTGTCACATCTTTCTCTGTTTTAAGGGCATACAAATTCAAAGTTTGAAAATTGCAAAATTTTCAAAATTTTTGCCATATTTCTGTTTTTTTCATAAATAAACGCAAGTTATAGCGAAAATTTTTTACCACTAAAGTGAAGTACAATGTGTCACGAGAAAACAGTCTCAGAATCGCCTAGATCCGTTAAAGCGTTCCAGAGTTATAACCTCATAAAGGGACAGTGGTCAGAATTGTAAAAATTGGCTCGGTCATGAACGTGCAAACCACCCTTGGGGGTGAAGGGGTTAAGCATGCTAGCTCCTCCAACCAGTGTTAGGCAGGAGTCACACTACAGTGAGATACGGCCGAGTCTCGCAGGCTAAAACCAAGCTCTCGCACCGGCACTCCGGAGCGGAGCGTGCAGCTCCATGTATTGCAGTGCAGCTGCACACTCCGCTCCGGAGTGCCGGCGCCAGAGCTTGGTTTTAACCCACGAGACTCGGCCGTATCTCGCTGTGTGTGATCCCGGCCTTACAGTGTTAATGGTACACTTGCTGATGCCTGTGTAAGACTGATCCCTCTGTGCTCGGTGCCTGACCCAGCCTGACTTAATTCCCTTACCGTACTTAGACTCTTTGCTTGTGACCTGACTTCTCTTGTGCCTGCTCCCTGTATACTTAAGAATAAAACTTGGCACTCAAATTAATAAGAGAATCCAAAGGAAATTTTTATTGCAGTCCGTCCGAAAATTGAGAAAAGACGTTTCAGTCCCACATGGACCTTCAACAGTCCGACTGATAGGATGAAGATGAAATAGAGGTAAGTATGTAATAAGTTGCATCTGCAAGCCTGTAGTGGTAACAGGTGGGTATAATCCAGAAGAGGTCCGAAATAGGTGCAAGCAGGACCCCAATGAACACACATTTCCAATTGTGACCCTATTTCGGGCCTCTTCTGGATTATACCCACCTGTTACCACTACAGGCTGCAGATACAACTTATTACATACTTGCCTCTCTTTCATTTACGTCCTACCAGTCGGACTGACGGTCCATTTGGGACCGAAACGTCTTTTGTCAATTTTCGGACGGACCGCAAAAAAAATTTCCTTTGGATTCTCTTATTAAGTTGAGTGCCAAGTTTTATTCTTATGTACACTGGCCTGGGAACCTACTTGTGCACCACTTCACACAGCTGTGCTACGTTTCACATCATGCTATCTGTATACTGTCTTGTCTTTATGGTATTCCTGACCTTGGCTCGTGAATTGAATTTCGTCTCTGACTTCGCCTTGTTGTACTGCGCCATTTCCTGGGCCTGACCTCGGATTGTTTGACCTCCCTTTTCTTATTCAGTAAGTAGTATATATTTTTACTATATGTTATTGTAGCCTTTCTCTCCACTTCTGGGACTAATATTTACTATAGCGATTCGCGTCACACATACAGTATTTATTTCTTGGGCAAAGTGTAGTGCATTTTTATTATAGAGCCGCACTATGGGGCATTTTCAGTGCCACACTGTAGGACATATTTTATTTAGGGGCACAGTGGGATATTTTGTATTAATAGGGTTCTAGATGTAATAATTATTTTTTGAGAGCATAATGTGGGGATAGTCTGCAAAACCAAAGAGCAGAAGATAACTAGGAGAAAACCTCTGCAGAGATGATTCATGGCTGGAAGAAATCATCATGGATGTCTGGATCAGTTGGAGAAGAAAGGAAGAAAATTATTTAGAGGTGGTATCACCTGTGAGTTACTGAATGTCAATATTTATTCTGCCTCTGTGATGAGGGTTTTTTCAGGCCAGAGCCTGATTTTTCTATTGCATGTATTCCCAAACACACTCTTTACCATATTAGATATAGTTAGTTATTAAGTTTGCTTAAGTATTGTTAGTTAGTGTAATATTAGTATTTAATTAACATTATTTATCTTGTTTGCATAATAATATTGCCCACATCTATTATTTAAAGCAGTATTGACGTGTTGGTCAACAAGTTACATAATTTTTATTCTAAAATTTACCAGCCTGTCTGCGCTCTCATTAGGGGTTCACTTTCCAGACAAGTCTGTGAAAGTGACTCAACACAATAATGGAAGTGAACAAACAAGGTTTGGGAAATCAGTGAAAATTCTCAGAAGAGCTTACTTGAATACAAAGTTTCTTTATCATTCACAAGTTTTGTACTGACTAAGCTGATTTAGAGAACAGAGACATCTTCATGCAGGTGCTTCCAATTCATATTGCTTCACAGGAGGACCTCAGCAAAGAGCTTTACTGTATGTGCTACTGAAAAAAAATTAGAATCTCTAGTGTGGAAAAAGTGATACATACACAATTAAAATTTACTGGTTTGCATTTTTTTAACTGATTAAAGCAAAAATTACAAGTAATAATTCATGAACATATACCATATTTTTCACACTATAGAATACAGCTTACTCTCCAGGTTTAGACTTCAGAACAATTTACTATCAATTAAAATTTCCTACATGTTGTAATGAAGTGAAGTTGTTAATCTACACAGGGGTCCCCATCCCATGTGTGGTGCACTGGTCCATGATAAGTGGCTCTCAAGGGCAGTTCTCTATATGGTGACCTGTGATTAGTCCCCACACAGAAGAGCAGATCTGGATAAGCATATAGTGAGGGGCATATAGTAAATTAGTGATACGATATTACTGGTAACAGAGGCTGGGCGGATGGTTTAGTGAATTCTGCATTGAGCAGGGGGTTGGACACGATGACCCTGGAGGTCCCTTCCAACTCTACCATTCTATGATTCTATGATCAAGAGGTGCTTGAAGCTGGATGTGTGTGGTGGGAGTGCTTGGTGTAAGATTATTTAAAGAGGGTAAGATTGAATCCATTGAATGTAAGTATATTGTCTATAAAGGAGGGGGCACAAGGTTTTGGTGTGCTTTCTATGGGGAATCTTTGCCTGTCCTTTACACAAGTAATGGTGGCTTTGGATGTCACTACTGTGTAGGAGGGGTGGGAGTAGTCTGGAAGTGGCCCGCAATCATCTCTCAGAGCTGAATATGGCTCTCAAGGTAAGAAAGGTTGGAGTCCACTACAATATCCATATTATGCACCCACACAGTTGTACCATGCACATTATGTACACGGTTCTTACAGCACAAACAACGCTGCTACAGTACATACACAGAAGCTAAACACACAACTCTGCAGCACAAACTGCATATGCACACCACTCATCTAGCACTACTGAATGTACATGTACAGCTCTGGCAAAAGTTAAGAGACCACTGCAAAATTTTCAGGTTGTCTGATTTTTCTCTTTATAGGTACATTTTTGAGTAAAATGTAAATTGCTCTTTTATTCTATAAACTACTGACAACAACATGTCTTTGAATTTCCAAGCACTAAATTTTGTATTTATTTTCAGAAATTGAGAAATGGTCAAAATAACAAAAAAATGCAGTGCTTGCAGACCTCAAATAATGCTAAGAAAATAAGTTCATAATAATCATTTAGAGATAACAATTCTAATGTTTTAACTTAGGAAGAGCTGAGAAATCAATATTTTGTGGAATAACCATGATTTTTAATCACAGCTTTCATGCGTCTTGGCATGCTTTCCACCAGTCTTTCACACTGCTTTTGGGTGACCTTATGCCACTCCTGGTACAAACATTTAAGCAGTTCTTTGTTTGATGGCTAGTGACTATTCATCTTCCTCTTGATTACATTCCAGAAGTTTTCAATGTGGTTCAGGTCTGGAGATTGTGCTGACCATGACAGGGAATTGATGTGGTGGTCTTTCATCCACACATTGATTGACCTAGCTGTTGTACTGGTTTATTGAAAATTGCCCAATTTGTGCACATTTCCCCCCCACCTCTGTTGCACCTCATGCAAAAAGGCAAATGTTCTGTGACCCCAACAGTAGGAACAATAACCATCCTCTCCTCATGCTGACTTGCTTTCTCCTCCTCTCCAGCCCATTCAGGCTGCACAGACATGAAACTTGGGTTGGGTGTCCCCTATGTAGCATTAGGAGTCCCCTCACTAGATGCCTTTTTCAGTGGAATACTGTGGACAGCAGAAGGCAGCCTGTGACCACAAAAACAGCGGGGAAAATGGCCCAGTGCATGCTTGGTAGCAGGAAGTGGAAAATGTTAGCACTAATGCTTTGGGTAGGGCACTAGATGCCTTTTTCAGTGGAATACTGAGGACAGCAGAAGGCAGGCTGTGACCACAAAAACAGTGGGGGAAATGGCCTGGTGTTTGCTTGGTTGTAGGCAGTAGGAAATGTTTGGACTACTGCTTTGTGTAGGGCATTAACCCAAAAACAGTGGGGAAAATAGTCGGTGCTTTAAAAACAAGGCAACACAAAATGCTCTAACAAGAGCTGTTTTAAGATATACACTGGAAGAACACTTTAACCTCTCCCTCCCTAATGCGCAATCTCTCCCTCCATGTACTCTGACTTCGTTGTGTGTCTTCAGCTCTGAAAAGAGCTATTTTTGGTGGTATTATTGAGCTAGTGACCGGCTCCTTTAAACTGTCCCTGCTCGAGTATCTCTCCATGGCCCCTTGTACAAATGGGAATGAGGACCCAAAGACTCAGTGTGAGTACTCTGGGGATGGATTTTGGAAAGGGGGTGCTGTTACTTGAGTGGGGCTGCATAGGGAAGCTTATGATGAGGTGCTGTGTGGGGATTAGGGGGATGATGAGGGTCTGTGTGGAGAATTGGGTGATGAGGAGCTGTGTGGAGAAGGGGTTATGAGGAGGATGATGAGGTGCTGTGTGGGGATTAGGAGGATGATGAGGTGCTGTGTGGGGAATAGGGGGATGATGAGGTGCCCTGTGGGGATTAGGAGGATTATGAGGTGCTGTGTGGGGATTAGGGGGATGATGAGGTGCTGTGTGGAGATTAAGAGGATGATGAGGTGCTGTGTGGGGATTAGGGGGATGATGAGGTGCTGTGTGGGGATTAGGAGGATGATGAGGTGCTGTGTGGGGATTAGGGGGATGATGTGGTGCTGTTGGGGATTAGGGGGATGATGAGGTGCTGTGTGGGGATTAGGAGGATGATGAGGTGCTGTGTGGGGATTAGGAGGATGATGAGGTGCTGTGTTGGGATTAGGAGGATGATGAGGTGCTATGTGGGGACTAGGAGGATGATGAGGTGCTGTGTGAGGATTAGGGGATGTTGAGGTGCTGTGTGGGGATTAGGGAGATGATGAGGTGCTGTGTGGGAATTAGGGGGATGATGAGTTGCTGTGGGGGATTAGGGGGATGATGAGGTGCTGTGGGGGATTAGGAGGATGATGAGGTGCTGTGTGGGGATTAGGAGGATGATGAGGTGCTGTGTGGGGATTAGGAGGATGATTAGGTGCTGTGTGGGGATTTGGAGGATGATGAGGTGCTGTGTGGGGATTAGGGGGATGATGAGGTGCTGTGTAGGGATTAGGGGGATGATAAGGTGCTGTGTGGGGATTAGGAGGATGATGAGGTGCTGTGTGGGGATTAGGGAGATGATGAGGTGCTGTGTAGGGATTAGGGGGATGATGAGGTGCTGTGTGGGGATTAGGGGGATGATGAGGTGCTGTGAGGAATTAGGAGGATGATGAGGTGCTGTGGGGGTTTAGAAGGATCATGAGGTGCTGTGTGGGGATTAAGGGGATGATGAGGTGCTGTGTGGGGATTAGGGGGATGATGAGGTGCTGTGTGGGGATTAGGGGGATGATGAGTTGCTGTGGGGGATTAGGGGGATGATGAGGTGCTGTGGGGAATTAGGAGGATCATGAGGTGCTGTGTGGGGATTAGGGGGATGATGAGCGGCTGTGTGGGGATTAGGGGGATGATGAGTTGCTGTGGGGGATTAGGGGGATGATGAGGTGCTGTGGGGAATTAGGAGGATCATGAGGTGCTGTGTGGGGATTAGGGGGATGATGAGCGGCTGTGTGGGGATTAGGGGGATGATGAGCGGCTGTGTGGGGATTAGGGGGATGATGAGTGACTGTGTGGGGAATTAGGGGTAATGAGGGGCTGTGTGGAGAAGGAGTGATGTGGGGGTAATGATGGGCTGTGTGAGGAATGGAGGGATTTAATGTGTGTGGGAGATTTGAGGACACAAAATGAGAAAAGGGGGAGATGCAGGACATGTATGAGGAACCAGTATGGCGGAATGGGGGGCATGTATGAGGAAACAGTATAGGGGGATGGGTGCAGGCACAGTATGGTGAGTGGGGATGGGTGCAGGCACAGTATGGTGAGTGGGGATGGTTGCAGACAGTATGGTGAGCGAACAGGGGAATGTATGCAGACACAGTATAAGTAGTGATGTGAAATACGTATGTGGACAGAGTACGGGGAGTGTTAGGAGTGGCGGAAGGCACTAAAAAAAATAAATAATTAAAGTGCCTTCGCCACTCGGGGTCCACCGTGTGGCAGGTGATAAGACCGCTGCTAGAGAGGCAGAGCACTATGGCAATAAAGTGCACGGGGTTAACTGCACCCAGAGTGCACTGAAGCAAGCTCTGTTAATGACACAGAGCTGCAACCTTAAAGTACACAAAAACGCTGTGTCTGTTTAAGCCACAGAACAACAGCGACACGGTAATAAAGGGTCACTGGAGCAGCCTTAAAAGTCAGAACTACTCCGACAAGACCTACCATGAAAAGAGGTGCGAGACATCGCAACTGCGAACGCTCGAGGAACTGTAATCGCAGCGCGGTGTGAACGGAGCCTCAATGGAGACACCGCGATATCGCTGGCGCGATGCAGGACACTAGCTGCTGAGACAGGAATAGCTGGAGCGCGCTGGCGCTGCTACTGGCGGCTGCCCAATCACTCACACAATCGTATTATCAGAGGGAAGGGGTTTCTTAATAAGTCAGTCACCAGTCCAAGAATCCGTCACCATACATACAGCAGTCACAAATCATGCAGCTGCGTCGACACAAACTAAATGTCTGAGCACGCCAAAATACTCAGCGGACACCCGAGCATGCTCGGGAAAACCCGAGCAACGAGTATACTCCCTCATCACTATCCCATCCAAAAAATAAACTTATCAGATAAATAAAAATATATAAAAATAATTGTTACAGAAGAGGAATAAATTTTAAATTGCTTTTTTGTGGTCCTCTGAAAGCATAAAAAAGGAGAAAAAGTGAAAAATTGACACATATTTCCTTCATTTTCCCACTGATATCGCCTATATCAACAAAATGTAAAAAGTGAGTATGAAAATAGCACAAAAATTCAGCCTTGAGTATGATGAAAAAGGATCAAAAATTTATTTGAATACCAGTACAAAAGATGTTTTTCCTACTGTTTAGACTGTATGAATGAAAAAACTCGAACATGTGCCTTGTCATTGGTCACTTTTGCCAGCAAAACATAATGGTGACTACTCTCTGCTCATTCTTCTTGACCTCTTCAGTTTTCAACACTGTTGACCACCACCTCCTACTCTCTATGCTCCACTCAATCGGAATAAAGGACATTGCTCTTTCCTGATTCTCTTCCTATTTTTCTGACCGCTCCTTCAGTGTATCGTTGACTGTCTCCACTTCTTCTCTTCTTCCTCTCACTATTGGGGTCCCTCAGGGTTCAGTCCTTGGCCCTCTTCTCTTCTCTCTCTACATGGCCCCAATTGGATAGACCATCTGCAAATTTGGCTTTCAGCACCATCTTTATGCTGATGACACACAACTATACACTTCATCCCCTGACCTTAACCCCACTGTACTACAGAACACCAGTGACTGTCTGTCCGCAGTTTCCATCATGTCCGCTCTATCTGAAACTCAACCTTTCCAAAACTGAACTTCTTTTGCTCCCACCATCTACTTACCTCCCGAACATGTGACATCTCCCTCTTCGTGTGTGGCACCACAATACTGCCTAGGCAGCAGGGACACTATTTGGGTGTTATGTTTGACACCAATCTTTCCTTCACGGCCTATGTACAATCTCTTACCCTCTCTTGTTGCTTGCACCTGAAGAACATCTCTAGAATCTGCCTTTTCACACCATAGGAACAACAAAAACCCTCACTGTTGTCCTGATCCATTCCAGCCTTGACTACTGTAATCCTCTATTAATTGGCCTCCCCTTCACTCGATTTTCCACTCTCCAGTCCATCCTTAATGCAGCAGTCAGGGTCACCTATCTGGCTAATCATTACTCGGACCCTTCCACTCTGTGCCGGTCATTGCACTGGCTGGCTGATCCAACTTAAATTGCTTGTTCTCACCTACAAAGCTCTTCACAGTGCGGCACCCCCTACATCTTCTCTATCATTTCTGTTTATCTGCATGCTGGTTCTCTATGCTCCCCAAGTGACATTCGATGAACATTCGCACTAATCCATACCTCCCATTCCCAGGTTGAAGACTTCTCCAGAGTTGTAACAATTCTTTGGAATGCTCTACCACAAGAAATTAAAACTAACCCTAACTTACAGTTTTAGGCACTCACTAAAAACACATCTGTTTAGGGTGGCCTATCATGTTCCCTAGTTGAAGCCTCTTTTTATATTTAGCCCATTCACTATTTCTCTAAACATAACTCTTCATCAAACTCCACCTCACCCAAAAGCACTACAAATATTGGCTGGTGACAACCTCATGCAGCCTTTCTTTATCCCCATTTCCTCAAGATGGCTGGATCATCATTGTAAATAAGCCCCTGTACTTTGTGTCTCCTCCACCTCATTGTAGATTTTAAGCTCTGAAGAGCAGGGTCGTCATTATTTTTGTTTTAAATATTGTATTATCTTTAACTTGTTGGTGCTATTTAAATAAAGATTATTATTATTATTATAACTGGTCAAGATTCAGGAACAGAGGTAAATGGCTCTTTCCTGAACTGGTTAAAAATCATTGCACTCCATGAACAAGTGTTTTTCTCATTCATCGGGTGATTAAATAAATAATAATAATAATTTTATTTCTATAGCGCCAACAACATATTCCGCAGCACTTTACATAATAGAGGGGACTTCTCCAGACAATAGACATTACAGCATAGCAATAAACACATAGACCAAACAGATACCAAGAGGAATGAGGGCCCTGCTCGCAAGCTTACAATCTATAAGGAAAAAGGGGACACATAAAAGGTGGATGGTAACAATTGCTTTTACTGTTTTTATTGTTTGGACCATCCCTAGTTTAAGAATCGGGTGTTCCTGTTGCTGCATGAAACAGTTAACAGTCCAAATAACAGTACAGACACAGAGGACTATTAAATGCATTAAGCATGTGAGAACATGATATGATGAACCTGGATATGGTAAAAAATTTTGAAATGAGCCACATAGGGATAATTACAGTTGTGGCCCAAAGTATTGACACCCCTGCAATTCTGTCAGATAATACTCAGTTTCTTCCTGAAAATGATTGCAAACACAAATTCTTTGGTATTATTATCCTCATTTAATTTGTCTTAAATGAAAAAACACAAAAAGAATTGTCCTAAAGCCAAATTGGATATAATTCCACACCAAACATAAAAAAGAGGGTGGACAAAAGTATTGGCACTGTTCGAAAAATCATGTGATGCTTCTCTAATTTGTGTAATTAACAGCACCTGTAACTTACCTGTGGCACCTAACAGGTGTTGGCAATAACTAAATCACACTTGCAGCCAGTTGACATGGATTAAAGTTGACTCAACCTCTGTCCTGTGTCCTTGTGTGTACCACATTGAGCATGGAGAAAAGAAAGAAGACCAAAGAACTGTCTGAGGACTTGAGAAACCAAATTGTGAGGAAGCATGAGCAATCTCAAGGCTACAAGTTCATCTCCAAAGACCTGAATGTTCCTGTGTCTACCGTGTGCAGTGTCATCAAGAAGTTTAAAGCCCATGGCACTGTGGCTAATCTCCCTAGATGTGGACGGAAAAGAAAAATTGACAAGAGATTTCAATGCAAGATTGTGCGGATGTTGGATAAAGAACCTGGACTAACATCCAAACAAGTTCAAGCTGCCCTGCAGTCCGAGGGTACAACAGTGTCAACCCGTACTATCCGTCGGAGTCTGAATGAAAAGGGACTGTATGGTAGGAGACCCAGGAAGACCCCACTTCTTATCCCAAGACATAAAAAAGCCAGGCTGGAGTTTGCCAAAACTTACCTGAAAAAGCCTAAAACGTTTTGGAAGAATGTTCTCTGGTCAGATGAGACAAAAGTAGAGCTTTTTGGGCAAAGGCATCAACATAGAGTTTACAGGAGAAAAAAGAGGCATTCAAAGAAAAGAACATGGTCCCTACAGTCAAACATGGCGGAGGTTCCCTGATGTTTTGGGGTTGCTTTGCTGCCTCTGGCATTGGACTGCTTGACCGTGTGCATGGCTTTATGAAGTCTGAAGACTACCAACAAATTTTGCAGCATAATGTAGGGCCCAGTGTGAGAAAGCTGGGTCTCCCTCAGAGGTCATGGGTCTTCCAGCAGGACAATGACCCAAAACACACTTCAAAAAGCACTAGAAAATGGTTTGAGAGAAAGCACTGGAGACTTCTAAGGTGGCCAGCAATGAGTCCAGACCTGAATCCCATAGAACACCTGTGGAGAGATCTAAAAATGGCAGTTTGGAGAAGGCACCCTTCAAATATCAGGGACCTGGAGCAGTTTGCCAAAGAAGAATGGTCTAAAATTCCAGCAGAGCATTGTAAGAAACTCATTGATGGTTACCGGAAGTGGTTGGTCGCAGTTATTTTGGCTAAAGGTTGTGCAACCAAGTGTTAGGCTGAGGGTGCTAATACTTTTGTCTGGCCCATTTTTGGAGTTTTGTGTGAAATGATCAATGTTTTGCTTTTTGCTTCATTCTCTTTTGTGTTTTTTCATTTAAGACAAATTAAATGAAGATAATAATACCAAAGAATTTGTGTTTGCAATCATTTTCAGGAAGAAACTGAGTATTATCTGACAGAATTGCAGGGGTGTCAATATTTTTGGCCACAACTGTAGGTTAATGCGTTGAGGCAATAGGCCAGTCTGAACAAATGCGTTTTTAAGGCACTCTTAAAACCATGGGGATTGGGGAGTAATTGTATTAGCCTGGGTAGTGCATTCCGAAGAATTAGCGCAGCACGTGAAAAGTCTTGGAGACGGGGGTGGGAGGTTCTGATCTATGAGGATGTTAACCTCAGGTCGTTAGCAGAATGGAGGGCACGGGTACGATTGCCAGCCTGTTTAGCATGACTAATCTGTTTAAGTGGCCCTTATTAATTGATTTAAATTATTGATCTAAAAAGCAAAGATGTAATAAAACAACAAATATAAAATTACAAATGCAAACATGGGAAAAGTAGCGGACATCCACTATGTTAATACCATCCATTCAACTGAATTATTTTTGCGAATTTAAAAGGAAAGTTAACTAAACTGCGCTAATGGGTTATGAATCCATGACATCATCGGAAAACATGGAAAATACAGTAGCATCATTAAATAAACACCCCAATTGCAGGAAGATTTTTTTTTTTGCGAAAATTAATTACATTTTGTATAAATGATAAATGAAGGAAAAGAAAAATTATTTGCTTCATGCTTTTCTTACGCATATGAGGTAACATTCACTAGGTTGAGATTTTTGCAGTATACTAGTTGGATTTACTTTTTGGCGAAAGAATGCAGAAGAGAGGTTTTTAGTTATTTGGTAATGTAGAGAAAAGGAAAGAATCTATTATTCACATTCTGGATTCAATTGGAATTGCATCTTGGAAACATAGGGCCCATATTGTACTACCCACAACAAATATTTTTGTAAATTACCCAATTTTGTTCTATAACAACCAGCAAAGTTTACATGCTTAGTAGGGCGAGTGAGTCAGTATATAAATGTTGTATAAAAGAAGCAAAAGAATTGATATTTATAGACCTAATATTACAATAATTATTTTATTTGCACCTTGTTTGGTGCATTTAACTCATCTACTGTGGAACATATTAATTTATCACTTGTGCAAATATTTGGAGCCAATTCCGGCATTCACATCAGTGTTTGGAGTGAAAAGTAGAGGCAGTTTAGCCAGAATTCAGACACATTTATAAAATGCAACTTTTTGAAAACAAGTGGCATATGAAAAATGCATGGCGATTTTACTCCTCCGGCACAGAAAAAGTGCCATCATTTTAGTCAGGGAGTTGGCGAACCTTTAACTTGGTTAAAATAATGCCCCTTTTAATAAATGTGGGTTATAAATACAGTATCTAGTTATTTGGTTACTAGGTTGATTTTTCAAGTTCAACCTGAGGCCAAGTTGACACGAACATATTTTCGGTCTGCGAAAGAACATGGAAAACACTCAGACCAATGTTATTCAATGGGACAGTGCAGATGGGCAATTTTTTTTCATGGACCAAATGGGTGAAAAAAAATAATCTATGTGTTGGATGAGACTCTCTCCATTCAAGTCTATGGGTGCGCAAAAAAAATTGTATTCTATACGGCGCCACAATGCAGCATCTGATTTTTATGGATACATTGCAGTTCTTTAACATAGGAAACTGTATCTTGTACATTTTTAATAACTACTAATGTATAACAATGTATTTGTTATAGAATGCATAAGTATGAAAAAATGAGAAAAAAATTGTCCGAATTCTGTGGATGAAACTTAGACAATTTTTTTATACTCTTGTGTGAACCTACGCTTGCTCTGATTCGCCTCTATGATCCCACAAGAAGATGAAAGAAAACTCCCCGGCCAAATGTTACCACACAGGACTGACTCATAATCTCCCTAGGTAAAATGAAGAGCATTTACTGCTATAATAGCTACATCTGTCAATTCCATCATTTTTTAAAATATTCTTATTACAAATTTTTTCAGTATATTAGCTGTCAATCTGATTGTCACATAATCATCATAATATACAATGGAAGTGCGCACAGAAGAATTTAATAAATTGCTGATAACAGAATTACTCCTGTGACATAGAATAAGAAAACCAGGGGAATTTTCATTTCCCAACGATTACTTTGTATAAACGTCACAAAAGCTATAGCCAGCTAATTCTGAAAAATAAGAGTGTGCAGATTGTATGAAAACTAAAGTGAAACAGTCTGTAGTTTGATGGTGAAGTGCACGGAAACTATAGGAAATTACAAATATTCCCTGCTGTCCTGGGCTATTCTTGGATTGTTCTAAGATCTTTCACGAGCGTTTCCATCAAACCACTATGTTTTAGGTAATTTTAAAAATGTATACACATAATTACTGCTGAGACCAAACGAGCAATGTTCCAGTATTTCTGACATGATATATAGGAAATGATAAACAGCATAAAGATATACAAGAAAACTCTTCAGACACCATAGAAAAAGTTCGAAAGAAAGACTTTGCTTTACTTCTGGACTTCTAATCCAACCACTTCCTAAACCTCAACCTGGCACTTCTTCTCGAGAAAAACTTCAG
Source organism: Dendrobates tinctorius (assembly GCF_039654945.1). Lineage (NCBI taxonomy): Eukaryota > Metazoa > Chordata > Amphibia > Anura > Dendrobatidae > Dendrobates > Dendrobates tinctorius. The sequence continues at coordinate 21,354,569 of NW_027361675.1, read as the reverse complement.
ACCCCACAATACGTAGATGCAAAATGAATGCATCTGGTAATAATTTTGCAGAAAGCTATGTTTCTATTCAGATGTTAAAAAAATACAACTTACCACGGAAAAAGCCATTTGTAAATGCAGCAAACTGGTCAAAGGGATGACTGGACTCCATGCTGGTGGCCTACTTGAAGGCGACAGTTTATTCCTTGTGGTTTAGACTGAACAGGCAGAGAGAAGAGAGAAAAAAAATAAATTCAATAGAATACAAGAGGCAGTTCCCCAAAGACATTGAGTGTCTGTGAGTTTGTATGGCCACAGGAATGTGCAACCACTAATCTGCAGCATAATTTCTTTTTCTACAGAACACAGACATGGATGTTAAAGTATAGAAAGAGGCAGAAGGGAATGATCAAGTATGAGGAGCATATGAAATAAAAACACTACCTTTTTGCCCTCAAACAAATAGGTTGGTCTGATAATAATATTAGATGTGGTGCTAAAGGTTGCAGATTTCAACGCTGCTCTGACTGTGGTCGTGTGGTTGTGTGTAGAAGGCCTCAAAGGGTTCTAAGTCAACTGGAGAAAAAAGACAAAACAGTCATTTACTGAGCAGCGAGGGGATGATCACCTGATCTTTGATGACAACAGCCGTGTACAATCTTTGTGGCTTTCTCTCAGTTTTTTGATTGGGGCTGAGCTGACTCACTGCATGTGGAGGAAGAATTCAATTTTACAACACTTAATGCTGCTTTGTAAATGAGATCGTAAGTTAACCTTTAGAAAGATGTGATGTAAAGACTTTATTTCAATATGTCGAAACTGTAGAGAAATATAGATGACATGAAAAATATAGTTATGGATGATGTACTGTATGTAGATAATGTGCTATATGTCTATATATTCATTATATGTCTATTTAAACTACAGCAAAAAAAAATAGAATGTTTCCAGCAAGTCCTAAAAATCACACAAACTTCATTATGAAGTATGAATGGAGTTTCTTAAAAAATATACGTCATTAAAGAAGAACTGCTATCAAAATTTGTATCCTATTTAATTAATTGCAATCATCATATTATATAGCACTGTGTACTTACAATTGCTCATTTTGCCTTTCTACCCAGCTATTTCTCTTTTCCATTAGGTCTATGACATCACATGATTAAAAGCTGACTAGCTGACTACTTCTAGTCTCTATATACTGTACAAGTACATGCTGCAATTTTTTTTCACAAGGGCATTCGGTCCATGTGAAAAAATGGTACTCTAAACAGCACGAATGAATTACATTAGTACAAGTGATGTGAGTTTTTCCATGGACCGTAAATGCAGTTGCGTGAAGGGAGTTTAAATGTGGAATTGCTATGGGTTTCTAATAATTGTCTTCCAGATAACTTAGCTGTAAGTTGACAGAGCACTTTTTGAAAACATTTTTTTTTTCAATTTGCAATGATCACAGGTTTCTTCAGGAAATAATTGCATATGCAATGTGATTTTACCTTAATTTTGGGCACAAAAGTTTGAACATTATAACCAAATACCTCTTTTGTAACAATATCTAAATATATTTACTTGATAACTGAAAAAAAAAAAACGAATGAAAGAGAAGAAAAGAGTTTTCATTTTCTTACATATAAATGTGGATCAAGTTTGTAGTTTTTCTACATTGCAAAATTTAGAAATCAAGTGTTGGGTATTTTTTAGGAAAATATTGTATCCCTGAAGTTTTGGGGAAAAGGGACTACCAGTCTACAACATCATATTTTACCCCAGGCAGCAATACAGGGCAAAATATACTGTACTAAATACTGATCTACCAATCAGTGGTGCAACAATAAAGTATCAAAGAGAACCAATTACTTCCAACATATCTGTTTAGTAAATGCTTGCATTCCCCATAATATCAATTCTTTTGCGTTGTACTTTTCTTCTGTTATTCTGTGACATGATCTTTGGACACAATGGTCTAACATGGAAACTTGGGGCTGGCTGATGGCCCATAAAATACCAATCCTACCCTTTTCCTCCATTAAAAATAAATAGAAATCATATTTGGTTTTGCCTTGTCTATGAAAGCCCGATCAATCAAAATACAATAAAAATTAACCCGTACAGTAAAAGCTGTAATAAGTAAAAAATTGCAGGTTTTCAGTCACTTCTTTTCCCTAAATAAGTGCAGTAAAAAGCAATCAAAATGGTACTAAAATTGTACTGACTTGGAAAATCCAGTCATTTTTACTACTGAATGAGAGCTGTGAAAACAAAACCTAAAAAACAAAACAGAATTGCATTTTTTTACAGTTTCACTGCACTTGGAATTTTTTACTCATTTTTCCAGTGCTTTGATTGTTAATAGGAATGGTGTAATTCAAATCCACAACTCAACAGGCAAACAAAATAGTCCTCAAGTGGTAACGTTGAGACAAAAATAAAAAAGACATGGCTCTGGGAAGAAGATAAGGAAAAAATGTATACCAAAAATGAATAACAGTCTTATGGGTCCGGTGAGTCTTATAGCACAAGGATGACTACCATTTGCTATCCATTTTTTGAAACAGGATAATTGACTTGCATTGGTGAAATTGATACACAAAATTTATCAAAATATAAAATATGACATTTTTAGGGAGGGGGTTGCAGATAATCAGTTCACAACAAAAAGCATATGAAAAGGCATATTGACTGTAATTGATCAGTGATCTATTCGCAAAATAAAGGACACATAAAAAAGATGTGGGAAATTGGCCTACAAATACCAAACATACTCAGAAAGATTTGCAGATTGATTTGCAGAGGATCGAATTCTAATCAAATTTTTTGAAATAAGCTGTTTGACACAAATTCGAACATTTTGAGATTTGATTCAAGGTTTGAGCACCATTTCCCAAACTGTTAAAGTATCAGAGATTGGGCTAAAGTCATTTTGCAGTGCCACTGGGGCTTCGCCATAATGTCCTGCCGCTATGACATCTAGCAGATTATCATACCTTGTAGAGAGGTGGACAGTACCTGGGTCATCAGAGATCAGCGATTCACAGGGAAGAACAGTTTGTATGGCAGACTTGTTTTCCCTCTCTACAGTCATATGGTAAGTCTCTTTCCTGTAGAGTGTAAGCTCCTATAATCAGCAGGGTCATCTCACCGGTAGAATGTAAGCTCTTATGGTCAGCGGGGTCCACACTTTCTTTTTCTCTCTCACTTATAGAGACTAAATTGTTATGGACAGCGGGGTCCTCTCTCTCTCTATCCTGTAGAGTGAAAGCCCACATGGTCTGCAGGGTCCTTGCTTTCTCTCTCTTTCGCCTATAGAGGGTGAGCTCTTATGGCCAGTGGGGCTCCCTCTCTGCTCTCCCCTATATATCTTTTTCCAGAAATTACATGCTTCCTACTATTGAGATATATGTTAATATATTCTCCCCAAAATGAATTTTCGGAGAAAATCTGGACAAGCCAGCAAATTCAACTTTCAAAAAATCCACTCATCTCTAGTGGTGGAAAAGTTAAAGGGCAAGTATGAAATAAGAAAAATATAGTATTTTTTTTTTCAAAAACAGTGCCACATCTATCTGTCTAAAGGTTCTGTGAGGCTTGCTGCCCATTAGCTTCAACAGAACAAGACAGGTGTGGCACTGTATCTGAAAGTAAGCAATTGTGCAATTCTAATCTTGTACATCTCCTTCGCCATGACAGTGAGAGACAAATTGCTTATGAAAAGAGCTGAACAACACCATATAAATGAGTTATAATTTGGAAAACAACCTTGGTAAAAAAAAATATCTTCGTCTTCAATGTTGATGATCTGCTGCTGCTTACAGTTCTAAAGTGAAATGTTGGCTTTATAATGTGATTCTAACAATTCTTGGCTAACACTTTCCAACATTTCTCTTTGATTTGATTTGCAAATAGAAACAGAAATGGTTGGTAATGAACCTAATAGATTAAAACAAGAAATATTGAAAGTTAATACCGTATTTTTTGGACTATAAGACACACTTTTTCCCCAAAAATTTTTCGGGGAAAATAGGGGTGCGTTTTATATAGTCGGAATGTACATACAGTTAGCATGGTGGCGGAAGCGATTCCTCTGGTTGTCTGATGCTGCAGGGGCTGGTGTGGCAGTTTCGGCGGTGCTCAGTGCTGTGGAGGACTCCGGTGACATGGTGTGGCAGTTTCGGCAGTGCTCAGTGATGCGGGGGGCTCCGGCAACATTATGTGAAAGCCCAAAGCCTCAGCAGTTCTATTGCCTCGATGGAGGTGGCGCATGTTCCTGCACTCCCTGTGCTTGTTCATGTGCACACTGATAGCGCCCCCTAGGCAGCGCCATTGACACCATTTCTTGTCATCACACAAACATTTCCCCAAATTATTGTCACACACCACTAAAGTGTCATTAATTTACCCAGAATAGAAATAGTATAATGGAGAATTTAAAAAAAAAAACCTTTTGTTACTGCATGGTCTACTCTACTGACTTTTTTTGGCAGCCACACAGCAGTATTATTATTTATTGTTATAGTGCCATTTATTTTATGGCGTTTTACATGTGAAAAGGGGTATACATAATGAAAACAAGTACAATAACGTTAAACAATAAAAGTCACTGACTGGTTTTTGGAAGAGAGATGACCCTGCCTATGAGGGCTCACAGTCAACAAGGGATGGGTGAAGATACAATACGTGAGGGTAGAGCTGCTTGTGCAGCGGTATGATGGAGTTATGGTTAGTGTAGGTTGTAGGCTTGTTGGAAGAGGTGGTTCTTCAGGTTCCTTTTGAAGGCTCCCATGGTAGGCGAGAGTATGATATGTTGAGGTACACAGTTCCAGAGTACACGGTATTTATGGGAGAAATCTAGCATGCATTTGTGGGAAGAGGGGATAAACGGGGAGTATAGAATGAAATCTTGTGAGGATTGGAGGTTGCGTACAGTTAAGTACCCAGTGTCTAGGTCACAGATGTACGGAGGAGAAAGGTTGTGGATGGCTTTGTATTGCAAAGTTAGGGTTTTGAACAGAAGTCTCTGGGCAGGGATTGACATAGGGAAGAATCCAGGGAATAGCAGGATGACAGGTGTATTATTTGGGCAGCAGATTTTAGGATAGATTGGATGGGTCTGAGAGTGTTAGAAGGGAGGCCACAGAGCAGGAGGCTCTAGTAGGTGAAGCTGGAGATGATGAGGGAATGCACTAGCGTTTTTGCAGATTCATGGATGAGGAATGTGCAGTTCCGGAAGTTATTTTTGAGTTGAATTCTGCAGGAAGTGGAAAAGGCTTGGATCTCAGATTTGAAGGAGAGATCAGAGTCAAGCTTGCGGGACTGGGGAAAGTGAACAGTCATTGAGTTTGATGGATAGGTCAGTTGGGGTGGTTTAATGAGTTGCTTGAAAGATGATGAATTCAATTTTATCCATTTTGATTTTTAGAAATCTAGTAGAGAAGAAAGATTAAATAGCGGACAGACATTGATAGTAAGGAAGTAATACCTGGTCCAGAAAGGTAGATCTGTGTGTCATCAGCATAGAGGTGATACGGAAAGCCATGAGACTCCATGAGCTGTCCCAGGCCAAAGGTGTAGATGGAGAAGAGCAAGGGTCCTAAAAGAGATGAGAGTGTCTGTAGTTAGAGGGAATAGTCCACTGTGTCAAAGGTAGATGACAGATCATCGATGGGGAGGACAAAGTAGTGTTGCTTGGATGTGGCAGTTAGTAGGTCATTGGTGACATTAGTCAGGTCAGTTTCAGTTGAATGATGTTGTCAAAAGGCAGATTATAAGCAGTCAAAGAGGGAGCAGGAGGAGAGATGGGAGGACAGCTCAAAATGGATGTATTGTTCCAGAAGTTTAGAGGCATAGGGAAGAAGTGATATGGGACGATAGCTGTCACAATCCATTTTTGGATCTGTGGCAGATCTGGTTCTCAGATTAAAACTTTTTTCCTTTCAGGCCATCGGGGATTAATGTCAGTTTTTTCCCCCGCTGGCCTGCTGGTGTAATTGCATTGCTGCTGGGTCTGTTGATGTGAGTGGTGACCACAACCACATCCTTTATAAGGTCACCTGATGCATCAGCTGACTGTCGGTGTTAGTTCATTCTACAGCGACCGAGCTGGAGACAGGAACTTCCTGGGTGCAGTGGTGCTTCAGCTTCAAACATTGTATCTGGTGTCTCTATCCTGCTGTGTGGTGCTTTGTAGCAGAGAAAAGCCAAGTTGTATTTTTGTTACCATGTCCCTTTGGTGTCTGTCACGCCCCTCCTGTGTGTTATCTGAAGAGGTGAGGCTCGTGCTCCTTGCCAGCCAGTTCATTGGCCAGAGCAGATCTAGGTGACAAATAGGGATGAGGTATCCTGACGTCGGCAGGTGAAGGACCTGCATAGGATGTTAGGTGAAATTAGGGACAGGCTTAGGTTGGAGTTCAGGATGTGACCATCCCAGATTCCTTATTGTCAGGGCCTCCCTCTTCCCTATTCCATCAGCGTTGTGTTGTTTTGCCGTTAGGTGACCGACCAATTGTCGCACAGGTCAGTCACTCCGTGACAATAGCTGTACCCAAAGGATGAGTGTGATCAAGGTATGTTTGAAGTATGAGGGGAAGACAAAAGCTGTTAGTGACAGGTTGAAGAGGTGGGTTAGGGGTGGGATGAAGACTGCAGTAAGGCTTGGAACGGGGTAGGACGGGATTGGGTCAAGTTCACAGCTCTCCAACTGCCCAACTTACTGTGTGGAACCACAGATTGGCGAGTCTGCAGAGCTGTTTGCACATTCTATTCCAAGGTCATCAGAGGTATGCTCCCAAGATTCACAGACTCAAGAGGAGGTAAACATCTGCACGATGATCAAAATTCTGGGCAGTTGGATCTGTGGCTAAACAACATAGGGTCCGTGCAGAATCGCGACCCTCATCACCAGATGTTAACCACTGGTGGTGGAGGTGATCCTGATGAGACTCAGATACCTGAGGCACATGCGGACTGTACTGTGCTGTCAGGGCAGGATGAGAAGGAGAGTGGTTCTCAGGGTGAGGAGTGGGAGAACAGAGAGGATGACTATGAGGTTGTAGATTCCACTCAGTGTGAACCATAATCACGCAGCTGAGTATCTCAACTGAATAGGTAGAGGAGGAGGAAGATGAGTAGGTTACAATGCGGCTTCCCACACAGACACTGAGTGATGCAACCATGACAAGCACTGCATCCTCAGCCACAACTCTGGCTCTGTCAAGCAGCGTTTATGAGTCTACAGTTTGCAGTGTCAGCAATGGTTGGCTAGCCTGGCTCTTTTTTGAGACTGCAAAGGATTACCCAACTCAGGTTAGCTGCCAAATTTGTAAAAAAATGACTGAGTACAGGTGTTGTGAACACTTTTGACCTTGCTTCTGAGTTGGGGCTCCCTCTGGTGGTTGCTGTGGGTAATGGAGCTGGTCTAGCTGTCACAAGTCAATCACCTGAGCAAGATGATTGGAGGTCAGGTGTTACAGACTGAGGAGATTTAAGTGAACAACCTTTCCTCAGCTCTTGCCGGTGATTTGGTTTGCTTCCTGAGCATATTTTGAAGTCTGCTTGTCTCCTGCTCCGTCCTGCATCTTTCAGATAAGTTATTTGTCTTCTTGAATCTTTTTTTGCATTGGATCCATGTTTGTTTGTCTCTGATTGTTGCTTAGCTGGTGTAGTTCAGCCTGGTTCCCTGCTGGGACCTGTGCTGGAACCTGTTCCATATGCCACAGCATGTGTTAGTCTTTTTAGTAACCAGTTCACACCAGACTTCTGATTTAGTGGGGGAGAGGTCGTGTTCCCTCAGTATTTTTCCATATCAGACGTGTTGGATTTTTCTTAGGGTTTTTTTGCGTGATTGCAAACAGTATTCTTTCCTGTCCTGTTCTATCTAGACAGTTTGGGCCCCATCATTTGCTTACACTATTCTCTGCCTGTGTTTTGTGTTTCATCTTGTCTCACCGGCAATATATGTTCGGGGACTATCTTTTCCTTTGGGGTTCTACTCCGGGGCAGTTTAACTTTCCCATTTCTCTCTTTAGGCTTAGTTAATTCTGTGGCTGTGCCGAGGCGTCTAGGGCATCGTAGGTACGTCCCACAGCTAATTCTAGTTGTGTTGTCATTTTAGGGGTCTGCAATCCGCTAAGCTACCAACCTCTCTGGTTATCTGGTTGCCTAGTCTAGTCCCCTGTTATCCTCCTCGGTTACCTAATCATAACATACAGGCAAAATATCCAATAAATTGATTATTACATGCATGAATCGGCACATGCGTGATCAACATGAGTTAGTCTGAGAATCTTGCTGCCCTTATGTGCAGCTTCTTTCTCCTTCATCAATGTGGCAAATGTTCTTGCATAGGTGTCCATTCGCAGAACCTCCACTTGTTTTCCCACTAGATTGTGGTGTGTGACAGCTCATCAGCTGTTACGGAAGTGGACATGCCTGCTTTTTTTGACTGATTTCAGACATCAAGCACATCACATTTTTCTCAATCCACCATAACACCCCCACCAGTACCTCACTCAAGGTACAGCAGTTTGTTGTGTCCACCCTACTCCACCCTCTGTCAGAACAGCAGCCAACCCTCATTCGCGCAGTTGTAGTCAAGTAAAAGAAAGTTTCCTCCTACATATGGCAAAGCTAAGAGCTTAAACTTCATCATCACCAATCTACCAATCTGCTAATAATATAATCTTTATTTATATAGTGCAAACATCTTCCTCAGTGCTTTGCAAGTCAGCAGTTCATAAAAACAGTCATAAGTTCCAAAATGAATGATAATCCAAAAATTAAAGCAAAAATAATGACAACCCTGTTCGTAAGAGGTTAGAATGTACAATGAGGTGGGGGTCACACAAAGTACAGGTGCTTATATGCAATGATTGCCAGCCATGTTGAGGAAATTGAGGTAAATAAAGACTGCCTGAGGTAGCCACCAGCCAATATTTGTAGTGCTATTGGGTGCAGTGGAGTTTGTTGGCAAATTATGTTCAGAGAAGTAGAGAATGGGCTATATGGGCTGTATATAAAAAGAACTTTGATGAGGGAACGTAATAGGCTGCCCTAAACGGATGTATTTTTAGGGAGCGCCTAAAACTGTGTAAGTTGTGGTTAGTAATAATTTCTTGTGGTAGAGAGGGGAAGAGGTGAGTTACTGTATCTAGGTAGGAGATTGAGCAGAGCCAGACAAAGACCAGATCAATTGTGTTACTGTCTTTGTGTGTCTCTGAAGTTGAAAGTTGTGAGAGGTGGTTAGATATAGAAGCTGGGATGGAGTTGAGGAGGTGGGGCTGTTTATGGGGTTGGTGAAGTCTCCCAGGATAAGGGTTGGCAATTCTGAGGACATGAAGTGTGGCAGCTAGGCAAAAAAGTGGTGAAGGAAGTGGGAATATGACTGCTACTCTGAGGGAGAGGGGATGTAAGATCCTGATGACGTGGACCTCAAAAGAAGAATGGGTCCAATTGGCCTGTATTTATGTTGGGTTATCATGGAGTTAGCAGTGATCATATGGCAGTACCGTATATACAGCTATTCCATTCCTTGTTATCCGGAGTTGCATGTGCCGTACGCTCACTGTTCATTTTCTACGATAAATAATTATTGGCAACAGCCTGGGTGTCATGATCCAGGTTGGATCATGACAGATAAATGCATAAGCAACCTTTTTTTCTTTGAGCTGTTTGCTCAAGTTTGGTTTTGCCTCTGTGGCCACAAGTGGCATTGCACTTGATGTTTTCTTTGCTTTGCCTTTTGCCCCCGGTGGTCACTGGAGTTATAGCAGCTTTTGCCCCTGATCATTTGACCATTCCCTTTTCCTATATAGGGTCACATGGTCTATGAGCAGGTGTTGGTGATAGCGTCTTTTTGGGATTCCAACCACGGTGAAGTGAGCAGCTGGCTGGAAGGTTGGAGCCACTGCTGAAACTGGTGTTGAATTCTGTCTGCCCGGTGTCCGCAGCAGAGTGAGAAGGTGAAGGTGGCAGCTGGCTCTGAGGTGTCGAGCCACTGCGAAAAGTTAATCCGGTGATACATTCTGCTGCCTGGTGCTGCAGCAGAGCAAGATAAGTGTTTTGGTGTTTCCCCTGTTTGTATTTTTCCCTGGTGTTTTATTAGTACAGCGGTGAGGCCAGCGCCTGCACCACCCCGCTCCCTAGCAAGGGATAGGTGTAGGGTGTGCTAGGGTGACAGGTATCCTGATCGGTGTCTGGTGAGAAACCGGCATAGGGAACGTTAGGAGTGTGAGGGACACTGACTCAGGGGAGTGCAGGAGGTCTCCAAGTCCCCGTTCCCTATTGCAGGGCCCACCGTTGTAACTGTTTCCTCCTTCCCTGTGTCTTGTTATTTTAGTTACCAGCCTGCGGGCCGTGTCACACAAGACAATTACACGTGCTGTGTCTTGTAGTATTAATTACCAGGATGCGGGCCGTGTCACACAGGACAGGGCACGTGACATTGGGGCTTCCTCACTTGATCATCGCCCAATCGTGTAATTGTCTGGAAGATAGGGTCGGCTGAGAGATGTTTGCTCCAAATATGACAGCAAGTTGTTCTTTGTGACTCCTGGCCTGTGATCTCTATGATAATGGGATGAAATCCTTGCCAAATTTGTTGGCCAATTCAATCTGTTGGCCGCGGAAATGCAGCCTTTCCACTTGGTGGATACAGACTATTTCTGGAAACTGATGGCTGTCACAGTCCCCTACTACCAGTTGCCAATTGACCATTACTTCTCTAAGAAAGATGTACCTGCGCTACACCAGCATGTCACAGACAACATCAACTGTTCCCTGAAAAAATCTATGTCTGCCAGGGTACATTTCACCACTGACACCTGGATGAACAAACATGGGATGGGGGTGTTATATCTTGCTGACTATGCACTGGGTCACTCTGGTGGCTGTGGGGGAAGGCAGGGAGGAGGCTGCTCCACATGTCTTGGAATCTCCAAGGCTAGCAAGGTGCATGGGGGAAGGTGCATGGGGGTGGAGAATTACACAACTACACACCACAAGATGGAGAACTAAACTACTAGACAACAGGGGTTGGAGAATTAAACTACGAAATACCTAGTTTTGGAAAACAAAAACACAACACACCGGTGGATGGAGAACTAAATGACTGCACACCAGGGGATGGAGAACTAAACCACTACATACCTGGGAATGGACAATTGAACCACTACAAAACAGAGGACTACTACTACACACCAAAGGTAGTGAGCTAAAACACTAGACACCAAGGTATCACTAGACAGTAAATCTTGGAATCCCCAAGGTTGTGGGACAACATTGAGTTGTCAACGCAAAAACATTAGCAGCAGTGTAAGTGGCAGAGGCGGAATGGTGGCTTAGTGGTTAGCACTGCACCATTGCAGCACTGGGATCCTGGGTTAAAACCCCACCAAGGACAACATCTGCAAAGAGTCTCCGGTTTCCTCCAACATTCAAAAGACATACAGATGGGAAATTTAGATTGTGAGCCCCAATGGGTACAGTGCCGAAAATGTGTGTGAAGCGCTGTGTAATTAATAGAGCTATATAAGTGAGTAAAATAAATAAAGCAATTTCTGTCCAGGCCTATTTCATGTGTTTTATTTTTTCAAAATTCTGTGGAAGCATGGTTGAAAAGCAATGTCTGACTTTAATTTGTTCATTTTCATAGATTTTTTTTATTATTACTTTTGTCAGATTCAAGTTATTTCTGAGACCATTGTGGGTTTTTCTGTCATTAAACAGTACCAACAATTTTAACCACGTGTGTACAGTGGGGAAAAAAGTATTTAGTCAGCCACCAATTGTGCAAGTTGAGAGAGGCCTGTAATTGACATCATAGGTAGACCACAACTATGAGAGTCAAAATGAGAAAACAAATCCAGAAAATCACCTTGTATAATTTGGCAAGATTTATTTTGCAAATTATGATGGAAAATAAGTATTTGGTCACCTAAAAACATGCAAGATTTCTGGCTCTCACAGACCTGTAACTTCTTCTTTAAGAGGCTTCTCTGTCCTCCACTCATTACTTGTAGTAATGGCACCTGTTTGAACTTGTTAGCAGTACAAAAGACACCTGTCCACAACATCAAGCAGTCACACTCCAAACTCCACTATAGTGAAGACCAAAGTGCTTTTGAAGGACACCAGAAACAAAATTGTAGCCCTGCACCAGGCTGGGAAGACTGAATCTGCAATAGGCAAGCATCTTGGGGTGATGAAATTAACTGTGGGACCAATAATAAGAAAATGGAAGGCATACAAGACAACTGATAATATCCCTCGATCTGGGGCTCCACGCAAGATCTCACCCTGTGGGGTCAAAATGGTCACAAGAACGGTGAGCAAAAATCCCAGAACCACATGGGGAGTCCCAGTGAATGACCTGCATACAGCTGGGACCACCATAACAAAGGCTACCATCAGTAACGCAGTACGCCGCCAGGGACTCAGATCCTGCAGTTCCAGACATGTCCCCCTGCTTAAGCCAGTACATGTCCGGGCCCGTCTGAACTTTGCTGGAGAGCATTTGGATTATCCAGAAGAGTACTGGGAGAATTGGAATATATGGTCTGATGAAGCCAAAAGTAGAACTGTTTGATAGAAACAAATCTCGTCTTGTTTGGAGCAGACAGAATGCTGAGTTGCATCCAAAGAACACCATACCTACTGTGAAGCATGGGGGTGGCAACATCATGCTTTGGGGCTGTTTCTCTGCAAAGGGATCAGGACGACTGATCCGTGTACATGAAAGAATGAATGGGGCCAAGTATCGTGAGATTTTGAGTGCAAACCACCTTCCATCAGCAAGGGCATTGAAGATGAAACATGGATGAGTCTTTCAGCATGATAATGATCCCAAGCACACCACCAGGGCAACAAAGGAGTGGCTTTGTAAGAAGAATATGAGGTCCTGGAGAGCCATAGTGTTGTGAATTCCTTTGTTCGGATTTCTAAGCCGAAGCTCCCTCTGCTCCCTCTGGTGGTTACTGAGAGTAGTAGAGCTGGCCAGGTTGATGGAAGTTCCCCACCTGACGACGATAATTGGGAACCTGGCAGTACTGGCTGGGAGCATATATTTGAGCTGGCTGCTCTTGAAGGTTGCTGGTGATTTTCCTCCTTGTGCATTTGGAGTTCTTTTGTCCCCTGCATGATCTGCATGGTTCAATTAAGTGATTCTTTTGCTAATCCGTTGCATCTAATCTGGTTGTGCCTTTTTTTGCTTTCTGCTTTGTTGCTAGGGTTCAGCGTGCTCCCTGCTGGGGGTAGCGCTGGGCCCTGCTTCCTATGTTAAAGTTTATTCTGTCCCCTGTTATGTTAGTATCTTTTTGCCTTGCTTCCAGGTTATACAATTCTCTGGCTGTGACGAAGCATCTAGGGCACCGTAGGAACGCTCCACGGCTACTGCTAGTTGTGTTGATAGGATCTGGGGTCTGCAATCCGCTTAGTTACCAACCTCTCTGGTCTTCTGGTGGCTTAGCCTGTTCCTGCCATCCTCCTTGGTGACCCATTCATAACAGAATCACCAGCCTAAACCGCAGACTCTAGGGTACTCAAAAGAAAGAAAGAATTGTAAAAAAAAAAAAGTGACAGAATTTTTTAATATATTTTTTCCTCTTTTTCTCTGGAGCCATAGGAGGATTTTTTCTTTAATGGAGACTAAGCAATTGTCCAATTGTGTTGAGCAGCTCACTGCTGAAGTGCGGGGAATTTCTGCCTATCTCGCTCAATCATCTGCTGTAGAGCCAAAGATCCCTACTCCTGATGTGTTTCCAGGGGATGGGTCAGAATTTTTGAATTTCAAGAATAACTGTAAACTATTTCTTGCTTTGAAGCCTAATTCATCAGGAAGCTCGGTTCAGCAGATTAAAATTGTCATCTCCCTGCTGCACGGAAATCCCCAGGATTGGGCTTTTCCTCTGACACCTGGAGATCCTATTCTGGTTAATGTAGATGCATTTTTTCAGGCCCTGGGGTTGTTGTATGATGAACCTAATGCTATTGATCAAGCTGAGAAAACTTTATTGGCATTGAACCAGGGTCAGGATGCTGCGGAGTTATACTGCCAGAAGTTGCAAAAGTGGGCGGTCCTTACTAAATGGAATGATGATGCTCTAGCAGCTCTCTTTCGGAAAGGTCTGGCAGAAACTGTAAAAGATGTTACGGTGGGATCTCCTGTCCCCTTTGGTCTTAACGACTCCATGTCATTAGCCATTCAAATTGATCGACTTTTACGTGAACATAAAAATATGCGAGAGGCGGTGCTAACTTTTGAACAAACTTCTGAACCCATGCAATGTGATAGTGTTTTGTCTAGGGTGCAACGTTAAGAGTTCAGAAGGCATAATAAGTTATGCTTCTTTTGTGGGGATGCCTCTCATGTTATTTTTGTCTGCCCTAAAAAAGAAAAACGTTTTGCTCACCCATTTGCAGTGGGCAGTGTACAGCCTAAGTTCCTGTTGGCAGTTACCTTGATCTGCACCTTGTCTACAGTTTCTGCTAAGGCCTTTGCTGATTCAGGAGCAGCTTTGAATCTAATGGATCTTGACTTTGCCAAGCATTGTGGTTTCCCCATGGTGCCCCTGAGCACCCCTATTCCCTTGAGGGGGATTGATGCTACCCCTTTGGAGGAGAATAAACCCCAATTTTGGACCCAGGTGGTAATGCGGGTAGCCCCGGACCATCGAGAGAATTGTAAATTTTTGGTGTTGCACAATTTGCATGATACTATTGTACTGGGTTTTCCTTGGTTGCAAACCCATAATCCTATTTTGCATTGGAAATCTCTGTCTGTGGTGAATTGGGGTTGTCAATGTGTACTTAGAGACACTCCTGTTTTCTGCACCTCTCCCCAGTCTCAAGACGTTCCTGACTATTTGGCTGATTTTTCTGATGTGTTTAGTGAGAAAAAGTCCGCGTCTTTGCCTCCTCATAGGAGTTATGACTGCACAATTGAGTTAATGCCCTGTTGTAAATTTCCCAAGGGTCGGCTTTTTAACTTATCTGTACCTGAACATGATGCTATGCGATCTTATATCAAGGAATCATTGGAGAAGGGTTATATCAGACCATCCTCTTCGCCTTTGGGTGCTGGTTTTTTCTTTGTGGCCAAAAAAGATGGCTCATTTAGGCCACGTATTGACTATCGTTCCCTTAACAAAATCACTGTTAAATATCAGTACCCGTGACCCCTGATTTCTGATTTATTTTCCAGAGTTAAAAGTGCTTGTTGGTTTACCAAACTTGACCTCAGGGGGCATACAATCTTATTCGCATCAAGCACGGGGATGAATGGAAGACAGCGTTTAATACTCCGCAGGGACATTTTGAGTACCTGGTGATGCCTTTTGGGCTCACTAATGCCCCTTCTGTCTTCCAATCTTTTATTAACGATATTTTCCGGGACCTTGTGGATAAGTTTTTGATCATTTATCTGGATTATATTTTGATTTTTTCCAGTGATTGGGATTCTCATGTGGAACATGTCCGGACTGTGTTCCGGATTTTGAGGGAAAATACTCTGTATGTTAAGGGATCGAAATGTCTTATTGGTGTACAGAGAATTTCGTCTTTGGCATTCATTTTGTCCCCGGCTGCTATTGAAATAGACCCGGCCAAGGTTCAGGCCATTTATGATTGGGTTCAGCCCACTTCTCTGAAGACTCTTCAGAAGTTTTTGGGTTTTGCTAATTTCTACCTTAAATTTATAAGTAATTTTTCTGGTATTGTTAAACCACTGATGGATTTGACCAAAAAGGGCACTGGTGTGGTGAATTGGTCTCCAGAGGCAGTTGGAGCATTTCAGGAGCTTAAGCAGAGATTCACTTCTGCTCCAGTTCTACGGCAACCTGATGTTTCACTCCTATTTCAAGTGGAAATAGATACTTCTGAGATTGGTGCAGGAGCAGTTTTGTCTCAAAGGGATCTGTTAACCTATAAGATGAATCCCTATGCCTTCTTTTCTCAAAAATTTTCTCCATCTGAATGTAACTATGACGTCGGGAATAGGGAATTATTGGCCATGAAGTGGGCATTTGAAGAGTGGAGACATTGGTTGGAGGGAGCTAGACATCAAGTTGTGGTCCTTACCGACCACAAGAATTTGACTTATCTTGAATCAGCCAAGCGCTTGAATCCTAGACAGGCTAGGGGGGCCTTGTTTTTCACGAGTTTTAGTTTTGTGGTCTCCTTTCTTCCGGGCACAAAGAATGTTAAGGCAGACGCCCTTTCTAGGAGTTTCTTTGCAGATTCTCTTCATGTGACCGAGCCTACTACCATTCTAAATGAGGGTGTAGTTCTTTACACCATCTCTCCTGATTTGAGATGTGCCCTGGAGGCATTTCAGGAGGATAAACCTGAACGATGCCCTATGGGAAAATTGTATGTCCCTGACCAGTGGAGGAAAATAGTAATGTCTGAAATTCATTGCTCCGCGTTGGCTGGTCATCCAGGTATCTTTGGTACCAGAGATTTGATGAGTCTGTCTTTTTGGTTGCCTGCCTTATATAGGGATGTCAGGAATTTTGTGCAGTCCTGTGGGACTTGTTCTCGGTCTAAGCCCTGTTCTCATGCTAGTGGTTTGTTGATGCCCCTGCCGGTGCCCAGGAGGCCGTGGACCCATATCTCAATGGATTTTATCTCTGATCTCCCTGTCTCTCAGAGAATGACTGTTATTTGGGTGATCTGTGATAGATTTTGTAAGATGGTCCATCTTGTACCACTCCCAAAGTTGCCATCTTCTTCTGAGTTGGTGCCCTTGTTTTTACAACAAGTGGTTCATTGTGTCGGACAGAGGGGTCCAGTTTGTTTCCAGATTTTGGAGAGCCTTTTGTTCCAAACTGGGATTTCAGTTGCCTTTCTCCTCTGCATTTCATCCTCAGACCAATGGGCAGATTGAGAGAACAAACCAGACTTTGGTGTCCTATTTGAGATGTTTCATATCTGCTGATCAGGATGATTGGGTCTCATTTTTGCCCTTGGCCGAATTCGCACTAAGCAATAGGTTTAGTTCTGCCACTTTGATGTCCCCTTTCTTTTGTAACTTTGGGTTTCATCTTCGATTTTCTTCTGGGCAGGTGGAAGCTTCTGCCTGCCCAGGTGTGGATTCTGTGGTAGAGAGAATGCAGCAGATTAGGGACCAAGCAGTGAATAAGTTGTCCCATTCTCAGGAATAGGCCCAACGGTTTTCCAACTAGCATAGGACCATGGGTCCCCGGTTTAAAGTGGGTGATATGATTTGGTTGTCCTCAAAAAATATTCCCATGAAGGTTGCATCTCCAAAATTCAAGCCAAGGTTTATTGGACCTTATAAGAATTTGGAAATCATTTGGCTCTTCCAGTTATGTTTAAGATTCATAACGTTTTTCATAAATCTTTGTTGAAAAGGTTTGTGGAGCCAGTAGTTCCCATGGCGGCGCCCCCTGACCCTGTACTGGTTTAGGGTAATTTGGAGTATGAGGTAAAGAAGATATTGGATTCTCGTCTGGCTAGATGAAGACTTCAGTACATGGTCAAGTGGAAGGGTTATGGCCAGGAGGATAATTCTTGGGTCACTGCTTCTGACATCCATGCCAAGAGATTGATTCGTGCCTTTCACCGGGCCCATCCTGATCGGCCTGGTGGCATGGATGAGGGTTCGGTGACCCCTCCTCAAGGGGGGGTACTGTTGTGAATTCCCTTGCTCGGATTTCTGAGCCAAAGCTCCCTCTGGTGGTTACTGAGAGTAGTGGAGCTGGCCAGGTTGATGGAAGTTCCTCACCTGATGACGATAATTGGGAATCTGGCATTACTGGCTGGGAGCATATAATTGAGCTGGCTGCTCTTGAAGGTTGCTGGTGATTTTTCTCCTTGTGCATTTGGTGTTCTTTTGTCCCCTGCCTGATCTGCATGGTTCAGTTAAGTGATTCTTTTGTTAATCCTTTGCATCTAATCTGGTTGTGCCTTTTTTTGCTTTCTGCTTTGTTGCTAGGGTTCAGCGTGCTCCCTGCTCAGGGCAGCGCTGGGCCCTGCTTCATATGTTACAGCTTGTTCTGTCCCCTGTTATGTTAGTATCTTTTTGCTTTGCTTCCAGGTTATACAGTTTTCGGCTGTGATGAAGCATCTAGGGCACCGTAGGAACGCTCCACGGCTACTGCTAGTTGTGTTGATAGGATCTGGGGTCTGCAATCCGCTTAGTTACCAACCTCTCTGGTCTTCTGGTGGCTTAGTCTGTTCCTGCCATCCTCCTCGGTGACCCATTCATAACAGCCTAGCCAGTCTCCAGATTTCAACCCCATAGAAAACCTTTGGAAGGATTTGAAAGTTTGTGTTGCCAACGACAGGCCCAAAACATCACTGCTCTAGAGGAGATCTGCATGGAGGAATGGGCCAACATACCACCAACAGTGTGTGACGACCTTGTGAAGACTTACAGAAAACATTTGAGCTCTTTCATTGCCAACAAAGATATATAATAAAACATTGAGATGAACTATTGTTAATGACCAAATACTTATTTTCCACCATGATTTGAAAAATAAATCTTGCAAAATTAGACAAGGTGATTTTCTGGATTCGTTTTCTCATTTTGACTCTCATAGTTGTGGTCTACATATGATGTCAATTACAGGCCTCTCTCATCTTTTTAAGTGGGAGAACTTGCACAATTGGTGGCTGACTAAATACTTTTTTTCCCCACTGTAATTTTGAAATATATATTTGATATTGTGGTGATAAATTCTCCAAACTCTTTGCATTTATTACATACTCTTGGATCATGTTTACATTGCATTTGGTGGCCTGCTCCCCCTGTTTTTATTTATGTATCATATTTTTTAATCATGCTTTGTCTTTTTTTAATTTTGATCTTGTCTTGATTGGTGTTTCTAATGAAAACTTTGCTATATTGATATACATCAATTGTATATTTTTTTTCTCATTGTTATTCTAGTGTTCAAGTAGTTTCTTTATAATTTAAATGTTTAAGGCTTTATCCTCACCTCTGTGATTTTTCACATACGAAAGTATCAAGTTTCATCAGTGTTTCATCAGTTTGTCAGTTTTAACCATTGGTGTTTCGTCAGTGATTTTCAGTTATGAAATATAAATAGATTGCAAAGCTTATCCTATCCATTAGGCCGGGGTCACACATGCGAGTAACTCGCACGAGTCTCGCATCTCAATAGCCGGCACTGTCGCCAGCACTCGGGATCAGAGCGCTCAGCTGCACGGAAAGACACGCAGCCACACACTCTGGTCCTGAGTACTGGCGGCAGTGCCGGGTATTGAGATGCGAGACTCGTGCGAGTTTCTCGCAAGTCTGACCCCGGCCTTACAGTGTTAGTCATGGACAGCACATGGATGCAATCTACTGCACATGCTGTCCATGATTTTCATGGACCCACAGTCTTGTAGGAGTAAGTTTGATCCATTAATGCAATAATTGACATCTCCATGATTTCTCTGCATACACAGTTCTGCAAAAAAACACGGATGTGTGAATAGCACCATAGACTTTAATGGGTACATTTTGGAACAAGTAGTTAAAAAGCAGGAGTCTGAATGAGGACCAAAGCCAATTTGCATTTTTGACAAACCATGGATCTCTTTATAGTAACTTTGTGTTTGGTAGCAAATGTGTGCTTCCCTAAAACCACTGGATTACCTTTCCATTATATATAAGATTTTCAAGCTCCCTACATTTTTCCTGTTTCATAATGAAAATACAAAGCAGGGCAATGTAGATACATTGAAAGGGCCTGTGTTTGTGCCTTAACAGTAATATTGCCTATTATAGATAATTCAGACTAATTGACTGCAGATGGAAAGCGAAAGCAGAGACTGTGCAGAAATTAAAAAATAAGCTTTCATGATGTGCTTGCCACCCACGCATACAAAGTTAAATAAAAACTTAGATGCCGATGAAGAAATATTTTGCCTTGAAATGTTTGAGAAATTTTGGGGGGAGGTCAATTTGAATTTTTTTATAGAATAAAGTTAGTCTCAAAATAGTCTTTGGCTATGTAATATAGCATCTAATATTCTTGTTGCATACTGGTTTTAGCCAGCAAATACTAATGTTAAAGGGCTGGTCCTACGAACAAAGTGCATTTTAATAAACAGATCTTGGAATAATAATTATAATAAGTTCCACAATTGGCTGTGTTAAGTAAAATGTTCCTGTGCTGAGATAATCTTATAAATGTGCCCCTGCTGTGTACTGTGCAATGGCTGTGTGACCCTGCAGGAACATGGTCTGGTCATACCACAGCTCCTGGGCATGGGAGGAAGCAAAAGAGAGTATACAGACAGTATAACATGGAATCACAGCTGATTGCTGATTCTTAGGCTGGAGTCACACTCCAGAGGAATACGGGTAGTGCTATGCTATAAAAAAAATCGCATAGCACTCGGACTACTGTTAATCTATGATCATTTTTTAAATCAATAAAGACCCCAGTACTCCTATTTACAAACAACAGATAAAACCCCCTAATATAGATGCCCGGCCCTCTTAAATAAATGCAAATACTTAAACTCTTACAAACACATAAAAATAAAACAGGAATTTGCTCTAGTAACACCCACATAAAACCGCTCTCTCTAGGGAAAGCAAAATTGATGCCAAAGAATTTTGATATGCGTCTATGTGAAACAATAGTAGTGACGCCCCTTGATAACTGTGGGGGTGTATTATAAATATATCTCACTGTAAAAAGTGAGTAACAGTCTAAAAAGTACAACCAGTCTCACTGCCCAATATACATAAATGCGTATGTCACCAGAGGGAGAAAATCATACTAACCGTCCAGGTTACTGTTCATACTGTGGGCGATAATAGCAGTCTTGAATTCAGCACATAGCAACTCCTCTCCTGATAGGCTTTGATGAATTCCAATGGTGGTATAATACTCAGTCCAAAAAAATGCGGCTGATAGTGGGTATAATCCAAAAAGGTCACCTCTGCTACAATCGCGGGCGATGCTCCGGCCGGTAGCAATCGCCCAATTCCCCCGATGTTGCGCTGCCCATTATTAGTGGGACATGCAGAGGGAGACGCGGTTAATGCCGGCAAGGTACAGGACCTTGCGTGACGTCACAGTCACGTGTTAAGTCACGTGACCGGCTTAGAAAGACTGACAGAACCAACAACCAATCCTACGCGTTTCGGAGGCTTGCTGCTTCCTTCCTCAGGGATGATTCCTGTCATTGAGGTGACACATATATACCCAATCCATGTGATGTATTGGTCCTATTTATTAAAAGCAAATAATTCAATCTCACTATTTAAGTCATTTGGCCTGAGCGTGTTCATTTTAAATATCCACTCACTTTCTACTTTTGACATTTGTTCAATGAAGTTACCTTTTCTCTAGCTTTTCTTAACTATTTTAATACCGGTTACCGTAATTCACCTAATAGAGCCTCCGTGATGTGTAAAAAAGTGATTGGAAAGAGGATGACCAGTAAATTTATTAATAATATTGCGAACATGTTCAGCAATTCGTACCCGCATTGGACGAATAGTTCTTCCAATATATAGTTTACCACATGGACAAATTACCTCATAGATAACCCCTTTTGTGTTGCAATCAATAAAATCAGTTATATTATTCTCAATACCTTTATTAGTAATCATTTTTTGTTTCTTAGTGTTTAATTTTTTACATGGTCCACATTTCTTACATGGGAAAAAACCGCTTAGAAGGTTTCGTTCACCATTAATTTTACTATTTGGAACTCTTGGGATTGAAGGTGCTATCAAATTCCCAAGATTATTTGCCTTCCGAAAAACAAATCTAGGGTACGTAGGCAGTAGTTCCCCAATAATTTTATCATTTTGTAAAATATTCCAATGTCTACTAACAATATTCTTAATAATCCTGACATTGGAATTGTATTGTAAAATAATCGGAATTTCATTTTTGACAAAAAAATCATTAGGAATACGTTCTTTTATAGGGTCCAATAGTTGGTCTCTTGGTATTTTTCTAACCATTTCTGTAGTTTTTTCCAATGATTTTACATCATATCCCTTATATTTAAACTTAATATTCATGGACTCGGCTTCTTTTTCAAAATCTTGCTGTTTAGAGCAATTTCTATGCACTCTAATGAGCTGACTCTTAGGAACATTAAGAAGCCATTTTGGAAGGTGGCAACTATCTAGAGAAAAATTTTTTTTTGAATCCCTGGGTTTGTGATATACTTGAGTCTGAATAGTATTCTCCTCAATAAAAATCCTCAAATCTAAAAAATTTAGCTCTTTGTGACTAATGTTTGCAGTGAAGATTAAAAAATAACAATTTTTATTTAGATCACTTAAAAATTCATTTAATAAAATGTCACCCCCTGACCAAATGAAAAAAATGTCGTCGATAAAGTGACGCCATAGCACCAAATTTGCCCGTAATTCCCCATCCATATAAATGGTCTCAAGTTCCCATTTCCCCACATAGAGGTTGGCATAGCTAGGGGCAAATCTTGTGCCCATAGCTGTGCCCCATTTCTGGGAGTAGTAGTTCTCCCCAAATTTGAAATAATTGTGCATTAGGATGAATTCAATACAATCCAGAATAAATTCTCTCTGTTCCTTGGGTATCGCACTATCCTTGGACAGAAAGAACTCGGCTGATTCACACCCTTTTTTATAGGGACCAACTATTGGACCCTATAAAAGAACGTATTCCTAATGATTTTTTTGTCAAAAATGAAATTCCGATTATTTTACAATACAATTGCAATGTCAGGATTATTAAGAATATTGTTATTAGACATTGGAATATTTTACAAAATGACAAAATTATTGGGGAACTACTGCCTACGTACCCTAGATTTGTTTTTCGGAAGGCAAATAATCTTGGGAATTTGATAGCACCTTCAATCCCAAGAGTTCCAAATAGTAAAATTAATGGTGACCGAAACCTTCTAAGCGTTTTTTTCCCATGTAAGAAATGTGGACCATGTAAAAAATTAAACACTAAGAAACAAAAAATGATTACTAATAAAGGTATTGAGAATAATATAACTGATTTTATTGATTGCAACACAAAAGGGGTTATCTATGGGGTAATTTGTCCATGTGGTAAAGTATATATTGGAAGAACTATTCGTCCAATGCGGGTACGAATTGCTGAACATGTTCGCAATATTATTAATAAATTTACTGGTCATCCTCTTTTCAATCACTTTTTTACACATCACGGAGGCTCTATTAGGGGAATTATGGTAACCGGTATTAAAATAGTTATGAAAAGCTGGAGAAAAGGTAACTTCATTGAACAAATGTCAAAAGTAGAAAGTGAGTGGATATTTAAAATGAACACGCTCAGACCAAATGGCTTAAATAGCGAGATTGAAATATTTGCTTTTAATAAATAGGACCAATACATCACATGGATTGGGTATATATGTGTCACCTCAATGACAGGAATCATCCCTGAGGAAGTAGGCAGTAAGCCTCCGAAACGCGTAGGATTGGTTGTTGGTTCTGTCAGTCTTTCTAAGCCGGTCACGTGACTTAACACGTGACTGTGACGTCACGCAAGGTCCTGTACCTTGCCGGCATTAACCGTGTCTCCCGCTGCATGTCCCACTAATAACGGGCAGCGCAACATCGGGGGAATTGGGCGATTGCTACCGGCCGGAGCATCGCCCGTGATTGTAGCAGAGGTGACCTTTTTGGATTATACCCACTATCAGCCTGCATTTTTTTGGACTGAGTATTATACCACCATTGGAATTCATCAAAGCCTATCAGGAGAGGAGTTGCTATGTGCTGAATTCAAGACTGCTATTATCGCCCACAGTATGAACAGTAATCTGGACGGTTAGTATGATTTTCTCCCTCTGGTGACATACGCATTTATGTATATTGGGCAGTGAGACTGGTTGTACTTTTTAGACTGTTACTCACTTTTTACAGTGAGATATATTTATAATACACCCCCACAGTTATCAAGGGGCGTCACTACTATTGTTTCACATAGACGCATATCAAAATTCTTTGGCATCAATTTTGCTTTCCCTAGAGAGAGTGGTTTTATGTGGGTGTTACTAGCGCAAATTCATGTTTTATCTTTAATTGCTTTAAGATTCAGACAAATAGGTGGCATAGTCTGCTAATTTGCAGCTGTTATACCCCCACACAGCGCCGTTGGTTGTTAAAAATTATTTTTTCTCTTACAAACACATAGTCCAGAACCAAATATAAATATAAATGCCAGACCAGACCAATTTATTTCTTTCCATCTCTTAATTTAAGGTCTTCAGGTCCATATTAGTTAACTGAAGAGTTAAATTGGATATACAGTAGTTTGTTATCCAGGAATCTTTTTATTGAAAATAATTGTATGTCAATTTTGATCCTCCTCTGATTGATAGGTTTGTAGTATCATGTAGAAATGAGTGGACCTTTTGCTATTTGAATTCACCGAAAAAAAATTAAATTCAGGGCAAATAAATTTGCGTGATTTTCAATACTGCTAAACTTGTGATTGCTCATAAAACACACTTGGAGGAGAGTCGAGAGAAGAGAGAGAAAAAGAGCCCCATTGTCCATAGAGCTTATACTCTACAGGACAGAAAGAGGATTCATCTTACCGTAAGACCTTACACTCTACAGGAGAGAGACTTGCCCAGCGACTCTTGAAATGGAAAATGACTCTGCCATACGAACCGTGCTCCACTTGGATCCACGGATCTGTAATGGCCGAGGTACTAACCACCACTGTACAAGGTATGATATTCCATTATTAGCTGTCATAGCTGCAGGACATTATGGGGAAGGCAGTGTGGACACGCAGAAAAAACCTTAGCCTGTTCTCTGATGCTTCAGCAATGTTGGAACTGTTGGCGAGCAAGTTTGATTTTTCTCTTGCAAATTGGGAATAGAATATCAGTGTTTGAATTCTCATGGCAACCACGAATTTCAGGAAATTTTACTCAACCTCAGTTCTTTGCGAATTTATCCGCACATCTCTAGTATCACATCAACCACATGATAGCATAAACTTTGCAGTGTTTTGAGTAAATGTTCTACCGTGATTGTGAATAGTAGTTATGAACTGTGTAGGTAGCTGTGCACCACCTACACAAGAAAACGATGCCTTGGTTTGCAGATTTTAAGTTTTTTTTTGTCAAACTTCCTAAGTCTTACTGTTTGTGTAGTGCACATCTTCGTCCTTTTATTAAGCCTCACATTTTGCTGAAAGTAGTCTAAGTGAAAAATTCTTTCATAACCCAAAGCTGAGGTTTATGTGATGCTCTTCAAAGTGTGAAGTGTGGTTCCAAGTTGGGTTAAGAACCACGAGAGGTAAATTTGAGGTCTGACTTGTGATGGGTAAAACACAGAAGAAAACCAAACTAAGCTTTCTCTCCACAAAATATTGTCAGATGGTACCATCTAGGAAAACGAATTACTAGGTGAAATGATACAAATTAACATTTGCGTAAATCTACATTTTTATCTAAAAAAAAATGCACTTCTATAAAATCAACAGTTTTATGTCAATAGTTCTACTTTATGACATTGTAAAACACATTTAATTTTTTTTCAGTTCCTTGATATGACAACCTCTTCCTGACACTGACATTCATTTTTTTTTCTTCGATTTTTCTTGATAGCCTTGTCCTTCAAGAGCTATAACTTTATCTTTTCATTGTCAAAGCCCAATTAGCACTTGTTGGTGGGATGAGTGATAATTTTGAATTCCGCCATTTCATTTACCATGTGATGTACTGAAGAAAAAAAAAAAAAAGAATGTGAGCTGTAATGGAACATACAATTCTGCCACTTTTGATTGGCTTTAATTTTTACAGCTAAAATCAATACAGTATTATATATTTTCATGTTTTACAATTTTGTTGTCACCACAATATTCCATATTCCATAAGTATATTAATGCTCATTTTTTCGGTCAGTGAGTTATAGCTTTTATTGTTACTTTTTTGGGGTGTCTACAACTTTTTAGTCCCTTTTGAATCCATTTTTGGGAGAAGCGAGGTGTCCAACTAACTGTAACTCGGCAAATTTAATTTGGCAATTTTATTTCGAAACTGCAGTCACTTGATGAGCGGTAGAATACAATGTTACAGTAGCTTATCATTTAGACAGTGAGTGATGGTTCAACAAAAACTAAAAAAATATACAGCAAACTATTCACATACGATATTGAGATTCATTTTCTTGACATAAGAATTCAATCCAGTGAGAAGGAAATGACCTAAATACACTTGTTGCAGATTGACTCATATAGTTTATTTTTTTCTTCAAAATGACACAGCTGCAAAACATATACAAGGCACATTAAGGGTAAATTATTGACTTGCTACTTCAATTTTTTACTTGACAATGCCATGTAAATTATCGTGTGGAATTATTTGTTTGTACATTTATTGTTACGTTTGTTAAAGAAGATTGCTATGCTTAGTATACGGATAAGAGCAACATTATCTTCATATAAAGTTCATCATGGTCCAGAGTGGAACAATGAGGGTTTGTTAGGACCCCTGTTCTAGTAATCAATGAGGCCCCCTAGTTATAAGACAATTTCCAAGGATAGCTGATAATTTGGGTATGAGTTACAGATTCATTTTTGTAATGTCTGGATGATGGAGAAGATTATTCATCAATTAACGGTTTCACTCTAACTGAAAACCTCTACAAATGAGAATATACGTGTGAAATTGTTATTGTACATTTGCAGTTTGAAATATTATCATACAGTCAATTTCATTTTGAATGTGCACTCCTGTGAAAATGTTTAGCATGCGTTTATCAAAACCTGTGCTATGTGTGTAAAAATCAGAAAAGCAGATGATCTTCGGAAATCTTTATGTGTTTGTTATATGAATGTACAGTGGGTCATAAGTTTGACGGCACATGCAATTCCTTAATGCTAATTTTGTTACCTAGGTGTGCATTTTTGGGAACTTGGTGGAGAGTTTTGCATTTATGCTTTTTTCTAACTGACTGAAAGTGGAAAATGGTTAACACCTTCTTTTTCGGTTTCTGATCAGTCTCTTACCTTGGATCTTTTGCTCTTAATCTGCACTATGAGGAATTTTAACAGATGTGTGATGAGTTTAGTTATTAAGTCAGTAAGAATAGTCTGGGAGAAATCTTGGGTCTTGAAGATGTGCCTCATTTTTACTAACCAACCTCTATACAATGTAATCATGTGAGTGATGTGTGGAACAGCAATACAGTCAGTCATCCATGTCACATCAAGGCAAACAGTCTTCTGTCTACCAGTCTTATATTGCCTATTTGTAAGTTTGAGACAGCATATTTGCACATTCTGTACAAAACACAACCACATTTTTTTTTCCTTTTCTGGGACCATACAGAAAAACAGAGAAAAATATGACTATATATACAGTATATCACAAAACTCACATTTTTGTCAATGTTTTCTTATACCTTGACACTGAAGATGTGGCACTTTGATACAATGTTCAGTAGTCAGTGTAAAGCTTGTATAACAATGTAAATTTGATATGCCCTCTAAATAACTCAACACACAGCCATTAACTCCTTCCCTACATTTGCAGTACATGTGCGTCTTGATCGGGAAGGTCTTCCCAACATATGCAGTAAATGCATGTCATGGCGATGGCCTACGCACAGGGGGGTGTGCGCCCGTGAACAGCATCGGGTGTCAGCTGATTCTGACAGCTGACACCCGACTCTTAGTGCCATGAGCGGTGCCCGCACTGCTCCCGGAACTATAACCCCTTAAATGCAGCATTTAGAGAGTAGGCAGAGGGAAAAAAGCCCCTCTGCCCTGTTTTAGGAGCCCTCGCAAGTCATCGTGGGGTCACGATCTTTTCCGTGGTGACCTGATACAGTCATGACGACATCCCAGTAATCAGGCACAAGAATGTTAGCTAGATCATGCACAGTGAATGATCTAACTAACTTGTGTCTATGTGGCGCCCCTGAGGCTCAGTCGCTACAGAGGTACTGCACCTCCTCCTGAGGTGTGGTATTCCACCATCCAGGTAAGGTGGAGACTCCTGACCATACTCCAACACCTGCACCCCACACCACAAAATAGTGTAGCAAAGCACCTTCGGTGGCTCCCTGCTTGGAGTATAGCAAAGCACCCATTGGTGGCTCCCTGCTTGGAACATGAAACGTGCTGGGAGGTGGGTGGAGTTAGATTCCATTACAAGGAGCAGGAAGAGTTTAGGATGGGAGGTCAGTTGGTTCGAGAGTTGGAGAGAAGAAGTTCCCTGGAGAGAGGGATAGATGGATGGAAGTGCTGCAGCAAATCCCAATGACCTGGGTCTGCTGGCACGGGAAAGGAAGAGAGAGAGAGCAACATAGACTGAAAGCCTGATTCTCCATAGAAAGAAAGATTAGTGTGGAACGTGAGGAGTAAAAGGGAACAGAGGACGTGGGCTAGAAGAGAACCCTTCCTAGAAGTTCCAAGCTCAAGGCCGGGGCCCGGTCCCCGAGGTTGTATGGATACTAATGGTCCTGCAGCAGACACCGGAGGAATAGAAGTAGTGACTACTTTATTCCCACACAAGACTTGGGGGCACAACAGCAACTGGATAGTGAGCTGGGACTTAGCAGCAAGAAGTCCCCGAAGCAGGCTACTGCTGTCTGCCATACAAGTAGAGTTTATAAGAACATCGGACAAGTGGAACTCCAGTGTAACTCAGTACTAGGAGTACTTCATTTAAAGGTGCTATAAGAGGAGACGTTCAGAAAGGCACATGTTGGCGGAGTGTTGGAAAGGAGTATTCCATCTGGCCTGGAGGTTGACTGAGTCCCTGACCCAGAGGACACGGCACGGAGGCAGGCACCTGTTTGTACAAAAGACTGTGAGTAAAGCTTTAGAACTACATGCCCTGGTGTCCTCCACTTATTCCCGCACCAACCTGCCCAGCACTGCGGCATCCTTGCGCCTGACACTACACCATCTACGTGTCACATCACCTACTCTGCCCTGGGACTACAGCCCTGCCTGTGGAGGGCTATAACATCACTGCTGCACCACACCATCTGTCCCAGAGGATCTGTTTGCAGCGTCGGCTTACATCTTCATTGCCGAACACCACAGGTGGCGTCACAAATTACTTATAAACTTTCATCAGCATAAGCACACTGAAACAACCCCTTTTACAATGGGCGCCCAGGGCCACAGGCCGGGTCACAGCTGCCATGACATCTCCCATCGAAGCTCATTGGGCCCGGTACCGAGTACCCCACAGCCCTGGGTGTGAGGGCGACTCATCTGCAGCATTGACAGTTATAATGTTTTAAGGTATAGTAATGCTCCTTTATGGGTACAATATGTATATATATACATAGTGGGTATGGAAAGTATTCAGACCCTTTAAATTTTTCAAACTTTGTTTCATTGCAGCCATTTGGTAAATTAAAAAAAAGTTCATTTTTTTCATTAATCTACGCTCTGCACCCCATGTTGACTGAAAAAAAACAGAAATGTAGAAATGTTTGCAAATTTATTAAAAAAGAAAAACTGAAATATCACAAGGTCATAAGTATTCAGACCCTTTGCTCAGACACTCATATTTAAGTCACATGCTGTCCATTTCCTTGTGATCCTCCTTGAGATGGTTCTCCTTCTTCATTGGAGTCCAGCTGTGTTTAATTAAACTGATAGGAGTTGATTTGTAAAGACACACACCTGTCTATGCAAGACCTCACAGCTCACAGTGCATGTCAGACCAAATGAGAATCATGACATCAAAGGAACTGGCCAAGGAGCTCAGAGACAGAATTGTGGCAAGTCACAGATCTGTCCACGGTTACAAAAGAATTTCTGCAGTACCTCCAGAAGTCTTCCTTGACCTTGCCGTCCAGCCAAACTGAGCAATCGTGGGAGAAGACCCTTGGTGAGAGAGGTAAAGAAGATCTCAAAGATCATTGTAGCTGAGCTCCAGAGATGCAGTAGGGAGATGGGAGAAAGTTCCACAAAGTCAACTATCACTGCAGCCCTCCACCAGTCAGGCCTTTATGGCAGAGTGGCCCGATGGAAGCCTCTCCTCAGTGCCAGACATATGAAAGCCTGCATTATCTTGTAGTGTTCTGACTGCTGGTCTTTTTCCTCTGGTGGTGGTTTGTTTTATGTCAGGTGATTATATCACCCTTTATTAACCTGCACCTGTCTCCCATTCCTTGCTGGACAACAGTGTTAATTTGCTTGAGTTCTGGCTTGGAGCTTTGCTTTGCCTTCTGTGTGTTTTATTAGTGCAGTACTGGGACCTCTGGTTCTGCTAGTCTTGGTTTCTGTTTTCAGTTTGTTTCTGCAGCCTTCTCTTTGTTTTCTGCTGAGAGGTGACCCGTTTTTGTACCAAGTCCTTAGATCTTTCAGGGACCCCCTTCCCCCTATCTTTAGGTCTTTGCTTGAGAGTAACCTAGGATCATCAGTGGGTCTATGTACAGGAATGGGTCGCCCACTCCATCATAGGGTATCAGCCTGCCATGGTCACGTGTGACTGGACACACCGCCTCCAGCAGGGCGAATTTATATGACACGCGTGACCCTGGATACTCCGCCTCCAGCAGGGCGAATTTAAATAATGGAACGTGCCGCCGGATACACCGCCTTCAGCAGGCGAATTTCAGTAGTACACGTATGTCTGGATACACCGCCTCTGGCAGGGCAAATTTCAGAATAAAGGGGAAAACCAGGAAAACAATTACAATGGTGGCCCTGCAATAGGGAACGGGGACGTGGAGACCTCCTGCACTCCCCTGAGTCAGTGTCTCTACACTCCTAACAATCCCTAGGCCGGTTCCGCACCGGGCACCTATCAGCATACCTGAAATCCCTAGCTTGCCCTGAACCAATCCCTTACTAGTGAAGTGGACGGTGCAGAAAATAATCCCACCACTGCACTAAAACACACATTGAGGAAAGTGACAAACAGGGAAACACCATTTAGCTTTGCTCTGTTGTTAATGCTCCAAGCAACAGAGTCCGACACCTGAGTGCATCTTTTCCTCCAACCAGATCCAACACCTGAGTGCAGCTTTCCAGCAACAGAGTCCCGCATCTGAGTGCAGCTCTCTTCCAGCAACAGAGTCCAGCATCTGAGTGCAGCTCTCTTCCAGCAACAGAGCCCAGCATCTTAGTGCAGCTTACTAGCAACAGAGTCCAGCATCTAAGTGCAGCTTTCACCATAGCTGCCACTCCACCAAGCTTTGCAAGAACTCCTCGCTGACACCATAGCTGCCACTCCACCAAGCTTTGCAAGAACTCCTCGCTGACACCATAGCTGCCACTCCTCCAAGTTTTGCAAGAACTCCTCGCTGACACCATAGCTGCCACTCCAGGATTCTGACTGAGCTGACAGGAACTCTCTCTAGCTCCTTCCTTCCCCGAGGATGGTTGGAAAAGACCAATATCACCAAAGTGAGTGAGAGCACCTGACACACCTTTATAGTTAGGAGCCAGAGTCTCACACCTGTAAGAGATTCCCATGCAATAACGCTCACCACCACCGGGGGCAAACTAGAACAAAAGACACCACTGTGCAATAACCCCAATGGCCATCGGAGGCAAAACCAACCCCAAGCAAGCAGCTCAAAGGAAAAAAGTTTACTTATTCAAAACCTGTCATATCCAACCTGGATCATGACACAGCCTAGTCGTAAACACAAACAGAGAGCACAGAATGACAATTGTGCAGAAATATCCTGCAGTAAAACATATAACAGTAGTCAGCAAGTGCTGATAAAAAGATGATAACAAATACAGGGTATTTAGTCGATACTTTTTTGCAAAAAAATGTGTACCAAGCTGCTCCACCGCGTCAAGGTAACCCCTATTTAAGCTGTCCCTATCAAATGTATTTAAAACCTGAACATGTGAACAGTGTCTAAATGAACAGGATGAAGACAGGCGCTTCTTAGTATGGGCACGTGGTGTAAGCCAGCTCTTTATGTGCATGTCACACAAGAGAGGGGTGGGGTCTCTCAAATCATGCATAGGCACGGAAAAAAATGGATTAAAAACACATGTGACATGCACACATATGAATAAGTCGGTAGGACACTGTTCACACCACCCACTGACTCAAACACAAACAGAGAGCACAGAATGACAATTGTGCAGAAATATCCTGCAGTAAAACATATAACAGTAGTCAGCAAGTGCTGATAAAAAGATGATAACAAATACAGGGTATTTAGTCGATACTTTTTTTGCAAAAAAAAATGTATACCAAGCTGCTCCACCGCGTCAAGGTAACCCCTATTGAAGCAGTCCCTATCTAATGTATTTAAAACCTGAACATGTGAACAATGTCTAAATGAACAGGACGAAGACAGGCGCTTCTTAGTATGGGCACGTGGTGTAAGCCAGCTCTTTATTTGCATGTCACAAGAGAGGGGTGGGTGTTATGAATGGGTCACCGAGAAGGAAAAAACCTAAACATGCTAAGCCCAAAAAAACAGAGAGGTTGGTAATTATGCAGATTGCAGATCCCTGATCTTACCACACAACTAGAAGTAGCCGTGGAGCGTGCCTATGATGAACCTAGACGCCTCGTCACGGCCAGAGGACTAACTATGCCTAAAGCCAGAAAAGGGAAAACTAACTGCCCCAGAGCAGACCCCAAAGGAATAGACAGCCCCCATACATGTATTGACGGTGAAACAAGATGAAAACACAAACACAGGTAGGAAAATAGGCTGAGCAAATGATGGGGCCCAAACTAAATAGAAAGGAGAGGAAAGGAAAGACACCGTCTGCAATCTGCAAGAAACCCTACAAAAATAATGTCCACACTTCTGATAGCAAAATTAACCCTGAAGTCACTAGACTTCTCCCACTATATCAGCACTCTGAAGTATTCTGAGACAGAGCAAAAAAGTGGCCAAATAAGGGACAAAAAACAAATTGGCAAACACAGATTAATGAGAGTGGAAATACAGCACAGCCCATGCTGGGGCTGGCTGACCACAAAAAACTGAATAAACCAACAAAGTCAAGTGTGAACGTTAACAGAGAAACTTAGCTTGAGCTGACTGGAGCAGAGCTGAGAACCAAGACCTGACAAGGCAGAAGTATCACCAGCAACTGAATAGGGCGTCGGCTGCCTTAAATCCAATCTGAGACTCCTGAAATCCAATCGTCATCCTCATTCTCAGGTGGCAGATAACCACCGATCAAATCCGCCTCACTACCCTCTGTTACCCATCAGAGGAAGTCTGGAAGGAGAACTCCCAACTGGTGAACCAGAGAATGAACTCACAACAGTACCCCCCTTGAGGAGGGGTCACCGAACCCTCATCCACGCCACCAGGCCGATCAGGATGGGCCCGGTGAAAAGCACGAACCAATCTATTGGCATGAATATCAGAGGCAGAGACCCAAGAATTATCCTCCTGACCATAACCCTTCCATTTGACCAAATACTGGAGTCTCTGTCTAACCAAACGAGAATCCAATATTTTCTCTACCTCATATTCCACATTGCCCTCAACCAACACAGGGTCAGGAGGTGCCGCCACAGGAACCACTGGCTCAACAAACCTCTTCAACAGAGATTTGTGAAATACGTTATGGATCTTGAAAGCAACTGGAAGAGCCAATCAAAATGAGACAGGATTAAGAATTTCCAAAATTCTATGAGGCCCAATAAATCTTGGCTTAAACTTAGGAGATGCAACCTTCATAGGAATATTCTTAGATGACAACCAAACCATATCACCCACTTTAAACCGGGGACCAATGGTCCTATGCTGGTTGGAAAATCGCTGGGCCTTTTCCTGAGAGAGTGACAACTTATCCACCACTTGTTCCCATATCTGCTGCATTCTCTTAACCACAGTGTCCACACCTGGGCAGGACGAAGATTCCACTTGCCCTGAAGAGAATCGAGGATGAAACCCAAAATTACAGAAAAAGGGTGACATCAAAGTGGCAGAACTAGCTCTATTGTTCAGCGCAAATTCGGCCAAGGGTAAAAATGAGACCCAATCATCCTGATCAGCAGATATAAAACATCTCAAATAAGACTCCAAGGTCTGGTTTGTTCTCTCAGTCTGTCCATTGGTCTGGGGATGAAACGCGGAGGAGAAGGATAACTGAATTCCCAGATTGGAACAAAAGGCTTTCCAGAATCTGGAAACAAACTGGATTCCTCTGTCGGACACAATGTTCTCAGGAATCCCATGTAACCGAACCACCTGTTGTAAAAACAAGGGCACCAACTCAGCGGAAGGTGGTAAATTTGGGAGTGGTACAAGATGGACCATCTTTGAAAATCTATCACAAATCACCCAGATAACAGTCATTCTCTGAGAGACAGGAAGATCAGAAATAAAATCCATTGAGATATGGGTCCATGGCCTCTTGGGCACCTGCAAGGGCATCAGCCACCCACTAGAACGAGAACAGGGTTTAGACCAAGAACAAGTCCCACAGGACTGTTCAAAATTCCTGACATCACGAGATAAGGCAGGCCACCAAAAGGACCGACTCACCAAATCTCTGGTACCAAAAATACCTGGATGACCAGCCAATGCGGAGCAATGAATTTCAGACATCACTCTCTTTCTCCACTGGTCAGGAACATACAATTTTCCCATAGGGCAGCGCTCAGGTTTATCCTCCTAAAATTCCTCCAGAGCACGTATCAAATCGGGCGAAATGGCAGAAAGAACTACCCCTTCCCCTTGGATGGTAGTAGGCTTGGTCACACTAAGAGAATCGGCAAAGAAACTCCTAGAAAGGGCGTCTGCCTTAACATTCTTAGTGCCAGGAAGAAAAGAGACCACAAAATTAAAACGCGTGAAAAACAAGGCCCATCTAGCCTGTCTAGGATTCAAGCGTTTGGCCGACTCCAAATAAATCAAATTCTTGTGATCGGTGAGGACCACAATTTGATGTCTAGCTCCCTCCAACCAATGTCTCCACTCCTCAAATACCCACTTCATGGCCAACAATTCCCGATTTCCCACCTCATAATTGCGTTCAGATGGAGAGAACTTTCAAGAAAAGAAGGCACAGGGATTCATCTTAGAAGTCACAGGGTCTTTCTGGGACAAAACAGCTCCTGCACCAGTCTCAGAAGCATCTACCTCTGCCTGAAATGGAAGTGAGACATCGGGTTGCCGTAAAACTGGAGCTGAAGTAAATCTCCACTTAAGCTCCTGAAATGCTGAGATGGCCTCTGGAGACCAATTCAGCACATCAGCACCCTTCTTGGTCAGATCAGTCAGTGGTTTGACAATACCAGAAAAATTACCTATAAATTTACGATAGAAATTAGCAAAACCCAAAAACTTCTGGAGGGCCTTCAAAGAAGTAGGCTGAACCCAATCATAAATGGCCTGTACCTTGGCCGGGTCCATTTTAATAGTCGATGGAGATAGGATAAATCCCAAAAATGAAATCCTCTGTACACCAAAGAGGCATTTCGATCCCTTAACAAACAGGGAATGCTCCCTCAAAATCCGGAACACAGTCCGGACATGTTCCACATGAGAATCCCAATCACTAGAAAAGATCAAAATATCATCCAGATAGGTGATCAAAAACTTATCCACCAAGTCACGGAAAATATCATTCATAAAGGACTGGAAGACAGAAGGGGCATTAGTGAGCCCGAAAGGCATCACCAGGTACTCAAAATGTCCCTCCGGAGTATTAAACGCCGTCTTCCATTCATCCCCGTGCTTGATGCGAATAAGATTATATGCCCCCCTGAAGTCAAGCTTAGTAAACCAGCAGGCACTCTTAACTCTGGAGAATAAATCAGACATCAGAGGTAACGGGTACTGATAATTAACCGTCATCTTGTTAAGGGAACGATAATCAATACACGGTCTTAATGAACCATCTTTCTTGGCCACAAAAAAAACAGCACCTAAAGGTGACGAGGATGGTCTAATATGACCCTTCTCCAATGACTCCTTAATATAGGATCGCATAGCATCATGTTCGGGTACAGATAAGTTGAAAAGCCGACCCTTGGGAAATTTACACCCAGGAATCAACTCAATTGCAGTCATAACTCCTATGAGGAGGCAAAGACGCAGACTTGCTCTCACTAAATACATCAGAAAAATCGGCTAGATAATCAGGAATATCATGAGACTGAGGAGAGGTGGAGAAAACAGGAGCGTCCCAAAGAACACACTGACAACCCCAACTCACCACAGACCCAGATTTCCGATCCAAAACTGGATTATGAAACCAAGGAAAACCCAGAACAATAGTATCATGCAAATTATGCAGCACCAAAAATTTTCAATTTTCTTGGTGGTCTGGGACAACTCGCATTGTCACCTGGGTCCAAAACTGAGGCTTATTCTCCGCCAAAGGGGTAGCATCAATACCCCTCAAAGGAAAAGGCGTCCGCAGAGGCATCATGGAAACACCACAATGTTTAGCAAAGTCCAAATCCATCAGATTCAACGCTGCTTCTGAATCCACAAAAGCCTTCGTGGAAAACGTGGACAAGGAGCAGATCAGAGTAATTACCAAAAGAAACTTACCCTATATACTCGAATATAAGCCGAGATTTTCAGCCCATTTTTGGGGGCTGAAAGTCCCCCTCTCGACTTATATTCGAGTCATATACACCGGGGTCGGAGGTGTCAGGTCATACTTACCGGTCCTGACGCTGTCTCTTGAGCCCCCAGCTTCTCCGCGCTCTCTCTTCCTGCCTTCAGCGGTCATGTGCATATTCATGAGTTTTAATGAGCGGTATCACAGACCGCTGAAAGCAGGAAGAGAGAGCGCAGAGAAGCTGGGGGCTCAAGAGACAGTGTCAGGACGGGTAAGTATAGCGATACTCACCTGTCCTGCATCCATGGCTGCTGTCTGTCATCGGTCAGTGACTTCAGACAGTAGAGGGTGCGGTGACGTGATTAGTTCCCGCTGCGCCCCCTGCAGTCTGATCGTCACTGACCGATGACGTGGCAGATAGTGGTGAGCAGCCATGGACGCAGGACAGGTGAGTATCTGACATCCAGCGACGGAGAGGTGAGTATGTCATTTTTTTTATTTTTACATGCAGCAGCAGCGGCAGCACATGGGGGAATAATCTAAGGAGCTTCTTATGGGGTCAGCATATGGGGGAATAATCTAAGGAGCTTCTTATGGGGTCAGCATATGGGGGAATAATCTATGGAGCTTCTTATGGGGGGCAGTATATGGGGGAACAATCTATGGAGCTTCTTGTGGGGTCAGCATATGGGGGAACAATCTATGGAGCTTCTTGTGGGGTCAGCATATGGGGGAACAATCTATGGAGCTTCTTGTGGGGTCAGCATATGGGGGAACAATCTATGGAGCTTCTTGTGGGGTCAGCATATGGGGGAACAAGCTATGGAGCTTCTTGTGGGGTCAGCATATGGGGGAACAATCTATGGAGCTTCTTATGGGGTCAGCATATGGGGGAACAATCTATGGAGCTTCTTATGGGGGCAGCATATGGGGGAACAATCTATGGAGCTTCTTATGGGGTCAGCATATGGGGGAATAATCTATGGAGCTTCTTATGGGGGCAGCATATGGTGGAATAATCTATGGAGCTTCTTCAGGGAACACCATATGGGGGAATAATCTATGGAGCATTTCCCACCCTAGGCTTATACTCAAGTCAATAAGTTTTCCCAGTTTATGTGGCAAAATTAGGGGGTCGGCTTATACTCGGATCGGCTTATACTCGAGGATATACGGTAGGTTGTACACTGCCCACAGCAAATGTGTGTGCAAAACGTTTCTCTCATTTAGGACAGACAGAAATAGTATGAGAGGCATCTCCACAGAAAAAACACAGCTTATTACGCCTTCTAAACTCCTGACGTTGTGCCCCTAGACAAAACTCCATCACATTGCATAGGTTCAAACCTCTGTTCAAAACGTGGCAGCGTTTCCCCTGTAATTTTACGTTCACGTAAACGCCGATCAACTTGAATGGCTAATGACTAGTGTTGAGCATTCCGATTCTGCAAATATCGGGTATCGGCCGATATTCGCTGTATCGGAATTCCGATACCGAGTACCGATATTTTTTCAATATTGGATACCGAAATCGGAAGTCCCCATAATGCAATGAGCCACTGTTGTGGCTGTGATTGGCTGCTGAAATGATGTCATCATGATGCGCGGTCTGTGCCGACTGCAGGGGGTCTGTGCCGGCTGCCGGTGGTCTGTGCCGGCTGCCGGTGGTCTGTGCTGGCTGCCGGTGGTCTGTATGGGCCTCTCGGGGGTCTGTACAGGCCTGTCGGGGGCCTGTGCTGGCTGCCGGTGGTCTGTACGGGCCTCTCGGGGGCCTGTGCCGGCTGACAGTGGTCTGTATGGGCCTCTCGGGGGCCTGTGCCGGCTGTCGGTGGTCTGTGCCGGCTGCCGGGGGCCTGTGCCGGCTGCCGGTGGTCTGTGTGGGCCTACTGGGGGTCTTGTGTGTGTGCAGGCATCGTCCGATGGGACTACAAGTCCCATTGGGTGATGGCTGCTACAATGACAGTGATTGACACATTAGCCAATGATGGGACAGTAGTAGTCCCATCATCCGGCTAATGTGTTGAATGTAAAAAAAACAAAAAAAACATACTACATACATACTACATACATACTACATACTACATACATGCTACATTCATACAACATACATACATACTACATACATGCTACATATATACTACATTCATACAACATACATACTACATACATGCTACATATTTACTACATTCATACAACATACATATATACTACATTCATACAACATACATACATACTATATACTACATACATACTACATATATACTACATTCATACAACATACATACTACATATATACTACATTCATAAAACATACATACATACTACATACTACATACATGCTACATATATACTACATTCATACAACATACATATATACTACATACATACTACATATATACTACATTAATACAACATACATACATACTACATACATGCTACATATATTCTACATTCATACAACATACATACATACTACATACTACATACATACTACATATATGCTACATTCGTACAACATACATACATACTACATAATACATACATACTACATATATACTACATTCATACAACATACATACTACATACATGCTACATATATACTACATTCATACAACATACATACATACTACATACATACTACATATATACTGCATTCATGCAACATACATATATACTACATACATGCTACATTCATACAACATACATACATACATACTACATACATGCTACATATATACTACATTCATACAACATACATACATACTACATACATGCTTCATATATACTACATTCATACAGCATACATACATAGTACATACTACATACATACTACATACATACAACATGCTACAGACATACAACATACATACATACATACTACATACTTCATACATACTACATACATACTGCATACAATACATTCATACAATACATACATAGACATACAGTACATATAACATAGAGTACATACTCACCATCACTTGTCACTTTGATCCCCGAAGCCAGTGTCATCTATAAAAAATTAGAAAATAACAAACAAGCGATATACTTCCTGATCCGCAGAAATCCATGAGGGTCAAACACCGATTTCCCATGGAGAACAGCAGCATCAGCAGCTGATGCGACCGCTCTCTAGGGGGTTCCAGGAATCCAATGACAGGAGGTAGATATCATTCCGGACTGTATTCCTCCGCCACTGTAAAAAAATAGTCCCTAGTCTCACTTTATGGCAAAAGCTGCGTGGGAACTTTCTCACACAGCAATGCCAAAAGTGAGACTAGGGACTATTTTTTTACAGTGGCAGAGGAATACAGTGCGGAAGGATACCTACCTCCCGTCATTGGATTATTGAAGCCCCTAGAGAGCGGTCGCATCAGCTGATGCTGCTGTTCTCCACGGGAAATCGGCGTGGGACCCTCGTAGATTTCTGCGGATCAGGAAGTATATCGGTTGTTTGTTATTTTCTAATCTTTTATAGATGACACTGGCTTCGGGGATCAAAGTGACAAGTGATGGTGAGTATGTACTCTATATTATATGTACTGTATGTCTATGTACTGTATGTATTGTATGAATGTATCAATGTATTGTATGCAGTATGTATGAAGTATGTATGCTGTATGTAGTATGTATGTTGTATGTCTAAAGCATGTTGTATGTATGTAGTATGTATGTAGTATGTACTATGTATGTATATTGCATGAATGTAGTATATATGAAGCATGTATGTAGTATGTAGTATGTATGTATGTTGTATGAATGTAGTATATATGTAGCATGTATGTAGTATGTATGTATGTTATATCAATGTAGTATATATGTAGCATGTATGTAGTATGTAGTAATGTAGTATGTATGTATGTTGTATGAATGTAGTATACATGTAGTATGAATGTAGTATATATGTATGTTGTATGAATGTAGTATATATGTAGCATGTATGTAGTATATATGTATGTTGTATGAATGTAGTATATATGTAGCATGTATGTAGTATGTATGTATGTTGTATATATGTATGTTGTATGAATGTAGTATATATGTAGCATGTATGTAGTATGTATGTATGTTGTATGAATGTAGTATATATGTATGTAGTATGTATGTATGTTGTATGAATGTAGTATATATGTAGCATGTATGTAGTATGTATGTTGTATGAATGTAGTATATATGTAGTATGTATGTAGTATGTTTTTTTTGTTTTTTTTTACATTCAACACATTAGCTGGATGATGGGACTACTACTGTCCCATCATTGGCTAATGTGTCAATCACTGTCATTGTAGCAGGCATCGCCCGATGGGACTTGTAGTCCCATCGGACGATGCCTGCACACACACAAGACCCCGGCAGGCCCGCACAGACCACTGACAGCAGCAATTTCCAGCATTTCTCGAAAGCTCACTGGGTTTCCACTCACTGTGAATATGGAGCACCAGGAATCTTTAGATTTGTTTGTACTTGATAAATTGCCTTTTCCAGTCATCCTGGGGTTACCCTTGTTAAAAATGCACAATCCTGTACTGGACTGGTCATCAAATACTATAAGATCTTGGGGCCAGGGGTGTTATGGGAAATGTTGTGATGTACACATCACTGCTGTGGTAAAAAAAATAAGCTACTTGAAGCCATTCAGGAATTCTGGAAAGTATTTTCTGAAGTTGAGTCACAAGATCTACCACCGCATAGAGATTACGATTGCGCTATTGAGTTCATCCCAGGTGCTACTCTCCCTAAGAGTCGTTTATTTAATCTGACGATTCCCGAGAGGGAGGCCTTAAATGAATACCTGCAGACTAGTCTTGCTGCAGGTCATATAAGATCAGTGTTACCCTGGTTAAAAATGCACAATCCTGTACTGGACTGAATACCTGCAGACTAGTATTGCTGCAGGTCATATAAGACCCTCCAAGTCCACTGTGGCTGTGGGATTCTTTTTTGTCAAAAAGAAAGATGGGGGTCTTAGGCCATGTGTGGATTTCGGGGAGATTAATAAGATCACTGTGAGCAATCCTTACCCCTTGCCGCTAATTCTGGATTTTTTTAACCAATTAGTTGGAGCCAAGTGGTTCTCTAAAATTGATCTCCGTGGGGCATATAATTTGCTGCGGATTAAAGAAGGCGGTGAATGGAAGGCAGCCTTTAATACCCCAGAAGGTCATTTTGAGTGCCTAGTAATGCCTTTCGGTCTTACCAATGCTCCGGCCTTCATTCAAAATTTCTTCAACGACATTCTGGTTGGAAATCCCCATATATAGATTTTGCATCGTTCTCTTAATTTAGATGTAATGTCCTTAAATTCTTTCCTGGAGTCCATCGTGGCCCTTGAAAAATCTGCAAAGATTTTTAAATTTCCATATGGATCAGGCAAGGAGCTCTTCTCTCTAGCTGCTCTGAGGACTTTCTCCTTTGTTCTGAAGAAATGGACCTTCATTATTGTGTCCCTAGGTTTCTCTGGGGCCACTCCTTTTGGATTATGAAGTCTGTGAACTCTATCTAATTTAAGGTCAAGATCCATCAAATTTGGAACCAGTTTCTTGAATAAATCTTTTGTGAATTTAGGGAGTTCTTCCTGTGTCACAGATTCAGGAATTCCTCTAATTTTGAGGTTACTTTTTCTGCTTCTGTCTTCCAGGTCAGTGATTTTATTTTTCAACATCAGTATCTCGGCCTGGAGACAAGAGCTCTGCTTGGAGGAGAAAGAGTTCTTTTTCAACCTTA
This sequence comes from Dendrobates tinctorius, assembly GCF_039654945.1. Classification (NCBI taxonomy): domain Eukaryota; kingdom Metazoa; phylum Chordata; class Amphibia; order Anura; family Dendrobatidae; genus Dendrobates; species Dendrobates tinctorius. The sequence continues at coordinate 21,312,408 of NW_027361675.1, read as the reverse complement.
GAAAGCCTGTCTTCTATTTTTCCCATTCTTTGGTTTATAGCCGCACAAGTTTCTTTCAGAGTTCTATCATGTTTTTCGAATCCAATTCTTACCAACTCATTGAAAGTCAAAAACAAGCTAGCAAGGAAACCTTCAGTGACCACTGTATTAGATGTGAGGTGGGATTCAAGTCTGTGGGTGAAAAAGAGTCAAAACTTTCTTGAGTTGGTTCTCCATGGTGTTTTTTTTGCTGCCTGTTTCTTGGGGGTTTGATTAGGAGAGTAATCTTCCGAGAACTCATCAGAGTCACTAATACGAGGGATTTGTGCATCTTTCTCTTTTCCTTTTTCCATTTCAGATCTTTTGAGAGACTTTGTAGTATCCATGTCATCTCCATTGGTTGTTTTTTGTATTTCTCTATTATTTCCCTTTAGGGTGGATGCAAAGGTAGGAATTTTTGAGGGTGAAACAGTTTTCTTAGGCCCCTCTTTACCCCCTTTATTGAATTGTGGGCGTTGGTTGGTCCACTTATGTTCTTGTTTGTCTTGTCTCAGTGGTGACCTACATCTCACTGGACTTCGCAAATTAGAAAGGTCTTCTATGGATTTTGATTGTCTGTATTGGTAGGACTTAGTATTAGTTTTCCTGCTAGGTGTGCTCATTTTGTTATCGTGCAGGTTATCTTAGCTTAGGCAATTTCAGCGACATCTCATTTGCGGTGTGAAACACTCCTGAGATCCAACGGCGTCTTAGTTGCGTTTGGAATCTCTCCTGTGATCCGGCAGCGTCTCAAATATGTTTGGAATCTCTCCTGCGATCCAACAAGTCTCAATTGCATTTGGGATCTCTCCTGCGATCCGACGGCACCGCAATTGCGACCTCAAAGCCGCGATTATCGCCGGGAAGTCACAGAACCCTCCCAGAGGCAAATAAAGGGGTTGCTATACCTTATAATCAGCAACTACTTTGTCTTGCACCTCCTGATAGGTCGAAAGGGTTGTGAAGATTGATTTTAGTTTCCTCTTGGGGCTAGTTTCTTTATGTGGAATCCCACTTCCTGTATGTACTTTCACTTTCACCAGGCCCAGATTCTGATGTGAGGAAACTACAGATTTCTTCTGTTTATAAGTCCTAAAATCGACTGAAAAGGTACCCAAAGTGGTCACAAAGCATTCCTGTGGTCATCAGGAGCAAAAAGATTGGCCTCTTGTAGCTTTAAAGTTGCTTTTGGTGAAGTCCTCACTGGAGCTATAAACTCCTGCTGCTTACATGGCAGAAGTTCAGGCCACGCCCCCTAATCACAGAGATATGTCACACAAAATACTTAATAAGTAACATTTCCCACATGTTTACTTTACATCAGCACAATTTTGGAACCAATTTTTTTTTTGTTAGGAAGTTACAAGGGTTAAAAGTTGACCAGTGATTCCTCATTTTTACAGCACCATTTTTTTTTTTAGGGACCACGTCACATTTGAAGTCACTTTGAGGGGTCTATATGATAGAAGATTCCCAAAATTTTCACACAAATTACTTCAGGTCCAACTTTTTTATTTTACCAAGGGTAACAGGAAAAAATGGACCCCAAAATAAGTTGTATAATTTCTCCTGAGCATGCCGATATGCCATATGAGGGAGAAAACCACTGTGTGGGCACACAGCAGAGCTTGGAAGGGAAGGAGCGTCATTTAACTTTTTGAATGCAAAATTTGCTGGAACAATTTTCACATTTTGAGAGCCTCTCATGTGCTTATCCCCTGAGCTGATTATCACAGGTGAGGTATGACAAAAAGACACGTCACTCCGAAAATAAATAAGGGGTGCTCAGAACAGGATACCAGTCCCAATATACCATATAGGAAAAAATCCGGCACTCCCAAATGCAAAAAATAGAAGTTCCTTTTTATTATTCACAGCTTAGTAATCCACATGATGTACATTCAATATATACGTAACGTTTCGGTCTCTATTATGGACCTTCTTCAGACATGTGGAGCTGTGAGAATCGCCGCGTGCAGGAAACAATGCGCTGTCAGTTGTGTGCTGCCATGTTAAGAAGTGCGCTTCAACCACTGACAGTGCATTGTTTCCTGCACGCGGCGATTCTCACAGCTCCACATGTCTGAAGAAGGTCCATAATAGACACCGAAACGTTACGTATATATTGAATGTACATCATGTGGATTACTAAGCTGGGAATAATAAAAAGAAACTTCTATTTTTTGCATTTGGGAGTGCCGGATTTTTTCCCATATGGATTATCACAGGTGACACCCAGCACTTTGTGCCAGGAGCGATCACGGACCACTCCCGGCATATTAACCCCTGGCACACTGCAATCAAACATGATCGCAGCATTCCGGGGTCATAGGGAAGCATCGCGCAGGGAGGGGGCTTTAAATGTGATTTGTTCCTTAAAGAAAATCGCTTTGTAAATTTTGTTGGAAAAGTGAAAACTCGCTGGTCAAATTTTAACCCTTATAACTTCCTAACAAAAAAAGTTGATTCCAAAATTGTGCTGATGTAATGTAGACATGTGGGAAATATTACTTATTAACTATTTTGTGTGACATATCTCTATCATTTAAAGGCATGAAAATTCAAAGTTGGAAAATTGCGAATTTTTTGTCAAATTTCTTTTTTTTCCCCCCACAAATAAACGCAAATTATACCAAAGAAATTTTACCATTATCATGAAGTGCAATATGTCACAAAAAAATTATCAGTATCACTGGATCAGTTGACGCATTCCAGACTTAATACCTCATAAAGTGACAGTGGTCAGAATTATAAAAATTGGAAAGGTCATTAACATGTCACTTTTGGGCATTTTCTGTCATACAGACCCTTCAAAGTCACTTCAAACTTGATGTGGTCCCTTAAAAGTTTTGCAAATTTTGTTGAAAAAATGAGAAATTCTTAATAATCTTTTAACCTCCTAACAAAAAAATTATGTTTAAAAAATAGTGCTGATGTAAAGTAGACATGTGGTAAATGTTATGTATTATGTATTTTGTGTGACATAACTCTGGTGTAACCCCTTCACAATATATGACCTTTATTTATGTTGTATTCTTGACTTTGATATAGGCTCTGACACTGAGTTTGCATTTTTAATCAGCTGTCATGTGCCTTTAACAGCCACAGGTGGATCGAAGCTCCACCCATGGCTGTTAACCAGTTAAATCTCTGACAGTGGGATTCAACATGCCAGTCATTCCAGCAGTCCATCGGCATTCCTGTCATGTGATTGCAGGTCGTCAATGGGTTGCCATGACAGCTGGGGTTTGCAGAAAATACTCTTGTGAATGAATCCGAGTTTATGGCTGGTGTTCATAGGTGATTGCCATATTGAAAACACAAAAACATTTGTGGAATTGCACTTTTGTTTGCAATTTCACCGCACTTGAAATATTTTCCCGGCTCTCCAGTACATTATATGGTAAAATCAATGGTGTCATTAAAAAGTACAACACGTTATGCAGAAAAAAAGACCTTATACAACTATGGGGTAGAAAAATAAAAGTTATGGCTCTTGGAATAAGGGAAGGAAAAAACAACAATGAAAAAAAAATGTCAATAGCATGAAGGCGTTATATGCATAAAAATTGAAAGTTTGAAAATCGCTAAATGTTCAAAATTTTTTCCCAAATTTCTGACATTTTCACAAATAGGCTGGCGTCACACTAAATGTATAAAAAAAAATGTGGTCCAATTCTCACTGCGGAGATTTGCACGATTGTATTGTAAGTGTCATGCGAGTACAACCTCATTTTTCACAAGCATCCAATTTACATCCAAATGCAGTGGGATTGCGATTTTAACATGAGATTTTACATAGAGAATTCTGTCATTTATGCATCATTTTCAAAGGAAATGTACTTCAAAGCACACACATATATTATATATATATATATATATATATATATACAGTATTTTTATATATAAATAGATATATATGTCACTGACCTCTAAGATAGATAGATAGAAGAAAAGCCGGCAATTCAGCAGCCGCTTACTGTAAAATCACAGCAGGAGCCAACAGAATAGAAAAGATGGATTACATACAGTATTTAGACATAGAATAGATAGATGTACAGATGTCTGTGACAAATACAATTAGTAGTGTGTGTGCAGCTTACTGTACGTGTATTTAATTAATAAGATTATTTTTCAGAAAATAATGGCTTGACGTAATTTTCTTAACCAGGAGAGGGAAAGCCGCCAAGTCTAGCTCTGCTACATCTAGATGGCAGGCTGTATAGTTGCATGGCATTACCATACAACCTTCCTTCCAGCAGAGACACTGAGCAGCATCTGCTACAGCTGCCGAATGTCTCCCGGTGAACTCCTATTACCTATATGATGGCATTGCAAGCATGAAAAAAAGACCATGCAGACAGCTGCTGGCTGATAATAATACCCTAGGAAGGGGCTATGGATACTGCCGCCCCCAGACTAAAAACATCAGCTCTCAGCCAGTCTTGCCACTTGCCCTGTAGTGGTGGCAAGTAGGATGAAAGGTGGGGGTTGATGTCACTTTTGTATTGTCAGGTGACAACAAGCCCTGAGGTCACCATTGAATTTACACATGTTTTTTGTCTAGTTGTGTGTTATGAACCTTTTTGTGTTCTATTTGTGCCTTTTTTGAAGTATATCTTATATGTCTTCGCCTGATTAATGAATTGCGACTTTTTAAAAGTCTCAAAAGTTGGCGCTAATTGACTCTAGTCTCTCCCTGGTGTATTTTTGAGTAATTCATACTTTTGATGAAATTTATGTTATTTTTTTACACCAACATACAAAAAACAGTTCAAGACAGGAAGAAAGGCAGTTTTTGACTTTGTGCCAAATTCATGAACCTCGTACGACATTTTGATTCTTTTGGATTTGAAGCAAGAAACTGCAATTGATACCACAAGACCAAAAAGGAAAGAGACTTAAAAAAAACCCCACAAATGAAGCCATTTTGATATAGCCATTAACTAAAAAGGTCCTTGAGATAAACTTTTTTGAAAAATCTATTTTGTGATATTCTTGTTTGAGTATGAAAATTTCATTCCTAGTACAGTTTATTCACAGATATCGTAATACTGTCCAGAAGGGATATTCTTTATCCATTTCAGGTAGTTAACTCTCCCAGAGTTGAGATGGCTCTTTAAGTCCACATTTTTGAAAAATATGGACATGTAAATGTTGCCATCTCCAGCAGTTAGCCTCTAAAGGTCTAAATTACAGTAACTGAAAGACAATACGTTTTCATGATATATACTATGTACAGGTTAATACATTTTTGTGTCCATTTTATAATTATCTATGTGTTTTTTTATTGTGATTCTCATATCCATTGTATTGTGAAGATTTTAATCCTTTTACTTTGGACATCGTTATTGTTCTGGATCAAGTGAGTGGTCTGGATCATGGAATTTCCACGTCTTGGCCATTTGCTGTTTATATGATTGTACTCGTTCCAATGTATACACCTCGGGAAGTAATCAAATCAATTTTGAAATATGTTGTCCAAATAAAATACAATTCCAATCTCTAGTGGCCGGCATTCCTATTCCTTTTGCTGACAACGCTCAATATTATTTACTTTTTTCCTCTCTTTTTGGAGTCATGGCTTATGGCTCAGCGAATGGATCAGCAGCCAGCTATGATCTGATTGTCTGATTTTCTATGCCTCTCAGAGAGTTGTGACAGGCTCCTGCACGACGGTAACAAGTGAGCGACATGGTTCCTTTCCACACTACTGTCGCTAATACACTATGTTGCACCCTTTTTCTTATTTTGCAAAAGACAATCATGGAATTCTCTTTTTTTACCATTTCATCCCACATGAAATTTCTTACTGCTTTTCACACTACATGTTAAAATGGATGGTGCATTTCAAAATTAGAACTAATCCACAAAAAATAACCTTACGGCTATGTTAAAGGAAAAATTAAAAGTCATGGGTCTTGAAATAAAGTGAGGAAAAAATGCAAGTGCAGAAACAAAATTGGCAAGAGGTTAAAGTAATGCAGAATCAGTTAGCTATTATGTTTTTGAAAGACTGCGTGTCCTTTATATTTATATGATCCTCTCTACATTAAGCTAAAATATTTATATGGCCATGCATGTAGTGGTTTACTAAAGAGAAATGTGCTAGTTTTAGCTTATATGTGGTTAGATATAAAACAGAAACAATAGATGCTAATTGTCTGCATCTTGGTTAGGGCAGTTGATATGATGTACGAAGACATCTCAGCATATGCTTTCATTTACTGGAAAGCTAGCACGGTGCCTTCCTTTCTCACAGTCACTCGCTGTGTCATACATTCCCTGTAGAATGAGTGGAAACTCGCCTTCAAAGGGCTATCATTATAGCTCTGTAGTACAGCTCAGACAAGCAGGTGCAAAGGCCTGATGTTCACTAATGACCTTATCTACTATATAATTGTCTAATTCTGTCTGTAATGGAAATCCCACCTCGCTGATTAGTCGCGGCCTAGCTGCCGCGACCAATCAGCAACAGTTGCTTGGTCGTCGTGGCAACACGGCCGCATTGCTCATTGTACAGGCACATTACAGCCGTTAAAGGCATCACTGCTGCATTGCTCATTACACAGGCACAGTCCTGTACATATTCTGGAGTACAATACATTAGGCAATTAGGTAACAGTAGAACAGTGACTGCAGCTCTGGGTGTAACTTGCGTACAAGACATTAGGTGACAGCAAAAAAGTGAATGCAGCTCTGGGTGTAACTGGAGTACAATACATGAGGTAAGATTTGAACAGTGACTGCAGCTCTGGGTGTAACTTGCGTACAATACATTAGGTGATAGCAGAAAAGTGAATGCAGCTCTGGGTGTAACTGGAGTACAATACATTAGGTAAGATCTGAACAGTGACTGCAGATCTGGGTGTAACTGGAGTACAATACATTAGGTAAGATCTGAACAGTGACTGCAGCTCTGGGTGTAACTGGACTACAATACGTTAGGTAAAAGCAGAACAGTGACTGGAGCTCTGGGTGTAACAGGAGTACATTAGGTAACAGCAGAACAGTGACTGCAGATCTGGGTGTAACTGGAGTACAATACATTAGGTAACAGCAGAACAGTGACTGCAGCTCTGGGTGTAACTGGACTACAATGCATTAGGTAAAAGCAGAACAGTGACAGCAGCTCTGGGTGTAACTTGAGTACAATACATTTGGTAAGATCTGAACAGTGACTGCAGCTCTGGCTGTAATAGGAGTATAATACATTAGATAAGAGCAGAATGGTGACTGCAGCTCTGGGTGTAGCTAGACTACAATACATTAGGTAAAATGAATAAAAAAGTGCTCCCCTCACTTATCACGCCCCCGATGAAGGAGTAACCCTCCGAAACGATCTTTGGGGTGGATTGCTGACTGCTGGAACCTCTGCCTGCCATTTCATTAGGTAATTTATGCTTCCTCTTTTACTACTATGCTTCCTAGGCATCATATACCTGTCTAACCATGGTGAATGGTCACCTGCTATCTGATAATGACCTGTGTATTTAGCTGTTTACTTAATGGATGGAGCTCGTGTATATATATATATATATATATATATATATATATATATATATATATATATATATATACTGTTTGGCGGTGCATTCTTAATTGCCATACATTGCCATGCACTATATGCACTTTGTGATAATTTAGTAACTTTATGTATGTCTTGTTACTGCATAGGTTCTGTTTGTACAACAACCCCTTTTTATCCATGCGGTGTGTGGTTTTCGCACTTTATTGTCCACTTCCCCCCATTTGTATCTGGATGTGTCTTAAATAATAAAAATTATTGACTTTACTTTGGACTTATAGTCACTTTTTTGGAGCTTTGCTCAGTTTGTTCTCTTTACATTAGGTTAAAGCAGGACAGTGACTGCAGCTCTGGGATTAACTGGAGTACAATATATTAGATAACAGCAGAACAGTGACAGCAGCTCTGGGTGTAACTGGAGTACAATACATTAGGTAACAGCAGAACAGTGACAGCAGCTCTGGGTGTAACAGGAGTATAATACACTAGATGGTGGCCCGATTCTATCGCATCGGGTATTCTAGAGTATCTTTTAAAACAAAAATTAGTGATATACTCACCTCCCGATGGCACCCGGACTCTTAGATGCCGGGAACGTGTTGAGAGGAGAGAAAGAGTCCGGGGGGCCGTCGGGATGTGAGTATATCACTATTTTTTATTTTAACAGAGACTTTAGAATACCCGATGCGATAGAATTGGGCCACCATCTAGTTTGTTAATAATTGTGTACAATTGAATAAAGAAAAATTTTCAACTATAATAATGATGAAAGAACTACAGTTGTGCTCAAAAGTTTACATACCCCAACAGAATTCTTGCTTTCTTGGCCTTTTTTTCAGAGAAAATGAATTAACTTTTTCTACACTCATAGTTAGTGGCTACGTGAAGCCATTTAATGTCCAACTACTGTGTTTTCTCTTTTTAAATCATAATGATAATCCAAAACATTCAAATGACTCTGATCAAAAGCTTACATACCCTGGTCATTTTGGCCTGATAACATGCTACAAAAGGTAACATCCTCACCTGTGACCTGTGACAAATGCCAGGAAAATTGTTTGGGATGCAAAGAAAAACCCACAAGTAGCATCAGCTGAAATACTGGACTCTCTGAAAACTAGCGGTATGGCTGTTTCAAGATTCACAAACAGGAGGCACTTGAAGAAAACTGGGCTGCATGGTCGAGTCACCAGAAGATAGCCAAATGACCATGTGACAGACAGACCTTTTCCTCAGGATGAAACAGAATTGGATCAAAACGTCTCTTGTCTGCATTAGATTTTCATCCACTCAAAAGACTTCAATATGGTGGTCTTGGTGTTCTCCCAGATTTTAGAAAAACCCTTGATGAGGCATTCAGCAACAGGAATATCGGAGGTGTTAGGGACAAGGAACAAAACATTGGAGTGTTGTCTGTAAACTACAAAGAATGGAGATCAGCTGTTCAGCCGGCGCATTCCCGGAAGCCGGGTTCCCTAAGCAGCTTATTCAGTAAGCGCTATAGCTTGCTGAATAAGAGGGAACCTGAACAAATTCACTCATCTCTATCCACAACCACCCAGATGATGGTACACTGGAAGATCAGTGATAAAATCCTTTGCATACTGCCAAGGAGCAGATGGTATGGGCAAAGGAAATAACCAACCAGTCAGAAGCTGTTTCTGTGTTTTGTTTTGGGCACAAGTGGGACAGGCAGAGAAGAAATCTGCAATATCCTTGAGCAGGGTCAGCCACCATGTGTCGAGAAATGAGGATAGTCATTTTCTTCTGTTCGGCATGGCCAGCCAACTTTGACGAGTGACGACAGAGAAGGACCCACTTTCTATCAGGTTCAGCAATGTAAGTCTGGAGAGAAGATGAGACAAATCCAACGGAGTTACTGTAATTATCTTTGAGGGCTCAATAATGTTTTGAGGCTCTTCCTCCTGGTTGGAAGACAGAAGCAATCTGAAGCGTGCGTTTGCCTTGACGTTCTTTTCAGCCGGTCGGAAATGGAGAGTAAAGTTAAAGCGGGGGGAAAAACAGAGACGACCTGGCTTGTCATGGGTTAAGCTGCAGTGCTGAGTGTAGATAACCACAGGATGCATAGCCCCTTCCGGCAAGAACTGCCACTCTTCCAGTGCCATTTTTATCGTTGGCAGCTCTCAATCATCTACTGAGTAATTGTGTTCTGGAGCAGAGAAGATCTTGGAAAAGAAGCTCCAGGTCACCTTGTGGCAGGACAAGGACTTTTGGGTAAGAATAGCTCTGGCCCCTAAGGAAGAAGCTTCTGCCTCCAGAAAGAACTGCTTATTATTGTCTTGATGATGCCGCACAGGGGCTGAGGAGAAGGCCTGTTTTAATGGTACAAAGGGACATTCTGCCTCTAGGATCCATATCTTAGGATTGGCGCCCTTACGGGTCAGGGTAGAAGTAGAAGCAATGTAGGAGGAGAAGTGGGGAATGAAGTGGCGGTGATAAATAGTACGCAAATCTGAGAAACCGCTGGATAGCTTTCAGACCATCTGGACGGGGCCGCTTCAGGATGGTGGACACCTTCTCAGGATCCATTTTCAGGCCGGTTTCGGAGATAATGTATGGAAGAAAGTTAAGAGAAGTCTGCTCAAAGATGCACTTTTCATATTTGGCACACATATGGTCCTTCCTTGATCTCTGCAGAACCTGGGAAACATATCTTTAATGTGAAGGCAGATTGGGGAGAACACCAAGATATCATCCAAGTCATGACATGCACACGTGTAGAGAAGATCCAGGAGGATGTCGCTCACCAGTTCTTGAAAGATTGCAGGAGCATTACAGAGACCAAGCGGCATAACTAGATACTTGTAGTGGCCATCATGGGTATTAAAAGCCATTTTCCATTCATCTACCTGACGAATTCACATCAGGTTGTGTGCCCCATGGAGGTCTTGTTTCGTGAAAACTTGGGAACCTTTGAGACTACCAAACAGCTCGAAGATGAGAAGCAGAGGATATCTATTTTTTATCATTATTTTATTGAGTCTCATATAGTTGAATACAGTGTTGAAGGGAACTGTCCTCCTTCTTTACAAAGAAAAATCCTGCTCCAGCAGGGGAGGAAGATTTCAAGATAAATTCCCTAGCAAGACCTTCTTTTATATATTAGGACATGGCTTGGGTCTCAGCCTGACAGGATAGAGTCGACCTCGTGGAGGGGATGAGCCTGTAAGGAGATTGATAGGGTAGTCATACGTATAGTATCTCAGCTTTCTTCTTGTCAAAGATGTCAGCAAACAACAAAAAGGGAACAAGGCAATTTTTATGGCATTCCTGTCCCAAACAGAGTACTTACCCAGATTTCCAGTCCAAAACAGGCTCGTGTCTTCACACCCATGGCAGACCAAGTAGCAGAGGGTGCGACAGACCTGACAGCACATAGAGAGGAATTTTCTCAGCGTGTAGCATTCCTACCTAAAGTTCCACAGGCTCAGTAATTAGCAAGATGGTCTCGGAAAGAGGCTTTCCATCCACCGATGAAACCACCAACGGATCCTGTAGACGTTGGATCAGGATTTTATACCTCTTCACAACTGCCTGTTGGATGAGATTGCCTAGGAACCAGAGTTCAGGTAGGTCAACTCAACAAAATGGATGTTGCGACAGGAGACAGATCCTGTCAGAGTCAGCGATGGAGAGGGGTGATTCTTACCCAGAGCAGCATCTCCAACAGACCGTAGGCTCTGGAGTTTCCCAGTTTCTCAGGGCAGGATCGGATTACATGTTCGGGACTGACACAATAGAAGCATGTTCCCTCTGCAGAGCAAACCTCCTGATGCTTACTTATCTTCAACTGGTCAATCAGCATAGACTCAGAGGTGCCGAAGCTGAGGCTTCCCGAGTGATCAATCTTTGGAAGGTTGAAGCTAGGCACACAGCTCTTATTTCGCTGGTCACCTCTTTAGAGCAGTCCTAAAACCAGATGTCAATCCAGGTAGTCAGGGAGACCAGGTCAACCAATGATGTGGGTAAATCACGACCCGCCAGATCGTCGTTGATTCTCCCAGAAAGGCCCTCCCAAAAGGTTGCCACCTGAGTCACATTATTCCAGGCAATTTCAGATGACAGGGTGTGAAAACAAACAGGATAGGGATCCACTGTTAGGTGAACCTGGTGCAGCCTAAGCAGAGAAGATGCTGCAAAGGAAGCACGGCTGTATTCATCGAAGACCTTATGGAAGGCCTCTAGAAAGGACTGGAGGTCTGACAGATGAGGATCCCCCTCTCTCACATAGGGGATTGAGCCATGCCAGAGCCTCGCCAGTGAGATGGGACATAATGAACGCCAGTTTGGCCTGATACAAGGTGAACTGATGAGCCTAGATTTCAAACTGCAGCATTCACTGATTGATAAACCCCTGACAAAGGGCAGTGTCACTGCCATAGCATGGAGAGGCTGACAGATGGGGTCCTGGAACATAGCTCGCAGTCTGAAGGGTTGCGGCTGTGTTGTCTCAGCTTGGGGAGGTGCAGATGTGGGCGGGGTTGTCAGCGTATCTAGGCGATTGGTCATAGTTCACAGATAGGACAGGATTTTATCCTGTTGGTCTTTCTGGTGGAAGACCTCCAGGTACAGGTCTGAGATAGAGGAGGCCTGGTAGCAGGAGGATTCTATGGCCTGAGCAAAACGTAATGGGAATAGTGGAACCACTGTGTTGTGCACCAAGGAGAGCCTGTAGGGGCATGACTAGGTGAGCATCTGACTTTTCACTAAAGCCGCTGATGGTGGAGTTAGGCTTGGCTCCCGAAGAACACCAGGTGCTACTCCAGGGCAGACCATGGATGCATGGCAGCTAACCCACAAGGGAATGGTAGCTGGAACAGCCCAGAAGGAGAGGACAGTAGATGCAGGCAGGCAGGCACTCCAGAAATACAGGAATCAAAGAAACAGATGGGTCCGGCTGGTATACAGATGAGCACTGGCAGGTGTTGAAGGACTGGCTGGTATACAGATAATTCACACAGCACCCGCCAGTGCTTAACTGGTATACAGAAGAGCACTGACAGCTGCAGGCTGGACCGGCAGGTATACAAAAGGGAACTGGTAGGTGCAGAGTGAACCGACTTGTATACAGATGAACACTGGCAGGTGTGGACTAGTATGGCTGAAATTCAAGGAGACAAGCCAGTTCAGGCAGACAGGTATGGAACAGGTAACTGACTGGCAGGCACTGGAGACCTGACAACTAGCCCGAGCAATGTGCTATTGACTTACCACGTTGCTCAGGCACATTCATGCCGGAGGATGTGCCTTAAGTAGTAAGTGTACCCCATCTGAACATGGTGTTTATACACAACTCTGAATAAAGCGAGATGTTTTGACAATTTTTTGTCCCTTTTTTATGATTTTCATATCATTAACACGTTTAAATAATCAAACAAAATTATAGGAATTAGCTTGGCTCTGTCAAAACACTGCAAACTTTGTAAAATAAGGACCATTTGGCTAAGTGATTAATTGGCTCTCTGCTTTAAATTGAATATTATCAATAAGTCAAAGAAAATACAGAACAGCGGCACTCAGCATCTGTAAAAAACTATTTTTCCAAAACCACTGTCAGAAAACATACATTCTATAGAATTATGTGGGATACAACCAGACAGCCGGCTCCAGGTTTTCGTATGCCCAGGGCAAAAGAATATCAGTGGGTCCCTTTATCACATACCACAATTCATGATGAACAGATACGGCAGAAAAATATTAGTATAGTACAATGCCAAAGATTTCACTTACTTCTTACATTACATGAGTAATATCTATTGTAAATTCTACAATAGCTCAGAAACTGGACAGTACAGTCCTCCATACAGTATTATTGGCACCACATAGTGCTCCATACAGAATAATGAACCCCATATATTGCTCCATACAGAATAATGAGCCACATAAATTGATCCATACAGTATTATGGGAACCACAGTGCTTCATAAAGAATAATGAGCCCCATATATTGCTTCACACAGTAAAATGGACCCCATATATTTTTCCACACAGAATAATCATCTCCATATATTGCTCCATACAGAATAATGAACCCCATATATTAATCCATACAGTATAATGAGCCCCATATAAGGCTACATACAGTATATGATGTGCCCCATATAATGCTGCATATATTATGGGTCTCATATGATGCTCCATATATAATGGGCCCCATATGATGCTCCAGTATATGATGGGCACCATATATTGCTCCAGTTTATTCTGGGCCCCATATAGTGATCCATATATAATATACCCCAAATGATACTCACTTCTCCTCGATGGACGCTGCTCTGCTCCGGACTCCTCAGCGTCGCAGCCGCTCTCTGCACTGCGACTGTTCAGGCAGAGGGTGCATACTAGTCACGTTATCAAGCCCTCTGCCATGAAACTTCACAGTCAGGAGATGTGGAAGACGCCGCAGCGGTAGAATAGGGATAGGTAAGTATTACAAGTAACGGAGCCCTGAGCAAGGGGGGAAGGGGGCCCACTTGCGGGTGCTGGAACTGGGTCCCCATAGCGCCCTGGCACTTGCCAGGGTGCTGACTTCAGCTCTGTAACCAGACAATGGCCATTTTGCGTTATGGCAAGTGCTTCTACGGATCTGGACGGCACACTTAGCAATTCCTTTGATTAGAACTCAGCACTTCACCTTTTCTCAACAATTCCGCCCAGATCGTCATGAAGACTTTTTCCAACCACAACTTGTTTCTGTAAAATTTAATGCACAGACATCTTTGTTTGATCGTTTTTCTAACACCATCCCTACATTTTTCCCACATTTGCACAAACTCTATTGTAAAATAACTACACATAATGCTTAAACTAATAATATCCATAGTAATAATGTTAATTTTGGTTCATGTTTTTTCTAAACATAGCAAAAATGCCTGTGTTGTGCTCCCACACAGTAAATAAGACTGTATTGTGCCTCCACAAAGTATTAGTGCCCCAATGGTGCTCCCACACATTATAGACCCCTTTGTGGCTCTGCATAGTAATAGTGAGCTTATTTTGTCTCCACATAGCAATCATGCTTTTACATAGTAATAGTTCCATTCTATGCCCCCATACAGAAACAGTGTTGAAAATGTAAATTCACACAATAACAGTGCCCCATTGTGCCTCCACATAGTAACAGTAATCATATTGTGCCTCCACTAAGTAACAGTGTGCCTATTGTGTGTTTACACAATAGTAATACCCCCATTGTACCTCTACCTAGTAATACAACTCCTATTGTGCCTCCACATAATAGTAGCATTCCAATGGAACATCTGCCTTGTAATTGTTGTCTCATTGTGCCTCCACATAGTAATAGTGCCCATATTTTACCTCCACTAAGTAATAGTGCCCCTTTTGTTCACCATATTACACCAATGATGCCTCTACATAGTAATAGTGACCCCTTTGTGCATCTACATAGTAACAGTTCCGCTATTGTAACTCCTCATAGTAATAGTACACCTGTTGTACCTTTACATAGTGACAGTGCCCACTCTTTGAACCCACGCAATAAAGTGACCCCATTGTCCTCCACACAGCAATAATACCCTGATTGTAGTAATAGTGCACCATCTATGACTTCAAATAGTAAAACTGTCCTAGGAATAGTGAACTTATTTTGTCTCCACATAGCAACAATACCACTCTGTGCCTCCACCTAATAATATTCCCTTAATTGTTCCAACAGAGTAAAAAAGTACACATGCCCCTGAGGATGCGAATACTTTACAAAATTTTCATTGGCCCCTTTCCGCTACGCAAATTCTACCAATTAACATCCGCCTTTTTTTTAAACTGGTTACCACTCCATACAGTGGTCACTAACCTCCATCCCCCTTATCCAAAGGTAGAAATATCCATGTTTTACAATGCAAATTTGACATATATACCAGTACGTACTCCTGACATACACACTGAACATATACACAGATTTCTATTGCTCCCCTGTGTTATCCTACTGAAATGCATTGCTGTGTATATAGAAAAAAAAGTCAGCTTACCAGTCCAAGTGTTTGAAAGCCGATGCCTCGCACAGATAAGGGTGAAGCAGCCAAGCAGCCATAGCAGAGTCCAATAGAAAAAAATTCAATGAATGTTTTCTGATAGTGTGTTTTAGTGCTGGATGCCATATGTTATTCCATTTTTATTAATCTGGAATAAAAGTGTCATGATCCAGGTTGGATTATGACAGATTTTGCACAAGTAACATTTTTTTTCCTTTAAGCTATTGGCTTAAAGTTAGTTTTGCCCCTGGTGGTCGTTAGGGTCATTACACTGTGGTTGTTTTAGTTCTACTTTTGCCCCCGGTGGTCATTAGGGTCATTGCATTCTGGTTACTTTGGTTCAGTTGCCCCCAGTGGCTGCTGGTGTTATTGCACGTGATAATGAAGCAGGTGTGATTCCCTGGCTGCTACCTATAAAGGAGTAGCAGGTGGTCTCACTCACTGTTGGTGAAATTGCTCATTTCCAACCAAGTCTGGTGAAGTAAGGAACTACAGAGAGGAGTTCCTGGCAGCTCAGGGGAGCTCTGGGGTAATAGCTTCAGGCGTAAGCTGAACTTTGGTGTCGTACTCTGTTGCTGGGAGCAATAGCAACAGAGCAAAGCTAAGTGGTGTTTTTCCCTGTTTGTTTCTTTCCTTGTGTGTGTATTAGTGCAGTGGTGGGATTAGTTTCTGCACCGTCCAAATCAGTAGAAAGGGATAGGTACAGGGCGAGCTAGGGATCTGAGGTATCCAGCTCGTCGCCAGGTGCGGAACCTGCCTAGGGATCGTCAGGAGTGTAGGGACACTGACTCAGGGGAGTGCAGGATGTCTCCACGTCCCCGTTCCCTATTGCAGGGCCCTCCATTGTAAATGTTTCCCCAGTGTTTCCCTTAACTCTGTTTAAATTCGCCCTACTGGAGCCGGTGTATCCAGGGTCACGGGTGTTATAGAAATTCGCCCAGCTGGAGGCGGTGTATCCAGTCACATGTGACATTACATTGTCACCAACCACTAACATTTTTGTAATGATGTATAGTAGGTTTCTATGAAGACAGTGGCTAGATGATAGAGTTACAGACACAGGTATACGTGAAGGTAGTTTGTATTAAACAAGCAGCACAGAACAGCACAGGTGCTGGCGGAGCCAGACAATGACAGCAGTGGTAACAGCAGCAGAACTCAGTCCAGTAGATAGCAAGTTGCACACCAGCACAATGTAGATGTAAGCAGACACAGTCCTAAGAATGCAGGCAAGGACAGTCACTTAGCCCTCTCCCTTGCGGGAGGGGAATCTTCGAGCACAGTGCAGTGGCAGAGAAAGTCACTAGGTAATTGATACTGAATGTGTAAAGGTAGCAGGGATAAGTCTCTCAGGTGAAACGCACACAGCAGTCAAGATCTTCAGCGCATACCATGAGTGCTGTAGGAGCGGTGAGCGGTGGAGGCAGGGCTGGAAGGAGCCTTCAGGCAGACACCGTCAGAAGGTCCAGGCGGCGGCGGTTAGGCAGCAGGTAATCCAGGTGGATTCAGAAGGAAGGAAGGAGGTAGCACAGCGTGCAACTCCCAGCTAGCAGATCAGGTACAGGACGAGATATACAAGCAAGGTAGTCACGTCCAGGAAAGCTATTTAAACCCGGCGGGCGGGACCAACAGGCGGTGATGTCACAGGAACCAGTATGGCCGAATGAAGCCAGGCTTAAGGGCAACAGTAAGGGCAAAGTCCGGAACACAGCAGAATAGGAACGATGCTTACATTATTCCCCCCTTAAAGAATGTCCTCCGGACAATCTTCGACCAGGCTTGTCCGGGTACCTTAGATGAAACTGCTCCAGCAGCCGCGGAGCACAGATATTCTCCACCGGTTCCCAGGAATTCTCCTCGACAGAGTATCCTTGCCACTTGACCAGGTTTTGCAGCTTCCTTCTGAAGATCCGTGAATCCAGAATCTTCTCCACGACATATTGTTCATGTCCATCAACGAGCACTGGAGCTGGAGGAGAGGAAGTACGCCCTGGGAAGGAATTTGGTACAACTGGCTTTAGTAGGGAAACATGGAACACCGGGTGAACCTTCCAGGCAGGGGGCAATTTCAGACGCACCGCTACCGAATTCACTAGAGCCACGATCTTGTATGGCCCTACAAACTTCTGTCCAAGCTTGACAGTCGGTGCCCTCACCCTCAGATTCTTGGTAGACAACCAGACCGTATCTCCCACCCTATACACCGGAGCCGGCCTCCTGGTACGATCTGCTGCTCTCTTATACCTCTCCTGCGCTGTCGTCAAGGTGGTCTTTAGAGCTTCCAAATTCTGCTGTAAAAAGGAAAGATGGTCAGACACAGCAGGCATTGCAGCCTCCTTGGGGAACTGCGGCAAGATGCTTGGGTGGTAACCCTGATTAGCAAAGAACGGTGACTGCTTAGTCGAGGAGTGCTGCGAGTTGTTATATGTGAACTCTGCCAGGGGAAGCAGATCTACCCAATCGTCCTGCAGATGACTTAAGTAGCAACGGAGGTACTGCTCCAGGGTCTGATTCGTACGTTCCGTCTGTCCATTGGTCTGTGGATGGTAAGCCGAAGACAGACTTACTCTAATATCCAGAGCCGCGCAGAAACACCTCCAGAACCTAGACGTGAACTGCACCCCACGATCCGAGATCACCTCATCCGGGACCCCGTGCAGACGGACCACCTCTTGAATCAACAAGTCTGCAGTCTGTCTTGCTGTGGGTAATCCAGCGCAAGGGATAAAGTGTGCTGCCTTAGTGAGGCGGTCCACGACCACTAGAATGGTGTTCTTACCCTTCGAGACCGGTAGTTCAACAATAAAGTCCATTGAGATGGATCTCCAGGGACGAGATGGTATAGGCAAGGGTTGTAACAACCCGGAAGGTGACGCACGAGGCGTCTTGAACCGAGCACATACCTCGCAGGATGACACGTATCCCTCAACGTCCTTCCGGTACGAAGGCCACCAGAAGTACCGAGCCAGGAACTCTTGGGTCTTCGTTATTCCACGATGTCCCCCAATCTTAGAATCATGGATCAGTCGGAGGACTTCAAGTCTTGTCACTTCTGGTACATACAGCCGATTCTCCTGTAACCACACTCCTCCACTGAATTTTAGGCTTACTTCGGGGGTAGGTTGCCTTAGCAACGGATCTGCTGCGTATGCTGCTTTGATCTCAGACAGAAGATCCTGATGATGGATTGCAGAGATGAAATGAGCGGGAGACACAACAGTACTAGGAGACGACTCAATCACTTCCTCAGGAGCAGCAATCCTAGATAGCGCATCTGCCTTACCATTCCGTGCCCCAGACCTGTAGGAGATGATGAAGTTGAATTGGTTTAGAAACAAGCTCCAACGTGCCTGACGTGGGTTCAAACATCTTACGGACTGCATGAATTCCAAGTTTCGGTGGTCGGTAAGAACTGTAATCGGAGTTGAGGACCCCAGCAGCAAGTGTCTCCACTCCTTGAATGCCGTCACAATCACCAGTAACTCCTTGTTCCCTACGTCATAGTTCTTCTGCGCCGGGGATAGCTTCTGAGAAAGAAAGGCACAAGGATGAAGAACTGCCTTCTCACCTCCTCTCTGTGACAATACTGCGCCGATGGCGACATCCGATGCGTCCACCTCAAGAGTAAAGCTCAGGTCTGGGTCTGGATGTCTTAAGATGGGAGCCGACACAAATTTGTCCTTCAGCCGTGTGAACGCCTCCTGGGCTTGCGGAGTCCACCGGAACGGTACCCCCTTCTTAGTCAGTTGGGTGATGGGTGCCACAATCTCAGAGAAGTTACGGATGAAGCGCCTATAGAAGTTGGCGAATCCCACAAACCTCTGAACTTCTTTCACCGATCCTGGCGCTGGCCACTCCTGGATCGCTCTGGTCTTTTGATCGTCCATCTGGAGACCCTGTTGAGAGATGACAAAACCCAGGACCTGCACTGTTGCCCTGTGGAACTCGCATTTCTCCAATTTGATGTAAAGATGGTTATGCAGCAGGCGTTGCAGCACTGTCCTCACGTGGAGCCGATGTTCCTCGAGATCACTGGAAAAGATTAAAATGTCATCGAGATACACAACCATAAATACATCAAGCACATCTCGGAAAATGTCATTAACAAAATGCTGAAAGGTTGCAGGAGCATTTCGTAGTCCGAACGGCATGACCCGTGACTCGAAGTGTCCATAACGACAGCGGAAGGCCGTCTTCCACTCATCTCCAGACCGAATTCTCACGAGATTGTAGGCTCCCCGAAGATCCAGTTTGGTGAATATCTTAGCCTGCTTCACCCTCTCCAGTAGTTCAGAGATTAAGGGTAGCGGGTGCCGATTCATGACCGTTACCTTGTTTAAATCACGGTAGTCCATGCAAGGACGCAGACCCCCGTCCTTTTTCTTCACGAAGAAGATTGGTGCACCTGCAGGAGAAGTAGACGGTCAGATGAAGCCCTTGGCGAGATTCTCGTCGATGAAGTCCTTCAAGGCCTTTAATTCAGGACCAGACAAAGGGTAAATACGCCCGAATGGGATCTCCGCCCCAGATACCAGTTCTATCGGGCAATCATAAGGCCGGTGGGGAGGTAACATATCTGCCCTCTTCTTGTCACATACCTCTGCCAGATCCTGATACTCCGGTGGTAATTGTCCCTCAGTCGTAGCTACTACCTTGGGGATAGCAGCGACCTTAGGAATAGCGGGGTTGCTGTTAGAACTTGGAGGGAACTGCACTTCCCTGGTCTCCCAGTTGATGCGAGGATTCTGAACCTGGAGCCAAGGTAACCCCAGGATAATAGGGAAGTGAGGAGAAGATATTAGTAAAAAGGACAAATGTTCCACATGTTCCTCTCCAATGCATACCTTCACCGACTCAGTCTCCATGGTTACCGGTCCAGATGTAAGTGGCGACCCGTCTACTGTCTCCATCAAGACTGACGACTCCCTCTTCACTGCCCTGATTCCATGCTTCCTTGCAAACGCGATATCCATGAAGTTCCCACTGGCCCCGGAGTCCAACATGGCGGCGCTCTCGACACACCGACCCTGGAAGCAGACCCTCAAGGATAGGTAATAGTGGGAATTCTTCTTAGTAGCGGAGTAGGAGGAAACGACGGATGTCATCGAGATCACCACTGCGTTCAATGGAAGAGATGCCAGCGAATTCATATCGGCAAAGTCCAGGTCTCTCTGATTGTCTCTGCCCCCCGAATTGTTCAGATCTAGGACGCAGGACTCCCCCGCCTCGGAGTTACAATCAATGATAGCTGCAGCCGTCTTACGTCTCCTGACTGGACACTCGGAGATGAAGTGACCGGTCCCCCCGCAGTAGAAGCACAGGTTTTCCTTAAAGCGATGCTCCTTGCGGGCATCAGGAGGATTTCTACGTACGGCATCCACCTGCATCGGTTCGGGCTCGGGCTCGGGATTCCTCCTGCTGGTGACATCTCTGGAGGGAGAAGAGAAGGGAACAGTGTTATTAAACCGTAGATCAGACCAGCGCTCCTGTCTGCGCTCGGAGAGTCGATTGTCAATGCGGATGCAGTGATTGATGAAGTCCCCAAGAAGCACGGGCAAGTCCCCGCGTGCCAGTTCATCCTTAACTGCCCTAGACAATCCCCTGCGGAAGATGGCCTGCTTGGCTGCCCCGTTCCAGGTGGTGTCTAAAGCCCATCTACGGAAGTCCAATGCATACTCCAGCACCGAACGCTTCCCCTGCCGAAGGGTCAGCAGCGTCGTCTCAGCAGTATTAGCTCGGTTCGGGTCATCAAACATCTGCGTCATTGCGGCAATGAAATTGTCCATAGAGTTAAGCAGGGGGTCGTCGGTCTCAATCAAAGGGTTGGCCCATGCGAGCGCCTTACCAGACAGCAGCATGACTATAGTCAGAACTTTGGAGCGTTCAGTAGTGAACTGTGGGGCATGAGCAGCAAAGAAGATCCGGCACTGGTTCAAAAATCCTCGGAATTTATCCCTCTCACCAGCGAACCGGAAGGGTGGAAGCTTCGGGAAGGTCGGTGTAGTATCCCGGGCAGCACCTGCTACCTGCGCGGCTGGGGCCTGTTCCAGAGCAGCAATCCGATCGAGCTGCATAGGAATCGCTTGCTCCAACGCCAGAACACGATCACCCTGAAGAGGAGCTGCTTGTTCCAGCGCCGTAATCCGATTTGCCAGTCGTTGCAACTGTGCCTCTGCTGCCCCGGCGTTGTGTTCGATACGTTGCTCCAGCGTGTCCAGCTGGGTCCTAATGCCTGCCACATCCTGCCGTATCAAAGCAAGCTGCTTGCTTACACGTTTCTCCAGGGACTCTACACCTGCGGTCTCCATATTGGTGGCTTGTATATCCTGTAATGATGTATAGTAGGTTTCTATGAAGACAGTGGCTAGATGATAGAGTCACAGACACAGGTATACGTGAAGGTAGTTTGTATTAAACAAGCAGCACAGAACAGCACAGGTGCTGGCGGAGCCAGACAATGACAGCAGTGGTAACAGCAGCAGAACTCAGTCCAGTAGATAGCAAGTTGCACACCAGCACAATGTAGATGTAAGCAGACACAGTCCTAAGAATGCAGGCAAGGACAGTCACTTAGCCCTCTCCCTTGCGGGAGGGGAATCTTCGAGCACAGTGCAGTGGCAGAGAAAGTCACTAGGTAATTGATACTGAATGTGTAAAGGTAGCAGGGATAAGTCTCTCAGGTGAAACGCACACAGCAGTCAAGATCTTCAGCGCATACCATGAGTGCTGTAGGAGCGGTGAGCGGTGGAGGCAGGGCTGGAAGGAGCCTTCAGGCAGACACCGTCAGAAGGTCCAGGCGGCGGCGGTTAGGCAGCAGGTAATCCAGGTGGATTCAGAAGGAAGGAAGGAGGTAGCACAGCGTGCAACTCCCAGCTAGCAGATCAGGTACAGGACGAGATATACAAGCAAGGTAGTCACGTCCAGGAAAGCTATTTAAACCCGGCGGGCGGGACCAACAGGCGGTGATGTCACAGGAACCAGTATGGCCGAATGAAGCCAGGCTTAAGGGCAACAGTAAGGGCAAAGTCCGGAACACAGCAGAATAGGAACGATGCTTACAATTTTTCTCTGGTGAGCCATGGGCCAAGTTCAGTCCGGTTAGCAGTTGCTGCTGGTCCTCACTGAGATGAGTGAGGAGCTGAATGATGAGTTTAAGCAGCACCTGCAGCGGAATTAAGGGTCTGGGGCCTACCCTCTGGCTTCACTAGAGGGTCCATTTGTGGCTTTGGCGAAGATGCGCCTTGGAGTCCCTGCTGGGGAGCAAGACTTGCTTATACATGCGAACGTACCCAGGCAGGTGGGAGGAGTTAGTGTCCCCATGGTGCTGCCTGGTGTTCCCCAAGGTGAAGGGGTACGTCACTGTAGTGAGCAGACTAATGATTTAGTCCCTCGCACTCACGCCGAAACTTCGGTAATATCAGAGAAGCCGTGTCCCCCTGGTCGTGTGGAGGAAGACAACATGGGAGTGTATATTTCTTCCTCGCCCTCAGAAGGTACTATGTCAGCAGAGGTGATGGTTGGTGAGGTACCTGAGGGCATACCGGTGCTTGTTAACAGTGGAGCAGAAGTCAGTCCGGTGGACGCTCAGTTTGTCCAGACTCATTGTCTGAGGTGTGAGTCGCCGGACAAACCCTTAAGCGTCCAGGCCATTAACTCTGTCCCACTGAGCCGGGGGGGGGTTAAACCAAGTCGAGAAGACATTGTGCTGCATAGTGGACATCATGATGAGTCCCAGTTATACTACGTCTTTGAGGGAAATCCAGCACCTATCCTTGTTGGCCCCCCTTGGTCTAAAAAACACAACCCGGTCTTAGATTGGCAGACTAGGGAAGTAGTTAGCTGGGAGCAGTCATGTGAGGGCTGCTGCCTAGGGGCTACTGTCTCTGCCGTCTCTCTACAAACGTTCCCTTCCTCTCCAGTGAGAGCAGCGGAGGTGCTGCAGGAGAGTAGGGGCAAGGTTCAACACTCGCCATTAGCCAATCCTGAGAGGCGCAGACCTCGTAGTGGGAGGGGTTGGAGGATGGTTCCCTTGATGAATTGGGGGTGTGTGAGTGTGGTGACACAGGGGTACGCCTCTGTTGTCAGCTCCAGAAAGAGTTCACCGTATTGTGACAAACGAATGTGTGGCAATAAACGTTCAGGTCCAGACCTGTGTGTGAACGAGCATGTATGGGTTGCCACCAAAAACATCCAGTGGAAATGTGTTGCGGGAGTCTGGAATTCTCTGGTGATTGGGCCGTATTTGGTGTCGGCCATCATCGGCCCGGAGACTTACCAGCTGGAGTTACCCACAAACTTGCCCATACACACTGGTTCCCCAGATCGGCGCTTTGGAGAGGGGTGGTGCCTCCGGAACATACATTGCCAATACCAGCGGTGCTCGTTCGTCAGAAACCTGAAGTTCAGGTAGTTGTTGGGGTGAACTCTGGATCTGGGCGTCCCCACTGTAGGTGGGGTTTTTTTGGTGAAGAGCGGTCTTGAGGGTCCAGAGGCCCCTCATTGAGGGAGGGTACTGTCATGATCCAGGTTGGATTATGACAGATTTTGCACAAGTAACCTTTTTTTTTCCTTTAAGCTGTTGGCTTAAAGTTAGTTTTGCCCCCGGTGGCAATTAAGGTCATTACACTGTGGTTGTTTTAGTTCTACTTTTGCCCCCGGTGGCCGTTAGGGTCATTGCACTCTGGTTACTTTGGTTCAGTTGCCCCCGGTGGCTGCTGGTGTTATTGCATGTGATAATGAAGCAGGTGTGATTCCCTGGCTGCTACCTATAAAGGAGTAGCAGGTGGTCTCACTCAGGGTTGGTGTTTATTGCTCATTTCCAACCAAGTCTGGTGAAGGAAGGAACTACATAGAGGAGTTCCTGGCAGCTCAGGGGAGCTCTGGTGTAATAGCTTTAGGCGTAAGCTGAATTCAGGTGTCGAGCTTCAGAGGTGAAGCTGAACTTTGGTGTTATACTCTGTTGCTGGAAGCAATAGCAACAGAGCAAAGCTAAGTGGTGTTTTTCCCTGTTTGTTACTTTCCTTGTGTGTGTATTAGTGCAGTGGCGGGATTAGTTTCTGCACCGTCCAATTCACTAGAAAGGGATAGGTGCAGGGCGAGCTAGGGATTTGAGGTATCCAGCTCGTCACCAGGTGCGGAACCTGCCTAGGGATCATCAGGAGTGAAGGGACACTGACTCATGGGAGTGCAGAAGGTCTCCACGTCCCCATTCCCTATTGCAGGGCCCTCCATTGTAAATGTTTCCCCCATGTTTCCCTTAACTCTGTTTAAATTCACCCTGCTGGAGGCGGTGTATCCAGGGTCACGGGTGTTATAGAAATTCGCCCTGCTGGAGGCGGTGTATCCAGTCACATGTGACATTACAAAAAGTTATTTTTTAGCTACCCTTGCCATTCACTGGATTTTTTTTTCTATTGAAATGCATAGCTAGTACAATTGAATTCACAATTACAATTGGTCTATAGAGTATTAATATTCACCTTATGCTCGAGGATCACTAATTGGCTGGTTTGAAATAATAAAGCTTGTAAATACTCCTTAAAGGGAACCTGTCAGCAGGACAGTGCACAGTAACCTACAGACAGTATCAGGTCGGTGCCATTATACTGAATAAAATGATAACTTGGTTGATGAAATCCATCCTGTGGTTGTTCTTTAATCTTTCTTTGCAATTTTTAGTTAATGATATGCTCATGCCTCAGAGCTGGCCTGGAGAGGGGTTCTTTATGTGGTGCTCTGATTAGATATTCATAATGCAGACAGCTGACAGGTCAATGACTGATCCCTCACTGACCTGCCCTATAGTTTCTTCTAACTTCTGCAGGCTGGTGCCATCCGCGGCACCTGCTCTGCAGCAAAATCGCATGTTTCATGTCCCAACAATACATGCTCTTGATGTTATTCAGCTAGAGAAAAAAAAAATCAATTTGAAAATGGCGCCTGAGCATTAGCAAATATCGGTGTCTAGCTGTGATCCGATAGCTGATATTGCGCATGTGCCGGTGGCGCCATCTTACTAGAAAAGCAAAAAATTCCCCCTCCAAGATGGCACAGTCTGCGCAGCTCTCAGAGATAGCTGATAATTGTGTAGTCCAAACAATTGCCGATTCGATGAAATGATCTTTTAGTTTGCCAAAAAAAAATACCTTGTCATTATCAACAGCCCATCATCCTGTGTAAACGTGCTGCCTAGAGCAATGACAGTGTATGAACCCTGAATGATCTATTGCTGATCATTCAGGCCTTTAAATGACCACCGTACGGCAAACCTTTTGTCAACGTCAGTCATTAAACACTGTGCATCATGTGTTGGAAATGCACCTACAACCTATTAAAAGTTTTCTCAATATAAAAGGATTTACTTGAAACTTCTAATTCTAAAGCATTTAATGACCTGTTAGAAAATCGATGTACAACAGATAGGAGTCAAGTAGGGACTTGTTAGTAACTCAACACATTTAAGCATTTCCAGGTAAATGAGATGTTACAACGATGAGAATGACATATTTTGCAGAAACACAAGCTCCTAGCTGCTCAAAAACTTTACACTTGTCTGCAACAAGTTTCAAAGCAGGAAAACCACAATTTTAACCGCACAACCCGATTGTCTGCTTGCACCTGTATTCCCTGACACTACAGCAGTATCTGCTTCTTTCCTTCGTGCGAATGCTCACATACATTACTGCCAAAAATGACATTTAGCAACACTCACAGGAGCAAACCGGATTTTGCACTTATGTTTAATAATTTAAAGTTATCTTTATATCCTCCATGTAGATAGACAAGGGTCAGTTTACAAATTATCTATTTAGGGAACAGACCGTGAGAAAGTGTTTCAGACATGCATCTTCTTATGTTCACTAGTTCTGCATTCTGTTGTCAGTGGCTGAATCAGAGTTATGTTATTAGTCAGATGTCTAAGGCACCACAATGACTTAGACATCAGTTTTCAGTGATCTTTACTATAGTCAAGAATTTCCAGACGTCATTGTCACCAAGTCCTGGTGTATTCTGGTTTCACATGCAATGGGAGATTGATGATAAATCCTGTTTCATAAATATCAATTGAATTGAAGAAAATTTATTAAAATTATATGATTGCTCTGCGTAATCAATATAGTTTTAAAAAATATAAGATAAATTAGAAGATATGCAAAAGAAAATCAGTGATAAGATGAAGCTGTTGGATGTACATCGGCCTAGTGTTCAACTCTCTGAAATGGAGCTCGCCACTGCCTCTAACCACTGGGTAAAGATATATGAGATGGATTTTCAACCACTGAAACTCCCACAAGAAATCCGGCAAAATTACATATAGATAGGGTCAAGTATCAACTTTGCTTTCAGGCTCGTGCAGATACTTGACCCTATCTATAAAGTAGGCCATACCATAAATATTCATGTAATGTTACAGAATAAAGCAAAATATTGTGTTATTCTTATACCGTACTAGTGGATTGTTGGCTCCAACAGGGCCATAGAACATAATGTACACTTGGCCCTGTTCCAGTGCACCCAGCATTTGTTTGGATTAAAGTGCACTGGAAAAATAGAGTTCAGCATTGCCCCCGAAAGTGACATTATGGGTGTGTGGGAGACCTGGCCTCTGCTTTTCCTGCTCACTGTGGGATATCTCCAGACAATGTACATTGACAACGTGACCTGTTGCCTGTTCATCATTTCTCAGCAGAGCAGGCGAGGGATCGCACTGTTACTGTACATTAAAAAGAATATTACACAGTGCCAAGATCCTACTGAGCATAAGTCAGAATTGATAACATCCTCAGCAGAGCAGTGACTACTAGCCCAACCCCTGAGGTGGACATCACTGATGATGCTACTGCCTTCTGATGACGTTCAATTTGAGTATATCTGCATTTACAACAAGAAGTTGGTAAGGAAATAAATAAATCAGTTAAATAGAGTAGAGATAGAATGATAGGGGATTTTTAACTAAAGCATAATAAAAAAAATAAATGTAAGATTAAATCAGTGTTAATATAATTATAAATCACAATTGGAAATAAATGACCTTTAAGGGGTATATTATATTATTATTATTATTATTATTATTATTATTATTATACCAAAAGGACCTAAAGGGGCAAAGCCCCACTAGAATCGACCTCTCACTAACAGGCCAATAAAACTTAACTTTTAATAAACTAAATAAAACTTATTTTAATATATTACCCCATTATATAACAGCTAATATAATAATCATTGTTTTCCACAAGTAGTGTATATTACTCAATGTACATACAATAAGTATTGCTTATTTTGGGATATATTAAATACAGCACCCCAGGGTATCATCAACTGCAGGCAAATAGGACAAATAAAAGTAAACATGCAGCACAACATGTTTCACTGAAGCATCAAAGTCATCAGGGGATGAGACAGTCTGTTACGGACTGACTTGGTTGGAGTAGTGATATTGCAACCACTAGGGGCAGCACTGGGCAGGTACCATAGTCTGGAATAGTCAAGGAGTCCATACAAAGGAACAGCAATGTAGTTTGAAGGAATAAGCAGGACTCATAGTCAAGAAAGCCATAGGTCGTTTACCAGAAGCAGCAGTATCGTTTGAAGGAGGAGCAGAAGGAAGCTTGACTAAAGGCGGTAGCTCAATAATCACACAAGGAACTAAGAGCAAGGCCAGGTTTAAGTAGGGTGTGCAATCAGAATGAGCCAATCAGGAACTCAGGGTGGTAACTAACAAGAAACTCAGGGAGGAGACATCAGCAACAACATAGGTTCAAGTATTTGGATAAGCACGAAACTGTGCAGCGAGCTGAATAACTCAGAAATTAGAGCTGCCGACTGGTACACAGGAGCTGCTAGGTTCGAATCCTGACACAGTCACATCCCCTGTCCCTTCCATTAATGACAATGATGCCTTGATGAAACATGTTGGCGGGGACATGAAGGCCATTTCTCTCCAGTCACAACTTCCAGAATGAGAGATAACGATGATCCAGGCAGTTAAACGTAAAAGTCATTAGGGTCAAGATGGTAAACAAACACCTAAGAAAAGTCACTTGTTCTGCCACTGGTGTCTAAATATTAGTACCTTTTGTCATTTAGAAATATATAGATAAGATTTCCACAAAATAATTAAATGTACCCAGTACCCACAAATAGTTCTATAAAAACTAGGTAAAAATAATTAAGCTACAGTGGGGAAAATAGGTATTTGATACACTGCTGATTTTGCATGTTTTCCCACCTACAAATAATGGAGAGGTCTGTAATTTTTATTGTAGGTACACTTTAACTGTGTGAGACAGAATCAAAAGGTAAAAACTAGTGATGAGCGAACGTGCTCACCACTACTCGTTACTTGCCCGAGTATCACGGTTCTCGGTGTACTCGGCGAGCACCGAGCATTTCTGGGATTACTTGGCGGGGTCTCCGTCCAGCTTTTTTGGCAGACTTTACAGAGCCAATCACGATGCTGGGATTGCCTGCCAGACAATGAAATGCCACAGCCATCTTTGTTGTGGTCGTGTAGTGATTAGCTAGCTGCACAGCATCTTCAGGGGTATAAGACAGCGGATGCCGCCCTGCTCAGAGCACTCAGCTCCAGATTGAGATAGTGTAGGAAGAGCTGCTGCCTTGATAGGGTCAGAATTGGGGATTTATTAGTTAGTGTGGGGTCTACCATCTTAAATACTCACATTCAGCTAAACCAACAGTCCTTCTATGGACTAATTCCAGAGTATATAGATTCCAGTGTTAGGCAGGCAGGGTAGTGTATGTTGCTGTATACACATCAGTGCAAGGCCTGCAGACGCTGTATGTGTGTATATAGAACATTGCATACATCAAGAGGGTCCATTCCCTTCCTGTGTTCTGGTGCTGCTGCTACCTGTGGAATATATTAGCTGTATATAGCTAGCCCCAGGTGTAATTGGAATACAGGCCACACATTTTTTTTGGTGTGGTATCGCAATGATAGCTCATATCTGTGCATGCTCAAAGTTTGGCCAGTTTACGGCTTTTTTTCTCTTTTTTGCCTGGCTGTCAGTTTTGGTTAAATACAGCAGCATTTAAGCAAAAAAAATACAGGTCACACATTTTTTGGTGTGGTATCTCCGTGGCGGTTCATATCTGTGCGTGCTCAAAGTTTGGCTAGTTTACGTTTTTTTTCTCTTTTTGGCCTGGCTGTCAATTTTGGTTAAATACAGCAGTATTAAGCCCCAAAAAAACAAAACAGGCCACACATTTTTTGGTGTGGTATCTCCATGCCAGCTCATATCTGTGCGTGCTCAAAGTTTGGCCAGTTTATGTTTTTTTTCTCTTTTTGGCCTGGCTGTCAGTTTTGGTTACATACAGCAGTATTTAGCCCCCCAAAAAATACAGGCCACACATTTGTTGTAGTGGTTTCTCCGTGGGAGCTCATATCTGTGTGTGCTCAAAGGTTTGCCAGTTTATGGCGGTTTTCTTTTTTTTGCCTGGCTGTCACTGTCGTTATATCCAGCAGTCTTTTGTATCCAAAAAATATAAAAAAATTTATACAGTCTGTTATCTCAGGCTGAGGCCTGGTCTATCTGTGGTGGAAAAATCTTCGCTTTGCATGCATACATATCACATCTAATTTTTCTTGAAATAAATCCATTTGTATTGAGCTTTTCAAATATTTCAGTATTCCATTTAAAATGGGCAAGGCAAAGGTTGAGGAAGTGGATGTGATGCTGATGGTGCATGCAGAGGATGAGGCCGCGGCCAAGCTGAAAGTGGGCCACAGCAAAGACCCACATCTTCGCACTTGACCTTCCTGTCCCAGTTTCTAGGGGACCGCACCACACCACTATTGAAGCCAGAGTAGTGTGCAACAGTTGTTTGTTGGATAGCGGATAATGCTTCCAGTCACTTAGCCACCACCACCACCACCACGTCTTCCACATGGTCAAGTCTGAGTAGCCATGAGTGTGGACTGGATATTACTCACCCTGATCCTCCTTCCTCCCACCATGCTGAGTGCCCTGAGACAACTGATCCCACACTCGGACACTCCGAAGAGCTGTTCAGTTTCCCATTTGGAGATTCGTGCCTCTCGCCTGCTCCACTTGAAGCGGGCAAGATGATATTCCATGTAGTGATGCACAAATCTTTGAGCAGCCATTGTCACAACAGGAGGATGATGATGAGACACAATTGCCGGAAAGTCAGGAGGAGGAGCAGGGTGCGTATGTGGAAGATGAGGTGGTGGATGACAGTGACTGACCCAACCTGGCAGGAGGACGTTCAGAGCGAGGACAGCATACATGGGGAAGGAGGCATATCACCCTAACAGGCAGGAAGAAGCAGTGTGGTGGCCAGAGACAGAAGGCGCCCATCCGTAACACCAACAGGACAGAAGTTTCCATTCCTACTGTTAGATCTTCCCGAGTCTGTTTTTTTTAAAGACTTTACCGACAACCCCAAACAGGCCATTTGCAGCACTTGCCATGCCCGCATCAGCAGGGGTAGCAAAACTACCACCCTGACCACCACCAGAATGATTAGACACAAGGCAGCAAAGCACCCAACTTTGTGGGCCGAACCCCAGGAACACTGTCTGCAGGTGACAACACTGTTTCTTCCACTGTTTTGCGTACAAGCCAATCCCCAGTTCACCATGCCTGTGAAGATGCCTCGGGCCCTGCATCTGTTGTTGCCCACAGTTAACCAGCACCATCATCAAGCCCGTCCATGTCCTTGTCCCAGCCCAGCCTTGAGTTGTCTATACCCCAGTCATTGGAACGCAAGCCAAAATACACAGCCAATGCCCCACAGGCTACAGTACTTCATTCGCACATTTCTCATCTGCTTACGATCGAAATGTTGCCTTTTAGGCTTGTTGAGACAGAAGCTTTCCGTAACCTGATGGCGGCAGCCGTCCCAAGGTACTCGGTCCCCAGTCACCTCTATTTCTCCCGTTGTGCATACCGGCATTACACCAGCATGTGTCCCACAACATTACCCATGCCCTCAACAATGCTGTTACTGGGATAGTCCACCTAACCACGGACACGTGGATAAGTGTCTGTGGGCAGGGACGGTAAATCTCACTGACGGCACAATGGGTTAATATAGTGGAAGCTGAGTCACTGTCGACCTTGGGATGGAACACATCCTCCCCGCGCTGAGGATTGCGGGCCCTACATCAGTCAGGGTTGCCCCTACAGTCTACAGCTCCTGCATCTCCTCCTCCTCCTCTTCAGCCTCCATCTCTGAAATGAACACATCAGTCAGAAGCTGGAAGCACTGCAGCACTGTCTCAGCCATGTGGCAACAGGCTGTGCTGAAGCTAATCTGCAAAGGTGACAAAAAGCACAATGCAGAAGAGTTGTGGACAGCCCTGAAAGAGCAGTGAGATATTTGGCTGACTCCACTGAACCTACAGCCAGGCATGACCGTGTGTGACAAAGGCCGGAACCTGGTGGCGGCTATGAGGCAAGGTGAACTCACACACATTTACCTTGCCTGGCCCATGTGCTTAACCTCGTTGTTCAATGTTTTCTCATAAGCTACTCGGTGCTGCCGGATCTGCTAGTGAAAATACACCGTCTGTCTGCCCATTTTAGAAAGTCAGCTACAGCTTCAGCCGCCCTTGCTGGGCTTCAGCAGTGTTTGCAGCTTCTGGATCACGACTGGTGTGTGATGTCCCCACACATTGGAATTCTACACTGCATATGTTGGAAAGGGTTTGTGAGCAGAAGTGGGCAGTTGTTGACTACCAGCATCAACATGGCCGTCGATATTCAGTTGCGACTCCACACATCAGACCTCAGGAGTGGACATGGATGTCAGACATATGTACAATCCTCCAGAACTTTGAGGACTGCACCAAGATGGTGTGTGGCGATGATGCCATAATTAGCGTCACCATCCCGCTTCTCAGCATTCTGAAAACCTCTCTGCTCACAGTTAAAGATGTTGCATTACAGGCAGACCATGAGGGCATGGAGCAAGGAAACATACAGGATGATTACACTCAGCCTAGCCTCATGTCGTCGCAATGTGGATTGGTAGACAATGAGGAGGAGGGGGAGGAAGAACAGGAGCTACTTTCATGCGCTGTAGAAGTACTACAAGCACAGCTGTCATTCTGTCTGTTCAGTGGGGATGGCCTAAGGACAGGGAGGAGGAGGATGAGGATGAGGAGGAGGAGGACAGCATGGTCAGCCATCCTGTTGGTGAGGACACACAAGTCTTGCCTGTTAGCAGTCTGGCACGCATGGCTGGCTTTATGTTGCGCTGTGTTTCCCGTGACCCTCGCATTATAAACATTTTCGGTGAGGTGACACTCATTATTGGTTGGTGACACTTCTAGACCCACGCTACAAGGAGAACTTTCAATCTCTTCTTCCAGTGGCAGAGAGATGTACAAAAATGTTACTGTACCATAGGGCCCTTGTAGCGGAGTTACTGAAAAAATTTCCATGTGAGAATGCTGGCAGCAGACATCAGAGTTTGTTGCACAGCCAAGGAGTCCAAGCGAGAGAGACAGAAGTACAATCCAGCTCAGGCAGGAAAACAATGGCAAAGTTCTGGGACAGTTTTCTCAGACCCTCCCATTTGTGCCGCCACAGAGGCAAGGAGTGGTCTTGAAGCAATTGCCGGGGAAGCCACCACCGTGCATGGAGACTACGGTACACAAGATGAGGTGCAAACGACAAAAGGTTAATTTATTGACAGGCAAGGAATGAAGTGATAGAAAAGTGTCAACGGGGATATGCAATGACAATAGACGATTTACAAGAGTGATATTCTTTAGCTGGGCCGTCAAATAGCATGGTGGTCTGTTATGATTGCGTCACCGTAGGAGGCAAAAACAGAAATGCTAGCTAAGTCCAGAAAACCAGAGAAGTTGGCAACTATCAGATTGCAGACCCCTGAACCTATCAACACAACTAGCAGTAGCCGTGGGGGGTTCCTACGATGACCTAGACCCCTCGATCACAGCCGGAGAGATATATAGGCCTAAAGAAGGAAAGGGGAAATCTAACTGCCCCAGAGCAGACCCCAAAGCAATAGGCAGCCCCCCACATATAATGACGGTGAAGCAAGATGAAAACACTTACACAGACAGAAAGACAGGCTGAGCAAAGACGGGGCCCAAAAACTACCTAGATAGGAACGGATAGGAAGGCTGCTGTCTGCAATCTGCCAAAACCCTATCAGAGACAAAAGCCAACAAGCTGATATAAAAATGGCCCTGAAGCAACTAAGCTTCAAAAACTAAATCAGCACTCAGGTACTTTCAGAAGACAGAGCTAATGGAACACTGCACACTCCAGCAGGGAGTGGCAGAATCCAAAAAGCAAGAAAAACAAAAACAAATCTTAAATGCAAAAAGGCAAAACAGAAAACTTAGCTTAAGGAGAGCAGGAATCAGACTGGTGTCCAAGAGTCCACAGAGAAATCACCCGCAGGGCAGAAAGGGCGTAGGCTGCCTTAAATCCAGTCAGTGACTCCACTCAGCCAATCGTCTTCATTAGTCCCAGGTGCCTGATAATCAGGCTCACTACCTTCCTTCACTAGAATAGGGAGTTCACCAGGCCTCAGTGACAGAGGGGAAAATGAACTCACAACAGTACCCCCCCTTGAGGAGGGGTCACCGAACCCTCAACAACACTACCAGGGCAATCAGGGTGAGCCCGATGAAAGGCACGCACCAATCTTTTGGCATGAATATCAGAGGCAGAGACCCAGGAATTATTCTCCTGACCATAACCCATCCACTTAACCAAATACTGGAGTCTCCGTCTAGCCAGACGGGAATCCAGAATTTTCTCTACCTCATATTCCAAGTTACCTTCAACCAATACAGGGTCCGGAGGTGCCACCTCAGGCACAACTGGCTCAACAAACCTCTTCAACAAGGACTTATGGAACACATTATGGATCTTAAATGTGACAGGAAGAGCCAAACGAAAAGAGACCGGATTAATAATCTCCAAAATCTTGTAAGGTCCAATAAATCTAGGCTTAAACTTAGGAGAAGCCACCTTCATAGCAATATTTTTTGATGATAACCACACCATATCACCAATCTTAAACTGGGGACCAATGGTCCTATGTCGATTGGAAAACCGCTGGGCCTTTTCCTGGGAGAGAGATAACTTATCCACCACTTGGTCCCAGATCTGGTGCATTCTCTCCACCACAGTGTCAACACCTGGGCAGGCAGAGGGTTCCACCTGCCCTGAAGAAAATCGAGGTTGAAACCCAAAGTTACAAAAAAAAGGTGACATCAAAGTGGCAGAACTGGCTCTATTATTTAAAGCAAATTCGGCCAAGGGCAAAAATGAAACCCAATCATCCTGATCAGCGGAAATAAAACATCTCAAATACGACTCCAAGGTCTGGTTTGTTCTCTCTGTCTGCCCATTGGTCTGAGGGTGAAAAGCAGAGGAGAAGGACAACTGAATTCCCAACTTGGAACAGAACGTCCTCCAAAATTTAGAGACAAATTGAACTCCTCTGTCAGATACAATGTTCTCAGGAATCCCGTGCAAGCGAACCACCTGTTGCAAAAACAGGGGCACCAACTCAGAGGAAGATGGCAACTTAGGGAGTGGTACAAGATAGAGTTGAGCGACTTTTGGTTTTTTAGGGTCGCGTTTCGTTTCGTGAAACCCGACTTTTCCAAAAGTCGGGTCGAGCAAGATCGTCCGATTATAGGGAAAAGTCGGGGTCGTCCCGAAACACGAAACCCAATGTAAGTCAATGGGGAATAAAAGTCGGCAGTGAGAGGAGGACAGGAAACACACCTACAGTGCCCATTTGAATGCCAAAAGCATCAATTCTTCTTACTTAAGCTTGTCAACCTTAATTAACTTCATAATACAAGTTACACACTGAAAAATGGGGGTTATTTGGCTAAATTTGTGGGGGGGAGGGCTGGCTGTAGGTTTTCATGTGCCCTGGGCGAAAGAGCGCCCCTTTAACACATACCACAACTCATCATGCTCCGATACGGCAGATAAATAGCGGTATAGTACAATGAAAAATACCTCACTTTTTACATCTCATGACGAGGCCCATCTATTTCTCCATACAGAATCATTGGTCCCATATAATGTTTGAAACAGTATATGATGAGCTCCACATAATGCTTCAGTATATGTTGGTCCCCATGGATGAAGCTCCACTGTCCTATGGGCCCAAATAATGCTGCAAACATAATGGGCCCCATTTCTAATGCTCTAGTGTATAATGGGCCCTGTAAATGCTGCTCCAGTGTCTGATGTCCACCTTTGGAATGTTCCAGTGTATGGTGGGCCCCATCTATCATTCTCCAGAGTATAGTGCTCCCCAAAAATTGCTGTCCCAACATTGAAAACAATCAAATAAGTCTCCTCGCTAGGGAATCCCTGTACTTGTCTGGACAGGTGCTGTAGCTTGCTTAACAGCTCGCCAGCCGTTCTCACGCCCAGTATGGATTGCACGTGATTACACAAAGGTTAGAAAAGGTACCATATCCCTGGATAACATGTATGGATAGCGTACACATTCAAAATATATGTCTCAGGAGGCAGGCTCAGACGGTGTCAGGCCCAGTATGGATTGCACGTGATTGCACAAAGGTTAGAAAGGGTACCGTATCCCCGGATAACATGTATGGCTAGCGTACACATTCAAAATATATGTCTCAGGAGGCAGGCTCAGACGGTGTTAGGCCCAGTATGGATTGCACGTGATTGCACAAAGGTTAGAAAGGGTACCGTATCCCCGATAACATGTATGGATAGCGTACACATTCAAAATATATGTCTCAGGAGGCAGGCTCAGACGGTGTTAGGCCCAGTATGGATTGCACGTGACTGCACAAAGGTTAGAAAGGGTACCGTATCCCCGGATAACATGTATAGATAGCGTACACATTCAAAATATATGTCTCAGGAGGCAGGCTCAGACGGTGTTAGGCCCAGTATGGATTGC
Source organism: Dendrobates tinctorius (assembly GCF_039654945.1). Classification (NCBI taxonomy): domain Eukaryota; kingdom Metazoa; phylum Chordata; class Amphibia; order Anura; family Dendrobatidae; genus Dendrobates; species Dendrobates tinctorius. The sequence goes on along the minus strand of NW_027361675.1, from coordinate 21,275,916 downwards.
ACGTGATTGCACAAAGGTTAGAAAGGGTACCGTATCCCCGGATAACATGTATGGATAGCGTACACATTCAAAATATATGTCTCAGGAGGCAGGCTCAGACGGTGTTAGGCCCAGTATGGATTGCACGTGATTGCACAAAGGTTAGAAAGGGTACCGTACCCCCGGATAACATGTATGGATAGCATACACATTCAAAATATATGTCTCAGGAGGCAGGCTCAGACGGTGTTAGGCCCAGTATGGATTGCACGTGATTGCACAAAGGTTAGAAAGGGTACCGTATCCCTGGATAACATGTATGGATAGCGTACACATTCAAAATATATGTCTCAGGAGGCAGGCTCAGACGGTGTCAGGCACAGTATGGATTGCACGTGATTGCACAAAGGTTAGAAAGGGTAACGTATCCCCGGATAACATGTATGGATAGCGTACACATTCAAAATATATGTCTCAGGAGGCAGGCTCAGACGGTGTCAGGCACAGTATGGATTTGACGGCCCAGATTACACAGCGGAGGAGCAGGGAGAGGTAAAGATTGCAAATGCTGGGGCCCTGCCCAAGCAAGGGGGGCCCACTCGTGGGCGTCGGTACTGGCACTGGGCCCCTCATAGTACAGCGGTGTGTCTGACGGCGGGTGTGCACCACCACCGTCAGAGACACTTGATTGCACTTTGAGGGACCCTGTGCCAGTGCCCGCGCCCAAGAGTCGGCCTACCCACCTGTCCAGGGCAACGGCACTCGCACGGTGTCGTGCGGTAGGTGGTGACCCCGGCCATGGGGGGGGAGGCAGCACAGTTAGGGAGTTTTAGAAAGTGGCATATGTTGATGTTGGACATTCAGCTGATGCAAAAGGCGAAATAGGTGAAGTACCAGGAAGAGGTGGACCAAAGCAAGCCATTTTTCTGTCACCCTATGTGTCATCAGGGGAAGGTGGGACAAAATCCTTGGAAACCCATGCGTGGTTCATTTTAATGAAGGTTAGATCATCCACATTTTGGGTTGACAGACGGGTCCTTTTTTCTGTCAGGATTGATCCAGCTGCACTGAAGACTCTTTCCGATAGCACACTTGCAGCTGGGCAAGCGAGCTCCTGTAAGGCATATTGGGCCAATTCAGGCCAGGTGTCCAGTTTAGCGGCCCAATAGTCAAAGGGGAATGACCTGTATGGGAGAACATCGATATGGGAGGAAAAGTAGTTTGTAACCATAGTTGACAACTGCTGTCTCCTGTCACTTTCCATCGATGCAGTATTACCAGTTGTGTGAGCGGTATTTGAAAAATCAGTCCACAACATTGTCATGAAACCCCTGTCTCCAACGCCACTTCTGCTGTGTGCACCACGAACACCTCTGCCAAGCTGCCCAAGGCCCGTACGGCTCGTGTGAGAACCATCACCGCTGCTGTGTGCTGGGAATGCCTCAAGCAACCGATTTACCAGAGTTTCTTGTTTATTAGCCAATATTAGGTCAAGGTTCTCCTGTGGCATGATGTTTTGTAATTTGCCTTTATAGCGTGGATCCAGGATGCTGGCCAACCAGTAGTCGTCATCGTTCATCATTTTGGCAATGCGGGGGTCCCTTTTTATGATCCGCAAGGCATAATCTGACATGTGGGCCAATGTTCCCGGTGTCAATGATGCACTGCGAGTGCTGGGTGGAGGAGCACTTTCTGGCAAATCCACATCCCTCCAGTCACGCACAAACCCTGTACCAGACCTTGCCACGCCAACATTTTCACTTGCCCCACGAGATGCATCCTCCTCCCCTAAGTAATCATCCCCATCATCCTCCTCCTCTTCTTCCTCCACCTCGTCCAGGAGAGGTCCCTGAGCAGACAATGGCTGAATGTCATCAAGGATTCCCTCCTCCTCTTCCTCCTCATCAACATTGGCTGCAGACGCCTGCTCCTTAAGGTGCGTCAAAGTTTGCATGAGCAGACGCATAAGTGGGATGCTCATGCTTAGGATGGCGTCATCTGCGCTTACCAGCCGTGTGCATTCCTCAAAACACTGAAGGACTTTACAAAGGTCTTTCAGCTTCGACCACTGCACGCCTGTCAACTCCATGTCTGCTCTCAAAGTGCCTGGCCGTGTATCCTCCCACAAATGCATTATGGCCTGCCTCTGCTCGCACAGCCGCTCCACCATGTGCAGGGTGGAGTTCCACCTTGTTGCAATGTCGATAATGAGGCGGTGGTTGGGAAGGTGGAGCAATCGCTGCAGCTTCTGCATACGAACGGAGTGTACAGGCGACCGGCGGATGTGCGCTCACAGTCTTCGCACCTTCTGGAGCAGGGCTGTTAACTCCGGATAATTTTTGAGGAAGCACTGCACCACCAGGTTCAAGGTGTGAGCCAAGCAAGGTATGTGGCTGAGTTTTGAAAGGGCTATGGCTGCCACAAAATTACGGCCGTTATCACTAACTACCTTGCCTGCCTCAAGATGTACACTGCCCAGCCATGACTCAGTTTGTCGCTTCAAGTACTCGGCCAGCACCTCGGCGGTGTGTCTGTCGCCCAAACACATCATCTGCAACACAGCCTGCTGACGCTTTCCACTAGCTGCTCGATAGGGGGACACATCGTGTGCAACAGTGGCAGCTGCAGATGGAGTGCTCGTACGACTGCGCTCTGTGGACGAGCTTTCGCTTCTGGAGGAGGAGGAGGAGGAGGAGGGTCGAACGCCTACAGCCAACTGTTTCCTATACCGTGGGCTAGGCAGCACTGTCCCACCACCGCTGTCCCCTGTGGACCCTGCATCCACCACATTAACCCAGTGCGCAGTGATGGACACGTAACGGCCCTGGCCATGCCGACTGGAGGATGCATCAGTTGTGAGGTGCACCTTTCCGCTCACTGACTGCTTGAGTGCATGGACAATGCGGTCTTTCACATGATGGTGGAGGGCTGGGATGGCTTTGCGAGAGAAGAAGTGGCGACTGGGTAGGTCATAGCGTGGTACTGCATAGGCCATGAGTTCGCGGAAAGCTGTGCTTTCCACCAACCGAAAGGGCATCATCTCAAACGAGATTAGTTTGGCAATGTGGGCGTTCAAACCCAGCGTACGCGGATGAGAGACTGAGTACTTTCTTGACCTACTCATAGTGTCTGGGAGGGTGAGCTGGACTTGAGAGCTGCATATGGTGGAAGTAGCGGTGGACAGGGCGGACTGAGAGAGGGTTGATGATGGTGATGGAGTTGGTGTTCTTTCTGATGGCCTAGAATCAGTCTTTCGTTGATATAACAGTGGGATTCCCTGACTGCTGTGGTCTTGCAACGACACCTCAACATTTGCTGCTGTGCTAACCGGTGGGCTTACAGTGGGGGAAACAATGTAGCGTTGCTGACTACCTTCGTTGTGATCAGTTGCACATGTGGCACTTGAGGTTTGGTGTTGTCCACGCTTGCAAGTGCATGCTGGTTAAATGTCTAAGCATGCAACTGGTATTCAAATTTTTCAGATTTTTCCCTCGCTAAAGGTCTTTGCGCACTTCTTACAGATAACCTTGGCCTGATCATGAGAATTTTGTTCAAAAAAGTGCCACACTGCACTCTTCCTACTTTGGCAGACATTTTGCGGCCTAGCACGCTGTGATCTTTTGACCCTCTGGACAAGCTGTCCAGCAACTCTTTTGATGTTTGGAACCTGTCTTTGGAGTGCTCCGGGCCTGCCAGATAACAGCTGTTGCGATGTCAATGTCTGCTGTGGATGCTCCTCATCTGAGCTATTGGAAGCAGCACCCTCTTCCCCCAATGGATGCCAATCTGGGTCAACAACTGGGTCATCCATCACCTCCTCTTCTATGTCATGTGCACCTTTCTCTGTGTCACCGTGTATGGTGGTATAGTGTGCGGGAAGGGGCACCTGAGTCTCATCAGGGTCAAAATCTGGCTCTGTACACTGCGAGGACAATGTAGTGCTCTGAGTGAATGTACCAGCAGAATCATCCATCAGCGGCTGTGCATCAGTGCACTCCATGTCAGATTCATCTTGGCCTGGGTAATTCACCATTTCACTTGATAATCCAGGCATGGTATGTGAAAACAGCTCCATGGAGTAATCAGTAGTATGGCCTGCGTCATCCTTCAATCTTGGTTGGGGTGAAGGACACAAGGAAAGGTGTGGTTCATGAACATGAGCCTCCAATGACGACTCAGTGCTTTTACTTTTTACAACTGAAGAAGAGGAGGCGATAGAGCTGGAGGCTGAGTCAGCAATGTAAGACAAAACTTTTTCCTGATGCTCTGCCTTTAAAAGCGGTTTGCCAACTCCTAGAAAACTAAGCGTTCGAGGCCTTATGTAGCCAGACGATGACGCAGGGTCAGCACCTCCTGCATTCGGTCCTATTTTGCTCTTGCCACTACCATCAGATCCACCACCAACACCATCATTACCAGCTGCCAACCCCCGCCCAATTCCACAGCCTCTTCCACCAGCCTTCCTCATTTTTGGGAGAAATGTAGACAAAATCCAACAAACTATATAGTAATGTAAAACAAGGTACAAGGTGTCTATAGGACAGGGGAGATTTAGAATTTCTGCACACACTTGTGGACAGTGGACACTTTTGGATTGTGTGAGGCCCACTGATATCTGAGCGCTATGTGACAGGCTCGATGGCACAGCTGCCTGTGACCAAAGTGACGAGAGGATAATGGAGATTTTGAATCTCTGCGCATACTTTTGGACACTGGACACTTGTGGATTGTGTGAGGCCCACTGATATCTGAGCGCTATGTGACAGGCTCGATGGCACAGCTGCCTGTGACCAAAGTGACGAGAGGATAATGGAGATTTTGAATCTCTGCGCACACTTTTGGACACTGGACACTTGTGGATTGTGTGAGGCCCACTGATATCTGAGCGCTATGTGACACGCTCGATGGCACAGCTGCCTGTGACCAAAGTGACGAGAGGATAATGGAGATTTTGAATCTCTGCGCACACTTTTGGACACTGGACACTTGTGGATTGTGTGAGGCCCACTGATATCTGAGCGCTATGTGACACGCTCGATGGCACAGCTGCCTGTGACCAAAGTGACGAGAGGATAATGGAGATTTTGAATCTCTGCGCACACTTTTGGACACTGGACACTTGTGGATTGTGTGAGGCCCACTGATATCTGAGCGCTATGTGACACGCTCGATGGCACAGCTGCCTGTGACCAAAGTGATGAGAGGATAATGGAGATTTTGAATCTGCGCACACTTTTGGACACTGGACACTTGTGGATTGTGTGAGGCCCACTGATATCTGAGCGCTATGTGACAGGCTCGATGGCACAGCTGTGACAAAAGTGACTAGAGGATAAGGGAGATTGGATTGCTTTTAAAAAAGCAGTTTGCGGAGCAGTGGGTAAACAGCAATGCCAGCGTGTCAGGAAGCCTTAGAAGGCAGCCCAACAACCAACACCACTGATACACCACAATATAGCCTCCCCTTGCACTGCACACACAGTGACTTGTGTGTTGTGCAGGCCAAATCGCTAGCAGCAGAAGAAGTTTTTTTGTCTTCTTCCCTGCCTAACGCTCTCCCTACAGAATCAGCAGCAACCTCTCCCTATACTAAGATCGGCAGAAGTAAGATGGCGGTCGGCGTGCACGCCCTTTTATACCCCCTGTGACGCCCACCAAAGCAAGCCAATCACTTGCATGCCTTCTGAAAGATGGTGGTGACCCGTGCCTAGGTCATCACGTTGCCCACAGTGTCCATGGATCCTGATTGGCTGAAAAAGAGTGCAAAACAAACTTTTGAAACGCGACTTTGGCGCGTAAGTCGCCGACCTCGTGGCCGACCTCATCCTAGGGTCGGGTTTCGTTTCATGAAACCCGACTTTGCCAAAAGTCGGCGACTTTTGAATTTTTTCGACCCGTTTCGCTCAACTCTAGTACAAGATGAACCATCTTAGAGGACCTATCACAAATCACCCAAATAACAGTCATTCTTTGAGAGACCGGCATATCAGAGATGAAATCCATTGAAATATGGGTCCATGGCCTCCTGGGGACCGGCAAAGGCATCAACAACCCACTAGAGTGAGAACAAGATTTAGACCGGGAGCAAGTCCCACAGGACTGCACAAAATTCCTGACATCATGAGACAAGGTGGGCCACCAAAAAGAGCGAGTTACCAGATCTCTAGTACCAAAAATACCCGGATGACCAGCCAATGCAGAGCAATGAACTTCAGACATCACTCTCTTCTTCCACTGGTCAGGAACATACAACTTTCCACTGGGGCAATGCTCAGGTTTGTCCTCCTGGAACTCTTGTAGAGCAAGTCTCAAATCGGGCGAGATGGCAGAAAGAACTACCCCTTCGCCTAAGATGGTAGCAGGCTTGGTCACCACAGGAGAATCAGCAAAGAAACTCCAGAGAGGGCGTCTGCCTTGACAGTCTTAGTTCCAGGAAGGAAAGAGACCACAAAATCAAAACGTGTAAAAAACAAGGCCCACCTAGCCTGTCTAGGGTTCAAGCGTTTAGCCGACTCTAGGTAAATCAAATTTTTGTGGTCAGTGAGGACCACAACTTGATGTTTGGCTCCCTCCAACCAATGTCTCCACTCCTCAAATGCCCATTTCATGGCCAACAGTTCCCGATTCCCCACATCATAGTTACGTTCAGATGAAGAGAACTTTCGGGAAAAGAAAGCACAGGGATTCATTTTAGATGTTACCGGATCCTTTTGGGACAACACTGCTCCTGCACCAATCTCAGAAGCATCCACCTCTACCTGAAACGGGAGTGAGACATCAGGTTGCCGCAGAACCGGGGCGGAGGTAAATCTACACTTCAGCTCCTGAAAGGAAGCAACCGCCTCCGGAGACCAATTCAACACATCCGCACCCTTCCTGGTCAGGTCAGTCAATGGTTTGGCAATACTAGAAAATTTTGCTATAAATTTCCGATAAAAATTAGCAAAACCCAAAAACTTCTGGAGGGCCTTCAAAGAAGTGGGCTGAACACAATCATAAATGGCCTGTACCTTGGCCGGGTCCATTTCAATAGTTGACGGAGACAAAATAAATCCCAAAAAAGAAATCCTCTGTACTCCAAAAAGGCATTTTGATCCTTTGACATACAGAGAATTCTCTCTCAAGATCCGGAACACAGTCCGAATATGTTCCACATGAGCATCCCAATCCTTGGAGAAGATCAAAATATCGTCCAGATAGATAATCAAAAATTTATCGACAAAGTCTCGGAAAATATCGTTCATGAAGCACTGGAAGACAGAAGGGGCATTAGTGAGCCCAAAAGGCATCACCAGGTACTCAAAATGTCCCTCCGGAGTATTAAACGCCGTCTTCCATTCATCCCCCTGCTTAATGCGGATAAGACTATACGCCCCCCTGAGGTCAAGCTTGGTAAACCAGCAAGCACCTCTGACTCTAGAGAATAGATCCGAAATCAGGGGTAACGGATACTGATATTTAATAGTAATTTTATTGAGGGCACGATAATCAATACAAGGCCTTAAAGAACCATCCTTCTTGGCCACAAAAAAAAAAACGGCACCTAAGGGTGAAGAGGATGGTCTAATATGACCCTTCTCCAACGCCTCCTTAATATAGGACTGCACAGCCTCGTGCTCGGGTACAGATAAATTGAAGAGCCAACCCTTAGGAAATTTACACCCCGGGTTTAGTTCAATTGCACAGTCATAACTCCTATGAGGAGGCAAGGACGCAGACTCATTCTTACTAAATACATCATAGAAGTCCGCCAAATAGTCAGGAACCTCATGCGACTGAGGAGAGGTGGAAAAACCCGGAGCCTCACTAAAGGTACACCGGCAACCCCAACTCACCACAGACACAGACTTCCAATCCAAAACTGGATTATGAATCTGCAACCAGGGAAACCCCAGAACAACGGCATCATGCAGACCATGCAACACCAAAAATCTGCAATTTTCTTGGTGGTCTGGGGTGACCCGCATGACCAACTGGGTCCAAAACTGAGGTTTATTTTTAGCCAGAGGGGTAGCATGAATCCCCCTCAAAGGGATAGGCGTCTGCAGAGGTGTCAACGGAAATCCACAACGTTTAGCAAAATCCAAGTCCATTAGGTTTAGCGCTGCTCCCGAATCCACAAAAGCCTTGGCGGAAAATGTGGACAGGGAACAGATCAGAGTAATCGCCAAAAGAAACTTAGGCTGAACCACACCAACAGAAAACATGTGTGCAAAGCGTTTCTCATGTTTAGGACAAACAGAAATAATATGTGAGGCATCTCCACAGAAAAAACACAGCTTATTGCGCCTTCTGAATCCCTGACGTTGCGCCTTAGACAAAACTCTATCACATTGCATAGGTTCAGATGTCTGTTCAACCGGTGGCAACACCTCTCATGTAATCCTGCGTTCACGCAAACGCCGATCAACCTGAATGGCTAAAGACACAGAATCATCCAGACCAGAGGGAACAGGAAATCCCAAACCCTTCCGAAAGAGAGCAGCCAAGGCACTATCATTCCAGGTAGTAAGGACCGCCCACTTTCGGAACTTTTGACAGTACAACTGCAGATTCTCGACCCTGGTTCAATGCTAACAGGGTCTTTTCAGCCTGATCAATAGCATTAGGTTCGTCGTACAGCAACCCTAAGGCTTGAAAAAATGCGTTCACATTAGTCAGAATAGGGTCATCTGGTTTCAAAGAAAACGCCCAATCCTGAGGATCGCCGCGCAGCAAAGAGATGACAATTTTAACCTGCTGCGCGGGGCTCCCTGACGAGTTAGGCTTCAAAGCAAAAAATAATTTACAATTATTTTTGAAACTCAAAAATTTAGATCGATCCCCAAAAAATACATCAGGTGTTGGGGATCTTTGGTTCAACAGCATGTGAACGAGCAAGATAGGCGGAAATTCCTCGCACTTCAGCAGCGAGCTGCTCCACACGATCAGACACTAGCTTTATCTCCATTGAGAGAAAAAAAATTCCCCCTACGGCCTCAGAGATATAGAGGAAAGAATATGCACACTCCTTTTTTTTTTTTTTTTTAAACACAATTCTTTCCTGCTATTGAGTACCCCAGGATCTGCGGTTAGGCGGGTGATTCTGTTATGACTGAGTCACCGTAGGAGGCAAAAACAGAAATGCTAGCTAAGTCCAGAAAACCAGAGAAGTTGGCAACTATCAGATTGCAGACCCCTGAACCTATCAACACAACTAGCAGTAGCCGTGGGGGGTTCCTACGATGACCTAGACCCCTCGATCACAGCCGGAGAGATACACAGGCCTAAAGAAGGAAAGGGGAAATCTAACTGCCCCAGAGCAGACCCCAAAGCAATAGGCAGCCCCCCACATATAATGACGGTGAAGCAAGATGAAAACACTTACACAGACAGAAAGACAGGCTGAGCAAAGACGGGGCCCAAAAACTACCTAGATAGGAACGGATAGGAAGGCTGCTGTCTGCAATCTGCCAAAACCCTATCAGAGACAAAAGCCAACAAGCTGATATAAAAATGGCCCTGAAGCAACTAAGCTTCAAAAACTAAATCAGCACTCAGGTACTTTCAGAAGACAGAGCTAACGGAACACTGCACACTCCAGCAGGGAGTGGCAGAATCCAAAAAGCAAGAAAAACAAAAACAAATCTTAAATGCAAAAAGGCAAAACAGAAAACTTAGCTTTAGGAGAGCAGGAATCAGACTGGTGTCCAAGAGTCCACAGAGAAATCACCCGCAGGGCAGAAAGGGCGTAGGCTGCCTTAAATCCAGTCAGTGACTCCACTCAGCCAATCATCTTCATTAGTCCCAGGTGCCTGATAATCAGGCTCACTACCTTCCTTCACTAGAATAGGGAGTTCACCAGGCCTCAGTGACAGAGGGGAAAATGAACTCACAACAGTGGTCCAACTATCACAGATCAATATACTTTCAACAGGCAAAACAACACAATAAAGGCAATATGATGCTACTCTAACCGTAGCCTACCTGGCCTCTGCTACGCAGGCCACACGGCTGCCGTGCTCTGTCTATTGCAGCCTATCCTAAGCCCTAACATGTGCACCCAAGGGGTTAAAACTCACAGTAATGTTGGAGTCTCAGTCCAGTCCCGGGGGCCCCCAGCAGTCCTGTAAGATGGTGCGCATATCTTTCTGGAAGCCCTGTGAAACGTGGTCTTCCACTTGCTTGAGGGTTCTGGAGATGCTCCTGGAAAATGGCAGATTCCTTTCTTGTATTTCTTCATGGCTCCTCACGATAACACAGGACAGCCACCTTTGTTATCCCCAGAAGAGTCTACACAATCTCATAAGTTCATTCAGTCTCCGGCTGCGCGTCTTCTGCTCACAGTTACAGGCACACCGTCCTCCTGCAGAAACTTCAGCCCAGCACGCTCACACAGGAAACAACCCATCCCCTCTCCAGTGCTGGCAGAACAAAACATACAGTCTTTTGCAGGGGAGAACAGAACGTACCATCGCACCAGCCCAAGGGGGTGCTGTCACTTAAACTGGCAGTGTGTCTCTGCTGTCCATAGCAACGCCACCCCTTTACAGTGTCACAAGAAGTGCAATGTTTGGGAAGATGGTGAGGTAGTACCTTGCAGATTGTACAAACATCCTCCGGGATTCCTCTGTGCCTTTTAATTATTGGGTTTCCAAGCTGGACACGTGGCATGAACTGGCTCTCTACACCTTGGAGGTCCTGGCCTGCCCTGCTGCTAGTGTTCTGTCAAAGCGGGTTTTTAGTGCTGCTGGTGGAATTATAACAGATAAGTGCATGCGCCTGTCAACTGACAATGCTGTCTGCCCAGGTGGGGGAGGAACATTTTGGTCTGGGGTTATTTATTTTGCCTTATATACAAGTCATTAACCTGGAAAGGATGTACCTTAACATATTTCCCAGCAAAATCCATTTTGGTTTTGTTTTGGTATGTTTTTTGGTGCACCGGTAAAAATGGCATGAAACTCTGAAAAAATTATTTAAAGCTGTGAACTAGGAGGCAGGAATGCTTCCAGGGGCGATCCCCATGATGTCCCCATGTTATTTGAGCAGTGTTTCAATCATTTTCAGACGTTTTTAGACCTTAAAAGGACCCCCGGGGGGGGGATCGCGGAAAAAATGCTCGGGTCTCCCATAGACTTACATTAGGCTCATTGTTCTGTCCGAGTACCCGAGTATTCCAATTTGCTCAACCCGAACAATGAGCACCCGAGCATTTAAGTGCTCGCCCATCACTAAAGGGAACCTGTCAGCAGTTATGGCCACTATAAGATTTTTCAAACTCCTTTCAGGGCTTTTCTACAACATTCGCTAATGCGTTTTCTGGCAAGGGATGCAGTTTATGTGCAGAGAATTCTGCAGACAAATCTGTAACGTGTGCACATACCCTAAACCTGATGATACTGTACCATGACAAAATGTTACCAGTCGTTCTGTCACTATAATTTTTGTCAGCCTGCATAAAGAGGCCGATAAACTAATGCCGAACAACATATCTGTAGTTAATTGCCATTTGTTTACCAGTCTGAAATTGGATGTTGTAAATGCACTAAATACACTGTAAGGCTGGAGGCACGCAAAAGTAGAAAAAAAAAAGATCCCATTCTCATCCAGAAAAGTAGGATGATTTTTTCTCAAAAAGAAAATTTGGGAAAAACCTGACCATGTGGTAAATGTAGCATTGCTCCTTGTTAATGCAGCATGAATCCAATACCGTTGACCACCGGAGAAAATTGACAAAAAAAGGATCCACATGGCCGTATGGATAAAAAATATGTAACTTTATTTCACATGGTTAAAAAAAGTTGTCCAGACAATTAAAAAACATTGCCCATTCTGACGTACGTTTATTACACATTCAATGACTAAGTTCTTAGGCCAGAAACGTATGTCAGAATGGGCAATGTTTTCTAATTGTCTGGACAACTTTTTTCTAACCATGTGAAATATAGTTACTAGTGTTGAGCATTCCGATACCGCAAGTATCGGGTATCGGCCGATACTTGCTGTATCGGAATTCCGATACCGACATCCGATATTTTTTCAATATCGGGCATCGGAATCGGAAGTTCAAAGTTGATTGACAGCCAAAATGACGTCATCATGATGCGCGGTGTGTGCGCATCATGATGCGCCGTCATTTCGGGCCTTCCGGGGGTCTCTGCCGGCCTGCCGGGGGGCTGTGCCGGCCTGCCGGGGGCTGTGTGGACTGCCCGGGGTCTGTACCGGCCTGCCGGGGGGCTGTGCACCCTGTGGGGGTCTGTACCGGCCTGCCGGGGGGCTGTGCTGATGTCCGGGGGTCTGTGCAAGCATCGTCCGATGGGACTACAAGTCCCATCAGGCGATGCCTGCTACCATGACAGTGATTGACACATTAGCCAATGATGGGACAGTAGTAGTCCCATAATCCGGCTAATGTGTTAAATGTTTAAAAAAAAAAAAAAATACTACATACATACTACATACATACTACATGCATGCTACATACATACCACATATATACTACATGCATGCTACATACATACTACATGCTACATGCATGCTACATGCATACTAAATGCTACATACATACTACATACATACTACATACATACTACATGCATGCTACATACATACTACATGCTACATACATACCACATATATACTACATACATACTACATGCATGCTACATGCTACATACATACCACATATATACTACATGCATGCTACATACATACTACATGCTACATACATACCACATATATACTACATGCATGCTACATACATACTACATGCTACATACATACTACATATATACTACATGCATGCTACATACATACTACATGCTACATACATACTACATACATACTACATGCATGCTACATACATACTACATGCTACATACATACCACATATATACTACATACATACTACATGCATGCTACATACTACATGCTACATACATACCACATATATACTACATACATACTACATGCATGCTACATACATACTACATGCTACATATATACTACATGCATGCTACATACATACTACATGCTACATACATACTACATACATACTACATGCATGCTACATACATACTACATGCTACATACATACCACATATATACTACATGCATGCTACATACATGCTACATACATATTACATACATACTACATACATACTACATGCATGCTACATACATACTACATGCTACATACATACCACATATATACTACATACATACTACATGCATGCTACATACAATACATTCATACAATACATACATAGACATACAGTACATATAACATAGAGTAACATACTTACCAATACTTGTCACACTGTTCCCCGAAGCCATTGAAATTCCCACACAGCTTTTACCATAAAGTGAGACTAGGGACTTTTTTTTTTTAAGTGGCGGAGGAATACAGTGCGGAAGGATACCTACCTTCCGTCATTGGATTCCTGCAGCCCAGCATCAGCTGATGCTGCAGTTCTCTACCCAAGATCGTCGTGGGACACACTCGTGGACTGCTTCGGATCATGGGTGAGTATTTTTGTGGTTTGTTATGTTAATATTTATTCCGTAGATGACAATGGCTTCGGGGAACAATGTGACAAGTATTGGTAAGTATGTTACTCTATGTTATATGTACTGTATGTCTATGTATGTATTGTATGAATGTATTGTATGTAGCATGCATGTAGTATGTATGTAGCATGTATGTAGTATGTATGTAGTATATATGTGGTATGTATGTATGTAGCATGTAGTATGTATGTAGCATGCATGTAGCATGTATGTAGCATGCATGTAGTATATATGTGGTATGTATGTAGCATGTAGTATGTATGTAGCATGCATGTAGTATGTATGTAGTATGTATGTAGCATGTAGTATGTATGTAGCATGTAGTATGTATGTAGCATGCATGCAGTATGTATGTAGCATGCATGTAGTATGCATGTAGTATGTATGTAGCATGTAGTATGTATGTAGCATGCATGCAGTATGTATGTAGCATGCATGTAGTATATATGTAGTATGTATGTAGTATATATGTAGCATGTAGTATGTATGTAGCATGCATGTAGTATGTATGTAGTATGTATGTAGCATGTAGCATGCATGTAGTATATATGTAGTATGTATGTAGCATGTAGTATGTATGTAGCATGTAGTATGTATGTAGCATGCATGTAGTATGTATGTAGCATGCATGCAGTATGTATGTAGCATGCATGTAGTATGTATGTAGTATGTATGTAGTATATATGTAGCATGTAGTATGCATGTAGCATGCATGTAGTATGTATGTATGTAGCATGTAGTATGTATGTAGCATGCATGTAGTATATATGTAGCATGTAGTATGTATGTAGCATGTAGTATGTATGTAGCATGCATGCAGTATGTATGTAGCATGCATGCAGTATGTATGTAGCATGCATGTAGTATATATGTAGTATGTATGTAGTATGTATGTAGCATGTAGTATGTATGTAGTATGTATGTAGAATGTAGTATGTATGTATGTAGCATGTAGCATGTATGTAGCATGCATGTAGTATATATGTAGTATGTATGTAGCATGTAGCATGTATGTAGCATGCATGTAGTATATATGTAGTATGTATGTAGCATGTAGCATGTATGTAGCATGCATGTAGTATATATGTAGTATGTATGTAGCATGTAGTATGTATGTAGCATGCATGTAGTATATATGTACTATGTATGTAGCATGTAGTATGTATGTAGCATGCATGTAGTATGTATGTATGTAGTATTTTTTTTTTTTTTTTTTTTTTTTTTACATTTAACACATTAGCCAGATGATGGGACTACTACTGTCCCATCATTGGCTAATGTGTCAATCACTGTCATGGTAGCAGGCATCGCCCGATGGGACTTGTAGTCCCATCGGACGATGCCTGCACAGGCCCCCGGACATCAGCACAGCCCCCCGGCAGGCCGGCACAGCCCCCCGGCAGGCCGGTACAGACCCCCACAGGGTGCACAGACCCCGGGCAGTCCGCACAGCCCACCGGCAGGCCTGCACAGACCCCCGGCAGGCCGGCAGAGACCCCCGGAAGGCCCGTACAGACCCCCGAAAGGCTGTACAAGGGCAGGAAAGGGTTTTTCCAATTCCGATACCGGAAGTCTCATAGACTTGAATGGGACTTCCGGTATCGGCATCGGCGATACAGATACTTTTTTTAAAGATCGGCCGATCCATTCCGATCCGATATTTTGAAGTATCGGACGGTATCGCTCAACTCTAATAGTTACATATTTTTTAGCCATATGGCCATGTGGACCCTTTTCTTCCCTTTTGTCTTTTTTCCTCACTTGTCATGCGTATGCAATCCGTTTTTTTACGCAGCAGCTATTAATCATTTACAGTTTCCTAACTTACAGATTTGTAATGTATCCATAAAAATTGGATGCATACTGTATGGCATTGTTTTTTTCCGCACACTGAATCGATTTCAGAGTCAAAATTGCAGCATGTGGCACATATTTCCTCATGCTGAATACAGCTGGGAAAAAAAAATGGAGATCTGCACTGCCTCATAGAATAACATTAGTCCAAATACAATCCCTTTTTTCATTGGATTGCACTCGTCCGATTTATACACTCGTGTCAGCAAACCCTAAATGTAACATATCATTTGGGGACGCACTTGTGCATTTGACACAAGTCTGTTTTCACATTTGAGGAATAAAATGATAAAATATGGGCCCAATCATGAGAGCCTGTCTATATGTAAATCACACTGCTCCATGCATGTATTATTTCACAGTGTTGAGCAATAGTAAAAAGTACTTTATGTAAACCACTATGGTTAAAAAAGCCAATGAATTCTGCTGTGTGACACACATCTCAGACGGCCCGTCATCTGATAAACTCCACTTGTCTGACATAGTGCATGACTGTTTTTTAACTTTTGCCCTAAATTTGTGGACGTTTTTCTTAACACTTCTAATTATTAGTTCATCTTAGTGGTATTTACTTTAGTTTTGAGAACAAAGCCTAGAATTTGGTCAGATACCAAGGTCATTTGTGTCTTCATTTTGTATTTTGCCCCCATCTTTTCCAGAAAAGAATAGTCGGGTAGGTTCACACGACCATATAAAAAATTGTTGCGTTAAATCCCGAAAAGTGGGATGATTTTTTTTTTCTCACTTGTCATCCATATACAGTCTGTAGCAGCAGCTTTAATCACTTAAAAGACCATTTAGGCTGTGTGCACACGTAGCGGGTTTTTTTGCGTTTTCGCGGCATTTTTTAACACGCGATTTTTGCCGCGAAAACCCCAAAAAAAGCATCCCATGCAATCCTATGGCATTCCTCACATGCTGTGCTAATGCTGCGAATTTTTCCGCGGTGGAATCGCATCACGGAAATATGCGTAGCAGGCTCAATCTTTGTGCGGAATCACGACGATTCCACACACATTGGAATGCATTGTTCCGCTTACTTTCCGCATGTGGCTATGCCCACCATGCGCAAAGTAAGCGGATCATTTGCGGATGGTACCCAGGGTCTGGAGGAGAGGAGATTCTCCTCCAGGCTCTGGGTACCATATCCCTGTAAAAAAATAGAATAAAAATAAAAAATAGTGATATACTCACCCTCCGGCGTCCCCGGAGTCCTTCCCACCTCTCACCATGCTCCCGGCATCTTCCAGTCCCAGTAATACTTTGCGCTAATGACTGCGATGATGTAGCGATCTTGCGAGTGTGACGTCATCTCAGGTTCTTTGCGCAAAGCATTACTGGGACCGGAAGATGCCTGGAGTGTGGCGGACAGACGGCATAACTCCGGCGGCCGTCAGAAGGTGAGAATATCACTATTTTTTTTATTATTATTATTTTTAACATTCTATCTGCATAGGCAGCATCAATAGTAAAAAGTTGGTCATACTTGTCAAGTGCTATGCTTGACAAGTGTGACCAACCTGTCAATCACCTTTCCAAGCGATGCTTGAAATCGCTTGGAATGTGCAAGCATTCCGCAAGTGAAAAATGCTTGCAAAACTTGTTTTTCGTGGGAAAAACGCATGCAAATTCGCATTCATTTTACCCGCGGTGGGAATTGCGGAAATGTTGCGGAAATTTCCACAGCATTTCTGCAACGTGGGTACATAGCCTTACAGTTTCCTACCTATGTTAACAGAGTTGCAATAGATCCGAAAAAAGACAGATGCTATACTGTGGCATCAGATTTTTTTTCTTGCACCTATAGACTTGAATGGGTGGATTTTCTGGAGGAAGACCGTGTATGCTGCAATTTTTTATACACAACAAAACAGTCAGTGAAAAAAATAGGTCATCTGCACTGCTCTTTAAATAACATAGGACCCAGTGTGCTCTGTTTATTTAATGGGTAGCACTCGATCCTAAAATGCAATCATGTGAATAAGCCCTTTGTCATTGATTATATAAATGTTGTGAACATTTGTAAGTAATGCTGAATAAATGTTTAAGGCCACATTCACATCTTCAGCATTTGCTGAATTTTTTCCTCATTATTTGTAGGACAAAACCAGGAGTGGGAGATAAATACAGAAGAGGTGACGTGTTTCTATTATACTTTTCCTCTGACTGTCCCAGTCCTGGTTTTGGCTTACACATACTGAAGTAAAAAACTCACCAAATACTCAACATGTGACAGTGATCTTGGACGTGAGATGTAGTTTATAAATTGATGAATTATAATACTAGCTGAAGAGCCCAGTGCTGCCCGGGCATAGTAACTAACTACGGTTAGTTATAACAAATTATAATGATTATATCTATATATAAAGCTGAGTGTAGAGCCCCACCCACTCCGCATAGCCACATTCACTATAATATCCCATATCATCCCATCAGCCAGAGCTACCGGACTACTAACCCTAATATCCCACATCGTCCCGTCAGCCAGAGCCACCGGACAACTACCACTAATATCCCACATCATCCCGTCACAGCCGCCAGACTACTACCCCAAATATCTCACATCATCCCATCAGAGCCACCGGACTACTACCCTTAATATCCCACATCATCCCGACAGCCTGGGGTCAGAACCAGACCACTGAGTGGAACGGTCCTAACTTCCATGCCCGAGATCCCTTTAAGAAAGCCTGGGATCAGAACCAGAGCGCTAAGTGGATTTGCCCTGACTTCCATACCAGTGATCCCTTTTATAGAAGCCTGGGGTGAGAATCAGTGTGCTGAGGGATTTGTCCTAACTTCCATACAGGATATCCCTTTAAGAGAGCCTGGGGTCAGTACCAGAGCATTTGTTGTCCAACCAATTTTATTGTTTATAACATTTTAGGTAGGTTAGAGAGGGGGAAGAGAATAGGAGCGTGAAGGTAGGGTTGGGAAAAAGGTGGGAGAAGGAGAGGGAGGAGGAAAGAAAGAAAGATGAACTCAATAAACATACCATTAAACATAATGGTAATATGCCAATCATTAGCAAATCAATACATTAATAGTTTAACTGTGGCCTTTATGGCCTAAAGACAAACAGACAAACCTTTACATTATTTGGTTAACCTTTTATACAATAGATGCTGGAAATGTTTGGTCCCATTCGGACCATTTGTCATAGAACTTTGAGAAATGATTATTTGTCAGAGCAAATTTGAGCTCGTACGAGCAATGTCGAGCAACTAGTTCAATAATTGTGTTTATATTCGGAAGAAGCTGGTCTTTCCAGTGAAATGCTATGGTATTTTTTACCACTAAAAATATGTGGATAATCAGGTGTTTCATCACTGGATCGATATTGTTAGAGTTTAGTGACAGTAACGCTAAGGATGGTGTAAGTAACTGTCTTTTTCCTATTAGTGTATGGATAACAAGAGACACTTGGTACCATAAGGCCTTTACTGAGGGGCAATCCCAGAAAATGTGAAAGATGTCACTTTTTGCCGCAGTTTGTCCAACAGTACGATGAGTTGGATGTTCCAAAATGAGCCAATCTGACTGGTGTAAGATACCATCTGGAGGCCAATTTATAGTGGGTCTCCTGGAGAGAGTCAAGGCATATGATAGAGAGAAGGCCTCCTCCCATTCTTCATTGGAAGCTGTATGTTTAACATCTTTTTCCCACTTTAACCTAATTGCGATCTTTTTTGATGTTATGTTTTGATTAAGGCAGTTGTAAATAAAACTATGACCCCAAAAAATCTTATGACCTATATTGTTGAGGATATTTGCAGATGCTTCTGTAATAATTGGGTTACTTTTAATAAATGGAAGTATACTGTCTTTTAGTATTTGGTATTCAATAAAGAGTGATGCAGATAATTTATATTTAGCTTTCAAACTTGAATAATCCATGAAATTCTTCTCATCATAAACATCACCTAAGGTCTTGATGTTGAATTCCGCCCAGATGTGGTTCAGGTTTTGGTTCATAATGGATAATATTAATGCAAGAGATACTTTTTTTGAAGATGGATAGTCTGTGTGTGCCTCTTTTTGGCGTTGAGAGTTTTTTCCAAGCCTGAGATATGGCTTGGAAAATAGGGTGGGCTGTGGGTGGTGGAAATTTTCATATAATGGTATTATACAGGATGGATTTAGGGTGGGTATTACTGCCAATTACAGTCTCCAAGTCAAGCCACGCATGTGTCTGTCAGGGATAACCAATGATGACTATTCTTTATTAATAAAGTTTGATAGTGTGCCATGACATTGGGTACTCCCATACCGCCCTCATTTTTTTTGATAAATAAATTAGCTGTTGCTGTCCTTGCACGTTTATTTCTCCAAATAAAGGTATTTATTTGATTTTGGAGGCTGACAAGGCAGTTTGTTGGGACTGGTAATGGCATGCATCTTAATATATAAAGAATCTTGGGGAGAATGAACGTCTGGACTGTAAAATTTCTCCCCCACCATGAAAGGTCTTTGTCAGCGAATATAACGCAATCTTTTTTCACAGTGTCTAATAGGGACGTTAGGCTTGACTTCACTATGTTATGCAAGTTATTGTTTATCTTTATGCCCAGATATGTTATGTCATCCGACCAAATTAGGGTTGAGATATTTTTTATGGAGTTTGTTTGGGATTTATCTAGGTGAAAAGGTATGATATTTGATTTTCCTTCACTTATTTTTAAGTTGGATAAGACAGAAAAGTCTTTTAGCTCTTTAAAGGCCTCCGATGTTGAATTTACTGGGTTAGTAAGAATAAAGTACAATGTCGTCTGCAAATACACTAGTACCAGAGCATTTGAAGGCAATTGCCCTGATTTCCATACCGGGAATCCCTTTAAGAGAAGCATGGGGTCAGTACCAAAGTGCAGAGCGGATTTGCCCTAGCTTCCATACCGGAGATTCCTTTAAGAGGGGCCTTGGGTCAGAACCAGAGCGCTGGATGGATTTGCCCTGATTTGCATACCAGTGATCCCTTTAATAGAACCCTGGGGTCAGAATCAGAGCGCTGAGGGATTTGCCGTAACTTCCGTACAGGAAATCCCTTTAAAAGAGCCTGGGGTCAGTACCAGAGCATTTGAAGGCTATTGCCATGACTTCCATACTGGGGATCTCTTTAAGAAAGTCATGGGGACAGAACCAAAGCACTGGATGAATTTGCCCTGCCTTCTATACTGGAGATCCCTTTAAGAAAGGCCTGAGGTCAGTACCAAAATGCTGTGTATTTGCCCTAATTTGCATACCAATGATCCCTTTAAGAGACCCTGGGGTCAGAACCACAGAGCTGAGTGGAACGGTCCTAACTTCCATACCGGGGATCCCTTTAAGAGAGGCCTGGGGTCAAAACCAAAGCGCTGGATGGATTTGCCCTGACTTCCATACTGGAGATCCCTTTAAGAAGGAAGATGTGCCTATGGGATGGGAGGATGTGTGATGTGTACATGGGCATGGGAGGGGGGGTTCATTTCTGTCATGTGCTCTGCTCATTTCTGGGGGTCAGACAATGGCTGGGAGTTTATGTTCCCAGGGATGCTAGATTTCTCCCACCATGTCAGTGTCTGCTGAGGTGTTCTCAAGTGAGAAAACTTGCTCATAGCAACCAATCACAGCTCAGCTTCTTTTAACCAGCTCTGGTGAAATGAGAGATGCTTAGTGATTGGTTGCAAGGAAAACTGTTGCTCATAGCAACCAATCACAGCTCAGCTTCTTTTGAACAGCTCTGGTGAAATGAAAGATGCTTCGTGATTGGTTGGTGATACACACATACATACATACATTCATTTTTATATAGAGAGATTATTATATAATCAATTATAATGAGAATACACAAATATGCTTCACTTTTGAGATAATATATTATAGTAACATTATTTGTATAATGGTTTAACTTCTATAGGACAGGATGTTGAGCAACCACAATTCTTTACCAAATTGTAGCTCAACTGTTTCTCAGTATATAAATTCCTTATGTGCCTCTACCCACATGACATTTAAAGCCTCAGTTCCTTCCAAAGTAGCAAAAAACTAGAAGTTTATTTAGCTTTCTTTAAAATAACATACTAATTAAATATTATTTCATAATTTGATAATTTAGAGAATCTTAGACTATGTTCACAGGCAGCATTTTTGCTGCATATTTCTTTCTGCAGACAAAATCTGCACTCTTGGCAGTAAAAACGCTGCATTCAAAGAATCCATTTTTCAGCTTTGTTTGTTGCTTTTTCGCAGCATTTTTGGGTGTGGATAAAATGTGTGCTCTGTCTGCAGTACATGTTTAATAAAGTTAGTTTTATTTACCAAAAACGCTTGAAATGCACCCAAAAACACTGATATTTTTATAGCGTTTTTTTTCACGTTCTGATTGCTTTCTGTAGGTGAAAAAATACTGCAAAAACGATTAAAGCATTGACACGCTGCAGATTTCAAAAACACTTCAATTCTCAGATCCAGTCATGTAAAAAAAGAAGCGTGTGCATGACGTTTCTGGAATCTCATAGCTTTTGCCGATACCATATAAAGCAGCTTTTCACCCCTTAAGGACCAAGACACTTTGTAGGTTAATGACCAGGCCTTAATTTTGAAATAAGACCACTGTCAATTTATGTGGTTATAACTCTGAAACACTTCAACGGACCCGGCTGATTCTGAGACTGTTTTTTATGTATTTTGTGGTATTGGTAAAATTTCTTCAAATTTTCTTGTGTTTATTTATGAAAAAATTGTAAATCTGGCAAAAAAATTGAAAATTTCACAATTTTCAAATTTTTATGCCCGTAAATCAGCGCATTATGTCACGCAAAAAAGTTAATAAACAACATTTCCCACATGTCTTCTTTACATCACCACAATTGTAGAAATATATTTTTTGCTAGGAAGTTATAAGGGTTAAAAGTTGACCAGCGATTTCTCATTTTTCCAACAAAATTTACAAAACCATTTTTTTTAGGGACCACCTCACATTTGAAGTCACTTTGGGGGGGGGCTATATGACAGAACATACCCAAAAGTAACACCATTCTAAAAACTGCACCCCTCAAGGTATTCAAAATCACATGTAAAAAGTTTATTAACCCTTTAGGTACTTCACAAAAATTGAAGCAATGTGGGTGGAGAAAATGAACATTTAACTATTTTTCACAAAAATGTTACTTCGGACACAAATTTTTTTATTTTGTCAAGGGTATCAGGAGAAAATAAACCATAATATTTGTTGTGCAATTTCTCCTGAGTACACCGATACCCCATGTGTGGAGGAAGACCTCTCTTTAGGAGCATGGCAAGGCTCGGAAGGGAAGGAGCACCATTTGAGATTTTGAATGTAAAACTGGCTGGAATCGAGAGCAGATGCCATGTCGCGTTTGGAGAGCCCATGATGTACATAAACAAAGGAAACTCCCCACAAGTGACCCCATTTTGGAAACTAGACCTCCCAAAGAGCTTATCTAGATCTGTAGTGAGCACTTTGAACCTCCAAGTGCTTCACTGAAGTTAATAATGTAGAGCCGTGAAAATAAAAAACATTTTTTCTCAACAAAAATGATTTTTTGGCCCCCAATTTTTTATTTTCCAAAGGGTAACAAGAGAAATTAGATGCCAAAAGTCATTGTGCAATTTGTCCTGAGTATGCTGATACTGCATATGTGGAGATAAACCACTGTTTGGGCACATGGCAGACCTTGGAAGGTAAGGAGCGCCGTTTGACTTTTTCAACGCAAAATTGGCTGGAATTGAGATTGGACGCCATGTCGCATTTGGAGAGTTCTTGATGTACCTAAACAGCTGAAACTCCCCACAAGTGACCTCATTTTGGAAACTAGACCCCTCAAGGAATGGTAAGCACCTTGAACCCCCAGGTGCTTCACTGAAGTTTATAGTGTTATTTTTTCCACAAAAATGATCTTTTCGCACCCAATTTTTTATTTTCTAAAGGGTAGCAGGAGAAATTGGACCCCAAAAGTTGTTGAGCAACTTGTCCTGAGTATGCTGATACCCCACATGTGGGGTTAGACCACAGTTTAACCTAACATGTCCCTGATGTACCTAAACAGTGGAAACACTACTCAAGTGACCTCATTTTGGAAACTAGACCCCTCAATGAACTTATCTAGATATGTGGTGAGCATCTTGAACCACCAGGTGCTTTACAGAAGTTTATAACAGAGCTAAGAAACTTTAAAAAAAACATTTTTCCCAAGCCAAGCCTTACTGCTATCTTTGGGAGAAAGAATGAACAAATCCACAGCAGGTGAAGAATTGGTTTTATTGTTTTTTTACACCGTTCCTCATGTGGTATAAGAGATTAGGTGACTTTATTCTTTGTATAGGCACGATTACAGTGATACCTGATTTATATCCTTTTTTATGTTTGCCTGCTGTTAAACACTGAAAAAAGCTTTTTTTTGCAAGAAGAATTTTTTACATTGCCATATTTTGAGAGATATAATTTTTCCACATTTCAGCTAACAGAGTCATGTGAGGTTTTGTTTTTTGCGGGACATGCTGTCGTTTTTATTGGTACCATTTTCGGACACATGACTTTTTTGATCGCTTTTGATTTCGATTTCTGTGGAGGCAGAATGAACAAAAACCAGGCAGTTTTATTCTTCGGGTCAGTACGATTACAGCAATACCTCATTTATATCTTTTTTTGTTTTGCCGCTTTTACACAATAAAAAACTTTTACAGAAAAAAACAATTATTTTTGCATTGCTTTATTGCGATCGCTATAACTATTATATTTTTCCGCTTATTGAGCTGTATGGTTGCTTGTTTTTTGCGTGACAAGATGGAGCTTTCAGTGATACTATTTTTATTACCATTCGTCTTTTTAATTGCGTGCTATTCCACTTTTTACAAGTGGAATGATGATAAAATATAATTTGCTACTTTTTTTATGTTTATTTTAAGGCGTTCACTGAAGGGGTTAACTAGTGTGTCTCTTTTATAGATCAGATTGTTCCGGACGTGGCGGTACCAAACATGTGTCCTTTTTTTTGTTTTTTGTTCGTTTTTTTAACATTAAAATGTGTATTTAATAGTGGACTTTTTTTTTATTTTTATTATTTTGTACAGCCATTACTTAAAAAACCAAAACTGTGCCGCTAACTATTGACCCATCTCTAATCTTCCCTTCATCTCTAAACTCCTGGAACGCCAGGTCCATGCCCAACTTATCCACTATCTCTCAGATAACTCTCTCCTCGACCCTCTACAATCTGGTTTCCGCTCTCTACACTCTGCTGAAACTGCCCTCACTAAAGTCTCTAATGATCTTCTAACAGCTAAATCTATTGGTCACTACTCCATGCTAATTCTCTTGGATCTTTCTGCAGCATTCAACACTGTTAATCATCAGCTCCTCCTCACTATGCTCTTGGTTCTCCTCCTATCTCTCTGACTGCTCCTTTACTGTATCTTTTGCTGGCTCCTCCTCCTCTCATCTTCCCCTTACTGTACTCAAGGATCGGTTCTAGGCCCCCTCCTCTTTTCTTTGTATACTGCCCCTATTGGTCAAGCAATCAGTAGATTTGGGTTCCAGTACCATCTCTATTCTGATGACACCCAACTATACACTTCTCCTGATATCACGCCTGCCTTTTTGGAAAACACCAGTGTTTGTGCAACAGCCCTGGTATGGGGCAATTCCGTTCACTGTTATCCACCCCCATGCAGTGTCCACAACCAATTGAGTAACCACAGACAACAGGTCTCGGGGATTGCAGCTGCTTTACTTCAGCAGAATGGGGATATATAACTTGGAGTAATGGTAACAGTTCACATGGGGAATCCACGGCCAATACAGTTAAGGATTGGATTCTGACACAGAATTGAGGTTCTGGAGCTTTAAGAATCTGTATTAGTTAGGAGCAGTACTTGCAGGTAATTGTAAGAGAGTTCAAAGTCTCTTGGTGGCATAAAGGCAGAAGAGGGAATACAGTTGTGGCCAAAAGTATTGACACCACTGCAATTCTGTCAGATAATACTCAGTTTCTTCCTGAAAATGACTGCAAACACAAATTCTTTGCTATTATTATCTTCATTTAATTTGTCTTAAATGAAAAAACACAAAAAGAATTGTCCTAAAGCCAAATTGGATATAATTCCACACCAAACATAAAAAAGAGGGTGGACAAAAGTATTGGCACTGTTCAAAAAATCATGTGATGCTTCTCTAATTTGTGTAATTAACAGCACCTGTAACTTACCTGTGGCACCTAACAGGTGTTGGCAATAACTAAATCACACTTTCAGCCAGTTGACATGGATTAAAGTTGACTCAACCTCTGTCCTGTGTCCCTGTGTGTTCCACATTGAGCATGGAGAAAAGAAAGAAGACCAAAGAACTGTCTGAGGACTTGAGAAACCAAATTGTGAGGAAGCATGAGCAATCTCAAGGCTACAAGTTCATCTCCAAAGACCTGAATGTTCCTGTGTCTACCGTGCGCAGTGTCATCAAGAAGTTTAAAGCCCATGGCACTGTGGCTAACCTCCCTAGATGTGGACGGAAAAGAAAAATTGACAAGAGCTTTCAAGCAAGATTGTGCGGATGTTGGATAAAGAACCTCGACTAACATCCAAACAATTTCAAGCTGCCCTGCAGTCCGAGGGTACAACCGTGTCAACCCGTACTATCCGTCGGCGTCTGAATGAAAAGGGACTGTATGGTAGGAGACCCAGGAAGACCCCACTTCTTATCCCAAGACATAAAAAAGCCAGGCTGGAGTTTGCCAAAACTTACCTGAAAAAGCACTAAAACGTTTTAGAACAATGTTCTCTGGTCAGATGAGACAAAAGTAGAGCTTTTTGGGCAAAGGCATCAACATAGAGTTTACAGGAGAAAAAAGAGGCATTCAAAGAAAAGAACACGGTCCCTAAAGTCAAACATGGCGAAGGTTCCCTGATGTTTTGGGGTTGCTTTGCTGCCTCTGGCACTGGACTGCTTGACCGTGTGCATGGCATTATGAAGTCTGAAGACTACCAACAAATTTTGCAGCATAATGTAGGGCCCACAGTGAGAAAGCTGGGTCTCCCTCAGAGGTCATGGGTCTTCCAGCAGGACACTGATCGAAAACACACTTCAAAAAGAACTAGAAAATGGTTTGAGAGAAAGCACTGGAGACTTCTAAGGTGGCCAGCAATGAGTCCAGACCTGAATCCCATAGAACACCTGTGGAGAGATCTAAAAATGGCAGTTTGGAGAAGGCACCCTTCAAATATCAGGGACCTGGAGCAGTTTGCCAAAGAAGAATGGTCTAAAATTCCAGCAGAGCATTGTAAGAAACTCATTGATGGTTACCGGAAGCGGTTGGTCGCAGTTATTTTGGCTAAAGGTTGTGCAACCAAGTATTAGGCTGAGGGTGCCAATACTTTTGTCTGGCCCATTTTTGGAGTTTTGTGTGAAATGATCAATGTTTTGCTTTTTGCTTCATTCTCTTTTGCTTTTTTTCATTTAAGACAAATTAAATGAAGATAATAATACCAAAGAATTTGTGTTTGCAATCATTTTCGGGAAGAAACTGAGTATTATCTGACAGAATTGCAGGGGTGTCAATACTTTTGGCCACAACTGTATACGGCAATATTTGCAGACCTGAAATCCCATATTCATTTTCTCAGCTGGTCACGGTACGTGCAGAAATATACTTGAAGCAAATAACTAATAATTTGTGGTGAGGCGGGGGACCCTCGATTTCCTCAACACGCAGAGCAATAGGTTCTTCTGTACACATTTAGTGCAACCTAATGCTGGAGAAACAAGCCTTAAACTGGACAGGAGGGATCCAGGGTTAAAAAAAGAGGTTAAAAGTCTTCTGCCACCTTGGCTGTAGAAGTCAGGGGAAGATCCAAGGCATTAGGCCTGGCTGTAAGTCTTGAGATGAAGAGAAGGATGAACCTCCAGGCTTGGAGCCTGGAGGGGGTCAGGAGACCCCTCACATGAGGTCTGCTCTGGGTCACAGAACCCTTTCTTGTCTCCCCAAAGACTGGAGGTAGCTCCTCCCATTGAACCTTGGTGACAGAGTCACTGACCAATAGGATAACTCTCAATTCTTGTGTCAGACTGAGATTAATATATAAATCATGAATATGAGATTAGTGAGTAATGGATTCATTTAAACTATATAACAAGTAAAAGGATAACTTAGGGGTGAGTTGAGGTGTACAAAAGCTACTCATGGTCCAGGTTTACTTAAAGGGACAAACCCAGTCTGGACCGGGTCACTACAATTGTCTTACCGCTGTCTCTAACATCATGTCCTCCCTCTATCTGAAACTGAACTTGTCAAAAAATGAACTCCTTGTGTTTCCTCCCTCTGCTAACCTACCTATATCTGACATTGCCATTTCCATGTGTGGTTCCACCATTACTCCCCAGCAACATTCCCGCTGTCTTGGGGGTCATACTTGATTCCGAGCTTTCATTCACCCCCCACATCCGATCACTCTCTCACTCTTGTTATCTGCACCTCAAAAACATTTCTAGAATTTGACCCTTCCTTACTTTCAACCCTGCAAAAACTCTTACTGTTTCTCTTATTCATTCTCATCTGGACTATTGTAACTCTCTACTAATCGGTCTCCCTCTTACCAAACTCTCCCCTCTCCAATCCATCCTGAATGCTGCAGCTAGGATCATATTCCTCACCAATTATTATACCGATGCCTCTACCTTGTGCCAGTCCTTACACTGGCTACCCATGCACTCCAGAATTCAGTATAAATTTATTTCCCTCACCCACAAAGCACTCCATGGCTCAGCACCACCCTACATCTCCTCCCTCATCTTAGCCTACCACCCTACCCGTTTTCTCTGGCCTCCTAATGACTTGAGGTTAACATCCTCATTAATCAGAACCTCCCACTCCCATCTCCAAGACTTTTCACGTGCTGCGCCAATTCTTTGGAATGCACTACACAGGTTAATACGATTAATCCCCACAGTTTTAAGCGTGCCTTAAAAGCGCATTTGTTCAGACTGGCCTATCGCCTCAATGCATTAACCTAAATATCCCTGTGTGGCTCATTCAAAATCTTTTAACATAACCAGGTTCCTCGCATCATGTTCTCACATGCTTTATGCATTTAATAGCCCTCTGGGTCTGTACTGTTACATATTTAGACTGTTAACTGGTTCATGCAGCAACAGGAACACCCGATTCTTACACTAGGGCTGGTCCAAACAATAAAAACAATAAAAGCAATTGTTTTTGTGTCTCCCCTTTTTCCTTATAGATTGTAAGCTTGCGAGCAGGGCCCTCATTCCGCTTGGTATCTGTTTGGATCTATGTGTTTATTGCTATGCTATAAATTCTATTGTCTGTAGAAGTCCCCTCTAATGTAAATTGATGCGGAATATGTCGGCGCTATATAAATAAAATGATTATTATTATTAATATTTGGTATTTTTTTAATTTTTTTTTTTAAACCTAGTCCCTTTATAGGACTTTCACTTTTTTTACTTTGCAGGTATAATACATTGCAATGCACTAGAATTGCAGTGCATTATACTGTACCTATACTCAAAGCTTCTGACACCATGCTGTGAGCATGGTCTCAGAGGTTTTCCGAGGTTTGATGACCCAGGGGTCATCATGATGACCCCAGGTCACCATGGCAACAATCGGGTCCCGCAATGACGTCACAGGGACGCAGAACTGAAGGCAGAGGGAGCTCCCGTCCCTCTGCCTCCCTCCTGAATGCTGCGATCATGCCTGATCGCAGCAATTAGGGGGTTAACAGCCAGGATTGGTGCTGACACCGCTCCTGTATGTTAGTGTAGAAGCGCAGCCACAGGCAGAGCTGAGCTGCTGCACTGACCGGGCGGGAGGTGCTGATATTTCAGCATCTCCTGCATGGTCAAGCTGTGATCGGTCAGTCAGACTGACTGGCAAGGCCATGCAAGCTACTCACAGTAGCACAAGTAAGGCTGGATTCACACTAGCATAAGGCATCCGATGCGAAAGGATCGGATGTGATATGCTAATGACCCCTGGCTCCTGCTCTGCTGCGATAGGGAGCCAAGTGTCATGCTACTGTGCTACAATCCTGTCACATGAGGAGGAGATGGAGAAAGTAATTTTATTCATTAGATTCGTAAACCTTTTGCAAATGAAGCAGTGGCCATGGGTGACCATACCGCTTTATTCAATATTTGAAGTAGCAGCGAAAAATGGGGGATCGGGACCCACATTCTAAAGACAGATGGTGGTCCTAACATTAGGACTGCCAAATGGCCAGACATTACATATCTTATGAATTTGTAAAAAATGTATTTTGTGGGAAAAACCCTTTTAATTAAAGATTTCCTATAATTTTACTTTGCAGATGATGCATCTCCTTGGTTGCAGACAATACACAAACCTTGTTTAGTCTACTACTGCTATCATATTTCCTTTTGTTTTTTCCCTAGTGTATGCTAAAGTAGGTTTAACAGAATAGGAAGTAAAATACAGAAGAGAGTCTGAATGTCTAAATGTGAAGTCAGACTATACAGGCTTTCTTTGTCTGTTACAATGAAGACAAGTAGACCTATATAGGAGTTGCAGAGACAAAATGGTAGGAAATTTTCAACTA
The DNA here is from genome assembly GCF_039654945.1 of Dendrobates tinctorius. NCBI lineage: Eukaryota > Metazoa > Chordata > Amphibia > Anura > Dendrobatidae > Dendrobates > Dendrobates tinctorius. The sequence continues at coordinate 21,245,964 of NW_027361675.1, read as the reverse complement.
CAAATAGTGGTGAGCGAGCACTAAAATACTTGGGTACCGGTTTCTGTAGGGTCTAAAAATTGCTGTAAACAATGTAAACTGTGCTGTAATGTCATGGGAACAGCAGGGGGGAGACACCTGGAAGCATCTCTAAATCTCAGGTTGTTGCTGGGAAAAATTTTGTCAGATGACTACCCCACTTTTATGGACTGACAATAAAACATACAAAACCAGACTTAAAATTAATTTGACTGGAAAAAAAATGCTAAGACACATTCTTTAAAGGATGATGAATTATATGTAAGGCAAAATAAATAAGAGAAAAAATGCTCCTTCACAACTCGGACTAAGTTCACACACAGTGTTTTGCCTCATTTTTGCACATTTGTATTGCTTTCAATAGTGAAAAAAACAGTCCACAGGAAATTGTAATTGTAATTGTATCGTTTTAATACCTTATCTGGCCACGTGGTGCGAGACATGATGAGATACATTGAAAGTCATATTTTTTTTGCAGGACCATCACTATTTGTAGAGGGCCATTAAGTGGTCCTTTCTATTGTTCGAGGGCCAGCAGGTGTCTTGTGGACAGATGAGACCAAGATAGAGTTTTATTGGTAAAGCTCATAATTCTACAATTTGGGGTAAATGGATTGAGGCCTACAAATAAAAGAGCACAGCAGTTACAGTCAAATATGGTGGAGGTTCAAAGATATTTTGAGGTTGTTTTGTTGCCTGTGGCCCTGGGTGCATTGAAATGTGAAGATTCCCAAAGGATTTTGGGTCGCAATGTAGTGCCCGGGGTAAGAAAGATGGGTTTGCATCGTAGTAGGTCGTGGGTTTTTGAGCAGGACAATGACCCCAAACATGCTTCAAGAACCACCCAGAAATACAAAGAAACAAAGCACTGGAGAGTTCACAAGTGGTAATTCCAGCTCCAGTAGTGTAAAGTGTCCCACCACTACCTCTTACATACAGATGCCACCGAGAAACTGTGAATGAACACATTAAATCATTTAATTTTGCCTGCTCTGATAAATTTCTGAGTACAGAACATGGTAAAAACATGAATCAGTCAATGAGTGCGTGGAAAAAACAGTAGCAAGTCTTTCAATTTATAAGGCAATGATCCCTGTCATACGCTATTCCTACCCCCACACCTCAATGTCAACGAATTACAGATATGTGCGTTATTATTGGAAAATATAGAAGGGATTTGATTCGGCCCTGAAATTTCTTTTCTCTTGTACATACAGGTAGGCCTCTAAAAATTGTTAATGCAAGCATCATAAACACCCTTAAAAAATTGATAACGAGAGTAGCATGATCACCCAGTTGATATGATGGTGGAGGAAAAGGAGGAGGATGAGAAAAAAAAAGATGAAATCCTGAAGGGTATACCCATGTTTGGATGGGAAGGGGTGTATATGAATAGACCAGAAAAAAAGCAAACACTGAATTTGAGTTTGTGCTCTGCTGATGTCATCCAGTGGTGAACAGACGTTTGGCCTTATAGAGCCCTTGTTCATTTTAATAAGAGTCAGCCTGTCAGCATTTTCAGTTGACAGGTGGATGTGCTTATAGGTTATAATACCCCTGGCAGCACTAAAATACTGCTCTGACAAAACGCTAGCAGCAGGCCAGGACTTCCAAGGCGTAGAGAGACAGTTCAAGAAACGTGTCTAGCATGGATACCCAATAGTTTTAAGACACAGAGGAATCCTGGAGGATGCTGGTACGGTTGTCAAAGTACTCCTTCAGCATCTACCAAAACTTTCCCCTCATTGTTAGAGAACCCCATGCATCAGGAACTGGGAGCTGGGAAGGTCTGAGAAAATTGTCCCAGACCTTTGAGAGTGTTCCCTTGATTCTGCTGCATCTGGTGTGTGTCTCCCTAGTCCCAACTCCTTGGTTGTCAAAAGAGCTGTGATCTCTGCTGCCAGTGTTGTCAGATGATAATTTTTTTTATTAATTCTTCAATTAGGGTCTTCTGGTACTGCAACATTTTATTATACTTCTCCGCCACGGGAAGGAAAGATGTAAAGTTCAACTTGTAGAGTGGATCTAAAAGGGTGACCAACCAGTATTTAGTGTTGGCCAAAATGCTTACAATGGGGAGTCAGACTGTCGACAGCCAAGACTTCCCTGTCTCCACCAAGAGAGAGACTGTCGATCCTGCTCCTCATCCTCCCTCTCCACCTCGTCTTCAAGCCATCCATGCTGAATAGACAGGATGAAGGTGGTGTGGGTACTCTCATCTGTAGCACAGGCAACCAGATCATGTTCCTCCTCTTCCTCATCATCCAATCTGCATTGAGAAGATGAGATGAGGCTGGGCTGGGTAACATCACCCAGTGTAGTCTCTTGCTCCATGTCAACTTGCTCCACCTGCAAAGCCTCCTCTTTAATTGTAAGTAGTGAGCGTTTCAGTAGATAGAAAAGCAGGATGGTGACACTGATTATGATGTCATTGTTGCTCACCATTTGGTTGAGTCCTTAAAGTATTGGAGAGCCACACAGATTTCAGACGTCCATGCCCACTCATCAGCTTTTATGTGCAGAAGGTGATTGTAATACCAACATGCATGGTGTAGCTAGTACTCAACTACTGCCCTCTGCTGCTCACAATGCCTTGCCCTCATATGCAACGTTGAGTTTCAATGCATGGTGACATCTCACACCAGTCGGTGAACTGGAGGTTGCAAATGCTGCTGCAGCACTGCCGGGGCAGTGGCAGCTGTTGCAGACTTATAGAAATGGGCACACACAGCATACTTTTACAAATAGCTCAGGCAGTTCTGGGTATGTTTTGAGAAACCCCTGAACTACTAAGTTGAGCACACACCATTGGTCAGGCAAGATATGTGTACAAGGTTACCAAGCTTCAAAGCTGCCACCAGGTTATGGCCATTGTCACATTCGATCATGCCTCATTGTAGGTTCAGGGGTGATAGCCACAGATCAGTCGGGTCTGTTAGACCTTTCAATTACTCTGCTGTGGTGTGCGGTTTGTCACCAAAGCAGATTAGCTTTTGCAGAGCTCATTGTCACTTGGCCGAGGCAGTGCTGCAGAGCTTCCTGCTTGCGACTGATGTTGATGTTTGTGAGATGGAGTGAGAGGAGGAGGTGGTGGTGCAGGAACTGCTGTAGAAGGTGGGGGCAACCCTGATTTAACCAAGGCCCGCAATCCTCGGTGTTGACAGCATGCAGAGGTGTATCTGGGGGGGCAGCAGAAGCATGTGCCCCAGGCGCAACTGGCAGTGGGTACAATGGGGCTACCTAATGCAGCAGTCCGCAGTGTCTCCCCTGGCTGCAGCATTCTGCCAACCCCTGGACTGGGAGTCGGCCATTCTCTGTGCTGGCTTTCAAGCTGACAGCCGGCGCAGAGAAGCTGCAGCGCGCCGGCTCCCAAGGATGAATTGTACTGGCATCTACTGCCGACACTCGCCGGTGCCCAGAAGCATCGGTGGTAAGTATGCTCCAATCTGGAGATGAAGAAACCACCAAAGATTGAGGGCGAGGGAGGGGGTACATAATATGTGGGGGGATTTTTAGAGGGGATGGGGGATACTTAATGTGTGGGGGGATTTGGACTGGGGATAGAGGGATACGTTATGTGTGTGGGGATTTGGAGTGGGGATGGGGGATTTAATGCGTGTGGGGAGATTTGAGGACACAAAATGAAGAGTATGTATGTATGAGGGCATGTATGAGGAAACAGTATGGGGGATGGGTGCAGACACAGAATGGTGAGTGGGGGGATGGGTGCTGACAGTATGGGGAGTGAATGGGTAAATGTATGTGGACAGAGTATGAGTAGTGATGGGAAAAATGTATGTTGACACAGTATGGGGATGAGGGTGATGGGATGTGTGCCAACACAGTATGGGGAGTCAGGGGTATGTGAGCGCAGACAGTATAGAGAGTGAGGGGGTAATTATATGAGGAGACAGTATGGTGAACGGTGGGGGATGTTAGAGGAGACAATATGAGGAAGGAGGGGAATAGTGTGAGGCAACAGTATGGGGGGAGAAAAGTGAGTGGGCACAGAATAGAGACTGAGTAGTGGGGGAGTAGCATGGGGGGACAGTGTAAGGGTACAGCCAGGAGGGGACAGTATACCAAGGAGCAGGAGTGTGATGAAAAGGTACAGCAGAGAGACTGAGCCCTATAGGGAGGACACAGTGTGAGAGAGCAGTGTGAAAAGGTATCCCAGTCTGGAAAGGAGACGTCAGTGCGAAGAGCATGTAAGAGGGACAGTGTGGGGTCATATTTTGTGCAGACAATATAGTGAGGGGCAATTATTTATTTAGTGTCTCAGTGTACTGCAGATATTTTTATTTAGGAGCATTATACTGACACTTCTATCTTTAAGGGCATTGTGTGGAGATTTGCTGCAGAAGACTGGAGAATATGGAAGTCTGTAGAGACGAGATTTGGATGAGAAAACTCATCATGGGGTCTGGACAAGAAGAAGAAAAGGAGAACGACTCCAGAGATAATGTCATCTATAAAGTACCTGGATGTAAATATTGTTTGTGAAACTGACTATTCTCATGTTTTTATTTATGTTAGGAACATTAAAGGGGTTGTCCAGGTTTGTGCTGAGTCTGCAGTCATTCTATGTGACTGCAGACTTCTAAATTCTCACAGTGCTCACTGAACGCTGTTAGCATTCTCTGGTGCCGGTAATTTACATACATGCGGTCATATGCTGACTAGACATGTGTGGCCTCACTTAATGAAAATGAACATAGCGAGGCCGGGCACGTCTAGTCGGAATGTGGCCAGAAGTATATAAATCACATGCTTGTGCTGACATATGACTGTGTACTCGTGTCACTGGTAAGGGAGAATCCTAAAAGTGTGCAGTGCATTTGTTGTGAGAATTCAGAAGCCTGCAATGTCAGGATTCAGCGCTGCCGGTTCCAGTACTCATCACATGGACACTTCACTCATAAGCGATTGTCATACTTTTGGTCCTGTGACAATGAGCTTCTCTTGCTGCTTCTCTGTTTTTCACTGAACATTGAGAGCATTAGGAAGAGCAGCTCATCAGTACGTGACTAAGTGTGCAAATCGCATATGTGCTTGGGGGGCGCCGAACCGATTTCTTGCCCTGGGTGCCAGAAAGCCTAGACACACCTCTGGCAGCATGTGTTCTGTCCCAGGGTACAACTGGTCCCGGCTTCCACAATGTTCACCCAGTGTACCGTCAGGGAAATGTAGCGTCCCTGGCCACAAGCACTTGTTCAGGTGTCTGTGGTTAAGTGGACCTTCCCAGTCAAAGCATTGGTCAGGGCATGGCTGATGTTATGGGACACATGCTTGTGTAAGGCGGAGATGAAACACCAGGAGAAATAGTGGCGGCTGGGGACATGAAGTTGTGGAAAGGTTCCATGTCCACATGCTTAAGCGGCAATATTTCCAGACAAATCAGTCTGGTCTGGAAATGTCGACATTTGGCATTGTAGCCTGTGGATGGGTGGTTGCGTATTTACGCTTGCGTTCCGAGGACTGGGGTAGGGACAACTGAACGCTGCTCTGGGACAAGGACGTAGACATGTTGGCTGACAGTGGTTGCAAATGGGCAATGATAGATGCAGGGAGGGAGGCATCTTTGCCTACGTCATGGACAGGGAATTGGCGTGTCTGTAGAACAGGGGAAGAGGCAATAGTGTCACATGCATACACTGTTTCTTGACTCTGGTGTACAGCCCAAGCATTCGAGTGCTTTGCTTGCATGTACCTGAGCATGCTGGTGGTGGTCATACCGGAAGCTGTACTGCCCCTGCTAATGCTGTCATGGCAGATGTTGCAAATGGCATTTTTTGGGGGATTAACTTGACTGTCTTTAAAAAACCACCAGACTTTTGAACACCTAAACCTTGGCTTGGCAACTTCCCGTGCTGGTGCTCTGGGGATCATTTCACTGAAAAAAACTGTACATACAAATTATACTAAACTATAACCTTTATTATTCATTAAAATTAATTATAAAGACAATGGCCAAACCTATAATTGTTATTACAAGGTAACACACAAGAGGGGAAAATATGTCACACCCTAGAAAACACTAATTTCACCCTGCAGGCATATTATCTGAGGGATCTCTCCTTGTGCCTCCTGAACCTTGTTGCAGATTTATCATGCATTTGCTGTGAAGTCCATCTTAAGCTAGGTGAAATTGTCACAGTTTCGCCCTTCAGTGTGCCTATGATGCAGTTACTGACAGATCAGCCATCCAATCTGGTGCAGGGGCGTGCTGCAGCTGTCAGTGTGTTGGCTGACAACTCTACTATGCAATCTGAGACTGGGAGGCATTGGCTGTCTCCAAGTATTCATTATCCCAGGTGATTGCAATGCTACTTAACTGAGCTTTTTCTTCCAGACCTCTGCAAGACATACATTCAGCCAAGTGTGGTTTGTTTCCTCTGTGTCTTGAGTTCCATATGCTGATCTTTCCTTGACTGACCTTGGACCTTGTTCTGACCATCCATCTGTTTATCCCCTTCTGCTTTGATTCGCTATCATCTTAGTAATCTGACCTCGGAACGTACCTGACTATGCTTGTCTCTTCCTTCTGTTTTGAATTACCCTTCTGGCTTCTTACCATGGACTTCTTGACGATATTGGCTCACGGCTTGGCTGTGAAAAGTGACTAGCGTCACAGAAATGATCATGTTATAATTTTTGTCTAGTTACAAGATGAAATATTCCTGATGAACATTTCTAGTACAAAATAAGGGGAAATGCATGAAGTGATAATGAGTGAAATGGAAATGAATTAATATTGTTAAACTAATGTAAGTCAATAGTTAACATGTCTTTTGAGAGAAAAAAAATGCAAAATCCATCCCACCACTTCACGGTAACCCTAAATGGGACAGTCCTAACTCTAATATTAAAGCCTTAACATTTGTCAAGTGACATGCATGTGGATAAAAGCTGAGAATGACTGGGCCCAGCTATTAGACACAGGTCCATGGGGAACCATGTCAATATAATGTCCAGCTCAAAGAAATAATAAATACTTGAATAAGTCCATAGCACTTTAGCCTTTATACTTACTTGATGTATTATGTGTATCCTGTGAAAAGATTGTATTATTGACTCCATTTACTTATTATTAGTAGGGCTTATTAGGGCAAGGAGGGACAGTCATCGGTGAACGGAGGTGCCATATGTGCAGGATTGTAGGGTGCCATTTCAGTTTGAGAGAGCATCCCTAAAGCTTCAAATGGTAGCCTTATTGGTGTTTTAATTTATATCTATTATCTTGGTAATTGTAACACTGTTGTTGTTTTTGAAAAAAGAAAAAGCTAGCTCACTCATCCTCAGGTAATCCAGGAGCTCAAGCACGGAAACCTGCAGTGCAGCAGGATCAATATCCAAATGAATAGAACAAATCCAGCTTCTCGTTCCTGGAGAAATTTCCTTTATTGGACAACATATATAAAATCCAACTTCATATCAGCATATTGTCACCACCGAAGGTGGAACAGAACAGACGCGTTTCGAGCTTAGCAGCTCTTAATCATTGCTCTACACATACTCCATTTTGCTAGTGTTATATACAAGTGGTTGCTATATCAGGTGGAGAATGTCATTAAAGCAACATACATTAATTAGTCAAAACCTGATACATGTTCAAGGATGTGCATAGCAAACTACATATAGAAGAAAAATAAAGAAAAAATAATAATAATATAGCCCCCTTAGCAAAATAGCCCCCAACACATCCAAAACTAAACAAATGAAATTAATACATAAAACAATATATAAAATAATCAATAATCAAGTAACTCAAAAAACACAACAAAAAGCATAAAAAAAAACTTCCTCGAAAAAAATTTTTTTGGGAAAAATTATTTTTCTCCTTTTTCTTTCCTCCCTCTTTGAAAAAAATTATTTTTAAGTATAATGATAAGTTAAGTCCTGTCTTATATTCATACCTCTAGGGAATCTCGTTTTTAAGTTCTAGATCCACCAGGATTCTCTGTTCATCAATTTTCTACGATGATCTCCCCCCCCCACTAAGGTTTAATTACTCTTTCAATCCCCATAATTTTAAACATGCACAAATCACCATTATTTTTCATTGAAAAATGTGTGCATTAGTCTGGAGGCCTGGACGGGTAAACCTCTCTGTTATTTTGCTGTTTTCTTGCATTGAAAAATGTCTAGATGCTGCAGAGCACTTAGTCACTTTCTTATTCGCAGCATCCGACAAATGGAGTCTAGCTCTAACTTTTAACGCATTAGAAGTGCAACCTACATATGTGTATTACAACCTGTACATATTATCAAAATAAACTACGTATGTAGTGTTGCAATGAATAATAGAATTTATCTTATAGTTTTTATTTGTAACGCTAGAACAAAAATCACTAGAGGTCTGCATATAATCACAACTTGTGCAAACATTATGACCACATTTATGATTGCCTTTAAAATGTAACCATGTCTTATTAGCAATTCCTGTTTGATTAACATATAAACTAGGTGATAAAAAATCCTCCTAGGTAGCCACGGTGGTAGTAGTTGGTGCATTTGAGCCCCAGTCACAAAGCAGCCATAAGAATTTGAAACACAAGTCTTTGTACTGAAGATAATGTGGCAAATTATTATTTACAAACAGCAGTAAACTGAGGTACAGTATTACGCTCAAGGTTGATAATTGCTGTGTACCTGCAGACAGGTAGATCTTAGTAACCTCTGGTTTTATTAAGCCTGATTACCTCTTTTTCAGCACTGTGCTCTGTTTCTGCTCTGAGATAATTCTTCCTCCTAGAGGTGCAATGGTAGTCTTCCTCATATGAAGACTATTAACTCCCCTTTTCGTGCCAGTCCCCTTTTTAAGCAAAGCCGGCAGGGAGAAAGTAGGTAATTCCTTCACCTACAAAATGGCTTCCTCTTTTCAAGATGTCTAACCACCACCTGGTACTTCAAATTTAAACTTTCCCCCAGGACTTGGCTTCTCCCCCTTCTATGTGACTGTAGAGCTGCAGTCATTGGATGACTGCCCTGAGGTGTTTTTCCTGAACCTTCTGCATATTAAAACAAAGCTGGGTCTCCTGATCAAGCTGGGAAGGAGAAGATTAACCCTTTTTGTGCTGCCTGTCAGCAGGTCTCACAATGCATTTAAAATGTACAATCCATATAAAAATTCACAGCATTTATATGAAAACACACTATATATACGGTATCCCATAGAAATGATCACTTTGTGGGATACCACAGTAGCACACAGCAAACAAACAGGCAATCCCCACATGTATTCAGGCTGGCTAACAGCCGCAAATCATGCAGCTAAGGCGACAGAAGTGAAATCTCCGAGCACATCCAAAATACTCGGAGATCACCCGAGCATGCTCCGGAAATCTCGAGTAACGAGTATACTCGCTTATCACTAATTCACCTATATATACATATACACACACAGACACACATAAAAACTTCCTTCTCACCCCTAATGGGGGTGGTCTTTTTTTTGTCAATTCTCATTCTCTGGTTCTCTACCAGAAGCCTGGGAGTTTGAGGGTTCTGTGCAGGATCTTAGTTGTTCCCAGCATTGCTCTTTTCTGGACAGAGAGCTCAGATGTTGCTCCTGAGATCTGTTGTAGCCACTTTCCCAACTTATGGGGTCACTGATCCAAGTGCTCATATCACAGCTGGAATCACTGTTTCCTTCACCTTCCACATCTTCTCCAGTTCTCCTTTGAGGTCCTGGTATTTCTTCAGCTTCTCATATGCCATCTTTCTGATGTTGCTGTCACTTGGCACTGCCACATCTATTATCATTGCTGTCTTCTGATCCTTTTCTACTATCACAATGTTTGGTTGGTTAGCCAACACCTGCTTATTTATGTACCAGCTTCATCTTATGGTGACAGGACAACTATTGTATAAGACAGAATAAAATCAGTATTCCTTTTGATATCACTCATTGAATGTAGCCCAATGTTTTACTTATTTAGGCTATCTTCCCTCAATGAGTATCTTGGTGTATTTTTGATGTTCAGCATTTTTGCACCAATAAGGTAAATTAGGTTACTTACATTTTTTAGTGCATTTTTCACATGAGTTTTTATTGCATTGTTTCTTTTCAGCAGTGGTTTTGTCTCCTTTTGGTATGTCATGTAATAAATAAAACTGCTTTGTTTTGGATATGACCTGTTACTTGGCTTTGGAAAAATCATAAAGCAGTTGAAGAACAAGAGCGTAACAATCAAGCTCATGGAAGAAGGGGGTCTGCCAATGTGATTGATATTTTCATTTACATTGCGTATCAAACACACCCCTATTAAAATGTCTGATTGTGGTCATGTAAAAAAAAAAAAATCATACCTTGAAGAATCATTTCAGAATTTTTTCCACCTGTAAAGCGAACCTGTCACATTCTAATTTTCTATTTAACTGCCCCCAAAGTCTTGTTCGTGTAACACATTGTATCACTAACATGTTCATCTCAAGCAAAACGTCCCAGTATTTATGGCAAAAATCACTTTTTATACTTTAATGATTGCCCCACATAACTTCTGTCTCAGTCAAAGGGGTGGGCATCTTTAGCTTTCTAGTCAGGGTCAGTTAAATGCCTTTTTCAAATTCTCCACGCTCATTGCATTATAATTCCTTCCCTTCACTGATACCCACGTCACTGCAATCTCCCAGCAGATCCCCCGCAGATCCTGTGCTTGCACAATGACTCTATCAGCTTACCGAGTATGCGCACTGAATCTGGGTTTACGTCTCAAATTCATAGCCTTCATATCACACATAATCTGTACAGATCCACTGAGAAAAAAATGAAATCCTTTAGAAAATAAAAATGTCAAAACTAAAATAATGTGGCTGAATAAATGTGAATACTTTCTTAAAATTGGGATGTGGTTGTGTTCAGAAATAGCCAGTCATATTTAAATTCATGTACATTCCTCAACCAAGAATCTACAAAAACCCTAGTCCATGCCCTCATCATCTCCCACCTTGACTACTGCAACCTCCTGCTCTGTGGCCTCCCCTCTAACACTCTCGCACCCCTCCAATCTATTCTAAACTCTGCTACCCGACTAATCCACCTGTCCCCTGCTATTCCCCGGTCTCTCCTCTCTGTCAATCCCTGCACTGGCTCCCCATTACCCAAAGACTCCAGTTCAAAACCTTAACCATGACATACAAAGCCATCCACAACCTGAGTCCTCCATACATCTGTGACCTTGTCTCCTGGTACTTACCTGCACAAAACCTCTGATCCTCACAAGATCTCCTTCTGTACTCCCCTCTTATCTCCTCTTCCCACAATCGCATACAAGACTTCTCCTATGCATCCCCCCTACTCTGGAACTCTCTACCACAACATATAAGACTCTCGCCTACCATGGAAACCTTCAAAAAGAACCTGAAGACCTACCTCTTCCGACAAGCCTACAACCTGCAGTAACCAAAGATCCACCAAACCGCTGCACGAGCAGCTCTACCCTTGCCTACTGTATCCTCACCCATCCCTTGTAGATTGTGAGCCCTCGTGGGCAGGGTCCTCTCTCATCCTGTACCAGTTGTGACTTGTATTGTTTAAAATTACTGTACTTGTATGTATTATGTATACCCCTCCTCACATGTAAAGCGCCATGGAATAATTGGCGCAATAATAATAAATAATAATAATAATAATAATGTTAAATAGTATTCAGTACACAGCTGCCATCATTTACAGGGATTCTGATTTACCTAATATAAAGGTTAGCTGTTTTAAAAGAATTTTCCTAACATTTTCTTAGTTGCGTTTTGCAGCAAAATCCATGGTTAAAAAACTGCTTATAACACAGCAAAGGGACCTCCTTATTGAAAGGTGTTATTCAGGAGAAGGGTACAAATTTTTTTCTAAGACATTAGATATACCAAGGAACACTAAAGTGGCTTAAATTTGGAAGAATAGTGACGTTACCTAGACTAGGACGTCCCTCAAAATTGATGATAAGACAAGAAGAAAACTAGTTCAAGAGGCTGCCATAAGACGTTCAGCAACATTAAGGGAGCCACAGGAATTTCTAGAAACTCCTGGTTCTGCATGGGACAAAAGTTTGCTGTATTCTCAATTTGTCTAGCATGTAAGGTTGGGTGGCAAGAAGGTAGTCTTCTATTATAAATAAAATAAAAATATCCAAACCCGGCTATGTTTTGACAAAATCTACATTTTCTGCCAAGGGCTTGTGGGAAAACATGCTATGCTCTGAAAAGACCAAAGCTGAACTTTCTGACCATAATTTGAAAAGGTATGTGTGACGTAAAGTCAACATTGCACATCACCAAAGAAACATACCCACAGTGAAGCATTATGGATGCAGCATTATGTTTTGTGGGGCTTTTTTCACCAGCTAGAATGAGGGATTTCTTCAACATGGAGGTAATTATAACAATTCCAAACATCCATCAATTTTGTATCAAAAGTGTCAGGTCTCTTCTAAAATGTTGAATAAGAATTGCACCTTTTGGCAGGACAATGACCTTAAGCTTACCTCCAAATCAATAAAAAAAGGCTTCACCGGAAGATAAATGTTTTCGAATAGCGCAACCAGTGCCCAGGCCTGAATCTAATTGAAAATATGTGGGTTGATCTGAAGAGGGCTGTGTAAGAGCGTGTACAGGGGAAGATAAGATTCCCCCGTGGTGTGCACCATTTGTGATCGTACAATGCCACCTACTGCTCAAACAGAACCTTGCAGAACAACAAGAAAGAGGGAGTGTTGCGGGAAGGACAGGTTCAAAGTGAGCACCAGGTCAGGAGACATGTGTGATACAGCTCTCCAATATAAAAGACCTGAGTGACAAGGCAGTAGTCAGGTTGAAGACAATAAGTGAGACCAGCAGGATGTGTGCTGAAAGGGACGCTGCGGCCGAGTCACCAGTATGGCCTGGGGGCGTCACACGTCAGTGAGCAGGACCCAGACTACACTCCTCAAGACCTGAGGCCTAACCCTGCTCTAGACAGGACCCTTGAGGCAGGCTACACCTGTCAAGACCCGAGGCCCAGCCCTCATCCTTCCTGGCCTGACAGACTGCTGTCGCAAGATAAGCAATGAAGATGGAGTGTGGACGTCCACTGCGGGGATCGGGAGGTGCGAGTGAGCAAGGCCCTTAAGTCCTACACTGACATACGGTACAGAGGATCAATCTGGTGCTGTGAAGCAGATGGGACAGGGGCTGGCCAGTGGGAGGAAGGCCTAGAAAGCTTTAGTTTGCTTTGTTCAAAAGACTTGTGGCCTGGCGGTAAGACCCGGTAATCCCCATTAGAGTCTGTAACTTGAGCAGAAACACGTTAATTACACTTTTATCCCTGTGAATGCTACACCCACTAGGAATCAGCTAGATGGGGAAGAGGAATTTTGCTGTAGGAGTTATTTTGTGTTTGATGTCAACTTTGCCAGTAATATGTAAGGGGGTGAGATATAATGTCTTTTATGCTCCCCTTCCCTCTGATTGTCTTCCAGTTCTTAATGTTTACAGATGTGTTTTATGATAATTGCCTGCGGTACTGCTACATGTATAACTATGTATTACCACTCATTGCTTATGGTATTGCCACGTGAATGTGTTACCATTATATTGAAGACTGTCATATATTGCTTTGTATTCCTGTATTATAGTATTGCATATATGTTAGGTGTCCTTTGTATATGTACAATTAGGGAAAGTTAGTGCATCTTTCTTGGGACAGTAGAAGGGCACTCTTCATATATAGTTTCCCTATAGACCAGGTAGTTGTAATTATGGTGCAGGCCACTAGATGGGGCATACTAGTGGGACTGGATAGGAGGTTCATAGAGGGTTAATTGTAGGAGGGGCTGCTGAGAGTTAAGGCTAGTGATGAAGAGTGGTTTAGTCAGATGGGGCCAGGGCGCCCAAGTGTCCATATGAGCTAAAGGCCCGGACAGCTTGGCAGTCACATAACGTTAAGTTGTTATTGACCACATTACCCACGGCCACTGCATGCCTTAGCAGGGGGACAGAACAGGAAAAGGAAGATGTGGCGTCTTACCGCCTGAGCCAATGCTTTTAGGTCAGAAGTTGGCTGGACTAAGGAGATGAAAGGAGATGAAGCTTCGACGAGATCGGTACAGACGGGCCGGATTCTTCACGATGGGTCACTGGGTCACCAAACATAGTGATTGATGAATTCATGTCTGGGGTGAAACAGGCTGAAGGAAATGTCATTATAGTGAGGTCAGGCCTGGAAGGAACTGGGAAGCAGTCTAGTACGGTCCGGTCCGGGCATGTACGGAACAGAAGTGACAACAAGCAAGGGAAAGTTCAGGTATCAAGCAAATGTTATAATGTACCAACAGTGGATGTAACGTGCGAAATCCTAAGAAAAGAAAGTGTTAGGCTGTGTGCGCACGTTGCGTTTTTTTAAGCGTTTTTGATGCGTTTTTCGGGGTCAAACCGCATCCAAAACGCTTAAAAGAAGCATCCCATTCATTTTAATACATTTTGGCCTTTTTGTACCAATGAATGCGTTTTTTACTGCTAAGGAAATGCTTAGCGGTAAAAAACGCAGCATGTTCATTAATTTCCGCTTAGGTCCGTGTTTTTGGCTATTTCCTATAGTCCAAAAGATGTGCGGAAAAAAACTCATCAAAAACGCGCGGTTTTTGCACAAAAATCGCAGAAAAAAATGCGCATTTTCTGGGAAGGAGACCCGTTTCCTGAGCGTTTAAAAACGCTAATGTGGGAACATAGCCTTAAAGTTGTCTCGGACTGTGACTCCATTGATGGAGGTCGCCTAGAAGAGGGACGGTTATGACCTGGGCAGTGCCCAGTGAAGCTGAATCTGGAGATGCAGATATGTTGAGGAGAATAGTATTATTTCGTGTAGGGGAAGGACTGGACACAGCTGCCACCGCAATACAGGTCACGAGTCACGACTACAGTCCTGTCCCTCCCTTACAAATGTATTCTGACATATTCTGTTGTCACAAGATTTACTTGCTATTCAAAAGTACACCTCCCTATATCTGTGTTAAGGAAAATAAACTGTTAAGTTGGTCACTTCCATCTTGTCCTCATCTTCATCTTGCATACCAGTAACCTGCTTCCAACTGTACACAGGAGGTGCCTTTGCAATCTGACAGATTTGGATCCCTACTGCAAGGAAGAGTGGGCAAAGATTGCCAATTCTAGATGTGCCATATTGACAGTTCCCAACCCCGAAAGACTGAATGCTGGCATAAAATCAAATGGTGCTTCAACAAAGTATTAGCTTAAAAAGAATATGTCAGGATCAACTCTTCTAAAATGTATATATGGGCGTGGAAGTCCTAGGGAGGTAAATAAAATGATACCTTGGTATTTGCAATCCGATGTCTTATTCCATAGAAATCCACATGCTGATGTGTGGGGAGGTGGCAGGACCAAATGCTGCCACTGGGTCCATAGGACTCTGTTTAATACCATGCTCCTAAATGTAAACCTGAGACTTTTTTCCTGCAGCTGCCGGTATCAAAATAAGCGATAACAACCCTCTCTGTGTTTTTGCTGCATTTTTCCTTCATTTGATGCATGTTTTTATACAAATTTGAAACAATATATTTAATCAGTTTATTTTTAGTTCAGAAATGTTGGCAACACAACTGTGTTTTTTACTTGAGTTTTCAGACTCCCTATGAAAACCTATAGATAAAAAAATTACAGTTGCTTGTACTGTTAAACACAGCAAATATTTTGCCCCCAAAAAAGCAGAGCCGGAAAAAAAACGCAGTTTGCTCAAATGTGAACATACCCTAGTACCATCACAATATACCTTTTCTGCATTCCATATTTTTATGTATTTTGAACCAACATTTAATAAAGAAAAAGTATTTTTAAAAATCCTAACATAAGACTGCAGTAAGTATTGCGCACGGCACCACTGCTTCATTCAGAGGTTTTGAAAACGAGACGAGATCAGATGAGCTTTAGCAAATGTATAGTTGCCATTAACATGACATTGTTACTGTCAAGTTAAATGCTCTAACACAATTTCCCTGTGTTAGTCTGTAGGGACCCATAACTGGCAAGGGTGTAAGTATATCCATGCTGGAGCTATAATTTATATTGACTGACACTTAAACATGGAACTGCCATTAGAACAATGTTCCTAGGAGAATCTCCGCTTCTTGTCCTGGGAGATCTACTGGGGAACTAGAGTTAAAATGTTGCATTGTAAGAAAACTGAATTAAACTGCTCGATAAATGCTCTGCACTTGTTAAGTGACACGAGTAAGTAATGCACATGTAAACCAGTGCGTAATATATAAGAAAGGCATCAAGAAAAAGTGAACTAGCACCATCTACTGCATGCAATGGTATAAACGTGAAATGTCAAGCTATTCATGAATCAATGGTTGTCAGTAATTCCCAAAAGTACTTCTACGGTCTGATTTACTGTCCATACAAAGAAGCCGGTATGGCAATAGGGAGGTCAGAATGCCAGGTGAATGACAGCAGCAAGGTTACATACAGCAGGCAGCACCTAGAAATTCCCGATCTTTAAATGAAGTTGTATATATAGTAATATAAAAAAGAATCTTTATTTTTATATAGCACTAACATATTCCACAGCGCTTTACAGTTTGCACACATTATCATCACTGTCCCCGATGGGCTCACAATCTAGATTCCCTATGACATTTCACACATTTACTGTACATTAAACTTACAATTATTTCATTTTTTACACATTTGTATTTTGTGTTGTCTCAAATCTCAATGTGCAAAAAAAGTTGCCCTCTATTGTGCTGAAGCATGTCAATGTGAAATATATGAAATATGAATAGCAATACGGCTTCTGAATATTAAGAAAAATTGAGACACTTTGCCAACAATTTGGTCAAATCATGCATGCCCATCAACCAACGTCAAAGGTGGTCCCAAAAACTTTTGTTATTTGCATGACTAAATCTCAAGGCATTGTAAAAGTGTTCAATCATATTGGATGTCGTGATTTAAAGGGTATACTTCTGAATAGAGAATCCTACTGGATTTTTACCTTAGGGTACTGTTACACTTAGCGATGCACCAGCGATCCCGACAACGATATGGATCGCTGGTGCATCGCTAAGTGGTCGCTAGTGAGCTGCCACACAGGCAGATCTCACCAGCGACATAGCAGTGGTCGCTACTTACCTGTCAGATGCGGCGATCCTGACGTCCTCCCGCCCGCGTCCACGCGTCGCTCGTCGGTGCCACAGGAAGCCCAGCAGGAAGCGCCCGACGAGAAATGGTCCAGGACGTTCTCGCGTGACCAGCGATGAGCAGCGGGGGAGCCGGTCGGAGGTAAGTATCACATGTAGCGATATCGCTAGCAATATCGCTGCTACGTCACAAAATCAGTGACGATACAGCGATATTGCTAGCGATATCGCTATGTGTAATGGGGGCTTTAGACACTAAAATCCCATCGAATCTCAATGTTAGACAAGATTTAAATTCTACAAAACACATAATTATTGTTATCTAGAGTTGAGTGACTTTGGTCGGATTGGGTTTCGTGAAACCCGAATGAAGCAAAATCTGAGCGGATGAAACTGGTCCGACTAAGGCAAAAAAAGTCGGAGTTTCATCCGCTCAATGCCGACTTTAATTTCCCATTGACTTACATTGGGGTCGGGTTTCGGACGAAACTCCGACTTTTTTTGCCCTAGTCGGACCAGTTTCATCTGACTCAAATTTTGTTTCATTCGGGTTTCACGGAAGCCGATCCGACCAAAGTCACTCAACTCTATTGTTATCGGTTATGCCCTTTTGTTTTTATGACCAACAAATAAAGTAGCACTCCGTAGCGCTATAGCATGCAAACATAAAATACATGAAATTTGAAATGCTAGGGCATTATGGAGCAGCAGCTTGCCAACGGCTACTGTCCTTTGCATCTTAAACATCTACCTTGTGATGAGTGGGGAGGCTGAGGGCATCCCTCCTTCGCCATGCCCTGCGGGTATGGTTGCAGCCTGGAAGGAGGTGTCTAAGGGTAAGAAGGGTCTCCTGCTCCATGCCTGTTCTTCCTGGTTCTCCATTCTGGTTTCTTCGTCAGATGGCCCAGCTGCCTTCTCCTCCTGGCCTTCTTGACCCTCAGATTTGCAGGATGTTTCCTTCTCCCAGATGATGCTTATGGTACTGGAATTAGAATTTTCCATGCAAATTGAAAATACTATGTTATTTTACCAAGCAAAAGGGACAAATATACAAGCATTTCAACTTATGATCATAGTTAAAAGTTTGGACATTTAGGAGCACAAAATATATATATGGAGTCTTACGGGACGCCTCATCTCCACTTCGCCAATGCTGATACAGCTCCCTTCTGTATTGGTCTCTGCAGCTGCGCTAGCATCTTGTCATATCAGTCACTGTTTTGGGATGAAATTGGAAATCAATTTAGGATACTAATAAAACGTAAATAGTTCTAGGTATTTTGTGCTTGACAACACATTTGGACCATCAAGGTGGCCTAAATTACCTGATTCTAGGATTTGAACACAGTGCAGTAGCATTAACACACTTTACTTATAAAGTGCAAAAAGACAGTTAAAAATATCTTAATGTCTCTATGGTAACATTGAGAGCACACATATGTTGCTGGTACATTAACAATTATTAGATGCTAAACATAGCTAAAATGTGCCATATGGCTACTTAAAAAATATTGGATACTGTGGCCGGGTTAATTTAGCGTGGTCAAAATATTTTGACATGGCAGAAAAGAAATAAAGCAAAACTTACTAATTTCAATTTGAACCTCACAATGCTGTTGAGGTAATTTGGGTACAGCTGTTGAGCTGACTAACATATATTTAAGATTTTTCATGTTTTACCTGGTTACCATATCCTGGGTCCCTTGCATCCCAGAGTTTGGGTTGCGCCTGCACGAGGACCAGGAAAATCTCCACAGTGATGGTTCTGGACATCCTTCTGCTCCTCGTGTAGTCATGTATATGGCTGTCAGCTTGTCCTCTGTGAATGGAGAGTTTATAAGCACTTACAGTACCTGTATGATGACTTCCTATCAGGGGATGATTGAATATCCTGTTTATTTGGTTTACTTGAGCTACATAAAAAAAAACAGCATACGGATGGTCCGTATGCCATCCAATTTTTTCTCTCTCACCCATTGACTTGCATTGGCGTGTCTCGTTCAATATACACAGTCATACGCAGCATGCTGCCATTTATTCCTCAGCCCGATTCCAGCTGAGGAAAAAAAATAACTTGCAGATGAGCAGTGAATCATTGAATAACATTGGTGCAAATGCAAATTTTTATCGCATTGCACTCTGCATATTTATACACAGGTGGGAGTGAGCCCTAACAATAAGGCTGTTTTGTATTTAAAAACCATGTGCTTTACTGCATAGTTCTGGCCAAACCTCCTGTACCAGACATCAGTTTTAGAATTTTGGTAGGGGTTTGTTTTATGCACATAGCAGTTCCTACCATGGCAGGTGGAAGCCTGATATGGTGTACAATGTCACTTGGCACATTTCTCCCTTATATGGGGATTGATGGAGCTAAACAGACGTTTTACAACAAGTCTCTTTAAAAGATAGTCCTGTCATTCAAGATCTGATTGTGTTCTGTCATCTTTGGAACAAACACAGGTTTGCCACATAGTTGACTTCATTTTCCACAACATTTTTACTTTCACTCCAGTACTGTTGTGCCCCAAGAATGGGAACAACCTGTAATATATATATTTTCTGTGTTGAGTTTTTCCTCCATTCAGCAAATTCCCTGTTGGTGCTAGGTAGAATTAGACTGTGTGAAGATTGTCCCTATGTCCCTCCTGTAGTTGGGCTTTGTATTAGGTTGCTCCTCCCTTCTTCAGTTTAGTCTACAGGAGCCATTAATCAAGACTCATGTGTACTCCCCTGTACAGATTAGTCCTTTTTACCTACTGTTCATTGTAAACTAATACAAGATTTTGGAAGAAAATAGCATAGTTTCTCCTGGTCTTTCTACAGTTGCACTGGAGGTCGAGTTAAAACTATCTGCGGACGCCTGGTAGTGTGAGTACGAGTTACACAATTGTGGCGCCCCTGAGGCTCAGTCGCCACAGAGGTACTGCACCTCCTCCTGAGGTGTGGTATCCCATCATCCAGGTAAGTTGGAGACTCCTGACCACGCTCCAACACCTGCACCCCACACCACAAAGTAGTGTAGCAAAGCACCTTCGGCAGCTCCCTGCTTGGAGTATAGCAAAGCACCCATTGGTGGCTCCCTGCTTAGAAAGCGAAATGTGCTGGGAGGTGGGTGGAGTTAGATGACATTACAAAGAGCGGGAAGAGTTTAGGACAGCAGTCAGTTGAGTTAGAGAGTTGGTTAGAGAGTTGGAGAGAAGAAGATCCCTGGAGAGAGGGATGGATGGATGGATGGAAGTGCTGCAGCAGATCCCAGTGACCTGGGTCTGCTGGCACGGGAAAGGAAGAGAGAGAGCAGCATAGACTGAAAGCCTGATTCTCCATAGAAAGAAAGACTAGTATGGAATGTGAGGAGTAAAAGGGAACAGAGGACGTGGGTTAGAAGAGAACCTTTCCTAGAAGTTCTAAGCGCAAGGCCGGGGCCCGGTCCCCGAGGTTGTATGGATACTAATGGTCCTGCAGCAGACACCAGAGGAATAGAAGTAGTGACCACTTTATTCCCACACAAGACTTGGGGGCACAATAGCAACTGGATAGTGAGCCGGGACTTAGTAGCAAGAAGTCCCCGAAGCAGGCTACAGCTGTCTGCCGTTCAAGTAGGGTTCATAAGAACATCGGACAGGAGGAACTCCAGTGTAACTCAGTACTAGGAGTACTTCACTCAAAGGCGCTATAAGAGGAGACGTTCAGAAAAGGCACATATGTTGGCGAAGTGTTGGAAAGGAGTATTCCATCTGGCCTGGAGGTTGACTGAGTCCCTGACCCAGAGGACACGGCACGGAGGCAGGCACCTGTTTGCACAACAGTAAAGCTTTGGAACTACATGCCCTGGTGTCCTCCACTTATTCCTGCGCCAACCTGCCCAGCAGGTGTCACTTCACCTACTCTGCCCTGGGACTACAGCCCTGCCTGTGGAAGGCTATAACATCACTGCTGCACCACACCATCTGTCCCAGAGGATTCGTCTGCAGCGTCGGCTTACATCTTCATTGCCGAACACCACAGGTGGCGTCACGACTTATACATTGACACTGAACATTTACAATGGGTGCCCAGGGCCATGGGCTGGGTTCCAGTTACTGTGACATCTTCCATTGAGGACCATCGGGCCCGGTACCGAGTACCCCACAGCCCTGGGTGTGAGGGCGTCCCATTTTTGGCGTCACGAACAGGATGACGAGACCCGATGCCATCGGGTTCTGTGTGCCTAAGACTCAAAGTTTTTGAAAATGTGCAGAAGGCCCAATTTAATAGACTGTGAGATGAATGTTAAAAATGGCCGCCGGTGCGGTGAAGAAGGGCGTGACAATATGGGTGGTCCTAAGAAAAGACAGCAAACTGTCCTGGGCCTCCCCTGTCTGAACTTCTATGCGACAGCAACATGGCCCACCCCCTGAGGGGTTCGTATACTGGCTTGGTATAGAGGAGTTGGAAGAAGACGCCGCCCCAGAAAGAGGAGCCAGTGGCGGGAAAAGAGCCGAGGTGGGAAGAAGAACGCCAGAACGCCATATTGGAAAGAGAAGGGAAGAGGCCTGCGGAGCGCGAGGAGGTTGAGCTGAATCTCCCCGGCGCCATGGCTGAAGGCTCTGACCCGGCTTCCAGGATGAACCGCCAACAGCTAGAAGACGAGATTGCCCAGCTGACGCACCGTTTACGACTCAGGCAGGAAGCCTTGTGGACATTGAACTGGCAGCGTGCCCAGGAGGGGCCTGCACCAGCGGTACCCTCAGTACCTGTCACCGCTGCACCGGATCTCCCCCAGGAAGACCTTGGGGTGTACCGCGGTCGCAGCGGCTGGCCAGGTCGTGCTAGATTTGGTCTGGGACCGGGATACCAGTCCCCCGGGGGGAACACCGGAACCCCTAACCATAGTACCACTGGCTAGAGTGGGCAGAGATCAGTCCCAGGAATAGGAGGAAGTGACGAAGGCCCACTGCCAGGAGACCATGTGACAACTGGCAGCCGAGCAGCAGGAGAGGGAACAGAGAAGGTTGTCTGTGCTGGGCCCTGACCTAGACCACAAAGAAAAAACCCATGCTGGTCATTATGGTCCCCGGGATTCGGCAGGGTGGGGCCAGGTTCTCAATGTGAACCATGAGCGGGGGTTTGGGTTTATCTCCGACCCCAAATGGATCTCTGACCTGTTCTTTAACCGGAGAGACTTGAAAAAGGGACTCCCTGCCCGGAACCTACACCCAGGGTTTTACATGACTTTCACCCGGCATGAGGGGCTAAGGGGGTGGTATGCCCTAAATATACACCTTATCCCGGAGGATTTCATCGAGAGTTACAGGCAGAAGCAACCTGCTGCTCCTCCACCCGCAGCCATCACCAAAGCCGTGCGAGTATCTGCCTCCATAAGCCAAGCTGCATCAGCACCAGTCCCGCTGCCAAAAGTACAAGAGGTCACCAAGTTCACCCTTTGGGAGGAAAAGTACTTGCGGTCTGCCAACTCATTTTTCACCCCAGGAGGGGATCACCACTGGTAATTTACAGTAAACTAACTTTGCTGCCCAGGAGGGTATTTGCACCATTGTGCCTGTTTTTTCAGTTTTGCTAATATCTTTCTATTTTTGATTATGTTATCTGTTGATCCAGTTGTTGCCTAGTTCCATTGGCAGCCTTTGCACTTGAACTGTGGAGATCATGGATGCTGAGTGATCCGGAACTGTAAATGTAAATAGTTTGTACCTCTTTAGGTTCCCTCTCTTGGTTTTACATAGTGCTTGTTCAAGGGAAGGTTTCTATCTCGGAATAAGGACATTTCAAGACATAATGGCCAGACCAGTGTCTACACTTTGCACTTATTGATAATGCTTAATATTTTTTGGATAAGAAGCTAGACAATGATAGTGTGTAGTGAAAGTATTAATGACAGATTTTATAGGGTCTAATTGAGAAACAAATACAGTGACTGTGTTACAGAGTTTGAATAAAGATGTGAGAGTTAAATAAAAATGTGAAAGATAAAGGGAGAAGAAATGTGTCTCTAGCAAATGTGTTGCTCGAGTGATAGTGAATCTGTTGCTATAGCACTTTGAATTAGGTAGCATAACTTTAAATATAGATAGACAGTTAACTTGTTTGTAACGTTCAAGAATGATTGCCTCTCATATTGAGAAGATTAGATAAGAACTGTTTATTTTGCATTACAAAATTTTGTATGTTCCTGTATTGTCAACTTTGTTTTCCTTGCAACCAGCAGATATGCTGTGTTTAACGGGGGGCCCGATACCGATTACCCCACAGCCCTGGGTGTGAGGGCGTCCCACAATTATCTAAGAAGCTGATAATTAGAACGCTTGGAATCTGCAGCCATTAGGAAGAGGCAGAATAGTAAAAAGGAATAGCTGTGAGCAGGAATAGTATACAGCTGTAATCCAAGAAGAGGATTGTTTATTAGGCTAAATTAAATCCACAACAATAGCAGCTTACATGGTTGCAGACATTCTCTGTGCTTTTCACCTCAGAAAATTGCACAGTGAAAGATTTAACCTGTTACTGAGAACAGTTCACAGCATGTAATCCAGAGAAAGGATCATCTATAAGCTAATGAGAAGCAGAAGTTTTCATAGACTTGCAACTAGTGTTGAGCGATGCCACCCGATATTGAAAAATATCGGATCGGAATGGATCGGCCGATCTAAAAAAAAGTATCAGGAATCGCCGATTCCGATCCCGGAAGTCCCATTAAAGTCAATGGGATAGAAATATCGGAATTAAAAAAAACCCTTTCGGGAGGGGAGAAGAGTGTGGGCGGTGCGTGGGTGGACACTGTGCGTGTCTGTGTGTGCGGGTGGGGCCTGTGCGGGCTGTCGGTGGTCTGTACAGGCCTCTCGGGGGCCTGTGCCGGCTGTCGGTGGTCTGTGCCGGCTGGCAGTGGTCTGTACGGGCCTCTCGGGGGCCTGTGCCGGCTGTCGGTGGTTTGTGCCGGCTGCTGGGGGCCTGTGCCGGTGGTCTGTACGGCCCTCTCGGGGGGCCTGTGCTGGCTGTTGGTGGTCTGTGCTGGCTGCCGGGGGCCTGTGCCGGCTGCGGGTGGTCTGTACGGGCCTCTCGGGGGCCTGTGCCGGCTGTCGGTGGTCTGTGCCGGCTGCCGGGGGGCCTGTGCCGGCTGCCGGTGGTCTGTGCGGGCCTGGCAGGGGTCTTGTGTCTGTGCAGGCATTGTCCGATGGGACTACAAGTCCCATCGGGCGATGCCTGCTACACTGACAGTGATTGACACATTAGCCAATGATGGGACAGTAGTAGTCCCATCATCCGGCTTATGTGTTGAATGTAAAAAAAAAAAATATACATGCAACATACATACTATATACATACTACATTCATACAACATACATACTACATACATACAACATACATATACAGTCATGGCCAAAAGTATTGACACCCCTGCAATTCTGTCAGATAATGCTCAGTTTCTTCCTGAAAATGATTGCAAACACAAATTCTTTGGTATTATTATCTTCATTTAATTTGTCTTAAATGAAAAAACACAAAAGAGAATGAAGCAAAAAGCAAAATATTGATCATTTCACACAAAACTCCAAAAATGGGCTGGACAAAAGTATTGGCACCCTCAGCCTAATACTTGGTTGCACAACCTTTAGCCAAAATAACTGCGACCAACTGCTTCCGGTAACCATCAATGAGTTTCTTACAATGCTCTGCTGGAATTTTAGACCATTCTTCTTTGGCAAACTACTCCAGGTCCCTGATATTTGAAGGGTGCCTTCTCCAAACTGCCATTTTTAGATCTCTCCACAAGTGTTCTATGGGATTCTGGTCTGGACTCATTGCTGGCCACCTTAGAAGTCTCCAGTGCTTTCTCTCAAACCATTTTCTAGTGCTCTTTGAAGTGTGTTTTGGGTTATTGTCCTGCTGGAAGACCCATGACCTCTGAGGTAGACCCAGCTTTCTCACACTGGGCCCTATATTATGCTGCAAAATTTGTTGGTAGTCTTCTGACTTCATAATGCCAAGCACACGGTCAAGCAGTCCAGTGCCAGAGGCAGCAAAGCAACCCCAAAACATCAGGGAACCTCTGCCATGTTTGACTGTAGGGACCGTGTACTTTTCTTTGAATGCCTCTTTTTTCTCCTGTAAACGCTATGTTGATGCTTTTGCCCTAAAAGCTCTACTTTTGTCTCATCTGACCAGAGAACATTCTTCCAAAATGTTTTAGGCTTTTTCAGGTAAGTTTTGGCAAACTCCAGCCTGGCTTTTTTATGTCTCGGGGTAAGAAGTGGAGTCTTCCTGGGTCTCCTACCATACAGTCCCTTTTCATTCAGATGCCGACGGATAGTACGGGTTGACACCGTTGTACCCTTGGACTGCAGGGCAGCTTGAACTTGTTTGGATGTTAGTGGAGGTTCTTTATCCAACATCCGCACAATCTTGCATTGAATTCTCTTGTCAATTTTTCTTTTCCAGCCACATCTAGAGAGGTTAGCCACAGTGCCATGGGCTTTAAACTTCTTGATGACACTGCGCACGGTAGACACAGGAACATTCAGGTCTTTGGAGATGGACTTGTAGCCTTGATATTGCTCATGCTTCCTCACAATTTGGTTTCTCAAGTCCTCATACAGTTCTTTGGTCTTTCTTCTTTTCTCCATGCTCAATGTGGTACATACAAGGACACAGGACAGAGGTTGAGTCAACTTTAATCCATGTCAACTGGCTGCAAGTGTGATTTAGTTATTGCCAACACCTGTTAGGTGCCACAGGTAAGTTATAGGTGCTGTTAATTACACAAATTAGAGAAGCATCACATGATTTTTCGAACAGTGCCAATACTTTTGTCCACCCTCTTTGTTATGTTTGGTGTGGAATTATATCCAATTTGGCTTTAGGACAATTCTTTTTGTGTTTTTTCATTTAAGACAAATTAAATGAAGATAATAATACCAAAGAATTTGTGTTTGCAATCATTTTCAGGAAGAAACTGAGTATTATCTGACAGAATTGCAGGGGTGTCAATACTTTTGGCCATGACTGTATACTAAATACATGCTACATATATACTACATTCATACAACATACATATATACTACATACTGTACTACATACATGCTACATATATACTACATTCATACAATATACATATATATTACATACTACATACATGCAACATATATACTACATTCATACAACATACATAAATACTACATACAACATACATGCTACATACTACATACATACTACATACATACAACATACATATATGCTACATACATACTACATATATACTACATTCATACAACATACATACATACTACATACTACATACATGCTACATATATACTACATTCATACAACATACATATATACTGCATACTACATGCATGCTACATATATACTACATTCATACAACATACATACATACTACATACAACATACATGCTACATACTACATTCATACAACATACATACATAACTACATACATACTACATATATACTACATTCGTACAACATACATACATACTACATACTACATACATACTACATTCATACAACATACATACTACATTCATACAGCATACATATATACTACATACATACTACATATATACTACATTCATACAACATACATATATACTACATACATACTACATACATACTGCATGCAATACATTCATACATTCATACAATACATACATATAGACATACAGTACATATAACATAGAGTACACACTCACCATTACTTGTCACATTGTTCCCCGAAGCCAGTGTCATCTATGAAAAAATATGAAAATAACAAACAAGCAATATACTCCCTGATCCGCAGAAATCCACAAGGGTCCTACGCCGATTTACCGTGGAGAACAGCAGCATCAGCTGATGTGACCGCTCTCTAGGGGCTTCAATAATCCAATGTCGGAAGGTAGGTATCCTTCTGCACTGTATTCCTCCGCCACTGTAAAAAAATAGTCCCTAGTCTCACTTTATGGCAAAAGCTGTGTGAGAAAGTTCCCAGGCAGCTTTTGCCATAAAGTGAGACTAGGGACTATTTTTTTTAAAGTGGCAGAGGAATACAGTGCGGAAGGATACCTACCTTCCGTCATTTGATTCCTGGAGCCCCCTAGAGAACGGTCGTATCAGCTGATGCTGCTGTTCTCCACGGGAAATCGGCGTGGGACACTCACTCGTGGATTTCTGCGGATCAAGGAGTATTTGGTGGTTTGTTTTTTTCTAATTTCTTTCATAGATGACACTGGCTTCGGGGATCAAAGTGACAAGTGATGGTGAGTATGTACTCTATGTTATATGTACTGTATGTCTATATGTATTGTATGAATGTATTGTATGTAGTATGTAGTATATATGTATGTTGCATGAATGTATGAATGTATTGAATGTAGTATGTATGTTGTATGTATGTAGTATGTAGTGTGTATGTATGTTGTATGAATATAGTATATATGTAGTATGTATGTAGTATGCATGTATGTTGTATGAATGTAGTATATATGTAGCATGTATGTTGTATGTTGTATGAAATGAATGTAGTATATATGTAGTATGTATGTAGTATGTAGCATGTATGTTGTATGTAGTATGTATGTATGTTGTATGAATGTAGTATATATGTAGTATGCATGTTGTATGAATGTAGTTTATATGTAGTATGTATGTATTATGTAGCATGTATATTGTATGTAGTATGTATGTATGTTGTATGAATGTAGTATATATGTAGTATGTATGTAGTATGTAGCATGTATGTTGTATGTAGTATGTATGAATGTTGTATATATGTAGTATATATGTAGTATGTATGAATGTAGTATATATGTATATAGTATGTAGTATGTATTTATGTTGTATGAATGTAGTATATATGTAGCATGTATGTAGTATGTATGTATGTATGTTGTATCAATGTAGTATATATGTATGTAGTATGTATGCATGTATGTTGTTGTATGAATGTAGTATATACGTAGTATGTATGTAGTATGTATGTAGTATATATGTATGTTGTAGGAATATCGTATATATGTAGCATGTATGTTGTATGTAGTATATATATGTTGTATGAATGTAGTATATATGTAGCATGTATGTTGTATGTAGTATGTATGTATGTTGTATGAATGTAGTACATATGTAGTATATATGTATGTTGTATGAATGTAGTATATATGTAGTATGTATGTAGTATGTATGTATGTTGTATGAATGTAGTATATATGTAGTATGTATGTAGTATGTAGTATATATGTACTGTATGTTGTATAAATGTAGCATATATGTAGCATGTATGTAGTATATATGTATGTTGTATGAATGTAGTATATATGTAGTATGTATGTATGAATGTTGTATGAATGTAGTATATATGTAGTATGTATGTAGTATGTATGTTGTATGAATGTAGTACATATGAAGTATGTATATATATATATATTTTTTACATTCAACACATTAGCTGGATGATGGGACTACTACTGTCCCATCATTGGCTAATGTGTCAATCACTGTCAGTGTAGCAGGCATCGCCCGATGGGACTTGTAGTCCCATCGGACGATGCCTGCACACACAAGACCACCGGCAGGCCCATACAGACCACCGGCAGCCGGCACAGGCCCCCGGCAGCCGGCACAGACCACCGACAGCCGGCACAGGCCCCCGAGAGGCCCGTACAGACCACCAGCAGGCCCGCACTGACCGCGCATCATGATGCGCACAGACCGCGCATCATGATGACATCATTTAAGCAGCCAATCACAGCCATGCCAATAGTTAACTTGCCTACATGCCTAACAGGATGTGCCCACATTTCTGAGGATTCCCATTGGCTGAATCAAATCGAGCGGGCTCATAGCATTATGGGAACTTCCGATTCTGGTATCCGATATAGAAAAAATATTGGTACTCGTTATTCGAATTCCAATACAGTGAATATCGGAATGCTCAACACTACTTGTAACACTTTTTCCCTGCTCTTCAGCTCATCTATTTGCAACTTTGTATTGGTCTCCTTGACAACCTGGAGCAGAACAGCCCCCACACTTGCACTCCTGCCTCTGCCCTTTCACTGCCAGTCCTGCAGCAGCAAGAAATGGAAACAGAACTTCTCACATTTTGCAGTGAAAAATCCAAACAATCAACCAATCCTACATGGAAGGTCAAAGAGAGTCTAGAATCCACCAAAAGTGAATTGCTACACCACACAACTTTCCTATGGAAAAGAGTGCTGAACCAAGTGACTGTCTTAACTGTGGCCGGCTATCACGAGTTACCACCAGGGGAAGCCCTTGAAAAATTGTACTCTGCATACCAGTCTTACAAAGACACTTGAAAAAAAAACACAAAAATTGAGCTTGGATTGAGTTGGTACACATGCAGCATATAAATGCATATTCACATGGCCAAAAAGCATACAACACCTACAAAAGATAAAATGAAAAAAACCCTGCTATTATTAAATAGGTAAAAAGCAAAAGTGCATTTAAATCATACAGAGTTCTTAGTAATACTGTATTTGATCAAACATAGCATAAAAGCCGTCCCACCATCGACAAGGTGACTCTGTGGTTGGAGCGGTCCTACACTGACTAGTATTAGTAACCTTATCATGTGTCAAAGTTGACGTCTGTGTGAATAAGGGCAGACAAGGACCGGGTCCCAACCACCGGACGCCAGTCAGGGGAAGCCTTTAAATACAATTTCCAGCTCAGGAGAGGGAGGCCACACCCCAGCTTGCACAGAATGCAAAAATACAAAGAAAAAACACAAAAATTGAGCTTGGTTTGAGTTGGTACACATGCAGCATATAAATGCATGCCCACATGGCCAAAAAGCATACAAAACCTACAAAAGACAAAATGAAAAAAACCCTGCTATAATTAAATAATTAAAAAGCAAAAGTGCTTTTAAATCATACAGAGTTCTTAGTAATACTGTATTTGATCAAACATAGCATAAAAGCCATCCCACCATCAACAAGGTGACTCTGTGGTCAGGGCGGTCCTACACTGTCTAGGATTAGTAACCTTATCATGTGTCAAAGTTGACGTCTGTGTAAATAAGGGCAGACAAGGACCGGGTTCCAACCAAATACATCTCTACTCTGCTGAAATTAAATACGCCAGAGTACTCTAAAGGAACTCCAGGACATCCAACAGCTCAATGCCGAACGAGACTGCACCAGTCATGACATTGTGGACAGTACAGAAGCAAAAATTGCACAAATGTCAGAAGCGGCCTTGCACAGATCCAGGTCTGCTAGCATCTCAAAGCACTCAGTCAAGTCAAGCTCATCTAGGTACTGAACTCTCAGTGAGCAATTCATAAGCGCGTGCCGAAGCAGAATCTACAAAAGTGCAAGCCGTTTTTGCCCAAAGGAAGGCAGAGAGGGAAACAGATTCTGCATACAAGAAAGCAGAGATGGAAGCTGAATCTGTATGCAACAAAGCAGAGATGGAAGCTGAATCTGCACGCAAGAAAGCAGAGATGGAAGCTGAATCTGCACACAAGAAAGCAGAGATGAAAGCTAAATCTGCACGCGAGAGGGCAGAAATAGACGCCCTGCAGAAGGAATGTGAACATGCAGCAGCCATGGCAAAGCTAAAGGTCTTCCAGCAAGCCCTAGGTGGGAACCAAGGAGTTAGCCTCAATTTGTACAAATTCAACACGGAAGACTCACTTTAGCGCACAAGAGACTACATGCTGAGCCAAGCCAACGAACCTCTGACCACCAACAACATTCCCGTCAGTACTGACCCCTCTCCAAAGCATCAAGACGTCAATCCATCTGCAGCTTTCAAGGTCAGTCCAATGTGCCACAAACATTCAAACCCGAACCTCCTTCATGCTTTAATACACAGCCAGCTCCTACACACCAGCAAAGCCATACAGCTCCAGTTATGTTTATGACTGAAACTGTACTCAGTAAACTGGTTACTGCACTAAATGCTTATGCTGCACCATACTATTCTACTTTTCTAAGTCAAGATGCTACAGACCATATGAACAGCGCTACTCAGCCAGAAGTTGTCTTGACAATGTCAGAGAAAACTGACATGTCTCACTTTGCAAGGTACATGGTTCACAGTGAATTTACTAAGACTGGTCTCACAAGGTTCGATGATCAACCAGAGAACTATAAAGGTTGGAAATGTGCCTTTAAAGCTGCAATTAGTGACCTTGGCATCACTGCTGCTGAAGAGCTGGATCTGCTAATCAGGTGGCTCAGACCTCAATCCACAGAGCCGGTCAAGAGGCTCAGATCCGTCCACATCAGTAAACCAGCAGCTGGTCTCATGGCTGCATGGGAAAGTTTAGAACGTAGCTTTGGCGAAGCTATAGAAAATGCATTGTTCAAGCGACTACAGGATTTCAGGATTTCCCCAAAATATCCGGCAAGGACAGTTCAAAATTCCTAGTGCTCAGCGACTTGCTCTCAGAGCTCCAGGTAACCAAGGCAGACACGCACCTAACTGGCCTCAGCTACCTGGACATCGCTCGTGGGGTGAAACCCATAGTTGCCAAGTTACCCTACAACATACAAGAAAGGTGGACCATACGAGGGTTAAACTACAAAAGACAATACCAAGTCTCTTTTCCTCCATTTTCCTATTTCTGTCACTTCATCAAGGAGATTGCAGAGTGCAAAACTGACCCCAGCTTCTGCTATGAAGAACCCAGCGGCTCTGCGTCATCTCCTAAGTGCGGAAGTTCGTGCTCTCACGACAGTAACTGCAGCGGTCCGGTGTCTGCAAAAAAGACAGAAGTTCTGCCTGCACCGACATCAGTGCAAGACAAAGGCAATGAAGGTGAGAAGGTGGAAAATCTGAACCGCCAGTGTCCAATTCACAAACTGCCACATCCCCTGAAGAATTGCATCAACTTCAGGAAGAAACTCCTTCAAGAATGAAAGGAGCTCTTGAAGAAGTTTGGAGTATGCTTCAGGTGCTGCACCTCTACCAAACATCTTGCTAAGGACTGAGTCATCGCCATCAAGTGACAGTGAAGACCATGTACAAGCGCTCCATCCATCACAGCCTGACTCTGCATCTACACCTTCTCCCACTACAATCCATGGCAGGGAGAGTCCAGATCAAGTGACAAGCCATGTTGTGGTATCATCCTCATGCACCAAAGTCTGTGGAGAAGGTATTCGAGACAAGTCCTGCGCTAAGATTTGCCTGGCAAGGGTGTATCCCAAGGGTCATCCAGAGAAGGCAGTCAAGGTGTACATTAGTCTGGACAACCTGAGCAACAAATCACTGGCCATGTCAGAACTCTTCGACTTGTTCGACTTAAAAGGAGACGTCTATCCCTACACCTTGGACACCTGCAGTGATGTTATATAAACCTCTGGAAGAAGGGCCAGTGGCCTCATAATAACTTCTCTTGAGAAGGGCGCCATGGAGATACCACTACCTGCGCTTGTTGAGTGTAACCAAATACCATTCAACAGGGAAGAAATCCCAACACCAGAAGTCACTCTTCAGCATCCTCCTCTCAGAATGATAGCCAAAGAGATGCCACCTCTAGACAACAAGGCATACATCCCAATTCTCCTCGGCAGAGATATTATACGACTGTACAAGATGCGTCAACAAATCCACGGATTACTCAATGAACCGTATGCCCAGCTCCTCCAGCTAGGCTGGGTTATCGGCAACGTCTGTTGTGACCAGACAAAGGATCCAAGCAAAATATCCTCTTACAAAAACCCTTATCACGTCAGATCACCATGACTTGTCCCCCCTGCCAGACCCACGTCACTACTGGATGAAGGAGAAGTCAAACAAAATTAAGTGTCAACAACAACCATCTGACAATTCAAGTCTGCTTTATCCTCGAGACTACAATCTCAAGACAACAGCACTCGATCCTTCAAACAAGGACAACTCACCACCTACAGAGGAAGACAAGGTGATCATCAGGGTCATGAGCATCAAACCCACTGATGACAAATATAACAGCAGGGCAACTCCGTCACCTTCTCTTCCCGCAAAGACTGAGTTGCCAAGGGATTCACAGAAAGCAACTGCTAAGTTGCCAGCCTTTGATGCCTATCTGCATCACAAACCTGGTCAAGCCGAAGTCATGCTAGACTGCAGTGTTCAGAGTGAGAGCCTCTCTCTCAACAGCCTACCTCTTACCAATGGTGCTAGCATTTTCCCCATGCAATGCATCATCAACACACAGCCGGATGTCGAACAAGACATGCTCACTTCCCAAGCATCACCCTGTGATGAACTTGCTATCGAACGAGGAGCCTCGCCTGTTGAAAACAGCATCCACAGTCCTCTTGGGTTCGAGACACCCATCGCAGTTCTAGGCAGGGTACCACTGAGACAGCTTGCTACTCAGGGTATCAACAGGAACACTATGCTACCATCTCAGAGACAAAGGTGGGAGAAAGGGAATAAGTCTCTAAAGACCTTACAGCAACTCCAAGTCCTGCACCATAGTTCTTTAAAGACTCTTTCAACCATCATCAAGAGACAAGTCTACGTTTCCTACGATGCATCTACGAAGACTACAGCTGCAGGAGCCTCTCCAAGTGGCAAAAAGGTACTTCGCAGCTTCAACTTGGACAAGGTAAAGTTTACTTCAAAAACATGCATACCCTGCATTATAAGCTGTTTGTCCAAGGTGCCACTACGGAAGCTGAGATCTCACCACCCTGGACATTCTTTGGGCTGGTCGGCCATCGTGCCTGCTGACATCCGTTTTGGGTTCATCGTCTGCTGGCTTCTTCAAGCAGGAGTCACATGAACTTGGCTTTGTCGCTGGACTCTGCCCTGGCGAGGAGCATATCTTCGCATACTACTGCCATGCTAGGACAAAGGACTATCAACGTCCAACTGAATTTTAAACTTCCCCTTGTGAACTGAACTTCTACTGTTGGGTTGGTGGAAGAGTTGCATGTTGCGACTTCCCCAATCCGAAGGTGGGTTTTTCTATTGGATTTATTTTTCTATTTTTGCATTTTCATTCAAGGACTACGTTTACTGCAAGTATGGACTTGATTTCTGCATTATATTGCATTGTTTTTCTTCTTTCCCCTCTTTGCAGGTTTCATCATCGAGGGAGAGTTGACTCCTTCATCGCACAAGTTTTTATGAAATTTGACGATTCAGATGGGGAGTGTTGTGTCCCACTAGTGGGAACAACCTGTAATATATATATTCTGTGTTGAGTTTTTCCTCCAATCAGAAAATTCCCTTTTGTTGCTAGGTAGAATTAGACTGTGTGAAGATTGTCCCTATGTCCCTCCCGTAGTGGGGCTGGTTGCTCCTCCCTTCTTCTTTAGTTTAGTCCACAGCAGCCATTATTCAAGACTAATGTGTACTCCACTGTACAGATTACTCCTTTTTACCTACTGTTCATTGTAATCTAATACAAGATTTTGGAAGAAAACAGCATCGCTTCTCCTGATCTTTCTAAAATTGCAGTGGTGGTCGAGTTAAAACTATCTACGGACGCCTGCTGGTGTGAGTACGAGTTAGGCCTGTTTCACACTTCAGTTTTTTGACATCAGTCAAAATCCGCCAAATTTTAAAAATGGCGGATCCGCTTTTCTTTTGGCGGATCCGCCATTTTTTCCCATTGAATTTTGTTAGTGGCGGATTTTGGCGGATGGTCGTCCATTACGTCCGCTATTCGGCGGATCCGCCACATTTCTGGCTGATTCTGTCTGAGGTGGACGGACTTTTTAACGTTTTTTGTCTGCGTCAAAATGGCGGATCACGGCGGATCCGCCATCGTCCGCCATTCAATAGAATGGCCGCCTATGGGCGGCGGATCTGCCGGGATCCACCATTTAGCAGAATCCGCTTTTTTGCACTGAGCATGCTCAGAAAAAAAGATACTTTTCCAGACAGTCCAAAAACTATATAAGGTGGGCTAATTGGGCCCAGACATGCAGTACCAGCATCAAGACGGAAGAGAGAAGATACCAGACACAGCCTGCCAGCCAGCCAGCAAGCATCTGCCAGCATCCAGAGGCCTGCCACCAGAAGCCAGCACCTGCCAACAGCAAGTCAGGACCAAGAGGCCTGCCACCACTGAACCAGGACCGAGAGGCCTGCCAATGTCAGCACCAACAGCCTGCCAGCAAAGACGCCTGTAAGTGTGAGTATAACCTATGTGTGTGGCATTTCTGTGTGTGTCTGTGGCTTGTGTGTGTGTGTCTATGGCTTGTGTGTGTGAGTGTGTACTACCTGTGTGTGTGTGTATTACCTGTGTGTGTGTGTGTACTATCTGCGTGTGTGTCTACTACCTGCGTGTGTGTGTGTGTGTACTACTTGCATGTCTGTGTACTACCTACGTGTGTGTGTTTACTACCTGTGTGTGTGTGCATGTGTGTGTGTGTACTACCTGCGTGTGTGTACTACCTGCGTGTGTGTGTGTACTACCTGCATGTGTGTGTGTACTACCTGCGTGTGTGTACTACCTGCGTGTGTGCGTGTACTACGTGTGTGTGTGTATTTTTATTATGCATTTTTTTTCCTAGTTTACTTTTTTTATTTTTGTTGCATGTGTACTGCATTTTATTTTCATACTACTGTAATTTTATTTGACTAATTCAAAGTGTGCTGTGATTGTGTGTTGTGTGTATTGAATGTGGTGTTACTGGTATTGTATGTGGTGTCACTGTAGCATGTGTTCAGCTATTTAATTTTTTTCATGTCCTGTGGTATTTAAAATAAAGGGCATAGTAGCTCCTACTTGTAAAAAAAAAAAATGAAAACAAAAAAATTATAATAAATAAAAACTGTTTCCAAAAACTGTCCGTAGTATCATTGTAAAACCAGGTAATGTTAAGTGTGGGTATACGTGCAATACCTAAACAAGGTCACGTTAAGTGTTGGTATATGTGCAATACCTAAACAAGGTCACGTAAAGTTTGGGTATACGTGCAATACCTAAACAAGGTCACGTTAAGTGTGGGTATACGCTCACTGAGAGATTCTCAGTTAACTGTACATCAGGGAATTACACACATGCAATACCAAAACCAGGTCACTTTAAAGTGTGGGTATACGCTTACTGATAGATTGTCAGTTAACTCTGCATCAGTTAATTACACACATGCAATACCAAAACCAGGTCACTTTAAAGTCTGGGTATACACTCACTGATAGATTCTCAGTTAACTGTACATCAGGGAATTACACACATGCAATACCAAAACCAGGTCACTTTAAAGTGTGGGTATGCGCTCACTGATTGTCAGTTAACTCTGCATCAGGGAATTTCACACATGCAATACCAAAGCCAGGTCACTTTAAAGTGTGGGTATACATACAATACCAAGGTTTTTTTAAAGGGCAACACGACATGTAGGGTTGGGAAGGTTGCGCATTTCACATATCAACATTCAATTTTTTGGGGTGGTTTTTCAATCAAAATATATCTGAACTTTTTTTTATCTTATTACAAGTGTGTTTATACTTGCAGATCCATTCACGAAGAACCCACAAACCATACTGCAGCAAACTGCCAGACCGGAGCATATCCACCAGACCGCAGCAGACCCAGAGAAAAAACTTAAATTTTCCCAGTAAGTATAAACTCCTGAAAGCTTTTGTTATCCTTTGTATAGTAGCTAACAAGTGTATTTATACTTGCTGATCCGTTTAGGAAGGACCGCAAACCGGACCGCAGCAGACCCGCCAGGTCGCAGCAGACCCGCCAGGCCACAGCAAACCCAGAGAAAAGAGTTCAATTTTCTCAGTAAGTATAAAGGCCTGAAAGCTTTTGTTATCCTTTGTATAGTAGCTTAACAAGTGTCTTTATACTTGCAGATCCATTTAGGAAGGACCGCAAACCGGACTGCAGCAGACCCGCCTGGCCGCAGCAGACCCGCCAGTCCACAGTAAACCCAGAGAAAATAGTTACATTTTCTCAGTAAGTATAAAGGCCTGAAAGCTTTTGTTATCCTTTGTATAGTAGCTTAACAAGTGTCTTTATACTTGCAGATCCGTTCAGGAAGAACCACAAACCGGACCGCAGCAGACCCGCCAGGTCGCAGCAGACCCGCCAGGCCACAGCAAACCCAGAGAAAAGAGTTAAATTTTCTTAGTAAGCATAAAGGCCTGAAAGCTTTTGTTATCCTTTGTATAGTAGCTTAACAAGTGTCTTTATACTTGCAGATCCGTTTAGGAAGGACCGCAAACCGAACCGCAGCAGACCCGCCAGGCTGCAGCAGACCCGCTAGCCATACCGCAGCAAACCCGCAAGCTATGCTGCAGCAATAATGTCTTCTTCTGGGAGCTCCCCCTCACGTTATCAGCGAACTGAGGTAATACAAATAATGCTTTTTTACTCTTATTTTACACTTTTTTTTAACCCTATATGCATGTATTGTTTTAACAGGAAGCTGAATCTGAGGAGCTTCCAGGAGGAGACATGCAGGGTGGAGAAATGCAAGGATGGGGTGCGCAGAGTGTAAGTTTAGCTGATGCAAACACATACATAATGATCCACCCAACACAAACATTCATTACAGCACACACAATAACTACGCATCCATCCAAGCACATAATTTTTTTTTTTTACAGTCTTCGCAATCCGGTGCCCACACTAGAGCGACTCCTAGGACATCCCAGGGTCGTCAAGGTGATACTACCATTGGTCGGCGAACAGTAAGTAACCCTTTATTTGGGTGACTGATTAATGAACCTTATGTGTCTGAATTTAATTTTTTTTTCACAGGTTTCACAGCGTGCTCCCGACAGACCAGTAGAAGAAGGGATGATCATCGATGTGCACACCCTAATCGAGGCTGTGCAACTGCGGGAGCCGCTGTGGGACATGGCAAACCGCTACCATGCCGACCAACCACCCGACGGCTATGGGATGAAGTGTGTTCGGAGGTTATAGAGAACTGGGAGGAGCTTGATGCGAGGGCCAGGGATTTTGTGCGTAATTTCAGTAACTTATATTACAGCATGTGAAGTGTTGAATACTAACCACTTTGTTTTTTTCTTTTGCCTTCACAGGTGACAGGGTTATCATATGGTGGCGGTCACTCAGGGATCGCTTCAAGAGGGACTTCAACAAGGAGATGCAGGCCCCGAGTGGATCGAGAGGATGCAGGAGCAGCCAGTATAAACACTAAAGAGCCCTGTCGTTCCTCCGGACGATGAAGGTAAATATTCCACACACCATTTCTGTAGTACAAATTTTTTTCAGCAAGGCCAAATGAAATATGCATATATTTATATATTTTTTTTCTCTTTTATAGCACCATCTGCAGCACTCGGGAGCCTGCTTCTGAGTTGCCTCCCTCTGGAGGGATCCCTTTGGAGACCACCATCAGTGACCACATCGAGGTATCCGACCCCTCTTTACCTTCCCTCTTGTGTCATCCCTCTGTCCCATCCACTAGCACTGGAGCAGCAGGGCAGTCTTCACCACATGAAGCTGCAGGTGATGATTTACAGTACCCTTTACCCCACCTCTCTGACACTGCCGCAACATCTTGACCAACTTTTGGCTCTGGACGGCAGAAAGGATGACTTTGTCTGAATGTTTGAATCTGAATTCAACCATCCAGAATGTATTCCGACTTTTAGGACAGCAGATAACTTCTGGGTTGAACATGATAAATCAAAATATCATGGAACTCAGAAGTTACAGTGGGGCAAAAAAGTATTTAGTCAGTCAGCAATAGTGCAAGTTCCACCACTTAAAAAGATGAGAGGCGTCTGTAATTTACATCATAGGTAGACCTCAACTATGGGAGACAAACTGAGAAAAAAAAATCCAGAAAATCACATTGTCTGTTTTTTTTTCATTTTATTTGCATATTATGGTGGAAAATAAGTATTTGGTCAGAAACAAGCAATCAAGATTTCTGGCTCTCACAGACCTGTAACTTCTTCTTTAAGAGTCTCCTCTTTCCTCCACTCATTACCTGTAGTAATGGCACCTGTTTAAACTTGTTATCAGTATAAAAAGACACCTGTGCACACCCTCAAACAGTCTGACTCCAAACTCCACTATGGTGAAGACCAAAGAGCTGTCAAAGGACACCAGAAACAAAATTGTAGCCCTGCACCAGGCTGGGAAGACTGAATCTGCAATAGCCAACCAGCTTGGAGTGAAGAAATCAACTGTGGGAGCAATAATTAGAAAATGGAAGACATACAAGACCACTGATAATCTCCCTCGATCTGGTGCTCCACGCAAAATCCAACCCCGTGGGGTCAGAATGATCACAAGAACGGTGAGCAAAAATCCCAGAACCACGTGGGGGGACCTAGTGAATGAACTGCAGAGAGCTGGGACCAATGTAACAAGGCCTACCATAAGTAACACACTACGCCACCATGGACTCAGATCCTGCAGTGCCAGACGTGTCCCACTGCTTAAGCCTGTACATGTCCGGGCCCGTCTGAAGTTTGCTAGAGAGCATTTGGATGATCCAGAGGAGTTTTGGGAGAATGTCCTATGGTCTGATGAAACCAAACTGGAACTGTTTGGTAGAAACACAACTTGTCGTGTTTGGAGGAAAAAGAATACTGAGTTGCATCCATCAAACACCATACCTACTGTAAAGCATGGTGGTGGAAACATCATGCTTTGGGGCTGTTTCTCTGCAAAGGGGCCAGGACGACTGATCCGGGTACATGAAAGAATGAATGGGGCCATGTATCGTGAGATTTTGAGTGCAAACCTCCTTCCATCAGCAAGGGCATTGAAGATGAAACGTGGCTGGGTCTTTCAACATGACAATGATCCAAAGCACACCGCCAGGGCAACGAAGGAGTGGCTTCGTAAGAAGCATTTCAAGGTCCTGGAGTGGCCTAGCCAGTCTCCAGATCTCAACCCTATAGAAAACCTTTGGAGGGAGTTGAAAGTCCGTGTTGCCAAGCGAAAAGCCAAAAACATCACTGCTCTAGAGGAGATCTGCATGGAGGAATGGGCCAACATACCAACAACAGTGTGTGGCAACCTTGTGAAGACTTACAGAAAACTTTTGACCTCTGTCATTGCCAACAAAGGATATATCACAAAGTATTGAGATGAAATTTTGTTTCTGACCAAATACTTATTTTCCACCATAATATGCAAATAAAATGAAAAAAAACAGACAATGTGATTTTCTGGATTTTTTTTTCTCAGTTTGTCTCCCATAGTTGAGGTCTACCTATGATGTAAATTACAGACACCTCTCATCTTTTTAAGTGGTGGAACTTGCACTATTGCTGACTGACTAAATACTTTTTTGCCCCACTGTATATGGAGCGCATGAATTCAGAGTCAAACCAGGTGCCGAGACATATTTTTTTTCAGTCAGTTGTCCGGCAAATGGAAGATTTAAATCCTCACCTACAGATGCATGTGATG
Source organism: Dendrobates tinctorius (assembly GCF_039654945.1). Lineage (NCBI taxonomy): Eukaryota > Metazoa > Chordata > Amphibia > Anura > Dendrobatidae > Dendrobates > Dendrobates tinctorius. The sequence continues at coordinate 21,205,484 of NW_027361675.1, read as the reverse complement.
CAAGCATGTCACAATGCTCTAGTGACTGCAGTATCTCAGGCCTCCCAATCTACCCATTTACCTATTCCATCACCTTTTCATTCCACCGTCCATCCTCCCTCCATCCATCATTCCACCGTCCATCCTCCCTCCGTCCATCCTCCCTTTGTCCATCCTCCCACGTCCATCCTTCGATCGTCCATTCTCCCACCACTCCTTCTCCTTTCTCTATTTCCCCATTCCATTCTTCCCAGTACCTTCCTTCCCCACTGCATTATACCCCAATGACCTCACCGTACCCACCCCCAGCCACACCTTCAATGTTCCCACAAACCTCCTCTGTCCATCAACTCCCATCCCAACCTCATGTTTTAAACCCCCCTTCCACTTCTGATCCTCACCAACCTTGTTTCCAGTCCCCCCCCCTCGATGTGGTAAACCCTGTTAACCCCTCCGATGATATCTCCACCCAACAATTCCGGCATTTGTAAATTTGTTAAACTCAAAAAAATAAATTATTTTTTGTTTACAAAACAATTTTATTGTGTGGTTTAATTTTTTTCTTTAGTGTTAAGTAAAAAAAAAAACAACACCAGTGGTGTTGAGGTTAAATACACAACACTTGGGTAAAGGTAATACACAACAAAAAGGTTAAATGTACACCGGTGGTGTACAGGTATATACACACTTTGGTAAAGGTAATAAACAACACTTTGGTAAATGTAAAAAGGTTAAATGTACACTGGTGGTGTACAGGTATATACACAACACTTGGGTAAAGGTAATACACAACACTTTGGTAAATGTAAAAAGAGGTTAAAGGTACACCAGTGGTGTACAGGTATATATACAACACTTTGGTAAATGTACCATAACTCTGAAACAAAAAAGGAAAAATTACAAAAGTTTTTCTTGTACAAAAAAGGAACCTTGGTATAAAATAACAAAAAAAAAAAAAATTATACCTTGTCATCTTGCCAGTCAACTCTTCCTTCTGGTGAAACAAAATAATCAGCAAATGTGTCCCTCATTCTTGTCACTGACACAGTACTCCGAACACTTGTCTTCTGATAATCCCACAAGGTGGTTTCACAAACATTTTCTTCCATGGAAACAGGTTCCTTTGTAATTACAATATTGTGCAGGATGACACATGCCTTCACTACCTCATCCACAGTCTCAGTTTTCATTTTAATGGCAGTTAACAGCACTCTCCATTTTGATGTTAAAATCCCAAAAGCGCAATCCACCACTCTTCGGGCTCTTGTCAATTGATAGTTAAAGATTTTTTTCGTGTGTGTCAATCCATGACTTCCATATGGCTTCAGAAAATGTTTTGACAGTTGAAATGCATCGCCTCCAACACATGCAAATGGCATTGGTGGGCCTGTTGTTCCAGGGAGTGGTCTTGGAGGTGGGAATTCAAAATTGTCTCCATACAAACGACGGCCCATTGCGGACATCTTGAATACCTGAGAATCATTGGATCGACCATACGCACCAATGTCGACCGCAATAAATTTGCATTTTGAGTCTGCAATGACCATAAGCACAATTGAGAAAAATTTCTTATAGTTGAAAAATTCATATCCGGATCCAATGGGTTTCACAATCCTCATGTGCTTCCCATCCACTGCACCAACACAATTCGGAAACTGGCAGATTTCTTGAAAGTTGTCAGCAATCTCCAGCCACCTTTCCTGTGTTGGCTGTGGGATGTACTCCTCGTGTAGACAATCCCACAATGCCCGGCAGGTCTGTTGGACTATTCCAGAGATTGTAGCTATCCCAAGCCGGAACTGGTAATGGAGAGAGGTGAAGGATTCTCCAGTTGCCAGGAATCTGTTAAAAAAAGGGTAAAAAGTAAAATTAATACAAACTACAAGCAATAACATGACAATAAAATTCTGCAGAATCTGAAAACTTTTTTAAAAAAAGATAACTTACCGAAGGGTCACTATCAAACGCTCCGCTGGTGATATTGAAAAGCGCAAGTACGTGTCCCTTCTCTGGATTTGCGCTCCAACACGCTCCACCAAAATTTCAAACAGGTCCTGTCTCATCCGCACATAATTGAAGAACTTGTCCGGATTATCCCTCAATTCCAGATAAAGTGTAGAAAAAACTTTAAAGGGTCAATCACTATGCATTTATAGGATGAATCCACTGCCGTCTCTTCCTTCTCCGACACAGGATTTGCAGTTTTCTTTCCTCCGTTTGCTGAGCAAGGATTGCCAAACGATTGCACTCAAAATCAAAATCCACACGGATGCTATTAATATTCGTTATTACTCCTTCCATCTCTGCCACTAGCTCTACAACCTTTCAAAGATATTGTGTTAAAACACCCTAGATATATTTTTCCCCTAGTTTCCAGGATCCAATCACATTTGGGAGCATTTTCCAAGAGCCAATCATATTTGGGAGCATCCCATTTTGAAGGTGTGGAAAAACGGATCCGTCAGAAAACTGACCCAACGGATGGCAAAAACGGATGACAGCGGATGGTACGGATCTGTTTTTTGACGGATCCGTATAAAAATATGTATAGCGGATCCATCAAAAAATGGATCCGTACCATCCGCTTGCATCCATTTTGCCACATTTGTAGCGGATCTGCCATTTTCAAAATTTGGCGGATTTTGACTGATGTCAAAAAACTGAAGTGTGAAACAGGCCTTATACAATTATCTAAGAAGCTGATAATTACAACGCTTGGAATTTGCAGCCATTAGGAAGAGGCAGAATAATTACAGTTTATTTTTCCGGATCCAATATACGAAACTGCAGGACAACTGTTTTGTTAGCCAAGTTTTACAATCAGCAAATGTGTTTTAGGGGCATGAATCCTTTTTGAGTAATAATTCCTTGAAGAATGTTCTTGTTCAGTAGCTCAATGTCTCTGTAAGCTTTGAATGAGTCCTGGAATTCCATCAATTCTACCCTGAAGACCAAATGGTCCACCATGTATTATTATAGGCACACCTGTGTGTCCAGTACTCACACTGCTGCCATATTGGATGTATTTCTGAGCACTGAAAAACTAGTGCAATCAAATTTGAGGAGTGTTCCTCCTTTCAAGGCTCAGTTCGGCTTGGTTCACAAAACATCCCTATTATGATCGCTGAGCATGTTTGCCGAATGCAAGCGAACCCCCATTAAATTCAATGGGAGGCAAAACCAAATGTATACACAACACCTTAAGGGGTAACAAAAAGCTTCCCAAACAGTCAAAATTATGGGCAAACACCATAAAAGTGGCATCAATTGACCTACAGTAGAAATTTGCTAATGGCACAGCATCAGTCAGTCATGAGCCATGGATGAGGTATCAGGTTCTGGGCCAGCATTTAGAGGTTTAAATTGAAGTTTTAATTAAGACATGGTCGGTGAGGGCGAGTGTAAGCCTTCTTTGCTGGGAGCACTGATACCTCATGCAGCAGCTCCATTTTCTTTGCCCCGCCAAAGTCAGGTGGCACAATCATCAGTTTCATACAGTACAACTAGTAGGAAAATGGAAGGATACTAACACAGGTAGTTAAGTGAAAGTAAGTGCAGGTCTGCCAGTATGGGAGCCCTACTGCTACAGGCAACACACATGTAGGAGACCCAACTTGGATTCTCCACATTTCAAAAAATTGTCCAGGAATCCCCTTGTTTCACCACCAACTGAACGACCTCGGGTGGTATCAACTCTCCCAGCATACACATTATCTGTGCTACTTAACTTTTGGGTGTGAGCATGAGATTGTCCTCTCCTAGTTTGACACATCACACCGGTACATTACCATCGTGAACAGTGGCTAACGTCTGTGCATTGAGGAGCCCTGGAAGTACTTGATTCATTAAAGCTGGCTCTATCTGGACTTCTACTCCTTCAAGAATGGTATAGGCTTGAATGGGCAGAGTGAGCATAGTCTGTCCTGGTGCCAAAACAAGGTTGGCAGCGGCTGGAACGACCACCTTTCCCAATGTTTTTCCTTCACTCGACATCTCTGGAGCCTGGGCCACCCATATCGGCTGTTGGAACACTTTTCTCTGGGGCTGTGAGGGCTCCATCAATTCAGAAACGCACCTGGTGACTCACTGACCAAGATGTCCCTGATTTCTTTCAACACGTTCACGCCTAAAGTCACAGTGGGGCCATTGCCAGTGTCCCCAGCGGTTAACATGACCCCTTTCCAGCCCACATCTTTGCTGCACACAGTGATTTGCATCCAGACCACCCCTGCGACCAGGATGGGCAACTGATTGGGAACAGTCAATTTGATTACTGGGCCCTAGAGTTGAGCGACTTTTGGTTTTTTAGGGTCGCGTTTCGTTTCGTGAAACCCGACTTTTCCAAAAGTCGGATCGAGCAAGATCGTCCGATTATAGGGAAAAGTCGGGGTCGTCCCGAAACACGAAACCCAATGTAAGTCAAAGGGGAATAAAAGTCGGCAGTGAGAGGAGGACAGGAAACACACCTACAGTGCCCATTTGAATGCCAAAAGCATCAATTCTTCTTACTTAAGCTTGTCAACCTTAATTAACTTCATAATATAAGTTACGCACTGAAAAATGGGGGTTATTTGGCTAAAGTTGTGGGGGGGGAGGGCTGGCTGCAGGTTTTCATGTGCCCTGGGCGAAAGAGCGCCCCTTTAACACATACGACAACTCATCATGCTCCGATACGGCAGATAAATAGCGAGGCCCATCTATTTCTCCATACAGAATAATTGGTCCCATATAATGTTTGAAACAGTATATGATGAGCTCCACATAATGCTACAGTATATGTTGGTCCCCATGGATGAAGCTCCACTGTCTTATGGGCCCAAATAATGCTCCAAACATAATGGGCCCCATTTCTAATGCTCTAGTGTATAATGGGCCCTGTAAATGCTGCTCCAGTGTCTGATGTCCACCTTTGGAATGTTCCAGTGTATGGTGGGCCCCATCTATCATTCTCCAGAGTATAGTGCTCCCCAAAAATTGCTGTCCCAACATTGAAAACCATCAAATAAGTCTCCTCGCTAGGGAATCCCTGTACTTGTCTGGACAGGTGCTGTAGCTTGCTTAACAGCTCGCCAGACGTTCTCACGCCCAGTATGGATTGCACATGATTGCACAAAGGTTAGAAAGGGTACCGTATCCCTGGATAACATGTATGGATAGCGTACACAATCAAAATATATGTCTCAGGAGGCAGGCTCAGACGGTGTCAGGCCCAGTATGGATTGCACGTGATTGCACAAAGGTTAGAAAGGGTACCGTATCCCTGGATAACATGTATGGATAGCGTACACATTCAAAATATATGTCTCAGGAGGCAGGCTCAGACGGTGTCAGGCACAGTATGGATTGCACGTGATTGCACAAATGTTAGAAAGGGTACCGTATCCCCGGATAACACGTATGGATAGCGTACACATTCAAAATATATGTCTCAGGAGGCAGGCTCAGACGGTGTTAGGCCCAGTATGGATTGCACGTGATTGCACAAAGGTTAGAAAGGGTACCGTATCCCCGGATAACATGTATGGATAGCGTACACATTCAAAATATATGTCTCAGGAGGCAGGCTCAGACGGTGTCAGGCACAGTATGGATTTGACGGCCCAGATTACACAGCGGAGGAGCAGGGAGAGGTAAAGATTGCAAATGCTGGGGCCCTGCCCAAGCAAGGGGGGCCCACTCGTGGGCGTCGGTACTGGCACTGGGCCCCTCATAGTACAGCGGTGTGTCTGACGGCGGGTGTGCACCACCACCGTCAGAGACACTTGATTGCACTATGAGGGACCCTATGCCAGTGCCTGCGCCCAAGAGTCGGCCTACCCACCTGTCCAGGGCAACGGCACTCGCACGGTGTCGTGCGCTAGGTGGTGACCCCGGCCATGGGGGGGGAGGCAGCACAGTTAGGGAGTTTTAGAAAGTGGCATATGTTGATGTTGGACATTCAGCTGATGCAAAAGGCGAAATAGGTGAAGTACCAGGAAGAGGTGGACCAAAGCAAGCCATTTTTCTGTCACCCTATGTGTCATCAGGGGAAGGTGGGACAAAATCCTTGGAAACCCATGCGTAGTTCATTTTAATGAAGGTTAGATCATCCACATTTTGGGTTGACAGACGGGTCCTTTTTTCTGTCAGGATTGATCCAGCTGCACTGAAGACTCTTTCCGATAGCACACTTGCAGCTGGGCAAGCGAGCTCCTGTAAGGCATATTGGGCCAATTCAGGCCAGGTGTCCAGTTTAGCGGCCCAATAGTCAAAGGGGAATGACCTGTGTGGGAGAACATCGATATGGGAGGAAAAGTAGTTTGTAACCATAGTTGACAACTGCTGTCTCCTGTCACTTTCCATCGATGCAGTATTACCAGTTGTGTGAGCGGTATTTGAAAAATCAGTCCACAACATTGTCATGAAACCCCTGTCTCCAACGCCACTTCTGCTGTGTGCACCACGAACACCTCTGCCAAGCTGCCCCCGGCCCGTACGGCTCGTGTGAGAACCATCACCGCTGCTGTGTGCTGGGAATGCCTCAAGCAACCGATTTACCAGAGTTGCTTGTTTATTAGCCAATATTAGGTCAAGGTTCTCCTGTGGCATGATGTTTTGTAATTTGCCTTTATAGCGTGGATCCAGGATGCTGGCCAACCAGTAGTCGTCATCGTTCAATATTTTGGTAATGCGGGGGTCCCTTTTTAGGATCCGCAAGGCATAATCTGACATGTGGGCCAATGTTCCCGGTGTCAATGATGCACTGCGAGTGCTGGGTGGAGGAGCACTTTCTGGCAAATCCACATCCCTCCAGTCACGCACAAACCCTGTACCAGACCTTGCCACGCCAACATTTTCACTTGCCCCACGAGATGCATCCTCCTCCCCTAAGTAATCATCCCCATCATCCTCCTCCTCCTCCTCTTCTTCCTCCACCTCGTCCAGGAGAGGTCCCTGAGCAGACAATGGCTGAATGTCATCAAGGATTCCCTCCTCCTCTTCCTCCTCATCAACATTGGCTGCAGACGCCTGCTCCTTAAGGTGCATCAAAGTTTGCATGAGCAGACGCATAAGTGGGATGCTCATGCTTAGGATGGCGTCGTCTGCGCTTACCAGCCGTGTGCATTCCTCAAAACACTGAAGGACTTTACAAAGGTCTTTCAGCTTCGACCACTGCACGCCTGTCAACTCCATGTCTGCTCTCAAAGTGCCTGGCCGTGTATCCTCCCACAAATGCATTATGGCCTGCCTCTGCTCGCACAACCGCTCCACCATGTGCAGGGTGGAGTTCCACCTTGTTGCAATGTCGATAATGAGGCGGTGGTTGGGAAGGTGGAGCAATCGCTGCAGCTTCTGCATACGAACGGAGTGTACAGGCGACCGGCGGATGTGCGCGGACAGTCTTCGCACCTTCTGGAGCAGGGCTGTTAACTCCGGATATTTTTTGAGGAAGCACTGCACCACCAGGTTCAAGGTGTGAGCCAAGCAAGGTATGTGGCTGAGTTTTGAAAGGGCTATGGCTGCCACAAAATTATGCCCGTTATCACTAACTACCTTGCCTGCCTCAAGATGTACACTGCCCAGCCATGACTCAGTTTGTCGCTTCAAGTACTCGGCCAGCACCTCGGCGGTGTGTCTGTCGCCCAAACACATCATCTGCAACACAGCCTGCTGACGCTTTCCACTAGCTGCTCGATAGGGGGACACATCGTGTGCAACAGTGGCAGCTGCAGATGGAGTGCTCGTACGACTGCGCTCTGTGGACGAGCTTTCGCTTCTGGAGGAGGAGGAGGAGGAGGGTCGAACGCCTACAGCCAACTGTTTCCTATACCGTGGGCTAGGCAGCACTGTCCCACCACCGCTGTCCCCTGTGGACCCTGCATCCACCACATTAACCCAGTGCGCAGTGATGGACACGTAACGGCCCTGGCCATGCCGACTGGACCATGCATCAGTTGTGAGGTGCACCTTTCCGCTCACTGACTGCTTGAGTGCATGGACAATGCGGTCTTTCACATGATGGTGGAGGGCTGGGATGGCTTTGCGAGAGAAGAAGTGGTGACTGGGTAGGTCATAGCGTGGTACTGCATAGGCCATGAGTTCGCGGAAAGCTGTGCTTTCCACCAACCGAAAGGGCATCATCTCAAACGAGATTAGTTTGGCAATGTGGGCATTCAAACCCAGTGTACGTGGATGAGAGACTGAGTACTTTCTTGACCTACTCATAGTGTCTGGGAGGGTGAGCTGGACTTGAGAGCTGCATATGGTGGAAGTAGCAGTGGACAGGGCGGACTGAGAGAGGGTTGATGATGGTGATGGAGTTGGTGTTCTTTCTGATGGCCTAGAATCAGTCTTTCGTTGATATAACAGTGGGATTCCCTGACTGCTGTGGCCTTGCAACGACACCTCAACATTTGCTGCTGTGCTAACCGATGGGCTTACAGTGGGGGAAACAATGTAGCGTTGCTGACTACCTTCGTTGTGATCAGTTGCACATGTGGCACTTGAGGTTTGGTGTTGTGTCCACGCTTGCAAGTGCATGCTGGTTAAATGTCTAAGCATGCAACTGGTATTCAAATTTTTCAGATTTTTCCCTCGGCTAAAGGTCTTTGCGCACTTCTTACAGATAACCTTGGCCTGATCATGAGGATTTTGTTCAAAAAAGTGCCACACTGCACTCTTCCTACTTTGGCAGACATTTTGCGGCCTAGCACGCTGTGATCTTTTGACCCTCTGGACAAGCTGTCCAGCAACTCTTTTGATGTTTGGAACCTGTCTTTGGAGTGCTCCGGGCCTGCCAGATAACAGCTGTTGCGATGTCGATGTCTGCTGTGGATGCTCCTCATCTGAGCTATTGGAAGCAGCACCCTCTTCCCCCAATGGATGCCAATCTGGGTCAACAACTGGGTCATCCATCACCTCCTCTTCTATGTCATGTGCACCTTTCTCTGTGTCACCGTGTATGGTGGTATAGTGTGCGGGAAGGGGCACCTGAGTCTCATCAGGGTCAAAATCTGGCTCTGTACACTGCGAGGACAATGTAGTGCTCTGAGTGAATGTACCAGCAGAATCATCCTTCAGCGGCTGTGCATCAGTGCACTCCATGTCAGATTCATCTTGGCCTGGGTAATTCACCATTTGACTTGATAATCCAGGCATGGTATGTGAAAACAGCTCCATGGAGTAATCAGTAGTATGGCCTGCGTCATCCTTCAATCTTGGTTGGGGTGAAGGACACAAGGAAAGGTGTGGTTCATGAACATGAGCCTCCAATGACGACTCAGTGCTTTTACTTTTTACAACTGAAGAAGAGGAGGCGATAGAGCTGGAGGCTGAGTCAGCAATGTAAGACAAAACTTTTTCCTGATGCTCTGCCTTTAAAAGCGGTTTGCCAACTCCTAGAAAACTAAGCGTTCGAGGCCTTATGTAGACAGATGATGACGCAGGGTCAGCACCTCCTGCATTCGGTCCTATTTTGCTCTTGCCACTACCATCAGATCCACCACCAACACCATCATTACCAGCTGCCAACCCCCGCCCAATTCCACGGCCTCTTCCACCAGCCTTCCTCATTTTTGGTAGAAATGTAGACAAAATCCAACAAACTATATAGTAATGTAAAACAAGGTACAAGGTGTCTATAGGACAGGGTAGATTTAGAATTTCTGCACACACTTGTGGACAGTGGACACTTTTGGATTGTGTGAGGCCCACTGATATCTGAGCGCTATGTGACACGCTCGATGGCACAGCTGCCTGTGTCCAAAGTGACGAGAGGATAATGGAGATTTTGAATCTCTGCGCACACTTTTGGACACTGGACACTTGTGGATTGTGTGAGGCCCACTGATATGTGAGCGCTATGTGACAGGCTCGATGGCACAGCTGCCTGTGACCAAAGTGACGAGAGGATAATGGAGATTTTGAATCTCTGCGCACACTTTTGGACACTGGACACTTGTGGATTGTGTGAGGCCCACTGATATCTGAGCGCTATGTGACACGCTCGATGGCACAGCTGCCTGTGACCAAAGTGACGAGAGGATAACGGAGATTTTGAATCTCTGCGCACACTTTTGGACACTGGACACTTGTGGATTGTGTGAGGCCCACTGATATCTGAGCGCTATGTGACACGCTCGATGGCACAGCTGCCTGTGACCAAAGTGACGAGAGGATAATGGAGATTTTGAATCTCTGCGCACACTTTTGGACACTGGACACTTGTGGATTGTGTGAGGCCCACTGATATCTGAGCGCTATGTGACACGCTCGATGGCACAGCTGTGACAAAAGTGACTAGAGGATAAGGGAGATTGGATTGCTTTTAAAAAAGCAGTTTGCGGAGCAGTGGGTAAACAGCAATGCCAGCGTGTCAGGAAGCCTTAAAAGGCAGCCCAACAACCAACACCACTGATACACCACTATATAGCCTCCCCTTGCACTGCACACACAGTGACTTGTGTGTTGTGCAGGCCAAATCGCTAGCAGCAGAAGCAGTTTTTTTGTCTTCTTCCCTGCCTAACGCTCTCCCTACAGAATCAGCAGCAACCTCTCCCTATACTAAGATCGGCAGAAGTAAGATGGCGGTCGGCGTGCACGCCCTTTTATACCCCCTGTGACTCCCACCAAAGCAAGCAATCACTTGCATGCCCTTCTGAAAGATGGTGGTGACCCGTGCCTAGGTCATCACGTTGCCCACAGTGTCCGTGGATCCTGATTGGCTGAAAAAGAGCGCAAAACAAACTTTTGAAACGCGACTTTGGCGCGTAAGTCGCCGACCTCGTAGCCGACCTCATCCTAGGGTCGGGTTTCGTTTCATGAAACCCGACTTTGCCAAAAGTCGGCGACTTTTGAATTTTTTCGACCCGTTTCGCTCAACTCTACTGGGCCCCATTTAGACTGCATCGCCTCAGGCAAATGACGTCTGAAGTAAGTCTCAGGCATAGTGGTTACTTGAGAGCTGATATCAACTAAAGAGCGGAAGGCTTGACCATCCATTTTGGCCCATACAAGAGGACTCATAGAAACCAAACTTGTAGGACTTCCTTCTCTCCTTCGTGACTGCTCAGGCTTCAGGCAGCATCCCCCAGCCACGGAGACCACTAGATTAACGGATGGCGGTTGAGGGATCTCCCCCATGCGTGCATCCTCGGGCATAATGTCTAGTATCTCCACATGTGAAACCGATCGGATGCCTTTCTGCACAAGGTTGTGTCATTTCCTGGCGATGCTCAGGAACAGTTCTGCCTTCGGAGGGATCCAAGGTTACTGGAGGTTTCTTCCTTAAGTCTGACCATTCCTCTCACACGTCCTGAATTTCTTTTGCCCAACTTGGTTCAGAAGAACAGATACATCACTGCTCCAGACTTTCCCCTCCGGGGCTGCCCGCCCTGCTCCTGCTCACGTGCGCGCGATTCTGCCCCAATATTTCAGAAAGGACATACGTGGATTAATCCGCAAGGATTTGTAACACCTTGGTAAAGGTTTTTCACTTGTGCCGGGGCTGGAACATGACCGAACACCTCGCCTTTCTGTCCAGGACCATCATGGCACTCTCTGCCTGGATCTAGGGGGTCATGGGGTGCATCCTCAACATATCCTTGACCAGGTCAGTCCAATCCCAAAGCAAGGTGTTGCTCCCTATGAACTTTGGGAGGTTGCTCAGCATTGCCCCAGTGATATACTGGCCCTTGGGACACCCACGGCAGCTTGGTCTGTAACTTCCGTGCCTGTGGACTGCATCCTGCCAACTACGCCAAGTGTGAACATGTTGCAAAATGCCGTGAGGCACGAATGGCAGAGCAAGGGTTAACAACTTTAATTTAACAATGGGATACTCCTCGCAGGGAGACAAGCAGTTAAATGGGGGGATAAACAGATCAATTGTAAAGGGTATGCACGGTTAAGGAACAATGGATGTAGTAACGGCAGTTCTTTGGGGTAACTTATCATAGCTGTTGTTTCTCATGCTGTGGGAGCTGCAGGGAAATCAATGATTCCAACAATGGCTGGCACAGTGCTGGTCCAACGAGGTCCTGTATGAGACAATGATCGGTCTTCTGGCGGCAGCGGTTGGTCTCCAGTACCTTCTGCAGAGCCCCTAGTCCATAATTTGATGCAACCTGAGACAGTGAAGGCCACAGCACTGTCTGGGTCCAACGTAGACTGGCAAGTATAAACTGGCAACTCAGGGCACAAACGTTTGTCCCATACCTGGTTTCTCTTAGGCGGCACGAGCACTGTAGTCACAGACAAGGAGCAGGTGGCACCTTACTCTCTGGTAGTCACTGGACACACTGTACTTCTCGCTCACAAGTCGTCCCCGCTGATGGCGCTGGGAGTCAACAGATGCAGGCATGCGCAATGTTGATGCTGAAGAGATGAGCACTCCTCTCTAAGGCAAATGAGAAAAGACTTTGTCCAGCTCCACGATGTAGTGAAAAATATTCTTTATTCACTCAATAGAAATGAGGTTTAAAAGCCAGCATGAGTTACAAGGCATGCGATCGATCTACGCGTCTCGAGTGGCTAGGCACTCTTAATCATGATACCCATAATCATGATACTCTTTTCTCATTTGCCTTGGATTGTGCGCTTTGACACAGCGGTCTCGTGCTCCGATGTTGGAATGCCGTATCTGGTGAGCTGGATTTGTATCCTGATTTAGCACTCCTCTCTCCCTGCTGCGTGCTGCCAGTTCCCGCCAAGACTGACTGCTTCCACGCACGCTGTAGCTGCTGCAGCTTAGCCACATCCCCTGCTTCCTGGTGCAAGGGTTTGTCCGATCTCCTATTCTTTCCCCCGGACAACAGAGGAGACAGCCCCGAAAGTTACGGACCTTAGACAGAACAGGTACCCACGGCCCAGTCCTTCTTACACACTAACCAGGGAAGACCCAATACAATTGGCGTAGGAAAACCATCCAGGACATGGCAAGGAATTACTTCACAATGAACCGACCCCACCCTCTGTCTTACATTAGGTACAGTGTAAGTGAAAGCTTTCTGTGTAAGTGGCGCTGAGTCAATGGCGAAGATGGAAATGGGCTTAGCTAAATCACAGCAAACCAGCCCATGAGTTCTAGCAAACTGAGCATCAACCATGCTGACTCCAGCTGTTCTATCAACAGACACAGAAATTTCCTTGGTTTTGCTCTCCAACACCACCTCTACTGATAGGACAAACCGGGAACTGCAGGGTGCTGAAAAATGCACTCCTTCCTCATTTAACTCCAGACTACCAAGGGTTAAATGAGTTTCCTTTTGTTTAAGCATCAAAGGTCAGACCACAATAAAAATGTCCCTTTTTTCCACACACAAAAAAAACCACACACCTTTCTTGTAAACCTCCTGTGAAATGTTTGAAGCAGAGGCACCCCCAAACTACATGGGCCCCTCCACCCTCCCCAGTAAAGGTTTACTGCTAGACTGCTCCCTTGGTAAAGGGGCAATACCCCAAAAAAGAGGCTGTAGAGAGGATGGTCTTACCTACCTATCCCGGAGGCATCTGTCAGCATGAATAACCAAAGACATGGCAGCTTCCAAGGACACTGGGGTTTTGTACACTGCCAAAGCATCCTTCAACCTTTCAGTGAGACCCTGAAGGAATTGGCTTCTGAGAGCCAGGTCATTCCATTTTGTATTAGTTTACCACCTGCGGAAACTCAGAGCTGTAAGTCCTTACTGAATGACTCCCTTGCTGAATGCGACGCAGTCTGGATTCAGCCATGGAAACACAGTCAGTCAGAGTCGTCATAGATAAGGGCAAGAGCCTTGAAAAACTCCTCCACCGACTGGTGACACATAGAATCCAGTGGAAGAGAAAAAGCCCAGGACTGTGGTTACCCCTGCAACAGTTAAATAACATGACGTTGGTATTGTCAAGTATTACCTCGTAAGGGGATATCAAGCGTCTTGACTTACCCCCAAAAACCCCACCGTGACCATAAAATGACCACCCCCACCTCGGCGCCCACTAATACACAGACACCGGTATTTCTTTTGGAATTTTATGGCCACAGCAGCCTTTTATTATAACAATAAACAAACAATAAACATTGTATCATAAACAACATGAGTACAATGAATTTAACCCTGGAAGGAGAAGTCCTTGAAGCCACAAGATCGTGGTGAAATAGTCCAAATATTGTGAACAACCCCCGACCATTTGCTCCCAGCCGTTACCCCACAGGCTCGGGAGCACCAGCACACCAATAGATGTTGTCCACAAACTCCTTGGGGATCCACCCTCTTCCGACGGAAAACTCCCCATCCACCTTTCACCAGATCACGACCAGCATACCTTTAAACGAAGGAGACCCTACCCACAGAGTCTCCAAAACCAATTTCCACCGACTTCCAAGACTCCCCCTCCCCCAAAACCGCCACAACGAGGGGCCTTTGAATGCCTCAATGACCCGAGACCCCCACAACCCCCAAGCGACAGCCTTCTCTATACCCTCCTGAAGGGCAAGGGCCCAAATATCGGAACCCACTGCATTCAAGTGAATCCCGTCCGCCAACCAGTAATCGCCCTCACCCTTCTCCAAATCAAAATGTCGCACGGCAACTCCCCCGTTTTTAACTATAAAAGCGGACACCGCTCTGTTGACCTTGATCCTGGCCCGGTTGACCTTTTCCAACGATCTCATGGACCGCCAACGCCTGCGTGGCACGATCTCCGACCACACAATCGTGACTTCCCGATAAGTCACCCACAACCGCAAACAATCTTGCTTAATATCCTTGTTCAACTCCCGGAAGGGACGGACAGCCAGATCATTTCCCCCAGCATGAATAACGAGAACATCTGGTGCCCGGTCCAAACGAACACATTCGTGAATTTCCGGCAACACCCGACGCCACACCAGGCCCCTAAAACCGATCCACCGCACCACCGCCGCCGATCTGGAAAATCCCAACTGTCTGCCGTCGGTCCTGACATTGGCTCCCCAGTAAACAAAGGAGTGACCAAATATCCAGACCAGCAGCGGTTCCGTACCTGAAACACAAAACGACACTCACAGAAACATATCGCAAAGAAAACGCTCCAATACTTGTAACATCTAATCTACCCCATGGACCACACCAACCGGGCACACCTCCTGCACACCTGAAGGCCGAACATAACTACGATAACGATTAGACCTCCACCCGCCGATGCGCTGTATGAAAGAGGGACCCAAACCACGCTCAGCTGCCTCAGTCGCCGCACCAATCCGAAAAGAATGAGAAGCAAACCTAGAATCATCCAATCCCAAACACCGAATTGACTCCTTAAACACTGCGCCAAACTGATATCGAGACAGACTTCCCCCGTCTGCATGACACAACAAAGATCCGCCCAGACTAGGACGAAGGTCCCAAAATCTACGCAAACACTGAGCCGGGCACATTCCGGAACCAGACACAACACCCAACACAACTCGACGGCCTTTTCCAGACTGGTCCGTTTTTGACCTACGTAGCCAAAATTTGACGCCCTGAGAAGTCAAAGTCACATCCCTGGCTAACAACCCGCCCACAAACTCTTTATTGTGAGACACGAGTTCCCCAATCCGCAGTGCCCCAAAAAATGCAAAGGAAAAAGCCAGACGAAACAACGCAACCTCATAACCATCCGCGCATACCGATCCCAGAACCAGTCCCAATTGCTCAAGCATATTAAACAACACGGGCCGCCTTAAATCACCCCCCCTGAAAACGGTGAAAACCTTTCACCGCCTGTCTAACCAAAAACGTTTTCGTCAAATCCCTGTACCCGCGCAACCGAAAACCGAAAGACAATCTGGCCAACAAACCTGTCACCTTTGCCCGAGACCAACCTTCGTTTGCGCCCTGCCCCAACCATGACAACAACAGACCCTCTTGCTCAAGCCTGACCCCACTGGTGGAGCCAGCCGTAAGGACCTCTTCCCACGTACACCACACATTCCGGTAGGCCTCCCAGGTTTTAGGTGCCAAAGACGATACGATCAGTGACTCCGCGGCTCGTAAGCCACCCTCCACAATTCCTCCGGACAACTCAGACCCTCGAACTCTGCTTCCGGGGCCAAGGAACGAAAACGATCCCACTGTAAGCGAGAGAGAGAGTCAGCTATCTCGTTCTTCACTCCAGGCACATGCGTCGCCGTCACATGCGCATTTAAAGACAAACATGCTAGCACCAACTTCTGCAAAACTCTGACCACTGGAGGGGACGATGCAGTAAGACCATTAATCGCGCTCACAACCCCCATGTTGTCGCAATTGAAACGAACGCGCCGATTCCGAAACTCCTGACCCCACAAATGAACAGCCACCAGAATCGGAAAAATCTCCATCAACGTGATGTTACGCACCAACCCCGCCGAAACCCAAGCAGCAGGCCACTGAGCGGCGCACCATTGCCCACCCAAATAGGCACCAAAACCGAATCTGCCTGCCGCATCCGTAAACAAATCCAAAGCATCGTTACAAACCACATCAGCCATTACCAACGAACGACCGTTGTACTTCTCCAAAAAGGACTCCCAAACCACCAAATCGGCCCTGAGCTCCTCCGACAATCTCACAAAATGATGAGGAGCCCGAACCCCCGAAGTAGCGCTAGCCAGCCTACGTGAAAAAACTCGACCCATCGGCATCACCCGACAAGCGAAGTTAAGCTTTCCCAACAGCGACTGAAGGTCCCGCAACGATATTTTCCGCAACCGACGTGCACGAACCACCTCAGACCTCAAATCATCAAGCTTGTCCTCCGGCAACCGAAATTCCCATTCCCCAGAAAACGCAAACACGTACTGGGGCCCTCAGTTTTTCCGGGCGCCAGCGGAACCCCAAACCGATCCGCCACCCACTCAATCGCTTTCAAAATCCTGAGACAACATGAAGAATCCGCCGGGCCAATGCACAAGAAATCGTCCAAATAATGAACTATCGAATCACAACCAGAGACGTGACACACGACCCACTCAAGAAAAGAACTAAAAGCCTCAAAATACGCACAAGACAAGGAACAGCCCATAGGTAAACACCTATCTACAAAAAACCTGTCTTCCCAGAAACAGCCCAACAACCTCACGCTGTCTGGGTGAACCGGAAGCAAACGAAAAGCGGATTCAACATCAGTCTTAGCCATAAAGGCCCCGTGACCACATTTCTGGACCCAACTCGCCGCTTCATCAAATGAAGAGTATACCACTGAACAAATCTCCGGATCAATACCGTCGTTATCCGACCTCCCCCGTGGGTAAGACAAATGCTGAATGAGCCGAAACTTATTGGGCTCCTTCTTCGGAACCACCCCCAACGGGGAAGCGACCAGATTCGGAAAAGGAGGGGACACGAAAGGGCCCGGCATGCTCCCCAATGAAACTTCTTTCTGGATCTTCTCCGAAACAACTGACGGATGCTCCAAAGCAGAGCGCAAATTTTTTAAAACAAACGGGATTTCAAACGGAGGACCCGGAATCCGAAAACCCTCCTGAAAACCTGAATACAACAGCCCCGCTCTTACCCTATCAGGGTATCTATTTAGATAGGGGACCATCCTTTCCAGATTCACTGGAGTCTCCCCCTTGCGAATTACCCCCGCCCGATTTGGACTTCCCTTTCTTGAAACACTTTGATGCCCCGTGTGAAGTACCGTTGCAGTTTGAGCAGAGGTGTTTAAATTTACAGTTGGCCCCAAACTAACACTGGCCGTCATTAAACTGCCAGCACACACCTGCCTTGTGCGTTCCCGACTGCCCTTGACCCCCACCACTCGTAGAGCCGGCAGTGCCGCTCTTCTGGCTGGTGCTTCCAGCCCCCCCAAGAAAGGAACTCCCAGACTTATTTTGCGCTATCACACGCATCCACAAGCCAATGTCTTTTTGGTCCCAGCAGATAGCCAGACGCACAGCTTTCCTCTGACGAAACTGCTCGTCATACCGCAGCCACGCCTGACCGCCATAAACTCTATAAGCCTCCCCGATAGCATCCAAATAACAAAATAACGCGGAGCAATTATCAGGGGCCTGTTCCCCGATAACACTCGCCAAAATGGCAAATGCCTGCTGCCAATTTACAAATGTCTGAGGAATCAAGCGCCACCTCCGCTTTTCCTCCTCTTCCTTTTTGCTATCCTCTTTCTTACTTTTGTCCAAATTAAACTTCTCAAGAGGCAATAGCGAAAATATTTCCACATATTCATCCTTCCAAATCCGCTCTTTCACCTCCTTTTTCAGATGGGCCCCCAACGAACCTTCAAAACACACATACACCTCGCCATGCACCCGATCATCCAGATGCACACGACACTCCTTTTCCTTCTCGGTTTGCACCGACACTGACACTGGCATGCCAACACAAGGGACCGACGCAGCCGCGCCCTGACCCGCCAACCCGCCACCCTGTGGCCCAACCCACGCTGCTACCGGTGACGACCCAACAAAACCCCGCTCCAAACGTAAAAGCAAGCTGCGCACATCCGCCAACATATCACATACTCCCTCGGCCGACCCTGAACTGCTCAAACCAGCCTCAACCCCTCCGCCCCCGGACTCTGCTAAGGGGGCCCCTACCAACACTGACGAAGACAAAAGCGGGTGACAAACAGGGGACATAGATGCATACTCACCGGGCTGCGAGGGGGCTGTGTGCCCTCCAGCCGGAAATCCTGGATCCCCAGACGCCTTATGGACCTCGCGCCTCCCGGCTGCGAACTCACCGCCTCGTTGTTGCGGCCCGAACACCCCTGCAGACAGAGCCGGGGTAGGACGCCTGAACCCCCCGACGGAACTGGGCCGCGGCACCCCCACAAATGAAGGCTCCTGCCTCCCCCCGCCGAGAGTCAATTCAGCCAAGCCATCGCGAGGCACCCGGTCGCTCAGGGCCCCCCACGGCAACTGGGAGCCCGACAGTGTCCTCCACTCCAATCTTCTGGCAGCCGGCCCCGACTCCGCCAGGCTGCCCTCCAGTCCCGCTGCAGCCATAGGGCTGTGGCACATTCTCGGGGGGTCAGAGGCAAGCGCCGCTGCAGGGGCACCGCAGCAGCTCCCCCCCGTTCCAGCTAGTTCCCCCCCACCGCTGGGGGAAGCGACCCGACTCAGCCCTGCCGCCTGGCAGGCCGCCACTCTGCCGGCGGCCGAAGCGCCCGCCGAGGCAGGCCGCGCGGCCCGTCCACCACCGCCGCGGCCCCCCGAAGGACCTGGTGCTGCCAGAAGTCGGGCGCGTGCCGGCCCCGCCCCCTTCCTGCCCCGGGGCCAAGGTCCGGACGCCATCGCAGGGCCTTGCCGAGTGAGAGGATTCTGGGAGGGGCTCCGACGGCGACGCGAGGCCCGGGGAGCGATGTCGGGGGATAGCCGCTCACCTCGGCCTGCCCTGGCGCTCGTTGAAGCAGGCCGGCCACCTGCGCCTCCAGCCATCCAGGAGGCTGCCCTGCCGCTGCCGCCCGCAGTCTGTCCAGGACCTGGTCCACTCCCGACATCCCGGTAAGTTGTGGGACTGTTCAGGAGCTGGGAAAACAGGAACAGAGGGCGGGCACCCCCCAGACCCTGCCTTAAATACCCCTTAGCTCCCCCTCCCCTTTAACCCTTCCCCTTCCCTCACTAACTTCTAACCCCCGGTCATGTTGGCCTCCGCCCATGCCTCCTCCAGGGGGTTGGGAGGATCACTCCGGCCATTTCTATTCCTACTCGTTGCTCCTCATCGCCATAGGAGAAAGCACACCATTTAAAGTACAATTTGCATGCCTTCTTAAACACAAAAAACTTGTCCCTCTGTAAGGGGTCCAGGGTGGTAGCCATGGCAACAGGGGTTAGCATTTCCTCACTCTGGCACCTCACAGGTAAAAAATAAAGTTCCTTCAGCAGCGCATGCAGCATAACACTTACGGTTTCTGCCATTCTGGCTTCAGGGCTCCAAGTTCCAAGAATCACTTCAGAGTCACAGTCCTTTGCAAACAATTCAACTTTACTGGAAAGACATGCACATAACACTTCGGCAGCACATTTCAAACAAGGTTTCATCTCCTGTCCTTTCCCTAGCTTTCATGCAAACTCCAACTCTCCTGTGACCTTTCCTTTCTTTCTGTCAGTCATTCCAGCTGCTTCTAAGGACACTTCTTGTCCAGTCTGTTGTTCCTTTGTGACCAGCTATCTGTAATCCCCTTGTGGGGCACTTCGGCTATATCTGAGGATGCACCCCTGACCGCCGGGCCCGTTCTGGTCATGCTGGGATTAACTCATTGCAGTGACTTGGTGTTCAGGATGTAATTCCCTTCCCAGTGAAGGACCCTCCCCTTCATTATAAAACTGCAGCAACTTGGCTTCCTGTCTCCTCATCTGCGATCTGGAGCAGGTAGCTCTGCCGGTAAGAAGATGACTGACCCCCTCTATGATGTGGTCTTGGAGAGAATCAGAAGAGAAAGTGCTACCTGGCTCTCCAGCATTTTTGAGGAACACAGCACCTTAACTTCTGAGGCTCAGAGACTAACCCTTGGTGGCCGGCGACAGCCAGCCAGGCAAATCCGCCCACCAGAGGGTCTGAGCCCATCAATCACAGCCTCCAGGAGCCTGCGTAGCAGAAATGCCAGAGCTCCAAGGCAAGCCACACCCCCCCGCCATCTTATCTCCAATGAGGTGGATGATGATCCTGCATTACCATCCAGGCTTTCAGCACTATGTGTGATTACTTCCCCTCCTCCTCTCCTACAGCAGCCATCTTCCGGCTGTGTGTACTCAGCCTCACTCACTGCCCCCACCTTTGCACAGTTTGGCTAAGTAGAAATCGCTTGCCTTCCCAGCAGTTATCTGTGCAAATGGGAGGTAATCAGAGCAGAAGCTCATCCTCTGTTCATGAGGCAACTATTAGCCCCTTAAGTAACTTTCCCTACCAGTAATCCTCAAGACCCTGCCATTAACCCATTACCAACTGTTAGCTCAATTAATGCTCAACCTCCTATTAACCCTTTAACTGATGTAACAGCATCAACTGCCCAAGCTTCTAATGTTAATCTCTTAAACACTGCTGACCCCATGAATCCACAAGATCCTCCAGATCGCCCCTCGCCTGTTGTTGTACCACAGGGGGAATTTCTCATGCCTTATCCTAACTCAGCCTTACATATACCCAATCAGCCTCTGGCTGTAATAACACCAATGCTGCTGCAGACCTCAGCGCAGTTTCCACCTGCATTATGCCACCAATGGCCCCAATACATGCAGACTAGTCTTGAAGCAGCTGTGCTGCCTACCTTTCCATCACTGCCTCGCTCACAAATAATACCTTCGACAGCGCCTTCCAGAACACTGGGAGCTGCTGGGTCCCTGGCTCATTCACGACGTGATGAGCGTGGTAACTAGTGTTGAGCGACTTTTGGTTTTTTTAGGGTCGAGTTTCGTTTCATGAAACCCGACTTTTCCAAAAGACGGGTTGAGCAAAATCGGCCGACTATAGGGAAAAGTCGGGGTCGTCCCGAAACACGAAACCCAATGTAAGTCAATGGAGAATTAAAGTCGGCAGTGAGAGGAGGACAGGAAACACACCAACAGTGCCCATTTGAATGCCAAAAGCATAAATTCTTGTTACTGAAGCTTGTCAACCTTAATACAACTTCATAATACTAGTTACGCACTGAAAAATGGGGGTTATTTGGCTACAGTTGTGGGGGGGAGGGCTGGCTCCAGGTTTTCGTGGGCCCAGGGCCAAAGAGCGCCCCTTTAACACATACCACAACTCATGATGCTCCGATACGGCAGAGAAATAGCAGTATAGTACAATGAAAAATACTTCACTTCTTACAACTCATGACTGATATCCATTTTAAATTCTCCAATACCTCCAAAACGAACAGTATATAACTCCATACAGTATTATGGCCAGCACTTAGTGCGCTATACAGAGTAATGAGGCCCATATATTTCTCCATACGGAATCATTGTTCCCATATAATGTTTCAAACCGTATATGATGAGCTCCACATAATGCTACAGTATATGTTGGTCCCAATGGATGAAGCTCCACTGTCTTATGGGCCCAAATAATGCTCCATATATAATGGGCCCCATTTCTACTGCTCTAGTGTATAATGGGCCCTGTAAATGCTGCTCCAGTGTCTGATGTCCACCTTTGGAATGCTCCAGTGTATGGTGGGCCCCATATATCATTCACCAGAGTATAGTGCTCCCCAAAAATTGCTGTCCCAACATTGAAAACAATTACATAAGTCTCCTTGCTAGGGAATCCCTGCACTACTCTGAACTCCTTGTCGTCCCTATCTTCCATCTCACTGCACTTGGCTGTTTAGGCCCTCCCACCGGCAGAGACACTTTTGCGTACTATGCGGTGCCCTGTGCCAGTGCCATCGCCCATGAGTATGCCCCCTCACCTGCTCAAGGAACCTGCACTTTCATCTGCACCTTCCTCTTTGTCACCGTGTAAGGTGGTATAGTATGCGGGAAGGGGAACCTGAGTTTCCTCTGGGTCAGATTCTGGCTGTGTAGAGTGCGAGGGGAATGTAGTGGTCTGGGTCAATGTACCAGCAGCATCATCCAGCAGTGGCTGGGCCTCAGTGCACTTGTGGCGTCCCCAAGAGTACGGTCGCCACTGTGGCATTGCCTTCCTCCTAGGGAGTGTGTTGTCAAGCTTGGGAGCAACGAAGGATCTCTCTAGCAGTGAAACCAACACACAACACATTTCCCACTCCAGGCCAGCAGGGAGACCTCTGAACCTGACTGCTGAGGAGCTGCTCTCTGTGGTCGGGAGGAGGTAAGTTAGGGCACTCTGTGCAGGGAAGGGGAAGTGTGTGGATGTGAGAAGGGGAGCTGGAGGATGAGCAGAGTTAAGGCTCACTCCTAGCTGGAGCGCATGGTCCGGATTCCGGTTTCCGAGTTTGTAGGGACACTGACGTTCCTGCAGCAGAAACCGGAGGAAGTAGCAGCTATAAATGCTCTGTACCCAACTAAGGCTTGGAGGCCCCAGCATCGACGTGTGCAAGGCAGAAGGAAAAGGCTACAGCTGTCTGCCATACAAGTAAAGTCTGAGGAACATCTGTTAGACAGGAGGCGTTTCAGTGAACCACGGTCCTGTGAGTGCTTCCCCCACAAGCGCTAGAAAGGAGACGTTCAGGAAGGTACATGTTGGCGGAGTGTTGGAAGGGAGCTTTCCATTCTGGTCCCGGAGGTTGGCAGAGGTCCTGACCCGGAGGACACAGCACGGAGGCAGGCATCTGTGTAACCTGCAGACTGTGAGTAAAGCTTTGGAACTGCACGCTCTGGTGTCCTACAGTTATTCCAGCACCGCTACATCTGGGTACCAGCACCTACACCGCCTGTGCCTTTCCCCCATCACTACATCTACACTTCCCAGGGACTCCAGCTTCACCTGTGGGGAGCTTCACCATCTTTACTGCACAACACCATCAGTCCCAGAGGATCTGCATGCAGCGTCTGTGCCGAACACCACAGGTGGCATCAAACTATCTAAACTCTTTACCATTATACCACGCCATTTACATGGGCGCCCAGGGCCACCGTCCGGGTCACCGCTGCTGTGACACATCCCACTGACACCAGCCCGGTACCGAGTACCCCCCTGGGAGGGCGACCCATATGCTGACTGCTGATCGGGCGGCGTTATTCCCACGAACCTCCAAACAGCGTCCCTGAAGGCAAAGTTTTTGGTTTCCGGGGCAGTATGATTGCAAAGCTGAACCTTAAAGGAATGTCCAAAAGGGCACCACCAGGAGTGGAGCCTGTGGCTTAATTGGACTGCACCCGGGAAACCACTACCTTACAAGCTACAGAAAAGATGGACAGATTGCAAGCTTTGTTGATTCTGTGTGTGGTGTGGTATGTCCGTTTCTAGTTGTGCTAGCGATTTCTCAGCTTTATTCCGTTAACGACCGAGACTCCGGCATGGCCCCGCGGTACGCGTCAAGCTTACTAGAGGGATATGCGAGGCTGTGGCACGTGAGATCGAGCAATAACAGGTCTAGCATTCCAGTACATGTCCGGGGCTGCATGCACGCTACACTGAAAGGACAAGCTTTTGTCGCTTACAGGTGCAGATAACCTGCTGAACTCCGTTAGTGATGGGGATCTGGGATCTGGGATTCAGATTATTCCCCGCGAACGATGATTTCCCAGTAAGTTCAGGCCAACCGCAATTCCGGAGTTAGGCCTAACCGTCATTCCTGAAAAAATTACGTGTCCAAACCACAGGTGCTGTAGCTTG
The DNA here is from genome assembly GCF_039654945.1 of Dendrobates tinctorius. Taxonomy (NCBI): domain Eukaryota; kingdom Metazoa; phylum Chordata; class Amphibia; order Anura; family Dendrobatidae; genus Dendrobates; species Dendrobates tinctorius. Next base: position 21,181,326 of record NW_027361675.1, on the reverse strand, counting down.
CTTAACAGCTCGGCAGCCGTTCTCAAGCCCAGTATGGATTCAGCATCATTGTAGAAAGTTGATAAAGGGTACAGTTTCACCGGATAACACGTATATATGTAGCCTAGTTTACACATTAAAAATATATGTCTATAGATCAGGAGGCAGACTCAGATGTTCTCAGGCCCAGTATGGATTTGACCAGATTGTACAAAGAAAGGGTACTTTATCACTGGATAGCAGGTATATATAGCATAGTTTAAACATGTAAAATCTCCGTGTTCTCAGTATGGATTACACAGCAATCTAAAAAGTGGAAAAAAGGAAATGCATTTGAGGCGTAAACAACTATATACTTTTGGTGTTATTTTTAAATCTTCATATATATTTCTGTCTCAGTAATACAGTCCAGCCTCTCTGAAATAGGAAATGAGATGCATACAATTAGTGACATAAAGACTATTGATTGCAGAAATCTAGGAATTATTATTCACGGGGAAAAACTTCCGTCACAATTCTCATAGGCGATGATGACCCTCAATTAATTTGTGTGTTGAGACAGTGAAAACATTTTTTTGTGAATAAAGTCTTGCTGTATCGCACTTCTGTTGATTCCATCACTGTTACTCATCTCAATCCAATTTTTACCACAGGGAGCGATGTAACACCATGTCATGTCATCTGTCACGTAACTTTGGAGTGCAAAAGACAGAAGCCACAGGCCGTAGGCGATTCTATTTGATTGGCACGAGAGGGTACATTTTGAAATGTACGCCGGAATGTCACACGTTTGTGAGTAGGAAAACTGTGAAAGCTGATGATAAACCACCACTGCATGTAATTGTGAGTCGACGTCCATAAGAAATGTAAGCCACTGATCATCTGGAGCTAGAGCCCGGCCAGCAGGACAGGGCATAGCTACATCCTAACCATCATCTTTCAGTTCAATCAATTTGTAGTGGCAGTCCCAGTGAAGGATTTGACAGCCCAGACTACACAGCTGAGGAGCAGGGAGAGGTAAACATTGTAAATGCTGGGGCCCTGCCCAAGCAAGGGGGGCACACTCGTGGGCGTCGGTACTGGCACTGGTCCCCTCATAGTACGGCGGTGTGTCTGACGGCGGGTGTGCACCACCACTGTCAGAGACGCTTGATTGCACTATGAGGGACCCTATGCCAGTGCCTGCGCCCAAGAGTCGGCCTACCCACCTGTCCAGGGCAACGGCACTCGCACGGTTAGATCACAGACTGAATATGAGTCAACAGTGTGATGCAGCAGCAAAAAAGGCAAATGCAATTCTAGGATGTATTAACAGAAGCATACAGTCTAGATCACGTGAAGTCATTATTTCCCTCTACTCCTCTTTGGTCAGACCTCATCTGGAATATTGTGTCCAGTTTTGGGCACCACATTTTAAAAAAGACATCAACAAACTGGAGCAAGTTCAGAAAAGAGCGACCAGAATGGTGACCGGTCTGCAAACCCTGTCTTATGAGGAAAGGTTGCAGGATTTGGGAATGTTTAGTTTGCAAAAGAGAAGACTGAGAGGAGACTTAATAGCTGTCTACAAATATCTAAAGGGCTGTCACATTGTAGAAGGATCAACTTTATTCTCATTTGCACAAGGAAAGACTAGAAGCAATGGGATGAAACTGAATGGGAAGAGACACAGATTAGATATTAGAAAAAACTTTTTGACAGTTAGAGTGATCAATGAGTGGAACAGGCTGCCACGAGAAGTGGTGAGTTCTCCTTCAATGGAAGTCTTCAAACAGAGGCTGGACAGACATCTGACTGGGATGATTTAGCGAATCCTGCTTTGAGCAGGGGGTTGGACCAGATGGCCCAGGAGGTCCCTTCCAACTCTACGATTCTATGATTCTATGATTCTATGACCCCGGCCATGGGGGGGGCCGCCCACTTAGGGAGGTTTACAAAGTGGCATATGTAGATGTGGGTCATTCAGCTGCTGCAAAAGGCGAAATAGGTCAAGTTCGCGGAATAGGAGGAGGACCAAAGCAAGCCATTTTTCTGGCAACCTATGTGTCATCAAGGGAAGGTGGGACAAAATCCTTGGAAACCCATGCATGGTTCATTTTAATGAAGGTTAGATCATCCACATTTTGGGTTGACAGACAGGTCCTTTTTTCTGTCAGGATTGATCCAGCTGCACTGAAGACTCTTTCCGATAGCACACTTACAGCTGGGCAAGCGAGCTCCTGTAAGGCATATTGTGCCAATTCAGGCCAGGTGTCCAGTTTAGCGGCCCAATAGTCAAAGGGGAATGACCAGTGCGGGAGAACATCGATATGGGAGGAAAAGTAGTCCACAACATTGTCATGAAACCCCTGTCTCCAACTCCACTTCTGCTGTGTGCACCACGAACACCTCTGCCAAGCTGCCCCCGGCCCATACGGCTCGTGTGAGAACCATCACCGCTGCTGTGTGCTGGGAATGCCTCAACCAACCGGTTAACCAGAGTTGCTTGTTTAGTTGCCAATATTAGGTCAAGGTTCTCCTGTGGCATGATGTTTTGTAATTTGCCTTTATGGCGTGGATCCAGTAGTCGTCATCGTTCATCATTTTGGCAATGCGTGGGTCCCTTTTTAGGATCTGCAAGGCATAATCTAACATGGGGGCCAATGTTCCCGGTGTCAATGATGCACTGCGAGTGCTGGGTGGAGGAGCACTTTCTGGCAAATCCACATCCCTCCAGTCACGCACAAACCCTGTACCAGACCTTGCCACGCCAACATTTTCACTTGCCCCACGAGATGCATCCTCCTCCCCTAAGTAATCATCCCCATCATCATCATCCTCCTCCTCTTCTTCCTCCACCTCGTCCAGGAGAGGTCCCTGAGCAGGCAATGGCTGAATGTCATCAAGGATTCCCTCCACCTCTTCCTCCTCGTCAACATTGGCTGCAGACGCCTGCTCCTTAAGGTGCGTCAAAGTTTGCATGAGCAGACGCATAAGTGGGATGCTCATGCTTAGGATGGCGTCGTCTGCGCTTACCAGCCATGTGCATTCCTCAAAACACTGAAGGACTTTACAGAGGTCTTTCAGCTTCGACCACTGCACACCTCTCAACTCCATGTCTGCTCTCAAAGTGCCTGGCCGTGTATCCTCCCACAAATGCATTATGGCCTGCTGCTGCTCGCACAGCCGCTCAACCATGTGCAGGGTGGAGTTCCACCTTGTTGCAATGTTGATAATGAGGCGGTGGTTGGGAAGGTGGAGCAATCGCTGCAGCTTCTGCATGCGAATGGAGTGTACAGGCGACCGGCGGATGTGCGCGCACAGTCTTCGCACCTTCTGGAGCAGGGATGTTAACTCCGGATAATTATTGAGGAAGCACTGCACCACCAGGTTCAAGGTATGAGCCAAGCAAAGTATGTGGCTGAGTTTTGAAAGGGCTATGGCTGCCACAAAATTACGGCCGTTATCACTAACTACCTTGCCTGCCTCAAGATGTACACTGCCCAGCCATGACTCAGTTTGTCGCTGAAAGTACTCGGCCAGCACCTCGGCGGTGTGTCTGTCGCCCAAACACATCATCTGCAACACAGCCTGCTGACGCTTTCCACTAGCTGCTCAATAGGGGGACACCTCGTGTGCAACAGTGGCAGCTGCAGATGGAGTGCTCGCACGACTGCGCTCTGTGGACGAGCTTTCTCTTCTGGAGGAAAAGGAGGAGGGTCGAACGCCTACAGCCAACTGTTTTCTATACCGTGGGCTAGGCAGCACTGTCCCACCACCGCTGTCCTCTGTGGACCTTGCATCCACCACATTAACCCAGTGCGCAGTGATGGACATGTAACGGCCCTGGCCATGCCGACTGGACCATGCATCAGTTGTGAGGTGCACCTTTCCACTCACTGACTGCTTGAGTGCATGGACAATGCGGTCTTTCACATGATAGTGGAGGGCTGGGATGGCTTTGCGAGAGAAGTGGAGACTGGGTAGGTCATAGCGTGGTACTGCATAGGCCATGAGTTCGCTGAAAGCTGCGATTTCCACCAACCGATAGGGCATCATCTCTAACGAGATTAGTTTGGCAATGTGGGCGTTCAAACCCAGTGTACGCGGATGAGAGACTGAGTACTTTCTTGACCTACTCATAGTGTCTGGGAGGGTGAGCTGGACTTGAGAGCTGCATATGGTGGAAGTAGCGGTGGACAGGGCGGACTGAGAGAGGGTTGATGATGGTGATGGAGTTGGTGTTGTTTCTAATGGCCTAGATTCAGTCTTTCGTTGATTTAACAGTGGGATTCCCTGACTGCTGTGGCCTTGCAGCGACACCTCAACATTTGCTGCTGTGCTAACCGGTGGGCTTACAGTGGGGGAAACAATGTAGCGTTGCTGACTACCTTCTTTGTGATCAGTTGCACATGTGGTACTTGAGGTTTGGAGTTGTGTCCACGCTTGCAAGTGCATGCTGGTTAAATGTCTAAGCATGCAACTGGTATTCAAATTTTTCAGATTTTTCCCCCAGCTAAAGGTCTTTGCACACTTCTTACAGATAACCTTGGCCTGATCATGAGGATTTGGTTCAAAAAAGTGCCACACTGCACTCTTCCTACTTTGGCAGACATTTTGCGGCCTAGCACGCTGTGATGTTTTGACCCTCTGGACAAGCTGTCCAGCAACTTTTTTGATTTTTGGAACCTGTCTTTGGAGTGCTCCGGGCTTGCCAGATAACAGCTGTTGCGATGTCGATGTCTGCTGTGGATGCTCCTCCTCCTCATCTGAGCTATTGGAAGCAGCACCCTCTTCCCCCAATGGATGCCAATCTGGGTCAACAACTGGGTCATCCATCACCTCCTCTTCAATGTCATGTGCACCTTCCTCTGTGTCACCGTGTATGGTGGTATAGTGTGCGGGAAGGGGCACCTGAGTCTCATCAGGGTCAGAATCTGGCTCTGTACACTGCGAGGACAATGTAGTGCTCTCAGTGAATGTACCAGCAGAATCATCTATCAGTGGCTGTGCATCAGTGCACTCCATGTCAGATTCATCTTGGCCTGGGTAATTCACCATTTCACTTGATAATCCAGGCATGGTATGTGAAAACAGCTCCATGGAGTAATCATTAGTATGGCCTGCATCATCCTTCAATCTTGGTTGGGGTGAAGAACACAAGGAAAGGTGTGGTTCATGAACATGAGCCTCCAATGATGACTCAGTGCTTTTATTTTTTTCAACTTCAGAAGAGGAGGCGATAGAGCTGGAGGCTGAGTCAGCAATGTAAGACAAAACTTTTTCCTGAAGCTCTGGCTTTAAAAGCGGTTTGCCAACTCCTAGAAAACTAAGCCTTCGAGGCCTTGTGGAGCCAGCCGATGACACAGGCTCAACACCTCCTGCATTCGGTCCTATTTTGCTTTTGCCACTACCATCAGATCCACCACCAACACCATCATTACCAGCTGCCATCCCCCGCCCAATTCCATGGCCTCTTCCACCAGCCTTCCTCATTTTTGGTAGAAATGTAGACAAAATCAAACAAGCTATATAGTAATGTAAAACAAGGTACAAGGTGTCTATAGGACAGGGGAGATTTTGAATTTCTGCACACACTTGTGGACACTGGACACTTTTGGATTGTGTGAGGCCCACTGAATATCACAGCGCTATGTCACAGGCTCGATGTCGCAGGAGTGAAAAATGTCATTAGAGGATAACGGAGATTTTGAATTTCTGCACACACTTGTGGACACTGGACATTTTTGGATTGTGTGAGGCCCACTGAATATCACAGCGCTATGTCACAGGCTCGATGTCACAGGTGTGAAAAATGTCACTAGAGGATAACGGAGATTTTGAATTTCTGCACACACTTGTGGACACTGGACACTTTTGGATTGTGTGAGGCCCACTGAATATCACAGCGCTATGTCACAGGCTCGATGTCGCAGGTGTGAAAAATGTCACTAGAGGATAACGGAGATTTTGAATTTCTGCACACACTTGTGGACACTGAACACTTTTGGATTGTGTGAGGCCCACTGAATATCACAGTGCTACGTCACAGGCTCGATGTCGCAGGTGTGAAAAATGTCACTAGAGGATAACGGAGAGTTTGAATTTCTGCACACACTTGTGGACACTGGACACTTTTGGATTGTGTGAGGCCCACTGAATATCACAGCGCTATGTCACAGGCTTGATGTCGCAGGTGTGAAAAATGTCACTAGAGGATAACAGATTTTGAATTTCTGCACACACTTGTGGACACTGGACACTTTTGGATTGTGTGAGGCCCACTGAATATCACAGCACTATGTCACAGGCTTGATGTCGCAGGTGTGAAAAATGTGACTAGAGGATAACGGAGATTTTGAATTTCAGCACACACTTGTGGACACTTGACACTTTTGGATTGTGTGACGCCCAGTGAATATCACAGCGCTATGTCACAGGCAGAAATTGGCTAGTGTATGACAAACTACAAGGTGTATATAGAATTGGGCAGAATAGTAATCTCCCTAGAGTGTAGGTCTGTAAGAACGGAACAAGTCCTCGACTTATCCTTACAGAGCGACACACAGATAGCTTCACTGTGGCCGTGATAACAGCCGTTACACGGTACTGAGAGAGGAACGTGCATGTACATGGCTATCCGGTGTACGTAAAATTGTCAAGCTCCGTGTTTTTTAAGTATACGGACTGACACACGCTGTCTCTCTATAGTTTTGAATGTGATCAAACAGCAAATATATTTAACTGTTTGAAAACTAGACAAAACTAGAAGGTGCAGGTCTGTAAGAACGGAACATGTCCTCGACTTATCCTTACAGAGCGACACACAGATAGCTTCACTGTGGCCGTGATAACAGCCGTTACACAGTACTGAGAGAGGAGCGTGCACGTACACGGCTGTCCGGTGTACGTAAAATTGTCAAGCTCCTTGTTTTTTAAGTATACGAACTGACACACGCTGTCTCTCTATAGTTTTGAATGTGATCAAACAGCAAATATGTTTAACTGTTTGAAAACTAGACAAAACTAGAAGGTGCAGGTCTGTAAGAACGGAACATGTCCTCGACTTATCCTTACAGAGCGACACAAAGATAGCTTCACTGTGGCCGTGATAACAGCCGTTACACGGTACTGAGAGAGGAGCGTGCACGTACACGGCTGTCCGGTGTACGTAAAATTGTCAAGCTCCGTGTTTTTTAAGTATACGGACTGACACACGCTGTCTCTCTATAGTTTTGAATGTGATCAAACAGCAAATATATTTAACTGTTTGAAAGCTAGACAAAACTAGAAGGTGCAGGTCTGTAAGAACGGACATGTCCTCGACTTATCCTTACAGAGTGACACACAGATAGCTTCACTGTGGCTGTGATAACAGCCGTTACACGGTACTGTGTGAGGAGTGTGCACCGCTGTATGGTGTGAAAAAATGCACGCTCAGTACCTCACCAGGAAAAAAAAAATTGGGATTGCTTTTAAAAAAGCAGTTTGCAGAGCAGTGGGTAAACAGCAATGCAGCCGTCAGGAAGCCTTAGAAGGCAGCCTAACAACCAACACCGCTGATCCAGCAAAATATAGCCTCCACTTGCAATGCACACACAGTGACTGGTGTGTTGTACAGGCAAAATCGCTAGCAGCAGAAGCAGTTTTTGGTGCCTTCTTCCCTGCCTAACACTCTCCCTACAAAATCATCAGCAGCAGCAGCTCTCCCTATTCTGAGATCAGCATGAGTAACATGGCGGTCGGCGTGCACGCCCTTTTATGCCCCCTGTGATGCCCACCAAAGCAAGCCAATCACTTGCATGCCCTTCTGAAAGATGGTGGTGACCCCTCCTTATGTCATCACGTTGCCCACAGTGTCCGTGGATCCTGATTGGCTGAAAAAGAGCGCAAAACAAACTTTTGAAACGCGACTTTGGCGCTTAAGTCGCCGACCTCGTGGCCGACCTCATCCTAGGGTCGGGTTTCATTTCATGAAATGACTTTGCCAAAAGTTTTTTGAAATTTTTCGACCCGTTTCGCTCAACTCTAGTGGTAACCGCTACTACAGACCCTCCTCTTCATCTTTATCCCGCAGTCCCCCTCAACGTAGCTGCTCGAGGACGGCTCGTAGTCACCAGTCCTCCCATCATTCCCATTCATCCAGGGAGCATCGCCGTTCTAGGTCATATCACCGGTGATCGCTTGCATCTTTACCTGAATCAACAGATGCGTCTCTGTCATCACGCAGGCCTAGCCATTGTGACTCTCATCATACTGCTGCATCTCATCGCAGTAAAGCTGAATCTGTTATCAACCTGTCAGATCCAACGTCACAAGTCTGTGGTGAGTACCAGTATGCGGGTGCAGGGGGTGGGATGAGAGACCCTAAGGGACTGATGGAAGCCTTAAAAACATTCCTAGACCATGGCCATAAAATACTAGTAAACCCACGTCTTCTTATCAACAATGTTCCCGTTCGGGACCCTCCCCTTCCTCGCGCTGATATCCATAAAGATGTTTTTTATTGCGGCATTACTCCCCTGGGTTCACATCTGGAACCTTAAATTTTAAATAAAATTTGGGCAAATGACTGTTGATATTTGGACATTAGTCTCTCCTGATCAGCATACCATCGATAGAGAGCGTCATCCTACGGATCGCCCCTATGAACGGAAACCCAAAGTAGCGAAAACAATAAACAACTGGCTTCAAGCTTTCTTCGTCCTGGGTTGTATTATGGGTAGTGTTGAGCGATACCGTTCGATACCCAAAAATATCGTATCGGATGGTATCGCCCGATACGAATAAAATATCGGGTATCGCCGATTCCGATACCGGAAGTCCCATTCAAGTCAATGGGACTTCCGGTATCGGAATTAAAAAAAGCCTTTTATTTCCTTGTTGGCTAATTCTACATAATTGAAAACAAATAAGAATCATGTAGAATGTATTGTGGGAGGTGGAGGAGACATTAAAGGCATAGTGGTTTATTCAAATCACATGGCATAGCATTAATTCCAATTTTTTTTTTCAAGACGTTCGGAGTTAAAAAGATATTGACTATGTTAACCTTTTTTATATTTTGTCAGATATGTATGTTTCACAGCTTCCATGCTCTTCACCTTCTTTTGTACTTCTCCCACACTTTCTCCTTCATGATCCGCAGCAGTAGCATTTTTTTCATCAACTTTTTCTTCACCTTATTCATCTTCTTCTTCTTCATCTTCTTCCCATTAATTTTTTTTTTCCATTCTTCATATTCTTCTTATTCAGCTATTATTAATTTTAATATGCTATTTCTTCATCTTCTTCCTATTCTTCTTTGTCTTCATTTTCTTATGGTGACAGGCATTCCTGTAGTACTTATCTATAAAAGTTATAAGATTACACCTTACGTTCTGCCTGTCACTAAAGATTTACAACAGGATTTGTCCGCGTTCAGTTTGGCCTGCAGCAGCAGGCATTTTCCAGGGGCACCACGAGGAGGAGCGGACTCACCCCTATTTACTGCTTAGTCTTCTTCTGCTTATAATTTTGATTTCTTCTATGCTGATTTTTAGTCTAATGCTTAATGTTCTTCTGCTTTCTGTTCTTCTGCTTTTGCTTCTTCTGCTTCTTGTTCTTCTGTCTTTTGTTCTGTATCTTGGTGGTTGTCTTCATGTTCTTTGTCCTCTTGGTCTTATTATTTAGGGTCATATTTCTGGTCTTCTTTGGTGTGGTCTTCAGGGTCGTCGTCTTCAGGGTCGTCGTCATGGAGATCAATAAGGATTACCAAAGACAATTTCAAAAAGCTTGATCTTGGAAATGTAGCAGAAGGTACAAGAAGGCTGAGAAACTGGCGAGAACCAGCAGACAGTGCTGGCACCCGGATGGGTAGCAGAAGGAACAAGAGCCAATGGCACTACCGAGGACCAACTGATGGTGCTGGACCACGGTTACTAAGCAGAAGGTACCTGTGCTAAAGAACACTACCAAGGACCAGCTGACGGTGCTGGACCTCGGATACCGAGATGGAGGCACCTAGGCCAAAGGGTGTGGCGAGAACCAGCAGACAGTGCTGGCACCCGGATGGGTAGCAGAAGGAACAAGAGCCAATGGCACTACCGAGGACCAACTGACGGTGCTTGACCACGGTTACTAAGCAGAAGGTACCTGTGCTAAAAAGCACTACCAAGGACCAGCTGACGGTGCTGGACCTCGGATACTGAGATGGAGGCACCTAGGCCAAAGGCTGTGGCGAGAACCAGCAGACAGTGATGGCACCCTGATGGGTAGCAGAAGGAACAAGAGCCAATGGCACTACCAAGGACCAACTGATGGTGCTGGACCACGGTTACTAAGCAGATGGTACCTGTGCTAAAAAGCACTACGAAGGACCAGCTGACGGTGCTGGACCTCGGATACCGAGATGGAGGCACCTAGGCCAAAGGCTGTGGCGAGAACTAGCAAACAGTGCTGGCACCCGGATGGGTAGCAGAAGGAACAAGAGCCAATGGCACTACCGAGGACCAACTGACGGTGCTGGACCACGGTTACTAAGCAGAAGGTGCCTGTGCTAGAAAGCACTACCAAGGACCAGCTGACGGTGCTGTACTTCAGATACCGAGATGGAGGCACCTAGGCCAAAGGCTCTGGCGAGAACCAGCAGACAGTGCTGGAACCCAGGTGGGTAGCAGAAGGTACCCATTCAAAGCAAAGTAGCCAGGCCGCAAGCCGGCCGCAGTTACCGAAACCCACAGTCCTACAGGGGGTCCATGTCCCATTGGCGCTACGGATCCAGCCTTCAGTGCCAGTTCCTGCAGCCCACATAGGAGTCACCTAAACTGCAGGCACCGTAGAGTCGGCTAACCCGGCCGCAAGACGACAGGACAACGGATTGGTAGCATAGTGACCTTGACACTACCCGGAAACAGCAGGCGTGCTGAAAACAGGCTGGGCAACAGGGAGCACCCGTGCCAAAGACACTGCCGAGCACCACCTGGCGTTGTTGGAGCCCAGGGACAATCATGGTGCAGGCCGAGGCCTACTTGGTGGCAGTTTTTGATTGTTTGTAGGCTACAACAGACTGTCAACGTGCTCCAATTAGGCATCTGTCTCCACTCTGTTTCCAGGATTTCACGTGACCACCAACACCGCCAGTTTATGCGTACATAATCCACACGTGTTCCTGGGTTACTGGGGTTCTGTAATGTCAGCAGATCCCCTGATGTGTGTCTGCCACTGTCTCCTGCTCTGTCCACATTCCCAACGCTTGCAGTGGGAAGGTGGACAGCGCAGGAGACAATGGCGGACACATATTGGGGATCTGCTGACGTTACAGAACCCCAGTAACACAGGAACACGTGTGGAATGCGTGGACGGCAACTGTGAGCAGGAACTGGCGGTGTTGGAGGTCAGGGGAAATACTAGAGACAGAGTGGAGACAGAGGCCAAATCAGAGAATGTTTAAATCTGAAGTAGTTACAATTTTGAGGCAGCAGCACTTTGCCCTCCACACAGCAGGGGATAAGCTGACGTTACCGAACCCCACTTTCACATGAACGAGTGTGTTTTTCTGTGTGGACAGCACTTCCGAGCACCAACTAGCGTTGTTGGAAGCCAGGGACAATCAGGGTGCAGGCCGAGGCCTACTAGGAGCCAAGTGTAAAGCTGAGGTATTTTGACTTTGGAGGGAGCAGGACACTTTGCCCTCCACACAGCAGGGGATCAGCTGACGTTACTGACCCCCACTTTCACATGAACAAGTGTGTTTTTCTGTGTGGACAGGACTTCCGAGCACCAACTAGCGTTGTTGGAGCCCAGGGAGAACCAGGGTGCAGGCCGAGGCCTACTTGGTGGCAGTTTTAGATTGTTTGTAGGCTACAACAGACTGTCAACGTGCTCCAATTAGGCATCTGTCTCCACTCTGTTTCCAGGATTTCACGTGACCACCAACATCGCCAGTTTATGCGTACAGCAGTCGTCTTCCCAATCCACACGTGTTCCTGGGTTACTGGGGTTCTGTAATGTCAGCAGATCCCCTGATGTGTGTCTGCCACTGTCTCCTGCTCTGTCCACATTCCCACCGCTTGCAGTGGGAAGGTGGACAGCGCAGGAGACAGTGGCGGACACATATTGGGGGATCTGCTGACGTTACAGAACCCCAGTAACACAGGAACACGTGTGGAATGCGTGGACGGCAACTGTGAGCAGGAACTGGCGGTGTTGGAGTTCAGGGGAAATACTAGAGACAGAGTGGAGACAGAGGCCAAATCAGAGAATGTTTAAATCTGAAGTAGTTACAATTTGGAGGCAGCAGCACTTTGCCCTCCACACAGCAGGGGATCAGCTGACGTTACCGAACCCCACTTTCACATGAACGAGTGTGTTTTTCTGTGTGGACAGCACTTCCGAGCACCAACTGGCGTTGTTGGAGCCCAGGGACAATCAGGGTGCAGGTCGAGGCCTACTAGGAGCCAGGTGTAAATCGGAGTTATTTTGACTTTGGAGGCAGCAGGAGAGTTTGCCCTCCACACAGCAGGGGATCAGCTGACGTTACCAAACCCCACTTTCACATGAACGAGTGTGTTTTTCTGTGTGGACAGCACTTCCGAGCACCAACTAGCATTGTTGGAAGCCAGGGACAATCAGGGTGCAGGCCGAGGCCTACTAGGAGCCAGGTGTAAAGCTGAGGTATTTTGACTTTGGAGGGAGCAGGACACTTTGCCCTCCACACAGCAGGGGATCAGCTGACGTTACTGACCCCCACTTTCACATGAACAAGTGTGTTTTTCTGTGTGGACAGCACTTCCGAGCACCAACTAGCGTTGTTGGAGCCCAGGGACAATCAGGGTGCAGGCCGAGGCCTACTAGGAGCCAGGTGTAAAGCTGAGGTATTTTGACTTTGGAGAGAGCAGGACACTTTGCCCTCCACACAGCAGGGGATCACCTGACATTACCGAACCCCACTTTCACATGAGCGAGTGTTTTTTTCTGTGTGGACAGCACTTCCGAACAACAACTGACGATGTTGGAGCCCAGGGATAGTCATTTTCTAGGCTGAGGCCTACTTGGAGGCAGTTTAAGATAAGACGTTGTTTGAATTTGGAGGCAGCAGGAGAGTTTGCCGTACACACAGCAGGGGATCAGCTGACGTTACCGAACCCCACTTACACATGAGCGAGTGTTTTGTCTGTGCGGACAGCACTTCTGAGCACCAACTGGTGGTGTCGGAGCCCAGGGAAAATCAGGTAGTAGGTCGAGGCCTACTTGGAGCCAGGTGTAAATCTGAGGTTGTTTGACTGTGGAGGGAGCAGGACACTTTGCCATACACACAGCAGGGGATCAGCTGACGTTACCGAACCCCACTTACACATGAGCGAGTGTTTTGTCTGTGCAGACAGCACTTCTGAGCACCAACTGGTGGTGTCGGAGCCCAGGGAAAATCAGGTAGTAGGTCGAGGCCTACTTGGAGCCAGGTGTAAATCTGAGGTTGTTTGACTGTGGAGGGAGCAGGACACTTTGCCATACACACAGCAGGGGATCAGCTGACGTTACCGAACCCCACTTACACATGAGCGAGTGTTTTGTCTGTGCGGACAGCACTTCTGAGCACCAACTGGTGGTGTCGGAGCCCAGGGAAAATCAGGTAGTAGGTCGAGGCCTACTTGGAGCCAGGTGTAAATCTGAGGTTGTTTGACTGTGGAGGGAGCAGGACACTTTGCCATACACACAGCAGGGGATCAGCTGACGTTACCGAACCCCACTTACACATGAGCGAGTGTTTTGTCTGTGCGGACAGCACTTCTGAGCACCAACTGGCGGTGTCGGAGCCCAGGGAAAATCAGGTAGTAGGCCGAGGCCTACTTGGTGGCAGTTTGCAATTGTTTCTAGACTACTACTAACTGTCAACGTACTCCAATTAGGCCTCTGTCTTCACTCTGTTTCGAGTATTTCCTCTGGCTTCCAACCACGCCAGTTGCTGCTCTAAAATGCCATCTGCACAACCCACACTTGTTCCTGTGTTACTGGGGTTCTGTAACAGCAGCTTCTCCCTAGAGGTGAGTCAGGCAATGTCTCCTGCTCTGTCCACATTTCCACTACAAGTAGTGGGAATATAGACAAAGCAGGAGACATTGCCGTGCTCACCTCTGGAGATGAGCAGATGTTACAGGACCCAGGTAACACAGGAATAAGTGTGAATTGTGCAGACGGTACTTGAGAGCAGAAACAGGCGGTGTTGTAGGCAGGAGGAAATACTCAAAACAGAGTGGAGACAGAGGGCAAAGCAGAGAACATATTAAATCAGAGGTAGTCAGAAGTTGTAGGCAGCAGGAGAGTTTGCCGTACACACAGCAGGGGATCAGCTGACGTTACCGAACCCCACTTACACATGAGCGAGTGTTTTGTCTGTGCGGACAGCACTTCTGAGCACCAACTGGCGGTGTCGGAGCCCAGGGAAAATCAGGTAGTAGGCCGAGGCCTACTTGGAGCCAGGTGTAAATCTGAGGTTGTTTGACTGTGGAGGGAGCAGGACCCTTTGCCATACACAGCAGGGGATCAACTGACGTTACCAAACCCCACTTACACATGAGCGAGTGTTTTGTCTGTGTGGACAGCACTTCTGAGCAACAACGGGCGTTGCTGTAGCCCAGGAAATAAAGTTCAGGTCATAGAAACATGAACACAACAGGAGACCTGGATCCTGTTGCCAGCCAATTATTTATTCTGGAAGAGGACTGGCAAATTCAGGTGAGATCCAGGCCTTGTTCATTTTCAGAAAAGTAAGCCGGTCAACATTATCGGCGGATAGTCGCGTGCGACGGTCTGTTACCACACCACCTGCAGCACTAAAGACACGTTCCGATAATACACTGGCAGCAGGGCAAGTCAGCACCTCCAATGCATACTGGCTAAGCTCTGGCCATGTATCCAGCTTAGAGACCCAATACTTGAACGGGGAAGAGCCGTCTGGGAGAACACTAACAGGGCAAGACAAGTAGTCTGTCACCATCTGACGGAAACGTTGCCTCCTACTGACTGGAGCCGTCTGTGATGGTGTAGCCATTTGTGGCGGTCCCACAAAACTTTTCCACATTTGGGCCATACTGGCCTTGCCTTGTCCTGCGGCACTGCCTCTGCTACCTCTTTGTGCAGAGCTTCCTCCACTGCCTCTACCCACATGGCTGCTTTGAAAAGCACTACCAGCAACACTTGCGGGGGGGAATGGAGAACATGATGGCCTGCACAAGTGTTTCTTGGTACTCCCGCATTTTTCGCTCCCGGTTCAACTGTGGTATGAGGCTTTGTAAGTTGTCCCGGTAGCGAGGATATAGGAGGGTGTACACCTAATAATCAGCCGTGTGGAGAATGTTGGCGATGCGGCTGTCATTTAACAAGCACTGCAGCATGAAATCAACCATGTGCTGCAGACTGCCAACAGGACCGGAAACGCTGTCCCCAGCTTGAGGCAGCATCTCTGCCTGCTCAGCACCACCCCACCCTCGCTGTACACACTGACTACTAGAGCCTTGTGTACCTCCCTCCTCTGGAGAGATGTGTTCCTCCTCCTCCATTGACTCCTCGTCATCCTCCTCACTAAGTGTCCCCTGCCTGGGCCTTTGTGTGGAAGCACGTTGCGCAGACTTGCCAGAAGCAGATGGCATTTCTGACTGCTCATCCTCGACCTCTTCAAAAACCTCCTCACTTAGTGCTTGTAAGGTTTTATGAAGCAGACAGATGAGGAGGACAGTCATGCTGATTAGTGCATCATCTGCACTGGCCATCCGCGTGGAGTCATTGAAGGCACGCAAAACTTGGCAGATGTCCCTCATAGTGGCCCACTCAGTGGTGGTAAAGTGTGTCCGGCGCACAATGCGACTTGTTAGCGCCTGATGCAGCTGGTACTCCATTACTGCTGCCTGCTGCTCACACAACCGCTCCAACATATGTAACGTTGAATTCCACCTGGTGGGGAGGTCACATATGATGCGATGTTCTGGCAGGCGGAATCGGCGTTGCAGAGATGCAATGCGCGATCTTGCCATGCTGGAACGCCGCAAGTGAGCACACTCTAGGCGAACCTTGTGCAGCAGTGCATCAAGATCCGGATAGTCCCTCAGAAAGCTCTGCAGGACCAAATTGAGCACATGTGCCAGACATGGTATGTGAGTGAGGTTGCCTAGGCCCAGAGCTGCCACTAGATTTCGGCCATTGTCACTCACTACCAAACCTGGCTGGAGATTCGCTGGCACAAACCACACATCGCTCTCCTGCTTGATGGCATTCCAGAGCTCCTGTGCTGTGTGGCTCCGATTCCCCAAAGAAATTAATTTAAGGACGGCCTGTTGACGTTTGGCCACACCTGTGCTCATATCTGGCCTAACAGGCTCATGCAGTGCTGATTCCGAGGAACTAGAGTAGGAGGAAGACTCAATATGTACAGACTGCATTCCTGCAATCCTTGGAGTTGGCAGAATACGTACAGAGCCACTCTCCAGATCTGTACCCGGCTCCACAACATTGACCCAATGGGCAGTGAGGGAAAGGTATCGTCCCTGTCCATGGCTACTGGTCCACGCATCGGTGGTCAGGTGGACCTTGCTACTGATGGCATTTAGTAGCGCATTTTTAATTTTTCCCTCCACATGCTTTTGCAGGGCAGGGACGGCTTGCCTGCTGAAATAAAAGCGGCTGGGCACATTGTATTGTGGAACTGCCAAAGTTCCGGAAGGTGTCAGTCTCCACCAGCCTGAATGACAGCATCTCAAGGGCCAGTAGTTTGGCAATGCCGGCATTCAGAGCCAGTGCTCGGGGATGGTTTGCCGAGTATGGCCGCTTTTTCTCCCATGCCTGTGCTACCGATTGCTGGTGAGTGGCCTGGGAGTGTGATGATGACTGCGAACGTGGTTCAGTGGGTGGAATTTCACTGGGTCTCTGGACAACAGTGGCAGTGGTTCTTCCATGGCGTTCCATTGAGGAAGCCGAACCAGCTGTGTGTCAGCTGGAGGAAGAGGCCCCAACACGAGCTGAAGAGGTGGTAGGTGCTGCTGAAGGTTGGCCTACATCTTCAGTGTGTCTGTGTAACTCCACCTCGTGCTTGGTACGCACATGTTTCCACATATTTGTGGTATTGAGGTTGCTCACATTTTTCCCTCGTTTCACTTTCTGATGACGCAGCTTGCATTTGACAAAGCAAATGTCATCTGCAACTGTGTCAAAAAAAGACCACGCACTGCAAGTCCTGGGAGCGCCCATTTTGTGTTTTGGAAGAGGATTGCTCCTCACGGGTGCCAAAGTGGAGGCTACAGGCAACCAAGTCTGCCCCCGCCCTCTCCCTCCTCTTTTGGCCGTTCGGGGAATCTCTTCCTCAGAGCTGCTCCCACCACCTTCCTGTGACTGACGCCATGATGGGTCAAGGACCTCATCATCTCCACTCCCCTCTTCAAGCACCGGCTGGTCCTGGGTTGTCTCGCCAGCACCGTATGCACCAGAAATTGGCAACTGAGTCTCATCATCATCAGATGAGCACTGAGGTGTGCTGACAATAGGCACTGGCCCACCTGCCTCTTCAGATTCAGAGGGACAAAGCAGTTGCGCATCACTGCATATTCCCTCTTCTTCACGCTCTAGAATGCTGCTTGGCTGGCCACCTCTTTCCAAGCCAACAGATTCTGAGAACAGAAGTAAAGATTGAGATGGCTCCTGTCCAGGGCTCTCAGACTGCCTGGGCAATTTGGCAGGTGGTGAAGAGACAGATGGTTGCTCTTCAGTGCTCTGGCCTTGGGAGGATGCGGAAGTCATTGAAGTGGATGCGTTAGCTGCCATCCATCCGACAACGGCTTCAATTTGTTCGTCACGCAGCAGTGGGGTACGGCGAGGTCCTACAAAGCTGCGCATGAAGGACTGTTGCCTGGTAAAAGTGGGGGATGACGGGTCACTGGTGGCCGCAGCAGACACCGAATCCCCACGTCCTCTCCCTGCTGAATCCCCCCGTCCTCTCCCTGCTGAAACTCCACAGCCACGACCACGTGCCTTACTCCCTGCCTTCTTCATCTTGGTAGACTGATAAAGATAGGCAGAAAAGTTAAAAAGGGGTGGCTTAGTGTTCTTATTCCTGAACACCTGCTAACCAGTATAAGAAACACTAATTTGGCTAAGAGTGTGTGTACTACACTTTAATATGATCTAGTATGGCCTAGACAACTGTAAAGTGGAGTGTTTGGTGAACTTTATTTCCTTTTTTTTGGGGGGGGGAAAGAAAAGGATGTGACCAAAGTTTGAAAGCTATAGTATCACAAACTTTTTGGAGCGATTACAATGCAGGAAGCTAACCTACAATGCAATTGATGAGGCTCCAAAAAATAGGGTGATACTAGTCTGGCTGGCCCTGAAGGGCACAAGCCAGCAAAAAGGCTCATTTATCTAATCCTATATAGTGTTTGCAACCAACCAATGACAATGGATGCGGTTGGAAGCACACTAATATAGAGCAAAAATCTGGCTAAATTAGCTGCAAAAAAAGGACTATGTATGAGGCAGTGACGCACGCTGAGCGGACTACAGCTAGCGGTGGCTGTAGAACACACTGCAACGTGAGCTGCACTCACACACAGAGAGACCTATCAGACAGCCAAAAACAGTGCAGAGAAATGGGCTATAGCACTGAAAGGCTGCTGAAAGGCTCCGCTGTCCACTCCTTTAGTGTTTGCAACCAACGTATATGGATACGTATGGAAGCACACTATACAGGAGAAAAAAAAAGCAGCAATAAAAGAAAAATGTGTATGAGGCAGAGACACACGCTGGGCGGCCTACAAGCAGACGTGCCTGCAGGACACACTACACAGCGTGGGTCTGCACTCACACAGCCCTTGCAGACAGCTATTAAAACAGCGCTGCTGGGCTACAAAAATGCTACAGTGGTGGATTATGTAGCCTGGATAGAGCAATAGATATTTTGGATGATTGCTATTTCTAACTGTCCCTCACAGTCTTCAACAGCAGCCTGTCCCTAACTGAATTCACAGCAGAGTGACCAGAAATGGCGACTGCAGCGGTTTTTATAGTGCATCATGACATCATTTCAGCAGCCAATCACAGCCATGCCAGTAGTTAACATGCCTACATGCCTAACAGGATGTGCCCACACTTCTGAGGATCCGCATTGGCTGAATCAAATCGAGCGGGCTCCTAGCATTATGGGAACTTCCGATTCCGGTATTCGATATGAAAAAAGTATCGGAACTAAGTATCGGAATTCCGATACAGCTAATATCGGCCGATACCCGATACTTGCGGTATCGGAATGCTCAACACAACCGAGCAATTTCGTCCTCCAGCCATCCAGCCCCAGTTAGGATGGGGCGTCAAGGCCACAGACTCATGGCTCCACTTGATGATGGCTCAAAAGCAAAACCCCTTTCAGGCTATGGCCACTGGCCCAATGCCAACTCAGGGTCAGTGGCAGTCCACCGACCTGGGACGTGCTGGCTCTTCAATGAAGAGCATTGCCATTTCTACGGATTATGTAAATACAAACACAAGTGTTCCGCTTGTGAAGGCCCGCACGTGGCAGCAAAATGCTCCCGTCTCCCATCCAAGCAATCAGCAACAAAACCTCCAGGTCTGCATGAGACCAAGGACCCCAGTGAGCGTAGCCACGATGGGACCTTGGCTCGACAGGTATCCCAATAAGAATGCAGCTTCCCAAATATGTTGTGGTTTTACCTTTGGTTTCTTTATCCCTTTCAATTTATCCCATACTCCTACTTTTTCTACGAACCTGAGGCCAGCCCGTGATCTGCCCCACATTTTGTCTGAAAAAATTCAGAAAGAGGTGGATCAGGGGAGACTTTGTGGTCCTTTCTCTTCACCCCCCTTTTACAACCTGTGGATTTCCCCGCTGGGTGCTGTCCCAAAAAATAGATCTGGGAAAATATCATTTAATACACCATCTCTCCCACCCAAGAGGTTCATTAGTAAATGACGGCATCCCAGAGGAGGACTCCTCTGTCTCTTATGTCTCTTTCGACTGAGCGGTTGCGCTAGTTAGGGATGCCGGCCCTGGTGCTCTAATGGCAAAATCTGACATTATGTCAGCTTTTCGTCTTCTCCAGGCTCACCCTGATTGTCACCACCTTCTGGGTTGTTTCGTGGATGGGGCGTTCTATTATGATACTTGTCTGCCAATGGGATGCTCTATCTCGTGCTACTATTTTGAATTGTTCAGCTCGTACCTGGAGTGGGTCGTTAAAATGGAGTCTGGATCGTGTGCGGTTGCACACTATCTTGATGATTTTTTCTTCGTTGGACCCCACGATTCCGATTCCTGTCAAGCCATTTTGGAAAAGTTTTGTCAGATGATGGAGACATTTGGAGTTCCCCTATCTCTGGATTAAATGGTAGGACCAGTTACTACGCTATCCTTTCTAGGCATTGAGATTGATTTGGTGTCCATGACTTTTTGTTTACCATTAGACAAAATCGAAAAATTGTTAGGGCTGGTTAACGGTTTTTGTTCTGTAAGAAAGGTCACCTTTTTACAAATGCAGTCCCTGTTGGGCCCCCTCGCTTTAGCTTGCCACATTATGCCGATTGGCAGAATTTTTTCGAGGCGATTATCCTTAGCCACTAGAGGAGTCAGGCTGCCTCATCATAGGATCAGAATCACACCTGCTCTTCATGATGTTTTGATGGTCTGGAAACACTTCCTAGTTAATTATAATGGCATGACCTGTTTCCAATCTCTTGAACAAACCAGTCAAGACATTTCTCTGTATTCTGATGCCGCCGGTTCCGTTGATTTCGGCGTGATTAACGGTAACTCCTGGTGTGCCGAAAGATGGCTGGAATCTTGGTACCTCAGAGGTTGGGAAAAATATTTAACGCTGCTAGAGCTTTTTCCCATTGCTGTAGCTGTTGCTCTATGGGGACCCGTTCTGCATAATAAACGCATTGTCTTTTGGATGGACAACATGAGTGTCATCTTATCCATAACTAATTTGACTTCCTCATCCCTTCATCAACTTGATTCGATTCATAGTCCTAAAATGCATAACCTTCAATATATGCTTTAGGGCATGCCATGCTCCAGGTGTTCATAATTTGTTAGCTGATGCTCTCTCCCGCTTTGATTTCCAGATGTTCTGGGAGTTGTGTCCCACCACAGATTGGGAAGGCCAGCGTTACCCGGACTACATGAGGGAAGTGCTGCTGGTCAGAAATTCCCTAGCTCCATCTAAGTGGGCTGCTTACGGTAAGACTTGGAGTGAGTTGTGTGCATTTGCCAGGGGCAGATCCGTTGAGTCATCCAACACCATTCGCTTGGAGGTGGCGAATTCTTACTTGTATAGTTTACTCAGTTCTGGCCTGTCCAGTGTGGTTGCTCAGCATCGCCTCTCTGGGATTGCCTTCCATTTTAGGCTCTGCGGATGGATTAATATTACCAAATCCTTTATTATTCGCCAGGCCATACGTGGATGGACACGGGGGCACACTTGTGTTGAAAAGAGGCGTCCAATTTTTTTTTCTCTTCTAAGGCGCATTATTGATAATTCTGCCTCCATTTTCTCCTCCCCTTATGAGGTGACCCTCCTCTCCGCTGCTTTTGGTCTGGAATTTTTTGGTGCACTTCGTGTTAGTGAGTTGGTTCCCCATTCCGCTAAGAAACCTTGTGGTCTGCAGCGTGACAATATCGCAATATGTAATGGGTGCCTGCGGATAAGCATACGTCGGTCAAAAATTGATCCATTTAGTCTAGGCACCTGGCTCCCGATTTTTTTCCATAAAAGGACAGGTTTGCCCTTTTCAATTGATCAGTCAATACAGGTCGATTTGTAGCTCTAGCCTTTCTTTTTTTGCCCAATGAGGATGTTCCCTACTCACAAGTTTTCGATTCCTTTCAATTCTGAGAATTATATGCCTTTTGTGTTTACCCCCACAGGACTATGGTACCCATTCGTTCCGAATTGGGGCAGCCACTGAAGCCCCTCGGGCCGGTTTGCCCGACTCTGAAATTCAGCGTATTGGCAGGTTGCGTTCCTCTTGTTTTCACAGGTACATAAGACCAGAGTTGGTGCTTAATTAATGATTTATTCACTACAGGGCATTGGGAAGAGAGAGGCTAAGTGCTGGAATTGGCGCATCTTGGGATGGGGTGGCTGTGGGCAGATTTTTTTTTAGCCGGGGGGGCAATAACCATGGTCCCTTTCTAGGCTACTAATATCTGCCCTCAGTCACTGGCTTTCCCTCTCTGGCACAGAAAATTACACGGGAGCCCACACTATTTTTTTCTGTGAAAACATTCTTGTATTACATACATACAGGTCCCAAATTTTATACACACATACTACTAACAGTATTAGTCACTGACATCTATAAAGCTAACTGTTCTGCATGGATTTACTGTATGTAAACCATGTCTCCTATTCTGTCGACTTCAGCAATGATTTTACAGAAACCGACAAATGAATTATCAACTATTCTGCTATCTATCTCTCTATGAAATATAAAGATAAATACATATATGTTTGTCATTGACATATATATGTATATATATGTATTCTATGTGTATATATCTATTATATTTATTCTAATCTATTCTATTCTATACTGTACGTGGCATCTGCCAGCTTTAAATCTATCTATCTATCTATCTATCTATCTATCTATCTATCTATCTATCTATCGCTATATACAGTGTTTCCGTAAAGTCATGGTGCACTTTCGACCAGTCACAGGAAAATATACAGTATACAATAAATCTCCAGATCTGACGCCCTTAGACATTTACTTTTGGGGTTATATGAAGCAACATTTGTACATTGAACATATCAACGACATTAATCACTTAAAACAAAGAATCACAGACGTTATTCACTTTGTTACACTGTTACACCAGACGTCCTTACCCGTGTGTGGCAAGAACTTCACTTTCGTTTGGATGTGTGTAAGGCAACAAATGGGGCCCACATCGAACTGCACTGAATAGGTATGAAACTGGGAGAGTTTTTCTTTTATTTGGAGCAGATTTCACATTTCTATCGTCTTTTGTTGCTTTCCAGTGACTGGTCAAAAGTGCACCCTGACTTTACGGACACACTGTATATGTTTTGAAAATTATTTGGTTTTAAAATGATGTGTACAGTTGTATTTTACAATGCAATTTTAACATGAGCTTTTACATACAGAGAACTGCTGTATGTAAAACCTCGTGTTAAAATTGCATTGCATACGGATTGCATACGCATGTAATATGGATGTTCCATGGAAAAATCGCACGTAAATCCCATGACACTCGCATAGCACTCGCCCGTTTTTTCGGTCTGGAAATCGGACCGTTTTTTTCTCACGTATGGGTATGAGCCCTTAGCATTAGATCAGTGGTCAGTCAGTGGAAAGCTGTTGCCCCACCCTGGAACGATGTGAAAAAAAAGGTATTAAAATTTGTAAAAATATTTAAAAAAAATCACAAAATAAAGAACAAAAAAAAATATTAATCCAATAAATACATTTGCTTATGTAAAAAACTCTACACATTTGGTATCGCTGCATCTGGAATGACCCAACCTATAAAACTGTCCCACTAGTTAACCCCTTCAATGAACAAGGTAAAAAAAAATAACAAGGCAAAACCTATACTTTACCATCATAACGCTGAACAAAAAGTGTAATAAAACAACAAAAAAAAATGTAAATACAAATGGTATCTCTGAAAATGTTGTCTTGTTCCGCAAAAAAAAAGCTGCCATACAGCTCCTTCAGCAGAAAAATAAAAAAGTTATAACTCTCAGAATAAAGAGATGAAAAAATAATTATTTTTTTTCAATAAAATAGTTTTTCCTTTGTAAAAGCGTTAAAACATAAAAAAAATAGATGTGGCATTTCTGTAGTCATACTTAACCGAAGAATAAAGCATAATTTTACCATATGTGGAAAGGCATAAAAAAAACAATTCCTGAATTGCTGGATTTGTTTTTTTTGCCTCGCAAAAATTTAGAATAGAAAGCGATCAAAAAATTTAATTTTGCCCGAAAATAGAACCAATAAAAACTTCAACTCATCCTACAAAAAAACAAGCCCTCACATGACTACTTTGTCAACCAAAATAAAGAAAAATTATAGCTATCTAAATATGGTGATGCAAAACTTGTTTTCGCGATAAAAAGCATCTTTTAGTATGTGACAGTAGCCAAGCAGAAAAAAACGCTATAAATCTGATATCACTGTAATCGCACCGACACGAAGAATAAAGTCATTTGATCACTTATACCACATGAAGAACTGCGTAAAATTTAAATAAAACCAATTTTTCACCTGCTGTTGATTTTTTTCATTCTGGCTCCCAAAGTTCGCAGAAAGGTTTGACTCACATTTTTTCTGCTCTCTTCGCTGATCGCTTACACTGGGTTTTCCGCATAAATCTCTGAAATACATGATTCAGACAGAACCATCAATGGAAGTTTCCCTATAATGAGGCAGATGGAGTCACTATGAATACCATCTGATCTGTGATCTGGAGGTGTCTGCCTTTTTAGGCATGCATAAAAGTGCCATCAGCCACAGTTTAGCGTATTTCTGAAAAGAAGGACAGCGCTGAACACAGGCCAGACAAAGTCATGATTAACTATGCTGCCTCATCATAGTGAGTAGATACCTTGGGGGTTTCATCTGAATCACGTCACTTTATACATTGGAAACACCAATGTAAGTGCTCAGGGTAGAGCGCCGGATAAATGTGATTCTAAATGCTATGTAAAATGTTCTGAATTAAAGCTTCAACTCAATCCATAACAAAAGCAAGTCCCCACTCAGGTCCATCATCTGTTAATGGAAATATATGGGACTTCCACGTTACTGGTAGTTAAAAGGCTCTGGGAAAGGGCTATGGCTTCTTGCCCCCTAAAGAAATTCAGAAAATTCTGCGCTCCCAAATCCAAATGCCCCCCCTTCCATTCTGAGCCAAATTTAGGATTCAAATGTATTCAAATGTTGGACATTTCTGTAACAATGAGAGCCTGCCTAGTCAGTGGATGTGTGTCAGAAGCATGAGCTGGTCACTACAACGTACTTGGTACTATCATGTACTGGTCACTACAACAACAGTTTGCAATTTTCACTCAGCAATATCCACTGCTGCTTTTTTCTGGAAAACAACCATGGAGTCAAAATAGTCACTACACCTGTAAATGAATTACCAAAGGGGTATAATTTCCAAAATGGGGTCACTTGAGGGAGGATTTTGCTCTTCTAGCACTTAGACTTTCTGTGTATAGAGTCCTCAAACTATTCTAGGAAAATCTGCGCTCCAGGAGGCAAATAGCACTCTGTCTCTCCCGAGTATCGCCATGTGGCTAAGTTGTACTGTACAGCCACATATGGGCTCTTTCTACTTTCAGCAGAAATTGTGGGACAAATTTTGTTGATATTTTTACCCATTTCCCAGAGTGAAAATGTAAAATCTGCGGCTAAAACAAAATTTTGTTGATAAAAATGTAATTATTTTTTCTTCACTGCCCAATAGCATAAAATGCTGTGCACATCTGTGGTATCAATATGATTACTGCACCCCTAGATGAATTCATTGAGAGTTGTAGTTTCTAAAATTGTGTCACTTATGTGAGGATTGATATTCTGGCACCAGGGGCTCTACCAATGTGACATGACACCCTCAAATCAGTCCAGCAAAATTTGAATTCTAATGTAGCGCTTTTTTCCCTTCTGAGCTTTGCACTGTGCCCAAAGTAGCTTACGACCACATATGGGTTATCAGTGTACTCAGGAGAAATTGCACAATAAATTTTGGGGTCCAATTTCTCCTGATGTTGTTATGTTAATGAAAACATTTGGGGCTAAAACATTTTTGTTGGAATATTTTTTTAATTTTCACAGTTCAGCATTGTAAAATTTTGTGAAGCACATGTAGGTTCAAGGTGCTCAACATATGTCTTGAGAGGGGTTTCCACTGTTTAGGCACATCAGGGGCTCTCCAAATGTGACATGACACCCGCAGATTATTCCATCAAAATCTGAGTTTTAAAATGACACTCCTTCCTTTCTGAGCCCTTCCATTATCCCAAACAGTAGTTTTTCCCCACATATGCAACACATTTGTGGGTACATTTTCTCCTGTTAACCCTTGTGAAAATAAACAATTTTGGGTCAAATGTAAAAGTTTTGAGAAAAGTTAAATGTTCATTTTTCCTTCTACATTGCTTCAGTTCCTGTGAAGTACCTGAAGGGTTAATAAACTTCTTGAATGTGGTTTGAGCACCTTGAGGGGTTCGGTTATGAGAAAAGTCACTTCCAATGTGATGTTGTCCCTAAAAAAATGGTTTTGTATATTTTGGTATAAAAATGTGAAATCGTTGGTCAATTCTTAACTCTTCTATCTTTCTAATAAAAAAATTTATGTTTCAAAAATTTTGGAAATGTAAAGTAGACATGTGGGAAATGTTATTTTTTAACTATTTTGTGTGACATTTCTCTGTGATCTAAGTGCATAAAAATTAAAAGTTTGAAAATTGCAAAATGTTTTAAAAAATTGCTCAAATTTCCATTTTTTTCACAAATAAACTCAAGTTATAGCTAATAAATTTTACCACTATCATAACGTACAATATGTCACAAAAAAGCAGTCTAAGAATCAGTTGGATCCTTTGAAGCATTCCAGAGTTATAAACTCATAATGTGACACTGGTAAAATTTGGCATGGTCAGGACGGTGAAAACAGATTTTGGGGTGAAGGGGTTAAAGAAGTCTGCCATGATTTTATAATAGGAAATGTTTTACACAACGCACATACCCTTCCATAACAGAAATCTTTGCTATGCCTTTTGGGCTCTTCAATACTGTCCTCAACACATATCACCATTCATATCATTCTTATCGGAATTCTCACAGATAAACAGCGCCTTGCTTGTTTAGCAGGCTATAGTGAGGAAATCACACCAAGGAATATCATGTGGTTAGAACAAATAGGTCTTACAGGAAATTCCCATTATTTCTCAGCTAATGTACTCAACTGTTCCCAGAATGTGTTATATTCACAAATCATATTTAAAGTTTTCATTGTGTATTGAAAATAGCTTCTGCTCAATAGTGAGTTTAGTCATGTAAACATTGTAATCTAGACATAAAGCCATAGGACCCGGACACTATAATGTATTGGGGCCATTTCACTATATAGAGCTAATTCACTCCTTTTATGCAATAATGAATTGTAATAAACTGAACCAAAAGGATACAATCGAGTGTTATGTTCTACGACTAGTCATTACAATAAAATTGAAATGATTAGAATATTTCTTAATATTTTTCCCATATATGTTAAAGGGAATCTGTCAGCAGGTTTTTGCTATGTAATCTGACAGCTGTAGTAGGATAGAACAGAGACACTGATTTCAGGTATGTATCAATTATTTGGTGCAACAGTTATGATACAACCCCTGGCAAAAATTATGGAATCACCAGCCTTGGAGGATGTTCATTCAGTTGTTTAACCCCTTAACGACCACCAATATGCCTTTTAATGGCAGTTATTGAGTGTTCTAAAACCACAGCGCCGTTAATTCACGGCACTGTGGAGAAAGTACATAGTGCCCCCCAGTGTCGGATTTTCTCCGGGGTCTCGGCTGCCATGGGTAGCCGATACCCCAGAGAACATGAATCGGTCTGTTTTTACTGGCCCCGCTTTTGCAATCACCGTTATTAACCCTATAACGGCGACCGAAAAAAAAAAACGCGATTATGCATTAAATTTCTCTTTCCTCTGATGTGATCGCACATCAGAGGAGAGAGAAATAGGGCCCCCGATCCCCCCCGGTACCTCACCGTGGTCCTCCGTCCCCTCCCGGTGGTTCCGCGTCCCGCCGGCATCCTCCGATGGGCACCGCCATCTTGAAAATGGCGGGCACATGCGCAGTGCACATGAGAAGGGAAAAGTATATGCACACAAATAGGGATCACCACAAAGATATGAAAAAAGTATCAATTTTATTAATGGACACAACAAACAGACACTTTGTGGTTAAAAACAATTAAAAAGTCTGAACAACCAGACATTGATAACAAAACAAAGACAATGGGTCATTTTAATAAATAGTTAAATGCTATGGGTCCCAAGACCAACCATACAGTATAATGCCAGGTATCTGCTAGTTACCATAACCTAGGGTCTATCAAATCAATTGTTATGACAATCATGACCTCAAATCAAAAAAATACCATATTATCAATAACTACTATGGTTACATAGAAATTCTACATATACCATGGACAGAAAATTGAATGCTTATCATGTTGCCAACACAAATAAACAGACATTAATAAGTCCCTTTCCCTAGCGTGATATCACCTGGTTTCTGAGGATGAACAAGCTACCGGGTAGGTTACATGGGACCCCCAAACCCACGCATATCGACACAGTGATGTGTCTTTCTCAAGTCGGCTCCGGCTGGCAGATTCCATTCATTATTTTGATAACTATGATAAACGATCATAGTGATCAAAATAAAAAAAATAGTACATAACCCCCCCATTTATCACCCCCTTATATAGGCAAACATAATGAAATAAAGAAAATATTTTTTTTTCAGTTTTCCATTAGGGTTAGGGTTAGGACTAGGGCTAGGGCTAGGGTTAGGTTTGGGCTAGGGTTAGGGTTGGGCTAGGGTTAGGGCTAGGGCTAGGGTTAGGGTTAGGGTTGGGCTAGGGTTAGGGTTGGGCTAGGGTTAGGGCTAGGGTTGGGATAGGGTTAGGGCTAGGGTTAGGGCTAGAATTAGGGTTAGGGATTAGGGTTGGGACTAGGATTAGGGTTGGGATTAGGGCTAGGGGTGTGTTGCGGTTAGGGTTGGAGCAAGAATTGAGGGGTTACCACTATTTACCAACTTTGGGGGTCTAATAATTGGGGTCTAAGAAATCATTTTTGTGGAAATAAAAAAGACTTTATTTTCACGGCTCTAAGTTTATAAACTTCTGTGAAGCGCTTGGGGGTTCAAAGTGCTCACCACACATCTAGATTAGTTCCTTAGGGGGTCTAGTTTCCAAAATGGGGTCACTTGTCGGGGGTTTCCACTGTTTAGGCCCATCAGGGGCTCTGCAAATGCAACATGATGCCCGCAGACCATTCCATCAAAGTCTGCATTCCAAAATGGCACTTCTTCCCTTCCGAGCTCTCCCATGTGCCCAAACAGTGGTTCCCCCCCACATATGGGGTATCGACATACTCAGGACAAATCGCAGAACAACTGTGGGGGTATGATCTCTCCTGTTACCCTTGTAAAAATAAAAATTTGGGGGCGAAAATATCATTTTTGTGGAAAAAAATGGATTTCTTATTTTCACGGCTCTACGTTATAAACTTCTGTGAAGCACTTGAAGGTTCAAAGTGCTCACCACACATCTAGATAAGTTCCTTAATGGGTCTAGTTTCCAAAATAGGGTCACTTGTTGGAGTTTTCCACTGTTTGGGCACATTAAGGGCTCTCCGAACGCAATATGGCATCCGATCTCAATTCCAGCCAATTCTGCATTGAAAAAGTCAAACGGCACTCCATCCCTTGCGAGCTCTGCCGTGTGCTGAAAAAGTGGTTTACCCCCACATTTGGGGTATCAGAGTATTCAGTATACATTTTTGCCATATTTCCATTTTTTTAATAAATAAACACAAGACTTATCGAAGAAATTTTACCACTAACATGAAGTACAATATGTCACGAAAAAACATTCTCAGAATCAGCGGAATCCATTAAAGCGTTCCAGAGTTATAACCTCATAAAGGGACAATGGTCAGCCAATTTTGACGATATCGGTACCACCCGGAGTGACTAATTCTCTTTGGTGTTTTTAGGTAGATGCATGTCTGTAGTTTATGTTTTGATATGATAGCCCTTGCACATCAGTAGCTTAACCCCTTCAGGCTTATCTGTACCCAAATGCCTAGGCCATTTTTTGTAAATCTGACCTGTCAATTCATGCGGTAATAACTTTGGGACGCTATCACCTACCCACGCCATTCTGAGACTGTTTTCTCGTGACATATTGTACTTCATGGTAGTGCTAATTGTGAGTCAATAGATTTTACCTTTCTGCATAAAAAATTACAAAATACACGAAAATTTGGGAAAAATTAGCTATTTTTGAACTTTGAAATTCTCTACTTTTTAAAAAAATGCTGATACCCCCCATAACAGTTATTAGTTTACATTCTCCACATGTCTACTTCACATTGGCATCATTTTGGAAATTAAATTTTATATTTTTCGGATGTGATAAGGCTCATAATTTTATACGCAATTTTTAAAGTTTACGACTAAATTTCCAAAACCCATTTTTCCAAGGACCAAGTCAGTTCGGACGTCACTTTATGGGTCTTGTATAACAGAACCCACCCATACATTACCCCATTTTGCAAACTACACCCCTCAAGGTGTCCAAAACGGATTTTCAAAACTTTGTTAACCCCTTAGGTGTTGCACAGGAATTCAAGCAAAATGACAGTGAAATATCAAAATTTCAATTTTTTGGCAGATATTCCATTGTAATCCAATTTTACCTGCAACCCAGCAAGGGTTAACAGCAAACCCAAACCCAAAATTGGTTACCCCAATTCCACAGTTTATAGAAACACCCCACATGTACACGTAAACTAAATTATGGACGCGCAAGAGGGCTCAGCACAGAAGGTGAGCTATGCGGTTTTTGGGATAATAGATTACACTGGAAGAAATCCAGTGGGCCATGTCGTATTGGAGAGACCCTGAGGTACCCCCAGTGTGGAAACCCCCAAAAGGTTACCGCATTTTGGAAACTACACCCCCTAAGGAATGTTTTAGGGGGTATAGTAACCACTTTGACCCAACAAGCGCTCCATTGGAGTTTCATGCACTTGGTTGAGGAAATTGAAAAGTACGTTTTTTTACCGGAAAAAGTCGCTTTAGTCCCACATTTGAAAGAGCTCAACGTCTTGCCACATCCTTCGGCAGTGACTTGGTTTTTGCTGTTACCAATGGAAAGACAAAGCCACCCAAGCACGTACTGCTGTCCTTTGCAATTAAGTCTTTGACCGGCAATACAGAACTGGTTCGAACTCTGAATCGTCTTGGCCACTGTGTGTCATATTCAACGGCTGAGGAGATCGATACAGCCCTTTGTATCCAGAAGTTGGAATGTTCAACGGATGACATCCCAATGCCAGAAAATATCTACCCTGGTGTGTTCACAACCTTGGCCTGGGATAACATTGACAGACTTGAGGAGACACTAAGTGGAGCAGGTACATCTCATAGAGTCAATGGCATCGCTGTTCAGTCCAATGTTGCATGCTCTGTGACAAAAGTCCTGCCAGATGTAACCAAGTCGAAGAAAAGAAGCATAATTCCGACAGAATTAATGCTACCAATATACAATGTTGGGCGGCAGGGAGGGACACCCAGGATTGAGACTGTGAATGTTAACACTACCGAGGAGGACCAGGATTCAAAAACCAAGAACCATATCTGGCTTCTGGCTAGAATGTCAGACCATGAGGATCAGACCATTAGCAGTTGGACTGGGTTCAACATCCAAATCCGCAGCGACATTGTAGTGGCCCAGGACACTGTAAGCTACCTGCCCACTATCAATGCTCCTGCAACAGCCATGTCCACTGTGAATGAAGTCTTGGAGCAAACATGCAGACCCTGAAGCTTAACAGAATTGTGTGCGTGTTTCATCAAGCACTCTATGCCAAAGCTGCCTAGGTTATCTGGAAACAGGAGAAGTACAAGAACATTATAATTAGAATGGGTGTCTTCCACACAATCTGTAATCTCCTCTCCATCATAGGTAAGAGATTTCAGGATGCAGGCCTTAGAGATCTGTGTGTTGAATCCGGTGTCATCGCTGAAGGATCAGTGTCTGGAGTGATGGACGGCCGGAGGTACAACAGAGCAGTGAGACTACACAAGCTGGTCTATGAAGCACTTATGAGGCTTGCATGGAAAAACTTCCTTCCATGGCTAGAAGAAAACCATGCAAGGGACCTTTACCATCTGGATGAAACACTGAAGAACATCACAAACTTTCGCAGGGATCCTTCGAAAAGTTCTTGGATAATGAATCTTGCACACTTACCCTGAAGCTCTTTCAAGTTTATCTTGAGACCTTCAGAAATGAACAACTCTCAGCATTCTGGATGTCATACTTGGACATGGTCGAGACCATGCTGGCCCTGGTTCGAGCTTTCAGAGAAGGCAACTGGATGCTTCACCTAGGAGCAATCCGACAGATGATACCGTGGTGTTTTGCCTATGACAAGGTCAACTATGCCCGATACCTAACCTATTACTATGCTACGATGTCTCGGCTGCCCATAGACCACCCAGAGGTCCATGAATACTTCATGAAAGGTGGCTTTTCGGTCCAGATCGGTAGCAAGAATCCTTTTGGACGGATTCCTGTGGACCAGACCATCGAAGAAACAATCAACAAAGACACCCAGACACCAGGGGGCACAAAAGGCTTCAGCCTCAAAGTTGGAGCTGTCGCCAGATTCTACCTGACATCGGAGTACCGCAGCATGTACTTGAGGCAGCTGAGGGCCCTAGTAGGCCAACAATATACTGACTTCAGTCATTCAGACCTACAGGTGTCCAGGATTAGAAGAGATGAAGCCGATGTCCTATCTTTTGTTGAACTGCTGGAGACTGGTTGGTTGAACCCCTTCAATAAAGAGCATAATGGTGAACTTATCAGTTTATCAACAGCGACTGCAGCACCACCAGATGTAGCCAAAGACCTTCTAGGGGCATACAGTATAGGAGAGGATGCATATCACACATTCAAGGATGAGCGTTTGGGTACCGATACGCCAACTACACTGTTTCATGACAAGATGACGAAGAACAATCTTAAAATGTTCTCTAACATCAGAATGAAGACACACAGACAAGGCCTTGGCAAGGAGGTAATTTTGAAGGCTGACAGGAACCTATTTGGCCAGATGATACTTGTAGCTGAGAACAGAAAGCTACAAATGAGTGATGTCTTGACTCATCCCCTGGGGCCATTGCCATGGGCACTTGCCAACGGTGATGGGTCTATCCGCAAGACCAACAAGGCTGCCTTAGCAAGGGAGTTGGAGAGGAATGCTCCTCCTGCAGAGGTGATCCCTGAGCCCTCTGCAACCATCATTGATGGGATGAGCCTGGTTCAGAAACTGAAGGGAAATGATGCAACATTTGCCCAGCTAGCAGGCACAGCAATAAGTCGCACTATCCATGAGGGTGATAAGAGCAAGCGCATTGATATTGTCTTTGACGTCTACAAGGAGACATCCATCAAAGATACAGAAAGAGTCAACAGATATGAAGGCACAGGGATCCATTTCAAGAACATTCAACATGGGCACAACATCCAGCAGTGGAGAAAGCTACTAAGTAATTCCTCCAACAAGGCAAGTCTCATAAAGTTTCTGGTAGAAGAATGGAAGGCGAAACACCACAGGGAGAAGCTTGAGGAGAAGGAGATGTATGTCACATGTGAGCAGCTCTGCTTTAAGATCACCAAAGAACAGTGGGAAGAGGCTGCTGACCTTAAGTCAAGTCAAGAAGAAGCAGACACACGCCTCCTTCTCCATGCTCTTCATGCAGCAGAATCTGGTTACAAGTCAGAGGATACTGATGTTATGGTCCTGTGTCTGGGCATGTGCCACAAAATCCCATCCCACCTGTTCCAGAAATGCGGTACACAGAACCGGACAAGATTCCTGGATATCACCACTCTGAGCAGAACATTGGGAGGCAGCGTGTGTGATTCATTGATTGGTATGCATGCATTTACAGGCTGTGACACAGTCAGTGCATTCGCTGGCCGTGGGAAGATGACGACACTCAAGCATTTGAAGATGAACAAGACATACCAGGATGCCTTTCATGAAGTTGGTCGTTCATGGGAAGTGTCTCCCGAACTCTTTGAGAAGTTACAGGAAATCACCTGCCACATGTACCTGCCAACTACCCAAACAACTGAGGTAAACAGGCTCCGGTATCAGCTGTTCTGTGCCAGACGTGGAGTGGTAGAGTCAAGTCAACTCCCTCCTTGCCAAGACTGCCTTTTCATGCATGCACTGCGTGCAAACTACCAGGCTGCGATCTGGAGGAGAAGTCTGCAGAGCCAGCCATTTGTTGTAAACCCAACAGACTGCGGTTGGATGATTGATAATGACGGAAAGCTTGTTGTCAAGTGGATGCGAGGGGCACCAGCACCAGAAGCTATTATCCAGCTACTGTCCTGCAAGTGTGTGCGGTCATGCGAACTTCCTCAGTGTACTTGCCTCAGCAATGGCCTGAAGTGCACGGACATGTGCAGGTTACAGACATGCCAGAACAAGGGTATTGAAGACGAGCCAGTAGAACAACAGTCAGATTCAGAGTCTGATGTTGAAAATATTATGGAGTAACGTTATATAATTATGCATACACACACAATATATATATATATATATATATATATATATACATACACACACACACACACATTAGTATGGACAAGCCCATGACATGTTCAGTGTGTATTTACATAACTTGGATTAAATTTTGTTACAAATACTACATGCATTGTATTGACATTTTGGCATTTCCCCTAAATCGACCTTTAATCATTATTTTTTGGAAATATAGGTAGGATCTATTCAAAAGGTGAAAAATACCATTAACCCCTTCGCGCCGGCCGCCGTAGCGGTACGGCGAATCGTACCCGGATCATATGCCGGGCGATCGCCGCGGGTCGGGAGCCGGTTCCCGGTGCAAAGTGGTTGCTGTACCTCCTAAAACATTCCTTAGGGGGTGTAGTTTCAAAAATGGGGTCACTTTTTTGGGGTTTCCACTGTGCGGGACCTCAGGGTGTCTCCAAATGTGACATGGCCCCATAGATTTCTTACAGTGAATTTTGCCGCAGCTTCG
This sequence comes from Dendrobates tinctorius, assembly GCF_039654945.1. NCBI lineage: Eukaryota > Metazoa > Chordata > Amphibia > Anura > Dendrobatidae > Dendrobates > Dendrobates tinctorius. Next base: position 21,146,467 of record NW_027361675.1, on the reverse strand, counting down.
CTTACGAAGCCTGCCGTGCGCCAATACTGTGGTTTTAGACAACACTTGTGGTATTGCCATGTTCGGGAGACAATGGGGAATAAAAAGTGGGGTGTACTTTTTCTTGGTCCCCCTTTTCAAAATGAAAAATGTGGGCCTAAAGCGACATTTTTCGGTAAAAAACGTACTTTTCAATTTCCTCAACCAAGTGCATGAAACTCCAATGGAGCGCTTGTTGGGTCAAAGTGGTTACTATACCCCCTAAAACATTCCTTAGGGGGTGTAGTTTCCAAAATGCGGTAACCTTTTGGGGGTTTCCACTCTGGGGGTACCTCAGGGTCTCTCCAATACGACATGGCCCACTGGATTTCTTCCATTGTAATCTATTATCCCAAAAACCGCCTAGCTCTCCTTCTGTGCTGAGCCCTCTTGCGCGCCCATAATTTAGTTTACGTGTACATGTGGGGTGTTTCTATAAACTGCGGAATTGGGGTAACCAATTTTGGGTTTGGGTTTGCTGTTAACCCTTGCTGGGTTTCAGGTAAAATTGGATTACAATGGAATATCTGCCAAAAAATTGAAATTTTGATATTTCACTGTCATTTTGCTTGAATTCCTGTGCAACACCTAAGGGGTTAACAAAGTTTTGAAAATCCGTTTTGGACACCTTGAGGGGTGTAGTTTGCAAAATGGGGTAATGTATGGGTGGGTTCTGTTATACAAGACCCATAAAGTGATGTCCGAACTGACTTGGTCCTTGGAAAAATGGGTTTTGGAAATTTAGTCGAAAAACTTTAAAAATTGCGTATAAAACTATGAGCCTTATCACATCCGAAAAATATAAAATTTCATTTCCAAAATGATGCCAATGTGAAGTAGACATGTGGAGAAAGTAAACTAATAACTGTTATGGGGGGTATCAGCATTTTTGTAAAAAGTAGAGAATTTCAAAGTTCAAAAATAGCGAATTTTTCCCAAATTTTCATGTATTTTGTAATTTTTTATGCAGAAAGGTAAAATCTATTGACTCACAATTAGAGCTACCATGAAGTACAATATGTCACGAGAAAACAATCTCAGAATGGCGTGGGTAGGTGATAGCGTCCCAAAGTTATTACCGCATTAAGTGACAGGTCAGATTTACAAAAAATGGCCTAGGCATTTGGGTACAAATAGGCCTGAAGGGGTTAAGCTACTGATGTGCAAGGGCTATCATATCAAAACATAAACTACAGACATGCATCTACCTAAAAACACCAAAGAGAATTAGTCACTCCGGGTAGTACCGATATCTGGCCTGGCTCATGGACTACTGGTCATTAAGCTGCAAACTGGCTCTGTCGCTAAGGGGTTAATTTTGTAAAAAAAAGCAGATCACAGACATGGCCCAAAACTAAAGTCATTTCAAATGGCAACTTTCTGGATTTAAGAAACACTAAAAAAAATCAAGCTCAAAAGATGTGATAGTCAACAATGGTTACTTTTTTAACCAAGCATAGGGGAAAAATTATGGAATCACTCAATTCTGAGGGAAAAAATAATGGAATCATGAAAAGCAAACAAAAAAACACTCCAACACATCACTAGTATTTTGTTGCACCACCTCTGGCTTTTATAACAGGTTGCAGTCTCTGAGGCATGGACCTAATGAGTGTCAAACAGTACTCATCATCAATCTGGCTCCAACTTTCTCTGATTGCTGTAGCCTGTTGCCAGATCAGCTTTGCAGGTTGGAGCCTTGTCATGGACCATTTTCTTCAACTTCCACCAAAGACTTTCAATTGGATTGAGATCCGGACTATTTGCAGGCCATGACATTGACCTTATGTGTCTTTTTTCAAGGAATGTTTTCACAGTTTTTGCTCTATGGCAGGACGCATTATCATCTTGGAAAATTATTTCATCATCCCCAAACATCCTTTCAACTCATGGGATACGAAAAGTGTCCAAAATACGAACATAAACTTGTGCATTTATTGAAGATGTAATGACAGCCATTTCCCCAGTGCCCTTACCTGACATGCAGCCCCATATCATCAATAACTGAGGAAATTTACATGTTCTCTTCAGGCAGTCATCTTTATAAATCTCATTGGAAAGGCACCAAACAAAAGTTCCAGCATCATCACATTGCCCAATGCAGATTCGCAATTCATCACTGAATATGACTTTCATCCAGTTATCCACAGTCCACGATTGCTTTTCCTTAGCCCATTGTAACCTTGTTTTTTTCTGTTTAGGTGTTAATTATGGTTTTCGTTTTGCTTTTCTGTATTTTAAATCCCATTTCCTTTAATAGGTTTCTTACAGTTCGGTCACAGACGTTGACTCCAGTTTCCACTCATTTGCTCCTCATTTGTTTTGTTGTGCATTTCCTGTTTTGGAGACATATTGCTTTAAGTTTCCGATCTTGATGCTTTTATGCCTTCCTTGGTCTACCAGTATGTTTGCCTTTAACAACCTTCCCATGTTTTTTGCATTTTGTTCAGATTTTAGACACAGCTGACTCTGAACAACCAACATCTTTTGCAACATTGCGTGATGATTTACCCTCTTTTAAGAGTTTGATAATCCTCTCCTTTGTTTCAATTGACATCTCTCTTGTTGAAGCCATGATTCATGTCAGTCCAATTGGTGCAACAGCTCTCCAAAGTGTGATCACTCCTTTTCAGATGCAGATTAATGAGCAGATCTAACTTGATGCAGGTGTTAGTTTTGGGAAAATTAACAGGGTGATTCCATAATTTTTTCCCTCAGAATTGATTAATTCCATAATTTTTCCCCTGTGCTTGGTTAAAAAAAGTAACCATTACTGACTACCACAATTTTCATTATTGATTTCTTTTAGTGTTTCTTAAAGCCAGAAAGTTGCTATTTGAATTGACTTTAGTTTTGTGCCATGTCTGTGATCTGTTTTTTTTTCTACAAAATTAAACAACTGAATGAACATCCTCCGAGGCCGGTGATTCCATAATTTTTGTCAGGGGTTGTATAATCACAGTTTTCTCTGCTGCTGAGCTGTTTATAACTGAGCTCACACCACAGCTTTCTATGTTCTATGTACATTGTATAGAGACAGTTTACTTGCAGTTTTTCATTGTGTTTTTGGTGCATTTTTTAACTTTTGCTTTTAGTCTCTTTTTGGTGTCTCATGCGTTAATTAAAGTTGCTTTGTGTTTGTTAATTTCAGTGACAGATGCCACTGTCCAAGCTGAAAACTACTTGAGATTGCTGTGAGCTCATCAATGACTAGTGATGACCTCTTCGAGGTTACCACTGGTAACTGAGGCTGCGTCATCAGCCGCGACCCTGAACTACGGTGACCTCAGCACCATGAGAAAATGTCTCATGGTGCAGCGCTCAGCTCAGTGAGTTTGTAAGGGGGGTGACAGAGGCCGTCATATGCCTCCCCCTCTTTGAACAGTGTTCATATCAAATATGTGCGGTTCCATGGAGTTTATAAATGTTAATGTATTCATTTACTGTTATCGTAATGTGCATGTACTTTACATGTATTGTGTATACGTTCAGGGATAGAATAGAATAGAGGGGTAGCAGTAGCATAGGACTTTAGTGGGACTAGAAAAGTGGGACATACTAGAGATAGAGAATTGGAATGTTAGAATAAGCATAGTTAGCATATGGGGTTTTCCAGGCTGGGAGGAGATACAGATGGGTACAGTGCAGAGCAGTGAGATTGCCTCAACAACTTCACCCCCACAGCTATCTGACTGCCTTCTCTCACTGCTGTATCACTACTCCCCACTAAACAGGAATTCTCACATTATGGCCGGGATCACACTACCATGTGTGATGCGAGAAACTCGCACGAATCTCTCGCATCAACACCTGGTACTGCCGCCAGCACTCAGGACCGGAGCTGCATCTGCATGTATTTCTATGCAGCCGCAGCTCCGGTCCTGAGTGCTGGCGGTAGTGCCGGGTGTTGATGTGAGAGACTCGTTCAAGTTTCTCACATCAAACACGGTAGTGTGATCCCAGCCATAATGTGAGAATTCCTGTTTAGTGGGGAGTAGTGATGCAGCAGTGAGAGAAGGCAATCAGATAGCTGTGGGGGTGAAGTTGTTGAGGCAAGAAGAGATCCCAGGCTGAGCAGCGTGCAAGTGTTCACCATCTTATGCAGTAACCATTCCAAGGAGGATCCCAGGCTTACCGCTGGCTAGGCAGAGCTGGGCACACCTTTTATCTTTTTTCTATTGAAACCAGACAAGGGGAATGGGAGGAAGCTGGTGGACTTAGGGGCACCAGCTGGGACCCGACCAACATCTTCCTTATAGAGGAAACAGAGACATGGACCCAATGCCTCTTCTGGGCCCTAGGCCAGAGACTGCCCCAGTATCTGCACTAGACTTAAGATGTGCCTGTCGTGATCCAGGGTGGGGTTTGTTACTTGTTATTCTCTCCCCGGTCTGGTCATGAGGGAGTTAACCTTCTCTGCCTCTTTTTGGGTTCTGTGGGGCTATTTCAGTCTGCTGTGGCCTGCAGACCAATGTCAGTGATAGTTCATGCTCCCAGGCTAGAGCAGCTGACCCCTTGATATCGTGTTTTGGCCTCTATCCTTGTACTCTGATCCCGTGACTTCCCTTTCCTGCCACCTTGATTGCATTAGTGTTCACTCTCTGTGCTTGAACCTCTTCCCTCACCAGCACCCCTTGGTGGAGGTTGCGCTGTACTGCACTGCAGCACCATTACAATGTCCAAATACTTTTTGGAACCTTGGTACTGACAGGATCCCTTTGCTGCTGCTGTATCACTGCCATGGAACCTGTCAAACGCTGTCATTGCTGAACACTCTGACTGTACTCTCATCCACTAGCACTTGACTCTCAAACTAACTAGAGCAGGAAGGGTTTCCCTTCGAATCTGCTCTAACTACTCCCAATATGAGGGCTAATCCCAAGCTGTTAACTATATTCTACCCTGAGTGATGCAAACTATATCCCTATGCCTTGTAATGGCTCCCCTAGTGGACAGACTTCCACAATCCCAGGAATGGCTTTGAGGCAAAGCCTTTAGGAAAACTAAGACACAAACCGACCATAAGGATAAAATGCAAAATTTTATAAAAACATGCCTATAAAATTAACATACAACTTACTTGACATCCATTATCTAATCACTATATGCACGCATAAAGGTAATTAGTTAAGTGGGAGCTCTTTCTGAGGTATGGAGATCATTAGGAAACATTGGAGAAAATGGAATATCACACACATAATGTCAAGAGCAGAAAGTAGGTGGATTTTTCAACTAAACACTCTCAGACCCACCGGTCTGAATAGTGAGATAGAGCTCTTCGTGTTTGAAGATAATTGAGCAATCAGGTGTCCTGATTAGGAGTAACCATAGGACAGTTTGCACTCCCCTGTAAAAGACTATGGAGTGTTGGGTGACTGTAATCCCTGAGGAAGGAGAACACTACCTCGAAATGCATAGGAAAGAGTAATGGTGCTCTGTCTCCGACATAATTCACAACCTTTAACTGTCTATTTTGATATTATATACAATGATTTGCAGTGAATATCCATAGTATTCAGTTTCAGCCATAGATTTAATGTTTTCATTGTTTTTGGCTCCATCTACTGACCAAAGTCATAACTGCATGATTATTATGCATTGTACTTCCTGAATTTTTTTTCCCTCTCTTCACAATGCATTTTGGGAAGGTTTGCAAAGCACCCTGGTAAGTTGCAAAGCATCATGGTTAAGTCCAGTCCCCATTTTTCCCTCCAGTTCTCCATTTTATATCAAGCCTGCATTTTGTGAACATCTCATTTCCTTTACTCCCCTTGCGTCAGCATCGCTGGTACATAACATGCTCCCTGTATATAATCCCTATCTCATATTAGCCTGCTTAGTTAGCTCCATTGGTCAGCTAGTAGTGCAGATATGTATGGTATGTATACATGTAACATAGTAACATAGTAATTAAGGTTGAAGGGAGACTTTAAGTCCATTTAGTTCAACCCATATCCTGTGCTAACCTGCCCTAACATGTTGATCCAGAGGAAGGCAAAAAAAACCCATGTGGCAAACAGTAAGCTTCACATTGGGGAAAAAAGTTCCTTCCCGACTCCACATACGGCAATCAGACTAGCTCCCTGGATCAACGCAATACTAAGGAAACTAGTGTATATACCCTGTAATATTATACTTTTCAAGAAAGGCATCCAGTCCCTTCTTAAATTTTAGTAGGGAATCACTCATTACAACATCATATGGCAGAGAGTTCCATAGTCTCACTGCTCTTACAGTAAAGAATCCGCGTCTGTTAGTATGCTTAAACCTTCTTTCCTCCAGACGTAGAGGATGCCCCCTTGTCCCCGTCACAGGTCTAAGAGTAAAAAGATCATTAGAAAGGTCTCTGTATTGTCCCCGCATATATTTATACATTGTAATAAGATCAGCACTTAGCCTTCGATTCTCCAAACTAAATAACCCCAAGTGTAATAACCTGTCTTGGTATTGCAGACCCCCCAGATCCCTAATAACCTTGGTCGCTCTTCTCTGCACCCACTCCAGTTCAGCTATGTCTTTCTTATACACCGGAGACCAGAACTGTACACAGTATTCTAAGTGTGGTCGCACTAGTGACTTATATAGAGGTAAAATTATGTTCTCCTCATGAGCATCTATGCCTCTTTTAATGCATCCCATTATTTTATTTGCCTTTGCAGCAGCTGCCTGACACTGGCCACTAAATGTGAGTTTGTCGTCCACCCATACACCCAGGTCTTTTTCAGTGACAGTTTTGCCCAGTGTTTTACAATTAAGCACATAATTTTACATCTTGTTCGTTCTACCCAAGTGCATGACCTTACATATATCCCCATTAAAGCTCATTTGCCATTTATCAGCCCAAGCTTCTAGTTTACATAAATCCTCCTGTAATATAAAATTGTCCCCCTCTGAATTGATTACCCTGCAGTTTAGTGTCATCTGCAAATATTGAAATTCTACTCTCTATGCCCCTTCCAAGGTCATTAATAAATATTTTAAAAAGAAGCGGGCCCAAAACTGACCCCTGTGGTACCCCACTGCTAACCGTGACCCAGTCCGAGTGTGCTCCATTAATAACCACCCTTTGTTTCCTATCCCTGAGCCAGCTCTTAACCCACCTACACATATTTTCCCCTATCCCCATTGTTCTCATTTTATGTATCAACCTTTTGTGTGGCACCGTATCAAAAGCTTTTGAAAAGTCCATATACACCACATCCACTGCATTCCCTTGGTCCAGTCGGGAACTTACCTCTTCATAAAAGCTTATCAGATTAGTCTGACAGGAATGGTCCCTTGTAAACCCATGTTGATATTGGGTCATTAGTTTATTCTTCTCCAGATACTCCAGTATAGTATCTCTTAGAAAACGCTACAGGATTTTACCCACAGTTGAGGTTAAACTCACTGGCCTATAATTTCCAAGTTCAGTTTTTGTCCCCTTTTTGAATATTGGCACCACATTTGCTATACGCCAGTCCTGTGGTACAGACCCTGTTATTATGGAATCTTTAAAGATTAAAAATAATGGTCTATCTATGACTGTGCTTAATTCCTGCAGTACTCGGGGGTATATCCCATCCGGGCCCGGGGATTTGTCAATTTTAGTGATTTTTAGACGCCGCCGTACTTCCTGCTGGGTTAAGCAGGTGACATTTAATGGAGAATTTTTATCCCTGATCACGTTATCCGTCATGGGATTTTCTTGTGTAAACACTGTTGAAAAAAAGTCATTTAGCATATTGGCTTTTTCCTCATCCTCATCCACCATTTCACCCAGACTATTTTTAAGGGGGCCAACATTATCATTTTTTAGCTTCTTACTATTTATGTAGTTAAAGAATATTTTGGGATTATTTTTACTTTCTCTGGCAATGAGCCTCTCTGTCTCAATCTTTGCTGTCTTGATTTGCTTTTTACAGAATTTATTTAATCTTCTGTATTTAGTTAATGCCTCATCACTACCTACTTGCTTTAATTCTCTAAATGCTTTATTTTTATCTCTTATTGCTCCCCTTACAGCTCTATTTAACCATAGTGGTTTCCTCCTATTTCTCGCATGTTTATTCCCATATGGTATATATTGTGCACAGGTCCTATTCAGGATGCTAATAAATGTCTCCCATTTTCTTTGTGTATTTTTATGTCTCAGGATATCGTCCCAGTTAATTGCACCAAGATCATCTCTCATCCATTGGAAATTTGCGTTCCTGAAGTTTAGTGTCCTTGTAACCCCTCTACTACACATCTTATTAAAGGAAACATGAAAACTTATTAATTTGTGATCACTATTACCCAAGTGACCCCCAACCCTTACATTTGATATGCGGTCTGGCCTGTTGGTTAATATTAGGTCTAGCAGTGCCCCCCCTCTTGTTGGGTCCTGAACCAGTTGTGAAAGGTAATTGTCTCTCATAGTTGTCAAAAACCTATTACCTTTGCTGGAACTGCAGGTTTCGGTTCCCCAATGTATTTCAGGGTAGTTGAAGTCCCCCATAATAATGACTTCTCCTTGAGTCACTGCTTCATCTATTTGCTTTATGAGGATATTCTCTGCTGCTTCCATTATTTTTGGAGACTTATAACAAACCCCTATCAGTAATTTATTTTTTTCCCCCCTCCCCTTATCTCTACCCACAGGGACTCTACATTTTCATTAGATTCATATATATTATCACGAAGGATGGCTTTTAAGGATGATTTTACATATAAACACACGCCTCCCCCTTTATTATTAGTACGGTCATTTTTGAACAGACTATAGCCCTGTAAATTAACCGCCCAGTCATGGCTCTCGTCCAGCCATGTCTCAGATATCCCCATCATGTCATAATTATGCTCCAACAACATTAACTCCAATTCCTCCATCTTGTTGGCGAGGCTTCTGGCATTAGTATACATGCACTTTATGTATCTCTCTGTATCTCTATTCTTTCTTAAATTATTAACTGTTCTAACCCCACCCCCCATGCCACCCCCACCCCCAATTTCATTATTTGTGCCCAGATCTCTAGCTGCACTGTCTTCCCCTCCTATAAAAGGAATACCCTCCCCCCGTCCCTAGTTTAGCACTCCTCCAACCTTCTAGCCAATATCTCCCCCAGCACAGCTGCACCCTCCCCATTGAAGTGCAGCCCGTCCCTAGCGTAGAGCCTGTAGCCAACTGAGAAGTCGGCCCAGTTCTGCAGGAACCCAAACCCCTCCTTCCTACACCAATTCCTGAGCCACTTATTAACCTCCCTAATCTCCCGTTGCCTCTCTGGCATGGCACATGGTACAGGAAGTATTTCCGAAAATACCACCTTGGAGGTCCTTGCTTTAAGCTTACAGCCTAATTCCCTGAAATCATCTTTAAGGACCTTCCACCTACCTCTAACTTTGTCATTTGTGCCAATGTGCACCATGACCGCTGGATCCTCACCAGCCCCTCCCAGTAATCTGTCAACCCGATCAGCGATGTGTCGGACTCGAGCGCCAGGTAGGCAGCACACCGTTCGACGATCCCTGTCTTTGTGACAGATTGCCCTATCTGTTCCCCTAATAATTGAGTCTCCCACTACCAGAACCTGTCTGGCCTGCCCTGCTCTCCTATTTCCCCCCTTGCTGGAGCAGACACTCCTCCGGCTTTCAGAGGACATGCCACGCTGCAGCAGTGCTACTCCTGCACTAACACTCCCCTCATCTGCCAACTTAGCAAACTTATTGGGGTGTGCCAGATCAGGACTAGCCTCCCTAGTGCTCTTCCCTCTACCCCGCCTTCTAACTGTCACCCAGCTAGCTGCTTCATTGTCCTGCAGCTCCAACCTTGCATCCCCCCCTCATCTATCCCATTGAGCGTCTGCTCAGTGAGCAGAAGACTCCTTTCCATATTGTCTATGGATCTCAGTGTTGCCAGCTGCACATTTAGATCCAGTATCTGGGCTTCCAAATGCACAACGTGCTCACATCTCGCACAGCAGTATGCACCCTCGACCGGCTGTTCAAGGATTTCATACATGCGGCAAGACGTGCACTGGATGGCATTGGCAATAGTGGAGCACATCCTAATGGGGATTGCAAAAGACAATAAGATAAGCAAAAATAAATAAAAAGTATTAATAAAATATAACAGCAATTCAGTAATACCTCCCTTGGAAACTCCCTGAATCCAAAGTCACTGAATCTCAAGTCACACACTTACCACAGTTCGCACTCATGCTCAGGTCACACTCAAGTCGTTCACACTCGCTCAGGCAGAAGATTTAAAAGGTTTTCCTATGAACCCAGTAATGATTGTATATATATGTTTCTGTTTCTAGTTTCATCACATCAATATAGCCTACGTTCAATAAAGCACAGATTCAGCTACGGTCTCCCTTATTGGACCCCTGTATAGCGGTTTAGCTGCTTGTTAAGCTACATTAATCCCGATTCATTTTGTGAGGACATGACAAACGGACTACTAGTTTTTCCCATGAGTAGACCCGTAGCAAGTGATGTCACTTTTGCTGAAAGCGGCAGTCTTTTTTGGATTTTCACAAATTGCGACTTTTACTGTTTTCACACTATTTTCAAACAGCCCCCTCGATACTACAAAATTCTCACTATCAAAATACCCTCTAGAAGGTTCCATAGCTTTGAGGTTTTGACCCCCCTCCTTCCCCCCTGTCGCAGCTGCGAGCCTGTTTCTCCCTAGCTCTCTTCATTTCCCCTGCATGTAATACTAAACCCTCCTACCCCTCGCTCAGGAATGTGTTAATTAGCAGAAACCAGTTCTTTGTATGAAAAACATGTGCTTCTTTGTTACATGTGGGAGTTATTAAAGATGGAATAACTCGGCCCAATCAGTGACAGAGATATAAAAATTACATATTTAGGACCTGAAATGTTGAAGCTACCCACCAGCGCCTTTTCCTAAAGTCTGGCACCAGCAGAATCCGAGAAATGGATTTCTCCAGAACCAAGTCGAATAACCACTAGTGTTGAGCGATACCTTCCGATATTGGGAAATATCGTATCGGATTGGATTGGACCGATACCCAAAAAGTATCGGATATTGACGATTCCGATACCGGAAACCAATGCAAATCAATGGGACAGAAATATCGGAATTAAAATAAACCCTTTCTTTCCTTATAGGTTAAATCTACATGAAGGAAAACAGCTAAGAATAATGTAGAATGTATTGGGGGAGGTGGAGGAGACATTAAAGGCATAGAGGTTTAGCCCAATGAAATGGAATAGCAGGAATTAATTTTTTTTAAGACGTTCGGAGTTACAAACATATTGACTATATTAACCTTTTTTATATTTTGTCAGATATGTATGTTTCACTACTTCCATGCTCTTCACCTTCTTTTTTACTTCTCCCACACTTTCTCCTTCATGATCCTCAGCAGGAGCAGCATCTTTTTCATCAACTTCTTCACCTTATTCATCTTCTTCTTCTTCACCTTCTTCCTATTATTCTTTTTTTTTACATTCTTCATATTCTTCTTATTCAACTATTATTCTTCTTCATATTCTACTTCTTCATCTTCTTCCTATTCTTCTTCTTCATCATATTCTTATTTGTGACAGGCATTCCTGTAGTTGTTATCTATAAAAGTTTGAAGATTACACCTTCAGTTCTGCCTGTCACAATAGATTTACAACAGGGTTTGTCCGCGTTCAGTTTGGCCTGCAGCAGCAGGCATTTTCCAGGGGCAACACGAGGAGGAACGGACTCACCCCCTTCCACTGCTTAGTCTTCTTCTGCTTATAATTTAGATAATATCTTTTGCTCTGATTTTTAGTCTTATGCTTAATGTTCTTCTGCTTTTTGTTCTTCTGCTTTTTGTTCTTCTGCTTCTTGGTCTTCTGCTTCTTGGCTTTCTGTCTCTTGTTCTGTATCTTGGTGGTTGTCTTCATGTTCTTTGTCCTCTTGGTCATCTTCTGCATGGTCATCTTTTTAGTCTTCTTTGGGGTGGTCTTCAGGATCGTCATCTTCAAGGTCGTCGTCTTTGGGGTCGTCTTCTTCGGGGTGGTCTTCAGGGTCGTCGTCTTCAGGGTCATCATCTTTGGGGTCGTCGTCTTCTTCGGGATGGTCTTCAGGGTCGTCGTCTTCAGGGAGATCCAGAGTGATTACCAAAAACCATTTCAAAAAGCTTGAACTTGGAAATGTAGCAGAAGGTACAAGAAGGCTGAGGAACTGCCGAGAACCAGCTGACGGTACTGGAACCCGGATGGGTAGCAGAAGGAACAAGAGACAATGGCACTACCGAGGACCAGCTGATGGTACTGGAACCCGGTTACTAAGCAGGAGGTACATGTGCTAGAAAGCACTACCAAGGACCAGCAGACATTGCTGGGACTCGGATACCGAAAAGGAGGCACCTAAGCCAAAGGCACTGCCGAGAGCAAGCTGACGGTACTGGAATCTGGATAGGTAGCAGAAGGTACCCATGAAAAACAAAGTTGCAAGGCCGCGAGCTGGCCGCAGTTACCAAAACCCAACAGTCCTACAGGGGGTGCTTGTCCTATTGGCACTACGGAAACAGCCTTTATTGCCAGATCCCGCAGCCCACATAGGAAGCACCTAAACTGCAGGCACCATAGAGTCGGCTAACCCGACCGCAACACGACAGGACAAACTTTTGGAGGCAAAGTGACATTGACACTACCCGGAAACAGCTGGCGTGCTGGAACCAGGCTGGGCAGGAGGGAGTACCCGTGCTAAAGACACTGTTGGAACCTGCTGGCAGTGCTGGAACCCAGGGTAAAAACTACAAACAGAGTGGAGACAGAGGCCTAATTGGAGCAAGTTTAAAATCTGTAGTTGTGTGAGTGTGGACAGAGCAGGAGAAATTGCTGGACACACAGCTGGGGATCAGCTGACATTACTGAACCCCAATAACACTGGAGCATATGTTGACTGCGCAGACAGCACTACTGAGCAGAAACTGGCAGTGTTGGAGCCCAGGGTCAATAGTACAAACAGAGTGGAGGTAGAGGCGTATTTGAAGCAGGGTTAAAATCTGTAGTTGTGTGAGTGTTGACAGAGCAGGAGAAATTGCCAGACACACAGCTGGGGATCAGCTGACATTACTGATCCCCAATAACACTGGAGCATATGTTGACTGTGCAGATGGCACTTCTGAGCAGTAACTGGCGGTGTTGGAGCCCAGGGTCAATAATGCAAACAGAGTGGAGACAGAGACCTATTTGGAGCAAGTTTAAAATCTGTAGTTGTGTGAGTGTGGACAGAGCAGGAGAAATTGCTGGACACACAGCTGGGGATCAGCTGACATTACTGAACCCCAATAACACTGGAGCATATGTTGACTGTGCAGACAGCACTACTGAGCAGAAACTGGCAGTGTTGGAGCCCAGGGTCAATAGTACAAACAGAGTGGAGGTAGAGGCGTATTTGAAGCAAGTTTAAAATCTGTAGTTGTGTGAGTGTGGACAGAGCAGGAGAAATTGCTGGACACACAGCTGGGGATCAGCTGACATTACTGAACCCCAATAACACTGGAGCATATGTTGACTGTGCAGACAGCACTACTGAGCAGCAACTGGCGGTGTTGGAGCCCAGGGTCAATAATGCAAACAGAGTGGAGACAGAGGCCTATTTGGAGCAAGTTTAAAATCTGTAGTTGTGTGAGTGTGGACAGAGCAGGAGAAATTGCCAGACACACAGCTGGGGATCAGCTGACATTACTGAACCCCAGTAACACTGGAGCATATGTTGACTGTGCAGACGACACTTCTGAGCATCAACTGGCGGTGTTGGAGCCCAGGGTTAATACTACAAACATAGTGGAGCCAGAGGCCTAATTGGATCAAGATTAATTGGATTAATATCTGTTGTAGATTACTACTGATTTTAAACTTGCTCCTATTAAGGGGGTTTTACACTAAGCGATATCGCTAGCAATATCGCTAAAACGTCACTGGTTTTGTGACGTTATAGCGATATTGCTAGCGATATCGCTATGTGTGATACTTACCAGCGACCGGCTCCCCCGCTGTCCATCGCTGATCGCGCGAGAATGTCCGGCTCCATTTCTCGTCGGGCGCTTCCTGCTGAGACTTCCTGCTGTGACGTCCAGCGACGCGTGGAGGCAGGCGGGAGGACGCAGGATCGCTGTGTGTGAATGGTAAGTATCGTGCGCTGCGTCGCTGCTGCATCGCTGTGAGATCTTTCTGTATGAAAGCTCACTAGCGATCATTTAGCGATGCACCAGCGATCCTGACCGGGTCGGATCGCTGGTTGGATCGCTGGTGCATCGCTAAATGTAAAAGGGCCTTTAGGCATCTGGCTCCACTCTGTTTCTAGTATTTACCCTGGGCTCCAACGCCGCCAGTTGCTGCTCAGAAGTGCCATCTGCACAGTCAACACTTGCTCCTGTGTTATTGGGATTCAGTAATGTCAGCTGATCCCCTGCTGTTTGTCCGCCAATTTCTCCTGCTCTGTCCACATGTGGACAGAGCAGGAGAAATTGCCGGACACACATCCGGGGATCAGCTGACGTTACTGAACCCCAGTAACACAGGAGCAAATGTTGATTGCGCAGACGGCACTTCTGAGCAGCAACTGGCAGTGTTGGAGCCCAGGGTAAATACTAGAGACAGAGTGGAGCCAGAGGCCTAATAGGAGCAAGTTTAAAATCAGTAGTAGTGTGAATGTGGACAGAGCAGGAGACATTGCCGTACACACAGCTGGGGAGCAGCTGACGTTACTGTACCCCACTAACACAGGAGCTAGTGTTTTTCTCTGTGCAGACGGCACTTCAGAGCAGCAACTGGTGGTGTTGGAGCCCAGGGTAAGTCAGGGTGTAGGCTGAGGCCTAATTGGAGCTAGATTAATATCTGATGTTGTGTGAATGTGGACGGAGCAGGAGATATTGCTGGACACACAGCAGGGGAGCAGCTGACATTACTGAACCCCACTAACACAGGAGCTAGTGTTTTTCTCTGTGCAGACAGCACTTCTGAGCAGCAACTGGCGGTGTTGGAGCCCAGGGTCAATCAGGGTGTAGGCTGAGGCCTAATTGGAGCAAGTTTAATATCTGATATTGTGAGATGGTGAGATGTGGAGGGAGCAGGAGATATTGCTAGACACACAGCAGGGGAGCAGCTGGCGTTACTGAACCCCACTAACACAGGAGCTAGTGTTTTTCTCTGTGCAGACGGCACTTCTGAGCAGCAACTGGCGGTGTTGGAGCCCATGGTCAATCAGGGTGTAGGCTGAGGCCTAATTGGAGCAAGTTTAAAATCGGTAGTAGTGTTAATGTGGAGGGAGCAGGAGATATTGCCGGACACACAGCAGGGGAGCTGCTGACATTATTGAACCCCACTAACACAGGAGCTACTGTTTTTCTCTGTGCAGACGGCACTTCTGAGCAGCAACTGGTGGTGTTGGAGCCCAGGGTCAATCGGGGTGTAGGCTGAGGCCTAATTGGAGCAAGCTTAATATCTGATGTTGTGTGAATGTGGACGGAGCAGGAGATATTGCCAGACACACAGCAGGAGAGCAGCTGGCGTTACTGAACCCCACTAACACAGGAGCTAGTGTTTTTCTCTGTGCAGACAGCACTTCTGAGCAGCAACTGACGGTGTTGGAGCCCAGGGTCAATCAGGGTGTAGGCTGAGGCCTAATTGGAGCAAGTTTAATATCTGATATTGTGAGATGGTGAGATGTGGAGGGAGCAGGAGATATTGCTAGACACACAGCAGGGGAGCAGCTGGCGTTACTGAACCCCACTAACACAGGAGCTAGTGTTTTTCTCTGTGCAGACAGCACTTCTGAGCAGCAACTGGTGGTGTTGGAGCCCAGGGTCAATCGAGGTGTAGGCTGAGGCCTAATTGGAGCAAGTTTAATATCTGATGTTGTGAGAATGTGGATGGAGCAGGAGATATTGCCAGACACACAGCAGGGGAGCAGCTGGCGTTACTGAACCCCACTAACACAGGAGCTAGTGTTTTTCTCTGTGCAGACAGCACTTCTGAGCAGCAACTGGCGGTGTTGGAGCCCAGGGTCAATCAGGGTGTAGGCTGAGGCCTAATTGGAGCAAGTTTAATATCTGATGTTGTGTGAATGTGGACGGAGCAGGAGATATTGCCGGACACACAGCAGGGGAGCAGCTGGCGTTACTGTATCCCACTAACGCAGGAGCTAGTGTTTTTCTCTGTGCAGACGACACTTCTGAGCAGCAACTGGCAGTGTTGGAGCCCAGGGTCAATCAGGGTGTAGGCTGAGGCCTAATTGGAGCAAGATTAATATCTGATGTTATGTGAATGTGGAGGGAGCAGGAGATATTGCCGGACACACAGCAGGGGAGCAGCTGACATTACTGAACCCCACTAACACAGGAGCTAGTGTTTTTCTCTGTGCAGACGGCACTTCTGAGCAGCAACTGGCGGTGTTGGAGCCCAGGGTCAATCAGGGTGTAGACTGAGGCCTAATTGGAGCAAGTTTAATATCTGATGTTGCGAGAATGTGGAGGGAGCAGGAGATATTGCCAGACACACAGCAGGGGAGCAGCTTGTGTTACTGAACCCCACTAACACAGGAGCTAGTGTTTTTTTCTGTGCAGACGGCACTTCTGACCAGCAACTGGCGGTGTTGGAGCCCAGGGTCAATCAGGGTGTAGGCTGAGGCCTAATTGGAGCAAGTTTAATATCTGATGTTGTGTGAATGTGGACGGAGCAGGAGATATTGCCGGACACACAGCAGGGGAGCAGCTGGCGTTACTGTATCCCACTAACACAGGAGCTAGTGTTTTTCTCTGTGCAGACGGCACTATTGAGCAGCAACTGGCGGTGTTGGAGCCCAGGGTCAATCAGGGTGTAGGCTGAGGCCTAATTGGAGCAAGATTAATATCTGATGTTGTGTGAATGTGGAGGGAGCAGGAGATATTGCCGGACACACAGCAGGGGAGCAGCTGACATTACTGAACCGCACTAACACAGGAGCTAGTGTTTTTCTCTGTGCAGACGGCACTTCTGAGCAGTTACTGGCGGTGTTCGAGCCCAGGGATTACAGTTCAGGTGGTAGAAACATGAACACAACAGGAGACCTGGATACTGTTGCCAACCAATTATTTAATCTGGAAGAGGACTGGCAAATTCTGGCGAGATCCAGGCCTTGTTCATTTTCAGAAAAGTAAGCTGGTCAACGTTATCGGAGGATAGTGGCATGCGACGGTCTGCTAGTACACCACCTGCGGCACTAAAGACGCATTCCGATAATACACTAGCAGCAGGGCAAGCCAGCACCTCCAATGCATACTGGCTAAGCTCTGGCCATGTATCCAGCTTAGAGACCCAAAACTTGAAGGGGGAAGAGCCGTCTGGGAGTACACTGAGAGGGCAAGACATGTAGTCTGTCACCATCTGACGGAAACGTTGCCTACTGCTGACTGGAGCCATCTGTGATGGTGTAGACATTTGTGGCGGGGCAAAAAACTTTGCCACATTTGGGCTATACTGGTCTTGCCTTTTGCTGAGGCGCTGCTTCTGCTCCCTTTTTGTGCAGAGCTTCCTCCACTGCCTCAAGGCACAGAGCTGCTTTGTAAAGCACTAGCAGCACTGCTCTCGGGTGGAATGGAGAACATGATGGAATGCACCAGTGTGTCTTGGTACTTCCTCATTTTACGCTCCCGGTTCAACGGTGTTATGAGGCTTTGTAAGTTGTCCCGGTAGCGAGGATCTAGGAGGGTGTACACCCAATAATCAGCCGTGTTGAGAATGTGGGTGATGCGGCGGTCGTTTCTCAGGCACAGCAGCATGAAATCAACCATGTGCTGCAGACTCCCAACTGGCCAAGAAACGCTGTCCCCTGCTTGAGGTGTCATCTCTGCCTGCTCTGCATCACCCCACTCTTGCTCTAGATACTGACTACTTGAGCATTGTGTACTTCCCTCCTCTGGAGAGATGTCTTCCTCCTCCATTGACTCATCCTCATCCTCCTCACAAAGTGTCCCCTGCCTAGGCCTTTGTGAGGAACCACATTGCGCAGACTGTCCAGGAGCAGATGGCATTTGTGACTCCTCATCCTCCACCTCTTCCACAACCTCCTCCCTTAGTGCTTGCAGTGTTTTTTCAAGCAGGCAGATAAGGGGGATAGTCATGCTGACTAGTGCATCATCTGCACTCGCCATCCACGTGGAATCATCGAAGGCATGCAAAACGTGGCAGATGTCCTTCATAGAGGCCCACTCAGTGGTGGTGAAGTGTGAACGGCGCGCCGTGCGACTTGTTTGCGCCTGATGCAGCTGGTACTCCATTACTGCTGCCTGCTGCTCACACAATCTCTCCAACATATGTAACGGTGAATTCCACCTGGTGGGTAGGTCACATATGATGCGATGTTCCGGAAGGCGGAATCGGCGCTGCAGAGCTGCAATGCGCGATCTTGCCATGCTGGAACGCCACAAGTGAGCGCACTCTATGCGGACCTTGTGCAGCAGTGCATCAAGATCTGGATAGTCCCTCAAAAAACTCTGCACGACCAAGTTGAGCACATGTGCCAGACATGGGATGTGAGTGAGGTTGCCTAGGCCCAGAGCTGCCACCAGATTTCGGCCATTGTCACACACTACCAAGCCTGGCTGGAGATTCGCTAGCACAAACCACACGTCGCTCTCCTGCTTGATGGCATTCCAGAGCTCCTGCGCTGTGTGGCTTCGATTCCCCAAAGAAATTAATTTCATTATGGCCTGTTGACGTTTGGCCACGGCTGTGCTCATATCGGTCGTAACAGGTAAGCGTTCACGGGTCCATGTGGAGGTAGACCGTGACGGCTCCTGCAGCGCTGATTCAGAGGAACTGGAGTATGAGGAGGAGTCAATGTTTACAGACTTGATTCCTGCAATACTTGGAGTTTGCAGAACACGTACAGCGCCACTCTCAAGATCTGTACCCGGCTCCACAACATTTACTCAATGGGCAGTGAGGGAAAGGTATCGTCCCTGTCCATGGTTACTGGTCCACTCATCGGTGGTCAGGTGGACCTTGCTACTGACGGCGTTTAGTAGCGCATGTTTAATTTTTCCCTCCACATGCTTTTGCAGGGCAGGGACAGCTTGCCTGCTGAAATAAAAGTGGCTGGGCACGTTGTATTGTGGGACTGCCAATGCCATGAAGTTATGGAAGGTGTCAGTCTCCACCAGCCTGAATGAGAGCATTTCAAGGGACAGTAGTTTTGCAATGCCAGCATTCAGAGCCTGTGCTCGGGGATGGTTTGCTGAGTATGGCCGCCTTTTCTCCCATGCCTGTGCTACCGATGGCTGTAGAGTGGCCTGAGAGTGTGAGGATGACAGGGAACGTGGTGCTGTGGGTGGAGTTACACTGGGTCTCTGTACAACAGTGCCAAAGGTTCTTCCATGGCGATCCTGTGAGGAAGCTGAACCAGCTGTGTGTGAGCTGGAGGAAGAGGCTACAACACGAGCTGAAGAGGTGGTAGGTGGTGCTGTAGGTTGGCCTTCGTCTTCAGTGTTTCTTTGTAACTCCACCACGTGCTTGGTCCGCACATGTTTCCATATATTTGTGGTATTGAGGTTGCTGACACTTTTCCCTCTTTTGACTTTCTGATTACACAGCTTGCATTTGACAAAGCAAATGTCATCTGCAACTGTGTCAAAAAAGGACCACGCACTGCAAGTCCTGGGAGCGCCCGTTTTGGGTTTTGGAAGAGGAATGCTCCTAATGGGTACCGAAGTAGAGGCTACAGGCAACCAAGTCTGCCCCTCCCTCTCCCTCCTGTTTTGGCCGTTTGGGGAATCTTTTCCTCAGAGCTGCTCCCACAACCTTCCTGTTCCTCACGCCATGATGGGTCAAGGACCTCATTATCTACACTACCCTCTTCAAACACCTGCTTCTCCTGGGTAGTCTCACCAGCACTGTACGCACCAGAAAGTGGCACCTGAGTCTCATCATCAGATGCGTACTGAGGTTTGTTGACCATAGGCACTGGCCCACCTGCCTCTTCAGATTCAGAGAGACAAAGCTGTTGCACATCGCTGCATACTCCCTCTTCTTCACATTCTAGAATGCTGCTTGGCTGGCCCCTCTTTCCAAGCAAAGAGATTCAGAGAACAGAAGTAGAGATGACTCCTGTCCAGGGCTCTCTGACTGCCTGGGCAATTTGGCAGGTGGTGAAGAGACAGATGGTTGCTCTTCAGTGCTCTGGACCTGAGAGGATGTGGAAGTAATTGAAGTCAATGCGTTAGCTGCCATCCATCCGACAACGGCTTCAATTTGTTCATCCCGCAGCAGTGGGGTACGGCAAGCTCCTACAAAGCTGCGCATAAAGGACTGTTCCCTGGGAAAACTGTGGGATGCTGAGTCACTGGTGCCCGCAGCAGGCACAGAATCCCCACGTCCTCTCCCTGCTGAAACTCCACGCCCACGACCACGTGCCTTACTCCCTGCCTTCTTCATCTTGGTAGACTGATAAAGATAGGCAGAAAAGTACTAAGGGCTTAGTGTGCTTATTCCTGAACAGCTGCTAACAGGTACAAGAAACACTAATTTTATAAAGTGTGGACTATACTTTAATATGAGCTAATGGGGCCTTCACAACTGTAAAGTGGAGTGTTTGGTGAACTTTTTTTACTAGTTTTTTTCACAAAAAAAAAAGGATGTTACCAAAGATGTAAAAACGATAGTATCACAAACTTTTTGTAGCTATTACAATTCAGGAAGGTAACCTATAATGCAATAGATGAGGCTACAAAAAATAGGCTAATACTGATCTGGCTCTGGCTGCAGGGCACAAGCCAGCAGAAAGGCTCCTCTATCTACTCCTATATAGTGTTTGCAACCAATCTAGCTGGATATGGATGGAAGCACACTAATAGGAGAAATTCAGGAAAAATAAGCAGCACTACAGCAAAAATGGACAATGTATGAGGCAGTGACGCACGCTGAGCAGACTACAACCAGAGGTGGCTGCAGAATACACTACAGCGTGAGCTGCACTCACACACAGAGACTTCACAGACAGCCGTGAACAGTGCAGAGAACTGTGCACTAGCACTGAAAGGCTGCAGAAAGTCTCCGCAATCTACTCCTAGATAGTGTTTGCAACCAATGTAGATGGATACGGATGGAAGCACACTAATAGGAGAAATCAGGAAAAATGAGCAGCAATAAAACAAAAAAGGACTATGTATGAGGCAGTGATGCACGCTGAGCGGACTACAATCAGAGGTGGCTGCAGAACACTACAGCGTGAACTGCACTCACACACACAGACCTTGCAGACAGCTGTGAACAGCGCTGCAAGGCAAAAGAAAGCTACAGCGGTTGATAAAGTAGCCTGGGTAAAGCACTATATAGAAAATCGCTATCTAGCTGTCCCTCAGAGTCTGAACAGCAGCGTCCTGTCCCTAACTGAATTCACAGCAGAGTGAACCCAAAATGGCGGCGGCGGCTTTTATAGTGCATCATGACATCATTTCAGCAGCCAATCACAGCCATGCCATTAGTTAACATGCCTACATGCCAAACAGGATGTTCCCACACTTTTTAGGATTCCTCATTGGCTGAATCAAATCAAACTGGCTCATAGTATTATGGGAACTTCCGATTCCGGTATTCGATATGCAAAATGTATCGGAACTCAGTATCCGAATTCCGATACCGCGAATATCGGCCGATACCCGATATTTGCAGTATCGGAATGCTCAACACTAATAACCACTCTATGCTTAGAGTTGATAGGAAGCTAATTACAAAACAAGATGAATGATGGTTCTGCGGTTATTCTGCTTGGTTTTTCATCCGAGTTATGGAAATTAAGAAGGTTTTAGCAAGTTTCAACTCTGGTGGAAAGCATAGGGCTGCCATAACTCACCCCCTTCAGTAATGTCACGACCAGGGGGTATAAGTTAGGGTAAGCCCAGTCTGGAACAGTCTTGGAGCCGGAACCCTGATATACAGAGAGGCTGTGATGCACTATGATGTATCGCCCATCTCCCGCCCAGCATGGTCTGCTGGAAATGACTTAAGTAATTGTAAGTGCTTTCCTTTTATTTTGTAATCATCTTGTACATATTCCCATTGTCTCTCATTGTAATATCTTTTATACCTTTTTGTAAACACTGCCTATCTTTTTGGAGTAAAATTTATAAAATTTCTAGCTCCGTTTCTCCTTGCTCTATAACGTATCCTCACGTCCTCTGAATTGAATCACGCTACTAATTTGGGTCAGCTCCAGACCCGTTACAAGTTAAGAGATTGGAGCTGGTGGCAGCAAAGTGTGTTCTCGGCTTGTTGGGTAAAGCTGGCAGTGACGGAATGGGTTTTATAAGCGAATTGCTTGGCTGTGGCTGGGAGTAGTTATATTTCCCTCACTGCAGCGTGTCTAAAAGCAGGACACATCCAGACGGCCCATCCGGCAACTACTTATCCTAGGTGCAGTTCCCTGACTTACCTGAGGGTAAAGGGGGGCGCTGGAGAGCTGTGAGTTCCAATCCGGAACTGGAAAGCTTGATATTCATAAATCCCTGCAGTTGGTGACATATTGGTGGCAGAGGTGGCATAACTGAAATAAGCCCCCCCTGCGATAGATATATAGAGTATATATATTATACTGGTTTTCATCATTTTCAAGCAGCTCCCCCAAAATGAGCAAAGCTATGGAGGAGCCAGAGCAAATGAAGGCATTGCTACATCCACCGACCTGTAACATTCATGGAAAGTGACCTCATTTCTTAAGCCGGAAGACTGCTGGCGAGGTGCACAAAGGAGCCCACCATTGATGAGATGTGCCTCCTAATGAATTCAGCTCATCCTTTTATTGCACATCCTCTATTAAGATTGAAGTATGAAATGCCAGTTTTAATGAATTGGGGCCAAAGACTCTACACTTGTCACTGCTATAGATGTCACCTTGTGGAGCAGTGCCAACTTACGCGCTCACATGATATTTTGATGTGTAATATAATTAGTGTAGTTGTATATATTCAATCAGGAAGATAACTGCAAAATTAGCCCTAAACTATATATTCATCAAGGAAAAATGCAGTAACAGTAACTGTGGCTATTTACATGGAAAACATGCAGCATTGAAGAAATAATTAAAGGCGAGCTCCTTTCAATAATTTCAAGCATGACTGATGATGGTTGAAGAAAAAAACATAACCACACTTCCATTATTTCAGCCTTCCATTGGTTTTTCATTAGCCCACTAACTTGCAATAAGTAATTTCTCTTAATACCTCAAATCATTCTTGGTATCAGTGTTGTGGTGTGTGGCCAAGGTGGAGCATTAGAAGGTCACTGCTGATGTTACTTTCAGCTAATATGAAGTCTCATTATATGGGAGAGACCACAAGGCTTTATGGTCGAGACCTGAAGTCATGGCCGCTAATTGCTGCAGTTTATTCGGAGAGATTACCACAATCTCACCCAGCCCCCATTCCCCTGAGTTACCTCAGTTGAATTCTGCCTGTTTATTAGGATTATCTGATTATATCATATGGCATAAATGCAGGCAGCGTCACAATACTATTTTTCATAATTTAAGCAGTTTCGTAAGGTAGATATCGATAATAAGTTGTCACAATCTCATAAATATATTTTGTTGGGACTCATTTACACGTTCTTGTTTAAACACGTATGTGAAAAAATGGAACCGGTGTCATCAGTGTTATGCATCAGTGTGCCCATTTTTACCATCTAAGTGCCTCAGAGTACTGTCCGTGTGTCCGTTTGTACTGAGGCCCGGACAGTTCTCATCTTTTGCGCCTTGGTACTTTGCATGAAGGTGGGGGTCTGGCTGGGTATGTAGAGTTGTGCTGAGAGGGCTCTAAGCCCTTACAGGCCACACGTAACGTTTGACAGTCCAATGAGGGAGACTACCAGTCAAAAATAAACTTTTTAGCCAATGATATCTTGAGTGTCCCATCAGTGTTTTTCACAGATGTAGAAATAAATAAATAACAAAGATTCTCCTTTAATTTGCAATGTTAAACATGAACAACCCACAGATGGCACACTGATGCCATCTGTGAGCTGTACGTGATTTCTACGGAACCATAGACTTATATTGGCCCTTATCAAAAATCAGACATGTCTCCATGTATTTTGCACTGACACACGGTATGTGAACAGCACCATAGATTATAATAGATACATGTTGTATCCGTGAAATAAATGGATACAACACATAAATTCAATACTTACATCTGAAAGATGCCTTACCATTAATTTCCTCAAACAATAAGGATCACCTAAAGCCATGTATGGGCAGTTTCACACATCCGATATTTTTGGTCTGTGTACAGACCATAATGTCTGGATGGGCCATGAGTCTGTTAACCTGATCGCAATAGCGTAATTTGCCAGATTTACCTTTATTTATAGTGAGACACAAGCTCTATTTTTAAAATAATGCTAAACACAGAAACAATTTCAAACTACAAGTGCTTCTTTCTAAATTAGAATATCATCAAAAAGGTAGTTTATTTCAGTTCTTCAATACATAAAATAAATCCCCAATATTATATAGAGTCATTACAGAGTGATGCATTTCAAGTGTTTGTTTCTATTAATGTTGATGATTATGGCTTACAGCCAATGGAAACCCAAAAGTCATTATCTCAGCAAATTAGAATACCTTTTAACACCAGCTTGAAAAATGATTTTAAAATCCAAAATATTGGCCTACTGAAATGCATGTTTAGTAAATACACTCAATACTTGGTCGGGGCTCCTTTTGCCTGAATTACTACATCAATGCAGCATGGCATTGAGGCGATCAGCGTGTGGCACTGCTGAAGTGTTATGGAAGCCCAGGTTGCTTTGATACCAGCCTTCAGCTCGTCTGCTTTGATGGGTCTGGTGTCTCTCAGCTTCCTCTTGACAATACTCCATAGATTCTCTATGGGGTTAAGGTCAGACGAGTTTGCCCACCAATCAAGCACAGTGATGCTGTTGTTTGTAAACCAGGTATTAGTACTTTTGGCAGTGGGGACAGGTGCCAAGTCCTGCTGGAGAATGAAATTTCCAACTCCAAAAATCTTGTCAGCAGTAGGAAGCATGAAGTGCTCTAAAATTTCCTGGTAGACAAGACAGCTGCGCTGACTTTGGTCTTGATAAAACACAGTGAACCTACACCAGCAGATGACATGGCTCCCTAAACCATCACTGATTGTGGAAACTTCATACTAGACCTCAAGCAGCTTGGATTGTGTGTCTCCAGTCTCCACTCTTCCTCCAGTCTCTGGGACCTTAATGCTATGTGCCAACGTAGCGTTTTTTAAGCGTTTCCGTGGCGATATTAAACGCGTGATTCTGCGTGCGATTACGCATACATAGACTTGTATTGAAACGCTTGAAAATCGCAAATGTAGCAAATATTTGCGGTTTTTCAAGCGTCTCAAAACGCACACAACAGGAAGTGACATTAGGCCATCCCATAGTGCCATCCCATGAGCATCCCATAATCCAGCAAGACAGGAATCAACCCCATAATTCCTGTCTTCCAGGATCATGGCTGCCGACTAGAGCTGAGCGAAATGGGTCAGCCAAATTCAGAATTCGCCGACTTTGGCTAAAGTCGGGTTTCGCCTATCGAAACCCGACCATAGCGTGAGGTCGGCCATGAGGTCGCCGACTTGAGCGCCAAAGTCGCGTTTCCCACAATGCTTCATGCGCCTTTTCTCAGCCAGTCATCAAGGACGCACACTGTGGGCAGCGCGATTACATAGGCAGCGGCCCCCACCATCTTAGAGAAAGGCATCCAAGTGATTGGCTTGCTTTGTGTGGCGTCACAGTGGCTATAAAAGGCCACGCCTGCCGACCGTCATCTTCTGCCGATCTTAGCATAGGGAGAGGTTGCTGCTGCTCGTTCTCAATAGGGAGAGTATTTAGGCCGGAAAAGAAAAAAAAAGTGCTTCTGCTTATAGCGATTTTCACTGTACAACACAACAGTACAGTGTGCAGTGACAGGGGAGGCTATATTTGTGTGCAGGAGCTCTGTTGGTGATTAGGCTGCCTTACAAGGATCCCTGATAGTTGCATTGCTGTTTGCACACTGCTGTGCAGAGTGCTTTTTTAAAAGCAAAAAAACTTTTATTCCTTTTCTCCTTTTACCAAGCGTTCATTTTTTCACACTTTTGTGTGCAGCAGCGCTGGTGGTTATTAGGCTGCCTTATAAGGCTACCTGATAGCTGCACTGCTGTGTGCACACTGCTGTGCAGACTGCTTTCTTCAAAGCAAAAATACTTTTATTCCATTTTTTCTGCACAGTAGTTACTGAGCGTAAGTTTTTGCACACACCGCATAGAGGTGTACGCTCCTCACACACTACCGTGTACTGGCTGGTATCATGGACAAATACATGCTATATGTGTGTGACTCCATAAAAAAATACACTGAGATTAACATTTTTCCATACATACACTGTATAGAGGTGTCTGATTCTTAAACAGTATCACATATCTGCTGTTCTTATTACGCTCATATGTACACAGAGTCAGCGTGTGTGTGTGTGACATTCCATAAATACATATATGGACATTTCCATTTCTCCATACACCGTATTGAGCTGTCCGATTCTCAAACAGTATTGGATATCTGCTGTTCTTATTATGGTCACATCTACACACAGAGTCAGCGGGTGCCTGTGAGACTCCGTAAATACATATACAGACATTTCCATTTCTCCATACATCGTATTGAGCTGTCTGATTCCCAAACAGTATCGGATATCTGCTGTTTGCTTTATGGTCACATCTGCACAGAGTCAGCGTGTGTGTGTGAGTCTCCGTAAATACATATACGGACATTTCCAGTTCTCCATACACCGTATTGAGCTGTCTCAAACAGTATCGGATATCTGCTGTTCGTATTACAGTCACATCTACACAGAGTCAGCGTGTGTGTGTGTGACATTCCATAAATACATATATGGACATTTCCATTTCTCCATACACCGTATTGAGCTGTCCGATTCTCAAACAGTATTGGATATCTGCTGTTCTTATTATGGTCACATCTACACACAGAGTCAGCGCGTGTGTGTGAGTCTCTGTAAATACATATACGGACATTTCCAGTTCTCCATACACCGTATTGAGCTGTCCGATTCTCAAACAGTAACGGATATCTGCTGTTCTTATTACGGTCACATCTACACAGAGTCAGTGTGTGTCTGTGAGACTCTGTAAATACATATACGGACATTTCCATTTCTCCATACACCGTATTGAGCTGTCCGATTCTCAAACAGTATCGGAGATCTGCTGTTCTTATTACTGTCACATCTACACAAAGAGTCAGCGTGTGTGTGACATTCCATAAATACATATACGGAGATTTACAGTTTCACAAACAACGTATACAGCTGTACACTTCTGATACAGTACCGTATATTTGCTTGTTGGATTACGGTGAAATACATACTGGGTGAGCGCCTGTGACTCACAAAATATATGCGGAGATTTCACTTTTTTCATACACCTTACTCAGCTGTACGCTCCTCATACTGTACCATTTCTCTGCTGGTATTTTTGGTACATTTTCCCAAACATGAGGAAGTATGGTGGAAGAGGCCGCGGACGAGGCGGTGGGGTGCAGCTGGTACTTATGGTTGTGGTGGGGCATCGGCTGGTTCTGGCAAAAAGCACAATAGCAGCTAAGGCAGGAGGTGTTCAGCCTGCATCATCGTCTAGCACAAGAAGGCCTTTAAGGTTCCCTTTTCTGGGAGTAGGTAAACTGCTTTTGACTTTGGTATCCATTGGGGGAAGAGGGTGCCGGTGACAATAGGTCAGACTCAGAACAGGAGAAGGATCCGCAGCAGGCATCGTCATCACAGCAGCGGTTATCCGGCAGGCCCGTAGATGTCAAAAAACTTGGTAAGAAAGCTTAAAGAGTTGCAGGACAGCTTGGCCAGATGGTCAAATTAGCACAGCATGCAAGCCCTGAAAATTTGTACCATAGTAGGAAGAGTGCAGTGTGGCACTTTTTTGAACAAAATCCTACTGATGACGCAAAGGTTATCTGTAAGAAGTGCCGAAGGACCTTTAGCAGAGGGAAAAATCTACGAAATTTGAATACCAGTTGCATGCTTAGACATTTAACCAACATGCACTTGCAAGCATGGACGGACTACAAAACCTCAGGTAGCACATGTGCACCTGCTGTGACTGATGTTAGCCGGCAACGCTCCATCGCTTCCCCCACTGTATGGCCACTGCTAAGCACACCACCATCAAGAAATGTTGAGGTGTTGTCACTAGGCCAAAGCAGTCATGGAATCACAATATTTTCGCGAGGAAACACTGAATCTAGGCCATCAACACCCTCACCATCACCAACCCCTTCTCAGTCCATCAGGTCCAACGCTAGTTCCCCCATATGCAGCTCTCAAGTCCAGCTCACCCTACCAGACACTCTCGGTAGGACAAGAAAGTACTCATCCTCTCATCCGCGTACACTGGCTTTGAACGCCTACATTGCCAAACTGATCTCATTAGAGATGATGCCCTTCCATTTGGTTGAAAGCGAAGCTTTCCGAGAGCTCATGGCCTTCGCTGTCCCACGCTATGACCTACCCAGTCGGCACTTCTTTTCTTGAAAAGCCATCCCTGCCCTCCACCGGCATGTGAAAGACCGCATTGTCCATGCACTAAAACAATCAGTGAGTGGAAAGGTGCACCTCACAACAGATGCATGGGCCAGTAGGCATGGCCAGGGCCATTACGTGTCCATCACTGCGCACTGGGTTAATGTGGTGGATGCAGGCTCCACAGGGGACAGCAGTGATGGAACAGTGCTGCGTAGTCCACGGTATAGGAAACAGTTGGCTGTAGGCGTCCGATCCTCCTACTCCTCCTCCAGAAGCTAAAGCTCATCGACAGGGCGCAGTCACACGGGCACTCCATCCACATTTGTCAGTGTTGCACATGAGGTGTCCCACTATCGAACAGCTAGTGGTAAGCGGCAGCAGGCTGTTTTAAAAATGATGTCTTTGGGCAACAGCATACACACCGCAGAGGTACTGGCCGACTACTTGCATCGACAAACTGAGTCATGGCTGGGCAGTCTACATCTTGAGCCAGGCAAGGTAGTCAGTGATAATAGGCGTAATTTTGTGGCAGCCATAGCCCTTGCCAAACTCACACACATACCTTGCTTGGCTCACACCTTGAACCTGGTGGTGCAGTGCTTCCTAAATAATTATCTGGAGTTATCAGCCCTGCTCCATAAGGTGCGAAGACTGTGCTCGCACATCCCTCACTCGACCGTCCACTCCAGTATGCAGAAGCTGCAGCGATCACTCCACCTCCCCAAGCACCGCCTAATCATAGACGTTGCTACATGATGGAACTCCACTATGCACATGGTTGAGAGGCTGTGCAAACAGAGGCAGGCTGTAATGCATTTGTGGGAGAATACACGGGCAGGCAGTTTGTGGACAGATATGGAGTTGTTGGGTGTGCAATGGTCAAAGCTGAAAGACCTCTGTAAAGTCCTTCAGTGTTTTGAGGAATGCACACGGCTGGTAAGCGCAGACGACACCATCATAAACATGAGCATACCACTTATGCGTCTGCTCATGCAAACTTTGACGCACATTAAGGATCAGGTGTCTGCAGCTGAGGAGCAACAGGAGGAGGAGGAGGAGGAGGGAAGCCTTGATGACAGTCAGCCATTGTCTGGTCAGGGAACTGTCGTGGACAAGGTGGAGGAAGAAGAGGAAGAGGAGGAGGAGGATGAAGGGGATGATTATTTTGGGGAGGAGGATGCTTCTCAGGGGGCAAGAGAAAATGTGGGTGTGCCAAGGTTAGGTACAGGGTTTGTGCGTGACTGGAGGGATGTGGATTTGCCAGAAAGTGCTCCTCCACCCACGACTGGCAGTGCAGCATTGACACCTGGAACATTGGCCCACATGTGTGATTATGCCTTGCGGATCCTAAAAAGGGACCCCCGCATTGCCAAAATGATGAGGGATGACGACTACTGGTTGGCCAGCATCCTCGATTCACGCTATAAAGGCAAATTACACAACATCATGCCACAGGAGAACCTAGAGCTAATATTAGCTAACAAACAAGCAACTCTGGTAAACAGGTTGTTTGAGGCATTACCAGCACACAGCAGTGGAGCTGGTTCTCCCACGAGCCGTGGTGGGCAAAATGGAAGAGGTGTTCGTGGTGCAGACAGCCGAACTGGCATTGGAGACAAGGGTTTCCTGACCATGTTCTGGTCTGATTTCTCAAGTACCGCGCATACGACAGCTAATACAGAATCGATTGCAAGTGACAAGAGACAGCAGTTGTCAACTATGGTTACCAACTACTTCTCCTCCCATATCGAGGTTCTCCCTCACAGGTCACTCCCCTTTGATTATTGGGCCTCAAAACTGGACACATGGCCTGAATTGGCACAATATGCCTTACAGGAGTTCACTTGCCCTGCTGGTAGTGTGCTATCTGAAAGAGCCTTCAGTGCTGCTGGATCAATCCTGACAGAAAAAAGGACCCGTCCGTCGACCCAAAATGTTGATGATCTAACCTTCATTAAAATGAACCATGCATGGGTTTTAAAGGATTTTGTCCCACCTTCCCCTGATAACACATAGGTTGCCAGAAAAAAGGCTTGCTTTTGTCCTCCTCTTCCTCGGACTTCTCCAATTCCTCCATTTGCAGCAGCTGAAACTCCAGCCTACACATCAACATATGCCATTTTTTAACCCCTTTCTGTCATGTGACGTACTATCCCATCCATGTGCCCTGGGACTTAATTCCCAGGGACGGGATAGTACGTCACAGGGATCAGCGTCACTCACATGGTGAGCGCCGCTGATCGCGGCCGGGTGTCAGCTGATTATCACAGCTGACACCCGGCACAATGTGTCAGGGGCGGTCACGGACTGCCTCCGACACGTTAACCCCTTGCACACCGTGATCAAACACGATCACGGTGTACTGGGGGTTAAAGGGAAACATCGGCAGGGAGGGGGCTCCCTCCGTGCTTCCCTGAGCCCCCCACAACAGCGCAATGTGCAGCCCTGCTGCGGGGGGCTCCATCCCTGCAGGTCCCCGAATCCAATATGGCAACGGGAACCTATGGGGGCCTTCAGGGAGCTGACTTCCTCATGCCTGCAAAGCGCAGGCAAGGAGGAAGTCTTGTGCAGTGCCTGTGACAGATCGCTGATCTGTCACAGTGATCTGTGACGTGACAGATCAGTGATCTGTCACAGGACAGTGATGTCCCACCTGAAACAATGTAATAATGTTAAAAGAAAAAAAAGTGTAAAAATAATTTTAAAAAAATCGCTAAATAAATAAAAAAAAAAATGTTCCCTAATAAATTCATTTTTTGGAAATAAAAAACAAAAAAACAATAAAAGTACACATATATGGTATCGCCGCGTCCGTAATGACCCGCCCTATAAAACTGTCCCATTAGTTAACACCTTTAGCAAACCCCTTAAAAAATAAAAATAAAAAACTAAGCAAAAAATAATGATTTATTATCATACCACCAAACAAAAAGTGCAATAACGCGCGATCAAAAAGACGCTTATAAATATGCATGGTACCGCTGAAAATGTCATCTTGTCCTGCAAAAAACGAGCCAGTGTCATCATTGAAAAAATAAAAAAGTTATAGCTCGCAGAATAAAGCGATGCAAAAATAATTTTTTATATAAAATTGTTTTCATTGCATAAAAGTGCCAAAACATAAAAAACCCCTAAATGAGGTATCGCTGTAACCGTACTGACCCAAAGAATAAAAGGGCTTTATCAATTTTACTGCACGGGGAACGGTGTAAACGCACCCCCCAAAAGAAATTCATGAAACTCTGGTTTTTGTTCATTCTGCATCCCAAAAATCAGAATAAAAAGCGATCAAAAGATGTCACATGCCCAAACATGATACCAATAAAAGCAACAACTCGTCCCGCAAAAAATAAGACCTCACATGACTCAGTGGGTCAAAATATGGAAAAATTATAGCTCTCAGTATGTGGTGATGCAAAAACTATTTTTACAATAAAAAGCGTCTTTTAGCGTGTGACAGCTGCCAAATATAAAAACCGCCATAAATAGTAAATCAAACCCCCTTATAACCCCCTTAGTTAGGGAAAAATAATAAAATTAAAAACATGTATTTATTTCCATTTTCCCATTAGGGTTAGGGTTAGGGCTAGGGCTAGGGCTAGGGTTAGGGCTGAGATTAGGGTTAGGGGTGTGTTGGGGTTAGAATTGGGGGGTTTCCACTGTTTGGGCACATCAGGTGCTCTCCAAATGCAACATGGCGTCTGATCTCAATTCCAGGCAATTCTGCGTTGAAAAAGACAAATGGTGCTCCTAACTTTTCAAGCTCTGCCATGCGCCCAAACAATGTTTTACCCCCACATATAGGGTATCAGCGTACTCAGGACAAATTGCAAAACAACTTTTGGCATCCAATTTCTCCTGTTACCCTTAGGAAAATAAAAAATTGGGTGCAAAAATATCATTTTTGTGGAAAAAAATGATTTTTTTATTTTCACGCCCGGGCGTTATAAACTTCTCTGAAGCACTGGGGGAGTTCAAAATGCTCACCACACACCTAGATAAGTTCCTTAGGGGGTCTAGTTTCCAAAATGGTGTCATTTGTGGGGGTTTTCCACTGTTAAGGTACATTAGGGGCTCTCCAAAGTCAACATGACACCCACAGAGCATTCCATCAAAGTCTGCATTCCAAAACATCACTACTTCCCTTCCGAGCCCCGACGTGTGCCCATACAGTAGCTTTCTCCCACATATGGGGTATCAGCATACTCAGGACAAATTGGACAACAACTCTTGGGGTCCAATTTCTCCTGTTACCCTTGGGAAAATAAAAAAATTAGGGACTAAATGATCATGTTTGCGGAAAAAATATGATTTTTTTAATTTCATGCCTGTGCATTATAAACTTCTGTGAAGCCCTTGGGGGTTCAAAGTGCTCACCACACATCTAGATAAGTTCCTTAGGGGGTCTAGTTTCAAAATTGGTGTCACTTATGGGGGGTTTCCACTGTTTAGGTACATTTGGGGCTCTCCAAAGACAACATGACACCCGCAGAGCATTCCATCAAAGTCTGCATTCCAAAACGTCACTACTTCCCTTCCGAGCCCCGACGTGTGCCCATACAGTAGTTTTCTCCCACATTTGGAGTATCAGCGTACTCAGGACAAATTGGACAACAAATTTTGGGGTCTAATTTCTCCTGGTACCCTTGGGAAAATAAAAAAATGGGGACTGAAAGATCATGTTTGTTGAAAAAATAAGATTTTTTTATTTTCACGCCCGGTCGTTAAAAACTTCTGTGAAGCACTGGGGGGTTCAAAGTGCTCACCACACTTCTAGATAAGTTCCTTAGGGGGTCTAGTTTCCAAAATGGGGTCACTTGTGGGGGGTTTCCACTGTTTAGGTACATCAGGGGCTCTCCAAAAGCAACATGACACCCGCAGACCATTCCATCAAAGTCTGCATTCCAAAACGTCACTACTTGCCTTCCGAGCCCCGACGTGTGCCCATACAGTAGTTTTCTCCCACATATGGGGTATCAGTGTACTCAGGACAAATTGGACAACAACTTTTGGGGTCCAATTTCTCCTGGTACCCTTGAGAAAATAAAAAAATTGGTGACTGAAAGATCATGTTTGTGGAAAAAATAAGATTTTTTTATTTTCACGCCCGGGCGTTATAAACTTCTGTGAAGCACTGGGGGGGGTTCAAAGTGCTCACCACACATCTAGATAAGTTCCTTGGGGGGGTCTAGTTTGCAAAATGGTGTAATTTGTGGGGGGTTTCACTGTTTTGGTACATCAGGGGTAGAGTTGAGCGATACTGTCCGATACTTCAAAATATCGGATCGGAATGGATCGGCCGATCTTAAAAAAAAAGTATCGGTATCGCCGATTCCGATACCGGAAGTCCCATTCAAGTCTATGGGACTTCCGGTATCGGAATAAGAAAAATCCTGTTTTTCCCTTGTACAGCCTCTCTGGGGTCTGTACGGGCCTTTCGGGGGGCTGTGCCGGCCTGCCAGGGGGTCTGTGCAGGCTCCGGTGGTCTGTGCCGGCCTGCCGGGGGTCTGTGCAGGCTCCGGTGGGCTGTGCCGGCCTGCCGGGGGGCTGTGCCGGCCTGCCGGGGGGCTGTGCAGGCTCCGGGGGGCTGTGCCGGCCTGCCGGGGGGCTGTGCCGGCCTGCCGGGGGGCTGTGCAGGCTCCGGGGGGCTGTGCCGGCTTCGGGGGTCTGTGCAGGCATCGTCCGATGGGACTACAAGTCCCATCGGGCGATGCCTGCTACCATGACAGTGATTGACACATTAGCCAATGATGGGACAGTAGTAGTCCCATCATCCGGCTAATGTGTTGAATGTAAAAAAAAAAAAAAAAAAATTACATGCTACATACATGCTACATACATACAACATGCATACTACATACATGCTACATTCATACTACATACTACATACATGCTACATTCATACTACATATATACTACATGCAACATACATACTACATATATACTACATGCATGCAACATGCATACTACATATATACTACATGCAACATACATACTACATATATACTACATGCAACATACATACTACATATATACTACATGCATGCAACATGCATACTACATATATACTACATGCTACATACATACTACATATATACTACATACATACTGCATGCTACATACATACTACATGCTACATACATACCACATACATACTACATACATACTACATGCTACATATATACTACATATATACTACATGCTACATACATACTACATATATGCTACATACATACTACATACATACTACATACATACTACATGCTACATATATACTACATATATACTACATGCATGCTACATACATACTGCATGCTACATACATACCACATACATACTACATACATACTACATACATACTACATGCTACATACATACTACATATATACTACATGCATGCTACATACATACTACATGCTACATACATACTACATATATACTACATGCATGCTACATACATACTAGATGCTACATACATACTACATATATACTACATACATACTACATACATACTACATGCATGCTACATACATACTACATGCTACATACATACCACATACATACTACATATATACTACATACATACTACATACATACTACATGCATGCTACATACATGCTACATACATACCACATACATACTACATACATACTACATGCTACATACATACTACATATATACTACATGCATGCTACATACATACTACATGCATGCTACATACATACTACATGCTACATACATACTACATATATACTACATACATACTACATACATACTACATGCATGCTACATACATACTACATGCTACATACATACCACATACATACTACATACATACTACATGCTACATACATACTACATATATACTACATGCATGCTACATACATACTACATGCTACATACATACCACATACATACTACATACTACATGCTACATACATACTACATATATACTACATGCATGCTACATACATACTGCATGCTACATGCATGCTACATACATACTACATACATACTACATGCTACATACATACCACATATATACTACATACATACTACATACAATACATTCATACAATACATACATAGACATACAGTACATATAACATAGAGTAACATACTTACCAATACTTGTCACATTGTTCCCCGAAGCCATTGTCTTTTACGGAATAAATATTAACATAACAAACCACAAAAATACTCACCCACGATCCGAAGCAGTCCACGAGTGTGTCCCACGACGATCTTGGGTAGAGAACTGCAGCATCAGCTGTTGCTGCCGTTCTCTACGGGCTGCAGGAATCCAATGACGGAAGGTAGGTATCCTTCCGCACTGTATTCCTCCGCCACTTAAAAAAATTTCCCACACAGCAATGGCATAAAGTGAGACTAGGGACTTTTTTTTTTTTAAGTGGCGGAGGAATACAGTGCGGAAGGATACCTACCTTCCGTCATTGGATTCCTGCAGCCCGTAGAGAACGGCAGCAACAGCTGATGCTGCAGTTCTCTACCCAAGATCGTCGTGGGACACACTCGTGGACTGCTTCGGATCGTGGGTGAGTATTTTTGTGGTTTGTTATGTTAATATTTATTCTGTAAAAGACAATGGCTTCAGGGAACAATGTGACAAGTATTGGTAAGTATGTTACTCTATGTTATATGTGAAGACAAAAAGCAAAAAACACAAATATAAAAGTAAAAAATATACTGCAAATAATGCATAATGGTAATAATAATAATAAGGGTATTTAGTAAACATAATTTTGATCAAAATAATGTACAAGCCATCCCGCCACGTCACGGCAACCCTTGTGGGACAGTCCCTACTCTAGTATTTAAAACCTCTTCACTTGCCAAGTGGCGTGAATGTGAATAAGGGTCGAGCGGCTGAACCACTAGTAACAGCTTAGGCCAGACTGGATGGCTTTCCCAGCTCAGAAAGAGGGCGGTCACACCCATATATGCACTGAATGCACAATGAAATGAATAAAAAACAAATCTGAACTGAGAAAAGTAAGTTAATGTGTATGCACAATGTAAGTGCATATAAACACATGACCATTAACCAGAGAACAAAAAGCAAAAAACACAAATATAAAAGTAAAAAATATACTGCAAATAATGCATAAAGGTAATAATAATAATAAGGGTATTTAGTAAACATAATTTTGATCAAAATAATGTACAAGCCATCCCGCCACGTCACGGCAACCCTTGTGGGACAGTCCCTACTCTAGTATTTAAAACCTTTTCACTTGCCAAGTGGCGTGAATGTGAATAAGGGTCGAGCGGCTGAACCACTAGTAACAGCTTAGGCCAGACTGGATGGCTTTCCCAGCTCAGAAAGAGGGCGGTCACACCCATATATGCACTGAATGCACAATGAAATGAATAAAAAACAAATCTGAACTGAGAAAAGTAAGTTAATGTGTATGCACAATGTAAGTGCATATAAACACATGACCATTAACCAGAGAAAACAAAAAGCAAAAAACACAAATATAAAAGTAAAAAATATACTGCAAATAATGCATAAAGGTAATAATAATAATAAGGGTATTTAGTAAACATAATTTTGATCAAAATAATGTACAAGCCATCCCGCCACGTCACGGCAACCCTTGTGGGACAGTCCCTACTCTAGTATTTAAAACCTTTTCACTTGCCAAGTGGCGTGAATGTGAATAAGGGTCGAGCGGCTGAACCACTAGTAACAGCTTAGGCCAGACTGGATGGCTTTCCCAGCTCAGAAAGAGGGCGGTCACACCCATATATGCACTGAATGCACAATGAAATGAATAAAAAACAAATCTGAACTGAGAAAAGTAAGTTAATGTGTATGCACAATGTAAGTGCATATAAACACATGACCATTAACCCTTATTATTATTATTACCTTTATGCATTATTTGCAGTATATTTTTTACTTTTGTATTTGTGTTTTTTGCTTTTTGTTTTCTCTGGTTAATGGTCATGTGTTTATATGCACTTACATTGTGCATACACATTAACTTACTTTTCTCAGTTCAGATTTGTTTTTTATTCATTTCATTGTGCATTCAGTGCATATATGGGTGTGACCGCCCTCTTTCTGAGCTGGGAAAGCCATCCAGTCTGGCCTAAGCTGTTACTAGTGGTTCAGCCGCTCGACCCTTATTCACATTCACGCCACTTGGCAAGTGAAAAGGTTTTAAATACTAGAGTAGGGACTGTCCCACAAGGGTTGCCGTGACGTGGCGGGATGGCTTGTACATTATTTTGATCAAAATTATGTTTACTAAATACCCTTATTATTATTATTACCTTTATGCATTATTTGCAGTATATTTTTTACTTTTATATTTGTGTTTTTTCCTTTTTGTTTTCTCTGGTTAATGGTCATGTGTTTATATGCACTTACATTGTGCATACACATTAACTTACTTTTCTCAGTTCAGATTTGTTTTTTATTCATTTCATTGTGCATTCAGTGCATATATGGGTGTGACCGCCCTCTTTCTGAGCTGGGAAAGCCATCCAGTCTGGCCTAAGCTGTTACTAGTGGTTCAGCCGCTCGACCCTTATTCACATTCACGCCACTTGGCAAGTGAAAAGGTTTTAAATACTAGAGTAGGACTGTCCCAAAAGGGTTGCCGTGACGTGGCGGGATGGCTTGTACATTATTTTGATCAAAATTATGTTTACTAAATACCCTTATTATTATTATTACCTTTATGCATTATTTGCAGTATATTTTTTACTTTTATATTTGTGTTTTTTGCTTTTTGTTTTCTCTGGTTAATGGTCATGTGTTTATATGCACTTACATTGTGCATACACATTAACTTACTTTTCTCAGTTCAGATTTGTTTTTTATTGTTTTCTATGTTATATGTACTGTATGTCTATGTATGTATTGTATGAATGTATTGTATGTAGTATGTATGTAGTATATATGTGGTATGTATGTAGCATGTAGTATGTATGTAGCATGCATGTAGCATGCAGTATGTATGTAGTATATATGTAGTATGTATGTAGCATGTAGTATGTATGTAGTATGTATGTGGTATGTATGTAGCATGTAGTATGTATGTAGCATCCATGTAGTATGTATGTAGTATATATGTAGTATGTATGTAGCATGTAGTATGTATGTAGCATGCATGTAGTATGTATGTAGCATGTAGTATGTATGTAGCATGTAGTATGTATGTAGCATGTAGTATGTATGTAGCATGCATGTAGTATATATGTAGTATGTATGTAGCATGTATGTAGTATGTATGTAGTATGTATGTAGTATGTATGTGGTATGTATGTAGCATGTAGTATGTATGTAGCATGTAGTATGTATGTAGTATGTAGTATGTATGTAGCATGCATGTAGTATATATGTAGTATGTATGTAGCATGCATGTAGTATGTATGTAGCATGTAGTATGTATGTAGCATGCATGTAGTATGTATGTAGTATGTATGTAGTATGTATGTGGTATGTATGTAGCATGTAGTATGTATGTAGCATGCATGTAGCATGCATGTAGTATGTATGTAGTATATATGTAGTATGTATGTAGCATGTAGTATGTATGTAGCATGCATGTAGTATATATGTAGTATGTATGTATGTAGTATGTATGTAGTATATATGTAGCATGTAGTATGTATGTAGCATGCATGTAGTATATATGTGTTATGTATGTGGTATGTATGTGGTATGTATGTGGTATGTATGTGGTATGTAGTATGTCTGTAGCATGCATGTAGTATGTATGTAGTATTTTTTTTTTTTTTTTTTTTTTTAACATTTAACACATTAGCCGGATGATGGGACTACTACTGTCCCATCATTGGCTAATGTGTCAATCACTGTCATGGTAGCAGGCATCGCCAGATGGGACTTGTAGTCCCATCGGACGATGCTTGCACAGACCCCCGGACATCAGCACAGCCCCCCGGCAGGCCGGCACAGCCCCCCGGCAGGCCGGTACAGACCCCCACAGGGTGCACAGACCACCGGCAGGCCGGCACAGCCCCCTGGCAGGCCGGTACAGACCCCCACAGGGTGCACAGCCCCCCGGCAGGCCGGTACAGACCCAGGGCAGTCCACACAGCCCCCCGGCAGGCCGGCAGAGACCCCCGGAAGGCCCAAAATGACGGCGCATCATGATGCGCACACACCGCGCATCATGATGACGTCAGGCTGTCAATCAACTTTGAACTTCCGATTCCGATGCCGACTTCCGATATTGAAAAAATATCGGAAGTCGGTATCGGAATTCCGATACAGCAAGTATCGGCCGATACCCGATACTTGCGGTATCGGAATGCTCAACACTAATCAGGGGCTTTCCAAACGCGACATGGTGTCCAATCTCAATAACAGCCAAAAACGTCAAATGGCGCTGCTTCCCTTCTGAGCTCTGCCATGCGCCCAAATAGTCGTTTACACCCACATATGGGGTATCAGTGTACTCAGGACAAATTGCACAATAACTTTTAGGGTCCTGTTACCCTTGGGAAAATAAAAATTGGGGGTGAAAAGATCATTTTTGTGGAAAAAATATGATTTTTTAATTGTACCGCTGTACGTTATAAACTTCTGTGAAGCCCTTGTGGGTTCAAAGTTCTCACCACATATCTAGATAAGTTCCTTGGGGGGGTCTAGTTTCCAAAATGGGGTCACTTGTGGGGGTTTTCCACTGTTTAGGTACATCAGGGGTGCTCCTAACGTGACATGGCGTCCGATCTGAATTCTAGCCAATTTTGCATTGAAAAAGTCAAACGGCGCTCCTTCCCTTCTGAGCTCTGCCATGCGCAGAAACAGTGGTTCCCCCCCACATGTCAGGTATCAGCGTACTCAGGACAAACTGCACAATAACTTTTGCAGTCCAACTTCTCCTGTTACCCTTGTTAAAATAAAAAAAATTGAACCTGAATTATTTTTTTGTGAAAAAAAGTTAAATGTTCATTTTTTTTAAATATTCAAAAAATTCCTGTGAAGCACCTGAAGGGTTAATAAACCTCTTGAATGTGGTTTTGAGCACCTTAAGGGGTGCAGTTTTTATAATGGTGTCACTTTTGGGTATTTTCTATCTTATAGCCCCTCAAAGTGGCTTCAAATGTGATGTGGTCTGTAAAAATAAAATGGTGTTGCAAAAATGAGAAATCGCTGGGCAACTTTTAACCCTTATAACTTCCTAAGAAAAAAAATTTGGGTTCCAAAATTGTGCTGATGTAAAGTAAACATGTGGGAAATGTTACTTATTAAGTTTTTTGTGTGCCGTATCTCTGTGATTTAAGGGCATAAAAATTCAAAGTTGGAAAATTGTGAAATTTTCAAAGTTTTCGCCAAATTTCTGTTTTTTTCACAAATAAACGCAAGTTATATGAATGAAATTTTACCACTAGCATGAAGTGCAATATGTCACGAGAAAATAATGTCAGAATTACCAGGATCCATGGAAACGTTCCAGAGTTATTACCTCATAAAGGAACAGTAGTCAGAATTGTAAAAATTGGCCCGGTCATGAACGTGCAAACCACCCTTAGGAGTTAAGGGGTTAAACCTCCCTAACTGGGCTGCCCCCCCAGGACCGGGGTCACCACCACCACACCCGGGCATGTGCTGTTGCCCTGAACAGGTGTGTGGCCCCACCCTTGGGTGACGGCACTGGCATAGGGCCTCTCATAGTACAATAAAGTATCTCTGATGGTGGGGGGGCCCACTCGCCGTCAGACACACTGGCATACTATGAGGGGCCCTGTGCCAGTACCGGCACCCACGAGTGGGTCCCCCCTGCTTGCTCAGGGACACAGCACTTGCAATACTTACCTCTCCCTGCTCCACTGTTGTGTAGTCTGGCCAGTTAAATCCTTCACAGGGACGGCCACTACAAATTTGATGTACTGATCGATGATTTTTAAGATGTAGCTATGTCCCATCCTGCTGGCCTCTACCTTCAGATTACCAATGGCTACCGTTTGTAATGGATGTCAACTCACAATCAGATGCATTGGTGCTTTCTGAGCACCTTTCAAAGTTTTCATAGTCACAGATGTGTGACATTCCTGCCACCATTTTTCAATGTCTCCTCTCATGGCAATCCAATAGAATCCCCTACGACCTGTGGCTTCTGTGTTTTGCACTCTAAAGTGACCAGACAGCTCATGATAGGCAGTGAGGACAATGTCTACAGCTCTCCCTGTGATCACAATTTGATGGAGACGAGTAACGGTGATGAGATCGATGCTACTGCGATACAGCAACCGTCTCTTCACTAATTTGCATTTTAGCTGTATCCACAGTGAAAGTTATTGAGGGTCAGCATCGCCTCTGTGAATTCTCCCGGGAGGTTTTCCCGTGATTAGTAATTCCAACATTTCTGAAATCACTCGACTTTCCGTCTGTACTTTTATCCATCTAGCTTCCTCTAGCGGAGAGTCTGGACTGGCTGACTGACACTGAAATATATACGAAGATTTCAAAGTACTCCAACACTGTATACTGGTGTACGTTTCGAATATATTTCCATTTTTCTCATTTTCATATTCTGGTGTAATCCATACTGAGCCTGTGAGAGTTTGTGTCTTACTCTGGTAAAATATAATGAGATTTAAAATGACACCAACACTGTATGCAGCTGAACGCTTGTAAAACATTACCCTTTTCAAGTTTTTATATTCTTGTGTAATCCATACTGAGCCTGTGATTGTCTTTGTCTGAATCCTGAAATATAGATGGAGATTTACAATTACCCCTAGACTGGAAACACCTAGGATCTGCTGATACAGTACCTTTTTCCAACATTTTGTATTACGGTTAAATCCATACTGACTGATAGATCGACCAAGTATTAGAAGGCAGAGATGCCCATATGAAAGGTTCTGCAACCCTGAGACCACCTTTCAAAGCCTGGCTGGACTCAAAGAAACCCGCTTCTTCTGCATCCGGGGACAATTACCGAAAATGCTACCACTGTGAACGAGATCCAGAATCAGCAATGGAATTCCTAATACTTGCCACCTGTGAAGCCATCACATGAGCATTAAGCGATAAACAAGACAAAATTAACTGCCGCAGGACTCCAATCACTGGAGGAAAGGACGCCATCAAGCTGTTAATGGAACACACAACTCCCATGTTGTCACAATTAAAACGGATCCTTCTGTCCCAAAACTCCTCCTTTCATAGGTTCACAGCCACCAGTATAGGCAAAATATCCAACCAAGCAATATTCTTAACAAGGCCCAGCTGAAACCACTCCTTAGGCCACACAACCACGCACCCCAGGCCCTAAAATATGACACAAAACACACTCCATCACACGCATCTGTGAACAACTCCAAGTCATCATTTACAACTGCCTCCTCCATGAGCAAAAAACGCCCGTTGTATTGCTCCAAAAAATAGTCCCACAATTCCAAATCAGCCTTATGTTCACTGTAAAGCGAAACAAAAAGATGCGGAGCAGCACTCCCGCCGTAGCACTCGCCAACCGCCAAGAAAAGACCCGACACATTGTAATAATGCGACACGCAAAAGTCAAATTCACAAGTAGTGACTGCACCTATATCAACGACAATTTCTTCAACCGTCTTGCCCGAGACACCTCATCCCGCAACACCTTTACCTTATCCTCTGTCAAACGGAACTCACATTTTAACGAATCAATTATGATTCACAAAAACGATAGGAATGTACAAGGCTCCTCTGTTTTACCGGGAGCAAGCGGTACAACAAAACGCTCCGCCACCCATTCCAACGCTCTAAGTAACCTCTCCCAACAACCAGAATTAGCCCGACCGATACACAAACAATTATCTAGGTAATGACTCAAGGAATCAAAAGCCGATACTTCACGGACAACCCATTCGAGAAAAGAACTGAATGCCTCAAAAAACGCACAAGATACCGATCAGCCCATTGTCAAACACCTATCAACCCAAAAACCACCACCCCAGTAACACACCAACAACTTAACACTATCCGGATGAACATGAATCAACAAAAACGCCGACTGTTCTGTCCAGCCATATAATTGCTGTCTAGAAAGTCTAGTCATTTTTTTATGTCTCCGTTATTACAGACATTGTATTTTTGTGTGTATTAGCTATTAATCCTTCATATATTTCATATTGTAAGGTAACAGCACCACCTGCTAGCCGTTTAATGCATAGATTCTAGTTTAATTTGCAATGTCTTGTGGGAAGTTCCTAGGGCATTGTGGGATTGTTCCTGTTGCATCATGGTCTTATTATGACACTGTGAAGGGAACAGCAGCCATTATTCCTCCATGTGTCTTAGGAGAAAATACACCATTCGTGTTCTTCATGCTCCTTAAACAGCTTGCTCTAAGCATAGTTGGTAAGGAACACCTGTTCAAGACTCCTCCTTATGTATCCTTTCTAGGCCGTGTCTCTGCGCTGATCTCTCCCTTCCTTCCTGCTGTGCGCCTTCGCAAAGAGTGTCC
Source organism: Dendrobates tinctorius (assembly GCF_039654945.1). Taxonomy (NCBI): domain Eukaryota; kingdom Metazoa; phylum Chordata; class Amphibia; order Anura; family Dendrobatidae; genus Dendrobates; species Dendrobates tinctorius. The sequence goes on along the minus strand of NW_027361675.1, from coordinate 21,102,469 downwards.
CAAGCCGGCAGCCACGGATCACACCGGGTGATGTGGGTCGGGCTCCGAGGTCCTTTATTTCAACTGCTGCCTTTTTGAGTATTGAATGCGGCTGCGACTGAGGCACTTAAAGTTACCTCAGTCTCCGTCTTTCTAGCTGAGCCCTGTATTTCTCCACTACCTTCAGGAGCCACCTTCCTCAACGAGGCCTGGTCCTTCCTTCTCCAGAAACGGGCTTCACAGGTGGCTTATTGCACTTCCCGTGCCCCAAGGACCCCTTCCTTCCAGTCTAAGAGCTTGGACAAGATTTTTCTCTCTGCTCTGACCCTCAGCCCTCTCACAGCAATCCTGCTCTTACTCTGTCCTGTCACCGACTGACAACTCTCTAGAAAGATCCATTTACCGCAGACTAGCTCCACCCACCAACTGTCACCTTGCTCTCTCTGATTGGATGCCCACAATCACTCCACTACCTAAGCTCCTCCCACTGTACCTACCTTCCACACTAACCCCCAACACCCTTTCCTAGTCAGTCAGGGATGAGGCCATCCTCCCGCTGGGTACACCCAGAAAGCACTGACTAACTAGTGTGTGTGTGTTGAGTGCAGGGTTAGGAGTCCTGAGTAGTGATCCCTCCTTACCTGAGGGTGGGATACCACACCTTTGGATGAGGTGCAGTACCTCTGTGGTGACCGTACCCTCAGGGGCGCCATAGTACCCTTTCTCAACTTTCGATATTGTTGTCGGATCCATACTGGGCCTGAGAGCGTCTGTGTTTGCCTCCTGAAATGTATACGGAGATTCAGTATGTTTAAACTATACTATATATAACTTGTATCTAGTGATGCTGTACCCTTTTGCAATTTTTTTTATTATTGTCTAATCCATACTGAGCCTGTGACCGTCTGTGTCTGACTCAAAATATATATGGAGATTTACAATTATCCCTAGACTGTATAGAGCTGTCCACTTCTGAAACAGTACCATATATCTGCTGGTATTTTGAGTCCATTTTCACAAAAATTATTAAGTATGGTGGAAGAGGCCGCGGACGTGGGTGTGGGGGGCCAGCTGCTACTGATGGTGGTGGTGGTGCATCTGCTGGTAGTGCCAAAAGCACAATAGCAGCTAAGGCAGGAGGTGATGAGCCTGCGTCATTGTCTGGCACAAGAAGGCTTTTAAGGCTCCCTTTTCTGGGAGTAGGTAAACTGCTTTTAAAGCTGGAGCATCAGGAACTGGTTTTGCCTTACATTGCCGAAAAAGTCTCCAGCACTATCGCCTCCTCTTCTGAAGTTTAAAAAAATGCAAGCACAGAGTCGACAGTGCAGGCTTCTGGTCAGGAATCACCCCTTTCCTTGTCTCCTTCACCCCCACAAAGTGAAGGATGCGGCAGCCCACACTTCTGATTACTCCATGGAGCTCTTTTCACATGCCATGCCTGTGTTATCAAGTGAAATTCTGAATTCCCCAGTCCAACATAAATCGGAGATGGAGTGCACTGATGCACAGCCACTGCTAGATGATTCTGCTGGTACATTGACCCACAGCACTACATTCCCCTCGCACTCTACAGAGCCAGAATGTGACACTGATGAAACTCAGGTGCCCCTTCCCGGATACTATACCACCTTACACGGTGACACAGAGGAAGGTGCAGATGAAAGTGCCGGTTCCCTGAGCAGGTGGGGGGGTCCTACTCGTGGGCGATGGCAGTGGCACAGTCCCCTCATAGTACGCAAAAGTGGGAGGGCCCACTCGCCGTCAGACATACCGTCATACTATGAGGGGCCCTGTGCCAGTGCCGTCGCCCACGAGTGGGCCCCCCATGCTTGCTCAGGGCCACAGCACTTGCAATACTTACCTCTCCCTGCTCCACTGCGGTGACGTCTTTCACCTTTCCTGACAGTGACATTCAGGTTAGAGAGCGCGATGACATCACGTCTGTATGCCCTCTACCGAAACAGTACAAGTGCAGAGAGCTTGAAGATGGCAATGCTGAGGATTCCAGAGTAGAGCAGTGCCCAGCGAGGAGAGGTATTTCATTTTTTTAAATGTTGGGAGCATTTTTTGGGGAGCAATATACACTGGAGAATGATATATGGGGCCCATCATACACTGGCGCATCATCCATTTGGCCCATCATATACTGGAGTATTCAAAATGGGGGACATCAGACAATGGAGCAGCATTTATGGGGCTCATTATACACTGGAGCATTAGAAATGGGGCCCATTATATATGGAGCATTATTTGGGCCCATAAGACAGTGGAGCATCATTCATGGGGACCAACATATAGTGTAGCATTATGTGGAGCTCATCATAAACTGTATGGAACATTGTATGGGGTTCATTATTCTGTATGGCGCACTAGGTGGTGGCCATAATACTGTATGGAGTATACACTGTATATACTGTCCATTTTTTGAGCTATTATAGAATTTAAAATAGATATCAGTCATGTCATGTAAGCAGTGAAGCATTTTTCATTGTACTATACCTATATTTCTGTGCCGTATCGGAGCATTATGAATTGTGGTATGTGTTAAAAGGGCGCACTGACACTCTTTGGCCCAGGGCACACGAAAACCTGGCACCAGCCCTACCCCCCCACAACTTTAGCCAAATAACCCCCAGTTTTCAATGCGTAACTATTAGTATAAAGTAAATTAAGGTTGACAAGCTTCAGTAATAAGAATTTATGTTGTTGGCATTGAAATGGGCACTGTAGGTGTGTTTACTGTCCTCCACTCTCTGCCGACTTTGCTTCCCCATTGACTTGCACTGGGTTTCGTGTTTCAGTCGGACCCTGACTTTTCCCTATAGTCGGCCGATTTCGTTTGACCCGACTTTTAAGAAAGTCGGGTTTCATGAAACCTGACTCGACCCAAAAAAAGGCAAAGTCGCTCATCTCTACTGCCGATATGGAATGGTATCGCAGGATGGACCTGGATGTGGGCCTCCTGATCAGTGTTGTAAGTGTCGGTGTGTGTGTCTATGTGTGTGTCTCGGTGTGTGTGTCTCGGTGTGCGGTGTATATGTGGTGTGTGTGCGGTGTATATATGGTGTGTGTGCGGCGTCTGTGTGCTGTCTGGCATAGGCCAATAGGACTACTCCTTCCATCGACCTATGTCTGTTTACCCCTATTGTAGTGGCAGCATGCTCAGCACGATGCGAGCAGTATTTCCCATCGAGTTGTTCCTGCTGTTAAAAAAACACTTTTTTTTCCACCCCCCATCCGTCCATAAAATAACTCCCCCCCTTATTTTTCTAAGTAAATTATTTAAAATATTTATTATGGGCCCCCAATATTTTGAAATCCATTTTTTTTTAACAAACCTTTATTTTTTTTTTTTTAAATCTTAAAATTTGTCCAATAAATTTTTTTCATTGGTGGCCAGTGGTTACCTGTGGAAAAAAATAATAAATACTTGTCCCCGACGTCGCCACCTAAAATAAAAATAAATTAAAAAACCCCTACTCGCGACTACACAGCTAATTCCCCGAAGACCATGTTCCACCTAAAAAAAAATAAAATAACAAACCACAAAAATATCTATCCTCCGCAAAAAAGAGTGGCCGCTCTTACCCACGCCGCTACAATGAACGGGGCCGTAAAGCGCCCCGGTTCATTGTATACCGACTTCACCCGAAGGCAGCTCGTGTTGCTCGGCTGAACTCAGGCAGTGTGGTCTGCGGACTCCCAGGCTGACCTGAGGTGAACTCAGGAGCGTGGGGAAATTTTCCCACGCCAATTAGTTCATCTCAGGTGAGCCAGGGCGCCTGCGCAGAGCAGAATGACGTAATTTTTTTTTTTCAGAGTTTTTTTTGGGATTTCCCGAAAAAAAAAAATTGTCAAAAACTTATTTCATTAAAATATTTTTTAATTGACTTGTGTTCTTTTTTAACCCCACTCCCAAAAAAATATATAAACATATATACCCCATTTTTAACCCCCTCACAAAAATAAAAAATATATACATATCTATATATATATACACATATATACCCCATTTTTAACCCCCTCACCAAAATAAAAAATATATACATATATATATATATATATATATACACATATATACCCCATTTTTTAACCCCCCCACCAAAATAAAAAATATATGCATATATAATACATATATACCCCATTTTTAACCCCTCACTCCCCCAAAAATATATATATATCTCTCTCTGTATATATATATATATATATATACACATATATACACAATTTTTAACCCCCCCGCCTCAAAAAAAAATTTATCCTACACTTAACCGAGTTGGGATTAGGGGTATAGGGTTGGAGTTGGGATTAGGGTTGGAGTTGGGATTAGGGTTGGGATTAGGGATAGGGTTGAGATTAGGGTAGGGATTAGGGTTAGGGTTGGGATTATGGTTGGGAATAGGGTTAGGGTTGGGATTAGGGTTAGGGTTAGGGTTGGGATTAGGGTTAGGATTAGGGTTGGGATTAGGGTTAGGGTTGGGATTGGGATTAGGGTTATGGTTGGGGTTAGAGTAATCGTAATCGTACCAGAGAGAAGGATGAAAGAGCCGTGTTGGGGGGTTGTGTGTGTACATGGATTCATAAATATGTATATTGGTTTTGAAGGTGTGTTTCAGTGTGGATATATATGAGTTTATGAGTTTATGGGTGCAATTGTAGATATTGATCTAATATTTATATTTTGGAATACACAATTTTTCAGAACAAATTTCTTCACTTTATTGAAGATAGAGAAATATCCGGCAGTTTGGGACCGCTCCTGTGAGTAGTACAAAGGCTCAAAACATGATGTCTGGCCGGCTATAGTCACGGAGCTGTATCCGCAGTGGCCTCAGCTGCCTGTAACTGGACAAAAATTATTGGTAAGTATTTCTTAATTTGAATTTGTCCAGTTTTTGTAAAAATTTCTTTTTAAAATCCTGTTTTTTTATTGTTTCATTTCAGTGGACGACTTCAAGAAATGTTGGAGGTCAGTGACAGATCGTTTCATGAAATCAATGAAACCGGCCAGTGGAAGCTCGCCTCCGAGGTTTAGGGTTCAATATTCGGACCAACTGCAATTTATATTAACGAGCAGGAACTTGCGGAGGTAAATTATATATATATATTTATTTCTTATTTTGTTAAAATTTTAAGTAGTCTTTTATTAACATGTCTTTTTTCTTCCTTCTACAGAACTGATGGCATTGGCAACATGAGGGCTGAAACACCTCCAGCCCAACCAAAAAGCCCGGAGGAGGGTCTGGGTGAGGAGGCCGAGGAGCATCTGCTGTACTCCCCGGATGCTTCGGAGGCCAGGCCGTCATCCTCGGCACCCCATGATTTCACAGCTTCAACAGCAACCTGTTCTGTGGCTGGCACTTTGGGATCTGTGTGCTGGAGGTGGCATCAGAGTCCTGTGTTGCTGCTCCTGCCTCGGCTGCTCCTGCCTCGGGCACTGCCTGTAGCTCTGCTGGTGGCGTGTCAAGGCCAATAGGATGGGGGCTGCTTCTGCCAATCCCATGGCATCGAGAAGGGCGGCACCCAAGAAGGTCCCAAATACTGAGACTTCGACTAGTACATTAGAAAACCTCAGTAGTTGAACCCTCAGTATGCTCGACACTTCGTTGAAGCAAGATGAGCTGGACAAATTGGGCTCATTTGCAGCCGGCCGCCTAAGATCCATGCCACAGGACCAGCAGAATCCGTTGATGTCAGCAGTCAATTTACTTTTAATGACTGTTGACGTCCCATCCCCAATTCCCCCGTCATCAGCTATAATAACGGGGATTCTTAATATATATAATCCCCAAAGTGGGCCTCCACCACCACCAGCAGCAGCTGCATGGCAGCGTTTTGGGCAGGCAGCAGCATACAGGCTTGACGCTGCAGCAGCATTTTCTTATGGCCAACCCCCTGCACCTCAAACCACTGGTACTAATATTATGTCACCCAACTCCATTGTGTCTTCACAAGACATGTTTCCAGCATATGGATACGATCCAGAGTACGAAAATTTTTTAAAAGTTTTTTGCCTTTTTTTATTTAAAACAATAATTTATGCTTATTAAAAACATTTTCTAAAGAAACTTTGTGTGTGATAATTTTGTAAAAAATAAAAAGATTGATTACTTTAACAGTAAAGGCCCATGACTGGGGATGATGTAACAGCTGGCAGCAGTATAGGGGGCACTGGCTTGCAGCAGTATGGGGGCACTGGCTGGCAGCAGTATGGGGGCACTGGCTGGCAGCAGTATGGGGCCACTGGCTGGGAGCAATATGGGGGCACTGGCTGGGAACAGTATGGGGGCACTGGCTGGGAGCAGTATGGGGCACTGGCTGGGAGCAGTATTGGGGCACTGGCTGGGAACAGTATGGGGGCACTGGCTGGCAGCAGTATGGGGGCACTGGCTGGCAGCAGTATGGGGGCACAGGCTGGGAGCAGTATGGGGGACTGGCTGGGAACAGTATGGGGGCACTGGCTGGCAGCAGTATGGGGGCACTGGCTGGGAGCAGTATGGGGCAGTGGCTGGGAACAGTATGGGGCACTGGCTGGGAGCAGTATGGGGCACTGGCTGGCAGCAGTATGGGGGCACTGGCTGGGAGGCATATTGAAAACAGCAAGAAAACAAAATGGAGAAAATGGGTTTGAAAAGGAAATGACCTCATAGTAGCCTTTTTTTGTCACAACTTTATTTGGCCTCAAAAATGCTTAAAAAACCGCATAGGAAAACGCATGCAAAAACTGCATGAAAAAACGCAAGCGTTTTCCCTGGCAAGGGTGTGTGTTTCTGCTCAGGAAAAAAACGCTTCAAAACTGCAACGTGTGCACATAGTTTCCAATTGACATGCAACATTTACTTTAATCTGAAAACAACACCTTGGAGCACTGAGCAACAGTCGAGTTCTTTTTCTTCTTGACCCAGGTAAGACGCTTCTGGCATTGTCTATTGGTCATGAGTGGCTTGACACTTGTAGCGACACTTGTAGCCTGTGTCCTGGATACATCTGTGTGTCATGGCTCTTGAAGCAATGATTTCAGCAGCAGTCCACTCTTTGTGAATCTCCCCCAAAGTTTTGAATGGCCTTTTCTTAACAATCCTTTCAAGGCTGAGGTTATCCCTGTTGCCTGTGCACCTTTCTCTACCACACTTTTTTCCTTCCATCACTCTATTTGCAATGACTCTATATAATATACTAGCTGAAGAGCCCGGCGTTGCCTGGGCATAGTAACCAACTGTGGTTAGTTATAACAAATTATAATGATTATATTGAACATAAAAACCGTGCATCTAATCCTATTCTGTGTGATACTGACTGCTGAGCCATGTATCTAATCCTATTCTGTGTGATACTGTCTGCTGAGCCGTGTATCTAATCCAATCCTGTGTGATACTGACTGCAGAGCTGTGTATCTAATCCTATCCTGTGTGATACTGCCTGCTGAGCCATGTGTCTAATCCTCTCCTGCGTGATACTGACTGCTGAGCTGTGTATCTAATCCTATCCTGTGTGATACTGACTGCTGAGCCGTGTATCTAATCCTATCCTGTGTGATACCGGGCTCCCCCTGCAGTCTGTGTGAGAGGGTGGTCTGTGTTGGCACAGTAATAAATTGTGTTATTTCCAGCTTTACAGAAGGATGATAACACCATAGAAATTATAAGAATAATAGGCCTCAGTTACCGCAACTGTCTACAAAGAAAACTGTTGCTGATAGCAACCAATCACAGCTTATTTTTCATCTTTTAAACAGCTCTGGGACAGCGTGGCGAGTTTTGAGTGGCGACTTTTGTGTTTCGACTTTTATCTGGCGAAGTTGGTGTATGTGTGGTGAAATGTGTGCTGAGGGTGGTATATGTGTTGAAACACGTGGTAGTGTGTGGCACATTTTGTGTGTGTGTTCATATCCCCGTGTGTGGTGAGTATCCCATGTCAGAGCCCCACCTTAGCAACTGTACAGTATATACTGTTTGGCGCCATCGCTCTCATTCTTTAAGTCCCCCTTGTTCACATCTGGCAGCAGTAAATTTGCCTCCAACACTTTTCCTTTCACTTTTTCCCCATTATGTAGATAGGGGCAAAATTGTTTGGTGAATTGGAATGCGCGGGGTTAAAATTTCGCCTCACAACATAGCCTTTCCAGAATGCTGTAGATAAGCCCCCACTGTAACCTGAAAGATAAGAAAAAAGAGTTAGATTATACTCACCGGAGGGGGCGGTCCGGTCCGATGGGTGTCGCTGTCCGGTCCGGCGCCCCTGATGTCGGTGCCAGCAGCAAATAGTCGAAAAAAAGGGTGACAGATTCCCTTTAAGTAATTACGTTTTTATTGTTTATTGTTTATCTGTTTTCACTGCAGTTCACACTTGTTTTATAAATACTTAGGTCATTAACCTTTAGAAGGAAGTGACATAATGTAATTCCATATTAGGACCCATTGAAGCGTTGTATACGCAAAACGGCCATCGTCCGTCTGTGTTCCTCACATGCCTATGCACAGCTGCCTGATCAGCCTTTGTCCATACTACTGATGGTATAATAAAAGACTCTGGTTATACAGCAACTTGGTGAGTGCCGCATCTATTTCTTAGATGGCTATGTCCATAGAATAATAAAAAAGTTATAGCTATTGAAACACAACAGGCAAAAAAGAAAATGTAAAATTTAAGAATTCCTGTGCCCTTAAGAGGTTAAGAGACATTTCATTGCTTAATGATTTTGTCACATATTTCAGCTAATATGAGCTAATGTAAAATATGAACTCCAGTTGTGCGCTCAGGACTGCCATCAGGGCATTACTGTCTTTACTGGTGCATGGGGTCTGGTGAGCAGAGGGGACCCGCATCACGCCACCCATCTTCTGTTCACAGGTCCCCAGCGACAGGATTCAGCCCTTGCAGTAACTGAACCGAGATGCAGGTAGTTAAAATCTATTGCCGTGCGGGCCCACATGGCAATAGTTAAAAGCCGCCAGCCAATTGAAGGCTGGCAGCTGACGTCAGCACACATGTCATCGGTGTAAAACGTCATTGTCATTCGCTAGCAAGTCCGGAGTCCAGAAAGGAGAAAGAGTTTTTTTATTTTTTTTAAAGAGGCAAGCTGCAATATGTTTGGACTGCAGGATGGAGACACATGGTGCAGGATCATGGTGCAGGATTGAGGTAGATGGGGCAGGATCATGGGGCAGGATGGATACAGATGGGGAGGTATGGCGACAGATGGGGCAGGATGGAGACAGATGGGGAGGGATGGAGACAGTTGGGGCAGGACTGAGTCAGATGGGGTAGGAACATGGAGCAGGATGGAGACAGATGGGACAGGATGAAGACACATGGTGCAGAATCATGGTGCAGGATGGAGACATGTGGTGCAGGATCATGTTGCAGGATGGAGACAGATGAGGCAGGTTGGAGACAGATGGGGCAGGATGGAGACAAATGGGGCAGGGATTTGGGCAGGATGGAGACAGATGTGGCAGGAACATGGGGCAGAATGGAGACAGATGGGGCAGGATTGGGGCAGGATGAAGACAGATGGGGCAGGATGGAGACACATGGTGCAGGATGGAGACACATGGTGTAGGATAATGGGGCAGGATGGATATGGTGGAGATTAATGGGACAGATGGGCCAGGATCATGGGACAAATGGGGAAGAATGTAGACAGATGGGGCAGGATGGAGATATATAGGAAGGATGGAGACACATGGTGCAGGATCATGGGGCAGAATGGAGACAGATGGGGCAGGAACATGGGACAGGATGGACACAGATGGGGCAGGATGGAGACAGATAGAGCAGCATGGAGACACATGGTGCAGGATCATGGTACAGGATGGAGACAGATAGGGCAGGATCATGGGGCAGGATGGAGACAGATGGGGCGGGAACATGGGGCAGGATGGAGACAAATGGAGCAGGATCATGGAGCAGGATGGAGACACATGGTGCAGGATAATGGGGCAGGATGGATACGATGGAGACTCATGGGACAGATGGGGCAGGATCATGAGACAGATGAGGCAGGATTATGGGACAGATGAGGCAGTATCATGGGACTGATGGGGCAGGATCATGGGACATATGGGGCAGGATCATGTGACAGATGGGGCAGGATCATGGAACAGATGGGACAAGATGGGGAAATCACATGAGGCAGGATGGGACAGCGCATGAGGGAGAATGGATACTCATGAGGTCAGAATGGGAGAAGATATGGGGCAAGGATGGGAGAACATATGGCTGGAACCTGGAATCAAACACAAGTGGGCCAGGATGGGGGATATTATTACTGTAGGGTCTAATTAAGAGATATTATTACTGCAGTGATGTATTTTATTTTTTGACGATACTGTTTTCAATGGTGGGGGGTCCTTTTACTGTGCAGAGTGACACTATGTCGCCCTTTTTCTTCATCTGGTGTAGTGTAGAAGTTGGGAAAAAAATAAGTAATGTGCTCTGCAAGCGGTGCTCTATTTAACTGTGTTATTTCCTGCAGAGATGAGTCCTGTAGAAGAAAAGTGAAGATGAAGGACTTCACCTAGAGACATCACTGGTGAGTCAGTGTATTGCATGCACTATAAACTGTATATTATATACAGAGCTCTTGTGTATAATGTCACCAGTGATCACTGTATTCCCTTTACACTGACACTATATACAGAGCTTCTGTGTACAATGTCATAAGTGATTACTTTAATTACCTGTACACTGACGCTATATACAGAGCTCCTGTGTACAATATCACCATTGATCGCTGCATTACCTTTACACTGCACGGTACATTGTCACTGGTGATCACTGTATTACCTGTACATTATATACAGCGCTCGTGTTTACAATGTCAGTGATGCTGATGATCACTGCATTACCTGTACACTTACACTATATACAGAGCTCCTGTGTACAATGTCACTGGTGATACTGTATTACCTGTACATGGACACTGTATACTTAGTACAGATCTCCTGTCTGTAACGGCACTTATGGTATGGTATTGTATGTTATTTGTTAATGATCAGCATTGTAGTATTCGGTCACTATGTGGTGATAATACGTGATCTGGTCATGGTGTGGCAGTATTTGTCCCTTGTATGTGATATATTGGTTATTTTAAAAATTGAAAAATAAATAAAAATATACCTAAATTGTATTGGATATTTTAACAAATGTTTAATAATTTACAGTAGAGTAGAGCCCTGCCAAAAGAGTCTACCTTGTTGTGGTGGTGGATTAAAAAATCTTTTGACCAAAACAAAAGCTGTTGGCTATGTATGTGTTCTGGTGATGGGAACTGTTAATGTGTTATTGGTGAGGATGTGGTGCAGAAGTGGAGTTTTTCCAAGAGAGGGCAGTGGGACTGTGGATGGTTTTAGGGGTGAAGCCTGGGAGGAGTCCCAAGGGCGCCTCGAAAAGTTTGCCAGTATGGGGTCATAAAATTCCTAGTGGCAGCCCTGTGTGTACTAGAATACATTTCAAACATAATTTACATCACTTTTGTGATGAATTTGTGGGCCGCGCAGCCATGCTCTATCCATTTTTTTAAAAAGCTGGCGAAACGATGTCAAAAGCCGTGCAATTATTGCACAACTGAAAATTGAGCAAAAATTTGTGACATTTCAATCAGTTTTACACCAGAAATCTGGCATAGACTGTTTGATGAATGAGTATGGATCATGATCCAGATTTCACAAAATTTCCTAAATTTTACATATTTTATACCTATGTTGATTTGACAAGTAACCATTCTATTTAATTACATAACAAGTTAATGTAAGAAGAAAAAATGTAGAATCTGCAAAGTTAAAGTGTGGTTATGTGGTTTCAATGCTGTATCTTTCCTAAGCAGTAAAGGTATAGATATTTCTGTGTATTTCCTTCTGGAACAAGAGAATATTTTAATGCTGCCATTTGTACAAAGTTCTTTCTGACTCACCAATACTTTAAAATAGACAGCGGAAGAGAATCCATGTGGTTTGGAGGGCATTTTCTCTTTAACCAGCATTAAAGTGTTTGAGGAGTTACAAGTGCATTAGTGGCCTGGGTCACCATTTGCTTTGGTAACCTTTTGCTTAAGTCAATCAATCTTTCTGACACCCATTAAAAAAGTCTCAGGCTGTTGCTATTATAGTCGGATTAAGTGGTAATTCTGCAGCATTGGCTGTACATTGAGGGCGTCACTCTGATAACGATCCCATTATTGATCTTTAATGATTTCCTAGAATGAGCAGCATTATCCCCAACAAACAACATGGACAAGAGAATCTACCTAAATTATTTACCACTTCTGTGGAGGTTTGCTACGTGCCCTGTACTTAGAAATCTTATGGCAGTTGGCCCAGCTAAACCACCCTCTTCCTACATGCTGAAAATCCGTAAATCCTATTTAATCCACAAACAGAAAACATTAACCGCATAGAGTCACTTAATGTTACACTGAGCGGGAGACATATGGCAATACATTAGCCTAAATTAGCAGCTATTAAAAAAGACATTGATAAAGTGCAAACAAGGTATTTACTGTATTATTGGTTGCTATTTTTTATACCACAAACCGGACAAGCAGAACGTTTGGGCCCCTTGCAGTCCAATAGCCCATCATATTGAACAACTTCACCTGTTTTGGAAGTGGAACTAGGCCTCCTTACCTATTGGGCTCCAGTGCAGTTGCCAAGGATGCACCATTGATATGCCTGCCCCTAATATGCAGTATATAACCCTGTACATAACAATTTTGACTTCTGATCATTGGTCACTCTTGTCAGTGATCTCTACACTGTATGCACAATTATTAGGCAATTTGTATTTTTGATGATTAGTTTAATTACTGAACAACTACAATACTGTCAATTAATTGAAAAGGTTAATAAACCTGAAATCAGAATATTTAAGAAATGGAAAAGGTGAGGTTTTGTCTTTTTTAAGGAGAAAATCTATGTGTGCATAATTATTGGGCAACTAATGGTCTGCAGAATTGTTCTTCAACTAAATGAAAAATGAAAATTTTACCATCTCAATTGTTAATTATCAACTGTTAAAGTGAGAATAAAAACCAAACAACTCAAAATATACAAAATCGTTTTTATAAAATGTCAGAAATGTATCAGTGATCAGCCAGTGACCAATCTATCCACCTAGCTATTTTATAACAGTCATGGAGCCTGTCAGTTTCTGTTGGCAGCAGATTATTCAGTTTACTCTCCAAGCATGTGACAACAGAGCTTCTTTATTCAGGAACAATCAGGAACCACATATGATAAGCTTAATAGATCAGGAATAAATCACTTGTGTGTCTACCTGTGCATCATCTACAGCAGACTGCTTCATCTTCCATACACAAACACAGGAAACAGGAAATACAGTCACATGCTCTCCCTGTGTGATCCTCTGGGAGTTTTTTTTTTAACTTCATAAACAGCATACAAATCTAGCAACTGAACACTCATAGACAGGAATGGAGTTGTTGCACCAAACATATTCCAACAGTTTCTTAATCTGTTGACAATGAACATTTTAGGCAGCACCAACCACAACCTAGACACTGTACAGAGAGATGTACTGTTGTTTTCCTTCACCGTAAATGTTCTGTTTAAGAAGGGCCCAAAAGTTCTCAATATGGTTTTCAGTCAGATAAGGAAGAAATATCATTATTTTTCATCTTTAGAACTTTTACTGGCTAGCCAAGCAGTGGAGTACTTCGATGCATGTGATGGAGCACTGTTCTGCATAAAAATCATGGTATTCTGGAATGATACAGACTTTTTCCTGTGCCATTGCTTGAAAAAAAAGTGTATTCTAAAGGGCTGGACAATGGCCTAGTGTTTAGCACTGTTGCTTTGCAGCGCTGGGGTCATGGGTTAAAACCCTACCAAGGATAACATTTGCAAAAAGTTTGTATGTTCTCCCTCTGTTTGCATGGTTTTCATCCATCCCTCCAAAAAGAGATGGTGGTGTCTGTAAACTGCTATGAAATTAATGGTGCTCTATAAGTGAGCCTAAAATAAAAAATAAAAACTTGCAGTAGATTTGGGATCAGATTTTGAGTCCATCTTCAACTCAAAGTCCAACTAGCTCATCTTTAGTTATACCAGCCCGTAGCAGTACCCCCCTTGCTGGCGCCTGAGTCAAAGTGGAGGTCTATGCCCATTACTGATTCATGCATGGTCCCATCCATCTGGTCCGTCAAGAGTCACCTTACCTTGGCCATGTTTTTGAGCACTGAACGTCTTAAACTTTTGGGCACTCCAGGAAGGTTGCAGTTCTGGGATATGAAAACACTGGAGGATAATGGGTTCCTATTCACTTCACATTAAATTCTTCTAAGATCTTTGGCAGTAAATGTGTGCTTTTTTTGTCAGCATGTATTTTGCAGCCCTGCTGATTATTTGCCACAGAACTTTTGAAAGTTCTGTGATCATGCCAAATATCATAGCCAGTGTGCTGCATCCCTCTGAAAAAATGTAATAATTTTAAACCTCGTTTTTGGCCTATTTTGCATGATATAAACAAGCTGCCTAATAATTCTGCACACCTTATTATAACTCCATAACTAGGCTGTAGGGCACTTGAGATACTGCTTCTATGGCTGTCTCTATGTACCATTACTCACACAAAGATGTTTAATCAGCTAGCAGAATATTCAGAATTGAGAGTCCTCAATGGTTGATACCTTTTAATGGCTAACTGAAAAGATGGTAGCAAGTTGCAAGCTTTTGAGACTACGCAGGTCTCTTCATCAGGCTAGACCAAAACAAAATCTGAAGGATAGCATATTTATACAAAAGACAGCACAGAAATAACCCAATAGCTAAGACAAGTGATGTGAAGTGAAACAGTCATTATGGGGTAGTGATAAGCATAAATATTGGAACAGTTCATAGATAAGCAGTGTGAAGGTTTTATTGCCCTCTGATTGCGTCTGTCTGGTTCTGTGTTGTGATGACCCCAGAAAGTCTAAAGAGCAAATTCCTTAACTGATGTTAAAAGACTTAAATCCATGCGACACATTCATTCCTGCACTGAATGTTTGGAAAGTTTTCATAAATTTGTACTCTGAGATTCTTCTTTCTCTCTAAGAATTGAAGTTACCTTTTAATACAAGTAATTTAATGTCCATTTCCTTCTGGGGTCATCACAACACAGAACCAGACAGATGCAATCAGTGGGCAATAAAACCTTCACACTGCTTATCTATGAACTGTTCCACTATTTACAGTTGTGGCCAAAAGTATTGCCACCCCTGCAATTCTGTCAGATAATACTCAGTTTCTTCCTGAAAATGATTGCAAACACAAATTCTTTGTTATTATTATCTTCATTTAATTTGTCTTAAATGAAAAAACACAAAAAGAATTGTCCTAAAGCCAAATTGGATATAATTCCACACCAAACATAAAAAAGAGGGTGGACAAAAGTATTGGCACTGTTCGAAAAATCATGTGATGCTTCTCTAATTTGTGTAATTAACAGCACCTGTAACTTACCTGTGGCACCTAACAGGTGTTGGCAATAACTAAATCACACTTGCAGCCAGTTGACATGGACTAAAGTTGACTCAACCTCTGTCCTGTGTCCTTGTGTGAACCACATTGAGCATGGAGAAAAGAAAGAAGACCAAAGATCTGTCTGAGGACTTGAGAAACCAAATTGTGAGGAAGCATGAGCAATCTCAAGGCTACAAGTCCATCTCCAAAGACCTGAATGTTCCTGTGTCTACCGTGCGCATTGTCATCAAGAAGTTTAAAGCCCATGGCACTGTGGCTAACCTCACTAGATGTGGACGGAAAAGAAAAATTGACAAGAGATTTCAATGCAAGATTGGGTGGATGTTGGATAAAGAACCTCGACTAACATCCAAACAAGTTCAAGCTGCCCTGCAGTCCCAGGGTACAACAGTGTCAACCTGTACTATCCGTCGACGTCTGAATGAAAAGGGACTGTATGGTAGGAGACCCATGAAGACCCCACTTCTTACCCCGAGACATAAAAAAAGTCAGGCTGGAGTTTGCCAAAACTTACCTGAAAAAGCCTAAAACGTTTTGGAAGAATGTTCTCTGGTCAGATGAGAAAAAAGTAGAGCTTTTTGGGCAAAGGCATCAACATAGAGTTTACAGGAGAAAAAAAGAGGCATTCTAAGAAAAGAACACGGTCCCTACAGTCAAACATGGCGGAGGTTCCCTGATGTTTTTGGGTTGCTTTGCTGCCTCTGGCACTGGACTGCTTGACCATGTGCATGGCATTATGAAGTCAGAAGACTACCAACATATTTTGCAGCATAATGTAGGGCCCAATGTGAGAAATCTGGGTCTCCCTCAGAGGTCATGGGTCTTCCAGCAGGACAATGACCCAAAACACACTTCAAAAAGCACTAGAAAATGGTTTGAGAGAAAGCACTGGAGACTTCTAAGGTGGCCAGCAATGAGTCAAGACCTGAATCCCATAGAACACCTGTGGAGAGATCTAAAAATGGCAGTTTGGAGAAGGCACCCTTCACATATCAGGGACCTGGAGCAGTTTGCCAAAGAAGAATGGTCTAAAATTCCAGCAGAGCATTGTAAGAAACTCATTGATGGTTACCGGAAGCGGTTGGTCGCAGTTATTTTGGCTAAAGGTTGCACAACCAAGTATTAGGATGAGGGTGCCAATACTTTTGTCTGGCCCATTTTTGCAGTTTTGTGTGAAATGATCAATGTTTTGCTTTTTGCTTCATTCTCTTTTGTGTTTTTTCATTTAAGACAAATTAAATGAAGATAATAATACCAAAGAATTTGTGTTTGCAATCATTTTCAGGAAGAAACTGAGTATTATCTGACAGAATTGCAGCGGTGTCAATACTTTTGGCCACAACTGTATGCTTATCACTCCCCTATAATGACTATTCCACTTCACATCACGTGTCTTAGCTATTGGGTTATTTCTGTGCTGTCTTTTGAATAAATATGTTATCCTTCAGATTTTGTATTAGTCAATGCCTGATGAAGAGACCTGTGTAGTCTGGAAAGCTTGCAATGTGTTACCATCTTTTCAGTTAGCCATTAAAAGGTATCAACCACTGAGGACTCTCAATTCTAAATTTTCTTCTATCTACTGGCTAACACGGTACAAAGATATATATCTTCCCTAATCAGCTAGTTTGACTCAACCAAAGCGACAGGTATGAAGATTCCAGAAGGTTTATTTTCAAGCTTAATTCTTGTAGATACGCAGAGTTACAGTACCGGTAACAGCTGCAGTAGGTAAAAAAGACTTCACAACCAGAGCTGAAAGACATGCAATTCTAAGATGATTGATGCAGAATGAGGAAGAAGGGAAGGGCTGCTGACATCAGAGCTAGGGAGGAAGTAGGGAGAGAGGGAGAGCAAACTTCTAAAAGGCAAATCTTATTGCATAGCAAATGTAACAGCAACAAAACAATACAATAATGTATGATTTCCAAGTCACGCGATGTCCTTCAACAGTGTCTGCCATCGTTCTTGGAACCTGAAAGACAAAAAAAAAACACATGCAATAATAATTATAAAAAGCGTAAAGTAAAGTCCAAATTTATAATTGATGGCCTGTAGCCCACAACAGTAAAATAAGTCCAAGTTCCTTTGAAATTTTATCTTTGAATTAGAGAAGCTGCAACATGCAAACACTTCCACCTAGAGATTAGCGAGCACTAAAATGCTCGGGTCACGCATTATCTCCAAGGCCAGATGCAGCTATGGGGAGAAAGAATCTATCACTATATGCAAGATCGGACTGGGGTTTCAAGGACCAACCAATAACATTGACTCTGGGGCCCACTATTCAGTAACAAATGCAAATGTTACATTACCCTAATTCACAAATTTACCTTTGCTTCTATATGATAAGAAGCTGAGTATTTTCTTGAATGTATAAGATGCTGCTTTTTCCTGTCCATAGTGAATCATAAAGTATTGGGCCAACTACTGCTCATATATGCAGGGCCGATTGGAGGGGGGCAGGCAGACTGAGTAATTGCCCAGGGCCTCCACCCCTTTAATGGCAACCAGCATCTATAGCAGGTGCTTTACTGATAATAGCATTATCAGTCAGAAGACTGAAGAGAATCTGGACTGGTGGTAAGTCAGTGTGTGTGTCTCTCTCTGTTTGAGTGGTGAGCCTAGAATGTATGGGTTCCTGGTAGGTCATCTCAGCAGCCCATACAGATGTATACCGTTGGATGGATGCTCTTCAATTACTAATCCTAACCCTTTACAACAGTTGACGTAAATTTACGCTGTATATGGTGTCCCTGCCTTTGATGCGGGCTTGCACACAGAGCCCCCATCTTTCCCTGCACATGACACCTGATTTAATCAGCTTTCATGTTCCTACAAAAGTTGTACGAGAAGTTCTCTGCCTGTGGCAGTTAACCTGTTAAATCCTGCTGTTAATCTCTTACAGCATCATTTAACACGCGCTGACAGGGAGTGTGTCACTCCACCCACCCATCAGCCTGCCAGTGAAGTGACCGCGGGGTGCTGATGGGTTGCCATGACAGCCAGGGGTCTGCTGGTGACCCCTGTGCCTTTCATGATGATGTTCCTATGAATGCCAAGATTTTTTTTCCTAATTTATGAATGAAACATTTTTTGTGTAGAATAAACTTCAGTATGTAGTATATAGGAGTTCCTTGTTAAAAATTACATTGAAGTAGGTGATCCTCTGAAAATTTTCTTCCTACCAATTCTCCAGTTTGTAAAACTCATTTTATTAAACGTTTTTAAGTGAAATTTTAATTATTATAAGGAGTCTGGTGTTCAGAATCCTCATCTCTTGGTCAGAGTGTAAGTGGTTACAAAAAGCATCACTCTCTGGAGTACCCATCCTAGATATATAGATATAGATGTGTATATATATATATAGATAGATAGATAGATAGATAGATAGATATGTAAAGACATATATGTGTATGCATGTACTCTGTATACAATGGGTGTATATGCTCAGTGTATACATGCGTTCATGCTATGTGTGTATACGTGTACGTAATGTACACCATATGTGACACACACAGGGGTATTTCAGTTTTTGCATTTTCGTTATTTGCTTCCCTTCTTCCCAGGGCCATAATTCTTTTATTTTTTGGTCAATATGGCCATGTGAGGGCTTGTTTTTGTGGGACAAGTTGTACTTTTGAACGACATCATTGGTTTTAACATATCATATACTGGAAAATGGGAAAAAAAAAATCCAAGTGTGGTAAAATTGCAAAAAAGTGCAATCCCACAGTTATTAATTTTTTTAGTTTTTTACCTTGTTCACTAAATGCTAAAACTGACCGGCCAATATGATTCTCCAGCTCATTAAGAGTTCACAGACACCAAACATGTCTAGGTTCTTTTTTATTTAAGTGGTGAAAAAAAATTCCAAAATTTGTACAAAAAAATGTGTCATTTTCCAATATCCGTCGCGTACACACACACATACATGTGTATATATATTACATAGTCTCCTTTATTATGTATATTGCCATCTCTTATTATAGAGTGCCCTCTCTTGTTATTTACATTACCTTCCCTTACATATTGGATTATATAGAGCCCTTTTTTTATTACATACCATCCTCTCTTGTTAGATGTATAATGCAATGATGGCTGATGGAGCATGGGAAAGCTTCTTTTCTAATGGAGGAGCTGATGGACTTGTCATCTGGTCACCGGCTCCTCCATCAGCAGTCATTTAATATCTAACAAGAGAGGGGACTATGTAATAAAAGAGGGCACTGTGAATAACAAAAATAACAAGAATACACTATGTAAGAGGCAGCACTGTACATAACAGCAAAGGACGCTATATAATAAGGGATGGCATCATATTTAAGTAGGGAGGATGGTATGAATTAAGGGTGAGTGTTATACATAACAAAAGAGGAAACTAAGAAACTAAGGATGGTGTTGTACATAATAAGTGGTGCTATATATAATAAGTGAGTAAACTATATACTAAGGGACTGTGGTATACATAATAAGTAAGTACACTATATACTAAGGGACTGTGCTAGACATAAGTGAGTGCACTATATACTAAGGAACTGTGCTATACATAAGTGAGTATACTATATACTAAGAGACTGTGATATAAATAAATAGTGACTACACTATATTCTGAGGGATGGTGCTATACATAATAAGCGAGTACACTATATACTAAGGGACTGTGCTATGTATAATAAGTGAGTACACTATATGCTAAGGGACTGTGTTAGACATAATAAGTGATAATAACATCTTCCTCCACCTCCTCTTGTTCCTAAATCCATTATAAATCCCCCTTCCTACCATCCCAATCACCCACACCCCTCCTTGTCCTCATTCCCCCACATCCCATTATTGTCCTCTCCCCCACCCTGATCATTGCTCTTTTCACCATTTCCATAATTGCTTTCTCCGCCACCACCTCCATCATTGCCTTCTCCCTCACCACCCCCATCATTGGCCATTCCACCAACTCCATCATTTCCTCCTCCCCACCACCTTCATCATTGTCCTTTCTACTATCATTGTCCTTTCTACTACCACCATCATTGCCTTTTCCCACCACCCCATCATTGCGCATTCCACCATCTCCATAATTTCCTCCTCCCCCACCACCCTATTATTGCCCTTTCCACCACAACCACCATTGCCATTTCCACCACCACCCCATCATTGCCCATTCCACCACCTCCATCATTGCTTTCTCTCCACCACCATCATTGTCCTTTCCACCACCTCCATCATTGCCTTCTCCCCCACCACATCCATCATTGCCTCCTTCCCCACCACCCCCATCATTTTCCTTTCCACTGCCACCATCATTGCCTTCTCCCCCACCACCCCATCATTGCCCTTTCCACCACCTCCATCATTTTCTCCTCCTCCACCACCCCCTTTATTGCTCTTTCCACCACCCCCATCATTGTCCTTTCCTCTACCTCCATCATTGCTTTCTCCCCACCACCCCATTATTGCCCCCTTCATCACCCCATCATTTCTCTCTTCTCCGCCTACACACACACAGCACCATTCACCTTTCTGCACGTTCCCCCACAGCGCTATGCATGCACGCACACACACACCACCACTCATCTCTACACACACACACAAACCACCTCTCACCTCTCCGCACGCTCTCCCACAGCCACAGCATCACTGTCGCTGGCAGCCTCCTCTCACAGCCACGGCGCTGAATGATGATGTCATCCAGCCAGGCTGCTGACTGCTGTGTGACACAGGAAGCACTGGCAGGAAGTAGGATGGATCACTGCAGTTCCGTTCCGCTGCCATTTTCACTTGCAGGCAGCGGAGCTGCAGGGATTGCTCCCTGCCCACCACACATGAGGGCAATCTGGCCAGGGGCCCCTCGAGGCTGGATAAATAGGCCAGATTGCCCTCATTATTAGCTGCCCTGCAGGGGCCCCCCTCCACCTCTAGGCCCGGATGCAGTGTCACCGGCTGCACATGCGGGATGCCCGCCCCTGACCTATAGAATAAGTAGTAAACAGAGCACGAGAAGAGAAAGGATGGGAAATAAAAAGTAAAAAAAAGAAAAACATGTTCAAGTAGATAGAAGCAAGTTAATATTGTGAGACTATGTTTCAAAGCATGAGGGAAAGTAAAAATACCCAGGAGAAACCTACATCGACATACAACATCAAAGTATTGTCTAGTCTAGTGCTCGGAAAACCCAATTGCACAGTACCCACAACATCATTATACAGTGGCTGTGTTTATTTCTATTAAATCTTCAGCCATAGTATATTTGCAATCTTAGCCTTACATCTTGTGGTAACCAGAAAAAACTGCTGAAGTTTCTGAAATTCATAGGGCATTATTTGCATACTTTCCTTGTAACTACTTCTGCTATAGGAAAGCTACATTTTTAAATTATGGTAGATTAAATTATAAAATACTTTTTAATGGGAATTTCTCCAAATAATAAATTATGCTCTATTATAAGTAATTCAGAGAACAGAGAGGGAGTCGAGCATGCACTCCTCTCCTCCATTCATTGTCTATGGGACTGTCAAAAATAGACTGAAATAGCTATTGCTGGATGTACTATAGGTTGTATACCTATTCCTATGGGTAGAGAATAGCTTATCTTAAGATTCAAAGTGGTAATGGTAACCTCAGGGGTGGATTATAATGATGGCAATCTGGGCTATCACCCAAGGCCCCAAGCTCCAAGGGGGCACATTGCCAGATTACACTCATAATGTATTTTGCGCCACCATTGGCAGCACTTATGACCGGGCAGGAAACTTTCCTGTAGCTCCGCTGCTGGCAAAAGAGAATATCAGCACAACTAAAAGGAGTGCTCATTGTCTTCTCTATGACTCAGCCAGTGCTGTCACGATAATGTCATTGCACCAGCATGTATGCGCAGGGCCGCCATCAGGGCATTACTGCCCTGACTGGCATATGGGGCCGGGTGGGCAGAGGGGGCCCGCATCAGGCCCTGTCTCATATGCTCACTGGGCCCCTACCGGCAGGCTAAACCAGGCCCTTAGCGGCGCTGCGGCAGTTCAACGCTATTGACGTGCGGGCCCAGGACCGCATGTCAATAGTTAGCAGCCGCCAGCCAATCGGGGGGCTGGCAGTTGTCAGCCGCAGTGCGCATGTCACTGGCGTCTGGCGTCATTCTCAGTCACCGACGAGTGCGTGCTTCAGCTGCGTGGAGGGAGCTTGGCCGCAGGAGTGCGGCGAGGTAAGAAGAACTTGTTTTTTTTAAAATTTTTATTGAAAGCGGCAATCCCGGGAGCCTGGGGCAGAATGCGAGACATGGGGCATAATGTGAGACATGGGGGCAGAATGCAAGACATGGGGGCAGAATGTACATGGGGGCAGAATGCGAGACACGGGGGCAGAATGCGAGACATGGGGCAGAATGGACATGAGGGCAGAATGTGAGATATGGGGCAAAATGCGAGACATGGGGGCAGAATGCAAGACATGGGGGCAGAATGGACATGGGGCAGACTGCAAGACATGGGGCAGACTGTGAGACATGGGGGAAGACTGTCAGACATGGGGGCAGAATGTGAGACATGGGGCAGAATGCGAGATATGGGGGCAGAATGGACATGGGGAAGACTGTGAGATACGGGGGCAGAATGCGAGACACGGTGGCAGAATGCGAGACATGGAGGCAGAAAGGACATGGGGCAGACTGTGAGACACGGGGGCAGAATGCGAGACATGGGGACAGAATGCGAGACATGGGGCAGAATGGACATGGGGCAGAATGCGAGACATGGGGGCAGAATGCGAAACATGGGGGCAGAATGGACATGGGGGCAGAATGTGAGACACGAGGGCAGAATGTGAGACACAGGGCAGAATGTGAGACATGAGGGCAGAATGTGACAGTGAGACATAGGAGGTGGCAGAATGGATATGGGGCAGAATGAGACAGTGAGACAAAGGAGAGGGCAGAATGGACACGGGGCAGAATGTGACAGTAAGACAAAGAAGGGGGCAGAATGTGACAGTGAGACACAGGAGGGGGCAGAATGTAACAGTGAGACACAGGAGGGGGCAGAGTGGACACGGGGGCATAATGTGACAGTGAGACACAGGAGGGGGTGAATGTGAGGCACGGGGCAGAATGTGACAGTAAGACACAGGAGGGGGCAGAATGTGATAGTGAGACACAGGAGGGGGCAGGATGAGAGACACAGGGGGCAGGATGGGAGACACATGGTGCAGGATCATGGGGCAGGATGGATACAATGTAGACAGATGGGGCAGGATCGAGAGATCATATGGGGGCAGAATGGATACTCATGAGAGTAGGATGAGAGAAAATATGTCTGGAGCCAGGAATGAGACACGGGGGCCAGGATGGGGGATATTATTACCATAGGGGCTAATTAAGGGATATTATTACTGCAGTGATGTATTTATTTTATTTTTTGGAGAATACTGTTTTAAATAGAGGAAGGTCCTGTTACTGTACAGAGCGACACTATGTCGCCTTTTTTTCTTCATTTGGTTTATTGTAGAAGTTGGGAAAAGATTAAGTAATGTGTTCTGCAAGTGGAGCTCTAGATAACGGTGTTATTTCCTGCAGAGACAAGCCCTGGCTGGAAGACGTGATGGCGGTCTGTGCTGGATGAAAGATGAGAAGCGAAGCTGAAGGGCTTCACCTAAAGATGTCACTGGTGAGTTAGTTTGTTACCTGTACACTGACATTATACACTATATATGTACAGAGTGCCTTTGTACAATGTCACCAGTGATCACTGTATTACCTGTGCACTGACACTATACACTATATACAGAGTTCCTGTGTACAATGTCACCAGTGATCACTGTATTACCTGTACACTGACACTATATACAGAGGTCCTGTGCATAATGTCAAGGGTGATCACTGTATTACCTGTACACTGGCACTATATACAGAGGTGCTGTGCATAATGTCCCCGGTGATCACTGTATTACCTGTACACTGGCACTATATACAGAGCTCCTGTGTATAATGTCACTGGTGATCACTGTATTACCTGCACACAGACACTGCATACTAATACAGATCTCCTGTGTATAATGGCACTTATGGTGATAGTGTTATTAGTGTTATACAGCGCTCGTGTTTACAATATCAGTGATGCTGATGATCAATGCATTACCTGTACACTTACACTATATACAGAGCTCCTGTGTACAATGTCACCGGTGATCACTGTATTACCTGTACATGGACACTGTATACTAAGTACAGATCTCCTGTGTGTAAAGACACTTATGGTATGGTATTGTGTGTTTTTTTATTAATGATCAGTATTATAGTATTCAGTCACCATGTGGTGGTAATATGTGGTCTGGGCATGGTGCGGTGGTATTTGTCCCTTGTATGTGCTATTATTCTGTCACTGTGGTGGTATTATGTGGTCTGGTCATGGTGTGGCTGTATTTGTTCCTTGTATGTGGTATTATAAGTCACTATGTGGTGGTAATATGTGGTCTGGACATGGTGCAGTGGTATTTGTCCCTTTGGATGTATATCCAAGAAGTATAATTTCTCCTTGTGGAGAATGACATGCTAAGCATGTCGAGATGAGGAGACTTAAAGCGGCAATGCTCCTCTGGGAAATATGCTAATTATGCAAATTGTTTCTTCAGAGATGAAGAGGACTAGAACTCTAGTGCCACCTATTGGAAGTAGCAATCCTAAAAGTCAATGTTGACCCTTTAACGAGCCTTGTTACATGACTTAGGATAAAAGCCAAGCCAGAATCTCAATTTGCAGATACTGTGTTTTGTGGTTCTGCCTCTCGTCAGTGCAAAGTGTGAGATCTGGTTTGGCTGTAAGACAGGCGTCTGACCGATATCCAAGAAGCATAATTTCTCCTTGCGGAGAATGACATGCTAAGCATGTCGAGATGAGGAGACTTAAAGCCGCAATGCTCCTCTGGGAAACATGCTAATTATGCAAATTGTCTCTTCAGAGATGAAGAGGACTAGATCCCTCCCTTTGGATGTGATATTATTGGTCATTTTAAAAATTGAAAAATAAATAAAAAACCTACCTAAAGTGCATTGGATATTTTAACAAATGTTTAATAGGTTAGAGTAGAGTAGGGCCCGGCCAAAAGAGTCTACCTTGTCGTGGTGGCAGGTTTAAAAAATCTTTTGGCCAAAACAAGAGCTGCTGGCTATGTGTGTGATCTGGAGATGGCAACTGGTAATGTGTGATTGGTCAGAAGTGGAGTTTTTCCAAGAAAGAGCAGTGGGACTGTGGACAGTTCGAGGGGTGGAGCCTCGACGAAGTCTCAAGGGGGCCCTGAAAATTTTGCCAGTATGAGGCCCCGAAATTCCTAGTGGCAGCCCTGTGTATGCGTCCGCAAGAGTATATAAGTATTGAACACAGAAATATTCTAAGTAAATACATTTCTAAAAGTGCTATTGACTTGAAATTCTCACCAGATGTTGGTAGCAACCCGTCCAATCCACACAGGAAAGAAATCAAACCATAATCAGCCATAAATTAAGTTATAATAATGAGAAATTATACAGGAAAAAAGAATTGAACACATGAAGAAAGAGAGGCCCAAAAAGCCATGGAAAGTCATGACACTGGCTGAAATCTATCAGTAATTAGAAAGAAATCTTGCCACTTTGTAAAAAATCACCATAGACCCGCCACAACCAGGTACTCCCTCCAAGATTTCAGAAGGAAGAGTGAAAAGAATTATCAAAAAAGTTGTCCAAGAGCCAAGGACCACCTGTGAAGAGGTACAAAAAAAACTGGAATCAGCAGGTACTAATGTTGCAAAGAAAACTATAAGTAATGCATGCAACCTCCATGGCCTGCATACACAGTCACCATGCAAGACATTTAAACAAGTCTGGGAAATACTGGAATATAACCTGGTCTGATGAGATCAAATTGAATTTTTTGGATGCCATAATACACACCATGTTTGGAGGTCAAAAGACACTGCATATCATCCCAAAATCAACAAACAAAAACAGTGAAGTTTGGAGGTGGGAACATCATGGCGTGAGGCTGTTTTTCAGCATATGGCACTGGCAAACTTCAAACGATTATAGAAAGGATGAATAGACAAATGTACTGAGACATTCTCAATAAAAATCCGCTGCCATTTACCAGGATGATGAAGATGAAACAAGGGTGGACATTTCAGCAAGACAAAGATATCCTAAACACACAGTCAAGAAAACTCTCAGTTGATTGCACACAAAGAAAATAAAGCTGCTAGAATGGCCCAGCCAATCACCTGGCCTGAATCCAATGCAAAATTTATGGAAAGAACTAAAGCTGAGAGTTCATAGGCACACACAAAACCTTTAGGATATAAAGAGTATATGGGTGGAAGAATGTAACTAATTTCTCCATACAGGAGGCACCTTGAAGCTGTCATCATCGCCAACAAAGGCTGTTGTACGAAGTATTAAATACATTTCAGTAAGCATGTTCAACTTAATTTATTGACATTTATGGTTTGCTTTCTTTCCTGTGTAGATTGGATGGACTCACCGACATCTGGTGAGAATTTCATGTCAATAGCACCTTTTATAAATATATTTACTTAGAAAAATGATGACGTGTTCAATACATATTTCACTCGCTGTAAATATTACCGTATTTTAGTGATTATAAGAAGCACTTTTTTCCCAAAAATTTTTTGGGAAAAAGGAAATGCATCTTATAATCCAAAGGTATCTTCCCTGTGGGACGGCGGTCACAGGAGCCAGGGTTACGGATCCAGGAGGTCGGCAGCAAGAGGACTGGGGTGATGCTACAGGCCCCATTTTCTCAGAAGATGCCAGTGAGCGGAGGTCCCCTCTCCTTACATATCCCTGTGGTGGGCATCGGCAAATTGGCCTCTGGAGGTGGCGCTGCGCAGATTGAGATCTCAGGAGACGAGATCTCCTCCATGAGGGGACCACTGCTCACCAACGTCAACATCTTCTGAGTGGATGGGGCAAGCAGCATCGCCCCATTCATACTGCTGAGGATGACCTCCTGAATCAGTGACCCTTCTGAGTAGATGGGGCCTGCCGCCGACCTCCTGAAGTAGAGTCCCTGACTCCTGTGACTCTGCTCTACCACCGCCACCCCCCCGGTAAGCTACCTTTAAAACGGATTATAAAGTGCACTACCTTTTTTGTTTAAAAATGTATTTTCATATTTTTCACCCCCAAATTAGGGGAGCATTTTATAATCTGGTGTGCCTAATGATCCTCTCTCTCTCTCTCTCTCTCTATATATATATACAGTGGGGCAAAAAAGTATTTAGTCAGTCAGCAATAGTGCAAGTTCCACCACTTAAAAAGATGAGAGGCGTCTGTAATTTACATCATAGGTAGACCTCAACTATGGGAGACAAACTGAGAAAAAAAAATCCAGAAAATCACATTGTCTGTTTTTTTTTTCATTTTATTTGCAAATTATGGTGGAAAATAAGTATTTGGTCAGAAACAAAATTTCATCTCAATACTTTGTGATATATCCTTTGTTGGCAATGACAGAGGTCAAACGTTTTCTGTAAGTCTTCACAAGGTTGCCACACACTGTTGTTGGTATGTTGGCCCATTCCTCCATGCAGATCTCCTCTAGAGCAGTGATGTTTTTGGCTTTTCGCTTGGCAACACGGACTTTCAGCTCCCTCCAAAGGTTTTCTATAGGGTTGAGATCTGGAGACTGGCTAGGCCACTCCAGGACCTTGAAATGCTTCTTACGAAGCCACTCCTTCGTTGCCCTGGCGGTGTGCTTTGGATCATTGTCATGTTGAAAGACCCAGCCACGTTTCATCTTCAATGCCCTTGCTGATGGAAGGAGGTTTGCACTCAAAATCTCACGATACATGGCCCCATTCATTCTTTCATGTACCCGGATCAGTCGTCCTGGCCCCTTTGCAGAGAAACAGCCCCAAAGCATGATGTTTCCACCACCATGCTTTACAGTAGGTATGGTGTTTGATGGATGCAACTCAGTATTCTTTTTCCTCCAAACACGACAAGTTGTGTTTCTACCAAACAGTTCCAGTTTGGTTTCATCAGACCATAGGACATTCTCCCAAAACTCCTCTGGATCATCCAAATGCTCTCTAGCAAACTTCAGACGGGCCCGGACATGTACAGGCTTAAGCAGTGGGACACGTCTGGCACTGCAGGATCTGAGTCCATGGTGGCGTAGTGTGTTACTTATGGTAGGCCTTGTTACATTGGTCCCAGCTCTCTGCAGTTCATTCACTAGGTCCCCCCGCGTGGTTCTGGGATTTTTGCTCACCGTTCTTGTGATCATTCTGACCCCACGGGGTGGGATTTTGCGTGGAGCACCAGATCGAGGGAGATTATCAGTGGTCTTGTATGTCTTCCATTTTCTAATTATTGCTCCCACAGTTGATTTCTTCACTCCAAGCTGGTTGGCTATTGCAGATTCAGTCTTCCCAGCCTGGTGCAGGGCTACAATTTTGTTTCTGGTGTCCTTTGACAGCTCTTTGGTCTTCACCATAGTGGAGTTTGGAGTCAGACTGTTTGAGGGTGTGCACAGGTGTCTTTTTATACTGATAACAAGTTTAAACAGGTGCCATTACTACAGGTAATGAGTGGAGGAAAGAAGAGACTCTTAAAGAAGAAGTTACAGGTCTGTGAGAGCCAGAAATCTTGATTGCTTGTTTCTGACCAAATACTTATTTTCCACCATAATATGCAAATAAAATGAAAAAAAAACAGACAATGTGATTTTCTGGATTTTTTTTCTCAGTTTGTCTCCCATAGTTGAGGTCTACCTATGATGTAAATTACAGATGCCTCTCATCTTTTTAAGTGGTGGAACTTGCACTATTGCTGACTGACTAAATACTTTTTTGCCCCACTGTGTATATATATATATATATATATATATATATAAAGTTGGGTTGGGAGAGAGTACATTACATTATAAGGAATAGAGTTTGGGAGAGGACATGTGTTTCTAATGAATTGGATATGAGGTCATGTAAATGTAATGAATTGAGGATGAGAGGACATGTAATTATGTTGAATTGTGGTGAAGGGTGCTTAATTATAATGAACTGTAGGGGGGGCATATAATTAAAATGAATGGGACTGAGAACATGAACTGGGGGAGCGGGAGGAGCATAAACTAGGTAGTTGAGAACACAGGAGAGTGACTAGTAATGATTTGAGGGAAAGAGTACAGTGGCTAATTGATTTATAGATTTATTTCCTGGGGAATAAGTAGCTAATTGAAATGCTGACGTTTCTGCACTCTGCCTCCCTCCGCCAGCAGAGACGCCAACTCACTCACCACCGTGGCCCCGCACTCCCGCCTCTCTTTCCTGCTGCTACTGCCCGGAGTCTGCGCACTGGTCGCAGATCCCCGAGCACTGTGCTTAGGACATACATGCAGTGCCGCCCTCTTAAAGGGCCAGTGTGCCATCCTAAAGTGTCCCCTGCCAATAGCTGCCTGCCTATCAGCCTTCGCCTCTGCTCCTGTACTGTATCGTCCAGAAAATAACAAGCAGTTCTTTCTGGGGGTGGATGATTCTTCCTCTAGAACCGGAGCCATTCTTACCCACAAGACATCTTCTGGACGCATGGTAATCTGCGGTTTCTTTTTCAAAATCTTCTCTGCTCCAGAACGCAACTACTAGATAGGCGATCGAGAACTGTTAGCCATAAAACTAGTTCTGGAAGAGTGTCGACTTGCTGGAAGGAGCAATGTATATTGTGGTTATCTACACTGACCACAAGATTCTAGCCTATCTGCGGTCCACATAGCAGCTTAATCCCTGACAAGCCATGTTTTCTCTGTTCCTAGCCCGCTTCAACTTTACTCTCTATTTACAGCAGACTGATACTATCTAGATATTACCTGTCTTCTGATCAGGAGAAGGAGCCTCTACACATCATTGAGCCCTCCAAAATTATTAAGGTCACTCTGTTGGATCTGTCTCCACTATAGTTGAGCGAAACGGGTCGGTCATATTCAAAAGTCGGCGACTTTCGCTGAAGTCGGCTTTCATGAAACGAAACCCCACCACAGCGTGAGGTCGGCCACGAGGTTGGCGACCAGAGTGCCAAAGTCGCGTTTGAAAAGATGATTCCAGCGCACTTTTTCAGCCATTGATGGAGGACGAACACTGTGGGCAACACGATGACATAGGCATCGGTCACCACCATCTTTGAGAAGGACATGCAAGTGATTGGCTGGCTTTGTGTGGCGTCACAGGGGCTATAAAAGGGCGTGAACGCCGACCGCCATCTTACTTATGCCGATCTTAGCATAGGGAGGGAGAGGTTGCTGCTGCTGATTCAGAATAAGGGAGAGCGTTAGGCAGGGAAGAAGAACCAAAATACTGCTTCTGCTGTTAGCGATTTCCACTTACAACACAACAGTTTGTGTGCAGTGACAGGGGAGGCTCTATTTTTGTGCATCAGCTCTGTTGGTTATTATGCTGCCTTATAAGGCTCCCTGATAGCTGCATTGCTGTTTGCACACTGCTGTGCAAACTGCTTTTTTAAAAGCAAAAATACTTTTCTTCCTCTTTTCTGCACAGTTATCAAGCATTCATTTTTCCACCCTTTTGTGTGTTGCAGTCCTGCTTATTAGGCTGCCTGCGTCCATACTTGGACAGAGTGCATCATTGTCAGCGTCCTTAAATCTATAGTGAGATTCAAATTCTCACCAATCCTATAGACACCATCCACCTTGTCATACACCATCCAATTTCAGCCTGTTACATTGAGGTGTAATCTCTCCTAGGCCTGAGACAATAGTTCAGTGTCCTCAAATCTATACTGAGAGTCAAATTCTCACCAATCCTATAGACACCCTCTACCTTGTCATACACCATCCAATTTCAGCCTGTTACATTGAGGTGTAATCTCTACTGGGCCTGAGACAATAGTTCTGCGTCCTCAAATCTATAGTGAGATTCAAATTCTCACCAATCCTATAGACACCCTCCACCTTGTCATACACCATCCAATTTCAGCCTGTTACATTGAGGTGTAATCTCTCCTGGGCCTGAGACAATAATTCTGCATCCTCAAATCTATAGTGAAATTCAAATTCTCACCAATCCTATAGACACCCTCCATCTTGTCATACACCATGCAATTTCAGCCTGTCATTGAGGTGTAATCTCTCCTGGGCCTGAGACAATAGTTCTGCGCCCTCAAATCTATAGTGAGATTCAAATTCTCACCAATCCTATAGACACCCTTTACCTTGTCATACACCATCCAATTTTAGCCTGTTACATAGAGGTGTAATCTCTCCTGGCCCTGAGACAATAGTTCTGCATCCTCAAATCTATAGTGAGATTCAAATTCTCACCAATCTTATAGACACCCTCCACCTTGTCGTACACCATCCAATTTCAGCCTGTTACATTGAGGTGTAATCTCTCCTGGGCCTGATACAATAGTTCAGCGTCCTCAAATCTATAGTGAGATTCAAATTCTCACCAATCCTATAGACACCCTCCACCTTGTCATACACCATCCTATTTCAGACTGTTAGGCTAGTTTCACACTAGCGTTTCTGCTGTCTGCACATGGCTGCTTATAAGCCCTGCCCCCTGCCGCGCCCCCTCCTGACATCACCGCCTATTATCGCACATGGCTGCATGCGATCTGCTCACCCTATCTTTAATATAGGGTGCGCAGACCATGCGCTGACCGTGCGCTAGTAGGATTTTTGAGTGCGCTGAGCACTTTTGAAGGTGCGCCGAGCACGCCAAAATGCAACATGCTGCGTTCGGCGCACACCGGCGCACCTACAAAAGTGCGCAGCGCACTCAAAAATCCTAGTAGCGCACGGTCAGCGCACGGTTTGCGCACCCTATATTAAAGATAGGGTGCACATATCGCATGCGACCATGTGCGATAATAGGCGATGATGTCAGGAGGGGGTGCGGCAGGGGGCAGGGATTATCGGCGGCCATGCGCAGACGGCAGAAACGCTAGTGTGAAACTAGCCTTTCATTGAGGTGTATTCTCTCCTGGGCCTGAGACAATAGTTCTGCGTCCTCAAATCTATAGTGAGATTCAAATTCTCACCAATCCTATAGACACCCTCCACCTTGTCATACACCATCCAATTTCAGCCTGTTACATTGAGGTGTAATCTCTACTGGGCCTGAGATAATAGTTCTGCGTCCTCAAATCTATAGTGAGATTCAAATTCTCACCAATCCTATAGACACCCTCCACCTTGTCATACACCATCCAATTTCAGCCTGTTACATTGAGGTGTAATCTCTCCTGGGCCTGAGACAATAGATCAACGTCCTCAAATCTATAGTGAGATTCAAATTCTCACCAATCCTATAGACACCCTCCACCTTGTCATACACCATCCAATTTCAGCCTATTACATTGAGGTGTAATCTCTCCCGGGCCTGAGACAATAGTTCTGTGCCCTCAAATCTATAGTGAGATTCAAATTCTCACCAGTCCTATAGACACCCTCCACCTTGTCATACACCATCCAATTTCAGCCTGTTACATTGAGGTGTAATCTCTCCTGTGCCTGAGACAATTGTTCTGCATCCTCAAATCTATAGTGAGATTCAAATTCTCACCAATCCTATAGACACCCTCCACCTTGTCATACACCATCCAATTTCAGCCTGTTACATTGAGGTGTAATCTCTCCTGGGCCTGAGACAATAGTTCTGCGTCCTCAAATCTATAGTGAGATTCAAATTCTCACCAATCCTATAGACACCCTTAACCTTGTCATACACCATTCAATTTCAGCCTGTTACATTGAGGTGTAATCTCTACTGGGCCTGAGACAATAGTTCTGCGTCCTCAAATCTATAGTGAGATTCAAATTCTCACCAATAGTAGATACAACTTCTACCTTGTTTTACAGTACCACATAGCTGGTGGTATTTTGGGTACATTTTCACAAAAGTGAGGAAGTATGGTGGAAGACGCCATGGAAGTGGGCGGGGGTTGCCAGCTGGTCCCGATGGTGGTGGTGGTGGTGTTGCATCTGTTGGTAGTGTCAAAAGCACAATTGCACCTAAGGCAGGAGGTCTTGAGCCTGCGTCATCGTCTGGCTCCACAAGGCCTCGAAGGCTCTCTTTTCTGGTAGTAGGTAAACCACTTTTAAAGCCAGAGCTTCAGGAACAAGTTTTGGCTTACATTGCTGACACAGCCTCCAGCTCTCTCGCCTCCTCTTCTGAAGTTTCAAAAAATAAAAGCACTGAGTCGTCAGTGGAGGCTCCTGGTCAGGAACAACACCTTTCCTTGTGTCCTTCACCCCTACCAAAAGAGAAGGATGTGGCAGGCCACACTACCGATTACTCCATGGAGCTCTTTTCACATACCATGCCTGGGTTAGTAAATCAAATCGTGAATTCCCCAGTCCAAGATGAATCTGACATGGAGTGCACTGATGCACAGCCACTGCTAGATTTTTCTGCTGGTTCATTCACTCAGAGCACTACATTGTCCTCGCAGTGTACTGAGGCAGAATCAGACCCCGATGAAACTCAGGTGCCCCTTCCCGCATACTATACCACCTTACACGGTGACACAGAGAAAGGTGCACATGAAATTGAAGAGGAGGTGATGGATCACCCAGTTGTTGACCCAGATTGGCATCCATTGGGGAAGAGGGTGCCACTGCCAATAGCTCAGAAGAAGAGGAGGAGGATCCGCAGCAGGCAACGACATCACAACAGCTGTTATCTGCCATGACCGTAGCAGTCCAAAATCGTGTTACAAAAACCAAAAGAATTGCAGGACAGCTTGGCCAGATGGCCAAATTAGCACAGCGTGCAAGGTCTCAAAATGTCTTCCATAGTAGGAAGAGTGCAGTGTGGCACTTTTTTTTAACAAAATCCTAATGATCAGGCAAAAGTTATCTATAAGAAGTGCGCAAAGACCTTTAGCCGAGGGAAAAGTCTGACAAATTTGAATACCAGTTGAATGCTTAGACATTTAACGACCATGCACTTGCAAGCGTGGACGGACTACCAAACCTCACGTACCACATGTGCACCTACTTCAAATTGAGGTAGTCAGCAACGCTACATCGCTTCCCCCACTGTAAGCCCACCAGTTAGCACACCACCAGAAGCAAATGTCGAGGTGTCGTCGCAAGGGCAAAGCAGTCATGGAATCACAATGTTATTGCTACAAAAGACTGAATCTAGGCCATCAGCAACACCACCAACACCATCACTAACCCTCTCTCAGTCTGCCATGTCCACCGCTAGTTCCACCATATGCAGCCCTCAAGTCCAGCTCACCCTACCAGAGACTCTAAGTAGGATAAGAAAGTACTCATCCTCTCATCCGCGTACACTGGCTTTGAACGCCCACATTGCCAAACTAATCTAATTAGAGATGATGACCTACCGGTCGGTTGAAAGCAAAGCTTTCCGTGAGCTCATGGCCTACGCAGTACCACGCTATGACCTACCCAGTCGGCACTTCTTTTCGCGAAAAGCCATCCCAGCCCTCCACCTGCATGTGAATGACCGCATTGTCCATGCACTCAAGCAATCAGTGAGTGGAAAGGTGCACCTCACAACAAATGCATGGTCCAGTAGGCATGGCCATGGCCGTTACGTGTCCATCACTGCGCACTGGGTTAATGTGGTGGATGCAGGGTCCACAGGGGACAGCGGCAGTGGGACAGTGCTGCCTAGCCCACGGTATAGGAAACAGTTGGCTGTAGGCGTTCGACCCTCCTCCTCCAGAAGCGAAAGCTCGTCTACAGAGCGCAGTCGCACGAGCACTCCATCCGCAGCTGCCAGTGTTGCACACGAGTTGTCCCACTATCGAACAGCTATTGGTAAGCGTCAGCAGGCTGTGTTGAAGATGATGTGTTTGGGTGACAACAGACACACTGCAGAGGTACTGGCCGACTACTTGCAGCGACAAGCTGAGTCATGGCTGGGTAGTCTACATCTTGAGGCAGGCAAGGTAGTTAGTGATAACGGCCGGAATTTTGTGGCAACTATAACCCTTTCAAAACTCAGACACATACCTTGCCTGGCTCACACCTTGAACCTGTTGGTGCAGTGCTTCCTCAATAATTATCTGGAGTTAACACCCCTGCTCCATAAGGTGCGAAGACTGTGCTCGCACATCTGCCGGTCGCCCGTACACTCCAGTCGCATGCAGAAGCTGCAGCGATTGCTCCACCTTTCCAAGCACCGCCTAATTATCGACGTTGCAACAAGGTGGAACTCCACCCTGCACATGGTTCAGAGGCTGTGCGAACAGAGGCAGGCTGTAATTCATTTGTGGGAGGATACACGGGCAGGCAGTTTACAGGCAGACATGGAGTTGTCTGGTGTGCAGTGGTCGAAGTTGAAAGACCTCTGTAAAGTCCTTCAGTGTTTTGAGGCATGCACACGGCTGGTAAGCACAGATGACGCCATCCTAAGCATGAGCATCCCACTTATGCGTCTGCTCATGCAAACTTTGACGCATATTAAGTAGCAGGCATCTGCAGCCGAGGAGGAAGAGGAGGAGGGAAGCCTTGATGACAGTCAGCCATTGTCTGCTCAGGGATGTCTCGTGGACAAGGTGGAGGAAGAAGAGGAAGAGGAGGAGGATGATGGGGATGATTATTTTGGGGAGGAGGATGCTTCTCAGGGGGCAAGAAAAAATGTTGGCGTGGCAAGGTCAGGTTGAGGGTTTGTGCGTGACTGGAGGGATGTTAATTTGCCAGAAAGTGCTCCTCCACCCAGCACTCGCAGTGCATCATTGACACTTGGAACATTGGCCCACATGTCTGATTATGCCTTCCAGATCCTAAAAAGGGACCCCAGCATTGCCAAAATGATGAACGATGACGGCTAATGGTTGGCCAGCATGCTGGATCCACGCTATAAAGGCAAATTCCAAAACATCATGCCACAGGAGAACCTAGAGCTAATATTAGCTAACAAACAAGCAACTCTGGTAAACCGTTTGTTTGAGGCATTCCCAGCACACAGCGGCGGTGATGTTTTTCCAATGAGCCGTAGGGGGCAACATGGAAGAGGTGTTCGTGGTGCACACAGCCGAAGTGGCGTTGGACACAGGGGTTTCATGACCATGTTGTGGACTGATTTTTCAAGTACCGCTCACACGACTGGTAATACTGCATCGATCAAAAGTGACAGGAGACAGCAGTTGTTAGCTATGGTAACAAACTACTTCTCCCATATCGATGTAATCCCTCACCGGTCATTCCCCTTTGACTATTGGGCCTGTAAACTTGACACCTGGCCTGAATTGGCACAATATGCCTTGCAGGAGCTCGCTTGCCCTGCTGTTAGTGTGTTTTCTGAACGAGTCTTCAGTGCTGCTGGATCATTACTGACAGAAAAAAGGACCCAACTGTCGACCCAAAATGTTGATGATCTAACCTTCATTAAAATGAACCATGCATGGGTTTCAAAGGATTTTTTCCCACCCTCCCCTGCTGACACGTAGGTTGCCTGAAAAATGGCTTGCATTTGTCCTCCTCTTCCACGGACTTCTCCAATTACTCCATTTGCAGCTGCTGAATGTCCAACATCAACATATGCCATTTTTTCCACCTCCCTAACTGGGCTGCCTCCCCCCACAGGGCCGGGGTCACCACCTGGCGCACGCACCCGTGCGAGTGCCGTTGCCCTGGACAGGTGGGTGGGCACACTCTTTGGCAATGGCACTGGCACAAGGTCTCTCATAGTAGAAGCAAGTGTCTCTGACGGTGGGGGGCACACCCACCGTCAGACACACCGGCGTACTATGAGGGGCCCAGTGCCAGTACCGCCGCCCACGAGTGGGCCCCCCCTGCTTGCTCAGGGCACCAGCACTTGCAATACTTACCTCTCCCTGCTCCACCACTGTGTAGTCTGGCCTGTTAAATACTTCACTGGGACTGCCAATACAAATTTGGTGAAATGATAGATGATGGTTAAGACGTAGCTATGCCCTGTCCTGCTGGGCTCTATCTTCAGATGATCATTGGCTTCCATTTGTTATGGACGTCGACTCACAATGAGATGCAGTGGTGGTTTATCATCAGCTTTCATGGTTTTCCGACTCACAGACGTGTGACATTCCTGCCCACATTTTTAAATGTGTCCTCTCGTGCCAATCTAATAGAATCACCTACGGCCTGTGGCTTGTGTCTTTTGCTCTCCAAAGTTACCTGACAGATACTGATAGGCAGTGAGGACAATGTCTACATCTGCCCCTGTGATCACAATTTGATGGAGATGAGTAACGGTGATGGGTTCCACGGTACTGCGATACAGCAAACCTTTCTTCACAAGAACTGTTTTCGCTGTCTCCACAGACAGAGAAATTGAGGGTCAGCATCACCTCTGAGAATTCTCCCGGGAGTTTTTACCGTGATTAGCAATTCTAAAATCTCTGTAATCAGTCGATTTTCCGTCTGTAGTTGTATCCATCTCGTTTCCTCTTGCGGAGAGTCTGGACTGTCTTACTGAGACTGAAATATATATGAAGATTGAAAAATACCCCAACAGTGTATACTGGTGTATGCTTTTAATACATAACCCTTTTTCTACTTTTTAGATTCTTGTCTAATCCATACTGAGGCTGTGAGTGTCTTTGTCGGACTCCGGAAATATGCACGCAG
Organism: Dendrobates tinctorius; assembly: GCF_039654945.1. Taxonomy (NCBI): domain Eukaryota; kingdom Metazoa; phylum Chordata; class Amphibia; order Anura; family Dendrobatidae; genus Dendrobates; species Dendrobates tinctorius. The sequence goes on along the minus strand of NW_027361675.1, from coordinate 21,064,429 downwards.
ATTTTTAATGTTTAAACTATGCTATATATACCTGCTATCCAGTGTTACTGTACCCTTTCTGAACTTTCTACAATCATGTCGAATCCATACTGGGCCTGAGACCCTCTGAGTCTGCCTCCTGATATATAGACAAAGGTTTTTAATGTTTAAACTATGCTCTATTTACCTGTTATCGGGTGATACTGTACCCTTTCTCAACTTTCTACAATCTTGTCGAATCCATACTGGGCCAGAGAACGTCTGAGTCTGCCTCCTGATTAAAGATGAGCGGTGTTCGAGTCGACCTGTTCGCCAAGTTAAAATTCCAGCTGTCGAACTCGAACACTTTGCTTAAAATTCGGCTGTTCGAGGTTCCGTTCGAGAACGGTTCGTTCACCAAAAGCGAAGCTAAATTTTCACATTAATAATGGTTTTCAATGTTAATAGACTGTTTCATAATTAGAACTGCAAGGAAAAAAAGCGCAATAGGGTCTTATCTGAGAAAATCAAGATATCAAATAGTAGTATATACTCACCGTATACAGGAGAGTAACAGGCATAAAGAAATGCGGTCAGCTTGCTGCACATCCAAATGACCACGCTGTGGCCATAAATCTTCAGATTCACTAATAGGACTTTTATGGATCAAAACGTGCGCTGCCAGACCATCAATCCTCACAGGTGGTATATTTAATATATTTATTTCCCTGGGAAATAAATATATTAAATATACCACCTGTGAGGATTGATGGTCTGGCAGCGCACGTTTTGATCCATAAAAGTCCTATTAGTGAATCAATAGACTGTTTCATGGCATAGTAGCAGTGTGTGGTAGCAAGTGGTGTAGTACACCTGTCAAGGAGCTACACCGTGTGTGTTACTAATTATTTTTTACCGCATCTTGTCCAGAAAATCCTTTTGGGCCTTGTAGCACTGTCTGCTACTCAGCAGAGGAGCCCCCCCCCCAGTGAACCAAGCTATGCCGCCTGTTTATGTAAGAACTGCGTGCTACTCAGCAGAGGAGCCCAGCTGTTAAACAAGCTACAGCACCTGTGGTTTGGACACTTAATTTTTTCATTTTTTCTGGAATGCCGGTTAAGCCTAATTCTGGAATTCCGGTTGACCTGGACTTACTGGGAAATCCTCATTCGCGGGGAAGAATTGTAATCCCAGATCCCCATCACTAATGAGGTTCAGTGGGTTATCTGTACCTGTAAGCGACACTCACTGGACCTTTCAGTGTAGAGCGCATGCAGTCCCGGACATGTAAGGGCATGACAGACCTGTTATTGATCGATCTCGCGTGCCAGAGCCTCTCGTGTAAATCTAGTAAGCTTGATGCGCACCGCGGGGGCATGCCGGAGTCTCATTCGTTAACGGAATTAAGCTGACAAATCGCTAGCACAACTAAAAACGGACATCCACCACTACCCACAGAATCAACAAAGCTTGCAATCTGTCAATCTTTTCTGTAGCTGGCATGGTTGAGGTTTCCCGGGTGGAGTCGAATTAAGCCGCAGGCTCCACTCCTGGTGGTGCCCTTCTGGACATTCCTTTAAGGTTCAGCTTTGCAACCATACTGCCCCCGGAAACCAAACACTTTGCCTTCATGGACGCTGTTCGGAGGTTCGTGGGAATAACACCGCCCGATCAGAAGTTGGCCTAATTTATGGTGGGAAGTCCGACGGTATATGATCGACTTCGATTTCAGATTTTTACTGTTTTTTGGTATTTTACATTTTTATTCCAGCCTTTCTTGACTTCATAAGGGCATGACATGCCTATATCTGTGTCTCCTCCTCCTCCTTTTACTCCTCCACCTCTTTTCTACATTATATGTAGTTGCCGTTTTCCATATGTTATTTTTGTATTCTGAGCATTTTGTCTGCTTTGGGACACCCTTTAAGGTGTTTTGTAATTGTTTTCTATGTGTTTGTATGTGTTTCTGTTTGCCTGCCATTGTTTTCAATGGTGTTCCACGTTGTTCGTCGAACGTTCGACAAACATTCGACGTGCTTGCATCGTGTTCGACGAACCAAAACGAACTGGAACACTAGCGGGGTGGCTCAACTCTACTCCTGAATATATAGACGTACATTTTTAATGTTTAAACTATGCTATATATACCTGGTATCTGGTGATACTGTACCTTTTCTGCCAGGAAGTCCTCCTCCACCCACCACTCTAAGTGTATCATTGACACGTGGAACATTGTCCCACATGTGTGATTATTTCTTGCGGATCTTCTTGTTACATTGTGGTGTGATCCATCCTGAGCGTGTGACAGTCTGTGGGTTACTCCTGCAATTTAGATGTACATTTAAAAATTACCCCAACACTAGTGTATACAGCTCTACGCTTGTGATACATTACCCATGTTCTGCTTTTTATATTCTGGTCTAATCCAAACTGACCAAGTGAGAGTTATTTTCTGACTGTGGAAATATATACTGAGATTGACAACAATGACCTCTACACTGTGTACAGCTGAACGCTTCAGATCCATTACCGTTTTACGGCTTTTTATATTGTGTTGTAATACATACTGAGCCTGAGAGCGTCTGTGTCTGCCTCCTGAAATATATACGGAGATTTAGAATGTTTAAACTACACTATAAAGTGTACACCTGCTATCTGATGATACTGTACACTTTTTCTACTTTTTATATTCTTGTCTAATCCATACTGAGCCTGTGAGCGTCTCTGCGTGACTGATGGTATATATAGGGAGATTGACAATCATCCTTTGACTGTATAGAGCTGTACGCTTCTGATACAGTACCATATATCTGATGTTATTTTGGGTTCATGTTCTGCAACATTTTGAAGTTTGGTGGAAGAGGCCGTAGGCGTGGGGGGGCCAGCTGGTGCTGATGGTGGTGGTGCATCTGCTGATAGTGGCAAAAGCACAATAGAAGCTAAGGCAGGAGGTGTTGAGCCTGCGTCATGGTCTGGCTCCGGAACGCCTGGAAGGCTACCTTTTCTGGGAGTAGGCTAACCGCTTTTAAAGCCGGAGCATCAGGAACTGGTTTTGGTTTACATTGCCGAAACAGACTCCAGCAAATATGCCCTCCTCTTCTGAAGTTTTAAAAAAAGGAAGCACTGAGTTGTCAAGTGCTGGCTCCTGGTCAGGAAGAACCCCTTTCCTTGTGTCCTTCACCCCACCAAAAGTGACTGATGCAGCAGGTCACACTTCACATTAGTCCATGTAGCTCTTTCTATCATACTATGCCTGGGTTATCAAGTCAAATCGTGAATTCCCCAGTCCAAGATGAATCTGACATGGAGTGTGGGTGGCCAGCCAGGGCAGTGTCGCTTCTCTGGGACAGATGTTGTGGTGCAGCTAAGATGTAGAAGTCCTGCACAGGTAGGGCCGTAGTCGCAGGGCAGATGAAAGAGTTGGTAGATGGTGTGCAGTGCAGGATGTAGCAGAGCCGTGCGCCAGGCGCAGGAGAAAGATGACAGACACAGTTGTGCAGTTCCTTTACCTGTACTTGGTAAGTGCCATCCAGGACCCAGAGTACAGATGGAGAAGGAGTTGGTCAGCCTGGAGTCAAATTTGGAATTCTCTCTCTGCAGATGGGTAGTGTGGCCTCCGTTCTAGCGCTTATCTGAGGTACTCGCAGTACTGAGTTCACTGAAGTTCCCCCTGTTGACTCTCTTTTGAAACTTTCTCGTATGGCAGGCAGCCATAGCCTTTTCCTTCTGGCTCACACATGTCGCTGCTGGGGCCTCCAAGCCTTAGTTTGGAACAGAGCATTTACAGCTGCTACTTCCTCCGGTTTCTGCTGCAGGACCGTCAGTGTCCCTACAAACTCGGAGACCGGAATCCGGACCATGTGCTCCAGCTTGGAGTGAGCCTTAACTCTGCTCATCCTCCAGCTCCCCTTCTCACATCCACACACTTCCCCTTCCCTGCACAGAGTGCCCTAACTTACCTCCTCCCGACCACAAAGAGCAGCTCCTCAGCAGTCAGGTTCAGAGGTCTCCCTGCTGGCCTGGAGTGGGAAATGTGTTGTGTGTTGGTTGAACTGCTAGAGAGATCCTTCGTTGCTCCCAAGCATGACATCACACTCCCTAGGAGGAAGGTAATGACACTGTGGTGACCGTACTCCTGGGGGCGCCACAAGTGCACTGATGCCCAGCCACTGCTCGATGATTCTGCTGGTACATTGACCCAGACCACTACATTCCCCTCGCATTCTACACAGCCTGAATCTGCCCCTGATGTAATTCAGGTTACCCTTCCTATATACTGTTCCACCTTACATGGTGACAAAGAGGAAGCTGCAGATGAAAGTTCAGGTTCGGCCCACCCGCCGTCAGACACACCACCGTACTATCAGGGGGCCCTGTGCCAGTGCCGTCGCCAACGAGTGGGCCACCCCTGCTTACTCAGGATCACAGCACTTGCAAGGTTGAAATACTTACCTCTCCCTGCTCCACCGCCATGACGTCTTCCGCGTTTCCTGACAGTGATATTCTGATCAGAGAGCGCAATGACATCACGTCTGTACGCCCAGACTAGTACAGGGATTCCCTAGCGAGGAGAATTATTTGAGGAGACTTATTTAATTGTTTTCAATGTTGGGACAGCAATTTTTAGGGAGCACTATACTCTGGAGAATGATATATGGGGCCCACCATACACTGGAGCATTCCAAAGGTGGACATCAGACACTGGAGCAGCATTTACAGGGCCCATTATACACTAGAGCATTAGAAATGGGGCCCATTATACAGTCATGGCCAAAAGTATTGACACCCCTGCAATTCTGTCAGATAATATTCAGTTTCTTCCTGAAAATGATTGCAAACACAAATTCTTTGGTATTATTATCTTCATTTAATTTGTCTTAAATGAAAAAACACAAAAGAGAATGAAGCAAAAAGCAAAACATTGATCATTTCACACAAAACTCCAAAAATGGGCCGGACAAAAGTATTGGCACCCTCAGCCTAATACTTGGTTGCACAACCTTTAGCCAAAATAACTGCGACCAACTGCTTCCGGTAACCATCAATGAGTTTCTTACAATGCTCTGCTGGAATTTTAGACCATTCTTCTTTGGCAAACTACTCCAGGTCCCTGATATTTGAAGGGTGCCTTCTCCAAACTGCCATTTTTAGATCTCTCCACAGGTGTTCTATGGGATTCAGGTCTGGACTCATTTCTGGCCACCTTAGAAGTCTCCAGTGCTTTCTCTCAAACCATTTTCTAGTGCTTTTTGAAGTGTGTTTTGGGTTATTGTCCTGCCGGAAGACCCATGACCTCTGAGGTTGACCCAGCTTTCTCACACTGGGCCCTATATTATGCTGCAAAATTTGTTGGTAGTCTTCTGACTTCATAATGCCAAGCACACGGTCAAGCAGTCCAGTGCTAGAGGCAGCAAAGCAACCCCAAAACATCAGGGAACCTCCACCATGTTTGACTGTAGGGACCGTGTACTTTTCTTTGAATGCCTCTTTTTTCTCCTGTAAACTCTATGTTCATGCTTTTGCCCTAAAAGCTCTACTTTTGTCTCATCTGACCAGAGAACATTCTTCCAAAATGTTTTAGGCTTTTTCAGGTAAGTTTTGGCAAACTCCAGCCTGGCTTTTTTATGTCTCGGGGTAAGAAGTGGAGTCTTCCTGGGTCTCCTACCATACAGTCCCTTTTCATTCAGATGCCGACGGATAGTATGGGTTGACACCGTTGTACCCTCGGACTGCAGGGCAGCTTGAACTTATTTGGATGTTAGTGGAGGTTCTTTATCCAACATCCGCACAATCTTGCATTGAAATCTCTTGTCAATTTTTCTTTTCCGTCCACATCTAGGGAGGTTAGCCACAGTGCCATGGGCTTTAAACTTCTTGATGACACTGCGCATGGTAGACACAGGAACATTCAGGCCTTTGGAGATGGACTTGTAGCCTTGATATTGCTCATGCTTCCTCACAATTTGGTTTCTCAAGTCCTCAGACAGTTCTTTGGTCTTCTTTCTTTTCTCCATGCTCAATGTGGTACACACAAGGACACAGGACAGAGGTTGAGTCAACTTTAATCCATGTCAACTGGCTGCAAGTGTGATTTAGTTATTGCCAACACCTGTTAGGTGCCACAGGTAAGTTACAGGTGCTGTTAATTACACAAATTAGAGAAGCATCACATGATTTTTCGAACAGTGCCAATACTTTTGTCCACCCTCTTTGTTATGTTTGGTGTGGAATTATATCCAATTTGGCTTTAGGACAATTCTTTTTGTGTTTTTTAATTTAAGACAAATTAAATGAAGATAATGATACCAAAGATTTTGTGTTTGCAATCATTTTCAGGAAGAAACTGAGTATTATCTGACAGAATTGCAGGGGTGTCAATACTTTTGGCCATGACTGTATATGGAGCATTATTTGGGCCCATAAGACAGTGCAGCTTCATCCATGGGGACCAACATATACTGTAGCATTATGTGGAGCTCATAATATACTGTTTCAAACATTATATGGGACCAATGATTCTGTATGGAGAAATAGATGGGCCTCGTCATGAGATGTAAAAAGTGAGGTATTTTTCATTGTACTATACCGCTATTTCTCTGCCGTATCGGAGCATGATGAGTTGTGGTATGTGTTAAAGGGGCGCTCTTTCGCCCAGGGCACATGAAAACCTGCAGCCAGCCCTCCCCCCCCCACAACTTTAGCCAAATAACCCCCATTTTTCAGTGCGTAACTTGTATTATGAAGTTAATTAAGGTTGACAAGCTTAAGTAAGAAGAATTGATGCTTTTGGCATTCAAATGGGCACTGTAGGTGTGTTTCCTGTCCTCCTCTCACTGACGACTTTTATTCCCCATTGACTTACATTGGGTTTCGTGTTTCGGGACGACCCCGACTTTTCCCTATAATCGGACGATCTTATGGGCCCAAATAATGCTCCAAACATAATGGGCCCCATTTCTAATGCTCTAGTGTATAATGGGCCCTGTAAATGCTGCTCCAGTGTCTGATGTCCACCTTTGGAATGTTCCAGTGTATGGTGGGCCCCATCTATCATTCTCCAGAGTATAGTGCTCCCCAAAAATTGCTGTCCCAACATTGAAAACAATCAAATAAGTCTCCTCGCTAGGGAATCCCTGTACTTGTCTGGATTCCTCGTCGTCCCCATCTTCCATCTCACTGCACAGTATTTCAACTTTGCAAGTGCTGTGATCCTGGGCAAGCAGGGGGGGCCCACTCGTTGGCGACGGCACTGGCACAGGGCCCCTGATAGTACGGTGGTGTGTCTGATGGCGGGTGGGCCAAACCTGCACTTTCATCTGCAGCTTCCTCTTTGTCACCGTGTAAGATGGAACTGTATATGGGAAGGGTAACCTGAGTTTCATCAGGGTCAGATTCAGGTCGTGTAGCGTGCGAGGGGAATGTAGTGGTCTGGGTCAATGTACCAGCAGATTCATCGAGCAGTGGCTGGGCATCAGTGCACTTGTGTCGTCCCCAGGAGTACGGTCGCCACAGTGGCATTACCTTCTTCCTAGGGAGTGTGATGTCATGCTTGGGAGCAACGAAGGATCTCTCTAGCAGGTTAACTGATTGGGCGGCGTTATTCCCACGAGTCATGACCCTCCAAACAGCGTTCATGAAGGTAAAGTGTTTGTTTTACGTGGGCAGTATGGTTGCAAAGCTGAACCTTAAAGGAATGTCCAGAAGGGCACCACCAGGAGTGGAGCCTACGGTTAAATTCAAGTCCACCTGGGAAACCTCAACCATGCCAGCTACAGAACAGATGCACACATTGCAAGCTTAATTCCGTTAACGAACGAGACTTCGTCATGCCCCGCTGTCCGAGTCCGGCTTACCAGAGGGACACGTGAGGCTCTGGCACATGAGATTGGCCAATAACTGGTGTGTCATGCCCTTACATGTCCGTGGCTGCATGTGCGCTACACTGAAAAGGCCAGCGTTTGTTGCTTACAGGTGCAGATAACCCACTGAACAACGTTAGTGATGGGGATCACTGATTACAATTATTACCCGCGAACAATGATTTCCCAGTAAGTGCAGGTCAACCGCAGTTACGGAATTAGGCCTAACCGTCATTCCTGAAAAAATGAAAAACTTACGTGTGCAAACCACAGGTGCTGTAGCTTGCTTAACAGCTCGCCAGCCGTTCTCACGCCCATTATGGATTACACGTGATTGCACAAAGGTGAGAAAGGGTACCGTATCCCCAGATAACATGTATGGATAGCGTACACATTCAAAATAAATGTCTATACATCAGGAGGCAGGCTCAGACGGTGTTAGGCCCAGTATGGATTGCACATGATTGCACAAAGGTTAGAAAGGGTACCGTTTCCCCAGATAAAATGTATGGATAGCGTACACATTCAAAATATATGTCTCAGGAGGCAGGCTCAGACGGTGTTAGGCCCAGTATTGATTGCACGTGATTGCACAAAGGTTAGAAAGGGTACCGTTTCCCCGGATAACATGTATGGATAGCGTACACATTCAAAATATATGTCTCAGGAGGCAGGCTCAGACGGTGTTAGGCCCAGTATGGATTGCACGTGATTGCACAAAGGTTAGAAAGGGTACCGTATCCCCGGATAACATGTATGGATAGCGTACACATTCAAAATATATGTCTCAGGAGGCAGGCTCAGACGGTGTTAGGCCCAGTATGGATTGCACGTGACAGCACAAAGGTTAGAAAGGGTACCGTATCCACGGATAACATGTATGGATAGCGTACACATTCAAAATATATGTCTCAGGAGGCAGGCTAAGACGGTGTTAGGCCCAGTATGGATTGCACGTGATTGCACAAAGGTTAGAAAGGGTACCGTATCCCCGGATAACATGTATGGATAGCGTACACATTCAAAATATATGTCTCAGGAGGCAGGCTCAGACGGTGTTAGGCCCAGTATGGATTGCATGTGATTGCACAAAGGTTAGAAAGGGTACCGTTTCCCCGGATAACATGTATGGATAGCGTACACATTCAAAATATATGTCTCAGGAGGCAGGCTCAGACGGTGTTAGGCCCAGTATGGATTGCACGTGGTTGCACAAAGGTTAGAAAGGGTACAGTTTCCCCGGATAACATGTATGGATAGCGTACACATTCAAAATATATGTCTATACATCAGGAGGCAGGCTCAGACGGTGTCAGGCACAGTATGGATTTGACGGCCCAGACTACACAGCGGAGGAGCAGGGAGAGGTAAAGATTGCAAATGCTGGGGCCCTGCCCAAGCAAGGGGGGCCCACTCGTGGGCGTCGGTACTGGCATTGGGCCCCTCATAGTACGGCGGTGTGTCTGACGGCGGGTGTGCACCACCACCGTCAGAGACACTTGATTGCACTATGAAGGACCCTGTACCAGTGCCCGCGCCCAAGAGTCGGCCTACCCACCTGTCCAGGGCAACGGCACTCGCACAGTGTCGTGCGCTAGGTGGTGACCCCGGCCATGGGGGGGAGGCAGCACAGTTAGGGAGTTTTAGAAAGTGGCATATGTTGATGTTGGACATTCAGCTGATGCAAAAGGTGAAATAGGTCAAGTCCTAGGAAGAGGTGGACCAAAGCAAGCCATTTTTCTGTCACCCTATGTGTCATCAGAGGAAGGTGGGACAAAATCCTTGGAAACCCATGCGTGGTTTCATTTTAATGAAGGTTAGATCATCCACATTTTGGGTTGATAGATGGGTCCTTTTTTCTGTCAGGATTGATCCAGCTGCACTGAAGACTCTTTCCGATAGCACACTTGCAGCTGGGCAAGCGAGCTCCTGTAAGGCAAATTGTGCCAATTCAGGCCAGGTGTCCAGTTTAGCGGCCCAATAGTCAAAGGGGAATGACCTGTGTGGGAGAACATCGATATGGGAGGAAAAGTAGTTTGTAACCATAGTTGACAACTGCTGTCTCCTGTCACTTTCCATCGATGCAGTATTACCAGTTGTGTGAGCGGTACTTGAAAAATCAGTCCACAACATTGTCATGAAACCCCTGTCTCCAACGCCACTTCTGCTGTGTGCACCACGAACACCTCTGCCAAGCTGCCCCCGGCCCGTACGGCTCATGTGAGAACCATCACCGCTGCTGTGTGCTGGGAATGCCTCAAGCAACCGATTTACCAGAGTTGCTTGTTTATTAGCCAATATTAGGTCAAGGTTCTCCTGTGGCATGATGTTTTGTAATTTGCCTTTATAGCGTGGATCCAGGATGCTGGCCAACCAGTAGTCGTCATCGTTCATCATTTTGGCAATGCGTGGGTCCCTTTTTAGGATCTGCAAGGCATAATCTGACATGTGGGCCAATGTTCCCGGTGTCAATGATGCACTGCGAGTGCTGGTTGGAGGAGCACTTTCTGGCAAATCCACATCCCTCCAGTCACGCACAAACCCTGTACCAGACCTTGCCACGCCAACATTTTCACTTGCCCCACGAGATGCATCCTCCTCCCCTAAGTAATCATCCCCATCATCCTCCTCCTCCTCCTCTTCTTACTCCACCTCGTCCAGGAGAGGTCCCTGAGCAGACAATGGCTGAATGTCATCAAGGATTCCCTCCTCCTCTTCCTCCTCATCAACATTGGCTGCAGACGCCTGCTCCTTAAGGTGCGTCAAAGTTTGCATGAGCAGACGCATAAGTGGGATGCTCATGCTTAGGATGGCGTCGTCTGCACTTACCAGCCGTGTGCATTCCTCAAAACACTGAAGGACTTTACAGAGGTCTTTCAGCTTCGACCACTGCACACCTGTCAACTCCATGTCTGCTGTCAAAGTGCCTGGCCGTGTATCCTCCCACAAATGCATTATGGCCTGCCTCTGCTCGCACAGCCGCTCCACCATGTGCAGGGTGGAGTTCCACATTGTTGCAATGTCGATAATGAGGCGGTGGTTGGGAAGGTGGAGCAATCGCTGCAGCTTCTGCATACGAACGGAGTGTACAGGCGACCGGCGGATGTGCGCGCACAGTCTTCCCACCTTCTGGAGCAAGGCTGTTAACTCCGGATAATTTTTGAGGAAGCACTGCACCACCAGGTTCAAGGTGTGAGCCAAGCAAGGTATATGGCTGAGTTTTGAAAGGGCTATGGCTGCCACAAAATTACGGCCGTTATCACTAACTACCTTGCCTGCCTCAAGATGTACACTGCCCAGCCATGACTCAGTTTGTCACTTCAAGTACTCGGCCAGCACCTCGGCGGTGTGTCTGTTGCCCAAACACATCATCTGCAACACAGCCTGCTGACGCTTTCCACTAGCTGCTCGATAGGGGGACACATCGTGTGCAACAGTGGCAGCTGCAGATGGAGTGCTCGTACGACTGCGCTCTGTGGACGAGCTTTCGCTTCTGGAGGAGGAGGAGGAGGGTCGAACGCCTACAGCCAACTGTTTCCTATACCATGGGCTAGGCAGCACTGTCCCACCACCGCTGTCCCCTGTGGACCCTGCATCCACCACATTAACCCAGTGCGCAGTGATGGACACGTAACGGCCCTGGCCATGCCGACTGGACCATGCATCAGTTGTGAGGTGCATGGAAAATGCGGTCTTTCACATGATGGTGGAGGGCTGGGATGGCTTTGCGAGAGAAGAAGTGGCGACTGGGTAGGTCATAGCGTGGTACTGCATAGGCCATGAGTTCGCGGAAAGCTGTGCTTTCCACCAACCGAAAGGGCATCATCTCAAACGAGATTAGTTTGGCAATGTGGGTGTTCAAACCCAGTGTACGCGGATGAGAGACTGACTACTTTCTTGACCTACTCATAGTGTCTGGGAGGGTGAGCTGGACTTGAGAGCTGCATATGGTGGAAGTAGCGGTGGACAGGGCGGACTGAGAGAGGGTTGATGATGGTGATGGAGTTGGTGTTCTTTCTGATGGCCTAGAATCAGTCTTTCGTTGATATAACAGTGGGATTCCCTAACTGCTGTGGCCTTGCAATGACACCTCAACATTTGCTGCTGTGCTAACCGGTGGGCTTACAGTGGGGGAAACAATGTAGCATTGCTGACTACCTTCGTTGTGATCAGTTGCACATGTGGCACTTGAGGTTTGGTGTTGTGTCCACGCTTGCAAGTGCATGCTGGTTAAATGTCTAAGCATGCAACTGGTATTCAAATTTTTCAGATTTTTCCCTCGGCTAAAGGTCTTTGCGCACTTCTTACAGATAACCTTGGCCTGATCATGAGGATTTTGTTCAAAAAAGTGCCTTACTGCACTCTTCCTACTTTGGCAGACATTTTGCGGCCTAGCACGCAGTGATCTTTTGACCCTCTGGACAAGCTGTCCAGCAACTCTTTTGATGTTTGGAACCTGTCTTTGGAGTGCTCCGGGCCTGCCAGATAACAGCTGTTGCGATGTCGATGTCTGCTGTGGATGCTCCTCATCTGAGCTATTGGAAGCAGCACCCTCTTCCCCCAATGGATGCCAATCTGGGTCAACAACTGGGTCATCCATCACCTCCTCTTCTATGTCATGTGCACCTTCCTCTGTGTCACCGTGTATGGTGGTATAGTGTGCGGGAAGGGGCACCTGAGTCTCATCAGGGTCAGAATCTGGCTCTGTACACTGCGAGGACAATGTAGTGCTCTGAGTGAATGTACCAGCAGAATCATCCATCAGCGGCTGTGCATCAGTGCACTCCATGTCAGATTCATCTTGGCCTGGGTAATTCACCATTTCACTTGATAATCCAGGCATGGTATGTGAAAACAGCTCCATGGAGTAATCAGTAGTATGGCCTGCGTCATCCTTCAATCTTGGTTGGGGTGAAGGACACAAGGAAAGGTGTGGTTCATGAACATGAGCCTCCAATGACGACTCAGTGCTTTTACTTTTTACAACTGAAGAAGAGGAGGCGATAGAGCTGGAGGCTGAGTCAGCAATGTAAGACAAAACTTTTTCCTGATGCTCTGGCTTTAAAAGCGGTCTGCCAACTCCTAGAAAACTAAGCATTCGAGGCCTTATGTAGCCAGACGATGACGCAGGCTCAACACCTCCTGCATTCGGTCCTATTTTGCTCTTGCCACTACCATCAGATCCACCACCAACACCATCATTACCAGCTGCCAACCCCCGCCCAATTCCACGGCCTCTTCCACCAGCCTTCCTCATTTTTGGTAGAAATGTAGACAAAATCCAACAAACTATATAGTAATGTAAAACAAGGTACAAGGTGTCTATAGGACAGGGGAGATTTTGAATTTCTGCAGACACTTGTGGACACTGGACACTTTTGGATTGTGTGAGGCCCAATGAATATCTGAGCGCTATGTGACAGGCTCGATGGCACAGCTGTGACCAAAGTGACTAGAGGATAAGGGAGATTTTGAATCTCTGCACACACTTTTGGACACTGGACACTTTTGGATTGTGTGAGGCCCAATGAATATCTGAGCGCTATGTGACAGGCTCGATGGCACAGCTGTGACCAAAGTGACTAGAGGATAAGGGAGATTTTGAATCTCTGCACACACTTTTGGACACTGGACACTTTTGGATTGTGTGAGGCCCAATGAATATCTGAGCGCTATGTGACAGGCTCGATGGCACAGCTGTGACCAAAGTGACTAGAGGATAAGGGAGATTTTGAATCTCTGCACACACTTTTGGACACTGGACACTTTTGGATTGTGTGAGGCCCAATGAATATCTGAGCGCTATGTGACAGGCTCGATGGCACAGCTGTGACCAAAGTGACTAGAGGATAAGGGAGATTTTGAATCTCTGCACACACTTTTGGACACTGGACACTTTTGGATTGTGTGAGGCCCAATGAATATCTGAGCGCTATGTGACAGGCTCGATGGCACAGCTGTGACCAAAGTGACTAGAGGTTAAGGGAGATTTTGAATCTCTGCACACACTTTTGGACACTGGACACTTTTGGGTTGTGTGAGGCCCAATGAATATCTGAGCGCTATGTGACAGGCTCGATGGCACAGCTGTGACCAAAGTGACTAGAGGATAAGGGAGATTTTGAATCTCTGCACACACTTTTGGACACTAGACACTTTTGGATTGTGTGAGGCCCAATGAATATCTGAGCGCTATGTGACAGGCTCGATGGCACAGCTGTGACCAAAGTGACTAGAGGATAAGGGAGATTTTGAATTTCTGCAGACACTTGTGGACACTGGACACTTTTGGATTGTGTGAGGCCCAATGAATATCTGAGCGCTATGTGACAGGCTCGATGGCACAGCTGTGACCAAAGTGACTAGAGGATAAGGGAGATTTTGAATCTCTGCACACACTTTTGGACACTGGACACTTTTGGATTGTGTGAGGCCCAATGAATATCTGAGCGCTATGTGACAGGCTCGATGGCACAGCTGTGACCAAAGTGACTAGAGGATAAGGGAGATTTTGAATCTCTGCACACACTTTTGGACACTGGACACTTTTGGATTGTGTGAGGCCCACTGATATCTGAGCACTATGTCACAGGCTCGATGGCACAGCTGTGACCTAAGTGACTAGAGGATAAGTGAGATTTTGAATCTCTGCACACACTTTTGGACACTGGACACTTTTTGATTGTGTGAGGCCCACTGATATCTGAGCGCTATGTGACAGGCTTGATGGCACAGCTGTGACAAAAGTGACTAGAGGATAAGGGAGATTGGATTGCTTTTAAAAAAGCAGTTTGCAGAGCAGTGGGTAAACAGCAATGCCAGCCTGTCAGGAAGCCTTAAAAGGCAGCCCAACAACCAACACCACTGATACACCACAATATAGCCTCCCCTTGCACTGCACACACAGTGACTGGTGTGTTGTGCAGGCCAAATTGCTAGCAGCAGAAGCAGGTTTTTTTTCTTCTCAGCAGGACAAAAAAAAAATTGGGATTGCTTTTAAAAAAGCAGTTTGCGGAGCAGTGGGTAAACAGCAATGCAGGAATGTCAGGAAGCCTTAGAAGGCAGCCCAACAACCAACACCACTGATACACCACTATATAGCCTCCCCTTGCGCTGCACACACAGTGACTGGTGTGTTGTGCAGGCCAAATTGCTAGCAGCAGAAGCAGTTTTTTTGTCTTCTTCCCTGCCTAACGCTCTCCCTACAGAATCAGCAGCAACCTCTCCCTATACTGAGATCGGCAGAAGTAAGATGGCGGTCGGCGTGCACGCCCTTTTATACCCCCTGTGACGCCCACCAAAGCAAGCCAATCACTTGCATGCCCTTCTGAAAGATGGTGGTGACCCCTGCCTATGTCATCACGTTGCCCACAGTGTCCGTGGATCCTGATTGGCTGAAAAAGAGCGCAAAACTAACTTTTGAAACGCGACTTTGGCGCGTAAGTCGCCGACCTCGTGGCCGACCTCATCCTAGGGTCGGGTTTCGTTTAATGAAACCCGACTTTGCCAAAAGTCGGCGACTTTCGAAATTTTTCGACCCGTTTCGCTCAACTCTACTCCTTAATATAGGATCGCATAACATCATGTTCGGGTATTGATAAGTTGAAAGGCCGACCCTTGGGAAATTTACACCCAGGCATCAACTCAATTGCACAGTCATAAGTCCTATGAGGAGGCAACGACACAGACTTGCTCTCACTAAATACATCAGAAAAATCGGCTACCTAATCAGGAATATCATGAGACTGAGGAGAGGTGGAGAAAACAGGAGCGTCCCTAAGAACACACTGACAACCCTCAACTCACCACAGACCCAGATTTCCAATCCAAAACTGGATTATGAGTTTGCAACCAAGGAAAACCCAGAACAATAGTATCATGCAAATTATGCAGCACCAAAAATTTACAATTTTCTTTGTGGTCTGGGGCAACCCGCATTGTCACCTGGGTCCAAAACCGAGGTTTATTCTCCGCCAAAGGAGTAGCATCAATACCCCTCAAAGGAATAGGCGTCCGCAGAGGCGTCATGGAAAAACCACAACGTTTAGCAAAGTCCAAATCCATCAGATTCAATGCTGCTCCTGAATCCACAAAAGCCTTCGTGGAAAATGTGGATAAGGAGCAGATCAGAGTAATTGCCAAAAGAAACTTAGGTTGTATACTGCCCACAGCAAATGTGTGTGCAAAACGTTTCTCTCGTTTTGGGCAGACAGAAATAGTATGAGAGTCGTCTCCACAGAAAAAACACAGCTTATTACGCCTTCTAAACTCCTAACGTTGCGCCCTAGACAAAACTCTATCACATTGCATAGGTTCAGACCTTTGTCAAAAAGGTGGCAACTCCTCTCGTGTAGTTTTGCGTTCACGTGAACGCCGATCAATTTGAATGGCTAATGACATAGAATCGTCAAGACCAGAGGGAACAGGAAATCCCACCATAGTATTTTTTACGGTTTCTGACAAACCCTTCCGAAAGAGAGCTGCCAAGGCACCATCATTCCAGGTAGTAAGGACCGCCCACTTTTGGAATTTTTGACAGTATAACTCTGCAGAATCCTGACCCTGGTTCAATGCCAATAGGGCTTTCTCAGCTTGATCAATAGCATTAGGTTCATCATATATCAACCCCAAGGCTTGAAAAAATGCATCCACATTAGTCAGAATAGGATCTTCAGGTGTCAAAGAAAATGCCCAATCCTGGGAATCGCCGCGCAGCAAAGAGATGACAATTTTAACTGCTACGCAGAGCTCCCCGATGAATTAAGCTTCAAGGCAAGAAATAATTTACAATTATTCTTAAAATTAAAAAATTTAGACCGATCCCCAAAAAACAAATCAGGAGTAGGGATCCTTGGTTCAGCAGCATGTGAATGAGCGAGATAGGCGGAAATTCCCCGCACTTCAGCAGTGAGCTGCTCCACACGATCAGACAATTGCTTAATCTCCATTTTTAAAAAATCCTCCTATGGCCCCAGAGAAAAAGAGGAAAAAATATACATATAAAAAAAAAAATTCTGACACTTTTTTTTTTTTTACAATTCTTTCTTGCTTTTGAGTACCCTAGAATCTGCGGTATGGCTGGTGATTCTGTTATGAATGGGTCACCGAGGAGAAAAAAGCAAAACAAACTAAGCCACAGAAAACCAGAATGGTTGGTAACTATGCAGAATGCAGATCCCTGATCTTACCACACAACTAGCAGTAGCCGTGGAGCGTGCCTACGATGAACCTAGACGCCTCATCACAGCCGGAGGACTACATAAGCCTAAAGCAAGAAAAGGGAAAACTAACTGCCCCAGAGCAGACCCCAAAGGAATAGATAGCCCCCACGCATGTATTGGCGGTGAAACAAGATGAAGGCACAAACACAGGCAGGAAAATAGGCTGAGCAAATGATGGGGCCCAAACTAACTAGACAGGAAAGGAAAGGGAAGACACTGTCTGCAACCTGCAAAAAACCCTACAAAAATAATGTCCAACACTTCTGATAGCAAAATTAACCCTGAAGTCACTAGACTTCTCCCACTATATCAGCACTCTGAAATATTCTGAGACAGAGCAAAAAGAGACTGAACTAGTAAGGGACAAAAAGCCAATTGGCAAAATAGTGATAAATAAGAGTGGAAATTCAGCTCAGCCCCCAGCCAGGGCTGGCAGACCACACAAAAAACTGAATAGACCAACAAAATCAAGTGTGAACATTAGCAGAAAAACTTAGCTTTAGATGACTGGAACAGAGCTGAAAACCAAGAGCTGACAAGCCAGAAGGAATCACCAGCAACTGAATAGGGCGTCGGCTGTCTTAAATCCAATATGAGAATCCTGAGATCCAATCGTCATCCTCATTCTCAGGAGGCAGATCTCCACCGATCAAACCAGCCGCACCACCTCCCGTCACCACCAGAGGGAGTCCAGAAGGGGAACTCACAACTGGTGAACCAGAGGATGAACTCACAACAGCCTCCCCTTGCACTGCACAGTAACTGGTGTGTTGTACAGGCAAAATCGCTAGCAGCAGAAGCAGTTTTTGGTGTCTTCTTCCCTGCCTAACGCTCTCCCTACAGAATCAGCAGCAGCAGCTCTCCCTATTCTGAGATCAGCATAACTAACATGGCGGTCGGCGTGCACGCCCTTTTATACCCCCTGTGACGCCACACAAAGCAAGCCAATCACTTGCATGCCCTTCACAAGCATGGTGGTAACCGCTGCCTATGTCATCACATTGCCCACAGTGTCCATTATTCCTGATTGGCTGAAAAAGGGCGCAAAAGCATCTTTTGAAACGCGACTTTGGCGCAATGGTCGCCGACCTCGTGGCCGACCTCACGCTAAGGTTGGGTTTTGTTTCATGATACCAGACTTTGGCGAAAGTCGGCGACTTTTGAATTTTTTCGACCCGTTTCGCTCAACTCTAATGGTGGCAGATAAGTGAGAATATCAGCCTGATTAGTAGAAAACCTGGGATCTTAGTGAACCATGTTTCTGTGCAATTTCACTATTCTACTTTTACTGGCTTTGACGGGATGATGTGGAATATTAGGGGTAGTAGTCTGGTAGCTCTGGCTGATGGGATGAAGTGGGAAATTATAGTGAATGTGGCTATGCGGCGTGGGAGGGGCTATACGCTCAGCTTTATATATGTATATACAGTTGTGGCCAAAAGTATTGACAACCCTGCAATTCTGTCAGATAATACTCAGTTTCTTCCTGAAAATGATTGCAAACACAAATTCTTTGGTATTATTATCTTCATTTAATTTGTCTTAAATGAAAAAACCCAAAAAGAATTGTCCTAAAGCCAAATTAGATATAATTCCACACCAAACATAAAAAAGAGGGTGGACAAAAGTATTGGCACTGTTCGAAAAATCATGTGATGCTTCTCTAATTTGTGTAATTTACAGCACCTGTAACTTACCTGTGGCACCTAACAGGTGTTGGCAATAACTAAATCACACTTGCAGCCAGTTGACATGGATTAAAGTTGACTCAACCTCTGTCCTGTGTCCTTGTGTGTACCACATTGAGCATGGAGAAAAGAAAGAAGACCAAAGAACTGTCTGAGGACTTGAGAAACCAAATTGTGAGGAAGCATGAGCAATCTCAAGGCTACAAGTCCATCTCCAAGACCTGAATGTTCCTGTGTCTACTGTTCGCAGCGTCATCAAGAAGTTTAAAGCCCATGGCACTGTGGCTAACCTCCCTAGAAGTGGACGGAAAAGAAAAATTGACAAGAGATTTCAACGCAAGATTGTGCGGATGTTGGATAAAGAACCTCGACTAACATCCAAACAAGTTCAAGCTGCCCTGCAGTCCGAGGGTACAACAGTGTCAACCCGTACTATCCGTCGGCGTCTGAATGAAAAGGGACTGTATGGTAGGAGACCCAGGAAGACCACACTTCTTACCCCGAGACATAAAAAAGCCAAGCTGGAGTTTGCCAAAACTTACCTGAAAAAGCCTAAAACGTTTTCGAAAAATGTTCTCTGGTCAGATGAGACAAAAGTAGAGCTTTTTGGGCAAAGGCATCAACATAGAGTTTACAGGAGAAAAAAAGAGGCGTTCAAAGAAAAGAACACGGTCTCTACAGTCAAACATGGCGGAGGTTCCCTGATGTTTTGGGGTTGCTTTGCTGCCTCTGGCACTGGACTGCTTGACCGTGTGCATGGCATTATGAAGTCTGAAGACTACCAACAAATTTTGCAGCATAATGTAGGGCCCAGTGTGAGAAAGCTGGGTCTCCCTCAGAGGTCATGGGTCTTCCAGCAGGACAATGACCCAAAACACACTTCAAAAAGCACTAGAAAATGGTTTGAGAGAAAGCACTGGAGACTTCTAAGGTGGCCAGCAATGAGTCCAGACCTGAATCCCATAGAACACCTGTGGAGAGATCTAAAAATGGTAGTTTGGAGAAGGCACCCTTCAAATATCAGGGACCTGGAGCAGTTTGCCAAAGAAGAATGGTCTAAAATTCCAGCAGAGCATTGTAAGAAACTCACTGATGGTTACCGGAAGCAGTTGGTCGTTGGTTTTGGCTAAAGGTTGTGCAACCCAGTATTAGGCTGAGGGTGCCAATACTTTTGTCTGGCCCATTTTTGGAGTTTTGTGTGAAATGATCAATGTTTTGCTTTTTGCTTCATTCTCTTTTGTGTTTTTTCATTTAAGACAAATTAAATGAAGATAATAATACCAAAGAATTTGTGTTTGCAATCATTTTCAGGAAGAAACTGAGTATTATCTGACAGAATTGCAGGGGTGTCAATACTTTTGGCCACAACTATATATATATATATATATATATATATATATATATATAATCATTATAATTTGTTATAACTAACCGTAGTTAGTTACTATTCCTGGGCAGCTCCGGGCTCTTCAGCTAGTGTACCATAAGAGGGACAGTGTGGTATCATATTTTGTTCTGGGAGCAGAATGAGGGGCAATTAATTATTCAGGGGGCTCAGTGTAGGGCAGATATGTTTATTCTGGAACATTATAATGGCATTGCTATCTTTAAGGGTATTGTGTGGGGATGTTGTGCACAAGACCGTAGAAGATGGAAGTCTGCAGAGATGAGCTGTGGCTGTGACAACTCATCATGGAGCCTAGACAAGGTGAAGAAAATAAAGAGAACTCCAATCAGAAACAATATCATCTATAAGGTACCTGGATGTAAATGTTTATTTGTGAAATTAACTAATTCTCATCAGTACTGTGGTTCTTGTATGGTCCGCAGCCTGATGATGACTGATAGCAACAATTCCCAGTATTTCCGAACCATGGCTAAGGACGTACTGGAAGTTGTGGGTTCATGCAATACATTTGAGTTTGAGTCTGCCCTGAAAGAACAATTGATGTACAATGTACTGATAGTCTTACTATTGATGTGTTCTGATGGTGGTTTTTCTGATGTATTGCTATACAGATGAGGGTTTTGATGCTGTGTTTCTGTACTGATGAGGGTTTTATTGATTCTAACAGCTGACAGCCAGCACCTAGTGCCAGAAGCTCATTTCTCCATCTCTTCTGCTGCTGGCACCGAGGGCAATTGCACTGCTGTTGGGTGATATCTGAGTGCAGGGCGACATTTCACACATACACATAGACTTGTATGGGTGCGTGCGATCCGGTTCTTGGGTGCAATCGCAGCATGCGGCGATTGTTTTCATGTGCCGGATCAGCATGAGAAAATAATCGCAGATGTGAGCTGCATCATAGAGAAACACTTGGACGAGTGCAATCCGATTTATCAGATTGCACTCGTCCGACTGCATCGCAAGTGGGAATGAGCCCTAAGCGGGCAAATTGCATATGTGCTTGAGAGGGTGGGGGGCAAACTGAATTCTTTCTCTGGGTGCCGGAAAACCTAGATACACCTCAGGTCCAGATATGCCATAGATGGAACATTCCATACAGGTTATGAAATAACTATGGAACACACAGTCATACAAGAAAGGCCACTCTCTGCACAGGTCGGCACAGGAAGCAGAGTTTAAGACCCTTGCTGAAGCTTGCACACTAGTAACTGATCACACTGCTAACATTTATACAGATAGCAGATACAAATTCGGCATAGCACATGACAGTGGATCCATATGTCAAATCCGGGACCTACCCAGGTTGTCATTATCAGGTCACACATAGCCATTTTGGAAACATGGGTTGGGCCATGCACCACTGCAGACATCTGGGGATACAACATAATAGGGAGGCAAGCTCTTCCCTCCTTTTGCCATAGTCCATACGTCTGTCAAAATATCACAGGCATTGCACTAGCAGATCAGGCAGCTATAGAGACAAATTTGAAGGACCGGTCAGATCTCATGGTCCTTACAGCCCAGGCCAACCGACCAACTCAACCAGAGTCGACAAAACTATTAAGTCTTAGGCTTCTTCTTCAGCTTCAGTCACAAACTGAGTGTCACGCTGGGGGTAAGGTCAACTAAGGCAGAAATACCCGGGGCCCCTGTGATATCCCTTTAACTAGGGGAAACCCTGTCTGACCCTCAACCCAGGGTTTTTGCTGATGGTGCAAATGCCTGAGCCTCCACCCTTTCCTTATCTCCTGCTCAGCCCTAAGTTTAACCCTCCACCCAGTGAGAAGACAAATCACCAAAGCCCCAAACAATAAAGACAGACAGGGAGAACTTAAACTGCACCGCGCCGCATACACAAAGGACTATACAGTAATGTGAACAGGGTACAACAAAACACAAATATGGGAAGGCGAGAAGGTAACAATGGATCATACGACACCAGATATGAATCTCTCTCTCTCTCCAACACCTCCACTCCAGACCGGAACCACTTGGTATGACACACAAGCTATAATCGGCGACACCCATAGGCCAGCACGACTATTTAAAGACCGTGGGCGTGACCAAACATCCAACCTGATCTTCAGCTAGATTAACCCCCGATAGCCTGAGAAACTCAAGCCGGCGCCACTGAGGCTATAGTGGACGGAGGTGGAACTACCTCTGCCTGCCGGACGCTGTGGTGTGAATAGCGTCCGACATGACACTGAGGAGGAGTAGGAGAGGAAAAACTGGTCAGACTTGGGAGAAGAGTGCAGGGAAGATGGGATATGGCAAAAAGAAGTAAGAGCTTGCCTCCCTAAGACATTTTATCTCCAGATGGCTACGCCGGTGCATGGATCAACCTACGTTTCCAAGACGGATATGTGTGATCTGATAGATAACCTGGATAGACCCAGGATTTGGCACCTTAGCAGCAAAATATGTCCAGTCATGCCTGGAGTATGCTCAGCTCAATGTAGCCAAGTGGTAAAAACACCTGAGAACACCCCCAAAAGTCAGTACCCTTTTCAAAAGCTTCAAACAGACTACATGCAGTTACCTATATTAGGTACTTATGAATACATGTTGGTTTGCATTGACCTATTTTCAGGATGGGCAGAGGCATATCCGATAACTAAGGCTACTACAAAAAATACCGTAAAAGAAACTACTAGCTGAGGTTGTCTGCAGGCATGACATTCCTGAGGTGATAGAGTGATAGGGGTATGCACTGGCCTCCTTATGGGTAGAGCAAGCCTTCCACACCCATACCATCCCCAGAGTAGTGGTAAGGTAGAACAGCTGAATGGAATGTTGAAACTAAAAATAAAAAAAAGCAATAGCAGACACAGGGAAGCCCTAGTTAGAGTGCTTACCACTTGCATTTTTTTCTGAAAGACACACCCTGAATAAAAAGACAGGATTAACACCTTTTGAGATACTCTTCTGGAAGACAGGGAATACAGGATTGTATTTTCCTCAGGTTTTTACATTGAAGTATGATGATTTGTTCTTGTGGCGCCCCTGAGGCTCAGTCGCCACAGAGGTACTGCACCTCCTCCTGAGGTGTGGTGCCCCACCATCCAGGTAAGTTGGAGGCTCCTGAACACACTCCAACACCTGCATCCCACACAACACGGTAGTTCAGCAAAGCCACATTGCGGCTCCCTGCTTGGAGTGTAGCAGAGCACCTTTGGTGGCTCCCAGCCTGGAACACGAAACGTGCTGGGAGGCGGTTGGAGTTAGAATACATAAAAGAGCGGGAAGGGTTAGGATTTGAGGTCAGTCAGTCATAGAGAGTCACTCAGAGAGGAGTGAGGAAAGGAGATCCTTGAGAGAGGGATGGAGGAAGGAGGTGCTGCAGCAGATCTCAGTGACCTTGGTCTGCTGGCACGGGAAAGGAAAGAAGGAGAAAGACATTGAACTGAAACCTGATCTTCCATGAGAAGGGAAGACTAGTACGGAACGAAGGAGTAAAAGGGAACAGAGGACGTGGGTTAGAGGAAGAACCCTGCCTAGAAGTTCTAAGCGCAAGGCCGGGGCCCAGTCCCCGAGGTTGTATGGATACTAATGGTCCTACAGCAGACACCGGTGGAGTAGTGGGCTGTAAATGCACTACTCCCATCTAAGACTTGGGGGCACAACAGCAACCTTGATAGTGAGCCGGGACTCAGGAGTAAGGAGTCCCCGAAGCAGGCTACAGCTGTCTGCCATACAAGTAGAGTTCTTGGGAACATCTGTCAGGAGGCACTCCAGTGTAACTCAGTACTGGGAGTACTTCACACTTAAAGGCGCTATAAGAGGAGACGTTCAGAAAGGCACATGTTGGAGGAGTGTTGGAAGGGAGCATTCCATCTGGCCTGGAGGTTGATTGAGTCCCTTACTGGGAGGACACGGCATGGAGGTGGGCACCTGTGTGTGTGCTACAGGCTGTGAGTAAAGCTTTGGAACTACAAGCCTGGTGTCCTCCATTGATTCTTGCACCAAAACACCCAGCACCACTACATCGAGGTACCAGCTTCTGCGCCGCTTGTGCCTCTCCTCTACCCCTACATCTACACTGCCCTGGGGCTACAGCTCCACCTGTGGGGAGCTTCACCATCTTGGTTGCAACACACCACCAGAGCCAGAGGATCTGCACGCAGCGTTGGCTCAACATCTCACTTGCCGAACACCACAGGTGGCGTCACGACTAGAGTTGAGCGATACCGTCCGATACTTCAAAGTATCGGATCGGAATGGATCGGCCGATCTTAAAAATAAGTATCGGTATCGCCGATTCCGATACCGGAAGTCCCATTCAAGTCTATGGGACTTCCGGTATCGGAATAAGAAAAATCCTGTTTTTCCCTTGTACAGCCTCTCTGGGGTCTGTACGGGCCTTTCGGGGGGCTGTGCCGGCCTGCCAGGGGGTCTGTGCAGGCTCCGGTGGTCTGTGCCGGCCTGCCAGGGGGGCTGTGCAGGCTCCGGTGGGCTGTGCCGGCCTGCCGGGGGGCTGTGCCGGCCTGCCGGGGGGCTGTGCAGGCTCCGGGGGGCTGTGCCGGCCTGCCGGGGGGCTGTGCAGGCTTCGGGGGTCTGTGCAGGCATCGTCCGATGGGACTACAAGTCCCATCGGGCGATGCCTGCTACAATGACAGTGATTGACACATTAGCCAATGATGGGACAGTAGTAGTCCCATCATCCGGCTAATGTGTTGAATGTAAAAAAAAAAAAAAAAATTACATGCTACATACATACAACATGCATACTACATACATGCTACATTCATACTACATACTACATACATGCTACATTCATACTACATATATACTACATGCAACATACATACTACATACATACTACATGCAACATACATACTACATATATACTACATGCATGCAACATGCATACTACATATATACTACATGCTACATACATACTACATATATGCTACATACATACTACATATATACTACATGCATGCTACATACATACTACATACATACTACATATATGCTACATACATACTACATGCTACATACATACTACATATATACTACATGCATGCTACATACATACTACATGCTACATACATACTACATATATACTACATACATACTACATGCTACATACATACTACATATATACTACATGCATGCTACATACATACTACATGCTACATACATGCTACATATATACTACATACATACTACATACATACTACATGCATGCTACATACATACTACATACATACTACATATATACTACACACTACATGCTACATACATACTACATGCTACATACATACTACATATATACTACATGCATGCTACATACATACTGCATGCTACATGCATGCTACATACATACTACATACATACTACATGCTACATACATACCACATATATACTACATACATACTACATACAATACATTCATACAATACATACATAGACATACAGTACATATAACATAGAGTAACATACTTACCAATACTTGTCACATTGTTCCCCGAAGCCATTGTCTTTTACGGAATAAATATTAACATAACAAACCACAAAAATACTCACCCACGATCCGAAGCAGTCCACGAGTGTGTCCCACGACGATCTTGGGTAGAGAACTGCAGCATCAGCTGTTGCTGCTGTTCTCTACGGGCTGCAGGAATCCAATGACGGAAGGTAGGTATCCTTCCGCACTGTATTCCTCCGCCACTTAAAAAAAAAAAAGTCCCTAGTCTCACTTTATGCCATTGCTGCGTGGGAATTTCCCACACAGCAATGGCATAAAGTGAGACTAGGGACTTTTTTTTTTTAAGTGGCGGAGGAATACAGTGCGGAAGGATACCTACCTTCCGTCATTGGATTCCTGCAGCCCGTAGAGAACGGCAGCAACAGCTGATGCTGCAGTTCTCTACCCAAGATCGTCGTGGGACACACTCGTGGACTGCTTCGGATCGTGGGTGAGTATTTTTGTGGTTTGTTATGTTAATATTTATTCCGTAAAAGACAATGGCTTCGGGGAACAATGTGACAAGTATTGGTAAGTATGTTACTCTATGTTATATGTACTGTATGTCTATGTATGTATTGTATGAATGTATTGTATGTAGTATGTATGTAGTATATATGTGGTATGTATGTAGCATGTAGTATGTATGTAGTATGTATGTAGCATGCATGTAGCATGCAGTATGTATGTAGCATGCATGTAGTATATATGTAGTATGTATGTAGCATGTAGTATGTATGTAGCATGCATGTAGTATATATGTAGTATGTATGTAGCATGTAGTATGTATGTAGCATGCATGTAGTATGTATGTAGTATGTATGTAGTATATATGTAGTATGTATGTAGCATGTAGTATGTATGTAGCATGCATGTAGTATATATGTAGTATGTATGTAGCATGTAGCATGCATGTAGCATGCATGTAGTATGTATGTAGTATGTATGTAGTATATATGTAGTATGTATGTAGCATGTAGTATGTATGTAGCATGCATGTAGTATGTATGTAGTATGTATGTAGCATGTAGTATGTATGTAGCATGCATGTAGTATATATGTAGTATGTATGTAGTATGTATGTAGTATGTATGTAGTATGTATGTAGTATATATGTGTTATGTATGTAGTATGTATGTAGTATATATGTGGTATGTATGTAGTATGTATGTAGTATGTATGTAGTATGTATGTAGCATGTAGTATGTATGTAGCATGCATGTAGTATGTATGTAGTATTTTTTTTTTTTTTTTAACATTTAACACATTAGCCGGATGATGGGACTACTACTGTCCCATCATTGGCTAATGTGTCAATCACTGTCATGGTAGCAGGCATCGCCAGATGGGACTTGTAGTCCCATCGGACGATGCTTGCACAGACCCCCGGACATCAGCACAGCCCCCCGGCAGGCCGGCACAGCCCCCCGGCAGGCCGGTACAGACCCCCACAGGGTGCACAGACCACCGGCAGGCCGGCACAGCCCCCCGGCAGGCCGGTACAGACCCCCACAGGGTGCACAGACCACCGGCAGGCCGGCACAGCCCCCCGGCAGGCCGGTACAGACCCCGGGCAGTCCACACAGCCCCCCGGCAGGCCGGCACAGCCCCCCGGCAGGCCGGCAGAGACCCCCGGAAGGCCCGAAATGACGGCGCATCATGATGCGCACACACCGCGCATCATGATGACATCAGGCTGTCAATCAACTTTGAACTTCCGATTCCGATGCCGACTTCCGATATTGAAAAAATATCGGAAGTCGGTATCGGAATTCCGATACAGCAAGTATCGGCCGATACCCGATACTTGCGGTATCGGAATGCTCAACACTAGTCACGACTATTCCATTAATTACATTCCACCATTCAACTAACCCCTGGTAACTGGGCGCCCAGGGCCACGGACCGGGTCACCACTGCTGTGACACATCCCGCTGACACTGGCCCGGTACCGAGTACCCCACAGCCCTGGGAGGGCGACCCAGACTGTTATGGGAAAAGTTTATACAAGTAAGCTAACATCTCTGCATAGGCAGTTCTTTTTATTCCATCCAGACCCAAACAGTTTCGAAGGGACTCATGTTCTTAGCCTGGAGCTCTGGTTATGCTAAAAAGACACGTCAGGAGATCCCTGGAACCCAGATATGATTATTCATACCAAGTCCTACTGACCACAGCCACTTCCATGGAATTAGAAGGAAGAACCAATTGGATTCACACCAGACACTGTAAAAAGTCATCCCTCGAAAATGAGTTTGCAGTTTTTGCTATGGATAAGCTAGCACATTTATCTTAATTTATAGATCACCTTACTGAACATCACTGGTATGATATTTTTACGGAATGTAGCCTTTCAAGAACTCAGATAGTCAATTACCTTCTCCAACCATTAGTTCTGTTTGCGTATTTTATTCTTATGATAGTTCTAAATGTGTTTTTCTTTTGTAAGTTATTGTTAGGAATCTGGGTCAGTCTATGCTTATGCAGCAACCTAGATTCTCACATTTGTCTCCAGAGGCTAAGTCCTTTTTCTCTGCTACTGAGCATGCTCACGGGACGAGCTTTCACTGGAGTTCAGGAGTCAGGTGCTCAGGTCCTGCTCCTGATTTGATTGGTTATGCTCGGGGCTCTGGAGATTTCCGGCAGGTCCCGTAAGCTATAAAAAGTGCGCATGGCCGCTATGCCATGCGCTAGTATTTTCTGATACTTGTTGCTGTATGTTTGTTGATGGATGCTTGGTCTGGTGGATGACTTATTATGAAACCCCTTGCCTCGGTTATTACGAGTGTGTGAGTGATTGGGTCAGCCAGTAGCAGCGCTAGCGCCAGCACGCTCAAGCTTCAGCCATCTCAGCAGCAAAGCATCCTGCATCGCGCTTGCGTTATTGTGGTTGCAGACTTCTGTGGCGCTTGCAGTTGCGATGCTGTGCACACGCTCATTCACGGTAAGTCCGTTTGGTTGTAGTGCTACTTTAACTACTCCTGTGCTCGGCTACCGTACGTGTGCCGCTGTGTCCCTGTGCGTTTAACAGGCTCAGCGTTACCTTTTCTTTATTATTTTTCTGTGCAGCTCTGTGTCCCATAACAGAGACTGCCTCTATTGCACTTGGGTGATTCAGAACCCTGTGCACACTACCGCTGTAGTGCACTGCCTCCCTTAGCAGCGGTTTTGCCATCTGCCTCACGGTGGACCCCGAGTGGCGAAGGCACTTTAATTATTTATTTTTTTAGTGCCTTCCGCCACTCATAACATAATACTAGCGCCAGGGTCTGGCTAGAGATGGCGGATCAGCAGCAGCTGTCACAGCTTGTGCGTCAGCTCGAGGCTCATCTTGCTACCCTTGTGAGGTCTCTCGCAGCTGCGCAGGCCACAGATGCTGCCATCCAGGCACTTATGGACGCGGTAGGGCGTATGTCCATGTCCGCCCTTGCGCCGACAGTTACCCGCCTCCCGTTGCCCGATAAATATGCTGGGGATGGCGCCTCCTGTAGGGGTTTTATCAGCCAGTGCTCGATACACCTAGAGCTGCTGGCTGCGCAATTCCCTATGGTGCGGGCTAAGGTGGCTTTTGTCATCTCCCAAATGTCGGGCAAGGCGCTAGAATGGGCTACGCCTCTGTGGGAGCGTGGTGACCCCGAGACTCGGTCCGCGGCTAACTTGCTGACTGCCATCAGGCAAGTTTTTCTCGGTCCTCGGGTCACGCATGATACCTCTCTACAACTACTCGGACTCACTCAGGGATCCCTCTCGGTGAGCCAGTATGCCGTACGTTTTCGGACACTGGCGTCCGAGTTGGAGTGGTCTGATAGGGCCCTCATCCCTGTATTTTGAAGGGGATTAGCGGAGCATGTCAAGGATGCTCTCTCTACAAGAGAGATCCCTACTAGCCTGGAGGAGTTAATATTGATCTCCTCACGCATTGACCTCCGTTTTTCTGAGCGCGGTTTGGAGCGTGCCCACTCCAAACAGAGAGGTACTCCGGCTCCCGAATTTTTTCTGCCTCTGGAATTGCCTGAACCAGAGGTTCTACCCCCAGAGCCCATGGAGGTGTCTCGTGCCACGTTTAATACACCTTCAGCGCAGGAGTCCGTTTGCGGTTGTCACCGTTTACACGCTGCTTCCCAGGAAAACAGCGCCCCGCAATGCTCGGATTCCGTGCCGGACGACGAGACCTTTGTCCCTCCTCATCTCCGGTCTAAGATTCTCGCGTGGGCACATGCGTCCAATGCGCACAACCATCGTGGATATATGCAAACCACGAAGCTGTTGGCTGGTGCGTATTGGTGGCCACAAAGGGCTCGGGACGTTAAGAGGTACATTCAGGCATGCACCTCATGTGCTCGGCATACCCTTCCTAGGCAGAGTGTGGCGACGACCGTCGACACACGGCGGTGTCCCACTGTCACTCCCGCTCCTGCCATCTCCCAGGTGTCCCTTCTGAGACCTGGTGATCTTGCCTCCACCGATGCCTTCCACGTGTCCCGGGTTATCGTGCCACCTACCAGGACACCAGCCTCGCCTTCGGACGAGTCTAAGACCTACGCCACTGTGGGGCACAGGCTTGTGGGTCAGAAGGCTCAGGGAGGGGGGCCTTAGGAGGGGGGGTAATGTTAGGAATCTGGGTGAGTCTATGCTTATGCAGCAACCTAGATTCTCACATTTGTCTCCAGAGGCAAAGTCCTTTTTCCCTGCTACTGAGCATGCTCACGGGACGAGCTCTCACTGGAGTTCAGGAGTCAGGTGCTCAGGTCCTGCTCCTGATTTGATTGGTTATGCTCGGGGCTCTGGAGATTTCCGGCAGGTCCCGTACGCTATAAAGAGTGCGCATGGCTGCTATGCCATGAGCTAGTATTTTCTGATACTTGCTGCTGTATGTTTGTTGATGGATGCTTGGTCTGGTGGATGACTTATTATGATACCCCTTCCCTCGGTTATTACGAGTGTGTGAGTGATTGAGTCAGCTAGTGCCAGCGCGCTCAAGCTTCAGCCATCTCAGCAGCAAAGCATCCTGCATCGCGCTTGAGTTATAGCGGTTGCAGACTTCTGTGGCGCTCGCAGTTGCGACGCCGTGCACACGCTCATTCACGGTAAGTCGGTTTGGTTGTAGTGCCACTTTAACTACTCCTGTGCTCGGCTACCGTACGTGTGTCGCTGTGTCCCTGTGCATTTAACAGGCTCAGCGTTACCTTTTCTTTATTATTTTTCTGTGCAGCTCTGTGTCCCATAACAGAGACTGCCTCTATTGCACTTGGGTGATTCAGAACCCTGTGCACACTACCGCTGTAGTGCCCTGCCTCCCTTAGCAGCGGTTTTGCCATCTGCCGCACGGTGGACCCCGAGTGGCGAAGGCACTTTAATTATTTATTTTTTTAGTGCCTTCCGCCACTGATAACAGTTATAGGCTGCATTTTTGAGAAGACCCCTCCTGAGAAAAGAAAGAATGTTGTGAGCTCAATCAAGCCCAAAATTATCTGATGTCCGGAATCCGGTGAAGAGTTAATAAGGACGGCAGGATAGAGATTAGCACAGGAACATTTCCGGTCTTCTAGAATCAAAAAAGCAAAGAATTGTGGGAAAATAGGATCCATTCTGTCTTCTGCATCCCCATTTTATTCTCTAAATCTATCACATAGCACTTTTACAGAGGAATTTCCCCTACAAATTCCAAGTGCCTGAGAAACTGGATCGAACCAGACACCTAAACACATCTATCTCTAAATGCTACATACATATGCTTGTTTCTTGTCATAAAGTCCTCTCTGCCAATGGTGTACTGTATATAAACCTCACCTGCATTTCATTAAAGCGGAATATGTTGCTGGATACTACATATGTGTGCTGTATATTGATTTTCCGGGCTAGTCTATCACAACAATCTGGCCTTGCACATCAACTCTGGTGGGCCTGTTTTGCCCACAATATGTACATAACAATAAACACTGTACATGTATATATTAATATACAGTGGGGAAAAAAAGTATTTAGTCAGTCAGCAATAGTGCAAGTTCCACCACTTAAAAAGATGAGAGGCGTCTGTAATTTACATCATAGGTAGACCTCAACTATGGGAGACAAACTGAGAAAAAAAAATCCAGAAAATCACATTGTCTGTTTTTTTTCATTTTATTTGCATATTATGGTGGAAAATAAGTATTTGGTCAGAAACAAAATTTCATCTCAATACTTTGTGATATATCCTTTGTTGGCAATGACAGAGGTCAAACGTTTTCTGTAAGTCTTCACAAGGTTGCCACACACTGTTGTTGGTATGTTGGCCCATTCCTCCATGCAGATCTCCTCTAGAGCAGTGATGTTTTTGGCTTTTCGCTTGGCAACACAGACTTTCAACTCCCTCCAAAGGTTTTCTATAGGGTTGAGATCTGGAGACTGGCTAGGCCACTCCAGGACCTTGAAGCCACTCCTTCGTTGCCCTGGTGGTGTGCTTTGGATCATTGTCATGTTGAAAGACCCAGCCACGTTTCATCTTCAATGCCCTTGCTGATGGAAGGAGGTTTGCACTCAAAATCTCACGATACATGGCCCCATTCATTCTTTCATGTACCCGGATCAGTCGTCCTGGCCCCTTTGCAGAGAAACAGCCCCAAAGCATGATGTTTCCACCACCATGCTTTACAGTAGGTATGGTGTTTGATGGATGCAACTCAGTATTCTTTTTCCTCCAAACACGACAAGTTGTGTTTCTACCAAACAGTTGCAGTTTGGTTTCATCAGACCATAGGACATTCTCCCAAAACTCCTCTGGATCATCCAAATGCTCTCTAGCAAACTTCAGACGGGCCCGGACATGTACAGGCTTAAGCAGTGGGACACGTCTGGCACTGCAGGATCTGAGTCCATGGTGGCGTAGTGTGTTACTTATGGTAGGCCTTGTTACATTGGTCCCAGCTCTCTGCAGTTCATTCACTAGGTCCCCCCGCGTGGTTCTGGGATTTTTGCTCACCGTTCTTGTGATCATTCTGACCCCACGGGGTGGGATTTTGCGTGGAGCACCAAATCGAGGGAGATTATCAGTGGTCTTGTATGTCTTCCATTTTCTAATTATTGCTCCCACAGTTGATTTCTTCACTCCAAGCTAGTTGGCTATTGCAGATTCAGTCTTCCCAGCCTGGTGCAGGGCTACAATTTTGTTTCTGGTGTCCTTTGACAGCTCTTTGGTCTTCACCATAGTGGAGTTTGGAGTCAGACTGTTTGAGGGTGTGCACAGGTGTCTTTTTATACTGATAACAAGTTTAAACAGGTGCCATTACTACAGGTAATGAGTGGAGGAAAGAGGAGACTCTTAAAGAAGAAGTTACAGGTCTGTGAGAGCCAGAAATCTTGATTGCTTGTTTCTGACCAAATACTTATTTTCCACCATAATATGCAAATAAAATGAAAAAAAAACAGACAATGTGATTTTCTGGATTTTTTTTTCTCAGTTTGTCTCCCATAGTTGAGGTCTACCTATGATGTAAATTACAGACGCCTCTCATCTTTTTAAGTGGTGGAACTTGCACTATTGCTGACTGACTAAATACTTTTTTTCCCCACTGTATGTGTATATATTAATATATAGAGAGGCAATGCAAAGTGTATAACTTAACCCTTGTACAAACTTAACACCAGCAATCTGCCCAGTTAACAAAATGTCCTATTGGAGAGACACAGAGACCTACTGTTTTACCGCAATCTTATCTAATCTACTGATATATATTATTAATTTATTGGCTAGTAGTTTGAAAGCCATCAAAAAGCACTCCTGAACACTTGGCCATAAAAGCTAGCTTTGCCTCTCCTCCTCTGGCAGAGAAAAGAATCACTTTGTAGTACATTAATGACCTAATTATAGTGTTATGTTCTGAAGGGTGTATGTACGGTATATATTCAGCAGAGATTTTCAAATTGATAGAAAATACATGTGTTTAATGCACTCTTTGCAAAATGGATGCTACCGAGAAAAACTATATCCACTGTTCATTCTCCAGGGATTATATTACAATACATGTCATAATCCTATGCCCATAAATAATTAGAATTTTCATGTTCTAGAAAAAAAAGGAGGCATGGCTAAAACCACAAAATCTCCCATTAGTGAAGCTCAATCTTCTGACATCTGCTGTTCCTCAATATCTAGATGCATTAAGTAAATTTTTTTTTATCTTTGTTATAAACTGAACATGACTTACAAAGTGAACACAAGACAATAGTTTTGTAACTGGAGGACTGAAGAATGCTTGTCAAGCATATAAACTGGCTAGATTTGTTAGACAAGTACGTGAAATATCCAAACTCATCTTCCCTCCACTCATTTGGTCCACTCATTTTAAGCACTGGCAATTTGCATTTAGAAACATTTTAGGATCAATTTACTAACAATAGCATTTTACATACCAGTGTTCATGAAGGGCTCGCTGGAGTACATTACATGTCCCTCAAAAGAAGTATACCCCCTCCTTCACCGCAGCATTTAAAGAACTTACAAAAGCTTTCAAGGATCAGACAACGTCATGGTGGGAGGTTCAAACCTTAGAAAGTTATAATAAGGCAGGAATCATCCCGAGGAACCTGAGAATAATTCTTTTCCCATCCTTTCGATATAAGAATAAAAAAATCATGTTGAATAGGTGGGAAAAAGATGCGATGATAGCTCCCTTAGATTTATGAAAATACTGTTAGAAAAAGAAAAGCAGACCCTTCTGAACCTCAACGACACAGGTGCTTTTCACCAAATTATAATATAGTCAAAAGCTTAATTTATTTCAGTGCTTCAATACTAAAAGTGAAACTCATACTGTATATTAAATAGAGTCATGACAAAGAGTGATCTATTTAAAGTGTTTATTTATGTTAATGTTGATGATTATGGCTTACAGCCAATTAAAACCCAAAAGTCATTTTCTCAGTAAATTAGAATACTTTATAACATCAGCTTGAAAAATGATTTTAAAATCCGAAATGTTGGCCTACTGAAATGTATGTTCAGTAAATGCATTCAATACTTCATCGGGGCTCCTTTAGCATCAATAACTGCATCAATGCGGCAGACGATCAGCCTGTGGCACTGCTGAGGTGTTATGGAAGCCCAGGTTGCTTTGATAGCAGACTTCAGTTCGTCGGCATTGTTGATTCTGGCTTCTCAAATCTTCCTCTTGACAATACCCCATAGATTCTCTATGGAGTTAAGGTCAGGCGAGTTTGCTGGCCAATCAAGCACAATGATACTGTTGGTTTTAAATCAGGAATTGGCACTTTTGGCAGTGTGGACAGGTTCCAAGTCCCGCTGGAGAATGAAATTTCCATCTACAAAAAGCTTGTCGAAAGAGGGAAGCATGAAGTGCTCTAGAATTTCCTGGTAGACGGCTGCACTAACTTTGGTCTTGATAAAACACAGTGGATCTACACCTGCAGATGACATGGCTCCCCAAACCATCACTGATTGTGAAAACTTCACACTAGACCTCAAATAGGTTGCACTGTGTGCCTCTGCACTCTTCCTCCAGACTCTGGGACCTTGATTTCCAAATGAAATGTAAAATTTACTTTCATCTGAAAACAGCACCTTGGACCACTGAGCAACTGTGGGAGGAAGGACCGGAACAATAAAGACAACGGTGTCTCTGGGCCAGAACCATTGGGACTGCCACTAGTGTTACAGGGGGATAGAGAACCCTTCCGGGACAGACCAGTGACCCCTGCCTCTGGGGGGTCTGTTATAAAAGGGGCTGTGCACGGGAAATTGGAGATCTTGGCGGGAAGACAGAAGGCGCATCAGGTGAAGGTTTGCTATCTCCCTGCGGGTAAACTGACTGATGGCAGACTACGCTTGAGTGCGTACTTCCTAGCACCCAGCTACCGCACCAGTGACCCCTTACCGCTGCCGGACGCCGACCCTATGCGACAGCAAGCTGTAAACGCTGACTGTACTGCTTCATGCTTGACCACTGACAGCAAAGGGTGCACAGCCCACTTCAGAGACTTCAGCTCTTCAGCCTCGGCTGCGGCCTGGATACCGGATCCCTCCTCCTCCTTCGCTGGAACAGCAGCTACTGATACCTGGACACACAGCAGCCCACCAAACGTTCCCGGACTCTTCGCCGCCACTAAGAGAGTGCCTCCAGTACCTCCAGGACCGCTACCTCAACGTGACGCGCCATCTGCGGCGCCATCGTGGGATCTTCCAACCACTTTCCTCCGGACGACAGAGCCTGTTTTTAATGACTCTATATAATATGAGTTTCACTTTTTGTATTGAGGAACTGAAATAAATTAACTTTTAGTTGATATTCTACTTTTTTTTTTTAGAAGCACCTGTACCTTAAAAAAACAAATAGAAATTACAAAAAAAATCTTCTGAGCCAAACATTGCAGCCAAAGAGCCATTCCTACAAAATACACTAGAACAATTCCAATATCATCTGAAGGAAAGAAATCAAAATATTTTTCAAGCGTCTTGCAAGGGTTCAAGGACAACAAAGCCTATACATTTGCTACAAACAGACACATCAGAATCATAGAGACGGACATCTCATCAACAGACACTGAGATGTCAGAGTGTGAGACACGGTCTAAAACACAATGGGGCAGACAGAGGGGAAGAAGTGGAAGAGGTAGAATTAACAATAGGGGATCTCCCCTCAGAGGTAATTTTTTAAAGGAAGGTTATCCCCTCAGAAGCCGATTAAATCTCTCCAACTTCCAAAACTCCCAGGAAATACACAGATAATTAATCTCTTCTCTAGGGAATTGACAACCATCAAGATGACAGTTTTAAGTAAAGGGCTATCTTTCGCCCCTATGAAGCGCCCCAGGGGCTGTGGGTTACTTGGTACCGGGCTGGTGTCTTAAAGGGGAAGTGTCACGGCGGCAGTGACCCGGTCAGTGGTCCCAGGCGTTCATGTAAAATAGGTGGGATGAATAAGAATAAAGTTTGTGTGTATAAGTTCGTGACGCCACCTGTGGTATCTGGTCAGAGGTGACCAGCGCTGCAGTGCAGATCCTCTGGGAAAGATGGTAAGGTGCAGCTGAGGTGTAATAGCTCTCCACAGGTAGAGCTGTAGTCCCAGGGCAGTTGAGAGAAGTTTAGAGATGGTGATGTAGTGTGGAGTGAAGGATGTAGCAGTGCCGGGTTGGTGACGCAGGAAGAAGGCAGATGACACAATTGCATACAGTTCCAAGACTTTAATTACATTTCTGGTGCACACAGATGCCCGCCTTAGTGCAGTGTTCTCCAGCCAACTTCCAGGCAAAATGAAGTACACCCTTCCAGCACTCTCTGTCAGTATGTAACTTCCCTTGCCGTCTCCACAATGCTGCTTTCCACTTTGCTTCCTTTCCAGCACCTCACAGTTAGCGTCCCAGGCCAGCAGCTGCGATTCCTGTCAGACAACATGTACAATCCGTTTCTTTGATTGTATATAGCTGCCTTTCTGGTGGGAATAACTGTGGTAAGTTGCTGTGGCCCATAAAGTGACCACAACTATCAGCTTGCTAGTTGAGTTCGATATCCACTCCACTAGGCTAGGAGCTGAGACCCTTTTGCGACCTGGTTCTTCCTCCACCTGACGTCTGTCAGCGTGGAATGAGCTCCACGGGGGAATGCTCTCCACCTGTGTCTCAGGAAGAACCACTTTTCCTTCAGGGAGCTTTCTGTTAAAGCCAATCCGTCCAGCAGCTTCTATTGCCAAGACCTGCTCCAGACATGTCCTGTCTCCTTTCCTCCCTCTGAGGGAACTCTCCTCACATCCTATAATTCTCCACCTCTCTAGGTAAACTCCGCCCACCTCCCAACACCCTTCGTATTCCAGGCAGGGGCCATAAAGGGTGCTCTGCTATTCTACGGGTGTGTGGGATGCAGGTGTGAAATGTGGTCAGGTGTGTCCATCTTACCTGGTCATGGGATACCACACCTCTAGGTGAGATGCAGTACCTCTGTGGCGACTGAACCCTCAGGGGCGCCACACCTACAACGGACTATGATTCTTTTGAAACAAAGGGTGTTAATTTGTTCATACACAAACAAAGATGGCGTAAGCATTTTATCAGAGAGAATAAGTGAACTTGCTCAGAACTTGGTGTGGCTGAAGATCTGTTAGAAGACATTGGGATCCTTTTCAATCTTAGTGAGCCAGATCACAGGATGGAGGGAAAAGGTTGCTACACTGATCTGAAATTAAGAAGTAATAGAATGCAACTACCACAGAGTGACCTAGACCCAATTGACGATTTTGTGAGTTTGGTCACAAAGGAACTGTAGTGACATGGGGACAGTGTCACAGATTAATCCTAGGGGTGCTAACAGGGGACACGCGCTAATATACAGGGTGTGCGGAGACCGAGGAGTGCAGTGCACACAGGACCTGAGCTAAGCCGGTCATGTGATCACAGGTGGTGGAGCTAAGCCAGTCACGTGATCATAGTGGGCGGAGCTAAGACATGCAAGGATGTAGAACTGGTCAAAGGCACAGTATTCAAAGAACAAAACCGATAAGTAGTCAGAGCGCAAAGCCAAGGGTCAGAAGCCAGACTGGAACAGGATAACCAGGGGCAAGACAGATGAGTAAACAGGGGCAAACCAAATGGTCAGAATACCAGGAAGTACAAGTCAGTACCGAGCAGAAAGACAGAGACAATAGTCAAGGGGCAAACCGGGTCATTCACAGCAAAGCTCACACACACAGAGGAACAGTGATTATGAATGCGTAACCTGGATCAGCAACCTCTAACCGAGTAGACAGAAGTATCACCGTCACTGAACCTAGGAGCTACCAGCACTAAGTAGCCGCCCCAGAACCAAAGAGAGGCGGACAGACTTAACCCTGACCTGACCAGGATGGAGCCAGAACCACTCCATCCTGAGTCATGATAGGAACTAGTTGAGTTGGAGGGGCAGATAACAAGAGATAGCTTTAACTTAATGAAACCATAAATGCATTCATTGTGTACCCTGGAAAAGGATCACCAGATTATAATAAAGTCATCTGATAAAGGGGGCAATATGGTGATTATGAATTCGACTGACTACTATTGGATGGTTATGGGGTCATTACAGGACAGCGACTGTTATAGGATCTTAGGGGCTTACCAGGCAGAAAATGTCCCCTGAAATACAAGAACTCTGGCCAAGGATGACTTGGATGGTGGAGTGCTGAGTAAACAGGAGTACGAGTTCATCTGTCCAAACCATCCAGATATGGCAACATTTAATAGTTTGACAAAAGTCCACAAAGGGTTAAAGGGGCGCCCAATTGTGTTGGATGTGGACAGTATCACCCAGAATTTGTGTATCTACCTTGCGAAGGTACTGAGAACATTCATGACCAATCTGAACTCATATATCTGTGACACCACAGACTTCCTTAGGAAGCTTGATGGCATTGTTTTTGACCATGGTATGGTGTTGACGAGTATTGGTGTTGAGTCGCTGTTCTCGTCAATACACAAATTCTGCACAAATGTAACTCATTCGGATTTGTGATCAGATTCCTGAGCATTTGTCAACAGACGTTAAGCCCCAGGGGTAGAGGTGATTCTGATGAGACTGATAGCTGTACTGTGCTGTCAGGGCAGGAAAAGGAGGAAAGTGACTCTCAGGGAGAGGAGTGGAAGAACAGAAAGGATGATAATTATTTATTTATTTTTATTTATTATAATGATGAGTTTGTAGATCCCACTTGGTGTGAACCAAGAGGCACGCAGTTGAGTAGCTCAGCAGAGAAGGTACAGGAGGAGGTTATGTTACGTCTTACTGCGCA
Organism: Dendrobates tinctorius; assembly: GCF_039654945.1. Taxonomy (NCBI): domain Eukaryota; kingdom Metazoa; phylum Chordata; class Amphibia; order Anura; family Dendrobatidae; genus Dendrobates; species Dendrobates tinctorius. The sequence continues at coordinate 21,025,068 of NW_027361675.1, read as the reverse complement.
GACATAGAGTGATGCAACCATGACAAGCACTGCATCCTCAGTCACAACTCTGGCTGTGGCCAGCAGTTGTCACGAGTTTACAGTTCACAGGGGCGGTAAGGGTTGCATAACCCGGGCCTTTTTTGAGGCCGCAAAGGATAACCTAACTCATAATATCTGTCAACTTTGCAATAAATTAACAACTACATGCATGAATCTGCACATGCACGATCAATATGCTTTAGTCTGGCAATCTCACTGCACTAAAACGTGGAGTAGCACATCTCGCCAACCACCAGCCGTCCCATCAACTGCATCTGCTGCTTCTTCCTCCTCCATCGCCATGGCAAGTGTTCTCACACAAGTCTCCGGCTGCAGAACATCAACTTGTTTACTCCCTACAATTGAGGTGAGTGAGAGGCCGTCAGCTGTGGAGATGCCTGTTTTTGTTTCACCGAGCACACCACATCTTTTTCAATCCACCATAACATTTCCGCCTGCACCGCACTCACAGTTCAGCAGTCAGTTTGTCCTGTTCACCCTACTCTACCCTCTCTCAGCACAGCAGCCAGCCGTCGGTACTGCAGTTGTGGTCACGTAAAATATTGCTTCCTCCTGCACATGCCAAAATTAAGAGTTTGATTTCCACCATATTTAATCTGTTGACCACTGAAATTCTGCCTTTCCTCCTGGTGGATACAGATGTTTTCCGAAAGCTGATAGCCATCACAGTCCCTTAGTACCAGTTGCCCAGTCATCATTACTCCTCTAAGAATGCTGTGTTTGCGCTTTGTCAGCATGTAGCAGACAACATCACCTGTTCCGTGAAAAAATCTATGCCTGTCAGGTTGCATTTTACCACTGACACTTGGATGATTAACCATGGCAAGGGGCCCTACATCTCACTGACTGGGCACTGGGTGAGACTGGTGGCTGTGGGGGCAGGCAGGCAAGGGACTGCTCCACAAGTGTTGGAAATCCCTCTGTATCTAACACTTCCTCCTCTGCTTCTGCCTCTTCCATCTCCTCTAGCGCCTCCACCTGCACGTTCAACCTCTCCCTTAATAAGAAATTAGTTCTTACAGTGCAGAGAAAATCCCCCCACCTCCATACTGTACAAAGAGGGCTCACCACAATCAGGCAGTGTTTAAATTTAATATGCCTTTGTGATCGCAGTCACACAGCTTGAGTTATGGACAGCTATTCAGGTCGAAATTGAGCAATGACTGTCTCCACTGAACCTGGAGCCTTTGAAGGCTGTGTGATATAATTGTGCAAACCTGGTGGTGGCCATATCCAGGGCAACCTCACACATGTGCCTTGCATGTCTTACATCCTGAACCTGGTGGTACAGCAATTTCTCCGCTGATATCCGATCTGGATGCGATGCTGCAGAAAGCACGGTCACTGTGTGCTAACTTCCTCCTTTCGCACCCCACAGGTCATCGACTTGCATCCCTGCAGAGGTTTTTCGGCCTACTGGTTAACCGTTTGATATGCGATGTTCCGACACAAAATTCCACTCTCCACATGTAGCAGCAACTGTGGAAGCAATGACAAGCTCTGGTGCCGTATGATTTTTGCATAGCCTGGGCCAATGCAGTACGGAAGTGGTGCAAATTATGCTTGCAGAGTGGGCACAGATGAAGTACCTCTGCATCCTTCTTCACAATTTGGAAATGGCTACTAAGATGGTTACAGATGACAATGTTGTAATAAGCATCACTATTCCGGTCATCTACATGCTAACCTGGAGGAGGTGTTGGTCCCAGGGGAAGAGTGGGAAGGAAGAGGTGTGATGGGCGCCCAACAGTCAGGAGATGGAGATGATAATAATTCCCTCTCTGTTGTCCACGGTTGGCGGGAGAGGATGGAGGAAGCAAGCTTGAGTGTTACCCTGCCACCAACACACCATGGACTTGGACCTCATGGAAGCCTCCTAACACAGCCTTCTGGCTGCATCTTCAAAATGATGCCCATATTCTTTGGTTTAGAAACAATGCTGACTACTGGGTTGCCACTTTGTTAAATCCATGGTACAAGAGTAAATTTTGCCAGATGCTTTCTCCCCCTGGAATGGGACACATGCATGGTGAAGTAACGAAACACTCTTGTGGACAATCTTAAGAGTGGTTTTCCCCAAGACAGCAGTGAGGCACACAGTGTACATTGCCGTTATAGACTCCAACCCCGGGAACTTCAAGACGTCAATGCAAAAACATTAGCAGCAGTGTAAGTGACATGATCGATTTCTGTGAGTCTTTTCACAGATTTTTTTAGATCAGCCCGTTGTAACAACCCTGCTGGCATCACTGCATGGTCTCCCATCCCCCGCACACCAACTTACTTTCTGCTTCAAGCCATGCTGTGAATTCTGTCTGTTGCCAGCTCTGTGCCTCTGCTCTCCATGTTTCCAGACTGTGTGTATAGGGGGGCGGTGCCTGAACTCTCTGGTTCTTATGCAGTCTGGGTGCACCTGTGTAATCTGTCCCTGACCAATCACCTGGAGCCCTTGACTATTTAGTTTTGCCACTCCCACTGAAACATTGCCTGTGCAATGTCTAAACTCAGTTAGCTCCTTGCTGCTGAGCCAGCCAGGCCCTGTTCTGTGTCTGGCCTTCTCTGAAGGCTCTTACTGCGTACTCTTGTGTCTTGGTACCTTGCCTAGCATTTCTCTGTCCGCCTGCCAGGAGTCAGAATATCCTGACCCTTGAGTCTTGTTCCCAGTGCCTTGTCTGTTCTCTGTCCGCCTGCCAGGAGGCTGAATATCCTGGTCCTTGTGTCTTTGTCTGTGTCTCTGTCTGAACTCAGTCTTACCTTTGTCTATCAGTCTCCCTTTCTCCTTGTCCGTGGCTCCCTTCCTTGCTGTGTCTTTCCTTGTGTCCTCCCTGTCTGTGCATCTGCACTCTCGCAGCTTTATCTGTGCATCTGCACTCTAGCCGCTCTGTCTGCACGGCTCCTGCTGATGCTGCAGAACCTCTTGCTGCAGCTTCTCTCCACAGACCTTGTGGTTCAGCTTTGCTCCATTCCTGCTGCCACTGCAGAACCTCTTGCTTCAGCCTCTCTCCACAGACCTTGTGGTTCAGCTTTGCTCCATTCCTGCTGCTGCTGCAGAACCCCTTGCTGCAGCTTCTCTCCACAGACCTTGTGGTTCTGCTTTGCTCCAGTCCTGCTGCCGCTGCAGAACCTCTTGCTGCAGCTTCTCTCCACAGACCTTGTGGTTCTGCTATGCTCCATTCCTGCTGCCGCTGTGGAACCTCTTGATGCAGCTTCTCTCCACAGACCTTGTGGTTCTGCTTTGCTCCATTCCTGCTGCCGCTGTGGAACCTCTTGATGCAGCTTCTCTCCACAGACCTTGTGGTTCAGCTTTGCTCCACTCCTGCTGCCGCTGCAGAACCTCTTTCTGCAGCTTCTCTCTCCACTCTTGCCTTCACCTGCACCTCCTGTGTGAATAGGTCCAAACCTGTTCCTTCATATTCCACTCCTGCCTGCATCCATACCTGCACCTCCTGTGTGAACAGGTCCAGACCTGTTCCTTCATATTCCACGCCTGCCTGCATCCATACCTGCACCTCCTGTGTGAACAGGTCCAAACCCGTTCCTTCATATTCCACTCCTGCCTGCATCCATACCTGCACCTGCTGTGTGAACAGGTCCCTACCTGTTCCTTCTCAAGCCGTGCCCACCTGACCTGTGTCTCAAGCCGTGCCCGCCTGTCCTGTGTCTCAAGCTGTGCCCGCCTGTCCTGTGTCTCAAGCCGTGCCCGCCTGTCCTGTGTCTCAAGCCGTGCCCGCCTGTCCTGTGTCTCAAGCCGTGCCTGTTTGCCCAGTGTCTCCAAGCCACGCCTGCTTGCCCTGTATCTGTCGTACCTTCTTGCCCTGTGTCTCAATCTGCCTGTCAGTCACATCTGTCCAAGTGACTTGTCTCCAAGTGGGATCAGCAGCCACAGCCAGACACCACCCTGGAGTGGCACCCGACAGCTATCTGCCGCACAAGCCTGACCTCACCATCAGAGGCTCCAGTGAAGACCAAGGTAGCTGTCGCAGTCACGCCCCTTCCAGGGTAGTCTGGTCTGTGGCACAGTGGGGCCACAACCCCTGGCTCGCGCCATTCAGCTAAGGCGCGAGCGTGACACCCGTGCACCATCACAACAGAGTACAAGTCTGACACATTCTGAATGACTAGAGAGGATGGTGCAGGAGTATCTCAACCTTAATATTAATGCCATCAGGAGGAAATTGCACCCTTTTGCATTTTGGTCTTCAAAAATTGAAGAGTGGCCTGAGCCCGCCTGACATATCTTGGAGGTTTTGTCATGCCCGGCAGCCAACGTCCTCTCAGAAAGTGTCTTCAGCGCTACTGGTGGTGTTCTGATGGATTAGCACACCCAGCTGTCACCTGAAAGTGTAAACCACCTAACTTTCATTAAGATGAACAAGTCATGGATCTCCAATGACTTTTACACCCCAGTCGCAGATTGGGCAGACTAGGTGATGGTGTCATTTTTAGTGTGATGCATTGATCTTGTCTTATTGCAGTCTGTAACACCATTGTACTGGCTTATGTGCCTGCTGTTAGTACTGCTAATGATGTTACATACAATTTTTGGAAATGTGGAGACTCGAAGTTGGTTCTCCATCTGGTGGGTTGCCTGTAGTGGAAGGGGCCTCAGAGGCCACTTGGGTCTCAGATGTCACTTTAGTGGTGTGTGGCAATAATTTTTAAAATGTTTGGAATCTAAGTTGTGTCTCCTTTGTGTGTTAACTGTAGCAGTAGGGCTCCCAGACTGGCAGACCTGCACTTACCTGCAGTCAACTACCTGTGTTACTATATTTAAATGCTTCTAACAATAGTAGTCTACGAAGCTGATATTTGTGCCACCTGAGTGTGAATGAGCAGAAAAGTAGTTTGAACTGTTGCATGAGGTTTTAGGGCTCCCAGCAAAGCAGGCTTACACTGGTCCCTCACCCACCTTGTCTTAATTAAAACTTAAATCTAAAACTATAAATACTGGCCCAGACCCTGATACCTCATGCATGGACCATGGCTGACTGCTGCTGTGGCATTATCAAATTTCTACTGGGGGTCAATTGATGCCACTTTTCCTGTTGTCTGCCCCTAATATTTGGAAATGTCTCGACTCCAATTTGGATCTCCTACATGTGTGTTACCTGAATTTGGCAGGTCTCTCAGAGCACCAGGCCTACACCTGTCACTCATCCACCTGTTATTGATCAATGTTTCAGCTAGAAATGCTGGTCCAAGCCCTGTCTCATGCATCCATGCTGTGCAATTATACGATTTGTACTCTGGGTCAATTGATGCCACTTTTCCTGTTGTCTGCCCCTAATCTGAGCTTTTTGGGTAGCTTTTTGGCCCCCTTTAACCCCTTCACTACCAAGGGTGGTTTGCACTTTAACTCCCAGGCCAATTTTTACAATTCTGACCACTGTCCTTTCATGAGGTAATAACTCTGAAAAGTTTCCATGGATCTCGGTGATTCTGACACTGTTTTCTCATGACACATTGTACTTCATGTCAGTGGTAAAATTTCATTCAAATAACTTGTGTTTATTTGAGAAAAAAAGGAAATTTGGCGAAAATTTTGAAAATTTCCCAATTTTCCAACTTTGAATTTTTATGCCCTTAAATCACAGAGATACGGCACACAAAAACTTAATAAGTAACATTTCCCACATGTTTACTTTACATCAGCACAATTTTGGAACCAAAATGTTTTTTGTTAGGAAGTTATAAGGGTTAAAAGTTGACCAGCGATTTCTCATTTTTGCAATACCATTTTATTTTTACGGACCACATCACATTTGAAGCCACTTTGAGTGGTCTATATGATAGAAAATACCCAAAAGAGACACCATTCTAAAAACTGCACCACTTAAGGTGCTCAAAACCACATTCAAGAAGTTTATTAACCCTTCAGGTGCTTCACAGGAATTTATTGAATATTTAAAAAAAAAAAATGAACATTTAACTTTTTTTTTACCAAGGGTAACAGGAGAAATTGGACTGCAAAAGTTATTGTGCAATTTGTCCTGAGTATGCTGATACCTGATATGTGGGGGGGGGAAACCACTGTTTCGGTGCATGGCATAGCTCAGAAGGGAAGGAGCGCCGTTTGACTTTTTCATTGCAAAATTGACTGGAATTCAGATCGGACGCCATGTCACGTTTGGAGAGCCCCTGATGTACCTAAACAGTGGAAACCCCCTACAAGTGACCCCATTTTGGAAACTAGACCCCCCAAGGAACTTATCTAGATATGTGGTTAGAACTTTGAACCCACAAGGGCTTCACAGAAGTTTATAACGTACAGCCGTACAATTAAAAAATCATATTTTTTCCACAAAAATGATCTTTTCACCCCCAATTTTTATTTTCCCAAAGGCAACAGGACGCTAAAAGTTATTGTGCAATTTGTCCTGAGTACGCTGATACCCCATATGTGGGTGTAAACGACTATTTGGGCGCTTGGCAGAGCTCGGAAGGGAAGCAGCGCCATTTGACTTTTTTGGCTTGAATTGAGATCGGACACCATGTCGCGTTTGGAAAGCCCCTGATGTACCAAAACAGTGGAAACCCCCCACAAATGACACCATTTTGGAAACTAGACCCCCCCAAGGAACTTATCTAGATGTGTGGTGAGAACTTTGAACCCACAAGGGCTTCACAGAAGTTTATAACGTACAGCCGTACAATTAAAAAATCATCTTTTTTCCACAAAAATGATCTTTTTACCCTCAATTTTTATTTTTCCAAGGGTAACAGGACCTTAAAAGTTATTGTGCAATTTGTCCTGAGTATGCTGATACCCCATATGTGGGTGTAAACGACTATTTGGGCGCATGGCAGAGCTCAGAAGGGAAGCAGCGCCATTTGACATTTTTGGCTGGAATTGAGATCGGACACCATGTCACATTTGGAAAGCCCCTGATGTACCGAAACAGTGGAAACCCCCCACAAATGACACCATTTTGGAAACTAGACCCCCCACCGAACTTATCTAGATGTGTGGTGAGCAGTTTGAACACCCCAGTGCTTCACAGAAGTTTATAATGCCCGGGCATGAAAATAAAAAAATCGTATTTTTTCCACAAACATGATCATTTAGTCCCCAATTTTTTTATTTTCCCAAAGGTACCAGGAGAAATTGGACCCCAAAAGTTGTTGTCCAATTTGTCCTGAGTACGCTGATACCCCATATGTGGGAGAAAACTACTGTATGGGGACACGTCGGGGATCGGAAGGGAAGTAGTGACGTTTTGGAATGCAGACTTTGATGGAATGGTCTGCGGGTGTCATGTTGCCTTTGGAGAGCCCCTGATGTGCCTAAACAGTGGAAACCTTCCACAAGTGACACCATTTTGGAAACTAGACCCCCTAAGGAACTTATCTAGATGTGTGGTGAGCACTTTGAACCCCCAAGTGCTTCACAGAAGTTTCTAACGCCCGGACGTGAAAATAAAAAAATCATATTTTTTTCCACAAAAATGATATTTTTGCCCCCAATTTTGTTTTGCAATTTGTCCTGAGTAGGCTGATACCCCATACGTGAGGGTAAAACACTGTTTGGGCACATGGCAGAGCTTGGAAGGGAAGGTGCACCATTTGACTTTTTCAACTCAGAATTGGCTGGAATTGAGATCAGATGCCATGTTGCAGCACCTGATGTGCCCAAGCAGTGGAAACCCCCCCAATTCTAACTCCAACCCTAACACCAACACACCCCTAACCCTAATCTCAGCCCTATCCCTAACCCTAGACCTAACCCTAGCCCTAGCCCTAACCCTAGCCCTAGCCCTAACCCTAATGGGAAAATGGAAATAAATACATTTTTTAATTTTATTATTTTTCCCTAACTAAGGGGGTGATAACAGGGGTTTGATTTACTATTTATGGTGGTTTTTATATTTGGCAACTGTCACACTCTAAAAGACACTTTTTATTGTAAAAATAGTTTTTGCATCACTACATATTGAGAGCTATAATTTTTCCATATTTTGACCCACTCAGTCATGTGAGGTCTTATTGTTTGCGGGACGAGTTGACGTTTTTATTGGTATCATTTTTGGGCACGTGACATCTTTTGATCGCTTTTTATTCTGATTTTTGTAACGCTTAAAGAACAAAAAACAGCGTTTCATGAATTTCTTTTGGGGGGTGCGTTTACTCCGTTCTGCGTGCGGTAAAATTTATAAAGCGGTTTTATTCTTCGGGTCAGTACGGTTACAGCAATACCTCATTTGTGTCTTTTTTATGTTTTAGCGCTTTTATGCATTGAAAACAATTTTGTATAAAAAATAATTATTTTTGCATCGCTTTATTCTGTGAGCTATAACTTTTTTATTTTTTCGCTGATGACACTGTGTCACAGCTCATTTTTTTCGGGACAAGATGATGTTTTCAGTGATACTATGGATATTTATATGTGTCTTTTTAATCACGCGTTATTGCACTTTTTGTTTGGCGGTATGATAAGTCACTATTTTTTGCTTCGTTTTTTATTTTTATTTTTGAAGGGGTTCACTAAAGAGGTTAACTAATGGGACCGTTTTATAGGGCGGGTCGTTACGGACGCGGCGATACCAAATATGTGTACTTTTAATGTTTTTTTTTTATTTCCAAAAAATAAATTTATTAGGGAATATTGTTTTTTTTTTATTTATTTAGCAATGTTTTTTAAATTATTTTTACACTTTTTTTCTTTTAACTTTATTACATTGTCACAGGTGGGACATCACTGTCCTGTGACAGATCGCTGATCTGTCACATCACAGATCACTGTGACAGATCAGCAATCTGTCACAGGCAGTGCCGCAGGCTTCCTCTTTGCCTGCGCTTTGCAGGCATGAGGAAGCCAGATCCCTGCAGGCCTCTGAAGGTCCCCGTTGCCATATTGGATCCGGGGACCTGCAGGGAAGGAGTCTCCCGCTGCAGTGCTGTGCATTGCGCTGCTGTGGGGGGCTCAGGGAAGCACGGAGGGAGCCCCCTCCCTGCCGATGCTTCCCTTTAACCCCCGGTACACCGCGATCGTGTTTGATCGCGGTGTGCCAGGGGTTGACATGTCAGGGGCGGTCCGTGACCACCCCTGACACATTGTGCCGGGTGTCAGCTGTGATAATCAGCTGACACCCGGCCGTGATCAGCGGCGCTCACCATGTGGGCGCCGCTGATCGCTATGACGTAATATTCCGTCCATGGGAATTAGGTCCCAGGTCACATGGACAGAATATTATGTCTATTGTAGGAAAGGGGTTAAGGTGTTATCTATGCATTTGGTTTTGTGTTCCATTGAACTCAATGGGGTTCATGTATGTTCAACGAACATGTACAGCGAGCATCAGTACGTTGCCGAACAGAACCTAGAAAGATTGTCTCATCTCTATGGATGACAATTTGAAAGACATATTGACTTTGTTCTGAACGCTCTTATATTCTGTTTATCAAATAATGTTCTCCTTTTTTACAGGAAGTACAACGGCTAAGGGGTGCAGCAATGGGGAGCCCCTGTGCCCCATCATACGTAAACCTGTACCTGGTCTGGTGGGAGGAAACCATGATCTATAGCTGCCAGCGCCATATTGCGCACATTGCAGCCAGAAACAGTATAGGAAGAGCATAGTTTCAGCGTAGGGAGAGCAAAAGTAGTGTTCGGAGAGTGGTAGGAGGTTGTAGTGAGTGTTATTTATTCCATAAAGCTCTTTTAAGAGCTGAAGATTGTCAAGAGATTACTTCTTTGTTAGGTGGTGATTTAAGTAGGGAGAGATTTAATAGGAGGGAGGTTGTATGGCCGGTGGGTGTTCTCATCATTGCAAGTACATGCTGCAGTTGTCTGCTATTTTCCACTTTAAATACCTAACATTTGTCTAGCAGTTGTGCGACTGGAGCAATCTGGCTACAAATAATCGTACATGACAATTTAGCAGGGGCAATAATCTTCATTACTCCACATTTGGAGTGTGTGAGCAAGACGACTGAAAAAAAATCATAATTTTCTAGTGGTTTAAAATATAGCATATCTTCATCTAGCAGTTGTGCGACTGGCGCAATCCGGGTACAGATAATCTTACGTGGCAATTTAACAGGGGCAATAATCTTCATTAGTTCGCATTTGGAGTGTGGCAGCAAGGGAATCGATAGGGAGTACAAGTTTCACTGTTGCACAATGTCCCAAGTTTTCACAAAGTACAAATCATTAGCCACATGGGGTATACATACATGACCACTAAGTACTTGATGCAGAAGCAGGAGGAGGAGGTAATTTCATGAACAAAATGGGTTTGGATGGTCACGGATGGATGTCAAGACAATGTCTCAAACAAAACATTTGGGCTGCTTTTACATTACATTGCTGTCATCCGTAGGGCTTACAAAGTCACCAGAAATCCATCCCTTGTTCAATTTTAGAAAAGTCAGCCTGTCTGCATGTTCCATTGACAGGTGTGTGTGCCTATCCATTATAATTGCACCAAGCAAACTAAAAACTCACTCAGACAACACACTTGCAGCAGGGCATGGCAGCACCTCCAATGTGAAAAATGAGACGTCGGGCCAAATGTGGAGCTTGGACAACCAATAGTTAAAGGGTACTGAAGAATAAGGAAGGATACTGGTATGGTCACTTAAGTAGCCCTTCATTATCTTGGTTAACTTCTCCCTCATCATAGTTACACCCACAGCCCTTGCTGATGTGACGGTCTCATGAAAATGTGTCAGTTGGTGGACATTTCCCCCCTCTGAGTTGCACCTGGTGGTCATGGCCCTCCCCTGTAAACCCTGTAAAAAGAGCCGGTACTTCTGCCAGCAGCATTGTCTGAGGGTTATCTTTTTAACAAGTCTTCCATAATGGCCCTCTGGCATACATGCACTGAAAATGGCACGTCTGCTTCCGACATGAGAGAAGCAAATTTCTCCTTGTACCGTGAGTCAAAAAAGGTGCACAGCCAGTATTTCATGTTGGACAAAATGTGTTTCACCCAAGGATCTTGGGAAAGGCATCTGGACATGAACTCTGCAATGTGTGGTAGACAACAAAGAGTCAAACGTTAAGTGTCCTCACCAGGAAGAACACTAACCATACTTTCCTCACAGCGCATAGCCTCTTCCTCCTCTTCCTTCCCCTCTTCAGGCCATCCATGCTGGACAGGCATGAAGCTGGGATTGGGAGTCACCTCTGTAGCGCAGACCCAAAACTCCTGTTCCACCTCATCCTCCTGTTCCTCATCATCATTAATTGTGGCTTGAGAATATTGTATGAGGCTGGGCTGTGTGGTATCAACCACGGTAAAATCTTGCTCCATAGCTATGTGCTCGACATTCAAAGCTTCTTCTTTGAGATTCTGCAGTGAACATTTTAATAGAGCAGCGGGATGGTTACGCTGACAATAGCGTCATCAGGGCTCATCATCCTGGTGCAGTACTGAATGTTTTGAAAAACCTCAGAAATGTCATCGATCCACACCCACTTGACAGTTGTCATATGCGGGGGGCTGAGTGTTACTCTGACGAGTATTGAGAAGCTGGAATTCAGACACTGCTCTCTACTGCTCACTAAGCTTTGCAAACATATGAACCGCCTACTGCCCCGACACATTTATCTAACTATCCCTATGTTGCCCATTCAAAATTTTCTTCATAATCAGGATCCTAGTATCTTGTTCTCACACGCTTTATGCATTTAATATCCCTCTGTGTCTGTACCTTTACACATACTGGTTGGTAACAGGTTCATGTATTACATGAACACCCGATTTCTTATATTATGGCTGGTCAGAACAATGAAAGCAGTTGTTATCATCCACCTTTCATGTATCTCCTATTTCCTCATAGATTGTAAGCTTGTGAGCAGGGCCCTCATTCCTCTTGGTATCTGTTGCTTTTGTGATTATTGTTATTCCTTATGATGTATTTTATTGTCTGTACAAGTCTCCTCTAAAATGTAAAGTGCTGCCGAATATTTGGGCTCTATAGAAATAAAATTATTATTATTTATTATTATTATTAGTATTATTATTGGTCGAGTCACAACTCAATCGGTGATGAGGCAAATTAAAGCGCTGCTACAACAAGGCTAGTCCACTGAAAGCCTGAGATGACTTTTGGAAATGTGCCTAACACCCCATACCTTGGCAAGTAGGTCTGGCAAGTCAGGGTATGTTTTTAAAAAACACTATCCAACCAAGTTCAGGATATGGGCCATGCATGAAACGTGTTTACCAGCTTGCCGAGCTTTAAAGCCACCACCAAGTTACACACATTACTGCACACAACCAGACTTGGTTGGAGGTTCAGCGGGGAGAGCCACTGATCAATCTTTTCTTTTATCACCATAAACAGCTTGGCTGCGTAGTGAGCTTTATCACCTAAACAGATGAGCTTCAGCAGAGCATGCTGCTGCTTTGCCAAGGCAGTGCTGCAGACATCCCAGCTGGGGAGTGATGGGGAGGCTACTTTCAGTGAGGAGAAGTAGGAAAGACAGGAACTGTAATACCAGGAGACTGAGCAGCTGAAGGAAGATGAGACCGCTATTCTTGGTCTGGGTAAGATGTTTGATGTCCCTCTGACTCTGTCCCTGACTCCACCAGGTTCAGCCAGTATGCCATAAGAGAAATGTAGCATCCCTGTGGACACGAACGTGTCCACATGTCTGTGGTAAAGTAGACACATGCTTATTGCTTAAGTAACACGTTGACGGCACACTGGGAAAAATATTGTCGAATGGTAATTGAGTACCGTGTGGCTGCCATCGTCAAGAGGTCACAGAAAGACTCAGTTCCCACAAGTCGAAATGGCAACATTTCCAGGGCTATCAACTGGCTATGTGGGTGTTTAGAGTTTTGGTTTCTGGGTGGCTGCGTCGATATTTCTGCTTTCTGCTAAACGTCTCGGGCAGGGACAAGTGAACGCTGTGCTGGGACAACCAACTGGATGTGGTCGCTGACTGTTGTGTCTGTGCAACTGCAGGTTTTGGGCAGGAGGCATCAGAGCCTGCTTCATGGACAGCAGATTGGGAAGGCCATAACACAGGGGAGGGGGCAGTGGTTTCTCCATCAGACAAAGATTTTCTACCCAGACGTTCAGTCCACCTACTGAGGTGCTTGGCTGCCATGTGCTTTTGCATGCTGGTGGTGCTCAGTTTGGCAGTGTTCTTGCCTCTTCTAAGTTTGGTTTGGCAGATGATATAAATTACAGTTGTTTTGTCTGAAGGAATTTCAGAAAAAGACTGACATACAGGGGAGCAATGCACCATTGGCCTGTTATCTAGCCGAGTACAGGGGGCTCTGTGAAACAATTGACTGAGTTCTCCCTCTGGTTAAACCACTACCTCTTCTTGCCTGTTTTTGTACTATGGACCAATCCTTGTCTGCACTGCTGTGCTCTCTAGGCATGCCACCATGCCAGGTTGGATCAGTGGCCTCAGCATCAACCACATCATCTTCCAATTCCTCAGTCTGATCCTTCTTCTGAGTTGCGATTTTAGGCTGTCCTGATGGCAACTGTGCATCATGATTATTCCCCACCTTTTCAAACTTGAATTGACCTTCTCCAACGTGGCTTTTTCCTGGCCGTAGATGCTCAAATGTCTGGGTATCACTGCACTCCACTTCCTCATGACTATCTTTAATGGTGCTCGTTGAGAGGCCTGAAAAATTACAAGGGAACATAAACAGTTCCTAAGAATGGTCAGCATTTGGGTCATATGTCTCTTGGGACTCTTGATGGTGGGAAGAAGGAGGGCCAGGTTGTGGATTCAGAGGCCCAGCCTCTTGGCCACTGAGACTGGACCATTTGAAAGACTTTGTGGTGCTGCTTGTCAAGACACTGGAGCCTTTGTCTGCCATGCAACCCACAACATCCTGGCAATTGTCTGGGTTTGTCAGTGGTGTACCGCACTGACCACATTTTGACTGGAAGCTAGAGCGAGATCCAGTTACCTTCTGATCTGAAACACGGCCTTGGTGGGCACCATAACATCCACTTTCCTAAACATCACCCTTTCTCATATTGAATGCTTTATGCTTATGAAAAAAGAATTCTGGCTTTATTTTTGATAATTGCCCTCACAGATTTCTTATGCACAAATTCAGTATATCTAGCAATGTGTGGCAATTTTTTTTAAGATATCAGCTTTATTACACACGACAACAGCAGACATGCGAAAATTAGAGATAAATAGACGCATTTGCATATCTCTGCAGGCTTTGCGCCAGATGCAAAACTGCTAGATAAAGTTACAATGTTATTTAAACCAATAGAAAATGCATAGGCTTGTGCAGATTGGTCAATTGCACTCCTGTCTCTTTCTCTTGAGGAGGTGGCATCCAATTAAAATGAGGCTTGTACATGTTCCTTACATGGGTTTCAGGCCTGACAGACTGACCACAATCCTGTCCCTCACTTGCATACACTGTATTCAGAATTTAATTATAATTCTTTTGGTGCCTGGTAAAATCCAATTTACTGACATTGATCATGCAGATCCCCCAACTCCTGTATTATATTCACTTTACAGCTGCTTCTTCCGCTATGACAGTTGTTCCATTGGGATCTAGTGGCAAACTGAAATATAGAGCTTGCAAAACGTAGGTTTCATAGCCCCTGCAGGCCCTCTGCTAAATGTCAGCGAGGGCCGCATAATGATATGGCGATGGACATGGTGGTGGTGGTGGTGAGCGATGCCCAAAATTCAAATGGCCTTGTTTGAAATGGCATTGTAAACAGATGGGGAATATGTATTCCACTATCTTGCTAACTATTTGGCATGAGGCAGAGTCCTAGCAAATGTAGAAGTGAGAGCCCTCACAAATGTTTTTTATTGTTCAATGTTACACAATTTTGAAGCATCTTGGGGTTCAAGGTGCTCACCACAAATCCAGATATGTTCCTTGAGGGGGTCTAGTTTCCAAAATAGGTTCACTTGTGGGGTGCAACATGGTGTCCAATAATTACCATATATACTTGTGTATAAGCCGAGTTTTTCAGCCCATTTTTGGGCTGAAAAAGACCCTCTTGGCTTATACACAAGCAACAATTCTACAATTCTATTTTCTCACATCCTTCCTACAAATAGGCCACCAAAAAGAATGAAACATTAGTTCTTGGGTCTTCATGACTCCAGGGTGTCCAACAAGTTTAAAGTCATGGACAAGTTTGAGGACTTCAAGGCGAGAAGATTTGGAGACGTATATTAGGAGGTATGTAGCATGTATGTAGTATGTATGTATGTTGTATGAATGTAGTATACATGTAGTATGTATGTAGTATATATGTATGTTGTATGAATGTAGTATATATGTAGCATGTATGTAGTATGTATGTATGTTGTATGAATGTAGTATATATGTAGCATGTATATAGTATATATGTATGTTGTATGAATGTAGTATATATGAAGCATGTATGTAGTATGTATGTATGTTGTATGAATGTAGTATATATGTAGCATGTATGTAGTATGTATGTATGTTGTATGAATGTAGTATACATGTAGTATGTATGTAGTATATATGTATGTTGTATGAATGTAGTATATATGTAGCATGTATGTAGTATGTATGTATGTTGTATGAATGTAGTATATATGTAGCATGTATATAGTATATATGTATGTTGTATGAATGTAGTATATATGAAGCATGTATGTAGTATGTATGTATGTTGTATGAATGTAGTATATATGTAGCATGTATGTAGTATGTATGTATGTTGTATGAATGTAGTATATATGTAGCATGTATGTAGTATGTATGTATGCTGTATGAATGTAGTATATATGTAGTATGTATGAAGTATGTTTTGTTTTTGTTTTTTTACATTCAACACATTAGCCGGATGATGGGACTACTACTGTCCCATCATTGGCTAATGTGTCAATCACTGTCATTGTAGCAGGCATCGCCCGATGGGACTTGTAGTCCCATCGGACGATGCCTGCACACACACAAGACCCCAGCAGGCCCGCACAGACCACCGGCTGCCGTCACAGGCCCCCGGCAGCCGGCACAGACCACCGACAGCTGGCACAGGCCCCCAAGAGGCCCGTACAGACCACCAGCAACCGGCACAGGCCCCCGGCAGCCGGCACAGACCACCGACAGCTGGCACAGTCCCCCGAGATGCCCGTACAGACCACCGGCAGCCGGGACAGGCCCCCGGCAGCCGGCACAGACCACCGACAGCCGGCACAGGCCCCCGAGAGGCCCGTACAGACCACCGGCAGCCGGCACAGGCCCCCGACAGGCCTGTACAGACCCCCGAGAGGCCCGTACAGACCACCGACAGCCGGCACAGGCCCCCCGACAGTCGGCACAGACCCCCGAGAGGCCCGTACAGACCACCGGCAGCCGTCACAGGCCCCCGACAGTCGGCACAGACCCCCGAGAGGTCGGCACAGAGCCCGCCTGCACACACAGACATGCACAGTGTCCGCCCACGCACCGCCCACACTCTTCCCCAATCCCGAACAGGATGTACAAGGCAAGAAAGGGTTTTTTTTAATTCCGATATTTCTGTCCAATTGACTTGAATGGGACTTCTGGGATCGGAATCGGCGATACCCGATACTTTTTTCATATCGGCCGATCCAATCCGATCCGATATTTTTCAATATCGGGTGGTATCGCTCAACACTACTTACCGGTAATTCGATTTCTAATAACCTACCATGACACCACAGAGGAGGATGTCATCTTATCCTAATAGGGACAGGAAACACGAAAGAGGTTAAATAGCCCCTCCTACCTCCAATCCTCAGTGAAATTATAAAGGACCACAATAGTATGAATACTTAACTATCTTTATTACTACCAGTTCAAAATGATTAAGTAGAGGGGTGGGAATTACCCATGCTGTTGTGGTAGGTTATTAGAAACCGAATTACCACTTAGTCTAGTTCGATTTTCTCTAATAACCCCCCACGACAGCACACAGGAGGAATGCCAAATACTAATGCATTAGGGAGGGACAACCATCTGGAGAACTTTTCTCCCAAATGATAGATCTTTGACGGATGTTAAATCAAGTCTATCATGTCTGATAAAGGTGTGGACAGATGACCAGGTAGCGGCTCTGCATATCTGCTCGATGAAGGCGCTAGCCCTTTCCACCCATGAAACTGCCATTGCTCTGGTGGAATGAGCCGTGAATTTCTTTGGAGGCATGAGATTCTGAATCTGATAGGCCTCAATGATTACCTTCTTGATCCAATTTGCCACCGTAGTCATGGATACCTTCCTTCCCCTATTCTGGCCATATTGTTGAATAAATAGGTTTTTATCCGTCCTCCACTCCTTGGTTATGTGGAGATAGTGCAAAACCACCCTCCTTACGTCAAGGGAATGGAAATCTTCCTCTTTCTTGTTTTTTGGATTCTGGAAAAATGAAGAGCAAATGTCAAACCTAGAGCAACATGTGCCCATGCAACAAGATGTTAAGTAGATTTGGCCAAATAAACTGATTTACAGAGAAATCTAGTGCAGCAAATAAACTCCCTCTCAGGATCCAGAATAAGGTAGAAGAACTAATAACAGTGGCCAAAGAGGGGGTCCGTAAATTCACATACTACCTGGACCTGGGAAGAGTGCAACCCACATGGAGAGAGTCCGGTAGGAAATTAACATAGTGCTGTAGTGAAGAAAAATGGGGGAGGCAAGGGCACAGAATGCTTTTTTGTTTGCTACATTGGGTTTCTCTGGACATCAGTTTACTTGGCTAAATCTACTTAACATCTTGTTGCATGGGCACATGTTGCTCTAGGTTGAACATTTGTGCTTCCATAATTTGGCCTGCATGGTATAATTTTCTTCACTTATTGTTCTTTACCATACCTATTTGAATGTATGTCCAACCTGAGTGGCCATATCAGTATATACATAACATGTCTACGGTGTAACTTGTGAACTATTAATATTTTTCTTGGGGCTTGGCAAGGGCATGGCCCTATTATGCTGTGTGCTGTTTTAAATGTTTTTACTAATGCGGTGTTGTCGTGTTGTCACTTAATAAAGATTGATTTATTATTTACTTGGTGATCCTCATGTATTGCCCACTACTTTCTCTTTGTTTGTTTCATGTATCATTTCAAGCGTGTTATGGGTGATCCCTGTTAGTGGTGTCCTCCAGTCTTCTCTTCTTCAGGTCTTCTGGTATATCGCGTTGGTCACCGGTTTTCTACTTTTCTGAAGCATGCTGATGACTCTGTCAGAGAGACCTCTGGCCTTCAGGATTGAGAACTCAAAAGCCAAGCTGCCAGGTGTATGTTCTCTATGTCCGGGTGATAGACTGGTCCCTGGTGTAGGAGGTCCTTGATTGGTGGGAGGATCAGAGGACCATCTATGCTTAGGCTGGATATGGTGCCATACCAGCTCCTCTTTGGCCAGAGGGGTGCTGCTAGAATGACCCTGGTCTGCTCGACTCTTATTTTTTGTAGAGTTCTTTGTAAGACAGGGATTGGAGGGAAGGAATAAGCCAGACTGAACTGCCATTGGTGGGCCAAGACATCTATATCCAGACATCTGTTGTCCGGGTTTAGTGAAAAATAGCAAGTCACCTTTGCATTCTGACAGTCTGCAAATAGATTGACTTCTGGGCAACACCATCTTTCAGTCAACATCCAGAATACCTCTGGATCTTGACTCCATTCTCCCAGGTGGATATCACGCTGGCTCAGGAAATCATCTTGCTTGTTGTCTGTTCCTTTTATGTGAATGGCTGACACTGAAAGAAGGTACATCTCTGCCCAAGAGAATATTCTTGCTGAGATGGCTTTCAGCTCCTCGTACATCGAACTTCCCTGATATTGGAGATGTGCAAACGTGGTAATATTGTCCGAGTAGACTCTTACATGGGTACCTCGGATTATCGAAACAACTGCTCTGAGGGTCTCTTACACCGCCTTCAACTCTCTGAAGTTCGAAGACTGTTTGCTGACTTTGATCAACCAGGAGCCCTGGAAGGATGTCTTGGAGGCAATGCCCCCCCCCATCCCCTCTTGCTGTCATCCAACACTTAGGTGAATAGTGGGGTCGGGACCCAAGGTACTCTGTTGTTCAGCTTCCTTGGATTGACCCACCAGAACAACGAGGCTCGTATCTGGGTTAGTATTGACACTTTCTTAACCAGTGACCTGGGGGAACTGGCCCATTTTGCTAGTATATAACTCTGCAGACCTCTGGTGTGCACCTGAGCCCAGGCTTCCGATTAGATACAAGACGTCATGGAGCCGAGGACTGACATAGCAAACCTCATGGACACTAGTCTCCTGCTTCGCAGGATGTTTATCCTTGCCTTCAGTTGGATGTTTTTCTTTGGGCAAGAAGGATGTTTGTGCCTGTGAATCCAGGAGGACTCCTAGGAAGGTCTTCCTTGTGGAGGGAGCGAGATCAGATTTTTGTTGATTTATCAACCATCCTATTGACAACAGTATCTGAGAAGTCTTCTGCATGTGTTCTTGTAACACCTGCATTGACAGAGCCACCAGCAGAAAGTCGTCGAGGTATAGGAAGATACAAATTTGCTAATCTCTGATATGGGCCATGGCTTCTGACATAATCTTTGTAAAAATTCAGGGTGCTGACGATAGTCCAAAGGGGAGTACGTTGAATTGGTAATGGACTTCCCGCTCCCCCTGGGCCACTGCAAATCTCAGGAATCTTCGATGGTTTGGGTGAATCGGAATATGATAGTAAGCGTCCTGAAGATCTATTGTTGCCATGGCAAAGCCTCTCTCTATCAGGGGAACTGCCGACCGGACTTGGTACTTCATCTTGAATCTTCGGTAACAGATATAATAAACCTGAAGCCTCTAAACCAGTATAACTCTGTGGGACCCATCTGGTTTCTTCATCAAGAAGAGCTTGGAGTAGTGACCCCTGTTGTTCTCCCTCTCTGGGACTAGAAAGATTGCTCCTGAAGCTAATAGTTTTCTGGGGCCTGACTCCAGGGTGGACTGGAGTGTCTGCATAGAGAGCTGTGTAACTCTTACTCTCCGTGAAGGGCAGGAGCTAAATTCAATTTTACCCCCTCCTGGATGGATCTTAGTACCAATGGGCTGGTGGATATATCCCGCCATCCTGGAAGGAAGTGAGAAATGCGCCTCCTACTCTCCTGTGAGATTCATGGTTTACTTTGACGCTGGTCACGGGAGAGAAAAAGATTTCTGCCCCAGCCTCCTTTGGGGCAGATCCAGCTTCCTGTCTTTCCTTTGCCAATGTATTGGGAAGACTGTTCCTGTGAGGGCCGAAAGGATCCCTCTTTGGGGTTCTTTTTGGCATTCTCTGGTTCTGGTTGTGATTTTTTTTGTCTGAAACTATTTCCAATAGCTCATCCAATGCCGGCCCGAACATATACTTCCATCTAAAGGAGATGGAACATAGTTTGATTTTAGATGCTACATCTCCGCTCCAAGATCTCAGCAACATGGTTCGTCTCACTGAGTTAGATAGGGCCACCAATCTAGCCGCCACTCTGACCGATGCATCTGATAGGAAGGCTGTAGCATTTTGGAGAAGGGGGAGCGAGGCAAGGATCTCTTCTCTGGCGGTCACTGCTGCCAGGTGTTCCTCCAGTTGTCCCAGCTTTCATTGATCTAGCGACTGATGTAGAGCCCGCATTTGTGTTTAACAAGGCTGCTGACGTCTCCCAGGTGTTCCTGAGGAGACCCTCCATTTTTCACTCCAGGGGATCCTTTAACTGAGAGGAATCCTCAAATGGCAAGGTGATCTTCTTGGCTACT
The DNA here is from genome assembly GCF_039654945.1 of Dendrobates tinctorius. Classification (NCBI taxonomy): domain Eukaryota; kingdom Metazoa; phylum Chordata; class Amphibia; order Anura; family Dendrobatidae; genus Dendrobates; species Dendrobates tinctorius. The sequence goes on along the minus strand of NW_027361675.1, from coordinate 21,004,340 downwards.
TGGGCAACCTGAACGTCTACCCTGGGCACCTTAGACCAGCACTCTGCAGTCACATCATCGACTGTGAATCTCTCTTTTAACTCTGAAGGAGTGCTTAGTCTCTTCTCTGGAGTCTGCCACTCTTCCAGCACCAGCTCCCGGATATTCTTGTGTATCGGGAAGAATAGTCTCTTTTTGGACCGGAGGCCCCCACACATCTCTTCTTGCATGGTATGTGCTGGTCTTTCTTCTTCAACCTCCACGGTTCTTCTTACCTCCGTGATTAGCTCTTCTATGTTCACTATGGATAAGTAATATCTCTTTTTTTGTGACTCCGGCTTAGAGTTCAGCTCCCCTTCTTCATAGCATTCTTCCGGCATAGAATCCTGGGAGTCCAAATCCTCTACCTGCTGAATCTTCCTCTTTTTTTGTTGATGGGGGAGCACTAGGGGCTGGTATTAGCTAGGAAAAGGATGCCAGGAAAGCTTGTATTTCCTGACACACAATGTCCTTAATGTCCTTTTTCAAGGAGGGCTGTTCTTGTTTCAAATCTTTCTCAATACACTCCTGACATAAGGGCTTGCTATGTGAGGAGGACAGTCTCTTGCTACATAATGCACATTTGCGGCTGGTGACTTTGAATTTGCTCCTGGATGCAGGATCCTTGTCCCGTGAAAGAGAGGAGAAGGTAGAACATGATCTCAGTATCAATACCTGCACCCTGGAGGAGACACAATTCCTGCATAATCACAGGGATCAGAATAGCGCTGGGCTCCACAGACACAGAGCTGGAACGATCACATTCCATGCAACTACAGTATGTCCTACCTTGCTTGACCTTCTGTCCAGGGCTCCTATAAATAGGGCGACTGGACCAGCGCAACACTAAAATCTGCCGGGCTCCTCCCCCTCTCTTCCTAGTTGGTGGAGTCCTCCGATGGAGTCAGAATCCACCCTATGTTAAAATTTCCCGCCGTGATCCCCTGGAATGCAAGGACTGGAAGTGACGATCACCGTCAGACATCACTTCCGGCCGCCGGGATAGCACTGCTTACAGCAAAGGAAGCCAGAAGAAGGTCCCCTCGCATCACAGCAGGAAGAGGGGGAGGAGAGGACCCACAGAGCTGCAAGAGGCCTCTTGCCTGTGAACCCCCAGACCTTACCCGACGGCACGGACTGGAGGAAAAAGTCGTCCTGAGTCCCGAGGAGACAGGAGCAGTGTCATGGAGAGGGAAGGGGACCCGTCCAAACTCCTGCTGCCTGGCTAAGGTAAATGCCCTGTGTCTGCCGCCGGCACAGAGCACCGGGGATGACTTCTTCATCCCTATAGGGACAGGAAAAACACTGAGGATTGGAGGTAGGAGTGGTTATTTAACCTCTTTCGTGTTTCCTGTCCCTATTAGGATGAGATGACATCCTCCTGTGTGCTGTTGTGGGGGGGTTATTAGAGAAAATATATTTCCTCATGTTTAACACGTGCATGGAATAAGACGCCACTATTCCTCTATGCCTCTAGGCCTCTATGCCTCTAGGACTCCTTCAATCTCTTCCAATTCTATCCAGGCCTTGGGAATCAATCTCAATGGATTTTATCATGGACCTACCTCCAGTTAAACAAATGAGTGATTATTATTCTTGTTGTGGTGGATTGGCTAACAAAGATGGCCAATTTTATTCCAATTAAAGGGATTCCTACTGCTGAACAAAACACAGAATTAATAGTCAAAGAGATATTTAGGCTGCATGGAATTCATGATAATGTAATTTCTGATAGAAGTGTTCATTTTATATCAATAATTTGGAAAAGCTTCTGTACAGCTTTAGGAGCTACTGTCATTTTGTCGACTGCCTTCCACTCGCAATCCAATGGCCAGACTGAAAGAATGAACCAAACTTTCGAACAATACCTGAGCTTTTTTATTTCTTACCTACAGGATGACTGTGTGGACTATTTATCAACAGCAGAATTTACCTATAATAATTCCAAACACAGTTCTGCATTGCAAAGTCCATATTTTGCTAACTATGGCTTGCATCCAGTATGTATTCCTAGTCTTCAAATACTTTGGTTCCTGCTGTTACAAACAAATTTACAGAGTTGCAGAAAGCTCAGAAATAACTAACTGAGATGTTACAAAAGGCCCAAAGAAGATTACAAAGAAACAGCAGATAAATATTGCAAAACCCCTCCTACCCTTCAGGTTGATGACAAGGTTTAGTTTTCTACAAAAAAACTGAAAATGAACATACCATCTTGTAAATTGGGTAAAAAAGTCATAGGACCTTTTCAATTTTCTGCACAAATTAACCCAGTTGCTTTCCGTTTAAAGTTTCTTAACAGGCTGAAAATTCCCCCCGTTTTGAATGTATCCTTACTAAACCATTCTGTGAGAACCCGTTTCCATGAAAAACTAAGCTACCTCCTCCACCAGAAAAAAATCCATGGTGAAGAAGAGTACATTGTGAATAAAATTCTGAACTCAAGAAGATTCAGACGAAGATTACAATATTTGGTGCAGTGGAGGGGTTATGGACCAGAAGATAATTCATGGGAGCTGGAGAGCAACGTTCATGCAACTAGGCTTACAAGGACATCCAGAGAAGTCAGAGCTAGAGTTGAGCGAAACAGGTCGGTCAGATTCAAAAGTCACCGACTTTCGCCAAAGTCGGGTTTCATGAAACGAAACCCGACCACAGTGTGAAGTTGGCCATGCGGTCGGCGACCCAAGCGTCAAAGTCGGGTTTCGCCGAATGCTTGCACGTGACTTTTTTCTGCCAATGAGAGAAGCGGAGCGTAGCGTAGCGGGAGCGTAGCTGGAGTGGGAGAGAGAGAGGGAGAGAGAGAAGAGAGAGAGATTTTGCTGCCTCTGGGGTTAAAATTCATGCCAGGTGTGTTTACAGTCCTCCACTCACTGCCGACTTTTCTCCCAATTGACTTGCATTGGGTTTCGTGTTTCACGATTTTTCCCGACTTTTCCCTATAGTCGGCCAATTTCGTTCGACTGGAATTTTGAGAAAGTCAGGTTTCATGAAACCCAACTTGACCCTAAAAAAGGCAAAGTCGCTCATCTCTAGTCAGAGCCTAAGATATCAAGAAGACATCTTGGAAGGAGGGAGGTACTGTCAGAACTCGAACCCATCAGCTATTGTGCACCAGGTAATAGCTCTTATATTTCAGTCTCATATGACCACATGACCATCTTCCATGCCTCCACTGGATCATCCAGATGGTCTCTTGTGGACTTCAAATGAGCCTGGACATGTGCTGGAATGAGCAGGATGACTTTGCGTGCCCTGCAGGATTTTAATCCTTGACGACATAGTGTATTACTAACGGTAATGTTTGAGACTTGGATTCCAGCTCTCTTCAGGTCATTGACCAGGTCTTCCTGTGTAGTTCTGGGCCGATTCCTGACCTTTCTCAGAATCATCCTTAACCCAAAAGGAGAGATCTTCCATGGAGCCCTAAATTGAGGAAGACTGACAGTCATCTTGTGTTTCTTCCTTCTTCCAATAATTGTCACAACAGTTGTTGCTTCTCACCAGGGCCGGACTGACCAATCGGGCACTTCTGGCAAATGCCAGAAGGGCCGGTGCCTGTAGTGGGCCGTTCGATCCGTTCCTGCTTCCAGGGCACTGCACGCAAATACGGGATCCCCCTCCTGCAATGACGGGATGAGACGCTGCATGGCACTTTTGACCCTCCCGCAGGCAGATCCGTTCTCAGGCTGCAATTGGCTGCTCTGTGCGCACAGGACCTGTAATGAGGTCACAGGAGGGGAGGAGTCACGGGTCACATGATCAGGAGCCGCCATGTGTATGCAGGACTCTGCCATGCTGGTTGTCATGGTGCACTGCTTGATGCGGGTAAGCTTCTGTGTGGGGTCAGGAGGGGGTTTACAGGGTGGATGTAGCAGAGCCGTGTGTGTACGAGGTGATTGTGAGCGGAGCCGCGTGTGTACGGAGCGGAGTCACGCATGTACGAGGTGTACGTAGCGGAGCTGCACGTGTACGGAGCGGAGTCACGCATGTACGAGGTGTGCGGAGCGGAGCCACGCATGTACAAGGTGTACGGAGCAGAGCCGCCCGTGTACAAGGTGTACGGAGCGCAGCCGCGCATGTACGAGGTGTACGGAGCGCAGCCACACGTGTACGAGGTGTACGGAATGGAGCCGCGCGTGTACAAGGTGTACAGAGCGGAGCCGCGCGTGTACGAGGTGTACAGAGCGGAGTCATGTGTGTATGGGGCATGCGGAGCAGCGCGTGTATGAAGTATACAGAGCGGAGTTGTGTGTGTACTTGGTGTATGGAGCGGAGCCGCATGTGTATGGGGTATGCGGAGTGGAGCTGTGTGTGTACGGAGAGGAGCCATATGTGTATGGGATGTACAGAGCGGAGCCAAGTGTGTATGAGGCATACAAAGTGGGCTTTTCCCACGGACACGCGGAGCCCCGAGGAGCATTTTAAAACTCGCACATGACGTTCCACCGGAAGTGATGTGCTGGAGGCTGACCGGAAATTAGATAATTTCATGAGGAGATTGTGATGGAACTAGGAATGCTTCAGATCCATCACCATGTCCTCCGACAGCGCAGACAACAGGATCATGTGAGCAGATCATGATATGTTCTGCACTGGGAGGCTCAGGTGGGCACTACAATGGGAGCCTGGCTGCTATAGTATCTTTATAGAATCTTTGTTTATTTCATTCTCTCTGTTTCTTTCTCTGTTCTTTCTTTCTCATTCTCTGTTCTGTCTTTCCCTCATTTTCTTTCTCTCTCTATTTTCTTTCTCTCTCTAATCTTTCGTTTTTCTTTCTCTCTCTCTATGTTCTTTCTTTCCCCTCTTTCTTTGCTTTTCTTTTTCTTTCCTCTTTCTCTCTGTTCTTTCTTTCTTTACTTCTTTCTTTCTCTCTCTCTCTTTGTTCATTCTCTGTCTCTCTCTGTTCTTTCTTTCTTTCCCCTCTTTCTTTCTCTCTCTGTTCTTTCTTCTTTCTCTCTCTGTTCTTTCTTTCTCTCTCGCTCTCCTTTCTTTCTTTCTTTCTCTCTGTTTTCTTTTTTCTCGCTCTGTTTTCTTTCTTCCTTAGTACCAGTCAGTGTGACCACAGTACCAGCAAATGTGCCCATAATGCCAGCCACTGTGCCCTCAGTACCAGTCAGTGTGATCAGCAGTGCTAAATGGGTGCTGTTGGGCGTGGACATGGGCGTGACTAGTTGCAAAATGGGTGTGGCCAGGGCATGGCCTAACATTTGCAGCGGCACGCTGCACCCGCTGCAGTCTTTGTCCCTCTTTCCCTTCTTCAAAAGTTGGGAGGTATGATAGAGGCGGCTATGACCAGGGGGTCTGGTTGACGAATGGATAGCAGTTCTTCCAGGAATTCTGTCACTGCACGTACAAAAGGGGACAGAGCTTTGGGAGGAGTACTACAACTAAAAGCAATAAATAGGACTGAGCTGAAATACTGGGCATAGCTGTGACTACATGTTATATAGTCGTGTTAATCTCCTCTCACTTCTTGTAACCTACAAGTGTACAAAGATATTATATAGTCACCATGTGACTAGTGGGCCTGTGTAACATCAAATGCCAGGGCTGAATTTTAGTCCCAGTCCAGCCCTGCTTCTTACCAAGCTACTTGCTTTCAGGTAACGAGTGCAGAGATTCTTAAAGAAAAACTAACAGGTTTGTGAGAGCCAGAATTGTTGTTGGTTGGTAGGTGATCAAATACAGTACTTATTTCATGCAATAAAATTATTTAAAAATTATACAAAGTGAATTTCTAGTTTTTATTTTTAGATTCTGTCTCTCACAGTTGAATGACAGACCTCTCCACTCTTTGTAGGTGGGTAAACTTGAAAAATCCTCAGTGTATCAAATACTTATTTTCCCCACTGTACACTGCCCAAAGAAAATTAAGAGAACACATAAAAAGTAACTAAACCTTCATTTTTCTATTGAGACATTTACTCTTGCATTTTGGCTTTGCATCTGAGTGGCTTCCAGACTACTGATTACACCATAGCCTACTTGTCTTGCTTTTCTGTACTACATCATGATGCCCTGGGAGTACAAACTCTGGCAGTGGTGGGAAAGGCATCTTGGAAGTGTGTTCGCTCCCCTGCAATGTATTTAGTGCATGTAGCCTCCTTTTAGCTCTCACAAGTATCGTGCTTACTGAGCACCATGGTCTCTTTTTGGTATGTCATGTTTTAAGTAAAGCTGCTTTGCTTTTCATGCTTCCTGGTAATTGGCTTTAACAAAATTTTATTTATACAGTCAAGTGCAGATTACATGCTTTTTTTACCTGCAGATTTTTCACTTGTAATGCAATTGTATGGGTAAAATTTGCTCATGAAGCTCAAGATAAGATAAGATAAGATAATCCTTTAATCGTCCCACCACAGGGAAATTCTGAGCATTACAGCAACAAGGCAGGAACAAGTACAGATACAGATGCATAAAGGCATTACATTGACAGTAGGTAGGTACAGATGCGGAAAAAAAAAAAAAATGTAACCGGACTGTCACAACTTTGGATCTATCAGTTCTCTGTTTGGGTCGTTCTCCGTTTTGGACAGTGCTGGTTATACAGCCTAACTGCAGCAGGAAGGAAGGACTTTCGATAGCGCTCCCTCTCACATTTAGGATGAAGTAGCCGGTCACTGACAGTACTGCACATCTTTGTCACGGTCTCATGCATGGGATGGGAATCATTCTGCACCATGTAGCTCACCTTGGCCAGTATCCTCCTGTCGCCTACTTCCTGAACTGGGTCAAGGGGGCATCCCAGGACAGAGCTGGCCCTTCTAATCAGTTTGTCCAGCCTATTCCTGTCCCTGGTTGATATGCCACTACCCCAGCACACCACACCAAAGAAGATGACTGATGCCACAACAGAGTTGAAGAAGAATGCAAGGAGTGCCCCCCTAACTCCGAAGGCTCTCAGCCTTCTGAGCAGATAAAGCCTGCTTTGGCCCTTCCTGTACACTGCATCCAAGTGATGGACCCAGTCAAGCTTATTATTGAGGATCACACCAAGGTACTTATAGGTGTCGACTATCTCAATGTCATTTCCCTGAATGTTCACCACTACTGGTGGATTTTTGCCCTTGCGAAAGTTCACCACCAATTCCTTGGTCTTCCCGGAATTAATTACGTATTCGTAATTGAAAATGACTTGCTGCTGATTTCAAACTCTCGCCGCAGATCAGTTTATGCAGTGTAAAAAAAAATCACAATGGTCATGAGATTTCTATATAGTCCCACTTTGCTGGAACTATAAGATGCTGCATTTTTGGCACAGTAAAAATACTCAGGGTCAAAAACCCATCGTGGGAACTTAACCTAATGTAGCGTTTTTTTAGCCAAGGCTAAACTCCTGGGCAAAATTGCCAACCTGATCACTTCTTTTTTTCTTGACAATTAATCAAAAACTCAGGGAACGTTAAGTTTGTGTGATATATGAAGACATTAGCAGAATCTACTGTGAACTGTAATATGATGATAATTACAAACAATCAAAATATTCTGTAAAAGCTCTTTCAACTTTAAAACAAAACAAAACATGAATGCTTACATTTACCAGACATTGGAGAAAAAGTTCAATACTTTTATATACTGATCAGGAATTTGGAAACAGTTGTCAACCATGCAAGTACATGTGTGAATCCAGTCTAATGGGTGTTGGTGTTGAATGCACCTTCTCAAACAAATTAATTAAATTCTGCTTGGAATAGCATTATTGATGCAATTGTTTAGCAAATGTGAGTTATCTAAGGGTGTGGTCACACTGTTTTTGCAGACAGTTGACGTATGGTGTTTTCTTTAGATTAGAAAAATATTTTAAACATCATGTCTATCTTGTTGCTATTTACTGTATTTTTCAGATTATAAGACACACCTTTTCCCCCAAAATTTTGGGGGAAATGGGGGTGCGTCTTATAATGCGGATATACCTTACCGGCCACCGTGGAGCAGGGTCCCAGGGTTATGGCTGGAGGAGGAAAGAGTGGAGCATTGCTGCAGGCCACAGGCTGGGATAAGGGCATGTTCAGATGTGCGGCGAGCCGCTATGGGTGTCCGATGCTGCTGGGGCTCTGCCGACATTTTGTGAAAGGCCAGAGCCCCCGCAGTTCCATGGTTTCCTATGCAGTGGAACTCCGGGAAAATGGCTGCCAGGAGCAGCGCATGGAGATCTCAGCACCAAGATCTCGGGAGATGAGTGAGGGGGGGCTATGTGGGGGTTCACACTGTACATAAGGGGCTATATGGGGGCTATGTGCGAGCTGATACTGATTATAGGAGGCTAAATGGGGGCTCACACTGTATATAGTAAGCTATATGAGGGCTCACACTGTATATAGGAGCCTATGTGCAGACACATACTGTATATAGGAGGCTATGTAGCAGCTCACACTGTATATACGAGGCTATATGGGGGCTCACACTGTATATGGGAGGCTACATAGGGGCTCACACTGTATATAGGAGACTATGGGGTGGCTTATACTGTATATAGGAGGCTATATGGGAGACACACTGTATGAAGCAGGTTACATAGGAGCTCATACTGTATACAGGAGGCTATGTGCGGGCTCATACTATTAGGGACGGCGGAATGCACTAAATATTAAATAATAGAAAGTGCTTCACCGCCCGGGTCCACCGTGCAGTAGGTGTTAAAACCGCTGTTAGACAATGCCAGACGCGCTATATGGCGGTATAATGCGTACTGTTAACTCACAGAGGCGCTGTAACATAAACATAAACACCGAGCCTGTTAGACTCACAGGTCTCAGCGAAATTACACGCACGGTATCAGGTCACAGGACAGGGTCCAAGACAGGGGACCGTGTCCATCTAGACCTACCGTGCGTGCGGCGTCGCTACTGCGGACGCCGGTAAGTGCTGCTGAATGCAGCGCGGTGGCAGACACAGCCGCTATGTGTTTGTGCCGTGAGAGACGTGACACCACTGGACGCTAGTGTAGAGGTGCGGTGTGCACAGTGGCCTAAGGTCTGTAGCATGTAAGCCCGAAAGGGCAGGGTCCTCTCTCCCCTCTGTATCAGTCTGTCATTGTTAGTTTGTTTACTGTAAGTGATATCTGTAATTTGTATGTAACCCCTTCTCATGTACAGCACCATGGAATCAATGGTGCTACAGTCATATGTTAAAGTTTGGGCACCCCTATTAATGTTAACCTTTTTTCTTTAAAACAATTTTGGTTTTTGCAACAGCTATTTCAGTTTCATATATCTAATAACTGATGGACTCAGTTATATTTCTGGATTCAAATGAGGTTTATTGTACTAACAGAAAATGTGCAATCTGCATTTAAACAAAATTTGACCGGTGCAAAAGTATGGGCACCTCAACATAAAAGTGACATTAATACTTCGCAGATCCTCCTTTTGCAAAAATAACAGCCTCTAGTCGCTTCCTGTAGCTATTAATGAGTTCCTGGATCCTGGATGAAGGTATTTGTGACCATTCCTGTTTACAAAACAATTCCAGTTCAGTTAAGTTTGATGGTCGCTGAGCATGGACAGCCCGCTTCAAATCATCCCACAGATGTTCAAAGATATTCAGGTCTGGGGACAGGGATGGCCATTCCAGAACATTGTAATTGTTCCTCTGCATGAATGCCTGAGTAGATTTGGAGCGGTGTTTTGGATCATTGTCTTGCTGAAATATCCATCCCCTGCGTAACTTCAACTTCGTCACTGATTCTTGCACATTATTGTCAAGAATCTGCTAATACTGAGTTGAATCCATGCGACCCTCAACTTTAACAAGATTCCCGGTGCTGGCATTGGCCACACAGCCCCAAAGCATGATGGAACCTCCACCAAATTTTACTGTGGGTAGCAAGTGTTTTTCTTGGAATGCTGCTTTTTAGCCTCCATGCATAACGCCTTTTTTTATGACCAAACAACTCAATCTTTGTTTCATCAGTCCACAGGACCTTCTTCCAAAATGTAACTGGCTTGTCCAAATGTGCTTTTGCATACCTCAGGCGACTCTGTTTGTGGTGTGCTTGCAGAAACGGCTTCTTTCGCATCATTCTCCCATACAGCTTCTCCTTGTGCAAAGTGCGCTGTATTGTTGACCGATGCACAGTGACACCATCTGCAGCAAGATGATACTGCAGGTCTTTGGAGGTGGTCTGTGGATTGTCCTTGACTGTTCTCACCATTCTTCTTCTCTGCCTTTCTGATATTTTTCTTGGCCTGCCACTTCTGGGCTTAACAAGAACTGTACCTGTGTTCTTCCATTTCCTTACTATGTTCCTCACAGTGGAAACTGACAGGTTAAATCTCTGAGACAACTTTTTGTATCCTTCCCCTGAAAAGCTATGTTGAATAATCTTTGTTTTCAGATCATTTGAGAGTTGTTTTGAGGAGTCCATGATGCCACTCTTCATAGGAGAATAAAATAGGAGAACTACTTGCAAGTGGCCACCTTAAATACCTTTTCTCATAATTTGATACACCTGGCTATGAAGTTCAAAGCTCAATGAGGTTACAAAACCAATTTCGTGCTTCAGGAAGTCAGTAAAAAGTAGTTAGGAGTAGAGTTGAGCGACTTTTGGCTTTTTAGGGTCGAGTTTCGTTTCGTGAAACCCGACTTTTCCAAAAGTCGGGTCGAGCAAGATCGGCCGATTATAGGGAAAAGTCGGGGTCCTCCCGAAACACGAAACCCAATGTAAGTCAATGGGGAATAAAAGTCGGCAGTGAGAGGAGGACAGGAAACACACCTACAGTGCCCATTTGAATGCCAAAAGCATCAATTCTTCTTACTTAAGCTTGTCAACCTTAATTAACTTCATAATACAAGTTACGCACTGAAAAATGGGGGGTTATTTGGCTAAAGTTGTGGGGGGGAGGGCTGGATGCAGGTTTTCATGTGCCCTGGGCGAAAGAGCGCCCCTTTAACACATACCACAACTCATCATGCTCTGATACGGCAGAGAAATAGCGGTATAGTACAATGAAAAATACTTCACTTTTTACATCTCATGACGAGGCCCATCTATTTCTCCATACAGAATCATTGGTCCCATATAATGTTTGAAACAGTATATGATGAGCTCCACATAATGCTACAGTATATGTTGGTCCCCATGGATGAAGCTCCACTGTCTTATGGGCCCAAATAATGCTCCAAACATAATGGGCCCCATTTCTAATGCTCTAGTGTATAATGGGCCCTGTAAATGCTGCTCCAGTGTCTGATGTCCACCTTTGGAATGTTCCAGTGTATGGTGGGCCCCATCTATCATTCTCCAGAGTATAGTGCTCCCCAAAAATTGCTGTCCCAACATTGAAAACAATCAAATAAGTCTCCTCGCTAGGGAATCCCTGTACTAGTCTGGACTCCTCGTCGTCCCCATCTTCCATCTCACTGCACAGTATTTCAACTTTGCAAGTGCTGTGATCCTGAGCAAGCAGGGGGGCCCACTCGTTGGCGACGGCACTGGCACAGGGCCCCTGATAGTACGGTGGTATGTCTGATGGCGGGTGGGCAGAACCTGCACTTTCATCTGCAGCTTCCTCTTTGTCACCGTGTAAGGGTTCATCAGGGTCAGATTCAGGTCGTGTAGCGTGCGAGGGGAATGTAGTGGTCTGGGTCAATGTACCAGCAGATTCATCGAGCAGTGGCTGGGCATCAGTGCACTTGTGTCGCCCCCAGGAGTACGGTCGCCACAGTGGCATTACCTTCTTCCTAGGGAGTGTGATGTCATGCTTGGGAGCAACGAACGATCTCTCTAGCAGGTTAACTGATTGGGCGGCGTTATTCCCACGAGTCATGACCCTCCAAACAGCGTTCATGAAGGCAAAGTGTTTGTTTTACGTGGGCAGTATGGTTGCAAAGCTGAACCTTAAAGGAATGTCCAGAAGGGCACCACCAGGAGTGGAGCCTACGGTTAAATTCGACTACACCTGGGAAACCTCAACCATGCCAGCTACAGAACAGATGCACACATTGCAAGCTTAATTCCGTTAACGAACGAGACACCGTCATGCCCCGCGGTCCGAGTCCGGCTTACTAGAGGGACACGTGAGGCTCTGGCACATGAGATTGGCCAATAACTGGTGTGTCATGCCCTTACATGTCCGTGGCTGCATGTGCGCTACACTGAAAAAGCCAGCGTTTGTCGCTTACAGGTGCAGATAACCCGCTGAACAACGTTAGTGATGGGGATCACTGATTACAATTATTACCTGCGAACAATGATTTCCCAGTAAGTGCAGGTCAACCGCAGTTCCGGAATTAGGCCTAACCGTCATTCCTGAAAAAATGAAAAACTTACGTGTGCAAACCACAGGTGCTGTAGCTTGCTTAACAGCTCGCCAGCCGTTCTCACGCCCAGTATGGATTACACGTGATTGCACAAAGGTGAGAAAGGGTACCGTATTCCCAGATAACATGTATGGATAGCGTACACATTCAAAATAAATGTCTATACATCAGGAGGCAGGCTCAGACAGTGTTAGGCCCAGTATGGATTGCACGTGATTGCACAAAGGTTAGAAAGGGTACCGTATCCCCGGATAACATGTATGGATAGCGTACACATTCAAAATATATGTCTATACATCAGGAGGCAGGCTCAGACGGTGTTAGGCCCAGTATGGATTGCACGTGATTGCACAAAGGTTAGAAAGGGTACCGTATCCCCAGATAACATGTATGGATAGCGTACACATTCAAAATATATGACTATACATCAGGAGGCAGGCTCAGACGGTGTTAGGCCCAGTATGGATTGCACGTGATTGCACAAAGGTTAGAAAGGGTACCGTATCCCCGGATAACATGTATGGATAGCGTACACATTCAAAATATATGTCTATACATCAGGAGGCAGGCTCAGACGGTGTTAGGCCCAGTATGGATTGCACGTGATTGCACAAAGGTTAGAAAGGGTACCGTATCCCCGGATAACATGCATGGATAGCGTACACATTCAAAATATATGTCTATACATCAGGAGGCAGGCTCAGACGGTGTTAGGCCCAGTATGGATTGCACGTGATTGCACAAAGGTTAGAAAGGGTACCGTATCCCCAGATAACATGTATGGATAGCGTACACATTCAAAATATATGTCTATACATCAGGAGGCAGGCTCAGACGGTGTTAGGCCCAGTATGGATTGCACGTGATTGCACAAAGGTTAGAAAGGGTACTGTATCCCCGGATAACATGTATGGATAGCGTACACATTCAAAATATATGTCTATACATCAGGAGGCAGGCTCAGACGGTGTTAGGCCCAGTATGGATTGCACGTGATTGCACAAAGGTTAGAAAGGGTACCGTATCCCCAGATAACATGTATGGATAGCGTACACATTCAAAATATATGTCTATACATCAGGAGGCAGGCTCAGACAGTGTTAGGCCCAGTATGGATTGCACGTGATTGCACAAAGGTTAGAAAGGGTACCGTATCCCCGGATAACATGTATGGATAGCGTGCACATTCAAAATATATGTCTATACATCAGGAGGCAGGCTCAGACGGTGTTAGGCCCAGTATGGATTGCACATGATTGCACAAAGGTTAGAAAGGGTACCGTATCCCCAGATAACATGTATGGATAGCGTACACATTCAAAATATATGTCTATACATCAGGAGGCAGGCTCAGACGGTGTTAGGCCCAGTATGGATTGCACGTGTTTGCACAAAGGTTAGAAAGGGTACCGTATCCCCGGATAACATGTATGGATAGCGTACACATTCAAAATATATGTCTATACATCAGGAGGCAGGCTCAGACGGTGTTAGGCCCAGTATGGATTGCACGTGATTGCACAAAGGTTAGAAAGGGTACCGTATCCCCAGATAACATGTATGGATAGCGTACACATTCAAAATATATGTCTATACATCAGGAGGCAGGCTCAGACGGTGTTAGGCCCAGTATGGATTGCACGTAATTGCACAAAGGTTAGAAAGGGTACCGTTTCCCTGGATAACATGTATGGATAGCGTACACATTCAAAATATATGTCTATACATCAGGAGGCAGGCTCAGACGGTGTCAGGCACAGTATGGATTTGACGACCCAGACTACACAGCGGAGGAGCAGGGAGAGGTAAAGATTGCAAATGCTGGGGCCCTGCCCAAGCAAGGGGGCCCACTCGTGGGCGTCGGTACTGGCACTGGGCCCCTCATAGTACGGCGGTGTGTCTGACGGCGGGTGTGCACCACCACCGTCAGAGACACTTGATTGCACTATGAAGGACCCTGTGCCAGTGCCCGCGCCCAAGAGTCGGCCTACCCACCTGTCCAGGGCAACGGCACTCGCACGGTGTCGTGCGCTAGGTGGTGACCCCGGCCATGGGGGGGGCAGCACAGTTAGGGAGTTTTAGAAAGTGGCATATGTTGATGTTGGACATTCAGCTGATGCAAAAGGTGAAATAGGTCAAGTCCCAGGAAGAGGTGGACCAAAGCAAGCCATTTTTCTGTCACCCTATGTGTCATCAGGGGAAGGTGGGACAAAATCCTTTGAAACCCATGCGTAGTTCATTTTAATGAAGGTTAGATCATCCACATTTTGGGTTGCACTGAAGACTCTTTCCGATAGCACACTAGTTTGTAACCATAGTTGACAACTGCTGTCTCCTGTCACTTTCCATCGATGCAGTATTACCAGTTGTGTGAGCGGTACTTGAAAATTCAGTCCACAACATTGTCATGAAACCCCTGTCTCCAACGCCACTTCTGCTGTGTACACCACGAACACCTCTGCCAAGCTGCCCCCGGCCCGTACGGCTCGTGTGAGAACCATCACCGCTGCTGTGTGCTGGGAATGACTCAAGCAACCGATTTACCAGAGTTGCTTGTTTATTAGCCTATATTAGGTCAAGGTTCTCCTGTGGCATGATGTTTTGTAATTTGCCTTTATAGCGTGGATCCAGGATGCTGGCCAACCAGTAGTCGTCATCGTTCATCATTTTGGCAATGCGGGGGTCCCTTTTTAGGATCTGCAAGGCATAATCTGACATGTGGGCCAATGTTCCCGGTGTCAATGATGCACTGCGAGTGCTGGTTGGAGGTGCACTTTCTGGCAAATCCACATCCCTCCAGTCACGCACAAACCCTGTACCAGACCTTGCCACGCCAACATTTTCACTTGCCCCACGAGATGCATCCTCCTCCCCTAAGTAATCATCCCCATCATCCTCCTCCTCCTCCTCTTCTTCCTCCACCTCGTCCAGGAGAGGTCCCTGAGCAGACAATGGCTGAACGTCATCAAGGATTCCCTCCTCCTCTTCCTCCTCATCAACATTGGCTGCAGAAGCCTGCTCCTTAAGGTGCGTCAAAGTTTGCATGAGCAGACGCATAAGTGGGATGCTCATGCTTAGGATGGCGTCGTCTGCACTTACCAGCCGTGTGCATTCCTCAAAACACTGAAGGACTTTACAGAGGTCTTTCAGCTTCGACCACTGCACACCGGTCAACTCCATGTCTGCTCTCAAAGTGCCTGGCCGTGTATCCTCCCACAAATGCATTATGGCCTGCCTCTGCTCGCACAGCCGCTCCACCATGTGCAGGGTGGAGTTCCACCTTGTTGCAATGTCGATAATGAGGCGGTGGTTGGGAAGGTGGAGCAATCGCTGCAGCTTCTGCATACGAACGGAGTGTACAGGCGACCGGCGGATGTGCGCGCACAGTCTTCGCACCTTCTGGAGCAGGGCTGTTAACTCCGGATAATTTTTGAGGAAGCACTGCACCACCAGGTTCAAGGTGTGAGCCAAGCAAGGTATGTGGCTGAGTTTTGAAAGGGCTATGGCTGCCACAAAATTACGCCCGTTATCACTAACTACCTTGCCTGCCTCAAGATGTACACTGCCCAGCCATGACTCAGTTTGTCGCTGAAAGTACTCGGCCAGCACCTCGGCGGTGTGTCTGTCGCCCAAACACATCATCTGCAACACTGCCTGCTGACGCTTTCCACTAGCTGCTCGATAGGGGGACACCTCGTGTGCAACAGTGGCAGCTGCAGATGGAGTGCTCGTACGACTGCGCTCTGTGGACGAGCTTTCGCTTCTGGAGGAGGAGGAGGAGGAGGAGGAGGGTCGAACGCCTACAGCCAACTGTTTCCTATACCGTGGGCTAGGCAGCACTGTCCCACCACCGCTGTCCCCTGTGGACCCTGCATCCACCACATTAACCCAGTGCGCAGTGATGGACACATAACGGCCCTGGCCATGCCGACTGGAGGATGCATCAGTTGTGAGGTGCACCTTTCCGCTCACTGACTGCTTGAGTGCATGGACAATGCGGTCTTTCACATGATGGTGGAGGGCTGGGGTGGCTTTGCGAGAGAAGAAGTGGCGACTGGGTAGGTCATAGCGTGGTACTGCATAGGCCATGAGTTCGCGGAAAGCTGCGCTTTCCACCAACCGAAAGGGCATCATCTCAAACGAGATTAGTTTGGCAATGTGGGCGTTGAAACCCAGTGTACGCGGATGAGAGACTGAGTACTTTCTTGACCTACTCATAGTGTCTGGGAGGGTGAGCTGGACTTGAGAGCTGCATATGGTGGAAGTAGCAGTGGACAGGGCGGACTGAGAGAGGGTTGATGATGGTGATGGAGTTGGTGTTCTTTCTGATGGCCTAGAATCAGTCTTTCGTTGATATAACAGTGGGATTCCCTGACTGCTGTGGCATTGCAACGACACCTCAACATTTGCTGCTGTGCTAACCGGTGGGCTTACAGTGGGGGAAACAATGTAGTGTTGCTGACTACCTTCGTTGTGATCAGTTGCACATGTGGCACTTGAGGTTTGGTGTTGTGTCCACGCTTGCAAGTGCATGCTGGTTAAATGTCTAAGCATGCAACTGGTATTCAAATTTTTCAGATTTTTCCCTCGGCTAAAGGTCTTTGCGCACTTTTTACAGATAACCTTGGCCTGATCATGAGGATTTTGTTCAAAAAAGTGCCACACTGCACTCTTCCTACTTTGGCAGACATTTTGCGGCCTAGCACACTGTGATCTTTTGACCCTCTGGACAAGCTGTCCAGCAACTCTTTTGATATTTGGAACCTGTCTTTGGAGTGCTCCGGGCCTGCCAGATAACAGCTGTTGCGATGTCGATGTCTGCTGTGGATGCTCCTCATCTGAGCTATTGGAAGCAGCACCCTCTTCCCCCAATGGATGCCAATCTGGGTCAACAACTGGGTCATCCATCACCTCCTCTTCTATGTCATGTGCACCTTCCTCTGTGTCACCATGTATGGTGGTATAGTGTGCGGGAAGGGGCACCTGAGTCTCATCAGGGTCAGAATCTGGCTCTGTACACTGCGAGGACAATGTAGTGCTCTGAGTGAATGTACCAGCAGAATCATCCATCAGCGGCTGTGCATCAGTGCACTCCATGTCAGACTCATCTTGGCCTGGGTAATTCACCATTTCACTTGATAATCCAGGCATGGTATGTGAAAACAGCTCCATGGAGTAATCAGTAGTATGGCCTGCGTCATCCTTCAGTCTTGGTTGGGGTGAAGGACACATGGAAAGGTGTGGTTCATGAACATGAGCCTCCAATGACGTCTCAGTGCTTTTACTTTTTACAACTGAAGAAGAGGAGGCGATAGAGCTGGAGGCTGAGTCAGCAATGTAAGACAGAAAAATATTCAGGATTGAGAGTCCTCAGTAGTTGATACCTTTTAATGGCTAACTGAAAAGATGGTAATACATTGCAAGCTTTCGAGACTACTCAGGTCTCTTCATCAGGCTAGACTAATACAAAATCTGAAGTCACATATTTATGCACAATACAGCCTAGAAAAAATGCAATAGATAAGACAAGTGACGTGAAGCAGAACTATCAATATGGGAGAGGGAGAAACATAAATATAAACATTGGACCAGTTCATAGATAAGGAGTCTGGATGTTTTATGGTCCTCTGATTGGGGTCTAGTTCTGTGTTGCCCCCGCAAGGTTTTAAAAGGAAATTCCTTAATTGATGTAAAAAGACATAAATCCATGCGACACATTCATTCCAGCACTGAGAGTGTCAAAGTTCGTCATAAATTTGTACTCCCAAACTCGTCTCTCTCTCTGAGATGTGAAGTTACCTTTCAATACCAGTAATTTCATATCCATGCTGCTGTGATCAGGGATACAGAAATGTTTTGCCACAGGTAGATCCATTCTTTTTTCTCTTATTGTGTGACGATGAGCATTCATCCTTGTTCTAAGCTTTTGCCCTGTCTCCCCCACATACAGACCCCCAGTTGGACATTTAGTACAAATAATTAAGTATACCACATTAGATGTAATGCAGGTGAAAGTACCTGGGATCTTGTAGTCCTGATGTGAGTTGGGGATCTTTATCTTGTCCGTGGTCATTATAAATGGACAGGTTTTACATTTTTTCTGGTTGCACGGAAAGGTTCGTGATGACCTGATACCAGAGACTCCAAGAATAGGGACATTCTACATGCTTCCCAAAATCCACAAATCTGGAAATCCAGGAAGACCAATTATTTCATGTGTGGGCACCCTCACTGAGCAGGTATCTGGATGGGTAGAGGGTATTCTTAAACCACTGGTGAAGGATACATCCAGCTACATTCAGGACACAACTGACCTATTGAATAAACTAGCAGCAATAGGTCCGCTACCAGAAGGAACCATCCTGGCCACCATGGATGTGGAATCTTTGTACTCTAATATCCCACACCAAGATGGTTTACATGCCTGCAAATTCTTCATGGAAAACACAGGGACTGATGCTAATGCTGTGGTGAAACTTATAAAATTCATCCTCACCCACAATTACTTTGAATTTGACAACAGGATCTATCTACAGGAGACTGGCACAGCTATGGGAAGTAAAATGGCTCCACAGTATGCAAATCTTTTCATGGCCAAGCTTGAAAGCGATTTTTTGTCCTCATGCCCCATCAGGCCCCTGGCCTACTACCGCTTCATTGATGATATTTTAATCATCTGGACGGAGTCTGAGCAACAGCTAAAGACGTTCCACGAACAGTTTAATCAATTTCATCCCACCATCAATTTAACACTCAACTACTCCAGTACCGAGATTAATTTTTTGGACACCATCATTAAGCTGAAAAACAATGAAATAGAGACATCCCTGTATCAGAAGCCAATCGACCGTCCAACATACCTTAAATGGGACAGTTTCCATCCAAAACACATAAAGAACTCTATTATCTATAGCCAAGCCATCAGATACAATCGTATATGTTCCAACCCCATGGATAGAGACAAACACCTTGGTCGCCTCAAAAAGACCTTTTTGAATCAGGGTTACCATCCAAGAACAATTGAAAACCAAATTTCAAGAGCCACCAGATTGTCAAGGAATCACCTGCTACATTACAAAGCTAAAGAAGAAAATAACCGAGTGCCTCTAGTAGTCACCTACAACCCAAATCTGGAGGTGCTAAGGGGAGCTGCACGGAAATTACAACCTTTACTACAAAAAGATGCCCGATTAAAATCCATTTTTCCAGACCCCCCACTGCTGTGTTTTAGGCAGCCCCCAAATTTAAGAAGCATCATTGTCAGAAGCTCCCTGTCCTCTCCAACAGCTGCAGGAACCTTTCCGTGCAACCAGAAAAAATGTAAAACCTGTCCATTTATAATGACCACGGACAAGATAAAGATCCCCAACTCACATCAGGACTACAAGATCCCAGGTACTTTCACCTGCATTACATCTAATGTGGTATACTTAATTATTTGTACTAAATGTCCAACTGGGGGTCTGTATGTGGGGGAGACAGGGCAAAAGCTTAGAACAAGGATGAATGCTCATCGTCACACAATAAGAGAAAAAAGAATGGATCTACCTGTGGCAAAACATTTCTGTATCCCTGATCACAGCAGCATGGATATGAAATTACTGGTATTGAAAGGTAACTTCACATCTCAGAGAGAGAGACGAGTTTGGGAGTACAAATTTATGACGAACTTTGACACTCTCAGTGCTGGAATGAATGTGTCGCATGGATTTATGTCTTTTTACATCAATTAAGGAATTTCCTTTTAAAACCTTGCGGGGCAACACAGAATTAGACCCCAATCAGAGGACCATAAAACATCCAGACTCCTTATCTATGAACTGGTCCAATGTTTATATTTATGTTTCTCCCTCTCCCATATTGATAGTTCTGCTTCACGTCACTTGTCTTATCTATTGCATTTTTTCTAGGCTGTATTGTGCATAAATATGTGACTTCAGATTTTGTATTAGTCTAGCCTGATGAAGAGACCTGAGTAGTCTCGAAAGCTTGCAATGTATTACCATCTTTTCAGTTAGCCATTAAAAGGTATCAACTACTGAGGACTCTCAATCCTGAATATTTTTCTATCCACTGGCTAACACGGTACAAAGATATACATCTTTCCTGTATCAATGTAAGACAAAACTTTTTCCTGATGCTCTGGCTTTAAAAGCGGTTTGCCAACTCCTAGAAAACTAAGCGTTCGAGGCCTTATATAGCCAGACGATGACGCAGGCTCAACACCTCCTGCATTCGGTCCTATTTTGCTCTTGCCACTACCATCAGATCCACCACCAACACCATCATTACCAGATGCCAACCCCCGCCCAATTCCACGGCCTCTTCCACCAGCCTTCCTCATTTTTGGTAGAAATGTAGACAAAATCCAACAAACTATATAGTAATGTAAAACAAGGTACAAGGTGTCTATAGGACAGGGGAGTTTTGAATTTCTGCAGACACTTGTGGACACTGGACACTTTTGGATTGTGTGAGGCCCACTGAATATCTGAGCGCTCTGTCACAGGCTCGATGGCACAGCTGTGACCAAAGTGACTAGAGGATAAGGGAGATTTTGAATTTCTGCACACACTTGTGGACACTGGACACTTTTGGATTGTGTGAGGCCCACTGAATATCTGAGCGCTCTGTCACAGGCTCGATGGCACAGCTGTGACCAAAGTGACTAGAGGATAAGAGAGATTTTGAATTTCTGCACACACTTGTGGACACTGGACACTTTTGGATTGTGTGAGGCCCACTGATATCTGAGCGCTATGTCACAGGCTCGATGGCACAGCTGTGACAAAAGTGACTAGAGGATAAGTGAGATTTTAAATTTCAGCAGACACTTGTGGACACTGGACACTTTTGGATTGTGTGAGGCACAATGAATATCTGAGCGCTATGTGACAGGCTCGATGGCACAGCTGTGACAAAAGTGACGAGAGGATAAGGGAGATTTTGAATTTCTGCAGACACTTGTGGACACTGGACACTTTTGGATTGTGTGAGGCCCACTGATATCTGAGCGCTATGTCACAGGCTCGATGGCACAGCTGTGACAAAAGTGACTAGAGGATAAGTGAGATTTTGAATTTCAGCAGACACTTGTGGACACTGGACACTTTTGGATTGTGTGAGGCCCAATGAATATCTGAGCGCTATGTGACAGGCTCGATGGCACAGCTGTGACAAAAGTCACGAGAGGATAAGGGAGATTTTGAATTTCTGCAGACACTTGTGGACACTGGACACTTTTGGATTGTGTGAGGCCCACTGATATCTGAGCGCTATGTGACAGGCTCGATGGCACAGCTGTGACCAAAGTGACTAGAGGATAAGGGAGATTTTGAATTTCAGCAGACACTTGTGGACACTGGACACTTTTGGATTGTGTGAGGCCCACTGATATCTGAGCGCTATGTCACAGGCTCGATGGCACAGCTGTGACAAAAGTGACTAGAGGATAAGGGAGATTTTGAATTTCAGCAGACACTTGTGGACACTGGACACTTTTGGATTGTGTGAGGCCCACTGATATCTGAGCGCTATGTCACAGGCTCGATGGCACAGCTGTGACAAAAGTGACTAGAGGATAAGGGAGATTTTGAATTTCAGCAGACACTTGTGGACACTGGACACTTTTGGATTGTGTGAGGCCCAATGAATATCTGAGCGCTATGTGACAGGCTCGATGGCACAGCTGTGACCAAAGTGACTAGAGGATAAGGGAGATTTTGAATTTCAGCAGACACTTGTGGACACTGGACACTTTTGGATTGTGTGAGGCCCACTGATATCTGAGCGCTATGTCACAGGCTCGATGGCACAGCTGTGACAAAAGTGACTAGAGGATAAGGGAGATTTTGAATTTCAGCAGACACTTGTGGACACTGGACACTTTTGGATTGTGTGAGGCCCACTGATATCTGAGCGCTATGTCACAGGCTCGATGGCACAGCTGTGACAAAAGTGACGAGAGGATAAGGGAGATTTTGAATTTCTGCAGACACTTGTGGACACTGGACACTTTTGGATTGTGTGAGGCCCACTGATATCTGAGCACTATGTCACAGGCTCGATGGCACAGCTGTGACAAAAGTGACTAGAGGATAAGTGAGATTTTGAATTTCAGCAGACACTTGTGGACACTGGACACTTTTGGATTGTGTGAGGCCCAATGAATATCTGAGCGCTATGTGACAGGCTCGATGGCACAGCTGTGACCAAAGTGACGAGAGGATAAGGGAGATTTTGAATTTCAGCAGACACTTGTGGACACTGGACACTTTTGGATTGTGTGAGGCCCACTGATATCTGAGCGCTATGTCAAAGGCTCGATGGCACAGCTGTGACAAAAGTGACTAGAGGATAAGGGAGATTTTGAATTTCAGCAAACACTTGTGGACACTGGACACTTTTGGATTGTGTGAGGCCCAATGAATATCTGAGCGCTATGTGACAGGCTCGATGGCACAGCTGTGACAAAAGTGACGAGAGGATAAGGGAGATTTTGAATTTCTGCAGACACTTGTGGACACTGGACACTTTTGATTGTGTGAGGCCCACTGATATCTGGGCGCTATGTGACAGGCTCGATGGCACAGCTGTGACCAAAGTGACTAGAGGATAAGGGAGATTTTGAATTTCAGCAGACACTTGTGGACACTGTACACTTTTGGATTGTGTGAGGCCCAATGAATATCTGAGCGCTATGTGACAGGCTCGATGGCACAGCTGTGACAAAAGTGACGAGAGGATAAGGGAGATTTTGAATTTCAGCAGACACTTGTGGACACTGGACACTTTTGGATTGTGTGAGGCCCAATGAATATCTGAGCGCTATGTGACAGGCTCGATGGCACAGCTGTGACAAAAGTGACGAGAGGATAAGGGAGATTTTGAATTTCTGCAGACACTTGTGGACACTGGACACATTTGGATTGTGTGAGGCCCACTGATATCTGAGCGCTATGTCACAGGCTCGATGGCACAGCTGTGACAAAAGTGACTAGAGGATAAGGGAGATTTTGAATTTCAGCAGACACTTGTGGACACTGGACACTTTTGGATTGTGTGAGGCCCAATGAATATCTGAGTGCTATGTGACAGGCTCGATGGCACAGCTGTGAGAAAAGTGACTAGAGGATAAGGGAGATTTTGAATTTCTGCAGACACTTGTGGACACTGGACACTTTTGGATTGTGTGAGGCCCACTGATATCTGAGCGCTATGTGACAGGCTCGATGGCACAGCTGTGACAAAAGTGACTAGAGGATAAGGGAGATTTTGAATTTCAGCAGACACTTGTGGACACTGGACACTTTTGGATTGTGTGAGGCCCACTGATATCTGAGCGCTATGTCACAGGCTCGATGGCACAGCTGTGACAAAAGTGACTAGAGGATAAGGGAGATTTTGAATTTCAGCAGACACTTTTGGACACTGGACACTTTTGGATTGTGGGAGGCCCAATGAATATCTGAGCGCTATGTGACAGGCTCGATGGCACAGCTGTGACAAAAGTGACGAGAGGATAAGGGATATTTTGAATTTCTGCAGACACTTGTGGACACTGGACACTTTTGGATTGTGTGAGGCCCACTGATATCTGAGCGCTATGTCACAGGCTCGATGGCACAGCTGTGACAAAAGTGACTAGAGGATAAGGGAGATTTTGAATTTCAGCAGACACTTGTGGACACTGGACACTTTTGGATTGTGTGAGGCCCAATTAAAATCTGAGCGCTATGTGACAGGCTCGATGGCACAGCTGTGACAAAAGTGACGAGAGGATAAGGGAGATTTTGAATTTCTGCAGACACTTGTGGACACTGGACACTTTTGGATTGTGTGAGGCCCACTGATATCTGAGCGCTATGTGACAGGCTCGATGGCACAGCTGTGACCAAAGTGACTAGAGGATAAGGCAGATTTTGAATTTCAGCAGACACTTGTGTACACTGGACACTTTTGGATTGTGTGAGGCCCACTGATATCTGAGCGCTATGTCACAGGCTCGATGGCACAGCTGTGACAAAAGTGACTAGAGGATAAGGGAGATTTTGAATTTCAGCAGACACTTGTGGACACTGGACACTTTTGGATTGTGTGAGGCCCAATGAATATCTGAGCGCTATGTGACAGGCTCGATGGCACAGCTGTGACAAAAGTGACGAGAGGATAAGGGAGATTTTGAATTTCAGCAGACACTTGTGGACACTGGACACTTTTGGATTGTGTGAGGCCCAATGAATATCTGAGCGCTATGTGGCAGGCTCGATGGCACAGCTGTGACAAAAGTGACGAGAGGATAAGGGAGATTTTGAATTTCTGCAGACACTTGTGGACACTGGACACATTTGGATTGTGTGAGGCCCACTGATATCTGAGCGCTATGTCACAGGCTCGATGGCACAGCTGTGACAAAAGTGACTAGAGGATAAGGGAGATTTTGAATTTCAGCAGACACTTGTGGACACTGGACACTTTTGGATTGTGTGAGGCCCAATGAATATCTGAGTGCTATGTGACAGGCTCGATGGCACAGCTGTGACAAAAGTGACGAGAGGATAAGGGAGATTTTGAATTTCTGCAGACACTTGTGGACACTGGACACTTTTGGATTGTGTGAGGCCCACTGATATCTGAGCGCTATGTGACAGGCTCGATGGCACAGCTGTGACAAAAGTGACTAGAGGATAAGGGAGATTTTGAATTTCAGCAGACACTTGTGGACACTGGACACTTTTGGATTGTGTGAGGCCCACTGATATCTGAGCGCTATGTCACAGGCTCGATGGCACAGCTGTGACAAAAGTGACTAGAGGATAAGGGAGATTTTGAATTTCAGCAGACACTTTTGGACACTGGACACTTTTGGATTGTGGGAGGCCCAATGAATATCTGAGCGCTATGTGACAGGCTCGATGGCACAGCTGTGACAAAAGTGACGAGAGGATAAGGGAGATTTTGAATTTCTGCAGACACTTGTGGACACTGGACACTTTTGGATTGTGTGAGGCCCACTGATATCTGAGCGCTATGTCACAGGCTCGATGGCACAGCTGTGACAAAAGTGACTAGAGGATAAGGGAGATTTTGAATTTCAGCAGACACTTGTGGACACTGGACACTTTTGGATTGTGTGAGGCCCAATGAATATCTGAGCGCTATGTGACAGGCTCGATGGCACAGCTGTGACAAAAGTGACGAGAGGATAAGGGAGATTTTGAATTTCTGCAGACACTTGTGGACACTGGACACTTTTGGATTGTGTGAGGCCCACTGATATGTGAGCGCTATGTGACAGGCTCGATGGCACAGCTGTGACCAAAGTGACTAGAGGATAAGGCAGATTTTGAATTTCGGCAGACACTTGTGGACACTGGACACTTTTGGATTGTGTGAGGCCCACTGATATCTGAGCGCTATGTCACAGGCTCGATGGCACAGCTGTGACAAAAGTGACTAGAGGATAAGGGAGATTTTGAATTTCAGCAGACACTTGTGGACACTGGACACTTTTGGATTGTGTGAGGCCCAATGAATATCTGAGCGCTATGTGACAGGCTCGATGGCACAGCTGTGACAAAAGTGACGAGAGGATAAGGGAGATTTTGAATTTCAGCAGACACTTGTGGACACTGGACACTTTTGGATTTTGTGAGGCCCACTGATATCTGAGCGCTATGTCACAGGCTCGATGGCACAGCTGTGACAAAAGTGACTAGAGGATAAGGGAGATTTTGAATTTCAGCAGACACTTGTGGACACTGGACACTTTTGGATTGTGTGAGGCCCAATGAATATCTGAGCGCTATGTGACAGGCTCGATGGCACAGCTGTGACCAAAGTGACTAGAGGATAAGTGAGATTTTGAATTTCAGCAGACACAGGTGGACATTGGACACTTTTGGATTGTGTGAGGCCCAATGAATATCTGAGCGCTATGTGACAGGCTCGATGGCACAGCTGTGACAAAAGTGACGAGAGGATAAGGGAGATTTTGAATTTCTGCAGACACTTGTGGACACTGGACACTTTTGGACTGTGTGAGGCCCACTGATATCTGAGCGCTATGTCACAGGCTCGATGGCACAGCTGTGACAAAAGTGACTAGAGGATAAGGGAGATTTTGAATTTCAGCAGACACTTGTGGTCACTGGACACTTTTGGATTGTGTGAGGCCCACTGAATATCTGAGCACTCTGTCACAGGCTCGATGGCACAGCTGTGACCAAAGTGACTAGAGGATAAGGGAGATTTTGAATTTCTACACACACTTGTGGACACTGGACACTTATGGATTGTGTGAGGCCCACTGAATATCACAGCGCTATGTCACAGGCAGAAATTGGCTAGTGTATCACAAACTACAAGGTGTATGTAGAATTGGGCAGAATAGGAATCTCCCTAGAGTGCAGGTCTGTAAGAACGGAACATGTCCTCGTTTTATTCTCACAGAGTGACACACTGATAGCTTCACTGTGGCTGTGATAACAGCCGTTACACGGTACTGTGTGAGGAGCGTACACCGCTGTATGGTGTGAAAAAATGCACGCTCAGTACCTCAGCCGGACAAAAAAAAAAATTGGGATTGCTTTTAAAAAAGCAGTTTGCGGAGCAGTGGGTAAACAGCAATGCAGGAATGTCAGGAAGCCTTAGAAGGCAGCCCAACAACCAACACAACTGATACACCACTATATAGCCTCCCCTTGCACTGCATACACAGTGACTGGTGTGTTGTACAGGCAAAATCGCTAGCAGCAGAAGCAGGTTTTTTTTCTTCTCAGCAGGACAAAAAAAAAATTGGGATTGCTTTTAAAAAAGCAGTTTGCGGAGCAGTGGGTAAACAGCAATGCAGGAATGTCAGGAAGCCTCAGAAGGCAGCCCAACAACCAACACCACTGATACACCACTATATAGCCTCCCCTTGCACTGCACACACAGTGACTGGTGTGTTGTACAGGCAAAATCGCTAGCAGCAGAAGCAGTTTTTGGTGTCTTCTTCCCTGCCTAACGCTCTCCCTACAAAATCAGCAGCAGCAGCAGCTCTCCCTATTCTGAGATCAGCATGAGTAACATGGCGGTCGGCGTGCACGCCCTTTTATACCCCCTGTGACGCCCCCCAAAGCAAGCCAATCACTTGCATGCCCTTCTGAAAGATGGTGGTGACCCGTGCCTATGTCATCACGTTGCCCACAGTGTCCGTGGATCCTGATTGGCTGAAAAAGAGCGCAAAACAAACTTTTGAAACGCGACTTTGGCGCGTAAGTCGCCGACCTCGTGGCCGACCTCATCCTAGGGTCGGGTTTCATTTCATGAAACCCGACTTTGCCAAAAGTCGGCGACTGTTGAAATTTTTCGACCCGTTTTGCTCAACTCTAGTTAGGAGTGTTCAAATCAAGAAAATGATAAGGGTGCCCATACTTTTGCACCGATCAAATTTTGTTTAAATGCAGATTGCACATTTTCAGTTATTAGATATATGAAACTGAAATAGCTGTTGCAAAAACCAGAATTGTTATAAAGAAAAAAGGTTAACATTAATAGGGGTGCCCAAACTTTAACATATGACTGTATATATATAAATAATAATAATAATAGTTTGCCACTGACTGGCACTGACTCTTTCTATGGTTCCCTATCCACGTGTGTAATATTAGAGGGAGGGGAATCTTAATAAGTCAGTCATCAGAATCATACATCCATCACCATTCACACATCTAGCAAGAAGAGTCTATATTAGCTCATGGCGGCCATGAGGGTCTCTTATAGCCATGTGCTGCCGGGACTTTCCAGATCGCTGAGATGGACCAATCAGAGCAGGAGAAGGACCTGAGCACGTGACTCCCGATCTCCAATGGGAGATTGTCTCGTGAGCATGCCCAGTAGCGGAATGAGAGGACTTAGCCTCTGGAGTGGCTTGCTGTAGGACAGCCTGCGCTGCTATTGCTGACCCAGAGGTGGCAGCAACAACCAGTCCTACGGAGCTGGTTTGAGCAGAGTGTCTGGGACACTGAGATTGCTGTGCAGGCTCCTGAGCGGTCGGTGGAGAATGAGAGACCACTGGATGCAAGTCTCTGGATTCCTGCTGTGCAGCTGCAGGAACCTGATGCCTAACACATACTCTATTCAGGAGGCTGAGGGGGTTCATACTGTATATATGTAACCATGTAGGGGCGCATACTGTATGTAGGGTGCTGGGTGGAGGCTCATATTGTATATAGGGGATTATGTGTGGATATATTTCCTGGGTCTGTGAGCTGCTATCCTTGTTGCAGTATGGCTTATCATCTCCTTTTCTTCTGCTGATTGAAGGAATTCCCTGATAAAACTCTGAATGACCAAAACAGGAGAGAAACATGTCAGAAGGTGATGCCACTAAACGAGGCACACAACTGTTCAGGCCATATACAGTAGGGTCTATATACAGGTGCTTCTCGCAAAATTAGAATGTAATCAAAATGTTAATTTATTTCAGCTCTTCAATACAAAAAGTGAACCTCATATTATATAGAGTCATTACAAACAGTGATCTATTTCAAGTGTTTATTTCTGTTTTTGTTGATGATTATGGCTTACAGACAATGAAAACACAAAACTCATTATCTCAGTAAATTGGAATAATAAATTTAAAAAACATCTGCAAAGGCTTCATAAGTGTTTAAAAAGGTCACATAGTCTGTTTCAGTAGGCTCAACAATCATGGGGAAGACTGCTGACTTGACAGATGTCCAGAAGGCAAGTCATAGACACATTCCACAAGGAGGGTAAGCCACAAAAGGTGATTGCTAAAGAAGCTGGTTGTTCACAGAGTGATGTTTCAAAGAATAGTAATGGAAAGTTGAGGGGAAGGAAAAAGTGTGGTATAGAAAGTTGCACAAGCAACCGGGATGACCGCAGCCTTGAAAGGATTGCTAAAAAAAGGCCATTCAAAATTTTGGGAGAGATTCACAAGGAGTGGACTGCTGCTTGAGTCATTGCTTCAAGAGTCACCACACACAGAGGTATCCAGGACATGGGCTACAAGTGTCGCATTCCTTGTGCCAAGCCACTCATGACCAACAGACAATGCCAGAAGCATCTTACCTGGGCCAAGAAGAAAAATAATTGGACTGTTGCTCGGTGGTCCAAGGTGTTGTTTTCATATGAAAGTAAATTTTGCATTTCATTTGGAAATAAAGGTCCCAGAGTCTGGAGGAAGAGTGGAGAAGCACAATCCAAGCGGCTTGAGGTCTAGTGTGAAGTTTCCACAATCAGTGATCGTTTGGGGCGCCATGTCATCAGCTGGTGTAGGTCCAATGAATTTTATCAAGACCAAAGTTAGCACAGCCATCTATCAGGAAATTTTAGAACACATCATGCTTTCCTCTGCCGACAAGCTTTTCGGAGATGGAAATTTAATTTTCCAGCAGGATTTCCAGCACCTGTCTCCACTGCCAAAAGCACCAATATCTGATATAAAAACAACAATATCACTGTGCTTGATTGGCTAGCAAACTCGCCTGACTTTAACCCCATAGAATCAATGGGGTACTTTCAAGAGAAAGATGAGAGACACCAGAGCTAACAATGCAGATGAGCTGAAGGCTGCAAGGAAAGCAACCTGGGCTTCCATAACACCTCAGTAGTGCCAGAGACTGATCGCCTCCATTGCACGCTGCATTGATGCAGTAATTGATGCAAAAGGAGCCCCGACCAAGTATTGAGTGCATTTACTGAACATACATTTCAGTAGGCCAACATTTCGGAGTCATGGCTCTGGACAGGATTTCCCTCACCGTCCATCTAGGGTTAATTTTGCATGGCCTCCCTTTGGTTTGGGGAGGGCTATATTTACCTGCCCCTGTGCTGGACTCGTCGTCAGTGATACTTCTGTTCTCGGCTGAGCAGCTGACCCTTGAGATACCTGTGTATGCTGCCTGTTCTTGTATACTTGTACCATGTATGACCCGTCCCGTCCCACATTTTCTATCTGCACTTAGACTCTGTACCTTCTGTCTTATCTCTGGTTTTGACCTTGGCTAAAGCTCCCTGACTATTTTCTCATTTGTGACCCTGGCTTGTATTATAACACACTGTCTGTCTCCTCCTTTGGTTACCGCATTACTCTCTGGTCTGACTTCGGATTGCTCGACTCTTCTCTTGGCTTCTCCGGTTCCCGTCGCCGTTCTCGGGAGTATGGGGCTTTGCCCTGCCTCCAGCCACTCCCCCGGTTATTACATGTTGCAGGTCCTGTTAATCTGCGGCGCACTTCAACGGGCACACATTCTGACTCTGGTGCTGTGTCCATTACATTCAGATTTTAATATCATTTTTGAAGCTGGTGTTATAAAGTATTCTAATTTACTGAGATAATGACTTTTAAGTTTTCGCTGGCTGTAAGCCATAATCATCAATAAAACACTTAAAATAGATCACTCTGTTTGTAATGACTTTAATTTTGTGAGATGTACCCATATAGACGAGTATATAGATACATACATTATGATATATTATAGTGCATGTCCATGGAAACATGACTATGAGGTATATATATGTGTTGTGGCTTTACTTGCACTGCCATTTATGAACTGAAGGGTTATTCTTTATTGTACACAACATCATATATGGCCTTTTTTTTTCTCTGGTTAGATTGATGAAAAATATTGATGATGTAGCCATCAACCCAATAGAATCTATATTGTATAGATTTACATATGTTCATTACATTTTATCTGATCACTGAGTGGGGTCATACCATTTCAACTTAGGGTAACAACCTCCCCTGTAAAGAAGGTAATTGTGAAGGGCAAACAAATTCCTGTCTCTCCTCATTTCTTTTTGTTTTTGCTAGATCAATGTTTTTCTGGGCAGATGTGTGTGCATTTATATCCTTATGTAGTGGAGTTTTAAACTAACTAAATAAAGAGAGAATTTTTTAGGCTTTTTTTGTTATGGTTTACATGTATAAGGGTCCCATAGGTTGATTGCTTTAATTGTTGATTGAGGGTCTATGTGGCCGCTCATACTGGAAATAGGGGGATGTCAAAAAACGTAATTCTGCTCAATATTAGGTCATACAATTATTAATAATTTTTTTATATTAATATTGAGCAGAATTGAATTCAACCTATTGGTTCGGCCTTCACAATTGTCACAGTCTGTCATGTGGCCCCTTGAAAAATTTATCTCCCACCCTGCTCTATTTCATATAGCGCTATGTTATTTATAGTGCTGTACATGCATTATCACAAAGTATTACAAAAACTGCCAGCCTTAAAGGGGTATCTACTACTTGGCAACCCCTAATTAAGAGGCCCAGAGAGGTGAAAAAAAGAACAAAAAACAATATGCACATAATGGACTGGCGCAGCTTGCCATACTCAGCGCTATATACTGTATTCAGACCCCTTTAAATTTCTCACTCTTTGTTTCATTGCAGTCATTTGGTAAATTCAAAAAGTTTCATTTTTTTTCTCATTAATGTACACTCTGCACCCCATCTTGACTGAAATAAACAGAAATGTAGACATTTTTGCAAATGTATTAAAAAGAAAAACTGAAATATCACTTGGTCATAAGTATTCACAATTCAGACACTTTGCTAAGTATTGAGTAGACGCACTCTTTTGAGCTAGTACAGCCATGAGTCTTCTTGGGAATGATGCAAAAAGTTTTTCACACCAGGTTTTGGGGATCCTCTGCCATTCTTCCTTGCAGATCCTCTCCACCAACGTTCACCATCCAACCTGACAGAGCTGGACAGCCATTTTCAGTTTTCTCCAGAGATTCCCAATTGGTCTTACGTCAGGGCTCTGGCTGAGCCAGTCAAGAATGGTCGCAAAGATGTTCCGAAGCCACTCCTTTGTTACTTTAGCTGTGTGCTTAGGGTCATTGCCTTGTTGGAAGTTGAACCTACGGCCAAGTCTGAGGTCCAGAGCAGTCTGGAAGAGGTTTTCATCCAGGATATCTCTGTACTTGGCCGCATTCATGCTTCCTTCAATGGCAACCAGTCGTCCTGTCCCTGCAGCTGAAAAACACCCCCATAGCATGATGCTGCCACCACCATGTTTCAATGTTGGGATTGTATTGGACAGGTGATGAGCAATGCCTGGATTTATCCACACATACCGCTTAGAATTATCACCAAAAAGCTCTATCTTCGTCTCATCAGACCAGAGAATCTTATTTCTCACAGTCTGGGAGTCCTTCATGTGTTTTTTCACAAACTCTATGCGGGCTTTCATATGTCTTGCACTGAGGAGAGGCTTCTGTTGGCCCATTTTGCCATAAAGGCCCGACTGGTGGAGGGCTACAGTGATAGTTGACTTTGTGGAACTATCTCCCATCTCTCTACTGCATCTCAGGAGCTCAGCCACAGTGATATTGAGGTTCTTCTTTACCTCTCTCACCAAGGCTCTTCTCCCATAATTGCTCAGTTTGGCTGGACCACCAGGTCTAGGAAGACTTCTGATGGTCCCAAAGTTCTTTAATTTAAGGATTATGGCGGCCACTGTGCTCTTAGGAACCTTGAGTACTGCAGAAATTCTTTTGTAACCTTGGCCAGATCTGTGCCTTGCCACAATTCTGTCTCCGAGCTCTTTGGCCAGTTCCTTTGACCTCATAATTCTCATTTGTTCTGATATGCACAGAGTGGTGAGGTTTTATATAGACAGGTGTGTGCCTTTCCAAATCAAGTCCTATCAGTTTAATTAAACAAAGATGAACTCCAATGAAGGAGTAGAACAATCTCAAGGAGGATCACAAGGAAATGGATAGCATGTGACTTAAATATGAGTGTCTGAGCTAATGTTTCGGTTTTTCTATTGTTAATAAATTTGCAAAAATTTCTACATTTCTGTTTTTTTCAGTCAAGATGGGGTGCAGAGTGCATATTAATGAGAAAATTGAACCTTTTTGAATTTACCAAATGGCTGCAATGAAACAAAGAGTGAAAAACTTAAAGGGATCTGAATACTTACCATACCTCCTGTACCCTGTCGGTACCCTATCAGGAATATCACATGGTTATTACGAGCACTGCAACAGATGCAGCAGTGACTACAGAGAACAGGAGTAGTCCAGAAAGATCCCACATAGAGCCACAGCGCAGCATTCGATTTTTATCGATACATTGCAATTCCCTAACATAGGTAGGAAACTGCATTTAGTCTTGTAAATTTTTAAAAACTACTGCTATATGACAACAGATTGCATATGGATGACAAATAGAAAAAAAATAACCAGAGTGAGAAACTGGGACAATTTTTCTTATACGTTTGTGTGAAACCACCCTAAAAGTGTTTCCTTAGGTTTAATAATTGTCTAAGGCTAGTTTCACATTTGTGTTTGGAGGCGCAGCGGATGCTCGCCATGAAGCTCTGCCCCCTGCAGCTCCTCCTCCGGTCAGCTCTGCCTATGGGCACATGCCACTGCATGCTATCTTTACCATTGGGTATGCAGGCCGTGTGCAGGTACGCTTTTGCCGCCACATGCGTCGTTTTGACAGTGCGGCGGCCGCACCAAAATGCGTTTGGCGCTGGTCGCCGCACTGTCAAAACGACGCATGCTGCAGCAAAAGCGTACCTGCACATAGCCTGCGCACCCAATGCTAAAGATAGGGTACGCAGGCCACAAGCAGCGGCATGCGCCCAAAGGTGGAGCTGACCGGAGAAGGCGCGGCAGGGGGTGGAGCTTCACGGCGAGCGTCCGCTGCGCCTTCAAACGCAAATGTGAAACTAGCCCAATACATCACTAAAAGTGGCATCTGCACCTGGATTAGTTTGATTTTCAATAGTATATCTTCCCCATTGTGTTTGGAAAATTAAAAAAAACAGGTATCCAAAAAATACGTGTAAAAAATGCCACAAGAAAAGCATTGCTTGTAGTTCTATGCCAGCGTCCTGTCACAGAGGTTTTTGCTACAATAAAAACTTCTATAAAAAATGCAACAAGAACATTCAGCTCTGGGTTAAAATCACACATGCAGTTTTTGATGCAGCTGAAATTCCTGATTTTATAAATCCCATTAACTCAAATAATCACAAACTGCTACAAAAATGTCCTACCAATTTTTTAAGCAGCTTTTGGTGCAAATTTATTGATCCAGCACAGGAGTAGATCCAAACAGTAGAAGTAATAGTCTTTCCTTTATACTTCTTGCCTCCAGTCTTATTCTACAGCTTCATGCGTGAATCAAACATGATGCCTATGTAAGGCTGGATTCACATTTGTGCTCAGGAGGGCTGAGGATGGCTGTCTACTTCCTCCTTGAAGCTCTGCCTACGCTCCGTCTACTTCTGTATGCGTACCTATCTTTAACATTGGGCATGCAGGGACATGCGTTGTATGCGGATGCATGCAGCGATTTGACATGTGCAGCGACTGCACAGAAACGTGTTGTGAGTTCATTTTTCCCTTCACCAGTGAGGTCTGATGAACTCCCTCTTCTGGCGAAGGAAGGTAGTGAGGCTGATTACCAAACAGCTGAGCAGGTAGATGATGACTGGGTCACAGGAACTGATGACTGGATATAAGGCAGCCGACGACCTGCTGCCTTGCTGGTGATTTTCCTGCTGGATTCTTAAAGACCAGTCTGATTTCTGCTTCTCAAAGCTAAGTTTTGCTCTGCTTTTTGTACACTTTAGTTCTGGTTTTGTTTGCCTTGTTTTTTGGAGTTCAGCCATCCCTGGCCGGGGGGTGAGCTGAATTCCATTTTTGTCTCTGATCTGTTGATCTCTGGCTCTGTCTTCAGACTATACCTGAGTGCTGATATAGTCTTTTTGAAGCCTAGCGACTTCAGGGCCTGTTTTTCCTATCAGTCTGTTGGTACATTTTTGGATAGGGTTTTTTGGATTTCAGACAGCAGCTTTTCTATCCTGTCCTATTTAGTTAGCTTGGGTCCCATCATTTGCTCAACCTATCTTTCTATCTGTGTTAGTGTTTTTCATCTTGCTTCACAGTCATTATATGTTGGGGGCTGCCTATTGCTTTGGGTTCTGCTCTGGGGCAGTTTAGTTTTCCCCTTTCTGTCTTTAGGCTAATTTAGTTCTCCGGCTGTGATCGAGGGGTGTTATGATTGAGTCACCGTAGTAGGCAAAAACAGAAATGCTAGCTAAGTCCAGAAAACCAGAGAAGTTGGCAGCTATCGGATTGCAGACCCCTGAACCCATCAACACAACTAGCAGTAGCCGGGGGGTTCCTACGATGCCCTAGACCCCTCGATCACAGCCGGAGAATTAAATAGGCCTAAAGAAAGAAAGGGGAAATCTAAACTGCCCCAGAGCAAACCCCAAAGCAATAGGCAGCCCCCAACATATAATGACGGTGAAGCAAGATGAAAACACTAACACAGACAGAAAGATAGACTGAGCAAAAACGGGGCCCAAGCTAACTAGATAGGAAAGGACAGGAAGGCTGCTGTCTGCAATCCGAGAAAAACCCTATGAAAATAAGAGCCAACAGACTGACAGTGAAAAAGGCCCTGAAGACACTAGGCTTCAAAAAAGCTATGTCAGTACTCAGGAATATTCTGAAGACAGAGCAACAGGCAAAAGGAGATTCAGCTCACCCCAGCAGGGAATGGCAGAATCCAGAAAAGCAAGGAAAACAAAAACAAAACACAAATGCTAACAGGCAAAGCAGAAAACTTAGCTTTAGAGGAGCAGGAATCAGACTGGTGTCCTAGAAGTCCACAGAGAAATCACCCGCAGGGCAGAAGGGCGTCGGCAGCCTTATATCCAGTCCGTGACTCCACTCAGCCAGTCATCCTCGTTAGGCTCAGGTGCCTGATAATCAGGCTCATTACCTTCCTTTACCAGAATAGGGAGTTCACAAGACCTCAGTGACGAAGGGGAAAATGAACTCACAACAGTACCTCCCCCTTGAGGAGGGGTCACCGAACCCTCAACCACGCCACCGGGGCGATCAGGGTGAGCCCGAAGAAAGGCACGCACCAATCTTTTGGCATGAATATCAGAGGCAGAGACCCAGGAATTATCCTCCTGACCATAACCCTTCCACTTAACCAAATACTGGAGTCTCCGTCTAGCCAGACAGGAATCCAGTATTTTCTCTACCTCATATTCCATGTTACCTTCAACCAATACAGGGTCTGGAGGTGCCACCCCAGGAACAACTGGTTCAACAAACCTCTTCAACAAGGACTTATGGAACACATTATGGATTTTAAATGTGACAGGAAGAGCCAAACGAAAAGAGACCGGATTAATAATCTCCAAAATCTTGTAAGGTCCAATAAATCTAGGCTTAAACTTAGGAGAAGCCACCTTCATAGCAATATTTTTTGATGATAACCACACCATATCACCAATCTTAAACTGGGGACCAATGGTCCTATGTCGATTGGAAAACCGCTGGGCCTTTTCCTGGGAGAGAGATAACTTATCCACCACTTGGTCCCAGATCTGGTGCATTCTCTCACCACAGTGTCAACACCTGGGCAGGCAGAAGGCTCCACCTGCCCTGAAGAAAATCGAGGATGAAACCCAAAGTTACAAAAAAAAGGTGACATCAAAGTGGCAGAACTAGCTCGATTATTTAAAGCAAATTCGGCCAAGGGCAAAAATGAAACCCAATCATCCTGATCAGCGGAAATAAAACATCTCAAATACGACTCCAAGGTCTGGTTTGTTCTCTCTGTCTGCCCATTGGTCTGAGGGTGAAAAGCAGAGGAGAAGGTCAACTGAATTCCCAGCTTGGAACAGAAAGTCCTCCAAAATCTAGACACAAACTGAACTCCTCTGTCAGATACAATGTTCTCAGGAATCCCGTGTAAGCGAACCACCTGTTGCAAAAACAGGGGCACCAACTCAGAGGAAGATGGCAACATAGGGAGTGGTACAAGATGAATCATCTTAGAGAACCTATCACAAATCACCCAAATAACAGTCATTCTTTGAGAGACCGGCATATCAGATGAAATCCATTGAAATATGGGTCCATGGCCTCCTGGGGACCGGCAAAGGCATCAACAACCCACTAGAGCGAGAACAAGATTTAGACCAGGAGCAAGTCCCACAGGACTGCACAAAATTCCTGACATCATGAGACAAGGTGGGCCACCAAAAAGAGCGACTCACCAGATCTCTAGTACCAAAAATACCTGGATGACCAGCCAATGCAGAGCAATGAACTTCAGACATCACTCTCTTCTTCCACTGGTCAGGAACATACAATTTTCCATTGGGACAACGCTCAGGTTTGTCCTCCTGGAACTCTTGCAGAACAAGTCTCAAATCGGGCGAGATGGCAGAAAGAACTACCCCTTCGCCTAAGATGGTAGCAGGCTTGGTCACCACAGGAGAATCAGCAAAGAAGCTCCTAGAGAGGCCGTCTGCCTTGACATTCTTAGTTCCAGGAAGAAAAGAGACCACAAAATCAAAACGTGTAAAAAACAAGGCCCACCTAGTCTGTCTAGGGTTCAAGCGTTTAGCCGACTCTAGGTAAATCAAATTCTTGTGGTCAGTGAGGACCACAACTTGATGTTTAGCTCCCTCCAACCAATGTCTCCACTCCTCAAATGCCCATTTCATGGCCAACAGTTCCCGATTCCCCACATCATAGTTACGTTCAGATGGAGAGAACTTTTGGGAAAAGAAAGCACAGGGATTCATTTTAGATGTTACAGGATCCTTTTGGGACAAAACAGCTCCTGCACCAATCTCAGAAGCATCCACCTCTACCTGGAACGGGAGTGAGACATCAGGTTGCCGCAAAACCGGGGCGGAGGTAAATCTTCGCTTCAGCTCCTGAAAGGAAGCAACAGCCTCCGGAGACCAATTCAACACATCAGCACCCTTCTTAGTCAGATCAGTCAATGGCTTGGCAATACTAGAAAATTTTGCTATAAATTTCCGATAAAAATTAGCAAAACCCAAAAACTTCTGGAGGGCCTTCAAAGAAGTGGGCTGAACCCAATCATAAATGGCCTGTACCTTGGCCGGGTCCATTTCAATAGTTGACGGAGACAAAATAAATCCCAAAAATGAAATCCTCTGTACTCCAAAAAGGCATTTCGATCCTTTGACATACAGGGAATTCTCCCTCAAGATCCGGAACACAGTCCGAATATGTTCCACATGAGAATCCCAATCCTTGGAGAAGATCAAAATATCATCCAGATAGATAATCAAAAATTTATCGACAAAGTCTCGGAAAATATCGTTCATGAAGCACTGGAAGACAGAAGGGGCATTAGTGAGCCCAAAAGGCATCACCAGGTACTCAAAATGTCACTCCGGAGTATTAAACGCCGTCTTCCATTCATCCCCCTGCGTAATGCGGATAAGATTATACGCCCCCTGAGGTCAAGCTTGGTAAACCAGAAAGCACCTCTAACTCTAGAGAATAGATCCGAAATCAGGGGTAACGGATACTGATATTTAATAGTAATTTTATTGAGGGCACGATAATCAATACAAGGCCTTAAAGAACCATCCTTTTTGGCCACAAAAAAAACCCGACACCTAAGGGTGAAGAGGATGGTTTAATATGACCCTTCTCCAACACCTCTTTAATATAGGACCGCATAGCTTCGTGCTCTGGTACAGATAAATTGAAGAGCCGACCCTGGGGAAATTTACACCCCGGGCTTAGTTCGATTGCACAGTCATAACTCCTATGAGGAGGCAAGGACGCAGACTCATTCTCACTAAATACATCATAAAAGTCCGCCAAATAGTCAGGAACATCATGCGACTGAGGAGAGGTGGTTAAAACCGGAGCCCACTAAAGGCACACCGACAACCCCAACTCACCACAGACACAGATTTCCATTCCAAAACTGGATTATGAATTTGCAACCAGGGAAACCCCAGAACAACGGCATCATGCAGACCATGCAACACCAAAAATCTGCAATTTTCTTGATGGTCTGGGGCGACCCGCATGACCACCTGGGTCCAAAACTGAGGTTTATTTTTAGCCAAAGGAGTAGCATCAATCCCCCTCAAAGGGATAGGCGTCTGCAGAGGTGTCATCGGAAATCCACAACGTTTAGCAAAATCCAAGCCCATTAGGTTTAGCGCTGCTCCCGAATCCACAAAAGCCTTGGCGGAAAATGTGGACAGGGAGCAGATCAGAGTAATTGTCAGAAGAAACTTAGGTTGAACACCACCAACAGAAAACGTGTGTGCAATGCGTTTCTCTCGTTTAGGACAAATAGAAATAATATGCGAGGCATCTCCACAGAAAAAACACAGCTTATTACGCCTTCTGAACTCCTGACTAGAGTTGAGCGAAACGGGTCGAAAAATTTCAAAAGTCCCCGACTTTTGGCAAAGTCGGGTTTCATGAAACGAAATCCGACCCTAGGATGAGGTCGGCCACGAGGTCGGCGACTTACGCGCCAAAGTCGCGTTTCAAAAGTTTGTTTTGCGCTCTTTTTCAGCCAATCAGAATCCACGGACACTGTGGGCAACGTGATGACATAGGCAGGGGTCACCACCATCTTTCAGAAGGGCATGCAAGTGATTGGCTTGCTTTGGTGGGCGTCACAGGGGGTATAAAAGGGCGTGCACGCCGACCGCCATCTTACTTCTGTCGATCTCAGTATAGGGAGAGGTTGCTGCTGATTCTGTAGGGAGAGCGTTAGGCAGGGAAGAAGACAAAAAAACTGCTTCTGCTGCTAGCAATTTGGCCTGCACAACACACCAGTCACTGTGTGTGCAGTGCAAGGGGAGGCTATATAGTGGTGTATCAGTGGTGTTGGTTGTTGGGCTGCCTTCTAAGGCTTCCTGACATTCCTGCATTGCTGTTTACCCACTGCTCCGCAAACTGCTTTTTTAAAAGCAATCCAATCTCCCTTATCCTCTAGTCACTTTTGTCACAGCTGTGCCATCGAGCCTGTGACATAGCGCTCAGATATCAGTGGGCCTCACACAATCCAAAAGTGTCCAGTGTCCAAAAGTGTGTGCAGAGATTCAAAATCTCCCTTATCCTCTAGTCACTTTGGTCACAGCTGTGCCATCGAACCTGTCACATAGCGCTCAGATATTCATTGGGCCTCACACAATCCAAAAGTGTCCAGTGTCCAAAAGTGTGTGCAGAGATTCAAAATCTCAATTATCCTCTAGTCACTTTGGTCACAGCTGTGCCATCGAGCCTGTCACATAGCGCTCAGATATTCATTGGGCCTCACACAATCCAAAAGTGTCCAGTGTCCAAAAGTGTGTGCAGAGATTCAAAATCTCCCTTATCCTCTAGTCACTTTGGTCACAGCTGTGCCATCGAGCCTGTCACATAGCGCTCAGATATTCATTGGGCCTCACACAATCCTAAAGTGTCCAGTGTCCAAAAGTGTGTGCAGAGATTCAAAATCTCCCTTATCCTCTAGTCACTTTGGTCACAGCTGTGCCATCGAGCCTGTCACATAGCGCTCAGAT
The DNA here is from genome assembly GCF_039654945.1 of Dendrobates tinctorius. Taxonomy (NCBI): domain Eukaryota; kingdom Metazoa; phylum Chordata; class Amphibia; order Anura; family Dendrobatidae; genus Dendrobates; species Dendrobates tinctorius. The sequence goes on along the minus strand of NW_027361675.1, from coordinate 20,963,682 downwards.
ATTCATTGGGCCTCACACAATCCAAAAGTGTCCAGTGTCCAAAAGTGTGTGCAGAGATTCAAAATCTCCCTTATCCTCTAGTCACTTTGGTCACAGCTGTGCCATCGAGCCTGTCACATAGCGCTCAGATATTCATTGGGCCTCACACAATCCAAAAGTGTCCAGTGTCCAAAAGTGTGTGCAGAGATTCAAAATCTCCATTATCCTCTAGTCACTTTGGTCACAGCTGTGCCATCGAGACTGTCACATAGCGCTCAGATAATCATTGGGCCTCACACAATCCAAAAGTGTCCAGTGTCCAAAAGTGTGTGCAGAGATTCAAAATCTCCCTTATCCTCTAGTCACTTTGGTCAAAGCTGTGCCATCGAGCCTGTCACATAGCGCTCAGATATTCATTGGGCCTCACACAATCCAAAAGTGTCCAGTGTCCAAAAGTGTGTGCAGAGATTCAAAATCTCCCTTATCCTCTAGTCACTTTGGTCACAGCTGTGCCATCGAGCCTGTCACATAGCGCTCAGATATTCATTGGGCCTCACACAATCCAAAAGTGTCCAGTGTCCAAAAGTGTGTGCAGAGATTCAAAATCTCTCTTATCCTCTAGTCACTTTGGTCACAGCTGTGCCATCGAGCCTGTCACATAGCGCTCAGATATTCATTGGGCCTCACACAATCCAAAAGTGTCCAGTGTCCAAAAGTGTGTGCAGAGATTCAAAATCTCCCTTATCCTCTAGTCACTTTGGTCACAGCTGTGCCATCGAGCCTGTCACATAGCGCTCAGATATTCATTGGGCCTCACACAATCCAAAAGTGTCCAGTGTCCAAAAGTGTGTGCAGAGATTCAAAATCTCCCTTATCCTCTAGTCACTTTGGTTACAGCTGTGCCATCGAGCCTGTCACATAGCACTCAGATATTCATTGGGCCTCACACAATCCAAAAGTGTCCAGTGTCCAAAAGTGTGTGCAGAGATTCAAAATCTCCCTTATCCTCTAGTCACTTTGTTCACAGCTGTGCCATCGAGCCTGTCACATAGCGCTCAGATATTCTTTGGGCCTCACACAATCCAAAAGAGTCCATTGTCCAAAAGTGTGTGCAGAGATTCAAAATCTCCCTTATCCTCTAGTCACTTTGGTCACAGCTGTGCCATCGAGCCTGTCACATAGCGCTCAGATATTCATTGGGCCTCACACAATCCAAAAGTGTCCAGTGTCCAAAAGTGTGTGCAGAGATTCAAAATCTCCCTTATCCTCTAGTCACTTTGGTCACAGCTGTGCCATCGAGCCTGTCACATAGCGCTCAGATATTCATTGGGCCTCACACAATCCAAAAGTGTCCAGTGTCCAAAAGTGTGTGCAGAGATTCAAAATCTCCCTTATCCTCTAGTCACTTTGGTCAAAGCTGTGCCATCGAGCCTGTCACATAGCGCTCAGATATTCATTGGGCCTCACACAATCCAAAAGTGTCCAGTGTCCAAAAGTGTGTGCAGAGATTCAAAATCTCCCTTATCCTCTAGTCACTTTGGTCACAGCTGTGCCATCGAGCCTGTCACATAGCGCTCAGATATTCATTGGGCCTCACACAATCCAAAAGTGTCCAGTGTCCAAAAGTGTGTGCAGAGATTCAAAATCTCCCTTATCCTCTAGTCACTTTGGTCACAGCTGTGCCATCGAGCCTGTCACATAGCGCTCAGATATTCATTGGGCCTCACACAATCCAAAAGTGTCCAGTGTCCAAAAGTGTGTGCAGAGATTCAAAATCTCCCTTATCCTCTAGTCACTTTGGTCACAGCTGTGCCATCGAGCCTGTCACATAGCGCTCAGATATTCATTGGGCCTCACACAATCCAAAAGTGTCCAGTGTCCAAAAGTGTGTGCAGAGATTCAAAATCTCCCTTATCCTCTAGTCACTTTGGTCAAAGCTGTGCCATCGAGCCTGTCACATAGCGCTCAGATATTCATTGGGCCTCACACAATAGAAAAGTGTCCAGTGTCCAAAAGTGTGTGCAGAGATTCAAAATCTCCCTTATCCTCTAGTCACTTTGGTCACAGCTGTGCCATCGAGCCTGTCACATAGCGCTCAGATATTCATTGGGACTCACACAATCCAAAAGTGTCCAGTGTCCAAAAGTGTGTGCAGAGATTCAAAATCTCTCTTATCCTCTAGTCACTTTGGTCACAGCTGTGCCATCGAGCCTGTCACATAGCGCTCAGATATTCATTGGGCCTCACACAATCCAAAAGTGTCCAGTGTCCAAAAGAGTGTGCAGAGATTCAAAATCTCCCTTATCCTCTAGTCACTTTGGTCACAGCTGTGCCATCGAGCCTGTCACATAGCGCTCAGATATTCATTGGGCCTCACACAATCCAAAAGTGTCCAGTGTCCAAAAGTGTGTGCAGAGATTCAAAATCTCCCTTATCCTCTAGTCACTTTGGTTACAGCTGTGCCATCGAGCCTGTCACATAGCACTCAGATATTCATTGGGCCTCACACAATCCAAAAGTGTCCAGTGTCCAAAAGTGTGTGCAGAGATTCAAAATCTCCCTTATCCTCTAGTCACTTTGTTCACAGCTGTGCCATCGAGCCTGTCACATAGCGCTCAGATATTCTTTGGGCCTCACACAATCCAAAAGAGTCCATTGTCCAAAAGTGTGTGCAGAGATTCAAAATCTCCCTTATCCTCTAGTCACTTTGTTCACAGCTGTGCCATTGTGCCTTTCACATAGCGCTCAGATATTCTTTGGGCCTCACACAATCCAAAAGAGTCCAGTGTCTAAAAGTGTGTGCAGAGATTCAAAATCTCCCTTATCCTCTAGTCACTTTGGTCACAGCTGTGCCATCGAGCCTGTCACATAGCGCTCAGATATTCATTGGGCCTCACACAATCCAAAAGTGTCCAGTGTCCAAAAGTGTGTGCAGAGATTCAAAATCTCCCTTATCCTCTAGTCACTTTGGTCACAGCTGTGCCATCGAGCCTGTCACATAGCGCTCAGATATTCATTGGGCCTCACACAATCCAAAAGTGTCCAGTGTCCAAAAGTGTGTGCAGAGATTCAAAATCTCCCTTATCCTCTAGTCACTTTGGTCACAGCTGTGCCATCGAGCCTGTCACATAGCGCTCAGATATTCATTGGGCCTCACACAATCCAAAAGTGTCCAGTGTCCAAAAGTGTGTGCAGAGATTCAAAATCTCCCTTATCCTCTTGTCACTTTGTTCACAGCTGTGCCATCGAGCCTGTCACATAGCGCTCAGATATTCTTTGGGCCTCACACAATCCAAAAGAGTCCAGTGTCCAAAAGTGTGTGCAGAGATTCAAAATCTCCCTTATCCTCTAGTCACTTTGGTCACAGCTGTGCCATCGAGCCTGTCACATAGCGCTCAGATATTCTTTGGGCCTCACACAATCCAAAAGAGTCCAGTGTCCAAAAGTGTGTGCAGAGATTCAAAATCTCCCTTATCCTCTAGTCACTTTGGTCACAGCTGTGCCATCGAGCCTGTCACATAGCGCTCAGATATTCTTTGGGCCTCGCACAGTCCAAAAGTGTCCAGTGTCCACAAGTGTCTGCAGAAATTCAAAATCTCCCTTATCCTCTAGTCACTTTGGTCACAGCTGTGCCATCGAGCCTGTCACATAGCGCTCAGATATTCATTGGGCCTCACACAGTCCAAAAGTGTCCAGTGTCCAAAAGTGTGTGCAGAGATTCAAAATCTCCCTTATCCTCTAGTCACTTTGGTCACAGCTGTGCCATCGAGCCTGTCACATAGCGCTCAGATATTCATTGGGCCTCACACAATCCAAAAGTGTCCAGTGTCCAAAAGTGTGTGCAGAGATTGAAAATCTCCCTTATCCTCTAGTCACTTTGTTCACAGCTGTGCCATCGAGCCTGTCACATAGCGCTCAGATAATCATTGGGCCTCACACAATCCAAAAGTGTCCAGTGTCCAAAAGTGTGTGCAGAGATTCAAAATCTCCCTTATCCTCTAGTCACTTTGGTCACAGCTGTGCCATCGAGCCTGTCACATAGCGCTCAGATATTCTTTGGGCCTCACACAATCCAAAAGTGTCCAGTGTCCAAAAGTGTGTGCAGAGATTCAAAATCTCCCTTATCCTCTAGTCACTTTGGTCACAGCTGTGCCATCGAGCCTGTCACATAGCGCTCAGATATTCATTGGGCCTCACACAATCCAAAAGTGTCCAGTGTCCAAAAGTGTGTGCAGAGATTGAAAATCTCCCTTATCCTCTAGTCACTTTGTTCACAGCTGTGCCATCGAGCCTGTCACATAGCGCTCAGATATTCTTTGGGCTTCACACAATCCAAAAGAGTCCAGTGTCCAAAAGTGTGTGCAGAGATTCAAAATCTCCCTTATCCTCTAGTCACTTTGGTCACAGCTGTGCCATCGAGCCTGTCACATAGCTCTCAGATATTCATTGGGCCTCACACAATCCAAAAGTGTCCAGTGTCCAAAAGTGTGTGCAGAGATTCAAAATCTCCCTTATCCTCTAGTCACTTTGGTCACAGCTGAGCCATCGAGCCTGTCACAAAGCGCTCAGATATTCATTGGGCCTCACACAGTCCAAAAGTGTCCAGTGTCCACAAGTGTCTGCAGAAATTCAAAATCTCCCTTATCCTCTAGTCACTTTGGTCACAGCTGTGCCATCGAGCCTGTCACATAGCGCTCAGATATTCATTGGGCCTCACACAGTCCACAAGTGTCCAGTGTCCACAAGTGTCTGCAGAAATTCAAAATCTCCCTTATCCTCTAGTCACTTTGGTCACAGCTTTGCCATCGAGCCTGTCACATAGCGCTCAGATATTCATTGGGCCTCACACAGTCCAAAAGTGTCCAGTGTCCAAAAGTGTGTGCAGAGATTCAAAATCTCCCTTATCCTCTAGTCACTTTGGTCACAGCTGTGCCATCGAGCCTGTCACATTGCGCTCAGATATTCATTGGGCCTCACACAATCCAAAAGTGTCCAGTGTCCAAAAGTGTGTGCAGAGATTGAAAATCTCCCTTATCCTCTAGTCACTTTGTTCACAGCTGTGCCATCGAGCCTGTCACATAGCGCTCAGATATTCATTGGGCCTCACACAATCCAAAAGTGTCCAGTGTCCAAAAGTGTGTGCAGAGATTCAAAATCTCCCTTATCCTCTAGTCACTTTGGTCACAGCTGTGCCATCGAGCCTGTCACATAGCGCTCAGATATTCATTGGGCCTCACACAATCCAAAAGTGTCCAGTGTCCAAAAGTGTGTGCAGAGATTCAAAATCTCCCTTATCCTCTAGTCACTTTGGTCACAGCTGTGCCATCGAGCCTGTCACATAGCGCTCAGATATTCATTGGGCCTCACACAATCCAAAAGTGTCCAGTGTCCAAAAGTGTGTGCAGAGATTCAAAATCTCCCTTATCCTCTAGTCACTTTGGTCACAGCTGTGCCATCGAGCCTGTCACATAGTGCTCAGATATTCATTGGGCCTCACACAATCCAAAAGTGTCCAGTGTCCAAAAGTGTGTGCAGAGATTCAAAATCTCCCTTATCCTCTAGTCACTTTGGTCACAGCTGTGCCATCGAGCCTGTCACATAGCGCTCAGATATTCATTGGGCCTCACACAATCCAAAAGTGTCCAGTGTCCACAAGTGTCTGCAGAAATTCAAAATCTCCCTTATCCTCTAGTCACTTTGGTCACAGCTGTGCCATCGAGCCTGTCACATAGCGCTCAGATATTCATTGGGCCTCACACAATCCAAAAGTGTCCAGTGTCCAAAAGTGTGTGCAGAGATTCAAAATCTCCCTTATCCTCTAGTCACTTTGGTCACAGCTGTGCCATCGAGCCTGTCACATAGCGCTCAGATATTCTTTGGGCCTCACACAATCCAAAAGTGTCCAGTGTCCAAAAGTGTGTGCAGAGATTCAAAATCTCCCTTATCCTCTAGTCACTTTGGTCACAGCTGTGCCATCGAGCCTGTCACATAGCGCTCAGATATTCATTGGGCCTCACACAATCCAAAAGTGTCCAGTGTCCAAAAGTGTGTGCAGAGATTCAAAATCTCCCTTATCCTCTAGTCACTTTGTTCACAGCTGTGCCATCGAGCCTGTCACATAGCGCTCAGATATTCTTTGGGCTTCACACAATCCAAAAGAGTCCAGTGTCCAAAAGTGTGTGCAGAGATTCAAAATCTCCCTTATCCTCTAGTCACTTTGGTCACAGCTGTGCCATCGAGCCTGTCACATAGCTCTCAGATATTCATTGGGCCTCACACAATCCAAGAGTGTCCAGTGTCCAAAAGTGTGTGCAGAGATTCAAAATCTCCCTTATCCTCTAGTCACTTTGGTCACAGCTGAGCCATCAAGCCTGTCACATAGCGCTCAGATATTCATTGGGCCTCACACAGTCCAAAAGTGTCCAGTGTCCACAAGTGTCTGCAGAAATTCAAAATCTCCCTTATCCTCTAGTCACTTTGGTCACAGCTGTGCCGTCGAGCCTGTCACATAGCGCTCAGATATTCATTGGGCCTCACACAATCCAAAAGTGTCCAGTGTCCAAAAGTGTGTGCAGAGATTGAAAATCTCCCTTATCCTCTAGTCACTTTGTTCACAGCTGTGCCATCGAGCCTGTCACATAGCGCTCAGATATTCATTGGGCCTCACACAATCCAAAAGTGTCCAGTGTCCAAAAGTGTGTGCAGAGATTCAAAATCTCCCTTATCCTCTAGTCACTTTGGTCACAGCTGTGCCATCGAGCCTGTCACATATAGCGCTCAGATATTCATTGGGCCTCACACAATCCAAAAGTGTCCAGTGTCCAAAAGTGTGTGCAGAGATTCAAAATCTCCCTTATCCTCTAGTCACTTTGGTCACAGCTGTGCCATCGAGCCTGTCACATAGCGCTCAGATATTCATTGGGCCTCACACAATCCAAAAGTGTCCAGTGTCCAAAAGTGTGTGCAGAGATTCAAAATCTCCCTTATCCTCTAGTCACTTTGGTCACAGCTGTGCCATCGAGCCTGTCACATAGTGCTCAGATATTCATTGGGCCTCACACAATCCAAAAGTGTCCAGTGTCCAAAAGTGTGTGCAGAGATTCAAAATCTCCCTTATCCTCTAGTCACTTTGGTCACAGCTGTGCCATCGAGCCTGTCACATAGCGCTCAGATATTCATTGGGCCTCACACAATCCAAAAGTGTCCAGTGTCCACAAGTGTCTGCAGAAATTCAAAATCTCCCTTATCCTCTAGTCACTTTGGTCACAGCTGTGCCATCGAGCCTGTCACATAGCGCTCAGATATTCATTGGGCCTCACACAATCCAAAAGTGTCCAGTGTCCAAAAGTGTGTGCAGAGATTCAAAATCTCCCTTATCCTCTAGTCACTTTGGTCACAGCTGTGCCATCGAGCCTGTCACATAGCGCTCAGATATACATTGGGCCTCACACAATCCAAAAGTGTCCAGTGTTCAAAAGTGTGTGCAGAGATTCAAAATCTCCCTTATCCTCTAGTCACTTTGGTCACAGCTGTGCCATCGAGCCTGTCACATAGCGCTCAGATATTCATTGGGCCTCACACAATCCAAAAGTGTCCAGTTTCCAAAAGTGTGTGCAGAGATTCAAAATCTCCCTTATCCTCTAGTCACTTTGGTCACAGCTGTGCCATCGAGCCTGTCACATAGCGCTCAGATATTCATTGGGCCTCACACAATCCAAAAGTGTCCAGTGTCCAAAAGTGTGTGCAGAGATTCAAAATCTCCCTTATCCTCTAGTCACTTTGGTCACAGCTGTGCCATCGAGCCTGTCACATAGCGCTCAGATATTCATTGGGCCTCACACAATCCAAAAGTGTCCAGTGTCCAAAAGTGTGTGCAGAGATTCAAAATCTCCCTTATCCTCTAGTCACTTTGTTCACAGCTGTGCCATCGAGCCTGTCACATAGCGCTCACATATTCTTTGGGCCTCACACAATCCAAAAGAGTCCAGTGACCAAAAGTGTGTGCAGAGATTCAAAATCTCCCTTATCCTCTAGTCACTTTGGTCACAGCTGTGCCATCGAGCCTGTCACATAGCTCTCAGATATTCATTGGGCCTCACACAATCCAAAAGTGTCCAGTGTCCAAAAGTGTGTGCAGAGATTCAAAATCTCCCTTATCCTCTAGTCACTTTGGTCACAGCTGAGCCATCGAGCCTGTCACATAGCGCTCAGATATTCATTGGGCCTCACACAGTCCAAAAGTGTCCAGTGTCCACAAGTGTCTGCAGAAATTCAAAATCTCCCTTATCCTCTAGTCACTTTGGTCACAGCTGTGCCATCGAGCCTGTCACATAGCGCTCAGATATTCATTGGGCCTCACACAGTCCAAAAGTGTCCAGTGTACACAAGTGTCTGCAGAAATTCAAAATCTCCCTTATCCTCTAGTCACTTTGGTCACAGCTGTGCCATCGAGCCTGTCACATAGCGCTCAGATATTCATTGGGCCTCACACAGTCCAAAAGTGTCCAGTGTCCAAAAGTGTGTGCAGAGATTCAAAATCTCCCTTATCCTCTAGTCACTTTGGTCACAGCTGTGCCATCGAGCCTGTCACATAGCGCTCAGATATTCATTGGGCCTCACACAATCCAAAAGTGTCCAGTGTCCAAAAGTGTGTGCAGAGATTGAAAATCTCCCTTATCCTCTAGTCACTTTGTTCACAGCTGTGCCATCGAGCCTGTCACATAGCGCTCAGATATTCATTGGGCCTCACACAATCCAAAAGTGTCCAGTGTCCAAAAGTGTGTGCAGAGATTCAAAATCTCCCTTATCCTCTAGTCACTTTGGTCACAGCTGTGCCATCGAGCCTGTCACATAGCGCTCAGATATTCATTGGGCCTCATACAATCCAAAAGTGTCCAGTGTCCAAAAGTGTGTGCAGAGATTCAAAATCTCCCTTATCCTCTAGTCACTTTGGTCACAGCTGTGCCATCGAGCCTGTCACATAGCGCTCAGATATTCATTGGGCCTCACACAATCCAAAAGTGTCCAGTGTCCAAAAGTGTGTGCAGAGATTCAAAATCTCCCTTATCCTCTAGTCACTTTGGTCACAGCTGTGCCATCGAGCCTGTCACATAGTGCTCAGATATTCATTGGGCCTCACACAATCCAAAAGTGTCCAGTGGCCAAAAGTGTGTGCAGAGATTCAAAATCTCCCTTATCCTCTAGTCACTTTGGTCACAGCTGTGCCATCGAGCCTGTCACATAGCGCTCAGATATTCATTGGGCCTCACACAATCCAAAAGTGTCCAGTGTCCACAAGTGTCTGCAGAAATTCAAAATCTCCCTTATCCTCTAGTCACTTTGGTCACAGCTGTGCCATCGAGCCTGTCACATAGAGCTCAGATATTCATTGGGCCTCACACAATCCAAAAGTGTCCAGTGTCCAAAAGTGTGTGCAGAGATTCAAAATCTCCCTTATCCTCTAGTCACTTTGGTCACAGCTGTGCCATCGAGCCTGTCACATAGCGCTCAGATATTCATTGGGCCTCACACAATCCAAAAGTGTCCAGTGTCCAAAAGTGTGTGCAGAGATTCAAAATCTCCCTTATCCTCTAGTCACTTTGGTCACAGCTGTGCCATCGAGCCTGTCACATAGCGCTCAGATATTCATTGGGCCTCACACAATCCAAAAGTGTCCAGTGTCCAAAAGTGTGTGCAGAGATTCAAAATATCCCTTATCCTCTAGTCACTTTGGTCACAGCTGTGCCATCGAGCCTGTCACATAGCGCTCAGATATTCATTGGGCCTCACACAATCCAAAAGTGTCCAGTGTCCAAAAGTGTGTGCAGAGATTCAAAATCTCCCTTATCCTCTAGTCAATTTGGTCACAGCTGTGCCATCGAGCCTGTCACATAGCGCTCAGATATTCATTGGGCCTCACACAATCCAAAAGTGTCCAGTGTCCAAAAGTGTGTGCAGAGATTCAAAATCTCCCTTATCCTCTAGTCACTTTGGTCACAGCTGTGCCATCGAGCCTGTCACATAGCGCTCAGATATTCAATGGGCCTCACACAATCCAAAAGTGTCCAGTGTCCAAAAGTGTGTGCAGAGATTCAAAATCTCTCTTATCCTCTAGCCACTTTGGTCACAGCTATGCCATCGAGCCTGTCACATAGCGCTCAGATATTCATTGGGCCTCACACAATCCAAAAGTGTCCAGTGTCCAAAAGTGTGTGCAGAGATTCAAAATCTCCCTTATCCTCTAGTCACTTTGGTCACAGCTGTGCCATCGAGCCTGTCATATAGCGCTCAGATATTCATTGGGCCTCACACAATCCAAAAGTGTCCAGTGTCCAAAAGTGTGTGCAGAGATTCAAAATCTCCCTTATCCTCTAGTCACTTTGGTCACAGCTGTGCCATCGAGCCTGTCACATAGCGCTCAGATATTCATTGGGCCTCACACAATCCAAAAGTGTCCAGTGTCCAAAAGTGTGTGCAGAGATTCAAAATCTCCCTTATCCTCTAGTCACTTTGGTCACAGCTGTGCCATCGAGCCTGTCACATAGCGCTCAGATATTCATTGGGCCTCACACAGTCCAAAAGTGTCCAGTGTCCACAAGTGTCTGCAGAAATTCAAAATCTCCCTTATCCTCTAGTCACTTTGGTCACAGCTGTGCCATCGAGCCTGTCACATAGCGCTCAGATATTCATTGGGCCTCACACAGTCCAAAAGTGTCCAGTGTCCAAAAGTGTGTGCAGAGATTCAAAATCTCCCTTATCCTCTAGTCACTTTGGTCACAGCTGTGCCATCGAGCCTGTCACATAGCGCTCAGATATTCATTGGGCCTCACACAATCCAAAAGTGTCCAGTGTCCAAAAGTGTGTGCAGAGATTCAAAATCTCCCTTATCCTCTAGTCACTTTGGTCACAGCTGTGCCATCGAGCCTGTCACATAGCGCTCAGATATTCATTGGGCCTCACACAATCCAAAAGTGTCCAGTGTCCAAAAGTGTGTGCAGAGATTCAAAATATCCCTTATCCTCTAGTCACTTTGGTCACAGCTGTGCCATCGAGCCTGTCACATAGCGCTCAGATATTCATTGGGCCTCACACAATCCAAAAGTGTCCAGTGTCCAAAATTGTGTGCAGAGATTCAAAATCTCCCTTATCCTCTAGTCACTTTGGTCACAGCTGTGCCATCGAGCTTGTCACATAGTGCTCAGATATTCTTTGGGCCTCACACAATCCAAAAGTGTCCAGTGTCCAAAAGTGTGTGCAGAGATTCAAAATCTCCCTTATCCTCTAGTCACTTTGGTCACAGCTGTGCCATCGAGCCTGTCACATAGCGCTCAGATATTCATTGGGCCTCACACAATCCAAAAGTGTCCAGTGTCCAAAAGTGTGTGCAGAGATTCAAAATATCCCTTATCCTCTAGTCACTTTGGTCACAGCTGTGCCATCGAGCCTGTCACATAGCGCTCAGATATTCATTGGGCCTCACACAATCCAAAAGTGTCCAGTGTCCAAAAGTGTGTGCAGAGATTCAAAATCTCCCTTATCCTCTAGTCACTTTGGTCACAGCTGTGCCATCGAGCCTGTCACATAGCGCTCAGATATTCATTGGGCCTCACACAGTCCAAAAGTGTCCAGTGTCCACAAGTGTCTGCAGAAATTCAAAATCTCCCTTATCCTCTAGTCACTTTGGTCACAGCTGTGCCATCGAGCCTGTCACATAGCGCTCAGATATTCATTGGGCCTCACACAGTCCAAAAGTGTCCAGTGTCCACAAGTGTCTGCAGAAATTCAAAATCTCCCTTATCCTCTAGTCACTTTGGTCACAGCTGTGCCATCGAGCCTGTCACATAGCGCTCAGATATTCATTGGGCCTCACACAGTCCAAAAGTGTCCAGTGTCCAAAAGTGTGTGCAGAGATTCAAAATCTCCCTTATCCTCTAGTCACTTTGGTCACAGCTGTGCCATCGAGCCTGTCACATAGCGCTCAGATATTCATTGGGCCTCACACAATCCAAAAGTGTCCAGTGTCCAAAAGTGTGTGCAGAGATTCAAAATCTCCCTTATCCTCTAGTCACTTTGGTCACAGCTGTGCCATCGAGCCTGTCACATAGCGCTCAGATATTCATTGGGCCTCACACAATCCAAAAGTGTCCAGTGTCCAAAAGTGTGTGCAGAGATTCAAAATATCCCTTATCCTCTAGTCACTTTGGTCACAGCTGTGCCATCGAGCCTGTCACATAGCGCTCAGATATTCATTGGGCCTCACACAATCCAAAAGTGTCCAGTGTCCAAAATTGTGTGCAAAGATTCAAAATCTCCCTTATCCTCTAGTCACTTTGGTCACAGCTGTGCCATCGAGCTTGTCACATAGCGCTCAGATATTCTTTGGGCCTCACACAATCCAAAAGTGTCCAGTGTCCAAAAGTGTGTGCAGAGATTCAAAATCTCCCTTATCCTCTAGTCACTTTGGTCACAGCTGTGCCATCGAGCCTGTCACATAGCGCTCAGATATTCATTGGGCCTCACACAATCCAAAAGTGTCCAGTGTCCAAAAGTGTGTGCAGAGATTCAAAATATCCCTTATCCTCTAGTCACTTTGTTCACAGCTGTGCCATCGAGCCTGTCACATAGCGCTCAGATATTCTTTGGGCCTCACACAATCCAAAAGAGTCCAGTGTCCAAAAGTGTGTGCAGAGATTCAAAATCTCCCTTATCCTCTAGTCACTTTGGTCACAGCTGTGCCATCGAGCCTGTCACATAGCTCTCAGATATTCATTGGGCCTCACACAATCCAAAAGTGTCCAGTGTCCAAAAGTGTGTGCAGAGATTCAAAATCTCCCTTATCCTCTAGTCACTTTGGTCACAGCTGAGCCATCGAGCCTGTCACATAGCGCTCAGATATTCATTGGGCCTCACACAGTCCAAAAGTGTCCAGTGTCCACAAGTGTCTGCAGAAATTCAAAATCTCCCTTATCCTCTAGTCACTTTGGTCACAGCTGTGCCATCGAGCCTGTCACATAGCGCTCAGATATTCATTGGGCCTCACACAGTCCAAAAGTGTCCAGTGTCCACAAGTGTCTGCAGAAATTCAAAATCTCCCTTATCCTCTAGTCACTTTGGTCACAGCTGTGCCATCGCGCCTGTCACATAGCGCTCAGATATTCATTGGGCCTCACACAGTCCAAAAGTGTCCAGTGTCCAAAAGTGTGTGCAGAGATTCAAAATCTCCCTTATCCTCTAGTCACTTTGGTCACAGCTGTGCCATCGAGCCTGTCACATAGCGCTCAGATATTCATTGGGCCTCACACAGTCCAAAAGTATCCAGTGTCCAAAAGTATGTGCAGAGATTCAAAATCTCCCTTATCCTCTAGTCACTTTGGTCACAGCTGTGCCATCGAGCCTGCCACATAGCGCTCAGATATTCATTGGGCCTCACACAATCCAAAAGTGTCCAGTGTCCAAAAGTGTGTGCAGAGATTGAAAATCTCCCTTATCCTCTAGTCACTTTGTTCACAGCTGTGCCATCGAGCCTGTCACATAGCGCTCAGATATTCATTGGGCCTCACACAATCCAAAAGTGTCCAGTGTCCAAAAGTGTGTGCAGAGATTCAAAATCTCCCTTATCCTCTAGTCACTTTGGTCACAGCTGTGCCATCGAGCCTGTCACATAGCGCTCAGATATTCATTGGGCCTCACACAATCCAAAAGTGTCCAGTGTCCACAAGTGTCTGCAGAAATTCAAAATCTCCCTTATCCTCTAGTCACTTTGGTCACAGCTGTGCCATCGAGCCTGTCACATAGCGCTCAGATATTCATTGGGCCTCACACAATCCAAAAGTGTCCAGTGTCCAAAATTGTGTGCAGAGATTCAAAATCTCCCTTATCCTCTAGTCACTTTGGTCACAGCTGTGCCATCGAGCTTGTCACATAGCGCTCAGATATTCTTTGGGCCTCACACAATCCAAAAGTGTCCAGTGTCCAAAAGTGTGTGCAGAGATTCAAAATCTCCCTTATCCTCTAGTCACTTTGGTCACAGCTGTGCCATCGAGCCTGTCACAAAGCGCTCAGATATTCATTGGACCTCACACAATCCAAAAGTGTCCAGTGTCCAAAAGTGTGTGCAGAGATTCAAAATATCCCTTATCCTCTAGTCACTTTGTTCACAGCTGTGCCATCGAGCCTGTCACATAGCGCTCAGATATTCTTTGGGCCTCACACAATCCAAAAGAGTCCAGTGTCCAAAAGTGTGTGCAGAGATTCAAAATCTCCCTTATCCTCTAGTCACTTTGGTCACAGCTGTGCCATCGAGCCTGTCACATAGCTCTCAGATATTCATTGGGCCTCACACAATCCAAAAGTGTCCAGTGTCCAAAAGTGTGTGCAGAGATTCAAAATCTCCCTTATCCTCTAGTCACTTTGGTCACAGCTGAGCCATCGAGCCTGTCACATAGCGCTCAGATATTCATTGGGCCTCACACAGTCCAAAAGTGTCCAGTGTCCACAAGTGTCTGCAGAAATTCAAAATCTCCCTTATCCTCTAGTCACTTTGGTCACAGCTGTGCCATCGAGCCTGTCACATAGCGCTCAGATATTCATTGGGCCTCACACAGTCCAAAAGTGTCCAGTGTCCACAAGTGTCTGCAGAAATTCAAAATCTCCCTTATCCTCTAGTCACTTTGGTCACAGCTGTGCCATCGCGCCTGTCACATAGCGCTCAGATATTCATTGGGCCTCACACAGTCCAAAAGTGTCCAGTGTCCAAAAGTGTGTGCAGAGATTCAAAATCTCCCTTATCCTCTAGTCACTTTGGTCACAGCTGTGCCATCGAGCCTGTCACATAGCGCTCAGATATTCATTGGGCCTCACACAATCCAAAAGTGTCCAGTGTCCAAAAGTGTGTGCAGAGATTCAAAATCTCCCTTATCCTCTAGTCACTTTGTTCACAGCTGTGCCATCGAGCCTGTCACATAGCGCTCAGATATTCATTGGGCCTCACACAATCCAAAAGTGTCCAGTGTCCAAAAGTGTGTGCAGAGATTCAAAATCTCCCTTATCCTCTAGTCACTTTGGTCACAGCTGTGCCATCGAGCCTGTCACATAGCGCTCAGATATTCATTGGGCCTCACACAATCCAAAAGTGTCCAGTGTCCAAAAGTGTGTGCAGAGATTCAAAATCTCCCTTATCCTCTAGTCACTTTGGTCACAGCTGTGCCATCGAGCCTGTCACATAGCGCTCAGATATTCATTGGGCCTCACACAATCCAAAAGTGTCCAGTGTCCAAAAGTGTGTGCAGAGATTCAAAATCTCCCTTATCCTCTAGTCACTTTGGTCACAGCTGTGCCATCGAGCCTGTCACATAGTGCTCAGATATTCATTGGGCCTCACACAATCCAAAAGTGTCCAGTGTCCAAAAGTGTGTGCAGAGATTCAAAATCTCCCTTATCCTCTAGTCACTTTGGTCACAGCTGTGCCATCGAGCCTGTCACATAGCGCTCAGATATTCATTGGGCCTCACACAATCCAAAAGTGTCCAGTGTCCACAAGTGTCTGCAGAAATTCAAAATCTCCCTTATCCTCTAGTCACTTTGGTCACAGCTGTGCCATCGAGCCTGTCACATAGCGCTCAGATATTCATTGGGCCTCACACAATCCAAAAGTGTCCAGTGTCCAAAAGTGTGTGCAGAGATTCAAAATCTCCCTTATCCTCTAGTCACTTTGGTCACAGCTGTGCCATCGAGCCTGTCACATAGCGCTCAGATATTCATTGGGCCTCACACAATCCAAAAGTGTCCAGTGTCCAAAAGTGTGTGCAGAGATTCAAAATCTCCCTTATCCTCTAGTCACTTTGGTCACAGCTGTGCCATCGAGCCTGTCACATAGCGCTCAGATATTCATTGGGCCTCACACAATCCAAAAGTGTCCAGTGTCCAAAAGTGAGTGCAGAGATTCAAAATCTCCCTTATCCTCTAGTCACTTTGGTCACAGCTGTGCCATCGAGCCTGTCACATAGCGCTCAGATATTCATTGGGCCTCACACAATCCAAAAGTGTCCAGTGTCCAAAAGTGTGTGCAGAGATTCAAAATCTCCCTTATCCTCTAGTCACTTTGGTCACAGCTGTGCCATCGAGCCTGTCACATAGCGCTCAGATATTCATTGGGCCTCACACAATCCAAAAGTGTCCAGTGTCCAAAAGTGTGTGCAGAGATTCAAAATCTCCCTTATCCTCTAGTCACTTTGTTCACAGCTGTGCCATCGAGCCTGTCACACAGCGCTCAGATATTCTTTGGGCCTCACACAATCCAAAAGAGTCCAGTGTCCAAAAGTGTGTGCAGAGATTCAAAATCTCCCTTATCCTCTAGTCACTTTGGTCACAGCTGTGCCATCGAGCCTGTCACATAGCGCTCAGATATTCATTGGGCCTCACACAATCCAAAAGTGTCCAGTGTCCAAAAGTGTGTGCAGAGATTCAAAATCTCCCTTATCCTCTAGTCACTTTGGTCACAGCTGTGCCATCGAGCCTGTCACATAGCGCTCAGATATTCATTGGGCCTCACACAGTCCAAAAGTGTCCAGTGTCCACAAGTGTCTGCAGAAATTCAAAATCTCCCTTATCCTCTAGTCACTTTGGTCACAGCTGTGCCATCGAGCCTGTCACATAGCGCTCAGATATTCATTGGGCCTCACACAGTCCAAAAGTGTCCAGTGTCCACAAGTGTCTGCAGAAATTCAAAATCTCCCTTATCCTCTAGTCACTTTGGTCACAGCTGTGCCATCGAGCCTGTCACATAGCGCTCAGATATTCATTGGGCCTCACACAGTCCAAAAGTGTCCAGTGTCCAAAAGTGTGTGCAGAGATTCAAAATCTCCCTTATCCTCTAGTCACTTTGGTCACAGCTGTGCCATCGAGCCTGTCACATAGCGCTCAGATATTCATTGGGCCTCACACAGTCCAAAAGTGTCCAGTGTCCACAAGTGTCTGCAGAAATTCAAAATCTCCCTTATCCTCTAGTCACTTTGGTCACAGCTGTGCCATCGAGCCTGTCACATAGCGCTCAGATATTCATTGGGCCTCACACAGTCCAAAAGTGTCCAGTGTCCAAAAGTGTGTGCAGAGATTCAAAATCTCCCTTATCCTCTAGTCACTTTGGTCACAGCTGTGCCATCGAGCCTGTCACATAGCGCTCAGATATTCATTGGGCCTCACACAATCCAAAAGTGTCCAGTGTCCAAAAGTGTGTGCAGAGATTCAAAATCTCCCTTATCCTCTAGTCACTTTGGTCACAGCTGTGCCATCGAGCCTGTCACATAGCGCTCAGATATTCATTGGGCCTCACACAATCCAAAAGTGTCCAGTGTCCAAAAGTGTGTGCAGAGATTCAAAATATCCCTTATCCTCTAGTCACTTTGGTCACAGCTGTGCCATCGAGCCTGTCACATAGCGCTCAGATATTCATTGGGCCTCACACAATCCAAAAGTGTCCAGTGTCCAAAATTGTGTGCAGAGATTCAAAATCTCCCTTATCCTCTAGTCACTTTGGTCACAGCTGTGCCATCGAGCTTGTCACATAGCGCTCAGATATTCTTTGGGCCTCACACAATCCAAAAGTGTCCAGTGTCCAAAAGTGTGTGCAGAGATTCAAAATCTCCCTTATCCTCTAGTCACTTTGGTCACAGCTGTGCCATCGAGCCTGTCACATAGCGCTCAGATATTCATTGGGCCTCACACAATCCAAAAGTGTCCAGTGTCCAAAAGTGAGTGCAGAGATTCAAAATATCCCTTATCCTCTAGTCACTTTGTTCACAGCTGTGCCATCGAGCCTGTCACATAGCGCTCAGATATTCTTTGGGCCTCACACAATCCAAAAGAGTCCAGTGTCCAAAAGTGTGTGCAGAGATTCAAAATCTCCCTTATCCTCTAGTCACTTTGGTCACAGCTGTGCCATCGAGCCTGTCACATAGCTCTCAGATATTCATTGGGCCTCACACAATCCAAAAGTGTCCAGTGTCCAAAAGTGTGTGCAGAGATTCAAAATCTCCCTTATCCTCTAGTCACTTTGGTCACAGCTGAGCCATCGAGCCTGTCACATAGCGCTCAGATATTCATTGGGCCTCACACAGTCCAAAAGTGTCCAGTGTCCACAAGTGTCTGCAGAAATTCAAAATCTCCCTTATCCTCTAGTCACTTTGGTCACAGCTGTGCCATCGAGCCTGTCACATAGCGCTCAGATATTCATTGGGCCTCACACAGTCCAAAAGTGTCCAGTGTCCACAAGTGTCTGCAGAAATTCAAAATCTCCCTTATCCTCTAGTCACTTTGGTCACAGCTGTGCCATCGCGCCTGTCACATAGCGCTCAGATATTCATTGGGCCTCACACAGTCCAAAAGTGTCCAGTGTCCAAAAGTGTGTGCAGAGATTCAAAATCTCCCTTATCCTCTAGTCACTTTGGTCACAGCTGTGCCATCGAGCCTGTCACATAGCGCTCAGATATTCATTGGGCCTCACACAGTCCAAAAGTATCCAGTGTCCAAAAGTATGTGCAGAGATTCAAAATCTCCCTTATCCTCTAGTCACTTTGGTCACAGCTGTGCCATCGAGCCTGTCACATAGCGCTCAGATATTCATTGGGCCTCACACAATCCAAAAGTGTCCAGTGTCCAAAAGTGTGTGCAGAGATTGAAAATCTCCCTTATCCTCTAGTCACTTTGTTCACAGCTGTGCCATCGAGCCTGTCACATAGCGCTCAGATATTCATTGGGCCTCACACAATCCAAAAGTGTCCAGTGTCCAAAAGTGTGTGCAGAGATTCAAAATCTCCCTTATCCTCTAGTCACTTTGGTCACAGCTGTGCCATCGAGCCTGTCACATAGCGCTCAGATATTCATTGGGCCTCACACAATCCAAAAGTGTCCAGTGTCCACAAGTGTCTGCAGAAATTCAAAATCTCCCTTATCCTCTAGTCACTTTGGTCACAGCTGTGCCATCGAGCCTGTCACATAGCGCTCAGATATTCATTGGGCCTCACACAATCCAAAAGTGTCCAGTGTCCAAAATTGTGTGCAGAGATTCAAAATCTCCCTTATCCTCTAGTCACTTTGGTCACAGCTGTGCCATCGAGCTTGTCACATAGCGCACAGATATTCTTTGGGCCTCACACAATCCAAAAGTGTCCAGTGTCCAAAAGTGTGTGCAGAGATTCAAAATCTCCCTTATCCTCTAGTCACTTTGGTCACAGCTGTGCCATCGAGCCTGTCACATAGCGCTCAGATATTCATTGGGCCTCACACAATCCAAAAGTGTCCAGTGTCCAAAAGTGTGTGCAGAGATTCAAAATATCCCTTATCCTCTAGTCACTTTGTTCACAGCTGTGCCATCGAGCCTGTCACATAGCGCTCAGATATTCTTTGGGCCTCACACAATCCAAAAGAGTCCAGTGTCCAAAAGTGTGTGCAGAGATTCAAAATCTCCCTTATCCTCTAGTCACTTTGGTCACAGCTGTGCCATCGAGCCTGTCACATAGCTCTCATATATTCATTGGGCCTCACACAATCCAAAAGTGTCCAGTGTCCAAAAGTGTGTGCAGAGATTCAAAATCTCCCTTATCCTCTAGTCACTTTGGTCACAGCTGAGCCATCGAGCCTGTCACATAGCGCTCAGATATTCATTGGGCCTCACACAGTCCAAAAGTGTCCAGTGTCCACAAGTGTCTGCAGAAATTCAAAATCTCCCTTATCCTCTAGTCACTTTGGTCACAGCTGTGCCATCGAGCCTGTCACATAGCGCTCAGATATTCATTGGGCCTCACACAGTCCAAAAGTGTCCAGTGTCCACAAGTGTCTGCAGAAATTCAAAATCTCCCTTATCCTCTAGTCACTTTGGTCACAGCTGTGCCATCGCGCCTGTCACATAGCGCTCAGATATTCATTGGGCCTCACACAGTCCAAAAGTGTCCAGTGTCCAAAAGTGTGTGCAGAGATTCAAAATCTCCCTTATCCTCTAGTCACTTTGGTCACAGCTGTGCCATCGAGCCTGTCACATAGCGCTCAGATATTCATTGGGCCTCACACAATCCAAAAGTGTCCAGTGTCCAAAAGTGTGTGCAGATATTGAAAATCTCCCTTATCCTCTAGTCACTTTGTTCACAGCTGTGCCATCGAGCCTGTCACATAGCGCTCAGATATTCATTGGGCCTCACACAATCCAAAAGTGTCCAGTGTCCAAAAGTGTGTGCAGAGATTCAAAATCTCCCTTATCCTCTAGTCACTTTGGTCACAGCTGTGCCATCGAGCCTGTCACATAGCGCTCAGATATTCATTGGGCCTCACACAATCCAAAAGTGTCCAGTGTCCAAAAGTGTGTGCAGAGATTCAAAATCTCCCTTATCCTCTAGTGACTTTGGTCACAGCTGTGCCATCGAGCCTGTCACATAGCGCTCAGATATTCATTGGGCCTCACACAATCCAAAAGTGTCCAGTGTCCAAAAGTGTGTGCAGAGATTCAAAATCTCCCTTATCCTCTAGTCACTTTGGTCACAGCTGTGCCATCGAGCCTGTCACATAGTGCTCAGATATTCATTGGGCCTCACACAATCCAAAAGTGTCCAGTGTCCAAAAGTGTGTGCAGAGATTCAAAATCTCCCTTATCCTCTAGTCACTTTGGTCACAGCTGTGCCATCGAGCCTGTCACATAGCGCTCAGATATTCATTGGGCCTCACACAATCCAAAAGTGTCCAGTGTCCACAAGTGTCTGCAGAAATTCAAAATCTCCCTTATCCTCTAGTCTCTTTGGTCACAGCTGTGCCATCGAGCCTGTCACATAGCGCTCAGATATTCATTGGGCCTCACACAATCCAAAAGTGTCCAGTGTCCAAAAGTGTGTGCAGAGATTCAAAATCTCCCTTATCCTCTAGTCACTTTGGTCACAGCTGTGCCATCGAGCCTGTCACATAGCGCTCAGATATTCATTGGGCCTCACACAATCCAAAAGTGTCCAGTGTCCAAAAGTGTGTGCAGAGATTCAAAATCTCCCTTATCCTCTAGTCACTTTGGTCACAGCTGTGCCATCGAGCCTGTCACATAGCGCTCAGATATTCATTGGGCCTCACACAATCCAAAAGTGTCCAGTGTCCAAAAGTGAGTGCAGAGATTCAAAATCTCCCTTATCCTCTAGTCACTTTGGTCACAGCTGTGCCATCGAGCCTGTCACATAGCGCTCAGATATTCATTGGGCCTCACACAATCCAAAAGTGTCCAGTGTCCAAAAGTGTGTGCAGAGATTCAAAATCTCCCTTATCCTCTAGTCACTTTGGTCACAGCTGTGCCATCGAGCCTGTCACATAGCGCTCAGATATTCATTGGGCCTCACACAATCCAAAAGTGTCCAGTGTCCAAAAGTGTGTGCAGAGATTCAAAATCTCCCTTATCCTCTAGTCACATTGGTCACAGCTGTGCCATCGAGCCTGTCACATAGCGCTCAGATATTCATTGGGCCTCACACAATCCAAAAGTGTCCAGTGTCCAAAAGTGTGTGCAGAGATTCAAAATCTCCCTTATCCTCTAGTCACTTTGGTCACAGCTGTGCCATCGAGCCTGTCACATAGTGCTCAGATATTCATTGGGAATCACAATATCCAAAAGTGTCCAGTGTCCAAAAGTGTGTGCAGAGATTCAAAATCTCCCTTATCCTCTAGTCACTTTGGTCACAGCTGTGCCATCGAGCCTGTCACATAGCGCTCAGATATTCATTGGGCCTCACACAATCCAAAAGTGTCCAGTGTCCACAAGTGTCTGCAGAAATTCAAAATCTCCCTTATCCTCTAGTCACTTTGGTCACAGCTGTGCCATCGAGCCTGTCACATAGCGCTCAGATATTCATTGGGCCTCACACAATCCAAAAGTGTCCAGTGTCCAAAAGTGTGTGCAGAGATTCAAAATCTCCCTTATCCTCTAGTCACTTTGGT
The DNA here is from genome assembly GCF_039654945.1 of Dendrobates tinctorius. Taxonomy (NCBI): domain Eukaryota; kingdom Metazoa; phylum Chordata; class Amphibia; order Anura; family Dendrobatidae; genus Dendrobates; species Dendrobates tinctorius. Next base: position 20,941,749 of record NW_027361675.1, on the reverse strand, counting down.
CACAGCTGTGCCATCGAGCCTGTCACATAGCGCTCAGATATTCATTGGGCCTCACACAATCCAAAAGTGTCCAGTGTCCAAAAGTGTGTGCAGAGATTCAAAATCTCCCTTATCCTCTAGTCACTTTGGTCACAGCTGTGCCATCGAGCCTGTCACATAGCGCTCAGATATTCATTGGGCCTCACACAATCCAAAAGTGTCCAGTGTCCAAAAGTGTGTGCAGAGATTCAAAATCTCCCTTATCCTCTAGTCACTTTGGTCACAGCTGTGCCATCGAGCCTGTCACATAGCGCTCAGATATTCATTGGGCCTCACACAATCCAAAAGTGTCCAGTGTCCAAAAGTGTGTGCAGAGATTCAAAATCTCCCTTATCCTCTAGTCACTTTGGTCACAGCTGTGCCATCGAGCCTGTCACATAGCGCTCAGATATTCATTGGGCCTCACACAATCCAAAAGTGTCCAGTGTCCAAAAGTGTGTGCAGAGATTCAAAATCTCCCTTATCCTCTAGTCACTTTGGTCACAGCTGTGCCATCGAGCCTGTCACATAGCGCTCAGATATTCATTGGGCCTCACACAATCCAAAAGTGTCCAGTGTCCAAAAGTGTGTGCAGAGATTCAAAATCTCCCTTATCCTCTAGTCACTTTGGTCACAGCTGTGCCATCGAGCCTGTCACATAGCGCTCAGATATTCATTGGGCCTCACACAATCCAAAAGTGTCCAGTGTCCAAAAGTGAGTGCAGAGATTCAAAATCTCCCTTATCCTCTAGTCACTTTGGTCACAGCTGTGCCATCGAGCCTGTCACATAGCGCTCAGATATTCATTGGGCCTCACACAATCCAAAAGTGTCCAGTGTCCAAAAGTGTGTGCAGAGATTCAAAATCTCCCTTATCCTCTAGTCACTTTGGTCACAGCTGTGCCATCGAGCCTGTCACATAGCGCTCAGATATTCATTGGGCCTCACACAATCCAAAAGTGTCCAGTGTCCAAAAGTGTGTGCAGAGATTCAAAATATCCCTTATCCTCTAGTCACTTTGGTCACTGCTGTGCCATCGAGCCTGTCACATAGCGCTCAGATATTCATTGGGCCTCACACAATCCAAAAGTGTCCAGTGTCCAAAAGTGTGTGCAGAGATTCAAAATCTCCCTTATCCTCTAGTCACTTTGGTCACAGCTGTGCCATCGAGTCTGTCACATAGCGCTCAGATATTCATTGGGCCTCACACAATCCAAAAGTGTCCAGTGTCCAAAAGTGTGTGCAGAGATTCAAAATATCCCTTATCCTCTAGTCACTTTGGTCACAGCTGTGCCATCGAGCCTGTCACATAGCGCTCAGATATTCATTGGGCCTCACACAATCCAAAAGTGTCCAGTGTCCAAAAGTGTGTGCAGAGATTCAAAATCTCCCTTATCCTCTAGTCACTTTGGTCACAGCTGTGCCATCAAGCCTGTCACATAGCGCTCAGATATTCATTGGGCCTCACACTATCCAAAAGTGTCCAGTGTCCAAAAGTGTGTGCAGAGATTCAAAATCTCCCTTATCCTCTAATCACTTTGGTCACAGCTGTGCCATCGAGCCTGTCACATAGCGCTCAGATATTCATTGGGCCTCACACAATCCAAAAGTGTCCAGTGTCCAAAAGTGTGTGCAGAGATTCAAAATCTCTCTTATCCTCTAGTCACTTTGGTCACAGCTGTGCCATCGAGCCTGTCACATAGCGCTCAGATATTCATTGGGCCTCACACAATCCAAAAGTGTCCAGTGTCCAAAAGTGTGTGCAGAGATTCAAAATCTCCCTTATCCTCTAGTCACTTTGGTCACAGCTGTGCCATCGAGCCTGTCACATAGCGCTCAGATATTCATTGGGCCTCACACAATCCAAAAGTGTCCAGTGTCCAAAAGTGTGTGCAGAGATTCAAAATCTCCCTTATCCTCTAGTCACTTTGGTCACAGCTGTGCCATCGAGCCTGTCACATAGCGCTCAGATATTCATTGGGCCTCACACAATCCAAAAGTGTCCAGTGTCCAAAAGTGTGTGCAGAGATTCAAAATCTCCCTTATCCTCTAGTCACTTTGGTCACAGCTGTGCCATCGAGCCTGTCACATAGCGCTCAGATATTCATTGGGCCTCACACAATCCAAAAGTGTCCAGTGTCCAAAAGTGTGTGCAGAGATTCAAAATCTCCCTTATCCTCTAGTCACTTTGGTCACAGCTGTGCCATCGAGCCTGTCACATAGCGCTCAGATATTCATTGGGCCTCACACAATCCAAAAGTGTCCAGTGTCCAAAAGTGTGTGCAGAGATTCAAAATCTCCCTTATCCTCTAGTCACTTTGGTCACAGCTGTGCCATCGAGCCTGTCACATAGCGCTCAGATATTCATTGGGCCTCACACAATCCAAAAGTGTCCAGTGTCCAAAAGTGTGTGCAGAGATTCAAAATCTCCCTTATCCTCTAGTCACATTGGTCACAGCTGTGCCATCGAGCCTGTCACATAGCGCTCAGATATTCATTGGGCCTCACACAATCCAAAAGTGTCCAGTGTCCAAAAGTGTGTGCAGAGATTCAAAATCTCCCTTATCCTCTAGTCACTTTGGTCACAGCTGTGCCATCGAGCCTGTCACATAGTGCTCAGATATTCATTGGGAATCACAATATCCAAAAGTGTCCAGTGTCCAAAAGTGTGTGCAGAGATTCAAAATCTCCCTTATCCTCTAGTCACTTTGGTCACAGCTGTGCCATCGAGCCTGTCACATAGCGCTCAGATATTCATTGGGCCTCACACAATCCAAAAGTGTCCAGTGTCCACAAGTGTCTGCAGAAATTCAAAATCTCCCTTATCCTCTAGTCACTTTGGTCACAGCTGTGCCATCGAGCCTGTCACATAGCGCTCAGATATTCATTGGGCCTCACACAATCCAAAAGTGTCCAGTGTCCAAAAGTGTGTGCAGAGATTCAAAATCTCCCTTATCCTCTAGTCACTTTGGTCACAGCTGTGCCATCGAGCCTGTCACATAGCGCTCAGATATTCATTGGGCCTCACACAATCCAAAAGTGTCCAGTGTCCAAAAGTGTGTGCAGAGATTCAAAATCTCCCTTATCCTCTAGTCACTTTGGTCACAGCTGTGCCATCGAGCCTGTCACATAGCGCTCAGATATTCATTGGGCCTCACACAATCCAAAAGTGTCCAGTGTCCAAAAGTGTGTGCAGAGATTCAAAATCTCCCTTATCCTCTAGTCACTTTGGTCACAGCTGTGCCATCGAGCCTGTCACATAGCGCTCAGATATTCATTGGGCCTCACACAATCCAAAAGTGTCCAGTGTCCAAAAGTGTGTGCAGAGATTCAAAATCTCCCTTATCCTCTAGTCACTTTGGTCACAGCTGTGCCATCGAGCCTGTCACATAGCGCTCAGATATTCATTGGGCCTCACACAATCCAAAAGTGTCCAGTGTCCAAAAGTGTGTGCAGAGATTCAAAATCTCCCTTATCCTCTAGTCACTTTGGTCACAGCTGTGCCATCGAGCCTGTCACATAGCGCTCAGATATTCATTGGGCCTCACACAATCCAAAAGTGTCCAGTGTCCAAAATTGTGTGCAGAGATTCAAAATCTCCCTTATCCTCTAGTCACTTTGGTCACAGCTGTGCCATCGAGCCTGTCACATAGCGCTCAGATATTCATTGGGCCTCACACAATCCAAAAGTGTCCAGTGTCCAAAAGTGAGTGCAGAGATTCAAAATCTCCCTTATCCTCTAGTCACTTTGGTCACAGCTGTGCCATCGAGCCTGTCACATAGCGCTCAGATATTCATTGGGCCTCACACAATCCAAAAGTGTCCAGTGTCCAAAAGTGTGTGCAGAGATTCAAAATCTCCCTTATCCTCTAGTCACTTTGGTCACAGCTGTGCCATCGAGCCTGTCACATAGCGCTCAGATATTCATTGGGCCTCACACAATCCAAAAGTGTCCAGTGTCCAAAAGTGTGTGCAGAGATTCAAAATATCCCTTATCCTCTAGTCACTTTGGTCACTGCTGTGCCATCGAGCCTGTCACATAGCGCTCAGATATTCATTGGGCCTCACACAATCCAAAAGTGTCCAGTGTCCAAAAGTGTGTGCAGAGATTCAAAATCTCCCTTATCCTCTAGTCACTTTGGTCACAGCTGTGCCATCGAGTCTGTCACATAGCGCTCAGATATTCATTGGGCCTCACACAATCCAAAAGTGTCCAGTGTCCAAAAGTGTGTGCAGAGATTCAAAATATCCCTTATCCTCTAGTCACTTTGGTCACAGCTGTGCCATCGAGCCTGTCACATAGCGCTCAGATATTCATTGGGCCTCACACAATCCAAAAGTGTCCAGTGTCCAAAAGTGTGTGCAGAGATTCAAAATCTCCCTTATCCTCTAGTCACTTTGGTCACAGCTGTGCCATCAAGCCTGTCACATAGCGCTCAGATATTCATTGGGCCTCACACTATCCAAAAGTGTCCAGTGTCCAAAAGTGTGTGCAGAGATTCAAAATCTCCCTTATCCTCTAATCACTTTGGTCACAGCTGTGCCATCGAGCCTGTCACATAGCGCTCAGATATTCATTGGGCCTCACACAATCCAAAAGTGTCCAGTGTCCAAAAGTGTGTGCAGAGATTCAAAATCTCTCTTATCCTCTAGTCACTTTGGTCACAGCTGTGCCATCGAGCCTGTCACATAGCGCTCAGATATTCATTGGGCCTCACACAATCCAAAAGTGTCCAGTGTCCAAAAGTGTGTGCAGAGATTCAAAATCTCCCTTATCCTCTAGTCACTTTGGTCACAGCTGTGCCATCGAGCCTGTCACATAGCGCTCAGATATTCATTGGGCCTCACACAATCCAAAAGTGTCCAGTGTCCAAAAGTGTGTGCAGAGATTCAAAATCTCCCTTATCCTCTAGTCACTTTGGTCACAGCTGTGCCATCGAGCCTTTCACATAGCGCTCAGATATTCATTGGGCCTCACACAATCCAAAAGTGTCCAGTGTCCAAAAGTGTGTGCAGAGATTCAAAATCTCCCTTATCCTCTAGTCACTTTGTTCACAGCTGTGCCATCGAGCCTGTCACATAGCGCTCAGATATTCTTTGGGCCTCACACAATCCAAAAGAGTCCAGTGTCCAAAAGTGTGTGCAGAGATTCAAAATCTCCCTTATCCTCTAGTCACTTTGGTCACAGCTGTGCCATCGAGCCTGTCACATAGCGCTCAGATATTCATTGGGCCTCACACAATCCAAAAGTGTCCAGTGTCCAAAAGTGTGTGCAGAGATTCAAAATCTCCCTTATCGTCTAGTCACTTTGGTCACAGCTGTGCCATCGAGCCTGTCACATAGCGCTCAGATATTCATTGGGCCTCACACAGTCCAAAAGTGTCCAGTGTCCACAAGTGTCTGCAGAAATTCAAAATCTCCCTTATCCTCTAGTCACTTTGGTCACAGCTGTGCCATCGAGCCTGTCACATAGCGCTCAGATATTCATTGGGCCTCACACAGTCCAAAAGTGTCCAGTGTCCACAAGTGTCTGCAGAAAATCAAAATCTCCCTTATCCTCTAGTCACTTTGGTCACAGCTGTGCCATCGAGCCTGTCACATAGCGCTCAGATATTCATTGGGCCTCACACAGTCCAAAAGTATCCAGTGTCCAAAAGTATGTGCAGAGATTCAAAATCTCCCTTATCCTCTAGTCACTTTGGTCACAGCTGTGCCATCGAGCCTGTCACATAGCGCTCAGATATTCATTGGGCCTCACACAATCCAAAAGTGTCCAGTGTCCAAAAGTGTGTGCAGAGATTGAAAATCTCCCTTATCCTCTAGTCACTTTGTTCACAGCTGTGCCATCGAGCCTGTCACATAGCGCTCAGATATTCATTGGGCCTCACACAATCCAAAAGTGTCCAGTGTCCAAAAGTGTGTGCAGAGATTCAAAATCTCCCTTATCCTCTAGTCACTTTGGTCACAGCTGTGCCATCGAGCCTGCCACATAGCGCTCAGATATTCATTGGGCCTCACACAATCCAAAAGTGTCCAGTGTCCACAAGTGTCTGCAGAAATTCAAAATCTCCCTTATCCTCTAGTCACTTTGGTCACAGCTGTGCCATCGAGCCTGTCACATAGCGCTCAGATATTCATTGGGCCTCACACAATCCAAAAGTGTCCAGTGTCCAAAATTGTGTGCAGAGATTCAAAATCTCCCTTATCCTCTAGTCACTTTGGTCACAGCTGTGCCACCGAGCTTGTCACATAGCGCTCAGATATTCTTTGGGCCTCACACAATCCAAAAGTGTCCAGTGTCCAAAAGTGTGTGCAGAGATTCAAAATCTCCCTTATCCTCTAGTCACTTTGGTCACAGCTGTGCCATCGAGCCTGTCACATAGCGCTCAGATATTCATTGGGCCTCACACAATCCAAAAGTGTCCAGTGTCCAAAAGTGTGTGCAGAGATTCAAAATCTCCCTTATCCTCTAGTCACTTTGGTCACAGCTGTGCCATCGAGCCTGTCACATAGTGCTCAGATATTCATTGGGCCTCACACAATCCAAAAGTGTCCAGTGTCCAAAAGTGTGTGCAGAGATTCAAAATCTCCCTTATCCTCTAGTCACTTTGGTCACAGCTGTGCCATCGAGCCTGTCACATAGCGCTCAGATATTCATTGGGCCTCACACAATCCAAAAGTGTCCAGTGTCCACAAGTGTCTGCAGAAATTCAAAATCTCCCTTATCCTCTAGTCACTTTGGTCACAGCTGTGCCATCGAGCCTGTCACATAGCGCTCAGATATTCATTGGGCCTCACACAATCCAAAAGTGTCCAGTGTCCAAAAGTGTGTGCAGAGATTCAAAATCTCCCTTATCCTCTAGTCACTTTGGTCACAGCTGTGCCATCGAGCCTGTCACATAGCGCTCAGATATTCATTGGGCCTCACACAATCCAAAAGTGTCCAGTGTCCAAAAGTGTGTGCAGAGATTCAAAATCTCCCTTATCCTCTAGTCACTTTGGTCACAGCTGTGCCATCGAGCCTGTCACATAGCGCTCAGATATTCATTGGGCCTCACACAATCCAAAAGTGTCCAGTGTCCAAAAGTGTGTGCAGAGATTCAAAATCTCCCTTATCCTCTAGTCACTTTGGTCACAGCTGTGCCATCGAGCCTGTCACATAGCGCTCAGATATTCATTGGGCCTCACACAATCCAAAAGTGTCCAGTGTCCAAAAGTGTGTGCAGAGATTCAAAATCTCCCTTATCCTCTAGTCACTTTGGTCACAGCTGTGCCATCGAGCCTGTCACATAGCGCTCAGATATTCATTGGGCCTCACACAATCCAAAAGTGTCCAGTGTCCAAAAGTGTGTGCAGAGATTCAAAATCTCCCTTATCCTCTAGTCACATTGGTCACAGCTGTGCCATCGAGCCTGTCACATAGCGCTCAGATATTCATTGGGCCTCACACAATCCAAAAGTGTCCAGTGTCCAAAAGTGTGTGCAGAGATTCAAAATCTCCCTTATCCTCTAGTCACTTTGGTCACAGCTGTGCCATCGAGCCTGTCACATAGTGCTCAGATATTCATTGGGCCTCACACAATCCAAAAGTGTCCAGTGTCCAAAAGTGTGTGCAGAGATTCAAAATCTCCCTTATCCTCTAGTCACTTTGGTCACAGCTGTGCCATCGAGCCTGTCACTTAGCGCTCAGATATTCATTGGGCCTCACACAATCCAAAAGTGTCCAGTGTCCACAAGTGTCTGCAGAAATTCAAAATCTCCCTTATCCTCTAGTCACTTTGGTCACAGCTGTGCCATCGAGCCTGTCACATAGCGCTCAGATATTCATTGGGCCTCACACAATCCAAAAGTGTCCAGTGTCCAAAAGTGTGTGCAGAGATTCAAAATATCCCTTATCCTCTAGTCACTTTGGTCACAGCTGTGCCATCGAGCCTGTCACATAGCGCTCAGATATTCATTGGGCCTCACACAATCCAAAAGTGTCCAGTGTCCAAAAGTGTGTGCAGAGATTCAAAATCTCCCTTATCCTCTAGTCACTTTGGTCACAGCTGTGCCATCGAGCCTGTCACATAGCGCTCAGATATTCATTGGGCCTCACACAATCCAAAAGTGTCCAGTGTCCAAAAGTGTGTGCAGAGATTCAAAATCTCCCTTATCCTCTAGTCACTTTGGTCACAGCTGTGCCATCGAGCCTGTCACATAGCGCTCAGATATTCATTGGGCCTCACACAATCCAAAAGTGTCCAGTGTCCAAAAGTGTGTGCAGAGATTCAAAATCTCCCTTATCCTCTAGTCACTTTGGTCACAGCTGTGCCATCGAGCCTGTCACATAGCGCTCAGATATTAATTGGGCCTCACACAATCCAAAAGTGTCCAGTGTCCAAAAGTGTGTGCAGAGATTCAAAATCTCCCTTATCCTCTAGTCACTTTGGTCACAGCTGTGCCATCGAGCCTGTCACATAGCGCTCAGATATTCATTGGGCCTCACACAATCCAAAAGTGTCCAGTGTCCAAAAGTGTGTGCAGAGATTCAAAATCTCCCTTATCCTCTAGTCACTTTGGTCACAGCTGTGCCATCGAGCCTGTCACATAGCGCTCAGATATTCATTGGGCCTCACACAATCCAAAAGTGTCCAGTGTCCAAAAGTGTGTGCAGAGATTCAAAATCTCCCTTATCCTCTAGTCACTTTGGTCACAGCTGTGCCATCGAGCCTGTCACATAGCGCTCAGATATTCATTGGGCCTCACACAATCCAAAAGTGTCCAGTGTCCAAAAGTGTGTGCAGAGATTCAAAATCTCCCTTATCCTCTAGTCACTTTGGTCACAGCTGTGCCATCGAGCCTGTCACATAGCGCTCAGATATTCATTGGGCCTCACACAATCCAAAAGTGTCCAGTGTCCAAAAGTGTGTGCAGAGATTCAAAATCTCTCTTATTCTCTAGTCACTTTGGTCACAGCTGTGCCATCGAGCCTGTCACATAGCGCTCAGATATTCATTGGGCCTCACACAATCCAAAAGTGTCCAGTGTCCAAAAGTGTGTGCAGAGATTCAAAATCTCCCTTATCCTCTAGTCACTTTGGTCACAGCTGTGCCATCGAGCCTGTCACATAGCGCTCAGATATTCATTGGGCCTCACACAATCCAAAAGTGTCCAGTGTCCAAAAGTGTGTGCAGAGATTCAAAATATCCCTTATCCTCTAGTCACTTTGGTCACAGCTGTGCCATCGAGCCTGTCACATAGCGCTCAGATATTCATTGGGCCTCACACAATCCAAAAGTGTCCAGTGTCCAAAAGTGTGTGCAGAGATTCAAAATCTCCCTTATCCTCTAGTCACTTTGGTCACAGCTGTGCCATCGAGCCTGTCACATAGCGCTCAGATATTCATTGGGCCTCACACTATCCAAAAGTGTCCAGTTTCCAAAAGTGTGTGCAGAGATTCAAAATCTCCCTTATCCTCTAGTCACTTTGGTCACAGCTGTGCCATCGAGCCTGTCACATAGCGCTCAGATATTCATTGGGCCTCACACAATCCAAAAGTGTCCAGTGTCCAAAAGTGTGTGCAGAGATTCAAAATCTCTCTTATCCTCTAGTCACTTTGGTCACAGCTGTGCCATCGAGCCTGTCACATAGCGCTCAGATATTCATTGGGCCTCACACAATCCAAAAGTGTCCAGTGTCCAAAAGTGTGTGCAGAGATTCAAAATCTCCCTTATCCTCTAGTCACTTTGGTCACAGCTGTGCCATCGAGCCTGTCACATAGCGCTCAGATATTCATTGGGCCTCACACAATCCAAAAGTGTCCAGTGTCCAAAAGTGTGTGCAGAGATTCAAAATCTCCCTTATCCTCTAGTCACTTTGGTCACAGCTGTGCCATCGAGCCTGTCACATAGCGCTCAGATATTCATTGGGCCTCACACAATCCAAAAGTGTCCAGTGTCCAAAAGTGTGTGCAGAGATTCAAAATCTCCCTTATCCTCTAGTCACTTTGATCACAGCTGTGCCATCGAGCCTGTCACATAGCGCTCAGATATTCTTTGGGCGTCACACAATCCAAAAGAGTCCAGTGTCCAAAAGTGTGTGCAGAGATTCAAAATCTCCCTTATCCTCTAGTCACTTTGGTCACAGCTGTGCCATCGAGCCTGTCACATAGCGCTCAGATATTCATTGGGCCTCACACAATCCAAAAGTGTCCAGTGTCCAAAAGTGTGTGCAGAGATTCAAAATCTCCCTTATCGTCTAGTCACTTTGGTCACAGCTGTGCCATCGAGCCTGTCACATAGCGCTCAGATATTCATTGGGCCTCACACAGTCCAAAAGTGTCCAGTGTCCACAAGTGTCTGCAGAAATTCAAAATCTCCGTTATCCTCTAGTCACTTTGGTCACAGCTGTGCCATCGAGCCTGTCACATAGCGCTCAGATATTCATTGGGCCTCACACAGTCCAAAAGTGTCCAGTGTCCACAAGTGTCTGCAGAAATTCAAAATCTCCCTTATCCTCTAGTCACTTTGGTCACAGCTGTGCCATCGAGCCTGTCACATAGCGCTCAGATATTCATTGGGCCTCACACAGTCCAAAAGTATCCAGTGTCCAAAAGTATGTGCAGAGATTCAAAATCTCCCTTATCCTCTAGTCACTTTGGTCACAGCTGTGCCATCGAGCATGTCACATAGCGCTCAGATATTCATTGGGCCTCACACAATCCAAAAGTGTCCAGTGTCCAAAAGTGTGTGCAGAGATTGAAAATCTCCCTTATCCTCTAGTCACTTTGTTCACAGCTGTGCCATCGAGCCTGTCACATAGCGCTCAGATATTCATTGGGCCTCACACAATCCAAAAGTGTCCAGTGTCCAAAAGTGTGTGCAGAGATTCAAAATCTCCCTTATCCTCTAGTCACTTTGGTCACAGCTGTGCCATCGAGCCTGCCACATAGCGCTCAGATATTCATTGGGCCTCACACAATCCAAAAGTGTCCAGTGTCCACAAGTGTCTGCAGAAATTCAAAATCTCCCTTATCCTCTAGTCACTTTGGTCACAGCTGTGCCATCGAGCCTGTCACATAGCGCTCAGATATTCATTGGGCCTCACACAATCCAAAAGTGTCCAGTGTCCAAAATTGTGTGCAGAGATTCAAAATCTCCCTTATCCTCTAGTCACTTTGGTCACAGCTGTGCCACCGAGCTTGTCACATAGCGCTCAGATATTCTTTGGGCCTCACACAATCCAAAAGTGTCCAGTGTCCAAAAGTGTGTGCAGAGATTCAAAATCTCCCTTATCCTCTGGTCACTTTGGTCACAGCTGTGCCATCGAGCCTGTCACATAGCGCTCAGATATTCATTGGGCCTCACACAATCCAAAAGTGTCCAGTGTCCAAAAGTGTGTGCAGAGATTCAAAATATCCCTTATCCTCTAGTCACTTTGTTCACAGCTGTGCCATCGAGCCTGTCACATAGCGCTCAGATATTCTTTGGGCCTCACACAATCCAAAAGAGTCCATTGTCCAAAAGTGTGTGCAAAGATTCAAAATCTCCCTTATCCTCTAGTCACTTTGGTCACAGCTGTGCCATCGAGCCTGTCACATAGCTCTCAGATATTCATTGGGCCTCACACAATCCAAAAGTGTCCAGTGTCCAAAAGTGTGTGCAGAGATTCAAAATCTCCCTTATCCTCTAGTCACTTTGGTCACAGCTGTGCCATCGAGCCTGTCACATAGCGCTCAGATATTCATTGGGCCTCACACAGTCCAAAAGTGTCCAGTGTCCACAAGTGTCTGCAGAAATTCAAAATCTCCCTTATCCTCTAGTCACTTTGGTCACAGCTGTGCCATCGAGCCTGTCACATAGCGCTCAGATATTCATTGGGCCTCACACAATCCAAAAGTGTCCAGTGTCCAAAAGTGTGTGCAGAGATTCAAAATCTCCCTTATCCTCTAGTCACTTTGGTCACAGCTGTGCCATCGAGCCTGTCACATAGCGCTCAGATATTCATTGGGCCTCACACAATCCAAAAGTGTCCAGTGTCCAAAAGTGTGTTCAGAGATTCAAAATCTCCCTTATCCTCTAGTCACTTTGGTCACAGCTGTGCCATCGAGCCTGTCACATAGCGCTCAGATATTCATTGGGCCTCACACAATCCAAAAGTGTCCAGTGTCCAAAAGTGTGTTCAGAGATTCAAAATCTCCCTTATCCTCTAGTCACTTTGGTCACAGCTGTGCCATCGAGCCTGTCACATAGCGCTCAGATATTCATTGGGCCTCACACAATCCAAAAGTGTCCAGTGTCCAAAAGTGTGTGCAGAGATTCAAAATCTCCCTTATCCTTTAGTCACTTTGGTCACAGCTGTGCCATCGAGCCTGTCATATAGCGCTCAGATATTCATTGGGCCTCACACAATCCAAAAGTGTCCAGTGTCCAAAAGTGTGTGCAGAGATTCAAAATCTCCCTTATCCTCTAGTCACTTTGGTCACAGCTGTGCCATCGAGCCTGTCACATAGCGCTCAGATATTCATTGGGCCTCACACAATCCAAAAGTGTCCAGTGTCCAAAAGTGTGTGCAGAGATTCAAAATCTCCCTTATCCTCTAGTCACTTTGGTCACAGCTGTGCCATCGAGCCTGTCACATAGCGCTCAGATATTCATTGGGCCTCACACAATCCAAAAGTGTCCAGTGTCCAAAAGTGTGTGCAGAGATTCAAAATATCCCTTATCCTCTAGTCACTTTGGTCACAGCTGTGCCATCGAGCCTGTCACATAGCGCTCAGATATTCATTGGGCCTCACACAATCCAAAAGTGTCCAGTGTCCAAAAGTGTGTGCAGAGATTCAAAATCTCCCTTATCCTCTAGTCACTTTGGTCACAGCTGTGCCATCGAGCCTGTCACATAGCGCTCAGATATTCATTGGGCCTCACACAATCCAAAAGTGTCCAGTGTCCACAAGTGTCTGCAGAAATTCAAAATCTCCCTTATCCTCTAGTCACTTTGGTCACAGCTGTGCCATCGAGCCTGTCACATAGCGCTCAGATATTCATTGGGCCTCACACAATCCAAAAGTGTCCAGTGTCCAAAAGTGTGTGCAGAGATTCAAAATCTCCCTTATCCTCTAGTCACTTTGGTCACAGCTGTGCCATCGAGACTGTCACATAGCGCTCAGATATTCTTTGGGCTTCACACAATCCAAAAGTGTCCAGTGTCCAAAAGTGTGTGCAGAGATTCAAAATCTCCCTTATCCTCTAGTCACTTTGGTCACAGCTGTGCCATCGAGCCTGTCACATAGCGCTCAGATATTCATTGGGCCTCACACAATCCAAAAGTGTCCAGTGTCCAAAAGTGTGTGCAGAGATTGAAAATCTCCCTTATCCTCTAGTCACTTTGTTCACAGCTGTGCCATCGAGCCTGTCACATAGCGCTCAGATATTCTTTGGGCCTCACACAATCCAAAAGAGTCCAGTGTCCAAAAGTGTGTGCAGAGATTCAAAATCTCCCTTATCCTCTAGTCACTTTGGTCACAGCTGTGCCATTGAGCCTGTCACATAGCTCTCAGATATTCATTGGGCCTCACACAATCCAAAAGTGTCCAGTGTCCAAAAGTGTGTGCAGAGATTCAAAATCTCCCTTATCCTCTAGTCACTTTGGTCACAGCTGAGCCATCGAGCCTGTCACATAGCGCTCAGATATTCATTGGGCCTCACACAGTCCAAAAGTGTCCAGTGTCCACAAGTGTCTGCAGAAATTCAAAATCTCCCTTATCCTCTAGTCACTTTGGTCACAGCTGTGCCATCGAGCCTGTCACATAGCGCTCAGATATTCATTGGGCCTCACACAGTCCAATAGTGTCCAGTGTCCAAAAGTGTGTGCAGAGATTCAAAATCTCCCTTATCCTCTAGTCACTTTGGTCACAGCTGTGCCATCGAGCCTGTCACATAGCGCTCAGATATTCATTGGGCCTCACACAATCCAAAAGTGTCCAGTGTCCAAAAGTGTGTGCAGAGATTGAAAATCTCCCTTATCCTCTAGTCACTTTGTTCACAGCTGTGCCATCGAGCCTGTCACATAGCGCTCAGATATTCATTGGGCCTCACACAATACAAAAGTGTCCAGTGTCCAAAAGTGTGTGCAGAGATTCAAAATCTCCCTTATCCTCTAGTCACTTTGGTCACAGCTGTGCCATCGAGCCTGTCACATAGCGCTCAGATATTCATTGGGCCTCACACAATCCAAAAGTGTCCAGTGTCCAAAAGTGTGTGCAGAGATTCAAAATCTCCCTTATCCTCTAGTCACTTTGGTCACAGCTGTGCCATCGAGCCTGTCACATAGCGCTCAGATATTCATTGGGCCTCACACAATCCAAAAGTGTCCAGTGTCCAAAAGTGTGTGCAGAGATTCAAAATCTCCCTTATCCTCTAGTCACTTTGGTCACAGCTGTGCCATCGAGCCTGTCACATAGTGCTCAGATATTCATTGGGCCTCACACAATACAAAAGTGTCCAGTGTCCAAAAGTGTGTGCAGAGATTCAAAATCTCCCTTATCCTCTAGTCACTTTGGTCACAGCTATGCCATCGAGCCTGTCACATAGCGCTCAGATATTCATTGGGCCTCACACAATCCAAAAGTGTCCAGTGTCCACAAGTGTCTGCAGAAATTCAAAATCTCCCTTATCCTCTAGTCACTTTGGTCACAGCTGTGATATCGAGCCTGTCACATAGCGCTCAGATATTCATTGGGCCTCACACAATCCAAAAGTGTCCAGTGTCCAAAAGTGTGTGCAGAGATTCAAAATCTCCCTTATCCTCTATTCACTTTGGTCACAGCTGTGCCATCGAGCCTGTCACATAGCGCTCAGATATTCATTGGGCCTCACACAATCCAAAAGTGTCCAGTGTCCAAAAGTGTGTGCAGAGATTCAAAATCTCCCTTATCCTCTAGTCACTTTGGTCACAGCTGTGCCATCGAGCCTGTCACATAGCGCTCAGATATTCATTGGGCCTCACACAATCCAAAAGTGTCCAGTGTCCAAAAGTGTGTGCAGAGATTCAAAATATCCCTTATCCTCTAGTCACTTTGGTCACAGCTGTGCCATCGAGCCTGTCACATAGCGCTCAGATATTCTTTGGGCCTCACACAATCCAAAAGTGTCCAGTGTCCAAAAGTGTGTGCAGAGATTCAAAATCTCCCTTATCCTCTAGTCACTTTGGTCACAGCTGTGCCATCGAGCCTGTCACATAGCACTCAGATATTCATTGGGCCTCACACAATCCAAAAATGTCCAGTGTCCAAAAGTGTGTGCAGAGATTCAAAATCTCCCTTATCCTCTAGTCACTTTGGTCACAGCTGTGCCATCGAGCCTGTCACATAGCGCTCAGATATTCATTGGGCCTCACACAATCCAAAAGTGTCCAGTGTCCAAAAGTGTGTGCAGAGATTCAAAATCTCTCTTATCCTCTAGTCACTTTGGTCACAGCTGTGCCATCGAGCCTGTCACATAGCGCTCAGATATTCATTGGGCCTCACACAATCCAAAAGTGTCCAGTGTCCAAAAGTGTGTGCAGAGATTCAAAATCTCCCTTATCCTCTAGTCACTTTGGTCACAGCTGTGCCATCGAGCCTGTCACATAGCGCTCAGATATTCATTGGGCCTCACACAATCCAAAAGTGTCCAGTGTCCAAAAGTGTGTGCAGAGATTCAAAATCTCCCTTATCCTCTAGTCACTTTGGTCACAGCTGTGCCATCGAGCCTGTCACATAGCGCTCAGATATTCATTGGGCCTCACACAATCCAAAAGTGTCCAGTGTCCAAAAGTGTGTGCAGAGATTCAAAATGTCCCTTATCCTCTAGTCACTTTGTTCACAGCTGTGCCATCGAGCCTGTCACATAGCGCTCAGATATTCTTTGGGTCTCACACAATCCAAAAGAGTCCAGTGTCCAAAAGTGTGTGCAGAGATTCAAAATCTCCCTTATCCTCTAGTCACTTTGGTCACAGCTGTGCCATCGAGCCTGTCACATAGCGCTCAGATATTCATTGGGCCTCACACAATCCAAAAGTGTCCAGTGTCCAAAAGTGTGTGCAGAGATTCAAAATCTCCCTTATCCTCTAGTCACTTTGGTCACAGCTGTGCCATCGAGCCTGTCACATAGCGCTCAGATATTCATTGGGCCTCACACAGTCCAAAAGTGTCCAGTGTCCACAAGTGTCTGCAGAAATTCAAAATCTCCCTTATCCTCTAGTCACTTTGGTCACAGCTGTGCCATCGAGCCTGTCACATAGCGCTCAGATATTCATTGGGCCTCACACAATCCAAAAGTGTCCAGTGTCCAAAAGTGTGTGCAGAGATTCAAAATCTCCCTTATCCTCTAGTCACTTTGGTCACAGCTGTGCCATCGAGCCTGTCACATAGCGCTCAGATATTCATTGGGCCTCACACAATCCAAAAGTGTCCAGTGTCCAAAAGTGTGTGCAGAGATTCAAAATCTCCCTTATCCTCTAGTCACTTTGGTCACAGCTGTGCCATCGAGCCTGTCATATAGCGCTCAGATATTCATTGGGCCTCACACAATCCAAAAGTGTCCAGTGTCCAAAAGTGTGTGCAGAGATTCAAAATCTCCCTTATCCTTTAGTCACTTTGGTCACAGCTGTGCCATCGAGCCTGTCATATAGCGCTCAGATATTCATTGGGCCTCACACAATCCAAAAGTGTCCAGTGTCCAAAAGTGTGTGCAGAGATTCAAAATCTCCCTTATCCTCTAGTCACTTTGGTCACAGCTGTGCCATCGAGCCTGTCACATAGCGCTCAGATATTCATTGGGCCTCACACAATCCAAAAGTGTCCAGTGTCCAAAAGTGTGTGCAGAGATTCAAAATCTCCCTTATCCTCTAGTCACTTTGGTCACAGCTGTGCCATCGAGCCTGTCACATAGCGCTCAGATATTCATTGGGCCTCACACAATCCAAAAGTGTCCAGTGTCCAAAAGTGTGTGCAGAGATTCAAAATCTCCCTTATCCTCTAGTCACCTTGGTCACAGGTGTGCCATCGAGCCTGTCACATAGCGCTCAGATATTCATTGGGCCTCACACAATCCAAAAGGGTCCAGTGTCCAAAAGTGTGTGCAGAGATTCAAAATCTCCCTTATCCTCTAGTCACTTTGGTCACAGCTGTGCCATCGAGCCTGTCACATAGCGCTCAGATATTCATTGGGCCTCACACAATCCAAAAGTGTCCAGTGTCCAAAAGTGTGTGCAGAGATTCAAAATCTCCCTTATCCTCTAGTCACTTTGGTCACAGCTGTGCCATCGAGCCTGTCACATAGCGCTCAGATATTCATTGGGCCTCACACAATCCAAAAGTGTCCAGTGTCCAAAAGTGTGTGCAGAGATTCAAAATCTCCCTTATCCTCTAGTCACTTTGTTCACAGCTGTGCCATCGAGCCTGTCACATAGCGCTCAGATATTCTTTGGGCCTCACACAATCCAAAAGAGTCAAGTGTCCAAAAGTGTGTGCAGAGATTCAAAATCTCCCTTATCCTCTAGTCACTTTGGTCACAGCTGTGCCATCGAGCCTGTCACATAGCGCTCAGATATTCATTGGGCCTCACACAATCCAAAAGTGTTCAGTGTCCAAAAGTGTGTGCAGAGATTCAAAATCTCCCTTATCCTCTAGTCACTTTGGTCACAGCTGTGCCATCGAGCCTGTCACATAGCGCTCAGATATTCATTGGGCCTCACACAGTCCAAAAGTGTCCAGTGTCCACAAGTGTCTGCAGAAATTCAAAATCTCCCTTATCCTCTAGTCACTTTGGTCACAGCTGTGCCATCGAGCCTGTCACATAGCGCTCAGATATTCATTGGGCCTCACACAATCCAAAAGTGTCCAGTGTCCAAAAGTGTGTGCAGAGATTCAAAATCTCCCTTATCCTCTAGTCACTTTGTTCACAGCTGTGCCATCGAGCCTGTCACATAGCGCTCAGATATTCTTTGGGCCTCACACAATCCAAAAGAGTCCAGTGTCCAAAAGTGTGTGCAGAGATTCAAAATCTCCCTTATCCTCTAGTCACTTTGGTCACAGCTGTGCCATTGAGCCTGTCACATAGCTCTCAGATATTCATTGGGCCTCACACAATCCAAAAGTGTCCAGTGTCCAAAAGTGTGTGCAGAGATTCAAAATCTCCCTTATCCTCTAGTCACTTTGGTCACAGCTGAGCCATCGAGCCTGTCACATAGCGCTCAGATATTCATTGGGCCTCACACAGTCCAAAAGTGTCCAGTGTCCACAAGTGTCTGCAGAAATTCAAAATCTCCCTTATCCTCTAGTCACTTTGGTCACAGCTGTGCCATCGAGCCTGTCACATAGCGCTCAGATATTCATTGGGCCTCACACAGTCCAATAGTGTCCAGTGTCCAAAAGTGTGTGCAGAGATTCAAAATCTCCCTTATCCTCTAGTCACTTTGGTCACAGCTGTGCCATCGAGCCTGTCACATAGCGCTCAGATATTCATTGGGCGTCACACAATCCAAAAGTGTCCAGTGTCCAAAAGTGTGTGCAGAGATTGAAAATCTCCCTTATCCTCTAGTCACTTTGTTCACAGCTGTGCCATCGAGCCTGTCACATAGCGCTCAGATATTCATTGGGCCTCACACAATACAAAAGTGTCCAGTGTCCAAAAGTGTGTGCAGAGATTCAAAATCTCCCTTATCCTCTAGTCACTTTGGTCACAGCTGTGCCATCGAGCCTGTCACATAGCGCTCAGATATTCATTGGGCCTCACACAATCCAAAAGTGTCCAGTGTCCAAAAGTGTGTGCAGAGATTCAAAATCTCCCTTATCCTCTAGTCACTTTGGTCACAGCTGTGCCATCGAGCCTGTCACATAGCGCTCAGATATTCATTGGGCCTCACACAATCCAAAAGTGTCCAGTGTCCAAAAGTGTGTGCAGAGATTCAAAATCTCCCTTATCCTCTAGTCACTTTGGTCACAGCTGTGCCATCGAGCCTGTCACATAGTGCTCAGATATTCATTGGGCCTCACACAATACAAAAGTGTCCAGTGTCCAAAAGTGTGTGCAGAGATTCAAAATCTCCCTTATCCTCTAGTCACTTTGGTCACAGCTATGCCATCGAGCCTGTCACATAGCGCTCAGATATTCATTGGGCCTCACACAATCCAAAAGTGTCCAGTGTCCACAAGTGTCTGCAGAAATTCAAAATCTCCCTTATCCTCTAGTCACTTTGGTCACAGCTGTGATATCGAGCCTGTCACATAGCGCTCAGATATTCATTGGGCCTCACACAATCCAAAAGTGTCCAGTGTCCAAAAGTGTGTGCAGAGATTCAAAATCTCCCTTATCCTCTATTCACTTTGGTCACAGCTGTGCCATCGAGCCTGTCACATAGCGCTCAGATATTCATTGGGCCTCACACAATCCAAAAGTGTCCAGTGTCCAAAAGTGTGTGCAGAGATTCAAAATATCCCTTATCCTCTAGTCACTTTGGTCACAGCTGTGCCATCGAGCCTGTCACATAGCGCTCAGATATTCTTTGGGCCTCACACAATCCAAAAGTGTCCAGTGTCCAAAAGTGTGTGCAGAGATTCAAAATCTCCCTTATCCTCTAGTCACTTTGGTCACAGCTGTGCCATCGAGCCTGTCACATAGCGCTCAGATATTCATTGGGCCTCACACAATCCAAAAGTGTCCAGTGTCCAAAAGTGTGTGCAGAGATTCAAAATCTCCCTTATCCTCTAGTCACTTTGGTCACAGCTGTGCCATCGAGCCTGTCACATAGCGCTCAGATATTCATTGGGCCTCACACAATCCAAAAGTGTCCAGTGTCCAAAAGTGTGTGCAGAGATTCAAAATCTCTCTTATCCTCTAGTCACTTTGGTCACAGCTGTGCCATCGAGCCTGTCACATAGCGCTCAGATATTCATTGGGCCTCACACAATCCAAAAGTGTCCAGTGTCCAAAAGTGTGTGCAGAGATTCAAAATCTCCCTTATCCTCTAGTCACTTTGGTCACAGCTGTGCCATCGAGCCTGTCACATAGCGCTCAGATATTCATTGGGCCTCACACAATCCAAAAGTGTCCAGTGTCCAAAAGTGTGTGCAGAGATTCAAAATCTCCCTTATCCTCTAGTCACTTTGGTCACAGCTGTGCCATCGAGCCTGTCACATAGCGCTCAGATATTCATTGGGCCTCACACAATCCAAAAGTGTCCAGTGTCCAAAAGTGTGTGCAGAGATTCAAAATGTCCCTTATCCTCTAGTCACTTTGTTCACAGCTGTGCCATCGAGCCTGTCACATAGCGCTCAGATATTCTTCGGGTCTCACACAATCCAAAAGAGTCCAGTGTCCAAAAGTGTGTGCAGAGATTCAAAATCTCCCTTATCCTCTAGTCACTTTGGTCACAGCTGTGCCATCGAGCCTGTCACATAGCGCTCAGATATTCATTGGGCCTCACACAATCCAAAAGTGTCCAGTGTCCAAAAGTGTGTGCAGAGATTCAAAATCTCCCTTATCCTCTAGTCACTTTGGTCACAGCTGTGCCATCGAGCCTGTCACATAGCGCTCAGATATTCATTGGGCCTCACACAGTCCAAAAGTGTCCAGTGTCCACAAGTGTCTGCAGAAATTCAAAATCTCCCTTATCCTCTAGTCACTTTGGTCACAGCTGTGCCATCGAGCCTGTCACATAGCGCTCAGATATTCATTGGGCCTCACACAATCCAAAAGTGTCCAGTGTCCAAAAGTGTGTGCAGAGATTCAAAATCTCCCTTATCCTCTAGTCACTTTGGTCACAGCTGTGCCATCGAGCCTGTCACATAGCGCTCAGATATTCATTGGGCCTCACACAATCCAAAAGTGTCCAGTGTCCAAAAGTGTGTGCAGAGATTCAAAATCTCCCTTATCCTCTAGTCACTTTGGTCACAGCTGTGCCATCGAGCCTGTCATATAGCGCTCAGATATTCATTGGGCCTCACACAATCCAAAAGTGTCCAGTGTCCAAAAGTGTGTGCAGAGATTCAAAATCTCCCTTATCCTTTAGTCACTTTGGTCACAGCTGTGCCATCGAGCCTGTCATATAGCGCTCAGATATTCATTGGGCCTCACACAATCCAAAAGTGTCCAGTGTCCAAAAGTGTGTGCAGAGATTCAAAATCTCCCTTATCCTCTAGTCACTTTGGTCACAGCTGTGCCATCGAGCCTGTCACATAGCGCTCAGATATTCATTGGGCCTCACACAATCCAAAAGTGTCCAGTGTCCAAAAGTGTGTGCAGAGATTCAAAATCTCCCTTATCCTCTAGTCACTTTGGTCACAGCTGTGCCATCGAGCCTGTCACATAGCGCTCAGATATTCATTGGGCCTCACACAATCCAAAAGTGTCCAGTGTCCAAAAGTGTGTGCAGAGATTCAAAATCTCCCTTATCCTCTAGTCACCTTGGTCACAGCTGTGCCATCGAGCCTGTCACATAGCGCTCAGATATTCATTGGGCCTCACACAATCCAAAAGTGTCCAGTGTCCAAAAGTGTGTGCAGAGATTCAAAATCTCCCTTATCCTCTAGTCACTTTGGTCACAGCTGTGCCATCGAGCCTGTCACATAGCGCTCAGATATTCATTGGGCCTCACACAATCCAAAAGTGTCCAGTGTCCAAAAGTGTGTGCAGAGATTCAAAATCTCCCTTATCCTCTAGTCACTTTGGTCACAGCTGTGCCATCGAGCCTGTCACATAGCGCTCAGATATTCATTGGGCCTCACACAATCCAAAAGTGTCCAGTGTCCAAAAGTGTGTGCAGAGATTCAAAATCTCCCTTATCCTCTAGTCACTTTGTTCACAGCTGTGCCATCGAGCCTGTCACATAGCGCTCAGATATTCTTTGGGCCTCACACAATCCAAAAGAGTCCAGTGTCCAAAAGTGTGTGCAGAGATTCAAAATCTCCCTTATCCTCTAGTCACTTTGGTCACAGCTGTGCCATCGAGCCTGTCACATAGCGCTCAGATATTCATTGGGCCTCACACAATCCAAAAGTGTTCAGTGTCCAAAAGTGTGTGCAGAGATTCAAAATCTCCCTTATCCTCTAGTCACTTTGGTCACAGCTGTGCCATCGAGCCTGTCACATAGCACTCAGATATTCATTGGGCCTCACACAGTCCAAAAGTGTCCAGTGTCCACAAGTGTCTGCAGAAATTCAAAATCTCCCTTATCCTCTAGTCACTTTGGTCACAGCTGTGCCATCGAGCCTGTCACATAGCGCTCAGATATTCATTGGGCCTCACACAATCCAAAAGTGTCCAGTGTCCAAAAGTGTGTGCAGAGATTCAAAATCTCCCTTATCCTCTAGTCACTTTGGTCACAGCTGTGCCATCGAGCCTGTCACATAGCGCTCAGATATTCATTGGGCCTCACACAATCAAAAAGTGTCCAGTGTCCAAAAGTGTGTGCAGAGATTCAAAATCTCCCTTATCCTCTAGTCACTTTGGTCACAGCTGTGCCATCGAGCCTGTCACATAGCGCTCAGATATTCATTGGGCCTCACACAATCCAAAAGTGTCCAGTGTCCAAAAGTGTGTGCAGAGATTCAAAATCTCCCTTATCCTTTAGTCACTTTGGTCACAGCTGTGCCATCGAGCCTGTCATATAGCGCTCAGATATTCATTGGGCCTCACACAGTCCAAAAGTGTCCAGTGTCCAAAAGTGTGTGCAGAGATTCAAAATCTCCCTTATCCTCTAGTCACTTTGGTCACAGCTGTGCCATCGAGCCTGTCACATAGCGCTCAGATATTCATTGGGCCTCACACAATCCAAAAGTGTCCAGTGTCCAAAAGTGTGTGCAGAGATTCAATATCTCCCTTATCCTCTAGTCACTTTGGTCACAGCTGTGCCATCGAGCCTGTCACATAGCGCTCAGATATTCATTGGGCCTCACACAATCCAAAAGTGTCCAGTGTCCAAAAGTGTGTGCAGAGATTCAAAATCTCCCTTATCCTCTAGTCACCTTGGTCACAGGTGTGCCATCGAGCCTGTCACATAGCGCTCAGATATTCATTGGGCCTCACACAATCCAAAAGTGTCCAGTGTCCACAAGTGTCTGCAGAAATTCAAAATCTCCCTTATCCTCTAGTCACTTTGGTCACAGCTGTGCCATCGAGCCTGTCACATAGTGCTCAGATATTCATTGGGCCTCATACAATCCAAAAGTGTCCAGTGTCCAAAAGTGTGTGCAGAGATTCAAAATCTCCCTTATCCTCTAGTCACTTTGGTCACAGCTGTGCCATCGAGCCTGTCACATAGCGCTCAGATATTCATTGGGCCTCACACAATCCAAAAGTGTCCAGTGTCCACAAGTGTCTGCAGAAATTCAAAATCTCCCTTATCCTCTAGTCACTTTGGTCACAGCTGTGCCATCGAGCCTGTCACATAGCGCTCAGATATTCATTGGGCCTCACACAATCCAAAAGTGTCCAGTGTCCAAAAGTGTGTGCAGAGATTCAAAATCTCCCTTATCCTCTAGTCACTTTGGTCACAGCTGTGCCATCGAGCCTGTCACATAGCGCTCAGATATTCATTGGGCCTCACACAATCCAAAAGTGTCCAGTGTCCAAAAGTGTGTGCAGAGATTCAAAATCTCCCTTATCCTCTAGTCACTTTGGTCACAGCTGTGCCATCGAGCCTGTCACATAGCGCTCAGATATTCATTGGGCCTCACACAATCCAAAAGTGTCCAGTGTCCAAAAGTGTGTGCAGAGATTCAAAATCTCCCTTATCCTCTAGTCACTTTGGTCACAGCTGTGCCATCGAGCCTGTCACATAGCGCTCAGATATTCATTGGGCCTCACACAATCCAAAAGTGTCCAGTGTCCAAAAGTGTGTGCAGAGATTCAAAATCTCCCTTATCCTCTAGTCACTTTGGTCACAGCTGTGCCATCGAGCCTGTCACATAGCGCTCAGATATTCATTGGGCCTCACACAATCCAAAAGTGTCCAGTGTCCAAAAGTGTGTGCAGAGATTCAAAATCTCCCTTATCCTCTAGTCACTTTGGTCACAGCTGTGCCATCGAGCCTGTCACATAGCGCTCAGATATTCATTGGGCCTCACACAATCCAAAAGTGTCCAGTGTCCAAAAGTGTGTGCAGAGATTCAAAATCTCCCTTATCCTCTAGCCACATTGGTCACAGCTGTGCCATCGAGCCTGTCACATAGCGCTCAGATATTCATTGGGCCTCACACAATCCAAAAGTGTCCAGTGTCCAAAAGTGTGTGCAGAGATTCAAAATCTCCCTTATCCTCTAGTCACTTTGGTCACAGCTGTGCCATCGAGCCTGTCACATAGTGCTCAGATATTCATTGGGAATCACAATATCCAAAAGTGTCCAGTGTCCAAAAGTGTGTGCAGAGATTCAAAATCTCCCTTATCCTCTAGTCACTTTGGTCACAGCTGTGCCATCGAGCCTGTCACATAGCGCTCAGATATTCATTGGGCCTCACACAATCCAAAAGTGTCCAGTGTCCACAAGTGTCTGCAGAAATTCAAAATCTCCCTTATCCTCTAGTCACTTTGGTCACAGCTGTGCCATCGAGCCTGTCACATAGCGCTCAGATATTCATTGGGCCTCACACAATCCAAAAGTGTCCAGTGTCCAAAAGTGTGTGCAGAGATTCAAAATCTCCCTTATCCTCTAGTCACTTTGGTCACAGCTGTGCCATCGAGCCTGTCACATAGCGCTCAGATATTCATTGGGCCTCACACAATCCAAAAGTGTCCAGTGTCCAAAAGTGTGTGCAGAGATTCAAAATCTCCCTTATCCTCTAGTCACTTTGGTCACAGCTGTGCCATCGAGCCTGTCACATAGCGCTCAGATATTCATTGGGCCTCACACAATCCAAAAGTGTCCAGTGTCCAAAAGTGTGTGCAGAGATTCAAAATCTCCCTTATCCTCTAGTCACTTTGGTCACAGCTGTGCCATCGAGCCTGTCACATAGCGCTCAGATATTCATTGGGCCTCACACAATCCAAAAGTGTCCAGTGTCCAAAAGTGTGTGCAGAGATTCAAAATATCCCTTATCCTCTAGTCACTTTGGTCACAGCTGTGCCATCGAGCCTGTCACATAGCGCTCAGATATTCATTGGGCCTCACACAATCCAAAAGTGTCCAGTGTCCAAAAGTGTGTGCAGAGATTCAAAATCTCCCTTATCCTCTAGTCACTTTGGTCACAGCTGTGCCATCGAGCCTGTCACATAGCGCTCAGATATTCATTGGGCCTCACACAATCCAAAAGTGTCCAGTGTCCAAAAGTGTGTGCAGAGATTCAAAATCTCCCTTATCCTCTAGTCACTTTGGTCACAGCTGTGCCATCGAGCCTGTCACATAGCGCTCAGATATTCATTGGGCCTCACACAATCCAAAAGTGTCCAGTGTCCAAAAGTGAGTGCAGAGATTCAAAATCTCCCTTATCCTCTAGTCACTTTGGTCACAGCTGTGCCATCGAGCCTGTCACATAGCGCTCAGATATTCATTGGGCCTCACACAATCCAAAAGTGTCCAGTGTCCAAAAGTGTGTGCAGAGATTCAAAATCTCCCTTATCCTCTAGTCACTTTGGTCACAGCTGTGCCATCGAGCCTGTCACATAGCGCTCAGATATTCATTGGGCCTCACACAATCCAAAAGTGTCCAGTGTCCAAAAGTGTGTGCAGAGATTCAAAATATCCCTTATCCTCTAGTCACTTTGGTCACTGCTGTGCCATCGAGCCTGTCACATAGCGCTCAGATATTCATTGGGCCTCACACAATCCAAAAGTGTCCAGTGTCCAAAAGTGTGTGCAGAGATTCAAAATCTCCCTTATCCTCTAGTCACTTTGGTCACAGCTGTGCCATCGAGCCTGTCACATAGCGCTCAGATATTCATTGGGCCTCACACAATCCAAAAGTGTCCAGTGTCCAAAAGTGTGTGCAGAGATTCAAAATATCCCTTATCCTCTAGTCACTTTGGTCACAGCTGTGCCATCGAGCCTGTCACATAGCGCTCAGATATTCATTGGGCCTCACACAATCCAAAAGTGTCCAGTGTCCAAAAGTGTGTGCAGAGATTCAAAATCTCCCTTATCCTCTAGTCACTTTGGTCACAGCTGTGCCATCAAGCCTGTCACATAGCGCTCAGATATTCATTGGGCCTCACACTATCCAAAAGTGTCCAGTGTCCAAAAGTGTGTGCAGAGATTCAAAATCTCCCTTATCCTCTAATCACTTTGGTCACAGCTGTGCCATCGAGCCTGTCACATAGCGCTCAGATATTCATTGGGCCTCACACAATCCAAAAGTGTCCAGTGTCCAAAAGTGTGTGCAGAGATTCAAAATCTCTCTTATCCTCTAGTCACTTTGGTCACAGCTGTGCCATCGAGCCTGTCACATAGCGCTCAGATATTCATTGGGCCTCACACAATCCAAAAGTGTCCAGTGTCCAAAAGTGTGTGCAGAGATTCAAAATCTCCCTTATCCTCTAGTCACTTTGGTCACAGCTGTGCCATCGAGCCTGTCACATAGCGCTCAGATATTCATTGGGCCTCACACAATCCAAAAGTGTCCAGTGTCCAAAAGTGTGTGCAGAGATTCAAAATCTCCCTTATCCTCTAGTCACTTTGGTCACAGCTGTGCCATCGAGCCTGTCACATAGCGCTCAGATATTCATTGGGCCTCACACAATCCAAAAGTGTCCAGTGTCCAAAAGTGTGTGCAGAGATTCAAAATCTCCCTTATCCTCTAGTCACTTTGTTCACAGCTGTGCCATCGAGCCTGTCACATAGCGCTAAGATATTCTTTGGGCCTCACACAATCCAAAAGAGTCCAGTGTCCAAAAGTGTGTGCAGAGATTCAAAATCTCCCTTATCCTCTAGTCACTTTGGTCACAGCTGTGCCATCGAGCCTGTCACATAGCGCTCAGATATTCATTGGGCCTCACACAATCCAAAAGTGTCCAGTGTCCAAAAGTGTGTGCAGAGATTCAAAATCTCCCTTATCGTCTAGTCACTTTGGTCACAGCTGTGCCATCGAGCCTGTCACATAGCGCTCAGATATTCATTGGGCCTCACACAATCCAAAAGTGTCCAGTGTCCAAAAGTGTGTGCAGAGATTCAAAATCTCCCTTATCCTCTAGTCACTTTGGTCACAGCTGTGCCATCGAGCCTGTCACATAGCGCTCAGATATTCATTGGGCCTCACACAATCCAAAAGTGTCCAGTGTCCAAAAGTGTGTGCAGAGATTCAAAATCTCCCTTATCCTCTAGTCACTTTGGTCACAGCTGTGCCATCGAGCCTGTCACATAGCGCTCAGATATTCATTGGGCCTCACACAATCCAAAAGTGTCCAGTGTCCAAAAGTGTGTGCAGAGATTCAAAATCTCCCTTATCCTCTAGTCACTTTGTTCACAGCTGTGCCATCGAGCCTGTCACATAGCGCTCAGATATTCTTTGGGCCTCACACAATCCAAAAGAGTCCAGTGTCCAAAAGTGTGTGCAGAGATTCAAAATCTCCCTTATCCTCTAGTCACTTTGGTCACAGCTGTGCCATCGAGCCTGTCACATAGCGCTCAGATATTCATTGGGCCTCACACAATCCAAAAGTGTCCAGTGTCCAAAAGTGTGTGCAGAGATTCAAAATCTCCCTTATCCTCTAGTCACTTTGGTCACAGCTGTGCCATCGAGCCTGTCACATAGCGCTCAGATATTCATTGGGCCTCACACAGTCCAAAAGTGTCCAGTGTCCACAAGTGTCTGCAGAAATTCAAAATCTCCCTTATCCTCTAGTCACTTTGGTCACAGCTGTGCCATCGAGCCTGTCACATAGCGCTCAGATATTCATTGGGCCTCACACAATCCAAGAGTGTCCAGTGTCCAAAAGTGTGTGCAGAGATTCAAAATCTCCCTTATCCTCTAGTCACTTTGGTCACAGCTGTGCCATCGAGCCTGTCACATAGCGCTCAGATATTCATTGGGCCTCACACAATCCAAAAGTGTCCAGTGTCCAAAAGTGTGTGCAGAGATTCAAAATCTCCCTTATCCTTTAGTCACTTTGGTCACAGCTGTGCCATCGAGCCTGTCATATAGCGCTCAGATATTCATTGGGCCTCACACAATCCAAAAGTGTCCAGTGTCCAAAAGTGTGTGCAGAGATTCAAAATCTCCCTTATCCTCTAGTCACTTTGGTCACAGCTGTGCCATCGAGCCTGTCACATAGCGCTCAGATATTCATTGGGCCTCACACAATCCAAAAGTGTCCAGTGTCCAAAAGTGTGTGCAGAGATTCAAAATCTCCCTTATCCTCTAGTCACTTTGGTCACAGCTGTGCCATCGAGCCTGTCACATAGCGCTCAGATATTCATTGGGCCTCACACAATCCAAAAGTGTCCAGTGTCCAAAAGTGTGTGCAGAGATTCAAAATATCCATTATCCTCTAGTCACTTTGGTCACAGCTGTGCCATCGAGCCTGTCACATAGCGCTCAGATATTCATTGGGCCTCACACAATCCAAAAGTGTCCAGTGTCCAAAAGTGTGTGCAGAGATTCAAAATCTCCCTTATCCTCTAGTCACTTTGGTCACAGCTGTGCCATCGAGCCTGTCACATAGCGCTCAGATATTCATTGGGCCTCACACAATCCAAAAGTGTCCAGTGTCCACAAGTGTCTGCAGAAATTCAAAATCTCCCTTATCCTCTAGTCACTTTGGTCACAGCTGTGCCATCGAGCCTGTCACATAGCGCTCAGATATTCATTGGGCCTCACACAATCCAAAAGTGTCCAGTGTCCAAAAGTGTGTGCAGAGATTCAAAATCTCCCTTATCCTCTAGTCACTTTGGTCACAGCTGTGCCATCGAGCCTGTCACATAGCGCTCAGATATTCATTGGGCCTCACACAATCCAAAAGTGTCCAGTGTCCAAAAGTGTGTGCAGAGATTGAAAATCTCCCTTATCCTCTAGTCACTTTGTTCACAGCTGTGCCATCGAGCCTGTCACATAGCGCTCAGATATTCTTTGGGCCTCACACAATCCAAAAGAGTCCGTGTCCAAAAGTGTGTGCAGAGATTCAAAATCTCCCTTATCCTCTAGTCACTTTGGTCACAGCTGTGCCATCGAGCCTGTCACATAGCTCTCAGATATTCATTGGGCCTCACACAATCCAAAAGTGTCCAGTGTCCAAAAGTGTGTGCAGAGATTCAAAATCTCCCTTATCCTCTAGTCACTTTGGTCACAGCTGAGCCATCGAGCCTGTCACATAGCGCTCAGATATTCATTGGGCCTCACACAGTCCAAAAGTGTCCAGTGTCCACAAGTGTCTGCAGAAATTCAAAATCTCCCTTATCCTCTAGTCACTTTGGTCACAGCTGTGCCATCGAGCCTGTCACATAGCGCTCAGATATTCATTGGGCCTCACACAGTCCAAAAGTGTCCAGTGTCCACAAGTGTCTGCAGAAATTCAAAATCTCCCTTATCCTCTAGTCACTTTGGTCACAGCTGTGCCATCGAGCCTGTCACATAGCGCTCAGATATTCATTGGGCCTCACACAGTCCAAAAGTGTCCAGTGTCCAAAAGTGTGTGCAGAGATTGAAAATCTCCCTTATCCTCTAGTCACTTTGGTCACAGCTGTGCCATCGAGCCTGTCACATAGCGCTCAGATATTCATTGGGCCTCACACAATCCAAAAGTGTCCAGTGTCCAAAAGTGTGTGCAGAGATTGAAAATCTCCCTTATCCTCTAGTCACTTTGTTCACAGCTGTGCCATCGAGCCTGTCACATAGCGCTCAGATATTCATTGGGCCTCACACAATCCAAAAGTGTCCAGTGTCCAAAAGTGTGTGCAGAGATTCAAAATCTCCCTTATCCTCTAGTCACTTTGGTCACAGCTGTGCCATCGAGCCTGTCACATAGCGCTCAGATATTCATTGGGCCTCACACAATCCAAAAGTGTCCAGTGTCCAAAAGTGTGTGCAGAGATTCAAAATCTCCCTTATCCTCTAGTCACTTTGGTCACAGCTGTGCCATCGAGCCTGTCACATAGCGCTCAGATATTCATTGGGCCTCACACAATCCAAAAGTATTCAGTGTCCAAAAGTGTGTGCAGAGATTCAAAATCTCCCTTATCCTCTAGTCACTTTGGTCACAGCTGTGCCATCGAGCCTGTCACATAGTGCTCAGATATTCATTGGGCCTCACACAATATAAAAGTGTCCAGTGTCCAAAAGTGTGTGCAGAGATTCAAAATCTCCCTTATCCTCTAGTCACTTTGGTCACAGCTGTGCCATCGAGCCTGTCACATAGCGCTCAGATATTCATTGGGCCTCACACAATCCAAAAGTGTCCAGTGTCCACAAGTGTCTGCAGAAATTCAAAATCTCCCTTATCCTCTAGTCACTTTGGTCACAGCTGTGCCATCGAGCCTGTCACATAGCGCTCAGATATTCATTGGGCCTCACACAATCCAAAAGTGTCCAGTGTCCAAAAGTGTGTGCAGAGATTCAAAATCTCCCTTATCCTCTAGTCACTTTGGTCACAGCTGTGCCATCGAGCCTGTCACATAGCGCTCAGATATTCATTGGGCCTCACACAATCCAAAAGTGTCCAGTGTCCAAAAGTGTGTGCAGAGATTCAAAATCTCCCTTATCCTCTAGTCACTTTGGTCACAGCTGTGCCATCGAGCCTGTCACATAGCGCTCAGATATTCATTGGGCCTCACACAATCCAAAAGTGTCCAGTGTCCAAAAGTGTGTGCAGAGATTCAAAATATCCCTTATCCTCTAGTCACTTTGGTCACAGCTGTGCCATCGAGCCTGTCACATAGCGCTCAGATATTCATTGGGCCTCACACAATCCAAAAGTGTCCAGTGTCCAAAAGTGTGTGCAGAGATTCAAAATCTCCCTTATCCTTTAGTCACTTTTGTCACAGCTGTGCCATCGAGCCTGTCACATAGCGCTCAGATATTCATTGGGCCTCACACAATCCAAAAGTGTCCAGTGTCCAAAAAAGTGTGTGCAGAGATTCAAAATCTCCCTTATCCTCTAGTCACTTTGGTCACAGCTGTGCCATCGAGCCTGTCACATAGCGCTCAGATATTCATTGGGCCTCACACAATCCAAAAGTGTCCAGTGTCCAAAAGTGTGTGCAAAGATTCAAAATCTCTCTTATCCTCTAGTCACTTTGGTCACAGCTGTGCCATCGAGCCTGTCACATAGCGCTCAGATATTCATTGGGCCTCACACAATCCAAAAGTGTCCAGTGTCCAAAAGTGTGTGCAGAGATTCAAAATCTCCCTTATCCTCTAGTCACTTTGGTCACAGCTGTGCCATCGAGCCTGTCACATAGCGCTCAGATATTCATTGGGCCTCACACAATCCAAAAGTGTCCAGTGTCCACAAGTGTCTGCAGAAATTCAAAATCTCCCTTATCCTCTAGTCACTTTGGTCACAGCTGTGCCATCGAGCCTGTCACATAGCGCTCAGATATTCATTGGGCCTCACACAATCCAAAAGTGTCCAGTGTCCAAAAGTGTGTGCAGAGATTCAAAATCTCCCTTATCCTCTAGTCACTTTGGTCACAGCTGTGCCATCGAGCCTGTCACATAGCGCTCAGATATTCATTGGGCCTCACACAATCCAAAAGTGTCCAGTGTCCAAAAGTGTGTGCAGAGATTCAAAATCTCCCTTATCCTCTAGTCACTTTGGTCACAGCTGTGCCATCGAGCATGTCACATAGCGCTCAGATATTCATTGGGCCTCACACAATCCAAAAGTGTCCAGTGTCCAAAAGTGTGTGCAGAGATTGAAAATCTCCCTTATCCTCTAGTCACTTTGTTCACAGCTGTGCCATCGAGCCTGTCACATAGCGCTCAGATATTCATTGGGCCTCACACAATCCAAAAGTGTCCAGTGTCCAAAAGTGTGTGCAGAGATTCAAAATCTCCCTTATCCTCTAGTCACTTTGGTCACAGCTGTGCCATCGAGCCTGTCACATAGCGCTCAGATATTCATTGGGCCTCACACAATCCAAAAGTGTCCAGTGTCCAAAAGTGTGTGCAGAGATTCAAAATCTCCCTTATCCTCTAGTCACTTTGGTCACAGCTGTGCCATCGAGCCTGTCACATAGCGCTCAGATATTCATTGGGCCTCACACAATCCAAAAGTATTCAGTGTCCAAAAGTGTGTGCAGAGATTCAAAATCTCCCTTATCCTCTAGTCACTTTGGTCACAGCTGTGCCATCGAGCCTGTCACATAGTGCTCAGATATTCATTGGGCCTCACACAATATAAAAGTGTCCAGTGTCCAAAAGTGTGTGCAGAGATTCAAAATCTCCCTTATCCTCTAGTCACTTTGGTCACAGCTGTGCCATCGAGCCTGTCACATAGCGCTCAGATATTCATTGGGCCTCACACAATCCAAAAGTGTCCAGTGTCCACAAGTGTCTGCAGAAATTTAAAATCTCCCTTATCCTCTAGTCACTTTGGTCACAGCTGTGCCATCGAGCCTGTCACATAGCGCTCAGATATTCATTGGGCCTCACACAATCAAAAAGTGTCCAGTGTCCAAAAGTGTGTGCAGAGATTCAAAATCTCCCTTATCCTCTAGTCACTTTGGTCACAGCTGTGCCATCGAGCCTGTCACATAGCGCTCAGATATTCATTGGGCCTCACACAATCCAAAAGTGTCCAGTGTCCAAAAGTGTGTGCAGAGATTCAAAATCTCCCTTATCCTCTAGTCACTTTGGTCACAGCTGTGCCATCGAGCCTGTCACATAGCGCTCAGATATTCATTGGGCCTCACACAATCCAAAAGTGTCCAGTGTCCAAAAGTGTGTGCAGAGATTCAAAATATCCCTTATCCTCTAGTCACTTTGGTCACAGCTGTGCCATCGAGCCTGTCACATAGCGCTCAGATATTCATTGGGCCTCACACAATCCAAAAGTGTCCAGTGTCCAAAAGTGTGTGCAGAGATTCAAAATCTCCCTTATCCTTTAGTCACTTTTGTCACAGCTGTGCCATCGAGCCTGTCACATAGCGCTCAGATATTCATTGGGCCTCACACAATCCAAAAGTGTCCAGTGTCCAAAAGTGTGTGCAGAGATTCAAAATCTCCCTTATCCTCTAGTCACTTTGGTCACAGCTGTGCCATCGAGCCTGTCACATAGCGCTCAGATATTCATTGGGCCTCACACAATCCAAAAGTGTCCAGTGTCCAAAAGTGTGTGCAAAGATTCAAAATCTCTCTTATCCTCTAGTCAATTTGGTCACAGCTGTGCCATCGAGCCTGTCACATAGCGCTCAGATATTCATTGGGCCTCACACAATCCAAAAGTGTCCAGTGTCCAAAAGTGTGTGCAGAGATTCAAAATCTCCCTTATCCTCTAGTCACTTTGGTCACAGCTGTGCCATCGAGCCTGTCACATAGCGCTCAGATATTCATTGGGCCTCACACAATCCAAAAGTGTCCAGTGTCCACAAGTGTCTGCAGAAATTCAAAATCTCCCTTATCCTCTAGTCACTTTGGTCACAGCTGTGCCATCGAGCCTGTCACATAGCGCTCAGATATTCATTGGGCCTCACACAATCCAAAAGTGTCCAGTGTCCAAAAGTGTGTGCAGAGATTCAAAATCTCCCTTATCCTCTAGTCACTTTGGTCACAGCTGTGCCATCGAGCCTGTCACATAGCGCTCAGATATTCATTGGACCTCACACAATCCAAAAGTGTCCAGTGTCCAAAAGTGTGTGCAGAGATTCAAAATCTCCCTTATCCTCTAGTCACTTTGGTCACAGCTGTGCCATCGAGCATGTCACATAGCGCTCAGATATTCATTGGGCCTCACACAATCCAAAAGTGTCCAGTGTCCAAAAGTGTGTGCAGAGATTCAAAATCTCCCTTATCCTTTAGTCACTTTTGTCACAGCTGTGCCATCGAGCCTGTCACATAGCGCTCAGATATTCATTGGGCCTCACACAATCCAAAAGTGTCCAGTGTCCAAAAGTGTGTGCAGAGATTCAAAATCTCCCTTATCCTCTAGTCACTTTGGTCACAGCTGTGCCATCGAGCCTGTCACATAGCGCTCAGATATTCATTGGGCCTCACACAATCCAAAAGTGTCCAGTGTCCAAAAGTGTGTGCAGAGATTCAAAATCTCTCTTATCCTCTAGTCACTTTGGTCACAGCTGTGCCATCGAGCCTGTCACATAGCGCTCAGATATTCATTGGGCCTCACACAATCCAAAAGTGTCCAGTGTCCAAAAGTGTGTGCAGAGATTCAAAATCTCCCTTATCCTCTAGTCACTTTGGTCACAGCTGTGCCATCGAGCCTGTCACATAGCGCTCAGATATTCATTGGGCCTCACACAATCCAAAAGTGTCCAGTGTCCACATGTGTCTGCAGAAATTCAAAATCTCCCTTATCCTCTAGTCACTTTGGTCACAGCTGTGCCATCGAGCCTGTCACATAGCGCTCAGATATTCATTGGGCCTCACACAATCCAAAAGTGTCCAGTGTCCAAAAGTGTGTGCAGAGATTCAAAATCTCCCTTATCCTCTAGTCACTTTGGTCACAGCTGTGCCATCGAGCCTGTTACATAGCGCTCAGATATTCATTGGGCCTCACACAATCCAAAAGTGTCCAGTGTCCAAAAGTGTGTGCAGAGATTCAAAATCTCCCTTATCCTCTAGTCACTTTGGTCACAGCTGTGCCATCGAGCCTGTCACATAGCGCTCAGATATTCATTGGGCCTCACACAATCCAAAAGTGTCCAGTGTCCAAAAGTGTGTGCAGAGATTCAAAATCTCCCTTATCCTCTAGTCACTTTGGTCACAGCTGTGCCATCGAGCCTGTCACATAGCGCTCAGATATTCATTGGGCCTCACACAATCCAAAAGTGTCCAGTGTCCAAAAGTGTGTGCAGAGATTCAAAATCTCCCTTATCCTCTAGTCACTTTGGTCACAGCTGTGCCATCGAGCCTGTCACATAGCGCTCAGATATTCATTGGGCCTCACACAATCCAAAAGTGTCCAGTGTCCAAAAGTGTGTGCAGAGATTCAAAATCTCCCTTATCCTCTAGTCACTTTGGTCACAGCTGTGCCATCGAGCCTGTCACATAGCGCTCAGATATTCATTGGGCCTCACACAATCCAAAAGTGTCCAGTGTCCAAAAGTGTGTGCAGAGATTCAAAATCTCCCTTATCCTCTAGTCACTTTGGTCACAGCTGTGCCATCGAGCCTGTCACATAGCGCTCAGATATTCATTGGGCCTCACACAATCCAAAAGTGTCCAGTGTCCAAAAGTGTGTGCAGAGATTCAAAATCTCCCTTATCCTCTAGTCACTTTGGTCACAGCTGTGCCATCGAGCCTGTCACATAGCGCTCAGATATTCATTGGGCCTCACACAATCCAAAAGTGTCCAGTGTCCAAAAGTGTGTGCAGAGATTCAAAATCTCCCTTATCCTCTAGTCACTTTGGTCACAGCTGTGCCATCGAGCCTGTCACATAGCGCTCAGATATTCATTGGGCCTCACACAATCCAAAAGTGTCCAGTGTCCAAAAGAGTGTGCAGAGATTCAAAATCTCTCTTATCCTCTAGTCACTTTGGTCACAGCTGTGCCATCGAGCCTGTCACATAGCGCTCAGATATTCATTGGGCCTCACACAATCCAAAAGTGTCCAGTGTCCAAAAGTGTGTGCAGAGATTCAAAATCTCCCTTATCCTCTAGTCACTTTGGTCACAGCTGTGCCATCGAGCCTGTCACATAGCGCTCAGATATTCATTGGGCCTCACACAATCCAAAAGTGTCCAGTGTCCAAAAGTGTGTGCAGAGATTCAAAATCTCCCTTATCCTCTAGTCACTTTGGTCACAGCTGTGCCATCGAGCCTGTCACATAGCGCTCAGATATTCATTGGGCCTCACACAATCCAAAAGTGTCCAGTGTCCAAAAGTGTGTGCAGAGATTCAAAATCTCCCTTATCCTTTAGTCACTTTGGTCACAGCTGTGCCATCGAGCCTGTCATATAGCGCTCAGATATTCATTGGGCCTCACACAATCCAAAAGTGTCCAGTGTCCAAAAGTGTGTGCAGAGATTCAAAATCTCCCTTATCCTCTAGTCACTTTGGTCACAGCTGTGCCATCGAGCCTGTCACATAGCGCTCAGATATTCATTGGGCCTCACACAATCCAAAAGTGTCCAGTGTCCAAAAGTGTGTGCAGAGATTCAAAATCTCCCTTATCCTCTAGTCACTTTGGTCACAGCTGTGCCATCGAGCCTGTCACATAGCGCTCAGATATTCATTGGGCCTCACACAATCCAAAAGTGTCCAGTGTCCACAAGTGTCTGCAGAAATTCAAAATCTCCCTTATCCTCTAGTCACTTTGGTCACAGCTGTGCCATCGAGCCTGTCACATAGCGCTCAGATATTCATTGGGCCTCACACAATCCAAAAGTGTCCAGTGTCCAAAAGTGTGTGCAGAGATTCAAAATCTCCCTTATCGTCTAGTCACTTTGGTCACAGCTGTGCCATCGAGCCTGTCACATAGCGCTCAGATATTCATTGGGCCTCACACAATCCAAAAGTGTCCAGTGTCCACAAGTGTCTGCAGAAATTCAAAATCTCCCTTATCCTCTAGTCACTTTGGTCACAGCTGTGCCATCGAGCCTGTCACATAGCGCTCAGATATTCATTGGGCCTCACACAATCCAAAAGTGTCCAGTGTCCAAAAGTGTGTGCAGAGATTCAAAATCTCCCTTATCGTCTAGTCACTTTGGTCACAGCAGTGCCATCGAGCCTGTCACATAGCGCTCAGATATTCATTGGGCCTCACACAATCCAAAAGTGTCCAGTGTCCAAAAGTGTGTGCAGAGATTCAAAATCTCCCTTATCCTCTAGTCACTTTGGTCACAGCTGTGCCATCGAGCCTGTCACATAGCGCTCAGATATTCATTGGGCCTCACACAATCCAAAAGTGTCCAGTGTCCAAAAGTGTGTGCAGAGATTCAAAATCTCCCTTATCCTCTAGTCACTTTGGTCACAGCTGTGCCATCGAGCCTGTCACATAGCGCTCAGATATTCATTGGGCCTCACACAATCCAAAAGTGTCCAGTGTCCAAAAGTGTGTGCAGAGATTCAAAATCTCCCTTATCCTCTAGTCACTTTGTTCACAGCTGTGCCATCGAGCCTGTCACATAGCGCTCAGATATTCTTTGGGCCTCACACAATCCAAAAGAGTCCAGTGTCCAAAAGTGTGTGCAGAGATTCAAAATCTCCCTTATCCTCTAGTCACTTTGGTCACAGCTGTGCCATCGAGCCTGTCACATAGCGCTCAGATATTCATTGGGCCTCACACAATCCAAAAGTGTCCAGTGTCCAAAAGTGTGTGCAGAGATTCAAAATCTCCCTTATCCTCTAGTCACTTTGGTCACAGCTGTGCCATCGAGCCTGTCACATAGCGCTCAGATATTCATTGGGCCTCACACAGTCCAAAAGTGTCCAGTGTCCACAAGTGTCTGCAGAAATTCAAAATCTCCCTTATCCTCTAGTCACTTTGGTCACAGCTGTGCCATCGAGCCTGTCACATAGCGCTCAGATATTCATTGGGCCTCACACAATCCAAGAGTGTCCAGTGTCCAAAAGTGTGTGCAGAGATTCAAAATCTCCCTTATCCTCTAGTCACTTTGGTCACAGCTGTGCCATCGAGCCTGTCACATAGCGCTCAGATATTCATTGGGCCTCACACAATCCAAAAGTGTCCAGTGTCCAAAAGTGTGTGCAGAGATTCAAAATCTCCCTTATCCTTTAGTCACTTTGGTCACAGCTGTGCCATCGAGCCTGTCATATAGCGCTCAGATATTCATTGGGCCTCACACAATCCAAAAGTGTCCAGTGTCCAAAAGTGTGTGCAGAGATTCAAAATCTCCCTTATCCTCTAGTCACTTTGGTCACAGCTGTGCCATCGAGCCTGTCACATAGCGCTCAGATATTCATTGGGCCTCACACAATCCAAAAGTGTCCAGTGTCCAAAAGTGTGTGCAGAGATTCAAAATCTCCCTTATCCTCTAGTCACTTTGGTCACAGCTGTGCCATCGAGCCTGTCACATAGCGCTCAGATATTCATTGGGCCTCACACAATCCAAAAGTGTCCAGTGTCCAAAAGTGTGTGCAGAGATTCAAAATATCCATTATCCTCTAGTCACTTTGGTCACAGCTGTGCCATCGAGCCTGTCACATAGCGCTCAGATATTCATTGGGCCTCACACAATCCAAAAGTGTCCAGTGTCCAAAAGTGTGTGCAGAGATTCAAAATCTCCCTTATCCTCTAGTCACTTTGGTCACAGCTGTGCCATCGAGCCTGTCACATAGCGCTCAGATATTCATTGGGCCTCACACAATCCAAAAGTGTCCAGTGTCCACAAGTGTCTGCAGAAATTCAAAATCTCCCTTATCCTCTAGTCACTTTGGTCACAGCTGTGCCATCGAGCCTGTCACATAGCGCTCAGATATTCATTGGGCCTCACACAATCCAAAAGTGTCCAGTGTCCAAAAGTGTGTGCAGAGATTCAAAATCTCCCTTATCCTCTAGTCACTTTGGTCACAGCTGTGCCATCGAGCCTGTCACATAGCGCTCAGATATTCATTGGGCCTCACACAATCCAAAAGTGTCCAGTGTCCAAAAGTGTGTGCAGAGATTGAAAATCTCCCTTATCCTCTAGTCACTTTGTTCACAGCTGTGCCATCGAGCCTGTCACATAGCGCTCAGATATTCTTTGGGCCTCACACAATCCAAAAGAGTCCGTGTCCAAAAGTGTGTGCAGAGATTCAAAATCTCCCTTATCCTCTAGTCACTTTGGTCACAGCTGTGCCATCGAGCCTGTCACATAGCTCTCAGATATTCATTGGGCCTCACACAATCCAAAAGTGTCCAGTGTCCAAAAGTGTGTGCAGAGATTCAAAATCTCCCTTATCCTCTAGTCACTTTGGTCACAGCTGAGCCATCGAGCCTGTCACATAGCGCTCAGATATTCATTGGGCCTCACACAGTCCAAAAGTGTCCAGTGTCCACAAGTGTCTGCAGAAATTCAAAATCTCCCTTATCCTCTAGTCACTTTGGTCACAGCTGTGCCATCGAGCCTGTCACATAGCGCTCAGATATTCATTGGGCCTCACACAGTCCAAAAGTGTCCAGTGTCCACAAGTGTCTGCAGAAATTCAAAATCTCCCTTATCCTCTAGTCACTTTGGTCACAGCTGTGCCATCGAGCCTGTCACATAGCGCTCAGATATTCATTGGGCCTCACACAGTCCAAAAGTGTCCAGTGTCCAAAAGTGTGTGCAGAGATTGAAAATCTCCCTTATCCTCTAGTCACTTTGGTCACAGCTGTGCCATCGAGCCTGTCACATAGCGCTCAGATATTCATTGGGCCTCACACAATCCAAAAGTGTCCAGTGTCCAAAAGTGTGTGCAGAGATTGAAAATCTCCCTTATCCTCTAGTCACTTTGTTCACAGCTGTGCCATCGAGCCTGTCACATAGCGCTCAGATATTCATTGGGCCTCACACAATCCAAAAGTGTCCAGTGTCCAAAAGTGTGTGCAGAGATTCAAAATCTCCCTTATCCTCTAGTCACTTTGGTCACAGCTGTGCCATCGAGCCTGTCACATAGCGCTCAGATATTCATTGGGCCTCACACAATCCAAAAGTGTCCAGTGTCCAAAAGTGTGTGCAGAGATTCAAAATCTCCCTTATCCTCTAGTCACTTTGGTCACAGCTGTGCCATCGAGCCTGTCACATAGCGCTCAGATATTCATTGGGCCTCACACAATCCAAAAGTATTCAGTGTCCAAAAGTGTGTGCAGAGATTCAAAATCTCCCTTATCCTCTAGTCACTTTGGTCACAGCTGTGCCATCGAGCCTGTCACATAGTGCTCAGATATTCATTGGGCCTCACACAATATAAAAGTGTCCAGTGTCCAAAAGTGTGTGCAGAGTTTCAAAATCTCCCTTATCCTCTAGTCACTTTGGTCACAGCTGTGCCATCGAGCCTGTCACATAGCGCTCAGATATTCATTGGGCCTCACACAATCCAAAAGTGTCCAGTGTCCACAAGTGTCTGCAGAAATTCAAAATCTCCCTTATCCTCTAGTCACTTTGGTCACAGCTGTGCCATCGAGCCTGTCACATAGCGCTCAGATATTCATTGGGCCTCACACAATCCAAAAGTGTCCAGTGTCCAAAAGTGTGTGCAGAGATTCAAAATCTCCCTTATCCTCTAGTCACTTTGGTCACAGCTGTGCCATCGAGCCTGTCACATAGCGCTCAGATATTCATTGGGCCTCACACAATCCAAAAGTGTCCAGTGTCCAAAAGTGTGTGCAGAGATTCAAAATCTCCCTTATCCTCTAGTCACTTTGGTCACAGCTGTGCCATCGAGCCTGTCACATAGCGCTCAGATATTCATTGGGCCTCACACAATCCAAAAGTGTCCAGTGTCCAAAAGTGTGTGCAGAGATTCAAAATATCCCTTATCCTCTAGTCACTTTGGTCACAGCTGTGCCATCGAGCCTGTCACATAGCGCTCAGATATTCATTGGGCCTCACACAATCCAAAAGTGTCCAGTGTCCAAAAGTGTGTGCAGAGATTCAAAATCTCCCTTATCCTTTAGTCACTTTTGTCACAGCTGTGCCATCGAGCCTGTCACATAGCGCTCAGATATTCATTGGGCCTCACACAATCCAAAAGTGTCCAGTGTCCAAAAGTGTGTGCAGAGATTCAAAATCTCCCTTATCCTCTAGTCACTTTGGTCACAGCTGTGCCATCGAGCCTGTCACATAGCGCTCAGATATTCATTGGGCCTCACACAATCCAAAAGTGTCCAGTGTCCAAAAGTGTGTGCAAAGATTCAAAATCTCTCTTATCCTCTAGTCACTTTGGTCACAGCTGTGCCATCGAGCCTGTCACATAGCGCTCAGATATTCATTGGGCCTCACACAATCCAAAAGTGTCCAGTGTCCAAAAGTGTGTGCAGAGATTCAAAATCTCCCTTATCCTCTAGTCACTTTGGTCACAGCTGTGCCATCGAGCCTGTCACATAGCGCTCAGATATTCATTGGGCCTCACACAATCCAAAAGTGTCCAGTGTCCACAAGTGTCTGCAGAAATTCAAAATCTCCCTTATCCTCTAGTCACTTTGGTCACAGCTGTGCCATCGAGCCTGTCACATAGCGCTCAGATATTCATTGGGCCTCACACAATCCAAAAGTGTCCAGTGTCCAAAAGTGTGTGCAGAGATTCAAAATCTCCCTTATCCTCTAGTCACTTTGGTCACAGCTGTGCCATCGAGC
Organism: Dendrobates tinctorius; assembly: GCF_039654945.1. NCBI lineage: Eukaryota > Metazoa > Chordata > Amphibia > Anura > Dendrobatidae > Dendrobates > Dendrobates tinctorius. Next base: position 20,900,390 of record NW_027361675.1, on the reverse strand, counting down.
CTGTCACATAGCGCTCAGATATTCATTGGGCCTCACACAATCCAAAAGTGTCCAGTGTCCAAAAGTGTGTGCAGAGATTCAAAATCTCCCTTATCCTCTAGTCACTTTGGTCACAGCTGTGCCATCGAGCATGTCACATAGCGCTCAGATATTCATTGGGCCTCACACAATCCAAAAGTGTCCAGTGTCCAAAAGTGTGTGCAGAGATTCAAAATCTCCCTTATCCTTTAGTCACTTTTGTCACAGCTGTGCCATCGAGCCTGTCACATAGCGCTCAGATATTCATTGGGCCTCACACAATCCAAAAGTGTCCAGTGTCCAAAAGTGTGTGCAGAGATTCAAAATCTCCCTTATCCTCTAGTCACTTTGGTCACAGCTGTGCCATCGAGCCTGTCACATAGCGCTCAGATATTCATTGGGCCTCACACAATCCAAAAGTGTCCAGTGTCCAAAAGTGTGTGCAGAGATTCAAAATCTCTCTTATCCTCTAGTCACTTTGGTCACAGCTGTGCCATCGAGCCTGTCACATAGCGCTCAGATATTCATTGGGCCTCACACAATCCAAAAGTGTCCAGTGTCCAAAAGTGTGTGCAGAGATTCAAAATCTCCCTTATCCTCTAGTCACTTTGGTCACAGCTGTGCCATCGAGCCTGTCACATAGCGCTCAGATATTCATTGGGCCTCACACAATCCAAAAGTGTCCAGTGTCCACATGTGTCTGCAGAAATTCAAAATCTCCCTTATCCTCTAGTCACTTTGGTCACAGCTGTGCCATCGAGCCTGTCACATAGCGCTCAGATATTCATTGGGCCTCACACAATCCAAAAGTGTCCAGTGTCCAAAAGTGTGTGCAGAGATTCAAAATCTCCCTTATCCTCTAGTCACTTTGGTCACAGCTGTGCCATCGAGCCTGTTACATAGCGCTCAGATATTCATTGGGCCTCACACAATCCAAAAGTGTCCAGTGTCCAAAAGTGTGTGCAGAGATTCAAAATCTCCCTTATCCTCTAGTCACTTTGGTCACAGCTGTGCCATCGAGCCTGTCACATAGCGCTCAGATATTCATTGGGCCTCACACAATCCAAAAGTGTCCAGTGTCCAAAAGTGTGTGCAGAGATTCAAAATCTCCCTTATCCTCTAGTCACTTTGGTCACAGCTGTGCCATCGAGCCTGTCACATAGCGCTCAGATATTCATTGGGCCTCACACAATCCAAAAGTGTCCAGTGTCCAAAAGTGTGTGCAGAGATTCAAAATCTCCCTTATCCTCTAGTCACTTTGGTCACAGCTGTGCCATCGAGCCTGTCACATAGCGCTCAGATATTCATTGGGCCTCACACAATCCAAAAGTGTCCAGTGTCCAAAAGTGTGTGCAGAGATTCAAAATCTCCCTTATCCTCTAGTCACTTTGGTCACAGCTGTGCCATCGAGCCTGTCACATAGCGCTCAGATATTCATTGGGCCTCACACAATCCAAAAGTGTCCAGTGTCCAAAAGTGTGTGCAGAGATTCAAAATCTCCCTTATCCTCTAGTCACTTTGGTCACAGCTGTGCCATCGAGCCTGTCACATAGCGCTCAGATATTCATTGGGCCTCACACAATCCAAAAGTGTCCAGTGTCCAAAAGTGTGTGCAGAGATTCAAAATCTCCCTTATCCTCTAGTCACTTTGGTCACAGCTGTGCCATCGAGCCTGTCACATAGCGCTCAGATATTCATTGGGCCTCACACAATCCAAAAGTGTCCAGTGTCCAAAAGTGTGTGCAGAGATTCAAAATCTCCCTTATCCTCTAGTCACTTTGGTCACAGCTGTGCCATCGAGCCTGTCACATAGCGCTCAGATATTCATTGGGCCTCACACAATCCAAAAGTGTCCAGTGTCCAAAAGAGTGTGCAGAGATTCAAAATCTCTCTTATCCTCTAGCCACTTTGGTCACAGCTGTGCCATCGAGCCTGTCACATAGCGCTCAGATATTCATTGGGCCTCACACAATCCAAAAGTGTCCAGTGTCCAAAAGTGTGTGCAGAGATTCAAAATCTCCCTTATCCTCTAGTCACTTTGGTCACAGCTGTGCCATCGAGCCTGTCACATAGCGCTCAGATATTCATTGGGCCTCACACAATCCAAAAGTGTCCAGTGTCCAAAAGTGTGTGCAGAGATTCAAAATCTCCCTTATCCTCTAGTCACTTTGGTCACAGCTGTGCCATCGAGCCTGTCACATAGCGCTCAGATATTCATTGGGCCTCACACAATCCAAAAGTGTCCAGTGTCCAAAAGTGTGTGCAGAGATTCAAAATCTCCCTTATCCTTTAGTCACTTTGGTCACAGCTGTGCCATCGAGCCTGTCATATAGCGCTCAGATATTCATTGGGCCTCACACAATCCAAAAGTGTCCAGTGTCCAAAAGTGTGTGCAGAGATTCAAAATCTCCCTTATCCTCTAGTCACTTTGGTCACAGCTGTGCCATCGAGCCTGTCACATAGCGCTCAGATATTCATTGGGCCTCACACAATCCAAAAGTGTCCAGTGTCCAAAAGTGTGTGCAGAGATTCAAAATCTCCCTTATCCTCTAGTCACTTTGGTCACAGCTGTGCCATCGAGCCTGTCACATAGCGCTCAGATATTCATTGGGCCTCACACAATCCAAAAGTGTCCAGTGTCCACAAGTGTCTGCAGAAATTCAAAATCTCCCTTATCCTCTAGTCACTTTGGTCACAGCTGTGCCATCGAGCCTGTCACATAGCGCTCAGATATTCATTGGGCCTCACACAATCCAAAAGTGTCCAGTGTCCAAAAGTGTGTGCAGAGATTCAAAATCTCCCTTATCCTCTAGTCACTTTGGTCACAGCTGTGCCATCGAGACTGTCACATAGCGCTCAGATATTCTTTGGGCCTCACACAATCCAAAAGTGTCCAGTGTCCAAAAGTGTGTGCAGAGATTCAAAATCTCCCTTATCCTCTAGTCACTTTGGTCACAGCTGTGCCATCGAGCCTGTCACATAGCGCTCAGATATTCATTGGGCCTCACACAATCCAAAAGTGTCCAGTGTCCAAAAGTGTGTGCAGAGATTGAAAATCTCCCTTATCCTCTAGTCACTTTGTTCACAGCTGTGCCATCGAGCCTGTCACATAGCGCTCAGATATTCTTTGGGCCTCACACAATCCAAAAGAGTCCAGTGTCCAAAAGTGTGTGCAGAGATTCAAAATCTCCCTTATCCTCTAGTCACTTTGGTCACAGCTGTGCCATCGAGCCTGTCACATAGCTCTCAGATATTCATTGGGCCTCACACAATCCAAAAGTGTCCAGTGTCCAAAAGTGTGTGCAGAGATTCAAAATCTCCCTTATCCTCTAGTCACTTTGATCACAGCTGAGCCATCGAGCCTGTCACATAGCGCTCAGATATTCATTGGGCCTCACACAGTCCAAAAGTGTCCAGTGTCCACAAGTGTCTGCAGAAATTCAAAATCTCCCTTATCCTCTAGTCACTTTGGTCACAGCTGTGCCATCGAGCCTGTCACATAGCGCTCAGATATTCATTGGGCCTCACACAGTCCAAAAGTGTCCAGTGTCCACAAGTGTCTGCAGAAATTCAAAATCTCCCTTATCCTCTAGTCACTTTGGTCACAGCTGTGCCATCGAGCCTGTCACAAAGCGCTCAGATATTCATTGGGCCTCACACAGTCCAAAAGTGTCCAGTGTCCAAAAGTGTGTGCAGAGATTGAAAATCTCCCTTATCCTCTAGTCACTTTGGTCACAGCTGTGCCATCGAGCCTGTCACATAGCGCTCAGATATTCATTGGGCCTCACACAATCCAAAAGTGTCCAGTGTCCAAAAGTGTGTGCAGAGATTGAAAATCTCCCTTATCCTCTAGTCACTTTGTTCACAGCTGTGCCATCGAGCCTGTCACATAGCGCTCAGATATTCATTGGGCCTCACACAATCCAAAAGTGTCCAGTGTCCAAAAGTGTGTGCAGAGATTCAAAATCTCCCTTATCCTCTAGTCACTTTGGTCACAGCTGTGCCATCGAGCCTGTCACATAGCGCTCAGATATTCATTGGGCCTCACACAATCCAAAAGTGTCCAGTGTCCAAAAGTGTGTGCAGAGATTCAAAATCTCCCTTATCCTCTAGTCACTTTGGTCACAGCTGTGCCATCGAGCCTGTCACATAGCGCTCAGATATTCATTGGGCCTCACACAATCCAAAAGTGTCCAGTGTCCAAAAGTGTGTGCAGAGATTCAAAATCTCCCTTATCCTCTAGTCACTTTGGTCACAGCTGTGCCATCGAGCCTGTCACATAGTGCTCAGATATTCATTGGGCCTCACACAATATAAAAGTGTCCAGTGTCCAAAAGTGTGTGCAGAGATTCAAAATCTCCCTTATCCTCTAGTCACTTTGGTCACAGCTGTGCCATCGAGCCTGTCACATAGCGCTCAGATATTCATTGGGCCTCACACAATCCAAAAGTGTCCAGTGTCCACAAGTGTCTGCAGAAATTCAAAATCTCCCTTATCCTCTAGTCACTTTGGTCACAGCTGTGCCATCGAGCCTGTCACATAGCGCTCAGATATTCATTGGGCCTCACACAATCCAAAAGTGTCCAGTGTCCAAAAGTGTGTGCAGAGATTCAAAATCTCCCTTATCCTCTAGTCACTTTGGTCACAGCTGTGCCATCGAGCCTGTCACATAGCGCTCAGATATTCATTGGGCCTCACACAATCCAAAAGTGTCCAGTGTCCAAAAGTGTGTGCAGAGATTCAAAATCTCCCTTATCCTCTAGTCACTGTGGTCACAGCTGTGCCATCGAGCCTGTCACATAGCGCTCAGATATTCATTGGGCCTCACACAATCCAAAAGTGTCCAGTGTCCAAAAGTGTGTGCAGAGATTCAAAATATCCCTTATCCTCTAGTCACTTTGGTCACAGCTGTGCCATCGAGCCTGTCACATAGCGCTCAGATATACATTGGGCCTCACACAATCCAAAAGTGTCCAGTGTCCAAAAGTGTGTGCAGAGATTCAAAATCTCCCTTATCCTTTAGTCACTTTTGTCACAGCTGTGCCATCGAGCCTGTCACATAGCGCTCAGATATTCATTGGGTCTCACACAATCCAAAAGTGTCCAGTGTCCAAAAGTGTGTGCAGAGATTCAAAATCTCCCTTATCCTCTAGTCACTTTGGTCACAGCTGTGCCATCGAGCCTGTCACATAGCGCTCAGATATTCATTGGGCCTCACACAATCCAAAAGTGTCCAGTGTCCAAAAGTGTGTGCAGAGATTCAAAATCTCTCTTATCCTCTAGTCACTTTGGTCACAGCTGTGCCATCGAGCCTGTCACATAGCGCTCAGATATTCATTGGGCCTCACACAATCCAAAAGTGTCCAGTGTCCAAAAGTGTGTGCAGAGATTCAAAATCTCCCTTATCCTCTAGTCACTTTGGTCACAGCTGTGCCATCGAGCCTGTCACATAGCGCTCAGATATTCATTGGGCCTCACACAATCCAAAAGTGTCCAGTGTCCAAAAGTGTGTGCAGAGATTCAAAATCTCTCTTATCCTCTAGTCACTTTGGTCACAGCTGTGCCATCGAGCCTGTCACATAGCGCTAAGATATTCATTGGGCCTCACACAATCCAAAAGTGTCCAGTGTCCAAAAGTGTGTGCAGAGATTCAAAATCTCCCTTATCCTCTAGTCACTTTGTTCACAGCTGTGCCATCGAGCCTGTCACATAGCGCTCAGATATTCTTTGGGCCTCACACAATCCAAAAGAGTCCAGTGTCCAAAAGTGTGTGCAGAGATTCAAAATCTCCCTTATCCTCTAGTCACTTTGGTCACAGCTGTGCCATCGAGCCTGTCACATAGCGCTCAGATATTCATTGGGCCTCACACAATCCAAAAGTGTCCAGTGTCCAAAAGTGTGTGCAGAGATTCAAAATCTCCCTTATCCTCTAGTCACTTTGGTCACAGCTGTGCCATCGAGCCTGTCACATAGCGCTCAGATATTCATTGGGCCTCACACAATCCAAAAGTGTCCAGTGTCCAAAAGTGTGTGCAGAGATTCAAAATCTCCCTTATCCTCTAGTCACTTTGGTCACAGCTGTGCCATCGAGCCTGTCACATAGTGCTCAGATATTCATTGGGCCTCACACAATATAAAAGTGTCCAGTGTCCAAAAGTGTGTGCAGAGATTCAAAATCTCCCTTATCCTCTAGTCACTTTGGTCACAGCTGTGCCATCGAGCCTGTCACATAGCGCTCAGATATTCATTGGGCCTCACACAATCCAAAAGTGTCCAGTGTCCACAAGTGTCTGCAGAAATTCAAAATCTCCCTTATCCTCTAGTCACTTTGGTCACAGCTGTGCCATCGAGCCTGTCACATAGCGCTCAGATATTCATTGGGCCTCACACAATCCAAAAGTGTCCAGTGTCCAAAAGTGTGTGCAGAGATTCAAAATCTCCCTTATCCTCTAGTCACTTTGGTCACAGCTGTGCCATCGAGCCTGTCACATAGCGCTCAGATATTCATTGGGCCTCACACAATCCAAAAGTGTCCAGTGTCCAAAAGTGTGTGCAGAGATTCAAAATCTCCCTTATCCTCTAGTCACTGTGGTCACAGCTGTGCCATCGAGCCTGTCACATAGCGCTCAGATATTCATTGGGCCTCACACAATCCAAAAGTGTCCAGTGTCCAAAAGTGTGTGCAGAGATTCAAAATATCCCTTATCCTCTAGTCACTTTGGTCACAGCTGTGCCATCGAGCCTGTCACATAGCGCTCAGATATACATTGGGCCTCACACAATCCAAAAGTGTCCAGTGTCCAAAAGTGTGTGCAGAGATTCAAAATCTCCCTTATCCTTTAGTCACTTTTGTCACAGCTGTGCCATCGAGCCTGTCACATAGCGCTCAGATATTCATTGGGCCTCACACAATCCAAAAGTGTCCAGTGTCCAAAAGTGTGTGCAGAGATTCAAAATCTCCCTTATCCTCTAGTCACTTTGGTCACAGCTGTGCCATCGAGCCTGTCACATAGCGCTCAGATATTCATTGGGCCTCACACAATCCAAAAGTGTCCAGTGTCCAAAAGTGTGTGCAGAGATTCAAAATCTCTCTTATCCTCTAGTCACTTTGGTCACAGCTGTGCCATCGAGCCTGTCACATAGCGCTCAGATATTCATTGGGCCTCACACAATCCAAAAGTGTCCAGTGTCCAAAAGTGTGTGCAGAGATTCAAAATCTCCCTTATCCTCTAGTCACTTTGGTCACAGCTGTGCCATCGAGCCTGTCACATAGCGCTCAGATATTCATTGGGCCTCACACAATCCAAAAGTGTCCAGTGTCCAAAAGTGTGTGCAGAGATTCAAAATCTCTCTTATCCTCTAGTCACTTTGGTCACAGCTGTGCCATCGAGCCTGTCACATAGCGCTAAGATATTCATTGGGCCTCACACAATCCAAAAGTGTCCAGTGTCCAAAAGTGTGTGCAGAGATTCAAAATCTCCCTTATCCTCTAGTCACTTTGTTCACAGCTGTGCCATCGAGCCTGTCACATAGCGCTCAGATATTCTTTGGGCCTCACACAATCCAAAAGAGTCCAGTGTCCAAAAGTGTGTGCAGAGATTCAAAATCTCCCTTATCCTCTAGTCACTTTGGTCACAGCTGTGCCATCGAGCCTGTCACATAGCGCTCAGATATTCATTGGGCCTCACACAATCCAAAAGTGTCCAGTGTCCAAAAGTGTGTGCAGAGATTCAAAATCTCCCTTATCCTCTAGTCACTTTGGTCACATCTGTGCCATCGAGCCTGTCACATAGCGCTCAGATATTCATTGGGCCTCACACAGTCCAAAAGTGTCCAGTGTCCACAAGTGTCTGCAGAAATTCAAAATCTCCCTTATCCTCTAGTCACTTTGGTCACAGCTGTGCCATCGAGCCTGTCACATAGCACTCAGATATTCATTGGGCCTCACACAATCCAAAAGTGTCCAGTGTCCAAAAGTGTGTGCAGAGATTCAAAATCTCCCTTATCCTCTAGTCACTTTGGTCACAGCTGTGCCATCGAGCCTGTCACATAGCGCTCAGATATTCTTTGGGCCTCACACAATCCAAAAGTGTCCAGTGTCCAAAAGTGTGTGCAGAGATTCAAAATCTCCCTTATCCTCTAGTCACTTTGGTCACAGCTGTGCCATCGAGCCTGTCACATAGCGCTCAGATATTCATTGGGCCTCACACAATCCAAAAGTGTCCAGTGTCCAAAAGTGTGTGCACAGATTCAAAATCTCCCTTATCCTTTAGTCACTTTGGTCACAGCTGTGCCATCGAGCCTGTCATATAGCGCTCAGATATTCATTGGGCCTCACACAATCCAAAAGTGTCCAGTGTCCAAAAGTGTGTGCAGAGATTCAAAATCTCCCTTATCCTCTAGTCACTTTGGTCACAGCTGTGCCATCGAGCCTGTCACATAGCGCTCAGATATTCATTGGGCCTCACACAATCCAAAAGTGTCCAGTGTCCAAAAGTGTGTGCAGAGATTCAAAATCTCCCTTATCCTCTAGTCACTTTGGTCACAGCTGTGCCATCGAGCCTGTCACATAGCGCTCAGATATTCATTGGGCCTCACACAATCCAAAAGTGTCCAGTGTCCAAAAGTGTGTGCAGAGATTCAAAATCTCCCTTATCCTCTAGTCACCTTGGTCACAGGTGTGCCATCGAGCCTGTCACATAGCGCTCAGATATTCATTGGGCCTCACACAATCCAAAAGTGTCCAGTGTCCAAAAGTGTGTGCAGAGATTCAAAATCTCCCTTATCCTCTAGTCACTTTGGTCACAGCTGTGCCATCGAGCCTGTCACATAGCGCTCAGATATTCATTGGGCCTCACACAATCCAAAAGTGTCCAGTGTCCACAAGTGTCTGCAGAAATTCAAAATCTCCCTTATCCTCTAGTCACTTTGGTCACAGCTGTGCCATCGAGGCTGTCACATAGCGCTCAGATATTCATTGGGCCTCACACAATCCAAAAGTGTCCAGTTTCCAAAAGTGTGTGCAGAGATTCAAAATCTCCCTTATCCTCTAGTCACTTTGGTCACAGCTGTGCCATCGAGCCTGTCACATAGCGCTCAGATATTCTTTGGGCCTCACACAATCCAAAAGTGTCCAGTGTCCAAAAGTGTGTGCAGAGATTCAAAATCTCCCTTATCCTCTAGTCACTTTGGTCACAGCTGTGCCATCGAGCCTGTCACATAGCGTTCAGATATTCATTGGGCCTCACACAATCCAAAAGTGTCCAGTGTCCAAAAGTGTGTGCAGAGATTGAAAATCTCCCTTATCCTCTAGTCACTTTGTTCACAGCTGTGCCATCGAGCCTGTCACATAGCGCTCAGATATTCTTTGGGCCTCACACAATCCAAAAGAGTCCAGTGTCCAAAAGTGTGTGCAGAGATTCAAAATCTCCCTTATCCTCTAGTCACTTTTGTCACAGCTGTGCCATCGAGCCTGTCACATAGCTCTCAGATATTCATTGGGCCTCACACAATCCAAAAGTGTCCAGTGTCCAAAAGTGTGTGCAGAGATTCAAAATCTCCCTTATCCTCTAGTCACTTTGGTCACAGCTGAGCCATCGAGCCTGTCACATAGCGCTCAGATATTCATTGGGCCTCACACAGTCCAAAAGTGTCCAGTGTCCACAAGTGTCTACAGAAATTCAAAATCTCCCTTATCCTCTAGTCACTTTGGTCACAGCTGTGCCATCGAGCCTGTCACATAGCGCTCAGATATTCATTGGGCCTCACACAATCCAAAAGTGTCCAGTGTCCAAAAGTGTGTGCAGAGATTCAAAATCTCCCTTATCCTCTAGTCACTTTGGTCACAGCTGTGCCATCGAGCCTGTCACATAGCGCTCAGATATTCTTTGGGCCTCACACAATCCAAAAGTGTCCAGTGTCCAAAAGTGTGTGCAGAGATTCAAAATCTCCCTTATCCTCTAGTCACTTTGGTCACAGCTGTGCCATCGAGCCTGTCACATAGCGCTCAGATATTCATTGGGCCTCACACAATCCAAAAGTGTCCAGTGTCCAAAAGTGTGTGCACAGATTCAAAATCTCCCTTATCCTTTAGTCACTTTGGTCACAGCTGTGCCATCGAGCCTGTCATATAGCGCTCAGATATTCATTGGGCCTCACACAATCCAAAAGTGTCCAGTGTCCAAAAGTGTGTGCAGAGATTCAAAATCTCCCTTATCCTCTAGTCACTTTGGTCACAGCTGTGCCATCGAGCCTGTCACATAGCGCTCAGATATTCATTGGGCCTCACACAATCCAAAAGTGTCCAGTGTCCAAAAGTGTGTGCAGAGATTCAAAATCTCCCTTATCCTCTAGTCACTTTGGTCACAGCTGTGCCATCGAGCCTGTCACATAGCGCTCAGATATTCATTGGGCCTCACACAATCCAAAAGTGTCCAGTGTCCAAAAGTGTGTGCAGAGATTCAAAATCTCCCTTATCCTCTAGTCACCTTGGTCACAGGTGTGCCATCGAGCCTGTCACATAGCGCTCAGATATTCATTGGGCCTCACACAATCCAAAAGTGTCCAGTGTCCAAAAGTGTGTGCAGAGATTCAAAATCTCCCTTATCCTCTAGTCACTTTGGTCACAGCTGTGCCATCGAGCCTGTCACATAGCGCTCAGATATTCATTGGGCCTCACACAATCCAAAAGTGTCCAGTGTCCACAAGTGTCTGCAGAAATTCAAAATCTCCCTTATCCTCTAGTCACTTAGGTCACAGCTGTGCCATCGAGGCTGTCACATAGCGCTCAGATATTCATTGGGCCTCACACAATCCAAAAGTGTCCAGTTTCCAAAAGTGTGTGCAGAGATTCAAAATCTCCCTTATCCTCTAGTCACTTTGGTCACAGCTGTGCCATCGAGCCTGTCACATAGCGCTCAGATATTCTTTGGGCCTCACACAATCCAAAAGTGTCCAGTGTCCAAAAGTGTGTGCAGAGATTCAAAATCTCCCTTATCCTCTAGTCACTTTGGTCACAGCTGTGCCATCGAGCCTGTCACATAGCGTTCAGATATTCATTGGGCCTCACACAATCCAAAAGTGTCCAGTGTCCAAAAGTGTGTGCAGAGATTGAAAATCTCCCTTATCCTCTAGTCACTTTGTTCACAGCTGTGCCATCGAGCCTGTCACATAGCGCTCAGATATTCTTTGGGCCTCACACAATCCAAAAGAGTCCAGTGTCCAAAAGTGTGTGCAGAGATTCAAAATCTCCCTTATCCTCTAGTCACTTTGGTCACAGCTGTGCCATCGAGCCTGTCACATAGCTCTCAGATATTCATTGGGCCTCACACAATCCAAAAGTGTCCAGTGTCCAAAAGTGTGTGCAGAGATTCAAAATCTCCCTTATCCTCTAGTCACTTTGGTCACAGCTGAGCCATCGAGCCTGTCACATAGCGCTCAGATATTCATTGGGCCTCACACAGTCCAAAAGTGTCCAGTGTCCACAAGTGTCTACAGAAATTCAAAATCTCCCTTATCCTCTAGTCACTTTGGTCACAGCTGTGCCATCGAGCCTGTCACATAGCGCTCAGATATTCATTGGGCCTCACACAATCCAAAAGTGTCCAGTGTCCAAAAGTGTGTGCAGAGATTCAAAATCTCCCTTATCCTCTAGTCACTTTGGTCACAGCTGTGCCATCGAGCCTGTCACATAGCGCTCAGATATTCATTGGGCCTCACACAATCCAAAAGTGTCCAGTGTCCAAAAGTGTGTGCACAGATTCAAAATCTCCCTTATCCTCTAGTCACTTTGGTCACAGCTGTGCCATCGAGCCTGTCACATAGCGCTCAGATATTCATTGGGCCTCACACAATCCAAAAGTGTCCAGTGTCCAAAAGTGTGTGCAGAGATTCAAAATCTCCCTTATGCTTTAGTCACTTTGGTCACAGCTGTGCCATCGAGCCTGTCACATAGCGCTCAGATATTCATTGGGCCTCACACAATCCAAAAGTGTCCAGTGTCCAAAAGTGTGTGCAGAGATTCCAAATCTCCCTTATCCTCTAGTCACTTTGGTCACAGCTGTGCCATCAAGCCTGTCACATAGCGCTCAGATATTCATTGGGCCTCACACAATCCAAAAGTGTCCAGTGTCCAAAAGTGTGTGCAGAGATTCAAAATCTCCCTTATCCTCTAGTCACTTTGGTCACAGCTGTGCCATCGAGCCTGTCACATAGCGCTCAGATATTCATTGGGCCTCACACAATCCAAAAGTGTCCAGTGTCCAAAAGTGTGTGCAGAGATTCAAAATCTCCCTTATCCTCTAGTCACTTTGGTCACAGCTGTGCCATCGAGCCTGTCACATAGTGCTCAGATATTCATTGGGCCTCACACAATCCAAAAGTGTCCAGTGTCCAAAAGTGTGTGCAGAGATTCAAAATCTCCCTTATCCTCTAGTCACTTTGGTCACAGCTGTGCCATCGAGCCTGTCACATAGCGCTCAGATATTCATTGGGCCTCACACAATCTAAAAGTGTCCAGTGTCCACAAGTGTCTGCAGAAATTCAAAATCTCCCTTATCCTCTAGTCACTTTGGTCACAGCTGTGCCATCGAGCCTGTCACATAGCGCTCAGATATTCATTGGGCCTCACACAATCCAAAAGTGTCCAGTGTCCAAAAGTGTGTGCAGAGATTCAAAATCTCCCTTATCCTCTAGTCACTTTGGTCACAGCTGTGCCATCGAGCCTGTCACATAGTGCTCAGATATTCATTGGGCCTCACACATTCCAAAAGTGTCCAGTGTCCAAAAGTGTGTGCAGAGATTCAAAATCTCCCTTATCCTCTAGTCACTTTGGTCACAGCTGTGCCATCGAGCCTGTCACATAGCGCTCAGATATTCATTGGGCCTCACACAATCCAAAAGTGTCCAGTGTCCACAAGTGTCTGCAGAAATTCAAAATCTCCCTTATCCTCTAGTCACTTTGGTCACAGCTGTGCCATCGAGCCTGTCACATAGCGCTCAGATATTCATTGGGCCTCACACAATCCAAAAGTGTCCAGTGTCCAAAAGTGTGTGCAGAGATTCAAAATCTCCCTTATCCTCTAGTCATTTTGGTCACAGCTGTGCCATCGAGCCTGTCACATAGCGCTCAGATATTCATTGGGCCTCACACAATCCAAAAGTGTCCAGTGTCCAAAAGTGTGTGCAGAGATTCAAAATCTCCCTTATCCTCTAGTCACTTTGGTCACAGCTGTGCCATCGAGCCTGTCACATAGCGCTCAGATATTCATTGGACCTCACACAATCCAAAAGTGTCCAGTTTCCAAAAGTGTGTGCAGAGATTCAAAATCTCCCTTATCCTCTAGTCACTTTGGTCACAGCTGTGCCATCGAGCCTGTCACATAGCGCTCAGATATTCTTTGGGCCTCACACAATCCAAAAGTGTCCAGTGTCCAAAAGTGTGTGCAGAGATTCAAAATCTCCCTTATCCTCTAGTCACTTTGGTCACAGCTGTGCCATCGAGCCTGTCACATAGCGCTCAGATATTCATTGGGCCTCACACAATCCAAAAGTGTCCAGTGTCCAAAAGTGTGTGCAGAGATTGAAAATCTCCCTTATCCTCTAGTCACTTTGTTCACAGCTGTGCCATCGAGCCTGTCACATAGCGCTCAGATATTCTTTGGGCCTCACACAATCCAAAAGAGTCCAGTGTCCAAAAGTGTGTGCAGAGATTCAAAATCTCCCTTATCCTCTAGTCACTTTGGTCACAGCTGTGCCATCGAGCCTGTCACATAGCTCTCAGATATTCATTGGGCCTCACACAATCCAAAAGTGTCCAGTGTCCAAAAGTGTGTGCAGAGATTCAAAATCTCCCTTATCCTCTAGTCACTTTGGTCACAGCTGAGCCATCGAGCCTGTCACATAGCGCTCAGATATTCATTGGGCCTCACACAGTCCAAAAGTGTCCAGTGTCCACAAGTGTCTGCAGAAATTCAAAATCTCCCTTATCCTCTAGTCACTTTGGTCACAGCTGTGCCATCGAGCCTGTCACATAGCGCTCAGATATTCATTGGGCCTCACACAATCCAAAAGTGTCCAGTGTCCAAAAGTGTGTGCAGAGATTCAAAATCTCCCTTATCCTCTAGTCACTTTGGTCACAGCTGTGCCATCGAGCCTGTCACATAGCGCTCAGATATTCATTGGGCCTCACACAATCCAAAAGTGTCCAGTGTCCAAAAGTGTGTGCACAGATTCAAAATCTCCCTTATCCTCTAGTCACTTTGGTCACAGCTGTGCCATCGAGCCTGTCACATAGCGCTCAGATATTCATTGGGCCTCACACAATCCAAAAGTGTCCAGTGTCCAAAAGTGTGTGCAGAGATTCAAAATCTCCCTTATGCTTTAGTCACTTTGGTCACAGCTGTGCCATCGAGCCTGTCACATAGCGCTCAGATATTCATTGGGCCTCACACAATCCAAAAGTGTCCAGTGTCCAAAAGTGTGTGCAGAGATTCCAAATCTCCCTTATCCTCTAGTCACTTTGGTCACAGCTGTGCCATCAAGCCTGTCACATAGCGCTCAGATATTCATTGGGCCTCACACAATCCAAAAGTGTCCAGTGTCCAAAAGTGTGTGCAGAGATTCAAAATCTCCCTTATCCTCTAGTCACTTTGGTCACAGCTGTGCCATCGAGCCTGTCACATAGCGCTCAGATATTCATTGGGCCTCACACAATACAAAAGTGTCCAGTGTCCAAAAGTGTGTGCAGAGATTCAAAATCTCCCTTATCCTCTAGTCACTTTGGTCACAGCTGTGCCATCGAGCCTGTCACATAGTGCTCAGATATTCATTGGGCCTCACACAATCCAAAAGTGTCCAGTGTCCAAAAGTGTGTGCAGAGATTCAAAATCTCCCTTATCCTCTAGTCACTTTGGTCACAGCTGTGCCATCGAGCCTGTCACATAGCGCTCAGATATTCATTGGGCCTCACACAATCCAAAAGTGTCCAGTGTCCACAAGTGTCTGCAGAAATTCAAAATCTCCCTTATCCTCTAGTCACTTTGGTCACAGCTGTGCCATCGAGCCTGTCACATAGCGCTCAGATATTCATTGGGCCTCACACAATCCAAAAGTGTCCAGTGTCCAAAAGTGTGTGCAGAGATTCAAAATCTCCCTTATCCTCTAGTCACTTTGGTCACAGCTGTGCCATCGAGCCTGTCACATAGCGCTCAGATATTCATTGGGCCTCACACAATCCAAAAGTGTCCAGTGTCCAAAAGTGTGTGCAGAGATTCAAAATCTCCCTTATCCTCTAGTCACTTTGGTCACAGCTGTGCCATCGAGCCTGTCACATAGCGCTCAGATATTCATTGGGCCTCACACAATCCAAAAGTGTCCAGTGTCCACAAGTGTCTGCAGAAATTCAAAATCTCCCTTATCCTCTAGTCACTTTGGTCACAGCTGTGCCATCGAGCCTGTCACATAGCGCTCAGATATTCATTGGGCCTCACACAATCCAAAAGTGTCCAGTGTCCAAAAGTGTGTGCAGAGATTCAAAATCTCCCTTATCCTCTAGTCATTTTGGTCACAGCTGTGCCATCGAGCCTGTCACATAGCGCTCAGATATTCATTGGGCCTCACACAATCCAAAAGTGTCCAGTGTCCAAAAGTGTGTGCAGAGATTCAAAATCTCCCTTATCCTCTAGTCACTTTGGTCACAGCTGTGCCATCGAGCCTGTCACATAGCGCTCAGATATTCATTGGACCTCACACAATCCAAAAGTGTCCAGTGTCCAAAAGTGTGTGCAGAGATTCAAAATCTCCCTTATCCTCTAGTCACTTTGGTCACAGCTGTGCCATCGAGCCTGTCACATAGCGCTCAGATATTCATTGGGCCTCACACAATCCAAAAGTGCCCAGTGTCCAAAAGTGTGTGCAGAGATTCAAAATCTCCCTTATCCTCTAGTCACTTTGGTCACAGCTGTGCCATCGAGCCTGTCACATAGCGCTCAGATATTCATTGGGCCTCACACAATCCAAAAGTGTCCAGTGTCCACAAGTGTCTGCAGAAATTCAAAATCTCCCCTGTCCTATAGACACCTTGTACCTTGTTTTACATTACTATATAGTTTGTTGGATTTTGTCTACATTTCTACCAAAAATGAGGAAGGCTGGTGGAAGAGGCCGTGGAATTGGGCGGGGGTTGGCAGCTGGTAATGATGGTGTTGGTGGTGGATCTGATGGTAGTGGCAAGAGCAAAATAGGACCGAATGCAGGAGGTGTTGAGCCTGCGTCATCCTCTGGCTACATAAGGCCTCGAACGCTTAGTTTTCTTGGAGTTGGCAAACCGCTTTTAAAGCCAGAGCATCAGGAAAAAGTTTTGTCTTACATTGCTGACTCAGCCTCCAGCTCTATCGCCTCTTCTTCAGTTGTAAAAAGTAAAAGCACTGAGTCATCATTGGAGGCTCATGTTCATGAACCACACCTTTCCTTGTGTCCTTCACCCCAACCAAGATTGAAGGATGACGCAGGCCATACTACTGATTACTCCATGGAGCTGTTTTCACATACCATGCCTGGATTATCAAGTGAAATGGTGAATTACCCAGGCCAAGATGAATCTGACATGGAGTGCACTGATGCATAGCCGCTGATGGATGATTCTGCTGGTACATTCACTCAGAGCACTACATTGTCCTCGCAGTGTACAGAGCCAGATTCTGACCCTGATGAGACTCAGGTGCCCCTTCCCGCACACTATACCACCATACACGGTGACACAGAGGAAGGTGCACATGACATAGAAGAGGAGGTAATGGATGACCCAGTTGTTGACCCAGATTGGCATCCATTGGGGGAAGAGGGTGCTGCTTCCAATAGCTCAGATGAAGAGCATCCACAGCAGACATCGACATCGCAACAGCTGTTATCTGGCAGGCCCGGAGCACTCCAAAGACAGGTTCCAAACATCAAAAGAGTTGCTGAACAGCTTGTCCAGAGGGTCAAAAGATTACAGCGTGCTAGGCCGCAAAATGTCTGCCAAAGTAGGAAGAGTGCAGTGTGGCACTTTTTTGAACAAAATCCTCATGATCAGGCCAAGGTTATCTGTAAGAAGTGCGCAAAGACCTTTAGCCGAGGGAAAAATCTGAAAAATTTGAATACCAGTTGCATGCTTAGACATTTAACCAGCATGCACTTGCAAGCGTGGACACAACACCAAACCTCAAGTGCCACATGTGCAACTGATACCAACGAAGGTAGTCAGAAACGCTACATTGTTTCCCCCACTGTAAGCCCACCGGTTAGCACAGCAGCAAATGTTGAGGTGTCGTTGCAAGGCCACAGCAGTCAGGGAATCCCACTGTTATATCAACGAAAGACTGATTCTAGGCCATCAGAAAGAACACCAACTCCATCACCATCATCAACCCTCTCTCAGTCCGCCCTGTCCACCGCTACTTCCACCATATGCAGCTCTCAAGTCCAGCTCACCCTCCCAGACACTATGAGTAGGTCAAGAAAGTACTCAGTCTCTCATCCGCGTACACTGGGTTTGAACGCCCACATTGCCAAACTAATCTCGTTTGAGATGATGCCCTTTCGGTTGGTGGAAAGCACAGCTTTCCGCGAACTCATGGCCTATGCAGTACCACGCTATGACCTACCCAGTCGCCACTTCTTCTCTCGCAAAGCCATCCCAGCTCTCCACCATCATGTGAAAGACCGCATTGTCCATGCACTCAAGCAGTCAGTGAGCGGAAAGGTGCACCTCACAACTGATGCATGGTCCAGTCGGCATGGCCAGGGCCGTTACGTGTCCATCACTGCGCACTGGGTTAATGTGGTGGATGCAGGGTCCACATGGGACAGCGGTGGTGGGACAGTGCTGCCTAGCCCACGGTATAGGAAACAGTTGGCTGTAGGCGTTCGACCCTCCTCCAACTCCTCCTCCTCCAGAAGCGAAAGCTCGTCCACAGAGCGCAGTCGTACGAGCACTCCATCTGCAGCTGCCACTGTTGCACATGATGTGTCCCCCTATCGAGCAGCTAGTGGAAAGCGTCAGCAGGCTGTGTTGCAGATGATGTGTTTGGGCAACAGACACACCGCCGAGGTGCTGGCCGAGTACTTGAAGCGACAAACTGAGTCATGGCTGGGCAGTGTACATCTTGAGGCAGGCAAGGTAGTTAGTGATAACGGCCGTAATTTTGTGGCAGCCATAGCCCTTTCAAAACTCAGCCATATACCTTGCTTGGCTCACACCTTGAACCTGGTGGTGCAGTGCTTCCTCAAAAATTATCCGGAGTTAACAGCCCTGCTCCAGAAGGTGCGAAGACTGCGCGCACATCCGCCGGTCGCCTGTACACTCCGTTCGTATGCAGAAGCTGCAGCGATTGCTCCACCTTCCCAACCACCGCCTCATTATCGACATTGCAACAAGGTGGAACTCCACCCTGCACATGGTGGAGCGGCTGTGCGAGCAGAGGCAGGCCATAATGCATTTGTGGGAGGATACACGGCAAGGCACTTTGAGAGCAGACATGGAGTTGACAGGTGTGCAGTGGTCGAAGCTGAAAGACCTCTGTAAAGTCT
The DNA here is from genome assembly GCF_039654945.1 of Dendrobates tinctorius. Classification (NCBI taxonomy): domain Eukaryota; kingdom Metazoa; phylum Chordata; class Amphibia; order Anura; family Dendrobatidae; genus Dendrobates; species Dendrobates tinctorius. Next base: position 20,881,805 of record NW_027361675.1, on the reverse strand, counting down.
TTCAGTGTTTTGAGGAATGCACACGGCTGGTAAGCGCAGACGACGCCATCCTAAGCATGAGCATCCCACTTATGCATCTGCTCATGCAAACTTTGACGCACCTTAAGGAGCAGGCGTCTGCAGCCAATGTTGATGAGGAGGAAGAGGAGGAGGGAATCCTTGATGACATTCAGCCATTGTCTGCTCAGGGACCTCTCCTGGACGAGGTGGAGGAAGAAGAGAAGGAGGAGGAGGATGATGGGGATGATTATTTAGGGGAGGAGGATGCATCTCGTGGGGCAAGTGAAAATGTTGGCGTGGCAAGGTCTGGTACAGGGTTTGTGCGTGACTGGAGGGATGTGGATTTGCCAGAAAGTGCTCCTCCAACCAGCACTCGCAGTGCATCATTGACACCGGGAAAATTGGCCCACATGTCAGATTATGCCTTGCAGATCCTAAAAAGGGACCCACGCATTGCCAAAATGATGAACGATGACGACTACTGGTTGGCCAGCATCCTGGATCCACGCTATAAAGGCAAATTACAAAACATCATGCCACAGGAGAACCTTGACCTAATATTGGCTAATAAACAAGCAACTCTGGTAAATCGGTTGATTGAGGCATTCCCAGCACACAGCAGCGGTGATGGTTCTCACACGAGCCGTACGGGCCAGGGGCAGCTTGGCAGAGGTGTTCGTGGTGCACACAGCAGAAGTGGCGTTGGAGACAGGGGTTTCATGACAATGTTGTGGACTGATTTTTCAAGTACCGCTCACACAACTGGTAATACTGCATCGATGGAAAGTGACAGGAGACAGCAGTTGTCAACTATGGTTACAAACTACTTTTCCTCCCATATCGATGTTCTCCCACACAGGTCATTCCCCTTTGACTATTGGGCCGCTAAACTGGACACCTGGCCTGAATTGGCACAATATGCCTTACAGGAGCTCGCTTGCCCAGCTGCAAGTGTGCTATCGGAAAGAGTCTTCAGTGCAGCTGGATCAATCCTGACAGAAAAAAGGACCCGTCTGTCAACCCAAAATGTGGATGATCTAACCTTCATTAAAATGAACCACGCATGGGTTTCCAAGGATTTTGTCCCACCTTCCTCTGATGACACATAGGGTGACAGAAAAATGGCTTGCTTTGGTCCACCTCTTCCTGGGACTTGACGTATTTCACCTTTTGCATCAGCTGAATGTCCAACATCAACATATGCCACTTTCTAAAACTCCCTAACTGTGCTGCCTCCCCCTCCCATGGCCGGGGTCACCACCTAGCGCACGACACCGTGCGAGTGCCGTTGCCCTGGACAGGTGGGTAGGCCGACTCTTGGGCGCGGGCACTGGCACAGGGTCCTTCATAGTGCAATCAAGTGTCTCTGATGGTGGTGGTGAACACCCGCCGTCAGACACACCGCCGTACTATGAGGGGCCCAGTGCCAGTACCGACGCCCATGAGTGGGCCCCCCTTGCTTGGGCAGGGCCCCAGCATTTGCAATCTTTACCTCTCCCTGCTCCTCCGCTGTGTAGTCTGGGCCGTCAAATCCATACTGTGCCTGACACCGTCTGAGCCTGCCTCCTGATGTATAGACATATATTTTGAATGTGTACGCTATCCATACATGTTATCCGGGGATACGGCACCCTTTCTAACCTTTGTGCAATCACGTGCAATCCATACTGGGCCTAACACCGTCTGAGCCTGCCTCCTGAGACATATATTTTGAATGTGTACGCTATCCATACATGTTATCCGGGGATACGGTACCCTTTCTAACCTTTGTGCAATCACGTGCAATCCATACTGGGCCTAACACCGTCTGAGCCTGCCTCCTGAGACATATATTTTGAATGTGTACGCTATCCATACATGTTATCCGGGGATACGGTACCCTTTCTAACCTTTGTGCAATCATGTGCAATCCATACTGGGCCTAACACCGTCTGAGCCTGCCTCCTGAGACATATATTTTGAATGTGTACGCTATCCATACATGTTATCCAGGGATGCGGTACCCTTTCTAACCTTTGTGCAATCACGTGCAATCCATACTGGGCCTAACACCGTCTGAGCCTGCCTCCTGAGACATATATTTTGAATGTGTACGCTATCCATACATGTTATCTGGGGATACGGTACCCTTTCTAACCTTTGTGCAATCACGTGCAATCCATACTGGGCCTAACACCGTCTGAGCCTGCCTCCTGAGACATATATTTTGAATGTGTACGCTATCCATACATGTTATCCGGGGATACGGTACCCTAACTAACGTTTGTGCAATCACGTGCAATCCATACTGGGCCTAACACCGTCTGAGCCTGCCTCCTGAGACATATATTTTGAATGTGTACGCTATCCATACATGTTATCCGGGGATACGGTACCCTTTCTAACCTTTGTGCAATCACGTGCAATCCATACTGGGCCTAACACCGTCTGAGCCTGCCTCCTGAGACATATATTTTGAATGTGTACGCTATCCATACATGTTATCCGGGGAAACGGTACCCTTTCTAACCTTTGTGCAATCACGTGCAATCCATACTGGGCCTAACACCGTCTGAGCCTGCCTCCTGAGACATATATTTTGAATGTGTACGCTATCCATACATGTTATCCGGGGACACGGTACCCTTTCTAACCTTTGTGCAATCACGTGCAATCCATACTGGGCCTAACACCGTCTGAGCCTGCCTCCTGAGACATATATTTTGAATGTGTACGCTATTCATACATGTTATCCGGGGATACGGTACCCTTTCTAACCTTTGTGCAATCACGTGCAATCCATACTGGGCCTAACACCGTCTGAGCCTGCCTCCTGAGACATATATTTTGAATGTGTACGCTATCCATACATGTTATCCGGGGATACGGTACCCTTTCTAACCTTTGTGCAATCACGTGCAATCCATACTGGGCCTAACACCGTCTGAGCCTGCCTCCTGAGACATATATTTTGAATGTGTACGCTATCCATACATGTTATCCGGGGATACGGTACCCTTTCTAACCTTTGTGCAATCACGTGCAATCCATACTGGGCCTAACACCGTCTGAGCCTGCCTCCTGAGACATATATTTTGAATGTGTACGCTATCCATACATGTTATCTGGGGATCCGGTACCCTTTCTAACCTTTGTGCAATCACATGCAATCCATACTGGGCCTAACATCGTCTGAGCCTGCCTCCTGAGACATATATTTTTAATGTGTATGCTATCCATACATGTTATCCGGGGATACGGTACCCTTTCTAACCTTTGTGCAATCACGTGCAATCCATACTGGGCCTAACACCGTCTGAGCCTGCCTCCTGAGACATATATTTTGAATGTGTACGCTATCCATACATGTTATCCGGGGATACGGTACCCTTTCTAACCTTTGTGCAATCACGTGCAATCCATACTGGGCCTAACACCGTCTGAGCCTGCCTCCTGAGACATATATTTTGAATGTGTACGCTATCCATACATGTTATCCGGGGATACGGTACCCTTTCTAACCTTTGTGCAATCACGTGCAATCCATACTGGGCCTAACACCGTCTGAGCCTGCCTCCTGAGACATATATTTTGAATGTGTACGCTATCCATACATGTTATCTGGGGATACGGTACCCTTTCTAACCTTTGCGCAATCACGTGCAATCCATACTGGGCCTAACACCGTCTGAGCCTGCCTCCTGAGACATATATTTTGAATGTGTACGCTATCCATACATGTTATCCGGGGATACGGTACCCTTTCTAACCTTTGTGCAATCACGTGCAATCCATACTGGGCCTAACACCGTCTGAGCCTGCCTCCTGAGACATATATTTTGAATGTGTATGCTATCCATACATGTTATCCGGGGAAACGGTACCCTTTCTAACCTTTGTGCAGTCACGTGCAATCCATACTGGGCCTAACACCGTCTGAGCCTGCCTCCTGAGACATATATTTTGAATGTGTACGCTATCCATACATGTTATCCGGGGATACGGTACCCTTTCTAACCTTTGTGCAATCACGTGCAATCCATACTGGGCCTAACACCGTCTGAGCCTGCCTCCTGAGACATATATTTTGAATGTGTACGCTATCCATACATGTTATCTGGGGATACGGTACCCTTTCTAACCTTTGCGCAATCACGTGCAATCCATACTGGGCCTAACACCGTCTGAGCCTGCCTCCTGAGACATATATTTTGAATGTGTACGCTATCCATACATGTTATCCGGGGATACGGTACCCTTTCTAACCTTTGTGCAATCACGTGCAATCCATACTGGGCCTAACACCGTCTGAGCCTGCCTCCTGAGACATATATTTTGAATGTGTACGCTATCCATACATGTTATCCGGGGAAACGGTACCCTTTCTAACCTTTGTGCAATCACGTGCAATCCATACTGGGCCTAACACCGTCTGAGCCTGCCTCCTGATGTATAGACATATATTTTGAATGTGTACGCTATCCATACATGTTATCCGGGGATACGGTACCCTTTCTAACCTTTGTGCAATCACGTGCAATCCATACTGGGCCTAACACCGTCTGAGCCTGCCTCCTGAGACATATATTTTGAATGTGTACGCTATCCATACATGTTATCTGGGGATACGGTACCCTTTCTAACCTTTGCGCAATCACGTGCAATCCATACTGGGCCTAACACCGTCTGAGCCTGCCTCCTGAGACATATATTTTGAATGTGTACGCTATCCATACATGTTATCCGGGGATACGGTACCCTTTCTAACCTTTGTGCAATCACTTGCAATCCATACTGGGCCTAACACCGTCTGAGCCTGCCTCCTGAGACATATATTTTGAATGTGTACGCTATCCATACATGTTATCCGGGGAAACGGTACCCTTTCTAACCTTTGTGCAATCACGTGCAATCCATACTGGGCCTAACACCGTCTGAGCCTGCCTCCTGATGTATAGACATATATTTTGAATGTGTACGCTATCCATACATGTTATCTGGGGATACGGTACCCTTTCTCAACTTTGTGCAATCACGTGTAATCCATACTGGGCGTGAGAACGGCTGGCGAGCTGTTAAGCAAGCTACAGCACCTGTGGTTTGCACACGTAAGTTTTTCATTTTTTCAGGAATGACGGTTAGGCCTAATTCCGGAACTGCGGTTGACCTGCACTTACTGGGAAATCATTGTTCGCGGGTAATAATTGTAATCAGTGATCCCCATCACTAACGTTGTTCAGCGGGTTATCTGCACCTGTAAGCGACAAACGCTGGCCTTTTCAGTGTAGCGCACATGCAGCCACGGACATGTAAGGGCATGACACACCAGTTATTGGCCAATCTCATGTGCCAGAGCCTCACGTGTCCCTCTATTAAGCCGGACTCGGACCGCGGGGCATGACGGAGTCTCGTTCGTTAACGGAAATAAGCTTGCAATGTGTGCATCTGTTCTGTAGCTGGCATGGTTGAGGTTTCCCAGGTGGAGTCGAATTTAACCGTAGGCTCCACTCCTGGTGGTGCCCTTCTGGACATTCCTTTAATGTTCAGCTTTGCAACCATACTGCCCACGTAAAACAAACACTTTGCCTTCATGAACGCTGTTTGGAGGGTCATGACTCGTGGGCATAATGCCGCCCAATCAGTTAACCTGCTAGAGAGATCCTTCGTTGCTCCCAAGCATGACATCACACTCCCTAGGAAGAAGGTAATGCCACTGTGGCGACCGTACTCCTGGGGGCGACACAAGTGCACTGATGCGCAGCCACTGCTCGATGAATCTGCTGGTACATTGACCCAGACCACTACATTCCCCTCGCACGCTACATGACCTGAATCTGACCCTGATGAAACTCAGGTTACCCTTCCCATATACAGTTCCATCTTACACGGTGACAAAGAGGAAGCTGCAGATGAAAGTGCAGGTTCGGCCCACCCGCCATCAGACACACCACCGTACTATCAGGGGCCCTGTGCCAGTGCCGTCGCCAACGAGTGGGCCCCCCCTGCTTGCCCAGGATCACAGCACTTGCAAAGTTGAAATACTGTGCAGTGAGATGGAAGATGGGGACGACGAGGAATCCAGACAAGTACAGGGATTCCCTAGCGAGGAGACTTATTTGATTGTTTTCAATGTTGGGACAGCAATTTTTGGGGAGCACTATACTCTGGAGAATGATAGATGGGGCCCACCATACACTGGAACATTCCAAAGGTGGACATCAGACACTGGAGCAGCATTTACAGGGCCCATTATACACTAGAGCATTAGAAATGGGGCCCATTATGTTTGGAGCATTATTTGGGCCCATAAGACAGTGGAGCTTCATCCATGGGGACCAACATATACTGTAGCATTATGTGGAGCTCATCATATACTGTTTCAAACATTATATGGGACCAATGATTCTGTATGGAGAAATAGATGGGCCTCGTCATGAGATGTAAAAAGTGAGGTATTTTTCATTGTACTATAACGCTATTTCTCTGCCGTATCGGAGCATGATGAGTTGTGGTATGTGTTAAAGGGGCGCTCTTTCGCCCAGGGCACATGAAAACCTGCAGCCAGCCCTCCCCCCCACAACTTTAGCCAAATAACCCCCATTTTTCAGTGCGTAACTTGTATTATGAAGTTAATTAAGGTTGACAAGCTTAAGTAAGAAGAATTGATGCTTTTGGCATTCAAATGGGCACTGTAGGTGTGTTTCCTGTCCTCCTCTCACTGCCGACATTTATTCCCCATTGACTTACATTGGGTTTCGTGTTTCGGGACGACCCCGACTTTTCCCTATAACACAGGTCAACGAAAAAAATTTTTTTTTCTGGTGTCCAAAATATTTTAATGAATTTGGGGTATTTTTGGGGTGCTGATTCTGAATATGTCATCAGTTTTGCCAGATTGGCTCAAGTTTTTGAGATTTTTGGTATCTTATTTATAGCACTTGTTGGTAAATGCGACGCATCATCTCATTAATTTCTTTGGATTAGTACTTGAACTGAGCAGTTCTCAATATAGTTTTGTGTTAATTAGTGTTCTAAAAGTTTGTTCATAGCTTGATTTTTGCACTAACTTTATGTTGTTGTCTGTTTTCCAGTGAAAAGCATGAACTCATCATGAAGAAGTTGTCTTAACGATCCAGACTCATTCTGTTACATTTGTGGTGAATATACACTGCCAAAACATAGAAGAAACATAACAGACTTCGTAAAAAAAGTGTATTTTGCCTATTTTGGGGTTATGCTTGGGGACCAAGACAAGTTTTGGGCACCACACATAGTGTGCAAAGCATGTATCGAATTATTACGAAAATGGAGCAAAGGACAAAGAAAAAGCTTCAAATTTGGTGTTCCAATGGTGTGGAGAGAGCCAAAAAATCATCATGATGACTGTTATTTCTGTGCAGTGCAAGTGCAAGGATTCAATAAGCATAAGAAACGAAAATGGGAGTAACATGGAATCTGCAAGAAGGCCTGTCCCTCATTGTGAAGATGTGCCTGTACCTGTGTTTACCATAAATAACAGTCATCATGATGATTTTTTGGCTCTCTCCACACCATTGGAACACCAAATTTGAAGCTTTTTCTTTGTCCTTTGCTCCATTTTCGTAATAATTCGATACATGCTTTGCACACTATGTGTGGTGCCCAAAACTTGTCTTGGTCCCCAAGCATAACCCCAAAATAGGCAAAATACACTTTTTTTACGAAGTCTGTTATGTTTCTTCTATGTTTTGGCAGTGTGTATTCACCACAAATGTAACAGAATGAGTCTGGATCGTTAAGACAACTTCTTCTTGATGAGTTCATGCTTTTCACTGGAAAACAGACAACAACATAAAGTTAGTGCAAAAATCAAGCTATGAACAAACTTTTAGAACACTAATTAACACAAAACTATATTGAGAACTGCTCAGTTCAAGTACTAATCCAAAGAAATTAATGAGATGATGCGTCGCATTTACCAACAAGTGCTATAAATAAGATACCAAAAATCTCAAAAACTTGAGCCAATCTGGCAAAACTGATGACATATTCAGAATCAGCACCCCAAAAATACCCTAAATTCGATGAAATATCTTTGGCACCAAAAATGCTGTTGACCAGTGTAATCGGACGATCTTGCTCGACCCGACTTTTCGAAAAGTCGGGTTTCACGAAACGAAACGCGACCCTAAAAAACCAAAAGTCGCTCAACTCTACTCCTGACGTTGTGCCTTAGACAAAACTCTATCACATTGCATAGGTTCAGACGTCTGTTCAACCGGTGGCAACACCTCTCGTGCAATCCTGCGTTCACGTAAACGCCGATCAACCTGAATGGCTAATGACATAGAATCGTCCAGACCAAAGGGAACAGGAAATCCCACCATAGTGTCTTTTACGGCTTCTGACAAACTCTTCCGAAAGAGAGCAGCCAAGGCATTATCATTCCAGGTAGTAAGGACCGCCCACTTTCGGAACTTTTGACAGTACAACTCTGCAGAATCTCGACCCTGGTTCAATGCCAACAGGGTCTTTTCAGCCTGATCAATAGCATTAGGTTCGTCATACAACAACCCCAAAGCTTGAAAGAATGCATTCACATTAGTCAGAATAGGATCATCTGGTTTCAAAGAAAACGCCCAATCCTGGGGATCGCCACGCAGCAAAGAGATGACAATTTTAACCTGTTGCGCGGAGCTCCCTGACGAGTTAGGCTTCAAGGCAAAAAATAATTTACAATTATTTTTGAAACTCAAAAATTTAGATCGATCCCCAAAAAATACATCAGGTGTAGGGATCTTTGGTTCAACAGCATGCGAACGAGCAAGGTAGGCGGAAATTCCCCGCACTTCCGCAGCGAGCTGCTCCACACGATCAGACAATTGCTTTATCTCCATTGAGAGAAAAAAAAAATTCCCCCTACGGCCTCAGAGATATAGAGGGAAGAATATACAGACACTTTTTTTTTTTTTTTTTTAAACACAATTCTTTCCTGCTATTGAGTACCCTAGGATCTGCGGTATGGCGGGTGATTCTGTTATGATTGAGTCACCGTAGGAGGCAAAAACAGAAATGCTAGCTAAGTCCAGAAAACCAGAGAAGTTGGCAGCTATCGGATTGCAGACCCCTGAACCTATCAACACAACTAGCAGTAGCCGTGGGGAGTTCCTACGATGCCCTAGACCCCTCGATCACAGCCGGAGAATTAAATAGGCCTAAAGAAAGAAAGGGGAAATCTAAACTGCCCCAGAGCAGACCCCAAAGCAATAGGCAGCCCCCAACATATAATGACGGTGAAGCAAGATGAAAACACTAACACAGACAGAAAGATAGACTGAGCAAAAACGGGGCCCAAGCTAACTAGATAGGAAAGGACAGGAAGGCTGCTGTCTGCAATCCGAGAAAAACCCTATGAAAATAAGAGCCAACAGACTGACAGTGAAAAAGGCCCTGAAGACGCTAGGCTTCAAAAAAGCTATGTCAGTACTCAGGAATATTCTGAAGACAGAGCAACAGGCAAAAGGAGATTCAGCTCACCCCAGCAGGGAATGGCAGAATCCAGAAAAGCAAGGAAAACAAAAACAAAACACAAATGCTAACAGGCAAAGCAGAAAACTTAGCTTTAGAGGAGCAGGAATCAGACTGGTATCCTAGAAGTCCACAGAGAAATCACCCGCAGGGCAGAAGGGCGTCGGCAGCCTTATATCCAGTCCGTGACTCCACTCAGCCAGTCATCCTCATTAGGCTCAGGTGCCTGATAATCAGGCTCATTACCTTCCTTTATCAGAATAGGGAGTTCACAAGACCTCAGTGACGAAGGGGAAAATGAACTCACCACAGAGGGGTCTAGGGCACCATAGGAACCTCCCACGGCTACTGCTAGTTGTTGTGGATAGGTTCAGGGGTCTGCAATCCGATAGCTGCCAACTTCTCTGGTTTTCTGGACTTAGCTATTATTTTGTTTTTTCCTCCTTTCGGTGACTCATCCATAACAGAAACGCAAATGCACCCTAATGCACTTGAGAATAAAACTATAAAAGTAGATGTCTGAAAAATGTCCCAACAAAATTCTACAACAAATATGAATGTAGTAAGCATTAAAGGGGCTATATACTCACCTTTAGTTGGGTTTTGAATATCCTGTTGATAGGCCCTCTTTCAGCTCTCTCTCACTGGCTACTTGTGCTTGGTTACAGGCTATTACATTTCTGAAAAATAATTGTGCATTGCCCAATCAATGCCGGTGTCACTCTGCCTGTCTCCGGATTTATAAGTAATCAAGAGGAAATGAGAGCTGGGGCTGCCTACTCACTTCCTCATGATTACTAATATGTCCAAAGGCGAGCACTGATTGGGGGCAGGGCTTATCTACTATATAATTGTCTAATTCTGTCAGTCTCTCTGTAATGGAAATCCCGCCTTGTTGATTGGTCGCGGCAGTTAGGCCACGACCAATCAGCGACAGTTGCTTAGTCGTCGCGGCAACACGGCTGCATTGCTTATTGAACAGGCACATTTCAGCCGTTAAAGGCATCACTGCTGTGTCGCTCATTACACAGGCACAGTCCTGTACATATTCTGGAGTACAATACATTAGGTAACAGCAGAACAGTGACTGCAGCTCTTGGTGTAACTTGCGTACAATACATTAGGTAACAGCAGAAAAGTGACTGCAGCTCTGGGTGTAACTGCAGTACAATACATTAGGTAAGATCTGAACAGTGACTGCAGCTCTGTCTGTAACAGGAGTATAATACATTAGGTAAGAGCAGAACGGTGACTACAGCTCTGGGTGTAACTGGACTACAATACATTAGGTAAAAGCAGAATAGTGACTGCAGCTCTGGGAGTAACTGGAGTACAATACATTAGATAGCACCAGAACAGTGACAGCAGCTCTGGGTGTAACTGGACTACAATACATTAGGTAAAAGCAGAACAGTGACTGCAGCTCTGGGAGTAACTGGAGTACAATACATTAGATAACAGCAGAACAGTGACAGCAGCTCTGGGTGTAACTGGAGTACAATACATTAGGTAACAGCAGAACAGTGACTGCAGATCTGGGTGTAACTGGAGTGCACTACATTAGGTAACAGCAGAACAGTGACTGCAGCTCTGGGTGTAACTGGAGTACAATACATTAGGTAACAGCAGAACAGTCACTGCAGATCTGGGTGTAACTGGAGTGCACTACATTAGGTAACAGCAGAACAGTGACTGCAGCTCTGGGTTTAACTTGCGCACAATACATTAGGTAACAGCAGAACAGTGACTGCAGCTCTGGGTGTAACTTGCGCACAATACATTAGGTAAGATCTGAATGGTGACTGCAGCTCTGGGTGTAACTTGAGTACAATACATTTGGTAAGATCTGAACAGTGACTGCAGCTCTGGCTGAAACAGAAGTATAATACATTAGGTAAGAGTAGAACGGTGACTGCAGCTCTGGGTGTAACTGGACTACAATACATTAGGTAAAAGCAGAACAGTGACAGCAGCTCTGGGTGTAACTGGAGTACAATACATTAGGTAACAGCAGAACAGTGACTGCTGCTCTGGCTGGAACTGGAGTACAATACATTAGGTAACAGCAGAACAGTGACAGCAGCTCCAGGTGTAACAGGAGTATAATACACTAGATGGTGGCCCCATTCTATCGCATCGGGTATTCTAGAGTCTCTGTTAAAACAAAAAATAGTTATATACTCACCTTCCGATGGCCCCCGGACTCTGTCCCGCCTCTCACCAGGCTCCAGGCATCTTCCGGTCCCAGTAATGCTTAGCGAGAAGGGCTGGAGATGACGTCACTCTCACGTGAGCGCGACGTCATCAGCGGTGTTTCGCGCAAAGCATTACTGGGACCGGAAGATGCCGGGAGCATGGAGAGGAGAGAAAGAGTCCGGGGGCCGTCGGAAGGTGAGTATATAACTATTTTTTATTTTAACAGAGACTCTAGAATACCCGATGCGATAGAATCGGGCCACCATCTAGTGTGAAATAACAGCCATGCGCGAGCCCCAGGAACGTGAGTGCTGAAACTGGTGGAACTGTGCTGGCACGAAAGTAATAGTGTTTTCTTTTTTCAACAGGGACAAACCTTCAGATTCAAAACGGGTTGTCATAGTAGTGGACAACCCCTTTAAGTTTGGTCCGGTTGAGCTTTTGTTATGTTTATACACAGTATAATATTACAGCTAATATGGCATTTCAGTACCTATCTGGGATATTGTAATAATGTGCTCTGTTTTTCGTCCAAAAATGTTAAAGATTATTATAACGATAAAAAATGTTGGCTTTCAGTCTTAGCATTCCATGTGCTTGTTCTATAGATTATATATATTCATTTGCTCAACTTTCTTTTGTTTCCACTTCTGATGTGGTTTTTATTAAAACCACAAAGAAGCATCACTTTTATCTTGGATAATATTCAGATTTTATGGATTACTTAGAAAGCATTAACAGACATAATGGGATATATGATCACCTTATAGCAGGAAAGTCTATTCTGCCCATGGTCAAGCAACTTTATTGAGAGAAAATAAATACAGAATAAAGACTTTCTTATATAAGAGCAGGTCCACAGTTCTTTCTTTACAGGCTAAATTTTAAGTATATAATTTTAGAATAAGAAGTCTTTTTGTTATATACATATCCCCTCCTTAGTCCTTTAGTATAACCTCTTCACAACATATGCAATATAACCTCTTGACAACATATGTAATACATGTACGGCGCAAGTGGAGTGAGCTCATAGGACCCCCCACATACTCGTCAGCTAAAGGGCTCTGTGTTACAGCCAGGACTTGCCTCTAACAGTCACAACGCACAACTGTTAATCTGTTAAATGCTGCTGTAAAACTCTGACAGCGGCATTAGCAATGCTCCAGCAGGGAATGCGTTATTCCATGTGGCCCTGACTTGATCGCAGATTTCCAATGAGTTGCTGTGAAGACAAAACCCAACATAAAAACAAAATAAGCATATACCCTGCAGTAAGTAAATAGAAATAGTGCATGAAAATAATATAGGGTGTTTAGTTAACAAAACTTTGCTTAAAAAAATGTAAAAGCCATCCCACCGCGTCATGGTGACCATATTCAAGTTTTAACCTCTAGTGTTAAAACCTTACCATTTCTCAAGTGATGTAATGTGAATAAGAGCTGAGAAGGACTGCATGAAATGTCCAGCTCAAAAAAAGGGAGGCCACACCCTTTTTGCATAAAGTGCAAAAAAAAGTATACAACAAATAGAAATGCCATTATGGTCTGAGTACATGACCAGTATACATGTGGGTTGCTATGGCAGCAGGGGGTCTGTTGAAGACCTACGTGCCTATCAAAAAGGAGAGCTCCCTTGAAACCCAGCCAGTATCCAGCCTGTAACCCAGCCACTATCTGGGGGAGTCTGACATCGGCGTACTATTTAGCCCCATGTCGGAAAGGGGCTAAAAATAAAGATTATAAAAATATATACACATGTGGTATTGCCGCATTCAGAGAAGTCCTATAGATAAAAATATAAAAATAATTAACCTGATCGGGAAATGGAAAAAATTTAAGAATGTAAAAATTATTTTTTTTTATCTCTGCAATACCACAAAACATGCTGTAACAAGTAAAGATGAGCGACTTGCAAAGTTTGGGCTTAGTACCAGACACCTAGTGTCAGGTGCTGAACTCTGAACACAAACTTCTCCTAGAAGTCCATTTTACAGTTTGGGGAGGAGAGAAGAGGGAGAATGAGCGAGCAGAAGAGAGAATGAGGAAGAATAAGAGATTTTCCAGCTCAAAAGTCCAGATCACCATTGATTTCTATGGGGTTCTGGTTCAGGTTAAAGTTCAGGTACAGTTCTGGTACCTGAACCGAAATTTGGACTAAAATTCGGTCGAACCTGATGAGCACAAACTTCCACGGTTCCGCTCATCCATAGTAACAAGCAATCAAAGCATCATATCTATCCCAAAATGGTATCAATAAAAATGTGGTCTTGCCTAGCAAAAAATAACCCCTCATACAGGTCCATCGGCTGAAAAATGAAAACCTTATGGGTCTCGGAAAATGACAAGACAACATTTTTCGCAAAACGTCAGATTTTTTTCACCAGTAAATAAAAAAACAAACTGGACATGTTTGGTACTCCGTAATGGTACTTATGAGAAGAATCAGATTGCGAAGTAATTTTTAGCATAAAATGTACAATGTAAAAACAATTCACAAAAAACTGTCAGAATTGCATTTTTTTTTTTACAATTTCTCCTCACTTGGAATCTTTTTTCTTACTTTCCATTACACAATGTGGTAAAATGAGTGATGACAGAACAAAGTACACCTGCACAGGAAGGCGACTGGGAGACACTGTATGGATGAATTAGGACACATAATCCACATGAAGCAAGCAGGAGGATGGCGATTGAGAGAGGACGCGTCGGATCAAAACCAGGGATGCCTATCTGACCGGACTGCACCACATGGGGGCATTGGGGGCTTACATACAGCTTACTAGAATGCTGTAAAAAATGCCTTAAATGTGATGGATATGCTTTATATTGGAAAAAAAATGGTGACAGGTTCCCTTTCAGACATAGGCTGTTGATACGATATAAATATCTATAATGAGAATAATTATTTTACTTAGAGGGAATCTGTCACCACTTTTTTCGCATATCAAGTAAAAATATGATTGGATTCAGTGTCAACTATGCATTATACCAGTACTTTTCATACCCTTTGACTCCCCACCTTTGATCAATAAATACCTGTTATATTCCTCCCGTGGTGTATGTAAATCTCCTCGGCCCGGTCCGATAGATGGGACTTATTGTTCTCCCCCCCTCTTGGTTTGCTCTATGTATTTATTTGGTGTAATTCCTGCATTCACATAGATTTAGCACACGTGCGCTTTCAAATGTCCTCCTGTGCGTGCGCAATATGCTTTGCCCAACTGTGGGCAAAGCATAAAATCATTATTGCACATGCGCCGGCATACGCCATTGCATTCTATGGCCCGGAAGAATTGCGATACTTCCGGGCCATAAAACGTAATGGCGTATGCCGGCGCATGCACAATAATGATTTTATGCTTTTCCCACAGTTGGGCAAAGCATACTGCGCATGCGCGGGAGGACATTTGAAAGTGCACGCACGCTAAATCTACATGAACGCAGGAATTACACCAAATAAATGCGTAGAGCAAACCAGGGTAGGAGAGAGGAACAATAAGCCCCGTTCATCGGACCGAGGAGATTTACATACACCACGGGAGGAATATAACAGGTATTTATTAATCAAAAGTGGGGAGTCAAGGGGTATGAAAAGTACTGGTATAATGCATAATTGACACTGAATCCAATATTAGTTTTACTTGATATGCGTAAAAAGTGGTGACAGATTCCATTAAATATTTAGATCGGCCTGTGCACCAGCAGAACAGAATGTATGTCTGTCACGTAGTAAATGACTGGAAAAGAGTGTGCACTCCAGTAGCAGACTGGGCAGACTAGACAATGGTGTTGTTTTTAGTTTCATGCACTGATCTTGCGTTATTGCAATCTGTACCACCTTTGTCATGGCTTCTGCGCCTGCTTTGGCTGCTGCTGCTGATGTTACAATTTTATGAAATGTGGAGACTCCAAGTTGGGTCTCCATCTGGTGGGTTGCCTGTAGTGGAAGGGGTGTCAGAGCCCCATTATACTGTTTCTCTTCTGGGGAAATTTATAGCACTTTAGTGATGTGTGATAATTTTTTGAAGTGTGGAGACCCCAAGTTGGGACTCAATCAGGTGGGTGGCCTGTGGTGGAAGGGGTGTCACAGGTCAATTATACAATTTCTACTGTGGGGAAATTGATGCCACTTTAGTGTGGCAATAATATTTTGAAATATTTGCACCCCAAGTTAGGTCTCATTCATGTGTGTTGCCTGTAGCAGTAAGGCTCCCAGACCGGAAGGCCTGCAATTATTTTCAGTCAACTACCTGTGTTATTATCCTTACATTTTTGTAACATTTGTGGTCTACCAGGCTGATATTTGTGCCACCTGAATGTGGCTGAGCAAAATTCCAGTTTGAGCTGTTGCATGAGGTATCAGTGCTCCCAGCAAAGCAGGCTAACACCACTCCCTCACCAACCTCATCTTAAATTAAACTTCAATCCAAAGCTCTAAATGCTGGCCTAGACCCTGATACCTGATGCATGGTCCATGGCTGACTGCTGCTATGCCATTATCAAATTTGTTGGTGTATTGATCAGTCAACTACCTGTGTTACTATCCTTAAATTGCTATAACATTTTTGGTCTACCAGGCTGATATTTGAGCCACCTGAATGTGGCTGAGCAAAAATCCAGTTTGAGCTGTTGCATGAGGTATCAAGGCTCCCAGCAAAGCAGGCTTACACTTACTCCCTCATCCACCTCTTCTTAATTGAAACTTCAATTCAAAGCTCTAAATGCTGACCCATTTCTTTGAAGTCAAAGTTGGGTCTCCTTCATGTGTATTGCCTAAATTTGGCAGACCTCTCAGAGCAGGCATACGCCTGTCACTCATCTACCTGTTACTGACCAATGTTTCAGTTAGAATGCTGGTCCAAGCCATGTCTCATGCCCAGTTCCATGCATCTATACTGTGCACTTATACTATTTGCACTCTGCGCCAATTGATGCCACTTTTCTTGGTGTCTACCCCTATTTGAGAGGTTTGGGAATCTTTTTGCCCCCCCTTAAGGTGTTGTCTATGGATTTGGTTTTGCCTCACATTGAATTCAGTGAGGTTCGGATATGACCGATGAATCATTCGGCGAACATCAGAACGTTGAAAGGTTGGCTCATCTCTATTCATCATTACTAAGCTATTCTAAGATGCCATATTGTAGAGATACTTCTGTGGTAGTTTCTTTGTTGTCACTAATATTATATATATATATATATATATATATATATATACACACACCCCAAGAAGAAAGCAGGTAGCACTCACCTATCTTATGAAGAAATTCCGCTCTTTATTGGCAAATGTTTAAAACTTCATGGCCTGGAGAGTGAGGACAGGAGTGTGCAAAAGCTGACGGCGGCCGTTTCATGCCGAGTAGCGCTTCTACGGGTCAATTAGTGAAAGGATGTAACGAGGGAAGAATATACCCCGTCACCATATTGCTCCTCCTTCCACCGCTGCTGCCATAATGACATGAAATACATAAAAACAGTTAAAAACTACTTTAAGCATGCGTGAAAAACGTACAGCTATTCAAATACATGTGGGAAAACCAATATACAAGCAAAAAAACACATTGCACATAAAATTCTATATACGCAAGCCTTTTTGTGAAATTTATGCCTGCCTTTAGAATCATTACTCCAAAAACATTAACGCAAAAGACATTCCTGCAAAAAACATTTCTGCAAAAAACACATTATATATATATATATATATATATATATATATATATATATACACACTGTATATAGTACCTTGCGGGTTCCCGGTCTTATAGGCACCTTCTCTGAATTTTAGCCCTATTCTATTGATATTTATTATTCAATAAAATAAATAATTGTATTTTGTTGTTGTTCTCACTTCTCTAGTCCTGGGAGTCACCTTTTCTCGGGCTGGGTTTAGTTATAATTATTTAATCGGGTCCCCTTAATGTGGTTTAGGGCATTTTTAAAAATGAATGTGTGGGTATGTAGCTGTGTTTTTTTCTGATTCTTTTTATCCGTGTTATCTGCAGATGTCTCCATCAAAATGCAAAATAACAATCTTCTTTGCTTTCTGTAGTTTTGCTGCCATTTTTTATGCTTTCCCCCACTTGTTTGATGCTTTTTGGTGCAGATTTGAAGCAGGATTTTCAATGTGATTTTTTTTTAGTGCAAAAAAGTTTTGATTCTGCTCTTATAGGGAACCTGTCATTTAATTAATGTGGCTAAACCACTGGCAGCTGGGATCAAAGCCAAGTATTTTTTAACTGATATGCTCCTTCATTTTAGGGAAAATATAGTCTGAAAGTCGTATCCATTTTGCTTGCACTGGTAAACACAGCAGAGTTTCTACACAAAAAAATGCATTGAAGAAAAGCAGTATTTACGTTAGGCGAAAACACGGCCTCAGAGTACAGAATGCTAAAGACGAATGCTAAAGACTGTCCCTGCACAATTTTCCCATTTCCCTAATCATAAATGATTTTTTAGTTAGTGAAAAATATTTGGTTTATTCACCAGCATTTTGTAGTAATAATCCATACTTGGCATTAATTATTTAATTCTTCTTCTTTTTTTTAATAATGCGCAACATTTATGCTTTTATTCACTTAGCTAAGAATCTAAATGGACTGTAACTTTAAATTTTCCATTTCCAAAATAAGACATCATGTTTACAGCAGAAGCACTTATCATCGGATTTCACTGTGAAGTATTGAACAGCACAAATGCGATTTTCCTCTCTTAGAAATCCTGTGTACATCACTCCACACATGTTCAATGGCTTCCTATCAACATTTTCCATCCTGTTAGCCAATCAGCCATTTTCACTCACTTTTCCATTTAGCTCTGAAAGGATCCAAATTTAATCATCGATAATAAGTGTATGCTCAGTTCCCAGAGTTCATTTCACTCATCTGTATCATGAAGTCTGTTTGGAGTCTGGACAACAACAGTCACTTTACACAAATAAACAGCGGAATTCAATTATGAGTTCTCCGGACTTCAAGGTAAATTGGAAATATAGATTTAGGCTTTAAAGCATCTATTGCTACAGAAATATGGGTAAATAACTATCTTCACGCTCTAAAATGTGAAAGACTGTATTCATCCATGTTCCCAAAGGGGTGGTCAGAAATACAACTTAATTTTCAATCTAAATGCCTATTTAATCCTATAGTCTAATCTATTTTCTAATATACTTTCATTACAAAAGTCCCTATCGCTCACTAACTACAATATCTAACTGATTTATTTTATTTTTTTCTATTTCTTTTTTGATGATGCTCCATTTGAGAATCCCAGCTCAAGGTGGGATAATCAAACAAAGCATCATCATAGGCCCAAGCTTGGGGTCACTGCCGCAGCCTCTGCCCCCTCCCTGAAATGAAGCTGTGGAGACACGGGGAGGTCAGCCAGCACCCCAGGGTGCAGTAGCCAGAACCGCATGGACCAGGAATCGTCCCGAACGCCAACTCTCCATTTAAAGTGAGCATTACGCTACTCAGACAACACAAGGCGAGGGTAAAACAGCTTGACAAAACATTATTGAACCACAAAACAGGCAGATAACAAATAGAACAGCGCAGTACCACAGATGGTGCACATTACAGAATCTCACCCTTCCGCTGATCCACTGGAATAATGGCAGATGTTACTTCAGAGCGCCCAGGGTCGGCTACCCCACCTGTGGTACACACACAGAGAGGAGGTAGCGACAAGTGTAGGAAGATGACAGTCCATTGAGTCCATACAAGGTACAAGGCCAGTTGACACGAGAGTCACAACCTGGCTTATCCAAACATCTCCAAGGAGCCAGGCGACAAGCAGGTCCCAATCCTGGCTTTCTCCAAATGTATCCATGACCTAGCGATTGCTAATGGAGCAGACCTGTATTCTTCCAATCAGAGCCGAAAACCTCTAGGTTGTTTCCTGTAGAATGATAGATCCATGTACCTCGTGATGGTGCCATGATATGTCTTGGCAGAATCTCTGGCTGTCTCTATTCCCCAGTCTCTCTGTTTCTGAGTCTCTTCATACAGAGGCATGTAACCTATTTTTTAGATTTAGCAAGTGTCCTTCAGTCCAGCATCAAGATAAAGGGAACAATGGTGATGAGATCAAGTAGCATTACTTTATTATTTATTCTATTTGCATAGTTTTTTCACTCTCTGCTTTCGAAGTCAACAAACTGGCTCCATAATACAATGCATAATTAGCATATCAACAAACATCACTAGTCATCAAAGATAGGTGCACACTATGTTATATGAAATATCAGCTTACAAGTCACTGTTACAGGATTAAACAAGCAAAAGTATAGATAACAGCATATTCTTCTTGGTTTGCTAAAAATAGTCATCTGGGTAATTAACATATAATCCAGTTTCTTCACAGAAGCATCATCCATGACCTTCGTTTCAAGGGCTGGGCTAGTCCCTGCTCTAATAAGCATGCATTGGATTTTAATTCCAATGCATGCTCAGTAGATTGTCAGTATGCGATGTGCACAATGACAGTGCGCTCTCTTGCTGCCTCTGATCAGAAGAAACAAGCAAGCAACAGAGGGAACTGTTAATGCGCTTTGTAAGAGGATTATCCAGTGTGCAGACTATTGTCGCCCCTGCAAATGATATGATATGTAAATGTTTGTCTCAAAGAGGAAAGTTGTCTGGTCTTAAAATACAAGTTTGCATTCACTCTAAGTGGCTGTGATGATTCTCCAGTGCTGAAACTCTTGGACTCATTCCAACTAGATGGGCTAGTCAGAATGTGACCAGGATACTTGAGGTCACATGACCGCTGTTCCTAGCGCCAGCACCTCACATAGAATGACTGCAGACTTGTAGTTTAAGAATGGACAACCTTTAACTGCATGAAGGATACTTGGTTTTATTAGCAGAGATTCAGAAACAGTAACTAGTAACCCTATACTATTCCCTCAAATCCCACTTATTTCATATGAAATCAGAGTATTTTACCTCTGGAGAAAAAATCTACTTATCCCTTTCTGCACTGGTTATGTGTCATGAAACTTGCAAAGTTAAAAAGAGTTTTCCCACAACACAAAATTTTAATTGATTTTTCAAGTGTAAGTTATTAAACTTATTAATATGATTATGGTAAAATCTTTATGGCTGTCCTGAACTCAGTGCATATACTGTATATTGATCATAGAAGCACTATTTCCACTGTTATTCCAGCACAGGATGAAAATTTCCTTCCCCTATCTGCGTCAGTGATGTCCAGGAAGGGGTTGATTGTTTGGCTTAGTTTGCTACTCATTTTTGCATGAGCTGTTATAGAAAAAAGGCTGACTAAGCTAACAAATTGAGTCAAACTGCTGGCCCCCTTTATCATCACAAGGATTATAAAACGGTCTGAAATTGGAATATTTATAAAGATTTCACAATTAAAGTATATAAGTATACAGCATATGATACAGTATTTTACTTTTGGAAACAAATGAAAACCGCACTCACCACCCCCATCCTCCCCTGTAGGTTACCTCCAGATTATAATATGCACCCCGATTTTCCTTCCAAATTTTTTGGCAAAAAGTGCATCTTATAATCCCAAAAATATGGTATAAATTTATAATATACATACAGTGGGTGAAATAAGTATTGAATACTTCCATCACCAATTAGTAAGCAATCCTGTCACTTAGTAAAAAATAATATCAGGTGGTTTAACTCATGACCTATAAATGCCAAGGTGCCACAAAATAAATATCTCATGATGGGTAAAACCAGTGAGCTGTCTTAAGACCTTCACAACCTTACTGTTGCAAAACATACTGATGGTGTTGGATACAGAAGAATTTCTAAACTACTGAATATTCCAGTGAGAACTGTTGTGGCCAAAATTCAGAAATGAAAAAAAAACATCATTTCACCACAAACCAGCCATGACCTGATGCTCCCCACAAGATTTCAGACAGATGAGTGAACATAATTCAGAAGATTTTTCCTAGGGCCAAGGACCACCTGTGGAGAGATACAGAAATACCTGGAATCAGCAGGCAGAATTGTTTCAAATGGAACTATAAGTGATGCACTCAACCTCCACTGCCTGTATGTATATGCACCACCCAATACTCCAATGCTGAACAAAAAGCATGTTCGAGCATGTTTAAAGCTTGATCAAAAACATTTAGACAAGCCAAGCATATGAAATACTGGGAGAATATCGTTTGGTCAGATGATACCAAAATTGAACTCTTTGAATGCCATAATACACACCATGTTTGGAGGCCAAAAGTCACTACATATCACACCAAAAACAACATACCAACAGTGAAGTTTTGAGGTGGAAATCTGCTGCCATCTACCAGGATGATGAAAGTGAAACGTGGGTCGATATTTGAGCAAGACAGTGATCCCAAACACACAGCCAAAAAAACTCACTTTGTTTCAGAAAAAGAAAATAAAACTGGTAGAATGGCCACGCCAAATACCTCAATCCAATGCAAAATTTATGGAAGGAATTAAAGTTCATAGTTCAAAGAAGGAGCATACATAATCTTCAGGATTTGAAGAGTGTCTGTGCAGAAGAATGGTCCAAAATCACACCTGATCAATGCATGCAACTAGTTTCTCCATACAAGAGACGTCTTGAAACTGTCATCACCAACAAAGGCTTTTTTTTACGAAGTATTAAATACATTTTAGTAAGCGTGTTCAATACTTTTTCCCGAGTCATTTCTCATTATTACATATAGCTTAATTTATGGACATCTATGGTTTGATTTCGTTGCCTGTGTGGATTGGATGGGATGTTATTGACACCTGGTGAGAATTTTATTTCAATAGCATTTTTAGAAGTATATTTAGTTAAAAAATTTCATTTCACAAGCTGTGTATGCATATACAGTATATATACTGTATATATATATATATATATATATATACTAGCTGCTGGCCCGATTCTAAAGCATCGGGTACTCTAGAATATGGCCAGCGGGAGATTAAAATAAAAAAAGTGATATACTCATCATCCGACGGCCCCCGAACTGTGTCCCTCCTCTCCACGCTCTTGTGCCAGAGACCGCTGCTGACATCACTCTCGCGAGAGCGCAATGTCATCAGCGGTCTTTGGCACAAGCCTTACTGGGAATGGAAGATGCCGGGAGCGTGGAGAGGAGAGAAAAAGTCTGGAGGCCGTCGGAAGGTGAGTATATCACTCTTTTTTGTTTTAATTCTATTTTTTACATGTTTATAGTACCCAGGGTCCAGAGGTGTCTCATCTCCTCTGGACCCTGGGTACCGCTAGCCGGTCATCTCCTGGCTGCGTCGCCGCTGACGCCCGGAGATGACCCGTGGCAACCGTCGGGAGATCAGCGGCTAGCGCCGCTGATCTCCTGACGATAGCGGTGGTGTGCGTCTTTCTAATTGAGGACTGCGCCTGCGCACTGTGCCTTCACTGATTGGTCGAGGCCTGGCTGCCACGACCAATCAGCAACGCAGGATTTTGGTTACAGACAGACACCATAAGACGATTATTTATATAGATATATATACATATATATATATAGTGGTGTAAATAAAAACCCTGTCCCTGTAATCATTAAAATTTGCAGATACCTGTCAGATTCCAAATTGTATTTTACAGATAAAGATTTTTACTTGCGTAGGGACACACAGATGCATTCTTTTTTACCGTTACTCTTGCTTCGACATATCACAATATGAGAGATACTCTGTAAGGAGATGTTTATGCTATTGTGAGGGGTTGACTCACTCAGCTGCTTGCAGAGGAAGACACAGGAACGCTTCTTAGGTAGGTCCTGGTTTATTATAGCACACCATACACCATGGCAGGGTTAAACAAAATAAACATGGCCTTTCTGGCCTAAAGGCAAAAGCAAAAGATAAAGGCTAACAAAGTCCTTATTTCTGCGGGATTCGCATGCAGAGAACACCCAACGTCTTCAGCTCCACCTGGAGCTACCGTCTGGTCTGGAGACCTTCCTCTCCAAACACACAACACAGAAAAAAAACAGTGACTGCACATTTAACTTTCCCAGCCACATCCTTGAGGTGGAGATGTGGTGAGCAGAGGTCCCACCCATCTCTCACCTACTCACTAAATACCCAAACTCTGCTGGAGAGAAACTTATGGGTTTCACATCACGGAAGAAAGCAATCTTCGTGACACACACATCTCCCCTCACATACAGTGCCAGTGACCCTGTCACAATATATGTATCTATAGTTGGCAAATATGTACATTGCAAAAATGCATATGAAATTTGCTGAAAAGGTAACAGTGAATAAGGTTATACAGGATGCATAGGTAGAACGAGAATGTGGAAACCACAGAAATTTGCGACCAAAGATCCATTTCATTATATAAATGTATCATCTTTATTTGAAAAAGGACAAAATTGGACAAATGGGGGACCTGTGCAAACAGCAAGCAAAGTGCAATAGTGCAATAACGCGCTGGACTAATCACGGTCAACAATAGGATGTTATCATGGACTATTATCAAGATATTTACATCTATTAAGAGGCAAAAGTTCTACCCAATGTACTCAAATAGAACAAAGATTGGACAAAGTGGGGGTAAGCTACAATGCACAGCTAAAATAACTGCGCACTACTTAGCCAGAAATCACCACATTAAATAGACAAGTGCCCATCATGTATTGCCCACATATGCTCAATGTATCATACGGCTAAATGCCAGTAGAACTCCAATGTTGCTGTCACAAAGCAGCAAAGGACTGAGCCCGGTCATCCTGAAGGCTGCTATTGAGGTAATGATGCTTCTGGGTATTAACCGCATACAGGTGGGCGGCATAATTAATTCAATTATGACACTGAGCATATATTAAACGGCACTGCTAATTATTCCTCCCACTGGAGGACATGTATGCCGCCCACCCGTATGGGGTTAATACCCCGAAGCATCATTTCCTCAATAGCAGCCTTTAGGATGACCGGGCTCAGTCAATTTTGTCCTTTTTCAAATAAAGATGATACATTAATATAATGAAATGGATCTTTGGTCGCAAATTTCTGTTGTTTCCACATTCTCGTTCTTTATATAATAGCGATTGATCCTAGACTGTCCAACATTAATAGCACCTGGGTGTAAATATATCACATACAGGATGCTTTTGTATACCGCTGCTATTGTGTTTTGTCAGGATGCATAGGTAGCATTCTTATCTAGGCCCTTGTGCCTTGGGGGATTCAAAAGCATATTTTGTTATGACGTCTTGTCACAGACACTAAAAACGATCATGGGATTACTACCACTGGTTTTACGTAAACTCCATCACAAATTTTTACTCCCCAACATGTTTTCAGATTTCAGTACTTAATAAATCCTTCCTAAAATAACAAATTATAAATGAATGCATATTGAATAATATTTTATCTAGTTTCCTTTCAAATTTCTGATCCACTAGCCCACCCAACTAAGAGGAACATACTGTGCTGCTTAGTGCTACAACTGTGCTTGTAAAGCTTAAGCTATGAACGAAGCAACTTCAGAGGAACGTCAGCTATCTGCCAGTAAAATAACACACTCATTCATGTGCATTCAATAGTACAGTATCTATAATATTTATACTCCCTGTGTGTTCCACAAGGTGTCTGGAAAACCCACATAATGCCCTTCATCCCACAAAAGAACTATGTCAAGGACCAATTAATTTTCTCATACCTGCGGCTGTCTGAAGTGATAGAGTCTCTTAATTCCTTTTTCCATTTTACTACAACTGTGGTTTCAGTTTTTATTCCAAACCCGTTGGTGGTTTTAGGGGCAACATGGTTCACATTTGTGGGTAAAGTTGTGCTATTAGCAGTTCGGCTAATTAACATTTCTCATAGGTTTGTGTATGTAGAGGAACAGTGGTGAGCTCTACACATATGCAGCAGGGAATATATAATGGTCGTTCACTTGTGAGAATTAAAAGGGAGATTTTGGCTCTTATGCTGTTATAATAAACTGGTAACTAAATGTGTTACAGTTTATGCTGCTGATAACATATCTCAGTCATTATGATGAATTCCCATTGCTTTAGCCACTGCCAGCTGAATATATTGCTTCTTTGTTACAAGAGTGGGACATAGATTAGGATGTCAGTCTAATTAAATTATAGTTTATTTATCATTTAATTTACAACATTAGTTTGTATGTTCTCCCTTTGCTTGCATGTATTTCCTCTGTCATTGCACTTTACTTCCAAACTCCAAAAACACTGATATGAAAATTGACTCCCTGGGCAAAATGACCCAAGGGCATATATTCTTATTATACCAATGGGGACAAGGTCTGATCTAGATAGTGTATGAGACTTTGGTAGTACTCCGAGAGTGGACCCGCTGGACCGTGACAACGAACCTCCCATGGGCGAGCTGACCAGGTGGACCACCCCCTATACAGGGAGTGTTTGGCGCAGGCCAGCGGGTAACTATCACCACGGCAGCTGGTACCCAGGGAGAGGGCCGTGGGGACCCAACGGAACACAAGAGGGGTCGGCAGGTAATCTCTCTGTGAAAGGAACAAGGCAGGCGGACAGATCTGGAACACGGGTGGGCCGGCAGGCAGAAGACACGTACTGGAGACAGCTGGAGGACCAGGACGGGGTGGAACAGGCTGGGAACTCCGGAACCTAAGACAGAGAATAGTGGAGAGGCACTATTAGCTGAGGACTGGTTGAAAGCAGAGGTGCACACAGAGACAAGGGGGCCAGGATCACAAGCAGGGCTCAAGCGATCATCAGGCACCTTCAGGAGGGAGAGGCGGCCTGATATAGGGCATCTGAACAGGGACTTCCGGGTCGTGACCCTAGCAGGTGCAGGCTGAGGAGGGCGCGTGCTCTCAGGGGGAGTGAAGGGAGCGCGCGCTGCTGAGTTCAGTGTGGGCGCGCGCCCGTCGAGGAGCAGGAAGCCGGGCAGGGGCGCGTGCCTGTCTGGAGTAGAGGATACGGGCAGGAGCGGGTGCCGGGTAAGAGAAACGGGCGAGCCACGGTGAGGACCGGGGCAGGCGCGACCGCGGCGTGGAAGCCGCCAGGGAGCGGGATGGCAGCGGCAGGGGAGCCGGGAGCAGCAGGGACCGCGGCGGGACCTGCGGGCGCAGCGTGACATAGTGTTAATTGTTGTACAACGCTGATAATCCCTTAATGCCCGATGATGGATATCGCCGTCACGGAGAGTGTCAGGGACAGATGGTAGCTATATTATATAGCTGTCATCTGCCTCTATCAGCAGCGGTCAGCGTGTCCACTGATCGCTGTTGTGAACCTCTTAAATTCGACTGTAAATGGCTGACAGTGGCATTTAAGCGATCCAGCCCGTACGCTAGTTCGGGCGGCCATCGGCATCCCTGCGATGCGATAATAGGGAACCGAAGTGTTGGTATGACAGTCGGGACTGAGAGCCACCTTGTCTCTCATGTGATCTCCTCTGTGAAGTCCAGTCTTTGGTTGAGCTTCATAGAAGACTGTGATTTATACACAGCAATTTATAGTTTTGCTGTGTATAGTACATGCGATCAAAAAAAAACTCAGGTTCAAGTCCCCTAAGGGGCACTAGTAAATAAGGTAAAAAGTAAAGAAAAAAGTTTTAAAAAACTTAAAAATAAAATAAATAAATGAATTCACCCCCCCATTTTCCCCAGTTAACAATAAAGAAATTGTAAGCACACTATCCAAGCCCATCTTCCCAAAACGAGAGTGGGCAACACTTTGAACAATGAATATACATAATGATCTCTACAGCAAATAAATAGCGTCAAGATCAAGAAGTGTATGTGACTGAAGTGTCAGCGTGTCACTGGGCATTGTATCAGCTTAGCAGCTTTAAGGCTAGTTTCAGACTAGCGTTTCCGGGTGCAGTGCAGGGCCGCCGCTAAGCTCCGCCCCAGCCGCGCCCCCTCCGGTCAGCTCCTCCTCCTGCGTCGACGAGCGCCAAACGCGCTGTGTTGCATTTTTGTGCGCTCGGCGCAGCGCCAAAAGGGCGGATGCGCCAGCAAAAGTGTGCCAGTGCACGACCAGCGTACCCAACGCTAAATATAGGGTACACTGATCGCATTCAGCATCATGCAATCAGAGGAGGAGCTGACCAGAGGGGGCACGGCCAGGGGTGGAGCTTAGCGGCAGCCCTGTGCCCGGAAACACTAGTCTGAAACTAGCCTAATACGGGTAATATGCATGGGGCGAGGGTCTCCAGCAGTTCATTATCAGCACGGGCAAACAGCTAGTGGTATGTTTATTGTTAAAATGAGAGCATTGTGCTATTTAAGTGTTTAGCCACCATTGTGCTTCACTATTTATACTTTGCAGCCATTGTTCATTTAAGCACTATGTCACACAGTGTGATTATTCACAATTCAGAATTTTAATTTATTGTGTTACGTTACTATCTATCTATAGGCTTACTGTGCAAT
The DNA here is from genome assembly GCF_039654945.1 of Dendrobates tinctorius. Lineage (NCBI taxonomy): Eukaryota > Metazoa > Chordata > Amphibia > Anura > Dendrobatidae > Dendrobates > Dendrobates tinctorius. The sequence continues at coordinate 20,853,756 of NW_027361675.1, read as the reverse complement.
TTACATTCTTTACAATTATCACTGTGCTTAATATTGCTGCTAATAGGGGCATTTAAACAGAGTCTCTATCTTGATACTGTATACTATTATTATATCAATATATTGGAGTATCCATAGTATATAAATTTTGATATGCTAATTGCAATGTAAGCAGAAACATTAATTTGGACCATATACATTTTTCCTTGTATTTTGAAGTATTGCTGTAGCTCACCTTCTGGTGTGCTAATGTGTTAGAAGTATCCTATTTTTATGTATATGTTTTTTAATATTGATTTATTAAAATAAAATTGTTCTTAAAAGATATCATCTTCAGTCACATACACTTCTTGATATTGACGCTAACCTCTTGAAGCTCATCAAGAGAATGCCAAGAGTGTGCAAAGCAGTAATCTAAGCAAAAGGTGGCTACTTTGAAGAACCTAGAATATAAGACATATTTTCTGTTGTTTCACACTTTTTTGTTAATTATATAATTCCACATGTGGTAATTCATAGTTTTGATGCCTTTGAGAGTGAATCTACAATTTTCATAGTCATGAAAATAAAAAAAAACTCTTTAAATGAGAAGGTGTGTCCAAACTTTTGGTCTGTACTGTATATTATTATTATTATTATTTATATAATATAATGTCTAGGTATGCAAGCAATGTTTGCTTTGTTTTCCAGGCACATTACATAAATGCTATTGAAATGTGAATATATAAGTCAAATATCTAGAAAACGTATATGAACGCAAAATGAAAATTACAATCACAATGATGGGTACAAAAACATCCAGTTTGAAAAGTCAGGGTGACTGCAAAAAAAAATTCATCCCACTCATCTGATCTATTTTTTTCCCAATAAATACATTTTAGGGAATTGTTATTTGTGATTTATTTATTAGTTTATTGCCAAATAGTACCTTTTCTAGTGGAAGTACTTTTTGAAGGTACTATATCATGTCCTTACTTTAGTTTCATTACATTTAAAGTATATCAGTTATTTCAAATGCACTTGTCTGTCTCTGCTTCTGTCTGTCTAAGGTTTTAGTGAATGAGAAGAAGACGAAGAAGAAGCCTTACCTTTGTGTTTAGTGTTACTATTTGAATTTTTAAAAAAATATATTTGGAATACAACTCCTATTATTATTATTATAATCATTTAAATAATATGTCTATTTGTTATCATATTTTCCCTTTAGGATCTGGAGGGGACAGTCTTCCTCATGATTAGTATGAATGCAGCATTAATGGTAGAGAGATTAGAAAGTATAAAGCCTCTCCATAATAAACGTGGGCCGTATGTGCTCCCTTGCGTTGCTTCACTTTAGAGCTGACCTGGGATAAAGGCTATAAAATGAGAAGTGGAAATTGTCAAATGAAGTAATATTCCACGTACTTCAGTCACAGTCTGGGCTATGACCTTTCTAACAGCATCACATCAACTAATGTGTCTTCTTTGCTTGCTGTTGTAGTAATCCATAGAAAGGGAATTGATTTGATATTTATCCAACTGACAACAAGGGGAAAGAGAGAGAGAGACAAAGTCATAATTTGTACACATGGGAGATTAAATTCCTGTATCGCTGTCAGCTACATTAACTGACTTCCTGGATATCTCTTCAATTAGAGCAGCGTTCCCTAGCATTAATAAATCAATATTGATGCCATTTTGATATATTTTGAACGCCTTTCATTAGACACTTTTGTAAAGCTTTATTGTCCCTCCCGTACAAGTTGAGTCAAAGTTAAGAATGCACTGTAACTTTCATAGATATGACTAATAACATAGAAGCTGTCATTCAGCATAGCAGTGAGGATTAGAGTTGAGCGACTTTTGGTTTTTTATGGTCGAGTTTCGTTTCGTGAAACCCGACTTTTCCAAAAGTCGGGTCGAGCAAGATCGGCCGATTATAGGGAAAAGTCGGGGTCGTCCCGAAACACGAAACCCAATGTAAGTCAATGGGGAATAAAAGTCGGCAGTGAGAGGAGGACAGGAAACACACCTACAGTGCCCATTTGAATGCCAAAAGCATCAATTCTTCTTACTTAAGCTTGTCAACCTTAATTAACTTCATAATACAAGTTACGCACTGAAAAATGGGGGTTATTTGGCTAAAGTTGTGGGGGGGGTAGGGCTGGCTCCAGGTTTTCATGTGCCCTGGGCAAAAGAGCGCCCCTTTATCACATAATACCACAACTCATCATGCTCCGATACGGCAGAGAAATAGCGGTATAGTACAATGAAAAATTCTTCACTTTTTACATCTCATGACGAGGCCCATCTATTTCTCCATACAGAATCATTGGTCCCATATAATGTTTGAAACAGTATATGATGAGCTCCACATAATGCTACAGTATATGTTGGTCCCCATGGATGAAGCTCCACTGTCTTATGGGCCCAAATAATGCTCCAAACATAATGGGCCCCATTTCTAATGCTCTAGTTTATAATGGGCCCTGTAAATGCTGCTCCAGTGTCTGATGTCCACCTTTGGAATGTTCCAGTGTATGGTGGGCCCCATCTATCATTCTCCAGAGTATAGTGCTCCCCAAAAATTGCTGTCCCAACATTGAAAACAATGAAATAAGTCTCCTCGCTAGGGAATCCCCGTACTAGTCTGGACTCCTCGTCGTCCCCATCTTCCATCTCACTGCACAGTATTTCAACCTTGCAAGTGCTGTGATCCTGAGCAAGCAGGGGGGGCCCACTCGTTGGCGACGGCACTGGCACAGGGCCCCTGATAGTACGGTGGTGTGTCTGATGGCGGGTGGGCCGAACCTGCACTTTCATCTGCAGCTTCCTCTTTGTCACCGTGTAAGATGGAACTGTATATGGGAAGGGTAACCTGAGTTTCATCAGGGTCAGATTCAGGCCGGGTAGCGTGCGAGGGGAATGTAGTGGTCTGGGTCAATGTACCAGCAGATTCATCGAGCAGTGGCTGGGCATCAGTGCACTTGTGTCGCCCCCAGGAGTACGGTTGCCACAGTGGCATTACCTTCCTCCTAGGGAGTGTGATGTCATGCTTGGGAGCAACGAAGGATCTCTCTAGCAGGTTAACTGATTGGGCGGCGTTATTCCCACGAGTCATGACCCTCCAAACAGCGTTCATGAAGGCAAAGTGTTTGTTTTACGTGGGCAGTATGGTTGCAAAGCTGAACCTTAAAGGAATGTCCAGAAGGGCACCACCAGGAGTGGAGCCTACGGCGTAATTTGACTCAACACGGGCAACCTCAACCATGCCAGCTACAGAACAGATGCACACATTGCAAGCTTAATTCCGTTAACGAACGAGACTCCGTCATGCCCCGCGGTCCGAGTCCTGCTTACTAGAGGGACACGTGAGGCTCTGGCACATGAGATTGGCCAATAACTGGTGTGTCATGCACTTACATGTCCGTGGCTGCATGTGCGCTACACTGAAAAGGCCAGCGTTTGTCGCTTACAGGTGCAGATAACCCGCTGAACAACGTTAGTGATGGGGATCACTGATTACAATTATTACTCGCGAACGATGATTTCCCAGTAAGTGCAGGTCAACCGCAGTTCCGGAATTAGGCCTAACCGTCATTCCTGAAAAAAATGAAAAACTTACGTGTGCAAACCACAGGTGCTGTAGCTTGCTTAACAGCTCGCCAGCCGTTCTCACGCACAGTATGGGTTACACGTGATTGCACAAAGGTGAGAAAGGGTACCGTATCCCCGGATAACATGTATGGATAGCGTACACATTCAAAAGATATGTCTATACATCAGGAGGCAGGCTCAGACGGTGTAAGGCCCAGTATGGCTTGCAAGTGATTGCACAAAGGTGAGAAAGGGTACCGTATCCCCGGATAACATGTATGGATAGCGTACACATTCAAAAGATATGTCTATACATCAGGAGGCAGGCTCAGACTGTGTAAGGCCCAGTATGGCTTGCAAGTGATTGCACAAAGGTGAGAAAGGGTACCGTATCCCCGGATAACATGTATGGATAGCGTACACATTCAAAAGATATGTCTATACATCAGGAGGCAGGCTCAGACGGTGTAAGGCCCAGTATGGCTTGCAAGTGATTGCACAAAGGTGAGAAAGGGTACCGTATCCCCGGATAACATGTATGGATAGCGTACACATTCAAAAGATATGTCTATACATCAGGAGGCAGGCTCAGACGGTGTTAGGCCCAGTATGGCTTGCACGTGATTGCATAAAGGTGAGAAAGGGTACCGTATCCCCGGACAACATGTATGGATAGCGTACACATTCAAAAGATATGTCTATACATCAGGAGGCAGGCTCAGACGGTGTCAGGCACAGTATGGATTTGACGGCCCAGACTACACAGCGGAGGAGCAGGGAGAGGTAAAGATTGCAAATGCTGGGGCCCTGCCCAAGCAAGGGGGGCCCACTCGTGGGCGTCGGTACTGGCACTGGGCCCCTCATAGTACGGCGGTGTGTCTGACGGTGGGTGTGCACCACCACCGTCAGAGACACTTGATTGCACTATGAGGGACCCTGTGCCAGTGCCCGCGCCCAAGAGTCGGCCTACCCACCTGTCCTGGGCAACGGCACTCGCACGGTGTCGTACGCTAGGTGGTGACTCCGGCCATGGGGGGGGGAGGCAGCACAGTTAGGGAGTTTTAGAAAGTGGCATATGTTGATGTTGGACATTCAGCTGATGCAAAAGGCGAAATAGGTCAAGTCCCAGGATGAGGTGGACCAAAGAAAGCCATTTTTCTGTCACCCTATGTGTCATCAGGGGAAGGTGGGACAAAATCCTTGGAATCCCATGCATGGTTCATTTTAATGAAGGTTAGATCATCCACATTTTGGGTTGACAGACGGGTCCTTTTTTCTGTCAGGATTGATCCAGCTGCACTGAAGACTCTTTCCGATAGCACACTTGCAGCTGGGCAAGCGAGCTCCTGTAAGGCATATTGGGCCAATTCAGGCCAGGTGTCCAGTTTAGCAGCCCAATAGTCAAAGGGGAATGACCTGTGTGGGAGAACATCGATATGGGAGGAAAAGTAGTTTGTAACCATAGTTGACAACTGCTGTCTCCTGTCACTTTCCATCGATGCTGTATTACCAGTTGTGTGAGCGGTACTTGAAAAATCAGTCCACAACATTGTCATGAAACCCCTGTCTCCAATGCCACTTCTGCTGTGTGCACCATGAACACCTCTGCCAAGCTGCCCCCGGCCCGTACGGCTCGTGTGAGAACCATCACCGCTGCTGTGTGCTGGGAATGCCTCAAGCAACCGATTTACCAGAGTTGCTTGTTTATTAGCATCCTTTTGGCAATGCGGGGGTCCCTTTTTAGGATCCGCAAGGCATAATCTGACATGTTGGCCAATGTTCCCGGTGTCAATGATGCACTGCGAGTGCTGGTTGGAGGAGCACTTTCTGGCAAATCCACATCCCTCCAGTCACGCACAAACCCTGTACCAGACCTTGCCACGCCAACATTTTCACTTGCCCCACGAGATGCATCCTCCTCCCCTAAGTACTCATCCCCATCATCATCCTCCTCCTCCTCTTCTTCCTCCAACTCGTCCAGGAGAGGTCCCTGAGCAGACAATGGCTGAATGTCATCAAGGATTCCCTCCACCTCTTCCTCCTCGTCAACTTTGGCTGCAGACGCCTGCGCCTTAAGGTGCGCCAAAGTTTGCATGAGCAGACGCATAAGTGGGATGCTCATGCTTAGGATGGCGTCGTCTGCGCTTACCAGCCGTGTGCATTCCTCAAAACACTGAAGGACTTTACAGAGGTCTTTCAGCTTCGACCACTGCACACCTGTCAACTCCATGTCTGCTCTCAAAGTGCCTGGCCGTGTATCCTCCCACAAATGCATTATGGCCTGCCTCTGCTCGCACAGCCACTCCACCATGTGCAGGGTGGAGTTCCACCTTGTTGCAATGTCGATAATGAGGCGGTGGTTGGGAAGGTGGAGCAATCGCTGCAGCTTCTGCATACGAACGGAGTGTACAGGCGACCGGCGGATGTGCGCGCACAGTCTTCGCACCTTCTGGAGCAGGGCTGTTAACTCCGGATAATTTTTGAGGAAGCACTGCACCACCAGGTTCAAGGTGTGAGCCAAGCAAGGTATGTGGCTGAGTTTTGAAAGGGCTATGGCTGCCACAAAATTACGGCCGTTATCACTAACTACCTTGCCTGCCTCAAGATGTACACTGCCCAGCCATGACTCAGTTTGTCGCTTCAAGTACTCGGCCAGCACCTCGGCGGTGTGTCTGTCACCAAACACATCATCTGCAACACAGCCTGCTGACGCTTTCCACTAGCTGCTCGATAGGGGGACACCTCGTGTGCAACAGTGGTGGCTGCAGATGGAGTGCTCGTACGACTGCGCTCTGTGGACGAGCTTTCGCTTCTGGAGGAGGAGGGGGAGGAGGAGGGTGGAACGCCTACAGCCAACTGTTTCCTATACCGTGGGCTAGGCAGCACTGTCCCACCACCGCTGTCCCCTGTGGACCCTGCATCCACCACATTAACCCAGTGCGCAGTGATGGACACGTAACGGCCCTGGCCATGCCGACTGGACCATGCATCAGTTGTGAGGTGCACCTTTCCACTCACTGACTGCTTGAGTGCATGGACAATGCGGTCTTTCACATGATGGTGGAGGGCTGGGATGGCTTTGCGAGAGAAGAAGTGGCGACTGGGTAGGTCATAGCGTGGTACTGCATAGGCCATGAGTTCGCGAAAAGCTGCGCTTTCCACCAACCGATAGGGCATCATCTCAAACAAGATTAGTTTGGCAATGTGGGCGTTTAAACCCAGTGTACGCAGATGAGAGACTGAGTACTTTCTTGACCTACTCATAGTGTCTGGGAGGGTGAGCTGGACTTGAGAGCTGCATATGGTGGAAGTAGCGGTGGACAGGGCGGACTGAGAGAGGGTTGATGTTGGTGATGGAGTTGGTGTTCTTTCTGATGGCCTAGATTCAGTATTTCGTTGATATAACAGTGGGATTCCCTGACTGCTGTGGCCTTGCAACGACACCTCAACATTTGCTGCTGTGCTAACCGGTGGGCTTACAGTGGGGGAAACAATGTAGCGTTGCTGACTACCTTCTTTGTGATCAGTTGCACATGTGGCACTTGAGGTTTGGTGTTGTGTCCAAGCTTGCAAGTGCATGCTGGTTAAATGTCTAAGCATGCAACTGGTATTCAAATTTTTCAGATTTTTCCCTCGGCTAAAGGTCTTTGCGCTCTTCTTACAGATAACCTTGGCCTGATCATGAGGATTTTGTTCAAAAAAGTGCCACACTGCACTCTTCCTACTTTGGCAGACATTTTGCGGCCTAGCACGCTGTGATGTTTTGACCCTCTGGACAAGCTGTCCAGCAACTCTTTTGATTTTTGAAACCTGTCTTTGGAGTGCTCCGGGCCTGCCAGATAACAGCTGTTGCGATGTTGATGTCTGCTGTGGATGCTCCTCATCTGAGCTATTGGAAGCAGCACCCTCTTCCCCCAATGGATGCCAATCTGGGTCAACAACTGGGTCATCCATCACCTCCTCTTCAATGTCATGTGCACCTTCCTCTGTGTCACCGTGTATGGTGGTATAGTGTGCGGGAAGGGGCACCTGAGTCTCATCAGGGTCAGAATCTGGCTCTGTACACTGCGAGGACAATGTAGTGCTCTGAGTGAATGTACCAGCAGAATCATCTATCAGCGGCTGTGCATCAGTGCACTCCATGTCAGATTCATCTTGGCCTGGGTAATTCACCATTTGACTTGATAATCCAGGCATGGTATGTGAAAACAGCTCCATGGAGTAATCAGTAGTATGGCCTGCGTCATCCTTCAATCTTGGTTGTGGTGAAGGACACAAGGAAAGGTGTGGTTCATGAACATGAGCCTCCAATGACGACTCAGTGCTTTTACTTTTTACAACTTCAGAAGAGGAGGCGATAGAGCTGGAGGCTGAGTCAGCAATGTAAGACAAAACTTTTTCCTGATGCTCTGGCGTTAAAAGCGGTTTGCCAACTCCTAGAAAACTAAGCCTTCGAAGCCTTATGGAGCCAGACGATGACGCAGGCTCAACACCTCCTGCATTCGGTCCTATTTTGCTTTTGCCACTACCATCAGATCCACCACCAACACCATCATTACCAGCTGCCAACCCCCGCCCAATTCCACGGCCTCTTCCACCAGCCTTCCTCATTTTTGGTAGAAATGTAGACAAAATCCTACAAACTATATAGTAATGTAAAACAAGGTACAAGGTGTCTATAGGACAGGGGAGATTTAGATTTTCTGCAGACACTTGTGGACACTGGACACTTGGATTGTGTGAGGCCCACTGAATATCACAGCGCTATGTCACAGGCTCGATGGCACAGGTGTGAAAAAAGTGACTACAGGATAAGGGAGATTTTGAATTTCTGGGAGATTTTGAATTTCTGCAGACACTTGTGGACACTGGACACTTGGATTGTGTGAGGCCCACTGAATATCACAGCGCTATGTCACAGGCTCGATGGCACAGGTGTGAAAAAAGTGACTACAGGATAAGGGAGATTTTGAATTTCTGCAGACACTTGTGGACACTGGACACTTGGATTGTGTGAGGCCCACTGAATATCACAGTGCTATGTGACAGGCTCGATGGCACAGGTGTGAAAAAAGTGACTACAGGATAAGGGAGATTTTGAATTTCTGCAGACAGTGGACACTTTTGGATTGTGTGAGGCCCAATGAATATCAGAGCGCTATGTCACAGGCTCGATGCAGCAGGTGTGAAAAAAGTGACTACAGGATAAGGGAGATTTTAAATTTCTGCAGACACTGGACACTTTTGGATTGTGTGAGGCCCAATGAATATCAGAGCGCTATGTCACAGGCTCGATGCAGCAGGTGTGAAAAAAGTGACTACAGGATAAAGGAGATTTTGAATTTCTGCAGACACTGGACACTTTTGGATTGTGTGAGGCCCAATGAATATCAGAGCGCTATGTCACAGGCTCGATGCAGCAGGTGTGAAAAAAGTGACTACAGGATAAGGGAGATTTTGAATTTCTGCAGACACTTGTGGACACTGGACACTTTTGGATTGTGTGAGGCCCACTGAATATCAGAGCGCTATGTCACAGGCTCGATGGCACAGGTGTGAAAAAAGTGAATTGTAGAATTGGGCAGAATAGGAATCTCCCTAGAGTGTAGGTCTGTAAGAACGGAACAAGTCCTCCACTTATCCTTCCACAGTGACACACAGATAGCTTCACTGTGGCTGTGATAACAGCCGTTACACGGTACTGTGTGAGGAGCGTACACCGCTGTATGGTGTGAATAAATGCACGCTCAGTACCTTAGCAGGACAAAAAAAAAATTGGGATTGCTTTTAAAAAAGCAGTTTGCAGAGCAGTGGGGAAACAGCAATGCAGCTGTCAGGAAGCCTTAGAAGACAGCCTAACAGCCAACACCGCTGATCCATCACAATATAGCCTCCCCTTGCACTGCACACACAGTGACTGGTGTGTTGCACAGGCAAAATCGCTAGCAGCAGAAGCAGTTTTTTTGTCTTCTTCCCTGCCTAACGCTCTCCCTACAGAATCAGCAACCTCTCCCTATGCTAAGATCGGCAGAAGTAAGATGGCGGTCGGCGTGCACGCCCTTTTATAACCCCTGTGACGCCCACCAAAGCAAGCCAATCACTTGCATGCCCTTCTGAAAGATGGTGGCGACCCCTGCCTATGTCATCACATTGCCCACAGTGTCCGTGGATCCTGATTGGCTGAAAAAGAGCGCTAAACAAACTTTTGAAACGCGACTTTGGCGCGTAAGTCGCCGACCTCGTGGCCGACCTGATCCTAGGGTCGGGTTTCGTTTCATGAAACCCGACTTTGCCAAAAGTCGGCGACTTTTGAAATTGTTCGACCCGTTTCACTCAACTCTAGTGAGGATAACAATTTTTTTTTCTTTACACTTGTTATTTATGTTTGATTTATGTAAAACAAATTATTCCCAAAATTCCAGCTAGTTTGATGTCTGGGGTTTACTATTTTCATACTCTTCAGTATGCACAGAGCATTATATAAGGTGCATTGTAGGCATGAGGTTCTTCTAAGGAATAAAACTTCTCTTTATAGAATATATCCTAATTCTTTACTCTCCATAATATATCCAGAAACTAGAACATGATTGGATCCTACTTTAACCCCTTAGTGACCACGAGAGTTGAGCGACTTTTGCTTTTTTAGGGTCGCATTTCGTTTCGTGAAACCCGACTTTTCCAAAAGTCGGGTCGAGCAAAATCGTCCGATTATAGGGAAAAGTCGGGGTCGTCCCGAAACACGAAACCCAATGTAAGTCAATGGGGAATAAAAGTCGGCAGTGAGAGGAGGACAGGAAACACACCTACAGTGCCCATTTGAATGCCAAAAGCATCAATTCTTCTTACTTAAGCTTGTCAACCTTAATTAACTTCATAATACAAGTTACGCACTGAAAAATGGGGGTTATTTGGCTAAATTTGTGGGGGGGAGGGCTGGCTGCAGGTTTTCATGTGCCCTGGGCGAAAGAGCGCCCCTTTAACACATACCACAACTCATCATACTCCGATACGGCAGAGAAATAGCGGTATAGTACAATGAAAAATACCTCACTTTTTACATCTCATGACGAGGCCCATCTATTTCTCCATACAAAATCATTGGTCCCATATAATGTTTGAAACAGTATATGATGAGCTCCACATAATGCTACAGTATATGTTGGTCCCCATGGATGAAGCTCCACTGTCTTATGGGCCCAAATAATGCTCCAAACATAATGGGCCCCATTTCTACTGCTCTAGTGTATAATGGGCCCTATAAATGCTGCTCCAGTGTCTGATGTCCACCTTTGGAATGTTCCAGTGTATGGTGGGCCCCATCTATCATTCTAAAGAGTATAGTGCTCCCCAAAAATTGCTGTCCCAACATAGAAAACAATCAAATAAGTCGCCTCGCTAGGAAATCCCTGTACTTGTCTGGACAGGTGCTGTAGCTTGCTTAACAGCTCGCCAGCCATTCTCACGCCCAGTATGGATTGCAAGTGATTGCACAAAGGTTAGAAAGGGTACCGTATCCCTGGATAACATGTATGGATAGCGTACACATTCAAAATATATGTCTATACAGCATGAGGCAGGCTCAGACGGTGTTAGGCCCAGTATGGATTGCACGTCATTGCACAAAGGTTAGAAGGGGTACCGTATCCCCGGAAAACACGTATGGATAGCGTACACATTCAAAATATATGTCTATACAGCATGAGGCAGGCTCAGACGGTGTTAGGCCCAGTATGGATTGCACGTCATTGCACAAAGGTTAGAAAGGGTACCGTATCCCTGGATAACATGTATGGATAGCGTACACATTCAAAATATATGTCTATACAGCATGAGGCAGGCTCAGACGGTGTTAGGCCCAGTATGGATTGCACGTCATTGCACAAAGGTTAGAAGGGGTACCGTATCCCCGGATAACATGTATGGATAGCGTACACATTCAAAATATATGTCTATACAGCATGAGGCAGGCTCAGACGGTGTTAGGCCCAGTATGGATTGCAAGTCATTGCACAAAGGTTAGAAGGGGTACCGTATCCCCGGATAACATGTATGGATAGCGTACACATTCAAAATATATGTCTATACAGCATGAGGCAGGCTCAGACGGTGTTAGGCCCAGTATGGATTGCACGTCATTGCACAAAGGTTAGAAAGGGTACCGTATCCCTGGATAACATGTATGGATAGCGTACACATTCAAAATATATGTCTATACAGCATGAGGCAGGCTCAGACGGTGTTAGGCCCAGTATGGATTGCACGTCATTGCACAAAGGTTAGAAAGGGTACCGTATCCCTGGATAACATGTATGGATAGCGTACACATTCAAAATATATGTCTATACAGCATGAGGCAGGCTCAGACGGTGTTAGGCCCAGTATGGATTGCACGTCATTGCACAAAGGTTAGAAGGGGTACCGTATCCCCGGATAACATGTATGGATAGCGTACACATTCAAAATATATGTCTATACAGCATGAGGCAGGCTCAGACGGTGTTAGGCCCAGTATGGATTGCACGTCATTGCACAAAGGTTAGAAGGGGTACCGTATCCCCGGATAACATGTATGGATAGCGTACACATTCAAAATATATGTCTATACAGCATGAGGCAGGCTCAGACGGTGTTAGGCCCAGTATGGATTGCACGTCATTGCACAAAGGTTAGAAGGGGTACCGTATCCCCGGATAACATGTATGGATAGCGTACACATTCAAAACATATGTCTATACAGCATGAGGCAGGCTCAGATGGTGTTAGGCCCAGTATGGATTGCACATCATTGCACAAAGGTTAGAAAGGGTACCGTATCCCTGGATAACATGTATGGATAGCGTACACATTCAAAATATATGTCTATACAGCATGAGGCAGGCTCAGACGGTGTTAGGCCCAGTATGGATTGCACGTCATTGCACAAAGGTTAGAAGGGGTACCGTATCCCCGGATAACATGTATGGATAGCGTACACATTCAAAATATATGTCTATACAGCATGAGGCAGGCTCAGACGGTGTTAGGCCCAGTATGGATTGCACGTCATTGCACAAAGGTTAGAAGGGGTACCGTATTCCCGGATAACATGTATGGATAGTGTACACATTCAAAATATATGTCTATACAGCATGAGGCAGGCTCAGACGGTGTTAGGCCCAGTATGGATTGCACGTCATTGCACAAAGGTTAGAAGGGGTACCGTATCCCCGGATAACATGTATGGATAGCGTACACATTCAAAATATATGTCTATACAGCATGAGGCAGGCTCAGACGGTGTTAGGCCCAGTATGGATTGCACGTCATTGCACAAAGGTTAGAAAGGGTACCGTATCCCTGGATAACATGTATGGATAGCGTACACATTCAAAATATATGTCTATACAGCATGAGGCAGGCTCAGACGGTGTTAGGCCCAGTATGGATTGCACGTCATTGCACAAAGGTTAGAAGGGGTACCGTATCCCCGGATAACATGTATGGATAGCGTACACATTCAAAATATATGTCTATACAGCATGAGGCAGGCTCAGACGGTGTTAGGCCCAGTATGGATTGCACGTTATTGCACAAAGGTTAGAAAGGGTACCGTATCCCTGGATAACATGTATGGATAGCGTACACATTCAAAATATATGTCTATACAGCATGAGGCAGGCTCAGACGGTGTTAGGCCCAGTTTGGATTGCACGTCATTGCACAAAGGTTAGAAGGGGTACCGTATCCCCGGATAACATGTATGGATAGCGTACACATTCAAAATATATGTCTATGCAGCATGAGGCAGGCTCAGACGGTGTTAGGCCCAGTATGGATTGCACGTCATTGCACAAAGGTTAGAAAGGGTACCGTATCCCCGGATAACATGTATGGATAGCGTACACATTCAAAATATATGTCTATACAGCATGAGGCAGGCTCAGACAGTGTTAGGCCCAGTATGGATTGCACGTCATTGCACAAAGGTTAGAAAGGGTACCGTATCCCCCGGATAACATGTATGGATAGCGTACACATTCAAAATATATGTCTATACAGCATGAGGCAGGCTCAGACGGTGTTAGGCCCAGTATGGATTGCACGTCATTGCACAAAGGTTAGAAGGGGTACCGTATCCCCGGATAACATGTATGGATAGTGTACACATTCAAAATATATGTCTATACAGCATGAGGCAGGCTCAGACGGTGTTAGGCCCAGTATGGATTGCACGTCATTGCACAAAGGTTAGAAAGGGTACCGTATCCCTGGATAACATGTATGGATAGCGTACACATTCAAAATATATGTCTATACAGCATGAGGCAGGCTCAGACGGTGTTAGGCCCAGTATGGATTGCACGTCATTGCACAAAGGTTAGAAGGGGTACCGTATCCCCGGATAACATGTATGGATAGCGTACACATTCAAAATATATGTCTATACAGCATGAGGCAGGCTCAGACGGTGTTAGGCCCAGTATGGATTGCACGTCATTGCACAAAGGTTAGAAGGGGTACCGTATTCCCGGATAACATGTATGGATAGTGTACACATTCAAAATATATGTCTATACAGCATGAGGCAGGCTCAGACGGTGTTAGGCCCAGTATGGATTGCACGTCATTGCACAAAGGTTAGAAGGGGTACCGTATCCCCGGATAACATGTATGGATAGCGTACACATTCAAAATATATGTCTATACAGCATGAGGCAGGCTCAGACGGTGTTAGGCCCAGTATGGATTGCACGTCATTGCACAAAGGTTAGAAAGGGTACCGTATCCCTGGATAACATGTATGGATAGCGTACACATTCAAAATATATGTCTATACAGCATGAGGCAGGCTCAGACGGTGTTAGGCCCAGTATGGATTGCACGTCATTGCACAAAGGTTAGAAGGGGTACCGTATCCCCGGATAACATGTATGGATAGCGTACACATTCAAAATATATGTCTATACAGCATGAGGCAGGCTCAGACGGTGTTAGGCCCAGTATGGATTGCACGTCATTGCACAAAGGTTAGAAAGGGTACCGTATCCCTGGATAACATGTATGGATAGCGTACACATTCAAAATATATGTCTATACAGCATGAGGCAGGCTCAGACGGTGTTAGGCCCAGTATGGATTGCACGTCATTGCACAAAGGTTAGAAGGGGTACCGTATCCCCGGATAACATGTATGGTTAGCGTACACATTCAAAATATATGTCTATGCAGCATGAGGCAGGCTCAGACGGTGTTAGGCCCAGTATGGATTGCACGTCATTGCACAAAGGTTAGAAAGGGTACCGTATCCCTGGATAACATGTATGGATAGCGTACACATTCAAAATATATGTCTATACAGCATGAGGCAGGCTCAGACGGTGTTAGGCCCAGTATGGATTGCACGTCATTGCACAAAGGTTAGAAGGGGTACCGTATCCCCGGATAACATGTATGGATAGCGTACACATTCAAAATATATGTCTATACAGCAGGAGGCAGGCTCAGACGGTGTTAGGCCCAGTATGGATTGCACGTCATTGCACAAAGGTTAGAAGGGGTACCGTATTCCCGGATAACATGTATGGTTAGCGTACACATTCAAAATATATGTCTATACAGCATGAGGCAGGCTCAGACGGTGTTAGGCCCAGTATGGATTGCACGTCATTGCACAAAGGTTAGAAAGGGTACCGTATCCCTGGATAACATGTATGGATAGTGTACACATTCAAAATATATGTCTATACAGCATGAGGCAGGCTCAGACGGTGTTAGGCCCAGTATGGATTGCACGTCATTGCACAAAGGTTAGAAGGGGTACCGTATCCCCGGATAACATGTATGGATAGCGTACACATTCAAAATATATGTCTATACAGCATGAGGCAGGCTCAGACGGTGTTAGGCCCAGTATGGATTGCACGTCATTGCACAAAGGTTAGAAGGGGTACCGTATTCCCGGATAACATGTATGGATAGTGTACACATTCAAAATATATGTCTATACAGCATGAGGCAGGCTCAGACGGTGTTAGGCCCAGTATGGATTGCACGTCATTGCACAAAGGTTAGAAGGGGTACCGTATCCCCGGATAACATGTATGGATAGCGTACACATTCAAAATATATGTCTATACAGCATGAGGCAGGCTCAGACGGTGTTAGGCCCAGTATGGATTGCACGTCATTGCACAAAGGTTAGAAAGGGTACCGTATCCCTGGATAACATGTATGGATAGCGTACACATTCAAAATATATGTCTATACAGCATGAGGCAGGCTCAGACGGTGTTAGGCCCAGTATGGATTGCACGTCATTGCACAAAGGTTAGAAAGGGTACCGTATCCCTGGATAACATGTATGGATAGCGTACACATTCAAAATATATGTCTATACAGCATGAGGCAGGCTCAGACGGTGTTAGGCCCAGTATGGATTGCACGTCATTGCACAAAGGTTAGAAGGGGTACCGTATCCCCGGATAACATGTATGGTTAGCGTACACATTCAAAATATATGTCTATGCAGCATGAGGCAGGCTCAGACGGTGTTAGGCCCAGTATGAATTGCACGTCATTGCACAAAGGTTAGAAAGGGTACCGTATCCCCGGATAACATGTATGGATAGTGTACACATTCAAAATATGTCTATACAGCATGAGGCAGGCTCAGACAGTGTTAGGCCCAGTATGAATTGCACGTCATTGCACAAAGGTTAGAAAGGGTACCGTATCCCCGGATAACATGTATGGATAACGTACACATTCAAAATATATGTCTATACAGCATGAGGCAGGCTCAGACGGTGTTAGGCCCAGTATGGATTGCACGTCATTGCACAAAGGTTAGAAGGGGTACCGTATCCCCGGATAACATGTATGGATAGCGTACACATTCAAAATATATGTCTCAGGAGGCAGGCTCAGACGGTGTCAGGCACAGTATGGATTTGACGGCCCAGATTACACAGCGGAGGAGCAGGGAGAGGTAAAGATTGCAAATGCTGGGGCCCTGGCCAAGCAAGGGGGGCCCACTCGTGGGCGTCGGTACTGGCACTGGGCCCCTCATAGTACAGCGGTGTGTCTGACGGCGGGTGTGCACCACTGCCGTCAGAGACACTTGATTGCACTATGAGGGACCCTGTGCCAGTGCCCGCGCCCAAGAGTCGGCCTACCCACCTGTCCAGGGCAACGGCACTCGCACCGTGTCGTGCGCTAGGTGGTGACCCCGGCCATGGGGGGGGAGGCAGCACAGTTAGGGAGTTTTAGAAAGTGGCATATGTTGATGTTGGACATTCAACTGATGCAAAAGGTGAAATAGGTGAAGTACCAGGAAGAGGTGGACCAAAACAAGCCATTTTTCTGTCACCCTATGTATCATCAGGGGAAAGTGGGACAAAATCCTTGGAAACCCATGCGTGGTTCATTTTAATGAAGGTTAGATCATCCACATTTTGGGTTGACAGACGGGTCCTTTTTTCTGTCAGGATTGATCCAGCTGCACTGAAGACTCTTTCCGATAGCACACTTGCAGCTGGGCAAGCGAGCTCCTGTAAGGCATATTGGGCCAATTCAGGCCAGGTGTCCAGTTTAGCGGCCCAATAGTCAAAGGGGAATGACCTGTGTGGGAGAACATCGATATGGGAGGAAAAGTAGTTTGTAACCATAGTTGACAACTGCTGTCTCCTGTCACTTTCCATCGATGCAGTATTACCAGTTGTGTGAGCGGTATTTGAAAAATCAGTCCACAACATTGTCATGAAACCCCTGTCTCCAACGCCACTTCTGCTGTGTGCACCACGAACACCTCTGCCAAGCTGCCCCCGGCCCGTATGGCTCGTGTGAGAACCATCACCGCTGCTGTGTGCTGGGAATGCCTCAAGCAACCGATTTACCAGAGTTGCTTGTTTATTAGCCAATATTAGGTCAAGGTTCTCCTGTGGCATGATGTTTTGTAATTTGCCTTTATAGCGTGGATCCAGGATGTTGGCCAACCAGTAGTCGTCATCGTTCATCATTTTGGCAATGCGGGGGTCCCTTTTTAGGATCCGCAAGGCATAATCTGACATGTGGGCCAATGTTCCCGGTGTCAATGATACACTGCGAGTGCTGGGTGGAGGAGCACTTTCTGGCAAATCCACATCCCTCCAGTCACGCACAAACCCTGTACCAGACCTTGCCACGCCAACATTTTCACTTGCCCCACGAGATGCATCCTCCTCCCCTAAGTAATCATCCCCATCATCCTCCTCCTCCTCCTCTTCTTCCTCCACCTCGTCCAGGAGAGGTCCCTGAGCAGACAATGGCTGAATGTCATCAAGGATTCCCTCCTCCTCTTCCTCCTCATCAACATTGGCTGCAGACGCCTGCTCCTTAAGGTGCGTCAAAGTTTGCATGAGCAGACGCATAAGTGGGATGCTCATGCTTAGGATGGCGTCGTCTGCGCTTACCAGCCGTGTGCATTCCTCAAAACACTGAAGGACTTTACAAAGGTCTTTCAGCTTCGACCACTGCACGCCTGTCAACTCCATGTCTGCTCTCAAAGTGCCTGGCCGTGTATCCTCCCACAAATGCATTATGGCCTGCCTCTGCTCGCACAGCCGCTCCACCATGTGCAGGGTGGAGTTCCACCTTGTTGCAATGTCGATAATGAGGCGGTGGTTGGGAAGGTGGAGCAATCGCTGCAGCTTCTGCATACGAACGGAGTGTACAGGCGACCGGCGGATGTGCGCGCACAGTCTTCGCACCTTCTGGAGCAGGGCTTTTAACTCCGGATAATTTTTGAGGAAGCACTGCACCACCAGGTTCAAGGTGTGAGCCAAGCAAGGTATGTGGCTGAGTTTTGAAAGGGCTATGGCTGCCACAAAATTACGGCCGTTATCACTAACTACCTTGCCTGCCTCAAGATGTACACTGCCCAGCCATGACTCAGTTTGACGCTTCAAGTACTCGGCCAGCACCTCGGCGGTGTGTCTGTCGCCCAAACACATCATCTGCAACACAGCCTGCTGACGCTTTCCACTAGCTGCTCGATAGGGGGACACATCGTGTGCAACAGTGGCAGCTGCAGATGGAGTGCTCGTACGACTGCGCTCTGTGGACGAGCTGTCGCTTCTGGAGGAGGAGGAGGAGGGTCGAACGCCTACAGCCAACTGTTTCCTATACCGTGGGCTAGGCAGCACTGTCCCACCACCGCTGTCCCCTGTGGACACTGCATCCACCACATTAACCCAGTGCGCAGTGATGGACACGTAACGGCCCTGGCCATGCCGACTGGACCATGCATCAGTTGTGAGGTGCACCTTTCCGCTCACTGACTGCTTGAGTGCATGGACAATGCGGTCTTTCACATGATGGTGGAGGGCTGGGATGGCTTTGCGAGAGAAGAAGTGGCGACTGGGTAGGTCATAGCGTGGAACTGCATAGGCCATGAGTTCGCGGAAAGCTGTGCTTTCCACCAACCGAAAGGGCATCATCTCAAACGAGATTAGTTTGGCAATGTGGGCGTTCAAACCCAGTGTACGCGGATGAGAGACTGAGTACTTTCTTGACCTACTCATAGTGTCTGGGAGGGTAAGCTGGACTTGAGAGCTGCATATGGTGGAAGTAGCGGTGGACAGGGCGGACTGAGAGAGGGTTGATGATGGTGATGGAGTTGGTGTTCTTTCTGATGGCCTAGAATCAGTCTTTCGTTGATATAACAGTGGGATTCCCTGACTGCTGTGGCCTTGCAACGACACCTCAACATTTGCTGCTGTGCTAACCGGTGGGCTTACAGTGGGGGAAACAATGTAGCGTTGCTGACTACCTTCGTTGTGATCAGTTGCACATGTGGCACTTGAGGTTTGGTGTTGTGTCCACGCTTGGAAGTGCATGCTGGTTAAATGTCTAAGCATGCAACTGGTATTCAAATTTTTCAGATTTTTCCCTCGGCTAAAGGTCTTTGCGCACTTCTTACAGATAACCTTGGCCTGATCCTGAGGATTTTGTTCAAAAAAGTGCCACACTGCACTCTTCCTACTTTGGCAGACATTTTGCGGCCTAGCACGCTGTGATCTTTTGACCCTCTGGACAAGCTGTCCAGCAACTCTTTTGATGTTTGGAACCTGTCTTTGGAGTGCTCTGGGCCTGCCAGATAACAGCTGTTGCGATGTCGATGTCTGCTGTGGATGCTCCTCATCTGAGCTATTGGAAGCAGCACCCTCTTCCCCCAATGGATGCCAATCTGGGTCAACAACTGGGTCATCCATCACCTCCTCTTCTATGTCATGTGCACCTTTCTCTGTGTCACCGTGTATGGTGGTATAGTGTGCGGGAATGGGCACCTGAGTCTCATCAGGGTCAAAATCTGGCTCTGTACACTGCGAGGACAATGTAGTACTCTGAGTGAATGTACCAGCAGAATCATCCATCAGCGGCTGTGCATCAGTGCACTCCATGTCAGATTCATCTTGGCCTGGGTAATTCACCATTTGACTTGATAATCCAGGCATGGTATGTGAAAACAGCTCCATGGAGTAATCAGTAGTATGGCCTGCGTCATCCTTCAATCTTGGTTGGGGTGAAGGACACAAGGAAAGGTGTGGTTCATGAACATGAGCCTTCAATGACGACTCAGTGCTTTTACTTTTTACAACTGAAGAAGAGGAGGCGATAGAGCTGGAGGCTGAGTCAGCAATGTAAGACAAAACTTTTTCCTGATGCTCTGCCTTTAAAAGCGGTTTGCCAACTCCTAGAAAACTAAGCGTTCGAGGCCTTATGTAGCCAGACGATGACGCAGGGTCAGCACCTCCTGCATTCGGTCCTATTTTGCTCTTGCCACTACCATCAGATCCACCACCAACACCATCATTACCAGCTGCCAACCCCCGCCCAATTCCACGGCCTCTTCCACCAGCCTTCCTCATTTTTGGTAGAAATGTAGACAAAATCCAACAAACTATATAGTAATGTAAAACAAGGTACAAGGTGTCTATAGGACAGGGGAGTTTTAGAATTTCTGCACACACTTGTGGACAGTGGACACTTGTGGATTGTGTGCGGCCCACTGATATCTGAGCGCTATGTGACACGCTCGATGGCACAGCTGCCTGTGACCAAAGTGACGAGAGGATAATGGAGATTTTGAATCTCTGCGTACACTTTTGGACACTGGACACTTGTGGATTGTGTGCGGCCCACTGATATCTGAGCGCTATGTGACACGCTCGATGGCACAGCTGCCTGTGACCAAAGTGACGAGAGGATAATGGAGATTTTGAATCTCTGTGTACACTTGTGGACAGTGGACACTTGTGGATTGTGTGCGGCCCACTGATATCTGAGCGTTATGTGACACGCTCGATGGCACAGCTGCCTGTGACCAAAGTGACGAGAGGATAATGGAGATTTTGAATCTCTGCGTACACTTTTGGACACTGGACACTTGTGGATTGTGTGCGGCCCACTGATATCTGAGCGCTATGTGACACGCTCGATGGCACAGCTGCCTGTGACCAAAGTGACGAGATGATAATGGAGATTTTGAATCTCTGCGTACACTTTTGGACAGTGGACACTTGTGGATTGTGTGCGGCCCACTGATATCTGAGCACTATGTTACACGCTCGATGGCTCAGCTGCCTGTGACCAAAGTGACGAGAGGATAATGGAGATTTTGAATCTCTGCGTACACTTGTGGACAGTGGACACTTGTGGATTGTGTGCGGCCCACTGATATCTGAGCGCTATGTGACACGCTCGATGGCACAGCTGCCTGTGACCAAAGTGACGAGAGGATAATGGAGATTTTGAATCTCTGCGTACACTTTTGGACACTGGACACTTGTGGATTGTGTGCGGCCCACTGATATCTGAGCGCTATGTGACACGCTCGATGGCACAGCTGCCTGTGACCAAAGTGACGAGAGGATAATGGAGATTTTGAATCTCTGCGTACACTTTTGGACAGTGGACACTTGTGGATTGTGTGCGGCCCACTGATATCTGAGCGCTATGTGACACGCTCGATGGCACAGCTGCCTGTGACCAAAGTGACGAGAGGATAATGGAGATTTTGAATCTCTGCGTACACTTTTGGACAGTGGACACTTGTGGATTGTGTGCGGCCCACTGATATCTGAGCGCTATGTGACACGCTCGATGGCACAGCTGCCTGTGACCAAAGTGACGAGAGGATAATGGAGATTTTGAATCTCTGCGTACACTTGTGGACAGTGGACACTTGTGGATTGTGTGCGGCCCACTGATATCTGAGCGCTATGTGACACGCTCGATGGCACAGCTGCCTGTGACCAAAGTGACGAGAGGATAATGGAGATTTTGAATCTCTGCGTACACTTTTGGACACTGGACACTTGTGGATTGTGTGCGGCCCACTGATATCTGAGCGCTATGTGACACGCTCGATGGCACAGCTGCCTGTGACCAAAGTGACGAGAGGATAATGGAGATTTTGAATCTCTGCGTACACTTTTGGACACTGGACACTTGTGGATTGTGTGCGGCCCACTGATATCTGAGCGCTATGTGACACGCTCGATGGCACAGCTGCCTGTGACCAAAGTGACGAGAGGATAATGGAGATTTTGAATCTCTGCGTACACTTTTGGACACTGGACACTTGTGGATTGTGTGCGGCCCACTGATATCTGAGCGCTATGTGACACGCTCGATGGCACAGCTGCCTGTGACCAAAGTGACGAGAGGATAATGGAGATTTTGAATCTCTGCGTACACTTTTGGACACTGGACACTTGTGGATTGTGTGCGGCCCACTGATATCTGAGCGCTATGTGACACGCTCGATGGCACAGCTGCCTGTGACCAAAGTGACGAGAGGATAATGGAGATTTTGAATCTCTGCGTACACTTGTGGACAGTGGACACTTGTGGATTGTGTGCGGCCCACTGATATCTGAGCGCTATGTGACACGCTCGATGGCACAGCTGCCTGTGACCAAAGTGACGAGAGGATAAGGGAGATTGGATTGCTTTTAAAAAAGCAGTTTGCGGAGCAGTGGGTAAACAGCAATGCCAGCGTGTCAGGAAGCCTTAAAAGGCAGCCCAACAACCAACACCACTGATACACCACAATATAGCCTCCCCTTGCACTGCACACACAGTGACTTGTGTGTTGTGCAGGCCAAATCGCTAGCAGCAGAAGCAGTTTTTTTGTCTTCTTCCCTGCCTAATGCTCTCCCTACAGAATCAGCAGCAACCTCTCCCTATACTAAGATCGGCAGAAGTAAGATGGCGGTCGGCGTGCACGCCCTTTTATACCCCCTGTGACGCCCACCAAAGCAAGCCAATCACTTGCATGCCCTTCTGAAAGATGGTGGTGACCCGTGCCTATGTCATCACGTTGCCCACAGTGTCCGTGGATCATGATTGGCTGAAAAAGAGCGCAAAACAAACTTTTGAAACGCGACTTTGGCGCGTAAGTCGCCGACCTCGTGGCCGACCTCATCCTAGGGTCGGGTTTCGTTACATGAAACCCTACTTTGCCAAAAGTCGGTGACTTTTGAATTTTTTCGACCCGTTTCGCTCAACTCTAGTGACCACCAATATGTCTTTTTACTGACCTGCAATATAAGAGACTAGCCTTCCGCGACTGGTTACAATCCTGTAGCTGCCAGCTGTACGCTGTAGCTGATAACTTGCTGCGTCAGCCATGATCAGTGATGGCACAGACTTTAGCCATTTAACCCCTTAAATGCTGCTTTCAATAATGACTACAGCATCAAGATGGTTGACAGAGTATGGGGGCTGACTCTTTAACCTAATCGGCACCATGAGATCTTGATCTTGTGGTCCTAATATTTGAAATGGCAATTCATGGCCAAATAATGGTCTTAGAGGCTATTGTGACCTGTTCAGAAGTTATCAGCATTTAATAGTTAAAATACATTTCTTCATTCCTCTTAGGTCATTTTGCATTACTTCCTGAAAAGCACCTGGAGGGTAGAGATGGGTGGACACTCACGGAGCTAGCGGGGATCTCACCGAGGTCATTACAGTTCAACTCGGCTGGGAATGCAGCCTCAGTGACCAGCAGTAATCTCGATGACGTTACCACCAGTCACTTAGGCTGCACTCGCAGGAGTTCAGACACCAGTGGTTCTCAGCCTAGACAATCGCATCTTGGCACCGTCCAGGTAGAAAACTCTTTATCCACCAGACATGGATTACAGTGTGAGACAGAATGATGGAGAGGTGAAGGATATTGTTGCTTTTATTTTAGTTTTATTACAGGAGACGAGTAGTGTTGAGCATTCCGATACTGCAAGTATCGGGTATCGGCCGATATTAGCGGTATCGGAATTCCGATACTGACTTCCGATACTTTTGTCATATCGGATACCGGAATCGGAATCGGAAGTTCCCATCATGCTATGAGCCTGCTTGCTTTGATTAAGCCAATGGGAATCCTCCGAAGTGTGGGCACATCCTGTTAGGCATGTAGGCATGTTAACTATTGGCATGGCTGTGATTGGCTGCAGAAATGATGTCATGATGCACTATAAAAGCCACCGCAGCCGCCATTTCTGGTTCACTCTGCTGTGAATTCAGTTAGGGACAGGCTGCTGTAGAAGACTGTGAGGGACAGTTAGAAATAGCAATTCCACCAAACATCTAGTGCTTTACCCAGGCTACATAAACCACCACTGTAGCCTTCTTTGCCCTAGCAGCAGTGTTCACAGCTGTCTGCAAGGGCTGTGTGAGTGCAGCTCACGCTGTGGAGTGGGTCCTGCAGCCACGTCAGGCTGTAGGCCACCCAGTGTGATCACTGCTGCCTCATACATCTTTTATTTTTTGAGCTGCATTTTTTACATAATTTCAATCTAGTGTGCTTCCATCCGTATCCATATACGTTGGTTGCAAACACTAGTAGTAGACAGCGGAGCCTTTCTGCAGCCTTTCAGTGCTAGTGTCCACTTTGCTGCACTGTTCACGGCTGTCTGAGAGGTCTCTGACTGTGTGTGAGTGCAGCTCACGCTGAGTAGTGTGTCCTGCAGCTACGTCTGGCTGTAGGACGCTCAGCGTGCGTCAGTGCCTCACACATATTTTTATTTGAGTGCAGCTCATTTTTTCTTCTATTAGTGTGCATCCATCCATCTCCATCTACGGTGGTTGCAAACACTATATAGGAGTACACAGCGGAGCCTTTCTGCAGCCTGTCAGTGCCAGTGCCCACTTAGCTGCACTGTTGACGGCTGTCTGAGAGGTCTCTGACTGTGTGTGAGTGCAGCTCACGCTGAGTAGAGTGTCCTGCAGCTACGTCTGGTTGTAGGATGCTCAACGTGCGTCACTGCCTCACACATATTTGTCTTTGAGTGCAGCTCATTTTTTCTTCTCCTATTAGTGTGCATCCATCCGTATCCATCAACATTGGTTGGTTGCAAACACTATATAGGAGTAGATAGAGGAGCCTTTTTTTCTGGCTTGTGCCCTGCCGGCGCAGCCAGATTAGTATTACCCAATTTTTTTGGAGCCTCATCTTTTGCATTGTAGGTTACCTGCCTGCATTGTAATAGCTCCAAAAAGTTGGTGATACTATCAGTTTCAATTCTTTGTTCACATACTTTGAGTTTGTTTCCAACAAAGAAACCACAAAAAAAGTTCACCAAACACTACATTTGGAACTTGTGTAGGCCACATCAGCTCCTATTAAAGTGTAGTCCACACACACACACTTCATAAAATTAGTGTTTCTTGTACCTGTAACCAGCTGTTCAGGAATAAGCACACTAAGGCCCCCCGTTGTACTTTTCTGCCTATCTTAAGCAGTCTGGCAAGATGAAGAAGGCAGGGAGTAAGGCGCGTGGGCGTGGGCGTGGAGTTTCAGCAGGGAGAGGACGTGGGGATTCTGCAGGGAGAGGACGTGGGGATTCTGCAGGTAAAGGACGTGGGGATTCTGGGCCTGCTGCGGGCACCAGTGGATCAGCATCCCCCAGTTTTAGCAGGCAACAGTCCTTTATGCGCAGCTTTGTAGGACCTCAACATACCCCACTGCTGCGGGAGGAACAAATTGAAGCCGTTGTCGGATGGATGGCAGCTAACGCATCGACTTCAATTACTTCCACAGCCTCTCAGGACCAGAGCACCGAAGAGCAACCATCTGTCTCTTCACCACCTGCCAAAGTGCCCAGGCAGTCAGAGAGACATGGACAGGAGCCATCACAGTCTCTACTTCTGTTCTCGGAATCTGTTGGCTTGGAAAGAGGGGGCCAGCCAAGCAGCATTCCTGAATGTGAAGAAGAGGGAGTATGCAGTGATGCACAACTTCTTTGTCCCTCTGAATCTGAAGAGGCGAGTGGGCCAGTGCCTATGGTCAGCACACCTCAGTACGCATCAGATGATGACGAGACTCAGTTGCCACTTTCTGGTGCGTACGGTGCTGGCGAGACAACCCCGGAGAAGCAGCTGTTTGAAGAGGGGAGGGAAGATGATGAGGTCCTTGACCCATCATGGCGTGAGGAACAGGAAGGTGGTGGGAGCAGCTCGGAGGAAGAGATTCCCCTACCGGCCAAAACAGGAGGCAGAGGGAGGGGGAAGACTTGGTTGCCTGTACCCTCCACTTCGGCACCCGTTAGGAGCATTACTCATTCCAAAGGCAAAACGGGCGCTCCCAAGACTTGCAGTGCATGGTCCTTTTTTGACACAGTTGCAGATGACATTTGCTTTGTCAAATGCAAGCTGTGTCATCAGATAGTCAAAAGAGGGAGAAATGTCAGCAACCTCAATACCACAAATATGTGGAAACATGTGCGCACCAAGCACGAGTTGGATTTGCAGAGACACCCTGAAGACGTAGGCCAACGTACAGCACCACCTTCCACCTCTTCAGTTCGTGTTGGGGCCTCTTCCTCCAGCTCACACACTGCTGGTTCGGCTTCCTCACAGGATCGCCAAGGAAGAACCTCTGCCACTGTAGTCCGGAGACCCTGTCAGATTCCACCCATAGCAGCACGTTCCCATCCATCACAGCCATCGGTAGCACAGGCATGGGATAAAAGGCGCCCTTACTCGGCAAACCATCCCCGAGCACAGTCTCTGAATGCTGCCATTGCAAAACTTCTGGCAGTTGAAATGCTGTCATTCAGG
The DNA here is from genome assembly GCF_039654945.1 of Dendrobates tinctorius. Lineage (NCBI taxonomy): Eukaryota > Metazoa > Chordata > Amphibia > Anura > Dendrobatidae > Dendrobates > Dendrobates tinctorius. Next base: position 20,827,116 of record NW_027361675.1, on the reverse strand, counting down.
CTGGTGGACACTGACACCTTCCGGGACTTAATGGCATTGGCAGTCCCCCAATACAACGTGCCCAGCCGCTTTTTTTTCAGCAGGCGAGCCGTCCCTGCCCTGCAGAAACATGTTGAGGGCAAAATAAAACATGCGCTACTAAACGCCGTTAGTAGCAAGGTCCACCTGACCACCGATGCGTGGACCAGTAACCATGGACAGGGACGATACCTTTCCCTCACTGCCCACTGGGTCAATGTTGTGGAGCCGGGTACAGATCTGGAGAGTGGCGCTGTACGTGTTCTTCCAACGCCACGGATTGCAGGACTCCAGTCTGTACACATAGACTCCTCCTCCTACTCAAGTTCCTCAGAAACAGCAGAGCAGGAGCCTGTTACGACCGATATGAGCACAGCCGTGGCCAAACGTCAACAGGCTGTACTCAAATTAATTTCTTTGGGGAATCGAAGCCACACAGCGCAGGAGCTCTGGAATGCTATCAAGCAGGAGAGCGATGTGTGGTTTGGGCCAGCGAATCTCCAGCCGGGCTTGGTAGTGTGTGACAATGGCCGAAATCTGGTGGCAGCTCTTGGCCTAGGCAACCTCACACACATCCCATGTCTGGCACATGTGCTTAACTGGGTCGTGCAGAGCTTTCTGAGGGACTATCCGGATCTTGATGCACTGTTGCACAAGGTCCGCATAGAGTGCGCTCACTTGCGGCGTTCCAGCACGGCAAGATCGCGCCTCGCTGCTCTGCAGTGACGATTTGGCCTTCCGGAACATCGCATCATATGTGACCTACCCACCTGGTGGAATTCAACGTTACATATGTTGGAGCGGTTGTGTGAGCAGCAGGCAGCAGTCATGGAGTACCAGCTGCAGCAGGCGCAAACAAGTCGCACTGTGCGCCGTTCACACTTCAGCACCATTGAGTGGGCCTCTATGAAGGACATCTGCCTCGTTTTGCGTGCCTTCGATGAATCCACGCGGATGGCGAGTGCAGATGATGCACTAGTCAGCATGACTGTCCCCCTTATCTGCCTGCTTCAACAAACACTGCAAGCACTAAGGGATGAGGTTTCGGAAGAGGTGGAGGATGAGGAGTCCCAAATGCCATCTGCTTCTGGACAGTCTGCGCTACGTGTTTCCTCACAAAGGCCTAGGCAGGGGACACTTTGTGAGGAGGATGAGGAGGAGTCGATGGAGGAGGAAGACATCTCTCCAGAGGAGGGAGGTACACAAACCTCTACTCAGTATGTACAGCGAGGGTGGGGTGATGCAGAGCAGGCCGAGGTCACGCCTCAAACAGGGGACAGCGGTTCTTTGGCAGTTGGGAGTCTGCAGCACATGGTTGATTTCATGCTGCAGTGCCTGAGAAACGACCGCCGCATCGCCCACATTCTCGTCTCGGCTGATTATTGGGTGTACACCCTCCTAGATCCTCGCTACCGGGACAGCGTACAAAGGCTCATACCAACCTTGAACCGGGAGCGTAAACTGCGGGAGTACGAAGAGTCACTGGTGCAGTCCATAATGTTTTCCATTCCACCCGACAGCATTGTTGCTACTGCTTTACAAAGCAGCTCTGTGCGTCGAGGCAGTGGAGGAAACTCTGCACAAAGAGGGAGCAGAGGCAGCGCCGCAGCACAAGGCAAGACCACTATGGCCCAAATGTGGCAAAGTTTTGTGTGTCCACCACAATTGTCTACACCATCAGCGACGCCTCGAGTCAGCAGGAGGCAACGCTTCCGTCAGATGGTGTCAGACTACATGTCTTGCCCTGTCACTGTACTCCCAGATGGCTCTTCCCCCTTCAAGTTTTGGGTCTCTAAGCTGGATACATGGCCAGAGCTTAGCCAGTATGCATTGGAGGTGCTGGCTTGCCCTGCTGCCAGTGTATTATCGGAACGTGTCTTTAGTGCCGCAGGTGGTGTACTAACAGACCGTCGCACGCGACTATCTTCCGATAATGTTGACCGGCTGACTTTTCTGAAAATGAACAAGGCCTGGATCTCCAAAGACTTTGCCATTCCTCTTACAGACTAAATTAGTGGTTGTCAACTGTATCCAGGTCTGCTGGTGTGTTCATTTTTCTACCACCTGAACTATAATCCCTGTGCTTCAACACAGCCAGTTGTCGCTCAGATGTGTCATCTGCACAGAGAAACACACTAGCTCCTGTGTTAGTGGGGTTCAGTAACGCCAGCTGATCCCCTGCTGTGTGGACGGCAAAGTCACCAGCTCCATCAACATTCAAACCACTACTGATTTTTAACCATGCCCAACTTAGGTCTCTGGCTCCACTGTCTCTACTATTTCCCCTGGCCTCCAACCCCGCCATCTACATCTCTGAAGTGGCGTCAGCACAATCTACACTTGTTCCTGTGTTCCTGTGACTCAGTCCCATCAGTTTATCCCCTGATGTGTGTCCGGCAAGGTCTCCTGCTCTGTCCACATTCCCATAACCAGTAGTGGGAATGAGGACAGAGCTGGCGAACTTGCCGGACAAACATCAGGGGATCAACTGATGGGACTGAGCACCAGTAACACAGGAACAAGTGTAGATTGTGCTGACGCCACTTCAGAGATGTAGCTGGCGGGGTTGGAGGCCAGGGTAAATAGTAGAGACAGTGGAGCCAGAGGCCTAAGTGGAGCATGGTTAGAATCAGTAGTAGTCAACAACCTCCATAAAAACCGCTGCCCATTGGCCTCTGCATGCGGCATGCGTAATCCTGGGCTCCAACAGTGTCAGTTGGTGTTCAGAAGTGTCGTCTCCACAGAGCCAAACACATTCGTTCAAGTGTTAGTGGGGTTCAGCACTGCCAGCTGTTCCCCTGCTGTGGAGATGGCAAGTCTCCTGCTGCCTACACCTGCCAAAATCCAGTAGGCCCCAGTCTGCTCCACGCCTGATCCTGGGCTCCAACAGTGTCAGTTGGTGTTCAGAAGTGTCGTCTCCACAGAGCCAAACATATTCGTTAAAGTGTTAGTGGGGTTCAGCACTGCCAGCTGTTCCCCTGCTGTGGAGATGGCAAGTCTCCTGCTGCCTTCACCTGCCAAAATCCAGTAGGCCCCAGCCTGCTCCTCGCCTAATCCTGGGCTCCAACAGCGTCAGTTGGTGTTCAGAAGTGTCGTCTCCACAGAGCCAAACACATTCGTTCAAGTGTTAGTGGGGTTCAGCACTGCCAGCTGTTCCCCTGCTGTGGAGATGGCAAGTCTCCTGCTGCCTACACCAGCCAAAATCCAGTAGGCCCCAGCCTGCTCCACACCTGATCCTGGGCTCCAACAGCGTCAGTTGGTGTTCAGAAGTGTCATCTCCACAGAGCCAAACACATTCGTTCAAGTGTTAGTGGGGTTCAGCACTGCCAGCTGTTCCCCTGCTGTGGAGATGGCAAGTCTCCTGCTGCCTTCACCTGCCAAAAGCAACAGGCCCCAGCCTGCTCCTCGCATAATCCTGGGCTCCAACAGCGTCAGTTGGTGTTCAGAAGTGTCATCTCCACAGAGCCAAACACATTCGTTCAAGTGTTAGTGGGGTTCAGCACTGCCAGCTGTTCCCCTGCTGTGGAGATGGCAAGTCTCCTGCTGCCTTCACCTGCAAAAAGCAACAGGCCCCAGCCTGCTCCTCGCCTAATCCTGGGCTCCAACAGCGTCAGTTGGTGTTCAGAAGTGTCGTCTCCACAGAGCCAAACACATTCGTTCAAGTGTTAGTGGGGTTCAGCACTGCCAGCTGTTCCCCTGCTGTGGAGATGGCAAGTCTCCTGCTGCCTTCACCTGCCAAAAGCAACAGGCCCCAGCCTGCTCCTCGCCTAATCCTGGGCTCCAACAGCGTCAGTTGGTGTTCAGAAGTGTCGTCTCCACAGAGCCAAACACATTCGTTCAAGTGTTAGTGGGGTTCAGCACTGCCAGCTGTTCCCCTGCTGTGGAGATGGCAGTCTCTCCTGCTGTCTCCGCATTCCAAAGACAGTAGGCCTCTGCCTACACCCTCCTATTTCCTGGGCTTCAACACAGCCAATTGTAGCTCGGAAGTGCCGTCCACACGGAAAGAGACACTTGCTCCTGTGTCTCAGTGGGGTTCAGTAACGTCAGCTGATCCCCTGCTGTGTGGATGGCAGTCTCTCCTGCTGTCACCACATTCCAAAGACAGTAGGCCTCTGCCTACACCCTCCTATTTTCTGGGCTTCAACACAGCCAGTTGTAGCTCGGAAGTGCCGTCCACACGGAAAGAGACACTTGCTCCCGTGTCTCAGTGGGGTTCAGTAACGCCAGCTGTTCCCCTGCTGTGTGGATGGCAGTCTCTCCTGCTGTCTCCGCATTCCAAAGACAGTAGGCCTCTGCCTACACCCTCCTATTTCCTGGGTTTCAACACAGTCAGTTGTAGCTCAGAAGTGCCGTCCACACGGAAAGCGACACTTGCTCCCGTGTGTCAGTGGGGTTCAGTAACGCCAACTGTTCCCCTGCTGTGTGGATGGCAGTCTCTCCTGCTGTCTCCGCATTCCAAAGACAGTAGGCCTCTGCCTACACCCTCCTATTTCCTGGGCTTCAACACAGCCAGTTGTAGCTCGGAAGTGCCGTCCACACGGAAAGAGACACTTGCTCCCGTGTCTCAGTGGGGTTCAGTAACGCCAGCTGTTCCCCTGCTGTGTGGATGGCAGTCTCTCCTGCTGTCTCCGCATTCCAAAGACAGTAGGCCTCTGCCTACACCCTCCTATTTCCTGGGTTTCAACACAGTCAGTTGTAGCTCAGAAGTGCCGTCCACACGGAAAGCGACACTTGCTCCCGTGTGTCAGTGGGGTTCAGTAACGCCAACTGTTCCCCTGCTGTGTGGATGGCAGTCTCTCCTGCTGTCTCCGCATTCCAAAGACAGTAGGCCTCTGCCTACACCCTCCTATTTCCTGGGCTTCAACACAGCCAGTTGTAGCTCGGAAGTGCCGTCCACACGGAAAGAGACACTTGCTCCCGTGTCTCAGTGGGGTTCAGTAACGCCAGCTGTTCCCCTGCTGTGTGGATGGCAGTCTCTCCTGCTGTCTCTGCATTCCCAAGACAGTAGGCCTCTGACTACACCCTCCTATTTCCTGGGCTTCAACACAGCCAGTTGTAGCTCAGAAGTGCCGTCCACACGGAAAGAGACACTTGCTCCCGTGTCTCAGTGGGGTTCAGTAACGTCAGCTGATCCCCTGCTGTGTGGATGGCAGTCTCTCCTGCTGTCACCACATTCCAAAGACAGTAGGCCTCTGCCTACACCCTCCTATTTCCTGGGCTTCAACACAGCCAGTTGTAGCTCGGAAGTGCCGTCCACACGGAAAGAGACACTTGCTCCCGTGTCTCAGTGGGGTTCAGTAACGCCAGCTGTTCCCCTGCTGTGTGGATGGCAGTCTCTCCTGCTGTCTCCGCATTCCAAAGACAGTAGGCCTCTGCCTACACCCTCCTATTTCCTGGGCTTCAACACAGCCAGTTGTAGCTCAGAAGTGCCGTCCACACGGAAAGAGACACTTGCTCCCGTGTCTCAATGGGGTTCAGTAACGCCAGCTGTTCCCCTGCTGTGTGGATGGCAGTCTCTCCTGCTGTCTCTGCCTTCCAAAGACAGTAGGCCTCTGCCTACACCCTCCTATTTCCTGGGCTTCAACACAGCCAGTTGTAGCTCAGAAGTGCCGTCCACACGGAAAGAGACACTTGCTCCCGTGTCTCAGTGGGGTTCAGTAACGTCAGCTGTTCCCCTGCTGTGTGGATGGCAGTCTCTCCTGCTGTCTCCGCATTCCAAAGACAGTAGGCCTCTGCCTACACCCTCCTATTTCCTGGGCTTCAACACAGCCAGTTGTAGCTCAGAAGTGCCGTCCACACGGAAAGAGACACTTGCTCCCGTGTCTCAGTGGGGTTCAGTAACGCCAGTTGTTCCCCTGCTGTGTGGATGGCAGTCTCTCCTGCTGTCTCCGCATTCCAAAGACAGTAGGCCTCTGCCTACACCCTCCTATTTCCTGGGCTTCAACACAGCCAGTTGTAGCTCAGAAGTGCCGTCCACACGGAAAGAGACACTTGCTCCCGTGTCTCAGTGGGGTTCAGTAACGTCAGCTGATCCCCTGCTGTGTGGATGGCAGTCTCTCCTGCTGTCACCACATTCCAAAGACAGTAGGCCTCTGCCTACACCCTCCTATTTCCTGGGCTTCAACACAGCCAGTTGTAGCTCGGAAGTGCCGTCCACACGGAAAGAGACACTTGCTCCCGTGTCTCAGTGGGGTTCAGTAACGTCAGCTGATCCCCTGCTGTGTGGATGGCAGTCTCTCCTGCTGTCACCACATTCCAAAGACAGTAGGCCTCTGCCTACACCCTCCTATTTCCTGGGCTTCAACACAGCCAGTTGTAGCTCAGAAGTGCCGTCCACACGGAAAGAGACACTTGCTCCCGTGTCTCAGTGGGGTTCAGTAACGTCAGCTGATCCCCTGCTGTGTGGATGGCAGTTTCTCCTGCTGTCACCACATTCCAAAGACAGTAGGCCTCTGCCTACACCCTCCTATTTCCTGGGCTTCAACACAGCCAGTTGTAGCTCGGAAGTGCCGTCCACACGGAAAGAGACACTTGCTCCCGTGTCTCAGTGGGGTTCAGTAATGTCAGCTGATCCCCTGCTGTGTGGATGGCAGTCTCTCCTGCTGTCACCACATTCCAAAGACAGTAGGCCTCTGCCTACACCCTCCTATTTCCTGGGCTTCAACACAGCCAGTTGTAGCTCAGAAGTGCTGTCCACACGGAAAGAGACACTTGCTCCCTTGTCTCAGTGGGGTTCAGTAACGTCAGCTGATCCCCTGCTGTGTGGATGGCAGTCTCTCCTGCTGTCACCACATTCGAAAGACAGTAGGCCTCTGCCTACACCCTCCTATTTCCTGGGCTTCAACACAGCCAGTTGTAGCTCGGAAGTGCCGTCCACACGGAAAGAGACACTTGCTCCCGTGTCTCAGTGGGGTTCAGTAACGTCAGCTGATCCCCTGCTGTGTGGATGGCAAAGTCTCCTGCTGCCTACACAGTCGTACTACTACTGATTTTTAACTGTGCTCCAATTAGGCCTGTGGCTCCACTGTCTCTCGTATTTCCCCTGTCCTCCAACCCTGCCAGTTACAGCTCCGAAGTGGCGTCTGCACAATCCACACTTGTTCCTGTGTTACAGGTGTTCAGTCCGGTCAGTTAATCCCCTGATGTGTGTCCGGCAATGTTGCCTGCTCTGTCCACATTCCCATAACTAGTTAATTAGCCTACAAGGAAAAAAAGGGTTTTTTTTAATTCCGATATTTTGGCCCCATTGACTTGCATTGGTTCCCGGTATCGGAATCGGCGATACTGATACTTTTTTTAAAGATCGGCCGATCCATTCCGATCCGATATTTTCAAGTATCGGCTGGTATCGCTCAACTCTAGAGACGAGGGATTTGGTGGAATTAGGAGTTAGGTGTTTATAACTGTGTTATTTGTTTTATTTCTAATAAAAGACTTTATTCTGGCTATGTGTTTATTTACTATGTACCTATAGGATTAGTAATGTATAGGTGTCTTATAGATGCCTCTCCATTACTAACCCATGGGCTTGATGTCACCAAACAATACAAAGATGACATGAACCCCATAAATAATAACCCCACTTGCCACCGCTACAGGGCAAGTGGGAAGAGCTGGGCAAAGTGCCAGAATTGGTGCATCTAATAGATGTGCCTTTTCTGGCTGGCTGCAGGCTTCTATTTTTAGGCTGGGGGCAATATCCATGGCCCCTTACCAGCCTGAGAATACCAGCCCCCAGCTGTCTGCTTTAGCAAGGCTGGTTGTCAACAATGGGGTGGACCCCACACCATTTTTTTTTAATTATTTATTTAAATAATTAAAAAATACGGCATGGGGACTCCTCTACTCTTGATAACCAGCCTTGCTGAAACTGACAGCTGAGGGTTGCAGCCCCCAGCTGTGAGTTTTGCCTGGCTGGTTATCAAAAATACAGGGGAACCCATGCCTGTTTTTTTATAATTATTTATTTACAGCGCAGGGATCGCACATCAGCAGCTCATGCTCTCACTGGTATTAGTGGCAGCAGGCATCAGATGATGGGAGCAGTAGTCCCATCAGCTGACTCCATTGGCTGGAGGTAAACTTTATGCCTTCGATCACAGCTGAGCACTCATGCTGTCTTTTGACAGCGTGGGAACCGCGGTTCTCTGACCAGTGGTGATGATTTCACCGCCAATCAGAAGCAGTGTTTGCCGCGCTGTCATGTAGAAAAAACACCCGATGGTTCGGGCAGCTAAACCCGAACAGTAACATGGACTTCCTGATGAAGTCCATGTTCGGTGTCCATGACCGAACGGTAGGGGTTCTGTACGAACGCCGAACTTTACTGTTTCGGTTTGTCCATCTCTACTGTTCAACTGTTTTGAATATGTTGAGGGGAGCTGTTTTTAAAATAGTATCATTTTTGTGTTTTTCCAATATATAGGAATTCCAAAGTAACTTCAAAACTGAATAGGTTCTTAAAAAAATAGGTTTTGTAAATTTCCTTGAAAAAATTAAAAAATTATTGCTACATTGTTAAACCTTCTAAAATGCTAACAAAATAAAACAATATTTTATAAATGGTGCTGTTGTAAAGCACACATAAGGGAAATGTTATTTATTAATGTTTATGTGTGGTATGACTATCTGGATTAAAGAAAAAATTATTCAAGGTTTGAAAATTGCAATTTTTCTGGTATTTTCATGAATAAATGCTAAAATCATCCACCTAAATTTCCTCTTATAATATTGTACAATGTGTTATGAAAAAACCATCCAAAGATATGTTGAAGCGTTCCAGAGAAATTTCCATATGAAGTGACAATGGTCAAATTTTTTTTAAAAAATTGGCTTGGTCACTAAGGGGTTAAATAAACAGAATATTATTTAAAGATCTTTTTGATAGATTTTCCTGGATGCACATGAGTGTTCCCATTCTTAGTACTGAATTAAATTCAACTGTATGGGTCTGTATTATGCTCAACTAAATGAAGCGAAATGCACATCAGTACTGGATTCCATGTTCATTATTATCATGGTGATTATATGATAATTTGAATCTGAGTAGTGCATTGTATGTTTAACCCCTTTCCGACATCGGGTGTAATAGTACATCAATATCAGACTCCCTCCCTTTTATGTGGTCTCCGGTGCTGAGCCTACATCTTTTATGGCACATATCAGCTGTTTTGAACAGCTAGCATGTGCCTCTAACAGCTGTGGGTGTAATTGCGATCCACCTGCGGCTGTTAACCCTTTAAATGTCGCTGTCAAACAACGGCATTTAATGTGCGCTACCGGAAAGCGCGTGGGAAATCCCGCCCATCGGTGACCCCCGTCACGTGATGGCAGGTCACTGATGGGTTGGCATGACAACCAGAGGTCTCCAGCAGACCTCTATGGTTGTCACTGCTGGATTGCAATGAGTGCCGCCCAGTGGTCGGCGCTCATAGTAAATGAGCATTTCTGTTACACATAGGCGATCTGATCATTGCCTGTATGTAACAGAGCTGATCGGACAACTGCAGCTTCTAGTCTCTCATTGACACTATTGAAGCATGCAAAAAGTATAAAAAAATAAAAAAATATTAAAAAATATTAAAAAAAATTAAAAAATAAAAGTTCAAATCAACCTCCTTTCACCCTATTCAAAATAAAACAATAACGGGGGCGTGGCCTGCTTGCTAATGGCACCGGTCACTTAGCTGCTGAGCTCCAGCCACTTCGACTCCTAATCGGCTCATTGCGGCTCGCCAGCGGCACCAATCTCTCTGCACACGGGGGGGGAGTGCTGCGGAGGTATCCAGGATCGTAGCATGCCAAGGGGAAAATCCCAGAAGAAGCCGTCCCCGGCGAAAGTTACAGACTTCTTCTCCAGCACGGGGCGAGGGAAAATGGCAGCAGCATCCTCCTCCACAGCTTCCTCACGCTCATCCAGGAGGGGATCCACAGCAGGCCCAGACTTGGACACAGACGCTGCAGATATACCGCTTACCAAAGGTACAATGCAGAAACTGCTCAGTGCCCTCCGCTCATCACTGCAGCAGGATTGGAAAGATATGGTGGCTGAGCTGAGGGGAGATATCACTGCCATAGGCAGCCGTACAGCATGGGAAGCTGACAAAGTCACACAATAGCCTCATTGATGCCAATGCAGCACTGGAGGAACAAGTGCAAAAGCTCCATACCAAGGTCTTGGATTTAGAGGACAGGTCCCGCCGAAATAATATAAGAATCAGAGGAATTCCAGAGGCCATACCAGACAAGGGGCTGCAGAGTTTTCTGGGCTCCTTGCTGCAGGAGCTGCTCCCAGACCTGACTGCAACTGATTTCCTGGTGGACAGAATACACAGAGTCCCTAAGCCTAAATCCCTCAGTGCTGATGTCCCTCGGGACACTTTAGCTCGCCTGCACTTTTACAAGACCAAAGAAGCCCTGCTGCAAGCCCTGAGAAAGAGACCCCCTCTGTCTGAGCAATTCCGGCACCTGTCCATTTTTCCAGATCTGTCTGCAGGAACCCTGGCAAAAAGGAGGGAATTTGCTCCTTATACCAAAGTTCTCAGGGATGAAGCTATATCCTATAGATGGGGTTTCCCTGTAAAGATCCTGCTTTTCCGAGCAGGAAATACCCACGCCTGCCATTCCCCACAGCAGTTGGCAAAGCTCCTATCCTCATGGAACTTGGCAAATCTCCTGGCCAGATCTCCAAGAGCTACAGGATCATCCCAACAGGATAAAGTGAATGAAGATTGGTCCGTCGTGTGAGTTATGTGATATGTTTGAGTCGCGGCTGAGACTTAGTTGCTACTTTTAAGGTCCGCTGGTTCTGTTCAACCAGGACCCTGAACCCCCATGGCGGTAAATTTCCACCATACCGCAGGCCCCTTTTTTGGGCTTTTTTCTTTGTGGACTGATGCTCCCTACATCAGTAATGTTAGTGATGTCAATATTGTTAGTGTTATCTCTTTCCTGCCTAACCTTCCTTTTCCCCCTGCAGCTCTAGGCAAGAGACTTTTTTTTCATGTACAATGGTACTGAACTGTATGTCTATAAATGTTAGGGGTCTGAACTCGCCAGCCAAGAGATCCATGTTTTGGCGGGAAGTGGTTAAATCCAAATGTGATGTAATATGTGGTCAGGAGTCTCATCTCCTCCAAGGGGACTCGCACAGGTTAAATAATGCTAAATTTCCTTTCATACTGCTGGCTTGTGGAAAAAAAAAAAAGGTTGGAGTATTCATTTGTGTAAAAAATACTGTTGCGTTCACACTACATTCACAACATTTAGACCCTGACGGTAGATACGCCATTATTAATTGCTCCATAAATGGATCTAAGTATACTATTGCAACCGTTTACGCCCCCAACTCTGGTCAGATCAGCTTTTTGCGGAGGTTTCTTTCCAAGCTTTCATCCGTTAAAGAGGGTAAGCAAATAATCTGCGGGGATTTTAACATGGTAATTTCCAGCACTCTGGATTGCTCCAATACTGCTGTAAAGAGGAAGGAGATGAGCACAATAATTTCAGAAAGGCATCTCCATGATATATGGAGATACCAACATGCAAATGAGAGGGACTACACATTCTTCTCGCCTCGGTTCACCTCTTACAGCAGATTGGACTACTTTTTGGTTGATAGCTCACTTATTATGGATTGCTCAGATTCAAAAATTGGACTTATAGCTTGGTCGGACCACGCCCCCATATACCTGACAGTTCAGGAGCAAAACCGCGCGCCTGTTTTTGCCCGGTGGCGCATGAATGACTCCCTCCTAGCCTGTAGACAAATCTCTGAGGAGTTGCAAGCCGACCTCGCAGAGTTTTTTAACTTTAATGATAACAAGGAGGTGACAGAGGAAACGCTTTGGTCTGCACACAAGGCCTATATTAGGGGGTCATTCATCAAAATTGCCACTAGGGAGAAGAGGAGGCGTCAGGCAACTTACAAAGCTCTACTGTCCCACATAGTACTTTAGGAAGCCCACAATAAATCTGCCCCAAACTTGTCGACATCTGATGAACTCAGGAAACTAAGAACACAGCTCCGCCAGGTGTTGATGGCAGACTATGAGAAAAACTTAAGATCCCTCAAACAGCGGTACTATGTGATGGGTGACAGGGCGGGTGCCTTACTAGCCAGGAGGGTTAAAAAACGAGAAATGCAAAATAAAATTGAATACCTCGTGACGGGTTCTAATGCCACAATACGCAACCCAACGGAAATAGCCAACGCATTCGCTGACTTTTACCAGTCTCTCTACAACCTTAAAAATGACCCCACTGCCCCAAAGCCTACCCAAACGGCAATTAATTCCTTCTTAAACAATATTAATCTTCCTCGGTTATCTGCAATACAGCTGGAGCAACTAAATTCCCCTTTTTCTCTGGAAGAGGTTCGCCAGGCGGTGACCACAGCCAAAAGAAATTCAGCTCCAGGCCCAGACGGCCTCACTAACTCCTATTATAGGCAATTCACTGAAACCCTGTCTCCTTTCCTCCTGAGACTTTTCTCCTCTTGGCGAGCCACAGCAGATATTTCACCAAGTAATCTAGAGGCCATTATAACTACCCTGCCAAAACCAGGAAAACCCCCTATTTCACCAGGAAACTTCAGGCCAATATCCCTCCTAAACTGCGACTTAAAATTGTACGCCAAAATAATCTCAGCTAGAATACATAAAGTTCTTCCATCACTGATTTCCCCGGATCAAGTGGGGTTTGTGGCGGGGAGGCAGGCGAAAGATGGGACGAGACGTATGCTGGATCTGATTGCGGTGGCTGAGGGGAGGAAAATCCCCAGTGTATTCCTGTCCCTGGACGCAGAGAAGGCGTTCGACAGGGTCCACTGGGGATATCTGAAATCTGTTCTGGCCAAGTTTGGTTTCAAAGGCCCCATACTTAATGCCATAATGGCGCTGTACTCTAACCCTAACGCCAAAGTTCTGGCATCCGGATTTATATCTCGGAGTTTTGAATTAACCAATGGGACACGCCAGGGGTGTCCGCTCTCCCCTATCATCTATGCCCTTGCTATAGAGCCTCTGGCGCAGACTATCCGTGAATGCCCTCGGATCTCGGGGATTCGAGTGGGGAGTATAAATCATGTGGTCAGTCTATATGCAGATGACGTGATTTTATCTTGCACTAATGTAGAGGTGTCCCTACAACACGTAATGGAGATCCTGTCCTCCTTCGCTCAAGTCTCGTATTACAAGCTTAATATTACCAAGTCCTTAATTTTTCCGCTCTTCTTGCCAGCCTCTACCAGAGCCACTCTTTCTCATCTTTACCCTTTCAAATGGGAAGACGAGGGAATCCCCTACCTGGGTATTATACTGGCCCCGCTACACTCCGTGATCCGGAAAAATCTGCTGACCCTGCACACCTCATTGGATAAAGAACTTACTCGCCTTTCTCTTCTCCCGCTCTCTTGGGTGGCGAGAATGCAGACTTTTAAAATGATCTGTCTCCCAAAAATTATCTACTTACTTCGGTGCCTGCCCCTAACAATTCCGCAACGGTATCTCACCAAAATTCATTCGCTAATGAGTAAATTTATATGGGCTGGGAAAAAACCTAGAATAGCCCTGAGATGTATGCATGCCCCGTTCAGTGGTGGAGGAATGGGTATTCCTAATATTCTAACATATCACAGAGCTGCTATCCTGGAACCGGCTCGAGATTGGTGGAAGAATGATTCAGACTTGAGATGGTTACAGATTGAGTACACCTGGGCACAGGCCCACTCCCCTAAACAATTCATAGACTCCCTGCTCCTAACCCCTTCGCCCCCCCCGGCGATCTTCTACCCACCACAGCAGCTCTAAAGAAAGCTTGGTCCTTATGGAGCAAGCCAGTGTCACAGGCTCTAGGTCCCAGCCTTCCCCTTAGATCGCTGGAAGCCTTCATTCCGAATTTGAATCTTGCCGCCTGGACACGTGGAGGTCCAATTACCCTAGCAGATCTCTATAGAGAAGGCGTCCTACTCCCGTACTCAGAAATGTGTGTTAAATTTAACCTCCCCCGACACAGTTTATTCCAGTTTTTTCAAATACGTCACTTCCTTCAGTCCGCTCCTCACCTACCGGTTCCCACAACAGCCGACCACGCCGCAATTAAAAAATTCTTTCAAAATAGCAAAATCAAAGGCCTTTCATACATCCATAACCTGCTAAACTCCCCGGAACCGGACAAACAATTGCCGTATATGCTCAAATGGGAAAAAGATCTAGCCTCTCAGCTTCCGTCGCAAGAATGGTTCGCGGCCTCAAAATGGATCCACAAATTCTCTTCATGTCTCAATCACATAGAGCAATTAAAAAAGGTTCATCTGCGGTGGTACAACTCCCCTACTAAACTGGCTTCTTTTTCCCCACATATGTCACCTTTGTGCTGGAGGGGATGCAACCACAGGGGCACCTTGTGTCATATGTGGTGGTTTTGCCCTAAGTTATCTAACTTCTGGCAGGAGGTGTTCAATCTAATCCATGAGGTTACTAGTCTCCGTCTTTCCCCAAACCCAACCTTAGCGGTGCTACACATTGGCCTAGATGGGATCCCGGATCTTTTAAAAAATATCATTTCTCACATTCTCATAGCCGGCAGGTACTGTGTGGCATACAAGTGGAGGTCGGTGAGCCCCCCTACAAAAACAGAACTAATTGAGAGGACCAACCTACACTGGCTATACGAAACCAACTTGACCCCCAATCTAGAGAAGAGAACGGTGAGACTTAAACAATGGCATCCATGGGCCACTTCCCTTTATGCAACGGCCCTCCCCCAGATACAGACACCTACACCATAAATAAATTGATTGTGCCTAAGAATGCCATGCATGTAGAGCTGCTTCCCCTTCCCCCTCCCCCCCCTCTCCCCGCTTCTATGTTCAAGTTGTTGTTGGAAGGGGTATTTAATGTCCCAGATTGATATTCTAATAATGGCTCGAGGTTATTCCACCTCTTGCTACTCATTGCTCCTGTTCTTGATGTTTTTGTATGAGAAGTTTGTATTTTTTCTGAAAACTCAATAAAAACCTTTATGATAAAAAAAAATAAATAAAACAATAACAAATACACATATTTGGTATCGCTGCATTCAGAATCGCCTGATCTATCAATATAAAAAAAGAATTAACCTGATCACTGAATAGCGTAACGAGAAAAAAAGTCAAAACACCAGAATTAACTTTTATTGGCAGCATCAACATTGCATTAAAATGCAATAACAGGTGATCAAAAGATCTTATATGCACCAAAATGGTATCATTAAAAACGTTCTCATCCAAGCCAAGATCACGAAAAATGGAGAAGCTACGGGTATTGGCAAATGGCGCAATTTTTAAAAAAATAAATTTTGGAACTTTTTTTCACCACTTAAATAAAAAAGAACCTAGACAAGTTTGGTGCCTATGAACTTGTAATGACCTGGAGAATCATAATGACAGGTCAGTTTTAGCATAAAGTGAACATGGTGGGAAAAAAAACAAACAAAAAAAAACAACTGTGGGATTGCACTTTTTTGCAATTTCACTGCGCTTGGAACTTTTTTTCCAGCTTTCGGGTACAGGACATGGTAAAACCAATGGTGTCATTCAAAAGTACAACTTGTCCTGCAAAAAGCAAGCACATGGCCATTTTGGCCAAAAAAAAAAGTTATGGCTCTGATCGTGGCCGGGTGTCAGCTGATTATCACAGCTGACACCCGGCACTATGTGTCAGGGGCGGTCATGGACCGCCCCGGCACGTTAACCCCTGGCACACTGCGATCAAACACGATCACAGTTTACCGGGGGGGTTAGGGAAGCATCGGAAGGGAAGGGGCTCCCTCCGTGCTTCCCTGCGACCCACACAGCAGCGCGATGTGCAGCACTGGGGCCTCTTCCCTGTAGGTCCCCGGATCCAATATGGCGACGGGGACCTTCGGGGGCCTGCAGGGAGCTGGCTTCCTCACTGCCTGCAAAGCGCAGGCATCAGGAAGTCTGCTTCAATGCCTGTGACAGATCACTGATCTGTCACAGCTATCTGTGATGTGACAGATCAGCGATCTGTTACATGATAGTGATGTCCCCCCAGGGACAGTATAATAAAGTTAAAAATAATTTTTCATGAAATGCTGGTTTTTGTTCATTCTGCGTCCCAAAAATCGGAATAAAAACGTTAAAAAAAGTCACGTGCCCGAAAATGATACCAATAAAAACATCAACTAGTCCCGCAAAAAATAAGACCTCACATGACTCGGTGGGTCAAAATATGGAAAAATTATAGCTCTCAAAATGTGATGATGCAAAAACTGTTTCTACAATAAAAAGCGTCTTTTAGTGTGCGACAGCTGCCAAACATAAAAACCTGCCACAAATAGTAAATCAAAAACCCCTTTATCACCCCCTTAGTTATGGAAAAATAATAAAATTAAAAAAATGTATTTATTTCCATTTTCACATTAGGACTAGTGTTAGGGCTGAGATTAGAGTTAGGGGTGTGTTGGGGTTAGGGTTGGAGTTAGAATTGGGGGGTTTCCACTGTTTGGGCACATCAGGTGCTCTCCAAACGCAACATGGCATCTGATCTCAATTCCAGCCAATTCTGTGTTGAAAAAGCCAAATGGTGCTCCTTCCCTTCCAAGCTCTGCCATGCGCCCAAACAGTGTTTTACCCCCACATATGGGGTCTCAGCCTACTCAGGACAAATTGCAAAACAACTTTTGGGGTCCAAATTCTCCTGTTACCCTTAGAAAAATAAAAAAATTGGGGGCAAAAATATAATTTTTGCGGAAAAAAATATGATTTTTTTATTTTTGCGCCCGGGCGTTATAATCTTCTGTGAAGCACTTGGGGATTCAAAGTGCTCACCACACATCTAGATAATTTCCGTGGGGGGTCTAGTTTCCAAAATGCGGTCACTTGTGGGGAGTTTCCACTGTTTAGGTACATCAGGGGCTCTCCAAAGGCAACATGACACCCGCAGACCATGCCATCAAAGTCTGCATTCCAAAATATCACTACTTCCCTTACAAGCTCCGACGTGTGCCCATACGGTAGTTTTCTCCCACATATGGGGCATCAGCGTACTCAGGACAAATTGGACAACAACTTTTGGGGTCCAATTTCTCCTGTTAACCTTGGGAAAATAAAAGAATTGTGGACTAAAAGCTCATGTCTGTGGAAAAAATATGATTTTTTTATTTTCACACCCGGGAGTTATAAACTTCTGTGAAGCACTGGGGGGGTTCTAAGTGCTCACCAGACATCTAGATAAGTTCCTTAGGGGGTATAGTTTCCAAAATGGGATCACTGGTGGGAGGTTTCCACTGTCGAGGCACATCAGGGACTTTCCAAACGCGTCATGGCGTCTAATCCCAATTCCAGCCAAAAAAGTCAAATGGCGCTGCTTCCCTTCCGAGCTCTGCCATGCGCCCAAATAGTGGTTAACCCCAACATGTGGGGTATCAGCATACTCAGGACAAATTGCACAATAACTTTTAGGGTCCTGTTACCCTTGGGAAGATAAAAATTGGGGGTAAAATGATCATTTTTGTGGAAAAATTATGATTTTTTAATTGTACGGCTGTGCGTTATAAACTTCTGTGAAGCCCTTGGGGGTTCAAAGTTCTCACCACATATCTAGATAAGTTCCTTGGGGGGTCTAGTTTCCAAATTCATGTCATTTGTGGGGGTTTCCACTGTTTTGGCACATCAGGGACTTTCCAAACGCGTCATGGTGTCCGATATCAATTCCAGCCAAAAAAGTCAAATGGCGCTGCTTCCCTTCCGAGCTCTTCCATACGCCCAAATAGTCGTTTACACCCACATATGGGGTATCAGCATTCTCAGGACAAATTGCACAATAACTTTTAGGGTCCTGTTACCCTTGGGAAAATAAAAATTGGGGGTGAAAAGATCATTTTTGTGGAAAAAATATGATTTTTTAATTGTACCGCTGTACGTTATAAACTTCTGTGAAGCCCTTGGGGGTTCAAAGTTCTCACCACATATCTAGATAAGTTCCTTGGGGGGTCTAGTTTCCAAAATGGGGTCACTTGTTGGGGTTTCCACTGTTTAGGTACATCAGGGGCTCTCCAAACTTGACATGGTGTCCGATCTGAATTCCAGCCAATTTTGCATTGAAAAAGTCAAACAGCGCTCCTTCCCTTCTGAGCTCAGCCATGCGCCGAAACAGTGGTTCCCCCCCAAATATGGGGCATCAGCGTACTCAGGACAAATTGCACAATAACTTTTGCAGTCCAATTTCTCCTGTTACCCATGGTAAAATAAAAAAATTGAACCTGAATTAATTTTTTTGTGAAAAAAAGTTAAATGTTCATTTTTTTTTAAACATTCAAAAAATTCCTGTGAAGTACCTGAAGGGTTAATAAACTTCTTGAATGTGGTTTTGAACACCTTGAGGGGTGCAGTTTTTAGAATGGTGTCACTTTTGGGTATTTTCTATCATATAGACCCCTCAAAGTGACTTCAAATGTGATGTGGTCCGTAAAAATAAAATAAGTAAAGAAAGTGTAGTCAGCTTACCCGTCTGCAATGAAATCCCCAAGCCTGCAAACGCCCAGCACGGACTGTGGTGAGCATCCACATCAATTAGGAGCAAAAGGAAAAAAAAAAATTGATCCAGCTTGAGACGGAGGCGGCTGCAATTTTACAAAGCTTTATTGGACAACTTAAAAATATGTTGGTTCTTAAAAATCTCTTATAGCAAACACCAAGCACACCAGTGAGGAGGATCAATGCGTTTCAACTAAAGTCTTAGTCATGATCCGTCTCAAGCTGGATCAATTTTTTTTTTTCCTTTTGCTCGTAAAAATAAAATGGTGTTGCAAAAATGAGAAATCGCTGGTCAACTTTTAACCCTTATAACTTCCTAACAAAAAAAAATTTTGGTTCCAAAATTGTGCTGATGTAAAGTAAACATATGTGAAATGTTACTTATTAAGTTTTTTGTGTGCTATATCTCTGTGATTTAAGGGCATAAAAATTCAAAGTTGGAAAATTGCAAAATTTTCAAAATTTTCGTCAAATTTCCATTTTTTTTCACAAATAAACACAAGTTATTTGAATTAAATTTTACCACTAAAATGAAGTACAATATGTCACGAGAAAACAATGTCAGAATCAGTGGGATAAATGGAAGTGTTTAAGAGTTATTACCTCATAAAAGGACAGTGGTCAGAATTGTAAAAATTGGCCCTGTCATTAACGTGCAAACCACCCTTGGGAGTAAAGGGGTTAAAGGCAACCTGTGAGGTACAAACTTTCAAACTGCTACTATAGCGCTATGCAGGCCAATTCCTTAATCCTAGAAAAATTACATTGTTTAGTAAGTTTAATTAAATAACTTATAGAATAAACTTTTTCCTGCAGATTTGCATATGCTAATGAAGGAGAACTAGCCCAGAGCGGAATCTTTTACCCAGGATTAATCCAGACTGATTTCTTCTAATTTCGTCTCCCTCAGCATTATTGACAGACTGTATACAATCCTCGGCATGGCAGGAACATAACCAAGGGAGATATAATTAGAAGATCCAAGGCAAGACTAGTCGGGGGTAATTGACCCTGCTGGATTAGTCCTGCCTCATGACGATATGTAGGCTACAAATTAATTTTTAGAGACTGCATCGTTAGTAAATTATCGAATTAAAATAAAGGAAGTGGCTTGTATAACCTGTGGTACAGTAAAGGGTGTTTTACTGGATGGGAGATACATTTCTCCCAGCAGATTAATGTTTGGCCGGGTTTTTTCCCTAAAGACAGGACCTGTGATGATGTCATGGTCACGTGATCTGCCCATGTGATGTCTACCTCACTTGTGGGAGGGGTTATGAGCTATGTAATGGAGGTTGGTGTTTGGCACATGGTGAGTGTGTCTGGAAGTTACAGGAACTTGGCTGGACTTAGCTTGAACTTGTATACAGGATCCCCGTGCTACAGGACTATAGCAGCAAGACTCTCAACAACCCTTTGAATGGCACCAGGTGGATGCCGCGGACCTGGCAGTTGCTTAGTTAAGCCCGTCCCGTGCAAGGGGTGAGTCTGGGACCAGTGGTTCTCCAAGCTGGAGTATATTTATGTTTTTCCTTACTTTCTGTTAACCTGCTGTTTGCAACGTGACATTAAACCACTGAAATTGGACTTTAAGCCTGTGTGTTGCCTCGTTACTGCAGCCCTGCCATTACCTACCAGAGCGGATCCCTAAAAACCATATAGTAGTAATTGGTGACAATCAATGATCTTGACAAGTATCCTTTAAAAGTTTCTTATGAAATAATGCTCCACATACTTGAGTCCTTCAAACAGTAAAGGTTACCTCAGAAAAAGAGGTCTTCTTTGTTTTAAGAAGTAACCTCAAGTTTTCTTGACTGACATACAAGACGTTGCCTGTGTCATCACAATTCAGCATCAAACCACGAAAACTGAATAGCATTCATTCGGAGATCATGGAACACTAGATTAAAGTGAAAAATCGTAAAGATAACATATTTACACACATGCTCCAATATATGCCTCTAAAAGTAAATAAAATACCATATATAAAGTCACATAAAACAGACTAGCATTACCAGTCATAAAGCATAGCTATAGCATTTCTCCGAAATATTTTTACGTATAATTATGTATAAAATGTTCCGGGTATTATACATACAATTCACAATTACCCTAACCCTCCTGCCAGGACTCTAAGCTGCGTCTAGGATGATGTACAAGACAATAACCAGAATTGATTCCTGCTTTGTCCATCAATCTGTCTCATTTCTGAGACCCTTTACAACATTAGCCAAATAATTGATCAAAATGACATTGCACACAATAAAACAGGCACCTTCCAAAATGTACCATTCAAGTCTTAAAAGCATTGCTCAATTATGAATAGTCTAGAGGGAACCATTCAGGACTCATCAGGGGATGAATAAAGATGGAAAATAGCTTATCAATATTATTGCAAATTAGTCATATTAATCTTTAAAGACCCCAAGTAGCTCTGTGTTAATGTTTTAGTGGACTGCACAATGTGAAAAAAATACATATTCATTATTATTTTAACTCTTAGCAAAATATTCATTCTGTAGAGTATTAGCACCACTATCAAGTGAAAACTAAGGTGATGACAGATGAACAAGTAGAAAATGGACTTTGAAGTAGGGGCAACTTAAAAGAAATAATTTGGTGCAAGACAAAAGATTTTCTTAAAATGGGAAAAAACAAACAAAAAAACGCAGGCCCTAAAGCAAACAAAATGAATCAGTCCCTAAAAGTTCTGCTACTCATCAGAATAATGCTGATCTCATCCTGCACATGCATGCCCTGCTTCATAGAGGAAATATCCATGTTTTCCATTGCATAACCTTTAATGTTTTGAATTCCTATTGGTCTAGTCTTATGGCTTTTTCCATACGTAAGTATTATATGTGACTAAATACAATTTTGACAAATATCTAATATGTGGAAAACAGTATCCCTTCTTTTTAACCCCTTAGTGACAGAGCCAATTTGGTACCTAATGACCAAGCCAATATTTACAATTCTGACCACTGTCACTTTATGAGGTTATAACTCTGGAACGCTTCAACGTATCCCACTGATTCTGAGTATGTTTATTCAAGACATATTGTACTTCATGTTAGTGGTAACATTTATTCGATATAACTTGCATTTATTTATGAAAAAAATGGAAATTTGGCAAAAATGTTGAAAATTTTGCAATTTTCAAACTTTTAATTTTTAATTTTAACGTGTGATCGCCAACGTTTTATTATTCAATATGTTTTGCATTCATTTGTCTCGTGTCCATGGTTCCTCCTTCAATCAGTGATGCACTTCCAAGTTTGACATTAGTGCAGTGAGGAGTTGTTATGTGATTGCGCATGCGCTGACCGTATAACGATCTGTGCTCTGGACATTCTGTTATGTGAAGGACGTGACTGCGCAAGTGCTGACTATGTTGAGACCTGCGCATTAGGTACTTTGTTAAAGCGTGTATATGACCAATACTTCCGGGTTTTCCGGAACTACTTTTTGTCCATGTGTGTTGTTTACATACTATCTTGGACTCTGCCCTGGACACTCTGTTATGCGAAGGAGGTGACTGCGCAAGCACTGATCATGTTGAGACCTGCGCATTAGATACTTTGCTAAAGAGCGCATATCACTAATACTTTCGGGTTTTCCGGAACTACTTTCTGCACACGCGTGTTGTTTACACACCATCTTGGATTCTCTTAGGGATTTGTCACCGCTTCAATGACATGTGATTGATGAGGCAATACTGCAGCTGTGCTTCATTTGTTTAAATCATGATATGTATTTATAGGATACTTCTTTACATAACCACTTGCCCCTGACGAAGCCACCGAGTTGTGGTGAACACGCGTCGGGCATCTCCACAAGGTCCCCCAGCAATAGATATTTCTATTTGACCGCATTCAGTTTTTTTCTTGGTGGGACAGGTATTCTTCTTATCTAAGTGGTCTTTTGTATTTATGCTATTTGCGACATTTAAATGTTGTATTCCTGGGAAGTACCCTTTCCCTCCTTGTGGATTCTTTATAGCTCTGTATATTGTGATTTGAGCCTTTGGGAATGTTTATGTGTACATCCCAATGATTTACAAAGTTTGTGGGGGACAAGTTTGTCATTCCACTTTTAGATAGGTGTCATTATTCTATTCTGCTTATATTCAATGATTTGTTTGTGTTATCTCTATTCACACCTATTACACTGAATGCTGTATTGCCTTATAAGATATAGGCTATTTAAATCTGCCTGGGTGCAATATTGACTCTTGGGGGGAGTTATTTGGCCTTATTGTGGGCTAAACAGGGTTTGGTTATTGTCATGTTTTTGACTTTTTAAATGTTTTTAATTGGTTATGTCTGTTTTGTATCCAATAAAATTATGTCTGTCTATTCAGATGATCCTGTTTTAAGTCTGTAGCTTTTCTCCCTATAATTTACGAACGTAGTAATATTACACTCACAAGCCACTGTCTTTAGCTCGTCACGGCGTCGCTCCAGTCCCATGATGCCATCTTTGATCGCAACTTCTGACTGACCAGAAGTCAGAGGTAACAGTCACAAGCTCTCAGAGCAAGCCTCATTCTGGTTCCCACAGACAAACTGAAAAGTGACCTCCGGCATGCTCAAGCAAACACAAACTGCTGGAGACCAACCAGTGCGGTGCAGATAAAAGATGAAGACTGTGGCTGGTAAGTATAAGATTAGGGACAGGGACTTTATGTTACTAGCATCACTCCATCACTGCAATTAAAAAAACTCTGGAGTGGTACTTCAATCCCTTCCTGACATATGACATAGTTATGCCCATGGGCAGACATACCGCTGGTTCAATCGAGGCGGCTGCATCGGTGTCCAGAGGCTCCAGTGCACCCTTGCAGGGCGGCTAATGATGAGGGAAATCTGGCTGGTTTCTCCGGGCCCGAGGCTCCGGAGGGCCCCTGGCCAGATTGCCCTCATGTGCGGCAGGCAGGGAGCGATCCCAGAAGCTCCGCTGCCTGCAAGAGAAAATAGCAGGAGCGGAGCTGCAAGGATCCGTCCTGCTTCCTACCCGGCGGCCATGCTTCCAGTCTCTGGCACAGACAGCAGCTCCGTTGGATGACATCATTATTAAGTGGCCACTGTGCCAGAGTGAGGAAGCGCGGGTGCCGGTGATGCTGTGGACAGGTGAGAGGTGCTGTGTGTGCATGTGTGTTTGTGTGTGTGTATGTGTGTGTGTGTGTAGGTGGAGGAGAGGGGAATGATGGGGTGATGAGGAGAAGGCAATGATGGGGTGATGGGGAGAAGGCAATGATGGGGTGATGAGGAGAAGGCAATGATGGGGTGATGGAGAAGGCAATGATGGGAGTGATAGGGAGAAGGAAATGATGGGAGTGATGGGGAGAAGGCAAAGATGGGAGTGATGGGGAGAAGGCAATGATGGGAGTGATGGGGAGAAGGCAATGATGGGGGTGATGGAGAAGGCAATGATGGGGGTGATGGGGAGAAGGCAATGATAGGGGTGATGGAGAGGGCAATGATGGGGTGGTAGGGGAAAAGGCAATGATGGAGGTGGTGGCACATATAAAACTAGTCTGAATAGGTGCATACCAAAAAACAGCTTACATATCTCAAAAGTCAAGTCGAACGAAATCGGCCGACTATAGAGAAAAGTCGGGGTCCGACTGAAACACGAAACCCAATGCAAGTCAATGGGGAAGCAAAGTCGACAGGGAGTGGCGGACAGTAAATACACCTACAGTGCCCATTTCAATGCCAACAACATCAATTCTTATTACTTAATCTTGTCAACCTTAATTTACTTTATAATAATAGTTACGCATTGAAAACTGGGGGTTATTTTGCTAAAGTTGTGGGGGGGTAGGGCTGGCTCCAGGTTTTTGTGTGCCCCAGGCCAAAGAGTGTCAGTGGGCCCATTTAACACATACCACAATTCATGATGCTCCGATACGGCAGAGAAATATTGGTATAGTACAATGAAAAATACTTCACTTCTTACATGACATGACTGATATCTATTTTAAATTCTACAATAGCTCAAAAAAGGGCAGTATATTACTCCATACAGTATTGTGGCCACCACAAAGTGCACCATACAGAATAATGAGCCCCATATATTTCTCCATACAGAATAATTGGTCCCATATAATGTTCCATACAGTATATGATGAGCTCCACATAATGCTACAGTATATGTTGGTCCCAATGGATGATGCTCCATTGTCTTATGGGCCCAAATAATGCTCCATATATAATGGGCCCCATTTCTAATGCTCCAGTGTATAATGGGCCCCATAAATGCTGCACCAGTGTCTGATGTCCCCCGTTTGGAATGCTCCTGTATATGATGTGCCTCATGGATGATGCTCCAGTGTATGATGGGCCCAAATAATGCTACATATATATCTTCCCCATTTAGAATGCTCCAGTATATGATGGGCCCCTTGGATGATGCTCCATTGTGTTATGGGCCCAAATAATGCTCCATATATAATGGGCCCCATTTCTAATGCTCCAGAGTATAATGAGCCCAGTAAATACTGATCTAGTGTCTTATGTCACCCATTTGGAATGCTCCAGTATATGGTGGGCCTCATGGATGATGCTCCAGTGTATGATGGGCCCAAATAATGCTCCATATATAATGGGCCCCATTTCTAATGCTCCAGTGTATAATGGTCACCATAAATGCTGATCAAGTGTCTGATGTCCCCCATTTGGAATGCTCCAGTATATGATGGGCCTCATGGATGATGCTCCAGTGTATGATGGGCCCCAATAATGCTCCATATATAATGGGCCCCATTTCTAATGCTCCAGTGTATAATGGTCCCCGTAAATGCTGATCCAGTGTCTGATGTCCCCAATTTGGAATGCTCCAGTAAATGATAGGCCTCATAGATGATGCTCCAGTGTATGATGGGCCAAAATAATGCTCCATATATAATGGGCCCCATTTCTAATGCTCCAGTATATAATGGGCCCCATAAATGCTGATCCAGTGTCTGATGTCCCCCATTTGGAATGCTCCAGTATAAGATGGGCCTCATGGATGATGCTCCAGTGTATGATGGGCCCAAATAATGCTCCATATATAATCGGCCCCATTTCTAATGCTCCAGTGTATAATTGGCCCCGTAAATGCTAATCCAGTGACTGATGTCCCCCATTTGGAATGCTCCAGTATATGATTCTCTATTCTCTTCATACAGGTATTTAACTATTTTCAGCAACTTCACTGAGTCCTGCATGTGTCCAACCTATATCATTCATCTTTGCAGCATATATAATGGCATATAGTTATTTCAACTCACCCTGCTTGTCCCCTTATGCTACTGAGGTCAAGAAACTTTTCAAAGTGGTTCATGATCCATGTAGGCCTGGACACTTGTTTATCTGCTAAATACATTTATTGTGTCCTGCTGTCCTAACTTAGTTTTGATTGATTGCTAACGAGTAAGGAGAGAAAAAAAAGGAAGATCTTAGAACTGGCTTTCTATAAATTCAGAGCTAGCCTGGGGATGCATTTATGCAGGGGGGCATTTATGTACATGTAATCGAAGTACATGTATCAAAGTACGCTGGCAGTTATAACATGGCAGTTAGACAGGGCAGGAGACAGGTAAGACAAATAAATAAATCTATTCCCTGTACATTTGGACTGCCACAAATATTTACCATATGCATTTGTATAATTTATATCCTGACCGCTGCATTTACACACATCCACCGCCCTGGCATTAACTCTCTACACTCCATCCATATTGGCCCCTCACTCCTTTCCTCTCCTATGTATAGCACTCAGGCTCTTTTCACATTGCTACACAGCACAGATCCATTCAGTCCCACCATTCAACATCAGAGATGCCCTCACAAATCACTTAACCATCTGCTCACTCTTTCTATCCTTCTCCTAGTCACAGGAGACATTGCTCCCAACCCTGGTCCCCCATGTTATAGAAAGTCAAACCCCCCAACTGCTACACTCAGAAACCCCTCTAATCTTATTAATATTCCCTGCCTGCCATCTGTCTCTCTTAATTGTGCCCTTTGGAATTCTCGCTCAGTGTGTAACAAACTCTCCTTCATTCATGACTTTTTCCTCTCTAATTCTCTTAACCTTCTGGCTCTTACTGAAACCTGGATCCAGCAGTCAGACACTACCGCTGCTGCTCTTTCATATGGTGGACTACACTTCTCTCATACCCCAAGATCAGACAATAGAGCAGGTGGAGGCGTTGGTGTGCTCCTATCACCAAAATGTACCTTTCAGATTATCCCTCAAGTACCCTCACTTGTCTTCCATTCTTTTGAGGTCCATGCCGTCAGACTCTACACCCCCTTCTCCATGCGAGTGGCGGTGGTATATCGTCCTCCCGGCCCCTCCCATCAGTTCCTGGATCATTTTGCCACTTGACTTCCACATTTTCTCTCCTGTGACATCCCTACCCTCATCATGGGCGATTTCAACATCCCCATTGCTCTTCCCCTCTTCCCATCTGCTACTCATCTTTTATCTCTAACCTCCTCTTTTGGCCTTTCGCAGCTTACTAATTCTCCAACACATGAAGATGGAAACTCCCTCGACTTGGTCTTCTCTCGGCTTTGTGCAGTGGATGATTTTGCAATCTCCCCTCTCCCGCTCTCTGACCACAACCTTCTTTCATTCTCTATCAAGAACTGCCAGGGTACTCAGGTCACCCCCACTGCCCATATTTATAGAAACATACAGGCCATTAACACCCAGAAACTTATGAAGAACTTGCAGTCTTCATTGGCCCCTATCTCCTCCCTCTCATGTCCTGATTCTGCATTGAAGCATTACAAGGAAACACTTCAAAGTGCCCTGGATGAATTTGCACCTCCTATACATAGAACACCACAACACAGATGGCAGCAACCCTGGCACACCCTGGAAACACGTTTCCTGCAGCAGTGCTCCAGGTGCACCGAACATCTGTGGAGAAAATCCAACCTACCCGAAGATTTTATCCATTATAAGTTTATGCTTCGAACATACAACACTGCCCTTCACCTCTCAAAACAAACCTATTTCAACACCCTCATCACCTCACTGTCCAATAACCCTAAACGTCTCTTTGACACTTTTCATTCTCTATTCAACCCAAGAGTACAGGCCCCAACCACTGAGCTTCGAGCTGACGATCTGGCCAATTATTTCAAAGAAAAAATTGACCAGATCCGACATGAAATTATCTCCCAATCACCTCATACCATGCACTGTCCTCCCTCCCCCACTGCATCTAGCTCACTCTCTGATTTTGAACCAGTCGCAGAAGAAGAAGTAAGCAGGCTCCTTGCATCTTCTCACCCAACCACTTGCACCAGTGACCCATTTCCATTACATCTACTCCAGTCCCTTTCCCCTGCTGTCACCCCTCACCTAACTACAATATTTAACCTCTCTCTCTCTTCTGGTATCTTTCCCTCCTCATTTAAGCATGCCATCATACATCCACTACTTAAAAAACATCCCTCGACCAAAACTGTGCCGCTAACTATAGACCTGTCTCTAATCTTCCCTTCACCTCTAAACTCCTGGAACGCCTGGTCCACTCCCATCTTATCCGCTATCTCTTTGATAACTCTCTTCTCGACCCTCTCCAATCCGGTTTCCGCTCGCTACACTCTACTGAAACTGCCCTCACTAAAGTCTCTAATGATCTACTAACAGCTAAATCAAATGGTCATTACTCCATGCTAATTCTCTTGGATCTCTCTGCAGCATTTGACACTGTGGATCATCAGCTCTCCTCACTATGCTCCGTTCCATTTGCCTCAAGGACACCGTTCTCTCCTGGTTCTCCTCCTATCTCTCTGACCGCTCCTTTACTGTATCTTTTGCTGGTTCCTCCTCCTCTCATCTTCCCCTTGCTGTTGGGGTTCCTCAAGGATCAGTCCTAGGCCCCCTCCTCTTCTCTTTGTACACTGCCCCTATTGGTCAAACAATCAGTAGATTTGGTTTCCAGTACCATCTCTATGCTGATAACACCCAATTATATGCTTCTTCTCCTGACATCACGCCTGCCTTTCTAAAAAACACCAGCGATTGTCTAAACGCTGTGTCTAACATCATGTCCTCACTATATCTGAAACTGAACCTGTCAAAGACTGAACTCCTTGTGTTTCCTCCCACTATTAATGTACGTTACCTATACCCGACATTGCCATTTCCGTGTGTGGTTCCACTATTACTCCCCAGCAACATGCCCGCTGTCTTGGGGTCATACTTGACTCCGAGCTTTCCTTTGTCCCCCACATCCGATCACTGGCTCGCTCTTGTTATCTGCACCTCAAAAACATTTCTAGAATTCAACCTTTTCTTACTTTTGACTCCGCAAAAACTCTTACTGTTTCTCTTATTCATTCTTGTCTTGACAATTGTAACTCTCTTCTAATCGGTCTCCCTCTTACCAAACTCTCCCCCCCAATCTGTCTTGAATGCTGCTGCCAGGATCATATTCCTCGCCAATTGTTACACCGATGCCTCTACCTTGTGCCAGTCATTACACTGGCTACCCATCCACTCCAGAATCCAGTACAAACTTATTACCCTCACCCACAAACCTCTTCATGGCTCAGCACCACCCTACATCTCCTCCCTTGTTTCGGTATACCATTCTACATGCGCCCTCCGTTCTGCTGATGACCTGAGGTTAGCATCCACAATAATCAGAACCTCCCACTCCCATCTCCAAGACTATACACATGCTGCTCCCATTCTTTGGAATGCACTTCTCAGGTCAATGCGATTAGTCCCCAATCCCCACAATTTTAAGCGTGCCCTGAAAACTCATTTATTCAGACTGACCTACCACCTCTATACATTAACCTAATCTATCCCTGTGTGGCACAGCCAAAAGTTTTTACCATAACCAGGTTCCCCACATGTTTTATGCATCCATTAGCCCTCTGTGTCTGTACTGTTACACACTTAACATTATGGCTGGTCCATACAATCAGGGCAACTGTTACCACCCACCTTTCGTGTCTCCCTTTTTTCCTCATAGATTGTTAGCTTGCGAACAGGGCCCTCATTTCTATTGGTATCTGTTATAATCTATGTGATTATTGTTATGCTGTAATGTCTATTGTCTGTACAAGTCCCCTCTGAAATGTAAAGTGCTGCGGAATATGTCGGCGCTATAGAAATATAATGTATTATTATTATTATTATTATTATGGGCCTCATCGATGATGTTCCAGTGTATGATGGGCCTAAATAATGCTCCATATATAATCTGCCCCATTTAGGATGCTCCAGTATATGATAGGCCCCATGGATGATGCTCCAGTGTATGATGGGCCCCATATCTCATTCTCCAGTGTCTAGTGCTCCCCAAAAATTGCTCCCAACCTTTAAAAAGATTAAATACCTCTCCTTGCTGGGCACTGCTCTACTACAGGCTCCTCAGTGTCACCATCTTCCAGCTCTCTGCACTTGTACTGTTTAGGCAGAGGGCATACAGACGTGATGTCATTGAGCTCTCTGACCTGAATGTCACTGTCAGGAAACGCGGAAGACATCACAGCAGTGGAGCAGGGAGAGGTAAGTATTGCAAGTGCTGTGGCCCTGAGCAAGCAGGGGGGGCCCACTCGTGCGGGAAGGGGCACCTGAGTTTCATCAGGGTCAGATTCTGGCTCTGTAGAGTGCGAGGGGAATGTAGTGCTGTGGGTGAATATACCAGCAGAATCATCTAGCAGTGGCTGTGCATCAGTGCACTCCATCTCTGATTCATGTTGGACTGGGGATTCATGATTTGACTTGATAACCAAGGCATGGTATGTGAAAAGAGCTCCATGGAGTAATCTGAAGTGTGTGCTGCGGCAGCCTTCACTTTTGATGGGGGTGAAGGACACAAGGAAAGGGGTTATTCCTGACCAGAAGCCTGCACTGACGACTCAGTGCTTTCATTTTTTGCAACTTCAGAAGAGGAGGCGATCGAGCTGGAGGCTGTTTCGGCAATGTAAGCCAAAACCAGTTCCTGATGCTCCGGCTTTAAAAGCAGCTTACCTACTCCCAGAAAAGGGAGCCTTCCAGGCCTTCCAGAGCCAGACCATGCTGCAGTCTCAACACCTCCTGCCTTAGCTGCTATTGTGCTTTTGGCACTACCAGCAGATGCACCACCACCACCATCAGTACCAGTTGGCCCCCCATGCCCATGTCCTCAGCCTCTTCCACCATACTTCCTAATTTTTGTGAAAATGTACCCAAAATGCCAGCAGACATATGGTACTGTATCAGAAGCGTGCAGTTGTATACAGTCTAGGGATAATTGTAAATCTCAGTATATATTTCATGAGTCAGACACAGACGCTCACAGGCTCAGTATGAATTAGGCAATTCTATAAAAATTTGAAAAAGGGCACAGTATCACCAGATATAAGGTATTTATAGTATAGTTTAAACATTCTAAATCTCCGTATATATTTCATGAAGCAGACACAGACACTCATTGGCTCAGTATGGATTAGACAATCATGTAAAAAGTTGAAAAAGGGTACAGTATCATGAGATACAAGGTATATATAGTATAGTTTAAATATTCTAAATCTCCATATATATTTCAGGAGGCAGACACAGATGCTCTCAGGCTCATTATGGATTCAAAAAGAATATAAAAAGTTGAGAAAGGGTACAGTAACACCAGATACCAGGTATATATAGCATAGTTTAAACATTCTAAATCTCCATATATTTCAGGAGTCAGACACAGACGCTCTCAGGCCCAGTATGGATTAGACGGTACTATAAAAATTTGAAAAAGGGTACAGTATCACCAGATACAAGGTATATATAGTATAGTTTAAACATTCTAAATCTCCGTATATATTTCATGAAGCAGACACAGACGCTCATTGGCTCAGTATGGATTAGACAATCATGTAAAAAGTTGAAAAAGGGTACAGTATCACCAGATGCAAGGTATATATAGTATAGTTTAAACATTCTAAATCTCCGTATATATTTCATGAAGCAGACACAGACGCTCATTGGCTCAGTATGGATTAGACAATCATGTAAAAAGTTGAAAAAGGGTACAGTATCACCAGTAGGGATGGGCGAATCCTGAAATACTCGGAATCACTAGACTGTAACGAGTCCGAGTCGGAAACTCGCTATTCGTTGCAAGTCTAGCGAGTCCAATGTTAATGAATGGGGATGCGAGTATTGCAGCGATTCCTTTGCTGGGGAGAGAGAGAGAGAGAGAGAGAGAGCCCTAAGACTCCTATTTTTTTTTTTTTTCAGAGTTTAATACAAGCAATTCTAGTTTCTTAGCGATTTTGTGTCAGCAGGGGGACACAAAATCGCTAAGACTCCTTTTTTTTTTTTTCAGAGTTTAATACAAGCAATTCTAGTTTCTTAGCGATTTTGTGTCAGCAGGGGGACACAAAATCGCTAAGAAACTAGGATTGCTTGTATTAAACTCTGAAAAAACTAGGATTGCCATTGATTTGTATTGGACTCGTTACTGTGCGAGTAATCGCTTGGAAACTCGCAGAGTACCGACTCATGCGAGTCCCCTACTACTCACAGAGTAACGAGTCCTAACGAGTAGATTCGCCCATCCCTAATCACCAGATACAAGGTCTATATAGTATACTTTAAACATTCTAAATCTCTCTATATATTTCATGAAGCAGACACAGATGCTCATTGGCTCAGTATGGATTAGACAATCATGTAAAAAGTTGAAAAAGGGTACAGTATCACCAGATACAAGGTATATATAGTATAGTTTAAACATTCTAAATCTCCGTATATATTTCAGGAGGAAGACACAGATGCTCTCAGGCTCAGTATGGATTAAAAAAAATATAGAAAGTTGAGAAAGGGTACAGTAACACCAGATACCAGGTATATATAGCATAGTTTAAACATTCCAAATCTCTGTATATATTTCAGGAGGCAGACACAGATGCTCTCAGGTCCAGTATGGATTCAACAAGAATATAGAAAGTTGAGAAAGGGTACAGTAACACCAGATACCAGGTATATATAGCATAGTTTAAGCATTCTAAATCTCTGTATATATTTCAGGAGGCAGACACAGATGCTCTCAGGCTCATTATGGATTCAAAAAGAATATAAAAAGTTGAGAAAGGGTACAGTAACACCAGATACCAGGTATATATAGCATAGTTTAAACATTCTAAATCTCCATATATTTCAGGAGTCAAGGTATATATAGTATAGTTTAAACATTCTAAATCTCCGTATATATTTCATGAAGCAGACACAGACGCTCATTGGCTCAGTATGGATTAGACAATCATGTACAAAGTTGAAAAAGGGTACAGTATCACCAGTAGGGATGGGCGAATCCTGAAATACTCGGAATCACTAGACTGTAACGAGTCCGACTCGGAAACTCGCTATTCGTTGCAAGTCTAGCGAGTCCAATGTTAATGAATGGGGATGCGAGTATTGCAGCGATTCCTTTGCTGGGGAGAGAGAGAGAGAGAGCCCTAAGACTCCTATTTTTTTTTTCAGAGTTTAATACAAGCAATTCTAGTTTCTTAGCGATTTTGTGTCAGCAGGGGGACACAAAATCGCTAAGACTCCTTTTTTTTTTTTTCAGAGTTTAATACAAGCAATTCTAGTTTCTTGCGATTTTGTGTCAGCAGGGGGACACAAAATCGCTAAGAAACTAGGATTGCTTGTATTAAACTCTGAAAAAACTAGGATTGCCATTGATTTGTATTGGACTCGTTACTGTGCGAGTAATCGCTTGGAAACTCGCAGAGTACCGACTCATGCGAGTCCCCTACTACTCACAGAGTAACGAGTCCTAACGAGTAGATTCGCCCATCCCTAATCACCAGATACAAGGTCTATATAGTATACTTTAAACATTCTAAATCTCTCTATATATTTCATGAAGCAGACACAGATGCTCATTGGCTCAGTATGGATTAGACAATCATGTAAAAAGTTGAAAAAGGGTACAGTATCACCAGATACAAGGTATATATAGTATAGTTTAAACATTCTAAATCTCCGTATATATTTCAGGAGGAAGACACAGATGCTCTCAGGCTCAGTATGGATTAAAAAAAATATAGAAAGTTGAGAAAGGGTACAGTAACACCAGATACCAGGTATATATAGCATAGTTTAAACATTCCAAATCTCTGTATATATTTCAGGAGGCAGACACAGATGCTCTCAGGCCCAGTATGGATTCAACAAGAATATAGAAAGTTGAGAAAGGGTACAGTAACACCAGATACCAGGTATATATAGCATAGTTTAAGCATTCTAAATCTCTGTATATATTTCAGGAGGCAGACACAGATGCTCTCAGGCCCAGTACGGATTAGATAAGAATATAAAAAGTTGAAAAAGGGTACAGTATCACCAGATACCATGTATGTATTGCATAGTTTAAACATTCTAAATCTCCATATATATTTCTGGAAGCAGACTCAGATGCTCTGAGGCTCATTAAAGATTAAACAATAATATAAAAAGTTGAAAAAGGTTACTGTATCACCAGATATCAGGTATATATAGTATAGTTTAAACATTCTAAATCTCTGTATATATTTCAGGAGGCAGACACAGATGCTCTCAGGCCCAGTATGGATTCAACAAGAATATAGAAAGTTGAGAAAGGGTACAGTAACACCAGATACCAGGTATATATAGCATAGTTTAAGCATTCTAAATCTCCATATATATTTCAGGAGGCAGACACAGATGCTCTCAGGCCCAGTATGGATTAGACAAGAATATAAAAAGTTGAAAAAGGGTACAGTATCACCAGATACCATGTATATATTGCATAGTTTAAACACTCTAAATCTCCGTATATATTTCAGGAAGGAGACTCAGACGCTCTGAGGCTCATTATGGATTAGACAATAATATAAAAAGTTGAAAAAGGGTACAGTATCACCAGATACCATTTATATATTGCATAGTTTAAACATTCTAAATCTCCGTATATATTTCAGGAAGGAGACTCAGACGCTCTCAGGCCCAGTATGGATTAGACAGTACTATAAAAATTTGAAAAAGGGTACAGTATCACCAGATACAAGGTATATATAGTATAGTTTAAACATTCTAAATCTCCGTATATATTTCATGAAGCAGACACAGACGCTCATTGGCTCAGTATGGATTAGACAATCATGTAAAAAGTTGAAAAAGGGTACAGTATCACCAGATACAAGGTATATATAGTATAGTTTAAACATTCTAAATCTCCGTAAATATTTCAGGAGGAAAACACAGATGCTCTCAGGCTCAGTAGGGATTAAAAAAAATATAGAAAGTTGAGAAAGGGTACAATAACACCAGATACCAGGTATATATAGCATAGTTTAAAAATTCCAAATCTCTGTATATATTTCAGGAGGCAGACACAGATGCTCTCAGGCCCAGTACGGATTACACAAGAATATAAAAAGTTGAAAAAGGGTACAGTATCACCAGATACCATGTATGTATTGCATAGTATAAACATTCTAAATCTCCATATATATTTCTGGAAGCAGACTCAGATGCTCTGAGGCTCATTATGGATTTAACAATAATATAAAAAGTTGAAAAAGGTTACAGTATCACCAGATACCAGGTATATATAGTATAGTTTAAACATTCTAAATCTCCGTATATATTTCAGGAGGCAGACACAGACGCTCTCAGGCCCAGTATGGATTCAACAAGAATATAGAAAGTTGAGAAAGAGTACAGTAACACCAGATACCAGGTATATATAGCATAGTTTAAGCATTCTAAATCTCCATATATATTTCAGGAGGCAGACACAGATGCTCTGAGGCTCATTATGGATTAGACAATAATATAAAAAGTTGAAAAAGGGTACAGTATCACCAGATACCATTTATATATAGTATAGTTTAAACATTCTAAATCTCCGTATATATTTCAGGAGGCAGACACAGATGCTCTCAGGCCCAGTATGGATTCGACAAGAATATAGAAAGTTGAGAAAGGGTACAGTAACACCAGATACCAGGTATATACAGCATAGTTTAAGCATTCTAAATCTCCATATATATTTCAGGAGGCAGACACAGACGCTCTCAGCTTCAGTATGGATTACACCACATTATAAAAAGCAGTAAAAGGGTAATGGACCAGAAGCGTACAGCTCTATACAGTGTAGGGGTCATTGTAAATCTCCGTATATATTTTCAGAGTCAGAAACAGACTCTCACTGGCTCTGTATGCATTAGACCAGAATGCAAAAAGCAGTAAAAAATGGGCAATGTATCAAAAGCATACAGCTATATACAGTGTGGTGGTAATCGTAAATCTCCAAATATATTTCCGGAGTAACAGACAGACGTTCACAGGCTGAGTCTGGATTACACCAGAATCTAAATAGCAAAAAAGGTACTGTATCAGAAGCGTACAGCTGTATACAGTGTTAGGCAAAATTTAAATCTCGGTATATATTTCCGTAGTCACCCTCAGACGCTCAATCAGTCTGGATCTCATCATAATACAAAATGTTTAAAAAAGGTACTGTATCACATGATAGGAGGTGTATATAGTATAGGGTAAAATTGTTATCTCCATATATATTGAAGGAATAAACCACACACGCTCACTCAGTATGGATTATAGCGTTATAAAAAATTTAGAACTAAGGTACTGTATCAGAAGATACCAGGTGTATATAGTATAAGTGAAAATGTAAATCTCCCTATATATTTCTGGAGTTACATACAGATAGTCAGCATGTATTTCTCCATGATACCAGCCGGTACACAGTAGTGTGTGAAGAGCATACAGCTCTATACGTAGTGGGAAAGAATGAACATTTGTTCACTGTGCAGAAAAACAGAATAAAAGTAGGAGTGCTGTGTAAAAAACAGTCTGCACAGCAGTGTCCACACAGCAATACTGCTGTAAGGCAGGCTAATAATCAGCGCTGCTTCGCACAAGAAAATCATTCAATGTCACTGCACACTAACTGTACACAACAATTGTGCTCAGCACAAGCACATAAGAACTTCTGTTTACAGGCCTAAGTGTCTCCCAAATGATAAACAGCGTCAGCAGCCTCTCCCTATTGTAAAGATGGGCAGAAGAAAAATGGCGGTCGGCGGTGAGGGCTTTTAGACACACTCTGTATATACAGGGGTTGGACAAAATAATGCAACCACCTAATGTTTTGGCATCATTATCTTCGAACATGTTATAAACATGCAAACCGTGATATATGGTAATGTTTTGTAGCTGATTATTTGTGCTATGTGATATGTGTATGTAAATTAACTGCTTGTTTTGCATAATTGTAAGAACATTGAGGAAAACCTGATACCAATGGCAGACCTCTCTGATTTTCAAAGAGGCCAAATTGATGATGCTTGTATGGCAGGCACTAGTGTAACAGAAAGTGCCCATATGATTGGCGCGTCAAGAGGTACTGTCTCCAAAGTATTGACTTTGTTGGAAAGAGAAGGCAAAACGTCAGCAGCAAAGCACAGGTCCGGCCGAAAGTTGAAGTTGACTGAGACACTGTCGGACTCTAAAGCGAATTGTGAGAGAGGATCGCAAGACCACGGCTCCAAAAATCAATGCTGAGCTCAATGAACACCTACAGAACACAGTTTACACGAAAAATGTTCGTCGGGAGCAGCACAAATCTGGATTCCACGGAAGAGCTGCAATTTTAAAAATGTTGCTCTCACTGACAAATGTTTCCAAGCATTTTGAGTAGTGTAGAAACCTCCAGAATAGGTCCCTCGAGCAGTGGAAACATGTGATAGTCTCAGACGAATCATCGTTTACCCTATTTCCGCTTTCCGGCCGAGTGTACGTTTGGAGACAGCCGAAAGAAGCATTCCATCCAGACTGCCTTCTCCCAATCATAAAACATGGCAGAGGTTCTGTGATGATCTGGGGTGCTATTTTGTGGAGATCCGCCGGGCCAATGATATCCCTTCATGGAAGAATTAACAGCCGCGATTATTTAGGCATTTTGGCCAAACAAGTGCATCCTATGGTTCAAGCACTGTTCCCGGAGGGGAACGCCATCTTTCAGGATGATAATGCACCAATTCATACATCTAGAATTGTTAAAGCATGGCATGAGGAACATTGTAATGAAGTTGAGCATCTCATCTGACCCCCACAATCCTCAGACCTCAACATTATTGATCATTTATGGCCGATTTTAGAGATTCAAGTTGGACGTCGATTTCCACCACCATCGTCGCTCAAAGAACCAGAGTGTGTTTTAACATAAGAATGAGCCACAATTCCTTTGGAAACAATTCACACCTTGTATGAATCCATGCCTCGGATAATTGAGGATGTAATCACCGCTAAAGGTGGACATACACCATATTAAACTAACTTTTGTGGATGTTTCCAGGTGTTTCCATTATTTTGTCCAACCACCGGATTTCAGGAGTCACCTTGAGACGCTCACTCAGTCTGTATGGATTTAACCGTAATCCAAAATGTTGAAAAAAGATACTGTATCAGCAGATACCAGCTGTATCCAGTCTAGGGGTAATTGTCAGTCTCCGTCTATATTT
Source organism: Dendrobates tinctorius (assembly GCF_039654945.1). Taxonomy (NCBI): domain Eukaryota; kingdom Metazoa; phylum Chordata; class Amphibia; order Anura; family Dendrobatidae; genus Dendrobates; species Dendrobates tinctorius. The sequence goes on along the minus strand of NW_027361675.1, from coordinate 20,789,046 downwards.
CCCGAGTCAGAAAAAGACACTCACAGGCTCAGTATGGATTAGACAAGAATATAAAAAGTCGGAAAAGGGTAATGTATTACATGCGTACAGCTGCATACAGTGTTGGGGTCATTTTAAATCTCCTTATAGTTTACCAGAGTCAGACACAAACTCTCACAGGCTCAGTATGGATTATACCATAATATAAAAATTAGAAAAAGGGAACTGTATTTTAAGCGTACACCAGTATGCAGTGTTGGGGTACTTTTAACCCCTTAATGACCGTCAATATGTCTTTTAACTGACCTGAGATATAAGAGAATATCATCCTACAGGTGACCATCCAGCATCTGTCAGCTGTACACTATAGCTGACAACTTGCTGCATCAGCCACGATCAGTGTTGTCACTGTCCATATCTGTTTAACCCCTTAAATGCTGCTGTCAATAGTGACAATATCATATAAATGTTTTAAAGAGTGTGGCGTCTCCCTCTTTATTCAATTTGGCATTCTGAGATCATGATTGTGTGGTCCTGATGTTTGCCATGGCAATTCATGAGTAAATAGCGTCCTTAGAGTCTGCCGGCTACACTGACCTGTTCAAAAGTCAGCAACATTTAGGTATTAAAAAATCAACTTTTTCATTCCTATCATGCCATTTTGTATTAATTCCTGAAAAGCACCTGAAGGGTTAATAAACTACCTGACAGCAGTTTTCAATAAGTCAAGGGTGCTGTTTTTAAAATGCTATCAATTTGGGATTTTTCCAATATATACGATCCCCAAAGTCACTTCAAACCTGGAGAGGTCCCTAAAAAAATTTATTTAGTAAATTTCCATGAAAAAATGAAAAATTACTGCTACATGTTTCAACCTCCTAAAATGCTAACAAAATAAAATAACATTTTTCAAATGGTGCTGATGTAGAGCAGATATGTGGGAAATATTATTTATTAAAGTTTTGCTATGGTATGACTATCTGAACTAAAGGGATAATCATTCAAAGTTTGAAAATTGCTAATTTTTTTACATTTTTGTCAAATTTCTGATATTTTTATAAATAAACACAAAGCATGTGAACCTAAATTTACCATGATCATAAAGTATAATGTGTCACGAAAAAACAATCTCAAAATCACTGGATTTTGTCAAAGCGTTCCAGAGATATTACCACATAAAGTGACACTGGTCAGATTTTTAAAATTTGTCTGTGTCACTAAGGGGTTAAATCTTCGTATATATTTCAGTCTCAGTAAGCCAGTCCTGATTCTCCGCTACAGGAAAATAGATGGATACAAGTACAGGCGGAAAGTGGAGTGAGTGCAGAAATTTGGGAATTAATAATCACGGGAAAACCTCCCTGGAGAATTTGCAGAGGTGATGGTGACCCTCAATTACTTTGTCTGTGGAGACTGTGAAAACGGTTCTTTGTGAAGAAAGGGTTGCTGTATCGCAGTAGCGTGGATCCCATCAACGTTACTTGTCTCCATCAAATTGTGATCACAGGGAGAGATGTAGGCATGGTCCTCACTGCCTGTCATGATCTGCCTGTTCACTTTGGAGTGCAAAAGACAGAAGCTACAGGCCGTAGGCGATTCTATTGTATTGGCTTGAGAGGAGACATTGAAAAATGGTGGCAGGAATGTCACACATCTGTGACTAGGAAAACTGTGAAAGCTGATCATAAAGCACCACTGCATCCGATTGTGAGTCAACGTCCATAACAAATGGTAGCCATTGATCATCTGAAGGTAGAGACCACAGGACAGGCCATAGCAACATCTTAACCATCATCGATCAGTTCAGCAAATTTGTACTGCCCGTCTCTGTGAAGGATTTAACTGGCCAGACTACACAGCAGTGGAGCAGAGAGAGGTAAGTCTTGCAAGTGCTTGGGCCCTGGGCTGGTGTGTCTGACGGCGAGTGGGCCCCCCCACCATCAGAGACACTGTATTGTACTATGAGGGGCCCTGTGCCAGTGCCGTGGCCCCTATGAGTGGGCCCACACACTGGTTCAGGGCAACGCCGCTTGCCCGGGTGCGCCAGGTGGTGACCCCGGCAAAATGGTATATGTTTATGTGGAGGCTGGACATTCAGCAGCTGCAAATGGAGGAAGTGGAGAAGTCCGAGGAACAGGAGGACATAAGCGAGCCATTTTTCTTGCAACCTATGTGTCATCAGGGGAAGGTGGGACAAAATCCTTTGAAACCCATGCATTGTTCATTTTAATGAAGGTTAGATCATCAACATTTTGGGTTGACAGACGGGTCCTTTTTTGTCAGGATTGATACAGCAGCACTGAAGACTCTTTCAGATAACACACTAGCAGCAGGGCAAGCGAGCTCCTGTAAGGTATATTGTGCCAATTCAGGCCAGGTGTCCAGTTTACAGGACCAATAGTCAAATGGGAATGACCTGTGAGGGAGAACATCGATATGGGAGGAGTAGTTTGTAACCATAGTTGACAACTGCTGTCTCCTGTCACTTGCAATCGATTCAGTATTACCAGTCATGTGAGCGGTACTTGAGAAATCAGTCCACAACATGGTCATGAAACCCCTGTCACCAACACCACTTCGGCTGTGGGCACACCGAACACCTCTTCCATTTTGCCCTCTACGGCTTGTGGGAGAACCAGCAACGCTGCTGTGTGCTGGGAATGCCTCCAACAAACGGTTTACCAGAGTTGCTTGTTTGTAAGCCAATATTATCTCCTGTGGCATGATGTTCTGTAATTTGACTTTATAGTGTGGATCCAGGATGCTGGCCAACCAGTAGTCGTCATCCTTTATCATTTTGGCAATGCGGGGGTCCCTTTTAAGGATCCGCAAGGCATAATCACACATGTGGGCCAATGTTCCAGGTGTCAATGATGCCCTCCCAGTGGTGGGTGGAGGAGCACTTTCTGGCAAATCCACATCCCTCCAGTCACGCACAAACCCTGGACCTGACCTTGGCACACCAACATTTTCTCTTGCCCCCTGAGAAGCATCCTCCTCCCCAAAAAAATCATCCCCCTCATCATCCTCCTCCTCTTGCTCTTCTTCCTCCACCTCGTCCAGGTCACTTGCCCTCGCCGACAATGGCTGACTGTCATCAAGGCTTCCCTCTTCTTCCTCCTCTGCTGCAGACGCCTGATCCCTAATGTGCATCGCAGTTTGCAGGAGCAGACACATAAGTGGGATGCTCATGCTTATGATGACATCATCTGCGCTTACCAGCCTTTTGCTAGCTCAAAACACTGAAGGACTTTACTGAGGTCTTTCAGCTTTGACCACTGCCCAACCGACAAATCCATGTCTGCCCTCAAACTGCCTGCCTGTGTATCCTCCCTTAAATGCATTACAACCTGCCTCTGTTCGCACAGCCTCTCAACCATGCATGGTGGAGTTCCACCTTGTTGCAACGTCTATGATTAGGCGGCGCTTGGGGAGGTTGAGCGATCACTGCAGCTTCTGCATACGACTGAAGTGTATGGGCGAGTGACGGATGTGTGTGCACAGTCTTCGCACCTTATGGAGCAGGGCTGTTAACTCCAGATAATTATTTAGGAAGCACTGCACCACCAGGTTCAAGGTGTGAGCCAAGCAAGGTATGTGTCTGAGTTTTGCAAGGGCTATGGCTGCAACAAAATTCCAGCCGTTATCACTGACTACCTTGTCAGGCTCAAGATATAGACTTCCCAGCCATGACTCAGTTTGTCGCTGCAAATAGTCGGCCAGTACCTCTGCGGTGTGTATGCTTTCTCCCAAAGACATCATCTTTAAATCAGCCTGCTGCCGCTTACCACTAGCTGTTCGATAGTGGGACACCTCGTGTGCAACACTGGCAGCTGCGGATGGAGTGCTCATGCGACTGCGCTCTGTGGACGAGCTTTCGCTTCTGGACGAGGAGGCGGAGGGTCAAAAGCCTACAGCCAACTGTTTCCTATACCGTGGGCTAGGCAGCACTGTTCCACCGCCACTGTCCCCTGTGGAGCCTGCATCCACCACATTAACCCAGTGCGCAGTGATGGACACGTAACGACCCTAGCCATGCCTACTGGCCCATGCATCTGTTGTGAGGTGCACCTTTCCACTCACTGATTGTTTGAGTGCATGGACAATGCGGTCTTTCACATGCAGGTGGAGGGCAGGGATGGCTTTTCGAGAAAAGAAGTGCCGACTGGGTAGGTCATAGCGTGGGACAGCGTAGGCCATGAGCTCTCAGAACGCTTCACTTTCAACCTAACAGAAGGACATCATCTCTAATGAGATCAGTTTGGCAACATAGCCGTTCAAAGCCAGTGTACACGGATGAGAGGATGAGTACTTTGTTGTCCTACTCAGAGTGTCTGGTAGGGTGAGCTGGACTTGAGAGCTGCATATGGGGGAACTAGCGTTGGACCTGATGGACTGAGAGGGGGTTGGTGATGGTGATGGTGGTGATGGCCTAGATTCACTCTTTTGTTGCAAAAACATTGTGATTCCCTGACTGCTTTGGCCTTGCAACGACACCGCAACATTTCTTGCTGGTGGTGTGCTTACCGGTCGGCTTTCAGTGGGGGAAGCAATGGAGCGTTGCTGGCTACCTTCAGTCGGAGCAGGTGCACATATGCTACCTGAGGTTTTGTAGTCCGTCCACGCTTGCAAGTGCATGGTGGTTAAATGTCTAAGCATGCAACTGGTATTCAAATTTTGGAGATTTTTACCTCGGCTAAAGGTCCTTCCGCACTTCTTACAGATAACATTTGCCTCATCAATAGGATTTTGGTCAGAGGCGTAGCTAGGGTTTTGGTTTAGGGCGATGACTGCTCTGTTACTGAAAATAATCTCTATATAAAGACCAATATTGATATTACCGCCATATGGTCAGTGGTAAATACCAGTCCTACAGAACATATAAGTAATTACTGCACAGTTATAGTTGGTGTCTTACCGCTGACGTTCTTTCTGATGGAATCGTTCACTTTTCACGTCTTTTCCATCTGGCCCAGACCAACATGACGACTCCTCCAGCCACGACACTGCTACAGAGAATACAAGAACGACATGTTTCTCTTCTCATATTCCAGCTTCATCACCATGTATCCCCAACCTGCACAAACCCCTAATTCTGGTGATACCCCAATGCTGAACCGCTGCCGCCATATGTGTCCCTATTACTGCACCTGATACCCCAATACTGAGCCGCTGCTGCTGTATGTGTCCTTATTACTGCACCTGATACCCCAATACTGAGCCGCTGCTGCTGTATGTGTCCCTATTACTGCACCTGATACCCCAATGCTGAACCGCTGCTGCCGTATGTGTCCCTATTACTGCCCCTGATACCCCAATACTGAGCCGCTGCTGCCGTATGTGCCCCTATTTCTGTACCTGATACCCAATACTAAGCCGCTGCTGCCGTATGTGTCCTTATTACTGCACCTGATACCCCAATGCTGAGCAGCTGCTGCCGTATGTGCCCCTATTTCTGTACCTGATACCCAATACTAAGCCGCTGCTGCCGTATGTGTCCTTATTACTGCACCTGATACCCCAAAGCAGAGCAGCTGCTGCTGTATGTCCCCCTATTACTGCACCTGATACCCAAATGCTGAGCTGCTGCTGTATGTGCCCCTATTACTGCACCTGTTACCCCAATGCGGTGCAGCTGCTGCCGTATGTGTCCCTATTACGGCACCTGATACCCCAATACTGATCCGCTGCTGCCGTATGTGTCCCTATTACTGCACCAAATACCCCAATGCGTAGCCGCTGCTGCCGTATGTGACCCCATTACTGCACCTGATACCCCAATACTGAGCCGCTGCTGCCGTATGTGTCCCTATTACTGCACCTGATACCCTAATGCTGAGCCACTGCTGCTGCATGTGTCCCTATTACTGCACTTGATACCCCTATACTGAGCCTCTGCTACCGTATGTGTCCCTATTACTGCACCTGATACCCCACTACTAAGCAGCTGCTGCTGTATGTGTGGTAGGGGGCCAGGAATGGGGGGTGGACCGCTGTTTACCACGACCAGATGACATGGACACCAGGCGATGGATGGATGAGGCGGAGACAGATCTCAGTTGTAACAGTTCCAGCTTTATTCGTCGCCCTCCTGACGACCACTGCCACGCACCGCAGCCGCCTGCACAATTCTCTGTTTCTAGGCCCGGGTACCTTTTCACCTTTCCTTTTGTCGTGTTGGCGTCCCTCGCGGATCTTGCACTGGGGCTGTCCTAGACCCATCTACCGCCAGCGCTTCACCTGCCCGATGTCGCCGTCCAGTTGGTACTCCCGGGGCCTCACTTGTCCTGCGGTACGTCACCTCGCCTGTCCTGCGGTACATCGTGTCAGGGCCACCCCCCTGATTGTCCTCTCCGGTTAGTCCCCTGGTCGAGCTTTCTCTGTTCCCCGTCTTCTGTCTTCCTCTGCTAAGCTCCTCCCGGGACTGACTCTTTGGAACCCCAGCCACTCCTACTTATCCCCTCACTCACCGGGAATTCCCCTCCTGGGTTCCTATCTCCCCGCCCCCCATGATTGTGTGTTTCTTGAGCCATAAGCTGTTGTTAAGTCCAAAACTACTCTCCCCTGCCATCTTGTGGTCATTTCTCAGTACTGCACTCTCCTATTTCCCTTTCCTAGCTGTCACCCTTCTAACCTGTCAATCTCCGTCTCTAATGCACAAACCGTCCCTGCCTACTACCAGTCAAGTCTGTCCATCAAGTCACCTTCCCCACATATGTGTCCCTATTACTGCACCTGATACCCCCTATACACACACGGCTCTGGTCCGCACCCCCTATACACACACGGCTCCGCTCCGTACACCTTGTACACACGCAGCTCTGTTGCGTACACCTTGTACACACGCAGCTCTGTTCCGTACATCTTGTACACACGCACCTCTGCTACGTACACACTGTACACACGTGGCACCGCTCCGTATACCTTGAACACATCTGGCTCCGCTCCGTGCACTTGTACACAAATGCGACTCTGCTCCGTACACCTTTTACACACACAGCTCTGCTCCGTACACCCCAAGCACACGCGGCTCTGCTCCGTACATGCTGTACACATGCTGCTCCGCTCCGTACACCTTGTACACACCTGGCTCCGCTCTGTACACATTGTACACACACGGCTCTGTTCCGCACAATCCTTACACATGCGCCTCTGCTCCATACACCTCGTACATGTAGGTAAGGGACAACCGACAGGGGGTGGTCCTTTACTGGCCGCAGACAGACTCGAGACCTAGACAGGATTGTGTCCAACAGGTCTTCTTTATTGATTGTAATCTTCCACGACCCACAGCTCCACACAGCAACTGTATAATACGCTCCACAGCTCTACATAACAGCTAACAGCTGCTCGACAGGCCCCGCAGCTTCACACAGCAGCTGCTCGATTAGCGGCTTCACACAGCAGCTGCTCGACTATCTCCGCAGCTCCACACAGCAGCTGCTCGACTATCTACGCAGCTTCACACAGCAGCTGCTCGACTATCTACACAGCTTCACACAGCAGCTGCTCGACTCTGCACATAGGCCCGGGTACCTTCACTCTCTTCCTTTAGTTACTTAACGTTCCTTGCGGTTCTTCCACTGTGGCTGCCCTAAGCCCACCACCACAGAGGTTTACTAGTCCGAGTCTGTTCTTGTTATGGTACCCCAGTCTGTCTCTGTCTGCGTCCTCTCCTGTCCAGGCCACCCCCTGTGACCTATCTCAGCTGTCAGTCCTCTCCGGAGCCTTGCTTTAGTCCTTTCTGCTCAGCATAGTTTCTGTCTCCTGGGCTCCCGTCACTGACTGACTTTTCCAGAACCTTCCATTTGCCTTTTATCACCTTCTGCTCTGGTAACCCCGCCCCCTTGACTCAATGGTTTTCTTAGCCAATGGCTGATGTTCAGTCTTAACCTACAACTCTCCACTGCCCTCTAATGGTCAAACTTCAAATCTACACCCTTCCTTCCTATCACCAGATGTTTCCCCTCTTTCACCACAACAGTCCACCCACAATTCTCCACACCTCTGCCTTCCCACTGCAGACAGGTCTGTCCGTCCATCCACCTTCCCTACATACACATACGGCTCCGCTCCGTACACCTTGCACACACGGTTCTGCTCCGTACACCCCGCACACACACGACTCTGCTCCGTACACACCGCACACACACGGCTCTGCTCCGTACACCCTGTACACACACGGCTCTGCTCCGTACACAAACGGCTCTGCTCACCCCATATACACGCGGCTCCGCTCCTCTGTACACCTCATACATGCATATCTCTGCTCCGTACACCTTCTACACACATGGCTACGCTCTGTACACCTCATACACACACAGCTCTGCTACATCCACCCTGTAAAACCCTCCTGACCCCACACAGAAACTTACTTCACCTCATCTAGCACCATGACAACCAGCACAGCAGTCATGCAGCCACTGAAGCCCCTGATCATGTGACCCCCTGACTCCACCCCTCCTGTGACCTCATCACAGGTCCTGTGCGCACAGAATAGCCCAGGATGACATTGCTGGCTGTGAGGTGGGGACCCCACTGCTGGCACCGGGGCCCATAGCGGCCAGGCAGCAGAGTAGGGAGATTGATTCTCTCTGCTCTGCCGCAGAATGTAACTGTATGGGCGAGCTGTGCATGCCAATAGTTACAGTAGCGTAGCTCGGTGGGCCCCCTCAGAGCATGGGGCATGGGGCCACTGCCCCCTCTGCACCCCCAGTAGCTACGCTACTGATTTTGGTAAAAAAAAAGTGCCACACTGCTCTCTTCCTACTATGGTATAAATTTTCAGGGCTTGCACGCTGTGCAAATTTGACCATCTGGCCAAGCTGTCCTGCAACTCTTTTGTTTTTTTAACAAGTTTTGGTACAGCTACGGGCCTGCCAGATAACCACTTCTGAGATGTCGATGCCTGTTGCGGATCCTTCTCCTCTTCTGAGCTATTGCCAGCGGTACTCTCTTCCCCCAATGGATGCCAATCCGGGTCAACAACTGGGTCATCCATCACCTCCTCTTCAATTTCATCTGCACCTTCCTCTGTGTCACCGTGTAAGGTGGCATAATATGCGGGAAGGGGCACCTGAGTTTCATCAGGGTCTGATTCTGGCTCACTAGACTGCAAGGCAAATGTATTGCTCTGGGTAAATGTACCAGCAGAATCATCTATCAGTGGCTGTGCATCAGTGCACTCCATGTCAGATTCATTTTGGACTGGGGAATTCAGGATTTGACTTGATAACCCTGGCATGGTATGTGAAAAGAGCTCCATGGAGTAAACTGAAATGTGGGCTGCCGCATCCTTCACTTTTGGTGTGGGTGAAGGACACAAGGAAAGGTGTTGTTCCTGACCAGAAGCCTGCACTGACGACTCAGTGCTTGCAGTTTTTGAAATTTCAGAAGAGGAGGCAATAGAGCTGGAGGCTGTTTCGGCAATGTAAGCCAAAACCTGTTCCTGATGCTCCGGCTTTAAAAGCGGTTTACCTACTCCCAGAAAAGGGAACCTTAAAGGCCTTCTTGTGCCAGACGATGACGCAGGCTCAACACCTCCTGCCTTAGCTGCTATTGTGCTTTTGCCATAACCAGCAGATGCACCACCACCACCATCAGTACCAGCTGTGCCCCCCTGCCCACGTACGTGGCCTCTTCCACCATAGTTCCTCATGTTTGGGAAAATGTACCAAAAATACCAGCAGAGATATGGTACTGTATGAGGAGCGTACAGCTGTCGAAGGTGTATGGAAAAATATAAATCTCCATATATATCTCCTCACAGACGCTATCCCAGTATGTATTTAACCGTAATCCAACCAGCAGATATACGGTACTGTATCAGAAGTGTACAGCTGTATACGTTTTTGGGGAAAATGTCAATCTCCATATATTTGCTTCCGGAGTCACACACAGACGCTCTGCCAGTATACTTTATATTTGACCTGTAATACAACCAGCAGATATACGGTACTGTATGAGAAGCGGACAGCTCTATACGGTGTATGGAAAAATGGAAATGTCCGTAAATGTCTTTCCAGAGTCTCACGCACAGTCTCTGTATAGATGTGACCATAATGCGAACAGCAGATATACGATACTGTTTGAGAAGCAGACAGCGCTATACGGTGTATGGAAAAATGGAAATGTCCGTATATGTCTTTCCAGAGTCTCACACACACACGCTGTCTCTGTATAGATGTGACACTGATCCAAACAGCAGATATACGATACTGTTTGAGAAGCGGACAGCTATATACGGTGTATGTAAGGAAAATTTTAAATCTCCGTCTATTTTTTTCTGGAGTCACACACACACGCTGTCTCTGTATAGATGTGACCGTAATCCAAACAGCACATATACGACACTGTTTGAGAAGCGGACACCTCTATACGGTGCATGTATGGAAAAATGTAAATCTCCGTGTATTTTTTTACGGAGTCACACACATATAGCATGTATTTGTCCATGATACCAGCAGGTACATGGTAGTGTGTGAGGAGCGTACACCTCTATACGGTGTGTGAAAAACTGAATGCTCGGTAACTGTGCAGAAAAAAGGAATAAAAATATTTTGCTTTGAAAAAAGCAGTCTGCACAGCAGTGTGCACACAGCAATGCAGCTATCAGGTAGCCTTATAAGGCAGCCTAATGACCAACAGAGCTGCTGCACACAAAATAATCCTCCCCTGTCACTGCACACTAAGGCCGGGGTCACACTAACCGACGCAAAATACGGTCAGTATTTTACATGCGTAATAAGGATGAATGACCCCTAAACAGTGCTCCATATGTCATCCGTAATCAAGGTGTGGTCGCGTATTTTGCGCATGTCAGCATCCGTATGTAATCCGCATGGCATCCGTATGGCGAGATTTTCTCGCAGGCTTGCAAAATGGACATATAATGGAGCCCTATGACAGGGTTTCTAACAGAAACCAAAGAATAGATATAGACACATAGAATGCATATATATATATATGTATTCTATGTGTATATATCTATTCTTTCGTTTCTTTATTAAACCTGTCAGTGTGAGTTTACTGTATAGCGCACTGAATTGCCGGCTTTGCTAAAAGACAATTGGTGCGTATTTCTCGCAAGTCACATGTGTGGTCCGTGTGTAATCCGTATTTTTTGCGCACCCATAGACTTGCATTGGCGTATTACGGCCGTAGTACGCTGACAATCGCAGCATGCTGCGATTGGCACGGAGCGTAGAATACGGATGAGAAAAAAACGCCTGGTGCGAGTGACCCCATAGAGAATCATTGGTCCGTGTCTAATGCGTGCTTTTAGCGCCTCTCACTCGGCCGTATTCCTCGCCAGTGTGACCCCGGCCTAACTGTTGTGTTGTACAGTGAAAATCGCTATCAGCAGAAGCACAGACTTTTTTTTTTCTTTCTTGCCTAAACACTCTCCCTATTGAGAACGAGCAGCAGCAACCTCTCCCTATGCTAAGATCGGCAGAAGTAAGACGGCGGTCAGCGTTCAGGGCTTTTATAGCCACTGTGACGAAAGCAAGCCAATCACTGCAATGCCCTTCTCTAAGATGGTGGTGGCCTCTGCCCATGTCATCTCATTGCCCACAGTGTGCGTCTTTGATCATTGGCTGAGAAAAGGTGCTGGAAGCATTATGGGAAACGCGACTTTGGCGCTCGAGTCGTCGACCTCATGGCCGACCGCACGCTATGGTCGGGTTTCGATCGGCGAAACCCGACTTTAGCGAAAGTCGGCGATTTTTTAATTTGACTGACCCGTTTCGCTCAACTCTAATTATAATGTTTGAGAGATGTGTAACTATAAGGAAATGTCTTAAAATAACATAGAATAAAAAAAAAATAATATTCTTGAACCAGGAGAAGGAAGTATAGGTGGACACGGTGGTGTAGGTGGAAGAAGCAAGGGAAGAGTAATCCCGCACTGGTTTTTGTTTGTTTTGTTTTTTCTTTTAATTGTTTTTTTTGTTTTTTTATTTTTATTTTTTTTCGTGGAACTCACTTAAAACAACCTAGAATTAACCAAACTAACACTAGCAATTTCGAACCAGGAGGCTTAGGTCCATATGGAGGAAGAGAACGTGGCGGTGTGAATGGAAGAAGCAAGTAAGGAGTAATACAACACTGTATTTTTGTAGTTATTGTATTTTTTATTTTTTCAGTGCTTTTTTATGAAACTAACTTAAAGCAACATAGAATGAACCCAAAATAAACTTACAATTTAATAGATGCAATAGAAAGCATATGCTTCCTAGCTTCCTAAGTATGCTTTATATTAAATCCATTGCTTGCTTTGTGTATTATTATCATAGTGCCATTCATTCCATGGCGCTTTACATGTGAGAAGGGGTATACATAATAAAAAAATGTGCATGTGTATGCACTCAGGCAGCAGCTGCAGGCTCGCGTCTCATGAACTGTGCACTGTTTTGGGGGTCTATTGAAAGATTGGAAATGGTCTCAGTACCTGCACCCTTGCCTATCTGCAGGCTTTTAACACCTTCACACTGAAGCCTCATTTCACCTTCCTGACCAGGCCAATTTTTTCAATTCTGACCACTGTCACTTTAAGAGGTAATAACTTTGGAACGCTTTAATGGATCGCACTGATTTTGAGATTGTTTTTTTCAAGACCTATTGTAATTCATGATACTGGAAAAAAAAAATTTGATATGACTTACAATTATTTCTGAAGAAAAATCAGAAATTTTGAAAATTTTGTAATTTTCAATTTTTTTATTTTTATGCCTTTAAATCGGAGAGTAATGTCATACAAAATAGTTAATAAATAGCATCTCCCACATGTCTACTTTACATCAGCACAATTTTTGAAACATAATTTTTTTATGTTAGGATGTTAGAAGGGTTAATAGTTGAGCAGCGATTTCTCATTTTTACAACAAAATTTACAAATCCAATTTTTTTAAGGACCACATCACATTTACAGTGATTTTGACAGGCCTACATGACAGAACATACCCAAAAGTGATACCATTCTAAAAACTGCAGCTGTCAAGATGCTTAAAACCACAGTAAAGAAGTTTATTAACCCTTCCTGCTTCACAGGAATTAATGGAATGTGGAAGGAAAAAATAAAGTTTTAACTTTTTTCACAAAAGTTTTCCTTTAGATGCAAGATTTTTACTTTTGCAAAGGTAACATGAGAAAATGGACTATACACGTTTTTGTGCAATTTCTCCTGAGCACATTGATACCCTATATGTGGGGGAAAACTACTGTTTGGGTGCATGGCAGGGCTCAGAAGAGAAGGAGCGCCAATTAACTTTTTGAATGTAAAATTTGCTAATATAATTAATGTCATGTTTGGAGAACCACTGATGTGCCTAAACAATGGAAACCCCCACAAGTGACACCAATTTGGAATCCAGACCCCTTTGGGAACTCAAATTAATGTGTATAGAGCACCTTGAACCCCCACGTGCTTCGCAGAAATTTATAATGTTGAGTTGTAAAAATAAAAAAATCACATTTTTCCCACAAAAATGATTTATAGCCCCAAATTTAGCATTTTCATTAAGGTAACAGGAGAAATTGCACAATAAAATTTGTTGTGCAATTTCTCCTGAGTACATCAATACCCAGTATGTGTGGTGAGCACCTTAAACTTCAGGTGCTTCATAGAAGAATAGAACGTTGAGCTGTGAAAATAAAAAAATGTTAAAAGAAAACACATTCTTCCCACATTTTTTTTAGCACCAAGGAGAAAATGGACCCTAACATTTGTGCAATTTCTCCTGAGTGCACCAATACCCCATATATACAGTAGTTGAAAACTACTTTTGAGGCACAGTTCAAAGCTCTGAAGGGATGCCATATTGAAGTTCAGATTTTGCTGAACTTCTTTGACGTTGCCATGTCACAATGGTAAAGCCTCTGAGGTGCCAGAACAGCAGAACCCCCCCCCATAAGTGACTCCCTTTTAGTAACTACACCTCTCAATGAATTAATCTAGGGGTGCAGTGATCTTATTGACTCAACAGGTGTGTCACAGAATTTTATACTATTGGGCAGTGAAGAAAAAATAATTAAGTTTTTACCATCAAGATTGTGTGTTAGCTCCAGATTTTACATTTTCATACTGAGAAATGGGTAAATATGCAACCAAAATGTTTCACACAATTTCTGCTGAATGTAGAAACACCCTATATATGGCTGTATATTACTGCTTAGCTACATGGCGAGACTTGAGAGGAACATAGTGGTATTTGCCTCCTGGAGCACAGATTTTCCTAAAATAGTTTGCAGACTCCATATACAGAGCCCATAAGTGCTAGAAGAGCAAAATCCCCCATCAAGTGACACAATTTTTGGAAATTATACCCCTTTGCTAATCTGCTATTTTAGTGCAGGTACATTTTTGTGCCTAGTATGTTGTAGTCACCAGTACTTTTTGCCCAGCTCCTGCTTCTGGAGACATGCATCTGGAAATTAGGCGGGCTCTCATTGCTATAGAAATGCCAAACATGTGAACATTAAATGTGGTTTAAGCACACTGTGGAGCTTAGAAGGGAGAGGTGGGCATTTGGATTTGGGAGTTCAGAATTCACTGGATTTCTTTTGGGGGGATGAGGTGAAATAGCACTTTTCCAGACCCTTTGTACTACCAGTGGAAGCCCCATATATTTCCATTAACAAGTGATGGAACATTTTACATAACAATTAGGATTACATTTATCCGCCGCTCTACGTTGAGCACTTACTTTGGGGTTTCCATCTAAATCTCTGAGTGACATGACAGATGAAACCCTGAGGGATCCATTCACTATAATGAGGCAGCAAAGTTATTCTGGACTTCGTCTGGTCTCTGTTCAGTGGTGGTGGTGGTGAGCTTTTCAGAAGTGAACAAAACCTTGCTTGACATCGTTTTTATGCTCGCCTAAAAAGATGGACAATTACAGATCACAGGTCCTATGGCGTTCACAGTGCCTCCATCGGCCCCATTATAGGGAATCTTCCACAGAGTGTTCTGTCTGAATCATGTATTTCAGAGAATTACACAGAAACCCCATTGTCAGCGCTCAGATAAATGTGATCTCAGCCATACTGCGATCTTCGGGAGGCAGAATTAACAAATCAACAGTAGACGAAGAACTGATTTTACTTATTTTTTATGCAGTTCCTCGTGTGGCATTAGTTATTAGATGACTTAATTCTTTGAGTAGTTGAATACAGGGATACCAGATTTATATCAGGTTTTTACGTTTGACTGCTGTCACACTAAAAGATGTTTTTTTATCATAAAAATGAATTTTTGCATCCCCATATATAGACATCTGTAATTTTTCCATATTTCGGCCCAGGGACATGTTGACTTTTTTATTGGTATCATTTTCAGGCACATGACATTTTTTGATCACTTTCTATTCTGATTCTTGGGAGGCAGAATGAACAAAAACCAGCAGTTCAGGAATTTTTTTTTTATATACCATTCCATGTGTGTAAAATTAATAAAATTGATAAGGCAGCTTTATTTTTCGGGTCAGTACAATTACAGCAATACCACATTTATAAAAAAAAATTATGTTTTGAGGCTTTTACACAATAAAACAATTTTATTAAAAAAAATATTGTTTTTGTGTCACTTTATTCTTGGAGCCATACCTTTTTTATTTTTCCGCTGACGGAGCTGTTTGGTTGGTTGTTTTCTGCTGGACAAGATGACGTTTTCAGTGCTACAATTTTTATTAACATTCATCTTTTTTTACTACGATTTACTACACTTTTTGTTCAGCGGTATGATAATGGATAGTTTTTTGCCTCATTTTTCATTTATTTTTTTATGGTATGCACTGAAAGGATTATCTAGTGTAACAGTTTTATAGGATGGGTTGTCATGGACTCGTCAATACCAAATATGTGTACTTTTTTTTACATAAATAAGAGTACTTATTGGATTCGTATTTTTTCTTTTTTGTTCTTTTTTGGGAATTTAAAAAAATATATATTTTTAGAATTTTTAATAACTTTTTTTTTTACTTTTTCACACTGTTCCACTCTGGGACATAATCTTAACACCGACAGATCGCTGATCTGATACTCTGCAATGCAGGGCATCAGAGTAGCGTCTGACAGGCAGGGAGGAAGCATGTCAGCTCCTGCTCTTAGCAGGCGCACCCAGACCACGTTCCCTGAAAGACTCCGCGGCCATCTTGCGGCCTGTGGTCACCACGATCGCATCACATTGTGCCGATGGGAGCAGACAGGGAGATCACTCGCTTTGTGATGCTCCTTGATGTCGCCATCACTGTTGACAGCAGCATCAAAGGGGTTAAACTGTGCATTTGGGCCAGAATTCCTCCAGACACAGCATTACAGTTGCACCTAAATTAACAGGAAGGAGACACAAAGACAACTTGCATAATACATTAAACTGCAATAAATTATTTAGCGAGACAGGCGGCATTTTACTCATTCTGCAATGCAACTCAGAAGTCTGTAACAAGAACGTTCTAGATAGATACTGAGGTACAATTGCTTATTATTTCTTTTATTTTTTAGGCAGTTAATGTGCCAGTTGCATCTGAATCAATTATGAGTGCAGGATTTATTTATCTATCTCGACTCCATTTTGGTTATTCTACATGCATCTCCTGCTTTGTGGGATGGAGTCTGACTGTGTATGTTTAGATTAAAATAAGATAAATAGAACTGGTCTCGAGCCTCATTGGGGGCCGAAACCACCTTGCATAGAGGGGCCGCCGACCTGTTTTAACTATGGAGATGCTGGACATTTTGCTCGAGGATGTGCGTGTCGGGGAAGGCCCGTCCACCGCTGCCCATTAAACTAGTGGGCTCTGTGGCTGGGGGACGCTGCCCAGAGCCTGAGCATCAAAGAAGGAAAGAGAGAAGTCCCACAAGTTTAGTTTCTTCAAGTCCTCTTGTTTGGGCTGAAATGGATGGTCGGACCGTCCGATGCTTAGTTGATACCGGCTCTCAAGTAACTACTATGCCTGAGACTTACTTCAGACATCTTTCTCTGAGATGATGTAGCCTGAATGGGGCCCCGTGATCAGACTGACAGCAGCCAATCAGCTACCCATCCCAGTCGCAGGGGTGGTCTGGATGCAAATCACTGTGTGGCAAGAATGTGGGCCGAAAAGGAGTCTTATTGACTGCTGGGGACTCCGATACCAGCCCCACTGTGACTTTAGGAAAGAACATACTGAAGGAGCTGGGGAACCTCCTGATCAGCGAGCCAGCTGAAGTGTGTCTGAATCGATGGAGCTCTTGCATCCCCCAGAGAAAAGTGCTCCAACAGTTAATAGGAGTGGCTCAAGGTCAAGAGACATCAAGTGGAGGAAAAGCATTAGGCAAGATGATCGTTCCTGTCTCCACCAATCTCATCTTATCACCAGGTCAGACTGTACTCTCGTTGCCCATATGAGCTTGTACCCCTCTTGAAGGAGTCGAAGTTTTGAAGCAATTAACCTCCAGGGCGCCTCATTGTGCGGATGTTAGCCATTGTCCACGATGGAAATGTGCCAGTGCAATATGTCAAACTCGGGGAGGGTGATCTTACGCTTTCGCCCAGGAGTGAAGTAGCACAGATCATGGGAATGCCAGAAGATTTGATACCACCGGAGGCTGTTCTGCTGGCAGTGAAGCAGGGGGAGCCCTGGAAAGCGGCTGTGTCGGTGTACTCCGAACCAGGATCCAATCACTTAAAGGAAGGATGCCGAATTCTGGAGCAGACACAAGCTGAGTTAACGGAACTCTCACCACAACAGGTACAAGTGGAAGCGGTGCTGGAGTGATATCAAGATGTCTTTGCTCATCATGATGATGATTTCGGGTGTACCACAGCCATCACCCAGGAGATTCCAAAGGGGAGCACCGCACCTATTAGGGAACAATACCAACAAATCCCACCACAAATGTACCAGGAGGTGAAGATGTTGGTGCATATACTACAGAGCGGAGTCATCAAACAGAGCCAAAGTTCATGGGCTGTGCCCATTGTTCTGGTGAGGAAAACAGATTGGACTCTGCGCTTCTGTGTAGTCTACCAGAAATTGAACGCGTGCACTGTGTGAGATTTGTACCCACCACTGAGAATCAAAGAATTCGTCTGCTTTGGGAAAAGCAAAGTACTTCTCATAGCTGGATCTAGCCAGTGGATATTGGCAAGTGCCCATGTCTGAGCATGATCAGGTGAAGACAGCATTCATACTGCCTATGGGGTTGTTCGAGTTCAACCGGATGCCCCTCAGCTTTACCAACACCCCCAGGAAGTTCCAACGATTGATGGAAACATGTTTGTGAGACTTGAACTTCGAGGCTACCCTCATTTATTTAGATGATATCATTGTCTATGCGGCCACCTTTGAGGAGCACTTACAATGGCTGGAGCAAGTTTTGAGCAGAGGCACGGCCTGAAAGTAAAGCCTTGCCTTGGAAATGTCACCTTTTCCGCTAACAGATTGAATACTTGGGGCATGTCATCTCCGCTGAGTGAGTGAGACCATCACGTGAGAAGATAGTGACAGTACAGGACTGGCTCACCCCAAAGACCATGAAAGATGTCCAGGCCTTTCTGAGACTCACCGGGTATTATCGCTGGTTCGTGAAAAACTTCACCGGCATTGTTAACCCACTGCTGGAGGTGCTAAAATGGGTGTCGTCTGGCGCAAAGAATCAGACCATTCAGTGGGGAGACAGACAGGAAGAAGCTTTCTGAGCCCTAAAGATGGCCCTGAGTGAGGCACCCGTACTGGCCTATGCAGACTTCTCTCAGCCCTTCATCCTTCATACTGATGGGAGTTTGCATGGACTAGGAGCGATGTTGTCATAAATGCAGAAGAGAATGAGTGATTGCGTATGCGAGTCGGTCCCTCTACGACTCTGAACGGAACCCAGACAACTACAGCTCTTTCAAGTTGGGACTACTGGCGATGGTGTGGGCGATGACCGAGAAGTTCGCGGAGTACCTGTCAGGGTCTGAAGTCTTAGTGCGCACCAATAACAATCCCCTGGCTCATTTGGAAAATGCAAAATTCGGGGCCCTGGAGCAGAGATGGGTGGCTTGTATGGCCAAGTAAAAGTGCAAGATTACCTATTGGAGAGAAGCAGAGAGCACACATGCTGACGCTTTATCCAGAGTGACTCACGAATGACCTGGACCTAAACGAGACAAAGAGCTGGAGGCAGAAGAAATCCCTGAGTTTAGTAGCTCCATCAGGAGAATGGCGCCAACACAGGGACAGATCGGGGAGACGTCCAGGGGACACACGCTGGAGTGAGCCCATGATGACTGGGTGCAGCTTCAACAGGAAGATGGGGAACTCTCTCATATGAATCAATGGGTGGCCTTGAAGCAACTTCCCAACAAAGGGAGTGGGATGCTCTGTCTCCAGGAGCTCTACAGATCCCTTGACAGTGGAAGAGGCTCCAGTTTTAAGATGGGCCGCTGTATAGGAAAGTACAGTTGGCAAGAGAGTTGAGAATCACCTGGCAAGTAGTGCTCCCAGAAAAGTTGCTTCGGGAGGTGGCCACCGAAGCTCACGAGAGAGGAGCACACTTTGGCCTGTGGCTGTAGAAGTTGGTTTACCATCCTCGACTGAAAGCCACAGTGGATGAAGCTTGTTGGCAATGAAGGAACTGTGAGTTGGCGAAGCCCCCAGAAGAGAGGGCCCCATTGTAGGGTTCAGCAGGTTCGCAGGATGCAGTGACGAGACACGAGACTGGGTGTGGTTTGTGGAAATAACTTTTATAAACTGTAGCCGCTGGGGCTATATTGAGCAAACAAAAAGTATGAACAAACATCAGTCCATGCAGGGACTCAACAAACCTAACAACACTTTCTTTTGGTAAATGCGACTAACCCGGTTGGCCCGGGTGCTATAGGCCACGTATGACCAAACTGGGGGTCCTTATCTCCTATAGTACACTTATCCTTCCAGGGGTCTGTCAGGATCATAGGCGTGACCGCGTAGAGGTTGCTGATGTGGCTGCCTTGACGCCTCGATATTCCGGGATGAAACTGGGCTCGACAGGCCCTTGAAGAAACGATGACGGTGGGGCGCAACAGGCCCTGAAGAAACTATGCCGGTGGGGCGCAACAGGCCCTGAAGAAATTCTGACGGTGGGGCGCAACAGGCCCTGAAGAAACGATGCCGGTGGGGTGCAACAGGCCCTGAAGAAGCGAAGACGGTGGGGCGCAACAGGCCCTGAAGAAACTGTGCCGGTGGGGCCCAACAGGCTCTGAAGAAACGGTGCCGATGGGCGCAACAAGCCTCTCCTTGCGGCTCTCGTCTCACCGCGGAGTTATGACGCAGTCTCTAAATATAACCGTTCGCCAACCTCTGCTCAGGGTCCCTTAGAAAACGGATGGGGGCCTCTACGGCCGCCTGTAGCTAGGTGACGTCCCCAGGGGCCGGTGATGACAGGGTCGCAACTGGGGGAGAAGGCAGGGGGGCAGTGTCCTGACCGCTGTAACGGAATGGTCTGTAGTTGCAGCGGTCACTGGGGGTCACGGAATTGTCACAGCAGGGAGGGAAACAGCAGGGGCGGCTGTATGCGATCGTATGAGGGGAGCGGCCGCCGGTGAAAGTCTCTCACGTGTCACTTGTCGGTGAGTGCACAGCTTTCCTTTCACAGACCCGTGTCAGTCTCTCCAGAACACACCATCCACTCCCTTGGTCCTCTCTGTCTCACACGACTTCCTGCCTGTTGTCCGGCTCTCTGTCAACTGACACCAGAGCGCGCCCCCTGCTCCTTTTATACTAGCCCAGCCCCCTGTTGCCCTGACACCCTTAGACGTGTCTCTCCCTTTGTCATCCCCCTGGTGTGATTCCTTCAGGAACCCTGATGGCGGTCCCCTTGGTTCCAGCCCAATCACTATATGGGGGTCCTCCTCCCCACATTCCCCCACCCTGTAAGCTCGCCAGTCCTCGGGCGAGGGCCTTAGTCTATTGAAATGGGTCTGCGGAGGTATTAATGTTCGTTGCCATACAAACTGATCTTGTTCATATCGTTCAGGGGGTTTACCGGCTGCTGACCGCTCGGAGCATCTAAGTTCAACTGGGGTAGAGTCGTCTGGGGTGGTGAACATCGGTGGGCTGGTTGGTGCGGGCGGGCTAATTGTGTCAGATGATTCAATACTGAGTGGAGGGCCTCTGTGTCCAGGGAGACAATCTTCGTCGTCGTCCGGGTCCCAACATACGGAAGACGGTAAGGATGTCGACGGGGTAGGCTCCGGTTGCTTCGGGTCGGAGAAAGTACATGGGCGTAACATATTTCGATGCACAATACGAGTGGGCAGTGTTTCATCCTCCTCAGGTCGTATTTCGTACACCGGTCCGTCTGGATGGATACGGCGTAAGACCCGATAAGGACTTTCTTCCCAACGCGGCTCCAGTTTGTTCTGGGGGCGTTGATCTAGTACAAGCACCTGATCCCCGCTTTGGAGGTGAGGAGGTGGGGTTGCATTCTTCCTTGGGTGCTCCCAGTCTCGGAACTTGGTGTGTACAATTCGGTGAAGAGTTTGCAGTCGGTGACGATGATTTCGGACCCAAGATGACACTCCAGTCCAAGGCTGAGGCTCTTCGGGGTCTAACTCCACCTCCGTGATCCCTTTACCTTCTCGTCCGAGCAACAGGGAATAGGGGGTATAGCCAGTCACTCGATGTGCCCTAGTGTTATAGACCCAAACTAATTCAGAAACATATTCGGGCCAACGGGCCTTCTTGTACTCTCCAGAGTGCGCAACATCTGAATCAATGTCCGATTAAATCGCTCACAAGCCCCATTCCCTTGCAGGTGATACGGTGTGGTCCGGGATTTGTCAATTCCGTAGAGGAGATGTAGTTCTTCCACGACTTTTCCCAAAAAACATGCTCTCTGATCAGAATGTATTCTTTGAGAACACTTGTATACTTGTATAAAGTTTCTACAGATTGCGGAGGCAGCTGACTCTGCAGTCTGATCCCGAGTGGGGGTGACCACAGCGAACTTGGTGAAATGATCTACCATAACGAGACAGTGTTCGTATCCCTGAAATGTGGGCCCAATGGTCAGATAATCCACCGTCAGGAGTTCAAGGGGCGCTGAGGTCACAATAGTCTGTGTTGCGGCTCGCTGAGCGGGTGGTTTGGCTAATTCACACAAGCGGCAGGTCCGGCAAATTTCATCCACAACAGCCGTCAAGCGCTGGTGGTAAGCTTTCTGTTGCAGCCATTGCAAAGTTTTTTTGGTTCCGAAATGGACCCCTTTTTCGGGAGCCTCCCAAGCCAGTACGTGAAGTTAGGCTCCTGGCGTAACCACCTGCCAAACCGTCATCGAGGTTGTTTGTGATGTTATTTTACGATACAATAATCCCTTTCGGATAACCAACCTCTCCCATTGTCGCAGCATAAGCAACAGGTCTTGAGTCATGTTTTGCCGTTGAGAGTCAGTGGGTAATTGCCCAGCGGCGACCCATGTCCTGAGAAGGCCAACCTCTTCGTCTTCTTGTTGCTGTTGTATCCACTTATCCCAGGATTGTTCCAATATGCCCCTTGGGGTCTCAGAGGAAGATATTTTTTTATTGTCAGTTGTGAGCACGGCAGCAGTGAGAGCGAACGGTATTTCCTCTCCTTCTAATTCTTCGTCTCGATTCTGTCCTGGAGTTGTATGTCGAATCCTGGAGAGGGCGTCTGCATGGACATTCTCGGCCCCTCTTTTGTAGATAATCTTATAATTGTACTTCGCAATCCGGGCCACCCATCGCTGTTCCAGAGCCCCCAATTTGGCGTTTTCCAAATGAGCCAGCGGGTTGTTGTCAGTTCGCACTATCACCTGGGAGCCCGCTAGGTACTCTGCGAATCTCTCCGTCATAGCCCACACCACTGCGAGGAGCTCGAGCTTAAAGGAGCTGTAATTGTCAGGGTTACGCTCAGAGTCATGGAGAGAGCAACTTCCATATGCGATCACCCTCTCCCAACCATCCTGAACCTGTGATAACACAGCCCCCAGCCCGTGAAGACTCCCGTCAGTGTGCAAGATGAACGGTTGACAGAAATCCGCATAAGCCAACACTGGGGCATACGAGAGCGCAGCCTTGAGATCTCGGAAGGCCTCTTCCTGAGGGTGTTGCCACTGGACTTTTCGCCCATTGGCCCCAGTGGGAGCCCCCTTCAGCAGGTCGTGCAGGGCTCGAGCTCGACATGCAAAATTCTTTACAAAGCGACGGTAATATCCGGCTAACCCCAGAAAAGCCCGCACATCTTTCACCGTCTCGGGGGTAGGCCATTCCTGGATAGTAGCAACCTTCTCCCGGGATGGCCTCACACCCTCTGCCGAAACGACATGACCCAGATACTCAATCTGAGAGCGAAATAGGTGGCATTTCTGAGGCTTCACCTTCAACCCGTACTTTTGCAACTGGCTGAGTACCTGTCCCAACCTCTTCAGGTGGTCCTCAAAGGTGGCCGCATAGACGATGGTGTTGTCCAGATAGATTAACGTAGCCTCAAAATTGAGATCTCCCAGACACCGCTCCATCAATCGCTGAAAGGTCCCAGGGGCGTTGGCCAGCCCAACCGGCATCCGATTAAACTCAAACAGTCCCATGGGCAATATGAATGCCGTCTTGGCTCTATCTTCTTCTGACATGGGCACCTGCCAGTACCCACTGGCCAAGTCCAGGGTTGAAAAATATGTTGCTTTTTCCAAGGCGAACAGGGATTCTTCTATGCGGGGCAGTGGATATGAGTCTTTAATAGTGCAAGCATTCAGTTTACGATAATCCACACAGAACCGTACTGTACCATCCTTCTTCCGGACCAACACGATTGGGGCCGCCCAGGGGCTTTGACTTTCCCGTATCACCCCTTTTCACAGCATTTGGGCCAGCAAAGTTTTCACCTCCTGATAGAGTTGTGGCAGAATCTGTCGATATCGTTCCCGGATAGGGGTCGCTCCTGCTGTGGGGATTTCATGAGTGATGGCGGTGGTACACCCAAAATCGTTCTCATGACTAGCAAATACTTCATGGTACTGTCCAAGCAATGTTTTTATCTGTGAGAGTTGGGCTGCAGTTAATCCAGAAAGCTCGGCCCGCATTTGCTCCAAAATATTTCGGCCCTTCTCTTGTGCTGAGACTTCGTGGACCTGTAAGGTTCGTATTGTTACTTCTCAAGGATCCTCGGGGTGTACTCGTAATTGAACTGCAGGAGCTGGCAGCACTTCTTCTAAAGGCCTTACTAGTTTGGCCAGTACAGTCCATGCTTTCAGAACGGTGTCTCGGTCTTCAAGGTTAACACACCGTACCAGGACGGTTCCTTTTTGCACCATAGACAGGGAACGGGCCACCAGTATGCCAGGAGGTAAGCGCTCTGAGTGACATGGCTCCACCTGCACGTCCACGCCCTCCAAAGGTATCGGGGCTCGAATTGGCAGGGCCACCACTCTCTGTCCAGGAGGTAACACAAGCAGGGTAGTCGCTGGCATGATAATCTTACCCAGAGCCCCACCTTCCTGACGGTCCTGATGTACCCCTGCTCCCCGCACCAGCTGCTGGAATACCTGTCCCTGGGTTGTGCGAGAACCCCACTGCTTCAGAATCCTCTGTGTAGGGTCAATGAGCTGTAGGTTGCCGAACTCTCGTAGAACATTCATGCCTAGGGTGACGGGGTGTTGCTTATCAGCTTCTCCTTGAGTCAGTACCACCCCTCTGCGACGAAGGGATTTACCGCACAGCGTCACTTGCACCCACACCACCCCAGCAACTGGGACCGGCAGTTGGTTGGCAGCTACTAGTCTGATCACGGGCCCCCACTGGGGCCTTGCTGCTTCTGGGAAGTTCTGTTGAAAGCACGTTGCGGGCATAGTGGTTACTTGTATAAGAAAAAAATCCGGCACTCCCAAATGCAAAAAGAAGTTCCTTTTTATTTTTCACAGCTTAATAATCCACATGATGTACATTCAATAACGTTTCGGTCTCTATAATGGACCTTCTTCAGACATGTGGAGCTGTGAGGATCGTCACGTGCAGGAAAACATGCGCTGTCAGTTGTATGCTGCCATAAGAAAAAGTGCCCCCGCATCCGCTCTGTCCAGCTCCATAACATAGTATTGGAGCCGGAAAATCTAGGCAGGTTGTTCAACATGGCCCCCAATGATATGCTGGTACGGGGACCCTCATCATTTGTAGAGTTTACAGCTCTACCCTGATCTGGAGCACCACTGTCTGTGCTCGGAGACTTCATCCTGCCGACTATGCCAAGTGTAGGGTTCAGCAGGTTCGCAGGATGCAGTGACGAGACACAAGACTGGGTGTGGTTTGTGGAAATAACTTTTATAAACTGTAGCCGCTGGGGCTATATTAAGGAAACAAAAAGTATGAACAAACACCAGTCCACGCAGGGACTCAACAAACCTAACAACACTTTCTTTTGGTAAATGCGACTAACCCGGTTGGCCCGGGTGCTATAGGCCACGTATGACCAAACTGGGGGTCCTTATCTCCTATAGTACACTTATCCTTCCAGGGGTCTGTCAGGATCACAGGCGTGGCCGCGGAGAGGTCACTGATGCGGCTGCCTTGATGCCTCGATATTCCGGGAGGAAACTGGGCTCGACAGGCCCTTGAAGAAACGATGACGGTGGGGCGCAACAGGCCCTGAAGAAACAATGCCGGTAGGGCGCAACAGGCCCTGAAGAAATGATGACGGTGGGGCGCAACAGGCCCTGAAGAAACGATGGCGGTCGGGTGCAACAGGCCCTGAAGAAACAGTGCCGATGGGCGCAACAGGCCTCTCCTTGCGGCTCTCGTCTCACCGCGGAGTTATGACGCAGTCTCTAAATATAACCGTTCGCCAACCTCTGCTCAGGGTCCCTTAGCAAACCGGACGGTGGCCTCTACGGCCGCCTGTAGCGAGGTGACGTCCCCAGGGGCTGGTGATGACAGGGCCGCAACAGGGGGAGAAGGCAGGGGGGCAGGTTCCTGACCGCTGTAACGGAATGGTCTGTAGTTGCAGCGGTCACTGGGGGTCGCGGAATTGTCACAGCAGGGAGGGAAACAGTGGGGGCGGCTGTATGCGACCATATGAGGGGAGCGGCCTCCGGTGAAAGTC
Source organism: Dendrobates tinctorius (assembly GCF_039654945.1). NCBI lineage: Eukaryota > Metazoa > Chordata > Amphibia > Anura > Dendrobatidae > Dendrobates > Dendrobates tinctorius. Next base: position 20,763,010 of record NW_027361675.1, on the reverse strand, counting down.
TCTCACGTGTCACTTGTCGGTGAGCGCGCAGCTTTCCTTTCACAGACCCCTGTCGGTCTCTCCAGAACACACCGTCCACTCCCTCGGTCCTCTCTGTCTCACGCAGCTTCCTACCTGTTGTCCGGCTCTCTGTCAACTGACACAAGAGCGCGCCCTCTGCTCCTTTTATCCTAGCCCCGCCCCCTGTTGACCTGACACCCTTAGTCGTGTCTCTCCCTTTGTCATCCCCCCTGGTGTGATTCCTTCAGGAACCCTGATGACAGTCCCCTTGGTTCCAGCCCAATCACTATATGTGGGTCCTCCTCCCCACACCTTCGTAAACCATCGTGACTTCTGCTCTCCAAGAGGTGTTAATGATTGACTACCTGACTCTGGGCCCAGCTCACCTTGGATATGAACACTGTCTGGTAATAACCGATCACTGCACCAAGTTTGCGGTGGTAACCCCAACCCAAGATCAGACTGCTGAGTCAGCAGCACAGGCCATTTGCAGAGACTTTATCTGAGTGTACGGTTGCACGAAGAGTATTAACTCTGACCAAGGCACCTGCTTTCAAGGACAGGATATGGAAGAGTTGCATCGCCTGTATCAGATTGAGAAATCCAGAACAACGCCCTACAATCCTCAAGGGAATGGGGCCTGTGAGTGTTTTAATCAGACGTTGATTCAGATGCTGAAAACCCTGCATGAAGACTGGAATGTTTGCTGACCTGAGTTTGTGGCTGAATTAGTCAGGTGTACAACAATCGGGTGCACAGTACGACTGGATATACATCATACACCCTACTGTTCGGCCGGAAGGGGAGAGAAATCACAGAGCTGGAATTGGATCCAGAGGAGGACTACCCACGGACGGGGGTGTCCACCTGGGTCCGCGAACATTGTCACTGTCTGCAGACTTTACATCAGCTTGTACAGACCAAGTTCCAGGAACTTAAACATCCTGAAGTGACTCCCCTACGAGGGACAGCTCTTAAGGCCGGGGACCACATGCTGGTCTGAGACAAACATCCTTGAGGCAAGCTGGAGTGTTGGTGGGAGAAGAACTCGTAACGAGTGAAACGCCGAATTGCATCCGAAGGTCCCATCTTTGAGGTTCAGCCTGAAGGGGAAGAAGATGCTCCCACTTGAGTAGTTCATCAGAACATATTACGTCCTTGCTTGTCATGGGATCCCAAACAAACAGCTGTCGATGATGATGAGAAAGAATTCTTTGACCCGCCACCCATCAACACAGAAGAAGAACAGGAACTTGAAGCTCCTGAACTGGCTGCTCCATTAAATCTGGGCACGTCCCCATCCTTGCTTGCTCAATCTGACTCCACTACTCAACCTGACTCCACTACTCTGCCTGTCCCCACTGCTCAACCTGATTTATGTCGTACAGAATGGACAACAGCAGGAAGACCACCCAAGCGATATGAACAAGACCAATTTATTTGGCAGCGGATCATCCAGGAGATGGAGGAATGTCAACGTCTACTGCAAGAACTCTTGCCTGTGGAATGGCGAGCTAAAGGCGAGGGAGAGTGTAAGAAGAAGGACCGTACCACGGGTACCTGTTCTGTGCTGGTTCCAGACGTGTCGGGGCTGTCTCCTCTGTTGTCCGGGGGAAAGCTTAAGGGACCGGACCAATCATTGCATGTGGAAGCAGGGGGCTTAGTTAAGGGGATACAGCTTCAATGAGCGCGGAAACAGGCAGACTTGGTGGGAACAGAGAGTGTGCAGCAGGGATCAGTGAGTGCACCAGCCCCGGAGCATGCGATTTCCTGGAGGATCAGGAAATCTCAAAATATTTTGTGTTTTGTATACAGAAAACCTCCTTATCACTTTAAGAGTTTGCTCACAAGCATGTAAATCGGACTAGTGCAAGAAAAGAATTATATGGACCATCAGTATGGTATCTGATTCTTCTCAATACACTGCAGTTCTGTAAGATGGGAAAAGGCAAATGGTCTTGTAATAGATTATTAGCAGAAGAGTAAAAATCAGGATCGCACATAGATAGCACATGAATGATAAGTGAGAAAAAAGTCATCCCACTTTTCTGGATGGAAATCAGAACAATTTTTTTATAAGATTTTTTTATACGCTTGTGCAAGCCATAGGGTTCACTCACACTTGCGTATAAAAAATCTATCCCATTCTCAAAGTGGAGAGTGGGACAATTTTTTTTCTCACTTGTCATTCATGTGCAATCTGTTTTTTTCTTAGCAGTTATTAATCTTTTACAGGACCATTTACAGTTTCCTATGCTACAAAATTGTAATGTATCAAAAATCGTATGCCATACTGATAGTCCGTATGGTATGCGATTTTTTTCTCACACTGTCCCATTTTGGATGGGGTCACAAGAGCGTATAAAACAATCAGTCCCAATCTTATCCAAGAGACTATCATTTTTTTTGTCTGGTCATCCATGTGCTGTCCATATGCAATCTGTATTTTACTCAGCAGCTATTAATCTTTTACAGGACCATTTACAGTTTCACATCTTGCATAATTGCAATGTATTCATAAAAATCGGATGCCATAATAATGGTCTGTATGCCATCCGATTTTCTTCTTTGACCCATCCTATGGTCAATATAGCTGAGAAAAAAAGCAGATCTCCACTGTCATATAGAACAACATTGGTCAGAGGACAATCCCTTTTTTATCGTGAGTCATAAATGTGATGGGTTTTAAAGGAGATAATGTAAAAAAAAAGGTGAATAAAATGTAAAATACACCATACGTAAGGGTGGACAATGTAATGCATGATAATCATTTCCATGCCATGTGAAATACTGAATATTGTACTGTTTCTTGAAATGTGGGCTGCCATGTATTCATTCCAGATGGTCATTAATTATTTGTGCTTTGGTGGTGGAAAAAGAGAAATTAAATATATGTCAATGAACAAATCTGTTTTAATCGTGGTGGGATTTTGAAACCTTTGACCAAAACCCAAAGTAAAGTAAGTGCTTGAGATTCAAGGCTTAACCACACCACAGTAACCACACCTTCATAGTGTTAACTGATCTCTCACTTTCTTTCATTGAAAAACAGCAAGAAAGCAAAACAGCAAATATTTCACGAAGCCCAGGTGAGTGCTGCCTACCTAGAAATGTAAAAAAGATCTATACATAAAACCCATGACTGTCATATGTCACAAAATGCAATTTTTTTCATCAGAAAACAAGACAGCACTCGCCATTATTTCTTTTCCTCTTTTTTACCTCAGACGTGACCTCTGGTTTCTTGGGTAGAGTGTAAATTACATGCCGCCAGCATAAAATATTAAACCCAATTCATGCTTAATTATTGATGCTATTATCTGTTTTCTAATAATGGCATAAGAAAATCAACATCCCCCATTAAATAGCTTTCTTACATTAGACGCTTCTTGAGGTTAGAATTCTTCCTCCGATTCTTTCATGCCGCATGATTAATGATTATGGGAAGTCCATAAATAGTCTTCCAGAAATGTTTTATTTGTTTTCTGCACCAAGAAAATGGATGGTGTGGGCTTTTTAAAGACAGAGAAGTATTTGCTTTGTTAGAGGACAAATGGCTATTTTGAACATAATTGCATTTATCATAGTTCCAGGTGTAAAGATAGAAAGTAACCCATTCTTTCAAAAGTGTAAAAAAATTAAAAACACGTATTCAAAACAGTATTTCCTTTTCTATGTTAATGACAGATGTCAGATAGATAAAATAAAGCAAAATATGGCACAAATAATTAATGGTGTAATTATGATGTTTCATTATATAAAAGCATCTGATGGGGTCTTACACCATTAGCTTCTCTCCAAATTAAAAACAAATACTTTCCATGTCCTGTCTGAGAAACTCTGCTACCTTCCCTCACACTCAGGGCTCATACTCACTTGCGAGAGACTCGCATGTAAATCCGGCACTGCCGCCGACACTCAGACCGGAGCGTGCGGCTGCATAGAAATACATACAGTCGCACGCTCTGGTCCGAGTGCCGGCGGCAGTACCAGGTTTTCATGTGAGACTCACACGAGAATCGTGTGAGTCTCTCGAAAGTGAGTATGAGCCCTTAGGGAAAGTTCCTAAGGGTGCAGTCAGATGACTGTATAAATCGGGCCGAGTTCAGACCACAATGCACGGATTGGCCGGTGGCTCTCATGGCTTGAGTGTGACAGCTTCATATACAGTATTTCTATGCCGCTGTCACACTTGGGTCAGGAGAACTGCCAGCCAGTCCATACATTGCGGTCTAATCTCAGTCCAATTTATATGGTCTTCTGACTGTGCTGTAGAGTCGGTGGTGGGGTGCCGAGCTGGGGGATGATAGGGGGTGGTCCCACTTCTTACCGCGCAGAGATGATAACAGAGACACGATGAGGCAGATTCTGGGTGCAACAGGTCCAAGTTTATTGCTCACCGTCCGACTGACGGTCCTCGCGGTACACCGCGATATCTCTCTCTCTGCCCTCCATGTCCAGGGCCGCTTCAACACCGTACGTTACACTAGGGACGTATTTATACGTCACGTCCCGTCTCACACTGTGACAATCCTGACAGCTCGGTTACTGTGGCCGCCTTAGGCCCGTACACCAACAGCACTTTACTGGTCAGTTTCGTCGTTACACATACGGTGTCTTCCACCCAGAGCCTTGTCTCTGCTGCGGTCCTTTCCTGTCAGGACCACCCCCCTGACGTTTCCTCTCCTCAGTCCCCTTGGTCGGATTCTCCTCAGGGAACACAGACTGGCGTGGTCCTCCTGTCACCTGGGCTCCCCCTGGGGACTGGAACCTTCTGGAACCCTCCCTCAGAATTTATAACTTCCCCGGTTCCTTGAAACTGTCACTAACTGTCACCACGCCCCCCATGACCAACGGTTTCTAAAGCCCTAAGCTGCTGTAAAGTCCTTTACTCACACTCCACCCTGCCATCTAATGGTCATCCCAAGGTACTGCACGTCCACTACACTTTTCTAGTTGTTTCCCCACTGTAATCACTGTCTCCTACCTACACTGTGCAAACCTATCTTTCTTCACTCTGACTAGTCCGTCCGTCCGTCAGGTCACCTTCCCTACACTCTCCCTTCCTTTGTCCATTGTCGTCCTCGACAATCGTCATCCCTGCCTTCGTCGTTCTGAATCTACACCTACATTCTGTTGTCGGACCAGAAGTTGAGCCAAACCCACTATCTGCGGGGGCCGAACCATACTGGGAGCACTATGCTCTGAGCAGCCTACTGCTACTCACCAGCGTGCACGCCACATGACAACGTCTTTCAAATTGGGCAAGGTACACCCGTATTCTCTATACGGCGTGTATCTTTCCCCTACTCTCCCCTACTGTTACCTTTCACTATCCGGTACGCCATGATCGAGGCCACTCACCTACCAGATCATTGCCGGCGCCCGCCTTTCCTTCTTCAGGGGTGTCCGTGGTGTTGGGTACCTGACCTAGGACGGCTGTCTTTCTCACATCTTCCCATTCATTTTCCTTCTTTCAATTACATGTCATGGTCGGCGTCCCGGTCTCCCATACCTCAACTCTTAGATCCCTTTCGGATCTCAACTCTTCCTTTTGGTCCCTCGGACCTTCCCGCACTCGGACCTGTTGCATATTACCTTGGCATATTATACAATAAACAACTTTATAATAGCACAAGTACCCATTTTTATATGATTTTTTTTTTTTCATTTTCTTTTGCTTTAAAACTCAACGTTCAACAATAAACATCGCCAGTACTCCTTTCCTCCTCCCCCCTTCCTTGGACCTGGACACTCCTCCGCTTTCCATATCCCCGTTCTGTCAGGTAAACATAGTTGCATCCGTTAAACAACAACAAAACTTTTTTTTTTAAATGCAACTGTTCCTATAATCTGCACAACGGTGCATCGAACTCCTGACAGTTTATACCACTCTCAATGGACAGAGGTGAGGGCTCCACAGCCGTGGAACTCCTGGGGGAACCGAGAGTGTCCATATCAGTCCTTTTTCACGGGGGTCCGCTTTGCTCAGGCTCCGCCAGTACTGCCACCGCATAATAACCGCGGGGGCAGTATTCCTTATAATAAGAGACCAAGTCCCCTACTTCCAGAGCCCGGCCATGCCGTATAGAGGCCACGTTTACATACACTTTCTGGCCAGTCTTATCACGGATGAAACCGTACCCCTTCTCGAGGTCGGTGTATACCAGCCGCCCCTGCGATCTCTTCTCTGCCATGCCAGCCTCCCCCTTGTCATGCAGCTGTTTCCAAATCGCTTTCTCCCGTGTCTTCTTTCCCTTAATAACCTCCGCAACCCAAACGGAGGGTACCGCACCAGTCCCAGAGTCCGGTGGGCGGGACCTTGCCGAGAAAGGGCGTGGGGTAGAGGCGGCCGATGATATCTGTGGCCCAGCAGTCGCTGGGGCCGGGTAGCGGATGGGAGCAGCCGTGACTCCGGAGGGCTGGTCCACAGGGCCCGATAAACAGACCCCAGCCGGTTCCAATACTGGCTTCACCGCGGCCACAGGGTAGGCCGCATCCACAACTCCCAGCAAAGCCGGAGTAACGGCCGGTTAGGGTGATGAGGCTGACACCGGCCGAGGGAGCGCAACCGCGCTTTCTGTAAATAAGCCCCGCCCTGGTGACTCCGGGCGGGAAGGTTCGGGAACGGGAGCTAGGGCCCTGCTCAATTCCACGTATAGCATAGGGCCCTCCGCAGCCGGGCCTTCCGGTACACTGGAGGCTGCGTGTTGTGGCAAAATGATAGGGGCCGCTTGTGAAGCTGTCGGCAAGGCCGGGGGAACTCTCACCTTCCTCGGCGCCGCGGCCTCCGTCACACCACCGCACGGCTCATCCCGCAGCCTCCGCTCTCCAACTCGTTGCACAGCGGGCCCAGCTTCCAGGCTCAGGGGCTCCGCGGGAAGACTCTCCGCTGGTATCAATGGCGGCCGCTCCTTCTGGTTCCGCACGGGCTCCGCACAGATTCCTCTTCTTGCCCATGGACCCGAAGATGACGTCTTCTGTCTCAGCTCGTTCTCCTGCCGCCACTGCCATTCTAGGCGGCCAATACCCCGACTTCCGCAGCGTCTCATACCGTCCGGTGGGCAGCAATCGAGTGGCGCCAAACAGTCGCTCCCAGGCTTTTCTTCGGTGTCACTCCCTCTGCGGGGTGGAGCGTTGGCAGGCCTCTCCACCCACCTGTCAGGGTCCAATGCTTGGAAACGTCGGCCTCCGGACACATACTGCTGTCCAAGGGGGTACGTTGGAGGGGGTCCCAATCCATTCGGAACTACTGCGAACACCCGGACCTCGCCTCTGCGTTGAAGGAGCGCTGCCATACTGCACTGTCTCTGGTACCGCCCCGGATCCTCTACTGGCCACACAGATTCGTCACTGCGCTCCTCATTTATAATCCACTGGTAAACAAATTGTAATCCACCGATAATTGTATTCCAGACTGAGTAGACTAAGTCCTTTTCCATTTCTTGAGGCAGGTCTGCCGCAGAGGATGAGGTATTAGCGGCGGTGATCCTGCCGACTACGCCAAATGTAGAGTCGGTGGTGGGGTGCCGAGCTGGGGGATGATAGGGGGTGGTCCCACTTCTTACCGCGCAGAGATGATAACAGAGACACGATGAGGCAGATTCTGGGTGCAACAGGTCCAAGTTTATTGCTCACCGTCCGACTGACGGTCCTCGCGGTACACCGCGATATCTCTCTCTCTGCCCTCCATGTCCAGGGCCGCTTCAACACCGTACGTTACACTAGGGACGTATTTATACGTCACGTCCCGTCTCACACTGTGACAATCCTGACAGCTCGGTTACTGTGGCCGCCTTAGGCCCGTACACCAACAGCACTTTACTGGTCAGTTTCGTCGTTACACATACGGTGTCTTCCACCCAGAGCCTTGTCTCTGCTGCGGTCCTTTCCTGTCAGGACCACCCCCCTGACGTTTCCTCTCCTCAGTCCCCTTGGTCGGATTCTCCTCAGGGAACACAGACTGGCGTGGTCCTCCTGTCACCTGGGCTCCCCCTGGGGACTGGAACCTTCTGGAACCCTCCCTCAGAATTTATAACTTCCCCGGTTCCTTGAAACTGTCACTAACTGTCACCACGCCCCCCATGACCAACGGTTTCTAAAGCCCTAAGCTGCTGTAAAGTCCTTTACTCACACTCCACCCTGCCATCTAATGGTCATCCCAAGGTACTGCACGTCCACTACACTTTTCTAGTTGTTTCCCCACTGTAATCACTGTCTCCTACCTACACTGTGCAAACCTATCTTTCTTCACTCTGACTAGTCCGTCCGTCCGTCAGGTCACCTTCCCTACAGTGCCACTAACATAAATTGTTTGAAAATAGAGTACAGATTCTTGCTAAGCAGCAATTGATAGTAGATGGGGGATTGATGACCTACCTGTTGTTGCCCATGTGGGAACCAGTGACAGAATATTTGGTAGGCAGAGAATCCTTAAAAATAATTTTAAAGAATTATGGTACACTGAAATTTAAGGAAAGGACCTCCAAGGTAGTTTTCTCTGGAATTAATTCTGTGCCATGGCAAAAACAGGAGAGACAGTGGGATTTTAGTGAGTTAAATGTATGGCTGAAGACTTATTGCAGAGTAGAAGGATTTGGGTTTCTAAAGCATTAGGATGACTTTTTATTGGGGTAAATTCAGTATTCTTTAGATACATTGCACCTGAATATAAAGAGGTCTGTTGTGTTAGGTGAGAACATTCTAGCAGTTGTGGTTGAGTATAAATAGAGGTGGGGGGACCAGGCTGAAAATAAAGAGGTAGATATGATAGAAAGGGTTCCGCCTATATATAGGCAACAAAGGAGGAAGGTTGTGAGGAAGTTGGAATCTTGTGAGTAGAATTACAAAGTGAGATAAGCACAGTAAGGGTATGTTTCCACATGGAGTATTTGCTGTGGATTGGATGCTGCGTACAGCCGCAGCATCCAATCCGCAGTGTCCAGATTTTACAGCATAGTGGATGGGATTTTATGAAATCCCATATCCACTATGCGTACAAAGACGGAGGTGGCACATGCGGCGCGTCTTTATAGAATGCAGCATGTCTATTTATCTTACGGATACGCTCAGTCTCCGAAAGATAAATACAGTAGTACCGTTCTATGAATAGGATGTGGTGATTCCGCATTCAATGAACACATGCGGAATCACTGCGCGTACAAAAGCTGGCAGTGCTTTGGACGTGGAGTGTGTCCGCTGCATCCAAAGCACTCAGAATACGCCATGTGGAAACATACACTAAAGGTAATTGTTGGTGCAATATACAGACCCCCAACATCATTGAATAGCTGGATAGTAGTTGCACAATCATTTGGCGCAGGCTGCACAGGTTAAGTAGTGATTATGGGATATTTTATCTACCAAGACACTGACTGGAGTCCTGGTTCTGCTTCAAATACAAAGGGGAGAAAATTCCTCAATTTCGTGCAGGAAAATTTTATGGGCCAGTTTGTATAAAACCTAATAAGAGGTGATGATCTGCTGGATCTGGTCATTTGCAACAGTGCAAAGCTGGTTAGAAGTGTAATCCTTCACAAAAACTTTGGTCCCATAACATTAATACAATTTAATTTTGCTTAAGTCTCATTTAGACTTCAGCAATTTTTATCGTATGCAAAAACCAGTCCGATTTTCATCAATTTTTTTTTTCAAATTTGCACCAAATTTAGATTAGTTTTTGGCTTGTGTTTCAGTTTTTACCATAAATGTTTCATCAGCAATTTTCTCATATGCTGAAAAAAAAAATGTGCAAAGTTTCTGGTAACTATTGCAATGTTAAAGTCAGACAGCACACATGGATTACACACGAATGGCATCCTTGTTCTCTCTGTGATTTTCATTGACGCCTTTACTTGTATGGGTGATTTTGACTTGAGACTTTAAAATTAATATCTAGGATTTTTTGGGGACCTTCCAGTCCACAAAAAAAAACATGGACATGTCAACAGCACCATAGACTATAATGGTCATGAGTTTTATCTGTCGAATCCATGTGAAAAGTGGATGTCTGAATGAGGCCTTAAACTGTAAAAATATACTTTGGCAGGGTAGCCAAATACAGTTAAACCCTGATTTATTATTATAATTTCACCAGATTTTATGTATAAATATCTTTCATTTAGTGACTTTTTGAATTGCAACAAATCCATCAGATAACATGCGACTTTTTTGAAGTTGTCTTTTATTGTTTGGTTTGTTTTCTGCTTTTTTGGTCAATGTTAGGGGTTAGCGAACCCGAACACCTAGTGCACGGATCCCAACATGGACTTCTTCAGGAAACTATGTTACTGTTCAGGTTAGGCAGCTAGAACAAAGCTTGTTGAAAGGCTGCAGTGCAGTAAATCAACCAGCTTTACTGTGTGGGCACTTTCAGCTCAACAGAGCCATGTCAAGTATTGGCAAGGCTGTGACTGGCCATCACACACTGTGTAAAAAAAAATAGACATGGGATATCACCTAATTTTGATAAATAGCACAAGCAAAACCGATAGCTGTGGGCTGCAGCCCCCAGGGTCCCTTCACCATTTTTTAAAATTATTTAAATGAATAATTTTAAAAAAGTGTGAGGTCTCTCCATTTCTTATAACCAGCCAAGCTAAAGCGGGCAGATGGGGGTTTGTATTCTAATACTGAGAAGAAGCCATGGATACTGACCCCCCAGCTTAAAAATAGCAGCCCACAGCTGCCCCATAAAAGGAGCATCCAATAATGCTGGCGCTTAGCCTGACTCCTCACACTTTCCCTGGTGTGGTGACAAGTGGGGTAATAGAAATGGGGTTGATGTCAGCTATTTTATTGGTCCATATAATGTCTGCCCTTCAACCAATATCAAGGTGGCCTCATGAGTCTGATAGGTCCCTGACCAGTATGAACACCTCTCTAAGGCTAATGTCTGAACACCCCTAACCCTAGCCCTAACCCTAACCCTAACCCTAATGGAAAAATGGAAATAAATACATTTTTTTAAATTTTATTATTTTTCCCTAACTAAGGGGGTGATAAAGGGGGGTTTGATTTACTATTTATAGCAGGTTTTTATGTTTGGCAGCTGTCACACGCTAAAAGACTCTTTTTATTGTAAAAATAGTTTTTGCATCACCCCATTTTGAGAGCTATAATTTTTCCGTATTTTGAACCACAGAGTCATGTGAGGTCTTATTTCTTGCAGAATGAGTTGACGTTTTTATTAGTACTATTTTCGGGCATGTGACATTTTTTGATCGCTTTTTATTCCGATTTTTGGGACGCAGAATGAACAAAAACCAGCATTTCATGAATTTCTTTTGGGGGGTGCGTTTACACCGTTCCGCGTGCGGTAAAATTGATAAAGCGGTTTTATTCTTCAGGTCATTATGATTACAGCGATGCCTCATTTATGTCTTTTTTTATGTTTTGTCACTTTTATGCAATAAAAACAATTTTCTATAAAAAATAATTATTTTTGCATCGCTTGATTCTGCGAGCTATAACTTTTTTATTTTTTTCGCTGATGATGCTGTGGCAGCACATCGCGTCGCTCCGGGGGTCGCAGGGAAGCACGGAGGGAGCCCCGTCCCTGCGTGCTTCTCTCCTATGCCCCTGGTACACTGCGATCATGTTTAATCACAGTGTGCCAGGGGTTAATGTGGCGGGGGCGGTCCGTGACCACCCCTGACACAAAGTGCTGGGTGTCAGCTGTGATAATCAGCTGACAGCCGGCCGCGATCAGCTGAGCTCCCCCATGAGCGCCGCTGATCACCTGTGACGTAATATGCCGTCCTTGGGACTTAGGTCCCAGGTCACATGGATGGAATATTTCCAGTGTAGGAAAGGGGTTAATATTGCCATGTCTATAAAAGTCTGATCTATAAAAATCTAAAAACTGTTTAACCTGTAAATGCCATAATGAACCAGCTGTGGTTGCAATGCAAAATAAGTCAGGTGTGGACTTGGTCAAGCTATTTGACCAGGTCAGATTTTTGACATAGGCTATTATTTTTGGAGAAACTTATAGGAATGGCAGTGGGATGGGTCTCTGCCTCCACTCTGGGTTTTGGGAGTGGCTCATGTCCAAGATTCCCATTTATGCTTTCAGTTTAGCTTCGGGTGTGTCAGTGTTTTGGTTTGCAAGCTTAAGAGCAAGAGATAGCTCTACGACAGGTCTGTGTGAGACTGAGCACAGTCTAGAGGCGGAGAATACAAAGCCACCGATGCACCCATGAGAGATACAGTGGTTGATTCGCAAACGGCAGCAGAGTGTTACAGACTGTTATGGACGATCCAACTGCGATCCAGAGGACAGTGTTTGCCTGTTTTGCTATGAGTTGCCAAAGTAAAGACTTTTAAGCTGAATAAACCTGGGTCACTGTCTCTTGACCGCACTGTGTGAACACTGCTGCACTACAACATAGAAAGTAGAACAATCTTGGAATATACCATAACCAGTAGTCAGGATGCAGTTCAGTTATCTACAAAGTTAAAATAAATTTCAAACTATTACTTTTACTTTAAAAAAATATGCAATATAAAGTCCCATGACTAAACACTGACAATTCAGCATTGCTAACTCAGACAGTAAGTGGTATTAATGCAGAAAAGTAGAAAAGGGATTCCCTGGCTGGGCTGCTTGTCTAGGTATGCTGGCTGCCAGCTGTGTAGCGTTCTTTTATTATTTCTCTAAGTGATGTACTTGAATATTGCTATTATGAGCTATAAAATTATAATGCACTTGAGAAAACTGCATTGCCTAGTACTTGTGGAAAACAAATATGTGTACAGATGGAAGATAAACTAACCAGTGGTCTCCAATACTTAAAATAATTTTCATAATTTTATGATTACCTTATGATGGCTGATTCCAGTGGTATAGCTTTAGGGAATACAGACATATTAAAGAATCCATAAATATGCTGCATATACATATGCCAAAAATGTATAGTAGATTTGGGTCCCATCAACGCGACTTGTATTTACCTTTAGAATGGGCTTCTTCATATGGTGTTTGCAGAAGTGGGGTGATTGAAGCTCTCATACAAATTAATTGGAGTTATGATACCTTCTAAAATGACAGCAGTCCATGTCAGGCCCCCTTTGCATTGTTAAGAATAATGCAGGTCACATTAATGGCATCCATATCTAATATACATTTTAGACCTATCCAGGTATTTTTGATGACGTTTACTCTAGCGGGGCCACTCATAGTCACAACCACTTCATAGATTTGTCCTGTTGCCTCTCCTGCATTTCCTTGTCTTTTTATTTAGAGTCTTTATTCTATTTGGAGGTGACTCTTCACCCCAGTCTCAAGTTTTTTTTATCAATGAACCCTCTGCACTTTCCTCTAGTCGCTTGGTCCCAATTAGCTTTCTAGGTGCACCATCACATTTGTTTTGTTGATCGGTTTCTGTCTGACCACTTAAGGCTAGGTCCTCATTGCGTTATGGCCATGCGTTTAACACATCCGTTACTTAGCGGCACTAGCGCTATGTAATGGATGCGTTAATGCACCCATTGGCTGCCATTATAGTAACGCATCCTATTGCATGTCAAATTCGGCATGTGGTAGCGATGATGCGTTACTTTGTGATGCACCCTCAAACGCAGTCTACCGTGTTTTCAGCGGCGTTAAGATGCGTTCGCTGTGCAGAGACCTGTATTGCTAACACATGGTAACGCATGGAAGCGAAATGCTACCATGCGTTAGCACATGCGTTAGTGCTAGGGGTAAAAAAGATGTCAAAAATTACATCAGCGTTAGCGAATCCGTTTAACGGATCCAAGAAAAGGATGCCTCTAATGCAATGTGAACCTAGCCTAACTCATAATGTCTTGATGGCCTGTGGACGGCTACAGAGATAGAAATCAAATTCTACTGTACAGATGGGAGGACAACTGTTCTTAAGAGTTCTTAGTCATCTACTTGACCAATGTCCTTTTCCTGAGCTGCTCAGTTTGAACAGGTGTCAAACTCTACAACAAGTTTTGAGAGTGTTTTTGTATCTATTTAATCCTAGTATGCGTGACATCAGAAATCTTCATATTAATGTATTGGGGGCCTTTTAGGCCCCCATGCAAATCATATGGAAAAACACACTTATATAACTTTTACAAGTTTATTTTAAAACTGCTAAATAAAATATGATTGGTAAACAAAATTTTAATAATAATTTTTCACCGAAAACACCCCAAAATTTTTTTTTCAAAATTTCACACAAACATATTAAAAAACGCACAAAAACGCATAGAAATCTATACCAAACTAGCTGCAGCTACATTTCTATTATGTTTCTTTTGTATTATATTAGTCTTACAAACAATTTTGACAAGTTATTTTTTCGGAAGAATGTTCTTTGCAGACATTTTCCTTAAACATTGAACAATCTTATCTTATCTCAGGTCCTTCAAAATTAGCTCACAGTGTATACTGTCCTCATTACTCTCTACACAGCTCATTACTGTGTTCAGAAGGACCTGAGATGATGCCTTATCTCTCCCTCCAAAAATCACATGACATCCTCATATGGCATTATCCACACCCTGGCCCCTCCACCAGCATTACTGAGTACAAATAAAGTAACTTGAGACACAAACACTCCTAAGAACAAAATAAAAATTACATGGGGGCCTTTTGGCCCCCAATCCATACAGATGTGGTTTTCACCAAAAAAGCATTGTTACACCGAAATGCCTATGAAAAAAATTATATGAACAACTGGATATTACCAACAACGACATACTTGAGGATTACCTGGAGTTTCAAAATTCTAACTTAAGTAATTTTGCAGATAATAGCAAAAAAGTAAGCATGGGGGCCTAAAAGGCCCCCAATACACATACTAGGGTTAACAGTCTCAAAACAATGTTATCTTTAAAGTCTAAAGGCAATGTCTTTGACTTCAAGGCTTTGTTTTTGTCTTACATGCCACCCCATGTCCAAATATGCTGAATTAAGTGGATCCTATTAACATAGTAACATAGTTATTAAGGTTGAAAAAAGACTTAAGTTCATCTATTAGATTTGTAAAATTATATTAAAGATGATCCGTGAAAACAAGATGCCTCTTATGTGATCTCTACAGCGTTACAGCAAAAGATCTGAATACTTATGTAAATGTGATGTTAGAGTTTTTATTTTACATAAATTTTATTTTCTTTAAACTTGATTTCACTTTGTTATAAGGGGTATTATGCAGATATTGATGTAAAACAAATACTGTATATATTGGGGTTAATTTACTAGGCTGTCATGACATCAATACCCAGCAGTTTTTGAACAATCTAAAGTCATCATTAACTCCAATCTCCTCCCTCTCCTGTCTAGACTTAGCATTATCACATAAAGAAGACTCTGGATGAAGCAGCACATGCTACATGCAGAACAACCCCACACAGAACGAGAACAAGCCTGACACACACCACCAACACTTTTTCTCCAGCAGTGGTCTAAGTGGAGAAAATCACTTTAGGGTATGTGGCCTGAAGGAGCAACATGTTGGTCGTAATTTCTGAAGCTCTATCTGCTTGAGCCTGTAATGAAGATTTAAATCATAAAAAAAGAAGACCTGGGTGCAAACTTTCTCCTTGAAAGCCTTCAAGAACTTCCTCAGATCAATTTGGATCATTTTTTGAGCCACTTGGATTACAATAATTTCTAATAATCAAAAGAAAGAAGAGGTACTTGGTTCCTGGCAGACATCAGAAACATAAAAATCCAGGGAAAGAAAGGAAACCTACATCGGAAGAATATGAAGACAAGATGTAACCCTGGTTTACAGCATTGAATGGGCTTCTAAGAAAATTGTTATTGTACATTTTGTCTATTATTGATGTCGCCTGACTTTTATCTTTATTTTACAGGACTCAAATGTACAGTTGGCTGAACATTTCCCCCTATGCTGTAAAATGAGGTCCGTAGGAATTTTGTCTTGTTTGTTCTTAGACAATTCTGTATTATAAATGGCAGTAAAAATCTTATCTCTAAATATATAGTGACTTAAAGTCCCATTAAAAGGGTTTGTCCACTACTAGGACAACTCCTTCTCATATCCCATACTTGGCCCCGATAAAAAATAAAAAAGTTTAGACTCACCTCTCGCACCGGTGCTGTACCCGCGGTGTCGGCACTCACTCTCCCCGGGGCACTAGTGCATTAGTTGTGACATGTGTTCCCAGTGCAGAAATCAGCGCTGACGTCACTGTCCCCACCTTCGGATGAATTGAATTTGAAGATGAAATCAGAGATCAGGAGCAGTGCGGACTTGCTCTTCATGTTCAATCATTCCGAAGGTGGGGACAGCAATCCTAGCGCTGATTGGGTGCCGGGGTTACATGTCACAACAACTGCATGAGAATCCCGAAGAGAGCGAGTGCTGACACCGTGGGAATGGCATCGGCACGGGAGGTGAGCAAACGCTTTTTTTAATAGGGGCCAAGCATGGGGTATGAGAAGGGGTTCTTCTAGTAGTGGACAACTCCTTTAAAAGTCACTCTGCTTGGAAAGAAGCTATAATCTTGAATTGTAAAGTAATTGCTTTCCAAGATACAATACTGTCATTTAAAGTATTAATTCACCAATGTTTTCTTATAAGAACTTTCCTTGTACAGTAGAGAAAAAAAATATTTAGTCAGCCACCAATTGTGAAAATTCTCCCACTTAAAAAGATGAGAGAGGCCTGTAATTGACATCGTTAGACCACAACTCTGAGAGTGAAAATGAGAAAACAAATCCAGAAAATCACCTTGTCTGATTGTCTGATTTGACAACATTTATTTTGCAAATTATGGTGGAAAATAAGTATTTGGTCACCTAAAAACATGCAAGATTTCCTGCTCTCACAGACCTGTAACTTCTTCTTTAAGAGACTCCTCTGTCCTCCACTCATTACCTGTACTAATGGCACTTGTTTGAACTTGTTATCAGTAGAGTTGAGCGATACCGTCCGATACTTCAAAGTATCGGATCGGAATGGATCGGCCGATCTTAAAAAAAAGTATCGGTATCGCCGATTCCGATACCGGAAGTCGCATTCAAGTCTATGGGACTTCCGGTATCGGAATAAGAAAAACCCTGTTTTTCCCTTGTACAGCCTCTCTGGGGTCTGTACGGGCCTTTCGGGGGGCTGTGCCGGCCTGCCAGGGGGTCTGTGCAGGCTCCGGTGGTCTGTGCCGGCCTGCCGGGGGGGCTGTGCAGGCTCCGGTGGGCTGTGCCGGCCTGCCGGGGGGCTGTGCCGGCCTGCCGGTGGTTTGTGCAGGCGCCGGTGGGCTGTGCCGGCCTGCCGGGGGGCTGTGCCGGCCTGCCGGGGGGCTGTGCAGGCTTCGGGGGTCTGTGCAGGCATCGTCCGATGGGACTACAAGTCCCATCGGGCGATGCCTGCTACCATGACAGTGATTGACACATTAGCCAATGATGGGACAGTAGTAGTCCCATCATCCGGCTAATGTGTTGAATGTAAAAAAAAAAAAAAAAATTACATGCTACATACATGCTACATTCATACTACATACATGCTACATTCATACTACATATATACTACATGCAACATACATACTACATATATACTACATGCATGCAACATGCATACTACATATATACTACATGCATGCAACATGCATACTACATATATACTACATGCTACATACATACTACATATATATGCTACATATATACTACATGCATGCTACATACATACTGCATGCTACATACATACTACATATATACTACATGCATGCTACATACATACTACATATATACTACATACATACTACATGCATGCTACATGCTACATACATACCACATACATACCACATACATACTACATACATACTACAAGCTACATACATACTACATATATACTACATGCATGCTACATACATACTGCATGCTACATATATACTACATGCTACATACATACTACATGCATGCTACATACATACTACATGCTACATACATACTACATATATACTACATGCATGCTACATACATACTACATGCTACATACATACTACATGCTACATACATACTACATGCATGCTACATACATACTACATACATACTACATGCATGCTACATACATACTACATGCTACATACATACCACATACATACTACATATATACTACATGCATGCTACATACATACTGCATGCTACATGCATGCTACATACATACTACATACATACTACATGCTACATACATACCACATATATACTACATACATACTACATACAATACATTCATACAATACATACATAGACATACAGTACATATAACATAGAGTAACATACTTACCAATACTTGTCACATTGTTCCCCGAAGCCATTGTCTTTTAAAGGAATAAATATTAACATAACAAACCACAAAAATACTCACCCACGATCCGAAGCAGTCCACAAGTGTGTCCCACGACGATCTTGGGTAGAGAACTGCAGCATCAGCTGATGCAGCCGTTCTCTACAGGCTGCAGGAATCCAATGACGGAAGGTAGGTATCCTTCTGCACTGTATTCCTCCGCCACTTAAAAAAAAAAAGTCCCTAGTCTCACTTTATGCCATTGCTGCGTGGGAAATTCCCACACAGCAATGGCATAAAGTGAGACTAGGGACTTTTTTTTTTTTAAGTGGCAGAGGAATACAGTGCGGAAGGATACCTACCTTCCGTCATTGGATTCCTGCAGCCCGTAGAGAACGGCTGCATCAGCTGATGCTGCAGTTCTCTACCCAAGATCGTCGTGGGACACACTCGTGGACTGCTTCGGATCGTGGGTGAGTATTTTTGTGGTTTGTTATGTTAATATTTATTCCTTTAAAAGACAATGGCTTCGGGGAACAATGTGACAAGTATTGGTAAGTATGTTACTCTATGTTATTTGTACTGTATGTCTATGTATGTATTGTATGAATGTATTGTATGTAGTATGTATGTAGTATATATGTGGTATGTATGTAGCATGTATGTAGCATGCATGTAGCATGCAGTATGTATGTAGCATGCATGTAGTATATATGTAGTATGTATGTGGTATGTATGTAGCATGTAATATGTATGTAGCATGCATGTAGTATGTATGTGGCATGTAGTATGTATGTAGTATGTATGTAGCATGTAGTATGTATGTAGCATGCATGTAGTATATATGTAGTATGTATGTAGCATGCATGTAGTATGTATGTAGTATGTATGTAGTATGTATGTGGTATGTATGTAGCATGTAGCATGCATGTAGTATATGTGTTATGTATGTAGCATGCATGTAGTATGTATGTAGTATGCATGTAGTATGTATGTAGTATATATGTGGTATGTATGTAGTATGTATGTAGCATGCAGTATGTATGTAGCATGCATGTAGTATATATGTAGTATGTATGTAGTATGTATGTAGCATGCATGTAGTATGTATGTAGCATGCATGTAGTATGTATGTAGCATGCATGTAGTATGCATGTAGTATGTATGTAGCATGCATGTAGTATGTATGTAGTATGTATGTAGTATATATGTAGTATGTATGTAGCATGTAGTATGTATGTAGTATGTATGTAGCATGTAGTATATATGTAGTATGTATGTAGTATGTATGTAGCATGCATGTAGTATGTATGTAGCATGCATGTAGTATGCATGTAGTATGTATGTAGCATGCATGTAGTATGTATGTAGTATGTATGTGGTATGTATGTAGCATGTAGCATGCATGTAGTATATGTGTTATGTATGTAGCATGCATGTAGTATGTATGTAGTATGCATGTAGTATGTATGTAGTATATATGTGGTATGTATGTAGTATGTATGTAGCATGCAGTATGTATGTAGCATGCATGTAGTATATATGTAGTATGTATGTAGTATGTATGTAGCATGCATGTAGTATGTATGTAGCATGCATGTAGTATGTATGTAGCATGCATGTAGTATGCATGTAGTATGTATGTAGCATGCATGTAGTATGTATGTAGTATGTATGTAGTATATATGTAGTATGTATGTAGCATGTAGTATGTATGTAGTATGTATGTAGCATGTAGTATATATGAAGTATGTATGTAGTATGTATGTAGCATGCATGTAGTATGTATGTAGCATGCATGTAGTATGCATGTAGTATGTATGTAGCATGCATGTAGTATGTATGTAGTATGTATGTAGTATATATGTAGTATGTATGTAGCATGTAGTATGTATGTAGTATGTATGTAGCATGTAGTATATATGTAGTATGTATGTAGCATGTAGTATGTATGTAGCATGCATGTAGTATATATGTTATGTATGTAGCATGCATGTAGTATGTATGTAGTATGTATGTAGCATGCATGTAGTATATATGTAGTATGTATGTAGCATGCATGTAGTATGTATGTAGCATGCATGTAGTATGTATGTAGTATGTATGTAGTATGTATGTGGTATGTATGTAGCATGTAGCATGCATGTAGTATATGTGTTATGTATGTAGCATGCATGTAGTATGTATGTAGTATGCATGTAGTATGTATGTAGTATATATGTGGTATGTATGTAGTATGTATGTAGCATGCAGTATGTATGTAGCATGCATGTAGTATATATGTAGTATGTATGTAGTATGTATGTAGCATGCATGTAGCATGCATGTAGTATGTATGTAGCATGCATGTAGTATGCATGTAGTATGTATGTAGCATGCATGTAGTATGTATGTAGTATGTATGTAGTATATATGTAGTATGTATGTAGCATGTAGTATGTATGTAGTATGTATGTAGCATGTAGTATATATGTAGTATGTATGTAGTATGTATGTAGCATGCATGTAGTATGTATGTAGCATGCATGTAGTATGTATGTAGCATGCATGTAGTATGCATGTAGTATGTATGTAGCATGCATGTAGTATGTATGTAGTATGTATGTAGTATATATGTAGTATGTATGTAGCATGTAGTATGTATGTAGTATGTATGTAGCATGTAGTATATATGTAGTATGTATGTAGCATGTAGTATGTATGTAGCATGCATGTAGTATATATGTTATGTATGTAGCATGCATGTAGTATGTATGTAGTATGTATGTAGCATGCATGTAGTATGTATGTAGTATATATGTGGTATGTATGTAGTATGTATGTAGCATGCAGTATGTATGTAGCATACATGTAGTATATATGTAGTATGTATGTAGCATGTAGTATGTATGTAGCATGCATGTAGTATGTATGTAGTATGTATGTAGTATTTTTTTTTTTTTTTTTTTTTTTTTTTTAACATTTAACACATTAGCCGGATGATGGGACTACTACTATCCCATCATTGGCTAATGTGTCAATCACTGTCATGGTAGCAGGCATCGCCAGATGGGACTTGTAGTCCCATCGGACGATGCTTGCACAGACCCCCGGACATCAGCACAGCCCCCCGGCAGGCCGGCACAGCCCCCCGGCAGGCCGGTACAGACCCCCACAGGGTGCACAGACCACCGGCAGGCCGGCACAGCCCCCCGGCAGGCCGGTACAGACCCCGGGCAGTCCACACAGCCCCCCGGCAGGCCGGCACAGCCCCCCGGCAGGCCGGTACAGACCCCGGGCAGTCCACACAGCCCCCCGGCAGGCCGGCAGAGACCCCCGGAAGGCCCGAAATGACGGCGCATCATGATGCGCACACACCGCGCATCATGATGACGTCAGGCTGTCAATCAACTTTGAACTTCCGATTCCGATGCCGACTTCCGATATTGAAAAAATATCGGAAGTCGGTATCGGAATTCCGATACAGCAAGTATCGGCCGATACCCGATACTTGCGGTATCGGAATGCTCAACACTAGTTATCAGTATAAAAGACACCTGTCCACAACCTCAAACAGTCACACTCCAAACTCCACTATGGTGAAGACCAAAGAGCTGTCGAAGGATATCAGAAACAAAATTGTAGCCCTGCACCAGGCTGGGAAGACTGAATCTCCAATAGGCAAGCAGCTTGGTGTGATGAAATCAGCTGTGGGAGCAATAATAAGAAAATGGAAGACATACAATATCCCTTGATATGGGGCTCCACACATGATCTCTTCCCGTGAGGTCAAAATGATCACAAGGACGGTGAGCAAAAATCCCAGAACCACACAAGGGAACCTAGTGAATGACCTGCATAGAGCTGGGACCACCGTAACAAAGGCTACTATCAGTAACACGCTACACCGCCAGGGACTCAGATCCTGCAGTGCCAGATGTGTCCCCCTGCTTAAGCCAGTACATGTGCGGGCCCATCTGAAGTTTGCTAGATAACATTTGGATTATCCAAAAGAGTATTGAAAGAATGCCATATGGTCTGATGAAACTAAAGTAGAACTGGATCTCTCTGCAGCATTCAACACTGTGGATCATCAGCTCCTCCTCACTATGCTCCATTCCATTGGCCTCAAGGACACCGTTCTCTCCTGGTTCTCCTCCTATCTCTCCGACCGCTCCTTTACTGTTTCTTTTGCCGGTTCCTCCTCCTCTCACCTTCCCCTTACTGTTGGGGTTCCTCAAGGATCGGTTCTAGGCCCCCTCCTCTTCTCCTTGTACACTGCCCCTATTGGTCAAACAATCAGTAGATTTGGTTTCCAGTACCATCTCTATGCTGATGACACCCAATTATACGCTTCTTCTCCTGACATCACGCCAGCCTTTCTAGAAAACACTGGCGATTGTCTAAACGCTGTGTCTAATATCATGTCCTCACTATATCTGAAACTGAACCTGTCAAAGACTGAACTCCTGGTGTTTCCTCCCGCTACTAATGTACCTATACCCGACATTGCTATTTCTGTGTGTGGTTCCACTATTACTCCCCAGCAACATGCCCGCTGTCTTGGGGTCATACTTGATTCCGAGCTTTCCTTTGCCCCCCACATTCGATCACTGGCTCGCTCTTGTCATCTGCACCTCAAAAACATTTCTAGAATTCGACCTTTTCTTACTTTTGACTCTGCAAAAACTCTTACTGTTTCTCTTATTCATTCTCGTCTCGACTATTGTAACTCTCTTCTAATCGGTCTCCCTCTTACCAAACTCTCCCCTCTCCAATCTGTCTTGAATGCTGCAGCCAGGATCATATTCCTCACCAATCGTTACACCGATGCCTCTACCTTGTGCCAGTCATTACACTGGCTACCCATCCACTCCAGAATTCAGTATAAACTTATTACCCTCACCCACAAAGCCCTCCATGGCTCAGCACCACCCTACATCTCCTCCCTTGTTTCAGTATACCACCCTACCCGCGCCCTCCGTTCTGCTGATGACCTGAGGTTAGTATCCTCAATAGTCAGAACCTCCCACTCCCGTCTCCAAGACTTTACACGTGCCGCGCCAATTCTTTGGAATGCACTTCCCAGGTCAATACGATTAGAATCCAATCCCCACAATTTTAAGCGTGTCCTGAAAAGGCATTTATTCAGACTGGCCTATCGCCTCAACACATTAACCTAACCTATCCCTGTGTGGCAGAGCCAAAAGTTTTACCATAACCAGGTTCCCAGCATCATGTTCCCACATGCTTTATGCATCCATTAGCCCTCTGTGTCTGTACTGTTACACACTTAACATTATGGCTGGTCCATACAATCAGAGCAACTGTTACCACCCACCTTTCGTGTCTACCTCTTTCCTCATAGACTGTAAGCTTGCGAGCAGGGCCCTCACTCCTCTTGTTATTTGTTATAATCTACTGTATGTGATTATTGTTATGCTGTAATGTCTATTGTCTGTACAAATCCCCTCTGACATGTAAAGTGCTGCGGAATATGTCGGCGCTATAAAAATAAAATTTATTATTATTATTATAACTGATGGTAGAAGCAAAACTCGTCGTGTTTGGAAGAGACAGAATGCTGAGCTGCATCCAACGAACACCATACCTACTGGGAAGCATGGGGGTGGCAACATCATGCTTTGGGGCTGTTTCTCTGCAAAGGGACCAGGATGACTGATTCGTGTACATGAAAGAATAAATGGAGCCATGTATCGTGAGATTTTGAGTGCAAACCTCTTTCCATCAGCAAGGCCATTGAAGATGAAAGTGGATGCATCTTTTAGCATGATAATGATCCCAAGCACACCACTTGGGCAACAAAGGAGTGGCTTCGTAAGAAGCATATGAAGGTCCTGGTGTGGCCTAGCCAGTCTCCAGATCTCAACCCCATAGAAAACCTTTGGATGGATTTAAAAGTCTGTGTTGCCCAGCGACAGGCCCAAAACATCAATGCTCCAGAGGAGATTTGCATGGAGGAATGGGCCAACATACCACCAACAGTGTGTGCCAACCTTGTGAAGACTTACAGAAAACGTTTGACCTCTGTCATTGCAAACAAAGGATATATAGCAAAATATTGAGATGAACTTTTGTTAATGATCATATACTTATTTTCCACCATAATTTGCAAAATAAATCTTGTCAAATAAGACAAGGTGATTTTCTGGATTTGTTTTCTTATTTTGACTATCATAGTTGTGGTCTACCTATGATGTCAATTTCAGGCCTCTCTCATCTTTTTAAGTGGGAGAACATGCACAATAGGTGGCTGACAAAATACTTTTTTTTCCTCACTGTATTTTGTAATATTATTATTATTACACCTACTACATTTTGGGATAGGATCTTGGAAATGGGATTGCCCCCTTAAGCCATAACTCTCAAGCAGCACGCACTGGCCTTGGGTCATATTTGACACAAGACTTCCTGTATTCTGTATATACAATTGTTTACTTGTTCATGCCTCTTGCACCTTTCCAGAATTCAACCTTTTCTCACTATTGAAAGTGCAAAAACTCTTAATCTCACTCTTATTATTTTCATTCTTGTCTGGACTGCAGCAGCTTTCTACTATTTGGTCTCCCTCTAAGTACACTCTATCCTTTCCAATCCACCCTGAATACCGCAGTCAAGGTCGTATTTCTGACCAGCTGTTACACCGATGCCCGCACTCTGTGCCAATCATTGCACTGATTGTTGATCCACTCCAGAGTACAATACCTTAGACTGTTAATGAACTAGAAATTATTGTACTGTATAAGACAAATAGGCTATGATTCCTCAGGAGCTCTGCTAGAAGCTCTCATTATGCATTACATTTGCAGCAGGTTATAATAGCAAAAGAGAGCAATAGTAAGTTCTAAAGACTAGGGCTGAGCGAAACTGAACTGGAAAGTTCGGGGTTCATACCCGATGCCTAGTATATGGTGCCAAACTCTGAACACTGACTTTTTTGAATATCCGATTTCCTGTTTGGGTTTGCCAATCTAATAAAGCTTGTTGAAAGGCTGCAGCACAGCAAAATCAACAAGCATTTAGACTGTGGGCACTTCTGGAGCCATCACAGCCATGCCAATTATTGATTGACCAGTGCAGCATGTGACCCGACCTGTATAAAGGCCGGATCATGGATGCCACGGCCATTATGCTCTCACTCTACTATACTCTGCACCCCCAACCTGTGGGACTACTGTTCTTTAAGCCGATATGTGTACTCTGCGCTCTTTGCCTGTGGGAATACTGTCCTTTAAGACACTATGTGTACTCTGCAACTCTTCATGCCCCTGCCTGTTGGTGTACTGTCTTTTAAGCCGCTGTGTGTACTCTGCACCCCCCCTGTGGGAGTACTGTTAATTTAAGCCACTGTGCATTTTCTAGTAGTCAGAGAAATAATAATTGGCATTAGTCGTCTCATTGCCACTAGTACATTAGTAAGCCAAATAAATATTTTTTCAGGACCTCTGTGTGTTTTCTAGTAGTTTTGCAAATGAATATATTGCATCAACGGAGTCTTTACCATTTCTAGGCCCCAAAAAGAAATTTTCTGGACTGGTGTGTGTTTTTATTAGTCTGGGAAATAAATAATTGGAATCAGCCATCTCATTTCCATTAGTAGGCCAAAGGTATAATTTTTCAGGACAGGCATGTGATTTCTAGTAGTTTTCCAAATCAATATATTGCTTCAAATTGCATTGTGTGTTTTTTATTATAGTAGAAAGAAAAGAATTTAATATCCAACAGTGCAAGGACTGATGGCTTATGCTGGCGGCAATGGTGAGTAGAAACTAGAAAGGTATATTCAGCACATTACTGTTTACTGAAAATTTTTTTAAAAAATCATGTTGCAAAAAAGTGCTTATCAGATGTATGCTCAACTGACGCGTTTCGAGCTATGTGTTCTTTTTCATAGTATGGCATAGTTCTCCTGCGCTGAGCGTTGTTTAAATAATGAACTGATAGGAAGTGACGTGGACAGGTCATCAGCTTTTTAAATATATATATAGCGTTTTAGTTCTCAAACACTTAATAAATGTACATTAAACCTGCTGTTCTGATCGCATTTACTATACACCTGTACTGTTTCAGGTCAATATGACCCAACCTATTAAAATGTTGCTTTTAGCTACTGTGTTTTATTTGAATACCTATTTCATAATTAAACTGTATGTGAATATGGTTGATCATAAACAAATGAAAAATGAAATTAAAACTTAATTTTTATTTTTTTTTTCCAGAAAAAGGTTACACGGGCTGTTTGCAATTATATTCGCTATATAGCATTCGGCACACAAATAAGAAATATGCTTTAGATTTCTATTACTATAACATGAAATCTAACTAAATATAACTTTGTGTTAACATATTTTATAAAGCAACAAATGAAAAATAATGAAAACTTCAGTTTTTCTTTTTTATCTCTAAAAAGGTTGAACAGGTTCATGCATTTTTAACATTGAACACAATAATAGAATACGTCCTTTACATAGATATTTTGCACACCCAGCACATGACAGATTTGTTATATTGTCATAAGAAGAAGGACAGAAGCTACACCTCTTCCTTTTTTGGCTGGTAGCTGTGCTGGTGGAGGCCGTGGAGTCTCTTTCTTGAGCATGCTGCTGGACGCTCTTCAAAACGGCTGCTGCTCCTTCACTTCTAGGCTTTACTTTTCTCGCTTCGATATAGGGCCTAACTTGGGATTTTCCTAATTCTTCAATAAAAATTGTTCTTTTATGTAGCTTATTTCCGTTCCAATTGGGGTCTATTTCTCTCCATAAAACAAATGAGTTGAGTTGTATGCCGAAACATCCAGAATGTTGTAAAATATTACCATTGGCCAACGATTAGTTTTGCATTTGCATGTGTAAGTTGATATTGCTTGATCTATAGTACCAACTGCCCCTTATGTGGCATTATAATCTAATATCATGTCTAGCTTTCTGTCTTCTGATTGCTTATTGCATTGTCATGGTGCATTTTGCTCATTAGAATTACATGTTTATTTTTTTGAGGAACGTAAGACACAACTGTTGTATCTCCAGTAAAGTAAAAAGTAGAACTTGGAACTATACACATCTCTTTTACTTAGGATACCTTGCGGTAGTTCTTGCTTGTTTTTCCTTACAGAACCAAGCATGATAAGTTGTCTTTTTCACAAGATCAGGCCCAGTTGGTAGGATGTGAAAAAATTATGAGATGTGACATTTTGTTCTTTTAGTCCATGAGTCAAATCAAGAATAACTCGCACACCCTGATTTTTTTTAGATCTTTCTCCAGGGTTTCTTCCAGTAAACACTTGAGTGCTTACAACGTATGAGCTTTTGCTGTCACAAAGTGTCCATATCTTGATGCCGTACTTTGCTGGCATATACTCGGTATGTATTGTGTGAATGGGCACCTACTTCGGAATGCCACCAGTTCTTCATCGACAGTTACAATTTCACCAATATTATATAACTAGCTGAAGAGCCCGGCGCTGCCCGGGCATAGTAACTAAGTACTGTACGGTTAGTTATAACAAATTATAATGATTATATCTATATATATATATAAAGCTGAGTGTATAGCCCCCCCCACTTTGCATAGCCACATTCACTATAATATCCCACATCATCCCGTCAGCCAGAGCTACCGGACTACTACCCCAATATCCTACATCATCCCGTCAGCCAGAGCCACCGGACTACTACCACTAATATCCCACATCGTCCCATCAGCCAGAGCTACCGGACTACTACCCCTAATATCCCACATCATTCCGTCAGCCAGAGCCACTAGACTACTACCAATAAAATCCCACATCATCCCGTCAAAGCCACCGGACTACTACCCCTAATATCCCACATCATCCCGTCAGCCAGAGACACCGGACAACTACCACTAATATCCCACATCATCCGTCACAGCCGCCGGACTACTACCACTAATATCCCACATCATCCCATCAGAGCAACCGGACTACTACCCCTAATATCCCACATATTTCCGTTAGAGCCACCAGACTATTACCCCTAATATCCCACATCATCCCGTCAGCCAGAGCCACCGGACTATTACCCCCAATATTCCACATCATCCTGTCAGCCTGGGGTCAGAACCAGAGCGCTGAGTGGAACGGTCCTAACTTCCATACTGGGATCCCTTTAAGAGAGCCCTGGCGTCAGAACCAGAGCGCTGAGTGGATTTGCCCTGACTTTTATACCAATGATCCCTTTAATAGAAGCCTGGGGTGAGAATCAGAGCGCTGAGGGATTTACCCTAACTTCCATACCCGAGATCCCTTTAAGAGAGGCCTGAGGTCAGTACCAAAGCGCAGAGTGAATTTGCCCTCACTTTCATACTGGGAATCCCTTTAAGAGGTGCCTGGGGTCAGAATCAGGGTGCATAGAGGATTTGCCCTCACTTCCATACCGGGGATCCCTTTAAGAAGGGCCAGGGGTCAGAACCAGAGCGCTGAGTGGAAATGCCATAACTTCCATACCGGGGATCCCTTTAAGAGGCCCTGGGGTCAGAACAATAGCGCTGAGTGGAACGGTCCTAACCTCCATACTGGGGATCCCTTTAAGAGAGGCCTGGGGTCAAAATCAAAGCACTGGATGGATTTGCCCTGTCTTCCATACCAATGAGCCCTTTAATAGAGGCCTGGGGTCAGTACCAGAGCATTTGAAGACAATTGCCCTGACTTCCATACCGGGGATCCCTTTAAGAGAGGTCTGGCATCAGAACCAAAGCACTGGATGGATTTGTCATGACTTCCATACCAATGATCCCTTTAAGAGATCTTTGGTGAAATGAAAGATGCTTAGTGATTGGTTGCAAGGAAAACTGTTGCTCATAGCAACCAATCACAGCTCAGCTTGTACGGTTTCAGCTTGTAGGCGTGCAGCTTCCGCCTCTCTCTCTGCTTGCAGACGTGCAGTTTCGGCTTGCAGACGTGCGGTTTCTGTATCTTGATCTGCTTGTCTCAGCTTTAGATGCATCTCTCTTTCGGCGAAGGAGGATCGCGCTTTGGCTGCTTCGGCCTTGGCGCGAGCGTCAGCAGCTAGCTCTGCTAAGGACAACCTGCTGGAGCTTGCCCGTGACCTTGTTTTGAGTGAGGATGTACTTTTCTGAGACATGTGCATTTAGCTGAGTACTGCTTAGTATATTAGAGGGAAACAGTCTATGTATGGCAGGCTTCTGCGTGGCGGGAAAGATGTAGCACTTCTTGGCGGGCTGCAGTGGCGTTCTGCGGCTGTATGGCGGCTGCTGTGATACCCGTATGCAGAGCAGTGGGAGTTAGCGGTCCCGAACAGTCTATGCAATCACCACATGTGACCGGCGATCCTTTACTGAGCCCTGGGCTTGTCTCCTGCGGCTGTATGGTGGCTGCTGTAGTACCCGTATGCGGAGCAGTCTGGATCATAGCGGTCCCTTACAGCTTGAATTCACTGTCGCAGGCATATGGTGATCTGTTTTACTCTTCTGCCTTCAGGCACGCTGACACGATGTGCAATCCAGCATACAGTATAAACCACAGCTCTGTCTTCCAAAATAAGCAGACTGTTCTCTGTAGTCTAACTTGTTTATTTGTGAAGAGTATAGAACATGCGCGGTAATACTATTAGGAATACAAATATCATGCATAAGTATTGGGCAGATGATCACAGCTAACACAATCACAGAAGTGTACATTGAGATGCAAACATTACATAGGAATACATTAGTTTATGATTACATTTACTGAGAACTGGCAACTAAAGGGTTAATGACATCTCTTGGCTGCTAGACAGTAAATAACACCTCTCAGAATCACTGCATTGCACGAAAGATTAAGCTTACCAGATATGCTTTAGCCGGGTAGTGACTCACGTAGAGAAGTTGCAGGACAAACAAATGTTACACAGGAGGACAAAATAACATGTGCATCCTATGAGATCCACAGAAGCAAAATGGCCCTTCTTCATCCCGGAATACATTGCTTCCTTCCCACAAAGCACTGTTTTAATTCCATAGTGCATTGCTTCTGTTAAAGTCACTGGCTTTATAATGCTATTGAAGACACTGCTATAAATTCAGCCACCACTAGATTTTGTTATAATTAACCCAGCACATAATAAAACATTTGTTACCCTATTAAGAGGGCAGAACACTCCTGTAATATAAAATTGTCCTTCTCTGTATTGATTACCCTGCAGAGTTTAGTGTCATCTGCAAATATTGAAATTCTGCTCTCTAAGCCCCCTACAAGGTCATTAATAAATATGTTAAAAAGAAGCTGGCCCAATACTGACCCCTGTGGTACCCCACTGCTAACCGTGACCCAGTCCGAGTGTGCGCCATTAATAACCACGCTTTTTTTCCTATCCCTGAGCCAGCTCTTAACCCACTTACACATATTTTCCCCTATCCCCATTGTTCTCATTTTATGCATCAACCTTTTGTGTGGCACCATATCAAAAGCTTTTGAAAAGTCTATGTACACCACATCCACTGCATTTCCTTGGTCCAGTCCGGAACTTACCTCTTCATAAAAGTTTATCAGATTAGTCTGACAGGAACTGTCCCTCATTAACCCATGTTGATATTGGGTCATGAGGTTATTCTTCTTCAGATACTCCAGTATAGTATCTCTTAGAAAACCCTCCAGGATTTTACCCACAGTTGAGGTTCAACTTACTGGCCTATAATTTCCAAGTTCAGTTTTTGTCCCCTTTTTGAATATTGGCACCACATTTGCCATACGCCAGTCCTGTGGTACAGACCCTGTTAATATAGAAACTCTAAAGATTAAAAATAATGGTCTATCTATGACTGTACTTAATTCCTGCAGTACTCGGGGGTGTATCCCATCAAGGCCCGGGGAATTGTCAATTTTAGTGATTTTTAGATGCCGCCGTGCTTCCTGCTGAGTTAAGCAGGTGACATTTAATGGAGAATTTTTATCACTGATCATGTTATCCATCATGGGATTTTCTTGTGTAAATACTGTTGAAAAAAAGTCATTTAGCATATTGGATTTTTCCTCATCCTCGTCCACCATTTCACCCAGACTATTTTTAAGGGGGCCAACACTATTATTTTTAATTTTCTTACTATTTATGTAGTTAAAGAATATTTTGGGAATATTTTTACTTTCTCTGGCAATCAGTCTCTCTGTCTCAATCTTTGCTATCTTGATTTGCTTTTTACAGAATTTATTTAATTTTCTGTAGTTATTTAATGCCTCATCACTACCTACTTGTTTTAATTCTCTAAATGCTTTCTTTTTGTCACTTATTGCGCCCCATAGGCTGGTTTCACATTAGCGCTTTTTAAGCGCACGCACGGCCGAGGGTAGCTCCGCCCCCGAGCCGGCTCTCTGCCCGGCGTGCCCGCCCCTTGCTTGTAGCGCCGCCTCCTAGCGCACAGCGGCGCCTGCGATCGGCGCACCCTATCTTTAGCATAGGGTGCGCAGATCGTGTGCAGGCCGTGCGCTAGTTGCGCTTTGACCTGCGCTGCACACTTTTGACAGTGCGCCGTGCGTGCCAAAATCAAACTTTTCGGATTTTGGTGTGCTCGGCGCACCATCAAAAGTGCGCAGCGCAGGTCAAAGCGCAACTAGCGCACGGCGCCGCTGTGCGCTAGGAGGCGGCGCTACAAGCAAGGGGCGGGCATGCCGGGCAGAGAGCCGGCTCAGGGGCGGAGCTACCCCCGGCCGTGCGTGCGCTTAAAAAGCGCTAATGTGAAACCAGCCTTACAGCTCTATTTAACCATAGTGGTTTCCTCCTATTTCTCGCATGTTTATTCCCATATGGTATATACTGTGCAAAGGTCCTATTCAGGATGCTAATAAACGTCTCCCATTTTCTTTGTGTATTTTTATGTCTCAGGATATCGTCCCAGTTAATTGCACCAAGATCATCTCTCATCCGTTGGAAGTTTGCTTTCCTGAAGTTTAGTGTTCTTGTAACCCCTCTACTACACATCTTATTAAAGGATACATGAAAACTTATTATTTTGTGATCACAATTACCCAAGTGACCCTCAACCCTTATATTTGATATGCGGTCTGGCCTGTTGGTTAATATTAGGTCTAGCAGTGCCCCCCCTCTTGTTGGATCCTCAGCCAGTTGTGAAAGGTATTTCTCTCTCATAGTTGTCAAAAACCCATTACCTTTGCTGGAACTGCAGGTTTCTGTTCCGCAATGTATTTCAGGATAGTTGAAGTGTCCCATAATAATAACTTCTCCTTGAGTCGCAGCTTCATCTATTTGCTTTTTGAGGATATTCTCTGTTGCTTCCATTATTTTTGGAGACTTATAACAAACCCCTATCAGTAATTTATTTTTTTTTCCCCCTCACCTTATCTCCACCCACAGGGACTCTACATTTTCATTAGACACATACACTCACTGGCCACTTTATTAGGTACACCTGTCCAACTGTGTGTTAAGACTTAATTTCTAATCAGCCAATCACATGGCGGCAACTCAGTGCATTTAGGCATGTAGACATGGTCAAGACAATCTCCTGCAGTTCAAACCGAGCATCAGTATGGGGAAGAAAGGTGATTTGAGTGCCTTTGAACGTGGCATGATTGTTGGTGCCAGAAGGGCTGGTCTGAGTATTTCAGAAACTGCTGATCTACTGGGATTTTCACGCACAACCATCTCTAGGGTTTACAGAGAATGGTCCGAAAAAGAAAAAAAATCCAGTGAGCGGCAGTTCTGTGGCCGGAAATGCCTTGTTGATGCCAGAGGTCAGAGGAGAATGGGCAGACTGGTTCGAGCTGATAGAAAGGCAACAGTGACTCAAATTGCCACCCGTTACAACCAAGGTAGGCAGAAGAGCATCTCTGAACGCACAGTGCGTCGAACTTTGAGGCAGATGGGCTACAGCAGCAGAAGACCACACTGGGTACCACTCCTCTCAGCTAAGAACAGGAAACTGAGGCTACAATTTGCACAAGCTCATCGAAATTGGACAGTAGAAGATTGGAAAAACGTTGCCTGGTCTGATGAGTCTTGATTTCTGCTGCGACATTCGGATGGTAGGGTCAGAATTTGGCGTAAACAACATGAAAGCATGGATCCATCCAGCCTTGTATCAACGGTTCAGGCTGGTGGTGGTGGTGTCATGGTGTGGGGAATTTTTTCTTGGCACTCTTTGGGCCCCTTGGTACCAATTGAGCATCGTTGCAACGCCACAGCCTACCTGAGTATTGTTGCTGACCATGTCCATCCCTTTATGACCACAATGTACCCAACATCTGATGGCTACTTTCAGCAGGATAATGCGCCATGTCATAAAGCTCGAATCATCTCAGATTGGTTTCTTGAACATGACAATGAGTTCACTGTACTCAAATGGCCTCCTCAGTCACCAGATCTCAATCCAATAGAGCATCTTTGGGATGTGGTGGAACGGGAGATTCGCATCAGGGATGTGCAGCCGACAAATCTGCGCCAACTGTGTGATGTCATCATGTCAATATGGTCCAAAATCTCTGAGGAATGCTTCCAGCACCTTGTTGAATCTCTGCCACGAAGAATTGAGGCAGTTCTGAAGGCAAAAGGGGGTCCAACCCGTTACTAGCATGGTGTACCTAATAAAGTGGCCAGTGAGTGTATACTGTATATTATCACGCAGGATGGGTTTTAAGGATAATTTTACATATAAACACACACCTCCCCTTCGCTTATTTGTACGGTCATTTCTGAACAGACTATAGCCCTGTAAATTAACCACCCAGTCATGGCTCTCATCCAGTTATGTCTCAGATATTCCCACCATGTCATAATTATGTTCCAACAAAATTAATTCTAATTCCTCCATTCTCTTGGCGAGGCTTCAGGCATTAGTATACATGCACTTTATGTATCTCTCTGTACCTCTATTCTTTCTTAAATTATTAACTGTTCTAACCCCATCCTCCATGCCACCCCCACCCCCAATTTCATTATTTGTGCCCAGGTCTCTATCTGCACTGTCTTCCCCTCCTATAAAAGGAATACCCTCCCCCCCGTCCCTAGTTTAAACACTCCTCCAACCTTCTAGCCATTTTCTCCCCCAGCACAGTTGCACCCTCCCCATTGAGGTGCAGCCCGTCCCTAGCGTAGAACCTGTAGCCAGCTGAGAAGTCGGCCCAGTTCTTCAGGAACCCAAACCCCTCCTTCCTACACCAATTTCTGAGCCACTTATTAACCTCTCTAATCTCCCATTGCCTCTCTGGTGTGGCACTTGGTACAGGAAGTATTTCTGAAAATACCACCTTGGAGGTCCTTGCTTTAAGCTTGCAGCCTAATTCCCTGAAATCATCTTTGAGGACCTTCCACCTACCTCTAACTTTGTCATTTGTGCGAATGTGCACCATGACCGCTGGATCCTCACCAGCCCCTCCCAGTAATCCGATCAGCGATGTGTCGGACTCGAGCGCCAGGTAGGCAGCACACCATTCGACGATCCCTGTCTTTGTGACAGTTTGCCCTATCTGTTTCCCTAATAATTGAGTTCCTACCAGCACCTGTCTGGCCTGCCCTGCTCTCCTATTTCCCCCCTTACTGGAGCAGACACTCCCCCGGCTTTCAGAGGGCATGCCTTGCTTCAGCAGTGCTACCACTGTACTGACACCCCCCCTCATCTGCCAACTTAGCAAACTTATTGGGGTGTGCCATATGAAGACTAGCCTCCCTGGTGCTCTTCCCTCTACCCCGCCTTCTAACTGTCACCCAGCTATTGTAGCTGCTTCACTGTCCTGCATCTCCAACCTAGCATCCCCCCCCTCATCTATCCCATTGAGCGTCTGCTCAGTGAGCAGAAGACTCCTTTCCATATTGTCTATGGATCTCAGTGTTGCCAGCTGCACATTTAGATCCAGTATCTGGGCTTCCAAATGCAGAACATGCTCACATCTCGCACAGCAGTATGCACCCTCGACCGACTGTTCAAGGATTTCATACATGCGGCAAGACGTACACTGGATGGCATTGGCAATAGTGGAGCACATCCTAATGGGGATTTCACCAGACAGAAAAGATAAGTAAAAATAAATAAAAAATATTAATAAAATGTAACAGTAATTCAGTAATACCTCCCTTGGAAACTCCCTGAATCCAAAGTCACTGAATCACAAGTCACACACTTACCACAGTTCACACTTACACTCAGGTAACACTAAACTCATTCACACTCGCTCAGGCAGAAGATTTAAAAGAGATTTTTTTTTCCCTTTTACCAGCAAACCACCCTGCTGCTCAATGCACTTCCAAAAGGACTAACCTCTGCACTAATTCGCACCTCCCACTCCCAACTCCAAGACTTCTCCAGCACTGTGCCAATCCTCTGGAATGCTCTACCCCAAAAAATTAGGACTATCCACAATTTGCACAGTTTTAGGCGCTCCCTCAAAACACATTTGTTCAGAGCCGCCTATCACGTTCACTAATCAAAGTCATTTTATGTATACATGTGCGTGTGTAGCCCATTCACTATCTCCATCTATCCCTCACTCCCTCAAGATGGCTGGACCATCATTGTAAATACATCATTGTAAATACACATCTGTACTTTGGATCTCCCCCACCTCATTGTAGATTGTAAGCTCTCATGAGCAGTTTCGTCTTATTATGCTTTAATTATTGTATTGTTAATGTTACTTATGACTTTTGTTTTGAAACTGTTAAACTGTAAAGCGCTGTGGAATATGTTGGCGCTATATAAATAAAGCTTATTATTATTATTATTATTAAGTAGCACAGTACTTCCCGATAGGGTGGTCAGTGAGGTGGCCACGGAAGCCCACGAAGGAGGAGCTCATTTTGGTCCGGAGAAGACATTTCAGTGGTTACAAGGATGGTCTATCATCCCCGATTGAAGACTGCAGTGGAAGAGGTCTGTTGACAATGTTGAAGTTGTGAATTGACTAAACCTCCCAAGCAAAGAGCCCCTACACAGACTATTGTGACCTCTGCTACTCTGGAACTGCTAATGATCGTCTACTTGACCGTGGGTTCCACTCATCTCGGATAAGAACATTGTCCCGTGATGACCAATCATTTCACTAAGTTTCCTGTGGTGACTCCGACCTGGGATCAGATGTCTGAGTCAGCTGCGCAGGCCATCTATCGAGATTTCATCCGGGTGTATGGATGCCCGAAAAGGGTCCATTCTTATCAAGGTCCTTACTTTCAAGGTCGAGTGATGGAGGAGCTCCACCGCCTGTATCGGATTGAAAAGTCCAAGACGACACCCTATCATCCACAGGGGAATGGAGCCTGTGAACGTTTCAACCGGACGCTCATTCAGATATTGAGTAATTTGGAGGAAGACAGGAAAGTCTGTTGGCCCAAGTATGTAGCTGAGTTGGTTTGGATGTACAACAACCGAGTGCACAGTACAACTGGATACACACTATACACCTTGCTATTTGTTCGAAAAGGATGAGAGATTACTGAGCTAGAGCTGGACCCAGAGGAGGACTACCCACAGATGGGGGTGTCCACCTGGGTCCGTGAACATCGACATTGTTTGCAGACTCTACATCGACTGGTACAGAACAAGTTTTGGGAACTTGAGCACCATGAGGCGATGCCCCTGCGAGGGACAGCTCTCAAGGCTGGAGACCGAGTATTGGTCCGAGACAAGTGACCTCGAGGGAAGTTAGAGCATTGATGGGAAAAAACTCTGCATTGGGTGATACGCCAAATTGGATCTAATGGTCCCGTCTATGAAGTTCAGCCTGAGGGAGAAGAAGGGTCCCCTACCCGAGTACACCAAATCCACCAAAGCATGCTACGTCCTTGTCTGTCACGAGATCCCAAAAGAGAAGAGGTAGCGCCAAGCGTTCCCGAAATGTCCACTCCAGCGACCTTCGATTATGATGAAGAAGAACCGCCTCCCTCACCACCTGATTTGGACGGTCCGCTATCCACTGGCTCAGGGGAAGTGCGAGGACCTGAAACTCCCGAGATGGCTGCTCCATTGAACCCAGAAGCGTTCCCATCTTCAATTGCCCAACTTGACTCGACCACCCAACCTGACTCACACCGTACAAAACGACCGACAGCTGGAATACCTCTCAATCATTATGAACAAGACCAATTTATTTGGCAACGGATCATTCAAGAGATGCAGGAGTGTCAACATCTACTGCAAGAACTCATGCCTGTGGAATGGCGAGCTAAAGGAGAGGAGGAGTATAAGAAGGAAGACCAGGCTGTGGGTAACTGCACCGAGCTGGGTCCTGAACTGCTGAGGCTGCCTCCCATGTTGACTGCGGGGAAGAAATAAGGGACTGGACCAACCTCATGACCTGAATAGGAGGAACAATATAAAAGGAAAAGTGTGCGCAGCAGCAGGCAGTTTGGCGCGAACAGGCAGGGAGCAGCAGAGTCAGCGGTGTGCTCCGCTTCCTGAGCACCGGCGCTGCACCAGACTGCATTTGCCGGCTCCTGTCATTGCCAGCAGAGCCGGGAGTGAGAGAAGTGCCATGCGCCCAGAGACTGTGAGTACTGCACACGTGCGGAGGAGAGAAGGCCGAGTACCGGACACTCGTTTGCGGCCTCCCCTGCCAGTTGTTGAATGCCAGCCCACGTTTGACTGCGAGAGCACTGCGGCCTGGTTTGCATTGGCCGCACAAATTCATGGACTAGGGGCTCAGCGGAAGGTACCGGAGACTGACCGCTGCTGCCAGAAGATGTAGCATTGTTCAATGGACCCCCCTGTGGATATCTTTCCAGATATTTCCGGTGCTGCAACCCCTGCTGGATCATTTGTGGTGGAGGAGCATAAAAGGACACGATAAGACTAATAACGGGACTGCAATTGTTCTTCACTTGTTGCTTATACTATTCACCCTTTAACCCTTTACCTCCCTGTGAGGAGTTAATACCCTGCTCAATTAAACTGTTACATTTTGTTAACCCTTGCTCTGCCTTCCGTCTGTCACTGCATCCCGCAACCTATTACACTATAACTGTGGGAAAAGGTCACAGATTATGACACACTCAGTATTATATTAGCCATGCTTTGCTCTAATATATTCACCCACTGGTAAATTGTGCAATACATGTCTCGCGTGATAACTATAGCAAATAACAATGAATTTTCTGTGGTTTGTTTTCTATACTGTACAATAGACAGACATTTCACAAGATCAAAACTGCAGTAGAATCTGATATTAAACTTATTATTATTGATATATTTGATTAATTTTGATATGGACGCCTCACCGCTGCGCCAAATGATGAGAATGTCATCTATAAAGTGTCTGTATCAAAAAATAGATGACAAGAAAGGGTTTGACATAATATATATGAACTGCTCCTCCAACCAATTCATAAAAATGTTAGCAAAGGCTGGCAAAAAATTTGCGCCCATTGAACATCCACAACTCTGTACATAATAATCCCCCAGAAAAAATAAATAGCTCTTTCTTCCAACTGCACCTTTAACCCAATCCCACCTCTTCCCTCCTTTATCCTCCCCTCATTTGAAGTCCACTCTGTCCGCATCTACTCTCCCTCCAACCTCCAAGTGGCCGTCATATACCGACCTCCAGGCCCGACCACTACCTTCATTGACCAATTCTCTACCTGGCTTCTTCATTTTCTTTCAACTGACATCCCCACTGTCATCATGGGCAACTTCAGCATCCCCACTGATACCCTTCAGTCAGCAGCCTCCAAACTCCTGTCCCTTACTTCATCCCTTGGACTTACTCAGTGGTCCTCCTCAGTCACCCACACTGACATACACACATTAGACTTGGTCTTGACCCGCCTCTGCTCTCTTTCTAACTTCACCACCTCCCCTCTCCCTCTATCTGACGATCATCTACTCACTTTCTCATCCCTGTCCTCCTCACCTGTCACCCATATCCAGCAACATGCGCACCCCTGCAGAAACCTTGCACACCTAGACACCCACACGCTCTCTGACTCTATTCTACCACTGGCATCCATATCCTCACTCCACGACACAGACACTGCCACTGCTTTCTACAACGCCACTCTCGCATCAGCTATTGACTCGGTTGCCCCTCTCGTTCATGGCAGAATGCGAAGTATCAAAAGACAACCCTGGCACAATAACACCACTAAAAAGCTCTGGCAAGTGTCCAGGATTGCAGAGCGGCGCTGGGAGAAAACAAATTCACAAGACGACTTCACCGCATTCAAACAGGCAACACTCGCTTTCAAATCTTCCCTCACCTCTGCTAAACAGGCCTACTTCACAACCCTTGTATCTTCCCTATCTTACAACCCCAAACAGTTATTCAAAACTTTTAACTCCCTCCTCCGCCCACCACTGCCCCCTCCAACCTCCCTCATCTCTGCCGAGGACTTTGCCACACACTTCAAAAATAAGATTGACCAAACAAAGCAAGTCTTCATCGTTCAACCACCACAACCATTTTGTATACCAGACCAATGCCCAAATCCCATAGCCTCACTATCCAACTTCACTGAAGAGGAGCTTAATTATCTCTTCTCCAAATCGCACCT
The DNA here is from genome assembly GCF_039654945.1 of Dendrobates tinctorius. Classification (NCBI taxonomy): domain Eukaryota; kingdom Metazoa; phylum Chordata; class Amphibia; order Anura; family Dendrobatidae; genus Dendrobates; species Dendrobates tinctorius. The sequence goes on along the minus strand of NW_027361675.1, from coordinate 20,723,295 downwards.
CACAACCTGTGCACTTGACCCCATTCCATCCCACCTCCTCCCCAACCTCATCAACACACTTATCCCATCCCTATCCCACCTCTTCAACCTATCACTAACGTCCAGTACCTTCCCTTCTGCTTTCAAACATGCCACAATCACGCCTATCCTTAAAAAGCCAACCCTTGACCCAACCGCTATGTCCAGCTATCACCCAATATCGTTTCTCCCATTCGCTTCCAAACTCCTGGAGCAGCACGTCCACGCTGAACTTTCCTACCACCTATCATCTGACCTGCTCTTTGACAATCTACAATCTGGTTTCCGCCCCCATCACTCCACTGAGACAGCCCTGACCAAAATTACTAACGACCTACTTACAGTCAAATCAAATGGACAATACTCTATACTCCTGCTTCTCGACCTGTCCTCTGCATTCGACACAGTTGACCACTGCCTCCTACTACAGATCCTCTCCTCCTTCGGCATCAAAGACCTCACCCTATCCTGGACCTCCTCATACCTTTCCAACTGCACATTCAGTGTCTCCCACTCCCACACCACCTCCTCAACCCATCCTCTCTCTGTTGGAGTCCCCCAAGGCTCTGTTTTAGGACCCCTACTCTTCTCAATCTATACACTTGGTCTGGGGCAACTCATAAAGTCCCACAGATTCCAATACCACCTATATGCTGATGACACTCAGATATACCTCTCTGGCCCAGACATCATCTCTCTGCTGTCCAGAATCACAGAGTGTCTGTCAGCCATATCCTCCTTCTTCTCCTCTCGCTTTCTCAAGCTCAATGTGGACAAATCTGAACTCATCATCTCTCCTCCATCTCACAGATCTTCCTTACCTGACCTAGCTATAACAATTAATGACATCACGCTTTCCCCAGTACTGGAAGTCCGCTGCCTCGGACTCTGCCCTGTCCTTCAAACCGCACATCCAAGCTCTTTCTACCTCCTGTCGCCTCCAGCTCAAAAATATTTCCAGAATCCGTCCTTTCCTCAACCCTCAATCTACTAAAATGCTTGTGCACGCCCTTATCATCTCCCACCTCGACTACTGCAACATCCATTTCTGTGTTCTCTCTCCTAACACCCTCACACCTCTCCAGTCCATCCTTAACTCTGCTGCCCGACTAATTCATCTCTCTCCTCGCTACTCCTCCGCTTCTCCCCTCTGCAAATCTCTTCACTGGCTCCCATTCCCACAGCGTATCCAGTTCAAATTACTAATACTGACCTACAAGGCCATCTATAACCTGTCTCCCCCATATGTCTCTGAACTAATCTCCCGATACCTTCCCTCACGTAATCTCCAGTCCTCCCAAGACCTCCTTCTCTCCTCCACACTTATTCGCTCCTCATCCAACCGCCTCCAAGACTTCTCCCGAATTGCCCCTGTCCTCTGGAATTCTTTGCCCCAACAAGTCCAACTGTCAACCACATTTGGATCCTTCAGACGGAACCTGAAAACCCACCTCTTCAAGAAAGCCTACAGCCTGCAATGACCAAGCTACCTCCTTCTCTCTCACCACTACCGATGACATCACCTCAACCAACACCGGAACTGCTGCAACCCATCAACCTACTGTCTCCTTCGCCACCATCCTGTAGCATGTAAGCCCGAAAGGGCAGGGTCCTCTCCCCTCTGTATCAGTCTATCATTGTTAGTTTGTTTACTGTAAGTGATATCTGTAATTTGTATGTAACCCCTTCTCATGTACAGCACCATGGAATCAATGGTGCTATATAAATAAATAATAATAATAAGAAGAAGAACATCATTACTTTTAGGCCGGGGTCACATTTGTGTGTGCAATGCAAGAAACTCGCGCGAGTCTCTCGCATCAATATCTGGCACTGCCGCCGGCACTCGGACCGGAGTGTGTGACTGCATGTACTTCTATACAGCCAAACATTCCAGTCCGAGTGCTGGTGGCAGTGCCAGGTATTGATGCAAGACACTCGCTCGAGTTTCTCATATTGCACACGCAAGTGTGACCCCGGCCTTAGTATGAACTCCATCAATTCTTTTTAATAATTTGCTTATTTATGTAATTGTTCAGACACGGCAATACATCCTAGATTATGTGGTATAGCAGTATATAGTGCGTTCACATCATACGTAATCCAGGAGTATTCGCTACACCATTCTATATCCTTCATTACATTAAGAATATGCTTACTATCTTTAACATTTGAAGATAATTTTTGCACTAATGTTTGAAGCATCTCAACCAACCATTAACTCAAATGTTCTGGTAAGGATCCAATGCCAGATGCTATGGGTCTTAGTGGAGGTGGGAATTTCTGCTTATGTGTCTTAAGGAGGGCATGAAATAATGGTATACGTGGATGTTCTGGGTTAAAAAATTCAGTCTGTTTGGTGGTATTTACACAAAAGTCTGTACCGTCTTTCAAAAGTGATGTTAATTTGTCTTTAATTTGCATAGTGAATTCACCAGCAATTTTGCGATATGCATTGGAGTCTTGTAGCATGTGCAAGATTTCCTTCTCATATAGTCGTTTAGCTAAAATAACTATAGAATCATTTTTGTCTGCGTTTCTAATGGCAATATTTGTATTGGTTTGTAGGACCTTAAGTGCTGCTTGCTCTTGTTTAGTGAGATTTAAAGTATCGTATTTTTCGGATTATAAGACACTCCAAATCATAAGACGCACCCCAAATTTTGAGGAAAAAATAGGAAAAACATTTCTTTTAATAAAATGGTGGTGCTTCTTATAATCCATGTGTTTTATTGCTTACCGGGGGTGGTGGCTGCGGTGAGGCAGGGTCTCAGGGTCGCTGCAGGAGGAGGCAGGGGTGGGGTGATGCTGCAGGCCACAGGGTGGAATGAGGGGGTGTCTGATGTGCAATGTGCTGCGGGTGTCCGGTGCTGTGGGTATCCCCGGCGCGGCATTTTTCTGTAGTCCACCGCACAGGAAACCATGGAAGAACTGCCAAGGGCTCTGAACTTTCACAAAATGTCAGCAGAGCCCACCCGCAGCGCACACCCCGGGCAGCAGCGCCGCACACCCCGGGCAGCCCTGCCAGGGACACCCGCAGCAGCACCCCTCATCCCAGCCTGCAGCAACGGTATCGGTAAAGTATATATGCATTATTAAGCCTGGAGACACACACAACGTATAAAAATACGGTCCGTATTTTACGGTCGAAATACGCAGAAATTTTCCATGAACAGTGATTCATATGTCATTTGTTGGCAATGCGAGGATGCGATTTTTGCGCATGTAAGCATCCGTATGACATCCGTATTGCACCCGTATAGCGTTTTTTCTCGCAACCTTGCAAAATGGGCATTTAACGGTTTTGAGGCCTGAAAATAATTTAAGTCATCATCAGCAACCCCATTTATTGCCTCTGCAACAGGTGGCAGCCTCCAATCTGGCCATTTTGGTGCTGTGCTTGAGTTGGTGTATTTGTGGTTTGTGTGAAAATGTCAGACAGACTTAGTTTCAACCTAACTGAGCAGGTGCTTTACAACTGGGTTTTGTCACGCCTCTTTGGCCAGCTATACCCAGTGATTGTGGATCTGAGGAGGAGGAGACGAATGTGGGTCCATCTGCTTTTGAGGCAACGCCTCACTAAAGGCCATTTCCACCATCTCTATGCATCTCTGCGGACCCATCCCAACAAGTTTAACCAATATTGTCGCATGAGCCTTGCCACCTTTTGATATTTTGCTGGAGACAGTGCACCCTGGGATCACCTTTCAGGATACCAGGATGCGCAAATGTATTTCTGCTGAGGAGCGCCTTCTCCTTACATTACAGTATGTATTCCTCCTCCTCATTCTCTATGTTGATGATGTTTCTAAATGTAGTATATATTTCTGTGCAAAAATTTTTGTGGATTTTGTTTGAATTAAATTCAAAATTCCAAACTTTCATTAATCATAATATTTAGTTGTTTTTAAAATCACATAGCCATTGTAACTCTTTTAATGTTGTTATGACATGGCTTGTTAAGTTTATACTGTAAATTTGAGTAATGTGATTTTGTTCTAACCTTGAAAATATTATCTAATTTTTTTTATTTTTATTTTCTTTTAGCTTTCTCACAACTGGTCTTTCATATGCGGCACTGCATCATGAATTTTTAATCGGGAAATCCACAATATCAGGCATAGTCCGCTCTACCTGTTCATAAATATGGTCACGACTTCATCAAGAGGTCATGCCTGAGCCAAAGATACACTTAGGTAGGAAGAAAGGATCATCCCCACGCTGCCGCAAGAAGAATTCCAAAAGTTGTAGAGGTTTCAACGTGGTTTATTCAACGCGCTTCAGGGTTCAGGTGACCCCTTCGTCAGGATGTACCACAAATAATGTGGGGATGATCCTTTCTTCCTACCTAAGTGTATGCTTCAATCAGGTCCTGAACTGACCTGTGGATCTGCAGCAGCTGCCATTATTACATGATCTTTTTTATTCTCACCATGTGAGAAGTTCTCTTGGTGGGTTACCCTGTGTAATGTGTGATAAGACCCTATTTGCGCTTTTGTGTCTCCACTTTCCTTTGACAGAGCCAAAGATGGAAGACTGGTTGCAGATTTCCTGTGGATTTGAGACCTTCCAGTTTCCAAATTGTATTGAAGCCCTGGATGGGAAGCACATCCATGTGCGTAAGCTGCCAAACTTTTCTGTAGTTTTGTTGGCCCTGGTCCACAGTCACTGTTGATTTATAATTGTAGATATTGGGGCCTATGAAACAACTGGAGACTCTAGAGTCTTCAATTCTTCCGTTATGGGTAGGCGGCTGCGCAATAATCAGTTGGACCTACCACCACCATGTCAGCTTCCAGGCTCCAGTATTGAGTCTGTGCCTTATGTCCTTGTTGCAAATGAGGCCTTTCAACTGACCCGTCATGTAATGAGGCACTATCCCCATAGAAACCTGGACTACCGGCGCAGAATCTTTAACTTGCGCCTATCCCGCGAAAGATGACTGAAGGAGTGCGCCTTTGGCATTCTTTGTGCCAAATGGCATGTCCTCCAGTCAGCCATTCAGCTGAGTGAAGCTAACATTAATGAGGTCATTAAAGCATGTGTGATCCTACATAACTTCACCTGAATACATGATTGCTCCTCATCTGATGGTGCTAAAGTTGTGTTGGGAAATGTGGAGTTGCCTATTCCACATGTGATACCTCCTCGTCGTCTGCCTTCTGGACTCAAAGTACGTGATGTGTTCACTAATTATTTTGTTTCACCTCAGGGAGCTACTCCATGGCAAGATAATGCTATATCTATGTTGTAATTATCATTTATTTTGTTCATAAAAAAACCTGTTTGTTCTTGAAGTTTGTGTGGGGTTTCCCTTACATTGTGGCAATATTAAGATATCCAATATCTGAATTACTGAATTAAAAAACACAAAAAATTCATATGGTTTTAACTTTTTATAATGCCAAAATATAACTTTGGAAACAAATAAACCATATTTTTGTCATATGGCTTTTATGCGCATACAAATTTGGGCAAGAAATAGGTATCCCATTTTTGAAAAACAAAATTAATAACAAATAAAGAACTTTGCTTAAGCAAAATACAAAAAAACATTATAAATTCTGGTATGTTGGTGGTGGAGATGGTGGGAGTCCAGCTTGAGATGGATGCTGGGTTTGAGGTGCAACTTGGACCTCACCCTGTGTGGGGACATATTCTGGCCTGGATGGGTGATTTGGCCAGGATCCTGTTGCTGAGGATAGAAGTGGGATGAGTGATATTAGAGTGGATACTCCTTTGGATTTGGGTATCCACGTGGTTTACATCCCCCAATATGGCCATGTTGACCAAACCAAGGGTGGGACCAGCCTCCAAAACTGGATCTGATCAAGTGGCCATATTGGGCAGGTGGATTGTATGCTGCCATTTGGGACTGTGTAGGCCAATGTTGGGTTGGTGGTGGATTGGGATGTGGTGTAGGCACCCATGAAGGAGGTGGCTCAGATCCTGATAGTGCCTCCACTTCTGGTATTGTTGCCATTCTGAGCTGGTTATTGACAGCTGCCAGTGCTCCAAATACTCAAATACCTGATATTGGTTATTGGAGGGTGTTCAAGCATCAATCAGGATTTGAATCGATCCTCTCACACGCAGTCTGACCTCCCGGGGTAGTGGACGGAGGTACTGGGCCAGGCTACGGGCATAGGCTTCCTCACCATCATCATGGGCAGCCCTTGACAAATAATTTAACACCCCTGTATCGACATGCCTCCTTGTGTCAGAGGCAGGGATGTCTCTCCTTTGTTGTCCACGGCGGGGTATGACGGCAGGCTGAGGTGAGGTCTCAAGAGGCACAGTAGGGCTGCTGCTGTTTCCCTGGTCCTCAGGTTGCTGTTCCTCCAGGTTGCATGATGCCACTGCTGGTGCTGGTGCTGGTGGTGGTTGTGGGATGCAGCTGGAAGGTTCAGAAGATGTTCCAGCCACCTCTTCACCTCCCCCAACTGGGTCAATAATGGCCTCAGAATCTGAGCCTGTCTCCCTCTCAATGAGGTTGGACTGAGCGCTATTTTTTTGGGTAAAAAAGCACAATTGTAGATATACAATTACACTAAACAACAGCATATGTGAAATGTGGTGTGATGAATGTACTTACGGTCTGATATCCAGAATGGGAGCCAGACAAGACAGGCGGTCATAATAAATATATTTCCGCTTTGTAGGTGCTGCATCCCCACTCCTGGCTCCCTGCCATTGCAAATATTTCTGCACACTTTAACATATCTTTTACAGTGTCATGTGGCCTAGTAAGATATCACTTTAATATCAGATATATTACACAGAATGGGCCAAAACCAACACATATTATGATTTTATGGTCTAAAGGGAAAACGTGTTAGTTTGCTCATTAATATTACTTAATAAAGGATAGAACTTACTAATTTGTTGCTGGCTCTCACGTGGTCTGTCCTCATAGTCATGAAACATCTGGACACATATCCTCCTCCATGCCGCCTCTTTTCGGACCCGGTCTGCATAATGGGCATCCCTCTGATCCCACAGTTTTGGCCTCTTTTTGACCAAAACGATCAGAATTTCAACGTTTATGTAGGGAGACATGATAGTGGACTCCGTGGAGTCGTTCTTCTGGGATGTCTTGAGCGCTTTCTAAGCTAATTAGCATGTCAAAGCTTCCTGATAATGGATGATTCCATTTCCTGTCACTTGGAAAAGTCTTGTGTATTTCTTGCAAGTCACACATGTGGTCCGTGTGTAATCCGTATTTTTCTCACCCCCATAGACTTGCATTGGCGTTTTACGGGCGTAATACGGTGATAATCGCAGCATGCTGCGATTTTCTCAGCATGTATAATACGTCCAAGAAAAAATCGGCTGATGGGAGCTGCCCCATAGATTAACATTGGGACGAGTAAAATGCATTTTTTTGCGTATAGTACTGGTCCGTATTTCTCGCAAGTGTGACTCCGGCCTAAGACGCATCCCCATTCCCCCCAAATTTTGTGGGAAAAAAGTACGTCTTATAATGCGTAAAATACGGTAGATCTTTTTTGCTTATTATGAAGAATCCTTAGCTCATGCTGTACGATATGTTGGAAATCATCCATTGCTGAACTGTGGATATGAATAGGATGGAAATCCGGAATAGGGACTGTATTATAAACATTTTTTTCTTGAAAACCAAGTTGTTTCTGTCAGGTTTCAGACAATGAGTGCAAATTCATTAATGACACCTGTTCCATGAACGCCATATTTGAATATTAGTTGGCAATTAAAAGATCATTATTGCTTCAATTATTTCCATTACTGAGGAACTCCACCTTGCATACACTGGAGAAATTTTGTAATCAGCAGCAGACAATAGTCGAGTTTGAGCTGCAGCATGCACGTTTTAGTCTCGCTACAGAACAACACCACTTTACCACCAATGACTGGGCCTCCTTGCGGGACATGTATGCCATGTTGCGCAGCTTTGAATATACCATCAATATGGCCAGCGCTGATGATGCCATCATTATAATTACTATACCACTTATATGCAGATACTAGGATTCCATCAGCTCACTCAACCAGACGTGTTTGAATCCAATTCTCATTAGACATGTGCAGAGCACGGATCACTACCAGGTTCCTGCTGGAAGACTCCCAGGTGAAAATGCAAATCACTCACTTGTCCAGCTCATGCAAATATGAATGGAAGAGATTAAAATAGAATAAAACTCTTCTCCATTATTAGTGCATCATAAAAACAAGCTGACGCATTTGAGGCAATACTGCCCTTAGTCATAGCATAAAAAAAATATTACAATACAATATATATAAAGGCATATACTATAAGGCTACAGCCAATCACAATACATGTCAATTAAGCATATACTGATCACACCTGAATACCCGATGGAGGAAATCACACCCAGCCCAATTGATTATGTGTTGCAATCACACCCAGCCCAATTGATTATGTGTTGTGTGGTGTGACAGGTGATCGCGTGGTTAATGGGAGATATGTCACATGGAGGGATGCTCCCTGCGATGCAACCCGGAGTATTTTGCCTATAGTGTACATGAGCACTAAAGATGTCATTTAGTGCACTGGGTGCGGAATGTACTCCGTTTTGCCTGAAGATGTGTATGTTCAGGACCTGTGGTGAAGTCCTGACCATGTGACCAGCTCATGTGGTCCATACCTCACCTATGGGTGTGGTTACAGGGCTATGTAATTAAGGTGTTTGGCACATGTGAGAGAGACTGTGAGGAAGTCTGGCAGAGTGTGGACAGACTTCCATGTGTCCAGGTGCGACACTACAGAGAGTGGTCTGTGTTCCAAGGAAGGAGAAGCCTTCCTGTGTCTGTGGCTGCAGATAGAGCGCTGCTCTGGACATTGCCCTGACCTGTGTGCACAGGACCTGAGGGAACACAGCCCAGCTAAGGACTGTTTATGTGCTGTCTCTGGTTTATGGAGTAATAAACCATGTGAAATTTTAAAGGAACGTGCCTCATGTTTGACTCCCGCCGCACCTAAGCGAGTCCGAATCCTTACAATTGGTGACAGACTGCGGGCAGCGATTCCCAGGAGCACAGACGGTATGGAAAATCGTGAGTAATACTGACCGAGGACAGAGGAAATGACTGTATGGAGATTTGTGGGATGCCTATGAGGAGAAGAGGTACCCGAGAACCTGTGTGGCTGACACCAGCAGGTAACGGACAGGAATCCGTGTTGCACTGACCAGAGTCAGTGAGAGACTGTGCTTGTGTTTTTTTTTTCCCTTTTCCTCGCTTCTCTGCAAAAAAAAAAAAAAAAAAAAAAAAATCCTGAAAGTGCTTGCTGTGGCTCAGTACGCTCACGAAGGTCTCGCAGCGCGGGGACCTGATGTTTTTTCTTTTTGGAATCTCCTATTTGAGCATTGGTAGCAGACGCTGTCTGTCTACACCATCCTGCTGCAGCTTTATTACATATATCTAAGCGGATACAGTAGTTGTGGCTTTACACAACTATAAAGGGTGAGTACCCTGTATTATGTCGTTATACCCATTATACCTGCACTGGTAAGGCCCTATGGGCGCACTTTTGTGGTTTTTTTCTTCCTTTTGAGGGCAACAAGTGGCTTCCGGTGGATCGGCGGGTCCACGAAGACGATGCAGCAGGAGCTGCAGAGACACCAGCAGCTGCTTGTGAGCGACGGCAGGAGCTGAGGCAGTGCCAGAAAGAAGTGGTGTCGTGCTTAAAGGGCCAGTACCAGCCTGAAGGAAAAAAAAACTGTACTGTGTGAACTGTGGCCTAAGAGGTTCTGCAGGACAGACATGGGGAGATCCCGAAAAGGGGTGGAGTCCCAAAAGGGGGCGGTGGCCCAAATCGGGGAGGTAGCCCGTAAAGGGGTGGAGTCCCAAAAGGGGGCGGTGGCCCAAATCGGGGAGGTAGCCCGTAAAGGGGTGGAGTCCCAAAAGGGGGCGGTGGCCCAAATCGGGGTGGTAGCCCGTAAAGGGGTGGAGTCCCCAAAGGGGGCGGTGGCCCAAATTGGGGTGGTAACCCAAAATGGGGTGGAGTCCCGGGAGGGGGTGGAAACCCAAAGCGGGGTGGTGGTCCAGAAAGGGGCCAAGTTTGAAGAAGTGACAGCACTGGGTGACTCAGTAGGTACGTCTGGAGTACCGCAGTGTATGTGCAGGTCTTTTTCAGAATGTGGAATATCCTTTCCAGGTAGTAATGACGGGCCACAGATGTGTACAGTGATGCTGCACCGGGAAGGAGCCTTTGGTCGGCTGGAATCAGAGAATCAGGTGACTCTGACAGGAACTCCTCTCACTTTCTCTCTGTCGGAGAAAAACGTCAGGGTTCGCTGTAAACACGGGGTCACGGTGAACTACGCAGTAGACAGAGTAGTGTTTGAGGGGACCAAGGGTGGTGAGTGCCAAGGTGGAGGGATACCACGGGACTTAGTCTATGCCTGGGAGAGGGGCCGGGACTTTGTTCTGTTTGATGATGTTTTGTCGGACGATGGAGATGCTTCGACTGTGGGGCCAGCGGACACTGAGATAGTGATGGCTCCTGACATGGACAGGTCAGAGGTAGAACTGACCAGAAGAAAAAGTACAACTGCCCAACTTAAGGACCTGACGTCTCGTGATATGACGGATGGTGGGCTGGGAGATGAGACGATTGTGAGTAGCTCGGTCAGTGAACCGACACTACAGTGCCCCTTCTGGCTGGATGGAGAACGGGTGATGGGATTGTTAGACCCTGGGAGTCCGGTATCTGTGCTAAAAACCACTCCTGGACGTTCTGTGTTGCCTGGGACGGTGACGAGAGTGAATGGCTTTGGTGGGGACGATAAAGAACTTTTGACAGCATACCTCTACATTGACACGACTGAGAGTTCCACGTACCATGTAGTGACAGTAGACCCAGACTTACAGTATACTATGGTAATAGGGCGGGACTTAGAAGCCCTGTGGGACTGGTGGACAAAAGGAGAAGTGTCTGTTGATATAATGTGTATGGGAGGTAATGGTGTGAAAAGTCCGCCTCCTAAAGTTGACAGGCCTAAGTTAAGCATGACCAGAGAGAACAGTGCGTCGGCCCCACTTACGGACATGTCACCTGACGGGTACCAGAGAGAGACTGATAGTGGTGTGGTAATTAAAAAGAGTGGACCTGACACCCGAACAGAGAGCAACATGAACATTTCCCATGCGGTGGGGTGTGACACAGGTACCAGGCGTGACTGTAATATGTTATTGCCAGTAGCAACCACTAGGGCTGAAGACAGTGTTTGTCAGACAGAAGCACGAATCCAGTGTAATGACAGTTTGCCCCAGGTAGAAGCGCACCTACGAGACTTGGAGCAAGGGCGCGAAGAGATGTGTCAGCAGCTGGCGAGGGTGTGTCTGAAGGTGGCAAGTCTGGAAGTCGCCAACTCCGCGCAGGTGGAGCGGTTGCACCACCTAGAGTCCGAGCTCTTGGCAGGCAAAGCACTGAGACAAGTGACTGAGCACAGAGTGGATGAGCTGGAGAAGGAAGTCTCTGAGCTCAGAGGTCACCTGTCAGCGTGTAAAACCATGAACAAGACCCTGTTGGAAGATATGGAGGGGCTCAGAGAGGCCCAAGAGAAGTATCAACAGGAGATTCTCAGGAGAGAGGATGAGCGTCGCTACCTGGCAGAGGAGCGAGATAAAGTTCTGCAAGAACTCAGTGGAGTAGGAAAAGGTCTTCTACGGGAGAAGTGGATTGGCGAAGACGTACAGCAGCCGTGCCCGCCTGATAGCAAGGCAGAACTGCCAAAGCCCATCTTGGAAAAGGGTCCTGAAGACTGTAAATCTCAGGAAGATGGTGAGCCAAGGGCTGCACAAGACAGTCATCCAATCGTGACAGATATCTTGAGGGAAGTGTCCGTAGGGAACCCAGAGCCATCTGTTCAGGATGAGAGCAAGTCCACGACCTTCAAGGTTGTAATTGAAGTACCAGAAGACATGCAGGAAGCCTGTGCTGAGGAAGGTGTGCATGAGGCCTTTAGGAAGGCTATAGAAGCATGTAGTGTGATCTGGGCACCAGAGACGAAGCAGCTGGTCATACTGTCATCTAAGGAAGTCACAAGGAAGCGGGTTACTATCCTGAGGGATATGCATCTACAATGCCTCCGCACAAGGCAGATGATCCTGTTGGGAAAAAAGAAGCCGCTCGTTGTCTAGAGTGTGCGAGGAAAGTTCAAAGTCAGCAGGGCATTGCAGAAGACATCATTCAAGTGCCCGGAGGTCTGGTGAGGAAAGTCATCGGAAGGTTTGGGAAAGTGATGCAGGACATGGTGAACAGGTCTGGCGTGATGAGAGTGAGGATTCCGGCTGATGACGAAGCCCAGGACAAAGATGAAGATGGGATGGTTCCATTCCTCATTGTTGGGTCCATGGAGAGCCTTGGGAATATCCGGATGCTCCTGGAGTATCGCGTGTCATACCTGAAAGAAGTAGAGCAGCTAAGACTTGAGAGGAAGCAGATCAGTAGAGAGCTGGAGGAAATGGAAAGAAGATGGCCGCCTCCTTCAACTCGCGGTATAGAAAGACAAAGAGGTTCACTTAAGACTGGAAGTCCTAAAGATGGAGATAAGAGAGTACATAGAGATAAATGGAAGGGCTGCTCTCGGGACCTTATAGACCTTAGGAGAAATGGCCAGCAGAGAGAGGACAGTAGGTGGCCTGATGGAAGAGGAAGTAGTGATGCCTCAGTTAGCTCAGAGCTGAGTGACCTAGGCAGGGGACCCTGTAGAAGACGTGGTGACAAAGAGTCAGTCCAGACAAGAGGTATGGGGGCAAGGGAGTCGCAACACCATACTGACCGCCAGGGATGCGGGTGGTCTGACGTGGGCCCATCTTTATCAAAGAACAAGACAGAGTCGGATAAGGGACGCCTACTGAAGAGTTCACTAGCAGGGCCTGACTTTGATAGACGATTTGACTGGCAGAGACGACCGAGAAGGATCTCTGGTCGAGTAATAGAAAGTGCCAAGCCCCACGGCTTTAGGCAGAGGAGGGGGATATGTGGTGTGACAGGTGATCGCGTGGTTAATGGGAGATATGTCACATGGAGGGATGCTCCCTGCGATGCAACCCGGAGTATTTTGCCTATAGTGTACATGAGCACTAAAGATGTCATTTAGTGCACTGGGTGCGGAATGTACTCCGTTTTGCCTGAAGATGTGTATGTTCAGGACCTGTGGTGAAGTCCTGACCATGTGACCAGCTCATGTGGTCCATACCTCACCTATGGGTGTGGTTACAGGGCTATGTAATTAAGGTGTTTGGCACATGTGAGAGAGACTGTGAGGAAGTCTGGCAGAGTGTGGACAGACTTCCATGTGTCCAGGTGCGACACTACAGAGAGTGGTCTGTGTTCCAAGGAAGGAGAAGCCTTCCTGTGTCTGTGGTTGCAGATAGAGCGCTGCTCTGGACATTGCCCTGACCTGTGTGCACAGGACCTGAGGGAACACAGCCCAGCTAAGGACTGTTTATGTGCTGTCTCTGGTTTATGGAGTAATAAACCATGTGAAATTTTAAAGGAACGTGCCTCATGTTTGACTCCCGCCGCACCTAAGCGAGTCCGAATCCTTACAGTTGCAATATGTTTTTTTATGCGATGACTAACGGCAATATTGCCTGAAACGCGTCTGCTTGTTTTTATGATGCACTTATTAAGGTCAAGATTTTTGTTCTATTTTCATCTCCTCCATTCAATATTTGCATGAGCTGGACAAGTGAGTGTTTTGCATACCTCTTATATGCCTGCTGAAAAAAACAACTCAGGCCATGATGGATAAGCAATAGTAAAGAAAGGAAAAAAGTTCCAGCACTAGGTGTCTCTTCATTAAAATCTTCAATATTTTATTTTCATGTCAAGAATAAAAAATCGTGTGGGGACGCAACCCCTAAACGCCTGACGCATTTCGAACAAAGTTCTTAGTCATATTGTAAGGGGTTGCAACATTTGTATTTGTCTTTAAACCCTTAATGTTGAATCCCCTATTATGGCAACTGTGCATTTTCCTGCTATGATGTACATATTTGATATTGCTGCTGCTAATGTATATTTAATGTAATATATTTTGTGTATATGTTAGGGAGAGTGCAGTAGTTTTATGGGCCACAAGATAGGGGTATGGTAGTGTTCTACGTAGAAGCACTAAGGCTGTGAATAGTTAACATAGGAGGGGCTCAGTGGGATAAGTTAGGAAGGACTTCTTGATAGTAGTCAGTCGTGGCAAGGGCTCCCATTAGCTCAGGAGGGCTGGCTAGCCCTGAGTAATACCGTGTCACGCAAAGTTCTGCACAAGTCAAAGGCCCAACACATAGTATCCGTGACCAGGATTGTTACAGAAGGATCTACAGCAGCAATACTGGCAGCGCAGTATAAGTGGGTCTGCAGTTGCTAGTGAAGACTAAACAGTATGGGCACATCACTTAACATGTGGCAGCTTATTTTGTGGGATGATGCCCTCAGAGCCGGGGTGAAACAGCTGAGGGAACACCCAACTGGAGTGTGGCTGGGCACTGAAGATGCTGTGGGACCATTCGGCACAGTCCATCCCGGAAGCGGGCTTAGTGAGAAAGAGAGAAGGAAAGGGACAGAAAAGAAGCTGAATGTGGTGTACCCTGATGATGATAGAAAAAATATGATTTTGCTGTGTACAAGTCTCAGTAAAATTGTTCCATTTAAAGTTGAATTGGACTGTGACTCTGTTATTTCTAAAGTGAATCCTGAAGTCCTACAGAAACGTACAGAGGACCCTGATGAAGCTGTGAAAGGCGCTGCAGGCATTCTGAGTGATGGGTAGCGTGTTTATGTGATGGGAGGCCAGGGCACACTGTTGCAGATGTTGATGGCCACAACTACAGCCCTGTCCATCCTTCACAATACGAACAATACATAAAAAACATCCATTATATAATGTGGTGTGACTGGTGGCTGCATGGTTAATGGGAGGTATATGTCACAGGGATGGATGCTCCCTGCGATGCAACCAGGAGTATTTTGTCTTTAGTGCACATGAGCACTAATGTGTCATTTAGTGCACCTTGGTCCTGGTTGCGGGTAGCTTTGAGAGATGGGAGGGTCTGGCTACCCATATTACCTCAGCTCTGGGTGAGGGTGCTCACTGTACCCCTGTTTTCCTTCAGGACCTGCAGGTGTTTGAGAACCTGCAGTGAGGTCATGATCACATGACCAGTGCATGTGATGTTACCTCACCTGTGGGTGTGGTTAGAGGCTATGTAATGAAGCCTGTGTGTTTGGCATATGTTGCATTGCTGGCTAGTCTGAGCCAGAGGAAGGAGGCCTGTGAGACACCACAGAATTGGATGGTCTGATAAACCGTGACTGATACTGACCAGGGTCAGGGAGAGACGTTTTTGGGATACCTTGGAGGAAAAGAGGCATCCGGGAACCTGTGTGGCTGACACCAACAGGTAATGGACAGGGATCAGTGGTATGCTGACCAGAGTCAGAAAGACTGTATTTAAGTTATAGAGCCTGCGTGCTGGACATGACACAGCCTGTGTGCTTACAGGCCTGACGGAGCTAAGCCCTGTTTATGGACATTGTTATTTTGCTTTGCCGGATCTAAAGGCTGTTTTACTTTTATGTTTGTGCTGCTGGGGATAGAGATCAATAAACCCAGGTGAGCTTTTAAGAAAATACAGTCCTCCTGCGTGTATATCGCTGTCAAGCAAGTACACCCCAACCCGTTAGTGATCGCTACGTCACAGTTGGTGGAGAATGCGGGCACTTTTGTAGCCTTGTTGATAGGGGCAATGGACGAGGTCTATAAACTCGGTTGCTAGGGGCAATGGTCCACTAAGCATGCGTGGAAGTGATTGCTGTTGCTCGGCGGGGTCACAAAGAATTTTTTTTTTCAAAGTCAGCTTGCTGTGGCTTGGCGGGGCCACGACGACTGAAAGCGTCTGGCGGTAACTCGGCGTGGTTACAAAGGTGGTCAACATCCTCAACGTAGAGTCGTCTGGAGTTTTGCAGAGCCGTGCAGAACTGATGCGGCTGTATTTTCAGCAAGAGTTTCTGCAGCAGCAGTAGCAACTGCAGGAGCCTCGCTGTGAGGAACTGTTGGGCCAGATAGACTGCTGTGCACAGGCAGTGAGGGGCCTGTAGAAGGACATGGGGAGTCCACAGCGTGCACCTAAAAAAGGGGTGGAGTCCTGAAAGGGGGCAGTGACCCAATCAGGGGTACAGTGAGCACCCTCACCCAGAGGTGAGGTAATATAGTTATCCAGACCCTCCCATCTCTCATAGCTACCCGCAACCCAGACCCAGGTGCACTAAACAACATATTAATGCTCATGTGCGCTAAAGACAAAATACTCTGGATTGTATAACCGGGAGCATCCATCCCTGTGACATATGCCTCCCATTAACCACGCGACCACCAGTCACACCACAATACCTATTCCAATAAGTGAAACCATGCACACCTGTTATTTGACATGATTAATTTACATTCATTACAAATTCAAATGTCAGAGAGCCTACCAAAAATCATGACGTTTACATAGATTGTTGCCTCCTTGTCCACACAAAATAAGTTTGTACAAGACAGCTCTACTTTCCCAGTGCAGCAACTTTATGTATTTTTTCTAAATGGTAAAAGTATAAAAAAATATAAAGCAAAAAAAAGAGAAAAAAAGAAAAAGAAATTCATTTGCAACATACTGTATTTACTTCCAATTTTACCATGATTGTTATGGTGACAGAACACCTTTACGGATTCACTCATCTCTACTAAAGATACTGTACTTATCATGATGGGGTTGAATAATTCTGAGACTACAGCAATCATTAAAAGTGGTGTTCTGTGCTGAATTTGGAGAAACCACTTATTACAATAGTTGTGTTGATCTACTTAGATTGTTCTTGTTTCATTGTTTTATTGCAAACAGCATAAAGTTTGCACATTTTGCAAATAATTTTAATTTGCAACAGGATGTGAATAATTTTGACTGCAAATGTATTTTACTTGTGAACTTTACTGTCTTCACAAGTGCCATAAATCGGCAGTAAGTGTGGCATTGTATGATGAATTTGGTTTTAAGTTAAAAGATCCTAGGAAAATCTATTTATTGTTGAATGTATTGCAGCAAAGTTCATTTTAATTTTGGTGATCACTTACAGGTTTCCAGCTATGTATGAAGATAAGATTAAAATGGCAAATTGTTTAAACATTTATATCATCAATGGCAGTATCATACATAATTAAATTTTGCTGTAATCATACAGAGGCATCCAATATTGGTATATTAACTTCTTAAATCTCTACCTAATGTGTCAAATCAGACATGGGCCTCCTTTGGGACTAGTTTGCCAATAAAGAAAGTAAAGTAAAGCAAGAAATAAAATTGTTAACTGTAGCAGACAGACATTTTACACAACGTAGCAGAGACTTATGAGCTCCAGTACATCATAATCAATAATTCAAAAGGTACTTGTAGGGTCCATTTAGAGATAAAATAATAGGTTGTCTCTTGTAATCCATAACAAGGAGGCAGTCCTGATTCTCGTGTCTATTGAAAGCTCAGATAATGTCCTCTAGTTAAACTTCAACATAATATAAAGATCAATGCTATGAATCAAAAGGAAAGTCATTGCAAGAGCATGACTATAATGGATGTATAATGCATGAAAAGGTGGGCACTGGCAGAATACTTACTGAAAGTGAATGCAGAGTATGGAGATACAGGGGGTTCGGCAGGTGCCCGGTCTGCAAGCCAAAACCGCATTGACAAGGGTTTGTTCCACCGCACTACCGCTCTCCTTTTAACATGGTGCATAACACTACTCAGACAACTCAGGATGAGGGTAAAACAGTGTGGCAATACTTTATTGATCCAGAAAACAGGCAGATAACACATAGAATGGTCCCAACACAGTCCCCAAGATGGTGCACATTACAGAGTCTCACCCTTCCACTGACTCGCTGAGATAATTGCAGCTGTTACTTCAGATCTTCCAGGGCCAATTACCCCACCTGTGGCACACACACTGAGAAAAGGTAACGACAAGCATAGGAAGATGATAGTCCACTGAGGTACAAGGCCAGTTGACCAGACGGTCACAACCTGGCTTCTCCGAACATCTCCATGGAGCAAAGTGACCGGCGGGTCCCAATCCTGGCTTTCTCCAGACATATCCATGGATTCGCAATGATGATGGAGCAGATCTGTGTTCTTCAAGTAGGGACTGAGGTCCCCTAATCTGGCACCCTGTATAAATCTGTGTCCCTCGTGATGAAGCCATGATGTCTTGGCTGCTGTCCTGTTTCTTGTCCTTTGGATGTTTTTGGCTGAATCTCTGACTCCTCCAACCGAGGTATATATCCTCTTTTTATAGTTAGCAACTGTCCTTCATCCAGTATTCACAAAAAAAGAGGAAGAATGGAGATCTATTTACATAGTTTTTCCTCCTCTATTTTCAAAGTCAACTAACTAAACGGCCTAGACAATGCATAATTGCTAATTAGCATATCAGCAAACATCACTAGTTATCAAGGATAAGAGCACAATATGTTCCATCAAATGTCAACTTACAAGTCAATATTACAGGCTTACACAAGCAAAAGTCATCTTTCTTGACCAACCAGAAAGAAACACATAAATTCAAAAATCAACATATACACTCCCTCACAGAAGCTATGTCGCTTATCCATGTTATGTAAATAAAAGCTTATAACCTGATGTTAAATTCATCCATTGGTTGTATAAATTATTCTTTTGAAAGCTGAAACTCTCCGAAATGTGGTTTAGGTTAAGAAAATAAATTGGCATCAATGCAGAAATATTGATAATTTAATGGACACAGAATGGTCAGATTTTGGCAAGACAAAAGTTTTGTCGCCTGATCATATAATACACCCAATCCTAGTTTTCATCCTCACCTGTGCTCAGTTAATGATCGGTTAATTAGTGGGTATGTATAAAAAGAAACCCCACACCCCAGACCTTCACTTGAGCTGCAACTTGAGCTCTGACAACATGCCAAAAATCCACCCTGTGACCAAAGCCTGGATTATCAAGAGGCTGAAGACCAGATCCACTGCAGAGGTGGCTGGCACCTTTAATGTGTCTCAGCGTCAAGTACAAAGAATTTAAAAAAGATCTGAAGAGACTGGAGATATGTTTGCCCAGGTCTGGCAGACCCCGCAAGACAACTGCTCAGGAGGAGCGTTTGTTGGTTAGAAAATCCAAAGCAAGCCCCTCTTCCACTGCAGCAGAGCTCCAACAGGCCTGGTCACCTCAAGTCCCTGTGTCAACTAGAACAGTTTGTAGGATTCTGTCTCGAAATGGCCTCCATGGTTGAATCAGTGCCCAGAAGCCAGCACTAAACAAAAGGCAAATAAAAAACTGTGTGGCATTTGCAAAGTCCCACAGCCTGCTAAACAGATGGATGCTGGAAAAGTGGAAGAAGGTGGCTTTCTCTGATGAATTTTCAGCAGAATTACACCACAGCCACCACAAATACTGCAGGAGACCTACTGGAGCCCGTATGGATCCAAAATACACCCAGAAAACAGATAAATTTGGTGGTGGAAAGATCATGGTCTGGTGTTACATTCAGTATGGGGGTGTGCAAAACATTTGCAAGGTGGAAGGCAATATCAATAGCCTAAAATATCAAGAAGTATTAGCTACCTCTTATATTCCAAATCATAAAAAGGGTCAAATTCTGCAGCAGGATGGTGCTCCATCTCATACATTCATCTCTACAACAAAGTTCCTCCAGGCAAAAAAGATCAAGGTGCTCAAGGACTGGCCACCCAGTCACCAGACATGAACATCATTGAGCATGTTTGTGGTAGGATGAAAGAGGAAGCTTGGAAGACAAAGCAAAAGAATCTAGATGAACTCTAGAGTGGGACTGGCCTCACCTCTTAACAGAGGAAGATAGCCAAACCCCACCCCTGTGTTTACACACATGTGCAGCAGCTACTCAAGACAATTAAAATGCTTTTGAAAAACAAATGCAAAAAACACACATATACAAAAAAAGCGGCTTATTACAAAAAAATAGACATGTCCAATCTTTCATTTAAACCAGCGGATTCCTGCGCTCGAGTGCGCATAATCCATATGGCCTCTCTTTTTAACAGAAGCTTATGTAAATCTCCTCCTTGTACTGGAAGAGACACCCTTTCTAGGCCAGCAAAAGAAAACATCTCTGGATTTCTTCCAAGGAATTCCCTAACATGTTTAATTAAACGTGGAACACCCTTACCTGACCCAATTGAGTTGTAGTGCTCTCTGAACCTCACGAACAGAGGGCGAATGGTCTTACCGATATAAAAAGCCTTACAGCGACACAAAACAACATAAACCACATGGGTCGTTTTGCAGGTAATAAAATCCTTGACAAAATGGGACACTCCTCCAATACAAAGTGTTCGACTTACATCATGGTAATTACAGTAAGGGCAATGTCCACACTTGAAATTACCACGTGGAACACCCTTACTTAACCAATTACTTTGTTGCTTCACCATCCGTTTGTTCACTATTATGCCACCCAGAGTGGTACTACGTTTGTTAGAAATAATAGGACCCCTTGCTGCCACCTCCACAATATCCTTGTCGCGCTCCAGAATGTGCCAATTCCTAAGAATAGCAGATCGTATAATACCATCCATAGGGCCAAATTTAAAACAAAAAAACAAATCTTTTATCAAGTCTATGGGCAGAACCATGATTATAGTCTCCTACCTGATTAACTCTATCCTTAGCCTTATTTAAAAGATCATTAGGATAACCCCTGCGGCGGAACCTATCATACAACTCCTCCGCTTGCTGAGTGTAACTCTCCTGAGTGTTATTGATCCTCTTCAATCTTAAAGGGGTTATCCAGGCTTTTCACATAATCTCAGTGCATATCTGGGCTGCAGAATGTTGACAATAAGTAATTTACCTTCTGTGGCCAGTCTGCACGGCTTCCAAGATATGATCTCTTGCTTGTAAAAAAAACGTCCAGGGGGGGTGTTCTGGCACTGAAATGAGAACTGGTCGTTTCCTCCTCAATAGTTTCACTTTCCATAGATCACTGTTCAGCGTGTGTCTGGGAGAGGAGCAGCTGGGTGGTCCTGCTCTCTGCACTGAGGCTGCTAGAGGGGGAGGATTTGTTACTGTGTGAGGATGGATAGGCTTCTTCATGTGGTCGGGGAGGGCCTGTTGCTATGGAGGGTGGGGTTGTTGCTATAGAGGGCAGGTTTTTAGTAGAGTAGGAGGAAACGACCAGTTCTCATTTCAATGCCAGAACACACCCCACTGGACGTTTTTCTTAGAAGCAAGAGATCATATCTTGGAAACCCTGCAAACAGGTGACAGAAGGTAAATTACTTATTGTCAGCATTCTGCAGCCCAGATAAGCACTGAGATTATGTTAAAAGCCCGGACAACCCCTTTAATAGTTGGCTATAGGGGAGAGAACGCTTTATGTGGTTCGGATGGAAACTATCAAACCGTAGAACGGAATTTGTGGCAGATGGTTTTCGAAATACTTTGGCATACATCTCTCCATCTACAACATTAATTTGTACGTCCAAAAAATCTAGATCGAGACCTCCATATCTCGATGTGAACGACATATTC
Organism: Dendrobates tinctorius; assembly: GCF_039654945.1. Lineage (NCBI taxonomy): Eukaryota > Metazoa > Chordata > Amphibia > Anura > Dendrobatidae > Dendrobates > Dendrobates tinctorius. Next base: position 20,701,695 of record NW_027361675.1, on the reverse strand, counting down.
ATTCGGTTAGACTCATTAAGATATTGAACAATTTCATCAAATGATTCACGAGGTCAATCCCATACCATGAATATGTCATCCACATAGCGAACAAAAAGTCTAATGTGTCTCAGAAAATTGTTTCCAACATTGTACACATAATCCTCCTCCAACAAAGCTAAAAAAATTTTGCAAAAGTTCCCATCGCAGTCCCAGTACATTGTAAAAACCAGGAATCCTCAAATTTGAACGCATTATGCTTCAATATGAAGTCCACGCCCTCACATACAAAATTGACAAAACTATCACGTCTCTTTAGTGACCCCAAAATTTTCCTCAAAACTGTTACACCTAAATCCTCAGGGATCCTTGTGTACAGACTTTCTACATCAATAGAAACCAAGGAAAAACCTGTTTGCCACATAATACCTCTAAGGACCCCCAAAAACTCATCAGTATCCTTAATATAAGAGGGAATGTCATGCAACAAAGGGCGCAACAACCAATCCATGTACTGTGACAATGGCTCTGCAAAGGATCCAATCCCTGACACGATGGGGCGTCCTGGCGGGGTAGTAAGGGACTTATGGACCTTTGGGATATAATACCAATGGGGGCGACGTGGGAACTCCGGTAGCAATTTCTCAGCCTTTTTCTTAGACAACACACCCACTTCCACATTTTTAAGTAAAAAATTCCGCAATTCATTCTTAAACCTAGTTGTCGGGTCTTGTGTCAATCTTAAATAAGTAGACGTATCCGATAACTGTCTCATGGCCTCCGCCAAATACTGCTCTCTTTTGGTAATGGGACTACATTACCGCCCTTGTCAGCATTCCTCACAACCACATCAGGCCATTCTCTAATTTCAGAGAGAGCGCGTTTCTCTAAAGCTGTGAGGTTAGGTGGAGCAATCGGATATATAATAGATTCAACATCTTTCAATACCTGTGTTTCGAATAAATCAATTACATTCCCAGGGGTCACCTGGGGCATAAACGTAGATGGCAACCCCTGTAAAAGGTTTGAAAGATTCCTCATCTATGGGGTGGACCGATTCTGGGGCAGTTAGATCACACAAAATCTGGGCATCCGCCCTTACATCAGCCAGTGAGTCAGTGCCGGCAAGGAACCCCAAAGGGCCCACCTGACACGGACTCTCTCCTTCTGATGCTGTCACCTCCGTAACACTCGATACAAACGACTTATGCAAATGGATTTTCCGAATAGCCCTAAAAAGATCTATTTTAAAGTCCACAAAATTAAAAGCCTCCGGAACACAGAAGCCCAGTCCTTTTTAAAGAACAGATAAATGTGAGCTATTCAAAATATGGTCAGTTAGATTCAACACCATGTTATTACAAGAGTTTATTGCTGTTTCTGTCTCCATGACACACGTTTCCTTTTCCATTGGCGTCCTGCGTTTTCTCCCTTTCCCCCCTCTGCGCGTTCTCCGCCTAAAGGGGGCACCGGGACAGGCTCTGTTGAATTAGCATGGACTCTATCTGAAGGGCCAGGTGAAGTAAAGGATTCTTCTTGTGCACTTGAATCAGACTCTGTTGTCAGGTATTCATTTCTATATTTCTTGCCAACATGCAAATCTGGATACTGTCATGACCCAGGACGGGATTTCACTTTGACTCGTCCTAGTTAGACTATGGGTTAATTGTGCTGCCTCTCTCTGGCAGCAGGAGGCTATTTAGTGCTCACTGGACCTGGGTCCGGTGTCAGTTATACTCCTGCCCTCGGCTGAGTTAAGTGACCTCTTGTATACGTGTGCCTTGTGCCTGATAACTTGCTTGCTTATTCGGTTGTGATCTGGTTCTGTCCCTTTTACGAGTTCTGCCTGACCCTCTTGTACTGCGCTACCTCTCGTGTATGACTCTCTGCTTGTGACCCGACTCCTCTCTGCTCGTCCCCTTGGTACCGCACCGCCCTCTTGTGTATGACCTTTGGCTCTGTCTGACTACCCGTCTGTTTGTCCCTCTGTACCTCGTTTGCCCGTACTGCTGTGACCTCTGTTTTGCCTGACTCTGAGTTGTTGTGTGGTGTCCTGTCCTATCTGAATACAGGACGCTAAGCCCCGCCCCCTTGCTGTCACATGACCATAGGTCCCGTGCAGACTATTCAGTTTCAGTGTCCGCAGGTCCTATGCCTCTTTACTTTCCAGCGCTGACTGGACCCTGACACTATTAGCCTGAAGCACGCATGGTCACCTCTGCTGCCCCGCTCCCCAGGTAACTTTCAGCACTGCTTCTGTACTCAGGACACGAGCACTGGCTCTATGAGCAAGTGCAGTGCGGTGTCTCTGACATTATAACTGACCCATACCATTTTTTTTTCTCTGCTCCCATTCACCTGTGTGTGTGATGGATCCTGTGCACACTCTTTCTGAGCAGGTTAAGCATCTGACGCAGATGTCTCAGAAACTCTTTGGAGAACAAAGAGTCCTGGCTCAGTCTCAGCAGCTGATCACCGACACTGTGCAGGGGGTTCTTTCATGGGGGGCTCGGGATGTTACATTAGTTTACCCTGAGTCTCCGGTTAAGTTACCAGATACCTTTTCTGGAGATAAAAATGACTTCAGAGTTTTCAAGGAAGGCTGTAAGCTTTTTTTTCCTTAAGACCACACTCTTCTGGGGATGAAAGTCAGAGAGTGGGGGTCATTATGTCTCTGTTAAGGGGAGCCCCCCAAGCTTGGGCTTTCTCCCTTCCTACCACGGCCCCTGAGCGTATGACTGTGGATGCATTTTTTGAGGCCCTGGGGCATATTTATGATGAGCCTGATCGGGTGCGTATGGCTGAGGACATGCTGATGAATGTTTGCCAGGGGAAACACTCAGCCGAGTGGTTTTGCTCAGAGTTCAGACGCTGGGCTGCTCGATCACTTTTCGACCAGGATCCAAGAATATCAGAGCGGATGCGTTGTCACGCAGTCTTGATCCGGTGTCCCCCCCGGAACCTCCATCCTCCATTCTTCAGCCTGGGGTGGTGGTGGCAGAGGTTTCTAATGTGTTGGAACGGGAGATTCGAGAAGCCCAGGCTCTTGCACCTCCAGCTAAGCCGTTGGATAAACTTTTTGTGCCAGCTCAGTTTCGTCTCAAGGTCCTCCAGGAGTTCCATGACTCAGTTCTGGGTGGACATCCAGGGATCTCAGCGACCCGGAAGGCCATTGCTAGAATATTCTGGTGGTCTTCTTTAGCCTCTGATGTTGGGGAGTATGTGTCTGCGTGTGAGGTTTGTGCCCGTGCGAAAACTCCCCATAACCGGCCGGCCGGGGAATTGGTACCACTGCCAATTCCTGAGAGACCATGGACTCATCTGTCCATGGATTTCATCACCAACCTTCCCCCTTCCAAGGGTAATACCGTGGTCTGGGTCGTAGTGGACAGGTTTAGTAAGCAGGCACATTTTGTACCTTTGGCAGCTCTACCTAATGCGGAAACCTTGTCCAGATTGTTTGTGGAGCATGTGGTGCGGTTGCATGGGGTACCCCTGAATGTGGTGTCTGATAGGGGAGTGCAGTTTGTGTCCAGATTTTGGAGAGCTTTTTGTAGGAGGTTGGGTATTGGTCTGTCCTTTTCATCCGCCTACCATCCAGAGACTAATGGGCAGACTGAGCGGACCAATCAGTCTCTGGAGCAAATTCTGCTTTGTTTGACCTCAGCCCGACAGGATGATTGGTGTTCTGTGTTACCATTGGCTGAGTTTGCATTTAACAACCGCACTAACCAGTCTACGGGTACATCTCCTTTTTTTTGCAATTATGGGTTTCATCCTCATTTTGGAGAATTTTCCCGCTTGAATTCTGGGTGTCCTGGGGCGGACGAGACGATCCAGCGGTTGGGGGAGGTATGGCGGGAGGTCCAGAATAACATTACGAAGGCCCAGGACAAATTTAAATTTTTTGCGGACAAAAAACGATCCGTGGGTCCAGTGTTTCAGGTCGGAGATAAGGTATGGTTATCCACCAAAAATATAAGGCTCAAGGTCCCCTCTGCGAAGCTTGGACCCAAGTTTATAGGTCCCTATGTAATTACCGAAGCAGTTAACCCGGTGGCTTTTCGGTTGAGTCTTCCGCCATCTCTAAGGATCCCTAATGTTTTCCATAAGGCCCTTTTGAAACCTGTGAGGTCCAGTGGGGAGGGATCATCATCTTCCCCGACACCGGTTCTGGTAGATGGGCAGGCTGAGTACGAGGTGGAACGAATTGTCGACTCCAGGTTGGTCCGTCGCGCCCTTCAGTATCTGATACATTGGAAGGGCTACGGTCCTGAGGAACGCTCGAGGGTTCCTGCTCGATTAGTTCATGCAGATCGGTTGATCCGAGCCTTTCACGCCAAGTACCCTGAGAGACCTGGGGGTCCGGATGCCCCCCATTGAGAGGAGGGTACTGTCATGATCCAGGACGGGATTTCACTTTGACCCGTCCTGGTTAGACTATGGGTTAATTGTGCTGCCTCTCTCTGGCAGCAGGAGGCTATTTAGTGCTCACTGGACCTGGGTCCGGTGTCAGTTATACTCCTGCCCTCGGCTGAGTTAAGTGACCTCTTGTATACGTGTGCCTTGTGCCTGATAACTTGCTTGCTTATTCGGTTGTGATCTGGTTCTGTCCCTGTTACGAGTTCTGCCTGACCCTCTTGTACTGCGCTACCTCTCGTGTATGACTCTCTGCTTGTGACCCGACTCCTCTCTGCTCGTCCCCTTGGTACCGCACCGCCCTCTTGTGTATGACCTTTGGCTCTGTCTGACTACCCGTCTGTTTGTCCCTCTGTACCTCGTTTGCCCGTACTGCTGTGACCTCTGTTTTGCCTGACTCTGAGTTGTTGTGTGGTGTCCTGTCCTATCTGAATACAGGACGCTAAGCCCCGCCCCCTTGCTGTCACATGACCATAGGTCCCGTGCAGACTATTCAGTTTCAGTGTCCGTAGGTCCTATGCCTCTTTACTTTCCAGCGCTGACTGGACCCTGACACTATTAGCTTGAAGCACGCATGGTCACCTCTTCTGCCCGCTCCACAGGTATCTTTTAGCACTGCTTCTGTACTCAGAACACGAGCACTGGCTCTATGAGCAAGTGCAGTGCGGTGTCTCTGACAGATACTTTCTATGATATACTGTTCTTCATATTACCTGTCAAGCATTTGTTAGACATCAGTACTCTAATAATATGGTTACTGTGATGACACCGATGGTGTCACTGACGCAGCCTAGGGGGCACTATCAGGGGGCACATGAACAAGCACAGGGAGTGGAGGAACAAGGCACACAGTGTGCAAGGACCTGAGACTAAGCAGTGAGCACAGGACCTGGCACTAAGCAGTCACGTGACCAGGGGGCGGAGTCACCACGCATGAGGACAGGGAAGGCAGCTGAGTGCACAGAGTAAAGGGCACAGAAGAAAGTTAAAGTAGTCAAAGGAGAGCCTAGAGTTAAAAGCCAGACGAGAGCGTAGTACCTAGGGATAAGACAGAGTGTAAACAGAGATGAGCCAAGGGGTCAGATAACCAGGAAGGACAGGGCAGTACAAAGCAGGATACAGAGGAAAAAAGTCAGGGGACAAACCGGGTCATACACAGCAAAGCACACACGCACAGAGGCACAACGTTTACAGATGAGTAACCTGGGTAAGCAACCACAAACCGAGTATACGGAAGTATCACTGACACCAAATCCAGGAACTGCCAACGTTAAATAGCGCCCCAGAACCAAAGACAGATGAACTAGAATTAACCCTGACCTGTCCAGGATGGAGGCGGAACCATCCTGTCCAGAGTCATGACAGTACCCCCCTCTCAAAGGATGGCCACTGGACCCGCAGGTTTCCCAGGAAAACAGGCATGAAAGGAGCGCACCAGACAATCATCATGAACCGATTGGGCAGGAACCCAGGATCGGTCCTCAGGCCCATACCCCTTCTAGGGGATACTGGAGGGAACGGTGGAGCAATAAATTTAGGCCCCAATTTCGCAGACGGAACCTTAAGCTTAATGTTTCTAGTAGACAGCCACACTTTATCCTCAACCCGAAGGGTAGGTCCCATCGTCCGTCTCCTGTCCGCCAAAAATCTTAAACTTCCTCTGAGCCTCCCCAAAATTCTTTTGGACTTCCCGCCACAAATTGCCCAACTGCTGTACAGCTAAATCAGCCCCCGGGCAACCAGAGTCCAGATGAGAAAAACCCATAATTACAGAAGAAAGGGGAGGTACCTGTAGAATGTGTAACATGGTTATTGAATGCAAACTCTGCTAAAGGCAAGGCATCGGGCCAGTCATCTTGACTGCAGGTGGAAAGACAGCGCAAAATTTGCTCCAACGACTGATTGGTCCGTTCGGTTTGACCATTGGACTCCGGATGGTATGCAGATGAAAAGGACAACTCAATACCCAACCTTTTACAAAACGCCCTCCAAAACCTGAACACATACTGCACACCATGGTCAGACACTGCATTCAAAGGTACCCCGTGTGTTGTGAGTTCATTTTCCCCTTCACCATTGAGGTCTGATGAACTCCCTCTTCTGGTGAAGGAAGGTAGTGAGGCTGATTACAAAGCACCTGAACAGAATGATGATGTCTGGGTGAGCTGAATTCCTTTTTGCTCTGTCTTCAGATAATACCTGAGTACTGATATAGTCTTTTTGAAGCCTAGCATCTTCAGGGCTTTTTTCCCTATCAGTCTGTTGGCTCTTGTTTTTGAGAGGGTTTTGGCAGATTGCAGACAGCAGCTTTTCTATTCTGTCCTATTTAGTTAGCTTGGGCCCCATCATTTGCTCAGCCTATCTTTCTATCTGTGTGAGTGTTTTTTCATCTTGCTTCACCGTCATTATATGTTGGGGGCTGCCTATTGCTTTGGGGTCTGCTCTGGGGCAGTTTATATTTCCCTTTCTGTCTTTAGGCTATGTAGTTCTCCGGCTGTGATCGAGGGGTCTAGGGCACCGTAGGAACCCCCCACGGCTACTGCTAATTGTTGTTGTTAGGTTCAGGGGTCTGCAATCCGATAGCTGCCAACTTCTCTGGTTTTCTGGACTTAGCTAGTATTTCTGTTTTTGCCTCCTACGGTGACTCATTCATAGCAGAATCACCCGCCCGGCCGCAGATCCTAGGGTTCTCAATAGCAGGAAAGAATTGTAAAAAAAAAAAAAAAAAAAAAGAGTGTATATTTTTTCCTCTATATCTCTGAGGCCGTAGGGGGAATTTTTTTTCTCTCAATGGAGATAAAGCAATTGTCTGATCTTGTGGCTCAGCTTGCTGTGGAAGTGCGGGGAATTTCCGCCTACCTTGCTCATTCACATGCTACTGAACCAAAGATTCTGATGTGTTTTTTTGGGGATCGGTCTAAATTTTTGAATTTCAAAAATAATTGTAAATTATTTTTTGCCTTGAAGCCTAACTCGTCAGGGAGCTCCGCGCAGCAGGTTAAAAATGTCATCTCTTTGCTGCATGGCGATCCCCAGGATTGGGCGTTTTCTTTGAAACCAGATGATCCTATTCTGACTAATGTGAACGCATTTTTTCAAGCCTTGGGGTTGTTGTATGACGAACCTAATGCTATTGATCAGGCTGAAAAGACCCTGTTGGCATTGAGCCAGGGTCGAGATTCTGCAGAATTGTACTGTCAAAAATTCCGAAAGTGGGCGGTCCTTACTACCTGGAATGATAATGCCTTGGCAGCTCTCTTTCGGAAGGGTTTGTCAGAAGACGTAAAAGATACTATGGTGGGATTTCCTGTTCCCTCTGGTCTTGACGATTCTATGTCATTAGCCATTCAGGTTGATCGGCGTTTACGTGAACGCAGGACTGCACGAGAGGTGTTGCCACCTGTTGAACAAGTGTCTGAACCTATACAATGTGATAGAGTTTTGTCCAGGGAGCAACGTCAGGAGTTCAGAAGACGTAATAAGCTGTGTTTTTTTTGTGGAGATGCCTCGCATATTATTTCTGTCTGTCCTAAACGAGAGAAACGTTTTGCACACACGTTTTCTGTGGGTGGTGTTCAACCTAAGTTTCTTCTGGCAATTACTCTGATCTGCTCCCTGTCCACATTTTCCACCAAGGCTTTTGTGGATTCGGGAGCAGCCCTGAATCTAATGGACTGGATTTTGCTAAACGTTGTGGATTTCCGATGACACCTCTGTGGACGCCTATCCCTTTGAGGGGTATTGATGCTACTCCTTTGGCGAAAAATAAACCTCAGTTTTGGACCCCGGTGGTAATGTGGGTCGCCCCAGACCATCAAGAAAATTGCAGATTTTTGTGTTGCATAATTTGCATGATACCATTGTTCTCGGGTTTCCCTGGTTGCAAATTCATAATCCAGTTTTGGATTGGAAATCTGTGTCTGTGGGGAGTTGGGGTTGTCGGTGTGCTCTTAGTGAGGCTCCGGTTTTTTCCACCTCTCCTCAGTTGCATGATGTTCCTGACTATTTGGCGGACTTTTATGATGTATTTAGTGAGAATGAGTCTGCGTCTTTGCCTCCTCATAGGAGTTATGACTGTGCAATTGAACTGAGCCCGGGGTGTAAATTGCCTAAGGGTCGGCTCTTCAATTTATCTGTACCCGAGCACGAGGCTATGCGATCCTATATTAAGGAGGCGTTGGAGAAGGGTCATATTAGACCATCCTCTTTACCCTTAGGTGCCGTTTTTTTTTTCGTGGCCAAAAAGGATGGTTCATTAAGGCCTTGTATTGATTATCGTGCCCTCAACAAAATTACTATTAAATATCAGTAACCGTTACCCCTGATTTCGGATCTATTCTCCAGAGTTAAAGGTGCTTGCTGGTTTACCAAGCTTGACCTCAGGGGGGCGTATAATCTTATCCGCATTAAGCATGGGGATGAATGGAAGACGGCGTTTAATACTCCAGAGGGACATTTTGAGTACCTGGTGATGCCTTTTGGGCTCACTAATGCCCCTTCTGTCTTCCAGTGCTTCATGAACGACATTTTCCGAGACTTTGTGGAGAAATTTTTGATTATCTATCTGGATGATGTTTTGATCTTCTCCAAGGATTGGGATTCTCATGTGGAACATGTTCGGACTGTGTTCCAGATCTTGAGGGAGAATTCCCTGTATGTCAAAGGATCGAAATGCCTTTTTGGGGTACAGAGGATTTCATTTTTGGGATTCATTTTGTCTCCGTCAACTATTGAAATGGACCCGGCCAAGGTACAGGCCATTTATGATTGGGTTCAGCCCACTTCTTTGAAGGCCCTCCAGAAGTTTTTGGGTTTTGCTAATTTTTATCGGAAATTTATAGCAAAATTTTCTAGTATTGCCAAGCCATTGACTGATCTGACTAAGAAGGGTGCTGATGTGTTGAATTGGTCTTCGGAGGCTGTTTCTTCCTTTCAGTAGCTGAAGCGAAGACTCACTTCTGCCCCGGTTTTGCGGCAACCTGATGTCTCACTCCCGTTCCAGGTAGAGGTGGACGCTTCTGAGATTGGTGCAGGAGCTGTTTTGTCCCAAAAGGATCCTGTAACATCTAAAATGAATCCCTGTGCTTTCTTTTCCCGAAAGTTCTCTCCATCTGAAAGTAACTATGATGTGGGGAATCGGGAACTGTTAGCCATGAAATGGGCATTTGAGGAGTGGAGACATTGGTTGGAGGGAGCTAAACACCAAGTCGTGGTCCTCACTGACCACAAGAATTTGATTTACCTGGAGTCGGCCAAATGCTTGAACCCTAGACAGGCTAGGTGGGCCTTGTTTTTTACACGTTTTGATTTTGTGGTCTCTTTTCTTCCTGGCACTAAGAATGTCAAGGCAGATGCCCTCTCCAGGAGCTTCTTTGCTGATTCTCCTGTGGTGACCAAGCCTGCTACCATCTTAGGCGAAGGGGTAGTTCTTTCTGCCATCTCGCCCGATTTGAGACGTGCTCTGGAAGAGTTCCAGGAGGACAAACCTGAGTGTTGTCCCAGTGGAAAGTTGTATGTTCCTGACCAGTGGAAGAAGAGAGTGATGTCTGAAGTTCATTGCTCTGCATTAGCTGGTCATCCAGGTATTTTTGGTACTAGAGATCTGGTGAGTCGGTCTTTTTGGTGGCCCGCCTTGTCTCGTGATGTCAGGAATTTTGTGTAGTCCTGTGGGACTTGCTCCCAGTCTAAACCTTGTTCTCGCTCTAGTGGGTTGTTGATGACTTTGCCGGTCCCCAGGAGGCCATGGACCCATATTTCAATGGATTTCATCTCTGATATGCCTGTCTCTCAGAGAATGACTGTTATTTGGGTGATTTGTGATAGGTTCTCTAAGATGGTTCATCTTGAACCACTCCCTAAGTGGCCATCTTCCTCTGAGTTGGTGCCCCTCTTTTTGCAACAGGTGGTTCGCTTGCACGGGATTCCTGAGAACATTGTATCTGACAGAGGAGTTCAGTTTGTGTCTAGATTTTGGAGGACTTTCTGTTCCAAGCTGGGAATTCAGTTGTCCTTCTCCTCTGCTTTTCACCCTCAGACCAATGGGCAGATGGAGAGAAAAAACCAGCCCTTGGAGTCATATTTGAGATGTTTTATTTCCACCGATCAGGATGATTGGGTTTCATTTTTGCCCTTGGCCGAATTTGCTTTAAATAACAGAGCTATTTCTGCCACTTTGATGTCACCTTTTTTTTGTAACTTTGGGTTTCATCCTCAAATTTCTTCAGGGCAGGTGGAGCCTTCTGCCTGCCCAGGTGTTGACACTGTGGTGGAGAGAATGCACCAGATCTGGGACCAAGTGGTGGATAAGTTATCTCTCTCCAAGGAAAAGGCCCAGTGGTTTTCCAACCGACATAGGACCATTGGTCCCCAGTTTAAGGTTGGTGATATGGTTTGGTTATCATCAAAAAATATCGCTATGAAGGTGTCTTCTCCTAAGTTTAAGCCTAGATTTATTGGACCTTACAAGATTTTGTAGATTATTAATCCGGTCTCTTTTCGTTTGGCTCTTCCTGTCACATTTAAAATTCATAATGTGTTTCATAAGTCCTTGTTGAAGAGGTTTGTTGAACCAGTTGTTCCTGGGGTGGCACCTCTGGACCCTGTATTAGTTGAAGGTAACATGGAATATGAGGTAGAGAAGATACTGGATTCCCGTCTGGCTAGACGGAGACTCCAGTATTTGGTTAAGTGGAAGGGTTATGGTCAGGAGGATAATTCCTGGGTGTAACGGCGCCGGTCGTAACCGCCGCCGGTCCCCTGGCTCCGGGCCCCCCCGCGGCTAGTTCTTACCTGCTCCGTTGCGCGCCGCCGCCGCTTCCTCCCTCCTCCGGTCCACGCACTTCTCCTTCCTCCTCCTGCTCTCGCGCGCCCCGCCTTCCTGGTCTCCCAACAGCGGCGACCCCGCATATGCGCATTAGGGCGCGGGCACGCGCCCGTCGGGTAGTTTAACCCTGCGGTGGGCGGCGGCCGATTAGTGGCCAGCCTATCGCCTACCGGCAGGGGATATATCAGGCGTCTCCCACAAGGGGAGGATGCCTGATTATTGTGTGTCCATACCTGCTCTAATTTGGCCGCCTATAGGTTCCTATAGGTCTCTTTTCGTCTCTTACGTTCCCTAGTCTTGCTGTCTCTACCTCTGGTGTTGCCCTGTCTTCCTGCCCGCCATCTGTCCTGCCTTCTCCTAGTGCCACTACCTTCGTCCCCCCGGTTCCCTGTCTCTGTTCCGTCCTCCGGTGTCCGTTCTGTTCCCTGCCCAGCATCCAGCCCTCTGTCCTCATCCTCCTGCACGGAGTTCCGGGCCTTGGTAAGCCTCGCCAGCCGATTGCCTTCTCCAGTCCCTCGAGCCGCCCCTCTCGGTTCCAGCAGTCATGGTTCTGCCCTCTGCGGTCCTGCCTCAAACGATCCCTGTACAGGGGTCGGTCATCACCTGGTGCGCTCGACCCAGGGGCTCCGGATCCGCGACCCAGAGGGTCCACTCTCGGACGTTATCTCTTCCTGAACGTCACAGTATAATCAGGCCATGGACCCCGCTGGAGCCGCGGCCGCTACGCAAAAAGAATTACTTTTTTTAAGGGAAAATCGGACCCGGATAATGTCCTTCATGAAGTACATGGACACCCGACTTTCCGCCCTTCAAACCGCCGACCCTGGCCACGCTCCCATGTTAGTAGGTCTCCAGCAGGAGCTAGCACAGCAGCGCGACGCCCAGTCCCACATCTTAAACTACATGGCGTCCGTCGATGACCGCCTACTGTCCCTACAGTCCGCGGCGGCTGCCCCGATCCAACCCCGGGACCCAGTATCTCACCCTCCACCATGCCTGGGAAAGCCCCCCAGGTACAGCGGGGATCCCAAGCTATGTTGGGGCTTCTTGAACCAGTGCAGACTGCACTTTGAGCTGTTACCACAGCAATACCCCTCTGACCACGCCAAGGTGGCATTTATCGTGTCCCACCTGGAGGGAGAGGCTTTGGTCTGGGTGAATCCTTTGTGGGAGAGGGACGATCCCGTGGTCTCAAGTATTCAAAATTTCCTTGATACGTTCCGCAAGGTGTTTGACGAGCCTGGACGGTTGGCTTCTACTACTGAGGCTCTGTTCAACCTCCGTCAGGGTTCGCTCACCGTGGGACAATATGCCATCCGTTTCCGGACGTTGTCTTCGGAACTTGGCTGGAATAATGAGGCTCTAGTGGGAGCCTTCTGGAGGGGTCTCTCTAGCAAAATAAAGGACAAGCTTGCCGGTCAGGATACCCCCACCACTCTAGAGGACCTCATATCCCTGGCCACCCGTATAGATCTCCAGTTCCTTGAGCGTTCGCGTGAAGCAGCCAGGGAGAGGAGACCCTTTAGGCTCTATCAAGCCCCTATTCCGCGTTCTTCTGCACCCTCTACCAGTGTCACCCCTGAGCCCATGCAGGTTGACCGTGTAAGATTGTTTGAGCAACGGCACAGGGAGAGGATGACGGAGGGCCTATGTCTGTATTGTGGCGGAGCCAATCATTTTCTACGGACCTGTCCTGTGAGGCCAGGAAACGCCTCCACCTAGGCCAGGTAAGAGAGGCCTCCCTAGGTGACTCTAATTCCTCTCTGCCCCTTACCATTTCTGCTTTGATTATGCTAGGTCAGGAGCGTAGATCTGTGGAGGCGTATGTGGACTCGGGTGCGACTGGTAATTTTATTCGGCTAGAGGAGGTGGACAAGTTCCAGATTCCAGTGGTTACCTTGGAAAGCCCGAGTGCGATTTCCTCTGTGGATGGCAGACCACTTCCGGAACTTATCACTATGGTTACCGCCGAAGTGGAATTCCAAGTAGGAGCTCTTCATCGGGAGAAAATAGCTTTCTATGTCCTACCCAATCTGTACCACGCCATTCTACTAGGATTACCCTGGCTCAGGTTGCATGAACCGGTGCTGGACTGGCGCTCTGGAGAGATTCTGCGCTGGGGTCATTCTTGCCAAGAAAGCTGTCTGTTGTCGGTGCTCCGTCCTCACCCGCCTCAGGAGCCAGTCGACCTTTCAGGACTTCCGGCTCCCTATCACGTGTACGCCGACGTCTTTAGTAAGAAGGAAGCAGATTCCTTGCCGCCACACCGCTTCTTTGACTGTCCCATTGAGTTGATTCCAGGAGCTACCCCACCCAGGGGGAGAACGTATCCCCTGTCTCCAGAAGAAACCTCGGCCATGACAGAGTACATTCAAGAAAACTTGGCTAAAGGTTTCATTCGAAAATCTTCTTCTCCTGCTGGCGCAGGTTTTTTCTTTGTCCGGAAGAAAGACGGATCCCTCAGGCCATGCATCGACTATCGAGGGCTGAACAATATCACTGTTAAAAATCGGTATCCTCTGCCACTGATCCCAGAGCTCTTCGACCGGCTGAGGGGGGCCCGGCTCTTTACCAAACTGGATCTGCGAGGAGCCTATAATTTAATCCGAATCCGCGCTGGGGACGAGTGGAAGACAGCTTTCAATACTCGTGATGGCCATTATGAATATTTGGTCATGCCGTTTGGACTCTGTAATGCCCCGGCAGTGTTCCAGGAACTCGTCAACGAGGTTTTTCGAGATTTACTGTACTCCTGTGTTGTGGTGTACTTAGATGACATTCTCGTCTTCTCACCCGATCTATCCTCGCATCGAAGAAGTGTTCGCCTGGTCTTGCAACGTCTTCGGGAGAATCAGCTCTATGCGAAATTGGAGAAATGCCTGTTTGAGCAAACCTCGTTGCCCTTCTTGGGCTACATTCTCACTGTCTCCGGTCTGGAGATGGATCCCGAGAAGCTCTCTGCTGTACTCAAATGGCCCCGTCCTCTCGGGGTGAAAGTCATTCAGCGCTTCTTGGGATTCGCAAATTATTACAGGCAGTTTATTCCTCACTTTTCCTCCGTAACCAAGCCCCTCACGGCCCTGACCCGAAAGGGAACTAAACCAAACTCCTGGTCTCCTGAAGCAGAAGACGCCTTCCTTGCTTTGAAACGCTCCTTTGCGTCTGCACCAATATTACATCGCCCTGTAACCAGCAAGCCCTTTATCCTAGAGGTGGATGCCTCCTCCACCGGTGCCGGGGCGGTACTCTCCCAGCGGGCATCATCTGGTCACCTGGTTCCCTGTGGGTATTTTTCCAAATCCTTCTCCTCTGCTGAGTGTAACTACTCAATCGGAGACCGGGAGCTGCTCGCTATAAAGATGGCTCTGGAGGAGTGGCGATATCTGCTCGAGGGGGCGGTCCACCCCTTTACTATTTTCACTGACCACAAAAACCTAGCCTATCTTCAGTCTGCTCAGAGACTCAATGCTAGGCAAGCCAAGTGGTCACTGTACTTTTCCCGCTTCGACTTCCAGCTCCATTTTCGTCCCGGGAATAAGAACATCAAGGCTGATGCTCTCTCCAGATCTCAGCAGTCACCAGAGTTAGAGGAAGATCCATCATATGTCATTGAACCCACGAAGATCATCACTGTGGCCCCGTGAGCCTCTCTACCCTTCCGCCCGGCAGAACCTTCATTCCACACAGCAAAAGACTGGAGGTGCTACGTTGGGGGCATTCGTCCAAGATTGCAGGACACGTCGGGATCAAAAAGACTCGCTTGCTTCTCTCCCGCTACTATTGGTGGCCCACTCTTCTCCAGGACGTGAAGGATTTTGTAGCATCCTGTACCACTTGTGCGCAGAACAAGGTGCCTAGGAATCTTCCCACTGGCCTTCTTCACCCGCTACCTGTTCCAGAGGCGCCTTGGCGACAAATTGCCATGGATTTCGTGGCAGACCTGCCTTCCTCTGCGGGGTGTACTACTATTCTTGTGGTGATAGACCGCTTCTCCAAGATGGCCCATTTCATCCCATTACCCGGCTTGCCCTCGGCTCCTAAGTTGGCCGAGGTCTTCATCCATCAAATCTTTAAGCTGAATGGCCTCCCCCAACGGATCGTGTCCGATCGAGGTGTGCAGTTTACCTCTCGTTTCTGGAGAGCCCTCTGTCGGCTAATGGGTACATCTTTGGATTTCTCCTCCGCCTACCATCCTCAGACCAACGGGCAAGTGGAACGAGTCAATCAAGTTCTGATGTCCTTCCTGCGTCATTTTTCCAACGCCCACCAGGACAACTGGGTCTCACTTCTTCCCTGGGCAGAATTTGCCCACAACAATCATCCTAATGAGTCGTCCTCCAAGTCACCGTTTTTTGTGGTTACAGGCCAGAACCCTGGCATCCCGCTGCCCATCTCTACGTCTTCGGAGGTGCCTGCGGCAGATGCTCTCGCCGCTGACTTTTCTCAAGTCTGGAAAGAGACCAGGGAGGCCCTAGTGAACTCCAGCGCCTGCATGAAAAAGCATGCCGACAAGAGACGGAGGGACCTTCCACCATACCATCCAGGTGACAAAGTCTGGCTTTCGACCAAGCACATCCGTCTAAAAGTCCCCTCGTACAAATTAAGCCCAAATTAAGGTACATTGGGCCATTCGAAGTACTCAGACGCATTAATGACGCTGCTTACAAATTGAAGTTGCCGGCTTCTCTCCGGGTCCCTAACGCCTTCCATGCCTCGCTCCTTAAACCTGTCATTCTCAATCAGTTCCATCCTGCACCTGTCTCTTCCCCTCAGCCAATTGGGGATGATAACACCTTTGAAATTAAGGACATTTTGGCCATGGAAAGAGTCAGGGGAAGAACCTTCTTCCTTATCGATTGGAAGGGATTTGGCCCCGAGGAGAGGTCCTGGGAACCTCGGGAGAATGTAAATGCCCCACAAATTCTGAAAAAGTTTTTTGCCAAACTCAGAAGGGGGAGATGTAAGGAGGGGGTACTGTAGCGGAGCCGGTCGTAACCGTCGCCGGTCCCCTGGCTCCGGGCCCCCCCGCGGCTAGTTCTTACCTGCTCCGCCGCGCGCCGCCGCCGCTTCCTCCCTCCTCCGGTCCACGCACGCCTCCTTCCTCCTCCTGCTCTCGCGTGCCCCGCCTTCCTGGTCTCCCAACAGCGGCGACCCCGCACATGCGCATTAGGGCGCGGGCGCGCGCCCGTCGGGTAGTTTAACCCTGCGGTGGGCGGCGGCCGATTAGTGGCCAGCCTATCGCCTACCGGCAGGGGATATATCAGGCGTCTCCCACAAGGGGAGGACGCCTGATTATTGTGTGTCCATACCTGCTCTAATTTGGCCGCCTATAGGTTCCTATAGGTCTCTTTTCGTCTCTTACGTTCCCTAGTCTTGCTGTCTCTACCTCTGGTGTTGCCCTGTCTTCCTGCCCGTCATCTGTCCTGCCTTCTCCTAGTGCCACTACCTTCGTCCCCCCGGTTCCCTGTCTCTGTTCCATCCTCCGGTGTCCGTTCTGTTCCCTGCCCAGCATCCAGCCCTCTGTCCTCATCCTCCTGCACGGAGTTCCGGGCCTTGGTAAGCCTTGCCAGCCGATTGCCTTCTCCAGTCCCTTGAGCCGCCCCTCTCTGTTCCAGCAGTCGCGGTTCTGCCCTCTGCGGTCCTGCCCCAAACGATCCCTGTACAGGGGTCGGTCATCACCTGGTGCGCTCGACCCAGGGGCTCCGGATCCGCGACCCAGAGGGTCCACTCTCGGACGTTATCTCTTCCTGAACGTCACAGTGGGTCTCTGCCTCTGATATTCATGCCAAAAGATTGGTGCGTGCCTTTCATCGGGCTCACCCTGATCGCCCTGGTGGCGTGGATGAGGGTTCGGTGACCCCTCCTCAAGGGGGAGGTACTGTTGTGAGTTCATTTTCCCCTTCACCATTGAGGTCTGATGAACTCCCTCTTCTGGTGAAGGAAGGTAGTGAGGCTGATTACAAAGCACCTGAGCAGAATGATGATGTCTGGGTGAGCTGAATTCCTTTTTGTTCTGTCTTCAGATAATACCTGAGTACTGATATAGTCTTTTTGAAGCCTAGCATCTTCAGGGCTTTTTTCCCTATCAGTCTGTTGGCTCTTGTTTTTGAGAGGGTTTTGGCGGATTGCAGACAGCAGCTTTTCTATTATGTCCTATTTAGTTAGCTTGGGCCCCATCATTTGCTCAACCTATCTTTCTATCTGTGTAAGTGTTTATTGCTTTGGGGTCTGCTCTGGGGCAGTTTAGATTTCCCTTTCTGTCTTTAGGCTATGTAGTTCTCTGGCTGTGATCGAGGGGTCTAGGGCACCGTAGGAACCCCCCACAGCTACTGCTAGTTGTTGTTGTTAGGTTCAGGGGTCTGCAATCCGATAGCTGCCAACTTCTCTGGTTTTCTGGACTTAGCTAGTATTTCTGTTTTTGCCTCCTACGGTGACTCATTCATAACACCCGGTGCAAACGAACCACATGTTGAACGAACAACCTAGACAAGGTTTCAGCAGAGGACAATGCCACTAAGAGTACAAAGTGTGCTTGCTTCGTAAACCTGCCCACCACCACCCAGATGATAGTATTACCCTTGGAAGGAGGAAGATTGGTCATAAAATCCATGGAAAAATGTGTCCATGGTCTATCAGGATATGTACTCCTTCAGGATGACCAGCTCAGGACCAGGTAAAACAATCTTGCCTTAGGCAATTTAGCCCCAGGGATCAGGTCAATAGCACAATCAAAAGGGCGGTGCGGTGGTAACCCCTCAGCCTGACTTTCGGAGAACACATTCTCGAAGTCCTTCAGGTACTCCAGAATACCCTCCAGACCGAAGGACAACACAGACACAGAATTCAGACATTTGTTTTCACAGTTGGATCCCCATTTAACAATATCCCGGGCCTCCCAGTCGATAACTGGATTATGACATTGTAGCCAAGGAAACCCCAAAACTAGGGATGAGCATACTCGTTAGGATTCGGTACTCAGTGAGTAATGCGGTACTCGCAGTACTCGAATTCTGGCGAGTAAATTTCCCTACTCACCTCGCAATATTCAGCACAGCACGCTCAGTCCCTGCACAGCCCAGCACAGTCCCGCACAGCCTGGCACAGTCCCGCATAGCCCTGCACAGTCCCCGCACAGCCCAGCACAGTCCCGCACATCCTGACAGTCCCCGCACAGCCCAGCACAGTCCAGCACAGTCCCCGCACAGCCCTGCACAGTCCCCGCACAGCCCAGCACAGTCCTGCACAGCTCAGCACAGTCCCCACACAGTAACTTCACAGCCCAGCACAGTCCCACACAGCCCAGCACAGTCCCGCACAGCCTGGCACAGTCTTCGCACAGTCCCCGCCCAGCCCAGCACACAGCCCATTACTCGCATTTCCCATAGGTATGAGTACCCGAGTATTAGGAGCTACTCGTAACGAGTACAGCGAGTCCGAATATTTCACTACTCGCTCATCCCTACCCAAAACCAAACCTGCAGGGAGGTTGTCCAGAACGAAACAGGCTATGTGCTCCAGATGAACAGACCTCACCTTAAGGACAAATTCTTTAGTAAAGGAACAGAATCTCATCCTTGGTGAACAGGGTTGAGTCAATAGCCACCACTCTCATGAGTTTGTCCAACCTGACCATGTGACCTCACAATGGGCCACCAACCTCGAGTCAGTCAAGTTTACTGAAGAGCCGCAATCCACAAAAGCAAAAGAGAAAAGAAAACAATTGTTCACACCAACTTCCACTTTTAACAATAGTTTGAAGACTGAGGAAAAAGTCACCTGTGGGTCTGGGTAACCTCCTTGGCAGTTACTCAGACCTTGTCGTTTCCAGAGACCATGGAATCCGGGGGGCAGCAGGGACAGTCCTTTATCCAATTACCCACCTCTCCACAGTAGAAGCAGAGTTTTTTCTCTCTGCAATGTCTCCTCTCCTTTTCCTTTATGGAGACAGCCCCCACCTCCATAAGCTCAACCGACGATGAAGGCTCCGGTTTCACTCGCAACAAAGGAGCTTTTCGTTGCACAATACCTCTCTCTCTCAGCCTGTGGTCCATACGGACGGCCTAGATCATAGCCTCCTCCAGAGAGTCAGGCGGCATCCTTTAAATGCTCGGAGAGACCCCATCGGAATAGCCCTCTGAGTACCGAGTCGTTCCAGGAAACCTCGGGTGCCTATCGCCTGTACTCGGTACTGATATATGATTCATACTTTTAAAAAGTACAATTCGTCCTGCAAAAATCAAGCTCTTATACGGCTATGTGGATGGAAAAATTATAAAGTTACAGCTTAAAAGTTAAGACGAGGGAATATAAAAATGAAAAATGGAAATTGGCCGCATTGTGAAGGGGTTAAAGTGTAAAGTGGCTAAGAGGAGTAGTCATGACCGAGCTGCTGTCCAGTTATGCTCTGGTACAGAAAAACGTTTCCCAGTCCTGTTAGGGGTGGGGTGCATCACACTGAATTGTTGGCCAGAGGCCTCTGCTGCCTACAGGCCTTCATCTTCAGGAGCCTACGCTCACAACTCAGGGGACACACAGTTCATTTTAACAAGTAAGGCTGTGTGCACACGATGCAGATTTGCAGCGGTTCCGCAGCGGATTTTACCGCGCAGAAACGTTGCATATCCGCATTGTGATGTACAGTAGCTTTAAAATGAATGAAAAAAAAAAAAACGCTGTGCAGATGCTGCAGATTTTTCCGCGCGGTTTTCCCGCGGTACAAAATCCGCAGCATGTTACTTCTTTTGTGCGGTTTTCCATCTCCCCTGTCACCAAATCCGCAGGGGGAAAACCGCGATGGAAAACCGCACAAAAACCGCATGAAAACCGCGTGAAAAATGGAAGAAATCCGCAGGAAAAATGCAGGTCATTTGACCTGCGGTTTTCTTCCATTCTGCACGGAAAAATCCGCAGGGCTCAAAACTCCGTCTGCACTCAGCCTAAACGTTTACAGGACAGTTCAAGCTCACCAGGTTGTAGTGGGTCGCCCTCACACCCAGGGCTGTGGGGTACTTGGTACCGGGCCCGATGAGCTTCAATAGGAGATGTCACGGCAGCTGTGACCCGGCCCGTGGGCCTGGGCGCCCATTGTAAAAGGGGTTGTTTCAGGGTGCTTGTGGTGATAAAAGTTTATAAGTGATTCGTGACGCCACCTGTGGTGTTCGGCAATGAATATATAAGCCGACGCTGCAGACAGATCCTCTGGGACAGATGGTGTAGTGCAGCAATGATTGTATAACCCTCCACAGGCAGGGCTGTAGTCCCAAGGCAGAGTAAATGGAGTGACACGTAGATGTTGCAGTGTCAGGCGCAAGGGATGTAGCAGGGTTAGGCAGGTTGGCGCAGGAATAAGTGGAGGACACCAGAGCATGTAGTTCCAACGCTTTACTCACAGTCTGTTGTACAAACAGGTGCCTGCCTGTGTGCCGTGTCCTTCGGGTCAGGGACTCAGTCAACCTCCAGGCCAGATGGAATACTCTTTTCCAACACTCTGCCAACATGTACCTTTCTGAACGTCTCCTCTTATAGCGCCTTTAGGTGAAGTACTCCTAGTACTGAGTTACACTGGAGTTCCTCCTGTCCAATGTTCTTAAGAACTCTACTTGTACAGCAGACAGCTGTAGCCTGCTTCGGGGACTCCTTGCTACTAAGTCCCAGCTCACTATTATGTTGCTGTTGTGCCCCCAAGTCTTGTGTGGGAATAAAGTGGTCACTACTTCTATTCCTCCGGTGTCTGCTGCAGGACCATTAGTATCCATACAACCTCGGGGACCGGGCCCCGGCCTTGCGCTTAGAACTTCTAGGAAGGGTTCTCTTCTAACCCACGTCCTCCATTCTCTTTTACTCCTCGCATTCCATCCTGATCTTCCTCTCTATGGAGAGGCAGGCTTCCAGTCTACGTTGCTCTCTCTCTCCAACTGACTGACTGACTAATCCTAAACTCTTCCCACTCTTTGTAATGTAATCTAACTCCACCCACCTCCCAGCACGTTTCGTGTTCCAAGCAGGGAGCCACCAATGGGTGTTTTGCTATACTCCAAGCAGGGAGCCGCCGAAGGTACTTTGCTACACTATTTTGTGGTGTGGGGTGCAGGTATTGGAGTGTGGTCAGGAGTCTCCACCTTACCTGGATGGTGGGATACCACACCTCAGGAGGAGTTGCAGAACCTCTGTGGCGACTGAGCCTCAGGGGCGCCACATACCCCCCGTTAAATACAGCACGTCCGTGGGCTGCAAGGCAAAGTTGACAATACAGGAACATACTAAATTTTTATATTGCATAATAAACATGTCTTATACTAAACTTCCCAATGTGGGAGGCACTGTTTCTTGAACGTTGCAAACAATTTAACTGTCTATCTATATTTAAAGTTATGCTACCTACTTTAAAGTGCTATGGAAGCAAATTCACTATCAGAACACATTTTCTAGTGGCACATTTCTTTTCTGTTATCTGTTACACTTTCCACTTTCTTAATGAGTGACAACCGTCAACACCTGGTTCGTCACCTGCATACTTTTACTCAATTTTCACATCTTTATTTATGTATTATAAAACATTCTCTATATCTCTTTCTCAATTGCACCCTATAAAATCTGTCATTAATACTGTTACTACACATTATCACTTTCTAGTTTCCTATTCAAAAATATTAAGCATTATTCATAAGTGCAAAGAATAGACATTGGTCCGGCCATCATGTCTGGAAATGTTCTTATAACGAGGTAGTCCTTGTTCAAGGAAAGGTTCCTATGTAAAACCAAGAGAAAGCACCTAAAGAGGTGCAAACTATTTACAATGACAGTTCTGGATCACTCAGCGTCCATGATCTCCACAGTTCTAGTATGCAAAATGCTGCCAATAAAACTGGGCAACCACGGGATCAACAAATAAACATCATAATCAAAAATAGAAAAATATCAGAAAAAAATGAAAAACAGGCACAATGGTGCAAATACCCTCCTGGGCAACAAAGTTAGTTTACTGTAAGTTACTAGTGATGGTCCCCTCCTGGGGTTCTGGAAGCTGATTGCTTGGATTGCTTCCAGGAGAGATGCTCTGGGTGCTCTCATCTTGTGATTGATTGCTTGCTAATCGCAGGTACTCTGCTTCCCAAAGGATGAGATTGGGACCGGTCGGGGTAATCGAAAGGGCCATGGAGACATCGACTGCCTCGGGGGATGGCACGTCAGCAATTTCCAGGGGTACCTCTGCTGCGGTCAGCAGTTCAGCAGGTGTTGTCACCGGCACCACTGGATCGTCCTCCTCCAGTTCCATTGGGACCTCCGTGATGGGCACCATAGCCTGGGGCCACCAGCAAGGGTCGATCAGGCCATTCCGATTCATTGCTTCTACTCCCAACACCAAGGTCATGCCCAGAGCGGTAATCATACCTTGCGCTCCCTGCTGAGGCTTCCGATCCCGGTGCGGGTGCAGGGTAGTGAGCAGCGGCGGCCGCAACTCCCGGAGTTGCTGGAGGGGCAAGTCGCAGCTGGATCTGGCCAGGGGCAAGGTTGGTTTCTGCCAAGGCCGTCAGCAGGGGCCCCCGCGGCCACGCCTGGTTCAGACGGGGCTGCGGTCCCAGTTCTCCATTCGGCTCCGGAACCCTCATGTACCTCCTCCGGGCAGGCCTTAACCAGTGACAATATCTGCTTTGAGGTAGTGACAGGCGCTGCAGAGGGTGTCTTAGCGGGCGTATACTCCGCAGGGGCGGCCTGGGGGCAAGTTGCTTTTCCTCCCCCTGTTCTTCTGGCTTCTTTCCTCCTTCCATCATGGCGTTCTGGCATTCTTCCTCCTTCCTGGGCTCTTTTCCCGCCACTGGCTTCCGCTCCTTCTTCTGGGGCGGCATCTTCTTCCTACTCCTCCATACTAAGCAAGTATACGAACCCCTTGGGGGGTGGACAATGTTGCAATCGCATAGAAATTCAGACAGGGGAGACCCAGAACAGTCCGCGCTCTTTTCTTAGGACCACCCATATTATCACGCCCTTCTTCACCGCACCGGCGGCCATTTTCAACATTAATTTCACAGTCTATTAAATTGGGTCTTCTGCACATTTTCAAAAGATTCGAGTCTTAGGCACACAGAACCCAATGGCATCGGGTCTCATCATCCTGTTCGTGACGCCAAAAATGGGTCGCCCTCACACCCAGGGCTGTGGGGTACTCGGTACCGGGCCCGATGAGCTTCAATAGGAGATGTCACGGCAGCTGTGACCCGGCCCGTGGCCCTGGGCGCCCATTGTAAAAGGGTTGTTTCAGTGTGCTTGTGGTGATGAAAGTTTATAAGTGATTCGTGACGCCACCTGTGGTGTTCGGCAATGAAGATATAAGCCGACGCTGCAGACAGATCCTCTGGGACAGATGGTGTGGTGCAGCAATGATGGTATAGCCCTCCACAGGCAGGGCTGTAGCCCCAGGGCAGAGTAAATGGAGTGACACGTAGATGGTGCAGTGTCAGGCACAAGGGATGTAGCAGGGCTGGGCAGGTTGGCGCAGGAATAAGTGGAGGACACCAGGGCATGTAGTTCCAAAGCTTTACTCACAGTCTGTTGTACAAACAGGTGCCTGCCTCTGTGCTGTGTCCTCCGGGTGAGGGACTCAGTCAACCTCCAGGCCAGATGGAATACTCCTTTCCAACACTCCACCAACATGTACCTTTCTGAACGTCTCCTCTTATAGCGCCTTTAGGTGAAGTACTCCTAGTACTGGGTTACACTGGAGTTCCTCCTGTCCGATGTTCTTGTGAACTCTACTTGTACGGCAGACAGCTGTAGCCTGCTTCGGGGACTCCTTGCTACTAAGTCCCAGCTCACTATTATGTTGCTGTTGTGCCCCCAAGTCTTGTGTGGGAATAAAGTGGTCACTACTTCTATTCCTCCGGTGTCTGCTGCAGGACCATTAGTATCCATACAACCTCGGGGACCGGGCCCTGACCATGAGCTTAGAACTTCTAGGAAGGGTTCTCTTCTAACCCACGTCCTCCGTTCTCTTTTACTCCTCACGCTCCATCCTGATCTTCCTCTCTATGGAGAGTCAGTCTTCCAGTCTACGTTGCTCTCTCTCCAACTGACTGACTGACTAATCCTAAACTCTTACCGCTCTTTGTAATGTAATCTAACTCCACCCACCTCCCAGCACATTTCGTGTTCCAAGCAGGGAGCCACCAATGGGTGCTTTGCTATACTCCAAGCAGGGAGCCGCCAAAGGTGCTTTGCTAAACTACTTTGTGGTGTGGGGTGCAGGTGTTGGAGTGTGGTCAGGAGTCTCCACCTTACCTGGATGGTGGGATACCACACCTCAGGAGGAGGTGCAGTACCTCTGTTGCGACTGAGCCTCAGGGGCGCCACAGTAGCATGTAGGATAGGGCACAACACATCTTCAGCCCTACCATCTTTTCTTCTTGTACTATCGCTAAGCCCACTAGCCCTGTTGGGCCCATTGCCCCCTATGATTTCCAATCCATTCCCGCAGTGCACTCGGCATCCGCTATCTTCCCTACACAGGGTTCCACGTACATATTCGACTGTATGCCAGAGGACGCGATGCACCGTTTAGGCCCTATGCCAGGCTTTGCGCTCCTGACGTTTCTGGATTGCTCGCACAGGATTCTAGTATGGCCTTCCACTGCCTTGAACAATTGGTACATGCTACATTTGAACTTTACCGTGTCATTGTACTTCCCTATCTCATTCAATACATGGAAGTCCCCATTTTTACTAGCACTGCCCCTCCCACTGCGGGCTAACCCCAAACACTAATTGTATCTTATCCTACACCTTTAGCTAATTATAGTTACTATCCTACAACAGTATATACTAAGCATATTGTCCTTATCTTACGTCCTATCCTTATACTGTACAATATCTCATGTGCTATACTGCTGCCATACACTATGCATAGTATACTTCACATTACTACATCAACAGTACATCAACTATGCCATATTACAGAACATAGTTCACATTTCAGGGGCAAGAACAGGGCAATACAGTCCACGCCCTGACAAAAGCACCACTCCAGTGTTTTTTCTTATTTCAGCACTGGAGTGAAATCATAAATCCATGTTCTCAGACCCTAGTATTATGCTTACCAGCTGCAGTTTCAGCTGTTCCCAACTCCGCTCCGATCCCGCGCCACCATCTTGTGACAGCAAATTCTGCCTGACAGTCAGAGGCATCAGTCACAAGCTCTCAATGTGAGTCTATGAGAACTTATGAGTAGCGTTCCAGCACTGTATTTCATATAGCTAATATTAATGGTGGAACGTGGAAACACATACAACAGAGAGAATTATTATATAGTGTCCTATTATTTATTATGCTGTAGCATATGCTATATATTACAGCTTGTCTGCGCATCATGGCACTTGTTATTCTGATGAATTATTTATTACGTTATGAGAGTCTTTTTAAAGAATTATATAGATTGTGTAATTTGATTAGATGCTGCCAACAAGTACATGGATCTCAATTCACACTCTATTCACTCACAGCTGGGGTTCTCCAAATTGAATTATAGCTATATCTGAGATGAGGTTAGCAGCAATATTTCCTTCTATCAGCACTTAGGAGTATTCTGCATGTCAATAGCATTGCAAATTAGAAGTAAATGTACTATCCTTAAGTAAAGTTATGAAAACTCTAAATCCTACCCTTCATGTGGATGATTATAGCTCCTAGGTAACGTTATCTTAATTTATGTGAATGAACTTTATATGCAATAATAAAAATAATTTTTAATTTTAATGTTAAACTTGGCTTGAAAACAAAACAGTGATTTTATCAAATCTACAGAAAGCAGCCGAGTAAGTGATAAATCACTGGAATCAGGGTCTCTGACCCTACGTCATGCTGCTCACAGGCTACACAGTATAAACCTGGTCACATATTCTTTTAAGATTGCTCTAAACAAGGTTCAGACACAGTGATTTATTTGCTCTCGTCATTACAGAATAGCACTACCTATGCCATTAGCTGTAATGAGAAATGTTTGGCAATGTCAAAAGAAGACGAAAGAGAACAAGAATTACCTTCAGAATATCTTCACAGTAACTAACAGCGATCCAGATTCTTCACCCAAAAACGCTTCATTCTTCAATCACGGAAATCTAAAACACGTACAGTATGTATATCCACATGTGATGACGGAGATGGATGACTGACCCATTTCAACAAGAGACAAAAAAAAAATATTTTGCCAAATTTTATGCTAAGAGTCTCATATATTTTTTCTATAATTCTAAAGCTGTATTGCAATTCTAATGACACATATTCCACATTGACATGCCTTTGCATGATAGAGTGCAACCATTCATTGTATATAATATA
This sequence comes from Dendrobates tinctorius, assembly GCF_039654945.1. NCBI lineage: Eukaryota > Metazoa > Chordata > Amphibia > Anura > Dendrobatidae > Dendrobates > Dendrobates tinctorius. The sequence goes on along the minus strand of NW_027361675.1, from coordinate 20,675,147 downwards.
TATGACCCATTTCAACAGTTAAGCCAAATTCCTTTAGTGTTTCTGGATCGTCAGGAGATGTTGCTCTTGGAGGCTGCTTAGATGCCACTCTATTCATGCCAGTGTTACGCAAAATTTGGTCACGATCTGGAGAGGGTTTCATCAGATAAAATAGCTTTGTGGGAAATATAAAAAGAACACTGCCATGAACAAAGAATAGTATCTAAACGTTCTCCAAGAGCAACCAGTCAAAGCGATCCAGGAGTAAAGCCCCCGTTACACACTGCGATATCACTAGCAATATCACTGTAAAGTCACCGATTTTGTGACGCTGCAGCGATATTGCTAGCAATAACGCTGCATGTGATACTTACCTCCGACCGGCTCCCAAGCTGGTTATCGCTGATCGCGCGAGAAGCTGCTGGATCATTCGTCGTCGGTCACTTCCTGCTGGGCTTCCTGCTGGGTTTCCTGTGGCGCCGACGAGCGACGCGTGGAGCCGGGCGGGAGGACGCAAGATCGCCGCGTCTGACAGGTAAGTAGCGATCCCCGTCCTCAGCGATGTCGCTGGTGAGATCTGCCTGTGTGGCAGCTCACTAGCGACCACCTAGCGATGCACCAGCGATCCTGACCGCGTCATATCACTAGTCGGGATCGCTGATGCATCGCTAGTAGTGTTGAGCATTCCGATACCGCAAGTATCGGGTATCGGCCGATACTTGCTGTATCGGAATTCCGATACCGACTTCCGATATTTTTTCAATATCGGAATTCGGCATCGGAATCGGAAGTTCAGTTGATTGACGGCCTGACGTCATCATGATGCGCGGTGTGTGCGCATCATGATGCGCCGTCATTTCGGGCCTTCCGGGGGTCTCTGCCGGCCTGCCGGGGGGCTGTGCCGGCCTGCCGGGGGGCTGTGTGGACTGCCCGGGGTCTGTACCGGCCTGCCGGGGGGCTGTGCCGGCCTGCCGGTGGTCTGTGCACCCTGTGGGGGTCTGTACCGGCCTGCCGGGGGGCTGTGCCGGCCTGCCGGGGGGCTGTGCTGATGTCCGGGGGTCTGTGCAAGCATCGTCCGATGGGACTACAAGTCCCATCGGGCGATGCCTGCTACCATGACAGTGATTGACACATTAGCCAATGATGGGACAGTAGTAGTCCCATCATCCGGCTAATGTGTTAAATGTTAAAAAAAAAAAAAAAAAAAAAATACTACATACATACTACATACATGCTACATACATACTACATGCATGCTACATACATACTACATGCTACATACATACTACATGCATGCTACATACATACTACATATATACTACATACATACTACATACATGCTACATACATACTGCATGCTACATACATACTACATACATACTACATGCTACATACATACTACATGCATGCTACATACATACTACATATATACTACATACATACTACATACATGCTACATACATACTGCATGCTACATACATAATACATACATACTACATACATACTACATGCATGCTACATACATACTACATATATACTACATGCATGCTACATACATACTACATGCTACATACATACTACATATATACTACATACATACTACATACATGCTACATACATACTGCATGCTACATACATACTACATACATACTACATACATACTACATGCATGCTACATACATACTACATGCATGCTACATACATACTACATGCATGCTACATGCATGCTACATACATACTACATGCTACATACATACCACATACATACTACATACTACATATATACTACATGCATGCTACATACATACTACATGCTACATACATACCACATACATACTACATACATACTACATACATACTACATGCTACATACATACTACATATATACTACATGCATGCTACATACATACTACATGCATGCTACATGCATGCTACATACATACTACATGCTACATACATACCACATACATACTACATACATACTACATACTACATATATACTACATGCATGCTACATACATACTACATGCTACATACATACTACATACATACTACATACATACTACATGCTACATACATACTACATATATACTACATGCATGCTACATACATACTACATGCTACATACATACCACATACATACTACATACATACTACATACATACTACATGCTACATACATACTACATATATACTACATGCATGCTACATACATACTACATGCTACATACATACCACATACATACTACATACATGCTACATATATACTACATGCATGCTACATACATACTACATATATACTACATGCATGCTACATACATACTACATGCTACATGCATGCTACATACATACTACATACATACTACATGCTACATACATACCACATATATACTACATACATACAATACATTCATACAATACATACATAGACATACAGTACATATAACATAGAGTAACATACTTACCAATACTTGTCACATTGTTCCCCGAAGCCATTGTCTTTTCCGGAATAAATATTAACATAACAAACCACAAAAATACTCACCCACGATCCGAAGCAGTCCACGAGTGTGTCCCACGACGATCTTGGGTAGAGAACTGCAGCATCAGCTGTTGCTGCCGTTCTCTACGGGCTGCAGGAATCCAATGACGGAAGGTAGGTATCCTTCCGCACTGTATTCCTCCGCCACTTAAGAAAAAAAAAGTCCCTAGTCTCACTTTATGCCATTGCTGTGTGGGAATTTGCTGCAGTTCTCTACCCAAGATCGTCGTGGGACACACTCGTGGACTGCTTTGGATCGTGGGTGAGTATTTTTGTGGTTTGTTATGTTAATATTTATTCCGGAAAAGACAATGGCTTCGGGGAACAATGTGACAAGTATTGGTAAGTATGTTACTCTATGTTATATGTACTGTATGTCTATGTATGTATTGTATGAATGTATTGTATGTATGTAGTATATATGTGGTATGTATGTAGCATGTAGTATGTATGTAGTATGTATGTAGCATGCATGTAGCATGCAGTATGTATGTAGCATGCATGTAGTATATATGTAGTATGTATGTGGTATGTATGTAGCATGTAGTATGTATGTAGCATGCATGTAGTATGTATGTAGCATGCATGTAGTATATATGTAGTATGTATGTAGCATGTAGTATGTAGCATGCATGTAGTATATATGTAGTATGTATGTAGCATGTAGTATGTATGTAGCATGCATGTAGTATATATGTAGTATGTATGTAGCATGTAGTATGTATGTAGCATGCATGTAGTATATATGTAGTATGTATGTAGCATGTAGTATGTATGTAGCATGCATGTAGTATGTATGTAGCATGCATGTAGTATGTATATGGTATGTATGTAGCATGTAGTATGTATGTAGCATGCATGTAGTATATATGTGTTATGTATGTGGTATGTATGTAGCATGCATGTAGCATGCATGTAGTATGTATGTAGTATGTATGTAGTATATATGTAGTATGTATGTAGCATGTAGTATGTATGTAGTATGTATGTAGCATGCATGTAGCATGCAGTATGTATGTAGCATGCATGTAGTATATATGTAGTATGTATGTAGCATGTAGTATGTAGCATGCATGTAGTATATATGTAGTATGTAGCATGTAGTATGTATGTAGCATGCATGTAGTATATATGTGTTATGTATGTATCATGTAGCATGCATGTAGCATGCATGTAGTATGTATGTAGTATATATGTGGTATGTATGTAGCATGCAGTATGTATGTAGCATGCATGTAGTATATATGTAGTATGTATGTTGCATGTAGTATTTATGTAGTATGAATGTAGCATGTATGTAGTATGTAGTATGAATGTAGCATGTATGTAGTATGCATGTTGTATGTATGTAGCATGTAATTTTTTTTTTTTTTTTACATTTAACACATTAGCCGGATGATGGGACTACTACTGTCCCATCATTGGCTAATGTGTCAATCACTGTCATGGTAGCAGGCATCGCCCGATGGGACTTGTAGTCCCATCGGACGATGCCTGCACAGACCCCCGGAGCCTGCACAGACCACCGGCAGGCCGGCACAGCCCCCCGGCAGGCCGGCACAGCCCCCCGGCAGGCCGGCACAGCCCCCCGGAGCCTGCACAGCCCCCCGGCAGGCCGGCACAGCCCCCCGGCAGGCCGGCACAGCCCCCCGGCAGGCCGGCACAGCCCCCCGGAGCCTGCACAGACCACCGGCAGGCCGGCACAGACCACCGGAGCCTGCACAGACCCCCTGGCAGGCCGGCACAGCCCCCCGAAAGGCCCGTACAGACCCCAGAGAGGCTGTACAAGGGCAGGAAAGGGTTTTTCTTATTCCGATACCGGAAGTCCCATAGACTTGAATGGGACTTCCGGTATCGGAATCGGCGATACCGATACTTTTTTTAAAGATCGGCCGATACCATCCGATACGATACTTTGAAGTATCGGACGGTATCGCTCAACTCTAATCGCTAGGTGTAACGGTACCCTAATTTGCTGATGAACAATGCCTTTTCCAGCATAATGAAGCATCACTAGACATAAGTGATAACCAAGCGGCTCAGTGAATAAAACATCTCTCCTCAATAGTTCTGACTAAGCTGTCTCAAATACTACTGCTCTTGCAATTTTTGTTTGCATCTACACCCTTTGGTAGACCCGATTGAGTCTTCCATTTTGGAGATCCAACCCAGTCATCAATTAACCACAATTTTGCCCTTGTCAAAAAATCTCAGCTCCTTTACATTTAACCTGTTTTCCTGCTTCCAACACATCAGCTTCAAGAACTGACTTTTTATTTGCTGCCTTATAAATTCTTCCTCTTAACAGGTGCCATGAGATAATCAATAGTTATTACTTCACCTGTCAATGGTAATGGCTGATAATTGTACATGCCAGCCAGAGAACTGTCTATATATAAAAAATAGTGCCCTAATATTTGTGAGCAGCCAATCAATGACAGCTTCTTAAAAATTACCAATCTTATCCCACACTACAGAAGACAAGTATGGCAAAAGGATCACAGATACAATGCAGAATAGGAACAGGAAGACCAAAATGCTTAAAGGGGTATTCCCATCTCTAAGACCCTATCCCAATATGTAGTAGATGTACTAATAACAATATTAGCAAATACCTCCAATTAGAAATTTAGTATAGTTTTTTTGATTCACTCTGTCTCTTTCCTCATGTTCCATGGTTATGTCCACTGATGATGTGATAGGTAGTTGCTAGTGGTCGTAACCATGGATACCTAAGGTCCTGCAATGCCTGCACATGAGGATAGAGGCAGAGCGAATCAGAAAAACTATACTACATTTCTAATAGGAGGTATTTGCTAAAATTATGATTACTACACCTACTACATATTGGAATAGGATCTTGGAAATGGGAATACTCCATTAAATCAATACAGGAACCATATAAGAGAGGCCAGCCATACCCCCAAATATAGCCTAAGATATTAAAAAGATTACTAAACATATGTGTCATGCCCGCCATGTCCGTTATGCCTGTCATGCCTGCCATGTCTGTTGCGCCGCATAACCACTGGAGTAGTGTGCATGTGCACTGAATTCTCATGCCCATTATGTCTCATGCTGCAAGATCCCTGGAAGTAGTGTGCACACGCACCTTGTGACTGTTGTGCTGCAAGATGCCTGGAGCAGTGTGCACGCGCGCCTTACCTCATGGCTGCACGCCGTTGCTAGGTAACCATCCGTCTCTGCTGTGATTCTGCAATCCTCTCTGTATTCCTGGAGCCACTGATCATGTGACCTTTCCTATGTTCCAGCACTGCCTGACCCAGCTAACCTCTCAGTGTTTGTGGAGCCCCTGATCATGTGACCTTCTCTATGGTCCAGCCCAGTCTGACCTAGCAATGCTGTCTATGATCCTGGAGGATCTGAACCGGAAGTTCTCCCCTGGTCCTGACCCAGAAGTGCAGGTGATAATGCCCTATATCAGGCCGCCCCTTCCTATGGTCAGGGCCTAAGTATCGTGTTGCTTCCCTGCATAGCTGCTTGGTCGGCTCGGTCGCTCCCTATATTCTGTGCCCCTGCACTCTGCCCTGTAGTGTAGTCTCTGCACACGCTCTGTGCTTGTACTCTGCCTCTTGTCCTATGTCTTGTCTTGTGTTTGTCCTTTGTGCCATGCTTTGTCTCTGTCATGCTTGGACTTGTAGTCATTCCTGTGTTCTCTGCCTTGCCTGCTTTGCCATGTCTTGCCTTTGCTATGCTTTGCCTTGTGGTCCTTGCTATGTTCTCTGTCTTTGCTTGTTCTTCCTTGCTCTTCCTATGGTGCTCTGTAGTGCCTCCTGGCACACGCACCATTTCTCTCCTTTTACTTATGGTGCTCTGTTGTGCCTCCTGGCACATGCACCATTCCTCCTCTCTTTCCCTTTGTGCTCTCTGGCACATTCCGGAGCTAGTCTCAAGGTCTCCCCCTTGACCCGGCTCTGGGCTTCGGCCTACGCTCCGCTGCTAGCTCTGTTCTCACTCTGACCTGACTTTGTGTTTCTGCCTATGTTCTGCTCCTTGCCCTGTACCTTGTCTTACCTTGTTTCTCGCCTTGCCTTGCATTGTTTCTTGCGTTGCCTTGCCTTGTTTCTTCGTGTGCTCTTTGCATGCGCCTGGCCTTCCTAGCCTCCTGTTTGTGCCTCAGCCATGCCCACCCTAGCTGTGCCCGTCTGCTTGTGCCTCAGCCGTGCTCTTCGGTCAGTGACAGCTGAGTCGCCTGTTATGCCCCAGCCGGGTTCGCTGGAGTCTTGCCCGCCTGTCTGTGCTGCAGTCCGACCAGCTAGCCAGTGCCCCAGCCATGCTCTCTGTGCTTCCTTGCACCCAAGCTGTCTCTGCACTGTGTTTGCGTGCTCTTCTATTAGCACGCACAGGCCCTCGCCTGCCCCGTGGCATACCTCCCCGTGCTTCTGTAAAAGTACGCGCAGGTCTTGCCATGTACCCTCTCATGCCCTCTAGCATGCACAGGTCCTAGCCTATTCCCTGGCGTGCCCCTCTGCACGCCCAGGACTCTGCTTTTAACCTTGACCCTGGCGTGCCCCTCTGCACGCGCAGGACTCTGCCCTGAACCCTGACCCTGGCATGCCCCTCTGCACGCGCAGGACTCTGCCTTGAACCTTGACCCTAGCGTGCCCTGCTGCACGTGCAGGACTCTGCCTTGAACCCTGTCCTTGGCGCGTCCCTCGGCACGTACAGGTCCTTGCCTTGTGCCCTGACCCTGGCGTGTCCCTTTGCACACGCAGGACCTTGCCTTGGACTTTGAACCCTGGCGTGTCTCTACACACGCACCCTGTTTCGTATGTTGAATTTTGAACCCTGGCATGTCCCCTACACATGCACTGTACTTTGCACGTTGAACCTGGCATGTCACCTACACACGCACGTTCCACCTTGCCCTGGACTCTGGTGTGCCCCTAGCATGCACCCTGCCTGGAATCTTGCCTTGGACCTTGGCGTGCCACGCACGCACCTTGCTGTGTTTGCCTGTTATCACGTTTTGCACTTAATGTTATCCTGAATTTGCCTTAATGAAGATACCTTGAATTCACGTATTGTCTTGTCTCATTTCCTGCTCATCCTTTGTCGTCAGACACTCGTACCTAGTGTCTACTTGAGCCAGCCGTCTGGTTCCAGCAGTCATGGTGGCTCACCCCCTTGGTCTTGCCCCTGACACTCCCTGTATAGGTGGTGGTTCCTCACAAGGTCAGCTCACCCTAGGTGGGTGGGTGCCACGACCCAGAGGGTCCACTCTAAAGAATCGACTCAGCATAAGCTGACCTCGTCACAGAATACTCAGGCCATGGACTCCACTGGCATCTCGGCCACTGTTCTGATGAAGATTCAGACCCGTCCCGTGTCCTCCGAAATCGCTTGGAAAATGGCGGTACCCTCGGCCACAGTTCTGATGAAGAATCAGACTCGACCCATGTCCTCCGAACTCGCTTGGAAAATTGTGGCAGCCAGAGAAGGAAGACTTCCTTGTCTCCTCGCAGTCCTCCCCACTGGATCCCCGTATCTTCGTCTGCGGCTCCTGTATCTGGACAGGTGCAGGTGTCCATTTTAAGATGGTGGATCTATGTGTTAGGAGTGGTTTGTACTAAAACTCTGGATTCAACCGAAGAATTTTTGTTTTCTTTCTCTTCCAGCCCCGGTAAGAGGGTGCTTAAGGAGGGGGTACTGTCATGCCCGCCATGTCCGTTATGCCTGTCATGCCCGCCATGTCTGTTGCACCGCATGACCCCTGGAGCAGTGTGCACGTGCACTGAATTCTCATGCCCGTTATGTCTCATGCTGCAAGATCCCTAGAAGCAGTGTGCACACGCACTTCGTGACTGTTGTGCTGCAAGATGCCTGGAGCAGTGTGCACGCGCACCTTACCTCATGGCTGCACGCCGTTGCTAGGTAACCATCCGTCTCTGCTCTGATTCTGCAATCCTCTCTGTATTCCTGGAGCCCCTGATCATGTGACCTTTCCTATGTTCCAGCACTGCCTGACCCAGCTAACCTCTCAGTGTTTGTGGAGCCCCTGATCATGTGACCTTCTCTATGGTCCAGCCCAGTCTGATCTAGCAACGCTCTCTATGATCCTGGAGGATCTGAACCGGAAGTTCTCCCCTGGTCCTGACCCAGAAGTGCAGGTGCTAATGCCCTATATCAGACCGCCCCTTCTTATGGTCAGGGCCTGAGTATTGTGTTGCTTCCCTGCATGGCTGCTCGGTCTGCTCGGTCACTCCCTGTATTCTGTGCCCCTGCACTCTGCCCTGTAGTGCGTCTCTGCACACGCTCTGTGCTTGTACTCTGCCTCTTGTCCCCTGCCTTGTCTTGTGTTTGTCCTTTGTGCCATGTGTTGTCTCTGTCATGCTTGGACTTGTAGTCCTTCCTGTGTTCTCTGCCTTGCCTGCTTTGCCATGTCTTGCCTTTGCTATGCTTTGCCTTGTGGTCCTTGCTATGTTCTCTGTCTTTGCTTGTTCTTCCTTGCTCTTCCTATGGTGCTCTGTAGTGCCTCCTGGCACACGCACCATTTCTCTCCTTTTACTTATGGTGCTCTGTTGTGCCTCCTGGCACATGCACCATTCCTCCTCTCTTTCCCTTTGTGCTCTCTGGCACATTCCGGAGCTAGTCTCAAGGTCTCCCCCTTGACCCGGCTCTGGGCTTCGGTCTACGCTCCGCTGCTAGCTCTGTTCTCGCTCTAACCTGACTCTGTGTTTCTGCCTACATTCTGCTCCTTGCCCTGTACCTTGTCTTACCTTGTTTCTCGCTTTATTTCTTGCGTTGCCTTGCCTTGTTTCTTCGTGTGCTCTTTGCATGTGCCTGGCCTTCCTAGCCTCCTGTTTGTGCCTCAGCCGTGCCCGCCTGCTTGTGCCTCAGCTGTGCTCGTCGGTCAGTGACAGTTATGTCACCTGTTATGCCCCAGCCGGATTCGCTGGAGTCTTGCCTGCCTGTCTGTGCTGCAGCCCGACCAGCTAGCCAGTGCCCCAGCCATGCTCTCTGTGCTTCCTTGCACCCACGCTGTCTCTGCACTGTGTTTGCGTGCTCCTCTATTAGCACGCGCAGGCCCTCACCTGCCCCGTGGCATACCTCCCCGTGCTTCTGTAAAAGTACGTGCAGGTCTTGCCATGTACCCTCTCGTGCCCTCTAGCACGCACAGGTCCTAGCCTATACCCTGGAATGCCCCTCTGCGTGCGCAGGACTCTGCTTTTAACCTTTACCCTGGCGTGCCCCTCTGCACGCGCAGGACTCTGCCCTGAACCCTGACCCTGGCGGGACCCTCTGCACGCGCAGGACTCTGCCTTGAATGTTAACCTTGGCGTGCCCCTCTGCACCCGCAGGACCTTGCCTTGCACCCTGACCCTGGCATGTCCCTCGGCACACGCAGGACCTTGCCTTGGACTTTGAACCCTGGCGTGTCTCTACACACGCACCCTGTTTCGTATGTTGAACTTTGAACCCTCGCGTGTCCCCTACACACGCACCGTGCTTTGCACGTTGAACCTGGCGTGTCCCCTACACATGCACCTTGCACCTTGCCCTGGACCATGGTGTGCCCCTAGCATGCACCCTGCCTGGAATCTTGCCTTGGACCTTGGCGTGCCATGCACGCACCTTGCTGTGTTTGCCTGTTATCACGTTTTGCACTTAATGTTATCCTGAATTTGCCTTAATGAAGATACCTTGAATTCACGTATTGTCTTGTCTCGTTTCCTGCTCGTCCTTTGTCGTCAGACACTCGTAACTAGTGTCTACTTGAGCCGGCCGTCTGGTTCCAGCAGTCATGGTGGCTCACCCCCTTGGTCTTGCCCCTGACACTCCCTGTATAGGGGGTGGTTCCTCATAAGGTCAGCTCACCCTAGGTGGGTGGGTGCAACGACCCAGAGGGTCCACTATAAAGAAATCGACTCAGCGTAAGTTGACCTCATCACAATATGAGAGCACTTGCTGCATAACATTTTGTATTAAGAATGAGATCGATATTACAAATACAATGCACAATCATCCTGAAAAATATAACATTTACTAGAGATTTACTTTCATAACAAGGTGATAATCTTATTGCACCATGATGAACAAGTGATGTACTGAATTTCCATTTTTAAATGAAAGTGTTCTTGCTTTCTGGAACTGGGCACAGCTGTGGGTTTGACCAGAAGGGATTAAAGGTCTGATTGTGATTTATCATCTCAGGCAGTATTTAACACATTCTCCATTGACCCCTTGCCCACAGATCTTAACCATAGAAGCATTCAGATAGTTTTTTCCATTCATCACCCACAAAACAGAAGTGCAGCTCACCACTTCCAGGTTCCTCTGTTTCCTCTAACTGCAATTGCCGTCTTGTATTCAATTCCCAATATATCATGCCATCCATGTTGAAATCTATTAACCTTTGTAAACCTAAGAGTTCCAGTGGATTGTGGCTCACCAGACTTAACACAGTTGTCTATTAAAAGTCATTATTTAACTATCTGGTTTCAAAACACAATGACACTTATCAGATACCAGGATAAATGCACAGTTTGACTTGAATTTCAGAGATTTTATATTCCTTTATGGCAAGCGCATTGTGACAATTAATCAGAATACCATGAAAACACATGACATAGAGAGATATGGGATAGATATGGGATAACTGGAGTGCTGCCTGATTTTTTCCTATTTAGATAGATAGAAAGATAGATAGATAGATAGATAGATAGATAGATAGATAGATAGATAGAGTCCAAAAAATGGAAACAGCACTCCATGCAGCAATAATAAGGTGCTCTTTATTGGCCAATGTGGCCATGTTCGCAGCATGGGCCAGTAAAGAGCACCTTATTATTGTTGCATGGAGTGCTGTTTCCATTTTTTGGACTCTAATTTTAAGGTTTGACTAGCTGTTTCCAGCCAGCTAACGCTCGGCACGCTCATTACTATCTAATTAACACTGCTGGTGATTAAACTGGTAATGTGTGGGGGCGTAGCCTCATGTGGTAATGTGTGGGGATGGAGCCTCGTGTGGTAATGTGTGGGGACAGAGCCCCACGTGGTAATGTGTGGGGACGGAGCCTCGTGTGGTAATGTGTGGGGATGGAGCCTCATGTGGTAATGTGTGGGGAGAGAGCCTCGTGTGGTAATGTGTGGGGACGGAGCCTCGTGTGGTAATGTGTGGGGACAGAGCCTCGTGTGGTAATATGTGGGGACGGAGCCTCGTGTGATAATGTGTGGGGACAGAGCCTCGTGTGGTAATATGTGGGGACGGAGCCTCGTGTGGTAATGTGTGGGGACGGAGCCCCGTGTGGTAATGTGTGGGTATGGAGCCTTGTGTGGTAATGTGGGGGGACGGAGCCTCGTGTGGTAATGTGTGGGGACGGAGCCTCATGTGGTAATGTGTGGGGACAGAGCCTCGTGTGGTAATGTGTGGGGACGGAGCCTCGTGTGGTAATGTGTGGGGACAGAGCCTCGTGTGGTAATATGTGGGGACGGAGCCTCGTGTGGTAATGTGTGGGGACGGAGCCCCGTGTGGTAATGTGTGGGTATGGAGCCTTGTGTGGTAATGTGGGGGGACGGAGCCTCGTGTGGTAATGTGGGGGGGCGGGATTATGTGGTAATGTTGTGGGGGGGCGGGATTATGTGTGGTAATGTGGTGGAGGGCGGGATTATGTGTGGTAATGTGGTGGGGGGCGGGATTATGTGTGGTGATGTGGTGGGGGGTGGGATTATGTGTGGTGATGTGGTGGGGGGGCGGGATTATGTGTGGTGATGTGGTGGGGGGTGGGACTATGTGTGGTGATGTGGTGGGGGGGCGGGATTATGTGTGGTGATGTGGTGGGGGGCCAGATTGTGTGTGGTAATGTGGTGGGGGGGCAGGATCATGTGTGGTAATGTGGTGGGGGGTGGGATTATGTGTGGTAATGTGGTGGAGGGCGGGATTATGTGTGGTGATGTGGTGGGGGGGTGGGATTGTGTGTGGTAATGTGGTGGGGGGCGATATTATGTGTGGTCATGTGGTGGGGGGGCAGGATTATGTGTGGTGATGTGGTGGGGGGCGGTATTGTGTGTGGTAAAGGGGTGGGGGGCAGGATTGTGTGTGGTAATGCGGTGGGGGGCGGGATTGTGTGTGGTGATGTGGTGGGGGGGCCGGATTGTGTGTGGTAATGTGGTGGCGGGGCGGGATTATGTGTGGTGATGTGGTAGGGGGCGGGATTATGTGTGGTGATGTGGTGGGGGGCGGGATTATGTGTGGTGATGTGGTGGAGGGTGGGATTGTGTGTGGTGATGTGGTGGGGGGGCCAGATTGTGTGCGGTAATGTGTTGGGGGGGTGGGATTAAGTGTGGTGATGTGGTGGGGGGCGGGATTATGTGTAGTGATGTGGTGGGGGGCGGGATTGTGTCTGGTGATGTGGTGGGGGCAGGATTATGTGTGGTGACGTGGTGGGGAACGGGATTATGTGTGGTAATGTGGTGGGGGGGCAGGATTATGTGTGGTAATGTGGTGGGGGGCAGGATTATGTGTGGTGATATGGTGGGGGGTGAGATTATGTGTGGTGATGTGGTGGGGGGCGGGATTGTTTGTGGTGATGTGGTGGGGGGCGGGACTATGTGTGGTGATGTGGTGGGGGGCGGGATTGTGTGTGGTAATGTGGTGGGGGCGGGATTGTGTGTGGTAATGTGGTGGGGGGGCCGGATTGTGTGTGGTGATGTGGTGGGGGCGGAGCTACTGTACAGGGGGCGGGATTAGCAAGTAATCACAATGCCTCATATATATAGATATAAGCCTGTGAAACTCTGCATCCTGTTTTTTGTGCTGTGCATGATTTTTTTGCTCTAGATAGATAGATAGATAGATAGATAGATAGATATGGGATAGATAGATAGATAAATAGATAGCTGTTAGATAGATATAATAACATAATAATAATAATAATAATATTTATTTATATAGCGCCAACATATTCCACAGCACTTTACAATTAAGCGGGGACATGTACAGACAATAAATTCAATACAAGTTTGGACAATTTAAACAGTGACATTAGGAGTGAGGTCCCTGCTCACAAGCTTAGATATGGGATAGATATATAGATAGATATTAGATAGATAGATAGATAGATAGATATGGGATAGATAGATAGATATTAGATAGATAGATAGATAGATATGAGATAGATAGATAGATATGTTTGAATTGTTCTACAAATCCAAATGACCCTCTTCTCATTGGAAAAATAAAGTTGGATCCAAAATAAATACTGAAGATTAAATAAATTCTGTAAAAAGCAAATCAAGACAGCAAAGATTGAGACAGAGAGACTCATTGCCAGAGAAAGTAAAAATAATCCCAAAATATTCTTTAACTACATAAATAGTAAGAAACTAAAAAATGATAGGGTTGGCCCCCTTAAAAATAGTCTGGGTGAAATGGTGGATGAGGATGAGGAAAAAGCCAATATGCTAAATGACTTTTTTTCAACAGTATTTACACAAGAAAATCCCATGACGGATAACATGATCAGGGATCAAAATTCTCCATTAAACGTCATCTGCTTAACCCAGCAGGAAGTACGGCGGTGTCTAAAAATCACTAAAATTGACAAATCCCCGGGCCTGGATGGGATACACCCCCGAGTACTGCAGGAATTAAGCACAGTCATAGATAGACCACTATTTTTAATCTTTAAAGATTCCATAATAACAGGGTCTGTACCACAGGACTGGCGTATAGCAAATGTGGTGCCAATATTCAAAAAGGGGACAAAAACTGAACTTGGAAATTATAGGCCAGTAAGTTTAAACTCAACTGTGGGTAAAATCCTGGAGGGTTTTCTAAGAGATACTATACTGGAGTATCTGGAGAAGAATAACCTCATGACCCAATATCAACATGGGTTTACGAGGAACTGTTCCTGTCAGACTAATCTGATAAGCTTTTATGAAGCGGTAAGTTCAGGACTGGACCAAGGGAATGCAGTGGACATGGTGTACATGGACTTTTCAAAAGCTTTTGATACGGTGCCACACAAAAGGTTGATACATAAAATAAGAACAATGGGGATAGGGGAAAATATGTGTAAGTGGATTAAGAGCTGGCTCAGGGCTAGGAAACAAAGGGTGGTTATTAATGGAGCACACTCGGACTGGGTCACGGTTAGCAGTGGGGTACCACAGGGGTCAGTATTGGGCCCGCTTCTTTTTAACATATTTATTAACCCCCTCAGTACCCAGGGTGGTTTGCACGTTAACTCCCGGGCTAATTTTTACAATTCTGACCACTGTCCCTTTATGAGGTAATAACTCTGAAACGCTTCCGTGGAACATGGTGAGTCTGAAATTGTTTTCTCGTGACATATTGTACTTCATGTTAGTGGTAAAATTTCATTCAAATAACTTGCGTTTATTTGTGAAAAAAATGAAAATTTGGCGAAAATTTTTAAAATTTCGCAATTTTCCAACTTTGAATTTTTATGCCCTTAAATCACAGAGATACGGCACACAAAAAACTTAATAAATAACATTTCCCACATGTTTACTTTACATCCGCACAATTTTGGAACCAAAATTTTTTTTGTTAGGATGTTATAAGAGTTAAAAGTTGACCAGTGATTTCTCATTTTTGCAACACCATTTTATTTTTACGGACCACATCACATTTGAAGCCACTTTGAGGGGGTCTATATGATAGAAAATACCCAAAAGTGACACCATTCTAATAACTGCACCCCTTAAGGTGCTCAAAACCACATTCAAGAAGTTTATTAACCCTTCAGGTGCGTCACAGGAATTTTTTTGAATATTTAAAAAAAAAATGAACATTTAACTTTTTTTCACAAAAAAATAATTCAGGTTCAATTTTTTTTATTTTACCAAGGGTAACAGGAGAAATTGGACTGCAAAAGTTATTGTGCAATTTGTTCTGAGTACGCTGATACCTGATATGTGGGGGGGAACCACTGTTTCTGCGCATGGCAGAGCTCAGAATGGAAGGAGCGCAGTTTGACTTTTTCAATGCAAAATTGGCTGGAATTCTGATCGGACACCATGTCACGTTTGGAGAGCCCCTGATGTACCTAAACAGTGGAAACCCCCCACAAGTGACCCCATTTTGGAAACTAGGCCCCAAAGGAACTTATCTAGATATGTGGTGAGAACTTTGAACCCACAAGGGCTTCACAGAAGTTTATAACGTACAGCGGTACAATTAAAAAAATCATATTTTTTCCACAAAAATGATCTCTTCACCCCCAATTTTTATTTTCCCAAGGGTAACAGGACCCTAAAAGTTATTGTGCAATTTGTCCTGAGTACGCTGATACCCCATATGTGGGTGTAAACGACTATTTGGGCGCATGGCAGAGCTCGGAAGGGAAGCAGCGCCATTTGACTTTTTTGGCTGGAATTGAGATCGGACATCATGTCGCGATTGGAAAACCCCTGATGTACCAAAACAGTGGAAACCCCTCACAAATGACACCATATTGGAAACTAGACCCCCCAAGGAACTTATCTAGATGTGTGGTGAGCACTTTGAACCCCCCAGTGCTTCACAGAAGTTTATAACGCCCGGGCGTGAAAATAAAAAAATCGTATTTTTTCCACAAACATGATCTTTTAGTCACCAATTTGTTTATTTTCCCAAGGGTACCAGGAGAAATTGGACCCCAAAAGTTGTTGTCCAATTTGTCCTGAGTACGCTGATACCCCATATGTGGGAGAAAACTACTGTATGGGTACACGTCGGGACTCGGAAGGGAAGTAGTGACATTTTGGAATGCAGACTAACCCTAGCCCTAACCCTAACCCTAGACCTAACCCTAGCCCTAACCCTAATGGGAAAATGGAAATAAATACATTTTCTTTTAATTTTATTATTTTTCCCAAACTAAGGGGGTGATAACGGGGGGTTTGATTTACTATTTATGGGGGTTTTTATTTTTGGCAACTGTCAAATGCTAAAAGACGCTTTTTATTGTAAAAATAGTTTTTACATCACCACATATTGAGAGCTATAATTTTTCCATATTTTGGCCCACCGAGTCATGTGAGGTCTTATTTGTTGCGGAACGAGTTGACGTTTTTATTGGCATCATTTTCGGGCACGTGACATCTTTTGATCGCTTTTTATTCCGATTTTTGGGACGCAGAATGAACAAAAACCAGCGTTTCATGAATTTCTTTTGGGGGGTGCGTTTACACCGTTCCGCGTGCAGTAAAATTGATAAAGCGGTTTTATTCTTCGGGTCAGTACGGTTACATTGATACCTCATTTAGGTCGTTTTTTATGTTTTGGCGCTTTTATGCAATGAAAACAATTTTATATAAAAAATAATTATTTTTGCATCGCTTTATTCTGCGAGCTATAACTTTTTTATTTTTTGCTGATGATGCTGTATGGTGGCTCTTTTTTTTGCAGAACAAGATGACGTTTTCAGCGGTACCATGGATATTTATATGCGTCTTTTTGATCGCGCGTTATTTCACTTTTTGTTCGGCGGAATGATAATAAATCATTATTTTTTGCTTCGTTTTTTATTTTTATTTCTTAAGGCGTTCACTAAAGGGGTTAACTAATGGGACAGTTTTATAGGGCGGGTCGTTACAGACGTGGCGATACCAAATATGTGTACTTTTATTGTTTTTTTTTATTTTATTTCCAAAAAATGAATTTATTAGGGAATATTTTTTTTTTTAATTTATTTAGCGATTTTTTTAAAATTATTTTTACACTTTTTTTTAACTTTATTACATTGTCCCAGGGGGGACATAACTGTCCTGTGACAGATCGCTGATCTGTCACATCACAGATCACTGTGACAGATCAGCAATCTGTCACAGGCACTACACAGGATTCCTCCTTGCCTGCGCTTTGCAGGCACTAAGGAAGTCAGCTCCCTGCAGGCCCCTGAAGGTCCCTGTCTCCATCTTGGATCTGGGGACCTGCAGGGAAATAGCCCCCCCGCAGCAGCGCTGCACATTGCGCTGCTGTGGGGGGCTCAGGGAAGCACGGAGGGAGCCCCCTCCCTGCCGATGCTTCTCTTTAACCCCGGTACACCGCGATCGTGTTTGATCGCGGTGTGCAAGGGGTTAACGTGTCGGGGGCGGTCCGTGACACCGTGCCGGGTGTCAGCTGTGGTAATCAGCTGACACCCGGCCGCGATCAGCGGCGCTCACCACGTGGGCGCCGCTGATCGCTATGACGTAATATTCCGTCCATGGGACTTAGGGCCCAGGTCACATGGACGGAATATTAGGTCCAATGTAGGAAAGGGGCTAATGACCTTGTAGGGGGCATAGAGAGTAGAATTTCAATATTTGCAGATGACACTAAACTCTGCAGGGTAATCAATACAGAGGAGGACAATTTTATATTACAGGAGGATTTATGTAAACTAGAAGCTTGGGCAGATAAATCGCAAATGAGCTTTAATGGGGATAAATGTAAGGTCATGCACTTGGGTAGAACGAATAAGATGTATAATTATGTGCTTAATTGTAAAACACTGGGCAAAACTGTCACTGAAAAAGACCTGGGTGTATGGGTGGCCAGTGTCAGGCAGCTGCTGCAAAGGCAAATAAAATAAGGGGATGCATTAAAAGAGGCATAGATGCTCATGAGGAGAACATAATTTTACCTCTATATAAGTCACTAGTGCGACCACACTTAGAATACTGTGTACAGTTCTGGTCTCCGGTGTATAAGAAAGACATAGCTGAACTGGAGCGGGTGCAGAGAAGAGCGACCAAGATTATTAGGGAACTAGGGGGTCTGCAATACCAAGACAGGTTATTACACTTGGGGTTATTTAGTTTGGAGAATCGAAGGCTTAGGGGTGATCTTATTACAATGTATAAATATATGGGGACAAAACAAAGACCTTTCTAAGGATCTTTTTACTCTTAGACCTGTGACGGGGACAAGGGGGCATCCTCTACATCTGGAGGAAAGAAGGTTTAATCATACTCACAGACGTGGATTCTTTACTGTAAGAGCAGTGAGACTATGGAACTCTCTGCCATATGATGTTGTAATGAGTGATTCCCTACTAAAATTTAAGAAGGGACTGGATGCCTTTCTTGAACGCTATAATATTACAGGGTATGTACACTAGTTTCCTTAATATTGCGTTGATCCAGGGAGCTAGTCTGATTGCCGTATGTGGAGTCGGGAAGGAATTTTTTTCCCCAATGTGAAGCTCACTTTTTGTCACATGGGTTTTTTTTGCCTTCCTCTGGATCAACATATTAGGGCAAGTTAGGATAGGATTTGGGTTGAACTAGATGGACTTAAAGTCTTCCTTCAACCTTAATAACTATGTTACTGTGTAAAATGCCCAACTTCAAAATGGCTGCCATGGTTACCACCCATCTTGAAAAGTTTCCCCCTCCCATATACTAATGTGGCACAAACAGGAAGTTGATATCACCAACCATTCACATTTTATTTAGGTTTATCAATATAAATGGCCCACCCTGTAGACTTGAAGCCTCTGTCACTTCAGTTCTATTCCCCATCAAGTGCACCTCTCGCTGCTTTGCTGACCCCCTCTATGCTGAGTGACTCCAAGCAAAGGAGTCGTCAGTTAAGCAGGAGGAGGCAGCACTGAGTGGGGAACAGAGCTGGTGTGACAGAGGCTTCAGATCTACAAACAGTTCTTCAGCCTCATTTGCAATTCAAGCGGTAATTCTTCAGTATTGAAGGAAGACTGGTTGTATCCTGCTATTGCTGAACTTGACCTGGAAAGAGTTAGTTGTGCATATATTGTATATAGTTTCAGGTGTGAAATCCTGCTGACAGATTCCCTATAATCACCCATGACCCTGCAAACTGGTCAGCTTTGTTGAAACATTTTTATGACAATGAACTAATGAACTTAATTGTCAGGGTTCTAGTAGTGCGATCTTCTGTTGGCATTGTCTGTTGTATTCTGGCTCGACCTACACTAGAAATTTTCCATGGAACCGATACTGTACTACCTAAGGGTACGGAAGTCCTGGAGCCAGCTGATTACCGTAACCAAAACTGCATTTTGAGTAAAAAAAGGAGATATTATTGAATTATGCGTGCCAGATAGTTTTTTTCCCCTGGTTATTGCATGAAACAGGTCATTCCAGTACCTGGCTCCTATCACATGGTGCACATAATGTCTTTAACTGTGAAGCTATAAGAATCCTAATGCAATGCAAAGGGCTGATTATTTGCAGTCAAAGTAAAAGCAAACTTGAATGTCAAATATTTTGTTTGTTTTCAACAAAGCCTGAAAAAGGGAACCAGCCGCCTCAACAAATGCTATTCACCTACAGATGTAGGGGTAATCTGCAGGTAAACAGCATTTAAAACCCAGTATAGTTGTAATTTACATATTGAAAAAGCAGCTTCAAGAAGAAAATTACGTTTTATTCTCCCTGCAGCCACTTGCTTCCAGTCATTGGAGCGGTGCCGGGGTCAGTGATCAGGCACCGCTTGCTACATTATATAATGTATGTGCCGTTATCACATTGTACAGTGTTAGGTGACTGTAACTACTCCATTTCATTTTCTCCATATATCTGCCCTTCCAGTAATTAAATTCTATAATTGCAGGTAAATGATAGTTCCTTTTAAATTCCTTCTGCTTTTTTTTGATGGCACTGAAAGTTGCAGAGGATTAACTATAATACAGGCTTATGTTAACGATGCCATACAGGAGTGCAACAATAGTGGTTACTGAAGCTGAAGCTCTACCTGGGTCCTACAGACTAATATTAAAGGGATCAATACTATTAAAGACCAGTGATAGCTGGGGGATTTGTTGGATATTTTACCATGGGGCCCCCAAGTTTCAAATTACTCTAATGAATCCATAGTAGCCAGATGGACAGATGTTGACATCTTCCTATTATGCATGACCAAAGCAGCCACCCTAGCCACCAAAATTAAAAACCATGAACGTCTCTAATATTTGCAGAATGTTAATAAATCACAAACTATATATATTGCAACCAATACTTGGAGTATACAGAATAATTAACTTTTTGTGAGATCAATAGCTACATTCTATGATTTAATGAAGCATGTAATAAACAGTTAAACAATTCTGGATGTATATAAGCCATATCTTAGATTCAATTATTCTGTTCTTTTTTCAAGAAACTCAGAACCCTTATTCCTCCTGTGTATGCTGTAAAACAATGAACCATATCAGTAATTCCAATGGGACCTCATGGAAATGCTATACCATGATGAATATGTTCCATTAATAAGTACTTTATGCTTCCTTAGTGTCAACCAATTTACTATCCATTTGCAAATGTTTACACTGATGCCTAGCTCTGTTTTCTTGACAATTGAGAATGATGATCAAGGGTCAAAGCCCTTTCTAGACCCCATAAATCAACAATGCTCATGATGCTACAGTCTAAAAGTGCAAATCCTGTATGATGTCAAACACTTAGTGTAGACATATCTATGCGTCTAACCAGTTCAACAATAGATCATATTGTTGGCTTAACAGATCCTACATTAAAACTACAGCAAAGCTGAGCTATATTCATAGAGAACTTTTATCTTTGCAACATTTTAAACTTAAAGGGAATCTGTCAGTAGGAGAAACCCTCCTAAGTCGTCTATATGGGCATGTAGGCCATAGGATGCCAAATAAAATGATATCTTAATATCTATGATGTGGTGTCTTATTCCAAAGAAATACACATTTTTCTAATATATAATATATAAATGAGCTGCTCAGGGCTGCGGGGCGGACACTGATCTGCATGAGGATCTGCCTCCAGAGCTTATTGTAAATAAAAGAGGGAGTTACCAGTGTGAGACATGTCACTAATACAGGAGAGTAGAACTGAACTTTCTTACATAACAAACAGGTTAGCAGATGCAGCTCTCATAGCTCTGCTGTATTCCTACACTTTTGCCATGTAACTAACAATGAACAATAAAAATAAACTTTGTATTTTTGCAAACACATTTGCTCCAGCTCTCACAGCTCTGCTGAATTGTAACAATATTGCAACACTGGCTGTCTGTGAGATGGAAGCTGAAACACTGAGAGGAACCTGCAGATGTGTCAGGTATAATTAAACACAGCTCTGCAGTGAGATGAGGAGAGCAGAGAGCGGCCATTAAACATCACACTGGTAACGTCCCTTTTTATTTAACACCTTACCTACAATTGACGTAATATTCCGTCCATGTGACCATGGACGCAGGCATGAGGAAGCCTGTGCAGTGCCTGTGCAGTGCACAGTGATCCGTGATGTGACAGATCAGCGATCTGTCACAGGACAGTTATGTCCCCCCTGGGACATTGTTATAAAGTAAAAAAAAATAAAAAAAAGTGTAAAAATAATTTAAAAAAATCACTAAATAAATAATAAAAAAAAAAAAATATTCCCCAATAAATTCATTTTTTGGAAATAAAAAAAAAAAACAATAAAAGTACACATATTTGGTATCGCCGCGTCTGTAACGACCCGCCCTATAAAACTGTCCCAATAGTTAACCCCTTAAGCGAACCCCTTAAAAAATAAAAATAAAAAACAAAGCAAAAAATAATGATTTATTATCATTCCGCCGAACAAAAAGTGAAATAACGCGCAATCAAAAAGACGCATATAAATATCCATGGTACCTCTGAAAACGTCATCTTATCCCGCAAAAAACGAGCTGCCATACAGCATCATCAGCGAAAAAATAAAAAAGTTATAGCTCGCAGAATAAAGCGATGCAAAAATAATTATTTTTTATATAAAATTGTTTTCATTGCATAAAAGCGCCAAAACATAAAAAAACGACCTAAATGAGGTATCGCTGTAACCGTACTGACCCGAAGAATAAAACCGCCTTATAAATTTTACCGCACCCGGAACGGCGTAAACGCACCACCCAAAAGAAATTCATGAAACACTGGTTTTTGTTCATTCTGCGTCCCAAAAAACGAAATAAAAAGCGATCAAAAAATGTCACATGCCCGAACATGATACCAATAAAAGCGTCAACTCGTTCCGCAAAAAATAAGACCTCACATGACTCGGTGGGTCAAAATATGGAAAAATTATAGCTCTCAATATGTGGTGATGCAAAAACTATTTTTACAATAAAAAGCGTCTTTTAGCGTGCGACAGCTGCCAAATATAAAAACCGCCATAAATAGTAAATCAAACCCCCCTTTATCACCCCCTTAGTTAGGGAAAAATAATAAAATTTAAAAAAAGTATTTATTTCCATTTTCCCATTAGGGTTAGGGCTAGGGTTAGGGTTAGGGCTAGGGTTAGGGCTGAGATTAGGGTTAGGGCTAGGGTTAGGGTTAGGGCTAGGGTTAGGGTTAGGGTTAGAATTGGGGGTTTCTACTATTTGCGCACATCAGGTGCTCTCCAAACGCAACATGGCGTCTGATCTCAATTCCAGCCAATTCTGCGTTGAAAAAGTCAAATGGCGCTCCTTCCCTTCCAAGCTCTGCCTTGCGCCCAAACAGTGTTTACCCCCTCATATGGGGTATCAGCCTACTCAGGACAATTTGCAAAACAACTTTTGGGGTCCTATTTCTCCTGTTGCCCTTAGGAAAATAAAAATTTTGGGGCAAAAATATCATTTTTGTGGGAAAAAATTTTTTTTTTATTTTCACGCCTGGGCGTTATAAACTTCTGTGAAGCAATTGGGGGTTCAAAGTTCTCACCACACATCTAGATAAGTTCCATGGGGGGTCTAGTTTCCAAAATGGTGTGAATTGTGGGGGGTTTCCACTGTTTTGGTACATCAGGGGCTTTCCAAACGCGACATGGTGTCCGATCTCAATTCCAGCCAAAATAGTCAAATGGCGCTGCTTGCCTTCCGAGCTCTGCCATGTGCCCAAATAGTCATTTACACCCACATATGGGGCATCAGCGTACTCAGGACAAATTGCACAATAACTTTTAGGGTCCTGTTACCCTTGGGAAAATAAAAATTGGGGGTGAAAAGATCATTTTGTGGAAAAAATATGATTTTTTAATTGTACCGCTGTACATTATAAACTTCTGTGAAGCCCTTGTGGGTTCAAAGTTCTCACCACATATCTAGATAAGTTCCTTAGGGGGTCTAGTTTCAAAAATGGGGTCACTTGTGGGGGGTTTCCACTGTTTAGGTACATCAGGGGCTCTCCAAACGCGACATGGCGTCCGATCAGAATTCCAGCCAATTTTGCATTGAAAAAGTCAAACGGCGCTCCTTCCCTTCTGAGCTCTGCCATGCGCCGAAACAGTGGTTCCCCCCCACATATCAGGTATCAGCGTGCTCAGGACAAATTGCACAATAATTTTTGCAGTCCAATTTCTCCTGTTACACTTGGTAAAATAAAAAAAATTGAACCTGAAGTAATTTTTTTTGTGAAAAAAAGTTAAATGTTAATTTTTTTTAAATATTCAAAAAATTCCTGTGACGCACCTGAAGGGTTAATAAACTCCTTGAATGCGGTTTTAAGCACCTTAAGGGGTTCAGTTTTTAGAATGGTGTCACTTTTGGGTATTTTCTATCATATAGACCCCTCAAAGTGGCTTCAAATGTGATGTGGTCCGTAAAAATAAAATGGTGTTGCAAAAATGAGAGATCGCTGGTCAACTTTTAACCCTTATATCTTGCTAACAAATAAAAATTTTGCTTCCAAAATTGTGCTGATGTAAAGTAAACATGTGGGAAATGTTACTTATTAACTTTTTTGTGTGCCGTATCTCTGTGATTTAAGGGCATAAAAATTCAAAGTTGGAAAATTGCGGAATTTTCAAAATTTTTGCCAATTTCCGTTTTTCTCACAAATAAACGCAAGTTATATGAATGAAATTTTACCACTAACATGAAGTACAATATGTCACGAGAAAACAATGTCAGAATCACTGGGATCCATGGAAGCGTTCCAGAGTTATGACCTCATAAAGGGACAGTGGTCAGAATTGTAAAAATTGACCCGGTAGTTAACGTGCAAACCACCCTTGGTAGTGAAGGGGTTAAAACAAGCTCTATAGGCAGATTCTCCCTCATAGCCTGGAAATCTAATTTACTTAAACATCAAAAATATTTTTAAAAAATATAAAAACAAATGAAAAATATGAGTTACTGGTTGTAACTGCGGGGGCACAGTTACAGCTAGCACTCTCTATACACAGAGTGGTGACTAAACCAGTGCTGGTGCGACCCCTGTAGCTGAAACCCAAACACTGCTGGAAGGAAAAAAGTTAATTTCCTCCCAGCAGTGGGGCTCAAAGTGCGGGCGCCCTGCAGGTTCAGAACACTATTATCCTGCAGATTAACCCCATACTGTAGGTTAATAAAATTTTTTATGTGACAGGTTCACTTTAAGCTGTGCCTGGCTTCTAAAATTCAACATACCGCCACCATTATGGTGTAAAATAGCTGAGTAGGCACATACTGTAACTGTGATTGTAACTTTTGATTTTTTCCTGAAATAATAATAATAAATAATCCTCTACTCTTTGTAAGTTGTTGTTACTTATTAAATAAATAAAAAACTGCAAAATATCCCCTTCTGAGAAGAGATGAGCAGATCCATTTATGGAAGCTCAAATTTCTTAAAATTCACGTGAACTTGAAAACTTTTGTCATTCAATTTGTGGTTTGCAAACAAAAAACTTGCCCAGCACTATCTCCCACTACCTGCTGCAGTATCAGAGAGAGGGCTAATGTCATTTTGTGTTGTCACGCAAGCCTCATCATAATACACTGTACTAACGACATCTAGCGGATTATCATACCTTGTACAGTGGAGGACAGTACCTGGGTCATCAGAGATCAGCAGTTCCGAATGAAGCATAGTTTCTACAGCAGTCGTTTTCAATCTCTAGAGTCACTGGGTAAGTCTCCCTCTTCTAGAGTGAGTAAGCAGGCTCCTCTCTATCTCTTGCAGATTGTAAGCTCTTATGGTTAACAAGGTCCTCTCTCTCCTGCAGAGTATAAGCGCTTATGATGAGCAAGGTCCTCTCTCTCCTGCAGATTGTAAGCTCTTATGGTTAACAAGGTCCTCTCTCTCCTGCAGAGTATAAGCTCTTATGATGAGCAAGGTCCTCTCTCTCCTGCAGAGTATAAGCTCTTATGATGAGCAAGGTCCTCTCTCTCCTGCTGAGTATAAGCTCTTATTGTCAGGAACTCCGCACTACACTCGCTCACTGAGCCAGTGCGCGTGTCCTGAGTACAGAAACAGTGCTAAAAGATACCTGTGGAGCAGGGCAGCACAGGTGACAATGCGTGCTTCAAACTATCGGTGTCAGGATCCTGTCAGCGCCAGAAAGTAAAGATGCACAGGACCTGAGGACACTGAAGCAAGCAAGCTGGCACAGGACCTATGGTCATGTGACTGCAAGGGGGAGGGGCTTAGCGTCCTGCTTTCAGAGATGACAGGATACCATACACCAACTCAGAGTCAGGCAAAACGGAGGTCACACACAGCACGGGCAAACGAAGCACAGGAGGGACAAACCGACGGGTGGTCAGACAAAGCCAAAGGTCATACACAAGAGGGCGGTGCGGTACCAAAGGGACGAGCAGAGAGCAGTCAAGTCACAAGCAGAGAGTCATACACGAGAGGTAGTGCAGTACAAGAGAGGCAGGCAGAACTCGTAACAGGGACAGAACCGGATCAAAATCAAACAAGCAAGCAAGATATCAGGCACAAGGCACACGTACGCACAAGGTTAACTAACTCAGCCAAGGGCAGGAGTATAACTGACACCGGACCTAGGTCCAGTGAGCATTAAATAGCCGCCCTCTGCCAGAGAGAGGCGGAACAATTAACCCCCAGTCTGATCAGGACGGGCCAAAGCGAAACCCCGTCCTGGATCTTGACATTTATGATGAGCAAGGTCCTCTCTCTCCTGCAGATTGTAAGCTCTTATGGTTAACAAGGTCCTCTCTCTCCTGCAGAGTATAAGCTCTTATGATGAGCAAGGTCCTCTCTCTCCTGCAGAGTATAAGCTCTTATGATGAGCAAGGTCTTCTCTCTCCTGCAGAGTGTAAGCTCTATGGTGAGCAAGGTTCTCTCTCTCCTGAAGAGTGTAAACTCTTATGATAAGCAAGGTCCTCTCTCTCCTGCAGAGTGTAAGCTCTTATGATGAGCAAGGTCCTCTCTCTCCTGCAGATTGTAAGCTCTTATGGTTAACAAGGTCCTCTCTCTCCTTCAGAGTATAAGCTCTTATGATGAGCAAGGTCCTCTCTCACCTGCAGAGTATAAGCTCTTATGGTTAACAAGGTCCTCTCTCTCCTGCAAAGTATAAGCTCTTATGATGAGCAAGGTCCTCTCTCTCCTGCAGAGTATAAGCTCTTATGATGAGCAAGGTCTTCTTTCTCCTGCAGAGTGTAAGCTCTTATGGTGAGCAAGGTTCTCTCTCTCCTGCAGAGTGTAAGCTCTTATGATGAACAAGGTCCTCTCTCTCTCATGCAGAGTGTAAGTAAGTTCATCTCTCTCTCTTGTAGAATGTAAGTTCTTATGATGAGCAAGTGGGTCGCCCTCCCAGGGCTGTGGGGTACTCGGTACCAGGCCGGTGTCAGGGGAATGTGTCACAGCAGCGGTGACCCGGTCCGTGGCCCTGGGCGCCCAAGCAATGGGAGATGTAGTTAATGGTAGAATAGCTTGTGACGCCACCCGTGGTGTTTGGCAAGTATGGTGTTAGGCCAACGCTGCATACAGATCCGCTGGGACTGATGGTAGGGTGCAGCAAAGATGTAAAAGCTCCCCACAGGGGCAGTGTAGATGTAACCAGCACGGGGATGTAGCAGTGCTGGGGGCGTAGGGAACAGACAAGACACAGCGGTTGCACTTTCTGTACCTTTTACTTAGTTTATGCAGTCCAGGGTCTTGATTACAGATGGTGTTGGAGCAGGTTAGCCTGGAAGCAGATAAGGATTCTCTCTCAGCAGAAGGGCTGCGCAGTCTCCTTCCTAGCGCGTTGTGGTGTGAAGCACCCCCGTAATTAGTTACTCCGGAATGCCTCTCTTCGGATGTTCCTAGAACTATACTTGTAAGACAGACAGCTGTAGCCTCTCTCGGGGACTCCTCTCCTGAGTCCTGGCTCTCTATGCAATTGCTGTTGTGTCCCAAGTCTCTGATGGGAGCAGGGCATTTACAGCCTCCTACTCCTCTGGTAGCTGCTGTAAGACCTTTAGCATCCATACAGCCGTGGAGACCAGGCTCAAGTGCGTGCGCTCTCAAGCTGAGGGAGCTCTCCTTCCTAGCTCAACCACCTACAGCTTCTTTCCACACGTCTGCACACTTCACCTTCCGCAGACTATCTGACCACTCCTTCCTCTTGGCCCTCACGGAGCACCCCCTCCCCTTCATCCTGGTTCAGAGTTCCCCCTGCTAGCCTGGAGTGGAACTGTGTTGCATGCATTAGGTTAACTGCTGGAGAGACCAATCACTGCTTCCAAGCCTGGCATTACCCTCCCCTGGAGGAAGGCAAAGCCACTGTGGAGACCATACCCCCAGGGGCGCCACATTCCCCCCTAGTGCAAGTCAGCACTCCTGGGCTGAATAAAAGAAAACATGAGTAACATATAAAAAATTGAACAATAATAATTTGTACAAGATTTGAAAAAGGGAAAAATGTACAAAAACCAAGAGCTCAAAAATGGTCCTATGATGATAAGTCCAGCATCAATGTCCATTCCTGGCAAATTGTAAATTATTTACTAGAGTTGAGCGAAACGGGTCGAAAAATTTCAAAAGTCGCCGACTTTTGGTAAAGTCGGGTTTCATGAAACGAAACCCGACCCTAGGGTGAGGTCGGCCACGAGCTCGGCGACTTTAGCCCCAAAGTCGCGTTTCAGCCAATCAGGATCCATGGACACTGTTAGCAATGTGATGACATAGGCAGGGGTCACCACCATCTCTGACAAGGGCATGCAAGTAATTGGCTTGCTTTGGGGGGCGTCACAGGGGGTATAAAAGGGCGTGCACACCGACCGCCATGTTACTCATGCTGATCTCAGAATAGGGAGAGCTGCTGCTGCTGCTAATTCTGTAGGGAGAGCGTTAGGCAGGGAATAAGACACCAAAAACTGCTTCTGCTGCTAGCAATTTTGCCTGTACAACACACCAGTCACTGTGTGTGCAGTGCAAGTGGAGGCTATATTTTGCTGGATCAGCTGTGTTGGTTGTTAGGCTGCCTTATAAGGCTTCCTGATAGCTGCATTGCTGTTTTCCCACTGCTCTGCAAACTGCTTTTTTAAAAGCAATCCAAATTTTTTTTTTGTCTTGGTGAGGTACTGAGCGTGCATTTTTTCACACCATACAGCGGTGTACGCTCCTCACACAGTACCGTGTAACGGCTGTTATCACGGCCACAGTGAAGCTATCTGTGTGTGACTCTGTAAGGATAAGTCGAGGACATGTTCCGTTCTTACAGACCTCCACCTTCTATTTTTGTCTGGTTTTCAAACAGTTAAGTATATTTGCTGTTTGATCACATTCAAAACTATAGAGACAGCGTGTGTCAGTCCGTATACTTAAAAAACACGGAGCTTGACAATTTTACGGACACTGGACAGCGGTGTACGTGCACGCTGCTCTCTCAGTACCTTGTAACGGCTGTTATCACGGCCACAGTGAAGCTATCTGTGTGTGACTCTGTAAGGATAAGTCGAGGACTTGTTCCGTTCTTACAGACCTACACTCTAGGGAGATTCCTATTCTGCTCAATTCTATATACACCTTGTAGTTTGTCATACACTAGCCAATTTCTGCCTGTGACATAGCGGTGTGATATTCACTGGTCCTCACACAATCCAACAGTGTCCACAAGTGTGTTCAGAAATTCTACATCTCCCCTGTCCTATAGTGACATTTTTCACACCTACGATATTGAGCCTGTGACATAGTGGTGTGATATTCACTGGGCCTCACACAATCCAACAGTGTCCACAAGTGTGTTCAGAAATTCTACATCTCCCCTGTCCTATAGTGACATTTTTCACACCTGCGACATTGAGCCTGTGACATAGCGGTGTGATAATTCACTGGGCCTCACACAATCCAACAGTGTCCACAAGTGTGTTCAGAAATTCTACATCTCCCTGTCCTATAGTGACATTTTTCACACCTGCGACATTGAGCCTGTGACATAGCAGTGTAATATTCACTGGGCCTCACACAATCCAACAGTGTCCACAAGTGTGTTCAGAAATTCTACATCTCCCCTGTCCTATAGTGACATTTTTCACACCTGCGACATTGAGCCTGTGACATAGCGGTGTGATATTCACTGGGCCTCACACAATCCAACAGTGTCCACAAGTGTGTTCAGAAATTCTACATCTCCCCTGTCCTATATACACCTTGTACCTTGTTTTACATTACTATATAGTTTGTGGGATTTTGTGTACATTTTTACCAAAAATGAGGAAGGCTGGTGGAAGAGGCCGTGGAATTGGGCGGGGGTTGCCAGCTGGTAATGATGGTGTTGGTGGTGGATCTGATGGTAGTGGCAAAAGCAAAATAGGACCGAATACAGGAGGTGTTGAGCCTGCGTCATCGTCTGGTGCCACAAGGCCTCGAAGGCTAAGTTTTCTAGGAGTTGGCAAACCGCTTTTAAAGCCAGAGCTTACAATGCTGACTCAGCCTGCAGCTCTATCGCCTCCTCTTCTGAAGTTGTAAAAAATAAAAGCACTGAGTCGTCATTGGAGGCTAATGTTCATGAACCACACCTTTCCTTGTGTCCTTCACCCCAACCAAGATTGAAGGATGACGCAGGCCATACAACTGATTACTCCATGGAGCCGTTTTCACATACCATGCCTGGGTTATCAAGTGAAATGGTGAAGTACCCAGGCCAAGATGAATCTGACATGGAGTGCACTGAGGCACAGCCACTGATAGATGATTCTGCTGGTACATTCACTCAGAGCACTACATTGTCCTCGCAGTGTAATGAGCCAGATTCTGACCCTGATGAGACTCAGGTGCCCCTTCCCGCATACTATACCACCATACACGGTGACACAGAGGAAGGTGCACATGACATTGAAGAGGAGGTGATGGATGACCCAGTTGTTGACCCAGATTGGCATCCATTGGGGGAAGAGGGTGCTGCTTCCAATAGCTCAGATGAGGAGGAGGAGCATCCACAGCAGACATCGACATCGCAACAGCTGTTATCTGGCAGGCCCGGAGCACTCCAAAGACAGGTTCCAAAAATCAAAAGAGTTGCTGGACAGCTTGTCCAGACGGTCAAAATAGCACAGCGTGCTAGGCCGCAAAATGTCTTCCAAAGTAGGAAGAGTGCAGTGTGGCACTTTTTTTTATCAAAATCCTCATGATCAGGCCAAGGTTATCTGTAAGAAGTGCGCAAAGACCTTTAGCCGAGGGAAAAATCTGAAAAATTTGAATACCAGTTGCATGCTTAGACATTTAACCAGCATGCACTTGCAAGCGTGGACACAACACCAAACCTCAAGTACCACATGTGCAACTGATCACAAAGAAGGTAGTCAGCAACGCTACATTGTTTCCCCCACTGTAAGCCCACCGGTTAGCACAGCAGCAAATGTTGAGGTGTCGTTGCAAGGCCAAAGCAGTCAGGGAATCCCACTGTTATATCAATGAAAGACTAAATCTAGGCCATCAGAAAGAACACCAACTCCATCACCATCATCAACCCTCTCTCAGTCCGCCCTGTCCACTGCTAGTTCCACCATATGCAGCTCTCAAGTCCAGCTCACCCTCCCAGACACTATGAGTAGGTCAAGAAAGTACTCAGTCTCTCATCCGCGTACACTTGGTTTGAACGCCCACATTGCCAAACTAATCTCGTTAGAGATGATGCCCTGTCGGTTGGTGGAAAGTGCAGCTTTCCGCGAACTCATGGCCTATGCAGTACCACGCTATGACCTACCCAGTCGCCACTTCTTCTCTCGCAAAGCCATCCCAGCCCTCCACCATCATGTGAAAGACAGCATTGTCCATGCACTCAAGCAGTCAGTGAGTGGAAAGGTGCACCTCACAACAGATGCATGGCCCAGTCGGCATGGCCAGGGCCGTTACGTGTCCATCACTGCGCACTGGGTTAATGTGGTGGATGCAGGGTCCACAGGGGACAGCGGTGGTGGGACAGTGCTGCCTAGCCCACGGTATAGGGAACAGTTGACTGTAGGCGCTCGACCCTCCTCCTCCTCCTCCAGAAGCGAAAGCTCGTCCACAGAGCGCAGTCGTACCAGCACTCCATCTGCAGCTGCCACTGTTGCACATGAGGTGTCCCCCTATCGAGCAGCTAGTGGAAAGCGTCAGCAGGCTGTGTTGCAGATGATGTGTTTGGGCGACAGACACACCGCGGAGGTGCTGGCCGAGTACTTTCAGTGACAAACTGAGTCATGGCTGGGCAGTATACATCTTGAGGCAGGCAAGGTAGTTAGTGATAACGGCCGTAATTTTGTGGCAGCCATAGCCCTTTCAAAACTCAGCCACATACCTTGCTTGGCTCACACCTTGAACCTGGTGGTGCAGTGCTTCCTCAACAATTATCCGGAGTTAACAGCCCTGCTCCAGAAGGTGCGAAGACTGTGCGCGCACATCCGCCGGTCGCCTGTACACTCTATTCGTATGCAGAAGCTGCAGCGATTGCTCCACCTTCCCAACCACCGCCTCATTATCGACATTGCAACAAGGTGGAACTCCACCCTGCACATGGTTGAGCGGCTGTGCGAACAGAGGCAGACCATAATGCATTTGTGGGAGGATACACGGCCAGGCACTTTGAGAGCAGACATGGAGTTGACTGATGTGCAGTGGTCGAAGCTGAAAGACCTCTGTAAAGTCCTTTAGTGTTTTGAGGAATGCACACGGCTGGTAAGCGCAGACAACGCCATCCTAAGCATGAGCATCCCACTTATGCGTCTGCTCATGCAAACTTTGACGCACCTTAAGGAGCAGGTGTCTGCAGCCAATGTTGACGAGGAGGAAGAGGAGGAGGGAATCCTTGATGACATTCAGCCATTGTCTGCTCAGGGACCTCTCCTGGACGAGGTGGAGGAAGAAGAGGAGGAGGAGGATGATGATGGGGATGATTACTTAGGGGAGGAGGACGCATCTCGTGGGGCAAGTGAAAATTTTGGCGTGGCAAGGTCTGGTACAGGGTTTGTGCATGACTGGAGGGATGTGGATTTGCCAGAAAGTGCTCCTCCAACCAGCACTCGCAGTGCATCATTGACACCGGGAACATTGGCCCACATGTCAGATTATGCCTTGCAGATCCTAAAAAGGGACCCTCGCATTGCCAAAATGATGAACAATGACGACTACTGGTTGGCCAGCATCCTGGATCCACGCTATAAAGGCAAATTGCAAAACATCATGCCACAGGAGAACCTTGACCTAATATTGCCTAATAAACAAGCAAGTCTGGTAAACCGGTTGGTTGAGGCATTCCCAACACACAGCAGCGGTGATGGCTCTCACACGAGCCGTACAGGCCGGGGGCCGCTTGGCAGAGGTGTTCGTGGTGCACACAGCAGAAGTGGCGTTGGAGACAGGGGTTTCATGACAATGTTGTGGACTCATTTTTCAAGTACCACTCACACAACTGGTAATTCTGCATCGATGGAAAGTGACAGGAGACAGCAGTTGTCAACTATGGTTACAAACTACTTTTCCTCTCATATCGATGTTCTCCCGCACAGGTCATTCCCCTTTGACTATTGGGCCGCTAAACTGGACACCTGGCCTGAATTGGCACAATATGCCTTACAGGAGCTTGCTTGCCCAGCTGCAAGTGTGCTATCAGAAAGAGTCTTCAGTGCAGCTGGATCAATCCTGACAGAAAAAAGGACCCGTCTGTCAACCCAAAATGTGGATGATCTAACCTTCATTAAAATGAACCATGCATGGGTTTCCAAGGATTTTGTCCCACCTTCCCTTGATGACACATAGGTTGCCAGAAAAATGGCTTGCTTTGGTCCTCCTCCTATTCCGCGAACTTGACCTATTTCGCCTTTTGCAGCAGCTGAATGTCCCACATCAACATATGCCAGTTTGTAAACCGCCCTAACTGGGCTGCTCCCCCCCATGGCCAGGGTCACCACCTAGCGCACGAAACCGTGTGAGTGCCGTTGCCCTGGACAGGTGGGTATGCTGACTCTTGGGCGCGGGCACTGGCATAGGGTCCCTCATAGTGCAATCAAGTGTCTCTGACGGTGGTGGCGCACACCCGCCGTCAGACACACCGCCGTACTATGAGGGGCCCAGTGCCAGTACTGACGCCCATGAGTGTGCCCCCCTTGCTTGGGCAGAGCCCCAGCATTTGCAATGTTTACCTCTCCATGCTCCTCCGCTGTGTAGTCTGGGCTGTCAAATCCTTCACTGGGAGTGCCACTACAAATTGATTGAACTGAAAGATGATGGTTAAGATGTAGCTATGCCCTGTCCTGCTGGCTGGGCTCTAGCTCCAGATGATCAATGGCTTCCATTTCTTATGGACGTCGACTCACAATGACATGCAGTGGTGGTTTATCATCAGCTTTCACGGTTTTCCTACTCACAAACGAGTGACATTGCGGCGCACATTTTAAAATGTGCCCTCTCATGCCAATCAAATAGAATCGCCTACTGCTTGTGGCTTCTGTCTTTTGCACTCCAAAGTTACGTGACAGATCATGATAGCCAGTGAGCACCATGTTTACATCGCTCCCTGTGATAAAAATTTGATTGAGATGAGTAACAGTGATGGAATGAACGGAAGTGCGATACAGCAAGACTTTATTCACAAAAAAATGTTTTCACTGTCTCAACACACAAATTAATTGAGGGTCAGCATCGCCTATGAGAATTGTGATGGAAGTTTTTCCCGTGAATAGTAATTCCTAGATTTCTGCAATCACTAGCCTTTATGTCAGTAATTGTATGCATCTCATTTCCTATTGCGGAGAGGCTGGACTGTATTACTGAGACAGAAATATATATGAAGATTGTAAACTAGGCTACATATATACGTGTTATCCGGTGAAACTGTACCCTTTATCAACTTTCTACAATGTTGTTGAATCCATACTGGGCCTGAGAATGGCTGCCGAGCTGTTAAGCAAGCTACAGCACCTGTGGTTTGGACACGTAATTTTTTCAGCAATGACGGTTAGGCCTACCTCCGGAATTGCGGTTGACCTGAACTTACTGGGAAATCGTTGTTCGTGGGGAATAATCTGAATCCCAGATCCCCATCACTAACGGAGTTCAGTAGGTTATCTGCACCTCTAAGCGACAAAAGCTGGTCCTTTCAGTGTAGCGTGCATGCAGCCCTGGACATGTACGGGAATGCTAGACCTGTTATTGCTCGATCTCACGTGCCAGAGCCTCGCTGATCCCTCTAGTAAGCTTGACGCGTACTGCGGGGGCATGCCGGAGTCTCGGTTGTTAACGGAATAAAGCTGAGAACTCGCTAGCACAACTACAAACACACATACCACACCACACACAGAATCGACAAAGCTTTCAAAGTGTGCATCTTTTCTTTAGGTGGCATGATTGTGGTTTCCTGGGTGGAGTCCAATTAAGCCACAGGCTCCACTCCTGGTGGCGCCCTTTTGGACATTCCTTTAAGGTTCAGCTTTGCAATCATACTGCCCCCCAGAAACCAAAAACTTTGCCTTCATGGACGCTGTTTGGAGGTTCGTGGGAATAACGCCGCCCGATCAGCAGTCGGCATATGGGTCGCCCTCCCAGGGCTGTGGGATACTCGGTACCGGGCCGGTGTCAGTGGGATGTGTCACAGCAGCGTTGACCCGGACGGTGGCCCTGGGCGCCCATGTAAATGGCGTGGTATAATGGTAAAGAGTTTATATAGATAGTTTGACGCCACCTGTGGTGTTCGGCAACATAGATGTTAGGCCGACGCTGCATGCAGATCCTCTGGGACTGATGGTGTTGTGCAACAAAGATGGTGAAGCTCCCCACAGGTGGAGCTGGAGTCCCAGGAAAGTGTAGATGTAGTGATGGGGGAAAGGCACAGGCGGTGTAGGTGCTGGTACCCAGATGTAGCGGTGCTGGAATAACTGTAGGACACCAGAGCGTGCAGTTTCAAAGCTTTACTCACAGTCTGCAGGTTACACAGATGCCTGCCTCCGTGCTGTGTCCTCCGGGTCAGGACCTCAGCCAACCTCCGGGACCAGAATGGAAAGCTCCCTTCCAACACTCCGCCAACATGTACCTTCCTGAACGTCTCCTTTCTAGCGCTTGTGGGGGAAGCACTCACAGGACCGTGGTTCACTGAAGCGCCTCCTGTCTAACAGATGTTCCTCAGACTTTACTAGTATGGCAGACAGCTGTAGCCTTTTCCTTCTGGCTCCCACACGTCGATGCTGGGGCCTCCGAGCCTTAGTTGGGTACAGAGCATTTATAGCTGCTACTTCCCCCGCTTTCTGCTGCAGGAACGTCACTGTCCCTACAAACTCGGAGACCGGAATCGGGACCATGCGCTCCAGCTAGGAGTGAACCTTAACTCTGCTCATCCTCCAGCTCCCCTTCTCACGTCCACACACTTCCCCTTCCCTGCACAGAGTGCCCTAACTTACCTCCTCCCGACCACAGAGAGCAGCTCCTCAGCAGTCAGGTTCAGAGGTCTCCCTGCTAGCCTGGAGTGGGAAATGTGTTGTGTGTTGGTTTCACTGCTAGAGAGATCCTTTGTTGCTCCCAAGCTTGACAACACACTCCCTAGGAGGAAGGTAATGCCACAGTGGCGACCGTACTCTTGGGGACACCACAAGTGCACTGAGGCCCAGCCACTGCTGAATGATGCTGCTGGTACATTGACCCAGACCACTACATTCCCCTCGCACTCTACACTGCCAGAATCTGACCCAGAGGAAACTCAGGTTCCCCTTCCCACATACTATACCACTTTACACGGTGACAAAGAGGAAGGTTCAGATGAAAGTGCAGGTTCCTTGAGCAGGTGGGGGGGCATACTCATGGGCGATGGCACTGGCATAGGGCACCGCATTGTACGCAAAAGTGTCTCTGCCGGTGGGAGAGCCTAAAGAGCCAAGTGCAGTGAGATGGAAGATGGGGACGACAAGGAGTTCAGAGTAGTGCAGGGATTCCCTAGCAAGGAGACTTATGTAATTGTTTTCAATGTTGGGACTGCAATTTTTGGGGAGCACTATACTCTGGTGAATGATATATGGGGCCCACCATACACTGGAGCATTCCAAAGGTGGACATCAGACACTGGAGCAGCATTTACAGGGCCCATTATACACTAGAGCAGTAGAAATGGGGCCCATTATATATGGAGCATCATTTGGGCCCATAAGACAGTGGAGCTTCATCCATTGGGACCAACATATACTATAGCATTATGTGGAGCTCATCATGTACGTTTTGAAATATTGTATGGGATCAATGATTCCATATGGAGAAATATATGGGCCTCATTACTCTGTATAGCGCACTAAGCGCTGGCCATAATACTGTATGGAGTTATATACTGTCCGTTTTTGGAGGTATTGGAGAATTTAAAATGGATATCAGTCATGAGATGTAAGAAGTGAAGTATTTTTCATTGTACTATACTGCTATTTCTCTGCCATATCAGAGCATCATGAGTTGTGGTATGTGTTAAAGGGGCACTCTTTGGCCCTGGGCCCACGAAAACCTGGAGCCAGCCCTACCCCCCCACAACTGTAGCCAAATAACCCCCATTTTTCAGTGCGTAACTAGTATTATGAAGTAAATTAAGGTTGACAAGCTTAAGTAATAAGAATTGATGCTTTTGGCATTCAAATGGGCACTGTAGGTGTGTTTCCTGTCCTCCTCTCACTGCCGACTTTAATTCCCCATTGACTTACATTGGGTTTCGTGTTTCGATCGGACCCCCGACTTTTCCCTATAGTCGGCCGATTTTGCTCGACCCGACTTTTGGAAAAGTCGGGTTTCATGAAACGAAACTCGACCCTAAAAAACCAAAAGTCGCTCAACTCTATTGAATAGTGGTCCTCAATGGTAAGGGCATAGAGGTAACCTGACCGGCTAGGAACCAGCTTCACATGGTCCAGGGCCACCAACTCAAGTGGCTGTTTGGTGATGATGGGCTGCAGAGGAGCTCTCTGGCTGTCTCTATCCTTTCTGCGCAGGTTACACTGTCCACACTCCCAGCACCACCTCTCAATGGCTTTCCTCATGCCAGTCCAGTAGAACCTCTCTCGGAGCAACGTTTCCCACTTCTTCCATCCGAAGTGTCCAGCTCCATTGTGGTATGCTTCTAGGACCATTGATGCATCTCTCTTTGGGACCACCACCTGCCAGACTAGCTCATGAGTGCGTGCATTGATACTCCTCCAACATAGCTTCCCTTCATATATGAACAGCCGACCTTTCTCCTTCCACAACTGCTGGGTTTCTTCAGGAGCACTCGAACCTGGACGTGAGTCAGCTTGTAGCAGTAGTTCCTTCACCAGGCGGACTGCAGGGTCATTATCTTGCGCTTCGGCCCAGTCATGATGGGGCAATGGATTCAGGGTGACCTCATTCAAGCAAGACCGCCTGTCTCTCACCCCCTGAGCATGCTGGGCCACCAGTGGTCAGTGGAAGGCAACTCTATCTCTTCCAGAGCCTCTGGGTCTTCTCCTGCATCTGGCAAATTAGGCATCCTGGATAGCGCATCCGCATTGGCATTCTTGTGCCATGCTCGGTACTTGATAGTAAACTCGTAGTTAGACAGCCGAGCCATCCACCGCTGCTCCAGGGCACCCAGTTTTGCAGTGTCCAAGTGGGTCAGCGGATTGTTGTCCGTGAAGATTGTAAACTTGGCAGAAGCTAGGTAATGCTTGAACCTTTCGGTGACAGCCCAGACTATGGCAAGGAACTCCAGCTTGAAAGAACTGTAATTATCTGGGCTCCTCTCAGTGGGACGCAGCTTCCTGCTGGCGTAGGAGATCACTCTCTCTTTTCCATTCTGTACCTGCGACAGTACTGCTCCTAATCCCACGTTGCTGGCATCCGTGTACAGCACAAAGGGTTTGTCATAATCTGGGTAGGCCAGAACTTCGTCACCGGTGAGGGCCATCTTCAATCTGGTTAAGGACTTCTCCAATTCTTCAGTCCATTCAAACGTGGAATTCTTCTGCTTGCCTTTCTTGGACTGCCCCACTAGAAGGTTTTGCATCGGGGTGGCTATCTCAGTATAGCCCTTGATGAATCTCCGGTAGTAGCCTACCAGTCCAAGGAATTGGTGTACCTCGTGGAGGTTGCTGGGCTTCTTCCAGTCCCGGATGACCGTGACCTTGTCAGGATCTGGAGCCACACCTTCTGCACTGACCACGTGACCAAGGTACTGTACCTTAGGCTTCAGGAGGTGGCATTTGGAAGGCTTCACCTTCAGGCCAAAATTGGACAAAGCTTCAAATACTTCAGCCAGGTGTTCCAGATGTTCTTCATAGAAAACAATGGAGAAAACAATGACATCATCCAGGTGCAACAGGACTGTCTCAAAGTTCATGTGTCCCAGGCAACACTCCATCAGCCGTTGATATGTTCCTGGAGCAGTGCAGAGTCCGAATGGCATGTAATTGAACTCACAGAGACCCATTGGAGTAGTAAATGCTGTTTTCTCCTTATCTGCCTCTGCCACGGGAACCTGCCAATACCCACTGGTGAGATCCAAGGTGGAAAAGTAATTAGCAGTTTTAAGTGCAGCTAAGGATTCCTCAATCCTAGGTAATGGATAGGCATCTTTATGTGTAATGCTGTTAATTTTCCTGTAATCAACACACATTCTCATGGTACCATCCTTTTTCTTTACAAAAACTATGGGAGCTGCCCATGGGCTACAACTGTCCCTGATAACCCCAGCTTCCTTCATCTCTTTTAGCATACTCTTAGCACATTGGTACTGTGTTGGGGGTATAGGTCTGTACCTCTCTTTTATGGGTGGATGGTCTCCCGTGGGGATATGATGTTGAACCCCTTTTGCCTGTCCAAAATCTAGTGGGTGTTTGCTGAATACCCACTCATACTCTTGTGTCACTCTGTAGACCCCATTTCTCTGGTATGAAGGTGTAGAGTCAGTTCCCACTTGCAGTTGCTGGCACCACTCTTCTAGCTGCTTTCCAGAGCCGTTGTCCTCCACCCGGTCGGATGAGACCAAGGGCTCTGCTGCCTGCAATGGGTTGTTTTTAACAGTGAGCAGCTTGGCAACTGTGGCGTACCGAGGTATTGTGGCTTCCTCCCCACAATTTAAAAGGCATACAGGTACTCTCCCCTTTTGTACATCAACCACCCCTCTGGCTGTCAGGACAGTGGGCCTGCTTTCGGAGTATACCGGTTCCACCAATGCCTGGTAATCCCTCCCTCTAAGGCCTATAGCTGCCCGACACCATATCAACATTTCACTCCTGGGGGGTATTACAATGGGAAAAGCATCACTCACTCTGACGCTGCCAATCTCTCCACCAGAGAGTTCTACCTGTTGCCTTTGCATCAGGGCTCGGATCTCCTTCTGCAGGACTCATTCACCGGAACCAGCAGTCTCAGCCACCTGTTGCAACAAGGCAATAACCTCGGACAGACAATTTTCAATTACATTTGTACCAAGAGTCATCATGGGATTACATTCACATCGATCAATATCAACACCTATCAGACCTTGTGACTTTAACTCTACCCGCCCCACCTTAACAGTAATTTCCTTGCACCCAATCTGCGGCAAGGTATGACCGTTGCTAGCAACTACTGTTAGTTCATCAGTTGGGCCACGGGTAAGCTCGGAATCAGCCCATTATCTCTTGTACAGAATGTACGGCATAGTGGTCACCTGTGAGCCAGTGTTCAGCAAAGCGTTCATGGGGATGCCGTCAATCACCACAGGAAGGATCGGTCTCCCTCCCACATATTTGGCTCTCCAGTTCCTTGGGCCTGCTGTACCTACTCCTGGGGGTTGGCCCTTTGCCCCAGGGGTTGCTCGTTTAAAGGACAGTACCTGGCCAGATGACCTGCATTGTAGCAGCGCCGACAGATGGGACGTCCATCCTGGTCATAGCGATCGTTTTTACTTCCTCGAAGTGGCGGGGTTCTCCTCCTCCGGAGCCACGAGACATCCTCTGGACTGGAAGCAAGCTGGACCTTGTCTTTAGAGGACACTTGCAGGGACTGCACGGCTTTGGTAAGTGCAGCCATCCCTTTGGTCAGCTCCTGGACTTGAAGGCGCAGCTCCTCAGTTGGATCTTTATCCAGTGTCTGTGCATCAGCCTCCACAGGGATGGAAGGAAAAGAGGTTGCTTCCTGATGGTAGATGATCGCTGGGCGCCTAGGGGG
This sequence comes from Dendrobates tinctorius, assembly GCF_039654945.1. NCBI lineage: Eukaryota > Metazoa > Chordata > Amphibia > Anura > Dendrobatidae > Dendrobates > Dendrobates tinctorius. The sequence goes on along the minus strand of NW_027361675.1, from coordinate 20,634,396 downwards.
CGCTGGACGGCTGTCGGTGGATTCCTGCAGTACCCGAAAAGCCCTGTCCTTAAATTCAGCAAAGTCCAGATCAGGGTTTTGCAGGGTTATAATACGCAATTGCCCCCTGTGGGTGCTGGATAGGAGTCCTTCAATGAACTGCTCCTTCAACAGTTCATCTTCTTCCTTTATGCTGTCTGGATCAACTTGCTTAACTGCTCGCAGTGCCTCCTGCAGGTTGAGAGCATAATCCCTGATACTGTCCTGTGCCTTCTGTTTACAGCCAAAGAACCTCATCTTGATTTCAGCTGCAGTGAGGGTGTCAAAGGTACTCTTTAGTTTGGCCAGGACCTTTGCAACAGTCTCTTTATCAGTCTCCTGCCAGGCTTTCACCTCTCTCTGTGTTGCACCTATTAGCTGTCCAATCAGGATATTCACTTTCTGGTTCTCAGTCAAAGGGTATACTTTAAACAAACTGCACAGTCTCTCTTTAAATTCACTCGGTATGCGACTCACCCGAGTACTGCGGTAGCCAGGCCGCTCCCGGCATGCAGGGCATGGATAGTGGCATTATGGGGACCGCTGCGGTGGGCGCTACTCCTGGCGGTACCGCGGGATTGGCATCGGTGCCTGCCGCTGCATCGCCGTTTGGCGCGGACATCTTCTCCCCCTAGTGGACGTTGGCCAGGGCTGGGGGTTGTGTGAGCTCACCGGCGGCCGCTTCACAGGCCCGACGCTCCAGGCTGTAGGCCTCAGCTCCTCCTCTTGCGCGCTGTCCTCTCTTCCCGAGCGGCACTTCGCTTCTTCACGCTCTGCAGCAGGCTCCGCACACGAAGGCCCGCCTCTTTTTTCCCGCTCGCCAAGCAGCGCGGCAATGGCGGCAATTGGCACCAAATTCACACAGTCCACAATCACAGTCTATGGCACACAGGACCCGGAGATACCGGGCTCCGTAATCCTGTTCGTGATGCCAAATTGGGTCACCCTCCCAGGGCCATGGGGTACTCGGTACCGGGCTGGTGTCAGGGGAATTTGTCACAGCAGCGGTGACCCAGTCCGTGGCCCTGGGCGCCCAAGCAATGGGAGATGTAGTTAATGGTAGAATAGCTCGTGACGCCACCCGTGGTGTTTGGCAAGTATGGTGTTAGGCCAACGCTGCATACAGATCCGCTGGGACTGATGGTAGGGTGCAGAAAAGATGTAAAAGCTCCCCACAGGTGGAGCTGTAGTCCCAGGGCAGTGTAGATGTAAGCAGCATGGGGATGTAGCAGTGCTGGGGGCATAGGGAACAGACAAGACACAGCGGTTGCAGTTTCTGTACCTTTACTTAGTATATGCAGTCCAGGATCCTGATTACAGATGGTGTTGGAGCAGGTTAGCCTGGAAGCAGATCAGGATTCTCTCTCAGCAGAAGGGCTGCGCAGTCTCCTTCCTAGCGCCTTGTGGTGTGAAGCACCCCAGTACTTAGTTACTCCAGAATGCCTCTCTTCGGATGTTCCTAGAACTATACTTGCATGACAGACAGCTGTAGCCTCTCTCGGGGACTCCTCTCCTGAGTCCTGGCTCTCTATGCAATTGCTGTTGTGTCCCAAATCTCTGATGGGAGCAGGACATTTACAGCCTCCTACTCCTCTGGTAGCTGCTGTAGGACCTTTAGTATCTGTACAGCCGTGGAGACCAGGCTCCAGTTCGTGCGCTCTCAAGCTGAGGGAGCTCTCCTTCCTAGCTCAACCACCTCCAGCTTTTTCCACACGTCTGCACACTTCACCCTCTGCAGACTATCTGACCACTCCTTCCTCTTGGCCCTCAGGGAGCACCCCCTCCCCTTCATCCTGGTTCAGAGTTCCCCCTGCTGGCCTGGAGTGGAACTGTGTTGCATGCATTAGGTTAACTGCTGGAGTGACCCATCACTGCTTCCAAGCCTGGCATTACCCTCCCCTGGAGGAAGGCAAAGCCACTGTGGAGACTATATCCCTGGGGGCGCCACATTCCCCCCTAGTGCAAGTCAGCACTCCTGGGCTGAATAAAAGAAAACATGAGTAACGTATAAACAATTGAACAATAATAATTTGTACAAGATTTGAAAAAGGGAAAAATGTACAAAAAGTGTAAGCTCTTATGGTGAGCAAGGTCCTCTCTCTCCTGCAGAGTTTAAACTCTTATGGTGAGCAAGGTCCTCTCTCTCCTGCAGAGTGTAAGCTCTTATGGTGAACAAGGTCCTCTATCTCCTGCAGATTGTAAGCTCTTATGGTGAACAAGGTCCTCTCTCTCCTGCAGAGTATAAGCTCTTATGATGAGCAAGGTCCTCTCTCTCCTGCAGAGTATAAGCTCTTATGATGAGCAAGGTCCTCTCTCTCCTGCAGAGTATAAGCTCTTATGATGAGCAAGGTCCTCTCTCCTGCAGATTGTAAGCTCTTATTGTTAACAAGGTCCTCTCTCTCCTGCAAAGTATAAGCTCTTATGATGAGCAAGGTCTTCTCTCTCCTGCAGAGTGTAAGCTCTTATGGTGAGCAAGGTTCTCTCTCTCCTGAAGAGTGTAAGCTCTTATGGTGAACAAGGTCCTCTCTCTCCTGCAGATTGTAAGCTCTTATGGTGAACAAGGTCCTCTCTCTCCTGCAGAGTATAAGCTCTTATGATGAGCAAGGTCCTCTCTCTCCTGCAGAGTATAAGCTCTTATGATGAGCAAGGTCCTCTCTCTCCTGCAGAGTATAAGCTCTTATGATGAGTAAGGTCTTCTCTCTCCTGCAGAGTGTAAGCTCTTATGGTGAGCAAGGTTCTCTCTCTCCTGAAGAGTGCAAGCTCTTATGATAAGCAAGGTCCTGTCTCTCTTGCAGAGTGTAAGCTCTTATGGTGAACAAGGTCTTCTCTCTCCTGCAGAGTGTAAACTCTTATGGTGAGCAAGGTCCTTACAGTATTGAGATTCAATCCAATTTAATCACCGAAATTCAATTTTTTTTGCAGAAAATTCAGTGTGACTGATGTATTTGAATTTCAAAAGAGCTGCACATCTCTACTTCTGAAAATAAGAGTGTATTTTCCCATAGGCAGCCATTATTTAAGTTGCGTTAACTTACGTGAAATGTTAGTGCAATAATGAAGTGCTAATACAAATCCATTGGTGCCATTTTTTTTCACTTGTGATTTTTGAAAGAAATGATTTTCTCTCCCCGAGGAGTATGTTAAAAGGCTATTCTGTCTGCCAGACCAGTTCAATGTGCTCTTATGAATGAACTGTTAGATAATAATCAATATACATGTCAGTCAGGTCAAGCAGTGAAATGCATACGGTTCTTCAGGCTTTACTTACATGACATGGACATTTATTAGAAAGTAAAAGAAAAAATACAGAAATTTCCGAGAAAACATCACAGAAATTTAATCTGCTGAATTTAAGGGAAATGTGTGATCTGTTTTGCTGTTAAAGATTCGTACACATAATATTGTGCAATATGATCTCTTTGTATACTCGACCTGTAACACAGAGCAGCAAAACTTTTTGTTTGACAAAGGTTTATCAGGTTACAATGATATTCTCTATGGACAAAATATAAAACAACTGAGAAATAACTGTGGAAAAGTAAATCTAGAGGTAGAAAAAACATTTAGAGGTTTGAAGTTATGTACATAAAGAGTAGCATGTAGAGTGTTAACTGTATCCAGAGAAATTAGGATCATTTTAATAGATATGCTTAATGGGACTCTGTCACCTCATTTTTGGCCTATGCTGTTGGCGGCCACCGCCATCAGGAGCTTATCTACAGCATACGGTCCGGTCCGATCCGGTCCGGTGCATCCAGACCGGTCCGGTCCGATGAGTGTCACGGTCATGTCCAGTGCATCCCATCTTCTAGCGATGACGTCCTCCTTCTTACTTCTGCCGAATGCTGTAGATAAGCCCCTGATGGCGGTGGCCGCATCTCATAGGCCAAAAATGAGGTGACAGATTTCCTTTAATAAGCTGATAGTGCAACTTTTTATAAAGTCAAAGTGTTACAGACGTAAACCAGAGTTGTAGTTAGACCTCTTCATCTGGACTTGCCAAGATAAAGTGTCTTGTTGATGCCCTCCCGTCATTGAGCGATGCCACTACATAAAGAGAGAGAAAATTGAATGCAGCAAGACTGTTAATTTTATTTTTTGCAGGACTCTTCCTGGTCTTGTTACAGGGGTTCTTAATCCCTTCACCCCCCCAGCCTGTTTATACCTTCCTGGCCAGGCCAATTTATTCAATTCTGACCAATGTCATTTTATGAGGTAATCACTCTGGAATGCTTCAACAAATGCCAGTGATTCAGAGATTGATTTTTCATTATATATTGTACTTCATGTTAGTGGTACATTTTGGCTAATATGAAAACATCTACATTTTTGAAAAATTTTGAAAATTTCACAATTTTCAAACTTTTAATTTTTATGCCCTTAAACCAGATTGTAAAGTCACGCAAGATAATTAATAAATAACATTTCTCACATGTCTACTTTATATCAGCATTATTTTTGAAGCATCAATTTTTTTTGTCAGGAAGTTAGTAGGCTTAAAAGTTGATCAGCAATTTCTCAATTTTCCAATAAAATTTTTAAAAAATGATCTTTGTAGGGGTCACATCACATTTGAAGTGACTTTGAGGGACCTATATGAAAGAAAATACTCTTTTTGACATAATGTTCAAAACCACATTCAATACATGTATTAACCCTTCAGATAATTCACAAGAAACAAAGCAATGTGGAAGAAAAAAATTAAAATTTTTCTTTTTCCCTCAAAAATGTTGATTAAGCCCAAAATTTTTCATTATCACCAAGATAAAGAGAGAAAATGGACCATACAATTAATTGTACAATTTCTCCTGACTGACTACTGTTTGGGCACACGGCAGGGCTCATTTAAGTTTTAAAGCACAAAATTTGCTGGAATAGATAGCGGACACTATGTTGTGTTTGCAGAGCCCATGATGTGCTTAAACAATGGAAACCCCCCCACAAGTGACCCCATTTTGGAAACTATACCTTTCAAGAAACCTATTTACAGGTGTTGTGAGCACCATGAACCCACAGGTGCTTCACAGAATTTTATAATGTTGAACCGTGAAAATGAAAAAATATATTTTTGTTCGCAAAAATGTTGGTTTTGGCCCAAATTTTAAATTTTCACAAGGTAACATGAGAAAATGGACCATAAAATTAGTTTTGTAATTTCCCCTGAGTACATAGATGTGGTGAAAAATTACTGTTTCATCGCACGGCAGTGCTTGGAAGAGAAAGAGTGCCAACTGAATTCTGGAGCTCAACTTTGGCTGGAATAGATTACTGACGCCATGTCAATTTGGTGAGCCATTGACATGCCAAAACAGCAGAAACACCCACAAGTGACCCATTTTGGAAACTACACTTATCGAGTAATTCATCTAGGCGTGTAGGGGTGTTTTCAAGAAACAAGCAGCAGTTGCTGAGTGAAAATTGCAAATCTGCTATTTTAGTTCCCTTACATTAAAGTATCCAATTTGCCCAGCTCAAGCCTCTGGAGACATGTACTAGTAAAGTTTGTGGGCTCTGATCGCTATAAAAATGCCAAGCATGGATGCTAAGGGTATGTGCACACGTTGCAGATTAGTCTGCGGAATATTCTGTACAAAATTCTAATCTTTTGGCAGAAACAGCTTGCGCTTGAGAGAGAGAGAGACTGGAAAACGCTGTTGCGGAACTGCAAAAAGAATTGAAATGCTGCGGAAAAAAAGCAGCTGCAAATCTGCGTGGATTTTTCCGCAGCATGTGCACAGCGATTCTTCATTTATCATAGACTAACATTGCCTGTGCACTACACTGCAGATTTGATGCACATCCGCATGGCAAAAACCACTGAGGATCCGCATCAAATTCCACAACATGTGCACATATCCTAAATGTGGTTTAGACACATTGGGGTTCAGAAGTGAAAGGTGCATTTGGATTTGGGAGTGTAGCATTTGCTGCATTTCTTTTGGGGGGAGCAATTTAGCTTTTCCTGAGCTTTTGTACTGCCAGTAACCTGGAAGCCCCCTATATTTCCTTTGATGGATCTGACTGGGGACTTGCATTTTTTTGTGGATTGAGCTGAAGCATTTATTTTGAACATTTAACATAACATTTAGGATCAAGTTTATACAGGGTTCTACACTGAGCACTTACTTTGGGGTTTCCATCTAAATCTCCAAATGACATGATTGAGAAGAAACCCCTGAGGGATCCATTCACTATCATGAGGCATGAGAGTTACACTGTACTCCATCTGCTCTCTTTTCAATGGTGTTCTTCTTTTCAGAAGTACACAAAACTGTGTCTGTCCACAGTGTCTCCATCTGTTTTACTACAGGGAATATTTCGCTGGAGGTTGTTTCTGAATCACATATTTCTGAAATTTACTCTGAAACCCTGGTGTAAGCATTCAGCGGAGAGTGCAGGATAACTGTGTGCCGAGCCTTATTGCGATCTATAGGAAATTAAATGAACAAATCAATGGCAGGTCAAGAATTGGCTCTGTTTATTTTTTATGCTGTTCCTTGTGCAGTATAAGTGATTAGACAACTTTATTCTTTGGGACAGTACAATTACTGCGGTACCAGATTTATATAATTTTTTTCTGTTTGGCTGCTGTCATACACTAAAAGACGCTCTTGCAAGACGAGCTGACGTTTTTATTGGTACCATTTTCGGGCACATGACATTTTTTGATCGTTTTCTATTCCGATTTTTGGGAGACAGAATGAACGAAAACCAGCAATTCAGGAATTGTTTTTTTGGGGGGTTGGAGGGAGGGTTCTATGCCTTTCCACATGTGGTAAAATTGATAAGCCAAAATTAATCTTTAGGTCAGTATGATTACAGCCATACCACATTTATTTCATTTTTTTATGTTTTGCCACTTTACACAACAAAATCTATTTTATAGAAAAAAAAATTTTTTTTGCATCTCTGTATTCTTAGAGTAATAGTTTTTTTATTTTTCCGCTGATGGAGCTGTATGGTGGCTTATTTTTTGCTGGACAAGATGGCGTTTTTAGAGATACTATTTATATTTACATTCATCTTCTTGATTGTGTCTTATTCCACTTTTAGTTCCGTGGTATGGTGATAAAGCATTGTTTTTGACTCCTTGTCTATTTATTTTACAGTGTTTATTGAGGGGTTATCTAGTGTGACAGTTTCATTGGTTGGGTAATTTTTTGATGTGGCAATACCAAATATGTGTACTTTTTTTGGCTGTTTGTTTTTTTTTTTACATTAAAATAAATATTTATGAGTATAATGGGTTTTTACTATTTTGTGATTTTTTTTAGATATTTTTGCAAGACAGCTGCGGGCTTATATTATCAGGCTGGGAAGGTACCTGGTTAATGGTCCTTCCCAGCCTTAAAATACAAACCCCCAGCCAACCTAGAATTGGCACACCACATTAGATCCGCCAATTCTGGCACTTTGTCCATCTTTTCTTGATTTCCTTTTAGCGGTGGCAATTGGGCTAATGGTAGCTGGGGTTGATGACAGCGGTGATTTGTCAAAATAACCCAGAGGTATTTGAATAAAGACTTCCCTACACTATCCCTCGTTCACCAATTTATGAAAAAATCCTATTCACCAAATTATTACCCAAAATGTTGCCACACAAGCATGAAATAGTCCATGCTTCCCGATGTCCCCAGCGTCTGTGAATAGCAGTGAAGTAACAGCTATTCACAGATGCAGGGTTGTGACGTGGGTGGTAGTTCCGAGGCATCAGTCAGCATAGAAGCTGACATAATGGCTATAGTGGACAAGTAGCTCTCCTTAGGGAAAAAGGACACGGATTGAAGTACAGGACTCTCACTTACTGACTGTAGTACCGTTGTTGGGGATCAAGAAAAAGCCTGAAGTGCTGTGCTGTGTGATGGTGAAGACAGAGAACTAAGTAAGGAAGAATATAAACAATGTGTACAAAAACATTCCATGTATTAAGAGAAACATTCCTGAAGTTACGTATGTACCTGCTATCTGTTGTACATACAAATGCTTCTCGCAAAGTTAGAATATCATCAAAAAGTTAATTTATTTCAGTTCTTTGATACAAAAAGTAAAACGTATTACAGAGTCATTATAAACAGAGTGATCTATTTCAAGTGTTTATTTCTGTTAATGTTGATGATTATGGCTTACAGCCAATGAAAACCCAAAAGTCATTATCTCAGTAAATTAGAATACTTTATAACACCAGCTTGAAAAATTATTTTAAAATCCGAAATGTTGGCCTACTGAAATCTCTCATCTCATCTTCCTCTTGACAATGCCCCAGATTTTCTATGGAGTTAAGGTCAGGCGATTTGGCTGGCCAATCAAGCACAGTGATGCTGTTGTTTTTAAACCAGGTATTGGTACTTTTGGCAGTGTAGACAGGTGCCAAGTCCTGCTGGAGAATGAAATTTCCATATCCAAAAAGCTTGTTAGCAGAGGGAAGAATGAAGTGCTTTAAAATTTCCTTGAAGACGGCTGCACTGACATTGGTCTTGATAAAACACAGTGGATCTACACCAGCAGATGACATGTCTCCCCAAACCATCACCAAAGCTCCCAACCGTCCCGGAATTGGCGGGACAATTCCATTTTTGATTGCATGTCCCGCTGTCCCAGGCGGGAGCTTATTTTTCCCGCCTTTCACTGAGCCGCACACCCCCTCCATGCACCGACCCCATCCATCCGCTCGTTCTCCCAGACAGACCCACTGGCCACTGCAGCCCCACAGTGATGAATCCCAGCAATGACATTGCCGATCACTGGGCTGTTCAGTGCACACCGGACCTGTGATGAGGTCACAGGAGGGGAGGAGTCAGGGGTCAGATGATCACGGAGGCCCTCCTGTGACCTCATCACAGGTCCTGTGCGCACAGCCCTCAGAGTCTGCAGGACTCTGCTGTGCTGGTTGTCATGGTGCTGGATGAGGGGAGGTATATGTGTAGGGTGAGGAGGGGTTTTCAGTGTGGATGTAGCAGAGCTGCACATGTACAAGGTGGACGGAGCAGAGCTGAGCGTGTACGAGGTGTATGGAGAAGAGCCAAGCATATACGAGGTGTACGGAGCAGAGCCACGTGAGTACGAGGTGTGCGGAGCAAAGCCACGCAAGTACGAGGTGTACGGAGCAGAGCCATGTGTGTACGAGGTGTACAGAGGAGAGCCGCACGTGTATGAGGTGCACGGAGCAGAGCCACACATGTGCGAGGTGTACGGAGCAGAGCGGCGCGAGTAGGAGGTGTACGGAGCAGAGCCACGTGTGTACGAGGTGTACAGAGGAGAGCCGCACGTGTACAAGGTGTACGGAGCAGAGCTACATGTGTACGATGTGTACAGAGCACAGCCGAGCATGTACGGAGCAGAGCCGCGCATGTACGAGGTGTACGGAGCAGAGCCGGGTGTGTACGAGGCGTACGGAGCAGAGCCGCATGTGTACGAGGTGTGTGGAGTCGTGTGTACGAGGTGTGTGGAGCGGAGCCGCGTGTGTACAAGGTGTGGGGAAGGGAGCAGCGTATGTACAAGGTGGATGGAGCGGAGCCGCGTGTGTACGAGGTGTGCGGAGTGGAGCCGCGTGTGTACGAGATGTGCGGAGTGGAGCCGCGTGTGTACGAGGTGTGCAGAGCGGAAGTGCATGTGTATGAGGTGTGCGGAGCAGAGCCGCACGTGTACAAGGTGTATGGAGCAGAGTCATGTGTGTACGAGGTGTGCGGAGCGGAGCCACGTGTGTACGGAGAGGAGCCGCGTGTGTACGAGGTTAGTGTTGAGCGATACCTTCCGATATCGGGAAATATCGGATCGGATTGGATCGGACCGATACCCAAAAAGTATCGGATATCGCCGATTCCGATACCAGAAACCAATGCAAGTCAAAGGGACAGAAATATATGAATTAAAATAAACCCTTTCTTTCCTTGTAGGTTAATTCTACATGAAGGAAAACAACTAAGAATAATGTAGAATTTATTGGGGGAGGAGGAGGAGACATTAAAGGCATAGAGGTTTAGCCCAATCAAATGGAATAGCAGGAATTAATTTTTTTTTAAGACGTTCTGAGTTATAAAGATATTGACTATGTTAAAGGGGTTGTGTAGCAATAGAGGGAGATGTTCAGAAAAGGCACATGTTGACGGAGTGTTGGAACGGAGTGCTTCACCTAGCTTGGAGGTTGACTGAGCCCCTGACCCGGAGGATACGGCACGGATGCGGGCACCTGTATATACAACAGACTGTGAGTAAAGCTTTGGAACTACATGCCCTGGTGTCCTCCAGTTATTCCTGCTCCAACATACTCAGCACTTCTACATCTCTGTGCCTGGCACTGCACCATCTACGTCTCTTCACTACCTCTCCATCTACACTGCCCTGGGACTACAACCCTACCTGTGGAGGGCCACAACATCATTGCTGCACCACAGCATCTGTCCCAGAGGCTCTGTCTGCAGCATCGGCTTAACATCTTCATTGCCGAACAGCACAGGTGGCGTCACGAATCATTCACTCATAAACTTTAATCATCATCCACACGTTCAACATTTCCCTTTTACAATGGACGCCCAGGGCCACGGACCGGGTCACAGCTACCGTGACATCATCCATTGAAGCCAACGGGCCCGGTACCGAGTGCACCACCAGCCCTGGCGGGCGATCCAACTTGGCGGAAATACATAACAGAACAGGTTGTCTGGGCTTTTCACATAATCTCCGTGCATATCTAGGCTGCAGAATGCTGACAATAAGTAATTTACCTTCTGTGGCTAGTCTGCACGGTTTCCAAGATATCATTTCTTGCTTCTAAGATAAACGTCCGGGGGGGGGGTGTTCTGGCATTGAAATAAGAACTTGTCGTTTCCTCCTCCCTCACTAGTTTCACTTTCCATAGATCACTGTTCAGCGTGTGTCTGGGGGAGGAGCAGCTGGGTGGTCTGCTCGCAGCCAATCACAGCCATGCCATTAGTTAACATGCCTATATGCCTAACATGATGTGCCCACACTTCTTAGGATTCCTCATTGGCTGAATCAAATCAAACTGGCTCATAGCATTATGGGAAATTCCGATTCCGGTATTCGATATGCAGAAAGTATCGGAACTCAGTATCGGAATTCCTATACCGCGAATATCGGCCGATACCCGATATTTGCAGTATCGGAATGCTCAACACTATATGAGGTGTGCGGAGCGGAGCCGCATGTGTACGAGGTGTACAGAGCGGAGCCGCATGTGTACGAGGTGTGCGGAGCGGAGCCGCATGTGTACGAGGTGTACGGAGCGGAGCCGCACGTGTACGAGGTGTACAGAGCAGAGTCATACATGTATGAGGTGTCATGATACCAGTGCTGGGTGACCGGCACTTCTGGGGTTAATGTTCTGATCACAGTGCAGACTCGCACCTGCACACCTGGGACCTATTATGGTGGCCTCTCATTGGTTCTGGGAAGGCTTCTTATAGCCTCAGGAAGTTCCCATCCCCCGTCAGTTATACTTTCGCCCTTGGCATTGTGTAGTGCCCCTGAGTGTGTTAGTGCTGTGTTCTGGTTGCATGATTCTCTGTGTATGACTCGGTCTGTTCTCTGGATATCGCTTTGGATTCTGCTTGGTACCTTGTATGTCCATTTGGTTTTTGATCTCTGCTTGGCCCTGACTATCCGTTCTGTCCCCTCCCTGGTACTGGATTGATATCGTGTGTATGACCTTTGGCTTTGTCTGACCTCCCATCTGTTTATCCCTCCTGTACCTCGCTTGCCTGTATTGTGCTTGACCTCTGCTTTGCCCGACTCTGAGTTTTCTTCCTCCTCTGAAAACAGGACGCTAAGCCCCGCCCACTTGCAGTCACTTGACCGTTCGTTCACATGACCGTAGGTCCTGTGCCTGCTTTCTAAACTTCTACATTCAGGTCCCGTGCATCTTTATTGTCCGGCTGTTCTTGTCCCCAGGGGTCCCTACGGTGCGGGTGAGTCCCTGCTTAGCGGAGGCTGTACGCCGGCGCTGTCAGGACCCTGACATTATAACTGACCCTTAAGTTTTTTGGGGGTTTTTTATGCAGAGAGTTATGGATCTTATACAGTCTCTGGCTGACCGGATGAAAAGTCTGAGTCAGATGTTTCAGGGTTTATCTCTGGAGCAGCAAGCTCTGGCTCGTTCTCAGCAGCAGGTTTCTGAGACAGTGCGGGGAGCTCTAGCTGCTGGATCTCTGGGGGCTGGGGCGAGTGATGTTGTTTTGGTGTCCCCAGAACCACCTGTTAAACTGCCTGACTTTTTTTCTGGAAACAAAAAGGAGTTCAGGGTCTTCATGGAGGGGTGCAAACTTTTTTTTAGTTTGAGACCACGTTCCTCTGGGGACGAAAGTCAGAAGGTTGGGGTCGTTATGTCTCTATTAAGAGGGTCCCCACAAGCTTGGGCTTTCTCCCTTTCTCCCACTGCCCCTGAGAGAGTGTCTGTGAATGCATTCTTTGAGGCCCTCGGGCACATTTATGATGAGCCTGACCGAGTGCGATTGGCAGAGGACATGATGATGAGTGTCTGTCAGGGGAAACACTCAGCTGAGTGGTTTTGTACTGAATTCCACCGCTGGGCCGCAGAGGTCTCTTGGAACGACGCCGCACTCCGAGGACTCTTTCGCAGAGGCTTGTCCGAGCGGCTGCAGGATGCCTTGGCGTTACATCCCCCACCTAACTCTCTCGAGGACGCCATGACCCAGGCCGTCCGGATGGACCGCAGGCTGCGGGCCAGAGGAGTGAGGCAGGTGGAAACTCCACTGTTCCCCAGTGAAAAAGAGACTGCCCCAGAGCTCATGGATGTAGGCGCCCTCTCCCTGAAGGATGCGGAGAGGAAACGCCGGAAGGACAAGCAGTTATGCTTTTACTGTGGTAAAACGGGACATTGGAAAAGGGAGTGTCCTGATTGCCCGTCTTCAAACCCGGTGGGCGGGAAACGACTAGGTCTGGGTAGTCAACGGGGAGACTACTCAGACCCTCAGGTACCCTTTTCCTCGTTTTCTAAAGTGTTACAGCCTGTGGAACTGTTTGTGGACGGTAGTTCTTTTTCCTCTACAGCCTTCGTGGACTGCGGGTCATCGATTAATCTCATTGACTCCCAATTGGTCACACACTGCAAGATAGGGACAGTTAGGCTCAAGGTTCCGATCAAGGTGATGGCCATTGACTCCTCTCCCCTCACTAAGGAGGGAATTAGCTTTATGTCTGACTTGTTTTCGCTCAGAGTGGGCGCTACTCATGTGGAAAACCTAAGTTGTTTTGTGCTGGACAATCTACCTGCAGGGTTGGTGTTGGGCATGCCCTGGTTACAACGCCATAACCCAGTTATTAACTGGAAAACGGGGGAGATTGTTCAATGGGGGTTTAATGATTTTGAGTTATGTGATAAATGCGCACTGCTGGTTGAACCTGTTAAATCTGTGTCTGTATCATCTGTCGAGCTGGAAGGTATTCCGGAATGCCTGAAGGACTTCGAAGATGTATTCTCCGAAAGCGAGGCCGAGACGTTACCGCCACATAGACCCTTTGACTGCGCTATTGAGCTGGTCCCGGGGGCTAAATTACCTAAAGCCTGTCTGTTTAATTTGTCCGGTCCTGAGTGCTTGGCTATGAAGGAGTACATTGCTGAAAGTCTGCACAAAGGACACATACGTCCTTCAGTCTCACCTGTGGCGGCAGGTTTCTTTTTTGTAAAAAAAAAAGATGGCGGGTTACGTCCCTGTCTCCACTTCCGGGAGCTTAATCAGATTACTGTACGGAATACGTACCCCCTTCCGTTGATTCCCGATTTATGTAACCAACTATCAGGGGCAAAGTGGTTTTCTAAACTGGATCTTCGGGGGGCATATAATTTGATAAGGGTCCGAGAGGGGGGTGAATGGAAAACCGTGTTCCTCACGACCGAGGGACTATTTGAAAATTTAGTCATGCCGTTTGGTCTTACCAACGCCCCCGCCATATTTCAGAATTTCATCAACATGGTATTCTCGGATCTCATTGGTCATTTTGTCGCTATCTATTTAGATGATATTTTGATATACTCCCCCGACAAGCATTCTCATTTGGAACATGTACGAACTGTTCTTCAAAGACTGAGAGAATATCATCTGTATGCCAAATTGGAGAAATGTGTATTCTGTGTGCAAGAATTGTCTTTTTTGGGGTTAATTGTATCCGGGGAGGGTTTTCGCATGGACCCCAAGAAGGTGCAGGCCATTGCGGATTGGGTGCAACCCCGAGATCTTAAGGGTCTTCAGCGCTTCTTGAGGTTCGCCAATTATTACCGCAAATTTATCCGGGGGTTTTCGCAAGTGGTCAAACCTCTCACGGATCTAACATGCAAAGGTGCGGATGTGAGAAATTGGTCCTCACTCGCAAAAGAGGCCTTTGTGACTCTGAAAAAATGTTTTATGTCTGCTCCTGTCTTGATACAGCCAGATCCTTCCAAGCCATTTGTGGTGGAGGTGGACGCCTCCGAGGTGGGGGTGGGGGCGGTGTTGTCCCAAGGGCCTGCCACTCTAACCAAACTCAGGCCATGTGCCTTCTTTTCCAGGAAGTTCTCTGCTGCTGAAAGAAATTATGATGTAGGCAATAGAGAGCTTCTTGCGGTTAAGTTGGCGTTTGAGGAATGGAGGCACTTTTTGGAGGGGGCCAGTCACCCGGTTACTGTGATCACTGATCACAAAAATTTGTCTTACATCGAGTCTGCTAAAAGATTAACGCCCAGACAGGCCCGTTGGTCACTTTTTTTTTCTCGTTTCCAGTTTACTATTACATTCCGTCCAGGGTAAAAGAATGTCAAGGCTGACGCCTTATCTCGTAGTTTTCACCCTGTGTCTGTCCCTGAGCCACCGTCCTCCATTCTGCACCCTGGGGTGGTGTTAGCAGGGATCTCATCTGAACTGGAACGGGAGATTGAGGGGGCCCAGTCGCTGGCTCCTGCGGCCAAGCCAGGGGGCAAATTGTTTGTACCAGAGAAACTTTGCCTTAAATTCTTGCAAGAGTTCCACGAATCCAAGTTGTGTGCTCACCCTGGTATATCAGCCACGTGACTGGCGGTGGCTAGGATCTTCTGGTGGCCTACTCTGGGTTCTGATATAAAGAAATTCATTTCTGGTTGTGGGGTCTGCGCTCGTTCTAAAAGCTCCCATAGCCGGCCGGCGGGGGAGCTGATGCCCTTGGAAGTTCCCGAAAGACCGTGGACCCATCTGTCCATGGATTTTATTACCAATCTTTCCTCTTCCAGGGGTAATACGGTGATATGGGTAGTGGTGGACAGATTTTCTAAGCAGGCTCATTTTGTACCCCTGTCCGCATTACCTTCTGCTGAGATCTTATCCAGATTGTTTGTGCAGCATGTGGTCCGCTTGCATGGGGTACCCCTGAATGTGGTGTCTGATCGTGGTGTGCAGTTTGTGGCTAAGTTTTGGCATGCTTTCTGCAAAAAATTAGGGATATCTCTGTCCTTTTCGTCTGCATACCATCCTGAGAGTAATGGTCAGACGGAACGCACTAATCAGTCTCTGGAACAGATCCTCAGATGTCTGACTTCTGCTAGACAGAATGACTGGTGTGATATACTGCCGTTGGCTGAATTTGCCTTCAATAGTCGGGTGAGTCAATCCACTGGTATGTCCCCTTTCTTGATCAACTATGGGTTCAGTCCTCATTTTGGTGAGTTTTCTCGTCTGGATTCGGGGTGCCCCGGGGCTGAGGACTCTGTTCAGCGGTTAAAAGATACATGGGCAGAAGTCCAGCGGCGTATATCTAGGTCTCAAGGCAGGTATAAGTTTTTCGCGGACAGGAAATGAACACCTGGTCCCATGTTTCAGGTGGGAGAGAAAGTTTGGCTCTCCACGCGAAACATTAAGTTAAAGAATCCTTCAGCCAAGTTGGGCCCCAAATTCATTGGCCCGTACAAGATTGTGGAAAAAATCAACCCAGTAGCGTACAGACTGTGCCTTCCACCCTCTTTCAAGATCCCTAACGTCTTCCATAGATCTCTACTGAAGCCGTTTGAAGCAGTCCGGTGAGAATCCGAGTCCGCTGCTCCCCCGGTTTCGGTTGAGGGACATGTGCAATATGAGATTGGTCACATTGTAGATTCTAGGTTGGTACGGTGGTCAGTACAGTACCTAGTTCATTGGAAGGGGTATGGGCCGGAGGACAGGTCCTGGGTGCCGGCCCGGTTGATGCATGCGGATCGTCTGGTTCGGGCTTTCCATGCTAGATACCCGGGCAAGTCTGGGGGTCCAGAGGCCCCCCGTTGAGAGGGGGGTACTGTCATGATACCAGTGCTGGGTGACCGGCACTTCTGGGGTTAATGTTCTGATCGCAGTGCAAACTCGCACCTGCACACCTGGGACCTATTATGGTGGCCTCTCATTGGTTCTGGGGAGGCTTCTTATAGCCTCAGGAAGTTTCCATCCCCCGTCAAGTTATACTTTCGCCCTTGGCATTGTGTGGTGACCCCTGAGTGTGTTAGTGCTGTGTTCTGGTTGCATGATTCTCTGTGTATGACTCGGTCTGTTCTCTGGATATCGCTTTGGATTCTGCTTGGTACCTTGTATGTCCGTTTGGTTTTTGATCTCTCCTTGGCCCTGACTATCCGTTCTGTCCCCTCCCTGGTACTGGATTGATATCTTGTGTATGACCTTTGGCTTTGTCTGACCTCGCGTCTGTTTATCCCTCCTGTACCTCGCTTGCCTGTATTGTGCTTGACCTCTGCTTTGCCCGACTCTGAGTTTTCTTCCTCCTCTGAAAGCAGGACACTAAGCCCCGCCCCCTTGCAGTCACATGACCGTTCGTTCACATGACCGTAGGTCCTGTGCCTGCTTTCTAAACTTCTACATTCAAGTCCCGTGCATCTTTATTGTCCGGCTGTTCTTGTCCCCAGGGGTCCCTACGGTGCGGGTGAGCCCCTGCTTAGCGGAGGCTGTATGCCGGCGCTGTCAGGACCCTGGCATGAGGTGTGCGGAGCGGAGCCGCTTGTGTACGAGGTGTGGGGAGGGGAGCCGCGTGTGTACAAGGTGGACGGAGCGGAGGCGCGTGTGTACGAGGTGTGCGGAACGGAGCCACGTGTGTACGAGGTGTACGGAGCGGAGCCACGTGTGTACGAGGTGTGCGGAGCAGAGCCGCACGTGTACGAGGTGTACGGAGCAGAGTCACGTTTGTACGAGGTGTGCGGAGCGGAGCCGCGCATGTACGAGGTGTGCGGAGAGGAGCCGCGTGTGTATGAGGTGTGTGGAGCGGAGCCACGTGTGTACGAGGTGTACAGAGCGGAGCCGCATGCGTACGAGGTGTACGGAGTGGAGCCGCATGCGTACGAGGTGTGCGGAGTGGAGCCGCGTGTGTGCGAGGTGTACGGAGTGGAGCCGCATGTGTACGAGGTGTACCGAGCAGAGCTGCACGTGTACGAGGTGTACAGAGCAGAGTCACACATGTACGAGGTGTACGGAGTGGAGCCGCATGTTTACGAGGTGTACGGAGAGGAGCCGCATGTGCACGATGTGTGCGGAGCCATGTGTATACGAGGTGTGCGGAATGGAACCGCATGTGTACGAGGTGTACAGAGAGGAGCCGCATGTGCACGATGTGTGCGGAGCCATGTGTATACGAGGTGTGCGGAATGGAACCGCATGTGTACGAGGTGTATGGAGAGGAGCCGCGTGTGTACGAGGTGTACAGAGCGGAGCCGCATGTGTACGAAGTCTACGGAGCGGAGTCGCATGTGTACGAGGTGTGCGGAGCGGAGCCACATGTGTACGAGGTGTACGGAGCGGAGCCGCATGTGTACGAGGTGTACAGAGCAGAGTCACACATGTACGAGGTGTGCGGAGCCGCTTGTGTACGAGGTGTGGGGAGGGGAGCTGCATTTGTTCAAGGTGGAAGGAGTGGAGCCGCATGTGTACGAGGTGTGCGGAGCAGAGCCGCATGTGTACGAGGTGTGCGGAGAGGAGCCGCGTGTGTACGAGGTGTGCGGAGCAGAGCCACACGTGTACGAGGTGTACGGAGCAAGTCGCGTGTGTTCGAGGTGTGCGGAGCGGAGCCGCGCGTGTACGAGGTGTACGGAGAGGAGCCGCGCGTGTTCGAGGGATGCGGAGTGGAGCCGCATGTGTGTGAGGTGTACAGAGCGGAGCCGCGTGTGTACGAGGCGTACGGAGTGGAGCCGCATGTGTACGAGGTGTACGGAGTGGAGCAGCGTGTGTACGAGGTGTACGGAGCAGAGCTGCACGTGTACGAGGTGTACAGAGCAGAGTCACACATGTATGAGGTGTACGGAGCGGAGCCACATGTGTACGAGGTGTACGGAGAGGAGCCGCATGTGCACGATGTATGCGGAGCCACGTGTATACGAGGTGAGCAGAATGGAGCCGCCTGTGTACGAGGTGTACGGAGAGGAGCCGCGTGTGTACGAGGTGTGCGGAGCGGAGCCGTATGTATGCGAGGTGTACGGAGCGGAGCCGTTTGTGTACGAGGTGTACGGAGCAGAGCCGCGTGTGTACGAAAGTTTGCGGAGTGGTGCCGCGTGTGTACGAGGTGTACGGAGCAGACCTGCGTGTGTACGAAGTGTACAGAGGAGAGCCAGGCGAGTACAATGTGTATGAAGCAGAGGTGTACAGAGAGGAGCCTCATGTGAACGATGTGTGCAGAGCCACGTGTATACGAGGTGTGCAGAATGGAGCCGCGTGTGTACGAGGTGTACGGAGAAGAGCCGCGTGTGTGTACGAGGTGTGAGGAGCGGAGCCGTATGTGTACGAGGTGTACGGAGCGGAGCCGCATGTGTACGAGGTGCATGGAGCAGCGCCGCATGTGTACGAGGTTTGCGGAGCAGTGCCGTTTGTGTACGAGGTGTACGGAGTAGAGCTGCGTGTGTACAAAGTGTACAGAGGAGAGTCGCACGTGGGCGAAGTGTACGGAGCAGAGCCACGTGTGTATGAGATGTACGGAGCAGAGCCGAGCATGTACGGAGCAGTGCCGTGTGTGTACAAGTTGTACGGAGCAGAGTCGCGTGTGTACGAGGCGTACAGAGCAGAGCCGCGTGTGTACGAGGTGTGCAGAGCAGAGCCGTGTGTGTACGAGGTGTACTGAGTGGAGCCGCGTGTGTACGAGGTGTGCGGAGCCACGAGTGTACGAGGTGTACGGAGAGGAGCTGCGTGTGTACGAGGTGTACGGAGCAGAGCCGCGTGTGTACGAGGTGTGCAGAGCAGAGCTGTGTGTGTATGAGGTGTAGTGAGTGGAGCCGCATGTCTACGAGGTGTGCAGAGCGGAGCCACGTGTGTACAAGGTGTACGGAGAGGAGCCGTGTGTGTATGAGGTGTGCGGAGCGGAGCCGCGTGTGTACGAGGTGTGCGGAGCCGCGTGTGTACGGAGCAAAGCCGCGTGTATTCGAGGTTTACGGCGCAGAGCCACTTGTGTAGGAGGTGTACTGAGTGGAGCTGTGTTTGTACGAGGTGTATGGAACGGAGCCCTGTGTGTACAAAGTGTACGGAGCTGAGCCATGTGTTTAAGGAGCGGAGCCGCGTGTGTACGAAGTGTATGGAGCAGAGTTGCATGTGTACAAGCCGCATGTGTATGAGGTTTACGGAGTGGAGCCTTTTTTGTGCGAGGTGTACGCAGCGGAACCATGTGTGTACAAGGCATACACAGCGGAACTGTGTGTGTATGAGGTGTCCCGGATCCAGTGGGACAGTCCAAATTTTGATAGTCTGCCCCGGCCAAGAACTTACTTTTCCCACGGACACACGAGTACAGAGTGAAGCCCCAAAGAGCACTTTAACATTCACACGTGACGTTCCACCGGAAGCGACGTGCTAGAAGCTGACCGGAAATTAGGTAATTTCGGGAGGAGATTGTGCCGGAACCATGGAGGCACTTCAGGGAATAATTCAGATCCATCACCATGTCCTCCTCTGATAGCGCGGACAGCAGGATTGATGCCGGCCATGTGAGCGGATCATGATATGTCCTGCACCGGGAGGCTCAGGTTACAATGGGAGCCGGGTTGCTATAATATCTTTATAGAATCTTTCTTTCTCTCTCTTTCTTCCTTTCTCTCTCTAATCCCTCTTTCTTTCCTGTTATGAATGAGTCACCGGAGGAGGAAAAAACAAAAATGCAAGCTAAGTCCAGAAAACCGGAGAGGTTGGTAGCTAGCGGATTGCAGACCCCTGATCCTATTCACAACAACTAACAGTAGCCGTGGAGCGTTCCTACGGTGGTCCTAGACGCCTCTTCACAGCCGGAGAACTAAATAAGCCTAAAGAAAGAAAGGGGAAATCTAAACTGCCCCAGAGCAGACCCCAAAGCAATAGACTGCCCCCAACATGTATTGTCGGTGAAAACAGATGAAAACACAAACACAGACAGAAAGACAGGCAGAGCAAACGATGGGGCCCAACTAACTAGATAGGAAAGGACAGAAAAGATGCTGGCTGCAATCCGCAAAAACACTAAGCAAATCAGACAAAATCTCATGGAACAATAACAGAGCAAAACTTAGTTTTAGAAGACAGGAACTGAACTGGAGGCCAGAGATCAGAGCAGAGAAATCACCAACAACCCTACAGGGCGTCGGCTGCCTTATATCCACTCAGAGATTCCGGATGTCCAATCGCAATCCACCTATTCAGGTGACAGGTCTCTCCCATCCAAATCAGTTTCATGACCTCCCTTCGCCAGCAGAGGGAGTTCATCGGACATCAAAGGTGAACGAGAAAATGAGCTCACAACAGTACCTCCCCCTTGAGGAGGGGTCACCGAACCCTCATCCATGCCACCAGGCCGATCAGGATGGGAAAGATGAAAAGCACGAATCAATCTTTCGGCATGAATATCAGATGCAGATACCCAAGAATTATCCTCCTGGCCATAACCCTTCCACTTAACCAAATACTGGAGTCTCCATCTAGCCAGACGAGAATCCAGTATCTTCTCAACCTCATATTCCACATTACCTTCAACCAATACAGGGTCAGGAGGTGCCACCACAGGAACTACTGGCTCAACAAACCTCTTCAACAGAGACTTATGAAACATGTTATGGATCTTAAATGTAACAGGAAGAGCCAATCGAAAAGAGACGGGATTAAGAATCTCCAAAATCTTGTAAGGTCCAACAAATCTAGGTTTAAACTTTGGAGAAGCCACCTTCATAGAGATATTCTTTGATGACAACCAAACCATATCACCCACCTTAAACCGGGGACCAATGGTCCTATGCCGGTTGGAAAACCACTGGGCCTTTTCCTGGGAGAGAGACAACTTATACACCACTTCTGGTGCATTCTCTCCACCACAGTGTCAACACCTGGGCAGGCAGAAGACTCCACCTGCCCTGAAGAAAATCGAGGATGAAACCCAAAGTTACAAAAAAAGGTGATATCAAAGTGGCAGAACTAGCCCTATTATTTAAAGCAAATTCGGCCAAGGGCAAAAATGAGACCCAATCACCCTGATCAGCAGAGATAAAACATCTCAAATAAGACTCCAAAGTCTGGTTTGTTCTCTCCGTCTGCCCATTGGTCTGAGGGTGAAAAGCAGAGGAGAAGGACAACTGAATTCCCAGCTTGGCACAAAAAGTCCTCCAAAATCTAGAGACAAACTGAACTCTTCTGTCAGATACAATGTTCTCAGGAATCCCATGCAAGCGAACCACCTGTTGCAAAAGCAAGGGCACCAACTCTGAGGAAGATGGCAACTTAGGGAGTGGTACAAGATGGACCATCTTAGAGAATCTATCACAAATCACCCAGATAACAGTGATTCTCAGAGAGACAGGCAGATCAGAAATAAAATCCATTGAAATATGGGTCCATGGCCTCCTGGGCACCGACAAAGGCATCAACAACCCACTAGAGCGAGAACAAGGTTTAGACCGGGAGCAAGTCCCACAGGACTGCACAAAATTCCTGACATCATGAGATAAGGCGGGCCACCAAAAAGACCGACTCACCAAATCTCTAGTACCAAAAATCCCTGGATGACCAGCCAATGCGGAGCAATGAACTTCAGACATCACTCTCTTACTCCACTGGTCAGGAACATACAATTTTCCAATGGGACAACGCTCAGGTTTGTCCTCCTGAAACTATTCCAGAGCACGTCTCAAATCGGGCGAGTTGACAGAAAGAACTACCCCCTCACCTAAGATGGTAGCAGGCTTGGTCACAATAGGAGAATCAGCAAAGAAACTCCTAGAGAGGGCGTCTGCCTTGACATTCTTAGTGCCCGGAAGAAAAGAGACCACAAAATCAAAACGTGTGAAAAACAAGGCCCAGCTAGCCTTTCTAGGATTCAAGCGTTTGGCCGACTCAAGGTAAATCAAATTCTTGTGGTCAGTGAGGACCACGACTTGATGTCTAGCTCCCTCCAACCAATGTCTCCACTCCTCAAATGCCCATTTCATGGCTAACAGTTCCCGATTCCCCACATCATAGTTGCGTTCAGATGGGGAGAACTTTCGGGAAAAGAAAGCACAGGGATTCATTTTAGATGTTACCGGATCTTTTTGGGACAAAACAGCTCCTGCACCAATCTCAGAAGCGTCCACTTCTACCTGAAACGAGAGTGAGACATCAGGTTGCCGCAAAACCGGAGCAGAAGTGAATCTCCGCTTCAGCTCCTGAAAGGAAGAAACAGCCTCTGGAGACCAATTCAGCACATCAGCACCCTTCTTAGTCAAATTAGTCAATGGTTTGGCAATACCAGAAAAATTAGCTATAAATTTACGATAAAAATTAGCAAAACCCAAAAACTTCTGGAGGGCCTTCAAAGAAGTGGGCTGAACCCAATCATAAATGGCCTGTACCTTGGCCGGGTCCATTTCAATAGTTGATGGAGACAAAATAAATCCCAAAAATGAAATCCTCTGTACACCAAAAAGGCATTTCGATCCCTTAACATGCAGGGAATTCTCCCTCAATATCCGGAACACAGTCCGAACATGTTCCTCATGAGAGTTCCAATCCCTGGAAAAGATCAAAATATCATCCAGATAGATGATCAAAAATTTATCCACAAAGTCCCGGAAAATATCATTCATGAAGCACTGGAAGACAGAAGGGGCATTAGTGAGCCCAAAAGGCATCACCAGGTACTCAAAATGTCCCTCCGGAGTATTAAACGCCGTCTTCCATTCATCCCCATGCTTAATGCGAATAAGATTATACGCCCCCCTGAGGTCAAGCTTGGTAAACCAGCAAGCACCATTAACTCTGGAGAATAGATCAGAAATCAGGGGTAACGGATACTGATATTTAACAGTAATTTTGTTGAGGGAACGATAGTCAATACAAGGCCTTAATGAACCATCTTTCTTGGCCACGAATAAAAAGCCAGCACCCAAGGGTGAAGAGGATGGTCTAATATGATCCTTCTCCAACGACTCCTTAATATAAGATTGCATAGCCTCGTGCTCGGGTACAGATAAATTGAAAAGTCGACCCTTGGGAAATTTACACCCAGGGCTCAGCTCAATTGCACAGTCATAACTCCTATAAAGAGGCAAAGACACAGACTTATTCTCACTAAATACATCTTAAAAATCAGCCAAATAGTCAGGAACATCATGCGACTGGGGAGAGATGGAGAAGACAGGAACGTCACTAAGAGCACACCAACAACCCCAACTCACCACAGACACAGATTTCCAATCCAAAACTGGATTATGGATTTGCAACCAGGGAAACCCCAGAACAATGGTATCATGCAAATTATGCAACACCAAAAATCTGCAATTTTCTTGATGGTCTGGGGCGACCCGCATTACCACCTGGATCCAGAACTGAGGTTTATTCTTCGCCAAAGGAGTAGCATCAACACCCCTCAAAGGGATAGGCGTCCGCAGAGGTGTCATAGGAAACCCACAACGTTTAGCAAAATCCAAGTCCATCAGGTTCAGAGCCGCTCCTGAATCCACAAAAGCCTTAGCGGAAAATGTGGACAGGGAGCAGATCAGAGTAATTGCCAAAAGAAATTTAGGTTGTTCACCACCCGCAGCAAATGTGTGTGCAAAACGTTTCTCTCGTTTAGCGCAGACAGAAATAATATGAGAGGCATCTCCACAGAAAAAACACAGCTTATTTCGCCTTCTGAACTCCTGACGTTGCGCCCTAGACAAAACTCTATCACATTGATTGGTTTAGACATTTGTTCAACAGGTGGCAACATTTCTCGTGTAATTTTACGTTCACGTAAACGCCGGTCAGCCTGAATGGCTAATGACATAGAATCGTCAAGACCAGAGGGAACAGGAAATCCCACCATAGTATCTTTTACGGTTTCTGACAAACCCTTCCGAAAGAGAGCTGCCAAGCCACCATCATTCCAAGTAGTAAGGACCGCCCACTTTCGGAATTTTTGACAGTACAACTCTGCAGAATCCTGACCCTGGCTCAATGCCAACAGGGCTTTTTCAGCTTGATCAATAGCATTAGGTTCATCATACAACAACCCCAAGGCTTGAAAAAATGCATCCACATTAGTTAGAATAGGATCTTCAGGTGTCAAAGAAAACGCCCAATCCTGGGGATCGCCGCGCAGCAAGGAGATGACAATTTTAACCTGCTGCGCAGAGCTCCCCGATGAGCTAGGCTTCAAGGCAAGAAATAATTTACAATTATTCTTAAAATTCAAAAATTTAGACCAATCCTCAAAAAACACATCAGGAGTAGGGATCTTTGGTTCAGCAGCATGTGAATGAGCAAGATAGATGGAAATTCCCCGCACTTCAGCAGTGAGCTGCTCCACACGATCAGACAATTGCTCAATCTCCATTAAGAAAAAATCCTCCTATGGCCCCAGAGAAAAAGAGGAAAAAATATACATAAAAAAATTCTGACACTTTTTTTTTTTTTTTACAATTCTTTCCTGCTATTGAGTACCCAGAAAACCGGAGAGGTTGGTAGCTAGTGGATTGCAGACCCCTGATCCTATTCACAACAACTAACAGTAGCCGTGGAGCGTTCATACGGTGGTCCTAGACGCCTCTTCACAGCCGGAGAACTAAATAAGCCTAAAGAAAGAAAGGGGAAATCTAAACTGCCCCAGAGCAGACCCCAAAGCAATAGACTGCCCCCCAACATGTATTGTCGGTGAAAACAGATGAAAACACAAACACAGACAGAAAGACAGGCAGAGCAAATGATGGGGCCCAACTAACTAGCTAGGAAAGGACAGAAAAGATGCTGGCTGCAATCCGCAAAAACCCTACCAAAAATGTCTCAACACGTCTGATAGGAAAAACGGCCCTGAAGTCACTAGACTTCAAAATCCCTATATCAGCACTCCAATATATTCTGAAGACAGAGCAAAAGAGATTTAACCGATCAGGGACAAAAATGGAAATTCAGCAAAGCCCCAGCCGGGGCTGGCTGAACGCAAAACTAAGCAAATCAGACAAAATCTCATGGAACAATAACAGAGCAAAACTTAGCTTTAGAAGACAGGAACTGAACTGGAGGCCAGAGCTCAGAGCAGAGAAATCACCAACAACCCTACAGGGCGTTGGCTGCCTTATATCCACTCAGAGATTCCGAATGTCCAATCGCAATCCACCTGTTCAGGTGACAGGTCTCTCCCATCCAAATCAGTTTCACGACCTCCCTTCACCAGCAGAGGGAGTTCATCGGACATCAAAGGTGAACGAGAAAATGAGCTCACAACACTTTCCTCTCTTTCTTTCTCTCTGTTCTTTCTTTCTTTCCCCTCTTCCTTTTTCTCTCTCTCTCTGTTCTTTCGCTCTGATCTTTCTTTCCCTGCTTTCTTTCTCTCTCTAATCTTTCTTTCTCTCTGTTCTTTCTTTCTTTCCTTTCTTTCTCTCTTCTTTCTTTCTCACTGTTCTTTCTTTCCCCTCTTCCTTTCTCTCCCTCTCTGTTCTTTCTTTTGCTTTGTTCTTTCTTTCCCATCTTTCTTTCTCATCTTTCTTTCTCCTTTCTTTCTTTCTTTCATTCTTTCTTTCCCCTTTCTTTCTTTCTTTTTTTCTCTCGCTCTCTCTGTTCTTTTTTTTGCTCTGTTCTTTCTTTCCCCTCTTTCTTTCTCTGTTCTTTCTTCCCCCACTTTCTTTTCCTCTCTAATCTTTCTTTCTCTCTGTTCTTTCATTCTTTCTCTGTTCATTCTTTCTCTCTCTCTGTTCTTTCTTTTTCTCTCAGTTCTTCCTTTCTCTCTCTCTGTTCTTCCTTTCTCTCTCTGTTCTTTCCCCTCTCTCTCTGTTCTTCCTTTCTCTCTGTTCTTTCTCTTTCTTTTTCTTTCTCTCTCTGTTCTTTCTGTACCATCTTTCTTTCTTTTCCATCGCTCTCTGTTCTTTCTTTCCCCTCTTTCTTTCTCTCTGTTCTTTCCTTATTTCCTCTCTTTCTTTCTTTCATTCTCTCTCTGTTCTTTATTTCTTCCCCTCTTTCTTTCTCTCTCCCTCTCTGTTCTTTCTTTCCCCTCATTTTTTTTCCTCTCTCTGTTCTTTTTTTCTGTCCACACTTTCTTTCTCTGTTCTTTTTCTTTCGTTCATTCTTCTTTCTTTCTCCGTTCTTTCTTTCCCCTCTTTCTTTCACTCGCTCTCTCTGTTCTTCCTTTCTTTCTCTCTGTTCTTTCTTTCTCTCTCTCTGTTCGCTTTCTTTCCCTCTCTGTTCTCTCTCTTTCCCTTTTCTTTCTCCCTCTCTGTTCTTTTTTTCTTTCCCCTCTTTCTTTCTCTTTCTTTTTCTTTCTTTCTCTTTCTCTCTGTTCTTTCTTTCCCCTCTTTCTTTCTCTCTCCCTTTCTGTTCTTTCTTTCCCCTCTTTCTTTTTTCTATCTCTCTCTATGTTCCTTTTTTTCTGTCCCCTTTTTCTTTCTCTCGGTTCTTCCTTCCTTTCTTTCTCTCTGTTTCTTTCTTTTTTCTTTCTCTCTCTTCTTTCTTTCTTTCTCCTCTTTCTCTCTCTCCTTTCTTTCTATCTTTCTGTTTTCTTTTTCTCTCTCTGTTCTTTCTTCCCTCAGTACCAGTCAGTGTGCCCACAGTACCTGCCACTGTGCCCTCAGTACCAGTCAGTGTGATCAGCAGTGCTAAATGAGTGTGTTTGGGGCATGATATGGGTGTTACTACTTGTGAAATGGGTGTGGTCAGGGGCATGGCCTAAAATTTGCCTTTGTCCCTCTTTCTCTTCTTCAAAAGTTGGGAGGTATGCCATCACTAATTGTGGAAACTTCACACTAGACCTCAAGCAGCCGGAGTCACCAGCATCATGAGACCTACAAGATCGGCACCATAAACAAAGCCCACAAACCTAGCCAGGACCCTATTTTCATTTAGCATGCAGTGGCATGAAAGATGAGTACCTTGCCAAAGGCTACTGCCCTGAGCCACGTTACATGCTGTACGTGTTTTTCACAGACCCATAGACTTGTATTGGCCCTTGTAATCGATGCTGCTGGAAAAAAATGGTTATGTCTCTGTGCGGTTCACGGACATGTGGAGATCACCATAGGTTTATAGTGGGTACATGTGTAATCTGTGAAAAAAAAAAACAGATGCCACAAATACTGCAAACATAGACATGTGAAAAGGGCCTAAGGGAAAGTAAAAAGCAAGACTCTGGTAAGCAAAAGAGTGCAAAAATTGTATCACAGAGCACTGGAAGAATATTGCGTGGTGAGATTAATCCAGACGCTCTCTGTCAGGTGTCATCAGCTCGGCCAGATAGTGATGGAGTATTAGTATGGGAAATGCTTTCTTGGCAAAGCATGGGTTCATTTACACCTGTGGATGGATATTTGGACAGTATGGCTTACCGAAACATTGTAGTCAATCAAGGTCATTTTTTTGTGACGGCTATTTACCCTATGGCAAAAGAACACACTCAGCAGGACAGTGCACAGTACATATAGTCATGGACTGGCTTTAGGAACATGACAGTAAGTTTCATTGCTTCCCTGGTTTCCCCAGTACCAAGATTTCAGTTCTATAGATCATCCATGGACCATGGAACAATTTTGAGCAAGCTGATAAAAGAGCATTCATTACCTCCATCTGATTTGTGGCAACCGCATGCAGATATTTTGTACTATTCCTGCTGAACAATGTGTACACCTTTTGGGATCTATGCCATGATGAACTGCTGCGTTTCTGAAACCAAATTAGGTCCAAAGTGCTACTAGATGAGTATCTCTAATATAGGGGCCATTTAGACAAGCCGCTCAGCTTGTTCCTTATCATTTTCATTAGATTATCATTAGTGCAATAAATAAAATGTTTTATTAATTTTCTTTTGTTACCTTATTTGCAAAATTTACTATACAAATACTTAAGGTTCATTAAATGATATCCAAAAATGGATTTGAGAATTGTATTTCTACTCAGAATATGGAATGCTGAAAACATAGTTAATATACAGTACTCTGTATTTTTATCTTCTGGCATGGTCTGCCATTTAGACAAATAATTCAAGTATTATCTTGAATTTTGAGAAATAACCAAATAAAAAGCTTCAGTTCAAAGGTATGTTTCTATCACAGTTTTTCAATGCATTCCTGCATAAGAGAACCGGATCTCTGAAATGCTAATGTACTAGCAGACTCCTTCTTCCTCTACTCAAACATCCAACATATTAATTCTTAAAATGCATTAAGATGCTTAACATCCCATCCTGAGCAATTTGTGGGTTTTTTATGACGTTGAAGGAAAAAAAAACATCATAAATAAGATTGCACTGGAATAAAAGGTTTGTGTCAGCTAATAGACCAATGTATCTGGCAGAGCAAAGGTTAATATGTAAGAGCTAACTAATGCAAATGATTTACAAAAAAAAATCATAACTAAATTATGAGTAACAATAGACAAAGGCTGACAGATAGCTAGATAGCTAGATAGATAGATAGATAGATAGATAGATAGATAGATAGCTGGATTTCCCAGGTACAAGCCAATGGAGGTCCCAACTTCAAGGGCATCATAAAGTCAGACTGAGATCACTCTTGCTGGATAGAGAGAACATAATGGCTGTGAGATAATGTTGGCCACTGTTCGCTAGTTCTGTATCGATCTCTGAAGAAAACAATGTAGTAAGCTAAACACAGCAGCTGGGAATAGGCTGATCATATATGGCTGCCTGCCAGAAGAGGGCCCATCACTGTTACATGTGGAAGATGAGCACCAGGACTAGGGGTGAGCCCTGTGACCATGTGTGGGTTGGTGATAAGGTTTGTTGTGATCACTGTGGAAATAAAGGTGGGTTCTGCTGCAACTAAGGGATGCAAAGGTTCTGATGCATCCATGAGGACAATAAAGTAGGAGAGGTAGCTATACAACGACTATAGGCAAACTAGGGGTGTCTTACTCTAACCACTTGAAAGGTACGAAAAATAGGTTGACTTGCTGTGACCTCTGGGAAGAGGATAGCAATAATGTGATCAGTGTGCTAAGAAGGACAGCTCTTATGGACCCAGGAAAAAGGCCCTGCTATGAATGCTAGTGTGAGAAGATGCCCGTCTGTAAACAAGGTTGTGCCCTGTTTTGACCATTGGAGAAAATAATAAATACTAGCTGTAAGTACTGGAGGTCAAGGGGAGAGGGTGTTGCTGTGATTATTGGGGGATAAATGTCCTTGTACAACCACTCTGGGAATAAAGGACTCTGGTGTGACTACTGGGGTGAAAGAAAAGCACATCTGTGACTACTGGGGGATGAGGACATTGTGCCATAGATACAGGGAACACAGATGCCCAACGGGGCCAATTTCTGTTTTTCCATTTTAGTTTTTCCTCCCCTTTTTCCCAAAGCCATGACTTTTATTTTTTTGTCTACATAGACGAATGAGGGCTTGTTTTTGCTAACTAATTGTATTTCTGAATGAAATTTTACCATGTAGTATACTGGAAAATGGGGAAAAAATTTCAAGTGGAAACAAATTGCAAAAAAAACCCCCGCAATTTTGATATTGTTCTTTGGGAATTGTTTTTACGATGTGCATTTTGTAGTAAAAATGACTTTACAATCTGATTCTGTTACTTAACTCCTGAATGACTGCCAATACTCCTTTTAACAGAGGCCAATGCTCCTTTTAACGACCCCGAAGAATATGATTCCGGTCGATTTTTACCACCCCAGTTTTGCAATCATCATTATTCACAGAATAACTGCCATCGCAAAAGAAAGTCAGATTTCCCATTTATTTCTCTCTCCTCTGATATGATCTAGCACTACAGAAGAGAGAGAAATGGGGTCCCCCGAGCCCCCCAGTACCTGCGATGTTCCCGGCCCCTCCAGCTGTGTCTCCCCGCCCTCTGCGTCTTCTTCCAGGAAAAAAATGGCAGGTACATGCACAGTGTGGCCGCCAAGATCTGCCGGCACCCGGCAACAATAGGAGATTTCTCCTCTTGGTTCATTTTAATCACTGTGATAGACCTTAAATAAAAAAATAGTAAACCAAACCCACCTTTATCACCACCTTAGTTTGAAAAAAATACATTTATTTTATTATTTTTACTTATTTTTCCATTAAGGTTATGGTTAGTGTTATGCTTGGGGTTATAGTTGGGGATATAACTAGGGTTAGGGTTGGGCTAAGGTAAGGGTCATGGTTGGGGTTAGGGTTGGGGTAGGGTTAGGGTTGGGCTAGGGTTGGGGCTAGCGTTGGGGTTGGGGCTAGGATTGTGGTGTTGGCAATAGGGTTGTGGTTAGGGTTATGGTTAGGGTTGGGATTAGGGTTAGGGGTGTGTTGGGGTTAGGGTTGGGATTAGGGCTGTATTAGGGTTGGCATTAGAATTGAGGTGTTTCCACTCTTTAGGTACATCAGAGGGTTTCCAAATGCGACATGGCGCCCTCCATTGACTCCAGTCAATTTTGAATTCAAAAACTCAAATGGTGCTCTCTCACTTCTGAGCCCTGCCATGCACCCACACAGTGGCTTTCTCCCACATACAGGGTATTGGCATACTCAGGAGAAATTGCACAACAAATATTGTGGTCCATTTTCTTCTGATACCCTTGTGAAAATAAAAAAGTTTGGTTCCAAAGTAAATTTTTTGTGAAAAAAGTAAAATGTTAATTTTTTTTCCATATTGCTTTAGTTCTCGTGAAGCATATGACGGGTTAACAAACTTCTTGAACGTGGTTTTGCGCACCTTGAGGGGTGCAGTTTTTAGAATGGTGTCACTTTTGAGTATTTTCTGTCATATTGAACCCCCAAACTCACTTCAAATTTGAGGAGGTCCATAAAAAATGGTTTTCTAAATTTTGCTGGAAAAATGAGAAATCGCAGGTCAACTTTTAACTTTTATAACGTCCTAACAAAAATATATGTTTCCATAATTGTGCTGATGTAAAGTAGACATGTAGGAAATTCAGATTTTTTTCATAAATAAATGCGTCATATTGAAGAAATTTTACCACTGACATGAAGTGCAATATGTCTCAGAATAAGTGAGATCTGTTGAAGTTTTCCAGACCTCTAACCTCATAAAGTGACAGTGATCAGAATTGTAAACATTGGCTTGGTCATTAAGTACCAGATTGACTCTGTCACTAAGGGGTTAACATGTCCAATTTTTTTTATTATTTTGGAATGTGTTGCCATTTTCTGAGACATGTAATGCTTTCTTTTTTCTTCAGCTGATGGAGCTATGTGATGGCTTATTTTTTGCAGTAAGAGACATTTTTATTTATAACATTTTGGAATGGATGTGATGTTTTGATCACTTCTTAAAGCATTTTTTTGTAGAATTGCATTGACCAAAAAATGTTATTTGATTAAGATTTTTTTTTTGTTTATGGCGTTTACTGATGGGGTTATTTTTTATATATTTTGATAGCTTAGACTTCTCTGAAAGTGACAATACCACATATACGGTATGTATTTTTTATATCTTTATTTTTAAATAGCTGAAGAGCCCAGCGTTGGCTGGGCATAGTAACCAACTGTGGTTAGTTATAACAAATTATATTGCACATAAAAACATTTCACATCATATATTCAACACTACAGATTTGCAACACAAATTAACTAAACGATTACCCAAGTATTGATAGTATTTTATTTTCAACTCATTCAAGAGCCTTTCGATAAACCACATGTTTGGTTTTTCCTTTCGGTGCAAAGATGAATAGATGTTTGGCAGTTCCAACTCTTGAACAGATCACGTAAAGTTGACCATGCGAAAAGCATGGAGATTGCCAATCGATCCCTACTACTTAAATCGATCCCTACTACTTTCAAGGACTGTCCCTGAGCATTGTTAAAGGACATTGCAAATAGTAGTTGAACTGGAAACTGGAGGTGTTTAAAATCAAAAAACAATCAGATGAAATGAGTGGAATTCTTGGAGTGAAAATGTCCTCTCCTTTGGCACATCCTGTTTCTGAGCTGTGTATCTAACCCTATCCTGGGTGATAATGTCTGCTGAGCTGTGTACCTAATCCTCTCCTGTGTGATACTTTCTGCTGAGCTGTGTATCTAATCCTATCCTGTGTGTTACTGACTGCTGAGCAGTGTATCTAATCCTATCCTGTGTGATACCATCTGCTGAGCCGTGTATCTAACCCTATCCTGTGTGATACTGACTGCTGAGCCGTGTATCTAATCCTATCCTGTGTGATACTGACTGCTGAGCCGTGTCTCTAATCCTATTCTGTGTGATACTGTCTGCTGAGCCGTGTGTCTAATACTATTCTGTGTGATACTGTGTGCTGAGCTGTGTATCTAATCCTATCCTGTGTGATACTGCCTGCTGAGCCGTGTATCTATTCCTATCCTGTGTAATACTGACTGCTGAGCTGTGTATCTAATCCTATCCTGTGTGATACTGCCTGCTGAGCCGTGTATCTAATCCTATCCTGTGTGATACTGACTGCTGAGCCGTGTCTCTAATCCTATTCTGTGTGATACTGTCTGCTGAGCCGTGTGTCTAATACTATTCTGTGTGATACTGTGTGCTGAGCTGTGTATCTAATCCAATCCTGTGTAATACTGCCTGCTGAGCCGTGTATCTATTCCTATCCTGTGTAATACTGACTGCTGAGCTGTGTATCTAATCCTATCCTGTGTGATACTGCCTGCTGAGCCGTGTATCTAATCCTATCCTGTGTGATACTGACTGCTGAGCCGTGTCTCTAATCCTATTCTGTGTGATACTGTCTGCTGAGCCGTGTGTCTAATACTATTCTGTGTGATACTGTGTGCTGAGCTGTGTATCTAATCCAATCCTGTGTAATACTGTCTGCTGAGCCGTGTATCTATTCCTATCCTGTGTAATACTGACTGCTGAGCCGTGTATCTAATCCTATCCTGTGTGATACTGACTGCTGAGGTGTGTATCTAATCCTATCCTGTGTGATACTGACTGCTGAGCTGTGTATCTAATCCTCTCCTGTGTGATACTGACTGCTGAGCCATGTGTCTAATCCTCTCCTGTGTGATACTGACTGCTTAGCAACTGTACGGTATATACTCTTTGGCGCCATCGCTCTCATTCTTTAAGTCCCCCTTGTTCACATCTGGCAGCTGTCAATTTGCCTCCAACACTTTTACTTTCACTTTTTCCCAATTATGTAGATAGGGGCAAAATGGTTTGGTGAATTGGAACGTGCGGGGTTAAAATTTTGCCTCACAACATAGCCTATGACGCTCTCGGGGTCCAGACGTGTGAAATTTTGTGGCTGTAGCGGCAACGGTGCAGGTGCCAATCCCGGACATACACACATACATACAAACATACACACACACACACACACACACACACACACACACACACAATGAGCTTTATATATTAGATGGGGGCAAAGGGGAGTGATTTGAATTTATATGTTTTTATTTTTTTCATATTTTAGAAAACTTTTTTTTTCTTCACTTTTCACTGTTCTTGTTAGTTCCCTTAAGGAACTTGAAGCTGTGATCATCTGTTCACTTGTGCTATATATAGTGTTGCCACAGTATCTCTAAATATGGTAAAAATCACAGTCTCCTTTGAAGCCTGGCCACGGACAGGGTTTCAAAGAAAACAGAAAGCAAAAACACAAATATCCTGAACTAAAAAGTAAAAAATAAACTGCAAATAATGCATAAAGGTAATAATAATAATAATAAGGGTATTTAGTAAACATAATTTTGATCAAAATAATGTACAAGCCATCCCGCCACGTCACGGCAACCCTTGTGGGACAGTCCCTACTCTAGTATTTAAAACCTTTTCACCTGCCAAGTGACGTGAATGTGAACAAGGATTGAGCGGCTGAACCACTAGTAAAGAGGGTGGTCACACCCATATATGCACTGAATGCACAAAGAAATGAACAAAAAACAAATCTGAACTGAGAAAAGTAAGTTAATCTGTATGCACAATGTAAGTGCATATTAACACATGACCATTAACCAGAGAAAACACAAATATCCTGAACTAAAAAGTAAAAAATAAACTTCAAATAATGCATAAAGGTTTCAAAGAAGTGTAAGGAAGTGAGAGACTGTCGCGTTCCTTCCCTTAAAGACAACAAAATTGTGTAGTGTAAATATTGAAATGCAGGTTTATTGTGTTTTATGATAACATGTAAAATGTATAAAGTATGATAAGTACTGATGCTACTGTGTGGGTACTGCAAGGTAACCCTAAGGTAAATCTGGTACACTCAGCTCAGGTTTAGGGAAGTATAGTATGCAGTGACAGATTGGTAGAGGTGGGCCTTAATAGTGTCAATATTCTGGACAGGATAGTTCCTCCTCCATCCTGGTCAGGTCATGGTTAATTTAGTCCGCCTCGCTTTTGTTTTGGGGAGGCTATTTAATGTTGGCAGTACCTGCATTTAGTGTCGGTGATACTTCCGTATACTCGGTTAGTGGTTGCTGACCCAGGTGACTCGTCCTTAAATGTGTGCCTCTGTGCTTGTGTGCCTTGCTGTGTATGATTCGGTTTGTCCCCTGACTTCTGCCTCTGTATTCTGCTTTTGTACTGTTGTACTGCTCTGTCTCTCCTGGATATCTGACCCCCTTGGCATGTCCCTGTTTACTCTTTGTCTCTTTGTCTTGTCCCTAGGTAGTGCGCGTTCATCTGGCTTCTGACTCTCGGCTCTCCTTGACCATGTTTGTTGTCTTTGCCCTGTGCTCTGCTTGCTCAGTGTACTACCCTGCACTCACGTGCGGTAGCTCCGCCCCCTGGTCACATGATCACTTACTGCCAGGTCCTGTCTCACTACACTAGTCTCAGGTCCTTGTGTACTGCATCGCCTTCTGCCTGCACTCCCTGCGCTCATTCATGTGCTCCCTTGTCAGTGCCAGTGACACCTTAGGTGTCATTTCAATTAGTGTATACGTCACACACTGTGATGGTTATCAGTAAGGTAGAGGGGGCCTCAAACTGTCACCGGAACTGGGACCATCACTATACCATCACTATACCTGTCCAGGGGGTACTTTTGAAGGTAGAGAGGCCCGAGTCTCTGACCTTACTATGCTCCTGTTAAACCCTAATCTGTCTCCTCCCCACCCCATGAGGCATGGGACATGTCATGATTGTGGACGAGATCTTTTCCGTCCTCGCAGGATTAATTTTGTGTGGCCTCCCTTTGATTCCAGGAGGGCTATAAGAAACCGCCCCTCCCAGGGGTTCGTTGTCAGTGATACATTCATTCCTGGCTGAGTAGCGGACCCCTGGTGTGCTTGCATACTGCTTTGTCTGTTTCTGCCTTTAAGTGTTTGACCCGATCCATCCTCCCGTTCTGAGTATTGCCTTGTGATTCTGTGCTGATTGTCTGTTTCTGGTTCAGACCCGGGCTTTATATTCTGACCATCCTCCTGTCTGACCCATTGGTACTTCTTTGGTTTCCTGACTTCTGGCTATGTCCTGACAACTCTTTGTGTCTCATCCTTTGGCACTACTCCGACACTCTGGCTTGACTTCGGCACGTCCTGACTACTCTCTTGCTTTGCTGGTCACCGTCGCTACTCGTCGTCTGGCCCCAGCCACTCCCCCAGTGGTCACGTGCTTCAGGTCCTTCAACCAACAGGTACGCTCACTGCCTCTCTCCCCACACACTTTAGGACCTTCTGGTTTCCCTGGAACATGTGTGGAGACTTCTTTTTAAAGTCTGCAACAGTGTTCCTTATAGGACAGAAATGTAATGTAAACAAAACAAAAAGACAAAACAGGGATAATAGAAAACCTCTATCATACAAAAGCACTTTCCAACAATTGTGAGGAGGATAGGGACAGGGAAGAATAAACTAAATGGAACAGGGACCAGGAGATAAACACACACGTACCACAGCAAACCACAGAACACTACTACAACAACTGAATTCCAACTGCTTTAGCACACTGCACAGGAAGAAGAGTCTTTCACCTGCAGGGACAAGAAGGTCTGACCAGATCAGAATCAGGTGAGATGGAGCTGCATGTTTCTGACCAGTATAGAAAGGGTTATTAACCTCTTCAGCACCAGAAGAAACTAAATACATTTAATATGGGAAACAAATCAAACCATCTCTAAAGAAGACCTGAGATGCAGGGAGACGTGAGACCCTCGTAACAATAAGTGATAGTTAAATATTTTGGACTAGCTCAAGATGGGATGGAGGAACGCTCAACTAAAAAGAGGAACTGCTTCCTGGTTTAGTCAGTTAGTAAAGGTTAGAGGGTTCATGACAAGGCCAAGTTCAAAGCGCAGTGGAGGTACGTGAAGTACATACAGATGCTTCTCACAAAATTAGAATATTATCAAAAAGTTAATTTATTTCAGTTGTTCAATACAAAAAATGAAACTCATATTATAGAGAGTCATTACAAACAAATTGATCTATTTCAAGTGTTTATTTCTGTTTAGGTTGTTGATTATGGCTTACAGCCAATGAAACCTCAAAAGTCATTATCTCAGTAAATTAGAATAATTAACAAAAAACACCTGCAAAGTCTTCCTAAGCATTTATAAACGTCTCTTACTCTGTTTCAGTAGGCTCCACAATCATGGGGAAGACTGCTGACTTGACAGATGTCCAGAAGGCAGTCATTGACACACTCCACAAGGAGGGCAAGCCACAAAAGGTCATTGCTAAAGGAGCTTGCTGTTCACAGAGTGCTGTATCCAAGCATATTAATGGAAAGTTGAGTGGAAGGAAAAAGTGTGGTAGAAAAGGGTGCACAAATAACCAGGATAAACGCATCCTTGAAAGGATTGTAAAGAAAAGGCCATTCCAAAATTTGGGGAAGATTCACAAGGAGTGGACTGCAGCTGGAGTTATTGCTTCCAGAGCCACCACACACAGACATATCCAGGACATGGGCTACAAGTGTCGCATTCCTTGTGTCAAGCCACTCATGACCAATAGCCAAGGCCATAAGTGGAAATTTAAAAAGAACTGGACTGTCGCTCAGTGGTCCAAGGTGTTGTTTAAAGGTGAAAGTGAATTTTGCATTTCAGTTGGAAATCAAGGTCCCAGAGTCAGGAGAAAGAGTGGAGAGGCCCAGAATCCAAGCTGTTTGAGGTCTAGTGTGAAGTTTCCACTATCAGTGATGGCTTGGGGAGCCATGTCATCTGCTGGTGTAGGTACACTGTGTTTTATAAACATCAAAGTCAGCGCATCTGTCTACCAGGAAATTTTAGAGCACTTCATGCTTCCCTCTGCTGACAAGCTTTTTGGAGATGGAAATTTCATTCTCCAGCAGGACTTGGCGCTTGTCCACACTGCAAAAGTACCAATATCTAGTTTAAAAACAACGGTATCACTGTGCTTGATTGGCCAGCAATCTCACCTTTTATTGTCAAGAGGAAGATGAGAGACACCAGACGCAACAATGCAGATGAGCTGAAGGCTGCTATCAAAGCAACCTGGGCTTCCATAACACCTCAGCAGTGCCACAGGCTGATCGCTTCCATGCCATGCCTCATTGATGCAGTAATTGATACAAAAGGAGACCCGACCAAGTATTGAGGGTATTTACTGAACATACATTTCATTAGGCCAACATTTTCGATTTTAAAATCATTTTTCAAGCTGGGGTTATAAAGTATTCTAATTTACTGAGATAATGCCTTTTGGGTTTTCATTGGCTATAAGCCATAATCATCAACATTAACAGAAATAAACACAGTAATAGATCGCTGTTTGTAATAACTATATACTATGAGTTTCACTTTTTGTATTGAAGAACTGAAATAAATTTAACTTTTTGATGATATTCTAATTTTGTGAGAAGCACCTGTATTGTTCTGGTGGTATGAGGTTGCACCAAATTTCCTGCGGACATTCCTGCAATGTCCTGAAATAGGCACTGAGGAGAGTGCCTTAATCCCTTCCATACAGAGGAAGCCGAGCGAAGAACCGCAAAAGGGAAATGTAGTGGATCTTGGGAATACTGCAATGTCGAACGAGGAATCCCTAGGGATAACGGGACCTTTTAAAGTTGGGATAATCTGAGCTGAATGTAAGAAAATGCTTGAAATGTACTGTGTTGATGGAACAAAAACTGGATGGTGCTGTGTCCAACACTCCGTGTTAAAGAGTGATGTACTTGAACTATCTAGTAAAGTTATACTTGTTAAAATGAACGGGTGACCTCTGATGTGGGTGAGGTTGGTCCTGGAACTGAGGACAAGGAGACATTGAAGGTCTCTGCCCTGCAAGTGATTACAATGCAACGTTCACAACACAA
Source organism: Dendrobates tinctorius (assembly GCF_039654945.1). Lineage (NCBI taxonomy): Eukaryota > Metazoa > Chordata > Amphibia > Anura > Dendrobatidae > Dendrobates > Dendrobates tinctorius. The sequence continues at coordinate 20,595,815 of NW_027361675.1, read as the reverse complement.
CACATATGGACTGGGACTAAAATTCCATGGTGTTCTGGAGCAGCAGCTCGCCCACGGCTACCGTCCTGGGAACCTTACAGGAGCTCTGTAAGACAAGCATAGAAGTCCCCAGCAAACCGCCAGCTGTCATAGCAACCCATCGGCAACCCGCGATCAAGGATCTGTTGGAAAAGAGGTAAGTCCTGTTGTTGCTACAGTGTGGAATTCCTGTTCAGGACGCATTGTACTGACTGTGAGAACTCTGGTAGGTACTGGAAGTTGGAAGTGACTGTGGGAACACTGCTGTGACTGCTGGAAGACAGTGTATTGAGCATTTCTGTGCAAATTTTGAAAAAAAAGACACTGCTGTTTACTGGTTTGAGGGTATTGTTATACTGATGTTTTTCCTATGTTTACTGCAATAGGAAAAGCAAGTGAAAGTAATTGCTCAATTCGCAGTTCTGGTTGTTCTGTATTTTTATTATAACTCTAGGAAAGAATCAACTTTCGGAAATATCCCCAAAACTGCTTTCACCAGAATATCACACTTCTGCTACTACGTGGAAAGCAGTGACGGCTTCTTTATATACAGACAAAATACGTTAGGGGCATAACGTGCATAATCCTGGTGTGTAATCCAAGTACTTGAATTTACATATAGGCCCTGATTCATCATTGCCTTTGCGACTTTCATGTCTAGTTTGTGTCTTTAGTGCCTTTTTGTAGCTTGCCCCCTATTCATTATTCTGTTTGTGCCTTTTTTAGTAGGTCTATTTTATATGTGCTCACTTGCGTTTTTTTTGTTTTCTGCTTCATGGGCAGAGTCAAGCAATTTCAGATGTTTGTGCCCTATTCATAAATTGCATCTGTATTCCAGCCACCCCTGGTGTATTTTTGATTATGCCAAAAAGTTGGCTTAATTTTTGCGACTTTTGGATCCAATGTACAACTTTTGGCATCAAAAGTTACAAAAACAGTTAGAGGCAAGAAGAAAACTCCTTTTTTTATTTTGTGTCAACTTGATGAATTGCATCATTGTAATGAATAAATGGCAACTAATACCACAAGACAAAAAAGGAAAGTGACTTAACAAAAAGAAATTGATGAATAAGGACCATAGTGTTTTAAAAAAAACAATTTCAATTATGTTTTCTTTCAGAAAAATTTAATCCTATCTGTCTAAACATCCCTTTAATCATTTGAAATCTTGTAAGACCAGAAGCTGAAAGTGTCTTCAGAAATTACCTTTGAGGGTACTTTCACACTGCATTCTTCCACAGATTTAGTGGTCCTGTAAAGGGTCATGTTCAAACTCCCCGCAAAACGAGATTCGAGCACATGAGCTGACGGAACCATTGCCTTTGATGGTGCAGAGGCACCGTTTGCTCTGTCATCCATTATTTTCATCTGTTTGCGTTTATTGTAGATGGATAGCTAAACTTAGTAGACTAAGTCTTGGTGTTTACCTCCAATAGGTGAATACCCCTGAATCCCGTTTTACGGCGGTTTGGAGTTCAATTTTTGGACGTTATCCACAACGGGACAATTGAATGTAGGAAAGAGCACAGTGTGAAAAGGCACTCATAAGACTCTGATGATTCTAATAGAAAAATTGATAATTGCATTGAAGGGTTAATGTAATTCTTCTATACTTATCATACTAATCTCAGGATGTTTTACAGGGTGTTCACCTGTAGTTTCATTCTTACATAGTTAAATGTATATTCTAGTACTGAGATTTTAACACTGATGTTACAGTTACAGCGAAGACCAATGAATAAATGCATTGAATTTAGAAAATTATAAGCAGTAATCGAGTCCTTAGCGCAGCCTGCGTTTGGGTAGGACTCTGACCCACAGATCTATATCATTCTACCATGCTCTATAAAAGACCTGACCAAGGTTGCACCGCTTAGTATCTGTCTAGACCAGAGAGCACAATTATTGTGCAATAAATCCACATAATGAATGACCAATCGCCCAGCTATTCATTTGTGAAATATTTTCCTTTGTATGGTTTGAGGCTTTCTTGTGGAGATAATATTCCACATTGATGTTCCCTAGCTAAAACCAACTAATAATCAGCATGCATTAATACAAGAACAGATTTGTTTATTGATGTTCACATAAAGAAAGGATCATTGCCGATGCATCTGCTTTACCCTCCTGGTATCACAAAGATCCTCCACTGAAGGGATTCCCAACATCAAGCTTTAGTCGTGATACATAATACATTTTACAAGGGTATTGTGCTTGCTTATTCTTCTAGAAATGACAGTATGCAGCTTAAATTTACTAAAATTGTCTAATTTTTAAATAATGTAAACTTGGGTCCCAAATCACCAAGACAGGCTTTTTACATGTCAATCTTGATGATGTGCCAAAGACATTGAGTGGCAATAGGCTCTTCAAGAATTTGCTGCGTCTTTCAGCTGTCATATACCACAGCGGTACATTTCCGCTATAATTTATGCCATAAAAATCATCATGAATTTTTCTGCCACGCTTGACCATGGCCTCTCAAAATTGAACTCTGTGCACTTTTTCAAAAGTTGGCAGAAATGGCCAGGAGTGGTGCACAAAAGTAAAAAATTGCTACATTTGATTGAGTTGCAACAAAAATTTTTGACGTTTCAAACTGTTCTACATCATAATTTGGCCAGAAAAAGATTTGCGGAATTAAGATGTTTTACTAGAGACATTTAAGACTACATTCCCACAATAAGCTTTTGGCGCTTTTTTGATACTGCATATTTTTATTTCTTACACATCCAACATAGTGGATGGGATTTATAAAAGTCTCATGCCCACTGTGCTTCTTTTTATCACAGCACAAGCTGATCTGTGATGAGTGTTTCAAATCTGCAACACATTAATTTGTCTTGCGGGTATACCTAGTTTTATGCGCCCAATTTCCCCATAGACTTGCATTAAGTGCAAAAAATTCTGCAGGTAAGAGCTGTATATGCTTTTTAAGTGTGTTTCCGCGGCAAAAACGCATTAAAACACATGTAATCCACACCCAAGTGAAGCAATAAAGTTTTCTCAAAGCCAAAAAAATATCAAAAACAAAGCAGCTTTGTTTAAAGCATGACACACCATCAAGAGACCAAAACTGCAGTGTCAAAAAAGCAATAAAAACACAAGTCATGCTGCCACATAACACTGGTCACCACAAAAAAGTCATCAAAGGTAACATGTCTGTTTTATGGAGTTTGATATGCTGTTTCCAAAAACATGCTTAGTTTTGCTCTATCACATAAAGTTTCTAAGTTTCTGAGATAGTGCTTAATATAATACACAGGCTATCTTTTTCATCTCTTTTATTTGCTTATTGTTTTACCACCTGTAGTTTATAAGGGTTGTGAGGCAGTGACCGGTGTCATATGTGAGGGTCGCTATGTGTCCCCCAGGATGTGCTCTGAAATGTATTAGATCCGCTGGAGTGCCTTGTGATCACAGCAATGTGCCTGTGACTCGCAGGACAGAATAAAAGTAAGTTCGAACCTGGTCAAGCTATTTGGACCAAGGAGGTTGTTTAGAAAAATCCGGTATGGGCTTTTATTTTTTAAACGGACTGCAGGAAGGTAGTGGGGTCCGGTCCGTTTCCTCCAGCCCAGGTCTTATGAGTGGCCTATGGCCACAGGTTGGAAAAGGAAAAAAAACCCTACAGGGAGGGTTGATTAGATCAGTGTTGCTCTGGTGAGGAAACTGAGCAGGTGATCTGCAGAGCACGCCCCATGTGAGTTAACACAGGGCCAGAAGAGCCAAAGGGACTGGCAACCCTCCCTGCATACCCGGCAGTACGTCGCTCACGGCAACTGCCCTGGACTGGTGTTTTGTTTACCCAGCTGCGATACAGAAGATATAGCGTGCTGTGCACTGAGTGAGTTTTGTTGGATATTAAAACCCTTTTTGTTTTGAACTTGCTTGGGTCACTGCCTCATAACTGCACAGCGTGGACACCGCTGCTTTACACTGTCATTTAGGGCGAGTCTGGGACAGCCGCTGGGGAGTGGGGGCGCCAAATAATCGTATCTTTTAGGGTGCCAACCTCCACTGTCTGGAAGGGGTAGCAAGCTAGCGTAGGGCTATCGTAGGTTATTAATGTATAGAGTTTGTTAATTGTGTTATTGCACTAGGGGGGTGTTTTTTACCTCAATTTATTAAAGTTTCATGTTTTTAAAGGGATACTAATAATAATAATAATAATAAATTTTATTTCTATAGCGCCGACAAATTCTGCAGCACTTTACATTTCGGAGGGGACTTGTACAGACGATAGACATTACAGCATAACAATAATCACATAGATCATAACAGATACCAAGAGGAATGAGGGCCCTGCTCGCAAGCTTACAGTCTATGAGGAAAGAGGTAGACACGAAAGGTGGGTGGTAACAGTTGCCCTGATTGTATGGACCAGCCATAATGTTAAGTGTGTAACAATACAGACACAGAGGGCTAATGGATGCATAAAGCATGTGGGAACATGATGCGGGGAACATGATTACGGTAAAACTTTTGGCTGTGCCACACAGGGATAGATTAGGTTATAGATTATATGATTGCACTTTTGATATTTCTTCCCTGGTGCTGTGGACATTTTTTTGATTAACTAAGTTTCTGAGACAGAAGTATTTTTGTTATTTCTCCATTTTCAATGTATGTGGTACTTCCTATGTTATTATCATTTCTTTCCTTGTCTTAATTGTGAATTTTCTTACAGGGACAACATCAGGAAAGGTTTTAGTGAGTTTTAGTGACTTTTGGGAAGGAGTTTTGACAGTGCAGTCAACCAATGACTGCTTCTCGGAAAGTTACATGTTATGGAGAGGAGCTAACTGTTATGAGGCGATAAGATTTGAGTCAGTCAGAAAAGGAAGGTGATGGCAGCAAGGACTGGTATGTGAGACTCTGACAGGAGACATGCCTCTACAGGGATCTGAGTCCTACCACAGGGATATAGAAGGGAAGGCAGCAGAGAGCTGCCATTGTGAGAGGATTTTTACTGCATTTCTGGGAGGGCAAGTCGCCTCAGAGGGAAGAAAACAGCTCAACCACTGAGGTGTAACTGAGTGAGGGTCTTCACAAAGAGAGAACCTGAAAGCAGCCAATATCACACTGGGAAACTTCCTGTCTGCAAATATTCATCTGTAAGGAATAGGCTGACCCGTTTACCTCACAACTGTATATAGTTATTGACCAGATTACCTCCAGTAAAATCAGTTCTAAATACAAGCTACCTCTGTCATCTCTGGGGAAATATCTACATATAGTCGGTGGGCTCATTGCTTTTTTTTTTAGTTTGTCAACACCATTGAACTGAACTTCTCTGCTATTTGATCTGATTTAAAGGAGAAAAATACCCCAACAGTGTATCAATCATCCAAACAGATTCTGCTATGTGAGTGGTTCTTTTACACCAAAAGGCCAAGTACGTTCAATCACTCATGAATGATATTTAAAAGATGTACCAGATGTACTTTAAGTGGCCACTTGGTGATCAAGACAAAAGCTGGGCCACTCGTGTGATATGCTCAAGTTGTGCAAATGGTCTTTGTGTCTGGTTGAATATGAGGAAAGTGGCTATGCCATTTGCTTTCCCATGATTTAGAGAGAACCCAAAAATCATAGTGATGACTGCTACTTTTGTTTTGTGAAATGGAGTGCTTTTCTACAAAGAACAAACATAAGATTAATTAACCTGAACTTGAATCAGCGATTAGGGCAGTTCCACATGTTGGTACCTTGCCTGTTCCTATACTACCTTTGTCTGGATTGGATGAAAATGAAGTAGAATATGGAGACTATGGAGCTGAAGCTACTGGCGAAGACATGGAAACCTCAAGTCAAGATGAGAATGTACCTGTTGGAGCAGCCGAGCAGCCAGAACGCTTTACTCAACATGAATTAAATGATCTCATCAGAGACCTTTCATTGTCAAAATATAAAGGTGAACTTCTTGCATCTAAGTTGAAACAGAAGAATCTTCTTCATGATGATGTCAAAGTGTGTTATTACCGATACAGAAGTAACACTTTAACACAATTTTTCACAGTTGATGGACCAATGGTGTATTGTAACAATGTGAATGGCCTCTTTGAATAACTGAATCAAGAGTATTTTATTGCAGATTGGCGATTGGCAGATTTGCGATTGTTTATTAACTGATCCCAGAGAAGTTTGAAAACAGTGTTGCTTCACAATAGAAATATGAAACCATCAATCCCTATTGCTCACTCAAGTCATCTAAAGAAAAGTTATGAAAATCTGTCAGTTGTTTTGGATGCTATATAATACAAACATCATCAATGGTATTTCTGTGGAGATTTTAAAGTGATTGGTCTGCTAATGGGAATGCAATTAGGTTTCACAAAAATATTGTTGCTTATTGTGTTTATGGGACAGTAGAAATACAGTAGAGCATTATGTTCATCGTGATTGGGGACAGAGAAACATCTATGCTCCAGGTAGAGACAATGTTCAGCATAATCCTGCTGACTGACCCGCAGCTGTGAAGCAGGCTTGCCCGATGACACTACTGCTCCCATCCGGTTATCTCTGGTGTCACTGATAACAGTGACAGTAGGTGCCACTGATGGGAGAGTAGTATCATCTGCTGGCATATATTCATTATTCACATAATACATACATATTGATACATAATATATACATATTCACATAGAAATAAAAGCACATTATACTCACTGCACACCAAATCCCCAACGCCCTCGTCTCCTAGAAAAATATAAAATAATAAACCAATATATACTCCCTGTCCGCTGAAGTCCAAAGTAATCCAGATTGTGCCACAGCAATCTCAAGTGTAGAACAGTCACATCAGGAGATGTGACCACTCTACCCGACCGGTGATACACTGGCAGGAGATAATTGCCCCTGCAGTGTATCAGCTGATCAGCTCCGTGCTGTCACTTACGGCACCGCTGCCTGGGAAAGTTCTCACACATCGTACTGCTGAGAAGTGAGAGCACCAGAGTGATGAACTCTGGTAAGCTCTGATGGTGGCACAGTGATACACTGACCGGAGGTAATATCTCCCGCAGTGTATCACCGGAGCCATGTAGAGCAGCCATATCTCCTGATGTGACTGTTCTACACGTGAGATAATCGTGGGACACTTGGTAAATGGACTATGGCGGACAGGATAGTATTATTATTTTATTTTTGTTGCAGTTGTAAGGGAGTCGGGGAGTAGGCGTTCGGTAAATATAGTTAATTAAGATTAATAAAGGACTTTATTCTGGCTGTGTCTTTATTGACCATATAACTATAGGCTTAGTAATGTATAGGTGTCTTATAGATGCTTCTCCATTACTAAGCATTAGGCTTGTTGTCACTGGACAATGCAAAGGTGACGTCAACCCCACAAATATTTCCCCACTTGCCACCGCTAAAGGGCAAGTGGGAAGAGCAAGGCTAAGTGCCAGAACTGGCACATCTATATGATGCGCTATTTCTGGGGTGGCTGAGAGCTGATGTTTTTAGCCTGAGAGGCAATGTCCATGACCCCCTTCCCAGATTATTAATATCAGCCCTCAGCTGTCTGCCTAGCCTTTGCTGGTTTGATATTATTGGGGGACCCCATGTCAATTTTTTTGGGTTCCCTTATAAAATAACCTTTATGGCTATTGGTTCCTTCCCAGAATATTAACATCAGCCCTCAGCCATCAGCTTTCCCTCAGCTGGTTATGAAAATTACGTGGGAGCCCACGCAATTTTTTTGAATAATAAACAGATATTGCTTTTCACCCACTATAAGGTGGTATGTGAGCACTATATTGTTAGGTGCCAGGATTCTCCCACTGCATGTGATGGATCTCAAGCCTTGTCTGGTGCTGTGGTCTCCCATTCAGGCTCAGTCGCTGGGATGACTGCTCAGGACAAACTTCGGTCTCAGCACCTTGCCCAGGTTTGTGCTGCATGTGTAGTTACTGCTGGCCCTCCAGCTAAGCCTATGGTGACTACTAGTTTACACGTGTAGCGCAGTACTCTAGAGCCTAAGTCCTGATTTCACACGACTGAGCATGTTTGTGATATGGTGCCTTCCCATTGTTGTTAGGACATCAGGTGCTCTGGTGATGTGGCAGCTTCAGATTGGTCCACAGGCAAGGTCCTGTCTGTCTGGACTTGAGCAAGGTATAAAAAGCTCTCAATGGTGCACGCCTGTGCACTAGTATCATGTGTGTTGGTGGCTACTTTACTTTTCACAAAAATTTAAAATAACCAATAAATTTCGTTCAACTTCACAATTGTGTCCCACTTGTTGTTGATTCTTCACCAAAAATTTACATTTGGTATCTTTATGTTTGAAGCATGATATGTGGGAAAAGGTTGAAAAGTTCCAGAGAGCCGAATACTTTCGCAAGGCACTGTAATACCTGTATTTTTGCAGCGTTTTTTCAACACCCATTCAAGCCAATGGGTGAAAAACGCTGCATAAATACTGAAAGAAGTGACATGCTCTATGTCCAAAAAAAGCAGAAAAATCCTGTTGACAAAAAAACAAAGTCTGTGCATGAGATTTCTGAAATCTCATAGGCTTTGTTGGTACTGTAAAAGCAGCTGAAAATTAGAATGAAAACGCAGCAGAAACGCCCAGTGTGAACATACCCTAAAAATCAGCTGAAAATTAGCATAAAAATGCAGCACAAACGCAGGTATCATTATCTGCAGCATTTTGCTGAAGAAAAGTTATTGACAGCAACTCAACTTTATTAGCATGCACAAAGAGACACAAGTAAAACCAAAAAACGCACCAAAAATGCATCTAAACCTGCTTTTTGCCACAGCTTCTTTTCTGCCAAGAAATAAGGTTTTGCTGCAGAAAAAAAAACGCAGGAAAAGCATCCAGTGTGAACATGCCCTTAAGAGTATTTGCATACATTGTGGATTTGCCTTTGTAAAATTCTGTGCGGATTCTGCCTCTCTTGGCAGAAAAGCGCAGTTGAAAATCCGTGCGGATTTTCATGCGGTTTTCTCTGCAGATTTTTCTGTGAATTTACAAGCTAAATAAAGATATATTATTTAACAAACAAAAAAATTATGATGTCATTACCTTGTCCAACCTCTTCTTTTACATTCTCCACTGAAGACCATAATATGATTACATACCAGGTTCAAATATAATGTTTACACACAGAAAACAAATATAAATTAATTTAATATATATATTTCCTCTAACATTTGCTGTACCACGATATCAGCATATAGTGATCACATACTGCCATATAGTGCTCATATATCACCAAATAGTGCTCATATACTGCCATATAGTGAACACATACCGCCATATAGTGTGTGAAACGTAATATGTTTATTTTTCAAAAAAAAAATTCAAAAATTGTGGGCTCCTGCGCAATTTTCATAACCAGCAGAGAGAAAGTCGATGGCTGAGGGCTGATGTTAATATTCTGGGAAGGAGCCAATAGCCATAAAGATTCCCAGGCTATTAATATCAGCTCACAGATGTTTACTTAGGCTTTACTGGCTATTTTACAGGGGAACCCAAGAAAAAAATTGACATGGGGTCCCCCGATAAAATCAAACCAGCAAAGGCTAGGCAAACAGCTGCTGGCTGATATTAATAGCCTGGGAAGGGGCCATGGATATTAGCCCCCCCAGGGCTAAAAATATCAGCTCTCAGATGCCCCAGAAATGGCGCATCTTATAGATGCACCAGTTCTGGCACTTAGCCTGGCTCTTCCCACTTGCCCTGTACCAGTGGCAAGTGGGGTAATAATTGTGGGGTTGATGTCACCTTTGTATGGTCAAGTGATATCAAGCCCACGGCTTAGTAATGGTGAAGCGTCTATAAGACACCTATCCATTGCTAATCCTGTAGTGATATGTTAAATAAAAACACAGCCAGAATAAAGTCCTTTATTAATCTTTATTAACCATACTTACATCATCATCTAATCCCCAACTCCCTCATCTCCTGCAACAAAAATAAAATAATAAGCCAATAATAATTCTATCCTGTCCACCGTAGTCCATTTACCAAGTGTCCCACGATGATCTCACATGTAGAAGAGACACATCGGGAGATGTGACCACTCTGCACGGCTCCAGTGATACATTGACAGGAGGTAATATCTCCCACAGTGTATCACTGCCCCACCGTCAGAGTTCACTGGAGTTCATCACTCTGGTGCTCTCACTTTATGGCAATACCGCTGTGTGAGAACTTTCCCACGCAGTGGTGCTGTAAGTGACAGCACAGAGCAAATCAGCTGATACACTGTAGGGGCAATTATCTCCTGTCAGCGTATCGCCGGTCGGGTAGAGTGGTCACATCTCCAGTGTGACTGTTCTACACGTGAGATCGCCGTGGGACAATCTGGATTACCTTGGACTACAGCAGACAGGGAGTATATATTGGTTTATCATTTTATGTTATTTCTAGGAGATGAGGGCATCGGGGATTTGGTGTGCAGTGAGTATAATGTATTTTTATTTCTATGTGAATATGTTCTGTATATACAGTGGGGAAAAAGGTATTTAGTCAGCCACCAATTATGCAAGATCTCCCACTTAAAAAGATGAGAGAGGCCTGTAATTGACATCATAGGTACACCACAACTATGAGAGTGAAAATGAGAAAACAAATCCAGAAAATCACCTTGCCTGATTTGGCAAGATTTATTTTTCAAATTATAGTGGAAAATAAGTATTTTGTCACCTAAAAACATGCAAGATTTCTGGCTCTCACAGACCTGTAACTTCTTCTTTAAGAGGCTCCTCTTTTCTCCACTCATTACCTGTAGTAATGGCACCTGTTCGAACTTGCTCTCAGTATAAAAGACACCTGTTCACAACCTCAAACAGTCACACTCCAAACTCCACTATGGTGAAGACCAAAGAGCTGTCAAAGGACACCAGAAACAAAATTGTAGCCCTGCACCAGACTGGGAAGACTTAATCTGCAATAGGTAAGCAGCTTGGTGTGATGAAATGAACTGTGGTAGCAATAATAAGAAAATGGAAGACATACAAGACCGCTGACAATCTCCTTCGATCAGGGGCTCCACGCAAGATCTCACCCCGTGGGGTCAAAATGATCACAAGAACGGTGAGCAAAAATCTCAGAACCACATGGGGGGACCTATAGAATGACCTGCATAAAGCTGGGACCACCGTAAAAAAGGCTACCATCAGTAACACACTTCCCCGCCAGGGACTCAAATCCTGCAGTGCCAGACGTGTCCCCCTGCTTAAGTCAGTACATGTCTGGGCCCATCTGAAGTTTGTTTCAAAGCATTTGGATTATCCAGAAGAGTATTGGGAGAATGTCATATGATCTGATGAAACCAAAGTAGAACTGTTTGGTAGAAACAGAACTTGTCATGTTTGGAGAAGTCAGAATGCTAAGCAGTATCCAAAGAACACCATACCTACTGTGAAGCATGGGGGTGGCAACATCATGCTTTTGGGCTGTTTCTCTGCAAAGGGACCAGGATGACTGATCTGTGTACATGAAAGAATGAATGGGGCCATGTATTGTGTGATTTTGAGTGCAAACCTACTTCCTTCACTAAGGGCATTGAAGATAAAATGTGGGGTGGTCTTTCAGCATGATAATTATCCCAAGCACATGGCCAAGGCAACGAAGGAGTGACTTCACAAGAAGGTCCAGATCTCAACCCCATAGAAAACCTTTGGAGGGATTTGAAAGTCCGTGTTGCCCAGCGACACACCCAAACATCACTGCTCTAGAGAAGATCTGCATGGAAGAATGGGCCAGCATACCACCAACAGTGTGTGGCAACCTTGACTTACAGAAAATATTTGACCTCTGTCATTGCCAACAAAGGATGTATAACAAAATATTGAGATGAACTTTTATTAATGACCAAATACTTATTTTCCACCATAATTTGAAAAATAAATGTTGCCAAATCAGACAAGGTGATTTTCTGGATTTGATTTCGCATTTTGACTCTCATAGCTGTGGTCTACCTATGATGTCAGTTACAGGCCTCTCATACCTTTAAGTTGGAGAACTTGCACAATTGGTGGCTGACTAAATGCTTTTTTACCCACTGTATTATGATATTATGTATGAATATGTGTAACAACCCTGCCGGCATCACTGCATGGCCTCCCATCCCTCATCCATCCCGTACCAGTACCTACACCTCCTGTGTGAACAAGTCTCCACCTATCCCATACATCACTAATTCCTGCCCGAGTCCCTGTACCTTCCTAGTGTCTCAGTCGTGCCCGCCTGCCAGAGTACCAGCCGTTCCTGCCGTGCTCACCTGCATGTCTGTCAGTCGCACCTGTCCTAATGTTCTGTTCCCCAGTGGGAGCCTAACCTCACCATCCGAGGCTCCAGCGAAGACAGCAGTAGCTGCATTAGTTACGCCCCTTCCAGGGTAGTCTGGTTCGTGTCACAGTGGGTCCACAACCCCCTCTCTCGCACCAACCTGCCAAGGCGCGAGTGTGACAATATGTATGCATTATGTGACTAATGAATATGTACAGTATGTAATGTTACTTTTTTTTTTTTTAACAGTGAGCACAGGTGCCGGCATATGATAATTCTCGCCCATTAGCAGTACCTGTTGTCACTGTTATCAGTGACACCAGAGATAGCCCAATGGGAGCAGTAGTCACATCGGACCAAGCCTGCTTCACCGCTGCAGGTCACAGTCTGCTGCGGAATCACGCTGGCATCTGCCAGCATGATCTCGCAGCGCTGTGACTGACAGTACCGGCGGTAGCATTACCGCACACAAAGACACCCACACACACCTGCAGACACCCGCACACACACAGACAGACACATATTCTCAGCTAAATTTCAAATGCAAGATTGTTCACATCAGTGATCTGGGAGTCAGATATGATTGCAGAGGTCTTCCCCATGCTGTTCCCATGTCATTTGCACAAATTTCCCATAGATTTCCACATTTTTTAGACCCTCAAAAGACCTCTGGGGGGGTCGCGGCAAAAAAGCTCAGGTTTCCCATAGACTTACTTTGGGCTCGTTGCTCTGATCGAGCATCCGAGCATTAAAAAATGTTTGACCTGAACAACGAACACCCAAGCATTTTAATGTTCGCTCATCACTCAGTCCGGGGTCACACATGCGTATGGCATCCAATGCGATATGCTAATGACCCTCAGCTCCTGCTCTGCTGCGAGCAGAAGCCAAGTGTCATGTGACTGTGCTGTGCTCCGATCCTCTCACACAGCTGCGGAGGAGGTGTAAGATGAGCCAAGACAGAGTCAATGGTTCCCGGAACACTTTGGGGCCGGAACTATCGGTAATGTCATCACTGTTGCCATTAGACAATTCTCTTGGGGGGGGAAGACCTTTGCACTGGACAGCAGAGGACATGGAGAGATAAAAAGGGCTGAGCACAGGAACAAGGCAGATTTGGCGGGAAGGTACAGGAAAACAAGGAGAAGGCTGACTCCCTCCCCACTGCTCCAACTGCTGACTCCTCATCACCTATCCCCCAGTGGTTTGACTTGCCCACTGACTGTGTCCTTACTGAGCTGTCCCCGGACCTTCCTTTACTGGATAGCTCCTACCTGCTCTCAGTGAAAGATAATCTGACTCACTCTGCTTCTGATGACTACTTCAGAGCCTCGCACTGCGAGCGTGCATGCTGTTCGTGTTCTGCGCCATTCCAGAGGAATCAACGAAAGAGACTGTTTCTACGTACCAACGCACTCCAGTCCAGCGAGCCCGGATACATCAGCCTGGTCGGGAGACAGTGATTTTTGTACCTCTGCTATGACGCCGGCGGGAGATATTCCAGCCTCTCCCCAACAAGAACTGCAAGCGATAAGTTCTCTTTTTCGTACACCTTTTCTTCCAAATATTGTGTTTTTGTGCAAATCCTGTTGTTGCGCTCAGTGTTCCTGCATTTTATCACTGTTGATTTCATCTGCCTGCGTGGAGTATTCATTATACGACCATAACCTGTTGAAGTAAATCCTGTTAACCCCTTCTCTGCCTCCGGCTCTTCACTTAATCCAACGGACCTCATTTCCAGTGCCCTCTTACATTTAGTGTAGTCGGCAGGATGCAGTCCAATAGCACGGAGGCGACAGAACAGGAGGCTGGGCCCAGAACCAGTATCTCCCTGGGGGCCATGCTGAGTAACTTGCCTAAATTTACGGGGTCCAATACTATGTTGTGGAGTTGGACGGAGCACATGAGGGGTATGATAAGAATGCACCCTATGACCCCTGCGCTCAAGGCCGAGGTGGCCATTATGGCTTTGGATGGAGAGGCTAGAGACTCTGTGATGTTGCGTACCCCCCGAGACCGTGATACGTTTACCAAAGTGCTCCAAATCTTAGAGGCGACCCATGAGGACCCCACTGATGTAGGAGAACTTAGGACTCGCCTGTTTATCCGCATGCAAAGAGAGGGGGAGACGGTTACACAGTATATGAATGCACTGTAAGAGTTATATACCGCCATTATTAGAAAGGACGGGAGTGAGCAAATGGGAGTGAGGACGCAGGACTTGGTGTGAGGACCCTGAGGATGTATTTTGTAAAGGGGTTGATGGTACTTGAGTGGGCCTGCAAAGGGAAGATTGTGATGAGGTGCTGTGTGGGGAATGGGGGGTGGATGATGAGGGGCTTTGTGGGGAGAAAGGGGGGTGATGAGGAGCTGTGTGTGCTGAGAAGGGATGATGAGGGGCTGTGGAGAGAAAGGGGATGATGAGGGGTTGTGGGGAGAAGGGATGATGAGGGGCTGTGGTGAGATAAGGGGCTGTGGGGAGATGAGGGGCTGTGGCAAGATAAGGGGCTGTGGGGAGAAGGGGGATGATAAGGGGCTGTGGAGAGAAGGGATGATGAGGGGCTGTGGGTAGAAGGGGGATGATAAGCGGATGTGGAAAGAAGGGATGATGAGGGGCTGTGGGGAGAAGGGGGATAATGAGGGGCTGTGGGGAGAAGGGATGATGAGGGGCTGTGGGGAGAAGGGGGGATGATGAGGGGCTGTGGCAAGATGATAAGGGGCTGTGGGGAGAAGAGGGGAAGATAAGGGGCTGTGGGGAGAAGGGGGGATGATGAGGGGTTGTGGGGAGAAGGGATGACGAGGGGCTGTGGGGAGAAGGGGGGATGATGAGGGGCTGTGGCAAGATAAGGGGCTGTGGGGAGAAGAGAGGAAGATAAGGGGCTGTGGGGAGAAGGGGGGATGATGAGGGGCTGTGGGGAGATGAGGGGCTGTGGCAAGATGATAAAGGGCTGTAGTGAGAAGGGGGATGATAAGGGGCTGTGGGGATAAGGGATGATGAGGGGCTGTGGGGAGAATGGGGATGATGAGGGGCTGTGGGGAGAAGGGGGGATGATGAGGTGCTGTGGGGAGATAAGGGGCTGTGGGGAGATGAGGGGCTGTGACAAGATGATAAGGGGCTGTGTGGAAAAGGGGGGATGATAAGGGGCTGTGGGGAGAAGGGGGGATGATGAGGGGCTGTGGGGAGAAGGGGGATGATGAGGGGCTGTGGGGAGATGAGGGGCTGTGGCGAGATGATAAAGGGCTGTGGGGAGAAGGGGGATGATAAGGGGCTGTGGGGAGAAGGGGTATGATGAGGGGCTGTGGGAAGAAGGGGGATGATGAGGGGCTGTGGGGAGAAGGGGGATGATGAGGGGCTGTGGGGAGAAGGGGGATGATGAGGGGCTGAGGGGAGAAGGGGGGCTGTGGCGAGATGATGAGGGGCTGTGGGGAGAAGGGGGGATGGTGAGGGGCTGTGGGGAGAAGGAGGGATGATGAGGGGTGTAGGGAGAAGGGGGATGATGAGGGGCTATGCGGGGGGAATGGGGGGATAATGAGGGGCTGTGTAGGGGATGGGGGTTGATGAGGCACCGTGTGAGGAATGGTGGGGGTGAGGGCCTTCATAATGTGTGTGTGTATATATATATATATATATATATATATACACACATACACAGTGGGGGAAAAAAGTATTTAGTCAGCCACCAATTGTGCAAGTTCTCCCACTTAAAAAGACGAGAGTTTTGTAATTGACATAATAGGTAGACCACAAGTATGAGAGTCAAAATGAGGAGACAAATCCAGAAAATCACCTTGTCTGATTTGGCAAGATTTATTTTGCAAATTATCGTGGAAAATAAGTATTTGTTCATTAATAAAAGTTCTTCTCAATATTTTGTTATATATCCTTTTTTGGCAATGACAGAGGTCAAACAAATTATCTAAGTCTTCACAAGGTTGGCACACACTGTTGGTGGTATGCATTCCTCCATGCAGATCTCCTCTAGAGCAGTGATGTTTTGGGCCTGTCCCTGGGCAATACGGACTTTCAAATCCTTCCAAAGGTTTTCTATGGGGTTGAGATCTGGAGACTGGCTAAGCCACTCCAGGACCTTCATATGCTTCTTACGAAGCCACTCCTTCGTTGCCCTGGGGGTGTGCTTGGGATCATTATCATGCTGAAATACCCATCCATGTTTCATCTTCAATGCCCTTGCTGATGGGAGGAGGTTTGCACTCAAAATCTCACAATACATGGCCCCATTCATTCTTTCATCTACACGGATCAGTCGTCCTGGTCCCTTTGCAGAGAAACAGCCCCAAAGCATGATGTTGCCATCACCATGCTTCACAGTAGGTATGGTGATGTTCTTTGGATGTAACTCAGCAGTCTGTCTCCTCCAAACACGACGAGTTTTGTTTCTACCAAACAATTCTACTTTGGTTTCATGAGACCATATGACATTCTCAGAATACTCTTCTGGATAATCCAAATGCTCTCTAGCAAACTTCAGACGGGCCCAGACATGTACTGGCAGGGGGACACGTTTTGCACTGCAGGATCTGAGGTGGCGTAGTGTGTTACAGATGGTAGCCTTTGTTACGGTGGTCCCAGCTCTGTGCACGTCATTCACTGGGTCCCCCCGTGTGGTTCTGGGATTTTGCTCACCGTTTTTGTGATCAATTTGACCCCACGGGATGAGATCTTGTGTGGAGCCCCAGATCGAGGGAGATTTTGAGTGGTCTTGTATGTCTTCCATTTTCTTACTATTGCTCCCACAGTTGATTTCATGACACCAAACTGTTTGCCTATTGCAGATTCAGTCTTCTCAGCCTGGTGCAGGGCTACAATTTTGTTTCTGGTGTCCTTCGACAGCTCTTTGGTCTTCCCCATAGTGGAGTTTGGAGTGTGACTGTTTGAGGTGGTGGACAGGTGTCTTTTATACTGATAACAAGTTCAAACAGATGCCATTACTACAGGTAATAAGTGGAGGACAAAGGAGCCTCTTAAAGAAGTTACAGGTCTGTGAGAGCCAGAAATCTTGCATGTTTTTAGGTGATCAAATACTTATTTTCCACCATAATTTGCAAAATAAATCTTGCTAAATCAGACAAGGTGATTTTATGGATTTGTTTTCTCATTTTGACTCTCATAATTGTGGTGTACCTATGATGTCAAGTACAGGCCTCTCTCATCTTTTTAAGTGGGAGAACTTGCACAATTTGTGGCTGACTAAATATGTTTTTCCCTACTGTATATACGTATAGGACAGTGAGGACCTTCATACTATATACAGAGGGCAGTGGGGACATCATATTGTATATAGGGGCTATGTAGCCATTTTACTATATATAGGGAGCTCTGGGGTCCTCAATGCATTATAAAGGGCTTTGGGGACCATCATATTGTGTATTGAGGGCTGTTGGACTATCATTCTGTATATGTAGAGCTGTGTGGGTACTCAGAGGACATTATTTGTTATAAAAAGGGACATTATTAGTTTTGATAGGGGCACTCAGGTCCCATTATTTATTTTTGTTAGGGGGCATTATTAACTACTCAAGGGTATTTGTTGCTGGAAGGGGGCACTTGGGATATTATATAGAATCCAGGCTTTGCACAGTAGGGGCATTAATACTTTCTATGGGACACTTTCATTTTTTGGGTAGGGAGCAATCGTAATAATGGCACAATTTTTTTAAATATTGGGGTCAGTGCTCCACACCGCAAGTGTACGCAGAGTGGGGAGTTTTTGTAGGTTGGAAATAGATGGGGACGTCACTTTAAATGTATTTTTGTTGTAATCTGTGCAGACAAGCTGTGGCTGGAGAAGTGGTAATGGAGGTCTGGGCCAGATGGAAAAGACTGGAAAAGTGAACAACCCAAATCAGAAAGAACGTCATGTGTAAGATGAACTGTACTGTAATCACGTGTATGTTCTACCAATATACGGTTACTGTAAGGTGGTAATATTGCTCTTTTTGGTAGTGTTTTTATTTTTTTTTATTTAGTAACAGCTTAATGTGTTTCAGTCATTATGTAGTAGAAGGTGTATGGTGGTGTCATTGGTCTTTGTATAGAGTGTCTTGTTATGTACAGGTAATGGTCATATTATTATGTATTCATTGTGTAGTGGTGATGGTAGTGGACATTGTGTAGCCGTATTGTTTGGTCTTCTGTAGTAGTCATTTTGATAATATTGGTCTTTGCGTTGTGTGTTGTTGGCTAGCAACAGTGATATACTGTAATTACATATGTATAGATGCCATTTTATATGGATATAGGGGGGTCATATGGGGAAACATGCTCTTTGGGGCTTGGACCCCTGGTCTTTTAGGACCCTAGCAACGCCCCTGCATGCTGTGTGTTTACATGTCCGTGTTTCTGGAGTTGTATGTTTGAAGGTAAGCTCAGGTATGGTACCATATCTAAGCAGTAAGCTTGTTTCTGGTACTGTATCGATGTAGTAATCTAGATTCTGGTACCATACGTATATCGTAAGCTTGGTATTGTTCCTGTATTTATGTAGTAGACTTAGTAATCTCGGATCAGCTCCCATATCTCTGTAGTAAACTCTGTTCTGCTCCCATATCTCTGTAGTAAGCTCATTTCTGCTCCCATATCTCTCTAGTAAGCTCAGTTCTGCTCCCTTATCTCTGTAGTAAGCTCGTTTCAGTTCCCTTATCTACGTAGTAATCTTGGTTCCGTTCTTGTGTCTATGTAGTTAGCTTGCTTCTGTTACAGTATCTACAGTATGTAGGCAGTAAGCTTGGTTCTACTCCCATATCTATGCAGCAAGCTTTGTTCTGTTCCCATATCTATGTACCAGCCTGTCTTTAAAGCTTGTCATCGCTGCTGCTTTAATGCAGCGGCCAGAGATAAGCAGGGCAGAGGTGGGCCACCAGAATTCGAGGGCCACTGCCTTGTGATTGCCCCCCAGGCTGAAAAGTGCCAGCCAGCCCCTGACCCATGCTGACGCCCTATCCAGAGGAAGACATGAGACACCTGGAAAGAGTAAAGATGAGATGCTTGAGAAGGAGGATATTCCCTGATTCCAGAAGACCGCTGGGATGGTGGCGGCCACACTGGACCAGATACGGACCCCCCACAATGAAGGAGTGTTGGGAAGATCTCGGGATGAGTGGGTCTGGTTTCAGCAGGAAGACTGTGAACTTGCTTTGTTTAGACAATGGGTGACACTGAAGAAGCTGCCCAGTCAAGAACAGAGGAGTACTCTGACTCCAGAAGCACTGAAGATACTTCGGCAGTGGGAGTGCCTCCATACTTTTGGCCACAACTGTACACTGTAAGGATAAGATGGAAAACAAAATAGCTCCATGTTCTCCATTGTGTAAGCCAGCAGAAATCAGACTGCACTCAGATGTCAACTGAGTGCAATCAAATATTTTCCAAGCACTCATGAACTTAAAAGGGTGAGTGGCATCAAATTAGAGATTGCATTTTTTCCACTAACAGATTTAAATTAAAGAGACAATAATTTTTCTTTGTGACTCAGAAATTTTCTTTAATTTCATCACAAAGAATTACCTATTTTCCAAGACATCATTTGATAAATGAAATGTTCGCTTAAATGAAAGAAAAGTGAGATTATATAGAAGTAAAAAAGTGGCAAAATTATGCCTTTTCATCATACCACTGATCAAAAAGTGGAATAAAAAGCGATCGAAAAGACGAAGGTAAATTAAAAAAAAGAATAGAGATTTGCAAAAACAATTATTTTTTCTACAAAGTAGTTTTTATTGTGTAAAAGCGCCAAAATGTAAAACAATATAAATGTGGTATAGCTGTAATGGTAGTGACACAAAAAATAAAGCTGTCTTATCACTTTTACCACACAGTGAATGGCACTAAAAAATCCCAAAAAACAATTCCTGAATTGCTGTTTTTTCTTCATTCAGCTTCCAGAAAAAAAAAAAAAAAAAATCAGAATAGAAAGCAATCAAAAAATATTATATGACCGAAAATGGTACCAATAAATTCATCAGTTCATCCTGCAAAAATCAAGTCACATGACTGTCAGCACAAATATAGAAAATTATAGTTCTCAAAATATGACGATGAAAAGACTTTATTTGGCAAAAAAGCATCTTTTAGTGTGTGACAGCTGCAAAACATAAAAAAAGCTATATAAATCTGGTATCGCTGTAATCGCACCGACCTGAAGAATTAATTTGTTTACTTATACCACACAAGGAACAGCGTAAAAAAAATAAAAACAATTATTCACCTGCGGTCGATTTGTTCATTCTTCCTCCAAAAGATTGCAGTAAGACTCAGCTCAGATTTATCCTGGACTCTATGCTGAGCGCTTACACTGGGGTTTCCATGTAAATCTCTGAAATACACGATTCAGACAGAACCCTCAGTGGAAAATTTCCTATATTGAGGTAGAGGGAGATACTGTGGACATTTTCTAGCCTACGATCCGGCAGTGTCCATTTTTTTTTTATGTGGGCATGCTGTTTTGGCATGTCAGGGGTTCTTCAAATATGACATAACATCCACAATCTGTTCCAGCAAAAATTGCAGTCCAATATTCAATTGGCGCTTGAAAATGTCTACATTTTTGCCAAAATTACAATATTTACCGCTAAGATTA
This sequence comes from Dendrobates tinctorius, assembly GCF_039654945.1. Classification (NCBI taxonomy): domain Eukaryota; kingdom Metazoa; phylum Chordata; class Amphibia; order Anura; family Dendrobatidae; genus Dendrobates; species Dendrobates tinctorius. The sequence goes on along the minus strand of NW_027361675.1, from coordinate 20,574,947 downwards.
AGTACAATGTGTCACAAAAAAATAACTTCAGAATCACTTGGAGTTAAAGACTGACCTCGGTTGGAGTGATGGTATTGCAACCCCTAGGGGCAGCACCGGCAGGTATCATAGTCAGGAATAGCCAGAGATTGGTACACAGGAGCAGCAGTATAGTTGAAGGATCAGCAGGTTGAATAGTCAGGAATAGCTATAGGTTGGTACAAAGTAGCAGCAGTATAGTTAAAAGATCACCAGGTTATCTTGTCAGGAATAGCCAGAGGTTGGTACACAGGAGCAGCACTATAGTGTTGGATGAAGTAGCAGGTGAAAGGAGCACTTGACTAAAGGCTGGGAGTTCAATAATCTAACAAGGAAGGAAGTGCAATGCCAGGTTTAAATAGGGTGTTCACACTTTTCTTTCCATCCCTTATCCCTTTTCTTTCCTTCCCTTATACTTTATATTCCCCCCCTTTTTTTCCCCTATGTATGTTAATATTCTTTAAAATCCAATAAAGATTACTGGAAATAAGTAGGGTGTTCAATCAGGAGATTTACAAGGTGGAGCCAATCGGGAATTACACAGGTACTAGTACATGGGTTAGCAATGAACTTTACAGACGGAAGAACTGCTGCCTTGTGCACCAGAGGTGCTGAGTTCAAGTCCTGACAGTACTCTGGACATCTCAGGTGCTGGCTTCTATGGATACCTCTGATACAAGAATCCCATAAACCTGGGTGCATGGATGTTGCCCTCTGGCTATCATAAATTATCTTCTGGTCTGTTACTCCTCCACTGTGTGGGGAAGGTGACTTGACGGACAGATGTGACTGGTAGTAGGAGAGGACAGATTGTGCACTAGAGAAGATTGACAGGATAGAAGGGTGACAGCTGGGAAAGGTGGATAGGAGAGTGCAGTACCTAGAAATGACCACAAGGTGGCAGGGGGAAGTAGTAGGACTGAACATCAGCTTATGGCTGGAGAAACGCTAAGTCATGGGGGGTGGGGAGATAGGAACCCAGGAGGGGAATTCCCAATGAGAGAGGGGATAAATAGAACAGGATAGTGTTCAAGACAGGTTAGTCCCAGGAGGAGTTCGGTAGAAGACGGTGAAGCAAAGGTCCTGGAGACAGAGAACTGTAAAGAGGCTGCGTGTGGGATGGACTGAGCCGACCGACGCTCTCACCTGCCACTCTGGCCTCGTTGTGCAGTCCCCAAGAGAACAGTTATTGTTATTAAGGTAGAGATAACAGTATATTAAAGTTGTTTTAATGAGTAGTGTGTTTAAAAAAATAAAATCCAGCCTGATGAAGGGGCCTTTTGAGCCCTGAAAGCTTGCTTGAAAATAAAATTTCTCTGGTTAGCCAATAAAGGTATCACTGCTTGAATACTTTTCTCAATTTTTTTGGGGGGGACATAATATTTACATCTATTTTTCTGGCTAACATGGTACCTCAATATTATTTTGTATTGTACATCGCAAGGCAAGGATAGAAATGGAAGAGGTTGAAGGAGTCCTAAAGGAGAAGATCATGGTGTCTTGTTCCGTGCACATCTTTAACAGGTGTAAGGGAGGGACAGGACTGTAGTTGTGACCTGTTTTCTGGTGGCAGCTGTGTCCAGTCCTTCCCCTACATGAAACAATTTTCTTCTCCTCGGCATACCTGAATCTTCAGATTCAACTTCACCCGGGCCACAATGGTCCCTCTTCTAGGTGACCTCCATCAATGGAGACAGAGTCCGAGACAAATTTAACACTTTTTTACTTAGGATTTTGCACGTTACATCCACAGTTGGTACGTTATAACATTTGCTTGCTTCCTCATCTTTCCCTTGCTTGTTGTCACTTCTGTGCAGTACACGCCCAGACCGGACCGTCTTAGACTGCTTCCCAGTTCCTTCCTGGCCTGACTTAACTATAATGACATTTCCTTCAGCCTGTTTCGCCCAAGACATGAATTCATCAATCACTACATTTGGAGGCCCCTGGTGAAGCATCTGGCCCGTCTGTACCGATCTTGTCGAAGTTCCAACTCCTTTCATTTCCTTAGTCCAGCCAACTTCTGCCCTAAAAGCATGGACCCAGATGGTAAGATGCCACATCTTCCTTTTCCAGTTCTGACCCACTGCTAAGACATGCAGTGGTCGTGGGTAATATGGGCTATAGCAACTTAATGTTATGTGGCTGCCGAGCTATCCGGGCCTATAGCCCGTGTGGACACCTAGGCGCCATAGCCCTGTCTGACTAAACCACTCTTCATCACTAACCTTAACTCTCAGCAGCCCCTCCTAGAATTAACCCTCTATGAACATCCTATCAGGCCCCACTAGTATGTCCCCACCTAGTAGCCCACAACATAATTACACCTACACTGTCTATGGGGAAACTAAGTACTAAGAGTGCCCTCCCCTACTATCCCAAGAAGGATGCACTAACTTTCCCTAACTGTACATGTACAAAGGACACATAACATATATGCAATACTATAATACAGGAACACAAAGCAATATATAACAGTCTTCTATATAATGGTAACACATTCCAGTGGCAATACCATAAGCATTAAGCGGTAATACATAGTTATACATGTAGCAGTACCGCAGGCAATAATCATGAAACACATCTGTAAACATTAAGAACCGGAAGACAATCAGAGTGAAGGGAAACATGAAAGACATTATATCTTACCCCCTTACACTGGCAGAAACATATTTTTTCACATCCTTCCTACAATTGGTCACCAAAAAGAACAAAGCAGCAGTTCTTGAGTTTTCATGATTCCAGGGTGTCCTACAAGTTTAGAATCATGGACAAGTTTGAGGACTTCAAGTCGAGCAGATTTGGGGACATATATTTGGTGGTTCTGCATCCAAAATTCCTCCTTAAAAGAAAGATCATCTTTAGAAGGATGGTGAAGAAAAAAGTCAATTTGGTATTAATCTTTAATCTTCGTTAAAAATTCTTTAGTATTCAGTATCTCCTAGGAATTTTTGTGGTGTAGAATGGCACATTCAGTATTAGACCTCTCCCGAGGTTCATTGAATATCCTGGACAGAACATCAGCCTTGCCATTTCTTGGACCAGGCCGATTAGAAATGATAAAATTAAACCTGGAGAAAAATAAGGCCCAACATGCTTACATGCTTGTGTTGCAGACAACCTCTTAGCTGTACGGATTAAGTCAAAATTTTTGTGGTTAGTAATAACAGTCACTGGATGATTGCCCCTTCCAAAAGATGTCTCCATTCGGAGAAGGCGACTTTGACACCTAAAAGTTCTTTATTTCCAATGTCATAGTTCTTTTTTGCAGATGACATTGTATGACAAAGGAGTGCACAAGGCTGAAGCTGCATCTTGTCTTCAACACGCTGTGACAAAATGGCCCCCCACTGCAGAGTTGAGGCATCTAGATCGACAACAAACGGCAGTTCAGTATTTGGATGGACTATTAATTGTGCCCTGTGTAAGAGCAAGATATTGGCCTTTTGCAGTCCAATAGCTCATTATAATGGACAATCCCACTTGCTTTGGAGGCAAAAGTGGCCCCCTTACCTCCTGGGCCCCTGTGCAGCTGCAAAAATTGCACCAATGATATGTCCATTCCTGAAGTGAGCAGTTAGTAATATCATACCACTACTGCTCTTGCAAGCATCTGACTGCAGGATAAAGCAATGGGCATCTTATGACTGGGTCACCATAGATTACAATCTATATCCCCTTAGTGACAGTGCCAATTTGGTACTTAATGACTAATTTTACAATTTTGACCACTGTCACTTTATGAAGTTATAGCTCTAGAACGCTTTAACAAATCCCACGGATTTTGAGGTTGTTTTTTCATGACATATTGTACTTCATGTTAGTGGTAAAAATTTCTTTGATATAACTTGCGTTTATGATACAAATGGAAATTTGGCAAAAATATTGAAAATTTTACAATTTTCAAATTTTTAATTATTGTACCCTTAAATCAGAGCATTATATCGCACAAAATAGTTAATAAATAACATTTCCCACATGTTTACTTTACATCAGAACAATTTTGGAAACATCTTTTTTTGTTAGGACGTTATAAGGGTTAAAAGTTGACCAGCGATTTCTCATTTTTACAACAAAATTTACAAAACCATTATTTTTAGGGACCACCTCACATTTGAAGTGAGTTTGGAAGGTCAATATAACAGAAAATACCCAAAAGTGACACCATTCTAAAAACTGCACCCCTCAAGGTGCATACAACTACATTCAAGAAGTTTAGTAACCATTCAGGTGCGTCACGAGAACTAAAGCAATGTGGAAGGAAAAAATGAACATTTTACTTTTTTCACAAAATATTCACTTTGGAACCATTTTTTTTTATTTTCACAAGGATATCAGGAGAAAACGGACCACAAAATTTGTTGTGCAATTCCTCCTGAGTACGCCAATATCCCGTATGTGGGGGAAAAGCCACTGTTTGGGCGCATGGCAGGGCTCAGAAGGGAGGGAGCACCGTTTTTAGTTTTGAATGCAAAATTGGCTGGAATCAATGGTGGTGCCATGTCGTGTTTGGAGACCCCCTGATGTATCTAAAGAGTGGAATACCCTAATTCTAACTCCAACCCTAACCCCAACACACCCCTAACCCTAATCCTAACCCTAACCACAATCCCAACCATAACCACAACCTTAACTCTAGCCCAACCCTAACTAAGCCCAACCCTAAGTTTAGCCCAACGCTAACCGTAATGGAAAAATGGAAATAAATACATTTTTTTATTTTATTATTTATACCTAAATAAGGGGGTGATAAAAGAGGGGGTTCAATTTACTATTTTTTTTATTTTGATCACTGTGATAGGGTCTATCACAGTGATCAAAATGAACCAATAGGAAAAATTTCCTTTGTTGCCGGGTGCTCTCTGGCAGATCTTGGCAGGTGCACTGCGCATGTGCCTGCCATTTTCTTCCTGGAAGAAGATGCCAATGACAGGGAGACTTTACGGAGGTATGCAGGGACAACGGAGGTATCGGGAAGGGAATCAGGGGAGCCCATTTCTCTCTCCTCTGATATGTGATCACATCAGAGGAGAGAGATTAAACAGGAAATCAGACTTTTTTTTGTGGTCACTGTTATTCCGTGAATAACGGTGATCGCAACACTAGGGTCAGTAAAAAACGATCCGAATCATGTTCTATTGGGTCTTAAAAAGCATTGCTGAGGCATAAGTACCCTTAACTGCTGCTGTTAAAAGGCATATCGACGGTCGTTAAGGGGACATACAGTATATGATAAAATCAGGTTTATCTATTACAAAAAATTATGCTACTGGCTCACCAGGAATTAAGCACATTACAACTGTGTCATGGATAAATGTGTGTCAATGTGTCAAGAAATGGATTAAATGATTCGAAGTAGGTACATAATATGTCTCTGGATCACTAGAGACCACAAATGCCACAAGGAGATTTGGTATAGTCTGTACCAGAGAGTCACCAGTGACATTACACAGACATACTGTATATTGCATTGCATAATCTAGGAATTAGCACAGACAAGGGCAGCAGGAAAGTAGTGGTGCTTGATGGAGTGTAACTCTCATTGTTTTTGCATGTACGGAGCACGCATATTCCAATTTCAATGCATATCTTCACCATCTTAATGACAGTTTTTATTTCTACAGTTCCTACCTTTAGAAAGAAAAGAACAATTCCACTGGAGGCAGTATCTTTTCATCGATAGTCTGGTTCAATCATAAATAGCTTGTGGTTGAGTTGAATATGCTAAATGACATGATCATCTCAATCCATGAGAGCAGGATGCCAAATTTCCCCTGCTACCCGATCAAGGACTCGCATTTAAAGAAATTATCGGAGGGGCTGACCATTTGTATGAAATTTAAATCCAGCCCAGCAGTAATTTGGCTTTAAGGAAATTGATTTTACTGAGTTTGACTTTCTCATTTTCAACAGAGTGAGGATGTAACCAGGTTAATTTCTGTTAAATACATTATACAGGTACAGACTCAGTGGATCTCCAATGATTTTATGTCTAAACTGAAAGATTATAATTGCCAGTTAATGGGACCATAGCTGTTCTCAGTGATGTAAATAGCTATGGCAGAAACACTTCTAAAATATGTGGTTTTATTCTCCATACCCCTTCTAATGGTGCTCTATCCCACTTTCTGAAAATTTTATTTAATTGCCAGCTCAAAGCAAATTATAATAATAATAATCTTTTTTTATATAGCGCCAACATATTCTGCAGCGTTTTACAGTTTAACAGTTTCAAACACAACAGTAATAAGTATCAATGTTAACAATACAATAATTAAAGCAAAATAAGACGACCCTGCTTGTGAGAGCTTACAATCTACAATGAGGTGGGGGAGTGACAAAGTACAGCTGTGTATTTACAATGATCGTCCAGCCATCTTGAGGGAATGAGGGATAGAGAGAGATAGTGAGTGGGCTACACACTTACACATAAAATGACTTTGATTAGGGAACGTGATAGGCCGCTCTGAGCAAATTTGTTTTGAGGGAGCGCCTACAACTATGCAAGTTGTGGCTGGTCCTAATTTCTTGGGGTAGAGCATTCCAGAGGATTGGCGCAGCGCGGGAGAAGTCTTGGAGTTGGGACTGGGAGGTACGGATTACTGCAGAGGTCAGTTGAAAGTCGTTTGCAGAACACAGTGATTGGCTAGTCCAATAGATAGAAATGAGGGAGGAGATTTAAGGGGGTGCTGGACTGTGGAGAGATTTGTGGGTGAGAACAAGTACTTTGAGTTGGATCCTGTAGTGAATTTGCATCCAGTGTAATGACTGGCGAAGAGTGGACACGTCTGAGTACCGATTAGCCAGATGGATGACCCTGGCTGCTGCATTAAGGATGGACTGGAGAGGAGAAATTTGAGTGAGGGGGAGGTCAATTAATAGAACGTTACAGTAGTCCAGGTGGGAGTGGATCAAGGCAACAGTGAGGGTTTTTGTTGCTTCCATGGTGACAAAAGGGCAGACTCTAGAGATGTTCTTTAGGTGTAATCGGCAAGAGCGGGCAAGAGATTGTATATGGGATATGAAGAAGAGATTGGTGTCAAATATAACTGAGCTGGAAACTAAGACCTCAGGAGGCAGGAAAAAATCACCAGCAGGGATAGAGGGAGTCGGCTGTCTTAAATCCAGTCAGAAACTCCCAATGTCCAATCGTCCTCCTCAATATCAGATGGCACGCCTCTGTTAATTAGATCAGCTCCATTACCTCCTGTAACCACCAGAGGGAGCCCGGAAAGAGAACTCGCGACCCCTCTGTCAATACAACCATCTCCACTACCTTCACCAGCAACCAGAGATAGGCCGGAAAGTGAATTCACAACAGCGGACGTGATGTTGGAGACTGCGGACAGACAGTCACTGGCGTTCTGTAGTACAGCAGAAGTAATGTCAGGGGATGACGTGTATAGTTGTGCGTCATCAGCACAAATCTGTTGATGGTCTGTCCAATTGGGGCAGTGTAGAGAAAGAAGAGAAGAGGGCCAAATGCCACCCAATAACACACAGATGATCTGTATTTTTTCACTAATGGACCAGTTTTTATTTACATTCTGAATACATGCAAAATATCTTGATATAACCTGAGTTTCAAACCTTACTGGGACACTAATGATCTTACAGGTCATAAATGTCTACAATTAAAAGGTAAATTAATTTAATTTAACAATTCATCTGTAATTTGCTTTCTATAATTACTTACATGTCAAATAGACTTTTTACCAGTGCACTAAATTAAGCTGTGTTACATAATGTGTGTATACATATACAGTATATATCATTTTGATTGCAACTGTATATAAATATAGTACAATTAATGAAGCATTAAGACATCTCATTCTTAAGGATGAGTGAATTAGTTCAGATAATTATTTATCTGAATAGCTATAGCGCTTACAGAATAGCTGCATTGGGAACCCGGATACCTGGAGCGCTCCCGATAATCAGCTGTTCGGCGGTGCAGCTGCATGTGTCGAGGCTGTGTGACAGTCACAACACATGCATGGAGAGCCCAACAAACAGTGCCTGGTGCTTGCGTGCAGAAAGGGATTTTTTTCAAGATAAATATACATATATACAGTATATATATATATATATATAGAATTATTATTATTATTAATTTATATAGCACCATTACATGATGTAATGGTGCTGTACATGAGAAGGGGTTACTTACAAAGTTATAGATATCGTTAACAGTAAACAAATTTACAATGACAGACTGGTACAGAGGGGAGAGGACCCTGTCCTTGCAGACTTACATATATATGTAATATTCATTATGTAACTGGGTGGGCAGGACAGTGAGGGATCAGTGGCCTGTCAGAAGCCATACTGATAAATACCTAATCAGAGCACCACATGAAGACACCCCACAGGTCCGCCCCAAAGCACGAATATATCATTAACTTAAAATTGAAAATAACTATTAAGCAAACTGGTAACTTCCTGCATGGTAACAGTTAAAAGTCGCCAGCCAATCAGAGGCCGGCAGCTGATGGTGCTCATGTCACCGGTGTATGACGTCACTGCCATGGGCCGGCACATCCACAACACAAATGGATAAGAAAGAGGATGCCGCTGGACCGCAGCCAAGGATAAACTTTTTTAAATTTTTCTATGGAGACCGGATAGGAGATCATATGGGGACTGGGACAGGATGGCAGGATGGAGACACTGGGGGCCAGGATAGGAGAACATACTGTATGGGACCTGGTGGCTGGATGGAGACACATGGGTCAAGAATGAGAGAACATAAGGTGCCTGGGGGCAGGATGGTGACACATGGAGCCAGGATGAGAGATTATATGGGGTCTGGGGGCAGGAATGAGACACATTGGGCCAGGATGGGAGACATATTTGGCTTGGGGGCAGGATGAGAGGATATATGTGGCCTGAGAGCAGAATGGAGACACTAGGGTCAAGATGGGAGATCATATGATGGCAGGATGGAGACACCGTATGAGGACATATGGGGGCAGAATGGAGACACATGGGGCTAGGATGGAGACACATGGGGCCAGGACAGGAGAACATATGTGGCTTGGGGGCAGGATGGAGACACATGTGGCCAGGATGGGAGAACATATGGGACCTAGAGGAAGGATATAGACACATGAGGCCAGGATGGAAGATTGTATGGAGCATGGAGGCAGGATAGGGAACCATATGGGGCCTGGGAGCAGGATGGACGTTTAGTAGAAAACACCGTGTGCACTACTGTAGTGGTGCCAAGTTAGGTTCCCAAACCATATATGATAAAATGAAAACCTGGCACTCAACTTAATGCTTGGTGAGGCAGTTTATTGTAGTACCAGAAAACGTTTCGGTCAATATAGACCTTCATCAGTTACGTGCTAGTATGTTTGAATGTAGCTTGAAGGAGGGTGCTTTTTATGTTATTCACTGATAACGCCAGTAATCAAATGGTCAGAATGCTGCTGTAACGCAGGATAATCTTAATAGTTGAAACTATCAGCGCAGCCTGGTCCTCCTGGACGTGGGTAAACAGTGACAAGTGGTGTTTACCCACGCCCAGGAGGACCAGGCTGCACTGATATTGCACGGGACTCCTCTGTCCGACACAATGTTCTCAGGAGTCCCGTGCAAACAAACCACCTGTTGTAAAAACAAGGGCACCTACTCAGAAGAAGATGGCAACTTTGGGAGTGGTACAAGATGGACCATCTTAGAAAATCTATCACAGATCAACCAGATAATAGTCATTCTCTGAGAGACAGGGAGATAAGAAATAAAATCCATTGAGATATGGGTCCATGGCCTCCTGGGCACCGGCAGGGGCATCAACAAATTACTAGAATGAGAACAGGGCTTGGACCGAGAACAAGTCCCACAGGACTGCACAAAATTCCTCATATCACGAGATAAGGCAGGCCACCAAAAAGACCGACTCACCAAATCTCTGGTACCAAAAATACCTGGATGAAAAGCTAACGCGGAGCAATGAATTTCAGACATTACTCTTCTCCTTCACTGGTCAGGGACATACAATTTTCCCATAGGGCATCGTTCAGGTTTGTCCTCCTGAAATTCCTCAAGGGCACGTCTCAAATTGGGTGAGATGGCGGAAAGAACTACACCCTCATTTAAAATGGTAGAAGGCTCGGTCACATCAAGAAAATCAGCAAAGAAACTCCTAGAAAGGGCGTCCGCCTTAACATTCTTAGTGCCTGGAAGAAAGGAGACCACAAAATTAAAACACGTGAAAAACAAGGCCCACCTAGCCTGTTTAGGATTCAAGCACTTGGCTGATTAAAGATAAATCAAATTCTTGTGGTCGGTGAGGACCACAACTTGATGTCTAGCTCCCACCAACCAATGTCTCCACTCTTCAAATGCCCACTTCATGGCCAATAATTCCCAATTCCCCACATCATAATTACGTTCAGATGGGGAAAATTTTCGAGAAAAAAAGGCACAGGGATTCATCTTAGAGGTTACCGGATCTCTTTGAGACAAAACGGCTCCTGCACCAATCTCAGAAGCATCTATCTCCACTTGAAATGGGAGTGAAACATCAGGTTGCCGTAGAACCGGAGCAGAAGTGAATCTCCGCTTAAGCTCCTGAAATGCCGAGACAGCCTCTGGAGACCAATTCACCACATCAGCGCCCTTTTTGGTCAAATCCGTCAGTGGTTTAACAATACCAGAAAAATTACTTACAAATTTATGGTAGAAATTAGCAAAACCCCAAAACTTCTGGAGAGCCTTCAGAGAAGTGGGCTGAACCCAATCATAAATGGCCTGTACCTTGGCCGGGTCCATTTCAGTAGCAGACGTGGACAAAATGAATTCCAAAAACGAAATCCTCTGTACACCAAAGAGACATTTCGATCCCTTAACATACAGAGTATTTTCCCTCAAAATCCAGAACACAGTCCGGACATGTTCCACATGAGAATCCAAATCACCGGAAAAGATCAAAATATCATCCAGATAAATGATAAAGAACTTATCCACAAAGTCCCAGAAAATATCGTTCATAAAAGATTGGAAGACGGAAGGGACATTAGTGAGCCCAAAAGGCATCACCAGGTATTCAAAATGTCCCTCCGGAGTATTAAACGCCGTCTTCCATTCATCCCCATGCTTGATGCGAATAAGATTACACGCCCCCTTGAGGTCAAGTTTGTTAAACCAACAAGCACTTTTAACTCTGGAAAATAAATCAGAAATCAGGGGTAACGGGTACTGATATTTAACAGTGATTTTGTTAAGGGAACGATAGTCAATACATGGCCTTAATAAGCCATCTTTCTTGGCCACAAAAAAAAACAGCAAAAAAAAAAAGATGAAGAGGATTTTCTGATATGACCCTTCTCCAATGACTCCTTGATATAAGATCGCATAGCATCATGTTCAGGTACAGATAAGTTGAAAAGCCCCGACCCCTGGAAAATTTACAACCGGGCATTAACTCAATTGCGCAGTCATAACTCCTATGAGAAGGCAAAGACACAGACTTACTCTCACTAAATACATCAGAAAAATCAGGCAAATAGTCAGGAACATCATGAGACTGGGGAGAGGTGGAGAAAACAGGAGTGTCATTAAGAACACATTGACAACCCCAACTCACCACAGACACAGATTTCCAATCCAAAACAGGATTGTGGGTTTGCAACCAAGGAAAACCCAGAACAATAATAACACGTAAATTGTGCAACACCAAAAATTTATAATTCTCTTGGTGGTCTGGGGCAACCAACATTATCACCTGGGTCCAAAACTGGGATTTATTCTCCGCCAAAGGGGTAGCATCCATACCTCTCAAAGGATAGGGGTCCGCAGGGGCACCATTTGAAAACCACAAAGTTTGGCAAAGTCAAAATCCATCAGATTCAAAGCTGCTCCTGAATCAACAAAAGCCTTAGCAGAAAATGTAGACAAGAAGCAGATCAAGGTAACCGCCTAAAAGAACTTAGGCTGTACACTGCCCACCACAAATGAGTGAGCAAAATGTTTTTCTCGTTTAGGGCAGACAGAAATAGTATGAGAGAAAACACTGTGTGCACAACTGAAGGGGTGCCGAGGTAGTGTCATGATCCCAGTGCAGGTTTTGACCTGCACATCAGGGGTTAATGTCTTGAGACCGGTGCAGGCTTTGACCTGCACACCTGGGGTTAATTATTATGGCCTCTCTTTGGTTCAAGGAGAGCTTCTTATAGCCCTGGGAAACTCCAATCCCCATCAGTTATACTTTTGCCTTTGGCCGAGTGTGGTGACCTCTGTGTGCCTGTGCTTTCTGATTGTCTTCTAGCTTGCTTATATGGTTCTGACCAGGTTCTGTCCCCTGTTGTGAGTTTGTCTCTTGATTCTGTACTGTGTATCTGCTTCTCTGGTTTCTACTTCATTGCCTAGGTCCTGACTATTCTCTGATTGCCCCTCTTGTACTGTGCTGCTATCTCTGTGTATGACTCATTGCTTACGTTCTGACTACTCTCTGTTTATCCCTCTGGTGCCGCACCGCCCTCTCCGTGTATGACCCCCCGTTTGTTTGACTTGAGGATCCCTGTAGTAGAAACCTGCATTCATCTCCAGCAGGATGCTAAGCCACGCCCCCTGCAGTCACATGATCGTAGGTCCTTCACTGCTTGCTACTTTCAGCATCCCAGGTCCTGTCTGCCTGAGCGTTCCCTGCAGTATCTGACCCCGAGCCCTCCCGCAGTGTGGGTGAGTCACCCTGTTCAGCAGTGGCAGTTCACCAGCGCTGACAGGACCCTGACATTATAACTGACCGTGAACTTTTTTTTCTCACTTCTGCAGCATGGACCCAATGCATGCTTTATCTAAGCAGGTGAAATACTTGACTCAGTCGCTGCAGAAGCTAAGTTTAGAACACCAAACTCTGGCCCAGTCCCAACGGCATGTTGCGGACTCGGTTCAGGGGGCGCTTTCTGCAGGCTTTCAGCAGGTGGGGACTAGAGATGTCATTTTAGTCCCATCCGAATCCCCTGTTAAGTTACCAGATACGTTTGCTGGTGACAAAAATAAATTTAGAGTGTTTAAGGAGGGCTGTAAGCTCTTTTTCTCCTTGAGACCCCACTCCTCTGGGGATGAGAAACAGAGGGTGGGGGTGGTTATGTTCCTGCTTAGAGTGGCCCCGCAAGCCGGGGGCATTTTCTTTTTCCTCCTCTGCCCTGGAGAGAATGACTGTGGATGCTTTTTTTGAGGCCTTAGGGCATATTTACGATGAGTCGGATAGAATGCGTTTGGCTGAGGACAAGGTGATGAGTGTCTGTCAGGGGAAGCACTCGGCTGAATGGTTCTGTTTTGAACTTCGGCGTTGGGCAGCTGAGATTTCTTGGAGTGATGCCGCTCTTTGGGGGTTGTTCTGTAGAGGCCTGTGTGAACGTCTGAAGGATGCCCTGGCACTTCATTCTCAACCTGACTCCCTGGAGGATGCCATGACCCAAGCGGTTCGTATGGATCGCAGACTGCGGGCAAGAGGTGTTATGCAACTCAAAACCTCTTTATTCTCCAGTGGAGATGAAACCAGAACTCCTCCTGAGGCTATGGAGGTGAGCGCTGTCACCTGTGAGAAGAAAAGAAGACGCCGCCGGGAGAAGCAATTTGTGCTTCTATTGTGGGGAATCTGGACACTGGAAGAAGGACTGCCCCTCCTGTCAGTCATCCTCCAAGATGGCGGGAAACGACTAGGTCTGGGTAGTAGTCGAGGAGGCTACCCAGATCTTCAGGTACCTTTTTCCTCACTTGCAAAAATTGTGCTTCAGGTGGAACAGGAACTTGGTGATGGTCCTGTTCAGACTACCGCCTTTGTTGACTGTGGCTCTGCTGTTAACCTGATTGATGCCCGGATTATGACTCTTAATAAGATAGGGACAGTCAGGCCTCAGGATCCTGTTACACTTGTGGCAGTTAACTTGTCCTCTCTTACTCGGGACGGTATCTGTTTCAGGTCTGAACTTTTTTCTCTGAAAGTGGGTCCCACTCATGTGGAAAAATTAACTTGTCTTGTGTGAAATAACTTGCCTGCAGGACTGGTACTGGGGATGCCTTGGCTACAACACCATAATCCTACCATTGATTGGGTGATGGGGGAGATCACTCAATGGGGATGCAAAGATAAATGTTGTAACCTGGGGCCTCTTGTTAACTCTGTTAAAACCGTATCTGTGTCGTCTGTCGGTCTGGAAGGCATTCCGGAGTACCTGAAGGATTTCGAAGACGTGTTTTCCAAAAGTGAGGCTGAGGCACTGCCACCACATAGACCCTATGATTGTGCCATTGATTTAGTACCCGGAGCCAAGCTACCTAAGGCTCGATTGTTCAATTTGTCCAGGCCTGAGCGCCCAGCTCTGAAGGAGTACATAGCTGAGAGTCTCTGCAAAGGGCATATCAGGCCTTCTGTGTCGCCTGTGGCAGCAGGATTCTCCTTTGTGAAGAAAGATGGTGGTTTGCGGATGTGCCTCGACTTTCGGGAACTTAACAAGATAACGGTTAGGAACACTTATCCACTTCCCCTCATCCCAGACTTATGTAACCAGTTATCTGGGGCCCAATGGTTCTCCAAATTAGATCTCCTGGGGGCCTAAAACCTGATAAGGGATCGGGAAGGGGATGAGTGGAAAACTGCATTCCTCACATCAGAGTGACTCTTTGAAAACCTGGTTATGCTGTTTGGGTTAACTAATGCCCCCGCTATTTTCCAGAACTTTATCAATGTTGTGTTTTCTGACCTGATAGGCCATTTTGTTGTCATTTATTTGGATGACATTTTGGTGTATTCCCCGGACAGTCAGTTGTTGTGAGTTCATTTTTCCCTTCGTCACTGAGGTCTGGTGAACTCCCTATTCTGGTAAAGGAAGGTAATGAGCCTGATTATCAGGCACCTGAGCCTAATGATGATGACTGGCTGAGTGGAGTCACGGACTGGATATAAGGCTGCCGACGCCCTTCTGCCCTGCGGGTGATTTCTCTGTGGACTTCTAGGAAACCAGTCTGATTCCTGCTCCTCTAAAGCTAAGTTTTCTGCTTTGCCTTTTAGCATTTGTGTTTTGTTTTTGTTTGCCTTGCTTTTCTGGATTCTGCCATTCCCTGCTGGGGTGAGCTGAATCTCCTTTTGCCGGTTGCTCTGTCTTCAGAATATTCCTGAGTACTGACATAGTCTTTTTGAAGCCTAGCGTCTTCAGGGCCTTTTTCACTGTCAGTCTGTTGGCTCTTATTTTCATAGGGTTTTTCACGGATTGCAGACAGCAGCCTTCCTGTCCTTTCCTATCTAGGTAGTTTTGGGCCCCGTCTTTGCTCAGTCTATCTTTCTGTCTGTGTTGTGTTCTTTCTTCTTGCTTCACCGTCATTATATGTGGGGGGGCTGCCTTTTGCTTTGGGGTCTGCTCTGGGGCAGTATAGATTTCCCTTTCTGTCTTTAGGCTATTTAGTCCTCCGGCTGTGATCGAGGGGTCTAGGGCATCGTAGGAACCCCCCACGGCTACTGCTAGTTGTGTTGATAGGTTCAGGGGTCTGCAATCCGATAGCTGCCAACCTCTCTGGTTTTCTGGACTTAGCTAGCATTTCTGTTTTTGCCTCCTACGGTGACTCAATCATAACAGAATCACCCGCCATACCGCAGATCCTAGGGTACTCAATAGCAGGAAAGAATTGTGTTTAAAAAAAAAAAAAAAAAGAGTGTGTGTATTCTTTCCTCTATATCTCTGAGGCCTTAGGGGGAATTTTTTTTTCTCTCAATGGAGATAAAGCAATTGTCTGATCGTGTGGAGCAGCTCGCTGCGGAAGTGCTGGGAATTTCCACCTACCTTGCTCGTTCGCATGCTGTTGAACCAAAGATCCCTACACCTGATGTATTTTTTGGGGATCGATCTAAATTTTTGAGTTTCAAAAATAATTGTAAATTATTTTTTGCCTTGAAGCCTAACTCGTCAGGGAGCTCCGCGCAGCAGGTTAAAATTGTCATCTCTTTGCTGCGTGGCGATCCCCAGGATTGGGCGTTTTCTTTGAAACCAGATGACCATATTCTGACTAATGTGAACGCATTCTTTCAAGCCTTGGGGTTGTTGTATGACAAACCTAATGCTATTGATCAGGCTGAAAAGACCCTGTTGGCATTGAACCAGGGTTGAGATTCTGCAGAGTTGTACTGTCAAAAGTTCCGAAAGTGGGCGGTCCTTACTACCTGGAATGATAATGCCTTGGCTGCTCTCTTTCGGAAGGGTTTGTCAGAAGCCGTAAAAGATACTATGGTGGGATTTCCTGTTCCCTCTGGTCTGGACGATTCTATGTCATTAGCCATTCAGGTTGATCGGCGTTTACGTGAACGCAGGATTGCACGAGAGGTGTTGCCACCGGTTGAACAGACGTCTGAACCTATGCAATGTGATAGAGTTTTGTCTAAGGCGCAACGTCAGGAGTTCAGAAGGCGTAATAAGCTGTGTTTTTTCTGTGGAGATGCCTCGCATATTATTTCTGTTTGTCCTAAACGAGAGAAACGCTTTGCACACATGCTTTCTGTTGGTGGTATTCAACCTAAGTTTCTCCTGGCAATTACTCTGATCTGCTCCCTGTCCACATTTTCCGCCAAGGCTTTTGTGGATTCGGGAGCAGCGCTAAACCTAATGGACTTGGATTTTGCTAAACGTTGTGGATTTCCGATGACACCTCTGCAGACGCCTATCCCTTTGAGAAGGATTGATGCTACTCATTTGGCGAAAAATAAACCTCAGTTTTGGACCCAGGTGGTCATGCGGGTCGCCCCAGACCATCAAGAAAATTGCAGATTTTTGGTGTTACATGGTCTGCATGATGCCGTTGTTCGTTGTGATGCCAGGGTTTCCCTGGTTGCAAATTCATAATCCAGTTTTGGATTGGAAATCTGTGTCTGTGGTGAGTTGGGGTTGTCGGTGTGCCTTTAGTGAGGCTCCGGTTTTTTCCACTTCTCCTCAGTCGCATGATGTTCCTGACTATTTGGCGGACTTTTATGATGTATTTAGTGAGAATGAGTCTGCGTCCTTGCCTCCTCATAGGAGTTATGACTGTGCAATTGAACTGAGCCCGGGGTGTAAATTTCCCAAGGGTCGGCTCTTCAATTTATCTGTACCCGAGCACGAGGCTATGCGGTCCTATATTAAGGAGGCGTTGGAGAAGGGCCATATTAGACCATCCTCTTCACCCTTAGGTGCCGGGGGTTTTTTTGTGGCCAAAAAGCATGGTTCTTTAAGGCCTTGTATTGATTATCGTGCCCTCATCAAAATTACTATTAAATATCAGTATCCGTTACCCCTGATTTCGGATCTATTCTCTAGAGTTAGAGGTGCTTGCTGGTTTACCAAGCTTGACCTCAGGGGGGGCGTATAATCTTATCCGCATTAAGCAGGGGGATGAATGGAAGACGGCGTTTAATACTCCGGAGGGACATTTTGAGTACCTGGTGATGCCTTTTGGGCTCACTAATGCCCCTTCTGTCTTCCAGTGCTTCATGAACGATATTTTCCGAGACTTTGTCGATAAAGTTTTGATTATCTATCTGGATGATATTTTGATCTTCTCCAAGGATTGGGATTCTCATGTGGAACATATTCGGACTGTGTTCCGGATCTTGAGGGAGAATTCCCTGTAAGTCAAAGGATTGAAATGCCTTTTTGGAGTACAGAGGATTTCATTTTTGTGATTTATTTTGTCTCCATTAACTATTGAAATGGACCCGGCCAGGGTACAGGCCATTTATGATTGGGTTCAGCCCACTTCTTTGAAGGCCCTCCAGAAGTTTTTTTTAGTTTTGCTAATTTTTATCGGAAATTTATAGCAAAATTTTCTAGTATTGCCAAGCCATTGACTGATCTGACTAAGAAGGGTGCTGATGTGTTGAATTGGTCTCCGGAGGCTGTTGCTTCCTTTCAGGAGCTGAAGCGAAGATTTACCTCCGCCCCGGTTTTGCGGCAACCTGATGTCTCACTCCCGTTCCAGGTAGAGGTGGATGCTTCTGAGATTGGTGCAGGAGCTGTTTTGTTCCAAAAGGATCCTGTAACATCTAAAATGAATCCCTGTGCTTTCTTTTCCCGAAAGTTCTCTCCATCTGAACGTAACTATGATGTGGGGAATCGGGAACTGTTGGCCATGAAATGGGTATTTGAGGAGTGGAGACATTGGTTGGAGGAAGCTAAACATCAAGTTGTGGTCCTCACTGACCACAAGAATTTAATTTACCTAGAGTCAGCTAAACGCTTGAACCCTAGACAGGCTAGGTGGGTCTTGTTTTTTACACATTTTGATTTTGTGGTCTCTTTTCTTCCTGGAACTAAGAATGTCAAGGCAAACGCCCTCTCTAGGAGCTTCTTTGCTGATTCTCCTGTGGTGACCAAGCCTGCTACCATCTTAGGCGAAGGGGTAGTTCTTTCTGCCATCTCGCCTGATTTGAGACTTGCTCTACAAGAGTTCCAGGAGGACAAACCTGAGCGTTGTCCCAGTGGAAAGTTGTATGTTCCTGACCAGTGGAAGAAGAGAGTGATGTCTGAAGTTTATTGCTCTGCATTGGCTGGTCATCCAGGTATTTTTGGTACTAGAGATCTGGTGAGTCGCTCTTTTTGGTGGCCCACCTTGTCTCATGATGTCAGGAATTTTGTGCAGTCCTGTGGGACTTGCTCCCGGTCTAAATCTTGTTCTCGCTCTAGTGGGTTGTTGATGCCTTTGCCGGTCCCCATGAGGCCATGGACCCATATTTCAATGGATTTCATCTCTGATATGCCGGTCTCTCAAAGAATGACTGTTATTTGGGTGATTTGTGATAGGTTCTCTAAGATGGTTCATCTTGTACCACTCCCTAAGTTGCCATCTTCCTCTGAGTTGGTGCCCCTGTTTTTGCAACAGGTGGTTCGCTTGCACGGGATTCCTGAGAACACTGTATCTGACAGAGGAGTTCAGTTTGTGTCTAGATTTTGGAGGACTTTCTGTTCCAAGCTGGGAATTCAGTTGTCCTTCTCTGCTTTTCACCCTCAGACCAATGGGCAGACAGAGAGAACAAACTAGACCTTGGAGTCGTATTTGAGATGTTTTATTTCCGCTGATCAGGATGATTGGGTTTCATTTTTGCCCTTGGCCGAATTTGCTTTAAATAATAGAGCTAGTTCTGCCACTTTGATGTCACCTTTTTTTTGTAACTTTGGGTTTCATCCTCGATTTTCTTCAGGGCAGGTGGAGCCTTCTGCCTGCCCAGGTGTTGACACGGTGGTGGAGAGAATGCACCAGATCTGGGACCAAGTGGTGGATAAGTTATCTCTCTCCCAGGAAAAGGCCCTCCGGTTTTCCAGTCGACATAGGACCATTGGCCCCCAGTTTAAGATTGGTGATATGGTGTGGTTATCATCAAAAAATATAGCTATGAAGGTGGCTTCTCCTAAGTTTAAGCCTAGATTTATTGGACCTTACAAGATTTTGGAGATTATTAATCCGGTCTCTTTTCGTTTGGCTCTTCCTGTCACATTTAAAATCCATAATGTGTTCCATAAGTCCTTGTTGAAGAGGTTTGTTGAACCAGTTGTTCCTGGGGTGGCACCTCCGGACCCTGTATTGGTTGAAGGTAACATGGAATATGAGGTAGAGAAAATACTGGATTCCCGTCTGGCTAGACGGAGACTCCAGTATTTGGTTAAGTGGAAGGGTTATGGTCAGGAGGATAATTCCTGGGTCTCTGCCTCTGATATTCATGCCAAAAGATTGGTGCGTGCCTTTCATCGGGCTTACCCTGATCGCCCTGGTGGCGTGGTTGAGGGTTCGGTGACCCCTCCTCAAGGGGGAGGTACTGTTGTGAGTTCATTTTCCCCTTCGTCAATGAGGTCTGGTGAACTTCCTATTCTGGTAAAGGAAGGTAATGAGCCTGATTATCAGGCACCTGAGCCTAATGATGATGACTGGCTGAGTGGAGTCACGGACTGGATATAAGGCTGCCGACGCCCTTCTGCCCTGCGGGTGATTTCTCTGTGGACTTCTAGGAAACCAGTCTGATTCCTGCTCCTCTAAAGCTAAGTTTTCTGCTTTGCCTTTTAGCATTTGTGTTTTGTTTTTGTTTGCCTTGCTTTTCTGGATTCTGCCATTCCCTGCTGGGGTGAGCTGAATCTCCTTTTGCCGGTTGCTCTGTCTTCAGAATATTCCTGAGTACTGACATAGTCTTTTTGAAGCCTAGCGTCTTCAGGGCCTTTTTCACTGTCAGTCTGTTGGCTCTTATTTTCATAGGGTTTTTCACGGATTGCAGACAGCAGCCTTCCTGTCCTTTCCTATCTAGTTAGCTTTGGCCCCGTCTTTGCTCAGTCTATCTTTCTGTCTGTGTTGTGTTCTTTCTTCTTGCTTCACCGTCATTATATGTGGGGGGCTGCCTTTTGCTTTGGGGTCTGCTCTGGGGCAGTTTAGATTTCCCTTTCTGTCTTTAGGCTATTTAGTCCTCCGGCTGTGATCGAGGGGTCTAGGGCATCGTAGGAACCCTCTACGGCTACTGCTAGTTGTGTTGATAGGTTCAGGGGTCTGCAATCCGATAGCTGCCAACCTCTCTGGTTTTCTGGACTTAGCTAGCATTTCTGTTTTTGCCTCCTACGGTGACTCAATCATAACAGTCAGTCTCACTTGCAACATCTATAGATAGTTCTCCAGAGACTCAGGGAGAACCACTTGTTTATTAAATTGTAAAAATGTTTGTTTTTCGTACAGGGACTGTCTTTTTTGGGGCTGATTGTATCTTGTGAGGGGTTTCGTATGGACCCTAAGAAGGTGCTCGCAATCGCAGACTGGGTCCAACCTCGTGATCTCAAGGGGCTCCAGGGCTTCTTGGGATTTGCAAACTATTACCAGAGTTTCATTAAAGGTTTCTCACAAGTGGTTAAACCACTCACAGATCTTACCCGGAAGGGTGCTGATGTAAAAAATTGGTCAGAATTCGCTAAGGAGTCCTTCTCAGCTCTTAAGAAATGTTTCATGTCCGCCCCGGTGTTGGTTCAGCCAGACTCGTCCAAACCAATTATTGTGGAGGTGGATGCTTCTGAAGTAGGGGTGGGGTCAGTGTTTTCCCAGGGTCTGGCCACCCTTACTAATCTCAAACCCTGTGCCTTCTTCTCCAAGAAGTTCTCATCTGCTGAGAGAAACTATGATGTAGGCAATAGAGAACTTCTTGCGGTCAAGCTGGCATTCGAAGAATGGAGGCACTTTTTGGAAGGGGCGGCTCACCCTATCACTGATCACAAAAAGTTGGCATACCTTGAATCTGCTAAGAGGCTTACTCCTAGACAAGCCCGTTGGTCCCTTTTTTTTTCGCTTTCAATTCTCCATTACTTTTCGACCAGGGTCCAAAAATGTTAAAGCGGATGCGCTGTCCAGAAGTTTTGACCTGGTGTCTCTCCCCGAGCCGCCGTCCTCCATTCTTCGCCCGGGGATGGTAGTGGCGGGGGTCTCATCAGAGTTGGAACAAGAAATTATGAGGGCCCAGTTCCTAGCTCCGGTGGCCAGGCCAGGAGATAAATTGTTTGTTCCAGATGTATTGCAGCCTAGACTTCCGCAGGAGTTTCATGAGTCTAGGCTGAGTGCTCATCCCGGTATCACGGCCACTAGAGAGGCAGTAGCCAGTGTTTTTTGGTGGCCTTCACTTGGGTCTGATGTCAAGAAATTAATTTCTGCTTGTGGAGTTTGTGCCCATTCCTAAAGCTCGCATAACCGGCCGGCTGGGGAACTCATACCTTTACCGTTTCCTGATAGGCCATGGACTCATCTCTCCATGGACTTCATTACCGGTCTTCCACCTTCCAGGGGCAATACCGTGATCTGGGTGGTGGTGGACAGGTTTTCAAAACAGGCCCATTTCATTCCCTTGGCAGCATTACCCTCAGCAGAAACATTGTCAAGGTTGTTTGTGCTGCATGTGGTCCGATTGCATGGGGTACCCCTGAATGTGGTGTCTGACAGAGGTGTGCAGTTTGTGGCCAAATTTTGGAGGGCGTTCTGTAAGAAATTAGGCATCTCACTCTCCTTCTCCTCGGCATATTACTCTGAGAGTAATAGTCAGACGGAACGCACCAATCAATCCCTGGAACAGATTCTCAGGTGTCTGACCTCCACCAGACAGGAGAATTGGTGTGATGCATTACCGTTGGCGGAGTTTGCTTTTAACAACTGGGTGAATCAATCCACCAACATGTCCCCATTCCTGGTCAATTATGCGCTTAATCCTCACTTTGGGGAGTTTTCACGGGTGGATTCCGAATGTCCAGGGGCGGAGGGATCCGTTCAACAGTTAAAAAATCTCTGGGCTGAAGTTCGGCGTAATATCTCTCGGGCCCAGGGGAGGTATAAATATTTTGCTGACAAAAAGAGAGCCCCGGGACACATGTTTCGGGTGGGAGAGAAGGTTTGGCTCTCCACTTGTAACATCAACTTGAAGGTACCATCAGCTAAATTGGGACCAAAGTTCATTGGTCCGTATGAGATTGTGGAGATAGTCAACCCAGTGGCATATAGGCTGTGTCTACCCACCTCCTTAAAAATATCTAATGTGTTCCATAAATCACTGTTGAAACCCGTGGAGTCAGTCAAGGAGGACACCGAGCTTGTTGTTCCTCCAGTTTTGGTGGAGGGTCACTTGGAGTATGAGGTCGGACATATTGTGGACTCTCGGCGGGTGTGCCGTTCCTTGCAGTACCTGGTCCACTGGAAGGTATATGGACCAGAGGATCGCTCATGGGTCCCTGCTCATTCTGTACATGCAGATTCCATACCAAATACCAGGGGAAGCCTGGGGGGCCAAAGGCCCCCCGTTGAGAGGGGGTACTGTCATGATCCCAGTGCAGGTTTTGACCTGCACATCAGGGGTTAATGTCTTGAGACCAGTGCAGGCTTTGACCTGCATGCCTGGGGTTAATTATTGTGGCCTCTCTTTCGTTCAAGGAGAGCTTCTTATAGCCCTGGGAAACTCCAATCCCCGTCAGTTATACTTTTGCCTTTGGCCGAGTGTGGTGACCCCTGTGTGCCTGTGCTGATTGTCTTCTAGCTTGCTTATATGGTTCTGACCAGGTTCTGTCCCCTGTTGTGAGTTTGTCTCTTGATTCTGTACTGTGTATCTGCTTCTCTGGTTTCTGACTCATTGCCTAGGTCCTGACTATTCTCTGATTGCCCCTCTTGTACTGTGCTGCTATCTCCGTGTATGACTCATTGCTTACATTTTGACTACTCTCTGCTTATCCTTCTGGTACCATGTCACCCTCTCCGTGTATGACTCCCCATTTGTCTGACTTGAGGATCATATGGGGCCTGGGGCAGGATGGTGACACATGGAGCCAGGATGTGAGATTATATGGTTTCTGGGGGCAGAATGGAGACATATGGGGCCTGGAGGCAGGATGGAAGGACATATGGGGGCAGGATGGAGACACATAAGGCCAGGACAGGAGAACATATGTGGCTTGGGGCAGTATGGGAGAACATATGGTGCCTAGGGGAAGGATGAAGACACATGGGGCCAGGATTGGAGATCGTATGAGGCATGGGGGCAGGATGGAGACATATGGGGCCAGGACAGGAGAACATATGTGGCTTGTGGGCAAGATGGAAACACATGGGGTCAGGATGGGAGAACATGTGGGTCCTAGGGGAAGGATGTAGACACATGAGACCAGGATGGGAGATTGTATGGGGCATGGCAGCTGGATGGAAAAACCTGGGGCCAGAAGGCGAAAACATATGGAGCCTAGTGGAAAGATGTAGACACATGGAACCAGAATGGAAGATCATATGGGGCATGGGGGCAGGATGAAAACACATGGGGCCAGGATGGGAGGACATATTGGGCCTGGGGGCAAGAGGGAGACACATGGGGCCAGAATGGGAGGACATATGGGGGAAAGATGGAGACACATGAGGCCAGGATGAAAGAACATATGGGATCTGGAGGCAGGATGGAGACACATAGGGGCCAGGATTGGAGAACATATTGGACCTGGGGGCAGGATAGAGACACGTGGGGGGCCAGGATGAGAGATCATATGAGGCATGAGGGCAGGATGAAGACAGATGGGGCCGAGAAGGGAGAACATATGGGGCCTGAGGGGCAGGATGGGAGAACATATGGGGCCCGAGGGTAGGATGGAGACATATGGGTCCAGAATGGGAGAACATATGGGTTCTGGGGGCAGGATGGAGACATATAGGGCCTGGAGACAGGATGAGAGGACATATCACGCCTGGGGGGCAGAATGGAGACAATGGGGGCCAGGATGGGAGTTCACATGATGGCAGGATGGAGATATCATGGGATCATGGGAGGACATATAGGGGCAGGATGGAGACACATGGGGTCAGAATGGGAGAAAATATGGGGTTTGGGGGCATGATGGAAACACATGGGACCAGGAGAGGATCACAGATGGGGTATGGGGGCAGGATGGAGACACATGGGGTCAGGAGAGGAGAACATATGTGGCTTGGGGGCATTATGGGAGAACATATGGTGCCTAGGGGAAGGATATAGACACATGGGGCCAGGATTGTAGATCGTTTGAGGCATGGGGCAGGGTGGAAACTCATGGGGCCAAGATGGGAGAACATATGGGGCCTAGAGGAAGTTTATGTTAGGCGTCTGGTTTCTGCGTCTGCTCTGCAGGAATCCAGAGCCTCATATTCTGCTGTCTCCTGCTGTCTATCTACTGCAGAGAAGATTACTTTGCAGCAGACAGCTCTAGAGACTAAAGGCCCCATCTCACTAAGCAATCTCGGTAGCGAGATCGCTGCTGAGTCACAACTTTTGTGACGTAACAGCGATCTCACCAGCGAGATCGCTGTGTGTGACAGCGATCAGCGAGCGGCCCCCCTGCCGGTATCGCTGATCGCTGCAAGAAACCTCTGGACATTTCTTTGGTCGCTGGTCTCCCGCTGGCCAGCACGCATCGCTGTGTGTGACAGCGGGAGACCAGCGATCAGGTGTATAAAAATAATAAAAAAAATAAAAAATATAGTTATTCTCACCTTCCGATGTCCCGTTCAGCCATCCTGCCTCTCTCCACGCTCCGGTCCCAGTAAGCCTTTGCACGAATGACCGCGAGACTTTGTTATCCCGCGAGACCGTGACATCTCTCTGTCATTCGTGCAAAGGATCACTGGGACCGGAGCATGGAGAGAGGCAGGATGGCTGAACGGGACGTCGGAAGGTGAGAATAACTATATTTTTTATTTTGATTCTATTTTTTACAGCGATGGCAAGCGATGCCGGGCGCTCGGCATCGCTGTGCTGATCGCTGGTGAAGCTGTCTGCGTGACAGCTCACCAGCGATCACATAGCGACTTACCAGCGATCCTGACACCTTGATATCGTTGTCGGGATCGCTGGTGAGTCACTTAGTGTGACGGGGCCTTAAGTTTCTCTGTGCTCCTACTTGGCATACTCACGAGGCGATCTTCCATTGGAGATCGGGAGTCATGTGCCCAAGTCCTGCTCCAGATCTCATTGGTCCATCTCGGAGATCTGGAAGGTCCCGCACGGCTATAAAAAGCGCGCATGACCGTTCGGCCATGCGCTAGTATAGACTTTTCAAGCTAAATGTGTGAATGGTGACGGATGTATGACTCTGGTGACAGACTCATTTGAAACCCCTTCCCTCTGATATTACACATGTGGATAGGGAATTAGTGCAGCAGTCAGCGCCAGTCAGTGGCAAGCCTTAGGCCACTGTGCACACCGCACCTCTACTCTAGCGTTAGACATTGCGCCTGTTTTCTAGCTTTGTCAACTAGCGGCCGTGCCCTACGCCGCGCTGCAGTTGCAGCCCTCCTTGGCGTCCGCAGTTGTGACGCCGCACACACGGTAGATTTAGATGGATGCAGCTCCTCTGCCTTGGGTCCAGCTCCTGTGACCAGATACCGTGTGTGCATTTCCCTGTGGTCTGTGACACTAACAGGCTCAGTGTTTTCGTATGTTTATGTTGTGGCGCTTCTGTGTGTGAACAGAGCCCGCTTTGCGCACTCTGGGTGAAGTCTAACCCGTGCGCATTATACCGCCATATTGCTCGTCTGTCATTACCTAGCAGTGGTGTAACACTTACTGCACGGTGGACCCCGAGCGGTGAACGCACTTTATTATTTATTTTTATTTAGTGCGTTCCGCCATTCCTAACATTATAATAGCGCAAGGGTCAGGCTAGTAATGGCAGATCAGCAGCAACTCCTTCAGTGCATTCGCCAGCTAGAGGGCCGGTTGGCTACTCTTGAGAGTGTTATCTCAGCGGCGAAGTCTTCAGAGGCTGCCGTACAGGCGATCGCAGAGGCGGTTTCACATATGTCCACGTCCTCCCCTGCGCCAACAGTTTCCCGCCTCCCGTTGCCCGATAAATTTTCTGGCGATTGCGCATCCTGTAGGGGTTTCGTGAGCCAGTGCTCTAGCCAACTGGAGTTACTGGCTGCGTGATTCCCTATGGAACGGGCTAAGGTGGGGTTTATTATTTCCATTCTGTTGGGCAGGGCATTGGAGTGGGCCACGTCACTGTGGGAGCGTGGTCACCCTGAGGTTCGGACCGCTGCTCAGTTCTTGATACCTCTCTTCAGCTCCTTGCATTAACTCAGGGATCCCTCTCAGTCAGCCAGGATGCCATTCGTTTTCGGACACTGGCTTCCGAGCTGGAGTGGTCTGATAGAGCCCTCATCCCTGTGTTTTGGAGAGGTTTAGCTGAGCATGTTAAGGATGCTCTATCTACCAGAGAGGTTCCTGCAAGTCTGGAGGAGCTGTTTGCCATTGCCACCCGTATTGATCTCCGTTTCTCGGAGCGCGGGCTGGAGCGCGCTCAATCCAGATGGAGGGTTACTCCAGCTCCCAACCTCTTTGAACCTCGGGAATCACACGAGCCATAGTGTTCACTCCCAGAGCCCATGGAGGTGTCTCGCGCCAGTCTCGTGGCGCGTCCGGCACTGTTCCACTTGCGGCTACCACTGTCAGCACTCTCTTCCCCAGGATAATGGGGCCCCGCAATGGCCAAACTCTGTGCCGCCGGGCAAGACCGTTGTCCTCCCTTGCCTTCGGCCGAAGGTTCTCGCATGGGCACATGCATCCAGGGCGGGTGGTCACTGTGGCTACATGCAGACCACAAAACTTCTGGCAGGGTCGTATTGGTGGCCGCACAGGGCTCGGGACATTAAAAAATATATTCGGGCATGCGCCTCTTGTGCTCGGGATAGCCTCCTTAAACAGAGAGTGGAGACGTCCGCCGACACAACGCGGCGTTCCACTTCAACCTCTGCTCCGGGCTCCTGTTGTCTCCCACATGTCCCTTCTTAAACCTGGTAATCTTGCTGCCTCTGATACCTTCCACGTGTCCCAGTTTTCCGTGTCATCTACCAGGACATCAGATTTGCCTTCGGACGAGTCTGAGACCTATGCCTCTGATGGGCACAAGGTGGTGGATTGGAAGGCTCAGGGGGAGGGGGCCCTAGGAGGGGGGTAATGTTAGGCGTCTGGTTTCTGCGTCTGCTCTGCAAGAATCCAGAGCCTCACATTCTGCGGTCTCCTGCTGTCTATCTACTGCAGAGATTACTTTGCAGCAGACCACTCAAGAGACTAAGTTCCTCTGTGCTCCTACTGAATGGGAGTCATGTGCCCAGGTCCTGCTCCAGATCTCATTGGTCCATCTCGGAGATCTGGAAGGTCCCGCACGGCTATAAAAAGTACGCATGACCGTTCGGCCATGCGCTAGTATAGACTTTTCAAGCTAAATGTGTGAATGGTAACGGATGTATGACTCTGTTGACTGACTCATTTGAAACCCCTTCCCTCTGATATTACGCATGTGGATAGGGAATTAGTGCAGCAGTCAGCGCCAGTCAGTGGCAAGCCTTAGGCCACTGTGCACACCGCACCTCTACTCTAGCGTCCGACATTGCGCCTGCTTCCTAGCTTTGTCGACTAGCGGCCGTGTCCTACGCCGCGCTGCAGTTGCAGCCCTCCTTGGCGTCCGCAGTTGTGACAACGCACACATGGTAGGTTTAGACGGACGCAGCTCCTCTGCCTTGGGTCCAGCTCCTGTGACCAGATACCATGTGTGCATTTCCCTGTGGTCTGTGACACTAACAGGCTCAGTGTTTTCGTATGTTTATGTTGTGGCACTTCTGTGTGTGAACAGAGCCCGCTTTGCGCACTCTGGGTGAAGTCTAACCCGTGCGCATTATACCGCCATATTGCTCATCTGTCATTACCTAGCAGCGGTGTAACACTTACTGCACGGTGGACCCCGAGCGGTGAACGCACTTTATTATTTATTTTTATTTAGTGCGTTCCGCCGTTCCTAACATTATAATAGCGCAAGGGTCAGGCTAGTAATAGCAGATCAGCAGCAACTCCTTCAGTGCATTATCCAGCTAGAGGGCTGGTTGGCTACTCTTGAGAGTGTTATCTCAGTGGCGAAGTCTTCGGAGGCTTCCGTACAGGCGATCGCAGAGGCGGTTTCACATATGTCCACGTCCTCCCCTGCGCCAACAGTTTCCCGCCTCCCGTTGCCCGATAAATTTTCTGGCGATTGCGCATCCTATAGGGGTTTCGTGAGCCAGTGCTCTATCCAACTGGAGTTACTGGCTGCGTGATTCCCTATGGAACGGGCTAAGGTTGGGTTTATTATTTCCTTTCTGTCGGGCAGGGCATTGGAGTGGGCACGCCACTGTGGGAGCGTGGTCACCCTGAGGTTCGGACCGCTGCTCAGTTCTTGATACTTCTCTTCAGCTCCTTACATTAACTCAGGGATCCCTCTCGGTCAGCCAGGATGCCATTCGTTTTCGGACACTGGCTTCCGAGCTGGAGTGGTCTGATAGAGCCCTCATCCCTGTGTTTTGGAGAGGTTTAGCTGAGCATGTTAAGGATGCTCTATCTACCAGAGAGGTTCCTGCAAGTCTGGAGGAGCTGATTGCCATTGCCACCCGCATTGATCTCCGTTTATCGGAGCGCGGGCTGGAGCGCGCTCAATCCAGATGGAGGGTTACTCCAGCTCCCAACCTCTTTGAACCTCGGGAATCACATGAGCCAGAGTGTTCACTCCCAGAGCCCATGGAGGTGTCTCGCGCCAGTCTCGAGGCGCGTCCGGCACTAAGTTCCACTTGCGGCTACCACTGTTAGCACTCTGTTCCCCAGGATAATGGGGCCCCGCAATGGCCAAACTCTGTGCCGCCGGGCAAGACCTTTGTCCTCCCTTGCCTTCGGCCGAAGGTTCTCGCCTGGGCACATGCATCCAGGGCGGGTGGTCACTGTGGCTACATGCAGACCACAAAACTTCTGGCAGGGTCGTATTGGTGGCCGCACAGGTCTCGGGACATTAAAAAATATATTCGGGCATGCGCCTCATGTGCTCGGGATAGCCTCCTTAAACAGAGAGTGGAGACGTCCGCCGACACAATGCGGCGTTCCACTTCAACCTCTGCTCCGGGCTCCTGTTGTCTCCCACATGTCCCTTCTTAAACCTGGCAATCTTGCCACCTCTGATACCTTCCACGTGTCCCAGTTTTCCGTGTCATCTACCGGGACATCAGATTTGCCTTCGGACGAGTCTGAGACCTATGCCTCTGATGGGCACAAGGTGGTGGATTGGAAGGCTCAGAGGGAAGGGGGCCCTAGGAGGGGGGTAATGTTAGGCGTCTGGTTTCTGTGTCTGCTCTGCAGGAATCCAGAGCCTCACATTCTGCGGTCTCCTGCTGTCTATCTACTCCAGAGAAGATTACTTTGCAGCAGACCACTCAAGAGACTAATTTCCTCTGTGCTCCTACTGGGCATGCTCATGAGGCGATCTCCCATTGGAGATCGAGAGTCATGTGCCCAGGTCCTGCTCCAGATCTCATTGGTCCATCTTGGAGATCTGGAAGGTCCCGCACGGCTATAAAAATACGCATGACCGTTCGGCCATGCGCTAGTATAGACTTTTCAAGCTAAATGTGTGAATGGTGACGGATGTATGACTCTGTTGACTGACTCATTTGAAACCCCTTCCCTCTGATATTACGCATGTGGATAGGGAATTAGTGCAGCAGTCAGCGCCAGTCAGTGGCAAGCCTTAGGCCACTGTGCACACCGCACCTCTACTCTAGCGTCCGACATTGCGCCTGCTTCCTAGCTTTGTCGACTAGCGGCCGTGTCCTACGCCGCGCTGCAGTTGCAGCCCTCCTTGGCGTCCGCAGTTGTGATGACACACACATGGTAGGTTTAGACGGACGCAGCTCCCTTTCCTTGGGTCCAGCTCCTGTGACCAGATACCGTGTGTGCATTTCCCTGTGGTCTGTGACACTAACAGGCTCAGTGTTTTCGTATGTTTATGTTGTGGTGCTTCTGTGTGTGAACAGAGCCCGCTTTGCGCACTCCGGGTGAAGTCTAACCCGTGCGCATTATACCGCCATATTGCTCATCTATCATTACCTAGCAGCGGTGTAACACCTACTGCACGGTGGACCCCGAGCGGCGAACGCACATTATTATTTATTTTTATTTAGTGCATTTCGCTGTTCCTAACAGTTTGGAGACATGGAGCCAGGATGAGAGGACATATAGGGGCCAGGGTGGGAAAACATATTGGACCCGGGGGCAGGATGGAAACACATTGGGCCTGGATGAGAGATCGTATGGGGCATGGGGGCAGGATGAAGACAGATGGGGCCAAGATGGGAGAACACATGGGAAATGGGGGCAGGATGGAGACACATGGGGCCAGAATAGGAGGACATATGGGGCCTGAGAGCCAGAATGGAGACATATGGGGGCAGTATGGGAGGACATATGAGGCCAGTAATGAGACATATTGGGCCAGGATGGGGAAGGTTGTTACAGTAAAGAGCCAGGATGGGAGACTTTGCCTGTAAGAGCTAATTAAGGGATATTATTACTGGTATAATGTATTTTATTTTTGAGGATACTGTTTTTAGTGGGGAAAAGGGGACCTGTTACTGTGCAGTGCGGCACAATGATGCTTTTTTTCTTCATCTGGTGTAGTGTAGAAGTTGGGGAAAAATTGGGGAATGTGCTTTTGAAATGGTGCTCTAGATAACTGTGTGTTATTTTCTGCAGAGACGAGTCCTGGCTGGAAGAAGTGATGGTGGTCTGCACTGGATGAAGAAAAAAAGTAAAGATGAGTATATTCAACTAGAGACAACTAGATTCAATCTCAAATTCGGCACAGACGTAACTCATTCGGATTTGTGAACGGATTCCCAAGTATTTGTACTAAAAAATCTGCAAAAGTTGGCCGAAGTTTGGTAAATGACTGAGTTCACTAAGGGCTCTTTCAAATGTCAGTGTTTCCGATAGCAGCACAGGCCGCAAAATGTCCCGCACATGTGCATGCTGATGATACACAGATGACATCCCTGTGTCATCAGTGTGACATGTTTGCGCTGGTCCCCAGCTTCGGATGTTGAAGTGAAGACAGCTCACATCACGGTCTCCTGGTCATGCTGAGATCAGCGGTAGCAGGGGACAATGCTGAGAGGTGTATTCAAGTCTTAATAGTGAGAGTATCCATCAGCCAACGGCAATGCTATAAATAAACAAAAAAAAACATTTAAAAATGATGTGGGTTTCCCCTGTATTTTTGATAATCAGCCAGGCAAAATTGACAGCTGCGGGCTGCCCATGGACGGAATAGTATGTCATCACAATCGGCTGCACTCACGGGGTGAGCACAGCTGATGATCACAGCCAGGTGTCAGCTGATTATCACAGCTGACACCCGGCAGTATGTGCCAGGAGCGGTCACGGCCGGTGGCATAGGGAAGCATCGTGCAGGGAGGGGGCTCCCTGCATGCTTCCCTGAAACCTTCAGGAGAACACGATGTGCCTCCTCCCTGCAGGCCCCCAGATCCAAGATGGATCCGGGGGCCTCCTACACTGCCTGTCAGATCGCTGATCTGACACAGTGCTGTGCAAAGTGTCAGATCAGCGATCTGACTTTGCATAGTAATGTCCCACCCTGGGACAATGTAAAAAAGAAAAAAATTAACATGTGTAAAAATAATTTTTTAAAAATTCCTAAATAAAGAAAAAAAATATTCCCCAATGAATTCATTTCTTTATGTAAATAAAAAAGCAATAAAAGTACACATATTTAGTATCACTGCTTCCGTAATGACCCGCCCTATAAAACCGTTCCACTACTTAACCCCTTTAGTGAACCCCTTTAAAAAGGCAAAAAACAATGCTTTATCATCATACCGCCAAACAAAAAGTGCAATAACACGCAATCAAAAAGACGGATATAAATAAACATGGTACCACTGAAAACATCATCTTGTCCCGAAAAAAACGAACCGCCATACAGCATCATCAGTAAAAAAAATTAAAAAGTTATAGCTCGCAGAATAAAGCGATGCAAAAATAATTATTTTTTTATATAAAATTGTTTTTATGGTATAAAAGTGCCAAAACATAAAAAAATGATATAAATGAGGTATCGCTGTCATCGTACTAACCCGAAGAATAAAACTGCTTTAACAATTTGACCACATGCGGAATGGTATAAACGCCTCCACCCCCCAAAAAATAATACTTGAAGCAAAGGAAGACACAAAGCACAAAATAGGGTCTTATCCCACAAATTAAACAGCGATTTTTACAAAAAAGCTGCTCACCTGGCATTCAGTAGTCAAAGCATGTTTAGTAGGTATAGGCTGCCGCAGAACCACAGGTCAGTCATCAACCAGATAACCACATAACTTCTACCTACTCTTGGAATTTCATCATTTAGGCAGCGCGGACAATAATCC
The DNA here is from genome assembly GCF_039654945.1 of Dendrobates tinctorius. Lineage (NCBI taxonomy): Eukaryota > Metazoa > Chordata > Amphibia > Anura > Dendrobatidae > Dendrobates > Dendrobates tinctorius. The sequence continues at coordinate 20,542,202 of NW_027361675.1, read as the reverse complement.
ACATCCTACCCTGCAGTATACTGTGCTCCACCCCCCAAAAGAAATTCATGAATAGCTGGTTTTTGTTCGTTCTGTGTCCCAAAAATCGGAATAAAAAGCGATCAAAAAAGTCATGTGCCCAAAAATGGTACCAATAAAAATGTCAACTCGTCCTGCAAATAATAAGACCTCACATGACTCTGTGGGCCAAAATATGTAAAAATTATAGCTCTCAAAATGTGGTAATGCAAAAATGTGCTGATGCTAAAACTATTTTTTTGCAATAAAAGCATCTTTTAGCGTGTGACAACTGCCAAGCATAAAAACCCGCTATAAATAGTAAATAGCTGGGGTTAGGTTTGGGGCTAAACTTATGGTTGGGGCTAAAGTTAGGGTTGGGGCTAAAGTTAGGGTTAGGGTAGGGGCTAAAGTTAGGGTTAGGGTTGGTGCTAAAGTTAGGGTTTGGGATAAAGTTAGGGTTAGGGTTGGGGCTAAAGTTAGGATTAGGGTTAGGATTGGGACTAGGGTTAGGGGTGTGTTAGGGTTAGGTTTGTGGACAGGGTTATGGATAGGGTTAGGGTTAGGGTGTGTGGGGTTAGGGTTGGGTTAGAATTGGGGGGTTTCCACTGTTTAGGCACATCAGGGGCTCTCCAAACGCGACATGGTGTCTGATCTCACTTCCAGCCAATTCTGCATTGAAAAAGTCAAATGGTGCTCCTTCCCTTCCAAGCTCTACCATGCGCCCAAACAGTGGTTTACCCTCACATCAAATTCTGCAATCCAAAACATCACTATTTCTGTTCCGAGCCCCGACATGTGCCCATACAGTAGTTTTCTCCCATATATAGGGTATCAGCGTACTCAGGACAAATTGGACAGTGACTTTTGGGGTCCAATTTCTCCTGTCGCCCTTGGGAAAATAAAAAATTGGGGACTAAAAGATCATGTTTGTGGAAAAAATATGATTTTTTTATTTTCACGCTCGGGCGTTATAAACTACTGTAAAGCACTTGGGGGTTCAAAGTGCTCACCACACATCTAGATTTCCTTGGGGGGTCTAGTTTCCAAAATGGGGTCACTTGTTGGGGATTTCCACTGTTTAGGCACATCAGGGGCTCTCCAAACCGACATGACACCTGCAGACCATTCCAACAAAGTCTGCATTCCAAAACGTCACTACTTCCCTTCCAAGCCCCGACGTGTGTCCATACAGTAGTTTACTTCCACATATGGGGTATCAGCGAACTCAGGACAAATTGGACAACAACTTTTGGGGTCCAATTTCTCCTGTTACCCTTGGAAAAATAAAAAATTGGGGACTAAATGATCATGTTTGTGGAAAATATATGATTTTTTTATTTTCACGCTCGGACGTTATAAACTTCTGTAAAGCACTTGGGGGTTCAAAGTGCTCACCACACATCTAGATAAGTTCCTTGGGGGTTCTAGTTTCCAAAATGGTGACATTTGTGGAGAGTTTCAACTGTTTAGGTACATCAGGGGCTCTCCAAACGCGACATGGGGTCCAACCAATTCTGCGTTGAAAAAGTCAAATGGCGCTCCTTCCCTTCCAAGCTCTGCCATGCGTCCAAACAGTGGTTTACCCCCACGTTTGGGCTATCAGCATACTCAGGACAAATTGCACAATAACTTTTTGTATCCTGATTTCCTTGGGAAAATAAAAATTGTGGTTAAAAGATCATTTTTGTGGAAAAAATATGATTTTTTAATTTTACAGCTCTACATTATAAACGTTAGTGCTCACCACACATCTAGATAAGTTCCTTGGGGGGTCTAGTTTCCAAAATGGGGTCACTTGTGGGGGGTTTCCACTGTTTAGGCACATCAGGGACTCGCCAAACGCGACATGGCGTCCGATTTAAATTCCAGCCAATTTTGCGTTGAAAAAGTCAAATGGACCTCCTTCCCTTCCATGCGCTGCCATGCTCCGAAACAGTGGTCCCCCCCACATATGGGGTAGCCACATACTCAATACAAATTGCACAATACCTTTTGGGTTCCAATTTCTCCTGTTACCCTTGGTAAAATAAGAAAATTGGACCTGAAGTAATTTTTTTTGTGAAAAAAAGTTAAATATTCATTTTTTTTAAACTTTCCAAAATTTTCTGTGAAGCACCTGAAGGGTTAATAAACTTCTTGAATGTGGTTTTGAACACCTTGAGGGGTGCAGTTTTTAGAATTGTGTCACTTTTGGGTATTTTCTATCATATACACCCCTCAAAGTGGCTTCAAATGTGATGTGGTCCCTAAAATAAATGGTGTTGTAAAAATGACTAATTGCTGGTCAACTTTTAACCCTTATAACTTCCTAACAAAAAAAAATTTTGGTTCCAAAATTGTGCTGATGTAAAGTAAACACGTGGGAAATGTTACTTATTAAGTTTTTTGTGTGCCATATCTCTGTGATTTAAGGGCATGAAAATTCAAAGTTGGAAAATTGCAAAATTTTCAAATTTCCATTTTTTTCACAAATAAAAGCAAGTTATGTCAAAGAAATTTTACCACTGACATGAAGTACAATATGTCACGAGAAAACAATGTCAGAATCACCTGGATCCATGGAAGAGTTCCAGAGCTATTATCTCATAAAGGGACAATGGTCAGAATTGCAAAAATTGGCCCAGTCATTAACTTGCAAACCACCCTTGGGGGTTAAGGGGTTAATCATTTAGTCCTCTACTCTTTCTGAGATTTTCGATCCAGTAGGTGGTAGTATCAGTGACTGACAGCTATCTCTGTATGCACTCTTATAAGAATAAAGTTGTCAGTCACTGATAGGTCCGCCCACTGGATAAATAATCCCAAAAAGAAAAGAGGATTAAATGATGAAGACACAGGTTATACTGAATCTTTTCTCACATAACTATATATCACTTTGCTCAGCTCCCTCTGCTCTGTAACATACCATACTTGCAGACTGAACTGCATTTATATCGTGACAGATTCCCTTTAATGCCCAGAAATATAGGTAGTTACTTATTCAATATTAATCATGTAATACCATAAGGGAGGCGTCTTATTGACTTTACATTTATTCTGCAGCAAGACAATGACTCTAAATATATAGCAAATATCATAATTAAGAACTATCTCCAGCGTACAGAAGAACAAGGAGTCCTGAAAGTGATCATATGGCTCCACAAAGCCCTGATCAATACATCATCTAGTCTGTCTGGGATTGCATGAAGAGAGAGAATTGATTTGCACAGTCTAACATCCATAGAAGATCAGTTGTTAGCTCTCTAAGATGTTTGGAACAATCTCCTTGCTAAGTTGCTTCAAAAACTGTGCAAGTTAACCTAGAAGAATGAATGATGTTTTCAAGGCAAAAGTTGGTTACACCAAGTAGTGATTTGATTTTTGTTTTATTCACTTTGCATTTTATTAATTATAAAAAAAAAACTCTTAATTTTTTAGAAAGTGTTCTTTGGCTAGGTTCACACTGTATACAATACTCTACATTGATATTCTGTCAGAATCCTTGCAAAATTGTATTCTGAAGTGAATAGAACGATTCACTTGAATGAAGCCAACAGTCAATATGAACAATGTTTGACCTCCATCCTGCCAATTTTTATCTTTTTTTTTTTTAGACATCCACAGAAAGTGTACACCGTGACTTCATCAGCTTTATTCAAGTGAATGGCTCCATCGGGGCTTTGTCAGGGTTCTTGCATACCCATTGTGAATACAGATACATAGAAAGCGTACTTTGTACAAAGACAATCAATGTGTATACCATATTTATTGGCAATATTATACTTTTTGGAAAATTCCTGGTCATTCTGACTCTACAGCTTTAACTGGATTTAGAAAGATATTTCAAACATGTGAGACAAAGTGAGTTGAAGTAAGTTAGTTATTGATGTTACTAAATGAATCTCATTCCCTGCTTCTTCAGCTTGGGAGATCTCATAACGACAGGACTGTATTACACAGAAAACTGATATTTAAGATTCAATTAGTTTGGATTTGTCTCATAGAGGGAGACAACAGCAAGCAATATAATAAAGTGCAATTTCACTCAATTTAAAGGCTTTAGGGAATTCTATTGCTTTAAAGGGCATGACTTAGCTGGTAAGTGAATGAATTAAATAATATATATACCACAGATTTCTTACTAAAAACAATAACTTTTTATTTTTACATCCTCACAGCTGTATGAGGGCTTATTTATTTGCTCAACATGGTGTACTTTTTAATGTCATTTAATATGTCTCTATGACAGAAGACCAATATCTTAAGCAACACGTACCTACTTGTGCCGAAGTGAAGGGCTGTGACCTCAGAAGAAATGAAATTTTCTCAACCAACTAAGCACAAAGGATTTTTTTTGTCCAGCCTCAGTTATCTGTGTTCAGTCGGCCAAGGAGAAGATTTATTTCACACACTTCTCCAAACAGCTCCTCTGTCGGCTGAGACACAGGTCTCAGGCGGCAGTGTTTCTTCAGATTGCAGCCCATCCTGACACATAACAAGGATGGGCTGCAGGTTGAATTACATGATGAAGGCCATTTTATTCAATTCTTAAAGAACTCCTTTAAATGAGAGAGGGACAATCATTTTAGGCCTGATGTCTTCTTTGCTAATGATAATATTTGGGTTCCTATTACCATGATTTACCAAGCTCTTCAAAAATCCAGTACAGGTTGTTTTGGATTCACATTCATACAGGTAGGTGAATGAAAAATACTGCACACAGGTAGCAATACATGTAAAATAATGAAATAATATATACTCATCCTTTTACGTAGCTGCAGGCATCACAGACCATATATCCAATGTGGATTCTGAGGCCAACAGTGCCCTTAGTGGTCTTGTGCAATGTACTGCTGCGGTCAATGACTGGCAACATGGAGTATATGGAAAGTGACATCTGCAGCCAAGGTAAACATGGGGGCAGCAAGAGGGATGTGACACTGGAACAGAGGGAAGTAAAAGAGTATCTATAAAATTATTTTACATGTATTCCTGCTTTTGGAAGGCATTATTATTGTGTTGGATAGTCCTTTTAAACATTTCCTTTTCCAGTGACTTCAGTTTCGTCTTGTACATCTCACTCAGGTACGGACTGGGGCTGAAATTCAGTCCTGGCATTCAAATCACACAGGCCCATGTTGTCCCTGTCCCCATGAACTAGATGGGATATATTACTAATATTACCCTGGATGGAGGAAAGGAAGATTTACTACAAGACCAATATTTCTAATGATACCTGTGGCCTGCTCGGGTAAGTAACGGAGTCAGCAACTTTCTGCTCCATCAAAACTCTTAACAGTGTGGGTGTCTTGAGAACACCGATTCTGTTAACAATGTAGCAGGCAAGGCAGCCCATGACCAGACAGGCCCTTCTGGCATTTGCCAGAATTGCTAAATGGCCAGTCCGGCTCTGATCTCACTTTTGTTAATGGATTTTGTTAATCCCACACAGACATTTCTTTCTTTAAAAGTTTCCTATCCTTCATGACAAAGATTTTTTTCCTGGCCTTTCTACATTTTACCAATCCTGGGATTACCCAAACTCAGACAATACTTCCCTTCAAATGTTTGGACATCCAGTCAAATTGCTTTTTCGGGATCTTCTTGTTTTGAACATAGCTTTCTTATACTGAATTGCAACTTGGTATTACTTCTGCTTTTCAAAAAAGCAGCTGAGATTCTTTCAGTACCCATTTTACCCAAAACTTAGACCACTTAGCCTTCTTCTAAAGACGACCTGTCACTTCCTCAAAAAAAAAATGACTTAGATACTTTTTAAAAATGTGTGTTCTCACCTGATTCTGCCACTGTTTTTTCCATTTTGCACTGTGTTCTTCCATTGTAGAGCTATTCACATTTATTTGTTTTATACTGCAATATGTAATATCTCTGAGGGCGTGCACTTTCAACCCTCCCTCACAGACACTGCCAGTCACAGCTTTTTTTTCCTATACTTAACATTGGTGCGCATTGTCATGCGTTTGTACGCATTTGTATGCGCATGCGTTTCTTTGCAGTGTGCGCCCGGGCGCACAAAATGCATCCTGTTGCATTTTTTGTGCGTCCAACCTGTCTCAAAAAAACGCATGCGCACGTAATTCACCCAAAAGCCAATTAAAGTCTATGGGAGCGCTGACGTGCACGTGAGCGCAAAAAAAGCATGCGTTTTTTGGCAAAAACCATGCTCAAAAAAACAAGAAAACGCATGATATGCATTTTTTATGCGCGTGCGCAGCGCAAAAAAACGCAAGTGTGAAAGTAGCCTAAGATGCTGACTAACTGTCATTGGAAACATCTTGGAGGGTAAGGTGATGATTCTGGAGAAATGCCCAGTTGTGCTCCAAGCAAAGATTTCATATACTGCGCTGCAAAAGCAATAAATGTGAATATTTCTGCAATTGAGTGATACAAAACAAAAAAGTGGCATAATCAGGAAAACTCAGGTATACCAATTTGTACTGGTGTCTGGTTTGCCGTTAGATCATCAATTACCTCAAATATTTTTCAACAAAATCCAAAGCCAGTCTGTGAGTGTGGACTGTAGCTTTTTTTTAAATTCTTGGAAACAATATGCAATGCCTTAAAGGGGTTGTTCCACTATAACTAATTATGACCTTGGTTTATCTACAGAATAGGTGATAAATGTTTCATTCTAGGGACACCCAAGGCTGTGACCTCCACTGAAACCTAGAATCTGGTCCTGAGCTCCAATTCTCCCTTGCTATTCACAACTGTACTGAGAAATGTATTAATGTGGAGGGTAAAAAAAATATGTGGTGCCGCTGTGTTCAAAGTGAACTTGGTTCTTGTCATCAATCCTGCAGACATTTTATATGGCAGCAGGAAGCATGCTCAATGTTGCACATTCAAACTAGTCACTGTAGTAGGACATTAATGGTGAACAGAGGCTCAGGACCTCCTTTCTAGTGCTTAGGGGAAGATCTCAGTGTTGGAGACTTCATTGATCAAACACATATTATCTGTCCCACCTACCTTATTGTAAATAAATTTCCATTGTCGGACAACTATACAGAGGTTCTGTCACCAGATATGTCAATACAAACTATATATCTTAAAACCAAAGTGCACTCCCCAACCCCTGCTTTCTGTCTGCTTGGCATGGTTGGCACTCCTGTTTGACTGTAAGATCAACTATGTGCTGCTCCAATGCTGCTGTGAAGTAACCTTAGCTATGGACCATCAGAAATTGGCTTGGATCATGATGAACTAACCAAGCACTCATGGCCAGAATTAGTAAGTGCTTTCAAGCTCTGTAGAAAAGGACTTGAATGCATTGCACATATTCTGGTCCCCATGCCAATGAGCCTTAAATGATGAAGGAGATAAATACAAATATCAAGAAACATAGGTATATAACCATAAAGTATATTATAAAATAGCTTAATTTTAGAATGAATACCCACACTTTACACATAAAAATAGATAGGAATAACTTTTGTATAGAACTTTGGGACCTAATCTGTCACAACTCTGTTGTCAAAATACCCGGTTCCTTTGATTCCAGAGTGTCTCCTTATGTCTCTGACAAAGAAAGTGGTCCACACGGACATGGCAGCCTCAAGGGAGACTGGAATCTCATGCAGGACAAAGGTATCCTTTAACCTTACAGATAACACTTGATAGAACTGGCTACAGAGTGTAAAGTCCATTCGGTGGGCCACCTCCAACACTTGGAGTAATACTCCTCCACCGGCCGGTCTCCCTGCAAAAGCCAAGGTAGCATAAACTTGGCCAGGGAGATGCGGTCAGGGGCATCATTTTCCAGCTCCAGAAAAAATTCATCAACCGTCCGAAGTGACGGCCGGAAGAGAAAATGCCCAGGCTTGAAGGTCACCCTGAAGGAGTGAAATTACCCTTTGCTCCTCAGCTCCACAGGAGTGAGGACGCAACTTAAATTATAGCTTACACTCCTCCCTGAAAGCAACAAACTTGTCTCACCCCCAGAGATACTGTCAGGCAAAGCTCCTGCCTGGGAGTAGCGGTCCTCTGGCCAGCCATGTTTGAGCGTTGTGTAACAACAGAGAGAAGATCTGCCACCTTCAGGCTGAGCTGCTGCAGTTGTCCAGACAGAGCTGTAATAGAATCCATGATGGATCAAAAAACAGTATGGGCCAGGGTTAATGTCATAATTCTGATGCTGAAATACCCGGGGCCAGTTTATAAAGTTAGCTAGAGTTTGATCATGCAGGATATTGATATTGTAATAGGTTTACAGAGACAGAGAGGAGCCAGAAGACCACAGCGTCTGTCTTTTCCTACTGCTGCACTGATTAGAAGCACTTTACCTTCATATTAACCGATGCAGGTTTCTTTTAGCAGTGCAGGGGTTAATGTGCACAGTTGAGAACTCCTGGCAGCTTTCCTGCATTAACCCCTTACCTACAATTGACGTAATATTCCGTCCATGTAACCATGGACCTAATTACCATGGACGGAATATTACGTCATCGCGATCAGCGGCGCCCACGTGGTGAGCGCCGCTGATCGCGGCCGAGTGTCAGCTAATTATCATAGCTGACACCTGGCACAATGTGTCAGGGGTGGTCACGGACCGCCCCCGACACGTTAACCCCTTGCACACCGCGATCAAACACGATCGCGGTGTACCGGGGGTTAAAGGGAAGCACCAGCAGGGAGGGGGCTCCCTCCGTGCTTCCCTGAGCCCCCCACGGCAGCGCAATGTGCAGCGCTGCTGCCGGGGGCTCCTTTCCTGCAGGTCCCCGGATCCAATATGGCGACGGGGACCTCCGGGGGCCTGCAGGAAGCTGGCTTCCTCAGTGCCTGCAAAGCGCAGGCATGAGGAAGCCTGTGCAGTGCCTGTGACAGATCGCTGATCTGTCACAGTGATCTGTGATGTGACAGATCAGAGATCTGTCACAGGACAGTTATGTCCCCCCTGGGACATTGTAATAAAGTAAAAAAAAAAATTTAAAAAAGTGTAAAAATAATTTTTTAAAAAATCGCTAAATAAATTAAAAAAAAAAACAAAATATTCCCCAATAAATTCATTTTTTGGAAATAAAAAAAAAACAAACAATAAAAGTACACATATTTGGTATCTGCGTGTCCGTAACGACCCGCCCTATAAAACTGTCCCAATAGTTAACCCCTTAAGCGAACCCCTTAAAAAATAAAAATAAAAAACGAAGCAAAAAATAATGATTTATTATCATACTGCCGAACAAAAAGTGCAATAACGTGCGATCAAAAAGACGCATATAAATATCCATGGTACCGCTGAAAACGTCATCTTGTCCCGCAAAAAACGAGTCACCATACAGCATCATCAGCAAAAAAATAAAAAAGTTATAGCTCGCAGAATAAAGTGATGCAAAAATAATTATTTTTTATATAAAATTGTTTTCATTGCATAAAAGCGTCAAACATAAAAAAACTACCTAAATGAGGTATCGCTATAACCGTACTGACCCAAAGAATAAAACCGCCTTGTAAATTTTACCGCACCCAGAACGGCGTAAACGCACTACCCAAAAGAAATTCATGAAACGCTGGTTTTTGTTCATTCTGCGTCCCAAAAAATGAAATAAAAAGCGATCAAAAAATGTCACATGCCCGAACATGATACCAATAAAAGCGTCAACTCGTCCCGCAAAAAATAAGACCTCACATGACTCGGTGGGTCAAATTATGGAAAAATTATAGCTCTCAATATGTGGTGATGCAAAAACTATTTTTACAATAAAAAGCGTCTTTTAGCGTGCGACAGCTGCCAAACATAAAAACCGCCATAAATAGTAAATCAAACCCCCCATTATCACCTCCTTAGTTAGGGAAAAATAATAAAATTAAAAAAATGTATTTATTTCCATTTTCCCATTAGGGTTAGGGCTAGGGTTAGGGTTAGGGCTAGGGTTAGGGCTAGGGCTAGGGCTAGGGTTAGGGTTAGGGTTAGGGCTAGGGTTAGGGTTAGGGTTAGGGCTAGGGTTAGGGCTAGGGTTAGGGTTAGAATTGGGGGTTTCCACTATTTGCGCACATCAGGTGCTCTCCAAACGCAACATGGTGTCTGATCTCAATTCCAGCCAATTCTGCGTTGAAAAAGTCAAATGGTGCTCCTTCCCTTCCAAGCTCTGCCATGCACCCAAACAGTGTTTTACCCCCTTATATGGGGTATCAGCCTACTCAGGACAATTTGCAAAACAACTTTTGGGGTCCTATTTCTCCTGTTGCCCTTAGGAAAATAAAAATTTTGGGGCAAAAATATCATTTTTGTGGAAAAAAAATTTTTTGTTATTTTCACGCCTGGGCGTTATAAACTTCTGTGAAGCACTTGGGGGTTCAAAGTTCTCACCACACATCTAGATAAGTTCCTTGGGGGGTCTAGTTTCCAAAATGGGGTCATTTGTGGGGGTTTCCACTGTTTTGGTACATCAGGGGCTTTCCAAACGCGACATGGTGTCCGATCTCAATTCCAGCCAAAAAAGTCAAATGGCGCTGCTTGCCTTCCGAGCTCTGCCATGTGCCCAAATAGTCATTTACACCCACATATGGGGTATCAGCGTACTCAGGACAAATTGCACAATAACTTTTAGGGTCCTGTTACCCTTGGGAAAATAAAAATTGGGGGTGAAAAGATCATTTTGTGGAAAAAATATGATTTTTTAATTGTACCACTGTACATTATAAACTTCTGTGAAGCCCTTGTGGGTTCAAAGTTCTCACCACATATCTAGATAAGTTCCTTAGGGGGTCTAGTTTCAAAAATGGGGTCACTTGTGGGGGGTTTCCACTGTTTAGGTACATCAGGGGCTCTCCAAACGCGACATGGCGTCCGATCAGAATTCCAGCCAATTTTGCATTGAAAAAGTAAAACGGCGCTCCTTCCCTTCTGAGCTCTGCCATGCGCCGAAACAGTGGTTCCCCCCCACATATCAGGTATCAGCGTGCTCAGGACAAATTGCACAATAATTTTTGCAGTCCAATTTCTCCTGTTACACTTGGTAAAATAAAAAAAATTGAACCTGTAATTTTTTTTGTGAAAAAAAGTTAAATGTTAATTTTTTTTAAATATTCAAAAAATTCCTGTGACGCACCTGAAGGGTTAATAAACTCCTTGAATGTGGATTTAAGCACCATAAGGGGTGCAGTTTTTAGAATGGTGTCACTTTTGGGTATTTTCTATCATATACACCACTCAAAGTGGCTTCAAATGTGATGTGGTCCGTTAAAATAAAATGGTGTTGCAAAAATGAGAGATCGCTGGTCAACTTTTAACCCTTATATCTTACTAACAAATAAAAATTTTGGTTCCAAAATTGTGCTGATGTAAAGTAAACATGTGGCAAATGTTACTTATTAACTTTTTTGTGTGCAATATCTCTGTGATTTAAGGGCATAAAAATTCAAAGTTGGAAAATTACGGAATTTTCAAAATTTTCGCCAAATTTCCATTTTTCTCACAAATAGACGCAAGTTATATGAATGAAATTTTACCACTAACATGAAGTACAATATGTCACGAGAAAACAAAGTCAGAATCACCGGGATCCATGGAAGCGTTTCAGAGTTATTACCTCATAAAGGGACAGTGGTCAGAATTGTAAAAATTGGCCCGGTAGTTAACGTGCAAACCACCCTTGGTAGTGAAGGGGTTAAGGTTCAGCTATTCACTGCTAGCTACTCCCATCTCCTAATGAATCTGGGCCCTCGCTAGCACTCGTTGTCAGAGTAGCTTTTGCTGCATGGCTGGAGGTTGCTGGTTATTATTTGAGAAGGCGTTTTGTAGATTTAGATGTGACTGTTGCTAGATTTTTGGGTAAGTGATTATTCCCCTTCTCCTACTTTGGTTTAACCCCTTCCTCCACTCACTAAAATTCCTCTGTTGTTTGTGTTAGTATATTTGTATGTTTGGTATTTTTCATTATCCCTGTTCATATTACCTTGTTAGTCTGGTTGGTGTATTACGATACACTACAACTCCCCTCTTCCTGGGTTGGGGAAGGGTACAGACATAGGGCAGATTCAGGAGCTAAGGCAAGGTACGTAACCCCGGCGTCTTTACCATTAGAAGTAATCTGGGGAACAGAATGAGCTAAGGCGCCCCTAACATTAGGAACAGGGAAGGAGCCCCTGGTCCCAGGACACCCAACAACAGAGTCATGACATTTATCATGATTATATATTGGCATGTAAATGTTTGGGCACCCTTGGTCAAAATTACAGTTATTGAGAACAGTTAAGGCCTGTTTCACATTTCTGTATTTTGACGGCCGGCTAAATCTGCCAGAGCCGTTAAACGGATCCGTCTCTGTCGTGTGACAAGCGTATGTCACCGGATCGTGTATTGGATGGATCCGCTGGAGTTGCTTGCGGGGAAAATTTAAAGGAACCGCGGACGAGAGAGAGAAAGATTTTTTGCTGCCACCAAAACGGAATTTGGGGATAAAATTCCGGCAAGGAAATTCTTCCGGGCTTAGTGTCAAAAAGCGGATCCGTTGTCGGATTCCATCAAAAAACGGTTGGCAACAGATCCGCCGCCATAGGCGACCATTATAATGAATGGCGGATAGCGACGGATCCGTTGCTATCCGCTATTTTGACGCAGCCAAAAAACGTTTCATTGTCCGTCCACTGAAGTCAGCGGATGCCAAAATCCGCCGCTAATGCAAGTCAATGGGTAAAAAAAACAGTTCTTTTTTTGCAAAACGGCGGATTTTGACTGATGGCAACGAACGGAAATGTGAAACGGGCCTAAGCAAGTTGAAGGTGAAATGATCTTTAAAAAGCCTAAAATTAAAGATGATAAATTTCCTTCGTATTTTAGTCAAAAAATATATATATATTCATCTTTTACATTTTAAAAATTACAAAAAGAAAAACGGTCCATTGCAAAAGTTTGGGCACCATGCATGGTTAGTACCTAGTAGCACCGTCTTTTGAAAGTATTACAGTTTGAAAACACTTTTTGTAGCCAGTCTTTTAATTCTTGTTTTAGGGATTTTCATCCATTCTTCCTTGCAAAAAATTATTTCCGTTCTGGGATATTTCTTCAGTCAACTTGCATGCACTGTTATTTTGAGGTCTAGCCACAGATTTTCAATGATATTCAGATGAGGGGACTGTGAGGTCATTGTAAGACCTTCAGCTTGCACCTTTTGAGGTAGTCTATTGTGGATTTTGACATATGTTTATGGTCATTATCCACTTGTAGAAGCCATCCTCTTTCAAACTTTAGATTTTTTTACAGATGTTGTTATGTTGGCATCAAGAATTTGTTGAAATTTCATGAAAAATATTCAGGATTGAGAGTCCTCAGTAGTTGATACCTTTTAATGGCTAACTGAAAAGATGGTAACACATTGCAAGCTTTCGAGACTACTCAGGTCTCTTCATCAGGCTAGACTAATACAAAATCATGAATCTAGCCTGATGAAGAGACCTGAGTAGTCTCGAAAGCTTGCAATGTGTTACCATCTTTTCAGTTAGCCATTAAAAGGTATCAACTACTGAGGACTCTCAATCCTGAATATTTTTCTATCTACTGGCTAACACGGTACAAAGATATACATCTTTCCTGTATTGAAATTTCATTGAATCCATTGTTCCCTCTACCCATGAAATGTTCACCGTGCTATTGGCTGCAACACAACCCCAAAGTATGATTGATCCACCCCATGCTTAATGGGCAGCACAGGTGCAAGCTACTGATAAAAATAGCCACCCCACACCTACCAGATTATGGAAGGGCTGGCTGCCTAGTAGAAAACAATGCACACTAATAAGGCTCGCATAGGACGCCGTTCACACAGATAAGTGCGATGCAATGTGTCTGGTTCACAGGCTATTAATGACACCCATACTTTTATCAGGTGGGCTGTCCAGCACTATAATATGCACCACACAGTGACAGACGCCCTATTAAACCAAGCCAACAGAAAGAGGCCTAGCTGCGTCCTGTAAAGCGATATGATAAAAAGTGCAAAAAAAATTAATGCATATGATAAATACATTAAATGAGGTGTTGGTTAATATTTTGGCCAAAATAGATAAGCTTGCAACCCCACGTCACAGGTCCTCATACTTGTAAGTCCTAACACTAATATCAAGAACTGCTAACATAAAAAATCACACACCTTACACATGCTGCCTTTCCAAATCCCTGTCTGATGAACAAATGCACTACTAGCAGGATGCAGCAGGCCTCCACTAATAAAAGCAAGGGGCAGCACAGGTGCAAGATACTGATAAAAACAGCCACCCCACACCTACCAGATTATGGAGGGGTAGGCTACCTATTCTTAATGGTTGGCGAAATGTTCCTGTCCTAAAATTCTGCCTGCCCTTTTTTCTCCACACATACCTTTGATCATTGTTGCTAAAGAGTTCTATATTAACCTAATTGGTCCACAGGACTTGTTTCCAAAATGCATCAGGCTGGTTTAGATGTTCTGCATACTTCTGATGCTAAATTTTATGAGGATACAGGAGAGGTTTTCTTCTGATGACTCTACCATAAAGGCCATATTTGTGCAGGTGTCTCTGAAGAGTAGAATAATGTACCATGACTCCATAGTCTGCTAAATCTTTCTGAAGGTCTTTTACAGTCAAGCTGGGGATCTGATTTGCATCTCTAGCAATCCTACAAGCAGCTCTCACTGAAATTTTGTTTGGTCTGCCGTACCTTATCTTGACCTCCGCTGTTCCTGTCCTGTTAACTGTCATTTCTTAGTGACATTTCTAAATGAGGAAAGGGCAATGTGATGCCACAGGGTGGCAAGCACTAAGAGTGGACCCTCTGGGCCGTGGAACAGACCTACCCCTGGGTGGGCTGACCTAGTGGAGACTGACCCCTATACAGGGATCATCAGGAGCAAGCCCAGAGGTCACTAGACCATGGTAGCCGATACCAAGAGGGGCGGCTCTGGCAGTGAATGGGAACCAAGACTGAGTGGAACCACGAGAGGGTGGAGGATCCAGTGGTGCAGGAGCCGGGAACACGGATACAAGGACACCAGACAGGAACAGGATGGACACCGAGAGCAGACGTCAGGACGGGACTACTGGAGGGCTGAAGCAGAAGGCAGATGTGAAAAGAGAAAGCATTTAATGGGAAGGGGATTATGCAGCCAGGGCAGTGTTCTGGAGTATTGGTATATAAAGGACAGGAGAGGCACTAAGACATGAGCGTGTGGTTGCAGGCAGGGCAACACAAGTGTTCACGGGTAGCTTTAAGAGTGCAAGCGCATGAGGCATCAGGCACGGGCAAGGGTTACTGAGTGGGTAGCAAGTGAATAACCAGGCACCTCCCCTTAGAGGAGGTGTCTTGAAATACCCCATGATTCACCCGGATTGGCTGCTGAGGTTTACTGGACTGAGGCAACCAAGGGCAAAAATACTGAAGACATGCGTGGGTGCCCTTTAAGGGACCCGACGCATGCGCAAACGCCGGGAAGAGCGTGCAGGCAGAAGCTAAGGAGAGACACAGTGGGGCTCTGGGACCCGGGGGAGAAGTCAGAGGGACCGAAACCTGCCGCGGGAGGGCAGACCGCCGTGCACAAGGTAAGTGACCAGCGGGCAGGCACAGCGGCAGTGACAATATACCCCTCTCTACAATCCCTCCCACGACGACTGGAGAGGAACCTGTTTAGAATATGAGGGGCATTGATGTTCTCTAACGGCTCCCATGACCTCTCCTTAGGACCAAAACCCTTACAGTCAATCAAGAAAAAAGTTTTCCGGCGAACCTTTTTCATGGCCAAAATATCCTTCACCTCAAAGATATTCTCAGTACTAACAGGTTGTGAAGTAGCACCAGAAGAAGAGTGAAAGCGGTTGAGGATCGCGGGTTTGAGCAGAGACACATGGAAGGTATTGGGAATACGGAGCAAGGCTGGCAATCTCAGCTTGTAGGCCACACTGTTGACTTGCTTCAGAACCTCGAAGGGACCAATGTAGCGTGGACCCAACTTGTACAATGGTATCTTGAGTCTGATGTACCTTGAGGATAGCCACACTTTATCGCCGGGTCTGAAAGGAGGATAATCCAGGCGCCTCTTATCGGCGTGCTTTTTCATCCTACCACATGATTTGTTGAGTGCCCACTTGACGTCCTCCCAGATCTTAGAGAATTCCTGGGTCAAAGAGTCGGCCGCTGGTACTCCTGAGGTTAGGGAAACCGGAAGAGGCATACCCGGATGTTGCCCGAAGATGATGAAAAAAGTGGTCTTGGTGGAGGACTCGCTGGAGTGGTTATTATATGCAAACTCAGCCCAAGGAAGCAGGTCGACCCAATCATCCTGAAGGGCGTTAGTAAAGTGTTGAAGAAAGGTAGCTAAGACTTGATTAGTCCGCTCCACTTGGCCATTAGTTTGAGGGTGGTATGCAGAGGAGAAGTCCAAAGTCACCTTCATGAGTCTGCACAGAGCTCTCCAGAAGTGGACTTAAACTGAACTCTCCTGTCAGAAACGATGTGCCGAGGGAACCCGTGGAGTCTGAAGGTGTTTCCAATAAAGATCTTAGCCAACTCCGGAGCAGTTGGAAGACCAGGTAAAATAATGAAATGAGCCATCTTAGAGAATCCATCTACCACCACAAGGACGACGGTACAGCCAGAGGAAATTGGTAGGTTCGTAATGAAGTCCATGGCTTTATGCTGCCAAGGAGCAGATGGCACTGGGAGGGGAAACAGGGTTTCAGAGGGTAATTGCCTAGGAACCTTGTTCCTAGCGCAAGATGGACATGAGGTGACAAATTCCTTAACATGCAGATGCAGAGTGGGCCACCATTAGTAGCGGGCAATGACAAGGAAAGTCTTCTTAACTCCGGCATGCCCAGCCAACTTGGATGAATGCCCCTAGAGCAACACTCTCCTCCTGTCGCCCTCTGCGATGAAAGTCTTACCCGGTGGCAGACTGGTCATTCCCAAAGGAGCCACAGAAATGACTTTGGTAGGATTGACAATGTGCGCTGGTTCCTCTTCAAGGTCGCCAGACTGAAATGACCTGGATAAGGTTCTGACATTCCTGTCGCCCAGCCAGAAGCGAAGCTCGAAATCAAAAAAGGTGAAAAACAGAGACCATCTGGCCTGTCGAGGATTAAGTCTCTGTGCGGATCGGAGATAAGCCAGATTCTCCGATGGCATGATTGCATTCAGATGCTGAAAACGCTTTAGAGAAGAAGCCACAGGGAACCAACCGACCCTCAGGACGATGGAATACAGGTGCTGTGGCGAAGGACTTCTTTAAAAGTAAGAAGGCATCCTCTGCTTCTGGAGTCCATGACTTAAGGCTGATATCTTTATGAGTAAGAGAAGAGATAGGCTTGATCACAGAAGAGCAATGAGGGATAAATTGCCTTTAGTAATTGGCGAATCCCAGAAATCATTGAATACCTCTTACCTCGTATCACGGACACCGTCGTTACTCACTGGTGCATCCCTGCTCTTCGGCGGGTCCCCACTCCCTGGCGCGTTCCTGCTGTTGCTCACTTCGGGTCTCGGTGTGTCGGTGCTTTGCGCATGCGCGCTTGCACCCTCTCTTCCGCAAGGGTCCCTGGGAGCTCTGACCCAGTGGCTCCGCCCCCAACATGGCGGCGCCCACCGGGTATTTCTACTCGGCGTCTGCTAAGGTAAGACGCCTGATTATCTTATCGGATTAGCGCTAGCGTCTTTGCGCCTGGCGCTTGCTCTCAACTCAGGCCCCTAACCGTTTGCCGTGTCTGTTCGCTCTGTGTCTCAGCTGTGTCTGTCCGCTCTCTCAGCCATGCCTGTCAGCTCTGTGTCTCAGCCAAGCCTGTCCGCTCTGTGTCTCAGCCGTGCCTGTCAGCTCTTTGTCTCAGCCGTGCCTGTCAGCTCTGTGTCTCAGCCAAGCCTGTCAGCTGTGTCTCAGCTGTGCCTGTCAGCTCTGTGTCCCAGCCATGCCAGCCCATGCCTGCCATTCCTGTGTCCCTGCCTTTTGTCTCAGCCATGTCCGTCTGCACTCCTGTGTCTCCTGTGGCGAGTCCATATCTCTGGTACTGTCCAATAGCTTCCTCATTTTGTTCCTCTTTTTCCCTTACAGCTCAAGCCCCCGCCAGTCCTGGTTTCTCTGGTCCCGTTGTCCCCTCCATTCCTGTGTACCATCTCCGGTCCTGCTATCCCGTTCTCCTTCAGCTCAGCCTTGAGTCGCCTCTTTGGCTCCGGCAGTTGTGGTTCCACCTCCCTTGGGCTTGCCCTTAACACTCGCTGTCCGCTCTCCCTTGGGGGTTCTGGAGCCCCGACCCAGAGGGTCCACTCTCGGGTTTTTCTCTAACAAACCCTAACACCTCGCAGGGTTGCGGCCAGTTGAGGATGGCAGACACCTTCTTGGATCCATCTTTAGACCACAATTAGAGATAATATAACTCAGGAAGGGTAGAGAAGTTTGTTCAAAGAGGCATTTTTTGAGCTTGGCATACAGACGATTCTCCCTCAGACGCTGCAAGACTAGACGAACACTCCTCCTGTGGGTAGAGAGGTCCGAAGAAAAGACAAGGATGTCATCCAGATACACCACTACACAGGAGTACAGGAGGTCACGGAAAATGTCATTGACAAATTCTTCGAATACGGCAGAAGCGTTGCAGAGACTGAACAGCATGACCAGGTATTCATAATGGCCATACTGGGTGTTAAAGGCGGTCTTCCACTCATCCCGGAGCGGATTCGGAATAAGTTGTAGGCGCCTCGGAGGTCGAGTTTAGTGAAAAGAGCAAAGATTAGAGATAATGGGTATCGGTTCATGAGTGTGATGTCATTCAGACCCCTGTAATCTATACAGGGTCGAAGCGAGCAGCCTTTTTTCTTCACGAAGAAAAATCCTGCTCCTGCAGGCAGAAGCTGAGGAGAGACGGCGGGGCCAAGCAGAGACAGCGCGCCGGGACCCCGGGGGAGAAGCCAGAGGGACCGAAACCCACCATGGGAGGGCGGACGGCGGTGTACCAGGTAAGTGACGCATGTTCCAGTATGACTCCTTCGTCACACCCCTTCTTACCAAACGCACGTCGGGGTGCGCTGCGCACGTATAGCACCACTTTCCAGGTATAATATTGTCTCTATTGTTCAGTATTGATCTGCCTCTATATAATTGCAGCACATCTGTGTTTAGGGCATCTTTGATGCTACATCACTCCTGCTGTTTATACTATTAGTTTAACACTTATGCACTTTATATTGATTGCTCAAATTTATACTTCAGTGTGATGAATTATCACTTTATGCATTTGTTGGTATTTTTAATAATTGCTTGTTTGTTATAGCTTATGGCACTTTAGCACTTATCACTTTTTGCATATTACACTTAGACACTTTTCATGCCCTGCACGGTTTCTGCTGCAATATTTTTATGGACTATTGATAACAATATGTATATTTTTTGTCAGTGGTTATTCTTTTAATATTTTGGATTATATTGATATATATTATTACCCTCGCGTACAAGCACTTTTTAATGTATAGTACTACTTACTGTCACTAATAAAGGTATTTTAATTTTCTTCCTGGAATTTCTGGTTTACTTTCTAGTGCATGTTCAAGGCCCCTTTTGTGTTTTTAGTCTATCCAAATGGGTGGCCATTCACTTTGACACCTCACTGAGTTTTTGAATTAACTAATATGTAATTTAGGAATACTATATTCTGTTTTATGGTTATTTATTATAATTGGATTTTATTCATTGGTGTGTCTTATATGTGTTAATAGGAAGTAGGGTATGTGAACTTTTGATCAGGGTCATTTTGATTTCTTCTGGTGATTCGACCATGCAACCCATTTTTCTTCCAGTGCCTCTTTATTGTGCACCTTGAAACAGCCACACCAATAGTTTCAGAGCGTTCAGTATTTCAGCTCATGTTATTTGTGGGTTTTCCTTTGCACCTAAACAATTTTCCTAGCATTTGTCACAGGTCACAGGTGAGGATGTTACCTTTAGTAGCCATTCAAACCCATTTGTGCCAACTTCTGTGCATATTTAGATTGTGAGCCCCATTGGGGACAGCGATGATAATGTGTGCAAACTGTAAAGCGCTGCGGAATATGTTAGCGCTATATAAAAATAAATAATAAATAAATGTTATTGGATCGCCCTCCCAGGGCCCTCAGTACCGGGCCGGTGTCAGGGGGGATGTGTCACAGCGGCGGTGACCTGGTCCGTGGCCCTGGGTGCCCAATATCAATGGTGGTGTGTGGTTAATGTAATAGTTTGTGACGCCACCTGTGGTGTTCGGCAAGGGAGGTGGTAAGCCAACGCTGCATGCTGATCCACTGGGACTGATGGTGTGGTGCAGCAAAGATGGTGTAGCTCCCCACAGGTGGAGCTGTAGTCCCAGGGCAGTGTAGGTGCTATGGATGAGGAGAGGCGCAGGATGGTATGGATGCTGGTACCCAGATGTAGCGATGCTGAAGGTGTTAGCGACGAATGGAGGACACCAGAGCTTGCAGTTTCAAAGCTTTACTCACAGTTCGTGGTACCCACTGGTGCCTGCCTCCGTGCCATGTCCTCCGGGGTAGAGACTCAATCAACCTCCCGGGCAAGTCAGGGCTCTCCTCTCCAACACTCCGTCAACATGTACCTTCCTGAACGACTCCGCCAATGCGCCTTGTGGTGTGAAGCACTCCAGTACTTAGTGACCCTGGAATGCCTCCTAACAGATGTTCCTAGAACTCTACTTGCACAGCAGACAGCTTTAGCCTGCTTCGGGGATGCCTCACTCCCGGCTCTCTATCTGTGCTGCTGTTGTGCCTCAAGTCTTGGATGGGAGTAGTGCATTTACAGCCAACTACTCCACCTCGGGGACCGGGCCCCGGCCTTGCGCTGAGAACCTATAGGCAGGGTTCCTCTTTTAACTCACATCTCCTCTCTGTTCTCTCTACTCCTTCATTCCGTACTTGTCTCTCCTTCTGATGGATGCTTAGGTTACAGTTCTATGTCTCTCCTTCTCTTCCCTTTCCCATGCCAGCTGGCTCAGGTCACTGAGGCAGCTGCAGCACTCCTTCCTCCATCCCTTCTTCCAGGGATCCCCACTCCTCACCGAGTGGCTTCCTTCTCACTCCTCTGGGACTCACTCCAGACTGACCTCCTGTCAGACTGACCTGTAATTCTAAACCTTCCCAATCTTTTATATGGTTCTAAACTCCACCCACCTCCCAGCACATCCAGTGTTCCATGCAGGGAGCCACCAAAGGTGCTCCTAATAGATAGGAGAAGAAAGGACCTCAATGTGGTGTGCAGAACTACCCTGTTGTGTGGAGTGCGGGTGTTGGAGTGTGGAAAGGAGCTCCCAACTTACCAGGATGGTGGGGCACTACACCTTAGGAGAAGGTGCAGTACCTCTGTGGCGACTGAGCCTCAGGGGCGCCACATACCCCCCGTTAAACACAGCACATCTGCGGGCTGCAAGGTAGACAAAGTTGACAGCAAAGAAACATACAAAAATTTTGCAATGCAGAACAAACTTTTCTTGTACTAAACTTCCTAGTATAGGAGGTACTCATTCTTGAACGTTACCAACAATTCTATCTAAAATTCTAAGTTAAACAGTGCAAATTTTTCTTAATTCTAAAGTGCGGTACTCTATAACACATTTCTTTACCATTTTCTTTCTCTCTTCTAGACGCAAGACGCTGACCGCAAATACCTGGTCCGTCACCTGTCACTTTCCATTCTTTATTCAAATTACTCATCTCTATATCAGACATTACTCTTATAAAACACATTATCAAATACTTTATACTAAAACAGTTCAAAGGTTCTTGTAAGTGCTGGACACCGCTCCCAGCCGGGATTTCTTGCAGTGTCCTTTGAGGTAAACATCATCTTCAAAAAGTGTCCTTATGTAAAACAGTATCTTCGCAAAGTGTCTCTTTATGTAAAACCAAGATAGGGCACCTAAAGAGGCGCAACTATTTACAAGAGAGTTTGTGATACACTCCAAGATCATGATCACTGTAGTTCAAATGAAGGAACGCTGCCAATCAAGAACTAGGCAACAAAAGTGCTACCAGAAAAAAAAACAAAAACATGATAACCAAAAATGGGGCACAACTGGTGCAACTAACCCTCCTGGGTAACGAGATTGTAGAAATTTACTTTAATGCTGATGATCCCCTCCTGGGGTTCTGGAAGCTGTACTGGAACTGCTACCAGATGAAATACTTGCTGTGTCTTCATCCTGCTGTTGACTACTGGCTAAAACATCAACTGCTGCTGTTGTTGACTCAGCCGGTGTTGTCACTGGTTCCTCTAAATCCGATTCCTCAGTGTCCATCAGGACCTCGGACGGCAGCACTGCAGCTTGGGGTCACCGCCAAAGGTCAACTGGGCCATTCCTATTTGTGGGTTCCACTCCCAAAACTAGGGTCAGGCCTGGGGCAGCAACCGTACCTGGCGTTTCCAGCCGCGTGTCTGGCTCCGGTTCCTGGTGATAGATGGCGGCAGCCGCAACTCCCGGGGTGACCGATGGGATGGACCGCAATTGGATCCGAGCCGGGGCCAGGCCAGCCTCGGCCGGGGTCGTCGGTGGGGCTGGGTGCAACCACGCCCAGTCCAGGCGGGGACACGGTGCCAGCCCTCCGTTCTGTTCCAGGGCCTGCATATATCTCCTCCGGACAGGGCTCATCCAATGGCAATATCTGTTGTGAGGCAGCGGCGGCCGCTGCTGAGGATGGATCAGCGATCGCAGCCTCCGCAGGGGTGGCCTGGGGGCGAGCGGCTTCTCCTCCCCCCATTCTACTGACTTCTCTTTTCGTCATGGCGTTCTTCTTCCTGCCTCGGCCCCTTTCCCGCCACTGGCTTCTCCTGCCCCTCCTTCCGGGGGCGGCATCTTCTTCCAGCGCCTCCATACCAAGCCAGTATACGAACCCCTTGGGGGGTGGGCCATGTAGCTGTCACATAGTAGTTCAGGAAGGGGAGGCCCAAGACTCTTCTTTCCTAGGACCTCCCATCTCTTCATGCCTTTCTTCTCCACGCCAGCGGCCATTTCTAATGTCCATTTTACAGTGTATCAAATTAGGTCTTCTGCACATTTTCAAAAGTGTAAAGTCCAATAAATCTCAGGCGCACAGAACCCGATGGTATCGGGTGTCGCCATCCTGTTCGTGACGCCAAAATTGGATCGCCCTCCCAGGGCTGTGGGGTACTCGGTACCGGGCCGGTGTCAGGGGGGATGTGTCACCGCGGCGGTGACCCGGTCCGTGGCCCTGGGCGCCCAATATCAATGGTGATTTGTGGTTAATGTAATAGTTCGTGACGCCACTTGTGGTGTTCGGCAGGTGAGGTAGTAAGCCGACGCTGCATGCAGATCAGCTGGGACTGATGGTGTGGTGCAGCAAAGATGGTGTAGCTCCCCACAGGTGGAGCTGTAGTCCCAGGGCAGTGTAGGTGCTATGGATGAGGAGAGGCGCAGGATGGTGTGGATGTTGGTACCCAGATGTAGCGGTGCTGAAGGTGTTAGCAACGAATGAATGGAGGACACCAGAGCTTGCAGTTTCAAAGCTTTACTCACAGTTCGTGGTACCCACTGGTGCCTGCCTCCGTGCCGTGTCCTCCGGGGTAGAGACTCAATCAACCTCCCGGGCAAGTCAGGGCTCTCCTCTCCAACACTCCGCCAACATGTACCTTCCTGAATGACTCCGCCAATGCGCCTTGTGGTGTGAAGTACTCCAGTGCTTAGTGACCCTGGAATGCCTCCTAACAGATGTTCCTTGAACTCTACTTGCACAGCAGACAGCTGTAGCCTGCTTCGGGGACGCCTCACTCCCGGCTCTCTATCTGTATTGCTGTTGTGCCTCAAGTCTTGCATGGGAGTAGTGCATTTACAGCCAACTACTCCACCGGTGTCTGCTGCAGAACCATATAGGCAGGGTTCCTCTTCCAACCCACGTCTCCTCCCTGTTCTCTCTACTCCTTCGTTCCGTACTTGTCTCTCATTCTGATGGATGCTTAGGTTACAGTTCTACGTCTCTCCTTCTCTTCCCTTTCCCGTGCCAGCTGGCAAGTGGACGAGGAGGAGTGTGGCACAGGGCTCAGTGCCTGTAAAGGAGGATTGGCGATCACACAGTGGTAGAGGCGAGGTGCAGGTGGAAGGAGCTAGTAAGCCCCTAGGACTAGTGAGATAAATTCACCCCACACTCTGGTGTAGGCTCCGGTTAAGCATAAAAAGCAAATTATGAATGTGACCATACGTATTGATCCGGTCCCGGGACTTGTTCACAAAGTCATTCTAGAGGGGAGAGGAAGAAATTGGTATACTGTTAGACAACACATATAGACAATATATACAATATATACAATAAAAAATACCCAAAAATGGAGTCTCTGGCATTTCAATGAGTATAGCAGCAAACATTGTAATGTACTTCTTTAAATACAAGCAGTGATTTGGATAATTGAACATGATTACGTACTGAAAGGCACAGTGGAAAATATTCCAAAGAAAACACAGAACCAGAGGGCAGAATGAGTGGTTGCATGGGGCTAGAATGGGGCTACCAGTACAAAAGAGGGAAGTAGTTTTTGAGGCTACTTGGGTATTTAATAGACAGTGAATGAAAGGGTAAGTATAAAAAAAATTTAAAAAAAAATAATACTAAAACTTTAAAAAATTAAAGACAAAAATGACTCAAGAATGGAATGATGAGAGAAAAAGATAAAAAGACGGGGATTGTGTCTTGGTGTGCTGAGCTTGTCCAAAGGTCCTGTTAGTCACTGGAGGGGTAAAGTAGAAAGGTTTCTCCTGAAAAGTAAAGAAGTAGCTATAGATAGAACTGGAAGGGACCCCAAGAGGATTCTTGGATAAGGGTGGCAGAGACCCATGGGAATTACCTTGGTTACCGTGGTTATAGGCACACCTGCACCTATGGCGTGCGAGCCTTGGTAGGGTGGGGTCATAAAAGCCAGTTATTTATAACATGTGTCATAAGAAATGCCCTCTGTCTTGGCGCCACATGTATCATGACGCTGTTTGCTTGGGGCAAGTGTTAGGAGGTCAAGAGTCATGATGGGGGCAGGATGATGATGACATCAGCATCACATGATGTGAGAAGTGTGCATCATAGGACGTTGTGTGATGCCGCGTCACACATCACATGACCGGTAGCTATGGGGAGGCGTGATGCTGCAATGTGCGTCCTGTTACTTCTATGTCATTGTTAGGGGGCAGTATGATAGGTTGCGATGTGAGTGGATTATGGTAATAATGTGTTGTGGTGTGTATGACGAGGAAATGAAGGGGAATAAAGAAATACCAAGTATTAACAGTGGGGAGTTAGTGAACATGATGATGTGAAGTGTGGGAATGGAGAAAAGGGAAAAGAAAAAGGGGGTGGGGAAAATTAGAAAGAGGGGAAGGGTAGAAGGAGGAGGGACGAGCAAGGAGAAGATGAGGAGAGAGAGCACAGTAGTGAAAGAAACTTTCCCAGCCAGGGACACAAGGGAGAAAGTGGTTCCTGTGACAAGGGAATTATCGGATCTGTGTGGTCGGCAAAAATGATGGTTAGAAAATTTAAGACAATAGATCCAATTCTCTTTTGAGACCCAGAGGGGTCAGTGTCTGGAGTTTATGCATCCAGAAGGCCTCCCTTTGAGTAATTTAATGTGGTACATCATGGTCTGGGGACTTGCCCCAGGATTTGAAAACATAACTATGATACCGTGTGTCTAGCTTTGAAAAAATGAGAAGAAAGAGGTAACCATGTGTTGCTACAGCAGATTATAGATTTGTGGCTGGCTATGCGATCCTTGTCGTGTTGTGTTGTGTTTCGCCCAGATAGAAAAGGTACTAGATAGATAGATAGATAGATAGATAGATAGATAGATAGATAGATAGATAGATAGATAGAAAAGGTGCTTCTACAAAGTTAGATTCACATGTGAAATATCCCTTAATTCAGAAGGAGTGACCTGTTCTGGGGTGTAGGACCTCATTGAATTTAATGACATTATAAAATGCCTCACAACTGAGATGAGGGAATGTGCCCATTCTCCTACTACCTAGAAATTGCTGGGTGGGCAATAATTTAGAGCTGATTATGTCTGCTCTGACAAGGTTGTTCTTAACCCCTTTCCGACATTGGGTGTACGCTGATGTTGGACTCCCCCTATTTGGTGCGGGCTCCGGTGCTGTGCCCGCACCTTTCCGGACACATGTCAGCTGATCTATACAGCTGACATGTGCCCGCAACAGCAGCAGGTGGAATCGCGATCCACCCGTGGCTGTTAACCCATTAAATGCCGCTGTCAATTTCTGACAGCGGCATTTAACTCACGCTTCTGGCAAGCGCGCCATAAATACCAACCATCGGTGACCACGTCACGTGATCGCGGGTCACCAATGGGTTGGCATGACAATCAGAAGTCTCCAGCAGACCTCTATGGTTGTCACTGCCGGATTGCTATGAGTGCCGCCCTGTGGTCGACCCTCATAGCATGTGAGCTTTTCTGCTACATACAGGCGATCTGATCATTGCCTGTATGTAGCAGTGCCGATTGGATTATTGCAACTTCTAGTCTCCCATGGAGACTATTGAAGCATGCCAAAAATGTTAAAAAAAAAGTTTTTAAAAAAATAAAAAAATATAAAAGTTCAAATCACCCCATTAAAAAAAACGGTTATAGGAAGTTTCGTCCCCCGCAGTTCGCCCCCAGCAATTTGCCCCCCCAGTTCGCCCCCAGCAGTTTGCCCCCTGGTACATTTCACCCCTATCATTTCTCCCCCAGGAAGACTCACCCTCACATTTTGCCCCAGCATTTCGCCCCTGGATGTTTTGTCCCTGGATGTTTCGCCTCCGGATGTTTTACCTACAGCATTTTGTCCCTGGATGTGTCGCCATCTGATGTTTCGCCCCTAGCATTTTGACCCCAGATGTTTCACCCTCAGCTTTTGGGGTCAACATGCAGGGAACAAAACATCTAGGGCTGAACATACCTGCGGGTAAAATATACAGGACCCCAATTGCTGGGGATTCCTGTGGCTGCCTTTTCAGCAGCTCACCCAGTGTCTCTTCTGGCTGGCCTTAAAGGAGTATTATCACCCTAGAAGAAAACTGACATACTTACCTGTCACAGCTGCAGCTCCTTGGGTCACGAAGTGCAGTCTAGTGGTTCCCCGTGACGTCTTCTCCTGCTTCCGGCTGTCTTTTCATCTTGCCTGGATCATTGATCCATGAAGCATGATGAATGCCACGGCAGTGAAGCCGAAGGTCTCCTGGCCGCTCACTGACATGATGTCACTCCTGACCCATTTATCAGTCAATCCAAGGGCCAGGATGCCTCTCCTGTCACCAAGACACTGCTGCGCATGTGCAGTGCTGCAATGAGATCAGGCAGAAGAAGAGGATGCTGGGAAGAAGAGTACTCGTGGTGGCCTCCTAATCCAGCATGGCGATCACCAGCCCACACAGCCAGGAGAAGATCAGGCAAAGATGAGCAGAAGACCTCTAGGTAAGTACCAGGAGGGGAAGATCAGCAGCATGCTTACCACAACATGATTGCTGAAAGCAAGCTGCCTTATTTTGCTGTTCGGCATGAGAATACCCCCTGTTGACTGACTACAGGGTTAATCCCACCAACCATCTCTGCAGAACTGAGATATTGGCTTTGCTGAACTAAAGTGGTGGTTAACCAGCTTTTACAGAACCTCTTTATCAGGTCTTCAGAAGGGGGGTTTTGGGATTAGCTGTCACAGAACACTCTGCCAGTATACCAAAGAATGGAGCAGCAGATAAAAGTGGTATTCTCACTTCAGGATCCCTTTTTCTATTGATGCCCATTCCTCAGATTAGGCCAAGAATAGGGTCCAGTTGTATTCTGCATTGAACCAGCTGTTTATCAGCAGCTTTCAGCACCAACAACAAGGACAAGTGACTGGAAGCTGCAGCCATAGATCTCCATGATTTCAGTGAGATCCAGGGAAGCTGTGACAGTGCCTGGTAAAGAGCTGATCCACAGTGACATACCTTATACAGGGGCATGCACTGCTTTGTGCAGAGAAATGCATGTTCGCGACTGGACTCGGTTATGTATCCAGTCTTTCAGTAACAATCGGCCCTTTGGGGACAACCATTAAATTGGTGAATATGAGTTTGACACCCCTGATCTAAGACAAGTGACCATTATTTTTTCATGTACTAGTGTTGTTACACTTAAAGGCTTCTTTTTGTCATCCGTTACATATCATACTGTATCTAGTGATGAGCAAACCTGATCTGGAAAGTTCAGGGTTTGTATCGAACATTGCCTGCTCGGGTTCAACCATACTGACCCCAAACAGGCAATGTTCGGAGTTTGCTCATCAGAAAATAAAAATTGCTTCTCTCCCCTTTGCTGAGGTCCCGACCTGTGTGGAGAGTCTTCTTGACCAAGGGAATCCCTAGCTAGGAATCCTGAAAGGGATTCCCTGGGGTACGATGACATATTTACACAATGTGGAAGTGCATGCAAGAGGACTGAAGAGGACCCTCCGCGTCAGCCGGTACCTCAGCAAAGGGTAAGTAGCAATATATATATTTTCTTTTTACTATCTGGTCAGTGATGAGGATGTGGTGGACCGATCCTCCACTCCTCTGAGTCTCCATACCCATTGAGTTCAAGGGAGATGATAGTTTGGGGGTGCTGAACCCGAACCCGGATTTTCTTGTGTGTTTGAGACGGAACTGCCCGAACTAAACTTTGGCAGGTTCACTTCTCACTAATCATATTTTGGGTCTCAAGCCCCCTTCACACATAGTGATATCGCTAGCAATATCGCTAAAGCGATGTTTCAGACAGTTAATGAACTGGTATATATTTGGGAAAAGAGTACCACATGCTTCTTGAAAGCTACGGTGCCGTCCATCAACATCATTATTTCTTCGCTGTTGATCATTTAATGTTCGTTCATACATATTCCATAGTTGAACTGGAAACAAAGGTGCCCGACGTCCTCTGCCAGTCATTCGACCAATATAGGTATCTTCAAAATAGTTGGCAATGGGTATGACTTGTGGAAAGTCAGGATTTTCTACTAACTCTTCAAATGAAGGCACAACATTCTGTGTTGGTAGAAAGGCAAGGGCAGGTATCATGCGTATCCAACAAGCAAATTCATGGTCACCTTGATATTGCACCTTGAGTCCTTCATTTTGATCTTTACGCCAAACTGACTGTGCTAGATGGAAGCAGCAATCGGTCTTCTCGAGCTTGGGGAATTCGCTCTCAAATGCCTGGATTGCAGCTAATTCAAAATCCAACATCAGGTTGTGTGGCTGCAGTCCAGGTTGCATGTTCTTCAGCTCTTGTAGCAATCTCTGGTATGTTGAACGGCTCTTGTCCGTCAGCAAGGCGTACACTTCAGGAACAACAAGGCCGCTGTTGACTACATGGATTGTATAAAGTTGCTTGAACAGGGATGGTGTAGTGGAAAACATGCCATCAGCAAACCACTCTTTACTTTGGGCCAGTAGATGGAGATTGTCTCTTGTTCCAAATATCAAGATACGGCTGTGTCCACTTCCTAATTACAAGTGAAAGTATTAGTACAGGAAATAAAGAGAGACAAAATAAAAAGTAACAAGTAGCAGACAGAGAATTTCGGGATGAATTCACAATAAATTTTCCTAATCAGAAGCATCCGTTGTTCAAATCTCACATTAAAAACTCACATTTTGCTTCAGATTTTCTGATTTTATAACAGAAACGTAAAACTGAAGCAAAATCTGGTGTGAAGGGGTGAAACAATATTTTTTTCTACGACATGTATTGTCCCAGTGGAAAATGATATATTACTGTTTAAAAATGCTTCCAAGCTTCAAAAATGTCACATTTTCAAAGTCGTGAAAGGATTAACGGCAGCAAAAACTAGCAAAATGCTGAATTCCATGATAATAAAAGGTTTACATCAGGAAAAATGAGCAAACATGTAAGAAGTATTTGTGAAAAAAAGCATACTAACTCAATGGTTCATTAGGTCGAGGTCATATGCAGTGTAAATGTCTAAATCCCATCCACATACTGATGAAAAAATGCAGTTAAAAAAATTACATGCAGTCCAGCAGTGGCGTACCTACCATGTAGGCAGGGGACGCCACTGCCCCCGGGCCGTCAGGGGGCCTGTCGCCAAGGGCTGTAATGCGCCCATGAACAGCGGGCCCCCTGGATCTACCATGCTCTGGTAGGTGCCTGTCACCTACTGGAGTATGGCAAGGATAAATTAATACTCACCGCCTGCTGCTGCGCTGCTTTTCTCACTCTGCTTTGATGTAGATCCTGTATCTTAAAGGTAGGACTTCTACTTTGAAGCTGAGCAGAGAATTAGACTGCAACTAAACAAGTGAGGCATAGTTGGAATCAGTAGGCCTCAACCTACATTATATTATCATCAAAGTTTCACTTTAAGGCAAAAAAATCACATAGCATTCTATATCAGTGGAGCACCCTCACACGCCAGGGCTGTGGGGTACTCGGTACCAGGCCAGTTGATCTTCTCAATGGGAGTTGTCATGGCAGCAGTGACCCGGTCCGTGGCCTTGGGGCTTCATTGCAAAAGGGTTCGTTTCAGTGTACTTATGGTGGTGAAAGTTTATAAGTGATTTGTGACGCCACCTGTGGTGTTCGGCAAGGAAGATGTTAAGCCGACGCTGCAAACAGCTCCTCTCGGACAGATGGTGTGGTGCAGCAATGATGTTATAGCCCTCCACAGGCAGGGCTGTAGTCCCAGGGCAGAGTAGGTGAAGTGACACTTAGATGGTGTAGTGTCGGGCGCAGGAGGGATGTGGCAGTGCCGGGCAGGTTGACGCAGGAATAAGTGGAGGACACCAGGGCATGCAGTTCCAAAGCTTTACTCACAGTCTGTTGTGGTACAGGTGCCCGTACCCGTGCCGTGTCCTCCGGGTCAGGAGCTCAGCCAATTTCCAGGCAAGATGATTACTCCTTTCCAACACTCTGCCAACATATGTGCCTTTTCTGAACGTCTCCCTCTTAGCGCCTTTTAGTGAAGTACTCACAGTACTGAGTTACACTGGAGTTCCTCCTGTCAGATGTTCCTAAGAATTCTACTTGTACGGCAGACAGCTGTAGCCTGCTTCGGGGACTCCTTCTACCTAGTCCTGGCTCACACACGTTGCTGTTGTGCCCCCAAGTCTGATGTGGGAATAAAGTGGTCACTACTTCTATTCCTCCGGTGTTTGCTGCAGGACCATTAGTATCCATACAACCTCGGGGACCGGACCCCGGCCTTGCGCTTAGAACTTGGGAAGGGTTCTCCTCTAACCCTGATCCTTGGTTCTCTTCTCCTCACTTTCCGTACTATTTCTTCTCTTCTTATGAAGAATCAGGCTTTCTATCAATGTTCCTTTCTTGTGCCAGTGGACTCAGATCACTGAGGTCGGCTGCAGCACTTCCTTCATCCATCCCACTCAGGGGATCTCCTTTCACAGACTGACCTCATCAGACTCCTGTGACTAACTGACTAAATCCTATCCTCTTCCCGCTCTTTTAGTGCAAACTAAACTCCACCTGCCTCCCAGCACGCTTCGTGTTCCAAGCAGAAAGCCACCAAAGGGTGATTTGCTACACTACTATGTTGTGTGGGATGCAGGTGTTGGAGTGTGGTCAGGTGTCTCCACCTTACCTGGATAGTGGGGCACCACACCTCAGGAGGAGGTGCAGTACCTCTGTGGCGACTGAACCCTCAGGGGCGCCACATCAGCACTTTGTAACATATAATTTTTCACATTTGTGCAACATAAACTTTGCAATAACTCTGCATAATGGAAATGATAAATGCTTACCAGAGTCATGCAGAAGGAACTGCTGCTGGATACCATCAATATTGATCCCCTGGAACTCCTGGGGAATAACAAGTTGATGAAGGGTTTGGGGCAACATTGGAATATTGCCAAGTTGCCTTGATAATCGTATTGTTCTCTTCAGTGATGCTTTCTTTGGGAGAAGTGCTGCAACATTAGAATGGGCTCCTGAAATGACTTCTGTGAGAATCTGTTGTGGTGTCTCCTGTGTTGTCCTTCCCCTGGTGACCGCCTCATTGACAAGTCGGATTGCTTCAGGTCTTGCTGCTTGTGCTGCGTGGTTGTATGGATTGGCTACTTTCACCACTTCACCAGATGCTTCATTGGTCCAAACACGTCCCTTGCAAGTCGACCGAACTGAATTCATACTTGAAGAAAGTGAATTGCTATGGAAGCTGACTGATTTTTTGTGCTAGTACACCTCTCTCTTTGCAGAAATTTTAGACACTGCTATATTCTGATGTAAAGATGGAATAAGAGCTAGTCTAATGTAACTTGCAGGACACCTGACATGAAAATTGTTACATCTGCAACAAAACTTGCAAAAAAGCAGGTCAGTGCTGGGTCAGGTAAAAGTTCACAAAATGTTTTGATTTTAGAGTGGTTTACATTCCCCACCTAAATTAGGCCTCATTCACACTACATTTTTTGAATCCGTTTATTTTTTTCGTGTTATGTTTTTGTAACACAAAAACGTTTTAAAAATGTTTTGGAAAATGTCTTGTTAAAATTGCGGGCAAAATGCTCTGACACTATAATGCAATCAGTTGTGAGTAGAGTTGAGCGAAACAGGTCGGCCAGATTCATAAGTCGGCGACTTATGGCAAAGTCAGGTTTAGCCGACCGAAACCCGACCACAGCGTGAAGTCGGCCATGCGGTCCGCAAAACGAGCGCCAAAGTCGGATTTCCCAGATGATTGCACGTGACTTTTTTCAGCCACTGAGCAAGGACGTACACTGCGTCCGGAGAGAGAGAGTTTTCGCGCACTTTAAAAAAGCGGTCCGGCATGTACTGTCCTCCACTCCCTGCCGACTTTGCTTCCCCATTGACTTGCATTGGGTTTCATGTTTCAGTCGGACCTTCAACTTATCACGATAGTCGGCCGATTTCGATCAACTCGACTTTTGAGAAAGTAGGGTTTCATGAAACCCGACTCGACCCTAAAAAAGGCAAAGTCGCTCATCTCTAGTTGTGAGGTTTACAGATGGAAACTGCGATTTAATATGTCACAAAAGTGCAGCACTCTGTACAGTACTTTTGTGACATGTGGATTGATGACGGATGGGAATTCATGAACCACAAAGACAAACTGGCGAAACATCCAAACACAAAATTTTGGGGGCAAAACAGGGTACAAACATCCGGGGGCGAACTGCTGGGGGAAAGACATTGATGATGGACGGGAATTCATGAACCACAAGGACAAACTGGCGAAACATCCAAACATAAAATTCTGGGGACAAAACAGGGTACAAACATCCGGGGACGAACTGCTGGGGGTGAAACATCCGGGGCAAACTGCTGGGAGCCCTATGTGTGGGGGTGAAATGTACGGGGATGAAACATCCTAGGGGCCAAATGCTGGGGACGAAATGTGCGGGGGGCGAAATGTACCCGGGGAAGAACTGCTGGGGGCGAACTGCTGGGGGCAAACCATCCAAATCCCAAAAAAAAACAGTAAGAAAAGATCAAACACACATATATTTGGTATCACCGAGTTCAGAATCACCTGATGTATCAATATAAAAAAATAATTAACCAGATCATTAAATAGCGTAACAAGAAAAAAGTCAAAATGCCAGAATTACGTTTTTTTAGTCGCCACAACATTGCATTAAAATGCAACAACGGGCGATCAAAAGATCATATCTGCATCAAAATGGTATCATTAGAAACGTCAGCTTGGCATGCAATAAAAGCCCTCACCCAACCCAAGGTCAAATAAAATGGAGATGCTACAGGTATTGAAAAATGGTGCAATTTTAATTTTTTTTTAACAAACTTTGGAATTTTTTTTCACCACTTAAATAAAAAAGTACTTAGACATGTTTAGTGTCTATGAACTCATACTGACCTGGAGAATCATAATGTCTGGCCATTTTTAGCATTTAGTGAACATGGTGAAAGAAAAAAAACAGCTGTGGGATTGCCCTTTTTTCGTAATTTCACCACACTTTGAATTTGCTTCCTATCTTCCAGTACACGATATATTAAAACCTATGGTGTTATTCAAAAGTACAACTCGTCCCGCAAAAAACAAGCCATCACATAGCCATTTTGACGAAAAAATAAAAAAGTTATGGCTGTGGGAAGAAGGGGGGCAAAAAATGAAAACGAAAATACCTCTGGGGGTTAAGGGGTTAATATACCTTGGTCTCCTGGTGCACATGAGGGCCAGTGATTTAAATGCCTTAATAGATGGATTAGCTGAATGTAGGAGTGCCCAATCCTTGTTAATAATCCTGTGAATTTTGGGCATTAGGGGGTGAGGCGTGTGGACAAAGGGTATAGGGTTCAAGATTCTTGTCCTGGGTGCATGAGGGTGATGTGGTCAAAGTCCTGTTTTTTCTTGTTTGAGTAGTTCGGGAGGATAATTCCTATCTCTGAATTTAACTGACATGTCATGTAGTCTGACGGGGAGCAAGATTTTGTCTGATACCATTCTGGAGACCCTTTCTGATCTAGGCAAGCTGTTTTTAGTGGACCTGGGATGACAACTAGAGTCAGCGATCACGCATACCGCGATCTCTGGAGGCATTTTATTAAAGACAAATTCGCACACACAATGTCTGCAGCAAAATGGCGCCGGATAGCGCGGTATGCACACGTGCTGACTCCGGCGCTCTTCCAATTAAATATTTAATGCAGACGACTCACTGCAGGCGAGCAGGGGAAATGTGAGAAGAAGGATTTTTTTTATTAGTATGTATGTATTGAACAACATCTGTGCAGGCAGGATGGGGGGAGTATATAATAGGATGGGGGATCAGGATGGGGGAGTATATACAGGCTGGGAGAGCATATAATAGGATGGGGGAGCATATAATAGGATGGGGGGACCAGGATGGGGGAGCATATACAGGCTGGGAGAGCATATACAAGGCTTGGGGGGAGCATATGCAAGATTGGGAGACTATATACCAGGACTAGCTATTGCTAGGGTGGCGAGCATTTTTATTGGTACATTTATTGGTACAGGGAACCTGTCACTAGAAATAATTCTGCAGACTTGCGGTCACACTTCAGGTTAACAGCGTTATTATGCTTCCTGACACCTGCATGCAACCGAATGCAGCGGGGAAAAAACTTTACTCCCCCCGCCAGCATGCATTCGTCTGCAGTCATGGGGTCGGGGGCACCGCTTGTTCAGTCATTACTCTGAGAATACAGAACCACGGATGTTACGGCTGCCCCGGCCCAGACTGACAGCCGGACTCAATGTAGAGGGAGTGTCAGTCAAGGCCAGGTGGCTCGGTTATACGCAGAGCAATGAGTGAACCCTCCGCCTCCATGATTGAAACTGAATACTGCATTTGACTGCGTGCATTATAACTCTGTTAACCTGCAGATTAAACGCATATCTTCAGGTTAACAACGTTAATTTTGGTGAGTGGTTACCTGTCACCAGAAGCCGAGTTAAACATGCACATCGGGGCAGACGGCGGCATCTCCTTTTACTGAGATTGTGCACTGGTTTATTAAACAGGTATATTTGTGATTGTGCTTGATCTTTATAGCCTGCATTTTGCAAGTGGTTCACCTATGACAAATAGCCAGTTATTTGAATATTTAAAGTCATTAAAATATTATATGTATGCCTAAATGGTATCAATACAAAAGAAAGCCTAAGGCACAAATCAAATAAGAACTTACACAGCTCCATTGACATAAGAGTAAAAGTTTTGCAACCCATAAAATCAAAGAATAGTGATAAAAACAATTTTTTTTTTTTAAAAATGTCACTGAAATAATAAAAAAAATAAATAAACAAGCTTGAGTGGCGTCGCTTGATGTAGCCGATTGCTAGACATGGCCGAGTACAAAGATATGCTTCCTGTAGCTCCTCAGCACCATCTGTATAAGGCTGGAGTCACACTGCCGAATTTCTCATGCGATAATCGCATCGCATAGCACGGACAGGCCCGCACCTCTCCTGACCTGGGCATGACAGCGAGATGGATTACTATGCAGCTGTCAAGCTCAGGTCAGGAGAGCAGACAGCCAGTGCAAGTTTTACGATCCGATTCTCGGAGGAAAAATACGCCAGTGTGTCTCTGCCCTAACAATTGGCATCTGCAACTCATCATGGGTAAATCTGCTGTGAAAAAGCATGAATCTAGTCCTCTACTACTCTGCATCCCCCCAGGGGATATTGAACCGTACCTCACTCACACGCAGAGACCTTAGCGGATATCACCAACCCCAGCCAGAGGCAATGCAGTCAGAGGGACTCTCTGCATCCTGCTCACTCCATGCATCAGATATTGAGGAGACGCCACTAGACCAGGTGACTGGGTGTTGGGACAAGGACACCTTGCAGAGTCTCGTCTGTGGCGAAGACACCGGGAAAGTTCCCACATTGGAGAGTTCAGAGGAAGCGGCGCCATTACAAGATGGCAGCTGCAATGTGTCTACCGAGAGAGATAAGAAGCGGTCAAGAATCTCCAGTGTGTCTGCACCTCCCGCCTTCTGCTGTCTTCCCCCCACATTACTCCCTGAAAGGAAGGATCAGCATGTGGAGGTAACAGATCAGCAGACCAAAGGGCCTTCTCTACCATTAAGAGATCTGGAGGTAGTTATTCCACGCCAACCCTCCCTGGGTCACATATATCATGGGGCCTCACAGTCAACAGGACGCTCCATTTTCATTAAAAAGACAGTCCCTGGGATAATGTGAAATTTCCACAGCATAGGATCCCCCACATCATCCCCTACCCCACAGTTTCCTGATATCCACAATGGGGAAATGAGCCCACATGGCTTAGTGGAGGAAGGATAACAGTCCTGAACATTGCCCCATGTAGGGACTTAGCCCGAATCCCCATCAAGTGGGTCCATTGGCTCCTTGTGGGCTGAGACTCCCCTCACTTATATACAGGATATGTATTGGTTCCAAATGCATGTCACAATGTGGATACTTTGATACCCATCATATCCAGGTTGTTGCTGAGTGTAAACAAGAACTTGCCCAACTTTGGTCTGACCGCTCCTCATACACTAGGGTTGATGTGCTATCCCAAATACAAGGGAACAATGTATCTACCCTACAGACCCTACAAGATACTGTACGCAGTCACTCTATGCAGCTTATTCACTCAAACAAAACCTGGACAATCTACAAAATAGAAACAGGAGGAACAACCTTTGCATCAGAGAATTACTAGAATCAATCAACACTGCTGACTTCCCACTCATCCTCCTGACTATTTTCAATAACCTCCTTGGACATCCCCCTGGGCTGCAATAGAAATTTCCAGGGTGCATAGGGACCTTCATCCTCCTGATCCAGATGACCCCTCCACTAGGGACAATCTGCCTTGTCCAAACATCAAAGAGTCCATTCTTTAGGCAGCCTGGAAAAAATAATGTCTCACTTACAAAAACAAACCTATCTGAATTATGCCAGATCTTTCACACCATATATTTTGGCGCATTGCTCAGCACTCAAGCCTCTATTGGATACTCTCCAAAACAAAGCAATTCTCTTTGTCTAGGGTTTTCCCTTTTCCCTAACAGTCCGCAAAGGAACACAGTCCTTTATGTGACACAGTTCAGAGGATTTGCCAGCATTCCTGTCCAGTTTGGACTTACTAAAAGTCGTGCTACTCCACTGGCCTACTTTAACGCTAAATCAGGCCCTGGGAGCAGGCAGAAAAACTCCCCGGCTCCCTCTACATCTATGCATCATTCAGGTCTTCCCCCTAGAGATGGATGCCAAGAAAACAGGAGATGTCCACCTTTGAGATCCCTGGATCCAAGAGATGCTACCTGACTCCAGACTGTACCCATTTAAGAAACCTCCCAACCACTGTAGTCTGCTAACGCTGTCAGCACCCTTTCTTTGGTCTCAGAATAATAGATTAATGGCAAAGAACCTAGTTTTTAGTTTTACGAAGCCCTTCGTTGATTTTAGTTCTTGACTCATTAGGGTTCTCTTAGTTTTCACCATTCCCATTATCTGAGAATGCGAATTTACTCTAAAGATGCTGATTTTTATTGTTATCATAATGTCTTCTTTCCAATTTCTAACCTTTCTTTCCCCCACATAGGATGGGGGCCTCTGTCTTGCCCTATGAGGGCACATATACTCTCTGTTTGTGATTGCACTCTATGAGTTTCCTCTGCAGAAGCTATTCCTCTGTTTTTGTTATTCTCTCACTTATGGCTATCCCTCTCTAAGCCTTTATTTTCTGTTTTTTGCTTGACCTTGGGGACCAGGTAGTTTGTACACACCTCAATATATAGTTTGTTAAAGAATTCTTAGCCAAGCATAAATGGCAGACCTGAAAATTGTTTCCTTTAACGCCAAAGGACTCAACACTTCTGAAAACTTGCGCAGATTCGCCACCATTTTTATCAACGAAAGGTACAGATTACAGTCATATGTTAAAGTTTGGGCACCCCTATTAATGTTAACCTTTTTTCTTTATAACAATTTTGGTTTTTACAAGAGCTATTTCAGTTTCATATATCTAATAACTGATGGACTGGATTCAAATGAGGTTTATTGTACTAACAGAAAATGAGCAATCTGCATTTTAACAAAATTTGACCAGTGCAAAAGTATGGGCACCTCAACATTAAAGTGACATTAATATTTCGTAGATCCTCCTTTTGCAAAATTAACAGCCTCTAGTCGCTTCCTGTAGCTATTAATAAGTTCCTGGATCCTGGATGAAGGTATTTGTGACAATTCCTGTTAACAAAACAATTCCAGTTCAGTTAAGTTTGATGGTCGCCGAGCATGGACAGCCCGCTTCAGATCATCCCACAGATGTTCAATGATATTCAGGTCTGGGGACTGGGTGTCATGGTATCTGGAATTTTAGTCTGACAAGCAAAGGGTTAATGTCATGGTATCTGGAATTTTGGTCTGACAAGCGAAGGGTTAATGCTTGGAGCCTCTCTTCGGTCTCAGGGAGGGTATTTATGGCCACAGGCGAGCAACCTTCCCTGTCGTTTATACTTCATACCTGAGTGTGTCCGACCCTGCCTTTGCTAAGTGCCTCTCGCCTGTTTTCCGTGTTTGTTGTGTGTATGACCTGGTCTGGATTTTGGTTTCTGTCTCTTGGCTTTCTGATTTTGTACTGTGCAGCCTGACCCGTGCCTGACCTCCTGCTTCCCTGACCATTCTTGTTCTTCCTGACTCTGTACCGCATTGTTTCTCCTGTGTATGACTTCTGGCTTGCCCGACCATCGCTACTGTATAAACTCCTGGCTTTCTGAGCCCTCTGCCTGTCATTTCAGCGTCCCTGCGATAAGCTCCGCCCCCTCTGACGTCACAGGTCACGTGGTGCTAGGTCCTACAGCTTCTGAGTGCTTCTACAAGCGCTCCGCCCCCTCCACAGGTCCTGCGATATTTCAGTTTGTGTTGCTGACAGCCCCGTGGTCCAAGTTCCTACGCCGGGACCGCTGACCGGTCACGCTACCCTCCTGCAGATAAGGGTAAGCGTGATATTATAAACGACCTTATTACTTTTTCCTCCCCCCCACTCATCCTTCTGTTACTACCTGTGTGTGAGTGTGTGGTGGGTCTGCTGCAGTCATGGACCCGATGCAGGCATTGTCAGAGCAAGTGAAGCAGCTCTCTCAAATGTTCCAGAAGATGAGTGTTGAACAGCGCAGTATGGCTCATACCCAGCAGCAGCTGGTTAATACTATGCAAGGGGCTATGTCTTCCGAGAGTAGGGATGTATCCCTTACGTCCCCTGAATCCCCTGTTAAACTGCCTGACTCATTTTCTGGAGACAAAAAGGAGTTCAGAGCGTTCCGGGAGGGGTGTAAATTATTTTTCTCCCTGACACCTCGCTCATCCGGGGGAGAATTTCAGAGGGTGGGGGTAGTTATCTCCCTGTTGCGAGGTGCCCCACAAGCCTGGGCATTTTCACTAGCACCCACAGCACCAGAACGTATGACTGTGGATGCGTTTTTTGAGGCCTTGGGCCGTATCTATGATGAGCCTGATAGAGTACGCCTGGCGGAAGACATGGTGATGAGCGCACGTCAGGGTCGGCACTCAGCAGAGTGGTATTGTTCTGAGTTTCGGCGGTGGACAGCGGAAGTCACCTGGGATGATGCGGCTCTCCGCGGTCTATTCCGTAGGGGCTTAG
The DNA here is from genome assembly GCF_039654945.1 of Dendrobates tinctorius. NCBI lineage: Eukaryota > Metazoa > Chordata > Amphibia > Anura > Dendrobatidae > Dendrobates > Dendrobates tinctorius. The sequence continues at coordinate 20,502,121 of NW_027361675.1, read as the reverse complement.
CGGAACGCCTTCAGGACGCCCTAGCTCTGCATCCGCCTCCTGATACCCTGGAAGATGCCATGACACAGGCAGTTCGGATGGATCGACGGTTAAGGGCCAGAGGGGTGATGCAATCTGAGTCCCCTCTGTTCACTGGGAGCAAGGAAGTTGGGGCCAGTGCAATCCCCATGGAGATTGGTGCCACATCCATCAGAGAGAAAGAGAGGAGACGCCGGCGCGATAAACAGCTGTGCTTTTATTGTGGAGAAACAGGACATTGGAGGAGAGACTGTCCATCCTGTCCCTCGTCTTCCCAGCCGTCGGGAAACTACTAGGTCTGGGTAGTGATCGAGGAGGCTGCCCAGACCCGCAGGTACCTTTTTCCTCATGCTCCAAGCTGTTGCTTGATGTTGAACTGCTGGTAGACAAATGTCGTTTTTTTTCCACAGCTTTGGTGGACTGCGGTTCCTCTCTAAACCTGGTCAGTGCCAGCACCGTTTCCAGGGCCAAGATAGGGACAGTCAGGTTAGAGACCCCGTTGAAAATTGTGGCAATTGACTCCTCCCCTCTCACCCGTTCGGGGATTCGTTATGCCACCAATACCTTTGTGTTACAGGTTGGCTCCTCTCATGCGGAGGAGATGAAATGTTTCATTATGGATAATCTACCTGAAGGGCTGGTGTTGGGGATGCCGTGGCTTCAGCGGCACAACCCAGTAATTGACTGGGAAAGGGGGGTAATTGTTAAATGGGGTCTGAAATGTGATGACTGTTCCTATAAAGCTGTGTGTTGTGTTTCCCCTGCAAATACTGTCTTGGAGTCTTCTGTGTGTCTGGAGGGCATTTCGGAGTGCCTGAAAGACTTCGAGGATGTGTTCTCCGAAAGCGAGGCCGAGGCATTACCTCCACATAGGCCTTTTGATTGTAACATTGATTTAGTCCCAGGGGCCAAATTACCCAAAGCCCGTCTGTTTAATTTGTCTGGGCCTGAACGCTTGGCAATGAAAGAGTATATAAAGGAAAGTCTCCGGAAAGGGCATATCAGACCGTCGGTCTCTCCAATAGCAGCGGGGTTCTTTTTTGTTAAAAAGAAAGATGGTGGCCTGCGTCCCTGCCTCGACTTTCGGGAACTCAATAAAATCACTGTTAAAAATGCTTATCCCTTACCGCTGATTCCCGATCTGTGCAATCAGTTCTCGGGAGCAAAATGGTTCTCCAAACTAGACCTTAGGGGGGCTTATAATCTTATCAGGATTAAAGAGGGGGATGAATGGAAAACGGCATTTCTAACTACTGAAGGGTTGTTTGAGAATCTGGTGATGCCGTTCGGTCTCGCCAACGCACCAGCCGTTTTTCAGAATTTTATTAATGTGATTTTTGCAGACCTGATTGGCCGCTTTGTTGTCATTTATTTAGATGATATCTTGGTTTTCTCCACAGACGAGCAGTCTCACCTATCTCATGTTAAGATTGTTCTCCAGAGACTCAGGGAGAACCAATTGTTTGTTAAATTAGAAAAGTGTACCTTTTTTGTGCAGGAGTTAACTTTTCTAGGGCTGATCATTTCCCCACAGGGGTTTCGTATGGATCCCAAAAAAGTGCAGGCCATTGCGGATTGGGTCCAACCCCAGGACCTGAAGGGCCTGCAGCGTTTTCTGGGGTTTGCAAATTATTATCGGAGGTTTATCAAGGGTTTTTCTCAGATAGTGAAACCTATTACCGATCTCACATGTAAGGGGGCCGATACAAAAAATTGGTCCCTTCCGGCCAAACAAGCGTTTGTGAGTCTGAAGAATTGCTTTATGTCCGCGCCAGTTCTGGTGCAGCCTAATCCGTCACAGCCGTTTGTGGTAGAGGTGGATGCGTCCGAAGTGGGGGTGGGGGCTGTTTTGTCTCAAGGTTCGGCTACATTAACTAATCTCAGACTCTGTGCTTTTTTTTCCAAGAAGTTCTCTCCGGCAGAGAGAAATTATGATGTGGGGAACAGAGAGCTCTTGGCTATAAAACTAGCGTTTGAAGAATGGAGGCATTTTTTGGAGGGGGCAGAACATCCAATTACGGTTATCACTGACCATAAAAATTTGGAGTACATTAACACAGCAAAAAGGTTGACTCCCAGACAGGCTCGATGGTCACTTTTTTTTTCCCGGTTCCAGTTCTCCATAACTTTCCGGCCTGGTTCTAAGAACGTGAAGGCGGACGCATTGTCACGAAGTTTCGAACCTCTTTCTGCCCCCCGATCCTCCCTCGTCCATTCTTCAACCCGGGGTGGTGATAGCCGAGCTTTCGTCAAAGTTGGAGCGGGAGATTGTGGGGGCTCAATCTTTAGCTCCAAGGGCCAAGCCGCCTAATAAATTGTTTGTACCACAGGTCCTACGGTCCAAGCTCTTACGAGAGTTTCATGATTCTAAGTTGGGGGCCCACCCAGGTATTACGACCACTTGTGAGGCGGTAAAGAGAATGTTTTGGTGGCCATCAATGTGTTCAGAAATTAAGGGGTATGTCATGACCTGTGGGGTGTGTGCCCGTTCTAAGAGCTCTCATTGCCGGCCGGCCGGGGAATTGGTACCGCTGCCAATTCCAGAAAGACCATGGACCCATTTGTCCATGGATTTCATTACCAACCTCCCCCCCTCCAAGGGTAATACCGTCATTTGGTATTAGTAGTAGTACCGTCTGCCGAGGTCCTTTCTAAACACTTCCTTTCCCAAATCATTCGTCTCCATGGGGTACCTATCAATATCGTTTCGGATAGAGGGGCACAATTTATAGCGAAATTTTGGCGAGCGTTCTGTAGGAAGTTGGGGATATGTTTGTCTTTTTCCTCAGCCTACCACCCGGAGAGTAATGGCCAAACGGAGCGCACCAACCAGTCTTTGGAACAAATCCTTCGATGTTTGACTTCAACACTGCAAGACGACTGGTGTGATGCATTACCATTGGCGGAGTTCGCCTTTAATAACCGAATTAACCAGTCCGCCGGTAGGTCACCTTTTTTGTTAATCTTGGATTGAACCCTCATTTTGGTGAGTTTTCGCGGTTGGACTCAAATTGTCCAGGGGTAGAGGATTCGGTTAGGCAGATCAGTGGGTTATGGTCAAGGGTTCGCGCAAGTATTGAAAAGGCTCAGGGAAGGTACAAACGTTTTGCTGATAGAAAGAGGGGTCCGGGTCAGGACTTGCAGTGTGGGGACAAGGTGTGGCTCTCAACACGGAATATAACGTTAAAATTGCCATCAGCGAAGTTGGGTCCCAAATTTATTGGTCCCTACGTCATAACGGAGGTGATTAATCCGGTAACTTATCGGCTACGTCTCCCATCCTCCCTGAAGGTGCACAACGTTTTTCATAGGTCCTTGCTTAAGCCTGTAGGTTCAGTAAGAGAGGAACGTACTCCTCTACCACCGCCGATATCGGTGGACGGCCACATGGAGTTCGAGGTGCAAAAAATTGTGCAATCTTGATGGGTTCGTGGCTCTTTGCAGTACCTCGTCCATTGGAAAGGGTAAGGCCCGGAGGATCGTTCCTGGGTACCGGCCAGATCAGTACACGCAGATCGTCTGGTCAGGGCATATCATGCTCGATACCCAGGAAGACCTGGGGGTCCGGAGGCCCCCCGTTGAGGGAGGGGTACTGTCATGGTATCTGGAATTTTAGTCTGACAAGCAAAGGGTTAATGTCATGGTATCTGGAATTTTAGTCTGACAAGCGAAGGGTTAATGCTTGGAGCCTCTCTTCGGTCTCAGGGAGGGTATTTATGGCCACAGGCGAGCAACCTTCCCTGTCGTTTATACTTCATACCTGAGTGTGTCCGACCCTGCCTTTGCTAAGTGCCTTTCGCCTGTTTTCCGTGTTTGTTGTGTGTATGACCTGGTCTGGATTTTGGTTTCTGTCTCTTGGCTTTCTGATTTTGTACTGTGCAGCCTGACCCGTGCCTGACCTCCTGCTTCCCTGACCATTCTTGTTCTTCCTGACTCTGTACCGCATTGTTTCTCCTGTGTATGACTTCTGGCTTGCCCGACCATCGCTACTGTATAAACTCCTGGCTTTCTGAGCCCTCTGCCTGTCATTTCAGCGTCCCTGCGATAAGCTCCGCCCCCTCTGACGTCACAGGTCACGTGGTGCTAGGTCCTACAGCTTCTGAGTGCTTCTACAAGCGCTCCGCCCCCTCCACAGGTCCTGCGATATTTCAGTTTGTGTTGCTGACAGCCCCGTGGTCCAAGTTCCTACGCCGGGACCGCTGACCGGTCACGCTACCCTCCTGCAGATAAGGGTAAGCGTGATACTGGGATGGCCATTCCAGAACATTGTAATTGTTCCTCTGCATGAATGCCTGAGTAGATTTGGAGCGGTGTTTTGGATCATTGTCTTGCTGAAATATCCATCCCCTGCGTAACTTCAACTTCGTCACTGATTCTTGCACATTATTGTCAAGAATCTGCTGATACTGAGTTGAATCCATGCGACCCTCAACTTTAACAATATTCCCGGTGCCGGCATTGGCCACACAGCCCCAAAGCATGATGGAACCTCCACCAAATTTTACTGTGGGTAGCAAGTGTTTTTCTTGGAATGCTGTGTTTTTTAGCCTCCATGCATAACGCCTTTTTGTATGACCAAACAACTCAATCTTTGTTTCATCAGTCCACAGGACCTTCTTCCAGAATGTAACTGGCTTGTCCAAATGTGCTTTTGCATACCTCAGGCGACTCTGTTTGTGGCGTGCTTGCAGAAACGGCTTCTTTCGCATCACTCTCCCCTACAGCTTCTCCTTGTGCAAAGTGCGCTGTATTGTTGACCGATGCACAGTGACACCATCTGCAGCAAGATGATGCTGCAGGTCTTTGGAGGTGGTCTGTGGATTGTCCTTGACTGTTCTCACCATTCTTCTCTGCCTTTCTGATATTTTTCTTGGCCTGCCACTTCTGGGCTTAACAAGAACTGTACCTGTGTTCTTCCATTTCCTTACTATGTTCCTCACAGTGGAAACTGACAGGATCTCTGAGACAACTTTTTGTATCCTTCCCCTGAAAAGCTATGTTGAATAATCTTTGTTGTCAGATCATTTGAGAGTTGTTTTGAGGAGCCCATGATGCCACTCTTCATAGGAGAATCAAATAGGAGAACTACTTGCAAGTGGCCACCTTAAATACCTTTTCTCATGATACACCTGGCTATGAAGTTCAAAGCTCAATGAGGTTACAAAACCAATTTAGTGCTTCAGGAAGTCAGTAAAAAGTAGTTAGGAGTGTTCAAGTCAAGAAAATGATAAGGGTGCCCATACTTTTGCACAGGTCAAATTTTGTTTAAATGCAGGTTGCACATTTTCTGTTAGTACAATAAACCTCATTTGAATCCAGAAATATAACTGAGTCCATCAGTTATTATATATATGAAACGGAAATAGCTGCTGCAAAAACCAAAATTGTTATAAAGAAAAAAGGTTAACATTAATAGGGGTGCCCAAACTTTTACATATGACTGTATATACTTTCAAGAGACAAACTTCAAAACCAATCACTCTTGCACAAATAGACATAGACATTACACAAATTGGCATTTTGCCCACAATCTAGACTCTAAAGAAGTTGTGATTGCCATCCAAAAATCCCTGAAACACCAAGTAATTGATTGTATGGTAGATAGTGAGGCCAGATTCAGTATTTTATCATTATCCATAAGTGGCTAAATACTTGCAATCATTAATTCATATGCCCGCAACCAAGACCAGGCTAAATTCATTGACAAATTGGTTGATACTGCCCTTCTATTGATTCATGGGACTGTGCTACTTTGTGGGGACATAAATGCCACTCTAGATCCAGTGTTGGATAATTCCAGGGAGCCGTTCCTATTTTTTTTTTGGGGGGGATAAGTACGGTGTTTAATCAGTGCAATATAAGAATCAATTACAAAACAGAAAATGGAAATGTTACACTGCTGATAAAAAACCAGGAGCTGGAGGACGAGGGGTTGCCGGCTGATTGTTGCTGAGGAATGATCTTGACATCATGGCTGGGTATATCAAAATGAACCATTAGTGTTACTTCTTGGTGCGATCCTTTAACATTTTTTCTAGGTTGAAGGCATCTGCAGCAAACTTCCTGATCCCGTCAGATAGTTTCTCCACTGCAATTTGGTCTTCATTGTGTTCCCAACGGAAGGATTTTTTATCCAAGTGGATCTTCTCTAGATTGCTGGCCTGGGCTTCTTTCAGAGTCAGGGTCGGGCTGAGCTTAGTGGGGTCTTTGCTGAGTTCTCCAAGCAGCTTGGGAGAAATGGTCAGATAATCGCAGCCGGTCAGGGCCTTGATCAATCCTGTGTTTCTATATTTCTTAAGAAAGCACTTTTATGACTTTAGTTATATGATACCTGGAGGCTTCAACATCTCCAGATACGAATAACAGTTTCTACTCCCACCTACAGGATTCATATAGCCTCCTGGATTATATTCCTCTTTAACATAATGCATTACCCTGGATTGCATGGATCAGCATTGAACGTATTCTATGTTCAGATCATGCCCCTTTATTTTGCTGTCTCGGTACCTACTCTCACCAAAACAATATGGTCCTGGAAGCTCAACGAGTCCCTGCTTCTAGACACATCATGCACCTTGGACATATAAACTTACATAACCAATATTATAATGACCACTTGTCTGATGACATAGCTTCTACATTCAAATCAGAAGCATTCAATTGTGTCCTTAAAGGGGTATTTACCAAGCATGGTTCACAAATCAAAAAAGATAGGGCTCAAACAATTAAATCAGCTCTCCAGACAGTCACCAGTATAGAATAGATCAATAAGCAGGCATTCTCTGCTGCGACCCTTAGGAACCTTCTTAAGGCTAGATTAGAAGCAAAGCAATTACTAGTATTCTCCCATAAATGCCTACTTCAACTCAGACAAAGCAAGATCTATGAATTTGGAAACAAACCTGGTAGAATGCTACCTAAAGCACTTAACTCCAAAAGAACTCGGACTGATATTCCTTGTGTCAAGAACACACATGACAAAATAGTACATACTACCCCTGAAATTGCAGATGCATTTTCAATCCTATTACCCTAAACAATATAATATGCCTTCGATCACCCTAGACATAGGCGGCCCCTTTAAGAAACTGAACACACAAATAATTAAGGATCTAGTAAACCCCTTTAGAATTATTTCTCACCAGACTCGTTAATTATGGAAAGTTCCCATGAGCATCCTTGGCTCCAATAAACAGCTTCACCTCAAACCTAAGCAACATATACAGGTGCTTCTCACAAAATTAGAATATCATCAAAAAGTTAATTTATTTCAGTTCTTCAATACAAAAAGTGAAACTCATATATTATATAGAGTCATTACAAACAGAGTGATCTATTTAAAGTGTTTATTTCTATTAATGGTGATGATTATGGCTTACAGCCAATGAAAACCCAAAAGTGATTATCTCAGTAAATTAGAGTAATTAGCAAAAAACACCTGCAAAGGCTTCCTATGCATTTAAAAAGGTCCCTTAGTCTGTTTCAGTAGGTTCCACAATCATGGGGAAGACTGCTGACTTGACAGATGTCCAGAAGGCAGTCATCGACACACTCCACAAGGAGGGTAAGTCACAAAAGGTCATTGCTTAAGAAGCTGCAATCTGGGGAAGAGATGGTCAAAGGGAGCGCCAGCTGGATGTTTCCAAGTGCTAGGTTGAAGACCAATGCTGCTCCATATGGGTGCCTCAAGGGAGGATGTATTGGAATAAAGTTCAAAATCCCTATCCAAGGGAGCGCAAAAGGGCAATATTGTGTTTAAAAAAATCTTCATTTATTATAATAAAAATAGTTAACAACACGTTTTGACAGATAGGCCTGTGTCCATCAGGTGGCAATCATTTGGACCGGGATTTTGAACTTCATTGCTAAAGAAGCTGGCTGTTCACAGAGTGCTGTATCCAAGCATATTAATGGAAAGTTGAGTGGAAGCAAAAAGTGTGGTAGAAAAAGATGCACCAGCAACCGGGATAACCGCAGCCTTGAAAGGATTGTTAAGAAAAGGCCTTTCAAAAATTTGGGGGAGATTCACAATGAGTGGACTGCTGCTGAAATCATTGCTTCAAGAGCCACCATACACAGACATATCCAGGACATGGGCTACAAGTGTCACATTCCTTTTGTCAAGCCACTGATGACCAGTAGACAATGCCAGAAACATCTTACCTGGGCCAAGGAGAAAAAGAACTGGACTGTTGCTCAGTGGTCCAAGGTGTTATTTTCAGATGAAAGTAAATTTTGCATTTCATTTTTAAATCAAGGTTCCAGAGTCTGGAGGAAGAGTGGAGAGGCCACAATCCAAGCTGCTTGAGGTCTAGTGTGAAGTTTCCACAATCAGTGATGGTTTGGGGAGCCATGTCATCTGCTGGTGTAGGTCCAGTGTGTTTTATCAACACCAAAGTCAACGCAGCCGTCTAACAGGAAATTTTAGAGGACTTCATTCTTCCCTCTGCCGACAAGCTTGTTGGAGATGGAAATTTCATTCTCCAGCAGGACTTGGCACCTGTCCACACTGCCAAAAGTACCAATACCTGGTTTAAAAACAACAGTATCACTGTGCTTGATTACCCAGCAAACTCATCTGACCTTAACTATGGGGTATTGTCAAGAGGAAGATGAGAGACACCACACCCAACAATGCAGACAAGCTGAAGGCTGCTATCAAAGCAACCTGGGCTTCCATGACACCTGAGCAGTGTCACAGGCTGCATTGATGCAGTAATTGATTTAAAAGGAGCCCCGACCAAGTATTGAGTGCATTTACTGAACATTCATTTCAGCAGGCCAACATTTCAGATTTTACAATCATTTTTCAAGCTGGTGCTATATAGTATTCTAATTTACTGAGATAAAGACTTTTGAGTTTTCATTGGCAGTAAGCCATAATCATCAACATTAACAGAAATAAACACTTGAAATAGATTACTCTGTTTGTAATGACTCTATGTAATATATGAGTTTCACTTTTTGCATTGAAGGACTGAAATAAATTAACTTTCCGATGTTTTAATTTAGTGAGAAGCATTTGTAGATAGGATTTATGCTACTCTGCATAAAAGCCTGCTCTATATAATGCACCACTTTACCAGGCACACCAGCACAAATCCTATGGGCATTGAATCCCTCTACCCCACAGCGCTGTTACATGCAGTGTATCATATGCAATCTGACCAAAACGTCCTGTTTTTTCGATTGCTTTGCTAAAAAATCTGATATTTTTCTGCTACTCTATAAGTGCCAGATTCTTTCTTCACTCAATCCTAAGCAATTGGACACCTCCTGCTCCATTCTAGCCAGTCTTCCTCACAGCACTGCTAGCTCAGACCTATTCTACTCAGCCACTGGACTGACAAAGTGTGAAACCCTGGCAGCCTATTGAAAGGCTACTCCAGATTATTTACCTTGCTCATAGTTCATGGAAATTTTTTTACATAGCTATTTTTCCTTTGTTATATTTGACCTTGATTTTGGGAATGTCTCTATATTAAGCTTTTGTCCTCCCCCACAACGATTGGCAACTTTCTGCCTATGTACAGTGCACACAGAAAGCTGCTAATCAGTGGTGGGGGCTGGATTATACAGTGTTCATGAATATGCTTGACTACCTGACAGCAAGCAAGTTTACTAGTTCTCTAATGCTAATCTCCTGGTGGTAAAAAAGTGATGTTATCAAAACTATAGCAAACAGTCCAGAAAGTGACACATTGCTGGAATTCAACTTTCAGCCCCTAGATCATGCAGTTTTCAGATTACATGACAATAATCTGGTGACAGATTCCCTTTAAATGTAATTGCTTTTCAAAATGAATGGTTAAATGTGAATTTTCATGGCAGAATATATGAGGCTATAGGGACATCTAGTGGCCATTATATAGAATGCTTTCCATCATTAATTGTATGTGAGCACCGCACATGTACACACATTTTTCTAGCAACAATAAATTCAAATGTCTTTAGAATCATTTTTATATTAAAATCCTTTTAAATGTCAAAGCTCCATTTCTGTAAATATGGATTTTATGGCTCACATTAAGTGACATCCCAGCCTTTATTCACATTGTTGAACAACAGCCTAATATCTTCACATTTGAGGGTGTGCATGCAATACATCAATGCGGCAACAACTGTGGATACCATACCCCATGAAGCAGCTATACAGTCCAAGAAAAAAATCAGAACCTACTTCCAGCTAACTACAGTCATGGCCAAAAGTATTGACACCCCTGAAATTCTGCCAGATAATATTCAGTTTCTTCCTGAAAATGATTGCAAACACAAATTCTTTGGTATTATTATCTTCATTTAATTTGTCTTAAGTGAAAAAACACAAAAGAGAATGAAGCAAAACGCAAAACATTGATCATTTCACACAAAACTCCAAAAATGGGCCGGACAAAAGTATTGGCACCCTCAGCCTAATACTTGGTTGCACAACCTTTAGCCAAAATAACTGCGACCAACCGCTTCCGGTAACCATCAATGAGTTTCTTACAATGCTCTGCTGGAATTTTAGACCATTCTTCTTTGGCAAACTACTCCAGGTCCCTGATATTTGAAGGGTGCCTTCTCCAAAGTGCCATTTTTAGATCTCTCCACAGGTGTTCTATGGGATTCAGGTCTGGACTCATTGCTGGCCACCTTAGAAGTCTCCAGTGCTTTCTCTCAAACCATTTTCTAGTGCTTTTTGAAGTGTGTTTTGGGTCATTGTCCTGCTGGAAGACCCATGACCTCTGAGGTAGACCCAGCTTTCTCACACTGGGCCCTAAATTATGCTGCAAAATTTGTTGGTAGTCTTCTGACTTCATAATGCCATGCACATGGTAAAGCAGTCCAGTGCCAGAGGCAGCAAAGCAACCCCAAAACATCAGGGAACCTCCGCCATGTTTGACTGTAGGGACCGTGTACTTTTCTTTGAATGCCTCTTTTTTCTCCTGTAAACTCTATGTTGATGCTTTTGCCCTAAAAGCTCTACTTTTGTCTCATCTGACAAAGAACATTCTTCCAAAATGTTTTAGGCTTTTTCAGGTAAGTTTCGGGAAAATCCAGCCTGGCTTTTTTATGTCTCGGGGTAAGAAGTGGAGTCTTCCTGGGTCTCCTACCATACAGTCCCTTTTCATTCAGATGCCGACGGATAGTACGGGTTGACACTGGTGTACCCTCGGACTGCAGGGCAGCTTGAACTTGTTTGGATGTTAGTCGAGGTTCTTTATCCAACATCCGCACAATCTTGCGTTGAAATCTCTTGTCAATTTTTATTTTCCGGCCACATCTAGGGAGGTTAGCCACAGTGCCATGGGCTTTAAACTTCTTGATGACACTGCGCACGGTAGACACAGGAACATTCAGGTCTTTGGAGATGGACTTGTAGCCTTGAGATTGCTCATGCTTCCTCACAATTTGGTTTCTCAATTCCTCAGACAGTTCTTTGGTCTTCTTTCTTTTCTCCATGCTCAATGTGGTACACACAAGGACACAGGACAGAGGTTGAGTCAACTTTAATCCATGTCAACTGGCTGCAAGTGTGATTTAGTTATTGCCAACACCTGTTAGGTGCCACAGGTAAGTTACAGGTGCTGTTAATTACACAAATTAGAGAAGCATCACATGATTTTTCGCACAGTGCCAATACTTTTGTCCACCCTCTTTTTTATGTTTGGTGTGGAATTATATCCAATTTGGCTTTAGGACAATTCTTTTTGTGTTTTTTCATTTAAGACAAATTAAATGAATATAATATTACCAAAGAATTTGTGTTTGCAATCATTTTCAGGAAGAAACTGAGTATTATCTGACAGAATTGCAGGGGTGTCAATACTTTTGGCCATGACTGTATTGTAAGGTAGCGCTGTCATTCAAGGTTGGGGACACTTGCTTGGCAGCCAAATAATCACGTCCGGCATGGGTTTTCCATAAAACAATAACAATCCATGCGGTTTATTCAGGCATCATAATCCCACAGCAGCAACATAAAGTTCATATAATCAGCATAGCGTTCATGACAGAGCTTCCATCTGTCATCCCAGTGGTCACACAGGTTACGCAATGTCCAGTACTCAGGCTCTTCAGCCTCACAGATATCTCATCCCATCAGGGTTACCTCATGGCTGCTTCAGCTCACTGCAGACATTCATTCCCTCTCCCTGGGAACTGTCAGACGCTTGCAGCCATTACTCACAGCATTCACGTGCTGTCAAGCAGGAAGCCCCATCTCCCAGCGGGACCTTTCACAAAGGACCTACCGGGTCCCAGCATTCACTCCATGTGACCTACCCTGGCCACCTTATATGGTCCGTAGTCATGCCCACCGGGTCACATGGCTATGACCTCATCACAGGTCCTTCACACTCACATAGTCTTTTACTACTAGCATTTTCAGACACACCCCTGGGTGGATTTGTAGGTAGCTGGTTCCGCCCATAGGTAGCTGGTTCAGCTACCTGAATACTTCCCAAGACATTGACACAGAACCTCAGCAGTATCACTGCTGATCAACACATACACAAGTCTTCATCTCAAGGCCACCCACCTTGAGATACATTACGATCATTCAGCATCCTACTCCTATCAGGACACTGGAGATGCTTATACGCCTGTCCTGGACCACCCATACAGTGCCCTCTAGTGGACCCAGTGGTCAATATACCACATACCTCCCCCTCTGTTCAAACTTGTAGGGTTGAACACACAACATTACCCCAGGATCTCGAGACCGGGCACTCATTACACCTTTCTCCACAGGTCGAGAGAACCATCTCCGTCTGTCATCTGGCATTATTATTATTATTATTATTATTATTATTTTTTATTTATATAGCACCATTGATTCCATGGTGCTGTACATGAGAAGGGGTTACATACAAATTACAGATATCACTTACAGTAAACAAACTAACAATGACAGACTGATACAGAGTGGAGAGAGGACCCTGCCCTTTCAGGCTTATATGCTACAGGATGGTGGGGAAGGAGACAGTAGGTTGGTGGGTTGCAGCAGTTCCGGTGTTGGTTGAGGTGATATCACCGGTAGTGGTGATAGAGAAGGAGGTAGCGGGGTCATTGCAGGCTGTAGGCTTTCTTGAAGAGGTGGGTTTTCAGGTTCAGTCTGAAGGATCCAAATGTGGTTGATAGTCGGACTTGTTGGGGCAAAGAATTCCAGAGAATAGGGGCTATTCGGGAGAAGTCTTGGAGGCGGTTGGGTGAGGAGCGAATAAGTGTGGAGGAGAGAAGGAGGTCTTGGGAGGACCAGAGATTACATGAGGGAAGGTATCGGGAGATTAGTTCAGAGACATACGGGGGAGACAGGTTATAGATGGCCTTGTAGGTCAGAATTAGTAATTTGAACTGGATACGCTGAGGGAATGGGAGCCAGTGAAGAGATTTGCAGAGGGGAGAAGTGGAGGAGTAGCGAGGAGAGAGATGAATTAGTCGGGCGGCAGAGTTAAGGATGGACTGGAGGTGTGACTGGAGGTGCGAGGGTGTTAGCAGGGAGACCACAGAAAAGGCTGTTGCAGTAGTCGAGGCGGGAGATGATGAGGGCATGCACAAGTATTTTAGTAGATTGAGGGTTGAGGAAAGGACGGATTCTGGAAATATTTTTGAGCTGGAGGCGACTGGAGGTAGAAAGAGCTTGGATGTGCGGTTTGAAGGACAGGGCAGAGTCAAAGGTTACTCCGAGGCAGCGGACTTCTGGTACTGGGGAAAGTGTGAGGTCATTAATTGTTATAGCTAGGTCAGGTAAAGAAGATCTGTGAGATGGAGGAAAGATGATGAGTTCAGATTTGTCTACATTGAGTTTGAGGAAGCGAGAGGAGAAGAAGGAGGATATGGCTGATAGACACTCTGGGATTCTGGACAGCAGAGAGGTGACGTCTGGGCCAGAGAGGTAGATCTGAGTGTCATCAGCATAAAGGTGGTAGTGGAATCCGTGGGACTTTGAGTTGCCCCAGACCAAGTGTATAGATTGAGAAGAGTAGGGGTCCTAAACCAGAGCCTTGGGGGACTCCAACAGAGAGAGGGTGGGATGAGGAGGTGGTGTGGGAGTGGGAGACGCTGAATGTGCAATTTCAAAGGTATGAGGAGATCCAGGATAGGGCTTATCTCTACGTTAGGCCTCCCCCGCCCCCAGCGGTCAGAATATCGGCCCTGATCTTTGGCCCTCCAGTCACAGTCTGTCTGCGTCATCAGACACTGTCACTACACTCCTTTCTCTCACTGACCGGCTCTCCCGGTTGGTGTGGTCATAAGTCTTAATTGAGCCTACTGTCTGGCCTGAGTCTGACCCATTCAACGTCTCACAGGAACTAAGGTCTCTCAGCCTCGTACGACCCGTCAAACTGCCACTTGCTGACATTCTTCGGCCACCTGCCATGTCGCTACTTGGAGAATCCCTTCGGGTCCTTACATCTTGGGTTGAAGGAGGCCGCCACCTGGTGTTCTGGACCTCTTTATTGATTCGCCGACGGTCCAGCCTCAACTGCTCAATTTCTTGCAGATACCCCACTCGATACTGCAATAGCATCCGAAAGTTTCTCAGGCTTTCCACGGAGCCAACCACCATGATGGGAATCTTACCCTCTTCACTGGATACCTGGTTTTCATCATCAGGAGGGATCCTCACCCTCACCATACCGGAGATATTTGCAAGGTCTTGCATTACCTTTCCGAGTCTTCCAATAATTCTTCCAATCAGACCTTTGGGTACCGGAATCACCTATTTCCGCAAACCCAGCCGATCCATAGCCTCCCTTGCTAACTCTAGGCGTCGAGCAGCTTTCATATTACTCCGCCTGACCAGCTGTTTGGCATAGAGACATTGCAAATGCATCTCTTTCAGGACAGCTACTCGGTTTGCTGTATCTTCCCTGGCTGATATTATCACCAACTGCCGAGTCTCAGGTGCCCAGTGCACCTTACACTCTTTGACCGCTTCTTTGAAAGCCTCATGCACACCTTCCTCAGCACAGGCATCTTGCATGTCCTCGGGTACCTCAGTCACAGATTTGAACGTCGTGGTCTTGCTCTCTTCGTGGGCAGAAGGCTCTGGCTTTACCACGTACACTTCCCTCACTACAGTTGACCCAACCGGGTGACTGTCTTAACTCACAAACTTCATGAGATTTTATCTCTTCACGACCCTTTGCCAAGATGGGTACTGGCAGTTCCGTCTTGTTATCACTGCTCGGCCGCTGTAAGTCTTCGTCCAAGCTATTCTCCCGCAGAAGACGAGCTCCAAGACTTCTTTCTCGAGCTCCTCGACCCGGTGCTTGGCCATTTGCCTCAGGACTCTTTCCCGTTTGACTTGTTCTTCCATCTCTTCCCTAAGGGTCTGGTTCACGTTTTGCCACGTTGACAGGTGACCTCTGAGCTCAGAGACTTCCTTCTCTAGTCCTTCTATTCTGTGCTCCCTTCTGTGCCACAGTCACCCCCAGAGTCTGAGTCACCCCGATCTGCTGAGTCATCCTTCCAGTTACCCATTAACCCTGTGAATACTTCAGCCATCTTATCAATCAGGTCAACGTCAGTCCTGTCACGAGATGTCAGGTCTGTCCGTTGGGCAGATGTACCCCTTCTTTTGGTCACATCTACCTGTGACCTGTCCACGTCAGGAGCCGTCACCATATTAATATCTGTTAGCCCAACAGTAGAAACGTCTCCAACCTCCTGCCATATATCTTCAAACACGATAAAGTCCCTGCCCCTCTCCAAGGCATACACTAAGTCAGGTGGTATCCCACCCCCTTGGCACTCACCACTGTTGGACCCCTCAAACATTACTCTGTCTACCGCATAGTTCACTGTGACCCTATGTTTACAGCGAACCTGGACCATTTTCTCGGTCAGACAGAAAATGAGAGGAGTTCCTGTCAGAGTCACCTGACTCTTTGAGTCCAACCGTCCTGAGACTCCTTCCCGGTGCAGCATCACGGTACACACCTGCGGCCCGTCATTATCCAGAAAGAATATCCCACATTCTGAAAGCAACATATACGAACACTGCTGTTCCTTTTTTGACACACCGGCCCTTTCTGGACCACCCCGATTTGGGTCATCGCCCCTATGGGACTCCACTCCACCCCCTTTTGGGACTCCACCCCTTTAGGGCTACCACCCCGATTTGGGCCACCACCTCCTCTGGGACTTCACCCCCTTTTGGGCTACCACCCCGATTTGGGCCACCACCCCCTTTTGGGATTTCCCCATGTCCGCTCTACAGGTCTCCTTAGTTCACAGTTCACACCAAAAGTTTAAGTCTTTTACGATACCACACAAGTCCTTGTTGGCACCACCACAGCTCCTGCTGTCACCGATCTCCGACACCACTGGCTGCCACTCACACACAGCTGCTAGTGTCACCTTCATAACCCCGCCAAGTTACAGGAAGCCGCTTGTATCTTTCGTAACCCCGCTGAGATACAGCAAGCCGCTTGTCACCTTCGTAACCCCGCCGAGTTACAGCAAGCCGCTTGTCACCTTCGTAACCCCGCCGAGTTACAGCAAGCCGCTTGTCACCTTCTTGACCCCCACTGAGCCACCATAGGCTGACTTGAAAGGGAAAAGAAAAAAAGCACACATGCAACAGAAAGTTCACGTGTCCTGTCTGTGTGCTCTTCAGGACGTCCGTCTCCTCTCCTGAGACCGCCCAACACACAGGGCGCACCAGGTGCTATTCAGGGAGCCGATCCTCCTCCCAGGGTTTCCCAACACACCGGCCTCACCAGGTCCAGGGGCTCAGCGGGTGCTATTTAGGACATCCATCTCCACCTGAGACTGTCCAACACTTACGCCTCACCAGGTCCAAGGTCATAACACGTGCTCCAGGGATTCAATTCTTCTCCCAGAACATCCCAACACTGACCCTCCAGGACCTTGTTCACTGAACCCTCCAGGTACATAGTCTTTCTCACTGACCCAGGTCAGTACAACCCGAACACCTGTCCGTTACCTGTGTCGGCCACACAGGTCCTCGGGTACCTCATATCCACAGAGGCACCCTATCACAATCCACAGTCTCTTTCTCTGACCCCGGTCAGCACATCACACGGTTTTCATGACCGTCACCTGCCGGCCGCGCAGGTTCTTGGACCCCTCTACCGCAGAGGTGTCCTATAAGTCTTTTCCACTGACCCCGGTCAGTATATCACACGGCTTTCAAGACCATCAGCCCTTCTGGCTCCGCGTTGCCAGCACTGCACATGTGCCTTTGGAAACTGCAGCCACGCCCACCGTGTTACATGGCTATGACCTCATCACAGGTCCTTCACACTCACATAGTCTTTTACTACCAGCGTTTTCAGACACACCCCTTGGTGGATTTGTAGGTAGCTGGTTCCGCCCATCTCTCCAGCTACCTGAAGACTTCCCTAAGACATTGACACGGAACCTCAGCAGTATCACTGCTGATCAACACATACACAAGTCTTCATCTCAAGGCCACCCACCTTGAGATACATTACGATCATTCAGCATCCTTCTCCTATCAGGACACTGGAAATGCTTATACGCCTGTCCTGGACCACCCACACAGCACCCCCTTGCGGACACAGTGGTCACTACACCACACTATCGACAGGGTGAAAAAGTGAAACGCTATGTTTCTTTACTTTACAATTGGAAGAAGACGAGGGCAGTGAGAAAGCCCATTATGATGGGATAGTCTGGAATGACCTGCAGCAGCATGAGGGCCCATTTTGATTTTTGCGCTTAATAAATTAATTACATTTCTTGCCATCTGCCAACCAGCAAATTAACTTATTTCACGGACTATAAGATGCACTTTTTTCCCCAAAATTTTCAAGGAAAGTGGCAGATGCGTCTTACAATCCGGACCTACCTGGCTGTTGGGGGGGCAGCAGTGGTGGAGGAGCAGGTCACAGGCGGCACTGGAGCTAACATGAGCGCCCACTATTAATGAGAGTTAACATTCACTGCTCCCCACACCCATAATCCCACCCACCTGTCTAAATTGAAGCAGCGCCAAGAGGTTGGCGGGACTATGGTCATGGGGAGATGTGAATATTCTTTTTCTTTATTGGCGGGCACATGTGTTAGCTGCAGCCAACGTCTTCCTACAGAGGCTTTGCATCATGTGTATTCGCTATTAAGCAAAATGAATAGTCATTGCTTCCCATGCACATAGTCTCAGATGTGGGGAGCAGTGAATATTCCGGCAGCTGACATTGGCGTGTGGAGGCGCATGGCATTGACTTCATGCGCTACTTACATGGTGAGGTCAGTTACCAGCATCAGAAGAGGATGCTGTGCTGCAAAGGAGCGTGGGGAAGGTAAGTAGAATAATTTAGTTTTTTGTGTGTGGTGTGATATGGGACATATGTACCAGGAAAGGGATCAAATATACCCGGATGGGGGAACATACAGTATATACCAGAATGGGGATCATATATACCAGGATGGGGGCCATATACTGTATATCAGGATGGGGATCATATATACCAGGATGAGAGGAAATATATAATAGGATGGGGGACATATATACCAGGATGGGGATCATATATATCATGATGGGGTTATTATATACCAGGATGTGTGACATTAGTGCAGAATATGGGGACATTATCTTCTAACTGTGTCAGCAGCAGATCCCCACATAACAGTGAATCATGACCACATTTTTTACTTACATTTTTTTCCTATTTACCTTCTCTAAAACTTGGATGCACCTCATAATCCGATGCCTTTTTTATTCCGTACATTATGGTCATTGTACCCCAGTTACTTTGTGTTAATTTAGGCTATAACTTATATTTCTTTCTGGTGTAAACTATAAATTTGACAGTTCACAAAAAGCCTCACCCTTTTCTGCTAAGCTGGTCCACTTTTATCCAGAAATCAATTGAAATTGACTGTGTAAAATAGATCTTAAAGTCTGTGAATCATAGTGCTTGATCGTTAGACATAAAATTTAAATAATAAAGTTATACTTTGCATATACTTTATATTTTAGCACCATCTCTAACACTAGTCATAGCCCTAGTTACACTTGAATAGTTCATTAGAATGTTAGTGGATTTTTATTTCATTTATTTATTTTTTTAATATTTTTTTTTACAGGGGGCACTGCTTTAAAATTCGGGACAGCTCCCCCGACAGGTCTCTCTGTCTCTCTTCTCAAAATTATTATTAGTGAGAGGAGAGTCAAGGAGCAGAGGGAGAGCACAGCACATCCTTTTTCATCTTGGTTGCTGCCTATGCAGAACTCAGTAGTTGAGATGAGTTTGTCATTCAGTAACTGGCATGGCAACGCTCGCTTCATCATCCTGAGAGTTTTGTTCTCTCAGTTGCCTCATATGCAGATTAACAAACTCATCTCAACTGCTGTACTCTTGCATAGGAATCTGTGGACCTAAACTAGATATCAATGTTCACTAGCCACCAGTTGGCACTAATTCAAGAAAAAGCAGTAGTGGGGACTGGGATTAAAATTTTGCATCCGAATTTGGCGCCTGGGGCAACATCTCGCACAATGCAGTCAAGCATTGTATTCAGCTCACATTCAACATTACACAAGAAGTAAATTAAACTATTTAGGTCAAACACTACAATCTTCCATACTTTTGACATAACATCTGCAGAGCTCCAAAAGCCAAAGGAAATTCTTCAATTCAGTACTCATGGGTTACTGTATATTTTTTGTTAACTGATGGAGGAAACTGCGCCCTCCCATTACTTCGTCAGACCTACCCAATTATTTTTTTTCTTACACAATTTCCTTCAAAAATCATGAGAATCTAGAAGTTCAGTTTTCCTCGGACAGACAACTTTAACCAAACAACACCCAAAACACTGGCAGTATTCGACAAAATGAGTGATGATAGGCTTTAATTGACCACACTATTGACTCATAGCATTGAATTAGCTATGTTTGACTAAATCTACTTTTTGACCAATTTGGATGATAACTTGATATCCATCTGCGCTGCTGTGATGAGGAATCAATAGGACTAAAATGAGTTAAATGGTTTTTATTTCCACAACACATTTCAATGCTAGTCTAGCGTCTTTTTCAAGTGAAAAAACAATTGCATATCTACTTTTCATCAATTTTTCTAATGGACCTGTTAAATTGTGTGTCTAAACTATCATCAAAAGAAAAATGAGAAAGGAAAGAAAAACCAGCTCACCTGGGCTCTAGGTGATATGAAACATGGAGTACAAAGGACCACTTTGGCGATGCAGAAAAAAAAGTTCCAGCTTTATAAATCCAGCTTTATTGATACGTAATATTGATAGAAACAGCAACTCGTTTCGAACTCACACACATTGCGTTCTTTATCAGAGCTGTACACATAATGACTGCAAGCTCATTTAAAAGGCTGTATGGCAATAAAAATACAAAGAGCAAGCACGTGACACACATTACAAAACTAACAAATAGCATAGAAAGACTAATATCGGAGCAAAAAAGCAAGAAAAGACGGTATGCAAAACATTATATAAGAAGAAACAGCCCAAGATTTGATGTGATAATCATGAAAAATCAATTCTTGTTGCATATTCAGTCCATTTGGATGGCATGTATTTAAATCATAGCTCCAGAACACCTCACAATCAAGCAGATGGTTCCTGATATCCTTGCCTCTCGGGCTTGCTAGCACTCTTTCCATGCCGAATACCTGCAGGTAAGAAGTGTTACGATTGTGCTACTGAATACAGTGCCTGGATGGATAGGAAATCACACGATTAGAATGAGACATATTGTCACAATTCATTTTTTGGATTCTGGCCGGGAGTATGTATAACGCATATGTACCCACTAGTCCCAGCTCAGAAACCAGTAACCTCTCGCAGCACACAATGCATGCGCTGGGGGATTCATACATCTGCATTCACATAGAGTAACTGGAGACTTATCATTTTGGACCAGACAATCACTTTAATTTATATTTATTGAGCGGCAGAGATTACAGTTAATGGGGGTCACAGCTCTGACTTATCAGTTTATATTTTGAATGGTGAGTGGCTAATAGTATATTACCGTAATGGTTGGATACATATTTGTATTCAGGTATCAATGCGGGGGGATTTTTTATTCAGCAGACACATGTATATATACAATATATGTGCCCTTGTTATTTTTAGGGCTGCAGTGATCATCGTGACAGGACGAGTTGTGGTTGGGAGACGTCATCATGAAGTTCTGACCAGATGGAGAAGAAACAACAAAAAATTGACTCAGATGTCATTATTTATTCTTTATTCTGTGTGACTTGGAGTAATTCTGTTATTTGTAAAATGACTTCCCTTAGGCTATATTCTAGATTTTTTTTATTGGATGGCACACAGGCTCAGAATTTTCCAGATCTCTATCTCTGAAAATCACAGATCTGAGAATGAGATCTGTGAGACTCAGAGCATGTCCTGTTTTGATCCAATTTTGAGGGCATACTCAATGAGTCTTTGTGCTGTCCGAGCAAAAATCAGGCAGCACACTGAGATTTCACACAGAGGAATGTATCCTTATTATGTGTAGCACAGTCCCAGAGTATTTAGTGTACGCTCTGTTAATAAATAGCGCCATCCTTAAATACACACCGGTAGTTTCCTTTTTTATTATATATATCACCAACCCTTACTGCCTAGCATCCTCTTTACTTATATATAGCACCTTCCCTAACTACGAGTATATATCATCCTTTGTTGTTAAGTGGAGCGCCATCCATTATTACATACTGTCATCTCTTGTCATGTACAGCATATTTACATAGCATATTCTTATTATTGTTAATCACAGCACCCTTTTTTATTACATAGTTCTCTCTTGATGGATATAAAATGGATATAAAATGAATGCTGATGAATGCTGATGGAACCGCATTTAACCAGAAGACTAGTCCATCAGCCTCCTTCATTAGAAAAGAAGCTTTCCCAAGCTCCATCAGCAGTCATTGCATTATACATCTAACAAGAGAGGATGGTATATAATTAAGAATAGGGTGCCATAATTAACAAAATAACAATAAAATCCGATCCGTAAAGAACGGAGCAGTACATAACAAAAGAGGGCACTATGTAATAAGGGATGGCAATAAACATAACAAGAGGAGATTATGATACACAGTGGCATGTAAAAGTTTGGGCACACCTGGTAAAGATTACTGTTATTGTGAACAGTTAAGCAAGTTGAAGATGAAATGATCTCTAAAATGCCTAAAGTGAAAGATGACACATTTCCAAATATATAGCGTCAAGCTATGAAAGAGTACATCAAAGAGAGCCTTCGCAAGGGGCATATTCGGCCCTTGGTCTCACCCGTGGCAGCGGGGTTTTTCTTTGTAAAGAAAAAAGATGGTGGGTTGCGACCGTGCCTCGACTTTTAATAACTGAACAAAATTGCCGTTAAGAACACGTACCCTCTTCCGTTGATTACTGATTTATGCAACCAACTCACGGGGGCCAAATGGTTTTCTAAGCTCGATCTACGAGGGCTTATAACCTTATAAGGATCCGGGAGGGGGACGAATGGAAAACAGCATTCCTGACGACTGAAGGGCTGTTTGAAAACCTGGTTATGCTCTTCGGCATCACTAGCGCCCCTGCTGTTTTTCAGAACATCATTAATGTTGTTTTTTCTGACCCGATTGGGCTTTATGCAGTCATTTACCTGGATGACATCTTGATATACTCGGAGAACAGTCAGTCACACACCATCTACATACGGTTCTTATGAGACTCTGGTAGAACCATTTGTACGCTAAGCTGGAGAAGTGCTTATTTTTTATATATTTTGTCTATTCTGGGTGTAATTGCATCCACGGAGGGATTCCGCATGGATGCAGGGAAGGTTCAGGCCATTACAGATTGGGTGCAGCCTCATGATCTGAAGGGGTTGCAACGATTTCTGGGCTTCGCTAACTATTATAAGAAGTTCATTAAATTGTTCTCGCAGGTGGTGAAACCCTTGGCGGACCTCACTCTTAAAGGAGCAGATGTAAAAAATTGGTCCATGGCCGCAAAAATTCCTTCCTTACATTAAAGAAATGCTTTACTTCAGCCCCTGTGTTGGTTCATCCCGATTCGTCAAGACCTTCTATCGTGGAGGTCGACGCTTCGGAGGTGGGGGTGGGGGCAGTGTTGTCACAGGGCTCCTCTACCCTGACTAACCTCAAAACCTGTGCCTTTTTCTCTAAAAAGTTCTCTTCGGCTGAGAGAAACTATGATGTCGGCAACAGGGAATTGTTAGCGGTTAAACTGGCCCTCGAAGAATGGAGGCATTTTTAGGAGGGGGCCGCTCATCCCATTACGGTCATCACTGATTATAAAAACCTGGCCTATATCGAGTCCGCTAAGAGATTGACCCCCGGACAGGCTCAGTAGGCACTTTTTTTTTCTAGATTTCATTTTACCATTACGTTCCTACCAGGGTCTAAAAATGTAAAGGCAGATGCTTTATCCCAAAGTTTTGATTCTATGTCCCCTCCAGAACCTCCTTCCTCCATTCTTCAACCGGGAGTGGTTTTAGCCGAAGTCTCCTCTGAGTTACAGAGAGAGTTTCTGGAAGCACAAACTCACAGGAATAAACCCCCGGGTAAATTGTTTGTACCCAAGCATTTTCATCTCACACTCCTGCAAGAATTTCATGATTCTGTGTTAAGTGCACACCCTGGTATTGCAGCAACCTGGGGGGCAGTGGCTAGGGGTTGTTGGTGGCCCTCTGTGGGTACTGATATCAAAAGGTTTGTAAGTACTTGTGTGGTGTGCTCTCGCTCTAAAA
Source organism: Dendrobates tinctorius (assembly GCF_039654945.1). Classification (NCBI taxonomy): domain Eukaryota; kingdom Metazoa; phylum Chordata; class Amphibia; order Anura; family Dendrobatidae; genus Dendrobates; species Dendrobates tinctorius. Next base: position 20,478,378 of record NW_027361675.1, on the reverse strand, counting down.
GCTCTCAGATACGGCAGACCGGGGAATTGGTGCCTTTGCCAATTCCAGATAAACCATGGACACACCTGTCCATGGACTCTATCACTAATCTTCCCCCTTCCAAGGGCAATTCAGTGGTATGGGTAGTGGTTGATAGATTTTCTAAGTAAGCCCACTTTGTGCCGTTACCTGCTTTACCATCTGCTGAAACCTTGGAATCATAGAATCATAGAATCGTAGAGTTGGAAGGGACCTCCTGGGCCATCAGGTCCAACCCTCTGCTCAAAGCAGGGTTCGCTAAATCATCCCAGACACATGTCTGTCCAGCCTCTGTTTGAAGACTTCTATTGAAGGAGAACTCACCACCTCTGGTGGCAGCCTGTTCCACTCATTGATCACTCTAACTGTCAAAAAGTTTTTTCTAATATCTAATATAGCTTGTTTATACAGCACATAGTTCGGTTGCATGGAGCGCCTGTGAACGTGGTGTCGGATGGGTGTGCAATTTGTGGCCAGGTTTTAGAGAGCGTTTTGTAGGAAGTTGGGGGTCATGTTATCATTCTCCTCTGCCTATCACCCGGAATCCAGCGGACAGACTGAATGCACCAACCAGTCGTTGGAGCAGATTCTGAGATGCGTGGCCTCCTCCAGACAGGAAGACTGGTGTAAGGTATTACCCATGTCAGAATTTGCGTTCAACTGTCGTATTAATCAGTCTACCGGAAATTCTCCCTTTCAGGTCAATTATGGGTTTGTTCCGCAGTTTGGGGAATTTTCCCATATGGATTTTGTTTGCCCTGGTGCCGAGGGGATGGTGCAACAGTTAAAAACCCTCTGGAGGGTGGTGCAGGGGAACAGCTCCAAAGTGCAGAAGAAGTACAAACATTTTGCGGATAGGAGGAGGGGGTCGGTTCCTGCGTTGACAGTGAGGGAAAAGGTCTGGTTGTCCACCCGTAACATCAAACTTAAGATACCCGCTATGAAGTTGGGCCCCAAATTTATTGGCCCATACAAGACTGTTGACGTGATCAACCCGGTGGCCTACAGATTACAGTTGCCCACCTACTTCAAAATATCTAATGTCTTCCACAGGTCCCTATTAAAACCTGTGGGGAAAGTTAGAGAAGATCCCTCATCCGTGGTTCCACCAGTATTGGTAGAGGTTCAACTGGAGTATGAGGTAGGGCGCATCATTGATTCACGGTGGGTGCGCTGGAGACTTCAGTACCTTATTCATTGGAAGGGATATTCCATTGAGGATCGGTCATGGGTTCCGGCCAGTTCGGTGCACGCTGATGGACTGGTGCAGGCTTTTCATGCCAGATACCCTGAGAAGCCTGGAGGTCAAGTGGCCCCCCATTAAAAGGGGGTACCGTCATGGTATAAGACATAGTTAATGTCCTGCTCTCTCAGGGTTAACTTTTGCTGGCCTCCTTTTGGATCTGGGAGGGGTATTTATACTCACTCCAGACTAGTATTTCCTATACTGTTGCTCTGACTGCGTGTCTGACCCCCTGGTGTGCATGTATACTGCATTACTTGATTGCCTCCCGTGTATGGCCTGGTCTGTCAGCTCACTCTGTTCTCTGTCTCTCGTTTTGGTACTATTGTCTTCTTCGGTTCTGACCTCCTGGCTGGCTATTGTTAATCCGTTACAGTTTGTCCCTATTGTACCGCACTGCTTGATCTGGCTTTTTCACCTCTGGCTTCCCTTCTGACAATCCCCTGTCTCACCCCATTGGTACCTCGTGATCTCCTGGTTCTAATCTTAGCTTGTTTGATTATTCTCCTGTGTTTATCGTCTCCTCTGCACCCCGGCATCTGGCTCCTACCACATATTAGTAGTTCTTTTTTCGTAACACTTGTCTGTAAAATTATTTTGATTGTTTCGGCAGTTTTGAGCATGTTTTTCTTGCTAACAGTTTATTTTTTGTGACATCTCTCCGTTGAAAAATTATTTTTTAATGGATTTTATCTGTTTTGTGATTAATAAAGTATATTAATTTTATTTGGCATATGCTTCCTGATTGCTTTATAGGATATATATATATATATATATATACATATATATATACACATATATATATATATATATATATACATAAACATGACTAAAATGTTTAACTCTCTCATGGAGGCTTCTCCCATACCAGATACCCTGTTGCATTAATACTTGATACTTATTCCTAAGGAGGGAAAAGACCCTCTGGATTGCTCTAATTATTGTTCGATAGCCCTATTAAACTCGGACGTGAAAATATTTACCCATATGTTGGCTAATAGACTTATTCAGTGGCTACCCCGGTTTATTAGTAAGAAACAGGTAGGCTTTGTCCCTTTACGCCAGGGAGGTGACAACACCAGAAGGGCGAGAGATTTGATTGATGTGTCCAACAAAAATAAAACACAAACGTGTTATGAATGGGTCACCGCAGAGAAAAAAAACCAAAACAAGCTAAGCCACAGAAAACCAGAGAAGTTGGTAACTATGCAGATTGCAGATCCCTGATCTTACCACACAACTAGCAGTAGCTGTGGAGCGTGCCTACGATGTTCCTAGACGCCTCGTCACGGCCGGAGGACTACATAAGCCTAAAGCAAGAAAAGGGAAAACTAACTGCCCCAGAGCAGACCCCAAAGGAATAGATAGCCCCCACACATGTATTGACGGTGAAACAAGATGAAGGCACAAACACAGGCAGGAAAATAGGCTGAGCAAATTATTGGGCCCAAACTAACTAGACAGGAAAGGAAAGGCAAGTCACTGTCTGCAACCTGCAAAAAACCCTACAAAAATAATGTCCAACACTTCTGATAGCAAAATTAACCCTGAAGTCACTAGACTTCTCCCACTATATCAGCACTCTGGAATTTTCTGAGACAGAGCAAAAAGAGACCGAACTAGTAAGGGACAAAAAGCCAATTGGCAAAATACTGATAAATAAGAGTGGAAATTCAGCTCAGCCCCCAGCCGGGGCTGGCAGACCACACAAAAAACTGAATAGACCAGCAAAATCAAGTGTGAACATTAGCAGAAAAACTTAGCTTTAGATGACTGGAACAGAGCTGAAAACCAAGAGCTGACAAGCCAGAAGGAATCACCAGCAACTGAATAGGGCATCGGCTGTCTTAAATCCAATCTGAGAATCCTGAGATCCAATCGTCATCCTCATTCTCAGGTGGCAGATCTCCACCGATCAAACCAGCCGCACCACCTCCCGAACCAGAGAATGAACTCACAACACAAGCGTTTTCTTTACGTTTAGACGTACAGAAGGCATTTGACCTACTTAATGTCATGATCCAGACCGGGTTTTGAATCCTATCTTCCCCTTTTTCCGGTCTGGTCATGCCAGGGGTTAACGTCTTCAGCCTCATTCTGGTCTCAGGTTAGCTATTTATCTCCGCTGCTTCCTGCAGACCATGTCACTTATAGTTTCTGTTACGGCTGTAGCTAGTGAGAAGAGGACAGAAAAAGGTAGCCGGAAGTGGACCCTCTGGGTCACGGTTCCAGAGCCCCCGGGGGCGAGTACCCAGGTGAAGACCACCCCCTATAAAGGGATCGTTAGGGACAAATCTCCAGGGGATAGAACCGCGACAGCCGGAACCAAAGGGGCGACTAGGCAAAAATAGATGTGTAAAGGAGGCACAGCAGTATCCGTAGAGTTTGGACACCGAGACACGCTGGGAGCAGGCAAGGTACCGGTCAGGAGAGCCAGGGAACACAAGGACTGGAGGCTGCAATAGCGAAAGAGCACAATGAGGAGTAAGGAGGAGAGGGACGGAGCACAGGGCGGTGCAGAGGGGGACCAGGTGGAGGGAGAGAATGGTCAGGGAGGCACAACAGTACCGGGGGCAAGGAAACCCAGGACACAGAGGGCACCGACAAAGACTGAGCAGGCAGAGCGCAGCAAACAGGTACAAGGAGAAGAAGCAGCGCGCAGACAGACACACAGGAGAGGGGGCCTGAAGAAACAGCGAACGCCGCACAGGGCAGGGTCACCGCATACGATAATCAGGCGTCTTACCTGTCCCGACACCAGGCATATGTAGTGATGGGCGCCGCCATGTTGGGAGTGGAGCCAGCGCGTCACGCTACCCTTGAGGCAGTGTGCCGGAGGTTAGGCTGAGGGGAGGTGCTGGACGCAGCTGGAGCCGGTGACCGGGCGTGGGGACGCGCTGCAGGACAGGAGCGCGCCGGATGGAGCGCGCCGAGGAGTGACGGGACGCAACAGTACCCCCCCATTACGCCTCCTCCTCCTGAGATTGGAGAGAAACCGTCTCATAATATGCGGAGCATTAATATTCTCCTGGGGCTCCCAAGACCTCTCCTTGGGACCAAAACCCTTCCAATCAATCAAAAACAGATTCTTTCCTTTAACAGTTTTCATAGCCAGAATATCCCGTATCTCAAAGGTGTCATTAGAGCTACATGGTTGGGAGATTTGGGAGGGTGCAGAGTGGAAGTGGTTAAACACTGCTGGTTTAAGGAGAGAAACATGGAAAGTGTTGGGGATCTTTAGTGAGGCGGGTAATCTCAACTTGTAGGCCACGTTGTTAATGCGGCTTAAAATCTCAAAGGGACCAATGTAACGTGGGCCTAACTTGTAGAAGGGGATCTTTAACCTGATATGCCGGGAAGCTAGCCAAACCTTATCCCCAGGACGATACGGGGGAGCTTCCAGCCTTCTCTTGTCGGCATACCGCTTCATTCTAAGACTAGTATTCTCAAGAGCTAATTTGGTCTCCCTCCAGATCTGAGAGAAGTCCACAGACAAGGAATCTGCTGCCGGTACACCCGAGGTAGGGGGAACAGGAAGCGGAATGCCGGGGTGTTAACAAAAAAACACAAAAAAGGAGACTTGGTAGAGGCTTCACTGGGATGGTTGTTGTAGGAGAACTCCGCCCAAGGGAGAAGAGAGACCCAGTCGCCTTGGTGAGCATTGGAAAAATGCCGAAGATAAGATGTGAGAGCTTGATTGACTCGCTCGACTTGGCCATTCGACTGGGGGTGATATGCTGAGGAGAAATCCAAGGTTATCTTCAGCAATCCGCAGAGAGCTCGCCAAAAACGGGAGGTAAATTGCACTCCACGATCCGAGACAATATGCTGAGGGAACCCATGGAGGCGAAAAACATGAAGCAGGAAGATCTTCGCCAACTCGAGAGCGGTAAGCAACCCTGGCAGTGCAATGAAGTGGGCCATCTTGGAGAACCGATACACGACCACTAGAATCACGGTACATCTGGAAGATGGAGGCAAGTCAGTGACGAAGTCCATGGCAATATGAGTCCATGGGTTGGCAGGAACAGGTAGCGGATGCAGGAGTCCTGAAGAAGGACGTCGAGGAACCTTGTTCCGGGCGCAAGAAGGACAAGAGGCGATGAAATCTTGGACGTCTCTGGGAAGCGAAGGCCACCAGTAATGGCGAGAGGCAAGCGAGAGAGTCTTTCTAATTCCAGCATGTCCGGAAAATCTTGAGGAGTGGCTCCAGCGGAGAACCTTTGATCTATCTCCACTCCGAAAGAAGGTCCTACCAGACGGTGGGGTGATCAGGCTTACTGGAGCCACGGTAAGAATTTTGGCAGGATCGATGAGATGAGTGGGACCCTCCTCCTTGTCGACAGACAGGAATGACCGTGAAAGAGCATCCGCCTTGATGTTCTTCTCCTCAGGTCGGAAGTGGAGTTCGAAGTCAAATCTTTCAAAAAAGAGTGACCATCTGGCCTGCCGTGGGTTGAGCCTTTGGGCGGACCGAAGGTAGGCCAAATTCTTGTGATCCGTAAAAATGATGAACGGATGGAGAGCACCCTCGAGAAGATGACGCCATTCTTCGAGAGCCATTTTTATGGCCAAGAGCTCTCTATCTCCCACAGCATAATTGTGTTCAGGGTCCAAAAAAGCTTTGGAAAAGAATCCGCAGGTGAGAGTGCGACCCGAGGAAGACTTTTGCAGCAGAACTGCGCCTGCTCCCACCGCAGACGCGTCGACTTCGAGTATGAATGGCCTACTGGCGTCCGGGCGATGAAGTACAGGAGACTTGGCGAATTCCTGCTTCAAGACCTCAAAGGCAGTCTCTGCATCCGGGGGCCAATGGTTGGGATCTGCTCCTTTGCGGACAAGAGTGGAGATGGGTTTAGTCAAGGAAGAAAAATGAGGGATAAATTGCCTGTAATAATTGGCAAAACTCAAAAAGTGTTGAATGCCCTTAACTCCGAGAGGGCGAGGCCAATTGAGAACTGCCGAGACTTTTTCTGGATCCATCTCTAATCCCGATTTCGAGACGATGTAGCCAAGAAAAGGCAATGAAGTCTGCTCGAAGAGGCACTTCTCCAGCTTGGCAAACAGGTGGTTCTCTCTGAGACGTTGGAGGACTTGGCGAACGTCTCAACGATGTGAAATCAAATCGGGGGAAAAGACCAAGATGTCGTCTAGGTAGACAACGACACAGGAGTAGAGGTCGTCTCGAAAGACATCATTAACGAGTTCTTGAAATACTGCAGGTGCGTTGCAGAGCCCAAAGGCCATCACCAAATACTCAGTGTCCATCTCGCGTGTTAAACGCGGTCTTCCAATCGTCCCCGGAGCGTATGCGAACCAAATTGTAGGCCCCTCGTAAATCAAGTTTAGAAAACACACGAGCCCCCTTCAGGCGATCAAAAAGCTCAGAGATGAGTGGCAGTGGATATTTATTCTTCACCGTGATCTGATTTAAGCCACGATAATCGATGCACGGACGCAGGGACCCATATCTTTCTTCTTTACGAAAAAGAAGCCTGCTCCTGCAGGGGACGAGGACTTTCAAATGAAGCCTCTGGCTAAATTGTCTTGGATGTATTCAGACATCGCTTGTGACTCTGCTGAGGAGAGAAGATAAATTCTTCCCCGAGGCGGGGTTGAGCCAGGAACGAGCTCAATGGGGCAATCGTAGGGACGGTGCGGAGGAAGAGTCTCTGCTTCCTTTTTGTCAAAAACATCCAAAAAATCATGGTACACCAACGGCAATCCATGGGGTACAAGGGGAGGACGGTGGTTACCTACGGAGTGCACCGACAGCAGACACCGAGTCCGACACGACTCCCCCCAGCGCAGGACGTTACCACTATGCCAGTCTAAAATGGGCTCATGGAGCCGCAACCAAGGAAGACCCAGCAGGATGGCATGAGAAATACCTGCTAACATGTAAAACGTAATTTTCTCCTTGTGCAGAACCCCTACCTGAAACTCCACCTCATGGGTAACTAGGGTGACTGTCTCCAACAGGGGTCGACCATCTACAGAGGTGAGAACCTGAAGTTTTTGCAAGGGCCTCACGGGGACAGAAAGTTTATTCACCTCCTCTAACCGAATAAAATTTCCGGCGGCACCCGAATCCACATAGGCCACTAGGGAAGACCGCTTACCCCCGACATGCAAGAGGACAGACAAAGTGAGAGGGAGAGAGGTATCACATACACCTAGGGAGGCCTCTCTTACCTGGCCTAGGCGGAGAAGTTTTCCAGACGTTCTGGACAGGTTCGGATGAGGTGGGCACCGCTACCGTAGTAGAAACACTGACCGTGAAGGCTCCTCTCCTTTCGACGCTGCTCAGAGAGTTTCAGGCGGTCCACCTGCATAGGTTCGGGTGCCGGAGGTGAAGGAAGACTTCTAGCTCGAGGACTGGGAGGTCTGCGGACAGAAGAAAATTGACGAGAGGCCCTTCTCTCCCTATCCCGCTCCTGAAACCGGAGATCAATCCGAGTGGCTAAGGAGATCAGATCCTCTAGGACAGTTGGGGTATCGCGACCAGCGAGCTCATCCTTTATGCGACTCGAAAGGCCCCGCCAAAAGGCACCTACCAAGGCTTCGTTATTCCAACCTAAGTCGGAGGAGAGGGTCCTAAATTGGATAGCATACTGACCCACAGTTAGAGAACCTTGGCACAGGTTGAACAAAGCCTCTGTGGTAGAGGCTAAACGGCCCGGTTCGTCAAAAACCCGATGGAAGGTGTCAAGAAACACGGAAAGCTGAGTGACTACCGGGTCATCACTCTCCCAGAGAGGATTGACCCAAGCCAAAGCGTCCCCCTCCAGGTGAGAAATGATGAAGGCCACTTTGGCTCGGTCTGTGGGGTACTGTTGGGGGAGCAATTCAAAATGGAGACGGTACTGGTTAATAAAACCCCGGCATAATTTGGCGTCCCCGCTATACCGGGGAGGCTTGGCTAACCGCGGAGGAGGATGGGAAGCCGCAGCCGGAGGAGCAGACGCGGCCGAGTGCAGAGCAAGCAAGCGACCGTCTACAGAAGCCATATAACTGAGGATATGCGATTGGGTGTCTCGTTGCTGAGCCAATTCCTGCTGCAAGCCAGCCAACTGGGCAGTGTTACCAGGATCAGAGGACTGAAGGGTGGACAGACGCGAGTCCATAGTTTTCATAAAGGACATCATGTGCGTCTGATTCTACCGAAGGAAAACTAATTCCTTTTGAGCGGCCGAGGCTCCAGCAGGGTCCATGGCCTGATTATGCTGTTACGGCTGTAGCTAGTGAGAAAGAGGACAGAAAAAGGTAGCCGGAAGTGGACCCTCTGAGTCACGGTTCCAGAGCCCCCGGGGGCGAGTACCCAGGTGAAGACCACCCCCTATACAGGGAGCGTTAGGGACAAACCTCCAGGGGATAGAACCCCGACAGCCGGAACCAAAGGGGTGACTAGGCAAAAATTGATGTGTAAAGGAGGCACAGCAGTATCCGTAGAGTTTGGACACCGAGACACGCTGGGAGCAGGCAAGGTACCGGTCAGGAGAGCCAGTGAACACAAGGACTGGAGGCTGCAATAGAGAAAGAGCACAATGAGGAGTAAGTAGGAGAGGGACGGAGCACAAGACGGTGCAGAGGGGGACCAGGTGGAGGGAGAGAATGGACAGGGAGGCACAACAGTACCGGTGGCAAGGAAACCCAGGACACAGAGGGCACCGACAGAGACTGCGCAGGCAGAGCGCAGCAAACAGGTACAAGGAGAAGAAGCAGCGCGCAGACAGACACACAGGAGAGGGGGCCTGAAGAAACAGCGAACGCCGCACGGGGCAGGGTCACCGCATATGATAATCAGGCGTCTTACCTGTCCCGACGCCAGGCATATGTAGTGATGGGTGCCGCCATGTTGGGGGCGGAGCCAGCGCGTCACGCTACCCATGAGGCAGTGTGCCGGAGGTTAGGCTGTGGGGAGGTGCTGGACGCCGCTGGAGCCGGAGACCGGGCGCGGGGACGCGCTGCAGGACAGGAGCGCGCCGGGTGGAGCACGCCAAAGAGTGAAGGGACGCAACAGTTTCTGTCTACAGCGTGTAGCTGATCCCATTTGCCCTGATTTGTCTTACTGCTTGCTTACTGAACCCATGTCTGTTTATCCCCTGTTCCCTTCCTGACTCAATGTTTCCCTTTTGTGTATTGATGCCCTAGTTTTGACTTGTCTTTGACCCTGACTTGTTGCTTTGTCTCTTGTCTTTGACATATCTGCTCCTGACTGGTACTGACCCATTTGGCTTGGTCTTAACGCTGTGTTTGCTTATTCCTTTTGTACTGCGCTACAGTCTTATATCGACCCGGCTTGTTTTACTATTCTACTGCCACCTGGTGGTGGCCTCGCCGCTGCATTGCAGTTCTGGCCTTGTTGTGTGCAGTCCTCCCTCCACTCTATTGCCATCTAGTGGAGCTTGCATTTACCTGCATTGCAGCAGCGTGACACTTAACTGGTCTTTCTTGTTTGAAACCGTGAAAACATTAGTTATCTCATGGGCTTTCTTTACAGCATTAAAGGCATTGTATAGATCCCCATCAGCCTCGATTAAATTGCCCTTTTGTGTCTCCCCCTATTTTCTCATCTCGAATAGCACAAGGCAGGGAAGCTCTATTCTCCTCCCTGCTATATGTAATGTGTATAGAGCCTCTAGCGGCAATGAAACGTCAAAATCATTATATCTCAGGGGTGGAAGTCAACAATAAGTTATTTAAGATTTCATTATTTGCTCATGACATTTTACTGACCCTCACTAAACTTCATATAACACTCCCCAACCTCATAGTCACTTTGAAGGAGTATGGACAGCTGTCGGGATATAAATTATCTCTAAATCAGAGGTCTCACCCTGGAACATTCCCCCTAATATCTTGGACTATTTAAAGACAACCTTTAAATGTAGATGGAAAACTGAGGCTATTAAATACTTGAGGGTTAATCTGTCCTCGTCCTACAATTTATATAATTGTAACTAAACCGTTTCTTTTTGGAGAGTTGAAGAGGCTATTAACTAAGTGGAGGCCATTTTTGTTCTCACTGATTGGCTGGATGGCTTCAGTTATGATGGCTCTCCTGCCTAACCTACTTTATTATTTTGAGACTCTCTCCGTTAAGGTTTCCCTTGGGGAACTTAGGTCTCTCCAAGCTGCTATAATGAAGTTCATATGGAACAAAAGACACCATAGAATATCCAACAGTGTTCTCACATCTCATAGATCACAAGGGGGGCTTGTCTGTTCCAGATATCGTTAAATTCTATTGGGCAGCACACCTGAGGAGGATTGCCCCATTGGCTTCATTTTGGGCTTACAATATTTGGGCTGAAATGGAAAAGATATGGTTGGCTCCAATCCACCCGAACTCCCTTTTATGGTCGACTAAGGCCTGTTTCACACTTCAGTTTATTGAAGTCAGTCAAAATCCGCCGGAGTGTAAAAAAAGTGGATCCGTATCCGTTTTGCCACAAACGGATGTCACAGGATCCGTTTTTTTGACAGATCCGTTTTTGGTGCCAAGGTGATGAAATTTTAAGTGACATAACGAGAGAGAGAGAGAGAGATTTTCCGCCACCAGAATGGAATTTGGGGTTACATTTCTGGCAAGGAAATCATTCCGGGCATGCTCAGTGTCAAAGAGCGGATCCATTGCTGGATTCCATCAATAAACGGTTGGCAACGGATCTGCCAGCCATAGGCGACCATTATAACGAATGGCGGATAGCGGCGGATCCATTGCTATCCGCTATTTTGACGCAGACAAAAAACGTTTAATTGTCCATCCACTGAAGTCAGTAGACGCCAAAATTATGGCGGATCCGTCAAAAAACGGATCCAACGGATGACCATCCGTCAAAATCCGCCGCTAATGCAAGTCAATGGCAAAAAAACGGATTCCCCCAAACAAAATGGCGGATCTGTTTTTTTTTTGCAAAACGGCGGATTTTGACTGATGGCATCAAACGGAAATGTGAAACAGGCCTAAGCCTTTTGAAATACGATTTACTTTGTTGGACACTATGCAGTTTACGAGAGATCTTGGCTCTCATGTGCAAGGCATTTTGGGTTGGTCACCCTCAATTCTTCAATTATATCTTTTATATACCAGCCTCTGATACCAAACAGTTTGGAACTGACAATGGTCCACCCGTGGATTTCTGCTGGATTATTTAGATTTACAGATTTGGTGGATGGAAACACATTCAAAGTTCTCTCGTTTGATGACATAAAATCTAAATTTGATATAACTAATAGAGAGTTCTTCCAGTTCATGCAGACTAAGCACCTGGCATCATCGCTATATGGGTCATTGATGATTTCTCAACCAATGGAATTTGAGAGGCTTTGTAAGAAATGCACGTCAACTAAAGGGTTAATATCAGATATTTACAGGATCTTGGGTTCTCCTCGGGCTGACCTCCATTGAAACATCCATTTATGATTAGATGAGAGTCTCTCCTGTGAAGGACGCTGTCTCCCCAATGCTGGCAGAATATATGGGAAAAGGTGGCCAAATCCTCTATCTGCACCCTCTATAAGGAAAACCAATATAAAATTTTGATGTTTTGATATCACACTACAGAGCTCCTTCATAAAATGAACAACCAGCTCCCAAATATTTGCTGGCGTTTTCGCTCAGCACTGGGTTCTCAGTTCCACATTTCCTGGTCTTGCCCTGGTCTGGCTGGATTTTGAGAAAAGGTGAAAACCTTAATACAAAAGGTTCTATTTGTGGATGTTGAGATGGATCCTGCTATATACCTACTAAATGTTTTCCTAAGCCTAGAGGGATGGGGAGGAAGTCGAACAGACTGCTATTACATCTGTTTATAGCAGTTAGATGTTTGATTACCCTTCATTGGAGACATACTATTCCCCCGTCTTATCAGAAGGTTTTGGATAGAATAGTCAACATCCGCAGGATAGAGCACATGATAGCCTTATTGAATGCGAGTTTGGACACATTTGAGACCATGTAGGCTCCCTGGGACTATTTTAGGGCCCAAAATAACAGTTAGGAGCATGTTTTCTTAACAGGTTTCTTCTTCCCTACCCTATGTGTATGTCTTGTCTTATTTAGTATTGTGGTTTTATAAGAATTGTAATAGGTATATGGGGATGGAGTCATCTTAACTTGGCATCATTTAGAACTGCTGTTGGACTTTCTGTCTTTTTCTGTTCTATTGCACAACATATTTTGATGACACTAGGGGGGAAATGTCTTCCAAGAGTTCATTCTAATTGTAGTCCATTCTTTCTGATCCTCTCATTTTTAAACCAAATTGTGCTTGTTTTGTCTTATTTCTAAATGTAAAATTTTATAAAATGTAACAAAAACTAGAGTTATTAAAAAAAATCTACAGTAGACCACCTCAAAAGGCACAGGCTGAAGGTTTTACAATGGCCTTCACAATCCACTTGTTAGGAATGGCGGAATGCACTAAATAAATAAAAATAAATAATAAATTGCATTCGCCGCTCGGGGTCCACCGTACAGTAGATGTAAACACTGCTGCTATGTAGTGACAGACGAGCAAAATGGCCGAAATGCGCACGCGGGTTGAACGTCACCCAAGTGTGCTAAGCAATCTGTGTTTGCTCACAGAGATGTCAGCAGAGGTAAACACAAAAGGCTGAGCCTGTTAGTGTCACAAGTCTCAGGTAAATGCACACATGGTATCTGGTCACAGGAGCACGACCCAAGACAGAGGAGCTGTGTCCGTCTAGACCTACCATGCGTGCGGCGTCGCTACTGCGGACGCCAAAGAGGGCTGCAACTGCAGCGCGGCGTAGGACACTGCCGCTGGTCAACAAAGCAAGGAAGCAGGCGCAATGTCGGACACTAGCACAGTGGATGATGCTGTAGTGGCCTGAGCCTTGCCATGCGCTGGCGCTGACTCTAATCTAAGTCCCTGTACACATTCGTAATATCAGAGGGAGAGGATCTTAATGAGTCATTCGCAGGTTCATACATCCATCATCATTCACACAGTAGCAACTATAGACTATACTAGCGCATGGCCGAATGGTCATACGCGCTTTTTATAGCCGGGACCTTCCGGAAGCTTCCAGATCTCCGAGATGGACCAATGAGATCTAGAGCAGGACCTGGGCACATGACTCCCGATCTCCAATGGGAGAACGTCTCGTGAGCATGCCCAGTAGGAGAACAGAGGGACTTAGTCTCTGGAGCGATCTGCTGCAAAGTAATCTCCTCTGCGGTAGATAGACAGCAGGAGACCGCAGAATGTGAGGCTCTGGATTCCTGCAGAGCAGATGCAGAAACCTGATGCCTAACACCACTGATGTGAACATCATTGAAAATCTGTGGCTAGACCTCAAAATAGCAGTGCATGCAGGATGACCCAGGAACTCACAGAGCTGGAAGAATTTTCCAAGGAAGAATGGATAAGGCTAGTTTCACATTTGCGCTTTATAGCGCAGCGACGGCCTGCGCACAGCCGCCGCTAAGCCCCGCCCCCTCCCGACTCCCTGCCCACCCCATCCGGTCATTGCCTCCTACTAGCGCACATGGGCGCTTGCGATCTGCGCACCCTATCTTTAGCATAGGGTGCGCAGATCGTGCACTGGCCGTGCGCTAGCAGGATTTTGGTGTGCGCTGCACACTTTTGAAGTTGCGCCCGTGTGCGCCGAACGCAGCATGTTGCATTTCGGCGCGCACGGCGCACCTTCAAAAAAAAAGCGCAAATGTGAAACTAGCCTAAAAATCCCTCAAACAAGAATTGAAAGACTCTTGCCAATGTAAGAAGATAAACCAGACCGGGGATACCTCTCTAGCGCCGATTCCGGAACTGTCGGGGCTGTCACCACTGTTGCCCGGGGGAAAGCTTTCCCACCCAGACTGACCTTTGCACTCAACAGCAGGGGGCGTGACTTTGATAAAAGGTGCTGTGCGTGGGAAAGGGAGAAGAGAATTGGAGAAGACAGAGCTCGCAGCAGGGGAAGGTTCGTGCTCTGTCTTTTGAGCATCATGGTAGCGCAGGCCCACGCTGCATATTCCCTGCATCCAGGTACACTGACTGTGTACAGCAATCTGCCATGTGCCCATTGTCTCCCGTGACTGAAAGTTCCATACGCTCCGGGCTCGGATGGCAAACTTTCGATATAAAATCCCCTACAAGAGAGCATCTGAGAATACTCATGCTGACACCTTATCCGGAGTGACACAAGGGAAACCTGGGCCCAACCAAGATGAAGAACTGGAAGCTGAAGAGGTCCCTGAGTTCCGGAATTCTGCTAGGACGGTGGCAGCTATGCAGGAGCAGGTGCAGGTAGTGTCCCAAGAATGCAAACTGGGACAGTCCCGTTATGAGTGAGCCCGGTTAAAGCCAGAAGATGGGGAACTCGCTCAAATGAGACAGTGGGAAACGTTGAAGCACCTTCCCAGTCAGAGGGAGAGAGATGCACTGTCCCCGGGTACTCTGCAGATCCTTCAGCAGTGGGAAAGGTTCCAACTGAGGAACGGATTACTGTATCGGAAGATCTAACTTAAGCGAGAGCTGGGTGTCACCTGGCAGGTGTTGATACCAGAGGCATTGCTATCCAAGGTGGCCACAGAAGCACATGAAAGAGGAGCTCACTTTGGTCAGGAGAATACCTTTCAGTGGCTGCAAAGATTAGTTTATCATCCCCGGCTGAAGGCCGTGGTGGAAGAGACCTGTCGGCTATGTAGAAGCTGCAAATTAGCAAAACCGCCAGAGCAGAGCGCTCCCACACAGACCATCGTGACCTCTGCTCCTCTGAAAGTACTGATGATAGACTATTTGACAATTGACCTAGCTCATCAAGGATATGAACATTGTCTGGTGATGATAGATCACTTCACAAACTTTGCCGTAGTGACCCCGACGCGTGATCAAATTGCTTAATCTGCTGAATTTCATTCAGGTGTTCGGCTGCCCGAAGCGAATCCACTCTGATCGAGTCACCTGTTTTCTTGGGAAAGTGAGGGAAGAATTGCACCATCTGTACCAAATTGAGAAATCTCAGACAACGCCTTACCACCCTCAGGGAAATGTGGCCTGTGAACGGTTCAACCGCACTCTGATTCAGATGTGGAGGATGCTGGAGGAAGACCAAAAGGCCCGGTGACCAAAGTTCGTAATTGCGTTAGTGTGGGTGTACAACAACTGAATGCATCGTACCACCGGTTACACTCCTTATACCCTGCTGTTCGTCCATCCATAACAAGAGATTACCGAGCTGGACCTGGATCCATAGGACTACCCACGGACGGGGGTATCCACCTGAGTCCAAGAACATCGTCATCTTCTGCAGACTCTACATCGTCTGGTGCAGACCAGATTTCAAGAACTAGAGCAGTGTTCCCCAACTCCAGTCCTCAAAGGCCACCAACAGGTCATGTTTTCAGGATTTCCTTTGTATTGCACAGATGATACAATTATCACCTTGGCAATACTAAGGAAATCCTGAAAACATGACCTGTTGGTGGGCCTTAAGGACTGGAGTTGGGGAACACTCTACTAGAGCATCCAGAAACAACTGATCTGCAAAGAGACAGCTCTCCAAGCTGGGGACCATGTGTTGGTTTGGGATAAACATCCTCGAGATAAACTGGGGTACCGGTGTCAGGAACACCACACTGCACTTGCTCACTGAGCCAGTGCGCGTGTCCTGAGTAAGACAAACTGTGCTCTAAGATACCTGTGGAGCGGGCAGCAGCAGAGAATATGCATGCTTCAGACCAGCAGGATCTGAAGCACGTGACTGCTGGGGGCATGGCCTAAACTCCAGAGAGCTAGGAGCTGAAGGAAAACTCCTAGAAGGGTAACTACAGGACGAAGTTACCAAGGGGCATAGACAGAGACGTAAACAGATCAGGCAGGGGTCAAAGCACGAGATAGCACGACAATACCAAAGGATTAGACAGAACGGATAGTCAGGACGTAGCCAAGAAGTCAGAAACCAGAGAAATAGATATACAGTACAGAATCAACAGGCAAACTCACAATGGGGGACAGAACCGGATCAGAACCATATAAGTAAGCTAGAAAACAACAAACAGGCACAGGCACACAGGGGTCAACACACTTGACCAAAGGCAAAAGTATTACTGACGGGGATTGGAGTTTCTCAGGGCTATAAGAAGCTCTCCCTGAACCAAAGAGAGGCCACAATAATTAACCCCAGGCGTGCAGGTCCAAGCCTGCACTGGGCTCAAGACATTAACCCCTGACGTGCAGGTCAAAACCTGCACTGGGATCATGACAACCGGTGGGAGAAGAACTCGTATCGGTTGAAGCGGAAAATCAACTCCTAAGGGCCCGTCTACGAAATTCAACCTGAAGGGGAAGAGAGCGTTTCCACTCAAATAGTTGAATATGCTACGACCCTGTTTATCAAGAGATCCTGACCAAATTGAGGAGGAGCAAAATGCTCCTGAAATACGCCTGCCAGTCGTTGCTGATTGTGAAGGAGGTCCTGAACTGCCTGTAGAATTAAGAGAGGGGCAAGTGGCTGAAGTTCCTGAAGTGGCTATCCCAGCGGAAATGGGTGCGTCCCCACCCTCACCTGTACAACCTGACTCGACTACCCAATTTGACTTAGCTACTGCTTCTGACTTACGGCGCTCCGAACGAACAACATCTGGGTTACCACCCAACCGATACAATCAAAACCAGTTTATTTGGCAACAATTCGATAAAGGAATAGGAGAATGTCAACGCCTATTACAAGAGCTCTCGCCCATGTAATGGTGAGCAAAAGTAGAAGGGGAGTGTAAGAAGATAGAACAGACTGGGGGTACCTCTCCTGCACCGATTCTGGAACTATCGGGGCTGTCACCATTGTTGCCCGGATGAAAGCTTTCCGACCCAGACCGACCTTTGCACTCGACAGCAGGGGGCGTGACTTTGATAAAAGGTGCTGTGCGCGGGAAAGGGAGAAGAGACTTGGCGGGAAGACAGAGCGCGAAGCAGGGGAAGATTCGTGCTCTGTCTTTTGAGCATCGTGGTAGTGCAGGCCCGAGCTGCATATTCCCGGCATCCGGATACGCTGACTGTGTACAGCAATCTGCCATGTGTCTGTTGTCTCCCGTGACTGAAAGTTCCATACGCACCGGGCCAGTGATTACTGCGCGCATGTCACCTAAGACAGACCAGGTGACTCATCTAGAACTGTGTGATTCCTCACCCACATACACCGCCAAGCTGAGTCACGCTCTGGTGGTATCACAGACTGCGCTGCATCCTGTATGACGAACCGTGGATCCAGGACCCCTCTTAGGACAGCAAGGACTCACCGCCATCATCGGGAACCGGACTCCCAACTTCTTCAGGACTACACCGGAGTCATCACGCACCACTTGCGTGGGTGCCACCGTTGGAACCCAAGACTCTGCAGCCAGGAAACCGGCGGACTCTCACCATACCGTGCTAATACTACCTCCCATACACCTTGCTTAACCCATCATCTCCCTGCGTGGAGTATATCTCTGTTAATAAATCTGTTAACCCTTGCTCTGCCTTCTGTCCGTCACTGCATCCCACAACCTGCTCACACCTGGCCACAAAAAGAGCTTGCAAGCTGTGATACTTGCAAAAGGGGGTGCTAATAGGTACTAACCATATAGGTTGCCCAAACTTTTACATTGGCTCAATTTTTTTTTGTAATTTTTAAAATCTAAAAGATGAAAATATTTTTTTCTCCCTAAAATACAAAGGATGTGTCATCTTTAACATTAGGTCTTTAAGAGATCATGTCATCTTTGTTTAAATGTTCACAATAACCATGTAACGGACTGGGTGGTGGAACCACTGTGCTGCAGCCCAAGGAAGGCTTGGAGGGGCATGACTACAAACCTCACCCAATCTGACCTATGATATGCAGCAGCATACAATACCGAGATGGCAGCTGACCCCCTAGGAACGGGTAGCTGGGGCGGTCGAAAGGAATGTCCAATAGATGCTGGCAGGCAGAGTAAGAACATGGATACCACGGGGGCAGATGGGACTGGCTGGTGAGAATATGGGCACTGGCAGGTGCCGGCTTGATTGGTTTACAAACAGGCTGGTCAACACGGCTGATAGATAGGCGGGTGGACACAGCTGTAAGACAGGCTGGTGGGCACAGCTGAAAGACAAGCTGGTAGGCACTCCTGAAAGACAAGTTGGTGGACATGGCTGATAGGCTGGCACAAGCACTGGGAGAACTGAAAAAGATGTTAGGTACACACTAACAACGTTGCACATGCACCTCCCACCAGGTGGAGGTGCTTTCAATAATAAGTGCTCCCCAGCCATTGGCTGCTGACACTTTAGGATGGTGTGCACTGTCCCTTTAAGAAGCCAGTGCCATGCGTGCACCCTTAGCACTGTGCCTGGAGATCTGTGAGCAGTGTGCAGACCCCGGGCAGCCCAAACTTTTACATGACATTGTGTTAATATATCGGTAGCTTGGTTACTATAAAAGGAGGGGGAGCCAAGCACATTTCTGTCACAGGGGCCCCAAGATGTCAGTATCCGCCTCTGCTCCTGGCTATTTGGTGCCATTATGCTGTATGGAAGGCAATGCAGGGCTCATTATACGATATGTAAGGCAATGCAGGGCCCATTATACTGTATGGAAGGCAATGTAGGGCCCATTATACTGTATGGAGGACTATTAAGGGCCAGTTATACTGTATTGACGACTATGTGGTGCCCATTATACTTTATGGGGGGCTATGTGGGCCCATTATTCTGCATGGAGGACTTTGAGGGACCTTTACACTGTATGGATGACTATGTGGGGCCCATTATATTGTATGGAGAACTATGCGGGGCCCATTTAACTGTGTCGGGGTCACAGTTTGGGAATCATACTTTGATGGGGTCACCATACTTTGCTGGGGTGTTGAGGGGGGTACAGTAGGGTTATCATACCGTGGGTGGGGAGGGTATTGTTGAGAATTTCACTGTGGGGGTATCTTATATGTGTTTGGAGAGCACTTTTGTTGCCATCATATTGTATCTTTTTTATTACAGGTTTTTATCCCTTGTTTTTACATATTTAAATTAGAACATTATGTCATATGCTTCTACTGCTTTTACATAACTTAACATATTATAGTATGCCTCATTTGTGATTTTGTGTTTTATTTTATTGTAAGATCTATTAATTAAAATGCACATTGTTTGTGGGACAACCCCTTTAAGTTTGTTTACATATGACAAAGTTCATCATTATATTTGATGATAAGGACAAACTTCCTCAATTGTAGACTTTTTTTAAGAAATATTAAGGTTGGCCAACGACTTTGTCAAAGTTTTTAATTTTGTCCATCTGTGTATTTTCAGTTTGACATCCCGGATCTAAATGGAGCTCTGCTCCGTCTGCTGCTGTTGGACAGAAATACGAGTTATATTTATATTACCTAGCCAGCATCTATAGCATATGAAGAGAACTTGGCTCCTTCAGCTACTTCGCACACACTGACCCCAGAGTTCATGTACAGATATCTAATTTTTCATGGAAGGTTAAATAGTATTTGCAAATTGTACATGTATGGCATATTTGTGGGATGTGCTATAAATTAATCTGTCTCCAGATCGGAGGTCCGTTATGCCCACTGCAAGTAAAGAAGAGCCAAAAAAATTGCCAAATACACAAATTCTAAGACAATGAATTGAGTAGCAGCGTGCCACCAGGACAGCGAAAGGGCTGTAAACAGTATTCTGCCTTCAGGCACGCTGACACGATGTGCATGCCTATAAGCTCTACACAATCTATATACCACACGTAACTGAAGAAGGTCACATTGACCAAAACGTCTTTTTTCGTGTACTACAATAAACCGCCTTACAAATACCTTTAAGCTGAGTGCTAGGTTCATATTTGTTGCTTTAACGGTTTGGGAACCTAACCTTAGCACCATCTTGAGTTGTGCTCACGGTGTTCTTTCTATACGATGTGCAATCCAGCATACAGTTGATATAGAAGAGTTAATGGTTTGCTTTTATATCCCTTTAAATGCCTTTAAGACTTCAATTGCCTTTTGCCTAATATTGCTATGTATTATTCTTATTATTCTTATGTAGACTACTAGTCTCTGTCTTCAAGGAAACTATACTTGTTATCATATTTGTTCTCAACAACGTGTTCTGGGTACATTGTAAACAAGGTACGACCCTGAGGTGATGGTGGGGGCCAAATGAGCTCCATAGAGTCACATATTGTTGTAAATGGTATAAAAACATGTCTTGTATTTCTTTACGTTAAAGTGATTTGACCACGGCTTGTGTGTTGAAGTCTCTTTGTCTCCAAGCGCTTGCAACAGAAAGGGCGAAAAACCTCACAATTTGGACTCACTGGTGATCTGGACAGCTGACGCTTGGTCAGAACAAAAGCAGCTACGACAGTTTTTGACGCCCAACGGGGACCGTGGACACCAGCCTATTCGGAATCCGTTTGTGGGAGCTTCCTGGGAGGTTGAAAATGCAGAATCCAGGCTGCAGCAGGTGAGAACATTTATTCTTACATTGATTCTGCATCTGCAACCTTTCTAAGGATGTCTACATATCTCTGGGTAAGACTGTACAAACACGGTTCAAAAGAACCCACATTACCAGTGAGTGGTGAGTATGTCTGTATGAGAGTTGAATAATAGAGTGATAAGATAATAATTGTCATCTGTATTATCTGTTTAAAGTGTTCTGGCAATATACTAATATACTAACTGGTTGTGTACTGGTGTACTGTGTAGCACAAAGTCTGGGATAGACTCTGTGCAGTTGTTGTTGTTTTTCATTGGCAGTAAATCATATGAGGCTGTATTTTGTATAGGGCTGTGGTTTTTGGTTGTTTTGGACCTTCTGACGTTGGTTTGGTTTTCATTGATTCTTGTTGTTTAAAAAAGTTGGCTTTGGTGTTCTCAGAGTGTCAGTGGACACTGCTGTAGGTTAAGGTGTTAAATCCAAGGTCCAAGATAGGCAGGCTGTGTGAATCCTTGTATGTATGTCTATGAGAACCTCTGAATGAGTTCAGAGACTGAATGAATTGAGTATAAAAAAAATCCCTGAATGAGCACGTATGAATGAATCATCACACATCATTTTTGTGTCAAGAGATTGTTACCTTTCTAGTTGTGGTGGAATCCCGGACAGATGCGTTATAGATATTTCAAATCTACATCTGAGACTGAATGAATTGAGTAATGATATAGCTCGTGTTATATGTGGCATTACATTCTAAAGTTTCCTGAATGCATTTGGCCAGAAAAAGGGCAAGGCATGGTTAATCTCATTATACAGTTATCTGCTCTTACAGTGAAATCCCGTGATTTTGAGTTTCTTTGTAGAAATTGATTTTGATAAGTCTAAAGAACTACGGAATTCTGTGAAGGACGACGCTGCATTCTGATGGGAGGGGGGAATGATGCTGCTGCGCAGTTTTTCTTCTCCCTTCGCTCTTATCTCTGCTGAGTGTGAGCTGTGCTCAAAATTCTCTGTAATTCTATCTGTAAGGTACGCGCTGAAAGATTTGTGCATTTTAAAGCAACAGTGCTTAATTGAAGTTGGAAGTTAAGGCTACTTTCACACTTCAGGTTTTCGGCGTCAGGCGCGATCCGGCGTCATGCCGGAACGCCGGATCCGGCAAATGTTTAGTAAAACCGGATGTGACGGATCCGGTTTTCTGCCGGATCCGTCTTTTTCTTGACAGACAAAACCGGATCCGTCTCATCCGGTCCATCCGTTTTTCTATCCGTTTTTCGACGGATTACGCCGGATCCGGTTTTTAAAATTGACCCTTGTGGCCTTCCGAACGGGATTGGCTACTGGAAAACTATATATAGCATGTTCCTACAGCCCTTCTTTGACAGGTTGTAGAGGAGAAAGTGCAGGTTGGAGAGAAGAGCAAGTTACTGGCGAAGATGGATGTTGTCATTGGAAATATTTTGAAGAATTTGGCGCATTTTATAGCGGAGGCGAATCGTTTGAGGGTGATTGTTCTGGAGAAGGAGAGAGCGAGACAGCAGTGCATCAGGCATCGTAGACGACGTTTGTGGATCCACCCCATCACAGCCAAGAGAATGACGCGTGGGGTCTATTCTACACTCTGCATGGACCTTCGACGAAACCCGGATAAATTTTTTTGGATATGTTAGGATGAAAATGGAGAATTTTGATTACTTGGTGGAGCGCATTGCACACCTCATAAGAAAAGCGGACACCTATTGCCGCTTCTCTGTTTCACCCACAGAGCGTCTGATGGTGACTTTAAGGTAAGCCACATTTATTGGATGTGATCGCATCAGAGCACACTTTCACTGCAATCTTGTTGGTGGTAGTTTGTATCTCCAAGTGTTATAGCTCAGTTTTGGTATGTAATGCTGTGATTTAAAACTAATTTATTGTTTTTTAATTCCCCACAGATTTCTTGCAACTGGAGAATCCCTTTTGTCACTGCATTTCCAGTACAGACTCGGGATTTCCACCATATCTGGAATAGTGAAGTACACATGCCGTGCACTGTGGGACTCCTTAGCTGAAGAGTTTTTACCAGAGCCCACAACAGAGAGGTGGATTGAAATTGCTGACAAGTTTCAACAGATATGTCAGTTTCCCAACTGCTTGGGCGCTGTGGACGGGAAACATATCCGCATTGTAAAGCCAGCTGGATCGGGATCGGAATATTTCAATTACAAGAAATATTTTTCAATTGTCCTCATGGCCATCGCTGACGCGGAATACAAATTTATTGCGGTTGATATTGGGGCCTATGGCCGCTCCAATGACTCTCAAGTTTTCAAACTGTCTGCCATGGGGCGTAAACTGTATGGAAACACCTTCCAGTTCCCACCACCTAGACCGCTGCCGCAAACATCTGGTCCACCTATGCCATTTGTCTGTGTAGGGGATGAAGCCTTCCAGCTGTCAGAACACCTTTTGAAACCGTACTCTAGCAGAGGATTGACAAGACCAAAACGCATTTTTAATTACCGCCTCACAAGAGCAAGAAGAATGGTTGAATGTACCTTTGGTATTCTGACAGCCAAATGGCGGGTCCTATTGACTGCGATCAACCTCAAGACAGAAACTGTGGACGAGGTGATCAAAGCGTGCGTGGTACTCCACAATTTTGTTATCTGCAAGGAACCCATTTCCATTGAGGACACCTCTGAAGAAACCACCTTGCAAGATTACCATGACATTACCACTAGAAGTTCTGCGACGGTTTCAGTAATGAGGGACAATTTTGCACTATACTTTATGTCACCTCAAGGCAGAGTACACTGGCAGGATGACAGAGTGTGAAAGATTTGTGCCCAACCAAACTTGTGTACCTTCTGTACCAACAGTATATACCTTTGCCAACCAAAGTTGGCTATCTTGTCATGGTCTCTATTTTTAGCTTTAGGCCACAGGTGTGTACCTGGTTGTGTTTTATGCAAAGTATTTCACCTTTTAACAAAAGTTGTGTACATTGTTATGAAATCACCAACAATAAACACAACTTTTTAGGTGAATTACTTTGCTTCAAACACAACCAGGAACACAACTGTGGCAAAAAGCTAAAATTTACCCACAGTTATATACCTAGTTTTGAATACCATTTCACCTTTTAAATACCCTGTATTTAACCTTTTTCGCCTCAGAAAGAAATGACAGACAACCAGTGTAAAATAATTTAACTTTTATTGAAAAATGTTTTTTTTAGTAAACTTTTTTAAAATTTTAATAAACTTGTTTAATAAAGCTTTGAAACCATAAAACTGGTCATTTTTATTTAAATACACACATTATAAATTTGTGTAGTGTGTGGTGGAAATACTGCTGTAGGGGCTGCGGGACACTTCGACACTGGGAGTGTGGAGAGAGGACTGGGATCGTGGTGGGGAAGGAACAGTTAGAGGTGAAGGTGTGGAAAAAACTACAGAATGGGTGGACATGTGGGAAGCAGAAGAGGTGGTGGGTGGTGGAGTGGAGGGTTGGGCAGGGACTGTAGGAGCAGATGATGTTGATGGCAAGTTGTATGGGGAAGGAGTTTGGTACGGGGCAGGTTGCTGGAAGTGGGGAGATGTCTGGTACGGGGCAGGTTGCTGGAAGTGGGGAGATGTCTGGTACGGGGCAGGTTGCTGGAAGTGGGGAGATGTCTGGTATGGGGCAGGTTGCTGGAAGTGGGGAGATGTCTGGTACTGGGGAGGTTGCTGGTACTGGGGAGTTTGCAGGTACTGGGGAGGTTGCTGGTACTGGGGAGGTTGCTGGTACTGGGGAGGTTGCTGGTACTGGGGAGGTTGCTGGTGCTGGGGAGGTTGCTGGTGCTGGGGAGGTGGATGGTGCTGGGGAGGTGGATGGTGCTGGGGAGGTGGATGGTATGTAATAGGAGGGGGAGGATGGAAAGTGGCTGGAGGGGGTGTAGATGTAATAGGAGGGGGAGGATGGAAAGTGGCTGGAGGGGGTGTAGATGTAATAGGAGGGGGAGGATGGAAAGTGGCTGGAGGGGGTGCAGGTGGAGGAACTACTGTGGTGGGAGGAGGAGGTTGGGAGGTAACTTGCTGGAGAGCAGCGTGGCATGAATGCATTACATGCATCTGCTGGGCAGGAGAGAGCGTTTCCATGCGCTCCACAACAGACCTGAAAAAGGTGTGGTTTGGCGAAGATCTTGCTTCTGAATGCATGGTTTGCAGAAGTGTCTTCACCTCCAGAATGCTGGAGTTGATCTGCTGATAGCCTGCGGAGATTTGCTCTGACAAGACTTTTAGACAGTTCTGGAAAGATGCATTCAGATGCAAGAACTCTGGCGCATGTCTTTTCCTGACCCCTCTGCCGCTGCCGCCCAGTACCCGCAGGTGTACTAGAGGTGGCAGGGGCAGAAGGGTGGGGTAAAGGGAAAGCGATCTCCTCACCAGCAGCTTCATGTAATGTAGGCGGCCACGATGCTCCTGTGCTGGTGGATGGGACAGATGGGTCGAATGTGTGGGAAGGCTGGGAAGGTGCAGATGTACCGGGGCGGTCGAAGTGTCCCTCGGTGCCGGTCTCCTCAGGGATCACCTCAGAAGGGTCCAATCGTGCAGGCTGCCGAGTGCTGCTCACCGTGCTGTGGAATAAAGAGAAAAAAAAACAATTAAAATAGTGACATGGTATGGCCCTGGCTGAAAAAAAAAAGTTACATCTAAACATTTTTTTGTCACATGTGGTGTGTAATATTTACCTTCTGGTGAGCATTGTCTCCCGGAGGAACGACAGGGCTCGTGCGTACTTGTACTTGCTCCTGCGTCCTCCAGATCCACTCGGGGCCCGCATCTCTTTATTGAACTCCTTCTTGAAACGATCCCTCACAGACCGCCATCGCTTCACAATTCTCTCCCCTGAAACGAGAAAGGACAAAGTGGTTAGTATACAACATCAGTGTTTCCCAAACTCCAGTCCTCATGGTCCCCAGGAGTCATGTTTTCAGGATTTCCAAAGTAAATAGAAATCCTGAACACATGATCCGTGGGGACCACGAGGACTGGAGTTCGGGAAACACTGGTTTAAATCAAGCAACCGGTACTGTATATACTTACGCTCTTTAATCTGGGCCCGAGCTTCGAGGTCCTCCCAGCGGTCCACAAGGAGCGAACAGATTTCCTCCCAGAGTCGTCGGGTAACGATCAGGTCAGCGTGGCGTCGGTCAGCCATATTCCAGAGCGGCTCCCTTTCTCTGACGAGATCGATGAGGCGGTCCACATCAATCCCTCCATCCTCACCGTCAGAGTCGGGAGCACGCTGTGAAGGCTGTTAAAGAAAAAGACAAAAATAACATAATTAGCCTCCACAAAAGAAATGAAATAAAAAGTGCAAAAAAAACAAAGCAAAAATATTTATACTTACACGCTGGTGACCGCCGCGTTGCTGTCGCCGACGACCCTGGGAGGCACTGCGAGGACCTCTTGGCCAAGCACCAGATTGGGAAGACTAGAGAAGAAAACAAAAAATGTTATGTCTTTGGATGTAGGCATTTGTTTGCTGTGTGTGGTCTGCAGAACATTGTTTTCTATGTGTTGTGTGTAGTGTGATGTTGTGTTTCTGCGTTTGATGCAAAAAACTTACCAATTGTGAGCCCACTCCAAGTGTCTGTCCACCCCTTCCTTCTTCTTCTGGGAGCTCCTCTTCATCTTGTGATTCCTGTTTTGAAATAAAAGGCAATGAATACACATATATTACAGAGATGATGGATTTTGGAAATAAAAACTTACCGTCAAACGCTGACGATGCGAGGGAGGGCTCCCTGAAGATGTGCTGTCTTCCTCATGGCCAGACTCCATGGCTGTGGGTGGTGTTTCTGCTGCTGCCATTGCTGCTGCTGCTGCTGCTGCTGCATCTATTGGGCGGCTGTTGAATAAAGAGAAACAAAGGGCCAATGAATATCTTGATATTCCATAGCCCTAGTTTGGAGGAATGGGGGATTTGATAATTACCGTCTCTCATCTGCTGCTGGACTCCCCTCCCGCTGTTCAGCATGCTGCTCCATTTGGGGTGGTGCTGATGGTGCTGCTGCTGCAGATGTCTGCTGCCTTCTCCTGCTCCTGGTTCTTGGCTTGGGTGGCATGTTGGGTGTGGCTGAGGGTCCCATTGTCTTGCTTTTATATATGTCCTGTGGGCAGAGCTACTGAGCATGCTCAGACCAAAGAAACCGGATCCGGCCGGCGGATCCGGCTGTCGCCGGATCAGGCGCATTGCGGCGCTCATAGGCTTTCATTGTATGAAAAAGCCGGACATGCCAGATCCGGCGTGTCCGCCTTTTTCGACGGATACAAAAAACATTACAGTCAACGTTTTTTCCAGACGCCGGATCGCGTCACATTGCCGGATCCGGCGAAAATCGGATGAAACACATGGCCATCCGGCTCGATCCGGCTCTAATGCAAGTCAATGGGGGGGAAACCGGATCCGGCATTGCATTTCGACGGATCCGGTTTTAGTCAAAAGCGCCGGATCCGCCTGAAGCAGAAAACCTGATGTGTGAAAGAGGCCTAAAAGTAAAATATGGTGCCTAATTTAGAAGGAAATTGTAAGTGATTGTTTGGTCATTATAAGTGATTGTTTGGTCATTGTGATTGTTTGGTAATTGTAAGTGATTGTTTGGTCATTGTAAGTGATTGTTTGGTCATTGTAAGTGATTGTTTGGAAATTGTAAGTGATTGTTTGGTCATTGTAAGTGATTGTTTGGTCATTAATGTGTTTGAACCTGCTTCTAGTTGTGTGATTGATTTGTATAGCAAATTGTGTATCAACAGAGGAGGTAGCCGACTGTACGGCTGATAAAGTAGGTCAGAGGCCTATCACACCTGGGCCTTCTTACTTTAGTCAGCGGGTTTTTTGTTGTGGGTGAGAGGCGAGGGCGAGGAGCCCTCTGGATATACCTTGGCAGGCTCACTCTGACTTGCTATGTGTGGGCTGTAAGACAGAGGTCAAGAAACACAGAAG
Organism: Dendrobates tinctorius; assembly: GCF_039654945.1. Taxonomy (NCBI): domain Eukaryota; kingdom Metazoa; phylum Chordata; class Amphibia; order Anura; family Dendrobatidae; genus Dendrobates; species Dendrobates tinctorius. The sequence continues at coordinate 20,450,700 of NW_027361675.1, read as the reverse complement.
GGCATTTCAGAAGAAAGGTGAGCTGTCTAAGTTGAAGTAGCCTTCCCACAATCCATGGAGCTGGGCTAGAAGGAAAAAGGCCTATTCCTATCTAGTCAGCTGATCTAGCGGGTGAAAGGCAGAGAGCCTTCCCGTTACATCCTGTAGGTCTACCGGGTGAGAGGCAAGGAGCCTTCCCGCTACACCTTGGCAGGCTCGCTCTGACTTTTTACGTGTGGCCGCCCGTAGATATGGTTAGGCACACTAGAGGGGCATTTCAGAAGAAAGGTGAGCTGTCGGCAGAAAAAGGTTGAAGCCATGGCAACTTTTTCTGTGTACAGTCGGTGCCCCAATGAGATCCAAGACAGCTATGCAAATTGTAAAAGACAGAGAATAGAGGAAGCAGTGAAACAGGTTGGACCAATATTTAAAAAGGCAATAATACCTGAGTGTGAATGTTTGGATGTACAAAAAGGCACAGACAAGGGAAGAAAATAGCAAGTGAATAAATGATGCTTGAGAATGAATGTGCAGCAGTATGGAAGGTGTATTATGAATGTTTTGATTGACAAAATTTAACCAGAGACCCAGACAAAACAGATGGACTTGTAAACACTGTGGTCAGACTCAGACAAACCCAGACTGAATAGCTACTTGTGTGACCTGTGCTACTGACCTAAGCGAGTTGCGCTAAATCCTATCCAGACAAGATCATAAGAAGCTGACATAATAATGTGGATAGTGGGTAGTGGGGACATTGACCTTCGAGGAGTAAGCTGACAGTAGACATCAGACGACCAACCCCATCAGGACCTAGAAGTGCGACTAGAATAAGAAAGATGCAGGTGTATTATCCCTGGAGCCCCTCTGACCAGCTAGCTTTGTTGAAGCAGCTGCCTGACCCTGAGGACCAATCATTCCCATTTTACAGACACATAAAGGAAATACAGCAGACATATAAGTGTAGCTGGGCAGACCTAGAGAGGTTGGTGAGTTTAAAGGCAGGTGACGCACTAAGACATATAATTAAGACACACACAGATGTGACAAAGAATCAGGCTTGGGGAATGGATGATAAATCTGCACGGTCTGGGGAGACGTACTGTGAGTCACTAAGACAATGGGCTACAGTGGAACAATCAGCGCAGTCCGTACTCCTGACTAACGTGACACAGCAAAGAGGAGAGAGTGTAGAGATGTACTTTGGACGGTTACAGCTGAAATGGGCAGACATGGGGTACATTTGCATAAACCCACTTGATGTTAGAATACTGGTGAATGCATTCATTGACGGTATGAACAAAGACTTACGAGACGCAGTACAGACAGCCAGACCTGAATGGAGATATGTAGATCTGAAAGACCTCCTTAAGGTAGCTAAAGAAGTTGAGCAAACAAGGACAATAAGACGACCTGTCATGTATGCTGGAGCACAAGGAAAAAAGTGGAGACGTAATAAAGGACCTAAGGACATAGAAACAGTGAGGTGCTGGAATTGTGGTACTTACAAAACTTATTGTTAGTGACAATACCCCTAAGAATTTACTGGGAGCAGATGTGCTGAGTGCGATCCCGGCCACCATACAGTATTCTCCTGATGATATTACAGTCACAAGTCCCCTCTCAGATAAACATTTGTGTAAGATTGTGGCAATGGTGTATATGACAAAAGCGATGAAACTAACACCAGACACCAAAATGCCTGAGGATGAAGAAATGGGACAGGTGCCAGACACTGTTTGGGCAAGGGGGGAAAAATGATGTGGGTCGGTTGCCCATTCCCCCTGTCATGATTAAATTGAAAAAAAAAAAAAGGAACCACTCCTCCTTGTTTTAAGCATTACCCCTTGAGCCTAGCCAAATCAATTGCCCCGAGCAGAGATATTAGAGAGTATGTTAAGGCAGGGGTTCTGGTGCAAAGAAACCCCCCCTGGACTGCAAAGATCTTCCCCCTGTGACACCACTTTGTATCCCATTAGGAAAAAAAGGATTCAAGGGTTTGCTGACACTTACAGAAAGGTTCATGACTTAAGGGCTATTAATGATGATACAGTGAGTATGACCTCAATCGTCCCTAACACACACACACAATACTGTCACAGATCCCAGTAATGTCAAAATGTTTCACAGTCATTGATTTAGCAGGTGCATTTTTCTCTGTACCCCTGCACCCTGACTGTCAGTATCTTTTTCCTTTACTCATAAAGGTGAACAATATTGTTGGACAGTCCTCCCACAAAAGGGGAAAGAAACCCCCTGCCATCTATTCAGCAGCGACGGCAGGGATCCTTGAGTAGTGGCAATCACCTCATCCACTGATTGTACTATTACAGTACGTGGATGACCCTAAGGGTTGCAAGGTCTCACGTGACAAATTACAGTATTACAAACAAAAGGTGACATTTGTTGGGACATTATATTGCCGAAGGTACCAGACACCTGACAGGAAATAGGCAATTCACAATCTCCCTCTACCCAGGTCACATCAGCATCTATGCACTTTCCTAGGTTTAGTGACCTACAGTAGGCCTTGGATAAGGTCCGCTTCACAAATATTCCAACCACTTTATGACTGCTTGTCATCAGACCCGGGACCTCACACAAAATTGATTGTGTCTGTGCGGTAGGAGCAGCTGCACTACTACTAGGAAAGGCATGTGAGATCACACTGACGTTTCTTTTGACAATCTATTCCCCACATGACATCCATGCCATACTCGTACAAGTTCAACTAAAACATCTGTCTATGGCCAGACAGCTCCGTCTTGAGTGTGCTCTACTAATTCCTGAGTATGTCACCCTCAAAAGATGTAACGTTCTGAATCCAGCCACCCTCCTGCCTGTGGATTCAGAAAAGGGGGAATTGGTGACCGTATTAGTGAGTGAGGAAGGATACTTTACATGACACATGAACATGTCTGCATAGAACTGATGAGTCAGGAGACAGTTGGGTTTGCACACGTTCATGAAAAACCTGTTCCTAATGCAGACTTTGAGTTTCTTTTTTGTAGATGGCCCCAGATACCACCAGGATGGACGATTCTACACTGGATATGCAGTAGTATCCTCACATGAGGTAATCCGAGCGGAACCACTCTCTCCTCACATGTCGGCACAGGAGTGAGTCGTGTAGAGCCGCTGCAGGTAAAGTCGCTAATATTTTCACAGATTCGAAGCCCATTAAAAATGCAGAGCTGGTGAAACAATTGATGGAGGCATTGATGTTACCAGTCCAGGTTGGCATTGTCAAGGTAAAAGCACACACAAAGGTGACTCCGTGGAGGTAGAGGGCAATAGAAGGGCAAACGAGGCTGCTAAAATAGCACAAGGCGGCCTAGAGAGAGCAGTGGACGGTGGCGAGGAGTCAGCGTATTCCAGCCACATTGGGTCTAGATGTCCTGAAATCCCTTCGGCAAAAGGCTGCCCAAACAGAGAAGGTACACCGGGGGAGACTAGGAGCTGAGCTGAACTCAAATGGAGTATGGGAGAATAAGGATAAAATGTGCCCACCAAAGTCCCTGTTCCCAATCATGGCGCAAGCAGCACATGGCCCCACTCACACCTCAAAAAGTCACATGTGTGCCATGGTAGATGCCTTCTGGATCGCTCCTGGTTTCAGTTACGCAGCCGGGAAACTTGTACAATCATGCCTCATCTGTGCACAGCACAACCCAGGTAAAACAGTAAAAGTCCCTAAGAAAGCGACATCTAGGCCTCTCTACCCGTTTCAGAGACTGCAGATTGACGACATACAGCTACCAAGGTAGGAGTGTATGCAAATATCCTAGTATGTGTAGATCTCTTCTCTGGTTGGCCGGAAGCCTATCCGGTAAAATCTGCAAATGCTAAAATGACTACAGACAAACTGATGAAAGAACTGATCTGCAGGTATGGTGTCCCGGAAGCCACAGAAACAGATAGGGGTACACACTTCACGGGAGAAATAATGAGGGAAGTCATGCAGGCCCCGGGTGTACAGTAAACGTTTCATACACCATATAGGCCACAAAGTAGTGGGAAAGTGGAAAGACTAAATGGGACACTTAAACTGAAAAGTCAAAAGGCCATGGCAGACACAGGAAAGAGCTGGGTAGGGTGCTTGCCTCTTGCACTCTTTTCAGTCAGACACACTCCAAATAGAAAGACAGGCTTGTCTCCCTTTGAAGTACTGTTTGGTAGTGCACCAAAGACTGGTCTGTACTTCCCACAGGTGCTACAAATACAGCACGGTGCTATGACAGCCTACGTCCAGGCCTTGCAGGAAAGAATGTGGTGCATAAACATGTGTTCTCATACATTCCAGATCCTAATGCCAGTGCAGATGTGTATCAACTGAATCCAGGTGATTGGGTAGTTATACGCAGACACGTGAGAAGGAGCCTGGACCCACGATTTGACGGCCCCTTCCAAGTCCAGCTGACCACATCCACCTCAGTAAAACTTGAGGGAAAGCCCACCTGGATCCACGCCAGTCACTGCAAGAAGGTCCTGTCAACAGCAGAATGACTGTTCTCCTCATCACCTTGCTGGCAGTGACAGGATTACTGCACTCTACAGAGACACAGGACAAACTCTTAAATGCTGATTGGGACAACAAACTTATTCGGCATCATGCTCTTCTTATAAAGGACATGGAAGGACAGAAACCGAAGGACTGTTGGATCTGTACACACAGCCCTGTATCTGCGAGGACTATGCCGGTCTTAGCCTTACCTCTGGAGCCATGGGAGGTATTAACCCCACACTGCATACACAATGAGACTTGGACTCAATCTAGGTGTGCCCCATGATATATCTGCCTCATTGGGTATAGTCGAATGGGCCGCTAATCCCTGGTTTCAGTTTAATATAACGCGGCCTAAAGGTACAAATGTGGTGGCGGGAATATGACTCAGATGTCGGAAATATGGTCGCCAGGAGGAGGACTGAAATCCCTCACTCAGACCCTATTCCCAATGATGGACTGTAGTTCAGTCTTCAACACACTGGAGCAGACACCTGTGGTGAGGACAATAATTGCTTCCGCATATACACTCGCGATCAAACACAGGTTAATGAGACGGTGTACCAAGATGGTGTTGAAGGCTGTAAATCATCTACGGGTAAAATAATAAGGAAAGAAAGGGGTAAATATACATCTGGTATAAGTGGAAAACAAATGAATAATACTTGGTGCGCCCATAAACTTACAGTAGGTCAGGACTTTTGAGTTTATACCAATGTATACAGACCCCTGGTCACGTTTGTGTTCTCCCTGACTGAGTATTCTTGGTTTGCGGACATCGTGCCTACAGGTGGGTGAGCCCGGACATAAGAGGGGTCTGCACTTTTGCTAAACTGACACCAGCCACTTTCATAGTTCCTCATAGTAAAATAGACACTGCAGCAATTCCAATTCATACCTTGTATAGAAGGGCTGCAGACAATAAGCCAAATGGTAGGCCGCATCTAGTAGAAATGGGGATAACAAATAAAATATTCAGTAGTATGCTAATATACCCCTTCATAACCCAAATGTGGGATAAATTAGTGGAAGCTACCGACTACCTGGACGATCAGATTTTCCAGATTCTTGAAGTTCTTAATGAAACTAATACAATACAGAGACAATTAATCATAGTTACTAACCAGCATACTATAGTACTAGATTACCTGACCGCAAAAGAAGGAGGAATGTGTCAGATAATTGGTCCCACCTGTTGTAATTATATCGACCCTGCTGGCAATCTCCAGATCAGGGCCAGTATAGACAAAATAGGTGAACTTAGAGCCCAATGGTTAAAACAACACAGTGCAAACAGAGATTCCTGGTGGGGTAACACATTCTCTTTTCTAAATCCAGCAAATTGGTTTAAAGGCCTTGCAGGATGGATTTTTTTTTGGCATTATATAGACTTGTATGCAAAGTTTGTTGTTTTGCTAATAGTTTTATGTAGCCGTAAAAGCGCTAATATATGTATTACTTAAGCTACTGAATAATGTATGTGTGAAAAAAGAATCTAAGGCTGAACCTTCTGTAGTGTATCATAGACCCCAGGTGGCCATTGCTGATGGGAAAAGTGAGTGTCCACACTGAGGGTGGATGGGCGAAGCAATTAGGAAGCCCCCTTATGGGTACTAAACTCATGAGACAGTAGCTCCTTTGTGGACATCAGCTGACCCTGTGGCAAAGGTTATACCATTTACAAAAGGGGGAAATTGATATAGAAGAGTTAATGGTTTGCTTTTATATCCCTTTAAATGCCTTTAAGACTTCAATTGCCTTTTGCCTAATATTGCTATGTATTATTCTTATTATTCTTATGTAGACTACTAGTCTCTGTCTTCAAGGAAACTATACTTGTTATCATATTTGTTCTCAACAACGTGTTCTGGGTACATTGTAAACAAGGTACGACCCTGAGGTGATGGTGGGGGCCAAATGAGCTCCATAGAGTCACATATTGTTGTAAATGGTATAAAAACATGTCTTGTATTTCATTACGTCAGATAAAGTGATTTGACCACGGCTTGTGTGTTGAAGTCTCTTTGTCTCCAAGCGCTTGCAACAGAAAGGGCGAAAAACCTCACAATTTGGACTCACTGGTGATCTGGACAGCTGACGCTTGGTCAGAACAAAAGCAGCTACGACACAGTATAAACCACAGCTCTGTCTTCCAAAATAAGCAGACTGTTCTCTGTAGTCTAACTTGTTTATTTGTGAAGAGTATAGAACATGCGCGGTAAAACAGATATGCTTTAGCCGGGTAGTGACTCAAGTAGAGAAGTTGCAGGAAAAACAATGGTTACACAGGAGGACAAAATAACATGTGCATCCTATGAGATCCACAGAAGTAAAATGGCCCTTCTTCATCCCAGAATACATTGCTTCCTTCCCACAAAGCACTACTTTAATCCCATAGTGCATTGCTTCTGTTAAAGTCACAGGCTTTATAATGCTATTGAAGACACTGCTATAAATTCAGCCACCACTAGATGGTGTTATAATTAACCCAGCACATAATAAAACATTCTTTGCCCTATTTAGAGGGCAGAATAAACAGTGAAATACCCCATCATGCGGCTGTCCAGCTTCTCAATTTTTCTAGTGTCTGCATTACTCTATGCATGGGGAGCTGTGGGGGCTATCGTGCTATATAAAGAGCTATGTGACACATTATACTGTGCATAGAATGCTAAGGGGGGCCATCATACTGTGTAAAATGTAGTGAATATCATGGTGTAAGTCATACTATATGGGGTACATTGTTCTATGGGTAGGGTGCTATGGGGTTCATCATACTGTGTGATGAGTGGGGCTGTGGTTGCAATCATACTTTATGGGTAGCAGGGCCAGCGTAGACCCGTGCAAGTACTGGGGCACTGAGCAAGCGGGGGGCCCACCCACTAGTGGGGACACCAACGTGCTAAGGGGGCCCCCTACCGCTGCTTGCTCAGGTCCTTGGTACAAGCAATACTTACCTCTCCGCGCTCCTGCACTGCAGCGTCTTCTGACTCTGTGACGTTTCAGGTCAGAGGGCACTATGATGTAACATCTGTGCGCCCTCTGTCTGAACAGTCACAGTGCATAGAGTCAGAAGACGCTGTCACTGAGAATTCTGGAGCAGAGTAGCGGCCAGCAAGGATAGGTGAGTATTTCATTTTTTTATATTTTAAGCAATACAGTGGGTACAGAAAGTATTCAGACCCCTTTAAATTATTCTCTCTTTGTTTCATTGCAGTCATTTGGTAAATTCAAAAAAGTTCATTTTTTTCTCATTAATGTACACTCTGCTCCCCATCTTGACTGAAAAAAAACAGAAATGTAGACATTTTTGCAAATTTATTAAAAAAGAAAAACTGAAATATCACGTGGTCATAAGTATTCAGACCCTTTGCTCAGACACTCATATTTAAGTTACATGCTGTCCATTTCCTTGTAATCCTCCTTGAGATGGTTCAATTCCTTCATTGGAGTCCAGCTGTGTTAAATTAAACTGATAGGACTTGATTTGTAAAGGCACACACCTGTCTATAAAAGACCGCACAGCTCCCAGTGTTTGTCAGACCAAATGAGAATCATGAGGTCAAAGGAACTGGCCAAAGAGCTCAGAGAAAGAATTGTGTCAAGGCACAGATCTGGCCAAGATTAAAAAAGAATCTCTGCAGTACTGCTTAGTGGCCTCCATAATCCTTACCGTATATACTCGAGTATAAGCCAACCCCCCCAAATTTTGCCACAAAAAACTGGGAAAACTTATTGACTCGAGTATAAACCTAGGGTGGAAAATGCAGCCGCTACTGGTGAATTTAAAAAATAAAAATAGATACCAATAAAAGTAAAATTAATTGAGATATCAGTAGGCTAAATGTTTTTGAATATCCATATTGAATCAGGAGCCCCACATAATGTTCCATACAGTTCATGATAGCCCCATAAGATGCTCCATACAAAATACACCCTATATACACTGTGTGCAGAAAGTTGTATTTGAGAGGATTCTTTTTATTATTGAATAACAACTATGCTCTCAATCAACCCAAAAGACTTATAGATATCAAAGCTTAATATTTTTGGAAGTTGGAGTGGGGTTTTTTAGATTTGGCTATCTTAGGAGGATATCTGTTTGTGCACGTAACTATTACAGTGCAGAATTATTAGTTAACGTAATAAAAACCAAATATATACCCATCTCACTTGTTTATTTTCACCAGGTAAACCAATAGAGCAACACAAAATGTAGAAATAAACATTTCTGACATTCAAAAACAAAACAAAAAAAATCAGTGACCAATATAGCCACCTTTCTTTACGATGACACTCAAAAGCCTTCCATCCATAGATTCTGTCAGTTGCTTGATCTGCTTGCAATCAACATTGCGTGCCGCAGCCACCACAGCCTCCCAGACACTGTTCGGAGAGGTATAATGTTTTCACTCCCTGTAGATCTCACATTTTATGAGGGACCACAGGTTCTCTATGGGGTTCAGATCAGGTGAACACGGGGGCCATGTCATTATTTTTTTTTCTTTTAGACCTTTACTGGTCAGCCACGCTGCGGAGTATTTGGATGCATGTGATGTAGCATTGTCCTGCTTGAAAATCATGTTTTCCTTGAACGATACCAACTTCTTCCTGTACCACTGCTTGAAGAAGGTGTCTTGCAGAAACTGCCAGTAGGTCTGGGAGTTGAGCTTCACTCCATCCTCAACCTGAAAAGGTCCCGCAAGTTAATCTTTGATGATACCAGCCCATACCAGTACCCAACCTCCACCTTGCTGGCGTCTGAGTCGGAGTGGAGCTCTCTGCCCTTTACTGATCCAACCTTGGGCCCATCCATCTGGCCATTCAAGAGTCGCTCTAATTTCATCAGTCCATAAAACCTTAGAAAAATCAGTCTTAAGATATTTCTTGGCCCAGTCTTAACGTTTTAGCTTATGTTTCTTGTTGAAAGGTGGTCGTTTTTCAGCCTTCCTTAGCTTAGCCATGTCCCTGAGTTGAGCTTTTTGATACTCCAGTAATGTTGCAGCTCTGAAATATGGCAAAACTGGTGGCAAATGGCATCTTGGCAACTTCACCCTTGATTTTCCTCAATTCATGGGCAGTTATTTTGCACCTTTTTTTATCAACACGCTTCTTGTGACCCTGTTGGATATTTGTCATGAAACGCTTGATTGTTCGGTGATCACGCTTCAAAACTTTGACAATTTCAAGACTGCTGCATCCCTCTGCAAGACATCTCACAATTTTTGACTTTTCAGAGTCCGTCAAATCTTTCTTTAGACCCATTTTGCCAAAGGAAAGAAAGTTGCCTAATAATTAAGCACACCTTATATAGGGTGCTGATGTCATTAGACCACACCCCTCCTCATTACAGAGATGCAAATCACCTGATTTACATAATTGGCAGTTGGCTTTCAAGTCTATACAGCTTGGAGTAGGACAACATGTATAAAAAGGATGATGTGATCAAAATATTCATTTGCCTAATAATTTTGCACCCAGTGTAATGCTGCACAAAGGTTAATAATGGCCTCATAAGGTGCTCCATAGAATAATATGCCCCATATGCTGCTCCATAAAGGTTATGACCCCATAAGATGTTCCATAGATTATGCCCCCATAAGATGCTCCATAGATTATGCCCCCATATGCTGCCCCCATTAGATGCTCCATAGATTATGACCCCATATGCTGCCCCCATAAGATGCTCCATAGATTATGCCCCCATATGCTGCCCCCATAAGATGCTCCATAGATTATTCCCCCATATGATGCCCCCATAAGGTGCTCCATAGATTATTCTCCCATATGCTGCCCCCATAAGATGCTCCATAGATTATTCCCCCATATGCTGCCCCTATAAGATGCTCCATAGATTATTCCCCCATATGCTGCCCCCATAAGATGCTCCATAGATTATGCCCCCATATGCTGCTCCCATAAGATGCTTCATAGATTATGCCCCCATATGGTGCTCCATAGATTATTCCCCCATATGCTGCCCTTATAAGATGCTCCATAGATTATTCCCCCATATGCTGCCCCCATAAGATGCTCCATAGATTATTTCCCTATATGCTGCCCCCATAAGATGCTCCATAGATTATGCCCCTATATGCTGCCCCCATAAGATGCTCCATAGATTATGCCCCCATGTGCTGCCGCTGCTGCATTTAAAAAAAAAAAAATGACATACTCACCTCTCCGTTGCTGGGGGCCAAGTGCCAGTGTCACTGCTGGCACCTGAGATATTCACCTGTCCCCCGGTCCATCGCTGCTTGCTGCTGTCTGGCACGTCATCTATCAGTGACATAAAGACTGCAGGGGACGCGGCGCGCACTAACCACATCACGGCGCCCTCTGCTGTCTGAACGTTACTGACAGATGATGTGCCAGACAGCAGCAAGCAGCCATGGACACAGAACAGGTGAGTATCGCTATACTTACCCGTCATGGCGCTGTCTCTTCAGCCCCCAGCTTCTCCGCGATCTCCCTTCCTGCCTTCAGCGGTCACGTGGTACCGCTCATTAAAACTCATGAATATGCGCATATTCATGAGTCTAATGAGCGGTATCATATGACCGCTGAAGGAAGGAAGGGAGACAGCGCCAGGACGGGTAAGTATGACCTGACAACCCCGCCCTCCCTCTGACCCCCTGGTGTATACGACTCGAATATAACCCGAGAGGGGGACTTTCAGACCAAAAAATGGGCTGAAAATCTCGGCTTATATTCGAGTATATACGGTAAATGAAAGAATCTTGGGACCACCAGAAGTCTTCCTAGACCTGGCCATCCAGCCAAACTGAGCAATCATGGGAGAAGAGCCTTGATGAGAGGTAAAGAAGATTCCCAAGATCACTGTAGCTGAGCTCTACAGGTGCAGGACGGAGATGGGAGAAGGTTCCACAAAGTCAACTATCACTGCAACCCTCCACCAGTAGGGCCTTTATAGCAGAGTGGCCCGACGGAAGCCTCTCCTCAGTGTCAGACATATGAAAGCCCACATACAGCTTGCTAAAAAAACACATGAAGGACTCCCAGACTATGAGAAATTAGATTCTCTGGTCTGATTAAACGAAGATAGAACTTTTTGGTGATAGTTCTAAGAGGTATGTGTGGAGAAAACCAGGCATTGCTCATCACCTGGCCAATACAATCCCAACAGTGAAACAGGGTGGAGGCAGCATCATGCTATGGGGGTCTTTTTCAGCTGCAGGGACAGGATGACTGGTTACAATTGAAGGAAACATAAATGCAGCCAAGTACAGAGATATCCTGGATAAAAACCTCTTCCAGAGTGCTCTGGATCTCAGACTTGGCCAAAGGTTTACCTTCCAACAAGACAATGACCCTAAGCTCACAGCTAAAATAACAAAGGAGTGGTTTCAGAACAACTCTGTGAACATTCTTGACTGGCCCAGCCAGAGCCCTGACCTAAACCCAATTGAGCATCTCTGAAGAGACCTGAAAATGGCTGTTCACCAACGTTCACCATCCAAACTGAGGTAACTGGAGAGGATCTGCAAGGAAGAATTGCAGAGGATCCCCAAATCCAGGTGTGAAAAACTTGTTGCATCATTCCCAAGAAGACTCATGCCTGTTATAGCTCAAAAGTGTGCTTCTACTCAACACTGACCAAAGGGTCTGAATATTTATGACCATATGATATTTTAGTTTTTCTTTTTCAATAAATTTTCAAAAATTTCTACATTTCTGTTTTTTTCAGTAAAGATGGGGTTGCCTTAGTGTACATTAATGAGAAAAAAATGAACTTTTTGTATTTACCAAATGGCTGCAATGAAAGAAAGAGTGAGAAATTTAAAGGGATCTGAATACTTTCCGTACCCACTGAATATGGGGCCCATCATATACTGAAGCATTATCTGGGGCCCAACATATACTGGAGCATTATATGGGACCCATCATATATGGAGCCCATTATATACTGGAGCATCATATGGGCCCATGATATACTGGAGAATTATATGGGCACCATCATATACTGGAGCATTATATGGGGCCCATTATATATGGAGCAATATATGGGGCCCATCATAAACTGGATGGCACTGGATGGTATATGGGGTCCATCATATACTGTATGGAGCATTATATGGGGCCCATGATATACTGCAGTATTATACGGGGCCCATCATATTCTGGAGCATTATATGGGGCCCATTATATATGGAGCTATATATGGGGCCCATCATAAATTGGAGAATTATATGGGGTCCATCATATACTGTATGGAGCATTATATGGGGTCCATCATATACTGGATAATTATATGGGGCCCATAATATATGGAGAAATGTATGGGGCCCATCATATACTAAAGCATTATATGAGGCCCACCATATACTGTATGGAGCATTATATAGGGCCCATTAAGTATGGAGCAGTATATGGCACTCATTATGAATGGAGCAATATATGGGGGTCAATATGTATGGAGCATTAATATGGGGCCCATCATATACTGTATGGAGCATTACACAGGGAACATTATGTATGGTGCAATATATGGGGCTCATTGTGAATGGAGCAATATATGGAGCTCAATATGTATGGAGCATTTTATTGGGCCCAATATGTGTGGAGTATTATATGGGGCACAATTGTTTGAAGCAATATATGGGGTCCATTATTCTGTATGGAGCATTATATTGGGCCCATTATTCTGTATGGAGCATTATATGGGTCCATTATACCCTATTGAGCATTATATTGGGCTCATTATACTATTTTGAGCATTATATTGGCCTCATTATACTGCATGGAGCATTATATGGGGGCCATGATTCTGTATGAAGCAATATATGGGGCTCATTATTCTGTATGTAGCATTATATAGGGCTCATTATTCTGTATGGAGCACTATGTCGTGCCCATAATACTGTATGAAGGAATACACTGTCCGGATTCTGAGCTATTGATATCACTCATGTAATGTAAGAAGTGAAATATTTTACATTGTACTACACCTATATTTCTCTGCCATACTTATGAATCATGAAATGTGGTATGTATTAAATGGGTCCACTGAGACGAAAACCTGGAGCTGACCCTGATGGAGAGTTATGGGGGCCATAATACTGTGTGTGGTGCCATCATACTGTGTGGAGGGAGTGTCTGAACCAGTACAGTGTGGGGAGCTTTGGAGTCATCATATTGTATGGGAGGCTGTGGGTGTGTCACTCTGTGTGTCACGACCTCTGGAAAATATCATACTGTTTGCATGTGGCTGTCAGGTCCATAATACTGTGTGAAGGGCATCACACTGTCCTGGAAGGCACTGTGGGAACTATCATACTGTGTGGGGAGCTGTATGGGGCTGGGGCGTCATACTGTGTGGGAACCTCTATGAAGCTATGGAGCCATCATACTGTGTGGGGTCCATCATACTGTGTGAGGGTTTCTGGGGGGGGCAACACAGTGTGGACTGTGGAGGTCATCATACTGTGTCAGGTCATCAAACTATATGGGAGGATTGTGCTGGCATCATACTGTGTGGGGGAAGCTGTCGATCAATGCACATGGCCTGAATCTATGGGTCCGATTGCTTGCCGATAAAAAAAATCAGACCTCTCTTGGACATTTCACATGGATATGTGAATGCGCCTTTTAGACTAAGGGCACACAGGATCTGATTAGACACTGGTAGTCATTTTCCTAAAGTGGCTTTTTTGACTCTTATCCTCTACTAAAGTGTACAGAGCAGCGAAGCCAACCGAAGAATGAACGTGTCACTTAAGAGAATGTGAGCCCCCGTAATATATCATCAAAGAGGGCGCTTGGGATCATTTTGCCTTTATTAATTTAATGTTATTGCTTTTTTTAATGTGGCACATTCTATTTATCATTCACTTAATCCACCCCCCCATTTCATAAGGTTCTGTTAGTGGTATCAACCTTCTAGGGGTTTCTTCAGTATGTCTTGTGATAAGGCAGATTTTGGTAACAGGAATTTGATTGGCAGTTGGCAGTTTAGGCGGGAAACGGGCATCTATTTAAACCTGTGCTTTCTGGATCTGGAGCTGTCTGACTGAAGATTTCTACACGGAAGCATCTCCTCGCCCAACCGCCCAAATTTTATTGCTTTTTGTTTATTTTTGTTGCGGTGTTCCTTTTGCTAGTGCTGGGTGGACAGGATTTTAATGTATTGAGGTAATTTTGGTTTCATTATTTATTACATATTTGATTAAAATGTATTATTATTTGAATTTACTTTGGGTAACCCTAAAATAAACACCGCAGCCTTTACGCCAACTTCTGTTGTGTCTCAAGTTTCTTTACTTACATGATATTTAGACTGTAGTTTATCGGCAAATACGAGCCCAAGGATTTTGCTTTTTCAGGCAAAATCCACCAGAAAAAATACTCTATGTGCACATAGCCTAAAGCTATGTGCACACGCTGCGGATTCACCAGCGGATTTTTCCGTACGGATCCGCAGGTAAAACCGCAGGTAAAGTGACCTGTGGTTTTCCTGCGGATTGACCAGCGGTTTTGTGGTTTGACACCTGGACAATGGAATAGGTGTTAAACCGCAGCGGAATCCGCAGAATGAATTGATATGTGCACTGCGGATTGTAAATCCCATAGACTTACATGGTACTGTACACTGTCTTGGGAACTGCTGCGGATCCGCAGAGGCCAAATCCGCAGCGGATCCGCAGCAGAATCCGCAGCATATGCATATACCCTAAGGCTATGTGCACACGTAGTTGGAAGTGCTATGGATTTTTCCGCTCAGATTTTGAAAAATCCGCAGGTAAATCCGCAGGTCAAAATACCTGCGGATTAGCCTGCAGTTTAGCCCTGCGGTTTCACACCTCACAATGGTGAAGGTGTGAAACCGCAGTGGAATCCGCACAAAGAATTGACATGCTGCGGATTGTAACCCACAGAAAATCCGCGCAGAAAAATCCTCAGACCGACTTGGATGACACTCACCTATTCAGTTCTATGGGCCTCTGCAAAAAATCAGACCACATTCGGAGAGAAATACTGTCATGTAACCCTAGCCTTAGGCCTCATTCCGACGTCCGATTTTTGCGTGTGAGTGCTATCTGTATTTTTCATGGATAGCACTCATACCTGTGATAGTCTATAGGGTCATCCCCAATGTTTTCCTCGGACTGACCAAGTGATCCACAGAAAATATTGGAGACCTGTCTGATTTTGAGCTGAGGGTCCATGAAAAAAATCGGGCCACACTCGGATGACATCAGAGTCTGAGTGCGGTCCGATTTTCTCGGACTCTCAGAATGTAGAAGGTGGAGCTTTTTTTATCCACATACAAGAAAATCAGATGACTCTCAGACCACACTCTGATCAAGCTGATCAGAGTGTGATCAGAATAAGCCCGGGATCACACATGCGAGGAATACGGCCGAGCCTCGCAAGTTAATACCCAGCACTGCCGTCGTCACTCAGGAGCGGAGCGTTCAGCTCCATGTATTGCTATGCGGCCACACACTTAGATTCGAGTGCTGGGTATTAACACGCGAGACTTGGCCGTAGTCCTCACATGTGTGATCCTGGCCTAATAGGTCCGCTTTTCTTGTACATAAAAGAACCATGAAAAATCACAGCAAAACATACTGTATGGAAAAGGTGTTATGAATTCTTTGGTCTCACTATTTCAATATTTATGTTTCTCCCTCTCCCATAATCATAATTCTGCTTCACGTCACTTGTCTCATCTATTGCATTTTTTCTGTGCTGTATTGTGTATAAATATGTGACTTCAGATTTTGTATTAGTCTAGCCTGATGAAGAGACCTGAGTAGTCTCGAAAGCTTGCAATGTGTTACCATCTTTTCAGTTAGCCATTAAAAGGTATCAACCACTGAGGACTCTCAATTCTGAATATTTTTCTATCTACTGGCTAACACGGTCCAAAGATATACATCTTTCCTGTATTTAAGCTTTGAAATTGTGCTGTTCATATTGATCGGAACCATAAGTGCATATCAAAAAATGAAAAGAAGGCCAATATTGCTGACTCACTATGCGTTAGGGTTACTACACCACAGTTGTGGCCTTTAGCATAGATCTATAGCAGCACAGATAAGAATCCAGGGCTGGAGTCCAGGACGCTCCTCCTCTGTAGGATCAGCCAGTGAGCGGTGCAGGTTACCAGGGTTTATTCAGAGCTGCCTTGTGTCCTGTGTGCATAGGAGCTCCGCATCAGCCACACCATCAACATGTCTGCCAGCAGCATACACGATATCCTGCCACACGATTTTGGCTATGTGATCCTCACCTTTATCTACAGCTATGTTGTACTTATGTACCTTGGGATAAATGTTGGAAGAGCAAGGAAGAAGTATGGCATCAAGGTATTGTAGTCCTAAGTATTCCGCTCCTGTCCTGCTCTGAAAACAGGAACTCTCAAATCTAAACTATTGCATTGTTTCTGTTTTGTGTATAAATATGTGATTCTTCAGATTTTGTATTAGTCAACGCCTGATGAAGAGACCTGAGTAGTCTGGAAAGCTTGCAATGTGTTACCATCTTTTCAGTTAGCCATTAAAAGGTGTCAACCACTGAGGACTCTCAATTCTAAATCATTTTCTGCTCTGAAAATGCCGTTCTGACTGTTTATGGCGTGATCTAGATTCCTGGTATGCAGACCTTGCGCGCCATTGTGCTCTGCAGGCAGGCTAGGCTCTGTTACACCCACTTCTCCTGCATGCTTTCTGCCAGACACTGTGGTATGCACACCCTGCTGGGATATGGAGGGTTAGACAAATCACTGCAAAACCCATGCTGTTCCCCCTTCCCACTAATCATGTAAAGATATCCCTGCTCATGTAGTGTATGCCCTAACAAATGCTGAAAGTTCAATTCTCTCCACTGTACATTTGCTATACCTGACATAGTGTGTAGTATGCGATACCCCCACCCCAACATGGGGCAGACCCCACCAGTCAGCAAGCCGTTTCATATCCTATAGATATACCGGAGCTGGCTGTAATCAGAACGCTTTTCATAAAACTGCCCCAGTGTGTGTTTAAAAAAAAAAAAAAACCATGCACAAAACCTGTATAGAATTAAAGGGAATCTGTCACCTCATTTTTGGCCTATGGGCTGCAGTCACTGCCATCAGGGGCTTATCTACAGCATTCTGTAATGCTGTAGATAAGCCCCCGATGTAACCTGAAAGAGAAGAAAAACAGATCATACCCGGGGGTCCGGTCCAGCGTCTCCCATCTTCTAGTGATGACGTCCTCCTTCTTACTTCTGCTGTGGCTCCTGTGCAGGTGTACTTTATCTGCGCTGTTGAGGGCAGAGCAGAGTACTGCAGGGCGCAGGCGCCGGACCTCACTGACCTTTCCCGGCGCCTACGCACTGCAGTACTCTGCTCTGCTTTCAATAGGGCAGATAAAGTACGCCTGCGCAGGACCCGCGGCAGAAGTAAGAAGGAGGACGTCATCGCTAGAAGATGGGAGACGCCGGACCGCGCCCCCCAGGGAGTATAATCTAACTGCTTTTTCTTAGACTGCGGCGACCTAAGGGCTAACACCACTGGCGCACTTCCCCCAACCGTAACAAAACCGACTCGAATACCAAATGATGGGTGAAGGTCGGTCACAGCTTTTATTAAATGCTTTTATTTTTTTAACAACCATTTGAATGGCACTTAACTTAATTAAAACGCGCTCGCCGCCTAATTCCTTGCTGCATATTCACAGGCAAGTCAGCCAGCGAGCCGTAACCTTGTGACTTGAATTCTACGAAAGAACAAACATAATGAACATTAGTGAATATACATAACAAAAGGGGAGGGTGGGACAAGCACCTCCAGGACCCTAAATATCCGGGGGAAGAGAGAGGGCTGGCTGTGCACGTGTATTTTATACCCACAGTAAGGGGCTGTGCTATCCCCTTCCTGATCTTATTGGCCCCATACCCATGAAAATCCACACCCCCACAACTCAAAATGGGTGGGCAAGCAGAAGCACGCCACAACCATGGGGGAAAAAGGGGAGGGGGCGGCACCGCAGTCAAAGGCACCCTCCTTAACCAGTGCAGTGCCTACCATCTTTCACGTTACCTTATGGTGGTGGCTGCAGTTTATAGGCCAAAAATGAGGTGACCGATTCCCTTTAAGCCATGTTGGCAATACACTGGCTATTGCAATGTTGCGAGGGAAAGCTATGGCCGTCCACACTTTCCATCTGCTTCCCTCAGCTGTAAGGGCTCAGTTTTCAGTTTGTCATTTCTTCACAGATTGCACTCATACATATAAGGTCACATTCAGTATTTTCAGTATTTGGTCAGGTTTTTTTTTTACCTCCGTATTTGTAAGCTAAAACCAGGAGTGGGTGATAGAAACCTGTCACCACTTCTGTATTTACTATACCTTTTTCTCTGATTGTTCCACTCCTGGGCTTGGCTTATAAATACGGAGGTAAAAAACTTGTGAAATAATTAAAGTGTGCACGTGGGCCAATAGTCTATAGGGCTGTTCACATGTCTGACTTTATTTTTTTCCTTCAAACCAGGTGAAAGGTTCACTTTAAACACATCAGCTGCTTTGGCTGCTATAAGATACAGCCTTTGCCTTTCAGGGTTTATCTACAGCAGGGTTCCCCAACTCCAGTCCTCAAGGCCCACCAACAGATCATGTTTTCAGGATTTCCTTAGTGTTGCTGAGGTGATAATTGCTTCACCTGTGCAATACAAAGGAAATCCTGAAAACATGATCTGTTGGTGGGCCTTGAGGACTGGAGTTGGGGAACCCTGCTGTAGATAAGCCCACGGTTCGACCTGAAAGATAAGAAAAATACATTTTTATTATACTCACCGGGGGGACGGTCCGATGCAGTCTGGTCCGATGGGTGTTGTGGGTACGGCGCCTCCCATCTTTTTGCAACGCCAGCCTCATGCTTGCTTCATGGCCTCCCGTCATTGCGCTCCTGCGCAGGTATACTTCTCTGCCCTGTTGAGCGCAGAGCAGAGTACTGCAGTGCGCAGGCGCCGGACCTCTCTGACCCTTCCCTGCGCACTGCAGTACTTTGCTCTGCCCTCAACAAGTCCGAGAAGTACGCCTGGGCAGGAGCGCGATGCCAGGGAGCCATGAAGCAAGCAGGATGGCGACGGCGCAAGAATATGGGAGGCGCCGGCCCAGGACCTGCGACACCCATCAGACCGGACGGCACCGGACTGCCCCCCCCAGGTGAGTATAATAAAACATATGTTTCTTCTCTTGCAGGTCGGACCGGGGGCTTATCTACTCCATTATAGAATGCTGTAGATAAGCCCTGAAAGGCAGTGGCCGCATCTTATAGCGGCCAAAACAGCTGACAGGTTCCCTTTTAAAAAAAAAAAAAAAAAAAAAAAAGTCCAATTTTGATCAGAGGGTCGACACAAAACCAACAATGCTAGTTAATGGTATGCACAGGGAGAAAGGGAGTACAAAAACACGTTTAAAATCAAAGTAATACTTTATTTATTATACCATAAAAACAATATCAAATAATTCTAAAATATTACATGGACAAAGATTGAAGGACACAAACTGTAAAAAATCTGAGGCATACAAAACGTGCAGACCGGGAAATTTTGACCACAATTATTCTACTAAAGTGCAATACACTAGTGTGATGTATATAAATAAATACTGTAGCAAACCAGTGCTCATCAATACAGCAAACAAATAACCGTTGTTGCTACAAGTAAGAAAAAACATCAATATTAATAAATCAATACTAGGATTCATAAGGAAAGGTCATACCCATATAAGTCTTCGTGCGCCATCAGACCACGCAGCCCCAACGCATGTTTCGCTTGAGCTTCCTCAGGGGACTGTAGTAGTTAATGGAAAAAAAAATTGGACCACACTTGGATTACATCAAAGTGCTGTCCGATTTTCACGGAATGTCAGAAAAAAGAAGGTAGAGAAAAAAATTTTCTCCACATACGAAGAAAACTCCTGACACTATGATTAAAAAAATCGGTCCATTTTTCTCGTATGTGAGAAAAAAACAGACGTCTGAATGATATGCTGATTTTCCGCATTTAATGGAAGTCTATGGGGAAAATAAAATTGCTGCGTTCCCACGATGAGCCTTTATTGCATTTTTTTTTTTTTTTTTTTTTTTTTTTTTTATGCTGCGTGTTTTTCCTGTGTCAAAAACTCAGGTTTTAACCGTGTGATTTTGCCGCAAAAAATAAGCATCCCATGCATTCCTATGAGATTCCGCAATGCTGTGTTAATGCTGCGGTTTTTACCGCCGAGGAATCGCTTTGCGATAAAAAACGAAGCATGCTCATTAATTTAGCGGAATCGCGGCGATCCCGCACCCATAGGAATGCATTGTTCTGCTTTCCGCATGTGGCTGTGCACACCATGTGAAAAGTATGCAGAAAATTTGCGGATGGTACCCATCGTCCGGAGGAGACTGTCCTCCGGGCTGTGGGTACCATATCCCTGTAAAAAATAGAATTTAAAATAAAAAATATTGTTATTCTCACCTTCCGACGTCCCGCGCAGCCTTCCCGCCTCTCTCCACGCTCCTGGTCCCAGTAATCCTTTGCGAGCGATGACGTCCGTTCTTGCAGGATCTCGAAGTCTCGCGGTCATTCATGCGACGTCATCGCGAATGACCACGAGATGTCGCGATCCTGCGAGAACGGACGTCATCACGGTAATTCTCGCAAAGGATTACTGGGATCGGGAGCGTGGAGAGAGGCGGGAAGGTAAGAATAACAATATTTTTCTTTTTTTATTATTTTTTACATCCTATCTTTTACTAGTGATGCCGCATAGGCAGCCTCAATAGTAAAAAGTTGGTCACACTCGTCAAACACTGTTTGACGAGTGTGACCAACCTGTCAATCAGTTCTCCAAGCGATGCTGCAGATCGCATGGAAAGCGCTAGCAATTCTGCAAGCTAATAACGCTTGCAAAATGCTAGTTTTTCCGCAGGAAAATTGCGGGAATTTAAAATGCGATTTTCCCGAGTAATGGAATTTGGAATTCTCGCAGTAATTTCCGCGAGAGTTCCGCTACGTGTGAACGTAGCCTTACAGTTCCAGCAAAGTGGATGGGTTGTATAGAAATTCCCTGCCCACTGTGATTCTTATTTACACTGTGTAAACCTAACTGCGGTGCGTTTGTTTTTTTTTTTCGCTTGTTTTAAATTTGCGTACAGCAGTAGACATTTACATTTTATTTTACAAAACCTGTTTTGTGCAAAGTCATTGTCCATTGCAAGTTCTTTTACAACATTGTACCTTCTAGAATGCTGACATAACACATGAAACTGCTCGCTTTCCTCACCAGCGGGAAGACCTGTTTGCCGAGTAGTAACACAATCCTGTCATACAACCTAAGGCCTGATGAACACGGCCTTATTACAGCTCTGCTTTGTATACAGTGGGGAAAAAAAGTATTTAGTCAGTCAGCAATAGTGCAAGTTCCACCACTTAAAAAGATGAGAGGCGTCTGTAATTTACATCATAGGTAGACCTCAACTATGGGAGACAAACTGAGAAAAAAAAATCCAGAAAATCACATTGTCTGTTTTTTTTTTGTCATTTTATTTGCATATTATGGCGGAAAATAAGTATTTGGTCAGAAACAAGCAATCAAGATTTCTGGCTCTCACAGACCTGTAACTTCTTCTTTAAGAGTCTCCTCTTTCCTCCACTCATTACCTGTAGTAATGGCACCTGTTTAAACTTGTTATCAGTATAAAAAGACACCTGTGCACACCCTCAAACAGTCTGACTCCAAACTCCACTATGGTGAAGACCAAAGAGCTGTCAAAGGACACCAGAAACAAAATTGTAGCCCTGCACCAGGCTGGGAAGACTGAATCTGCAATAGCCAACCAGCTTGGAGTGAAGAAATCAACTGTGGGAGCAATAATTAGAAAATGGAAGACATACAAGACCACTGATAATCTCCCTCGATCTGGTGCTCCACGCAAAATCCCACCCCGTGGGGTCAGAATGATCACAAGAACGGTGAGCAAAAATCCCAGAACCACGCGGGGGGACCTAGTGAATGAACTGCAGAGAGCTGGGACCAATGTAACAAGGCCTACCATAAGTAACACACTACGCCACCATGGACTCAGATCCTGCAGTGCCAGACGTGTCCCACTGCTTAAGCCTGTACATGTCTGGGCCCGTCTGAAGTTTGCTAGAGAGCATTTGGATGATCCAGAGGAGTTTTGGGAGAATGTCCTATGGTCTGATGAAACCAAACTGGAACTGGTAGAAACACAACTTGTCGTGTTTGGAGGAAAAAGAATACTGAGTTGCATCCATCAAACACCATACCTACTGTAAAGCATGGTGGTGGAAACATCATGCTTTGGGGCTGTTTCTCTGCAAAGGGGCCAGGACGACTGATCCGGGTACATGAAAGAATGAATGGGGCCATGTATCGTGAGATTTTGAGTGCAAACCTCCTTCCATCAGCAAGGGCATTGAAGATGAAACGTGGCTGGGTCTTTCAACATGACAATGATCCAAAGCACACCACCAGGGCAACGAAGGAGTGGCTTCGTAAGAAGCATTTCAAGGTCCTGGAGTGGCCTAGCCAGTCTCCAGATCTCAACCCTATAGAAAACCTTTGGAGGGAGTTGAAAGTCCGTGTTGCCAAGCGAAAAGCCAAAAACATCACTGCTCTAGAGGAGATCTGCATGGAGGAATGGGCCAACATACCAACAACAGTGTGTGGCAACCTTGTGAAGACTTACAGAAAACGTTTGACCTCTCTCATTGCCAACAAAGGATATATCACAAAGTATTGAGATGAAATTTTGTTTCTGACCAAATACTTATTTTCCACCATAATATGAAAAAAAAAAAAAAAACAGACAATGTGATTTTCTGGATTTTTTTTTTTTTTTTTTCTCAGTTTGTCTCCCATAGTTTTAGTCTACCTATGATGTAAATTACAGACGCCTCTCATCTTTTGAAGTGGTGGAACTTGCACTATTGCTGACTGACTAAATACTTTTTTTCCCCACTGTAGATCTATTATAAGGCCCCCCCAAAAGATATAAGATTCACTTACAATACTTCTTAAGCTCATTTCTAAATAGTGACATTTAAGTGAACGCTATCTGAGCTGCAAGACCCAGGAAAGGACACTGTACACTTTTTACATAAGCTTTCACAGTTAGTTATTTCTGGACAACCCCTTAAGATATAGGAATTGCATTGTGACTCTCTCAGAATTCCTACAAAAAATGGAGCACTATGCTCCAAAGAGTCGAGTGACATGAAACAGTCATATACCGTAAACAATTATAATAGAAAGTTTATTACTCACGTAAAAGGGGATAAATACAACAGTGGTGACAAAAATGGGTACAATTGAGACAAAGCAACACACACCGTCACAGCTCATGGCACTTTGTAAAAAAAAAAAAAAAAAAAAGTACAAGGATCAATAGAGTTACGAACATGTATAAACAGAATACTAAAAGGCTCCTACGCTATAACATGTGGGCTATATAACGAGGTAGCAAAGTTTCTTTTTTTTTTTGTTTTTTTTGTACAAGGTTACTATTTAAGGATACGTGAGACTGTGAAACCACACAATAAATCCAGAAAGACAGTCAAATAAAAGTCCTCCAGCCAGGCCATACAGTGGGGGAAATAATTATTTGATCCCTTGCTGATTTTGTAAGTTTGCCCACTGACAAAGACATGAACCGTCTATAATTTTAATGGTAGGTTAATTTTAACATTGAGAGAATATCGAAAAGAAAATCCAGAAAGTCACACTGTATAAATTATATAAATGTGTTTGCATTTTGCTGTGAGAAATAAGTGTTTGATTCCCCCCCCCCTTTAACCATTAAGAGTTCTGGCTCCTACAGACCAGTTAAATGCTCCTAATCAGCTTGTTTCCTGCATTGAAAACAGCTGTCTTACATAGTCATCCCTATAAAAGACTTCTGTACAAAGACTCAATTAATCAGTCACAGACTCTAACCTCTACAACACGGGTAAGACCAAAGAGCTTTGATAGGATGTCAGGGACAACATCATAGACCTGCACAAAGCTGAAATGGGATACCTCGAAGGGTATCCTTGATCACGGGGTGAACTTGTTAATGATCTCAAGACAGCTGGGACCACAGTCACCAAGAAAACCATTGGTAACACATTACGTTGTAAAGGTTTAAAATCCTGCAGTGCCCGCAAGGTTCCCCTGCTCAAGAAGGCACATGTTCAGACCAGTCTGAAGTTTGCCAATGAACATATGGATGATTCTGTGAGTGATTGGTAGAAGGTGCTGTGGTCAGATGAGACAAAAATTCAGGTCTTTGGCATTAACTCAACTCGCCGTGTTTGGAGGAAGAGAAATGCTGCCTATGACCCAAAGAACACTGTCAAGCCTCCATAGGCACAAACATGTTTTGGGAGTGTTTCTCTTCTAAGGGCACAGGACTACTTCACCGCAATGGGAAAATGGATGGAGCCATGTACCGTAAAATCCTGATTGACAACCTCCCCTCTGCCAGGACATTAAAAATGGGTCATAGCTGGGTCTTCTAGCAAGACAAAGGCCCAAAACATATAGCCAAGGCAACAAAGGAGTGGCTCAAAAAGAAGCACATTAAGGTCATGGAGTGGAATAGCCAGTGTCCAGACCTTAAGCCCATGAAAACTTGCTTGCCAACAAGGCTTTTGCAACAAAGTATTAAGTCTTGTTTGCCAGAGGGATCAAATACTTATTCCTTACTGCAGAATGCAAATAAATTTATATAATTGACACAATGTGATTTTCTGGATTTTATTTTTGATGTTCTATCTCTTTGTTAATATTAACCTACCCTTAAAATTATAGACTGTTCATGTCTTTGTCAGTGAGTTATGCAAATTATCTCTTCAGAGAGGAAGAGGACTAGAACTCTAGTGCCACCTATTGGAAGTAGCAATCCTAAAAGTCAATGTCGACCCTTTAACGAGCCTTGTTACATGACTTGGGATAAAAGCCAATATCTCACACAGCCAAACCATATCTCACACTCTGCAGTGATGAGGGGCAGTACCCACTGCAGCGCTGGATTCCTGGGTTCACATTCCATCAAGGACAACATCTGCAAGGAGTTTGTATGTTCTCCTCGTGTTTGCATTGGTTTCCTCCGGGTACTCCGGTTTCCTCCCACATTCCAAAAACATACTGATGGGGAACTTAGATTGTGAGCCCCATCGGGGACAGCGATGATAATGTGTGAAAACTATAAAGCGCTGCAGAATATGTTGGCGCTATATAAAAAAATAAAGATTATTAATATTAGAAGTACTTTTACAAAACTGTACCTTCAAGAATGCTGACATCACACATGAAACTGCTCGCTAGCGGGAAGACCCTGTTTGCCGAGTAGTAACACAATCCTGTCATACAATCTAAGGTCTGATGGACACGGCCTTATTACAGCTCTGCTTTGTATAGACATGTTATAAGGCCCACCAAAAGGTAGAAGATTCTCTTTACAAGAAAATTATACATGTGAACATCTAGACAATTGGGCCACATGCACACGAGTTATTTCACGAGTATTTTACCTCAGTATTTATAAGCCAAAACCATGAGAGGAACAATCAGAGGAAAAGTCTCATAGAAACACGTCACCACTTCTGGATTTATCACCCACGCCTGGTTATGGCTTACAAATACTGAGGTAAAATACTGACCAAATACTGAATATGTGACCGTGGAATAAAGCCACGCTGTGCATGACATGGCTTGGCAGGCACAAGTGCTGAGTGGTGTACGGGCCCAATAGAAGGCTGACAAGTCTGTACTCCAATCTTTACAGGCTAATAAACTTACTATTGTGCCCATACTCCACTCTGCACGCCTAGTTGGAAGCATAGCACTTCTGCTGGTTGAGCAATGTGCTACAGAGCACAGCTTTTTGAGTGAACAGTGGTCTGCTACTGCCTAACGGGTTACCTATAATTTAAAAACACATTAAATGCCAGGTGCTCTTTAGAGGTAATCTCTGAAGCCAATTACTGGACCGTTACAGTGGTCGTGTGCCAGGATAATAAAGCTGAAAAACCCCTTTTAAAATAAGTAAAGATGAGCATAACCCTTAACTACTGATCTGGTACACAAAGCAGCAGCCCAAATGTTTGTACCTGAGGTGTTCTCAGCATTCAGTTTTGGGATTTTGTTTGCTTTAAAGGCTACAATTACATGGTGACTTTGGCTGCAACACTTGTTGTAGCAGCAACACCTAGCAAACTTTGGCCATACATCGCAGCGTAATACAAGTAAGTCGTGTCGCCTTGTGATGCACAATTGTACCTAGAAAAGCAAGTCCAATCGTGTTGAAATTTTTTTGCAACTTGCATGTCGTACTACCCTTGGGGTTGCAATGCGACCCCATTCACGTATATTGTGCTTGTAGCAGTGACCCATACATAACTTTGTATTGCAGCCAAAATTGGCATCTAACTGCATTTGTATAACCACATGTATAAGGCCATCTATATTGCAACACTAAACTTGGTAAGTTGGAAATTTGTATAATCAATTGCTGCCTTTTCGTAACTAAACAATGATTTGCGTTCAGAACTCGTAGTAAGTAATGTATTGAGTATGGTTAGCTGTTCTTTTTATTTTCTTTACAAATGTATTTATTCATGAGGGCAAGTTCACACATTACTGTTTTATAGCCATTTTTTTTTTTTTCAGCACCAGAGTGGTGGTAGTAAAAATGCTTTGTACAATACACGTATTTTTATCACTTTTTTTTATATGCGTTTTTTTCAGCATTTTTTACTTGCAGTTTTTACCCATTCACTTGACTGGGTGAAAAGCACCGAAAGAATAGACCTGCTGCGTCAGGGCTCAGAATGCAAGTGGGAAAAAATGAGAAATCTCAATTATGAGAATACCTTAAAACGTGTATTTCACATACCAAACAGACTTAATCAAATTACAGTAAAAAGGCAGCAAAAAAAAATTTGCCCTGTATGAACATTCACTATTTGTTGGCGTGAGACCCTATAAATAAATCAGTTACTTTTATTCGCAGCTCCCATCATAAGGGGAGATTGAGATGTAAAGTATATCCTGGCCTCTGTTTCAAATATTGTGCAATGTAATGCCGCACACTTTACGGCCATTGCTTCTTAATGGACAACTTGTCACTTCATTATTGACATCGCTCTGGTTCTGAACTTATATGGCTTTCTCCTTCCAGTATCCACAGATGTATTCTGACAAAGAGAACGTCTTCAATTGTATCCAGAGAGCACATCAGAACACATTGGAACTGTATCCAGCTTGGCTAATCTTCCAGCTCATTGCCGGCCTTGCCTTTCCAGTAAGTGATGCCATATTTGACACTGTCAGTTCTAACTTTTTTTTTTTTTTCTCACAATCTGGGCTTATATACAGTATTGGACATCCAGCACAATGCTAAGAAAAGCAGCAAAAAGAGTCCAATCAGCTCACCAGTCCATGGATCTGATTGAATCTACACTATGATGCACACATTGCAGCCATTGTGCTTCTAAAAGAAGCTTGGCAAATGATAGTAGCATCCAGTTTACCAAAAAAAAAAAATATTTCTTTGTTACATGCACGCTGCTAGGTTCAGATTGGGGCGGGACAGTTCTCCTGAATTCTTTGGAACTCTGGCGGAACTGTTACTCAGGGCGACCATGCACTGCAGCTTCCTCAGGCACAAGATGGATCCACTTGCTCAAACAGACACAATTGATAGTCCTCATGAACAGATGAACAGTGCAATTTAATATCACAGCACGTCCAGTACAATTCAAGTCTCTTAAGCACAGACTTCAAAGACAGTGCAGCTGCTTCTTAAAGGCACATTGACTAAGTGTATCTTTTGATAGCACAGTTCTGCACAGATCAAGACTCTTTACAAAGGCACAGTAGAACACAGCATTCATTCTAGCACAGTGAGATGGAGGAGGGGGGGTTGATGAGGGAGATGATCTCTGTGACACAATTCCTTCCAGTCCTTATCTTCCTACTCCTGATAGACTTCATCTACTAGCAGTAAAGGGGTTAGCCCAGCTCCACTCTGTAATGGAATCCTGTGTCCCTATGGTTCACTTGCCTGAACTTTTGTGAGAGACAGATCACACGCCACTCATCCCTTCAGCTGCTAGTACCCGAATAGTAAACAAGTTCCCCACAATCCCCCTGGGGCTCTGCTAACCACTCCCTGTGACTGTTAACCCCTCTAGTTGCTGGATGCTTTTGAAGCAACACCACTCAGCACTACTTCTGCATGTCACATTTACTCATTTGCTACATCATTATAACAAATGTAAATGAGCATATATATTCATGAAACTTAAAAAAAAAAAAAAAAAAAAAAAAAAAAAGCTATTGAAAAATGGGGTAGAAAAAAACAAGAGCACAAAAACGAAAAGATGGCTAATCTCTGAATTTCCCTATGGTGGGACGATTAAAGGATTATCTTATAAAGAGATCTGAACAGACCTCAGACATGAATTATCTCTTTTTACTTTTGTTTCATTGATGTCCTCATGAAATCAAATTTAGGTAAAGCTATACATTTATGTAAAAAATCCCAAGGATGTATGGTAATATGTACTCTTATTTGTTTAGCTTTGTGCATCCGTTCTCGGCGCAGTGTGGGTGACCAGCCGTTTGTCATATGCTCGTGGATACTACACTGGAGGTATGCTTATATACATATAAAGGCATGTTTATATAAAAAATACACTTGGGCTGTATTTACACTGAAAGATTATCGTAACCTATTCTTAAAGGGTTTTGGACATGTCAACAACATTATTAACCTGCAGATAAGGGGGCAATCTGCATATTACTAGTGTTTTAAAGCTGTGTGGTTACCACGCTGGATGATTGACTGCCATGAAGAAATTTAACTTAACGCTGGAGGCCGCCAGGAGGAGTAAAGTCATAGAGGCGTGGCTTCAGGCACTTCTCAGTACATGGCGAGGGGGCGGCTGTAACCATGCCCGGTCACTGACTGACAGCCGGATCATCAGTGCAGACACAGCTGTCAGTCAGAGCTAGGTGTGTGGTTACAGCCGCCACACACTGTATACTGATGCGTGACTGTAGCCATGTTGGCACCACTATGTGACTGAAAGTTTGAGACTGCCCGGAGGAATAAAGCTAATTTTCTCCTGGTAGCTGGACTTAGATTAACTTGCAGGGGTTCCATTTTTAAGAATGCTTGTTTTATGATAATCTTTGGGTGTAAACAGTCTGTGATTTACCCAATGACTGAGCAAACCGCTCATTCATCATGTGAAATGACTTTTAAGCAGGCTTGCACTGTGGAGAACAATGGGAGAAGACACAGATTAGATATTAGAAAAAACTTTTTGACAGAGTGATCAATGAGTGGAACAGGCTGCCACGAGAAGTGGTGAGTTCTCCTTCAATGGAAGTCTTCAAACAGAGGCTGGACAGACATCTGACTGGGATGATTTAGCGAATCCTGCTTTGAGCAGGGGGTTGGACCAGATGGCCCAGGAGGTCCCTTCCAACTCTACGATTCTATGAACTTATTAAAGGTCGTTTAGTGTGCATCATTTACCATCATCAGCATATGTACACTGGATATTATACAATGGCAAGTGTTTGCAGATCAGCGAATCTGCGGACATTTAGTGCTGCCGGAAGCTCCATGTAAACAGACCCTTAAGCAATGTTCACTTATTCACTATTTTAGATCAGTATTTGTGAGTGGGTGAGAAAATCCTCTGATTGTAAGCCAAAATCATGAATGGCACAAATACTGATGTAAAATGCTGACCAAATACTGAATGTGAACATGGCCTTACATGGAGCTTTCTATTGTAGATGATTATGTTCTCTAATGTAGCTGGCAGTAAGGCAGCCAAACCCAACAAGTTTATTGGAACCGGCTGACATCAAAGGTGGGATGCACACCCAGGCATGTTGAATTTGAACCTGCCATATACTTTGCTCCTCCTGGAGATAAGCAGTGCTTTGTCACAGTATATCTGGCAACAGCTTATCTAGTTCTACCTAGTAAAAATATAATTCGGGCTCGCCCTGATCCAAGTGTGCAGACGAGATAGCCGGTTAGCTGACACTTTTTGCTTTTATACTCCAAACATGGTAGGATTGCCTGAGCCTTCATGTTTTATTTCACCAAGATAAGGAGTGTTGGCTGGATTTATGTGCAAATTGCAGATGTTGAAATCCAGAATGCCTCATGCTTCAATGCCTCATCACCCAACAAGAGACCTCTTCAAAAATGCCAGAAAAGCCTCTTACCTGGTCTGTAGGATAATCTGATTAAACGGTATCTGTCAGCAAGTTTTTGCTAATTTATCAGAGAGCAGCATGATGAAGGGGCAGAGACCTTGATTCCAGCGATTTGTTACTTACTGGGTTGCTTGTTTGTAGTCTCAATAAATTGGGAGATTAATCACTTTAGGACTGGTTGTCTCTTGACATGTAGTCCTACTGCTTTATGTAACCCCATTCTCACCACTGATAGGCAGAAAGCTGCCAATGTGCAGCATACACAGAAAGATGCCAGTCAAGGATGTGGCGGAGTTATATGATCACCACTCAAAGAAATGCTACAACTGCAGCAGATAAAACGGTGATTTAATCAAAAACACACCAAGCAGCCCAGTATGAGACACGAGGCTGGAATCAAGGGCTCAGTCCCTAAGTCATGCTGTTCTCGGATTACAAAGCAAAAACTTGTTAACAGCTCTTTAGGGTTCTGTTCATATCCTGTTTGAGACATCTATTTTGATATATGTACATATGAAAACATGTATGACACCTGTATCTGACTGATGCAGAGGTATTCATCATAAACTTATGATTTCGGTGCATAAACTGACACTGTTGCCCAGAAAAAGCAGGAGTCATTGCTGTTCTATACAGTGAAAAAAAAAAAAAAGCCAGTTTAATTCTAAAAGATCAAGGGTTTCTCAATCGCCAGTGGTAAATGCTACCACCGACAGAAAAATTCCTGGGTGATTCAAACGTACGTTTCTCACAATATAGACAATTTTTCATTTGACAAAGGTGTTCGCAGGCTAGGGCCACACAGCGGCCTGTCTATGACAAGTGAGCCACTTGCAACAGAAAATCCTACACATTAGGAAATAGTTGTAACTGCATCGCAGTAGGTCAATGCAGCACCATAGGAAATCACAACCTCCATGGCGCGTGACAGCACTTAGCCTGGGGCTGTACAGCGATGTGTCGCAAGATGGCAATTTTCAGATAAGTTGAAGCTTGTCCGTGCTTGCTGTCACGCAACTATTTGAGAGCTGTGATTTACTTATTTTTTTTCTGGAAAATAAAAATCCAAATTTACAGATGACTCATGCACACAGCTCGCAGTCACATGTGACTTGCATTGAAGTCTATTGCAAGTGAGTTGCGTTCGCAATAGGTTACAGGCCACAGTGCAAAACCATAGGAAATCAAAACCCAAGCTTAGACCAAAATAATAAAGGACACTCCTCAAACCAAGATAGATACCAAAATAAAAGGAACTGTGAAACCAAGAAATGTAATAAAAATGAAAAGTTTATTGAATACACAAAAAGGATAAAATTACATTAGTATAAAGGGACTGAAACTGAACAGGATGAGCTCCAAGGGGTCTACAAAAAAAGTTATATACTTGTGACAATTAAATCACATATGATAAGATAATAGATACTGTATAGAACAAAGTAACCATATTAAATAGATTTCATGAAGAGAGTATCTAAAGTGTCAAAAGTAGAATGAATTCAGATAAAGCCTAGTAAGTAATGTGAGCTGTTCGCATGAAATATATAGTAATGCCCCAAAAAAAGGCTGCAAAGGCTAACAGTATAGCGTCACAAGTACATGGCAGTAAACAGAATTTCAAAGTGCACTAGTGCAAGGATAAATTTGCAGTGACAATCAGCAAGACATAACCTAAAGTGCAATAGTGCTGCAATGGATTAAAACTTTAGACCTAAGGATGCATGTAACAGTGCAAGTGCCCAAAAAAATGCTATCCACTGGCTGTATGACCTCAAATGCAAGCATCCATTAAAGCTGCTGACCGTGACATAGTTACCGTGTAGACCGGACATTACTTACTAGGCTTTATCTGAATTCATTCTACTTTTGGCACTTTATGTACTCTCTTCGTGAAATCTCTTATTTAATATGGTTACTTTGTTCTTTATCTATTATCTTATCATATGTGATTTCATTGTCACAAGTATATAACTTTTTTGTAGACCCCTTGGAGCGCATTCTGTTCAGTTTCAGTCCCTTTATACTAATGTAATTTTATCTCTTCTGTGTAGTCAATAAACTTTTCATTTTTACTACATTTCTTGGTTTCACACTTCCGTTTTTTTGGTCTCTACCATACGAAATCATTAGATGCAATGTGATGCTGCAACTTAATTGTAAGAGTTTTTAGCCCTTCATCCATTTGTGATAAATCTGTGTATGCATCCTATCTGAGAAGTATTCCAACTTCAATCAGAACCATATTCTGGCCAAGCCTTCTGAGCAGAGGGCCAGGCCTTACATTGGCCATAGCTGCAAAACCACGGGCTGATGGACACTCTGCAGTGCTATGGTTTCCTTCCTTCAGATCTAGTGAAAATTACTCAGTGATCTCATCTGGCCGCAGGGAGTCCTAGAAGTGTGAACCGCTTATTCTAGGATTCTTCTAAGGCCATGTTTACACGTTCAGTTTTTGGTCAGTATTTTACCTCTGTATCTGTAGGCCAAAACCAGGAGTGGAACAATCAGAGGACAAGTATAATAGAAACTCGTCACCATTTCTGTATTTATCACCCACTCCTGGTTTTGGCTTACAGATACTGAGGTAAAATACTGACTATGTGACCATGGCCTAAGTCAGACAGTATGGTAAATGAGAACATTCTGTTCTTTGCCACCTAGGTCATGTCTAGAGCACTAGTGAGAAAGTGTGCCGCTCATACTAAGGAAAGCTGGGCATATAGAATACCTGATTTTTGGCCAACAGCCATCTTGGCTGACTCTCCCATACCCAGGAACGCTCAACCAGCTGAGCATTCCTGTGTGATTTGAGAAAGCCGCCGACTGACACGTCAAGCTGTGGTTTATCTTCAGGAGAACAAAGTGATCGGCAGTCCGAAATCCAACATCTCTCTCGACCATCAATCACCTGGCACCATCATACACATTAGACCATTAGTCGATATCAGCGGTTTTGGCCAACATTAGTCTGTGTATGGGGCCTTTTGAATATTAAAAATGCAAACCTGAATTGTTCTGATTCTATGTACTGTATTTTATTTATTTCTAGACCCCGAGAAGAGACTGAGAGGAGGCTATGGCTACATTGGGCTGTTTGGTGTTGTCCTCCTGTCGCTGGCCGCTGCCCTGCAGCTGCTTAATGTGGTTTAATGATTGTGCTTCCTGAATGACTTGCACAAAATGAAGACATACATCTTCTGCATTATTCACCTCTTTTTACACAACAAATAATGTTCAAATAAAGCGAAAATATTGCCCCAATTACTTGCACGTGTAATCAATACCTGGAACAATTTTTTTTTTTTTTTTTTTTTTTTTTTTTTTTAAATACTTTTAGTCGCAAAGAAATATTAATGTACCTTGTAAGTTCTGTTAGCACATTTTTACAAAGAGTTTAAAGTAATTATCTAAAGATTGTAGAAAATATGATCAGAAATTGAATGGAACAAAACCAGATTTGTTCTGGCATAAATTTAATTTGTGGGAATAAGTTTGTTGCAAGTGGTATATTAACAATGATATTGGCATGTCTTTTTGGAATAATTTATAATATAGTGTATGGTTTTGTATTTGGTTAGTGTCAAAATTAATAAAGCACTGGGGGAGATGCCAAAGAAAAGGAAAACAAAACTATTTGATACTTGAGGGTATGTGCGCACATTGCGGATTTTTCCGCGCAGATTTGGCTATATCCGCAGGTAAAATTACCTGAGTTTTAAGTGCGGATTTTATGCAGATTTCCTGTGCGTTTTGACACCTGCGGATTCCTATAAAATGGAGCAGGTGTCAAAACGCTGGGAATCCGCACAAAGAATTGACATGCTGCAGATTTAAATCCGCAGCATGTGCACAACGTTTTCATTTCTCATAGCCTTTTAATGGTACTGTACAACGCAGCAGAATCTGCTGCGGATCCACAGCAGAATCCTCAACGTGTGCACACACCCTAATAGCAACTAATCACTTTTCTGCTCTGCCTTGAATTTGAATAGCCCTATGTCACTGTTGTTTTCAATCCAAGTATGCACTCGTAACAAGAAATTTCAACAGGGCTCCCCTAAGGCTACTTTCACACATCAGGTTTTCGGCGTCAGGCGCGATCCGGCGTCGTGCCGGAGCGCCGGATCCGGCAAATATTTCGTAAAACCGTATGTGACGGATCCGTTTTTCTGCCGGATCCGTCTTGTTCTTGACAGACAAAACCGGATCCGTCTCATCCGGTTAATCCGGTTTTTGTTCCGTTTTTTGACGGATTACGCCGGATCCGGTTTTTAAAATTGACCCTTGTGGCCTTCCGAACAGGATTGCCTACTGAAAAACTATATATAGCGTGTTCCTACAGCCCTTCTTTGACAGGTTGTAGAGGAGAAAGTGCAGGTTGGAGAGAAGAGCAAGTTACGGGCGAAGATGGATGTTGTGATTGGAAATATTTTGAAGAATTTGGCGGATTTTACAGCGGAGGCGAATCGTTTGAGGGTGATTGTTCTGGAGAAGGAGAGAGCGAGACAGCAGCGCATCAGGCATCGTAGACGACGTTTGTGGATCCACCCCCCTCACAGCCAAGAGAATGACGCGTGGGGTTTATTCTACACTCTGCATGGACCTTAGACCAAACCCGGATAAATTTTTTTGGATATGTTCGGATGAAAATGGAGAATTTTGATTACTTGGTGGAGCGCATTGCACACCTCATAAGAAAAGCGGACACCTATTGCCGCTTCTCTGTTTCACCCGCAGAGCGTCTGATGGTGACTTTAAGGTAAGCCACATTTATTGGATATGCTCGCATCAGAGCACACTTTCACTGCAATCTTGTTGGTGGTAGTTTGTATCTACAAGTGTTAGAGCTGAGTTTTGGTATGTAATGCTGTGATTTTAAACTAATTGATTGTTTTTTAATAACCCACAGATTTCTTGCAACTGGAGAATCCCTTTCGTCACTGCATTTCCAGTACAGACTCGGGATTTCCACCATATCTGGAATAGTGAAGTACACATGCCGTGCACTGTGGGACTCCTTAGCTGAAGAGTTTTTACCAGAGCCCACAACAGAGAGGTGGATTGAAATTGCTGACAAGTTTCAACAGATATGTCAGTTTCCGAACTGCTTGGGCGCTGTGGACGGGAAACATATCCGCATTGTAAAGCCAGCCGGATCGGGATCGGAATATTTCAATTACAAGAAATATTTTTCCATTGTCCTCATGGCCATCGCTGACGTGGAATACAAATTTATTGCTGTTGATATTGGGGCCTATGGCCGCTCCAATGACTCTCAAGTTTTCAAACTGTCTGCCATGGGGCGTAAACTGTATGGAAACACCTTCCAGTTCCCACCCCCTAGACTGCTGCCGCAAACATCTGGTCCACCTATGCCATTTGTCTGTGTAGGGGATGAAGCCTTCCAGCTGTCAGAACACCTTTTGAAACCGTACTCTAGCAGAGGATTGACAAGAACAAAACGCATTTTTAATTACCGCCTCACAAGAGCAAGAAGAATGGTTGAATGTACCTTTGGTATTCTGACAGCCAAATGGCGGGTCCTATTGACTGCGATCAACCTCAAGACAGAAACTGTGGACGAGGTGATCAAAGCTTGCGTGGTACTCCACAATTTTGTAATCTGCAAGGAACCCATTTCAACTGAGGACACCTCTGAAGAAACCACCTTGCAAGATTACCATGACATTACCACTAGAAGTTCTGTGACGGTTTCAGTAATGAGGGACAATTTTGCACTATACTTTATGTCACCTCAAGGCAGAGTACACTGGCAGGATGACAGTGTGAAAGATTTGTGCCCTTAACCAAACTTGTGTACCTTCTGTACCAACAGTATATACCTTTGCCAACCAAAGTTGGCTATCTTGTCATGGTCTTACTATTTTTACCTTTAGGACACAGGTGTGTACCTGGTTGTGTTTTATGCAAAGTATTTCACCTTGTAACAAAAGTTGTGTACATTGTTAGGAAATCACCAACAATAAACACAACTTTTTAGGTGAAATACTTTGCTTCAAACACAACCAGGAACACAACTGTGGCAAAAAGGTAAAATTTACCCACAGTTATATACCTGGTTTTGAATACCTTTTTACCTTTGAAATACCCTGTATTTAACTTTTTGTTTAAACATAGTTCGCCGCAGAAAGAAATGACAGACAACCATTGTGAAACGATAATTTAACTTTTATTTAAAATATTTTTTTTTTGTAAAATGTTTTTAATGTGCAAAAACTTTTTTAATAAAGGTTTTAAAAACAATAGCCATTTTTATTAAAAAACACATTACAAATCTGTGTAGTGTGGGGTGGAAATACTGCTGGAGGGGCTGCGGGACACTTCGACACTGGGAGTGTGGAGAGAGGACTGGGATCGTGGTGGGGAAGGAACAGTTAGAGGTGAAGGTGTGGAAAAAGCTACAGAATGGGTGGACATGTGGGAGGCAGAAGAGGTGGTGGGTGGTGGAGTGGAGGGTTGGGCAGGGACTGTAGGAGCAGATGATGTTGATGGCAAGTTGTATGGGGAAGGAGTTTGGTACGGGGCAGGTTGCTGGAAGTGGGGAGATGTCTGGTACTGGGGAGGTGGCTGGTGCTGGGGAGGTGGATGGTATGTAATAGGAGGGAGAGGATGGAAAGTGGCTGGAGGGGTTGCAGGTGGAGGAACTACTGTGGTGGGAGGAGGAGGTTGGGAGGTAACGTGCTGGAGAGCACCGTGGCATGAATGCATTACATGCATCTGCTGGGTAGGAGAGAGCGTTTCCATGTGCTCCACAACAGACCTGAAAAAGGTGTGGTTTGGCGAAGATCTTGCTTCTGAATGCATGGTTTGCAGAAGTGTCTTCACCTCCAGAATGCTGGAGTTGATCTGCTGAAAGCCTGTGGAGATTTGCTCTGACAAGACTTTTAGACAGTTCCGGAAAGATGCATTCAGATGCAAGAACTCTGGCGCATAAGTCTTTTCCTGACCCCTCTGCCGCTGCTGCCCAGTACCCGCAGGTGTACTAGAGGTGGCAGGGGCAGAAGGGTGGGGTAAAGGGAAAGCGATCTCCTCACCAGCAGCTTCATGTAATGTAGGCGGCCACGATGCTCCTGTGCTGGTGGATGGGACAGATGGGTCGAATGTGTGGGAAGGCTGGGAAGGTGCAGATGTACCGGGGCGGTCGAAGTGTCCCTCGGTGCCGGTCTCCTCAGGGATCGCCTCAGAAGGGTCCAATCGTGCAGGCTCCCAAGTGCTGCTCACCGTGCTGTGGAATAAAGAGAAAAAAAAACAATTAAAATAGTGACATGGTATGGCCCTGGCTGAAAAAAAAAGTTACATAGAAACATTTTTTTTCACATGTGCTGTATAATATTTACCTTCTGGTGACCATTGTTTCCCGGAGGAACGACAGTGCTTGTGCGTACTTGTACTTGCTCCTGCATCCTCCAGATCCACTCGGGGCCCGCATCTCTTTATTGAACTCCTTCTTGAAACGATCCCTCACAGACCGCCACCGCTTCACAATTCTGTCCCCTGAAACGAGAAAGGAGTGGTTAGTATACAACATCAGTGTTTCCCAAACTCCAGTCCTCATGGTCCCCAGGGGTCATGTTTTCAGGATTTCCATAGTAAATGGAAATCCTGAACACATGATCCGTGGGGACCACGAGGACTGGAGTTCGGGAAACACTGGTTTACATCAAGCAACCGGTACTGTATATACTTACGCTCTTTAATCTGGGCCCGAGCATCGAGGTCCTCCCAGCGGTCCACAAGGAGCGAACAGATTTCCTCCCAGAGTCGTCGGGTAACAATCAGGTCAGCATGGCGGCGGTCAGCCATATTCCATAGCGGCTCCCTTTCTCGGACGAGATCGATGAGGTGGTCCACGTCAATCCCTCCATCCTCACCGTCAGAGTCGGGAGCACGCTGTGAAGACTGTTAAAGAACAAGACAAAAATAACATAATTAGCCTCCACAAAAAAAATGAAATAAAAAGTGCAAAAAAACAAAGCAAAAATATTTATACTTACACGCTGGTGACTGCCACGTTGCTGTCGCCGACGACCCTGGGAGGCACTGCGAGGACCTCTTGGCCGAGCACCAGATTGGGAAGACTAGAGAAGAAAACAAAAAATGTTATGTCTTTGGATGTAGGCATTTGTTTGCTGTGTGTGGTCTGCAGAACATTGTTTACTATGTGTTGTGTGTAGTGTGATGTTGTGTTTCTGCGTTTGATGCAAAAAACTTACCAATTGTGAGCCCACTCCAGGTGTCTGTCCACCCCTTCCTTCTTCTTCTGGGAGCTCCTCTTCATCTTGTGATTCCTGTTTTGAAATAAAAGGCAATGAATAGACATATATTACAGAGATGATGGATTTTGGAAATAAAAACTTACCGTCAAACGCTGACGATGCGAGGGAGGGCTCCCAGAAGATGATGTGCTGTCTTCCTGCTGGCCACACTCCATGCCTGTGGGTGGTGTTACTGCTGCTGCCAGTGCTGCCACTGTTGCTGCTGCTGCATCTCTTGGGCGGCTGTTGAATAAAGAGAAACAAAGGGCCAATGAATATCTTGATATTCCATGGCCCTAGTTTGGAGGAATGGGGGATTTGATAATTACCATCTCTCATCTGCTGCTGGACTCCCCTCCTGTTGTTCAGCATGCTGCTCCATTTGGGGTGGTGGTGGTGCTGATGGTGCTGCTGCAGTGGTCTCCTGCCTTCTCCTGCGCCTGGTTCCTGTCTTGGGTGGCATGTTGGGTTTGGCTGAGGGTCCCACTGTCATGCTTTTATATATGTCTTGTGGGCAGAGCTACTGAGCATGCTCAGACCAAAAAAACCGGATCCGGCGCATTGCGGCGCTCATAGGCTTTCATTGTGTGAAAAAGCCGGACGCGCCGGATCCGGCGTGTCCGGCTTTTTCGCCGGAGATAAAAAACGTTACAGTAGCCGTTTTTTCCAGCCGCCGGATTGCGACACATTGCCGGATCCGGCGAAAACCGGATGAAACACATGGCCATCCGGCGCAAATGCAAGTCAATGGGGGGGAAACCGGATCCGGCATTGCATTTTGCCGGATCCGTTTTTTGTCAAAAGCGCCGGATCGCGCCTGACGGCGAAAACCTGATGTGTGAAAGAGGCCTTAGGGTGCACTCATACTTGACATG
Organism: Dendrobates tinctorius; assembly: GCF_039654945.1. Taxonomy (NCBI): domain Eukaryota; kingdom Metazoa; phylum Chordata; class Amphibia; order Anura; family Dendrobatidae; genus Dendrobates; species Dendrobates tinctorius. The sequence goes on along the minus strand of NW_027361675.1, from coordinate 20,410,815 downwards.
GAAAATCTGTAGAAGCAAAGGGGGTAAAATTTACACCTCATCCACACAATATGGAAGTTTTCCATTTAGAAAACATTTATGAAAAATTAAATGTTCAGATTAGTTTCAGATCTGAATTCAAAGGGAAAGTTAAAGTAAGCAACAAAATCCAATTGTGGCTTTTCCAGCAGAATCCACATGATCTCTTGGTTAATTAAATTGGCAATAAAATCTGTGCGAATTGGTGATAATTGGCCACTGTGGTGGTCTTTGGATTTACTACTGAAATTTTCCAGTACTACATTATTTATAACGGAAACCAAGATGAAGATGCGTTTGCTCTATTGTCTACAATCATTCTGTTCATTCCACGAGAGTAGAATCTTTCCGACTCTGGCTGGATTTACCTGTGATCTGATATTAAATTATAGCAATAACTGTTTTGTGTATATAACATAATGGGATGAATTTTAGGACTATCATTGCTTTCAACCAGCGGTCAGAGTGAAACACTTCATCAAGCTCTTTCACACGGCTTTTATTCTGTCTTGTAAATAATGACTTTCACGTCCTGATTACAAATATATTGTGACACTTTTTTTTTTTCTTTATATTAATGTTTATAGAAAAATGCATGAAAACAATGCATATCTGATGCCAAGACACACAACAATTTTTTTTTTTAAGCAAAAGTGTAGAATTTTTCCTATTGATTGACAGCCAACATCACTGCAAAATGTTTCATTGCAAAAAAAAAAAAAAAAAAGTCTCAGAAATGAGACATTTTTTGCAAAGGACGCAATATTTGAAACCACCCAATAAAAAGCAAATTGTGTTGCTATACCTGGCAACCTTTTTCTTTGTTTCCTTCCAAGCAAAATATTGTATGTGAAAAGAGAGTTCAGATTGGTGTCCTAATAATAATTCGTTGAGCAAATTCATCCTTAGTTTAACTTTCTGACACACTGGCTAAAATTAGGTGTGTCTTTATAAAATGATATATGCAAATTGTCTCTTCAGAAAGGAAGGGGACTTGAACTCTAGTGCCACCTATTGGAAGCAGCGATCCTAAAAGTCAATATCGACTCTTTAACCAGCCATGCCATATGACAAAATAAAAGCCAAACCAGAATCTCAAGTTGCAGACAGTGTTTCGGTGTGTTGCCCCTCATCAGTGCAAAGTTTGAGATTTCTTTAGGCTAGGTTAGAGGCTTAAGACTGGGATCTAAGGGGCAACGCTTCTCCTTGTGGAGAGTGACAACTCAGGTCTAGAGTTGTCAGTGAGGAGACTTCCATTTCTAGGTGCTTCTTGGAGTATGTTTGGGGTTGTTGTCCTGCTGGAAGACCCATAATCAAGGATGCTAACCCAGCTTTCTGATACTGGGCACTACATTGTGACCCAAAAACATTAGGTAATCTTCAGATTTCATGAGGCCTTGCATACAGTCAAGGCACCAAGTGCCAGAGGCAGCAAAACAATCCCCAAACATCTTTTGAACCTCCATCATATTTGACTGTAGGTACTGTTCGTTTCTTTTTAAACCTCTACCTTGGTCTTATCTGTCCACAAGATGCTTTCCCAAAGGGATTTTGGCTTGTGTATAATTTGGCAAACTAGCTTTTTTTTTTTTATGTCTGTCTCAGCAGTGAAGTCCTCTTGGGTCTCCTGCGATAGTGTTTCATTCAGATGTCTACTTCTTGCATTGCAACCTTTCACCAAATTTTCCCTTCTGTCCAGGGAGATTAGCTACTGTGCCGTGGGCTCTTAAACTTTTTGATTACGGTATGTTGTGCATCGACGACAAAGAAACATCAAGATCTCTAGAGATGCAACTTGTAACCTTGAGATTGTTGATATTGTGCAATAATTCTGATTCCAAAGTCCTCAGACCATTCTCTGTTTGCTCTCCATGCTTCGACACACAATGCAAAGATTAAGTCAAATTCTTGGCTTTTCATCTGCTTTCAGGTGTGATTTTCATATTGCCCACACCTGTTATTTGCCACAGGGGATTTCGAACGAGACGCACATGCTTGAAAAGAGTTAACAATGGAGTGGGAAAAGGTCAGCTCAACGTCTTGGATCCTGCAGGTGCATGGAGCGCAGTCTTGATCAAACATGTACATATAGGAAAAATAAGTATTTCCAACTCCAGAGTAAAATTCAAAAATGCTTTATTTGACAAACTCTAAAAGAGCATGGCACTAGGCTTGTAACAACAAGAAGAGAAAAAATCTTTACATTTCCACCACAATCGCGGTCTTTATCTGAACTAATTTCTCCACCAACCCACACAGATTATATATACAAATAAACCAATTACAGAAGGTATAAGAGATCACATAATTAAAAACAGTAGGTCCTCAATTGCCCAGAAAAGCCAATACAAATTATACATGTTCATGATACCACAAAATATACAGAAGAAATGGGGAAATGATTATTCTGTAATTAGTATTTATACTAGTACAAATAACAGATGAAATGAAGTTCAATTTTGTTAAGACCTGCAGGAAATCAGGATCCCAATTTGTAAATTCAAAGCACCTCCCATATCTCCTCCACAAAAGAGTTACATTAATATAGTATTAAGGAATATAACATAGTTAGCAAGGCTGAAAAAAGACATTTGTCCATCCAGTTCAACCTATATTCTGTCAGAATAAATCCCCAGATCTGCGTCCTTCTAAAGAACCTAATAACTGTAAGATACAATACTATTATGCTCCAGGAAGACATCCAGGCCTCTCTTGAACCCCTCGACTGAGTTTGCCATCACCACCTCCTCAGGCAGGGAATTCCAGATTCTCACTGCCCTAACAGTAAAGAATCCTCTTATATGTTGGTGGAAAAATCTTCTCTCCTCCAGACGCAGAGAATGCCCCCTTGTGACCATCACCTTCCTTGGTATAAACATCCTCGGAGATATATTTGTCCCCTTATATACTTATACATGGTCATTAGATCGCTCCTCGGTCATCATTTTTCTAGACAAAATAATCCTAATTTTGCTAATCTCTCAGGGTATTGTAGCTCCCTCCCATCCTCTTTATTAATTTTGTTGCCCTCGTTTGTAACTCGCTCTAGTTCCATTATATCCTTCTTGAGCACCAGTACCCAAAACTGTACACAGTTGATTAACTCTCTTGAAGGCCTGGAATGAAGACATGTTCCACTGGTGACCCATAGTAAAATGTTATAATGTTGACGAGATGGTACGGTGAGTATTTGTCTGATTCAAAATGTCATGCATATGTTCTGATATATGGACCTTACATTTTCGGGAAATACACCCTATATACATCTTACAGCATGGTGTAAATTGAACAGCAGAAATTATGTTCCGAGAATTGCAATTGCTGAAATGGTACAATAAAAACCATAGAATTATCATTGTCCATGAAAGTTTTTTGATTTGTATGTTTGCAAATTTTACATTGCCTTCCTCCACATCTAAAGAAAACCTTTCACAACTTAACCAAGGTTCCATTGGCACTTATAGGTAAAATAAACTAGGAGATATATTGTCCATTGTCAATGAAAGTTTTTGTATTGATTTGTATGTTTGCAAATTTTACATTGCCTTCCTCCACATCTAAAGAAAACCTTTCACAACTTAACCAAGGTTCCATTGGCACTTATAGGTAAAATAAACTAGGAGATATATTGTCCATTGTCAATGAAAGTTTTTGTATTGATTTGTATGTTTGCAAATTTTACATTGCCTTCCTCCACATCTAAAGAAAACCTTTCACAACTTAACCAAGGTTCCATTGGCACTTATAGGTAAAATAAACTAGGAGATATATTGTCCATTGTCAATGAAAGTTTTTGTATTGATTTGTATGTTTGCAAATTTTACATTGCCTTCCTCCACATCTAAAGAAAACCTTTCACAACTTAACCAAGGTTCCATTGGCACTTATAGGTAAAATAAACTAGGAGATATATTGTCCATTGTCAATGAAAGTTTTTGTATTGATTTGTATGTTTGCAAATTTTACATTGCCTTCCTCCACATCTAAAGAAAACCTTTCACAACTTAACCAAGGTTCCATTGGCACTTATAGGTAAAATAAACTAGGAGATATAGTGCCCAAGGTAGCTATCACATTACAACCAGTTTGCAATATTGTGCCCAAAATATTGTCTTCACTTAGAATGGGTAAAAATGCATTAATACTTTTCATATACTGTGAACTATATTGTAAGGAGATAAAAGGTCTATCTGAAAATGTTCCTAGTTCATTTGTAATACTTTGACTCTTATTAGCCAATAGTAATTCTTCTGGGATTTTAACCACTAACTATCCTGGAAGCTCACTCTAAGGCTGTGTGCCCAGGTTGCGTTTTTTTAAGCGTTTCCGCAGCGTTTGTGCTGGATCAGACACTTCAGAAACGCTTAAAAGAAGTTTTCAATTAAATTTAATGCATTTTTGGCTTCTTGTGTCAATGCATGCATTTTTAAACACTTAGAAAATGCTTAGCGGCAAAAAACGCAGCATGCTCATTATTTTCCGCATAGCTGAGCTTTTTTAGCCATTTCCAATGTTGCCAGAAACCGCGCAGAAAAAAACGCATCAAAAACGCGCGTTTTTTGTGTAAAAATCGCGCAAAAAAAGGGCGGAAATAAAATGCGCAGTTTCTGGGAAGGAGTCCGGTTTTCTAAGCGTTTATAAACGCTAACGTGGGCACATAGCCTAACACCCTTCCCGCATAGCCCCATTTATGTAGTCTCCGAGTCCTACTATAGGGCATAAGTTCACTATTTATCTATTTTATATTGCTACAATTCCACTTGATTCGTGTAAACTCACCCACAGGAATGGACCTGATGGTGTGTATGGGATTACTACTATTGGCCTATAGGACCGTGTTACCTGTCAAAGACTTCATATCATAGGAGCTGAAGTAACATTGATGTTTGCCATGTTCACCCAACAAATTAAGATCTAGAAAGGAAATTTGAGAGGGATGAAAAAAAGTACATTTCAAATTAAGTATTATTTTAAATAATGAAAATAGGTTTAGCAGATATCTCCAATCCATATGTTTAACATTTCATCTATGTGTAAGCAGGTGTCAGGATGCAGTAAAGCCCCGTCACACATAGCGATCTCGCTGCTGAGTCACAAGTTTTGTGATGCAACAGCGATCTCACCAGCGAGATCGCTGTGTGTGACACTGACCAGCGACATATTTGGTATCGCTGAGTCCAGAATAACCAGATGTACAAAACTGTCACACTAGCTAACCCCTACAAAGAACACCATAAAAAAGTGGCAAAATCTATGGTTTTTCATACCGGTGGAAAAAAAGTAGAAAAGACCAATGTAGATAAAAATAGTCTCACTGAAAACGTCATCTTGTCCTGCAAAAAAGAAATCACCATACAGCTCCATCAGTGGAAAAATAAAGTTATAGCTCTCAGAATAAAGTGATGCAAAAACAAACATTTTTTTTAATAAAATTGTTTTTATGGTGTAGAAGTGACAAAATATAAAATTATATAAATGTGGTATCACTGTAATTGTACTGACCCAAAGAACAAAGCTGTCATCACTTTTACCACACAGTAAATGGCATTAAAAAAAAAAAATCTTGAATTGCTAGTTTTAGTTTATTCTGCCTCCCAAAAATCAGAATAGAAAGTGATGAAACAATGTTGTGTCCGAAAATGGTACCAATAGAAATGTCAACTTGTCCTGCAAAAAAATAACACCCCCATATGACTGTCAGCAGAAACATAGAAAAATCATATCTCTCAAAATATGGCCATGTAAAAACAAGTTTTTGCTTCACAATAGTTTGAGAGCTATAATTTTTCTAGATTTCTGCCAAAAACAAGTTTGTGCAAGGAAAAAAAAAAGCATCTTTTAGTGTGCGACCGCAGCTAAACATAAAAACACTATGTAAATCTGGTATTGCTGAAATTGCACTGACCCGAAGAATAAAGTCATCTAATCACTTATAGTGCACGAGGAATGGCGTAAAAAATTAATTCTTGATCTTCTGATTATTTCTTCATTCTGCCTCCCAAAGATCGCAGTGAGGCTCAGCTCACATTTATACTGCGCTCTGCACTGTGCACCTTTTAAAGCCCGATACCTCTGAATAGAAGCTGCACAGAGTCCAGAGTAACGCCACTGCCTCATAAATTTATTGATCCCTCGGGGGTTTCATCTGAATCACGTATTTTGTAAATTTGGATGGAAAACCCAATGTAAGTCTCAGCGTAGAGTACAGGATAAATGTGAACTGATCTAAAATATTCTATACCCCAAAATGCCACCAATAAAAGCTACTCATTCCATAAAAACAAATCCTCACTCAGGCTCATCATCTGTTAACAGAAATATAAGGGTGTCCATGTTACTGCTCTGGAAAAGTGAAGTGACTCCCACCAAAAGAAATTCAGGGGTCTCCAGAAACACAAACTGGGCACAATGTACATGCACTGCAACATATTGGGCACTACAATAGCATATTTGCATTTTCACTTGGCAACATCCATTGCTAGCAAAATCACTACATCTGTAGATGAATTCACAGGAGGAGTGTAATTTTCAAATTGGGGAAAATTTGGAAGGTGATTTTCTGGCACTTAGGGGCTCTGTATATGGAGTCCGCAAACTATTCTATGAAAATTTGTTCTCCAAGAATCAAATGGTGCTCAGTCCCTCCCGAATGTTTTCATGTGGCCAGACAATTCTGTACAGCCACATATGGGGTATTGCCACATTCTCAAGAAATTGTGTACTCGCACGAGTCTCTCGCCTCAATACCTGGCACTGCCGCCGGCACTCAGGACTGGAGTGTGCAGCTGCATATCTTTCTATACAGCTGAATGCTCCGGTCCAAACCGCTGGCGGAAGTACCGGGTATTGAGGCGAGAGACTTGCGCGAGTTTCTCGCATTGCACTCACAAGTGTGACCCTGGCCTAAGAGGTATATTTTGTAAAACGGGATTGCTTATGGGAGGTCCTGCTGTCCTGACACCTCATAGGCTCTGACAATGTAACATAGCATCCGCAAACCATTCCAAGCAAATTTGAACTCAGATATGGTGATCCTTCCCTTCTGAGCTTTACACTGTGCCTAAAAAGTAGTTTTTGACCACATATGGGGCACTGACGTAATCGGGAGATTTTGCGTGACATTTTTTATTGTTCATTTTCTCTTATTACACCTTTTAAAAATTAAAAACTTGTGACTAAAACATCATTTTAGTGGAAAAAAATGTAACATTTCAGAACAATGTTACACAACGTGAGTTTAAAATACTCACTATACCCCTAGAGGAATTCTTTGAGAGGTGTAGTTTCCAAAATGGTGTCACCTGTGGTTTCTGCTGTTCTGAAACCTTGGTGGTTCTCCAAATGTGACATGGCATCCACAATCTATTCCAGACAATTTTGAACTCCAAAAATCAAATAGTGCTCCTTCCTTTCCGAGCTCGGCCGTGCACCCAAACAAAAGATTCTGAGCGTATATGGGGTATCCCTGAATTCAGGAGAAATTGAACAACAAATTTTGGGATGCATTTTCTCATGTTACCTTTGTGAAAATGAAAAATGTGGGACTAAAACAATATTTCTGGGGAAAAAACATATTTTTTAATTTTCACGGACCAATGTTTTAAAATTCCGTGAAACACCTGTGGGTTTAAAATGCTAACCACACCTCTAGATACATTCCAAAATGGGTCAATTGTGGAGGGTTTTCACATATGGGATATTGGACAACAAATTATGGTGCATTACCCTTGTGAAAATGAAAAATATGGAGATAAAGGAACATTTTTGAGCCAAAAATAAAAAGTAAATTTTTCCTTCCACTTTACTGTAATTCCTGTGAAGCACCTGAAGGGTTACTAAACTTTTCCCATAGTTTTTGAGCACCTTGAGGTGTGCAGTTTTTAGAATGGTCTCACTTTTGTGTATTTTCTGTCATATAGACCCCTCAAAGTCACTTCAAATGTGATATGGTCCCTAAAAAATGGTTTTGTAAATTTGTTGGAAAAACGGAAAATTGGTGATAAACTTTTACCCTTCTAACATCCTAACAAAAAAATTATGTTTCAAAAATAATGCCGATGTAAAGTAGATATGTGGTAAATGTTATTTACTATTTTATGTGACATGACTGATTTAAAATTTCTACGTTTGAAATCTGCAACATTTTCAACTTTCAATTTTTTTGGACAACTTTTTAATATTTTCAGAAATAAAGGTCATGTCAACCACAATTTACCACTAAAATGAAGTACATGTCATGAAAAAAAAAACATCTCTGAATCACTCAGATTTAAAAAATGGGGCTCGGTCCAACACAGATTGTAATGTAACAAAATAGGTAAAAAGCCAAGGGGTTGAGTACTCTTGCATGCCACTGAATGTTCTGTGTTTAGTAAAATACTTACCAGTTTCCGTCTTCTATTGTTTCCAATTCCTTTCCGCCATTTTGTAACCACATCTATGACTGTGGAAATCACTGCCCACTTACTTTTTCCCGTAGGACTTGTTTATATGACCGTATTTTCAGTCTGTAAAAAAATCAGACAGAACAAAGAAAAATGTTATTCTATAGGGCAGGAGTGGGGAACCTCAGGCCCCCGGGCCATTTACGGCCCTCGATGACCTCTTATCCGGCCCCTGGGCAGATTCTCAGGGACCGCAGTGCTTTGCCAGGAAGCTGTATTTTAATTGCCACCAGCTCATTAATTTCTTCTTGCTCTGTTAGCACACACACGCAGTGTTCACTACAGAATACTGAAGGGCATGGAATGAAAGATTGTGTCCTGACACCAGTGCCAGAGTCAGGATGTACTATTTGGATGGAGTTTGTATGGCCCCCGAAGGATGGTATAAATATCCAAATGGCCCTTGGCAGAAAAAAGATTCCCCACCCCTGCTATAGGGCATTGCAGATGAGTGATTTAAAATTGCAGTATGCACTAGTATCTTCCATATGTCAGGTATGACATGCCCATTTGTCTGTGGATGCTTGTAAAAAAATTGGATGCCATTCGGAGCCACAGAACAGCATCTGTGTTATACAGACACATTGCAATTCTGTAAAATAGGAGAATGTAAATGGTCTTGTGAATAATCCCATGTGTGATATGCCGCAAACCCGTGTATCGATTCCCACCATGCATGATACGCCCCAGACCCGTGTATTTAATCCCATCATGCGTGATATGCCCCAGACCCATGTATCGAATTCCATCATGCGTGATAAGCCCCAGACCCTTATATTTATCTCATCATGCGTGATATGATCCAGACCCGTGTATCAAATTCCATCATGCGTGATACGCTCCAAATCCGTGTATCGAACCATCAAGCGTAATATACCCTAGACTGGTGTGTTTAATCCCATCATGCATGATACGCCCCAGACCCGTGTATCGAATTCCATCATGCGCGATACGCCCCAGACCCATGTATTTAAACCCATCATGCGTGATATGCCCCAGAGCCGTGTATCGAATTACATTATGCATGATACGCCCCACACTCGTGTATTTCATCCCATCATGTGTGATACACCTCAGACCCGTGTATCTGATCCCATCATGCTTAATACACCGCAGACCAGCGTAACTAATCCCATCATGTGTGATATAACCCAGACCCATGCATCTAATACCATCATGAGTGATACACCTCAGACCCGTGTATCGAATTCCATCATGTGTGATACGCCCCAGACCCATGTATCTAATTCCATCATGGGTGATACGCTCCAGACCCATGTATCGAATTGCATCATGCGTGATACGCCCCAGACCTGTGTATTTAATCCCAACATGCGTGATACGCCCTAGACTCGTGTATCGAATTCCATCATGCGTGATACGCCCCAGTCCCATGTATTTAATCCCATCATGTGTGCTATGCCCCAGACCCATGGATCGAATTCCATCATGCGTGATACGCCCCAGACCTGTGTATTTAATCCCAACATGCGTGATACGCCCTAGACTCGTGTATCGAATTCCATCATGCGTGATACGCCCCAGTCCCATGTATTTAATCCCATCATGTGTGCTATGCCCCAGACCCATGGATCGAATTCCATCATGCGTGATACGCCCCAGACCCATATGTTTAATCCCTTCATGCGTGATATGAAACCAGACCAATGTATTCAATCCTATCATGCGTGCTATGCCCCAGACCCATGTATCGAATTTCATCATGCGTGATATGGCCCAGATCCATCTATCGAATTCCATCATGCGTGATATGCCCAAGACCAGTGTATTTAATCTCATCATGCGTGATATGCCCCGGACACACGTATCGAATCCCATCATGTGTGATACGCCCCAGACCCATATACTTAATCCCATCATGCATGATATGCCCCAGACCCATGTATCGAATTCCATCATGCGTGATACACCCCAGACCCGTGTATCTAATCCTATTATGGGTGATACTCTCCAGACCCGAGAATCGAATCCCATCATGCGTGATATGCCCTAGACCCGTGTATTTAATCCCATCATCCATGATATGCCCCAGACCCGTGTATCGAATTCCATCATGCGTGATACACCCCAGACCCATTTATTTAATCCCATCATGCGTGATATGCCTCAGACCCGTGTATATGAACCCATCATGCTTAATACACTGCAGACCAGCGTAACTAATCCCATCATGTGTGATATAACCCAGACCCGTGTATCGAATCCCATCATGCATGATACGCCCTAGACCCGTGTATTTAATCCCAACATGCGTGATACGCCCCAGACTCGTGTATCGAATTCCATCATGCGTGATACGCCCCAGACGCGTGTATTTAATCTGAACATGCGTGCTGTGCCCCAAACCCGTGCATCGAATTCCATCATGCATGATACGCCCCAGACCCGTATGTTTGATCTCTTCATGCGTGATACGCCCCAGACCCGTATGTTTGATCTCTTCATGCGTGATATGCCCCAGACCCGTGTATCGAATTCAATCATGCGTGATACGGCCCAGATTCATGTATCGAATTAAATCATGCGTGATACGCCCCAGACCCATGTATCTAATTCCATCATAGGTGATACTCTCCAGACCCGAGAATCGAATCCCATCATGCGTGATACACCCTAGACCCGTGTATTTAATCCCAACATGCGTGATACGCCCCAGACCCGTGTATTGAATTCCATCATGCGTGATACGCCCCAGACCTGTGTATTTAATCCCATCATGCGTGAAATGCCCCAGACCCGTGTATCGAACTACATCATGAATGATATGCCCCAGACCCGTGTATTTAATCCCATCATGCGTGATACGGCCCAAATCCGTATATCGAATTCCATCATGCGTGATATACCCCAGACACGTGTATTTAATCTCATCATGCGTGATATGCCCCGGACCCACGTATCGAATTCCATCATGCGTGATACGCCCCAGACTCGTATCAAATTCCATCATGCATGATACGCCCCAGACCCGTATACTTATTCCCATCATTCATGATATGCCCCAGACCCGTGTATCGAATTCCATCATGCGTGATACACCCCAGACCCATGTATCGAATTCCATCATGCGTGATACACCCCAGACCCGTGTATCTAATCCCATCATAGGTGATATGTCCCAGACCCATGTTTCTAATCCCTTCATGCCTAATACGCCCCAGACCCGTGTATGTAATCCCATAGTACGCCCCAGATCAGTGTATCTAATCCCATCATGAGTGATACGCCCCAGGCCAGTGTATCTAATCCTATCATGCGTGCTATGTCCAAGATCAGAGTATCTAATTTCATAATGTGTGATATGACTCAGACCCGTGTATCTGATCCCATCATGCTTAATACACCGCAGACCAGTGTATCTAATTCCATAATGGGTGATATAACCCAGACACGTGTTTCTGATCCCGTTCTGCTTAATACACCGCTGACCAGTGTATCTAATCCCATCATGCGTGATAATCCCCAGACCCGAGCATTTACTCCCATCATTCATGATAAAACCTAAGCCTGTCTATCTAATCCCATTATACGTTATACGCCCCAGATCCATGCATCTAAACTCATCATGGGTGATGCGCCCCAGACCTGTGTATCTAATTCCATTATGCATGATACGCCTTAGAACCATATATTTAATCCCATCATGCATAATAACCCCCAGGCAAGTTTATCTAATCCCATCCTGCGTGGTATGTCCCAGACCCATGTATTTAATCCTATCATGTGATACGCCCCAGACCAGTGTATCGAATTCCATTATATGTGATATGGCCAAGACCTGTGTATCTAATCCCATCATGCATTATATGCCCTAAACCCGTGTATCTAATCCCATCATGCGTGATAAGGCCCCAGTCCAGTGCATCTAATCCCATCATGCATGATAAGCTCCAGTCCTGTATATCGAATCCCATAATGCAGGATATGCCCCAGACCAGTGTGTTTAATGGCATCTTGCGATACCCCCCAGACCAGTGTATCTACTCGCATCATGTGTGAAATGCCCCAGACCAGTGTATGCAATCCTATTATGCGTGACATGCCCCAGATCATTGTATCTAATCCCATCATGTGTGATAACTGATAAGCCCCAGTCCTGTGTATCGAATTCCTTCATGCGTGATATGGCCAAGACCTGTGTATCTAATCCCATCATGTATCATATGCCCTAGACCTTGTATCTAATCCCATCATGTGTGATATGCCCCAGACCCGTGCATCTTATCCAATCATGCATGATATGCCCCAGACTCGTGTATCTAATCCCATCATGCGTGATATAGCCCAGACCTGTGTATTTAATCCCATCATGCATGATACGCCCCATATTGATGTGTCTAATCCCATCATGTGTTATACACCCCAGACCAGTGTATCTAATCCCACCATGTGTGATATACTACACTGTACCCTGTATCTAGATACACAGTGTATCACGTGCTGTGATTTAGATACACAGAGTGTAACACACACTGGGATTAATGGCAGCACATGATAAACTGCACGTATCTCTCCCCATTTTATGAGGAGCAGCACTAGACAGAGAGAATCGTTGCTGCCATCTGTCCTCTGTGACACTGTACATGTCAGTATCACTGGCAGTCACCAACAAAATGGCTCCTCAGTGTGATCCTAAACTTCATCCTTTCATATCCTTTTACAAATGCACAGAAGGAGAGGAGAGGAGTCACGTGACACACATCAGCATACCCTACCCACATTTAGTGCAATATTAATGTGAGCCACTACTTCACTAGGTTCTCATTATAAATTTCAGCAGCTGCTCCACCTAGTGTATAAAAGTGGAAAACATCAAACATGTTAAAATTATTTTTCACATTTTACAACATTAAAACAAATGATAATATTTAAAAAAAAAAATTAATACTTTAATTTTTTCAATTGTTGATTTTTTTTACAGCACCTACCATTTTAAGTGCTGCTGTAAAAAAAGAAAAACATTGCATTTGGAAAGCACGTGGAAAAAAAATGTGCGAGTTTTCTGAAAGAATCTTGGATGACTTTTTATACGCTCGTGTGAACTTGGCCTTAATGTAAGCCTGTGAGGGCCTCGTTCTGAGTTTCATAGACTTACATTGAGAAGTGACTTCCGGTCCACCCAGCAAAAACTGCGGTCACATGAAAAATAAAAACAAAAAAAAGCCCTAAGAAATATCTATTTTGGCCTACGTGGTAATTTTCACGTCATTATTTCGCTCTGGTATTTCCAGGCCAAGACCAGGAGTTCCACTGCTTAAACAGTGGAAACCCCTCACAAGTGACACAATTTTGGAAACTAGACCACTCAGAAAACTTAAATAGAAGTGTGGTGAGCACCTTGAACCGCCAGATGCTTCACAGAAGCAAAACAAATGTTTTTAGCCTCAAATTTTGCATTGCACTTCATGATACTGTAAAAATTTCTTCGATGTGACTTGCGTTTGATTGTGAGAAAAAAAACGGAAATTTGGCGAAAATTTTGAAAATGTTGCAATTTTCAAACTTTTGCATTTTATGCCCTTAAATCAGAGAGTGGTATCACACAAGATAGTTAATAAGTAACATTTTCAACATGTCTACTTTACATCGGCACAATTTTTGAAACATAATTTTTTTCTTATTAAGAAGTGTTAAAAGTTGAGAAGTGATTTCTCATTTTTTCAACAAAAATTACAAAACCATTTTATTTACGTATCACATTACATTTGAAATGACTTTGACAGGCCTATATAACAGAAAATACCCAAAAGTGACAACATTCTAAACAATGCACCCCTCAAGGTGTTGAAAACCACATTCAAGAACTTTATTAACCCTTCGGGTGCTTCACATGAATTTTTAGGATGTGGATGGAAAAAATGAACATTTAACTTTTCTTCAAAAATTTTACTTTCACAAGGTTAATATAAAAAAAAAATGGACCCCAAAACTACTGTTTTGGCGCATAGCAGAGCTTGGAAGGGAAGAAGCACCATTTGAGTTTCTAGATGCCAAATTTGCTAGAATGATTAGCGGATGCCATATTGTGTTTGGAGAGCCCCTGATATGCCTAAACAGTGGGAACCCCCAAAGTGATCCCATTTTGGAAATAACCCCACAGGGAACTTATCTAGATGTGTGGTGAGCACCTTGAACCCCCAGATGCCTCACAGAAATGTATAACATTGAGCCATGAAGATGAAATAATGACTTTTTCTCCACAAAAAATGTTTTTTTGTCCCAAATTTTACATTTTCACAAGGTTACCAGGAGAAATGCACCATACACTTTGATGCGCAATTTCTCCTGAGTATGCCGATACCCCATAGGTAGGGGAAAACTACTTTTTGGGCGCATGCATCCCTTATTCTGAGGCCTATAACTTATTTATTTTTCTGCTGATGGAGCTGTATGGTGGCTTGCTTTTTGTGGGACAAGATGACATATTCAGCGCTATTATTTACATTCATATTTTTGATCATGTTGGGGTGTTCACTAAAGGGATAACTTTAGGAACAGTTTTATAGGTCGGGTCCCTCCAGACGCGGCGATACCAGATGTGTACTTTTTTTTCCTTTAAGAAATATATTTATTTATGGTGTGGTGTAGTGACCACTGTGTCCACTAGGGGCGCTGTGTGGATGTCCCAGGATGAGAGTATAAGCATTTCCAGTGTCCTGAATGATTGTAATGTGTCTCAAGCTGAATGACCATTATGTATCTCAAGGTGGGTGGCCTTGAGATGGAGACATATGTGTGTTGATCAGCAGTGGTACTGCTGAAGTGATGTTTCAATGTTTCAGGGACTAGCGACCTACAAACCCACCCAGGGGGTGTGTTTGAGAACGTTGTTATAAAGTGTGTGAATGGTTCAAGGACCTGTGATGAGGTCATAGCCATGTGACCCGGTGGGCGTTGCTACGGACCATATAAGGTGGCCAGGGTAGGTCACATGAGGTGAATGCAGGGACCTGGTTGGTCCGTTTTGGAAGGCCCCGTCTGGGAGAGATGGGGGCTGTCTTCGAGACAGCAAGGAACGCTGTGTTGAATCGCTGCACGTGCCTGATGATTCCCTGGAGGGAATGGACGTCTGCAGCATGATGAAGGAACCATGATCAAACCCTGACGTGGGTGAGATAACTGAGGCTGAAGAGCCTGTGTATGCATAACCTGTGTGACCACAAGAGTTACAGAGCTGAACTCTGTCATGGACGCTATGCTGATGTTATGAAGTTTGTTACTGCTGTGGGTTTATGATGCTAAATAAACCGCATGGACTATGATTGTTTATGGAAAACCTGTGCCAGACCTGGTTTTGTGGCGGCTAAGCGAGTATCCCCTACTTGAATAACAGCGCTACCTTACAATGGGTACTATATATATATATATGCTTTACAAACTGTCAGTGCTGTACTGACAGATAAACTTGCTACACCATGCTCTGAGCATGATGTAGCAAGTTTGCTAGCTTTGGTGATCCGGATGTTGTCATAGCAACATTGCGGGGCGCTGATCGGAGGGCAGAGGGGGCTTCCTCCCTCTTGCCTGCTAAATAGAGATAAGCGAACTTATATGGAAAACATTCGCCAATCTCAAATTCGGCACAAACATAGCACATTTGGATTTGTGATTCATTTTTACTCAAAGTGGGCAAAATTCGGTCATAGTTCGGTAAATCATTGCGTTTCCACTAATGCTTTCCTTTTCACTTTGTCTAAGATAGTGGTGCTATATGATGAGTGCAGGGGAGAGGGTGACGTGTTTGTTGTGTGGAGAGGTTAGAGGAGCAGCAGACTGTATTTTAATTTTATTATTTAACTTAATGTGTGTACATTCCAGCAGCCAATCAAAGAGCAGAAACCATCCACAACATCATAACACAAGGTCTTCTGTGACTGGCTGCTGAAGTCACAAGTCCCTACCCTGTGTGAAATCGATATTCCAGTATCTTACTAGATTGTGTTAATACTGTGTTGCAGTCTCTGCCTCTGGAGCCCCCATTTGCTTTCAAAATCGTTTGGGCAAAATCTGTATTGCAGTGACAAACCAGAAGGCCAGATTCCCACTTAAAAAACTTTAGGCCTAATATTGGGGTGCAGCCAGGAGGCTCAATTTGTTAATCCGAATAGTTTGGGATGAAACTGTGTTTCAGTGAGAAATCCACTTAAAAATTGTTAGGCCAAATATTGGGGTGCAGCGAGGAGGCCCAATTAGCTAATCAAAATTGTCGCCATGCCAAGTGTTCTCATCAAACAGGTCTCCAACTGCAGAAAATCCACTTGTTTACCTGCTACAGTCGGGATGAGGGCGAGCCTGTCAACTGTCGTGGAAGTGGAGATGCTTGCTGTTTTTGTGTCACCTAGCACAGCACATCTTTCTCAATCCACCATAACCTCTACGCCTGCTCCTCACTCACAGTCCAGCAGTTTATCCTGTTCACCCTACTCCACCTTCTGTCAGCACAGCAGCCAGCCCTCGGTCCCACAGTTGTGGTCACGTAAACGAATGTTTCCTCCTACACATGCCAAAGCTAAGAGCTTGAACTCCACCATCTCCAATTTGTTGGCCACATGTTGCTTTTCCTCTTGGTGGATATAGACCAGTCCCCCAATACCAGTTGCCCAGTCAACATTACTTCTCTAAGAAAGCTGTGCCTGTGCTACACCAGCATGTTGCAGACATCACCCAAAAATCTATGTCTGACAGGGTGCATTTAAAATCTGACACCTGGACAAGCAGTTAAAGGCAGGTGCGTTACATATCGCTCACTTGGCACTGGATGACTCTGGTGGCTGTGGGGGCAAACGTCAAGGGGCTGCTCCACAAGTCTTGGAATCACCAAGGCTTGTGGGACAAACCTCTGTATCTAACAATTCCTCCACTGTTTCTGCCTCCTCCACCTGGCCCTCAACCTCTCCCTTAAATGATACACGTATTCCAACAGTGTAGGGAGAATTACCCTCACCTCTGTACTGCGTAGCCCGAGCTCACTGCAATCTGGCAGTGTTAAAATTAATATGCCTTGGAGATCGCAATCACACAGCTTAAGAGTTCTGGACAGGTATCCAGGCTGAGTTTGAGCAGTAGCTGTCTCCACTGAACCTGGAGCCAGAGAAGGCCATGTGCAATAATGGAGTGAACCTGGTGACAGCCCTATACCGAAGCAACCTCATACACGTGCCTTGCATGGCTCACATCCTCTTCCTAATGCTACAGCAATTTCTCCACCACTATCCTGGTCTGGATGTGCTGCTGCAGAAAACACGCTCGCTGTGTGCTTTCTTCCACCATTCGCACCCCGCGGGTTATTAACTTCTCATTGATAAAGCGGCTCTGTGTGGGAGAAGGGGCCCCCGTCGAGTGTCCGGGCCGGAACCAAGGGGACCGTCATTTAGGTTCTGGGGCAGGTTGTTTCCGGGGGACAGAGTTCAGGGCCAGACTGTTGAGACTGACAGATGGGCTGGGGGAGGAGCCGATATAAAAAGGAAGAAGAACGCGAGTCACAGTGAGTCAGCAGAACGGGGAAGAAGGAGCAGGAGACCGTGTGAGAGCCAGAGCGACGTACAGAGGCCAGAGAGGAGGACAGAAGCAAGAGGGACACTTACACCGGACGGCAGAGGGACGGCGCCAAGTTGGCTGTCAGAGAACCCCTGCTCCGCCTCAACCCGCGGCCTGTTGCCACCACACTCCAGCCCGCGGCTGCGGCCTGCCCGCTGTCACCCGCGTCCATTACCGCCTCACTCCAGGCCGTGGCTGCGGCCTGCCGCGGTCACCCGAGGCTGTTACCGCCTCACTCCAGCCCGCGGCTGCGGCCTACCCTACGCCGCCCGCAGCCGCCCCGCTTCCGACCGTGGCTGTTGCCAGTTCATTGCAGACGCAAGCCACCAGTTCCCTGCTCCAGTCCGTGGCAAGAGTCGGGCCGTTGCCTGCTGCGGACCCCCTGTTACAGCCGCTGGCTGTGCCGGTGGCTTGCCAGTCGCCACCTCGCTTCGCGACCGCTTACCCCCGTGTGGGGATTGCGGCCCATCCGTCCAGGAACTCTTCCGGGGCCTGTTGTGCCCCTGCTTCGCCTGAGCGTCGGTGTTATAAGTGCGGGGAGCCGGGCCACTTTGCACGAGAGTGTCCATGGCGTGGGAGATACCCACCCCGATGGCCATTAAACTAGAGGGCTCCGGGCAGGGGGGACGCCGTTCGGTGCCAGAAGCCACAACGAGGGGTGGTGGAAGTCCCGAAAATCTGGTCGCAAAATGTCCAGTGGTATGGGCATAGGTCGAGGGCCGTGCCGTACGGTGCCTAGTGGACACTGGGTTGCAAGTGACAACCATGCCGGCAACTTATTTTCGGCAGCATTTCCCTGAAGCAGTAAGGCCCCAGTGGGGATCCATGTTAAGACTGGTAGCCGCTAACCAACTTCCAGTACCCTTCGCCGGAGTGGTATGGCTACAAATGATGCTGTGTGGTAAATCCCTCGGCCGCCGGGGAGTGGTCCTGACCCAAGGAGAAACTAACCACCATCATCCAGTTATCCTGGGCATGAACGTACTGTGGGAGTTTGGCAATCTACTCCTCAATGACCCCACGCAAGAGACCCTGAACCAGTGGGGTTCCCGCACGGCCCAAGGGCAGGTCTTCCAGCAGCTGGTGCGGGAGGCGCGAGTACTCCAGGACTGCCAGGAGGGCGAGGCGCTGGGCAAAGTCATCGCGCCTGCGGCTCCCCCAGGCAGACAGTGGTGGCCCTGCCAATCCATGCCCCGATACCATTGGAGGGTGTGGAGATGCAGGTAGAGCCATGCTTCTCGGAATGCCTGCACCCTGGCATACTGGTAGCTCGCTCCCTGGCCACGGTGCGAGGAGGGACTGTCCTGGTGCACTGCGTTAACCTGGAAGACCAAGATACCGTCTTGAAGCCCCGGGCCAAAGTGGCCAAGCTAGTAAGGCCTTTGGTGGAGGTGCTGCCAGCCCCGGCGGTCCAGTTAAAGCTGCAACCCGAGGATCTGTGGGCAGTAACAATGCGAACCATACAGACTGCCAAATCCCCGACACAGGAGAAAGATCAAACCATCCTGGAAAGAATGCGGGCCGAACTCTCCGGCCTGACGTCAGCCCAGCTTCTCCAGGTAGAAACCCTTCTTGGACAGTATTACGAAGTATTCGCTAGCCACGAGGATGATTCTGGGTGTACCACTGCCATCACACATGGAATCCCCATGGCAGGAACGGCCCCAATCCGGGAACGGTATCGGTAAATCCCACCACAGCTATATCAGGAGGTGAAAACTCTAATAGCGCAAATGCTCCGGAAAGGGGTCATACGAGAAAGCCAGAGCCCATAGGTGGCTCCCATCTTGCTGGTCCACAAAAAGGATGGTACCCTCCGGTTCTGTGTGGACTATCGGAAGCTGAACGCCTGCACCATTAAGAACTCGTATCCGCTGCCCCGCATAGAAGAGTCTCTGTCCGCCTTGGGAAAAGCAACGTACTTTTCTACTCTAGACCTGGACAGTGGGTACTTGCAGGTGCCAATGTCGGAGGAAGACAGAGCCAAGACGGCATTTATTCTTCCTATGGGACTGTTTGAATTCAACCGAATGCCGTTTGGGCTGGCCAATGCCCCAGGAACTTTCCAGCGATTGATGGAGCGGTGTCTGGGAGATCTCAACTTCGAAGCCACGCTAATATACCTGGATGATATCATCATCTATTCCGCCACGTTTGAGGACCACCTGCGGCGGTTGGGGCAGGTGCTCGGCCGGCTGCAGAAATACGGGTTGAAGGTAAAGCCCAAGAAATGCCACCTGTTTCGCACCCAGATCAAATATCTGGGGCACGTAGTCTCGGATGAGGGCGTTCGGCCATCCCTGGAAAAGGTTGCCGCCATCCAGTGGTGGCCTACCCCCGAGACGGTGAAAGACGTGCGGGCCTTCCTGGGGTTGGCCAGCTATTACCGTCAATTCGTGAAGAATTTTGCACGCCGTGCTCGAGCCCTGCAGGACCTGCTAAAGGGGGCTCCTGTCTGGGCGAATGGATGGAAAATTCAATGGCAGCAACCGCAAGAAGACACGTTTCAAGATCTAAGGCTGCACTCTCGGGTGCCCCGGTGTTAGCGTATGTGGATTTCTCACAACCGTTCATACTGCACACTGACAGGAGCCTCCAGGGACTAGGGGCTGTGTTGTCACAGGTTCAGGATGGTCGGGAGAAAGTGATCGCCTATGGTAGCCGATCGCTGCATGACTCCGAGCGTAACCCTGACAATTACAGCTCCTTTAAGCTCGAGCTCCTCGTGGTAGTGTGGGCCATGACGGAGCGGTTCGCAGAGTACCTGGCGGGCTCCAAGGTAGTAGTTCGGAAGGACAACAACCCACTGGCCCATCTGGAAAATGCCAAATTGGGAGCCCTGGAGCAACAGTGGGTGGCTCGAATGGCCAAGTTCAATTATAAGATCATCTATAAAAGAGGGGCCGAAAATGTACATGTTGACGCCCTCTCCAGAATTTAGAATACAACTCCAGGGAAAAGTTGGGACAACGAATTGGAAGGGGAAGAGATGCCGTTCGCCCTCACCCACGCCGTGATCACAGCGGGCGCGAAGGTGGCATCCCATTCAGGACCCTCACGGGGGATGCTGGAACAGCCATGGGACAATTGGATCCAACAGCAGCAGGAAGATGGAGAAATTGGTCTCCTGCGCCGATGGGTGACCACCGGCAAACTGCCCACTGATTTACAGAGACAGTCTCTGACTCAGGACATGTTGTTGATGTTGCGCCAATGGGAAAAATTCATCATCAAGAAAGGGCTATTGTACCGTATAGCAGTGTCACGGATGACGTCTGCTACAACTTGGCAGGTGGTCGTGCCCGGAGCCCTACTAGCCGAACTGGCTAGGGAAGCCCATGAAAAGGGGGCTCACTTTGGTGCTCAAAAGACTTTGTAATGGTTGCAACAGATCGTTTACCATCCGCGCTTGCACGCTGCCGTGGAAGAAGTTTGACGGACCTGCCGCCCATGTGAGCTCGCCAAACCATCCACACCACGAGCCTCGGTGCAAACAATAGTGACTTCAGCTCCCCTTGAGCTTCTAACGGTGGACTATTTAACCATAGATCCCGCATACCAGGGATATGAACATTGTCTCGTGATGGTGGACCATTTCACTAAGTTTGCCGTGGTCACCCCCACCCGAGACCAAACTGCGGAGTCGGCCGCATATGCAATTTGTAAAAACTTCATCCAAGTATACGGCTGCTCGCAATGAATACACTCAGACCAGGGACCATGCTTCTTAGGAAAAGTCATGGAAGAATTACATCGACTCTATGGTATCAACAAGTCCAGAACTACGCCTTATCATCCGCAGGGAAACGAAGCCTGCGAGCAATTTACTCGGACATTAATCTAAATGTTGCGCACCCTGGAGAGTGACCGAAAGGCCCGCTGGCCTGAATATGTCCCTGAGCTGGTGAGGGTTTATAACAACCGGGTGCATCGGGTGACCGGGTACACCCCCTACTCACTGCTATTTGGACGAGAAGGCAAAGGAATCACGGATGTGGAATTAAACCCGAAGAACCCCAACCTTGGACTGGAGTATCATCATGGGTATGAAACCACCGGCACCGGCTACAAACCCTCCACTGAATCGTCCATACAAAACTTCAGGAACTGGAGCACCCGGGGGGAGCGCTGCCTCCACCCACTGACTTCCGAACCGGAGATTGAGTACTCGTCTAGATCAGCGGCCCCAAAACAAGTTAGACCCACGGTGGGAGGAAAACCCTTATCGAGTGTTGCGCCAAGTAAGCCCCGATGGACCTGTGTATGAAATACAATCTGAGAAGGACGGCATACCTCTCACTCGTACCGTGCATCGTAATATGTTACGTCCGTGTGCATCTACCGACCCCACGTGACCCGAGCCTATCCCTCAGGTCCCCAACCCTCTGCCAACAGTCTGGGACCTAGATGACGAAGAGGACTACCCAGCCATATCAACGGGCCCGCCAAGTAGGGATATGGCAGTAGACTCAGTGAGGCCACGAGAGTCGACCAGCTTACCACCCTCCACCACCCCAGAAGGCTCCTGTTATGAATGGGTCACCGAGGAGGAAAAAAACAACAAGCTAAGTCTCAGAAAACCAGAGAAGGAAAGGAAAGACACTCTCTGCAATCTGCCAAAAAAAACTACCAAAATAATGTCAAACACTTCTGATAGCAAAATTAACCCTGAAGTCACTAGACTTCTCCCACTATATCAGCACTCTGAAATATTCTGAGACAGAGCAAAAAGAGGCCAATCTAATAAGGGACAAAAAAGGCAGATTGGCAAATACAGATAAATAGGAGTGGAAATTCAGCATAGCCCCAGCAGGGGCAGGCTGATCACACAAGAAACTGAATTGACCAACAAGCGCAAGTGTGAACATTAGGAAAAAACAAACTTAACTTGAGAAGACTGGAAGAGAGCTGAAGTCCAAGACCTGAGAAGCAGACTGAATCACCAGCACCAGGATAGGGCGTCGGCTGTCTTATATCCAGTCTGATACTCCAGAGATCCAATCGTTATCCTCCTCATCAGGTGGCAGATCACTACCACTTAAACCAACCACACTACCTCCTGTCACCACCAGAGGGAGAACGGAAGGAGAACTCTCAACTGGTGGAGCAGAAAATGAGTTCATAACAGGCTCCACCACAGTTGAACTCAGACGCTCCGAGCGGTCAACAGGTGGCAAACCCCCCGAACGTTCCGAACAGGACCAGTTCGTATGGCGACAAGAATTGTCGTCTCCAAAAACCACTTCAAGCTGACTAAGACCCTCGCCAGAGGACTGGTGAGCATACAGGATGGAGGAGTGTGGGAGAAGGGGCCCCCGTCGAGTGTCCGGGCCGGAACCAAGGGGACCGTCATTTAAGTTTCGGGGCAGGTTGTTTCCAGGGGACAGAGTTCAGGGCCCGGCCGTTGAGACTGACAGATGGGCTGGGGGAGGAGCCGATATAAAAAGGAAGGTGTCATGGTTTAAACAGGGTTCTTGCCCTGTACTCACAGGGTTAAGTGTTTGTGGCCTCTTTCTGGATCTGGGAGGGGTAGTTATTCTCACTCTTTACCAGGGTTCTCTGTCAGCTATACTGTTCTGGTGTGTCTGACCCCTGGTGTGCATGTATTCTGCGTTGCTTGTTTGCTTCCCGTGTATGACCCGGTCCGTTCCCTCACTCTGTACTCTGTTTCTCATTTCGGCACTATTGTCTTTTCCGGTTCTGACCTCCTGGCTTGGCTATCGTTACTCCATTACAGTTTGTCCCTAATGTACCGTCTATTGCCCGTTCTGGTTTTCTGATCTATTGCTACGTCCTTACTATCCATTCTGTCTAACCCTTTGGTACTGTATTGCTATCTCGTGCTTTGACCCGGCTTGATCTGGTTTCTGTCTCTGTCTATGCCCCTTGGTTACACTGTCCAGTAGCTACCTTTCTAGGAGTTTCCCTGCAGCTCCTGGCTCTGTGGCGCTGAGGCCACACCCCCAGCAGTCACATGCTTCAGGTCCTGTGAGCTTGGAGCATGCATTGTCACCACTGAGACCCCGCTCCGCAGGTATCTTTGTGCACAGTCTTTGTACTCAGGACACGCGCACTAGCTCAGTGAGCAAGTCCAGTGCGGTGTTCCTAACAGGAGGAGAACGCGAGTCACAGTGAGTCAGCAGAACGGGGAAGAAGGTGCAGGTGTTAGGAGTGGCGGAAGACACTGAATAAATAAAGTGCCTTCGCCACTCAGGGTCCACCGTGCGGTGGATGGAAAAACGGCAGCTAGTAGATGCAGAGCACTATGGCGGTAATGTGCACAGAGTTGAATATCACCCAGGTGCAAATTAGCAGTCTCTGTTATGGACACAGAGCTGCAATGGCAGACAATGGAACTGAAAACGTTGAGCCTGTTAACAGCACAGGTACTCAGCGGCACACATGCGGTAACCGGTCACCGGAGTAGTTATAAAAATAACGTCACTACATCCGAAAAGACCTACCGTAACTGGACGTGTGCGTGACGTCGCAACTGCGAATGCCGGGCAAGACTGCAAGCGCAGCGCGGCGTAAACTGTGCCGTAGAGATGGCACCGCTATATCGCTAGCGCGATGCAGGACGCTAGCTGCTGAGGTAGATGGAGCATAGGCGTGCTGGCGCTAGCACTGCTACTGGCTGAACCCAAACACTCACACAATCGTATTATCAGAGGGAAGGGGTTTCTTAATAAGTCAGTCACCAGTCCAAGCATCCATCAGCAAACATACAGCAGCAAGTATGAACATACTAGCGCATGGCGGAGCAGCCATGCGCACTTTTTATAGTGAATGGGACCTTCCAGAAGTCCCCAGAGCCCTGGGCTGAACCAATGGAAACAGAAGCAGGACCTGAGCACCTGACTCCTGAACTCCAATGGAAGCTTATCCCATGAGCATGCTCAGAAGAAGGGACGCAGGACAGCCTCCGGAGAGAGTTGCTGTAAAGCAATCTCCTCTGCAATCTCCTTTGCATTAAACACAGAGCAGGAGACTGCAGCATGTGAGGGTCTATATTCTTGCCTGTCCATGGCCGAAATCTGACTCCTAACAGCAGGAGACCGTGGGAGTGTGTGAGAGCCAGAGCGACGTACAGAGGCCAGAGAGGAGGACAGAAGCAAGAGGGACACACCGGACGGCAGAGGGACAGCGCTGAGTCGGCCGTCAGAGAACCGCTGCTCCGCCTCAACCCACGGCCTGCCCACGGATACCTGCGCCGTTGCCACCTCACTCCAGCCCGCGCCTGCGGCCTGCCCGCGGTGGCCGCGGCTGTTGCCACCACACTCCAGCCCGTGGCTGCGGCCTGCCCGTGATCACCCGTGGCCACTACCGCCTCACTCCAGTCCGTGGCTGCGGCCTACCCCACGCCGCCCTGCTTCCGATCTCAGCTATGGCCAGTTCATTGCAGACAGCAGCCACTAGTTCCCTGCTCCAGTACATGGCAAGAGTCGGGCCGTTGCCCGCCGCGGACCCCCTGTTACAGCTGCTGGCAGCGCCGGTGGCTTGTCAGTCGCCATCTTGCTTCGAGACCACTTACCCCCGTCCGGGGACTGCGGCCCATCCGTCCAGGAACTCTTCCTGGGCCCTGTTGTGCCCCTGCTTTGCCTGAGCGTCGGAACGCTCGAAGACTGTGCCAGTCCTTCAGCAGCTGGGCCCAGCGGCTACTACGCCGAAGAACCATCACCCAGGACGCCGAGGACGGATATGTGACATTGTATAGCTAAGGACCCGTAGTCGGCCATACCGTGGCCCTATAGTGACTGGCCTTTGCCGGGGTAGTCGTGTTCCTATATATCTGTTTGCTTGTGTTGAGTTCCTGCGAGGACAATCCCTGTTACCTGTTTGGTTGCTTAGACTATATATCAAATAAAGAAATAGTTGCACTCAATTGCATTAAGGCATATCAAATATGAAATATATGAAGTACGAATAGCATAATGGCTTTTGTAATCTAGAAAAAACATATGAAATACTTAGCACAAAATTTGGCCAAAAGATGTGAGCCCATTCACCAACGTCAAGGTGATCTCATTGAACGGGTCCCTATTCTAACTGGCTAATGTGAACTAACCTCTGGCTAATAACATGGTAAAGCCTGTATTTATAGGAAGATAGGAACCAAAAAAAACATATGAGATATGCCTTAATGCAATTGACTGAGCACTCCTCCCTTCATCAAGCTGTGATTTTAATTACATCCAATCACATTTTGGTTCCTATCTTCCTATAAATACAGGCTTTGCCATGTTATTAGCCAGAGGTTAGTTCACACTAGGCAGTTAGAATAGGGACCCATTCAATGAGATCACCTTGACGTTGGTGAATGGGCTCACATCTTTTGGCCAAATTTTGTGCTAAGTATTGTGATGTTGTCACATCTCCTGTTGTTTGTGTGCTGTTGCCCTTTTTTGCATTCTTTGCCTAGTAACAGTGATGTAGGGGAGAGGAGGAGTCGGGGGAGGGACGTAGAAAGGAAGGAGGAAGTAAGGAATAAAAAAAGGAAGCACGGCCTGGCAGCCAAGCACCAGCACATCAGCGTACGTCTCTGAATTCTTTATCGCCGACATCACGACACTACAACTGGCGACGAGGAAGCGTTCATTCATCAGCCACAGGTATTTCAGTCCCACGAACAGTCTGCAAGGCTATCAGCACTCACTATGGCTTGTCTACCCGCATTTCCTGCTTTTGATGTGCATCAGTCCCAAGCAAACCTGGCAGTATCTTGGGATAAATGGCTAAAGCGATTCGAGATATTTCTGCAAGCCATGAATGTCTCTGATGATACCCGGAAAAAAGCCATGCTGTTACACTACACAGGGGAGCAGGTTTACGATATATTCACTACTCTGCCGAATACAGGGGAGGACAAGGACTATGAGCTCAGCAAAGCTGCGTTAAGCAAGCACTTCTCCCCTCACAGAAATCCGGCATTTGAAATTTTTAAGTTCAGGCAGTCAAAGCAGTCGCCAACAGAAAGCATGGCTGAGTATCATGTCCAGCTACGACACCTTGCAGCGCACTGTGAATTTGCGGAAGTAGACAAAGAAATCCAAATGCAGATCGTACAAGGATGTATTTCCTCCAAGTTAAGGAGACAAGCACTCAGAGACCCCACCATGACGTTAGCGAAGTTGCTAGATACAGCGCGTATAAATGATGCTGCAGACAAACAAGCTAAACTGATAGAGAACATCGAGCATGAGCCAGACGCGACATCTTCTATAGCAAAGCTTACACAGAAACCAAATGTGCCTCGCACGCAGGCAGCCACATGTTACAACTGCGGTGGATCGTATCCTCACCAGAATGTCTGCCCAGCAAAGGGAGGAACTTGTCATAATTGCGGAAAGCAAAATCATTTTGCAAAGGTGTGTAGATCCAAGCCACAATCTCCTCATACCACCGCACAACCTAGGCCACCAAAGATCCAAACACTGCAGATTAATGAAGAGTCCCACAGCACTTATTTATTCTCCGTGACGGAAGAGGGATCTAATACTGTGCACGCAGTTACTAATCCAAAACGAGTAATCCTAGTGAATGGCAATCCAATAGAAGCCCTGGTAGACACGGGGGCATCAGTCAACGTCATCAGTCATACTGTCTACAACCAGCTCCTAAACAAACCTACTCTACAAAGTACTAATATAAAGATTTTTCCTTATGGCTCAGCAGCTGCACTGCCCCTGTGCGGAAAATTTCAGTCAGAAGTTGCAGCTGAAGGAAAGTCCATCACTGACACCTTTTATGTGGTAGAATGCTCTGCGGACACACTTCTCAGCTGTACCAGTGCAATATCTCTGGGCCTTGTGAACCTTGTCAACAGCATTACAGGTCCTTCGGCCCACCACATTATGCAGAAGTACCCAAATCTCTTTAAAGGCCTAGGTAAGCTAAAGGATGTTCAAATAAAATTGCATATAGATCCGTCAGTACAGCCCTCTATTCAGCCCCACAGGCGCATTCCATTCCATGTCCGCAAGCTTGTGGAGCAAGAACTGCAAGACCTGGAGGCGTCCGATGTCGTCGAACGCGTTGAAGTCCCGACCCCCTGGGTTTCACCGATCGTTGTTGCACCTAAACCGAAGCAGCCAGGTAAAATCCGACTATGTGTGGATATGCGCCACGCCAATCGGGCGATCCAAAGAGAAAGGCACATCACACCCACTATTGATGACATTCTCGCAGACCTGAATGGTGCGAAGGTATTTTCAAAAATTGACCTAAACTCGGGCTATCATCAACTTGAATTGCATCCAGACTCCAGGTACATTACAACTTTTAGCACGCATGTGGGCCTGCGCAGATTTAAGAGATTGAACTTTGGCATCTCATCGGCCGCAGAAATTTTTCAGAATATCGTCAGCCAGGTTCTGTCTGGCATTGCAGGAGTCCTCAACGTCAGTGATGATATTCTCATTTATGGCACAACCCAAGAGGAACATGACAATCGCCTAGAACAAGTGTTTCAAAGACTCCAAAGCCTGCAATCTCACTGTCAATCCGTCAAAATGTGAATTTAACCAAAAATCATTAACTTTTTTTGGATACATCTTTTCTGAACAAGGAGTTTCAGCTGACCCACAGAAAG
This sequence comes from Dendrobates tinctorius, assembly GCF_039654945.1. Lineage (NCBI taxonomy): Eukaryota > Metazoa > Chordata > Amphibia > Anura > Dendrobatidae > Dendrobates > Dendrobates tinctorius. Next base: position 20,382,204 of record NW_027361675.1, on the reverse strand, counting down.
TGGCTGCCATAAATTCGGCTAGCCCACCGCAAAATGTGTCAGATGTTCGCAGCTTCCTAGGACTGGTCACATACTGTGGGCGATTTATACCTGACCTAGCCACTGTTTCTGAACCTCTGCGAAAGCTCACAAAGAAAGACTCTCCGTGGACATGGGGTACTGAGCAGCAAGCAGCTTTTGACGCATTGAAAACCAACCTAACCAGCGACACTGTCATGGCCTATTTTGACCCGTCAAAACCCACACAGCTACTGGTGGATGCTAGTCCAGTAGGCCTAGGGGCAATTCTCACACAAGTGTCTAGCGCAGGCGACATATCCACAATCTCATATGCCAGCAAGACACTAACGGATACAGAGCAGCGATATTCACAAACTGAGAGAGAAGCCCTGGCAGTTGTGTGGGGGTGCCTTCAATTCCATTTACACCTTTTTGGACATCAATTCACAGTGATAACTGACCACAAGCCACTCGTTCCAATTTTCAATAAGCCCTCGTCAAAGCCTCCCCCGCGTCTTGAACGCTGGTTACTCCGCTTACAGAACTATCATCTCCAGTTGAGATACGAGGCGGGAGCTGGAAATCCCGCAGACTACTTCTCGAGACACCCAGCACCACAGCCCACCACAGACGACATCCCCGCGACGATTCTGGCGGAGGAGCATGTCAACTTTGTCGTCGCCCATTCGGTACCGAAAGCTATGACCATACAGGAAATTAAGCAAGCGCTGGATGCAGATCACCAACTTCAATTTGTGATAGAGACGGTTCGGTCCAAGAACTGGAGCAGTTTTCTCGCTGAGGCCCGCCTTCACCCTCCTGATCAGGCTGGGTACCTGGAGGTTTTCTTTAACGCGAGACATTCACTATCAGTATCAGACTCAAATATGCTCTTAAGAGATAATCGCCTGGTGATACCTCAGAAACTTCAGAGCAGGGTACTGGATCTGGCGCATGAAGCTCATCAAGGGGTCGTGAAAACGAAGCAGCTACTTCGGGAGAGAGTGTGGTTTCCCGGACTTGACAAAAAGGTAGAGGCACTCGTTGAAACATGCATACCGTGCCAAGCCACTACAGTTGCCCATAGACGTGCACCATTACAAATGACACCCCTGCCAGCCGGCCCATGGATAGCTGTTAGCATCAATTTCTGCAGTCTACCAGATAGCTCCTATCTCCTGGTGATCATGGATGACTTTTCAAGGTTTCCAGTCACCGAACATGTTTCTACAACCTCGGCCAAGGCTGTTTTACCAAAATTAGACAAGATCTTCTCGGCATATGGCATACCTGAGATCGTGAAATCTGACAATGGACCGCCTTTTAATAGCACAGACTTTCAGTCCTTCGCAACCTACCTGGGTTTCACACACCGGAAAATAACTCCTTGCTGGCCTCAGGCCAACGGAGAAGTCGAACGATTCATGCAATCGCTCAACAAGACCCTAAGGATTGCTACCATGGAGCACAAGGACTTACAGCAAGAGTTGAACGCATTCCTCAGACAGTACAGGGCTACACCCCACTCTACAACGGGAATACCACCTGCAACGGCACTGTTCAACAGGCCCTTACGGGTCAAACTTCCAAGCATTCCAGCAATCTCCGTCCAGACCCCGATTTCTATTAATGACTCCATATCAAAGGAAAAGATGAAACGGTACGCAGATAAGCGCAACCATCGAGGCAGACAGCCGGCAATACAGGTGGGCGATTGGGTCCTGGCACAAAGGTTAAAAGCGACTAGCAAGTTTGCGTCACCGTACTATCCGGAACCCTTTCAAGTTATAGACGTTAAGGGCACCATGGTTACTGCCCGGAATCAAAGTCGTCAGGTCACACGAAATGTGTCCCACTTTAAAAAACTCCGGGGCCACGTCCCAAAAACCACGCCTATTGAGGAAGCGGAGAGCGACGACTTCCTGCCAGAGACTGGAGATGCCGTAAGCCTAACAGGGGATGTCTCCGGGGATACTCAGGGCTCATCTGGTGATGGGCTGTCTCACCGCTATCTGACTAGGACCTATCGAAGACCACCTGCCCACCTTACAGACTATGTTCTGCAGTGAGACTTAATGTTTGAACGACAATATTCTTCAAATGTTTCAGTTTTTTTTTTGTTGTGAGAAAAGAAGAGGTGTGATGTTGTCACATCTCCTGTTGTTTGTGGGCTGTTGCCCTTGTTTGCATTCTTTGCCTAGTAACAGTGATGTAGGGGACAGGAGGAGTCGGGGGAGGGACGTAGAAAGGAAGGAGGAAGTAAGGAATAAAAAAGGAAGCACGGCCTGGCAGCCAAGCACCAGCACATCAGCCTACGTCTCTGAATTCTTTATCGCTGACATCACGAGACTACAAGTATCTCATATGTTTTTTCTAGATTACAAAAGCCATTATGCTACTCGTACTTCATATATTTCATATTTGATATGTCTTAATGCAATTGAGTGCAACCATTTCTTTATTTGATATGTAAGCTGTTTTTTGGTATGCACCTATTCAGACTAGTTCTAGATGTGCCGTCAGTTTTTTCTGTCATTTGTATGGTTGCTTAGACTAGTCACCTGATCCATACTTATAAAAAGTTATTACCAAAAGCATAAAGTTGTCTCGCGTCTCGTCACTTCATCCCGCGTGCCTGCTGGTACCACATCTGCGTGCCCCGAAACGCGCATCGGGGGTTTTCTGCCGGACACCCACCCTCCGCTCCCTCTGGTAAGCCCCCACACTGTGGATCATTATTTGGACTCATTACCAGCCCTTCTATATTACATGTGTAGCTTGCATCCCCTGGATTATTTGTTTATGCCTCCCTGTATTACTCTCTGGGCTATCCTTGGGATCTACATTTTGTCAGTGGCCACTTGGCGTTATACCTTAATAGGGCAGACATATAATGAATATATACCGATAATAATTTTTTGTAGGGTTTACCATTAGTCACAACGGGAGATTTTTTTCCATCCTTGTTGGAGGTGTGGGCTGCTATGTGTGTGTGTTTTTTCATCTGCAATTAAATTGGCACTTTATATGACTTTGTGCCCTTTACTTTATATGATATTTAATAAAATTGACATTTTTTGCTAATCATCGTTTGCACCTTTTTTTCTCCGGTTTACAATTGTTTGTTGGAGCTGATGTGGCCTTTGCCTGAGGTGGACAAATTGTTTTGTTTCCATCCTCTGGCATTGCAGCAGTTTATATGGGATTCCTGTTATCGGTTATTGAACTTGCATCACTACAGAGGTCTTTCAGCCTGCAAGTTAACTGGTTGATATGCGATGTGCCAACACCATGGAATTCCACTCTGCACATGTTTCAGTGACTGTGGTAGCAGTATTGATGGCCATTGCAGACTCAAAATGCAAATTTATTGGGGTCGACATTGGTGCGTATGGTCGATCAAATGATTCTCAGGTATTCAAGATGTCCGCAATGGGCCGTTGTTTGTATGGAGAAAATTTTGAATTCCCACCTCCAAGACCACTCCCTGGAACAACAGGCCCACCAATGCCATTTGTGTGCGTTGGTGACGACGCATTTCAACTGTCTAAACATCTTCTGAAGCCATATGGAAGTCATGGATTGACACCCACGAAAAAAATCTTTAACTATCGATTGACAAGAGCGCGAAGAGTGGTGGAGTGCACTTTTGGGATTTTAACATCAAAATGGAGAGTGATGTTAACTGCCATAAAAATAAAAACTGAGACTGTGGATGAGGTGGTGAAGGCATGTGTGATCCTGCACAATTTTGTACTTTCAAAGGAACCTGTTTCCATGGAAGAAAATGTTTGTGAAACCACCTTGTGGGATTATCAGCAGACAAGTGTTCGGAGTACTGTGTCAGTGACAAGAATGAGGGACACATTTGCTGATTATTTTGTGTCACCGGAAGGAAGAGTTGACTGGCCAGATGACAATGTATATAATTTCTTTTTTTTTTTTAAATTTTATACCAAGGTTCCTTTTTTGTATAAGAAAAACTTGTAATTTTTCCTTTTTTGTTTCAGAGTTAAGGTACCTTTACACCAATTTTGTGTAATAAAAGTGTGGTGTTTTTTCCATGTACACCACCGGTGTACCTTGAACCTTTTTGTACCTTTACCAAAAAGTGTTGTGTGTATATACCTGTACACCACTGGTGTACCTTGAACATTTTTGTACCTTTACCGAAGTGATGTGTATATACCTGTACACCACTGGTGTACCTTGAACCTTTACCTAAGTGTTGTGTTTATACCTGTTCACCACCGGTGTACCTTGAACCTTTACCGAAGTGTTGTGTATATACCTGTACACCACCGGTGTACCTTGAACCTTTATGTACCTTTACCGAAGTGTTGTGTATTTTACCTCAACAACACTGGTGTTTTTTTTTTTTTTTTTTCTTTTTTTTTTTACTTAACACTAAAGAAAAAAATTAAATGACACAATAAAATTGTTTTGAACCAAAAAATATTTTATTTTTTTGACAATTTTTAACACATTCTTTACAGATGCTGGTATTGTTAGGTGGAGATATCATCGGAGGGGTTAACAGGGCTGACCACATCAAGGGGGGGGACTGGGAACGGAGATGGTGAGGATCAGAAGTGGAAGGGTGGTTTAAAACATGAGGTTGGGACTGGAGTTGATGGACTGAGGAGGTTTGAGGGAACATTGAAGGTGTGGCTGAGGGTGGGTACGGTGAGGCCATTGGGGTATAATGGGTCCTCACACCCAGGGCTGTGGGGTACTCGGTGCCGGTCCCAATGAGCCTCAATGAGAGATGTCACGGCAGCGGGGACCCGGCCCGTGGCCCTGGGCGCCCATTGTAAATGTTCAGTGTGAATGAATAAGTCGTGACGCCACCTGTGGTGTTCGGCAAGGTAGATGTTAAGCCGACGCTGCAGACAGATCATCTGGGACAGATGGTGTGGTGCAGCAAGGATGATGTAGCCCTCCACAGGCAGGGCTGTTGTCCCAGGGCAGTGTAGATGGTCGTTGGGAAGGAAGGGGCAGTGTCAGGCAGGTTGACGCAGGAATAAGTGGAGGACACCAGAGCATGTAGTTCCAAAGCTTTACTCACAGTCTGTTGTGGCTCAAGAGCTCGCATCGGTGCCGTGTCCTCCGGGTCAGGAGCTCAGCCAACCTCCAGGCAAGATGAAGCACACCTTTCCAACACTCCTCCAACTTATGTGCCTTTTCTGAATGTCTCCCTCTTAGCACCTTGATTGAAGTACTCACAGTACTGAGTTACACTGGAGTTCCTCCTGTCTGATGTTCCTATGAACTCTACTTGTACGGCAGACAGCTGTAGCCTGCTTCGGGGACTCTCTGCTACCAAGTCCCGCCTCTCTATCTCATTGCTATTGTGCCCCCAAGTAAGGTGTGGGAATAAAGTGATGACAAACTTCTATTCCTCTGGTGTCTGTTGCGGGGCCATTAGCATCCAAACAACCTCGGGGACCGGACCCCGGCCTTGCGCTTAGAACTTGGGAAGGGTTCTCTTCTAACCCTCGATCCTCTGTTCTCATCCTCTCCTCACGTCCCGTACTAATCCTTTCCTTCTTATGGAGAGTCAGGCTTTCTTTCAATGTCCCTTTCCTGTGCCAGTGGACCCAGGTCACTGAGGTCGGCTGCAGCACTTTCCTTCCTCCATCCCTCTCAGGGGATCTCCTTACACAGGTCCGACCTCGTCAGACTCCTGTGACTAACTAACTCACACCTATCCTCTTCCCGCTGTTTTTGTGCAATTTAAACTCCACCCGCCTCCCAGCACGCTTCGTGTTCCAAGCAGGGAGCCACCAAAGGGTGCTTTGCTACACTACTCTATTGTGTGGCGTGCAGGTGTTGGAGTGTGGTCAGGGGTCTCCACCTTACCTGGATGGTGGGGCACCACACCTCAGGAGGAGGTGCAGTATCTCTGTGGCGACTGAACCCTCAGGGGCACCACAAATGCAGTGGGGAAGGAAGGTACTGGGAAGAATGGAATGGGAAATTAGAGAAAGGAGAAGGAGTGGTGGGAGGATGGACGGTGGGAGGATGGACGGTGAAAGGATGGACTGAGGGAGGATGGAGGGTGGAATGAGAAGGTGATGGAATAGGTAGATGGGTAGATTGGGAGGTCTGGGAGACTGCAGTCACTAGAGCATTGTGACAGGCTTGCATCACATGCATCTGCAGGTGAGGATTTAAATCTTCCATTTGCCGGACAAGTGATTGAAAAAAAATATGTCTCGGCGCCTGGTTTGACTCTGAATTCATCCTCTCCATATAACTTCTGAGTTCCATGATATTTTGATTTATCATGTTCAATCCAGAAGTTATCTGCTGTCCTAAAAGTCGGAATGCATTCTGGACGGTTGAATTCAGATTCAAACAGTCAGACAAAGTTATCCTTTCCTGACAGATGCTGCCGTCCAGAACCAAAAGTTGGTAGAGATGTTGCGGCAGTGTCAGAGGGGTGGGGTAAAGGCTACTGTAAATCGTCACCTGCAGTTTCATGTGATGAAGACTGCCCTGCTGCTCTAGTGCTGGTGGATGGGACAGAGGGATGACACAAGAGGGCAGGTACAGAGGGGTCGGATACCTCGATGTGGTCACCGGTAGCAGTCTCCGAAGGGATCCCTCCAGAGGGAGGCAACTCAGAAGCAGGCTCCCGAGTGATGCAGATGATGCTATAAAAGAGAAAAAAAAAATATATATTAATATATTGATATTTCATTTGGCCTTGCTGAAAGAAAAAATTAGGTTAAACATGTAAACATTTTTACTACAGAAATGGTGTGTGGAATATTTACCTTCTGCTCACCATCGTCGACCGGAGGAACGACAGGGCTCTGTAGTATTTATACCGGCTGCTCCTGCATCCGCTCGATCCACTCGGGGCCTGCATCTCTTTGTTGAAGTCCCTCTTGAAGCAATCCCTGAGTGACCGCCACTGTATGATAACCCTGTCACCTGTGAAGCAAAAAAAAAACAACGTGGTTAGTATTCAACACTTCACATGCTGTAATATAAGTTACTGAAATTGGAATACTTACGCACTAAATCCTTGTCCCTCGCATCGAGCTCCTCCCAGTTCTCTATAACCTGAAAGCAGACTTCATCCCAAAGCCGTCGGGTGGTTGGTTGGTCGGCAAGGTAGCAGTTCACCATGTTCCACAGCGGCTCCCGCTGTTGCACAGCCTCGATGAGGGTGTCCACATCTATGATCCCCTCTTCGGATGGTCTGTCGGGAGCACGCTGTGAAACCTGTGGAAAAAAAAAAAGGAATATTAAATTCAAACACATGAAGTTCATTAGTCAATCACCCAAATAAAGTGTTACTTACTGTTCGCCGACCACTGGAAGCATCACCACGACGACTATGGGATGTCTTGGGAGTTGCTCTAGTACGGGCACCGGATTGTGAAGACTATAAAAAAAAAAAGTTATGTGCTTGGATGCATGCGTAGTTATTGTGTGTGCTGTGATGAATGTTTGAGTTGGGAGTAGCATTATGTATGTCATTGTTTGTATCTGCTAAACTTACACTCTTCGCGCCCCCTCCTTGCATTTCTCCACCCTGCATGTCTCCTCCTGGAAGCTCCTCAGATTCAGCTTCCTGTGAAAACATAATACATGCATATAGGGTTAAAAAAAAGGTGTAAAAAAAAAACATTATTTATATTACCTCAGTTCGCTGATGCTGTGAGGGAGGCTCCCAGAAGAAGACATTATTGTTGCGGCCTGGCTTGCGGGTCTGCTGCGGCCTGGCTTGCGGGTCCTTACTCAACGGATCTGCAAGTATAAAAAGACACTTGTAAAGCAACTATACAAAGGATAAAAAAAGCTTTCAGGCCTTTATACTTACTGGTAAAATTGAAGTGTTTTCTCTCTCTGCTGTGGCCTGGCTGGTGGGTCTGCTGCGGCCTGGCTTGCGGGTCCTTCCTCAACGGATCTGCAAGTATAAAAAGACACTTGTATAGCTACTATACAAAGGATAAAAAAAGCTTTCAGGCCTTTATACTTACTGGGAAAATTGAAGTGTTTTCTCTCTCTGCTGCGGCCTGGCTGGCCGGTCCCTCCTGAACGGATCTGCAAGTATAAACACAATTGTAATGCTACTATACAAAAGATAAATAAAAAAAAATAAAGGTATGTTCAGATATATTTTGATTGAAAAACCACCTCAAAAAATTTATACCAAAAACACAGAAAAATATTAACTAATTGAATGTTTTCCCCTCCTGTTTAATTTAATGGTTAACATTGAATGTTGATATGCGCAATGCGCAACCTTCCCAACCCTACACCTCGTGTTCCCCTTTAAAAAAAAAAACTAAAAAAAAACCTTGGTATTGTATGTATACCCACACTTTCAAACTGATCTGGTTTTGGTATTGCAGGTATACCCACACTTTAAAGTGGCCTATTTATGGTATTGCATGTGTGTAATTCCCCGCTGCAGAGTTAACTGAGAATCTATCAGTGAGCATATTCCACACTTAAAGTGACCTTGTTTAGGTATTGCACGTATACCCACACTTAAAGTGACCTGGTTTTACAATGATACTATGGACAGTTTTTGGAGACAGTTTTTATTTACTTATTTATTTTTTTCTTTTTTTTTTTTTTACACGTAGAAGCTACTATGCTCTTTATTTTAAATACCCCAGTACATGAAAAAAAAATTGCTGAACACATGCTACAGTGACACCTCATACAATACCAGTCACACCACATACAATACACACATAACACACAATCACAGTACACTTGGAAATATTCAAATAAAATTACAGTAGTATGAAAGTAAAATGCAGTACACATGCAACAACAGAAAAATAAGTAAAGTATGAAAAAAAAATAAAAAGCATAATAAAAATACACACACACAGACATGCAACACTGAGAGGCCACACACACACACACGCAGGCAGGCAGACCACAAACACACAGGCAGGCCGGCCACACACTCACACACACACAGGCAGGCAAGCCACAGTCACACACAGACATGCCCCACACAAATAGGTTTTATACTCACAATTGCAGGCTTTGCTGGCAGGCTGTTGGTGCTGGCTGGCACTGGCAGGCCTCTCGGTCCTGGCTTGGTGGTGGCAGGCCTCTTGCTCCTGGCTTGTGGTGGCAGGCGTCTTGGTGCTGGGCAGGTGATGACAGGCTTTGTCTCTTCTGTCTTCTTGTATCTTGCTGTTGGTGCTGGATGTCTGGGCCCAATGATTAATTAGCCCACCTTATATAGTTTTTGGACTGTCTGGAAAAGGTATCTTCTTTTCTGAGCATGCTCAGTGCGAAAAAGTGGATTCCGCCTGCGGATTCTGCTAAATGGCGGATCCCGGCGGGTCCGCCGCCCATAGACGGCTATTCTATCAAACGGCAGACGATGGCGGATCCGACGTGATCCGCCATTTTGACGCAGACAAAAAACGTTACAGAGTCCGTCCACCTCAGACAGAATCCGCCAGAAATCTGGCGGAACAGCCAAATAACGGACGTAACGGACGACCATCCGCCAAAATCCGCCACTAATGTAATTCAATGGGAAAAAAACGGCAGATTGCCAAAAAAATAGCGGATCCAACATTTTCAAAAATTGGTGGATTTTGACTGACGTCGAAAAACTGAAGTGTGAAACAGGCCTAAGATGGTTAGTGCTGACGATGCCATCATCAGCATCCCTATTCCTGTCATCTACATGCTGGAACACACTTTGAATAGTCTACTGGAGGAGGTGTTGGTCCCAGATGAAGAGGTGGAAGCAGAGGAGGATGAGGAAGGGATAACAATATCTTCAAGTTCTGGACTGTCATCGCACAGGTGGGTGCCATGGGAGGGTGAATTACAGGGATTGAGGGGTGCTCATGGTACCAAACTGTTAGTGAAGGTGTGGGAGCCAAGGGTTGTCCGTAATTGGCAGGAGGGAATGGAGGAAGCAACCTTGAGTGTTGCCCTGCCACCAACACACCATGGACTTGGACCTCATAGAAGCGCCCGACACATGAGCGCCTTCTTGATGCACTATCTTCAACATGATGCCCATATTCTTTGTTCTAGACTTCCAACCACAGGGACGTCAAGACATCATCTCAAAAACATTAACAGCAGCAGTGTAAGTGGCATAAGCAATTTCTGTGAGTCATTTCACACTTTTTTTTAAACCAGCTCGTGTACCAAGCAGAACAGAGTACAAGTCTGGTACGTTGTGAACGACTGGAGAGGATGGTGCAGGAGTATCATGAGTTCAATATAAATGCCATCAGGAGGAATTTGGGCCCTTTTGCATTTTAATCTTCAAAAATGGAAGAGTGGCCTGAGCTCACCTGTCACACCTTGGAGGTTTTGTCATGCCCGGCGGTCAGCGTTCTCTCAGAACGTGTCTTCAGCGCTGCTGGTGGTGTACTGACAGATAAGCCCATCCAGCTGTCCCCTGAAAGTGTAGACCACCTAACGTTCATCAAAATGTACAAGTCATGGATCTCCAATGACTCTTGCACCCCACTCACAGAATGGACAGACTAGGCGATGGTGTTGTTTTTAATGTTATGCATTGATTTCGCATTATTGCAGTCTGTGCCACCTTTGTTGTGGCTTCTGTGCCTGTTGTTGCTACTGCTGCTGATGTTACAAACAATTTTTTAATATGTGGACACTCCAATTGGGTCTTCATCTGGTAGGTTGCCTGTAGTGGAAGGTGTGTCAGAGGCCTACTATACTATTTCTACTCTATGGAAATTGATGCCACTTTAATGGTGTATGACAATAATTTTTAAAAATGTGGAGAATCCAAGTTGGGTTTCATTCATGCGTGCTGCCTGTCCTCATTGAAACTTCAATTCAAAGCTGTAAATACTGGCCCAGACCCTGATACCTCATGTATGGCCCATGGCTGACTGCTGCTGTGCCACTAGCAAGTTTCTACTGTGGGTAAATTGATGCTACAGTTCATGGTGTCTGCCCCTAATTTTATCTGTTTGGGAGCTTTTAGTCAAAAAATGTACAATTGGTGGAGAAAAATTGAACTTGATGGACCTAGATCTTTTTTCAACCTATGTACCCATAAAGTGTGTGACAGCAACCAAACATAAAAAACTGATATACATCTGGTATCGCTGTAATCGCACTGAATAAAGTTGTCTAAACACTTATACTGCACAAGAAACAGCGTAAAAAAATAAATAAAATTCTTCACCATTTATTGATCTGTTTATTTTGCTTCCGAAAAATCGCAGTTAGGCTCTGCTCACATTTATACTGCACTCTACGCTGAGCGCTTACACCGGGGTTTCCATGTAAATCTCTGAAATATGTGATTCAGACAGAAGATTTGTTATAATGAGGTAGAAGGGAGACACTGTGGACGCATTCTGGCCTATGGTCTGACAGTGTCCGTCTTTTTAAACGTACATGAAAGTGTGGTCGGCCACAGTTTTGTGCACTTCTGAAAAGGACGGCGCTGAACAGAGGCCAGACTGAGTCCAAAGTAACTTTGCTGACTCATTATAGTGAATGGACCCGTCGGAGGTTTCAAATGAAACACATCATTCTGAGATTTAGATGGAAACACCGATGTACGTGCTCAGCATAGGGCACTGGATAAACGTTTTCCAAAATGTTAATGAAAATGTTCTCAAGAAAAGCTTAAAATCTATTAAAAAAAATCAAGTGCCCACTAAGGTAGCACAAAGGCTCTGGAAAAGCACTGTGGCTTCTCGCTCCCCCAAAAGAAATCCTGAGCCCCCAAATCCAAATGCCCCCATCCCTTCTGAGCCCAAGAGTGAGCATTACCCGCAGTTAGAATGCACGTTTGGGGTAAATGTCTTCATAAGCACGAGCTGGACACAATGTATGGGCACTACAATGTACTGTGCACTGCACTGGCAGGTTTTTCAATTTTCACTCAGCAACATCCACTGCTACTTGGCATCCATGGAGTAAAAATCGTCACTGTACCTGCAGATAAATTCCCGGGGGGGGGGCGGGGGCTTACAATTTTCAAAATGGGATCACTTGAGGGGTGGATTCTTCTCTTCTGGAACTTAGGGGCTCTTCATATGGAGTCCACAAACTATTATATGATTATGGGGTATTGCCACTTTCAGCAGAAATTGTTTGACAAATTTTGGTGCCATTTTTACCCATTTCCCGTTATGAAAATGTAAAATCTGGGGCTAAAACCAAATGTATGCAGTAAAAATGCCACACCTGTGGCATCAATATGATCACTGCACCCCTAGATTTAATTCATTGAGAGGTGTAGTTTGTAAAATGAGATCACTTATGGGGGGTTCTGGGACCTCGGGCAGGGGCGTATCTAGGGGGGGCAGCCTGGGCAGTTGCCCCAGGCGCAGCCGGCAGGGGGCGCAGTCCGGGCCGCCTAATGCAGCGGTCCACAGTGTCCCTCCCTGGCGGCTGCGTTCTGCCGCCCCCCCGGCCTGGGAGTCGGCGCTTCTCTGTGTCAGCTGTCAAGCTGACAGCTGGCGCAGAGAAGGTGCGCGTGCCGGCTCCCAGGGAACAATTGTACTGGAGTCTGTATAGACGCCAGTACAATTGCAGCTCTGACCGCCGGGCCAGAGCGACGTCAGCAGCGTGACATGTCATGTGATCATGCTGCTGACGTCACTCCCCGGCGCCCAGAGTGAACGCTCAGCGCTGGTGGTAAGTGTGCTCCAATGTGGAGCTGAAGAAACCACCGAAGATGGGGGGGTGTTAATGTGTGGCGATGGGGGTTAATGAGTGGGGATGGGGTTAATGCGTGGGGGGGTTAATGAGTGGAGATGAGGTTAATTTGGGGATTAATGTGTGGGGGGGTTAAAAAGTGGGGATAGGGTTAATGTGTGGGGGTTAATGAGTGGAGATGGGGGTTAATGAGGGGATGGGGTTAATGTGTAGTGGGGTTAATAAGTGGGGATGGGGGTTACTGTGTGGGGGGTAAAGAGAGGGGATGGGGTTAATGTGTGGGGGGTTAATGAGTGGGGATGGGGGTTAATGTGTGGCGGGTTAATGAGTGGGGATGGGGGTTAATGTGTGGCGGGTTAATGAGTGGGGATGGAGGTTAATGTGTGGGGGATTTGGAGTGGGGGGTACATAATGTGTGTGGGGGATTTGGGAGTGGGGATGGGGGTTATTTAATGTGTGGGGGGTACATAATGTGTGGGGGGGATTTGGGAGTAGGGATGGGGGGTTATGTAATGTGTGTGAGGGATTTGGAGTGTGGATGGGGGGTATTTAATGTGTCTGAGGGATTTGGAGTGTGGATGGGGGGTTATTTAATGTGTGTGAGGGATTTGGAGTGGGGATGGGGGGATTTAATGTGTGTTGGGAGATTTGAGGACACAGAGTATGTATGAGGAAACAGTATGGAGAGCGAACGGGTTAATGTATGTGGACACAGTATGGGGAGTCAGGGGTATGTGTGAGCAGGCAGTATAGAGAGTGAGGGGGTAAATATATGAGGAGACAGTATGGTGAACAGGTGGGATGTTAGAGGAGACAGTATGAGGAAGGAGGGGAATAGTGTGAGGCGACAGTATATTGCAGATATTTGTATTTAGGAGCATTATAATGACACTTCTATCTTTAAGGGGATCGTGTGGAGATTTGCTGCAGAAGACCGGAGAAGATGGACATCTGCAGAGACGGCTGTGGATGAGAAAACTCACCATGGGGTCTGGACAAGAAGAAGAAAAGGAGAACGACTCCAGAGACGTCATCTATAAGGTACCTGGATGTAAATATTATTTGTGCTACTGACTTGTTCTCATGTTTTTATTTGTTAGGAACATTAAAGGGGTTGTCCAGGTCTGTGCTGAGTCTGCAGTCATTCTATGTGACTGCAGACTTCTGAATTCTCACAGTGTGCACTGAACGCTGTCAGGATTCTCTCATGCCGGTAATTTACATACATGCGGTCACATTCTGACTAGACATGTGTGGCCTCACTCAATGAAAATGAACAGAGTGAGGCAGGGCACGTCTAGTCGGAATGTGGCCAGAAGTATATAAATCACATACTTGTGCTGACATGACTGTACATCGGCAAGGGAGAATCCTAAAAGTGTGCCGTGCATTCGTTGTGAGAATTCAGACGCTGCAATGTCAGGATTCAGCTCTGCAGGTTCCAGTAGTCATCACACGGACACTTCACTCATATGCGATTTTCATACTTGACAACGAGCTTCTCTTCCTGCTTTCAGTTTTTTACTGAACATTGAGAGCATTAGGGAGAGCAGCTCGTGGGTACATGGCTAAGTGTGCAAGTCGCATATGTACTTGGGGGGGGGGGGCGCCGAACCAAATTCTTGCCCCGGGTGCCAGGAAGCCTAGATACGCCTCTGACCTCAGGGGCTCTGCACCCTCTAACCATTGCAGCAAAATATGCACTACAATATGATGCTCCTTCCCTTCTGAGCTTTGCACTGTGCCTCAAAGTAGTTTTCAACCACATTTGGGGTATTGGCGTACTCAGGAGAAATTGTGTAACATACTTTGTGGTCCACTTTCTACTGTTATCCCTTTTGAAAATTAAAAACTTGAGGCTATAATAACATTTTATTGGAAACAATGGTAATGTTCCATTGACTCAGCCCAATGTTATACAATTCTGTGAGTTGTAAAAATGCTCACTACACTACTAGATGAATTCATTAAGAGGTGTAGTTTCCAAAATGGGGTCACTTGTGGAGGTTTCTGCCATTTTGGCATGTCATGCACTTTACAAATGTGACATGGCATCCGAAATCCAGACAAAATTGACCTCCAGAATTCAATATGCGCTCCCTCCCTTCCAAGCCCTGCCGTGTGCTCAAACAGTAGTTTTCCACCACATATGGGATATCGCTGTAGTCAGGAGAAATTGAAAAACAAATTGTATGCTCTATTTTCTCCTCTTACCTTTGTGAAAATGATAAATTTGGCGCAAAAGGAACTTGTTTTTGGGAAAAATGTAATTTTTCATTTCCGCAGCTCAATGTTATAACATTCTGTGAAGCACCAGTAGGTTCAAGGTGCTCAATACATGTCTACATAAGCTCCTTGAGGGGTGTAGTTTCCAAAATAGGGTCACTTGTGGGGGTTTTCACTGTTGAGGCATATCAGGGGCTTTGCAAACGCGACATGGTATCTGCTATCTTTTCCAGGCAATTTTGCACTCCCGAAGTCAAATGGCGCTCCTTCCCTTCCAAGCCCTGTCATGCCTCCTGAACAGTAGTTTTCCCTAAACAATGGGGTATCAGCGTACTCAGGAGAAATTGCACAACAAATTATATAGTCTATTTTCTCCTGTTACCCTTATAAAAATATAAAATTTGGGGCTAAATTAACATTTTTGTGGTAAAAATTAAAATGTTATTTTTTTGCCTTCCACATTGCTTTAATTCCTGTGAAGCTGGTAACACGAGTCAATAAACAAGCAGAGCGACTAACTTACTTTGCGAGTCCACTTGTGAGTGGATAGTGGTGTAAATTTATGTGCAACGGTAACAAGTGTTTCTTCCGCGCAGGCGCAATGTAAACGCTGCAGCCAATCAGTGGCTGCCAATTGGCTGCAGCGCTCATGTGACGGGGGTCGGATGTTGATAGAAAGCAGCAGAGGAGGTAGTGTTCAGTACAGAGGTATTCATTTTTATTACCATCTATTTGGTCCCATTAATAAAGGATTTTATTCTCGTGGATTTGTCCTTTAAGCAGCTAACGCCTAGAAAATCTAGAAAAATATAGCCTGGCAAGCCTCTGTAAGGGTTATAGGCCCTATAGGAAGATGGGTGGCAGTTGTGAAGACTTATTTTATGTCATTTGAATCCTCTCCCTCAGTTTTGTGACAGGATAATCATATAACTTAGGCTACGTCACGTATCCAGTTCCCTGTCCACATTAGTCACAGGGAAGCTGCCCATAACCAAGATGGCTGCCCGGTGACTTCCGGATATCCGCTTCCTGCGCTGGGAATTGGCTTGCACTGCTCACACGTCACTGTATCCGTGCAGCTTGTTTATCCTTGGCCGGTATCAGGCAGGTCTGTTGTGGTTGCGTTGTTCTGGGGCTACTACTAATAATGGGGGTTACATGGCGGCGGCTCCGCTCTGGGAGTGACTGGAAATGCCTGCCGCTCGATGTGACGTTCTGCTCCGGGTGTTCCTTTGTCATGAGACTGACGGGACGCTGCCAGCAGCTCAGCTGAATGTGGAAGGGCTTGTCTGCCGTTAGAGAGGAGCTGCCCTTGTGACTGAGACATATAATGGCTGACTGACGTGTGATTTGGGAGGTATTGTAATGGCTGACCACTATTCTGTCCCTATAGTTGGCTCCTCTTAGTGCTGTCCACCCCCATATCATGTCTGGAAGGACGAAAACGGGGTCACCGTAATCCCCCGGGATGTAATGGAGTGATAATCTCATTATGTATCACCATAATGTACAGATTCACATGAGTCCATGATTAACCCTATATGTAAAATCTGCCCACCCGAGCCGCTGTGTATAAGGGGGCCTTCCATGCAGTGCATGTGTGATATCCAGGGACCCGTAGAATGTAAGTCCGCAAGGACAGGGTCCTCTCCCCTCTGTACCAGTCTGTCATCGTAAATTTGTTTACTGTTAACGATATCTATAACTTTGTATGTAACCCCCCTTCTCATGTTCAGCACCATGGAATTAATGGCGTTATATAAATAATAATAATAGCCTAAGGCTATGTGCACACGCTGCGGATTGGCCTGCGGTTGTAGTACTCGCAGGTACGGGGGGATGCAGTGACGAGGCGCGAGACGGTTTGAGCTTTAAGGTGTAACTTTTATCTGTAGATGCCTTTTGGGGCTGTCTTGAGCAACCGAACAAGCTAACAATAACTGCCCACGCAGGGGATCAATACAAGAAACACACGGTAATACGAACACGTCTAAGGCCTGTTTCACACTTCCGTTTTTTCAAATCCGTCAAAATCCGTTGTTTTCCGTAAAAAAACGGATCCGCCATTTTTTGCAGGATCCGTTTTTTTTGTCCCATAGACTTCCATTACGGTTACCGCGGATCCGTCAAAAAAACGGATCCGTTTTTAAAAAAACGGAAACGGATCCGTTTGGCGGACACAAAAACGGAAGTGTGAAACAGGCCTTACCCGGCAAAGGCCGGTCACTATAGGGCCGCGGTATGGCCGACTATGGGTCCTTAGTTATAAAAGCGACACTTATCCTCTCTGACGTCCGGTAGACGATGCTTCGGCGTTACAGCCGCTGGGGCCAGCCGACGAGGATCTGACGAAGACTTCGGGCGTTTGTGCTTAGGCGAGGTGGGGGCACAACAGGCCCCGGAAGAGTTCCGCAAGGCGGTGCAGTGCCGCTTGGGGGCTGGAGAATGGAGGCCGCAGCCCCGAACGGTGCGGCTGGCAGCGGACAGGCCGCAGCCACGAAGTCGAGCGGGGCGTCGTCGGCCGCAGGCGGGAGCTGATGGGCTGCACCCACGGTACGGAGACGGCGGGCGGGAGCGGACAGACCGCACCCGCGAGTCGGAGGCTGCCGCGGATGGGCCGCACCCGCGGGGCGGTATCTGCCGCGTGAGCGGACGGGCGGCATCTGCCGCGGGAGCGGACGGCCCGCACCCGCGGGGCGGAGTCGGGCGTGTTGGTGGCCACTAGGAGCGCGGCTGAACGGTCGGCGTCTCCCTTCTGCCTGTGGTGAGTCTCCCTGGTCGCTGCTCTCCCCGCTCTGCTCTGGCGCTTCCTTCCTCCACCTCTCCTGTTCTGCTGACTCACTGTGACTAGCGTTCTCCTCCCCTCTTATATCGGCTCCTCCCCCAGCCCATCTGTCAGTCTCAACGGTCCGGCCCTGAACTCTGTCCCCCGGAAACAACCTGCCCCGGAACCTAAATGAGTGTCCCCTTGGTTCCGGCCCGGACACTCGACGAGGGCCCCTTCTCCCACACGGTTTATCACCTCTACAATAGAGGAGATGGTAAACCGCAGCAGAATCCGCAGAAAAGAAGTGACA
This sequence comes from Dendrobates tinctorius, assembly GCF_039654945.1. Lineage (NCBI taxonomy): Eukaryota > Metazoa > Chordata > Amphibia > Anura > Dendrobatidae > Dendrobates > Dendrobates tinctorius. The sequence continues at coordinate 20,364,238 of NW_027361675.1, read as the reverse complement.
TGTTATTTCTTTCTGCGGATTCAAAGCCGCAGCTTTTCCGCAGTTAAAAATCCGCAGCATGTGCACAGCAGATTGTCAATCACATAGACTTACATGCTACTGTACACTGTCTGCAGAACTGCTGCAGATCCGTAGCGGCCAAAACCGCAGCGGATCCGCTGCAAAAACCGCAGCGTGTGCACATAGCCTAAGGCTATGTGCACACGTTGCGGATTCTGCTGCGGATCTGCAGCAATTTTGCTGCGGTGAACAGTACCTTTAAATTCAACGGTAATAAAAAAAACCCTGTGCACATTCTGCGGACTTGTTTTAAATCCGCAGCATGTCAATTCTTTGTGCGAAATTCGTAGCGGTTTGACACCTTTTCCATTGTAGAGGTGTCAAACCGCTGGCTAATCTGCAGGTAAAACACAGGTCTTTTGACCTGCGGATTTAACCAAACGTGCACTTACCCTACCGGTTTCCCTAATAGTGAGGCGTCTGAAATCCTCTGTGCTGCAGTGCTAGGCCTGTGAAGTAATGTGAGCCTCACCTGAGCGTCCGCTCCTCTGCCAGGAATGTCACCTTACTCACACAGTGACACTTACCAGGGGACAAACCAAGGGAACAGCATGCCTGGGACCCCTACCGCCCTTCTGAGGGTTACCATTAAATTGTAGGCGTACTTATTTTTACCGTTTAGACCAGGAGGCTCAAAGTATAATGTGGGTCCAGGGCCTATTAAAAAAATTCAGTAGGGTGCTGCTCTGTTAAATTTAGGCTGTGGTTACACGGCAAGTATGGCCTCAGAGACAGTCCCCACTGCGCCCCTGACTGCAGATATACATAACACCATTAATATATATCGTAATTAGCCACTGTAACACCCACCAATCAAAATATAAATTGATTAGCCAGCATTGTGCCCCCATTAACCATGATTATCCATTTTTCCCCTGGCTAATAAAAATATAATTTAATCACTTTGCACCCCCCTATCATTCATTAGTCTGTGTCCTATCCCCCCCATTTCATTAGAAGTGCCTATCCTGTTTCCTATTCACCCTAATCCATTGCAATTCCATATCCTCTGCCCCCAACTCATTACAGTTTCATGACCTCTTTCCCAACCACATCATGCACTACCTCACTTAGAAAAAAAAAATTACTTACCTCTCCGGACAATCCCCTGTTGCGCAGCTTCCATCATGTCTTAGCCGGGTACATCCTAAATGATGCGATGATATTATTATGCCAGAGGAGTCAGAGAGAGCGTGGGCTGGAGGCAAAGATGGCTGCAGGCAACACTTCCTGCCTGGTTGATGTGCACGGCCGGTGTTGGCGAAAAAAATTAAATAGGCTACGGTTACTCCGCAGCCTCGGGCTCTTCCAGATTACCTACATTATGATTTGTCCCTGACTGCAAGAAATTTCTATGGACCTCCTATCTGAGTCTCCTGGTTTAGGTGATATTCATACTGTGCATAAAACTTCTGCTATAGGTTTGGTCACAAATTAACATACAAATTCTGTGATTTTGTTTTTTTTTTTTAAATTTGCCGATTTTGTTTTAAATTTCACCCTATTGCATTACACAGAGTGAAAGATGCTCATTTTTGTGTGGCTTTTAGATTTGTAAATCTGCAGCATGCTGTAACTTTTTTTTTTTTTTTTAGCTGCCTTTTTTTTTTTTCCAAAACGTGTGCACGGGGTTTTGAAACAATGAAAGGCTGAGATAGGAATAACGCTTGAAGGAAACTTGAAGGATTGATGGGTGAAAATCCTACCTCCAGGACCCTCTGTACTGCTAAGATGGTAGTGATGGGCAGTCCGGCTGTTTTTGGTGATCCGGCTCTCACGGCTCCGCTCACCAAAAAGAGCCAGCTCTTTTTGGATCCTAAATGGATCCCTATTGCATACGTGTTCTGGCGTCCAAAAACCCGCCCACTTTCTAGGAACCAATTAAATTGCTGAGTGGGCAGAGTTTTGTTCGGGTGGGCGGAGTTACATCTGCTGAACATCGGGATTTTACATCCAGTGAGAGCCAATCAGGGATTTTAGTGTCTCCCACTGGGGTGTCGGTTCACAGCAGGGAGCCGGCCCTTCGTGTCGGATCGTTCGCGAACGACACATCACTATAAGATGTTAATGGCCATCAGGAATCCATATTGGTAGCCTGTCTTTAAGGAACCTTTAAGATATTACACAGTAACAGTTCACCTTATATTAACCTTGTATTTTCTGTAATTTTCCCAACACCTGGACCGCATAGCTCCTTTATCAATCTTTCGTGGGAAAGCGTATGTTTATAGTGTTATCCATGTTTAGTGACAAATGTGTTTATAGTATGGTAAAAAATTTGGTACCAGGAGAGCCTTTGGCATATTTTATCCAGTGATTTATTTGTCTGATGTTGATTGACGTCTGAGGAGTTGGCCACTCCGCTAGAGGGTTACTACACTGCTCAAAAAAAATAAAGGGAACACTTAAACAACAGACTATAACTCCAAGTAAATCAAACTTCTATGAAATCAAACTATCCACTTAGGAAGCAGCACTGATTGACAATCAATTTCACATGCTGTTGTGCAAATTGAATAGACAACAGATGGAAATTATTGGCAATTATCAAGACACCCTCAGTAAAGGAGTGGTTCTGCAGGTGGGGACCACAGACCACATCTCTGTACCAATGCTTTCTCGCTGATGTTTTGGTTACTTATGAATGTTGGTTGTGCTTTTACACTCGTGGTAGCATGAGACGGACTCTACAACCCACACAAGTGGCTCAGGTAGTGCAGCTCATCCAGGATGGCACATCAATGCGAGCTGTGGCAAGAAGGTTTGCTGTGTCTGTCAGCGTAGTGTCCAGAGGCTGGAGGTGCTACCAGGAAACAGGCCAGTACACCCGGAGACGTGGAGGGGGCCGTAGATGGGCAATAATTCAGCAGCAGGACCGCTACCTCAGCCTTTGTGCAAGGAGGAACAGGAGGAGCACTGCCAGAGCCCTGCAAAATGACCTCCAGCAGGCCACAAATGTGCATGTGTCTGCACAAACGGTTAGAAACAGACTCCATGAGGATGGTCTGAGTGCCCAACGTCCACAGATGGGGGCTGTGCTCACAGCCCAATACCGTGCGGCCCTCCAAAAAAATGCCACCTCACAGCATTACTGACCCACTGCCAAACTGCTCCTGCTGAAGGATGTTGCAGGCAGCAGATCGCTCTCCACGGCGTCTCCAGACTCTGTCACATGTGCTCAGTGTGAGCCTGCTTTCATCTGTGAAGAGCACAAGGCACCAGTTGCGAATTTGCAAATTCTGATGTTCTGTGGCAAATGCCAAGCGTCCTGCACGGTGTTGGACTGTGAGCACAACCCCCATCTGTGGACGTCGGGCCCTCAGACCATCCTCATGGAGTCTGTTTCTAACCGTTTGTGCAGACACATGCACATTTTTGGCCTGCTGGAGGTCATTTTGCAGGGCTCTGGCAGTGCTCCTGTTCCTTCTTGCACAAAGGCAGAGGTAGCGATCCTGCTGGTGGGTTGTTGCCCTCCTACGGTCCCCTCCAAGTCTCCTGGAGTACTGGCCTGTTTCCTGGTAGTGCCTCCAGTCTCTTGACGCTACGCTCACAGACACAGCACACCTTCTTGCCACAGCTCGCATTGATGTGCCATCCTGGATGTGCTGCACTACCTGAGCCACTTGTGTGGGTTGTAGAGTGTGTCTCATGCTACCACGAGTGTGAAAGCACAACCAACATTCAAAAGTGACCAAAACATCAGCCAGAAAGCGTTGGTAATGAGATGTGGTCTGTGGTCCCCACCTGCAGAACCACTCCTTTAAGGAGGGTGTCTTGATAATTGCCAATAATTTCCATCTGTTGTCTATTCCATTTGCACAACAGCATGTGAAATTGATTGTCAGTGTTGCTTCCTAAGTGGACAGTTTGATTTCACAGAAGTTTGATTTACTTGGAGTTATATTCTGTTGTTTGTGTTTCCTTTATTTTTTTGAGCAGTGTATATCGGACAAATAGAACTTGGTAGGGCTTGTGTAATACTTGGCTATGCAAGCATTTGTTTCTAAACAAGATATAAGTTGGGGAAGACTTCAGCTAAGACAGAAACCCTGTTAACCTGTGAACTAAAAAAGGGATGCCCGTGACCCCACAGTGAGTGTGGATCCCAGGAATTTCTCTGTCTTCGCTGTTCTGCTTCTCACAGCTGATGTTCCCGGACTGATGATGTGCTACTCCTGGTGAAGTTTTTCTGAGTAGTGTGCAATGTAAGTACCTTACCTTTGTGATTTATATTATGCAAAAGTGTACGCATGATCACACTATGTCCTATTTTCTGTAATCATTTAATTATTATAATAAAATTAATTGACTTCATTAAATCCATATTCGATCCCTTTGAATAGTTGGCAAAACACCCTTATCGATGGTGAAAACTGAAGAGAGGTTCTCCTTACAGCTGCGCTTCCGGCCACCCAACTATGCCTACTCACTTGTAGTGGGTCTGCGAAGCTGAAAAATGAAGGCTATGCTAGGGCTGCGTTATCGTCATTCCTTGGATCACTGAGTATCCCTGATCCTATCCATATCCTTTTACATTAAGAGAAGGGAACATCCTTTTAATGGAGGCATATGAGGGCCTTGTTCTGTGTCAGACTAATACAGAAGCCACTTTGTCAGTCGGCAGGTCACAATTGTGATCATGTGTTGCAGGAGAGGACCAGAGCGGCGTAGGTAACGGCAGAAGACCACAACGTAAGGCTGGGTTCACATAGCACTTTCTCCTACATTCAGTGGCCCTGGGGGGCTTATGTCTGAACCCCGGCAAAATTGGGTTTAGATATATGCCCAACGGAGCCCTGTTGGTCCATATGCCCGAGTTTTGTTTTGTCGGGGGTTTAGACGTAAGCCACTGAAAGTAGGAGAAAACACTATGTGAACCCAGCCAAAGTATTTTAATCCACACTCTTTACACAAACTGCAACAGAGGGGGTAATTACCAAAAACAAACGTCAGAGAAAGTAAAGGACAGGACTGCAATGGTTGTGGATGAATTTGCTTTAGGTTTGGCTACTTTTAGTTGTTCTGTGTCCGGTCATATGTGGTGTACATTATGTAATGTTCAGTATTCTGTATTTCTGACTGTAGGCATTCAGAATGTCTGGCTTTTTGGACACAGCACGTTGCTCAGAGTGCATAGACTGGGGAGAAAAAAGGAACACGATTGCCTCCATTGGAGCAGGAGTTCTTGTAAGTCACCTTCATTAGGTTTATCCCGGGATGTACATCATTTATGTAGCTTCTCATCAATGGAGTTGCAGTTTCAAGATGACAGCACACATCTGTCTTTCTGCAAATGTGCCACTTTTTTTTTTGCCATTTTTTTTCACTATGCCAGCTGAGTGTTGCAAATAGTAGATTTATGAAATTACTCTTTTTTGCTGGGGGATCTTTTTGTACTTTGGAGTTTGTCATTCTTTGTATTTTTTCTACAAGCTTCTCTAAAAAAAAAATGCATACAAAAGTAAAACACGAAAAGGGTTTTAGCAGGATCGTCCAGCAATTCATTGTGTAAGGGAGATTCCCAACTTTCCCCCCCAACAGATGACGGGAGATAAGGGTCGTGCAGTTTGAATAAAGGGTGACTCTCACAATTACATTATTTGTCACAAAGCACAGTTAATGCTTATTGTTAAAGAAGCCTTCCTCATTTTAATCAGTGTAATAGCACAAATATGGCCCTGGCTGTAGTTTACATAGCAAAAACCTGCTGACAGGTTCTCTTTAATTGTTCTCTTTTCTCTGCTCTATGTAGAAACCGGTAGTATCTTGTCTTTGCATAAATCATTGCCTTCTTCACCTCCTTCCCTCTGCCATAGACTTTTGCAGTTATGACTCCTGACTTGTACAGAGAAAATTGACCTTCTCTTTCTTCATAGAGCTTAGGATTCAGCTAATCTGTTGTAATCATGTGATGTCATAGACCTAATGGAAACAAAATAATTAGCTGGGTAGAAAGGCAAAATGAGCAATTGTAGGTGCACAGTAATATATAATATGATGACTGCAATGTTGATAGGAGGAGGGCTTCTTTAATGAGACCTGCCAGTAAGATCCAGTCCCCAAATCACATATATGGACATACAGGTTTTTGAAATGTAAATCTACAGACACTTTTATATCTTCTATTTGTCACTGCATTTTAGAGAAATTCACATTTTAATCTATTTGTACATGATGCAGTAAGTCCTCTGGGTGTGACCGGGCACTTAGGTAGCCACAGCCTCCCGATGGTGTTACCCCCACCCAGAACCAGCCTCTAGCTTGATGGCTCACTGTTTGATTTCCTTGACAGGTGCCTGACAATTTTGTCTATGTGACATCAGGCATCTGACAAGGATTATCAGACAGCTAAAATCAAGCTAAAGAGTCCAGCAACTGGGCAGGGAAACAACCTTGAGAGCCAAGCAAGTTATGTTCTGTTTTCAGGAGTTATACAGTTACATGTGTTTAATAGTAATCTAAACTTGGCGTTTTGTATGTCTAGTTTTTTACAGGTTGGTGGATCATCATTGATGCGGCTGTAAATTACCCTTTGGAAACAGAACTGAACCACTCATACCATGCCTGTGGAGTCATAGCTACTGTAGCCTTTTTAATGTAAGTGACCCTAATCATCTTTTTTCTCCTTCTGTTTTAACCCCTTTTACCCCCGAGGGTGGTTTGAAGTAACGTTAATGACCGGGCCAATTTTTACAATTCTGACCACTGTCCCTTTATGAGGTAATAACGCTGGAACGCTTCCATGGATCCCGGTGATTCTGACATTGTTTTGACGTGACATATTGTAATTCATGGTAGTGGTAAAACTTTAGTTTTTGCATCACCATATTTTGAGAGCTATAATTTTTCCATATTTTGGCCCACAGAGTCATGTGAGGGCTTGTTTTTTGTGGCACGACAAGTTGTTTTTATTGGTACAATTTTCGTTCACAAGACATTTTTTGATTACTTTCTATTCCGATTTTTAGGATGCAGAATGAACAAAAACCAGCAATTCGGATATTTTTTTTTGGGGGGGGGGGGGGTGTTTATGCCGTTCCGTGTGTGGTAAAATTGATGACAGTTTTTTTTCTTTAGATAAGTGCGATTACAGTGATGTTTTGGTATTTTTATACGATAAAAACTATTTTATAGAAAAAGTAATTATTTTTGCATCATTTTATTTTGAGAGCTATAACTTTTTTATATTTTTGCTGATGACTGTTTGGCAGCTCATTTTTTGCTGGACAAGATGATATTTTCAGCAGTACCATATTAATTTATATCAGTCTTTTTGATCACGTGTTATTCCACTTTTTTTCGGCAGTATGATAAGGCGTTGTTTTTTGCCATGTTATTAATTTTTTTTTTTATGTGTTCACTAAAGGGGTTATCTAATGGGACAATTTTATAGGTTGGGTCGTTGTGGAGGCGGCGATACCAAATATATGTACTTTTATTGTTTATATTTTTTTTTTCATTCAAATATTTATTTAGAGATTCAATATCTTTTGATTTTTATTTTTTACTACTTTTCAATATTTTTTTAAAAATATTTTTACCGGTATTTACATTTTTTTTACTTCTAGCTTTTTTAATTTATCCCACTATGGGACAATCATTTTCTGCAGGCTGATCGCTTCTATTGCATGGTGATGCAGCAGCCTCCCCATGCTGTTCAAACTGTCAGCTCTGCACTGACAGACAAACTTGCTCATCATGCAGTGGGCATGGTCAGCAATTTCTAGGTCTGGTGACCTAGATGTCGTCATGACGACATTGAGTCACAGTGGCAACAATCGGGATCCCGCGTCACGCCGCTGGGTCTCCGTTCCAAAGGCAGAGGGGCTGTCAGCCCTCTGCCGGCTCCCAGAATCCTGCGATCTCATTTGATCCCAGCATTTCGGGAGCTTAAGTACCGGGAGCCGTATGTGACCGCTCCTGGCACTTAGTGCCGGGTGTCAGAATCCCCCCCCATGTGTGCGGACGATCGCTCAGAAGTAATAATCAGTCCCTGGTCAAATAGGCACAGGGATGGATTATTACGTCTGATGCCAGAAAGGGGTTAAAAGCTGTCTTTTATTATCACGCTAACATTTTGTTTAATGGAGAAAATATAATGTTAACCTGTCAGTGCTACTAACCTCTGATTTATTAAGTACTTGTATTCCTTATAAAACAACACTATCTTATTTTTTTTTTCCTTGCTTTGTTACAATTCTTTGAAATGTATGAGTAAATTGCCAACTGGGTGTTACTATTCTCTAAGTCAAAGGGATGTGTCTTTTCACAGTCTTTGATTATCCAATCAGTTGTTACAATGGTATGTCATATAAGGAACTAGTGATGAGCGAGCGTGTTTTGATAAGGAATGATCCTAAAATGCTCGTGTCCTAATCGAGTATTTTTGGCATGCTTAAGAAAAAAGTGACTTGCTGCGGCTGCATGTCTCGTGCCTGCCTAACAAACAAGCAATCCCTGCATGTGTTGCGGCTATTGAACAGCCACGAGACATGCAGCCACAGCAAGTCACGTTTTTTTTAAGCATGCCAAAAATACTCGATTAGGACACGAGCATTTTAGGATAGCACCTTGGACACATCCTATTGAGAAGGGGAATGGCAACACCCAGTTATTTATCAGAGGGATCCTGTTCCTAGATTCATGCTACCTGAACTAGGGGCAGCATGGATCAGAGCTTGGCTGCACGAATAAAACATAGTTTGAAATGCCAACCAGGGACCATATGGAGAGATGTGACTAGTCCGATGAAGCCTATGGCTGGCTTTTCACTGCCCTTCTACATTTGTTTAACAGATCTCTGCCTATAAACACACTAGAGACACCTGTCAACTGGAGCTGCTGCGAAAAGCCGCACTGAATTTGTCCGGTCTCTCCATATAGTCTCCAGATGACTTATCAAATTATGTGTTCTCTGAAACAGTGCTGCGATTCAAAGAAATAACATCTAGGCTGCAATCGTGCAACCAGGCTCTGATTCATGCTGCATGAGCCTAATGACAGTTTCCCCTTGTTATTTCTCTTGGAAATGTATTAGACATTTAACTCAATGCAGAGATATTTTAAGAAGTTATGCTTTAGAATGGTTTCACAAATAATATAACTAAAACTAACATATGAGACTTGGTGTCAGGTCTCCAGTAAAAGAATGATGGAGATTTCACAGTTACCCAAAGTCACTTTGAGTAGGCACTACAAAAGGGTGATTATTTCAGTGCATTATATTCTGCAGGATAAATGCAGTGTCCAATGGCCAGGTCCGTGGTGACGGCTATAGCGAGGGAACTTTGGGACAAACAGGTAATGAAATAGGCTGTGTATGTGTCTGTTACTGTGATAAAGTTATTTGTAAGAAATATATACACACAGTTAATTAAGTGGGGGGGGCAGATGATGTATCCAATTGGCATTTGTAATAATATATATATATATATATATATATATATATATATATTTCTACAGCTCTGGCAAAAATTAAGAGACCATTGTAAAATTTTCAGTTTGTCTGATTATTCTCTTTATAGGTATATTTTTGAGTAAAATGTAAATTACTCTTTTATTCGATAAACTCCTGACAACATTTCTTCGAATTTCCACGCACTAAATTTAGTATTTATTTTGAGAAAATGAGAAATGGTCAAAAGTACAAAAAAATGCAGTGCTTGCAGACCTCAAATAATGCTAAGAAAATAAGTTCATAATCATTTAGAAACAACAATACTAATGTTTTAACTCAGGAAGAGTTCAGAAATCAATATTTTGTGGAATAACCATGACTTTTAATCACGGCTTTCATGCGTCTTGGCATGCTTTCCACCAGTCTTTTACACTGCTTTTGGGTGACCTTATGCCACTCCTGGTACAAAAATTTAAACGGTTCTTCTCTGTTTGATGGCTTGTGACTATCCATCTTCCTCTTGGTTACATTCCAGAGGTTTTCAATGGGGTTCAGGTCTGGAGATAAGGCTGGCCATAACAGGGATTTGATGTGATGGTCCTTCATCCACACATTGATTGACCTAGCTGTGTGGCATGGCGCATTGTCCTGCTGGAAAAAACAGTCCTCAGAGTTGGGGGACATTGCCTGAGTAGAAGGAATCAACGGCTTTTCCAGGATAACCTTGTATGCGGCTTGATTCACGTCCTTCGCAAATATTAACCTGCCCAATTCCAGCCTTGCTGAAGCATCCCCAGATCATCATCAATCGTCCACCAAATTTCACAGTGGGTGCAAGACACTGTGGCTTGTATGCCTCTCCAGGTCTCCGTCTAACCTTGAGGGTATGTTTCCACTTGGCGTATTACATCCGGATTTGCTGCGGATTGAACACTGCGTACAGCCGCAGCGTTTAATCCGCAGCATCCTTATGTCACAGCATAGTGGAGGGGATTTTATGAAATCCCGACTCCACTATGCGTCCTAATACGCGGGTGACACACTCACAAAACCGGACATGCAGCTCGTCTTTTTAGATCGCAGCATGTCTGTTTACCTTGCTGAGACGCTCAATCTCCGCAAGGTAAATAGCCTACTCTATGTATACGCTGCGTCGATTCCGGATGTGTTCAATGAGCACATCCGGAATCACCGTGCGTACAGAAGGGGTTGGGGCTTTGGGCGGAGCGGGCTTTCCGCTCCGTCCAAAGCGCAAGGAATGCACTATGTTGAAACATACCCTAAGACAACCATGTGTTGGGCAAAGCTGAAAATTAAACTCATCAGAGAAGATTACCTTACTCCAGTCCTCTATGGTCCAATCCTTATGGTCTTTGGCAAATTTCAGCCTGGCTCTCCTTTGCTTTTTTATAGCTTTTACATGACTTGAGCCCTGCCTCTAGGAGCCTGTTACGAACTGTTCTTGCTGTGTACTTCACCCCAGCTGCCATTTTGCCATTCCTTTTATAGGTCACTTAATGTCATCCTGCGGTTGCTGCGTGACATCCAGTAAGATGACGGTCATCCCGGTCAATGGAAAGTCGTTTTTGCCCTCTGCTGGTCTGTAACTTTGTTGTCCCCAATAGCTGCTGCTTGACCTTGTTGTAAGGACTGCCATCTTAGTAATTTTAAGGATGGAGGCAACATGACGCTCACTGTATCCCTCTGCTAGTAAAGTCAGAATTGTGCCCTTCATTTTCTCACTCAAGACCTTTCTTCAACTCCTTTAATATGATTAAAAGTTATTTTTTCATTCCTATTACTTTTGGGATATTACTAGCACTTTTTTTTTACCATCCAGCTTGTCCAATTGCAAGAGGATTGTGAACACCACAGCAGAGTTTTTTTTTATACTTCATTAAATAAGATTTGGTTCAGGTGATCACCTAATCAGAAGCACATTAAGTAGAATGAGGTCTACTCTGGTTGGCATTCAACTGACACTGGCATGGAATGGCTGTCAGACATGTAGAGAAGCTGATTTTTATAAAACTGCAGTGGTCTCTTAATTTTTGCCAGATACATATGTGTGTGTGTATGTGTATATATATATATATACACATACATACACATACACACACACACACACACACACACACACAGTTCTGGCAATAATGTAATCAAGAGGATGATGGATAGTCACAAGCCATCAAAGAAAGAAGAACTACTTAAATTTTTGTGCCGGAAGCAGCTCCCTCCAAAGATTTTCTGTTGGGTTCAGGTGTGAAGACCGGTTAAGCAGCTCCAGGACCAGGCCCGGATTGATAATCTGGTGAACCGGGCAGATTCCCGGTGGGCCGGCGGCTCTGAACTACAAAATGGGCCACTGGCCCTTTAAAACTTCTGACTAGGCCCTGTGTGAGCTCAAGCTCCTGTTGGTACACACGCTGATAAGGGCCGCAGCGGCCGCTAAAGTGTGTGAGCGCGGCCCTTGTCAGTGCCGGCAAGCAGGGGAGTGTGCGCACACATAGGATAGAACTTTGAAAGGGCCGCCTGGGCGCGCACAGGACGCCTCTCTGCTCTCCTCCAGAGTCGTCGCTATGAAAGCTTCGGGGATCTTGTTCTCCTGTGCAGCTCAATCTGAGGGAGAGCCAGCGCAGCAATCATTCAAGATCAAACGTCAGCATAGGTGGCTGCTCCCAGGGAGAGATGAGCTCCTGTCAGCAGGTGACAGCTCCCCCTGCTCTCATCTGCTAGTATCCCGGTAGAGAGGAGAGACCGGGGGATGTGCAGGGACAGAGCTGCTGTGAGCAGGAGAAGCTGAAAAGCTGCACGTGGACACCAGCCTCTCCTGCACCACAGAGGAGAGTGTGTGAGAGCTGTCTGTATGTGTGTGGCTATGTGTGTGGCTGTGTGTGTGGCTGTGTGTGTGGCTGTGTGTGTGGCTGTGTGTGTGGCTGTGTGTGTATGTGGCTGTGTGTATGTGTGAGGCTGTGTGTGTATGTGTGAGTGTGGCGCTGTGTGTGTGAGGCTATGTGTATGTGTGAGGCTGTGTGTGTGTGTATGTGTGAGGCTGTGTGTATGCGAGGTTGTGTGAATGTGTGTGGATGTGTGTATGTGTGTGTGAGGCTGTGTGTGAGAGCTGTGTGATACATGTGTGTGTGTCTGAGCTGTGTGTGTGAGCTGTGTGATACGTGTGTGTGATACGTGTGAGCTGTGTGAGCGTGAGCTACTTGTGTGTGTAAGCTGTGTGATACATGCGTGTTCGTGAACTGTGAGCGTGAGCTGTGATGCATGCGTGTGAGCGTGCACTGTGTGTGAGCTACTTGTGTGTGTGCTGTGTGATGCGTGTGTGTGTGAGATACGTGTGTGAGCTACTTGTGTGTGGGTGTGAGCTACTTGTGTGTGTGTGTGAGCTATGTGTTTGTGTGTGTGATCGTGATACGTGTGAGCTGTGTGTGTGAGCGTGAGCTGTGTGTGAACTGTGTGATATGTGTGTGTGAGCTTCTTTTTGGTGTGAGCTGTGATACGTGTGTGTGTGAGCTGTGAGCGAGCTGTGATACGTGTGAGCTACTTGTGTGTGTAAGCTGTGTGATACATGCGTGTGGGTGAGCATGAGCTGTGATGCATGCATGTGTGAGCGTGTGCTGTGTGTGAGCTACTTGTGTGTTTGAGATACGTGTGTGAGATACATGTGAGCTGTGTGACGTGTGTGAGCTGTGTGAGATACATGTGTGGCTATGTGTGAGACTGACGTGTGTGAGCTGTGTGAGATACATGTGTGGCTGTGTGTGGCTGTGTATGTGTGTGAGGCTGTGTGTGTGAGGCTGTATGTGTGTATATGTGAGGCTGTATGTGTGTGGCTGTGTATGTGTGAGGTTGTGTGTGTATGTGTGAGGCTGTGTGTGGATGTGTATGTGTGAGGCTGTATGTGTGAGGCTGTGTGTATGTGTGTGTGAGACTGTGAGAGCTGTGTGATACATGCATGTGTGAGCTACTTGTGTGTGAGTGTGAGCTACTTGTATGTGTGTGTGAGCGTGAGCTGTGTGAGCTACTTGAGTGTGTCAGTTGTGTGATACGTGTGTGTGTTTGAACTGTGTGATACATGCGTGTGTGATACGTGTGAGCTGTGTGATACGTGTGTGAGCTACTTTATGTGTGTGAGCTGTGATACGTGTGTCTGTGAGCTTTGAGCTACTTGTGTATGTGAGCTGTGATACGTGTGAGCTGTGTGTGTGTGTGAGCTACTTGTGTGTGTAAGCTGTGTGATACATGCGTGTGTGTGAACGTGACCTGTGTGTGAGCGTGAGCTGTGTGATGCATGCGTGTCAGCGTGCGCTGTGTGTGAGCTACTTGTGTGTGTGATACGTGTGTGTATGAGATACGTGTGAGATACGTGTGTGAGCTGTGATACATGCGATACATGCGTGTGTGAGCTGTGTGTATGTGAGCGCTGTGTGTGAGCGTGAGCTGTGTGAGTTGTATGATCGGGAGCTGTGTGATACATGCGTGTGTGATACGTGTGAGCTGTGTGTGTGAGCGTGAGCTGTGTGATACATGTGTGTGAGCTACTTGTGTATGTGAGCTGTGTGATGTGTGTGAGCTACGTGTGTGTGTGTGTGTGATACGTGTTAGCTGTGTGTGTGATACGTGTGAGCTGTGTGTGTGTGAGCTACTTGTGTGAGCTACTTGTGTGAGCTGTGTGATACGTGTGTATGTGTGAGGTAAAGCAAAAGTTGGCACAACCTGCCAATGTTCTACAATTTGGGTGAGGACATTCATTGTATGTGGGCTGGTGAATTTTTTTTGTGCCAGGGCTGCTTTTTGGTCTCAGTCCGGCCCTGTCCAGGACCTTGAAATTCTTCTTAGAGCCACTCCGAATAATGGATCCCATGTGGTGCTCCATGCAGAATAATGGACCTAATATGCTCATAATGTAGACTATAAACTGTTGTTTCTTAAAAACCTTACGTGATACAAACTTTTGGAGCACATATTTATGTTCAGCATATTAAAGTCTATAAAATACAATAAAACGTTCTCACTGGACAAGATCTTCCCTGAAATTAGTTGCGCAGTGTTAGCTGTAGGGCTTGCGTGACCCAACAATGGCACACGAGCCCCGCGAGAGCAAGTGTCGACACCATTGGAATGGCACCAGAGTTGAGTATAGGTGTCGTTATTTTATAAGGGGCGGGAAGGTAGTGATTGAGAGGGGATTGTGTAAGCATGAACATCACCTTTAAACATCAGGGATTAGAATGATCTCCTATTCCATCCAGTACAGCTGTATACTATATAGCCGATATGCCCTTCTTCTGGTGTGGGCACTGCTCTTGGAAGTACTTCTAGTCAGTGCATTAAATATGTGATGCAGGAAGGGGTGTACCATGAATGTACTGTTTTATGAATTAAGCAATAGTTCATAAAGTTACCATAAGGCTGCGTGCCCACATTCAGTAATAATAGCGGTCTGAACGCAGCAAATTTTTGCTGCTTCTAAAACGCTGAGTTGTACAGTACATTCACAGTAGATGGGATTAATAGAAATCCAATGCTCACTGTGATTCTTTTTAACTCTGTAAACTCACCTACATGCGAGTTTCCAAGCATGTCACTTTCTCTTGCAGGAACGTTCAGTCTTCTGTGCAGAATTTCCCCATAGACATGCATTAGATGCGGTAAATCCGCAGTTTAAAAAAAAAAAATGCAAATGTGTTATAAGTGCATTTACACAGATGTTTTTAAGCCTGGTTTTAATATATAATTAATAAAATACATGGAGTCCCCCCACCTATTTTTGGTAAATAGCCAATGTAAAGCAGACAGCTACAAAGTTACATTATAAGGCTGCCCAACGCTTCCTGATTGCCCTGGTGCGGTGCGGTGACAATTGGGGTAATGGTAGTTGGGGTTGATGACAGCTCTAATTTGTCAACAATCACAGCTGGCATCAACCCCATTACTAACCCGGCAATCAAAAATAAAAATGTTCACACAAAAAAAACACTTAATTTGAATAAATACTCCCCCACACTATCCCTCAGTCACCAATTTAGTGACCAAAAATAAATAAATACCACACAGGTTCATTTCCACTGAATCCAAAATAGTCCAGAATTGGATACTTGAAAAAGATAAAAGACCATAGACATTCGCTCGTTCACCAATTTATTATCCAAAATGTTGCGTTACAGGTCCGATGTAGTCCACGTTCCTTGAATCTGTCTCCGTGACTGTGAATAGCAGGAAAGTGACCACTATTCACAGGTGCTGAGTACGGACTATGATGCTTATCAGAGCCGCCAGGTTTCATTGCAGTTAGCGAAACCCAGCGATGATTTATTTTTTATTACCGGGTTAGTAATGGGGTGTCTGAAAGACACCTCTCCATTACTAACCCCAGTGGTTGATGCCAGCTGTGGTTTTTGACAATTCACATTTGACACGAAACGCAACTGCCATTGCTGCGATTTCCCTCAGGGCAATCGGGAAGAGCCGTAAAAAGCAACAGAACTGGCTGCAGTCTGGTATTTGTAGGCTGGGAAGGGCAAAATAACCATGTATCTTCCCAGTTTGGTAATATGAGCCCGCAGCTGTCTGCTTTACCTTGGCTGGTTATCAAAAAATAGGTGGGACCCCACGTCGTTGTTTTTTTAAAATGTATTAGGTTAATCCATGTATAGTAAACCACACATTTGTGGCACTAATTATATATCTCGTGGATATCTATCTATTTACACATCTAATAACATACCAAAGAGAGACAAAAATGCATGCTGCAAAAATGAAAGGAAAAACGCAAGTGAGCTGATGTGCAGGATTAATTAGTAAATTCAGCTGTGTGGAAGCCTCAACAATGATCCTGGGAATATACCCTAACAGTTTGTCAGCAGCCAGGTTTCTGTATTTGATAAATTAATCTAAAGATCTCTCCTGATGTATTTTTCATTGCCATTTTTCTAGGAGCTCGAATTTGGCTATTCATAGGATTCATGTTGGCCTTTGGCTCTCTGATTGCTTCCATGTGGATATTGTTTGGAGGTTATGTTGCCAAAAGTAAGTTTGCTTGGCTTTGCACAAATACACCTCCATAACACCACAAATACACTTCTTTGACAGATCACACTAAACTTCTGTCATACAGTCATCAACTTCCCACAGTAGTAAAGTTGGCTGCTTAACCCCTTAAACAACACTGTCAATCTCTGTCTGACAGCATTCAAGAGGTAAAAAAAGTGAATGATGAATTCTGATGCCCACAGCCCTCTCTCACTCCCCTCCACATTGCAATCCTGGTGGGTACCACCAGTGCACTACCATGGTGGCCAGAGGCCTACTCAAGGCCAATGTCATTTCTATGATGGGAATTTGTCAATTTTACTATATACTGCAATACAGAACTTTTGCGTCATACCATAGACGTTATCAAATTATCCCAGGTTCAAATACACTAGGGAAACTAAAAAAGTAGTAATGAAAAAATATAAAATAAAACTTGAATCACCCTCTTTTCCTTTTCCCAATACAAAATAAAGAAATTAAAAAATATATATTTCTGATGTCACCACTTCTTCAAAAGTCCAATCAATGAAAATATAAATGTAGTCTGTACATTAAACACTGGGAAAAAAATAAGAAAACGTAATGCTTGAATTGCTTTTTTTGGTAACTAAACCTCAAGAATAAGCAATCAAAACATCAAATGTACCACAAAATGATATCAATAAAAATATCTGATTGGCACGCAGAAAACAAGCCCTAACAGCTCCATTGACATAAAAATAAATAAAATGGGTTTTAGAAATAACTCTGCAAAATACTTTTTTTAACCCCTTTACCCCCAAGGGTGGTTTGCACGTTAATGACCGGGCCATTTTTTACAATTCTGACCACTGTCCCTTTATGAGGTAATAACTCTGGAATGCTTCCATGGATCCCGGTGATTCTGACACTGTTTTCTCATGATATATTGTACTTCATGTTAGTGGTAAAATTTCATTCATATAACTTGGGTTTATTTGTGAATAATTTTCCAACTTTGAATTTTTATGCCCTTAAATCACAGAGATTTGGCACTCAAAAAACTTAAGTAACATTTCCCACATGTTTACTTTACATCACCACAATTTGGGAACCAAAATTTTTTTTTTTTGTTAGGAAGTTATAAGGGTTAAAACTTGACCAGCGATTTCTCATTTTTACAACACCATTTTATTTTTAGGGACCACATCACATTTGAAGTCACTTTGAGGGGTCTATATGATTTGAAAATACCCAAAAGTGACACCATTCTAAAACCTGCACCCCTCAAAGTTCTCAAAACCACATTCAAGAAGTTTATTAACCCTTCAGGTGCTTCACAGGAATTTTTTGAATGTTTAAAAAAAAAAAAAAAATTAACTTTTTTTCACAAAAAAATTACTTCAGGTCCAATTTTTTTATTTTACCAAGGGTAACAGGAGAAATTGGACTGCAAATGTTATTGTGCAATTTGTCCTGAGTACGCTGATACCTGATATGTGGGGGGGAACCACTATTTGGGCGCATGGCAGAGCTTGGAAGGGAAGCAGCGCCATTTGACTTTTTTGGCTGGAATTGAGATCGGACGCCATGCTGCGTTTGGAAAGACCCTGATGTGCCTAAACTGTTAAAATCCCCCCAAAGTGACCCCATTTTGGAAAATAGACCCCCAAGGAACTTATCTAGATGGTGGTGAGCACTTTGAACCCCCAAGGGCTTCACAGAAGTTTATAACGCCCGGGCGTGAAAATAGAAAAATCATATTTTTTCCACAAACATGATCTTGTAGTCCCCAATTTTTTTATTTTCCCAAGGGTAACAGGAGAAATTGGACCCCAAAAGTTGTTGTGCATTTTGTCCTGAGTAGGCTGATACCCCATATGTGGGGTAAACCACTGTTTGGGCACATGGCAGAGCTTGGAAGGGAAGGAGCACCGTTTGACTTTTTCAACGCAGAATTGGTTGGAATTGAGATCAGACGCCATGTTGCGTTTGGAGGGCACCTGATGTGCCTAAACAGTGGAAACCCCCCAACACACCCCTAACCCTAATCTCAGCCCTAACCCTAAACCTAACTCTAGCCCTAATGGGAAAATGGAAATAAATACTTTTTTTTAAATTTTATTATTTTTCCCTAACTAGGGGTGATAAAGGGTGGTTTGATTTACTATTTTTAGCGGGTTTTTATGTTTGGCAGCTGTCGCACGCTAAAAGACGCTTTTTATTGTAAAAATAGTTTTTGCATCACGACATTTTGAGAGCTATAATTTTTCCATATTTTGACCCACCGAGTCATGTGAGGTCTTATTTTTTGCGGGATGAGTTGACATTTTTATTGGTACCATTTTCGGGCAAGTGACATTGTTTTATTTATTAAGGGATTTTTTATAAATTATTTTTACACTTTTTTTTTTTTTCACTTTATTACTTTGTCTCAGGTGGGGATATTACTGTGAAGTGTCAGATCGTTGATCTGACACTTAGAACAGTGCTGTGTCAGATCAGCGATCTGACAGGCGCTGCACAGGCTTCCCTGCAGGCCGCCGCGGCCATCTTTGATCCGTGGGCCTGCTGGGAAGGAGACCTTCCGAGCAGCGCAGCACATTTTGCTGCTCAGGGAAGCATGGAGGGAGCCCCCTCCCTGCCGATGCTTCCCTAATCCCCCGATACACTGCGATCATGTTTGATCACAGTGTGCCAGGGGTTAATGTGCCGGGGGCGATCCGTGACCGCCCCTGACGCATAGTACCGGGTGTCATCTGTGATAATCAGAAAGGGGTTAAAATGAAAGTTGTGATTTTCTTTAACCCCTTTTCGACATTGGGCGTAATAGTATGCCGATGTCGGACTCCCTCCCTTTGATGTGGGCTCCGGCGGTGAGCCCACATCTTTCCCGGGCCATGTCAGCTGTTTTGAACAGGTAACATATGCCCGCAATAGCTGCGGTTGGAATCGTGATCCACCCACGACTATTAACCTGTTAAATGCCACTGTCAAACTCTGACAGTGACATTTAAAGGGAATCTGTCACCCCTTTTTTTGAGATATCAAGAAGAAATGCGTAGAGCAAGACAGGGAGGGGGGAGCAGGTGAATAAGCCCCGCCCAGCGGACCGGACCGTGGCAGTTTATATACATCTGAACCGATATAAAAAAGGTATTTATGTATGAAGGGTGCGGGGTCAGGGGGAAGCAAAAGTACTAAGAGAATCCTTATGTGACACACAATTGAATGATATCATTATATGATATCTCAAAAAAGGGGTGACAGATTCCCTTTAACAAGCGCTACCGGCAATCGCGCCGGAAAAACGCACACTGGTGACCCGCGTCACATGATCGCAGGTCACTGGTGTGTTGGCATGACAACCGGAGGTCTCCTGGAGACCTCTATGGTTGTCAGTGCTGGATTGCTATGAGCGCCACCCAGTGGTCGGTGCTCATAGCAAGTGAGCAATTCTACTACATTGAGGTGATCTGACCATCACCTCTATGTAGCAGAGCCGATCGGGTTGTGGCAGCGTCTAGTCTCTCTTGGAGACTATTGAAGAATGCCAAAAGTAAAAAGAAAATGTTTCTAAAAATATAAAAGTTCAAATCACCCCCTTTTCGCCCCATTCAAAATAAAACAAAAATAAAATCAAACATACATATATTTGGTATCGCTGCCTTTAGAATTGCCCTATTAATCTTTAAAAAAAAAAACAAAAGGATTAACCTAATTGCTAAACGGCTTGGCTAGAAAAGAATCAAAATAGCGGGCGATCAAAAGATTGTATCTGCACCAAAATGGTATCTTTAAAAACGTCAGCTTGGTACGCAAAAATAAGCCTTCACCCAAACCGAGATCACGAAAGGAGACACTGCAGGTATCAGAAAATGGTGCAATTTTTTTTTTTTTCAAAGCAAAGTTTGTAATTTTCACCACTTAAATAAAAAAGAACCTAGACATGTTTGGTGTCTATGAACTCATAATGACCTGGAGAATCATAATTACAGGTCAGTTTTAGCATTTAGTGAACCTAGTAAAAAAGCCAAACAAAAAAACGAGTGTGGGATTGCACTTTCTTTTGCAATTTCACCACACTTGAAATTTTTTTCCCGTTTTCTAGTACACGATATGGTAAAAATGATTGTCATTCAAAAGTACAAGTCGTCCCACAAAAAACAAGCCCCCACACGGCCATATTAACGGAAAAATTTAAAAGTTATGGCTCTGGGAAGGAGGGGAGCGAAAAACGCAAAAGCTTCGAGGGGTTAAGGGGTTGACCACTAAAATAATAAAAATAAACATTTGATATTGCTCTAATCTGACCTTACTGACCTTAAGAAACAAATTATCAGGTAATTTTTACTGCACAATGAACACCGTAAAAATAAAACCCAGAGAGGAATTGCTTTATTTTTTTCTCAGCATTTCACCTCACTTAGAAATTTTTGCTGGTTTTTAATAGATATTGTGGAAAAATGATTGATGCGATATTCATTTACAGCTAATCACACACACACAAAAAAAAAGCCCTCATATAATTATGTAGAAATATAAAAAGTTATTGCTCTTGGAAAGAAAGGGAAGAAAAGTGAAAGGAGAAAAATAAGAAATGGCCTGATCCCCATGGGGTTGATAGAGTGCAACTTTGTAGTTATTTAACAAAAGATGGATCGTATAATAATAATTCTAATCATAATAAAAATAAATCGCATAAATTGTGTTGTTTCTCTTGCAGATGCTTCAGTGGTCTATCCCGGAATAGCTGTGTTTTTTCAAAATGCTTTCATATTTTTCGGGTAAGTAAATCTACTTAACAAAATTCTTGCTTATAACCTTGAGGCATCATGCCTGGAGCAATGATGTGGTTTCTTATTAAAAGGACACCCTTGATGGGAAAATTTCTAGCCAATTTCTCTAATTTGTGTTTTTACTTTATTGACTGAGGCAACCTGTTGATAAGTTAAGGGGTCTTTCTTACAGTATGGGGTTGGATAAATCCTTATATTTGTAGGCTAATAGTTTAAAACTGTGCTCACTCTCCCTTGACGACTTGGTCGCTATAAAATAAGTAACCTTAAAAAGCGTTCAGTGTCACAAGTTTGCAGTATGACAAGGTATCCAGAAGAGGGGGCAAATACTTTTTTTGTAGTATGCTATTCATATACAGTTAGGTCCATATATATATTTGGACAGAGACCACATTTTTCTAATTTTGGTTCTAGACATTACCACAATGAATTTTAAACAGAACAATTCAGATGCAGTTGAAGTTCAGACTTTCAGCTTTCATTTGAGGGTATCCACATTAAAATTGGATGAAGGGTTTAGGAGTTTCAGCTCCTTAACATGTGCCACCCTGTTTTTAAAGGAACCAAAAATAATTGGACAATTGACTCCAAGGCTATTACATGGACAGGTGTGGGCAATCCCTTCCTTATGTCATTCTCAATTAAGCAGATAAAAGGTCTGGAGTTGATTTGAGGTATGGTGCTTGCATTTGGAAGGTTTTGCTGTGAAGGAAACAAGCGGTCAAAGGAGCTCCATGCAGGTGAAACAAGCCATCCTTTAGCTGCAAAAACAGAAAAAACACATCCGAGAAATTGCTACAACATTAGGAGTGGCAAAATCTACAGTTTGGTACATCCTGAGAAAGAAAGAAAGCACTGGTGAACTCATCAATGCAAAAAGACCTGGGCGCCCACGGAAGACAACAGTGGTGGATGATCGCAGAATAGTCTCCATGGTGAAGAGAAACCCCTTCACAACAGCCAACCAAGTGAACAACACTCTCCAGGAGGTAGGCGTATCAATATCCAAATCTACCATAAAGAGAAGACTGCGTGAAAGTAAATACAGAGGGTTCACTGCACGGTGCAAGCCACTCCTAAGCATCAAGAATAAAAAGGCTAGACTGGACTTTGCTAAAAAAACATCTAAAAAAGCCAGCACAGTCCTGGAAAAATATTCTTTGGACAGATGAAAGCAAGATCAACCGCTACCAGAATGATGGAAAGAGAAAAGTATGGCGAAGGTGTGGTACAGCTCATGATCCAAAGCATACCACATCATCTGTAAAACACGGCGGAGGCAGTGTGATGGCTTGGGCATGAATGGCTGCCAGTGGCACTGGGTGACTAGTGTTTATTGATGATGTGACTCAGGACAGAAGCAACCGAATGAATTCTGAGGTATTCAGAGCAATACTGTGTGCTCAGATCCAGCCAAATGTAGCCAAACTGATTGGTCGTCGTTTCATACTACAGATGGACAATGACCCAAAACATAAAGCCAAAGCAACCCAGGAGTTTATTAAAGCAAAGAAGTGGAATATTCTTGAATGGCCATTTCAGTCACCTGATCTCAACCCAATTGAGCATGCATTTCACTTGTTAAAGACTAAACTTCAGACAGAAATGCCCACAAACAAACAGCAACTGAAAACCACCACAGTGAAGGCCTGGCAGAGCATCAAAAAGGAGGAAACAGCGTCTGGTGATGTCCATGAGTTCAAGACTTCAGGCAGTCATTGCCAACAAAGGGTTTTCAACCAAGTACTAGAAATGAACATTTTATTTACAATTATTTAATCTGTCCAATTACTTTTGGTCCCTTTAAAAACAGGGTGGCACATGTTAAGGAGCTGAAACTCCTAAACCCTTCATCCAATTTTAATGTGGATACCCTCAAATGAAAAAAGAAAAGAGAAGACAGCGTTGCCAAGGTCAGAACGCATAACATAAAGTGCATTTGCACATAACATCTAACTGTATTCAAAATGAGATATTTAGCAAAAAAATTGATCAATTCAATTGAGCCACCCCGCTGCGCCAAGGCAATCTCATGTGGGGGGTCCTACTCTACGTTTTTAATAAACACTGTGCCATTACGGCCTCCTAAATACATTAAAAGCAAGACCACTTTAAATGCAATCCGTACCTGAGCATTTCTGGATCGCTCCCATGATGCCAGAAAAGGCAAGTGCGGATGAAGGCCAACCAGGTCTGAATACAGACGTGTCAGGTTTAGCCTCCACACATTGCCTGACCAGCAAGCATAGATGAAGGGCAATGCAGGTTCAGATACAGGTGCACAATTATATAAAGCTTGGGGCAGGGTGGGGCTGCTGTGTATGTGTGCACAGCAGCCTAGATCCATCACAGTGAACACAGAAAAAATGGCGAACACAACCCAGCGCGCACGGCAACAGTGGTGGTCAGCCACATACCAATGTACAAAAAAAGAAAAGAGAAGCCAGCGTTGCCAAGGTCAGAACGCATAACATAAAGTGCATTTGCACATAACATCTAACTGTATTCAAAATGAGATATTTAGCAAAAAAATTGATCAATTCAATTGAGCCACCCCGCCATCTCTCTTTTTACCCTCAAATGAAAGCTGAAAGTCTGAACTTCAACTGCATCTGAATTGTTTTGTTTAAAATTCATTGTGGTAATGTCTAGAACCAAAATTAGAGTTGTCTCTGTCCAAATATATATGGACCTAACTGTAAAATGACACCATTTCATTATGTAAAGTAGATTTCTTTTCTTTCTCAGGGGGCTCGTTTTCAAGTTTGGTCGAACTGAAGATTTATGGCAATGAGGAGCACCCACCGATTCCTTCTTTTTCCTATTTTGTAATGCACATTCCCAGTAAACATATGACTTTTTTGAGGCCTCTTTTGCCACTCATGAATGTTGGATAAATACGTGTATTGCAAGCTGTTCATAACTTTACGCAAGTCTTTGCACTTTTTATTTTTAAAAGAATGCGCTCTGGTTTCTATGTATGGATTTTGTAAGAAGAGAAATAAAGCGTTTAATAAAAGCCTATACCGATATTAAAATATTGTGTGCAAGTTAATTCTAATAAAAAGAAAAAGGTCTGGAAATATACAAATACAGTTGCTTCTCTCAAAATTAGATTATCATAAAAAAGTTAATTTATTTCAATTTTTCATTACAAAAAGTGAAACTCATGTAGAGCCATTGCAAACAGAGTGATCTATTTCAAGTGTTTATTTCTGTTAATGTTGATGAGTATGGCTTACAGCCAATGAAAACCCAAAAGTCATTCTCTCAGTAAATTAGAATAATTAACAAAAAACACCTGCAAAGGCTTCCTAGGTGTTTAAAAAGGTCCTTTATTCTGTTTCAGTAGGCTCCACAATCATGGGGAAGACTGCTGACTTGACATATGTCCAGAAGGCAGTCATTGACACACTCCACAAGGAGGGTAAACCACAAAAGGCCATTGCTAAAGAAGCTGGCTGTTCACAGAGTGCTGTATCCAAGCATAGTAATAGAAAGTTGAGTGGAAGTAAAAAAGTGTGGTAGAAAAAGGTTCACAAGCAACAGGGATAACCGCAGCCTTGAAAGGATTAAGAAATGGCCATTCAAAAATTTGGGGGAGATTCAGAAGGAGTTGGAGTCATTGCTTTAGGAGCCAGCACACAGATGTATCCAGGACATGGGCTACAAGTGTCGCATTCGTTGTGTCAAGCCACTCATGACCAATAGACAATGCCAAAAGCATCTTACCTGGGTCAAGGAGAAAAAGAACTGGATTATTGTTCAGTGGTCTTTTCAGATAAAAGTACCGTATATACTGGTGTATAAGCCGAGGCCCCTAAAAAAAAGGAAAAAAAAACAACTGAAAACTTATTGACTCGAGTATAAGCCTAGGGTGGAATATACAGCAGCTACTGGTAAATATAAAAAAAAAATAGATGCCAATAAAAGTAATATTGAGAAATCAGTAGGTTAAATGTTTTTGATTATTCATATTGAATCAGGAGCCCCATATATTGCTCCATACAGTTCATGAAAGCCACATAAGATGCTACATACAAAATATGCCCCATATAATGCTCCATAAAGTTCATTATGGGCCCATAAGATGCTCCATACAAAATACGCCCCATGTAATGCTGCACAAAGCTTAATAATGGCCCCATAAGATGTTCCATAGACAATATGCCCCATATGCTGCTCCATATATCTTGATGGCCCCATAAGATGCTGCATAGAATATGCCCCATATGCTGCTCCATAAAGGTTATGGCCCCATAACATTCTCCATAGAATATGCCCCATATGCTGCTCCATATATCTTGATGGCCCCATAAGATGTTCCATAGAATATGCCCCATATGCTGCTCCATATATCTTGATGGCCCTATAAGATGCTCCATAGAATATGCCCCATGTGCTGCTCCATAAAGGTTAAGGCCCCCTAAGATGCTCCATAGAATATGCCCCATATGCTGCTCCATAAAAGTTATGGCCCCATAAGATGCTCCATAGAATATGCCCCATATGCTGCTCAATATATCTTGATGCTCCATAGAATATGCCCCATATGCTGCTCCATATATCTTGATGGCCCTATAAGATGCTCCATAGAATATGCCCCATGTGCTGCTCCATAAAAGTTATGGCCCCATAAGATGCTCCATAAAAGTTATGGCCCCATAAGATGCTCCATAGAATATGCCCCATATGCTGCTCCATAAAAGTTATGGCCCCATAAGATGCTCCATAGAATATGCCCCATATGCTGCTCCATAAAAGTTATGGCCCCATAAGATGCTCCATAGAATATGCCCCATATGCTGCTCAATATATCTTGATGCTCCATAGAATATGCCCCATATGCTGCTCCATATATCTTGATGGCCCTATAAGATGCTCCATAGAATATGCCCCATGTGCTTCTCCATAAAAGTATGGCCCCATAAGATGCTCCATAAAAGTTATGGCCCCATAAGATGCTCCATAGAATATGCCCCATATGCTGCTCCGTATATCTTGATTGCCCCATAAGGTGCTCCATAGAATATAACCCATATGCTCCTGCTGCGAATAACAAAAAAAATTACATACCTCTGGTTGCTGGGGGCTAGGTGCCAGTGTCCTGAGCTGGCTGGGACACAGGCACGCTATGGGGGCATTCACCGAGTGCGCACGTCATGGGGAAATCCCCAGTTGACGTCACAGGACATGTGCACTAGGAATCTGAAGCCGGGAAAGACATGTCATTCCAGGAACTTAGGGCGCATGCGCTAGACATATCGCCATAATAGCTGTTATGTGCTGATAACAAACATCCAGCACTTATACCCGGTAACCTACTAGAATATAAACTCTGGCCGTTCATGGAAAAATAAGGACCATCCCTATTTGATTCAAATAATTAGTACAAATATTCTGTCTGATAAAAAAAGCAAATAAATTCATCATATACCAAAAAAGTGAATGTGCTGAATATGCATAAGAATTCTGTATGTGAAAAGTGATGGTATAAAACCAAAATAGATATACAAATATTGTGAAAACATAAAAAAATATTTTGTTCTCTTACACGTGAAAAACAAAATACATATATCCACACAATAGTGCATAGTGTTGTAAGACAATGCTCAAAATGCCAAAAATATAAATGAATCAATTAAAACATAAACCTATGAAATAAACCTATGAAACAAACATAGATATAGTGAACCATAAATACTATAGTGCATATATTTGTGAAATGATAGTCCAAATTCCACGAACACGCCAAGAATATCCATCTTCACAATACAACTTGCTGTTGAAAAATAAGAAAATTAAAAATAACAACAAGAAAAATGAGAAAAAAATAAATAAATAAATTATAATTGCCTTAAATTGTCCATCATCCACATCCCTCTGGAAGTCCCCCGAATCCCACAATCCACCGCGCTGCACCAGAAGTGCGCCGACCGCCATTTTGGAACACCCAAGTGATGCCGCTCGGATCCAGGACGCAGCTGCGATCCCAACCGCCGCTGGGTTCCCAGCTGCCGCTTGGATCCAGGCCACCGCTAGGATCCAGGCTGCCGCTGCGATCCCGACCGCTGCTTGGATCCCAGCCACCGCTTGGATCCAGGCTGCCGCTGCGATCCCAAACGCCGTTGGGTCCCAGCCGCCGCTCGGATCCCAGTTGCCGCTCAGATCCAGGCCGCCGCTGCGATCACGAGGCTGTGAAATGGGTGTAACGAGGGGGTATAACGAGAGGGGTGTAATGAAGGGGTGTAATGAGAGGGATGCCGCCGCCGGACCCCCACCAGGACCCACCCCCTGACTATACGCGCCGGATTCTGTCGCTTCCTGCCCACCCACCTCCATGCAGTCACAGCAGGCAGGAAAGACCGCGGCTTGAGGCCTGTGCTGGAGATTGGGTGCGGCAACCCTCTGGTGGCGCCGCACACCTTAACCAGCACAGGCCGCAAAACACTGTCTTTCCTGCCGGATGTTACTGCACGGAAGTGAGTTGGCCGCCAACCCCAGCGCCACAAAGCTGCCCCCATTGTGATGTTACTGCCCTCCCGATATGATAGCATCAGGCACATATCTAGTAATACTGTATATATTTAGTAAGTACTGATCCGCTGTCATGGAATGGGTCCTGTCGGACATACAGGCTGTGATCTGCTATTCTTATCCATTATGAGAAACACTTGTCAGCTGCCAGGTTCTTTTTCATCTTTGACTTGTCCAATTGCACAACTGATAACCGAGCGTACACTACAATCCAGGCACCACAGCATGTGCATGCACTCTACTATCATGACGCTGCTATGTGCGTGCGCACACTTATGTATGCTACAGCGGCATACACGATGCCTGTGTAGGTGGAAGCTGACCCTTAGTAGAGCAGCAGGATGAGTCTGCTATCTGATGTAGATGCACCAGCCTCAGGGTCTCCTATATGATGCATGTGCTCCAGCGTCTGCTATCTGATGTAGATGCACTAGCCTCAGGGTCTCCTCTATGATGCATATGCCCCAGCGTCTGCTATCTGATGTAGATGCACCAGCCTCAGGGTCTCCTATGTGATGCATATGCCTCAGCGTCTATCTGATGTAGATGCACCAGCCTCAGGGTCTCCTATATGATGCATATGCCCCAGCATCTGCTATCTAATGTAGATGCACCAGCCTCAGGGTCTCCTATGTGGTGTATATAAATCAACCCCAGCATCCCCTATGTGATGGGTATACACCAATCCCAGCATCCCCTATCTAATTGGTATACAAAGACCTCAGCGTATCCTATGTGAGCTATATTCCCCAGCCCTGGTGTCTTCTATGTTATATACATAGCATAATAAAGTATATAGTGTAGACCTGTGTATGCAGTTTATAATAAGCTGCTGTATGTGTATGGTACATAGTGTTGAATCCACACTATACATAATATACACAGGCATAGTATACACAGGCATACCTCTACAATACAGTCATATGTAAAAGTTTGGGCACCCCTATTAATGTTAACCTTTTTTCTTTATAACAATTTTGGTTTTTGCAACAGCTATTTCAGTTTCATATATCTAATAACTGATGGACTCAGTTATATTTCTGGATTCAAATGAGGTTTATTGTACTAACAGAAAATGTGCAATCTGCATTTAAACAAAATTTGACCGGTGCAAAAGTATGGGCACCCTTATCATTTTCTTGATTTGAACACTCCTAACTACTTTTTACTGACTTCCTGAAGCACTAAATTGGTTTTGTAACCTCATTGAGCTTTGAACTTCATAGCCAGGTGTATCAAATCATGAGAAAAGGTATTTCAAGTGGCCACTTGCAAGTAGTTCTCCTATTTGATTCTCCTATGAAGAGTGGCATCATGGGCTCCTCAAAACAACTCTCAAATGATCTGAAAACAACATAGCTTTTCAGGGGAAGGATACAAAAAGTTGTCTCAGAGATTTAACCTGTCAGTTTCCACTGTGAGGAACATAGTAAGGAAATGGAAGAACACAGGTACAGTTCTTGTTAAGCCCAGAAGTGGCAGGCCAAGAAAAATATCAGAAAGACATAGAAGAAGAATGGTGAGAACAGTCATGGACAATCCACAGACCACCTCCAAAGACCTGCAGCATCATCTTGCTGCAGATGGTGTCACTGTGCATCGGTCAACAATACAGCGCACATTGCACAAGGAGAAGCTGTATGGGAGAGTGATGCAAAAGAAGCTGTTTCTGCAAGCACGCCACAAACAGAGTTGCCTGAGGTATGCAAAAGCACATTTGGACAAGCCAGTTACATTTTGGAAGAAGGTCCTGTGGACTGATGAAACAAAGATTGAGTTGTTTGGTCATACAAAAAGGCGTTATGCATGCGCTGTATTGTTGACCGATGCACAGTGACACCATCTGCAGCAAGATGATGCT
Organism: Dendrobates tinctorius; assembly: GCF_039654945.1. Taxonomy (NCBI): domain Eukaryota; kingdom Metazoa; phylum Chordata; class Amphibia; order Anura; family Dendrobatidae; genus Dendrobates; species Dendrobates tinctorius. Next base: position 20,334,582 of record NW_027361675.1, on the reverse strand, counting down.
GCAGGTCTTTGGAGATGGTCTGTGGATTGTCCTTGACTGTTCTCACCATTCTTCTTCTCTGCCTTTCTGATATTTTTCTTGGCCTGCCACTTCTGGGCTTAACAAGAACTGTACCTGTGTTCTTCCATTTCCTTACTATGTTCCTCACAGTGGAAACTGACAGGTTAAATCTCTGAGACAACTTTTTGTATCCTTCCCCTGAAAAGCTATGTTGAATAATCTTTGTTTTCAGATCATTTGAGAGTTGTTTTGAGGAGCCCATGATGCCACTCTTCATAGGAGAATCAAATAGGAGAACTACTTGCAAGTGGCCACTTGAAATACCTTTTCTCATGATTTGATACACCTGGCTATGAAGTTCAAAGCTCAATGAGGTTACAAAACCAATTTAGTGCTTCAGGAAGTCAGTAAAAAATAGTTGGGAGTGTTCAAATCAAGAAAATGATAAGGGTGCCCATACTTTTGCACTGGTCAAATTTTGTTTAAATGCAGATTGCACATTTTCTGTTAGTACAATAAACCTCATTTGAATCCAGAAATATAACTGAGTCCATCAGTTATTAGATATATGAAACTGAAATAGCTGTTGCAAAAACCAAAATTGTTATAAAGAAAAAAGGTTAACATTAATAGGGGTGCCCAAACTTTTACATATGACTGTATATAGCATATACACAACTCCATACCGTATTCTGTAATACAAAATATAGTGCAGAACTTTGTATGGTGTGAACTCCCCAAAACATATCATATACACAGTCACAGCTCCACACTAAATAATATATACACAGTTCCACAGTGTATACAATAGTAATTCTCAGTATCTGTATTATTATTTGTATACTGCTCAAAAAAATAAAGGGAACACTTAAACATATGATCCTATGACAAAAAAATAAAGGGAACACTTAAACATATGATCCTATGATTAAGTGTTCCCTTTATTTTTTTTGAGCAGTATATATAAACTATTTTAATGGGGTGAGGACATTTTAGTACGTGGGATGCTGGGGTTTGTGTGCCAGGGCTGATTGTCAGTCCCAGTCCAGCCCTGAACACAACGATGTGTGTGCATGAGCTTTCTGAACTCTCATAGCTTTCTCTGGTTCTGTAAAAAGCGGCTTTTAATTTGCATTATAAAAAACACAGCAAAAATGCAACGTGTGCATTGCCTGTATCTGTGCATGGTCTCAATATAAAGAAATGTAAACCAATCCATCCTAAACTCTGCTGCCCGACTAATCCACCTGTTTCCCCGTTATTTCCCAGCCTCTCCTCTCTGCCAGGCCCTTCATTGGCTTCCTATTGCCCAGAGGCTGCAGTTCAAAACCCTAACTATGACATACAAAGCCATTCACAACCTGTCTCCTTCATACATCTGTGACATAGTCTCCAGTTACCTACCTACACGCAACCTTCGATACCTCTCAAGATCTCCTTCTCTTCTCCTCTCTAATCTCTTCCTCCCACAACCACATTAAAGACTTCTCCCATGCTTCCCCTATACTCTTGAACTCTCTACCCCAACACATCAGGCTCTTGCCTACCACGGAAACCTTCAAAAGGAACCTGAAGACCCACCTCTTCCAACAAGCCTACAACCTGCAGTGATCCTCAGTCTGCTGAACCTCCGCACGACCACCTCTACCCTCTCCTAGTGTATCCTCACCCATTCCTGTAGTCTGTGAGCCCATGCGGGCAGGGTCCTCTCTCCCTCTGTACTTGGGTGTATCTTGTATTGCTCATGTTTTTTGTACTTGTCTATATTTGTCCTGTCGACATGAAAAGCGCCATGGACTAAATGGCGCTATAAAATTGTATAATAATAACCTTATTTTTCTGATTTCGGCATTTCGTGACGGAGCCATCATTGCCAAGGACTTTACCTACAGGGGATCTTGAACCTATCTTTTTATTAATTCCTATAACATGTTGAATACATCATTCAATGAAGCTGTGATCAGACATCTCTCCAATAAAGAGGCTGTGTGCATTGTAGTTATTATAAGGGAAGGTGTGTGGTCACGTGGGTTTTATTAACCCCTTAAATATCTGCCCTTACAATGTCTTGACCATTGTCCACCATAGTGACACTTATTGTGACCATCCAGTGTCCTTTTTCCTGCATCCTCTGCTGGTCCTCACTGATGATGTCACAGAGCGGTGATGTCACAATTACTTAGAACTTTCTGCTCTCTACATTCCAATCAGTTGAGCAGTTGATGTCATTTTAGAGAAGCATGAAGATGTGGAGGAGGTGACGCAGCACGGGTAATCACTCTATATAATTATATTTATCAGAATACCTGCTAATGCTAAGCCGGCAAGTGACACTACTGTAATTAAGGACTCATATATCCAAAGAAAAATGTCCTTGGGTCAGATTGCTTCCAAACATCATCATTCATTTTTATCATAGGATGGATGATAATGTCTTGGTCACTGGGGATCCAACAACAAGGATCGCCCTCGATCTCGACAATGCAGAGCAGAGGTCCAGCATGTAGATCTCTGCTTCATTCCTTGTCTAAGGGACTGCCTGTATTCATTGATCTCCAGCAGTCCCCCAGAGAATGAATGGAGCTGTGTGGGCTTATTTGCTGATTTTCGGAAAGAAGACTACTTATTGTCACAGACACATTTGATACATGGCGGCCAGAATGCTTTTTTCTCTGTGTTTGAGCAATCCTCACAGTCCATCATATCAATGTTAAATATGCTCAGAAATAAATTACTGTGCCCGTGTTTCCGTAGCTCTTCTAAGGCCACGTTCACATGTTCAGTATTTGGTCAGTATTTTACCTCAGTATTTATAAGCCAAAAGGGGTGGAACAATCAGGAAAAGTATAATGGAGACACGTCACCACTTCTGTATTTATCACCCTCTCTCCTGGTTTTGGCTTACAAATACTGATTTAAAATACTGGCCAAATACTGAATGTGTGAACATGGCCTTAAGCAAAAATCTGTTTGCTTTGATGACCAACATTTCTGTAATAATATTGCCTGAACTTGGGACGGAGGGAACAAATTCAGCTTTTTTTTAATTTAAAAAATGGATCAATCTTTAAATTTTGTACAAATGTATGTTTAAATCAAATACTCTAAAGCAAATTAAAGCTTAAACAGTTACAGAACATTAGTAAATTGCAGGTAAGATAGCAGCACGCTTTACCCAACCCCCATACCAAATTGTCCCCATCTTCTTTTACGATGTCATACAGGCTTGACATCATATACCGTATGCTAGAACCTGCTGCTGTAGAGTTACAGTTTAGGCCATTATCATCACACACAATCAGTAGGGGTGAAACAGGACAAGATGACACAGAAGCCGGGCTGGCTCCAGGATTTCGTGGGCCCCGGGCAAAAGATTCTCAGTGGGCCCCTTTAACAACACAAACCACAACACATGATGCACAGATACAGCAGAGAAATATAGGTATAGTACAATGCCAAAGATTTCACTTGCTTCTTACATTACATGAGTGATCTATTGTAAATTCCACAATTGGTCAGAAACTGGACAGTATAATCCCCCATAAAGTATTATGGACACCACATAGTCCTCCATACAGAATAATGAGCCCCATATATTGCGCCATACAGTATATAATAGGCCTCATATATTGCTCCATACAGTATAATGAGTCCCATATATTGCTCCATACTGTATAATGGGCCCCATATAATGCTCCATAAAGAATAATGAGCGCCATATATTGCTCTATACATAATGGGTCCCAGATAATATTCCTTACAGTATATGATGGGCGCCTTATATTGCTCCAAATATATTGGGCCCCATATAATGCTCCATACAGTATAGAATGGGCCCCATAGAGTATAATGAGTCCCATATATTGCTCCATACAGTATAATGAGTCCCATATAATGCTCTATGCAGTATATGATGAGCCACATATATTACTGCATACAGAATGGTCCCCATATAATGCTCCATATATTGGGCCCCATATAATGCTCTATATATAATGGGCCCTATATGATGCTCCATGAAGAGCCTCATATATTGCTCCATATATAATGTGCCCCGTATATAATGCTCCAGTGTATGATGTGCCCATATACGATGCTCCAGTGTATGATGGGCCCATATAATGCTCCATATATAATGGGCCTCATATATGATGCTCCAGTGTATGACTGGCCCATATAGTGCTCCATATATAATGGGCCTCATATGTGATGCTTCAGTGTATGATTGGCCCATATATGATGCTCCAGTGTATAATGGGCTCCATATATGATGATCCTGTGTATGATGGGCTCAACTAATGTTCCATATATAATGGGCCCCATAAATGATGCCCCAGTGTATGATGGGGCCATATAATGCTCCATTGTTTAATGGGCCCTTATATGATGCTCCAGTATTTGATGGACCCTATATATGCTGCTCCAGTGTATAATGGGCCCCATATATGATGCTCCAGTGTATAATGGGCCCCAAATATGATGCTTAAGTGTGTAAGTAGGCACCATATATGATGCTCAAGTGTATAGTTTTTCACATATACGATGCTCCAGGGTATAATGGGCCCCATATATGATGCTTCAGTGTATAATGGTCAACATATATGGTGCTCCAGTCTATAATGGGCTCATATATGATGCTCCAGGGTATAATGATCCCCATATACAGTGGGGAAAAAAAGTATTTAGTCAGTCAGCAATAGTGCAAGTTCCACCACTTAAAAAGATGAGAGGTGTCTGTAATTTACATCATAGGTAGACCTCAACTATGGGAGACAAACTGAGAAAAAAAAATCCAAGAAATCACATTGTCTGTTTTTTTTTCATTTTATTTGCATATTATGGTGGAAAATAAGTATTTGGTCAGAAACAAAATTTCATCTCAATACTTTGTGATATATCCTTTGTTGGCAGGAGATGCGGTTGACACCTCAGCGGTGGAGCGGGGAGAGGTAAGTATCACAAGTGCAGGGGCCTTGAGCAAGCTAGGGGGCCTGCTCATGATCGGCAGCACTGGCATAGACATCAGGCACCTATGGTGAGTGGGCCACCGCCTACTGAGGGCCCTGGCAGATAAGTAATTCCTAATTATCAATCAGAATAGATTTCAGACCGAGGTCTCAATCTCGATTGTATATAAAAATAATAAGAACTGAAAGAAACTTAACTATACAATGGGGCAATAGGATAGGAGAACGAAGGAAATAGGAAAAGGAAAGAAATACACAGGGGCATACATAGGATTTATTTGTCAGGGTCACCGAAGAGCATAACTCAGAACTTTGCAGTCCTTGCAAAGTAATTTTCCTCCTATTAAAGCCTCAGTGCTCCCATGCATTAAAATAATAATAAATAATAATAATTATCTTTATTTATATAGCGCCAACATATTCCGCAGCGCTTTACAGTGTAACAGTTTCAAACACTACAGTCATAAGTAACAACGTTAACAATACAATAATTAAAGCAAAATAAGACGAACCTGCTCATGAGTGCTTACAATCTACAATGAGATGGGGGAGATACAAAGTACAGGTGTGTATTTACAATGATGTATTTACAATGATGGTCCAGCCATCTTGAGGGAGTGGAGGATAGATAGAGATAGTTTATGGGCTACACACACACACTTACACATAAAATGACTTTGATTAGGGAACATGATAGGCCGCTCTGTACAAATGTATTTTGAGGGAGCGCCTAAAAGTTGTGTATGGTCCTAATTTCTTGGGGTAGAGCATTCCAGAGGATTGGTGCAGCGCAGGAGAAGTCTTGGGAGTCGAGAGTGGAAGGTACGGATTAGTGCAGAGGTTAGTCGAAAGTCGTTTGCAGAGCGCAGCGATGGGCTAGGCGATAGACAGAAATGAGGGAGGAGATTTAAGGGGGTGCCGCACTGTGGAGAGCTTTGTGGGTGAGAACAAGTACTATGAATTGGATCCTGTAGTGAATGGACAGCCACTGTAATTTTGGCCCAAGTGAGTTATACTTATTAGTGTGTATAGCATGTAGCAGGAACATATTATCATACGTTTGTCTTTTTACAGGTGACTGAATCCATTAACATAATGAAATGTGAAATTTGTCTTTGTGGACTTCAAGAAGACAATTGGAAGAATCACATAAAAGGTAATTAATTTTCAAATTAATTACTGATAATTGTTGGTCTAGGCTTCAGTTCTAGATCTGCGTAGATGTAATAACACCTTCCTGATACATGACAATATACTGTGTGTGTTATTTTATATGTATATCTTCTATACACAACTCTTAGTATAACACCACCTTATCTCAGGTACAGAGATAGGGTATATTTTTTTCTCATCATCACCTGTCTTCCAAATTGGGAACACCCTTTAATATTTCATAAAATACACTTGTTTCAGCATTGAAATAATCAATACCTTGATTACACGAGACTGACCACAGAATTCACACAAGATGCAGCCTAACAGAACACAGCATTTACACTATGTGACCATAGACTGTGTTACGACTCCTGGAGTAGACCCTCTGGGCCGAGATACCAACCCATCCTGAGCCAGCTGACCTAATGGAACCATCCACTATACAGGAAGTGTCAGGGGCAGACCCAGGGGGTAAAGTACCGCAAATGCTGGTACCAGGAGGCCAGCTCAAAGGAGACCAAAAGGGCTACGACAAACTGGGGTGCACGCAGGGTCTAGAAGAGCCCCGAGCGCGCATTGGGAGCAAGCTAGATACAGAAAAGCGGAGAGCATGCACTGTGAAGCACGGTGAGATACAGGAAAGTGCAGAGCACGCACTCAGAAGCACGCAGAGATACAGAAGAGTGCAGAACATGCACTGAGAAGCAGGCTGAGATACAGCAGAAGGCAAAACGTGCACTGGGACGCACGCTAAGATACAGAGAATGCAGAGCGTGCACTGGGAAGCACGCTGAGATAGAGAGTGCAGAACACAAACTGATAAGCACGCTGAGATACAGAGAGTGCAGAACGCATACTGGGTAGCACGCTGAGATACAAAGAGTGCATAGTGTGCACTGGGAAGAACGCTGAGATACAGAGAGTGCAGAGCACGCACTGGGATGCATGCTGAGATACAAAGAGTGCAGAGTACGCACTGTGGAGCATGCTGAGATACAGAGAGTGCAGAAGGCGCACTGGGAAGCACGCTGTGGGACCTGAGCATAGAAAAGCACCCGCACTGAGACCAGCACAGATGCGGAAGCAATAATCAGGTGCTTCATCTAGCAGGAAGCAGCCTGAAATACCTTTTGCCGTTGCCCAGAATGAGGTACTTCCGGGTCAGGCAGCATAATGATCGGAGGAAGCGCGCCGCCACAGCCTAAGCAGCCGGGTACGTGTTCTGGGTGGATGGGATCCCTGACGTGCCCACAAAGCCGGAAGCTGAGGAGAGACCTCCGGAAGAGCCCGGTCAGCGGCATGCCGAGTAGAATCATAGAATCATAGAATCATAGAATCGTAGAGTTGGAAGGGACCTCCTGGGCCATCTGGTCCAACCCCCTGCTCAAAGCAGGATTCGCTAAATCATCCCAGTCAGATGTCTGTCCAGCCTCTGTTTGAAGACTTCCATTGAAGGAGAACTCACCACTTCTCGTGGCAGCCTGTTCCACTCATTGATCACTCTAACTGTCAAAAAGTTTTTTCTAATATCTAATCTGTGTCTCTTCCCATTCAGTTTCATCCCATTGCTTCTAGTCTTTCCTTGTGCAAATGAGAATAAAGTTGATCCTTCTACAATGTGACAGCCCTTTAGATATTTGTAGACAGCTATTAAGTCTCCTCTCAGTCTTCTCTTTTGCAAACTAAACATTCCCAAATCCTGCAACCTTTCCTCATAAGACAGGGTTTGCAGACCGGTCACCATTCTGGTCGCTCTTTTCTGAACTTGCTCCAGTTTGTTGATGTCTTTTTTAAAATGTGGTGCCCAAAACTGGACACAATATTCCAGATGAGGTCTGACCAAAGAGGAGTAGAGGGAAATAATGACTTCACGTGATCTAGACTGTATGCTTCTGTTAATACATCCTAGAATTGCATTTGCCTTTTTTGCTGCTGCATCACACTGTTGACTCATATTCAGTCTGTGATCTATTAGTATACCCAAGTCTTTTTCACATGTGCTGTCACTTAGCCCTATTCCTCCCATTCTATATATGCTTTTTTCATTTTTATTGCCCAGATGTAGTACTTTGCATTTCTCCCTGTTAAAAACCATTCTGTTAGTTGCTGCCCACTTCTCCAGTTTATTTAAATCTTTTTGAATCCTCTCTCTCTCTTCTCTAGTATTAGCTATCCCTCCTAGCTTTGTGTCATCAGCAAATTTAATCAGTTTACCCTCAATTCCTTCATCTAAATCGTTGATAAAGATGTTGAACAATACAGGGCCCAGGACAGAGCCCTGTGGTACCCCACTTGAGACATTCTTCCAACTGGATGTGCAGCCATTTACGACCACTCTTTGGGTCCGATCACTAAGCCAGTTATGAATCCACCTAACAGTTGCCTTGTCCATTCCATACTTAGTCATTTTTTCAATAAGGATTGTATGAGAGACTTTGTCAAATGCTTTGCTGAAGTCAAGATATACTATATCTACAGCATTTCCTTGATCCACCCAATCAGTGATACCGTCATAGAAGGAAATTAAGTTAGTCTGACATGACTTATTAGTTAGAAACCCATGCTGACTCTGTTTAATCACTTCATTCTTATCCAGGTATTGACATACATGTTGTTTAATAATTTGTTCAAAGATCTTTCCTGGTATAGAAGTCAGACTCACCGGCCTATAGTTGCCTGGGTCCACCTTCTTCCCCTTTTTGAAGATAGGAACAACATTTGCTCTTCTCCAGTCTTCTGGCACTTCTCCTGTTCTCCAAGAATTTTCAAAGATTATGGAGAGGGGTTCAAAAATTTCTTCTGCTATCTCCTTCAGTACTCTGGGGTGTAATTCATCTGGACCTGGAGACTTGAATTCATTTAGGTTAGCTAAGTGTTTCCTCACTATCTTTCTGTTTATAGATATCCTGGATTCTTCTATTCCCTTAATAGGACAGTGAATAACAGTTGATGTTGCATTTCCTTTCTGAGAGAAAACAGATGCAAAATAGGAATTTAAAAGTTCAGCCTTCTCAACATCCTGTCTTACCATTTCATCATTTTCATCCTGTAAAAATCCTATAGCATCTTTGACTTTTCTTTTACTTTTGACATATCCCCAAAATCCTTTATTATTGCTTTTGACATCTCTTGCAAGCCTCAGTTCATTTTCAGCTTTAGCTAATCTGAGTTGTGCCCTGCAGGTTCTGCAGACAGCATTATATTCTTCTTTAGATATGCCTCCCTCTTTCCATTTTATAAACATTTTTTTCTTCCTTTTTAGCATGTGCTTAAGTAAGTTTCCCGGAGCTGGGGGGTGCGCGGCGCTGTAACAGTGCCTCCCCCTTTACATCCCCTCCTCTTGAGGCTGGAAAGAAACCTCTCTAAGATACGAGTTGCAGTGATGCTCTCCCAAGGTTCCCACGACTTTCCTCAAGACCAAACCCTTTCCAATCAATCAAAAAGAAGGTATTCCCTATCACCTTTTTCATAGCGAGTGTATCCCTCACCTCAAAAATGTCCTCATGGCTAACAAGACTAGGAGTGTGACAGATAGAGGAATGAAAGTGATTAAATACCACGGGTTTGAGGAGGGAGACATGGAAGGTGTTGGGAATACAGAGCGAGGCAGGCAACTTCAACTTGTTGGCCACGTCATTGATTAGTCCCAAGATCGTGAAGGGACCGATGTATTGAGGATTCAACTTGTAGGAAGGATTTTTCAGCTGGATAAACTTGGAAGATAGCCATACTTTGTCACCGGGAAGGTACGCAGGTGGGTCCAAACATCTTTTGTCATCATGTCTCTTCATCCTGTCACCGGCTTTGACAAGAGCTCCTTTGGTCTTCTCCCAAATTTTAGAGAACTCCACAGACAAGGAGTCAGCTGTTGGTACACCCGAGACTGATGGAACCGGCAGGTGCATATTAGGATGTTGTCCCGAGACAATGAAAAAAGGAGACTTGTTGGAGGAGTCACTAGGATAATTGTTATAGGCATAATTCAGCCCAAGGAAGAAGACAGACCCAATTATCCTGGTGAGCATTGGAAAAATGGCGAAGGTACGATGTCAAGATCTGATTGGTATGTTCCACCTGACCGTTGGTCTGGGGGTGATAGTCCAAAGAAAAATCCAAAGTCACGTTCATAAGCTAGCAGAGAGCTCTCCAAAACTGAACTCCTCTATCAGAAACAATGTGTTAAGGGAATCCATGAATAGTGAAGGTATGAGCAATAAAAGTCTTGGCCAATTCGGAGTCAGAGGGTAAACCCGACAGAGGGATAAAGTCAGCCATCTTAGAGAACCGATCCATGACCACCAAGATTACCGTACAACCACAGGATCGAGGGAGATTTGTGATGAAATCCATGGCGATATGTTGCCATGGGGCTGAAGGTACCGGGAGAGGCTGCAGAGTACCAGAGTGAAGTTGCCTCGAAATCTTGTTCTTTCCGCATGAGGGACATGAAGATATCAACTCCTCGAAGTCTTGGCATAAAGAGGACCACTAATAGTGGCGAGATATGAGAGAGTAAGTCTTCTTTATCCCTGCATGACCGGCAATCTTGGATGAATGGGCCCAAAGCAGCACTTTCTTTCTTTAGGTGACTAAACGACCGGAAGGGGATCTTTGGAGCTCCCGTGGAGGAGGCATCCACCTCGAGCATGAACGACTTGTTAGTCTCATGACGTTGAAGCACAGGGGCGGCTGCAGAGCCTTGCTTTAGAGACAAAAAGGCATCTTTAGCCCCAAGAGACCAGATGTGGGAGTTGGTTCCCTTACGCACAAGAGCCAAGATAGGCTTAGATAGCGAGGAAAAATGTGGGATGAACTGCCTGTGATAGTTCACGAATCCAAGAAACTGTTGGATGCCTTTTACCCCGAGAGGCAGTGGCCATTTGATTATGGCTGATACTTTCTCCGAATCCATGTTCAGTCAGGATTCCGAGATAATATGTCCCAAAAATGGTAACGGGGTTTGCTCAAAGACACACTTCTCGAACATGGCATAGATACGGTTCTCTCTTAAACGTAACAGCACTTGGCAAACATCTTGCCGATGAGATGACAGATCCGGAGAGAAAAAGAGAATATCGTCCAAATATACTACAACACAGTAATACAGGAGGTCTTGAAAAATGTCATTAACAACTCCTGAAATACAGCGGGTGTGCGTTGCAGAGGCCAAAGGTCATGACCAGGTACTCATAATTTCCATCCCGCGTATTAAACGCGGTCTTCCACTCGTCACCAGCGTGGATACGGATCAGGTTGTAGGCACCATGAAGGTCTAGTTTGATGAAAATCCGTGCTCCCCTCAAACGGTCAAAAAGATCCAGAATTGGTGGTAGAGGACACCTGTTCTTGACCGTGATGTTATTCAAGCCTCTATAGTCAATACAGGGTTGAAGGAAGCCGTCCTTCTTTTTAACTAAGAAGAAACCTGCGTCTGCGGGAGAGGAGGACGAATAAAGCCCCTGGCCAGATTTTCTTGGATATAGTACGATATGGCCTGGGTCTCCACTGAAGATAACGGGTATATTCTGCCTCAAGGAGGGGTCGAACCAGAAATGAATTCAATCGGGCAGTCATACTGCTGATGCGGCGGACTCTCTGCCTCCTTCTTGTTGAAGACATCCGAGAAGGGCCAGTAGACAGTGGGTAATCCAACGAGAGCAGAAGGAGGCAGTGACATCCCAAAGGGTCGAACTGGCAGCCGGCACCTCTCCTGGCAGTACTGACCCCAGCGAAGTATGTTACCAGAGCGTCAATCAAGGGTTGGCTCATGTGTCCTTAGCCAGGGAAGACCAAAAAGAAGAGCGTGGGCCATGTCAGATACAAAATAGATGGCAATCCTCTCCCGATGCAGAACCCCAACTTGCAACTTCAGCTCCTTGGTAACCTTAGTGACCGCCTCAGGTAAAGGCCTTCCATCCACAGAAGCAATTCAACGAGGATTCTCCAGGGTCCTAACTGGGATCTGGTACTTCTCAACTTCTTCAAGCCTGAGAAAGTTCCCTGCCACGCCCGAATCCACGTAAACCACCTCAGAATAGCGTTTAGGACCTGAGAACCACTGAACAGTCAGGGTTAAAGGTAGATAGGAATCACATACACCTATGGAGGCCTCTCTTACCTGTCTTAGGTAGAGGAGTTTCCTGGCTGCACTGGGCAGGAACGAAGCAAGTGAGAACCATCTTCACAGTATAGACATAAGCCTTGCACGATTCTCTCACGACGGCATTGCTCCGCCATTTTAAGACGATCCACCTGCATATACTCAGCAGCTGCTGCGGATGAAGACACCTCAGAACCTGGGCTAAGATGCCTGTGGATGGTTAGAGATGAGATAGTAGGTCTCCAATCTCGAGCAGCCTCTAGAGAAGGCTCCTGAAATCGTAAATCAATACATGTAGCAAGAGAAATCAAATCCTCGAGAGAGGTTGGAGTATTTCGACCAGCGAACCAGGAGTCCACCCCAACTTTTAAGCCAGATGTGAAAACACAAACGCCACCTTAGCCCAATCAGTGGGGTATTGCTGTGGCAACAACTCAAAATGCAGATGACACTGATTTAAAAAATCCCTGCAAAGCTTGGGATCGCCATTAAACTGGGGCAGTTTACCAAGGCGAGGTGGGGGATGAGGAGTAGAGTCAGGGGTACGGGCCGACGCCTGCACCAAAGTCGAGGCGGCAGATTGAAGAGAGAGCAGACGGTCATCCACAGAGGCCATATTACTCAATATGTGGGCCTGAGTGTTGCGCTGCTGAACAAGCTCCTACTGGAGACTAGCAAGCTGAATAGCATTCCCTGGGTCAGCGGCCTGTAAAGCGGACCTTCGGAAATCCATGGACTTCATGAAGGACATAATGCGACCCTGACTCTCCCACAAAAATATCCACTCTTTTTGGGCAGCAGAGGCACCAGCGGGATCCATGACCTGATTGTTCTGTTACGAATCTTAAAGTGGACTCTCTGGGCTGAGATACCAACCCACCCTGAGTGAACTGACCTATTGGAACCACTCCCTATACAGTGATCATCAGGGTCTGCACCAGTGGGGTAAAGTATTGCAACTGCTGTTAAGTGTAGACTGACTGAGCACAGTAATAATATCAAACTGTGGAATGACTGTCTATACAATTTACACTAGTGTGTGGACTGACGGACCTCAATGTTCATGATAAATTGTATACCGGCTCATCCTAGCATTTACACTAGGTGATGACTAATTAAACACAGTATTTATACTGGACGGAGGACCAACTGATTACAATATTAACATTTCACTATGGAGTGACTGACAGCAACATTTACAATATACTGTGGACAGACTGACTACAGCTTTGACAATAAACTGTGGATAGATTGACCACATTCATTATCTCTGAGATAAGTAATTTTGGCCCTAGGGAGTTATACTTATTTGTGTGTATAGCATGTAGCAGGAACATATTATCATACGTTTGTCTTTTTACAGGTTACTGCTCTAATTGACATAATGAAGGGTAAAATTTTTCTTTGTGGACTCCAGCAAGACAATTGTAATAATCACATAAAAGGTAATTAATTTTCAAATTATTACTGATAATTGTTGTTCTAGGCTTGAGTTCTAGATCTGCGGAGGTGTAATAACACCTTCCTGATACATGACAATATACTGTAGGTGATATCTTAAATGTATATCTTCTATACACAACTCTTAGTATAACACCACTTTATCTCAGGTACTGAGATAGGGAACATTTTTTCTCATTATCAACTTTCTTCCAAATTGTGAATACCCTCTTATATTTCATAAAATACATTTGTTTCAGCGGTGAAACAATCAATACCTTGATTACACGAGACAGACCCCAGCATTCACACTAGACCGCAGCCTGACAGAACACAGCATTTACACTATGTGACCATAAACAGAGGAAAGTATTTATAAAAACTGTCGACTGACTGACCACAACATTCACAGTAGACTGTACACTAATTGACCATATAACATACACTAGGTGTGGACTGACCTAGCACACTATTTATACTAGTTTTGGGACTGACTTACCACAACATTTACAATACATTGTGCACCGACTTACCATAGCATGTACAATGAGTGTAGTCTGACTGAGCACAGTAATAATATCAGACTGTGGAATGACTGTCTATACAATTTGCACTATTATGTGGAGTGACACACCACAATATTTACTATAAATTGTAGACCAGCTCATCCCAGCATTTACACTAGGTGTGGACTAATTAAACACGGTATTTATACTGGACGGAGGACCAACTGATTACAATATTTACTCTTCACTATGGACTGACAAAAACATTTAAGAGTATGCTGTGGACTGCCTGACTACAGCTTTGACAATAAACTGTGGATAGATTGACCACATGTATTATCTCTGAGATAAGTAATTTTGGCCCTAGGGAGTTATACTTATTGGTGTGTATAGCATGTAGCAGGAACATATTATCATACGTTTGTCTTTTCACAGGTTACTGCTCTAATTGACATAATGAAGGGTAAAATTTTTATTTGTGGACTCCAGCAAGACAATTGGAAGAATCACATAAAAGGTAATTAATTTTCAAATTATTACTAATAATTGTTGGTCTAGGTTTGAGTTCTAGATCTGCGGAAGTGTAATAACACCTTCCTGATACATGACAATATACTGTAGGTGCTATCTCAAATGTATATCTTCTATACACAACTCTTAGTATAACACCACTTTATCTCAGGTACAGAGATCCGGAACATTTTTTCTCATTATCAACTTTCTTCCAAATTGGGAATACCCTCTTATATTTCATAAAATACACTTGTTTCAGCAGTGAAACAATCAATACCTTGATTACACAAGACTGACCACTGCATTCACACTAGACCACAGCCTGACAGAACACAGCATTTACACTATGTGACCATAAACTCAGGAAAGTATCTATAAAAACTGTCGACTGACTGACCACAACATTCACAGTAGACTGTGCACTAATTGACCAAAGAATTTACACTAGGTGTGGACTGACTGAGCAAAGTATTAATACCAGACTGTGGACTGACTGTCTATATAATTTAAACTAGTCTCTGGACTGACTGACCACAACATTCACAGTAGACTGTACACTAATTAACCATATAACATACACTAGGTGTGGACTAACTGAGCCCTGTATTAATACCAGACTTAGGACTGACTTACCACAACATTTACAATAGATTGTGCACCGACTAACCATAGCATTTACATTAACTTTGGACCGACTGACCACAGTAATAATACCAGACTGTGGACTGACTGTCTATATCATTTAAACTAGTGTGTGGACTGACTGACCACAACATTCACAGTAGACTGTACACTAATTGACCATATAACATATGTACACTAGGTGTGGACTGACCTATCACAGTATTTATACTAGTTTTGGGACTGACTTACCACAACATTTACAATACATTGTGCACCGACTGACCATAGCATGTACACTAATTGTAGTCTGACTGAGCACAGTAATAATATCAGACTGTGGAATGACTGTCTATACAATTTACACTATTATGTGGAGTGACAGACCACAATATTCACTATAAATTGTAGACCAGCTCATTCCAGCATTTACACTAGGTGTGGACTAATTAAACACAGTATTTATACTGGACGGAGGACCAACTGATTACAATATTTACACTTCACTATGAACTGACAAAAACATTTAAGAGTATACTGTGGACTGACTGACTACAGCTTTGACAATAAACTGTGGATAGATTGACCACATGTATTATCTCTGAGATAACTAATTTTGGCTCTAGTGAGTTATACTTATTGGAGTGTATAGCATGTAGCAGGAACATATTATCATTAGTGTTGAGCATTCCGATACCGCAAGTATCGGGTATCGGCCGATACTTGCTGTATCGGAATTCCGATACCGACTTCCGATATTTTTTCAATATCGGAAGTCGGCATCGGAATCGGAAGTTCAAAGTTGATTGACAGCCGAAATGACGTCATCATGATGCGCGGTGTGTGGGCATCATGATGCGCCGTCATTTCGGGCCTTCCGGGGGTCTCTGCCGGCCTGCCGGGGGGGCTGTGTGGACTGCCCGGGGTCTGTACCGGCCTGCCGGGGGGCTGTGCCGGCCTGCCGGTGGTCTGTGCACCCTGTGGGGGTCTGTACCGGCCTGCCGGGGGGCTGTGCCGGCCTGCCGGTGGTCTGTGCACCCTGTGGGGGTCTGTACCGGCCTGCCGGGGGGCTGTGCCGGCCTGCCGGGGGGCTGTGCTGATGTCCGGGGGTCTGTGCAAGCATCGTCCGATGGGACTATAAGTCCCATCTGGCGATGCCTGCTACCATGACAGTGATTGACACATTAGCCAATGATGGGACAGTAGTAGTCCCATCATCCGGCTAATGTGTTAAATGTTAAAAAAAAAAAAAAAAAATACTACATACATACTACATACATACTACATGCATGCTACATACATACTACATGCTACATACATACTACATATATACTACATGCATGCTACATACATACTACATGCTACATACATACTACATATATACTACATGCATGCTACATACATGCTACATGCTACATACATACTACATACATACCACATATATACTACATACATACTACATGCATGCTACATACATACTACATACATACTACATACATACTACATGCATGCTACATACATACTACATGCTACATACATACCACATACATACTACATACATACTACATGCTACATGCTACATACATACTACATATATACTACATGCATGCTACATACATACTGCATGCTACATGCATGCTACATACATACTACATACATACTACATGCTACATACATACCACATATATACTACATACATACTACATACAATACATTCATACAATACATACATAGACATACAGTACATATAACATAGAGTAACATACTTACCAATACTTGTCACATTGTTCCCCGAAGCCATTGTCTTTTACGGAATAAATATTAACATAACAAACCACAAAAATACTCACCCACGATCCGAAGCAGTCCACGAGTGTGTCCCACGACGATCTTGGGTAGAGAACTGCAGCATCAGCTGATGCTGCCGTTCTCTACGGGCTGCAGGAATCCAATGACGGAAGGTAGGTATCCTTCCGCACTGTATTCCTCCGCCACTTAAAAAAAAAAAGTCCCTAGTCTCACTTTATGCCATTGCTGCGTGGGAAATTCCCACACAGCAATGGCATAAAGTGAGACTAGGGACTTTTTTTTTTTTAAGTGGTGGAGGAATACAGTGCGGAAGGATACCTACCTTCCGTCATTGGATTCCTGCAGCCCGTAGAGAACGGCAGCATCAGCTGATGCTGCAGTTCTCTACCCAAGATCGTCGTGGGACACACTCGTGGACTGCTTCGGATCGTGGGTGAGTATTTTTGTGGTTTGTTATGTTAATATTTATTCCGTAAAAGACAATGGCTTCGGGGAACAATGTGACAAGTATTGGTAAGTATGTTACTCTATGTTATATGTACTGTATGTCTATGTATGTATTGTATGAATGTATTGTATGTAGTATGTATGTAGTATATATGTGGTATGTATGTAGCATGTAGTATGTATGTAGTATGTATGTAGCATGCATGTAGCATGCAGTATGTATGTAGCATGCATGTAGTATATATGTAGTATGTATGTGGTATGTATGTAGCATGTAGTATGTATGTAGCATGCATGTAGTATGTATGTAGTATGTATGTAGCATGCATGTATTATATATGTAGCATGTATGTAGCATGTAGTATGTATGTAGCATGCATGTAGTATATATGTAGTATGTATGTAGCATGTAGTATGTATGTAGCATGCATGTAGTATGTATGTAGTATGAATGTAGTATGTATGTGGTATGTATGTAGTATGTATGTAGCATGCATGTAGTATATATGTGTTATGTATGTAGCATGTAGCATGCATGTAGCATGCATGTAGTATGTATGTAGTATGTATGTGGTATGTATGTAGCATGTAGCATGCATGTAGTATGTATGTAGTATATATGTGGTATGTATGTAGCATGTAGTATGTATGTAGCATGCAGTATGTATGTAGCATGCATGTAGTATATATGTAGTATGTATGTAGCATATATGTAGTATGTATGTAGCATGTAGTATGTATGTAGCATGCAGTATGTATGTAGCATGCATGTAGTATATATGTAGTATGTATGTAGCATATATGTAGTATGTATGTAGCATGTAGTATATATGTAGTATGCATGTTGCATGCATGTAGTATATATGTAGTATGTATGTTGCATGTAGTATATATGTAGTATGCATGTTGCATGCATGTAGTATATATGTAGTATGTATGTTGCATGTAGTATATATGTAGTATGAATGTAGCATGTATGTAGTATGTAGTATGAATGTAGCATGTATGTAGTATGCATGTTGTATGTATGTAGCATGTATGTAGCATGTAATTTATTTATTTATTTTTTTTATTTATTTTTTTTTACATTCAACACATTAGCCGGATGATGGGACTACTACTGTCCCATCATTGGCTAATGTGTCAATCACTGTCATGGTAGCAGGCATCGCCCGATGGGACTTGTAGTCCCATCGGACGATGCCTGCACAGACCCCCGAAGCCTGCACAGACCACCGGCAGGCCGGCACAGCCCCCCGGCAGGCCGGCACAGCCCACCGGAGCCTGCACAGACCACCGGCAGGCCGGCACAGCCCCCCGGCAGGCCGGCACAGTCCACCGGAGCCTGCACAGACCACCGGCAGGCCGGCACAGCCCCCCGGCAGGCCGGCACAGACCACCGGAGCCTGCACAGACCCCCTGGCAGGCCGGCACAGCCCCCCGAAACGCCCGTACAGACCCCAGAGAGGCTGTACAAGGCAAAAACAGGGTTTTTCTTATTCCGATACCGGAAGTCCCATAGACTTGAATGGGACTTCCGGTATCGGAATCGGCGATACCGATACTTTTTTTTAAGATCGGCCGATCCATTCCGATCCGATACTTTGAAGTATCGGACGGTATCGCTCAACTCTAATTATCATACGTTTGTATTTTTACAGGTTACTGCTCCCATTGACATATTGAAGTGTAAAATTTTTCTTTGTGGACTACAACAAGACAATTGGAAGAAATACATAAAAGGTAATTAATTTTCAAATTAATTACTGATAATCATTGATCTAGGCTTTATTTCTAGATCTGCGGAGGTGTAATAACACCTTCCTGATACATGACAATATACTGTATGTGTTATTTTAAATGTATATCTTCTATACACAACTCTTAGTATAACACCACCTTATCTCAGGTACAGAGTTAGGGAACATTTTTTCTCATTATCATCTGTCTTCGAAATTGTGAATAGCCTCTTATATTTCACAAAATACACTTGTTTCAGCGGTGAAATGATTAATACCATGATTACACGAGACGCAATGGGAACACGCTGGATACCGTAAAGCACAGAGCATGCACTGCAAAGCAAGTAGAGAAACAGGAGAATGCAGAGCGTGCACTGGGAAGAAAATAGAGAAACAGGAGAATACAGAGCGTGCACTGGGAATCACGCTGAGATGCAGAGAGTGCTGAGCGTGCACTAGGAAGCACGCTGAAATACAGGAGAATACAGAGTGTGCAATGGGAAGCACGCTGAGATACAGTGAGTGCAGAGCGCGCACTAGGAAGCACACTGAGATACAGAGAGTGTAGAGCATGCACTGTGGAGCACGCTGAGATTCAGATAGTGCAGAGTTTGCACTGGGGAGCACGTTGAGATACAGAGAGTGCATAGTACGCTTTGAGATGCACGCTGTTGGGCCTGAGCATATAAAAGCACCCACACTGAGACCTGCACAGATGCGGAAGGGAAGTAGTAATCAGTGGCTTCCTCTAGCAGATAGCATCCTGAAATACCTGTTGCTGTGGCCAAGAATGAGGTACTTCCAGGTCAGGCAGCAGAATGATCGGAGGAAGTGCGCCGCCGCGGCCTAAGCAGTCGGGTGTGTGTTCCTGGTGGATGGGATCCCTGATGTGCCTGCCAAGCCGGAAGTTGAGGAAAGACCTCCGGAAGAGCCCGATCAGCGGAACGCCGAGTGAGATAAGTGTCCTGCTGCTCTGGGGCGTGCAGCGTTGTAACAGTACCTCCCCCTTTACATCCCCTCCTTTTGAGGCTAGAAAGAAACCTCTCTAAGATACGAGGTGCAGTGATGGTCTCCTAAGGTTCCCACGACCTCTCCTCACGACCAATCCCTATCCAATCGATCAAAAGAAGGTTTTCCCTCTCACCTTTTTCATGGCGAGTATATCCATCACCTCAAAAATGTCCTCATGGCTAACAGGATTAGGAGTGTGACAGATAGAGGAATAATAGCGATTAAACACCACAGGTTTGAGGAGGGAGATATGGAAGGTGTTGGAAATACGGAGCGAGGCAGGCAACGTCAACTTGTAGGCCATGTCATTGATTCGTCCCAAGATCTCAAAGGGACCGATGTATCGAGGACTCAACTTGTAGGAAGGACTTTTAAGCCGGATAAACTTGGAAGATAGCCATACTTTGTCACCGGGAAGGTACGGAGGTGGGTCCAAACGTTTTTTGTCAGCATGTCTCTTCATCCTGTCACCAGCTTTGACAAGTGCTTCTTTGGTCTCCTCCCAAATTTTAGAGAACTCCATGGACAAGGAGTCAGCTGTTGGTACACCCGAGACTGGTGGATCCGGCAGGGGGATATTGGCATTTTGTCCCGAGACAATGAAAAAAGGAGACTTTTTGGAGTAGTCACTAGGATAATTGCTATAGGCATAATTCGGCCCAAGGAAGAAGACAGACCCAATTATCCTAGTGAGCATTTGAAAAATGGCGAAGGTACGATGTCAAGATCTGGTTGGTATGCTCCACCTGACCGTTGGTCTGGGGGTGATAGTCCAAAGAAAAATCCAAAGTCACGTTCATAAGCTTGCAGAGAGCGCTCCTAAACCGAGAAGTAAACTAAACTCCTCTGTCGGAAACAATGCGTTACGGGAATCCATGAATGCTGAAGGTATGAGCAATAAAAGTCTTGGCCAATTCGGAGGCAGAGAGCAAACCCGGCGGAGGGATAAAGTGAGCCATCATAGAGAACCGATCCACGACCACCAATATTACCGTCCAACCACAGGATCGAGGGAGATTTGTGATGAAATCCATGGCGATATGTTGCCATGGGGCTGAAGGTACTGGGAGAGGCTGCAGAATACCAGAGTGATGTTGCCTCGAAATCTTGTTTTTGTTGCATGAGGGACATGAAGATATAAACTCCTCAATGTCTTGGCGTAAAGAGGATCACCAATAGTGGCGAGATATGAGAGAGTTAGTCTTCTTTATCCCCTCATGACCGGCAATCTTGGATGAAGAAAACGCCTTGAAGAAAATACCGCAGGTGACTAAACGACCGGAAGGGGATCTTTGGAGAAGCACTGCTCCAGCTCCCGTGGAAGAGGCATCCACCTCGAGCATGAACGACTTGTTAGTCTCATGACAATGAAACACAGGGGCGGCTGCAGAGGCTTTCTTTAGATACAAAAAGCCATCTTTAGCCTCCAGAGACCAGATGTGGGAGTTGGCTCCCTTACGGACAAGAGCCGAGATAGGCTTAGATAGCGAGGAAAAATGTGGGATGAACTGCCTGTAATAGTTCACTAATCCAAGAAACTGTTGGATGGCTTTTACCCCGAGAGGCAGTGGCCATTTGATTATGGCTGATACTTTCTCCGAATCCATGTTCAGTCAGGATTCCGAGATAATGTGTCCCAATAATGGTAACGGGGTTTGCTCAAAGACACACTTCTCGAACTTGGCATAGAGACAGTTCTCTCTTAAACGTAACAGCACTTGGCGAACGTCTTGCAGATGAGATGACAGATCCGGAGAGAAAAAGAGAATATCGTCCAAATATACTACAACGCAGTAATACAGGAGGACTCGAAAAATGTCATTAACAAACTCCTGAAATACAGCGGGTGTGTTGCAGAGGCCAAAGGTCGTGACCAGGTACTCGTAATTTCCATCCAGCGTATTAAACGCGGTCTTCCACTCGTCACCAGCGTGGATACGGATCAGGTTGTAGGCACCATGAAGGTCTAGTTTGATGAAGATCTGTGCGCCCCTCAAACGATCAAAAAGCTTCAGAATTGGTGGTAGAGGATACCTGTTCTTGACCGTGATGTTATTCAATCCTCTATAGTCAATACAGGGTCGAAGGAAGCCGTCCTTCTTTTTA
This sequence comes from Dendrobates tinctorius, assembly GCF_039654945.1. Classification (NCBI taxonomy): domain Eukaryota; kingdom Metazoa; phylum Chordata; class Amphibia; order Anura; family Dendrobatidae; genus Dendrobates; species Dendrobates tinctorius. Next base: position 20,312,165 of record NW_027361675.1, on the reverse strand, counting down.
ACAAGGAAGAAACCCATTTCTGCGGGTGAGGAGGACTTTCGAATAAAGCCCCTGGCCAGATTTTCTTGGATATAGTACGATATGGCCTGGGTCTCCACTGAAGATAGCGGGTATATTCTGCCTCTAGGAGGGGTCGAACCAGGAATGAGTTCAATCGGGCAGTCATACGGCTGATGCGGCGGACTCTCTGCCTCCTTCTTGTTGAAGACATCCGAGAAGGGCCAGTAGACAGCGAGTAATCCAACGGGAACAGAAGGAGGCAGTGACATCCCAAAGGGTCGAACTGGCAGCCGGCACCTCTCCTGGCAGTACTGAGCCCAGCGAAGTATGTTACCAGAGCGTCAATCATGGGTTGGCTCATGTGCCCTTAGCCAGGGAAGACCAAGAAGAAGAGCGTGGGCCATGTCAGATAGAACATAGACAGCAATCCTCTCCCATGCAGAACCCCAACTTGCAACTTCAGCTCCTTGGTAACCTTAGTGACCGCCTCAGGTAAAGGCCTTCCATCCACAGAAGCAATCCAACAAAGAATTCTCCAGGGTCCTAACTGGGATCTGGTACTTCTCAACTTCTTCAAGCCTGAGAAAGTTCCCTGCCATGCCCGAATCCTCGTAAACCACCTCAGAATAGCGTTTAGGACCTGAGAACCACTGAACAGTCAGGGTTAAAGGTAGATAGGAATCACATACACCTATGGAGGCCTCTCTTACCTGTCTTAGGTAGAGGAGTTTCCTGGCCGCACTGGGCAGGAACGAAGCAAGTGAGAACCATCTCCACAGTATAGACATAAGCCTTGCACGCGTCTCTCACGACGGCATTGCTCCGCCATTTTAAGACGATCCACCTGCATAGATTCAGCAGCTGCTGCGGAAGAAGACACTGCAGAACCTGGGCTAAGATGCCTGTGGATGCTTAGAGATGAGATAGTAGGTCTCCAATCTCGAGCAGCCTCAAGAGAACACTCCTGAAATCGTAAATCAATACCTGTAGCAAGAGAAATCAAATCCTCAAGAGAGGTTGGAGTATTTCGACCAGCGAGCCAGGAGTCCACCCCAATTTTGAAGCCAGAGTGTGAAAACGAATGGCGTATTGCCCAACAGTAAGTGAACCTTGGTGGAGATTAAAGAGGGACTCAGTGGTAGAGGCCAGGCGACCTGGTTCATCAAACACTCTGTGGAAGGTTTCCAAAAAAATTTGCAACTGAGAGACTATGGGATCGTCTCGCTCCCACAAGGGATTTACCCAAGCCAATGCCTCACCCTCCAGATGTGAAACCACAAACGCCACCTTAGCCCGATTAGTGGGGTATTGCTGTGGCAACAACTCAAAATGCAGACGACACTGATTTAAAAAATCCCTGCAAAGCTTGGGATTGCCATTAAACTGGGGCGGTTTACCAAGGTGAGGTGGGGGATGAGGAGTAGAATCAGGGGATCAGGGGTACGGGCCGACGCCTGCACCAAAGTCGAGGCGGCAGATTGAAGAGAGAGCAGACGGTCATCCACAGAGGCCATATTACTCAATATGTGGGCCTGAGTGTTGCGCTGCTGAACAAGCTCCTGCTGGAGACTAGCAAGCTGAATAGCATTCCCTGGGTCAGCGGCTTGTAAAGCGGACCATCGGAAATCCATGGACTTCATGAAGGACATAATGCGACCCTTATTCTCCCGCAAAAATATCCACTCTTTTTGGGCAGCAGAGGCACCAGCGGGATCCATGACCTGATTGTTCTGTTACGACTCTTGGAGTGGACCCTCTGGGCTGAGATACCAACCCACCCTGAGTGAACTGACCTATTGGAACCAACCCCTATACAGGGATCATCAGGGTCAGCACCAGTGGGGTAAAGTATTGCAACTGCTGGTAAGTGTAGACTGACTGAGCACAGTAATAATATCAAACTGTGGAATGACTGTCTATACAATCTACACTAGTCTGTGGACTGACGGACCACAATGTTCATGATAAATTGCATACCAGCTCATCCTAGCATTTACACTAGGTGATGACTAATTAAACACAGTATTTATACTGGACGGAGGACCAACTGATTACAATATTAACATTTCACTATGGAGTGACTAACAGCAACATTTACAATATACTGTGGACAGACTGACTACAGCTTTGACAATAAACTGTGGATAGATTGACCACATTCATTATCTCTGAGATAAGTAATTTTGGCCCTAGGGAGTTATACTTATTGATGTGTATAGCATGTAGCAGGAACATATTATCATACGTTTGTCTTTTTACAGGTTACTGCTCTAATTGACATAATGAAGGGTAAAATATTTCTTTGTGGACTCCAGCAAAACAATTGGAAGAATCACATAAAAGGTAATTAATTTTCAAGTTATTACTGATAATTGTTGGTCTAGGCTTGAGTTCTAGATCTGCGGAGGTGTAATAACACCTTCCTGATACATGACAATATACTGTAGGTGCTAAATGTATATCTTCTATACACAACTCTTAGTATAACACCACTTTATCTGAGGTACAGAGATAGGGAACATTTTTTCTCATTATCAACTTTCTTCCAAATTGGGAATACCCTCTTATATTTCATAAAATTCACTTGTTTCAGCGGTGAAACAATCAATACCTTGATTACACGAGACTGACCCTAGCATTCACACTAGACCGCAGCCTGACAGAACACAGCATTTTCACTATGTGACCATAAACTGAGGAAAGTATTTATAAAAACTGTCGACTGACTAACCACAACATTCACAGTAGACCGTGCACTAATTAACCATATAATATACACTAGGTGTGGACTGACTGAGCATAGTATTAATACCAGACTTAGTACTGACTTACGACAACATTTACAATAGATTGTGCTCCGACTAACCATAGCATTTACTTTAAGTTTGGACCGACTGACCACAGTAATAATACCAGACTGTGGACTGAATGTCTATATAATTTAAACTAGTCTGTGGACTGACTAACCACAACATTCACAGTAGACTGTTCACTAACTGACCATATAACATACACTAGGTGTTAACTGACCTAGCACAGTATTTATACTAGTTTTGGGACTGACTTACCACAATATTTACAATACATTGTGCACCAACTGACCATAGCATGTACACTAAGTGTAGTCTGACTGAGCACAGTAATAATATCAGACTGTGGAATTACTGTCTATACAATTTACACTATTATGTGGAGTGACAGACCACAATATTCACTATAAATTGTAGATCTGCTCATCCCAGCATTTACTCTAGGTGTGGACTAATTAAACACAGTATTTATACTGGTCGTAGTACCAACTGATTACAATATTTACTCTTCACTATGGACTGACAAAAACATTAAAGAGTATACTGTGGACTGACTGACTACAGCTTTGACAATAAATTGTGAATAGATTGTCCACATGTATTTTCTCTGAGATAAGTAATTTTGGCTCTAGTGAGTTATACTTATTGGTGTGTATAGCATGTAGCAGGAACATATTATCATACATTTTTCTTTTTACAGGTTAATGCTCCCATTGACATATTGAAGTGTAAAATTTTTCTTTGTGGACCACAAGACAATTGGAAGAAATACATAAAAGGTAGTTATTTTCAAATTAATTACTGATAATCATTGATCTATGCTTTATTTCTAGATCTGCGGAGGTACAATAACACCTTCCTGATACATGACAATATACTGTATGTGTTATTTTAAATGTATATCTTCTATACACAACTCTTAGTATAACACCATCTTATCTCAGGTACAGAGTTAGGGAACATTTTTTCTCATTATCATCTGTCTTCGAAATTGGGAATACCCTCTTATATTTCACAAAATACACTTGTTTCAGCGGTGAAACAATCAATACCATGATCACACGAGACTCAATGGGAACACGCTGGATACAGTAAAGCGCAGAGCATGCACTGGGAAGCAAGTAGAGAAACAGGAGAATACAGAGCGTGCAATGGGAATCACGCTGAGATACAGAGAGTGCAGAGCGCGCTCTAGGAAGCACGTTGAGATACAGAGAGTGCATAGCGCGCACTGAGACGCACGCTGTAGGACCTGAGCATATAAATGCACCCGCACTGAGACCTGCACAGATGCGGAAGTAGTAATCAGTGGCTTCCTCTAGCAGAGAGCATCCTGAAATACCTGTTGCTATGAGGTACTTCCGGGTCAGGCAGCATAATGATTGGAGGAAGTGCACCGCCGCGACCCAAGCAGCCGGGTGCGTGTTCCTGGTGAATGGGATCCCTGACGTGCCCGCCAAGCCGGAAGTTGAGGAGCGACCTCCGGAAGAGCCCGGTCAGCGGCACGCCGAGTAAGGTAAGTATTCTGCTGCTGGGGGGGCGTGCGGCGTTGTAACAGTACCTCCCCCTTTACATCCCCTCCTTGTGAGGCTAGAAAGAAACCTCTCTAAGATACGAGGTGCAGTGATGTTCTCCCAAGGTTCCCACGACCTCTTCTCAGGACCAAACCCTATACAATCGATCAAAAAGAAGGTTTTCCCTCTCACCTTTTTCATGGCGAGTTTATCCCTCACCTCAAAAATGTCCTCATGGCTAACAGGATTAGGAGTGTGAGCAGCGTCGGACTGGAGCACCTTGGGCCCACCAGAGAAAATCATTCTTGGGGCCCGCTGTGTAGCTACATAGAAATAAATACAAGACCACCAATTGTGTGGTAAAACACACTAATATCAGGGTATAATATAAAGTAGTACAAATCTTAATTATGTAGCAGGAGTTGGGGTAGCCTCCCTCATAGAATATAAAGCAGCCCCCTCATATAGTATAATGCAGCCCCCTCATAGAATATAATGCAGCCCCCTCATAGAATATAAAGCAGCCCCCTCATATAGTATAATGCAGCCCCCTCATAGAATATAATGCAGCACCCTCATAGAATATAATGCAGCCATCTCATAGAATATAGCCCTCTCATAGGGTATAATGCTATATAGATATAGAGTTAGATAGATATAGATAGAAAGATAGATGTAGAAATAGATAGATATAGAGATAGATAGTAGATAATGGATAGATAGAGATAGATTATAGATAGAGATCGATAGAGATAGATATAAAGATAGATATAGATGGAAATATAGATATAGAGATAGATTGATAGATATAGACATAGATAGAAAATAGATAATGGATAGATAGATAAACGATAGATAGATAGATAGATAGATAGATAGATAGATAGATAGATAGATAGATAGATAGCTATAGATAGAAAGATAGATATAGATATAGATAGATAGATATAGAGATAGATAGATAGATAGATAGATAAATAGATAGAGATAGATAATAGATAGAAATATAGAGATATAGTAATAATAATAATAATATAGAGATATATAGATAGATATAGAGATAGATAGCTACAGATATAGATAGATAGATAGATAGATAGATAGAGATAGATAGATAGATAGATATAGAGATAACAGATATAGAGATAGATATAGAGATAGATATAGAGTTAGATAGAAATAGAGTTAGATAGATATACAGTTAGATAGATATAGAGTTAGATAGATATAGAGTTAGATAGATATAGATAGAGCGATAGATAGAGATATAGAGATAATAGATAGATATAAAGATAGATATAGAGATAGATATAGAGATAGATAGATATAGTGATAATAGATAGCTATAGAGATAGAGCGATAGATACATAGCATTAGATATAGAGATAGATAGATATAGAGAGATAGATATAGAGAGAGATAGATATAGAGAGAGATAGATAGATATAGAGATAGATAGAGAAAGATAGAGATAGATAGAGAGAGAGATAAATATAGAGATAAATAATGGATAGATAGATAGATAGATAGAGATAGATAGATAGATAGAGAGACAGATAGATAGTTAGATAGATAGAGAAAGATAGATAGATATAGATAATAGAGAAAGAGATATATAGAGAGAGATATATAGAGATAGATAGATATAGAGATAGATATCTAGATAGCTAGAGAGAGAGACAGATAGAGAGAGAGATAGAGATATAAAAAAACAAACCACGATACTCACCTCTCCTCCTCGCTCCCACGCTGATCCCGGCTTCAGTGTCAGGAGCTGCTCCCTCTGCCAGACACACAGCGGGTGCGCCATGTAGTGACGTCAGGAGCAGAGGGGACTGAGGGCGGCGCCGGCCCTGATTTACAGGTGCAGAGCGGCTTACTGGGCTGGGGCGGGGCCTCACCGAGACTGTGAAATGATATTCACTGCTTTGCAGTGAATATTCATTTCTCTTTAGCAGCGGGGACAGGGACTTCTGCCTCCTGTCACCCGCTGCTGCTCCACTGGCAGGGGCCCCCATAGCAGCTGCATGGTGTGCGACACACCACTGGCTGGGGGCCCCTGGAGCAGCAGGGGCCCTAGGCAACTGCTGGCCCTGTATGCCAGCAGATGCCAGAGCCCACCAGATGCCATGGCCCACCGGAGAATCCACCGGTTCTCCGGTGGACCAGTCCAACGCTGAGTGTGAGAGATAGAGGAATAATAGCGATTAAACTCCACGGATTTGAGGAGGGAGACATGGAAGGTGTTGGAAATACGGAGTGAGGCAGGCAACATCAACTTGTAGGCCACGTCATTGATTCGTCCCAAGATCTCAAAGGGACCGATGTATCGAGGACTCAACTTGTACGTAGGAAGGACTTTTAAGCCGGATAAACTTGGAAGATGGCCATACTTTGTCACCGGGAAGGTGCGGAGGTGGGTTCAAACATCTTTTGTCAGCATATCTCTTCATCCTGTCACCAGCTTTGACAAGTGCTTCATTGGTCTCCTCCCAAATTTTAGAGAACTCCACGGACAAGGAGTCAGCTGTTGGTACACCCGAGACTGGTGGAACCGGCAGGGGCATATTAGTATTTTGTCCCGAGACAATGAAAAAATGAGACTTGTTGGAGGAGTTACTAGGATAATTGTTATAGGCATAATTCGGCCAAAGGAAGAAGACAGATCCAATTATCCTGGCGAGGATTTTAAAAATGGCGAAGGTATGATGTCAAGATCTGGTTGGTATGTTCCACCTGACCGTTGGTCTGGGGGTGATAGTCCAAAGAAAAATCCAAAGTCACATTCATAAGCTTGCTGAGAGCTCTCCAAAATCGAGAAGTAAACTGAACTCCTCTGTCGGAAACAATGCGTTACGGGAATCCATGAATGCTGAAGGTATGAGCAATAAAAGTCTTGGCCAATTCGGAGGCAGAGGGCAAACCCGGCAGAGGGATAAAATGAGCCATCTTAGAGAACCGATCCACGACCACCAAGACTACCATACAACCACAGGATCGAGGGAGATTTGTGATGAAATGCATGGCGATATGTTGCCGTGGGGCTGAAGGTACAGGGAGAGGCTGCAGAGTACCAGAGTGAAGTTGTCTAAGAATCTTGTTCTTCTCGCATGAGGGACGTGATGAAGATATAAACTCCTCGATGTCTTGGCGTAAAGAGGACCACCAATAGTGGCGAGTTATGAGAGAGTTAGTCTTCTTTATCCCCGCATGACCGGCAATCTTGGATGAATGGCCCCAAAGCAGCACATTCTTTCTGTTATTGTTAATGGCCTGATAGGAAGTGAAATTCAAAATCGAAGCGGTCAAAGAAAAGGGACCATCTGGCCTGCCGTGGGTTAAGTCTTTGAGCCGAACGGATGTAGGACAGATTCTTGTGGTCGGAGAAAATTACAAAAGGATGGGCCGCCCCATCTAGAAGGTACGACCATTCCTCAAGAGTCAGTTTGTTGGCCAACAACTCTCTGTCTCTGATGGAATAATTGCGCTCAGCAGAAGAAAACGCCTTGTAGAAAATACTGCAGGTGACTAAGCGACCCAAAGGGGATCTTTGGAGAAGCACTGCTCCAGCTCCCGTGGAGGAGGCATCCACCTCGAGCATGAACGAATTGTTAGTCTCATGACGATGAAGCACAGGAACGGCTTTTGTCAGCATGTCTCTTCATCCTGTCACCAGCTTTGACAAGTGCTTCTTTGGTCTCCTCCCAAATTTTAGAGAACTCCACGGACAAGGAGTCAGCTGTTGGTACACCCGAGACTGGTGGAACCGGCAGGGGCATATTAGCATTTTCTCCCGAGACAATGAAAAAAGGAGACTTTTTGGAGGAGTCACTAGGATAATTGTTATAGGCATAATTCTGCCCAAGGAAGAAGACAGACCCAATTATCCTAGTGAGCATTTGAAAAATGGTGAAGGTACGATGTCAGGATCTGGTTGGTATGTTCCACCTGACCGTTGGTCTGGGGGATATAGTCCAAAGAAAAATCCAAAGTCACGTTCATAAGCTTGCAGAGAGCTCTCCAAAACCGAGAAGTAAACTGAACTCCTCTGTCGGAAACAATGCATTACGGGAATCCATGAATGCTGAAGGTATGAGCAATAAAAGTCTTGGCCAATTCGGAGGCAGAGGGCAAACCCGGCAGAGGGATAAAGTGAGCCATCTTAGAGAACCGATCCACGACCACCAAGATTACCGTACAACCACAGGATCGAGGGAGATTTGTGATGAAATCCATGGCGATATGTTGCCATGGGGCTGAAGGTACCGGGAGAGGCTGCAGAGTACCAGAGTTAAGTTGCCTCGGAATCTTGTTCTTGTCGCATGAGGGACATGAAGATTTAAACTCCTCGATGTCTTGGTGTAAAGAGGACCACCAATAGTGGCGAGATATGAGAGAGTTAGTCTTCTTTATCCCCGCATGACCGGCAAGCTTGGATGAATGGCCCCAAAGCAGCACTTTCTTTCTGTTATTCTCGGCGACAAATGTCCTCCCCGGGGGTAAGTTAACAAGACCTAGGGGAGTCAACGTTATAATCCTGGAGGGATCGATGATGTGAGAAGGATCCTCCTCTGCATCAGCTGGCTGGAAAGACCTAGACAAAGCATCGACCTTGACGTTAAAATTGCCTGATCAGAATTGAAATTCAAAATCGAAGTGGGCAAAGAAAAAGGATCATCTGGCCTGCCGGGGGTTAAGTCTTTGAACCGACCAGATGTAGGACAGATTCTTGTGGTCGGAGAAAATTATGAAAGGATGGGCCGCCCCCTCTAGAAGGTACCACCATTCCTCAAGAGTCAGTTTGATGGCCAACAACTCTCTGTCTCTGATGGAATAATTGCGCTCAGCAGAAGAAAATGCATTGTAGAAAATACCGAAGGTGACTAAGCGACCGGAAGGGGATCTTTGGAGAAGCACTGCTCCAGCTCCCGTGGAGGAGGCATCCACCTCGAGCATGAACGACTTGTTAGTCTCATGATGATGAAGCACAGGGACGGCTGCAGAGGCTTGCTTTAGAGACAAAAAGCCATCTTTAGCCTCCAGAGACCAGATGTGGGAGTTGGCTCCCTTACGGACAAGAGCCGAGATAGGCTTAGATTGCAAGGAAAAATGTGAGATGAACTGCCTGTAATAGTTCACGAATCCAAGAAACTGTTGGATGGCTTTTACCCCGAGAGGCATTGGCCATTTTATTATGACTGATACTTTCTCCGAATCCATGTTCAGGCAGGATTCCGAGATAACCTGTCCCAATAATGGTAACTGGGTTTGCTCAAAGACACACTTCTCGAACTTGGAATAGAGACGGTTCTCTCTTAAACGTAACAGCACTTGGCGAACGTCTTGCCGATGAGATGACTGATCCGGAGAGAAAAAGAGAATATCGTCCAAATATACTACAACGCAGTAATACCGGAGGTCTCGAAAAATGTCATTAACAAACTCCTGAAATACAGCGGGTGCGTTGCAGAGGCCAAAGGTCATGACCAGGTACTCGTAATTTCCATCCAGCGTATTAAACGCGGTTTTCCACTCGTCACCAGCGTGGATACGGATCAGGTTGTAGGCACCATGAAGGTCTAGTTTGATGAAGATCTGTGTGCCCCTCAAACGATCAAAAAGCTTCAGAATTGGTGGTAGAGGATACCTCTTCTTGACAGTGATGTTATTCAATCCTCTATAGTCAATACAGGGTCGATGGAAGCCGTCCTTCTTTTTAACAAGGAAGAAACCCGTGTCTGCGGGAGAGGAGGACTTTCGAATAAAGCCCCTGGCCAGATTTTCTTGGATATAGTACGATATGGCCTGGGTCTCCACTGAAGAGAGCGGGTATATTCTGCCTCTAGGAGGGGTCGAACCAGGAATGAGTTCAATCGGGCAGTCATACGGCTGATGCGGCGGACTCTCTGCCTCCTTCTTGTTGAAGACATCCGAGAAGGGCCAGTAGACAGCGGGTAATCCAACGGGAACAGAAGGAGGCAGTGACATCCCAAAGGGTCGAACTGGCAGCCGGCACCTCTCCTGGCAGTACTGAGCCCAGCGAAGTATGTTACCAGAGCGGCAATCATGGGTTGGCTCATGTGTCCTTAGCCAGGGAAGACCAAGAAGAAGAGCGTGGGCCATGTTAGATAGAACATAGATGGCAATCCTCTCCCGATGCAGAACCCCAACTTGCAACTTCAGCTCCTTGGTAACCTTAGTGACCGCCTCAGGTAAAGGCCTTCCATCCACAGAAGCAATCCAACGAGGATTCTCCAGGGTCCTAACTGGGATCTGGTACTTCTCAACTTCTTCAAGCCTGAGAAAGTTCCCTGCCACGCCCGAATCCACGTAAACCACCTCAGAATAGCGTTTAGGACCTGAGAACCACTGAACAGTCAGGGTTAAAGGTAGATAGGAATCACATACACCTATGGAGGCCTCTCTTACCTGTCTTAGGTAGAGGAGTTTCCTGGCCGCACTGGGCAGGAACGAAGCAAGTGAGAACCATCTCCACAGTATAGACATAAGCCTTGCACGCGTCTCTCACGACGGCATTGCTCCGCCATTTTAAGACGATCCACCTGCATAGATTCAGCAGCTGCTGTGGAAGAAGACACTGCAGAACCTGGGCTAAGATGCCTGTGGATGCTTAAAGATGAGATAGTAGGTCTCCAATCTCGAGCAGCCTCATGAGAACACTCCTGAAATCGTAAATCAATACCTGTAGCAAGAGAAATCAAATCCTCAAGAGAGGTTGGAGTATTTCGACCAGCGAGCCAGGAGTCCACCCCAATTTTGAAGCCAGAGTGCGAAAACGAATGGCGTATTGCCCAACAGTAAGTGAACCTTGGCGGAGATTAAAGAGGGACTCAGTGGTAGAGGCCAGGCGACCCGGTCCATCAAACACTCTGTGGAAGGTTTCCAAAAAAATTTGCAACTTAGAGACTATGGGATCGTCTCGCTCCAACAAGGGATTTACCCAAGCCAACGCCTCACCCTCCAGATGTGAAACCACAAACGCCACCTTAGCCCGATTAGTGCGGTATTGCTGTGGCAACAACTCAAAATGCAGACGACACTGATTTAAAAAATCCCTGCAAAGCTTGGGATCGCCATTAAACTGGGGCGGTTTACCAAGGCGAGGTGGGGGATGAGGAGTAGAGTCAAGAGTACGGGCCGACGCCTGCACCAAAGTTGATTCGGCAGATTGAAGAGAGAGCAGACGGTCATCCACAGAGGCCATATTACTCAATATGTGGCCTGAGTGTTGTGCTGCTGAACAAGCTCCTGCTGGAGACTAGCAAGCTGAATAGCATTCCCTGGGTCAGCGGCCTGTAAAGCGGACCATCGGAAACCAATGGACTTCAAGAAGGACATAATGCGACCCTGATTCTCCTGCAAAAATATCCACTCTTTTTGCGCAGCAGAGGCACCATCGGGATCCATGACCTGATTATTCTGTTAGGACAGGCAAGAAAGTGAAAGAACTGGGAGCGTAGGTGGTCTTCTCTTCCATCCTCCCAGTGGATGGCCATGGAACAGGTGGAATAAGATTCTGCAGGTGAAAAACTGGCTCGATGGTGCCGTCAGCAACGATTTGGATTTATGGATCACGGAGTGAATTACCTTTATGATGGACTACTTGCTAGAGATGGGGTGCACCTTGCGAAGACTGGAAAACATGTATTTGGAAGTCGCCTTGCTACACTTGTAAGGAGAGCTTTAAACTAGAACAACATGGGAAGGGAAGCAAAAGACCTGAAAAAGTCACACACCTGACAAATGCTATTGAGAACTCTGCTATTAGAAGTGGAAAGGAAGAACAAAGACAAAAGAATCTAATTAATAAACATATTGGAGAAAGAGAAACCAATCACAAACTAAAATGTTTCTATACTAATGCACAAAGCATGGGCAACAAACAAGGAGAATTGGAACTACTAACACAGGAAAAGAAATATGATGTCATTGGAATCACTGAAACTTGGTGGGACAATACACATGATTGGAATACAAGACTAGAAGGATACAAATTATTTGCAAGAAACAGACTTGATAAACGATGAGGAGGTGTCGCATTGTATGTTAGAAATGCGTATATCTGCACAGAGATTGAAGCTTCAGAGACTGGGAGGTCTGTAGAAACTGTTTGGGTAAGAATACAAGGACAGAACAATGAAAAGGACACCATTGTAGGCATTAACTACAGGCCGCCTGTGCAAGCTGAAGATATGGATGAACTCTTTATGCATCAAATGGCCAAGTTCTCCAAAAAATATGACATAGTTGTCATGGGAGATTTCAACTATCCAGACATTTGTTGGGAATCTCTCTCAGGCAAAACTAACAGGTCAAGGAAATTCTTATCCTCTCTTGCTGACAACTTTATCTTCCAAAAGGTAGGGGAGAAAACAAGGGGAACTGCTACCTTGGATCTAATCCTTATAAACAGGGAGGAAATGGTTGAGGAGGTAAAAGTGGCTGGGACCCTAGGAGCTAGCGACCATGCTATTTTAGAATTTTGGATAACTAGAGGAGGAAGACCTGTGAAGACTCAGATGTCAAGGTTAGATTTCAGAAAGGCAGATTTTAAGGGATTCAGAAAGAGAATTGGAGGGATCCAATGGCTGGATATCCTTAAAGACAAAAATGTCCAGGAAGGATGGGAAATCTTGAAAAATGAAATTCTCAAAGCACAATTGTTAACAATTCCGAAAAGAGGGAAGAATAGGAAGCATTTAAGGAAGCCAGGATGGATGAACACAGAACTTAAGCACATGCTAAAAAGGAAGAAAAAAATGTTTATAAAATGGAAAGAGGGAGGCATATCTAAAAAAGAATATAATGCTGTCTGCAGAACCTGCAGGGCACAAATCAGATTACTAAAGCTGACAATGAATTGAGGCTTGCAAGAGATGTCAAAAGCAATAATAAAGGATTTGGGGGATATGTCAAAAGTAAATGAAAAGTCAAAGATGCTATAGGATTTTTACAGGATGAAAATGATGACATGGTAAGACAGGATGTTGAGAAGGCCGAACTTTTAAATTCCTATTTTGCATCTGTTTTCTCTCAGAAAGGAAATGTAACATCAACTGTTCTTCACTGTCCTATTAAGGGAATAGAAGAACCCAGGATATCTATAAACAGAAAGATAGCGAGGAAACACTTAGCTAACCTAAATGAATTCAAGTCTCCAGGTCCAGATGAATTACACCCTAGAGTACTGATGGAGATAGCAGAAGAAATTTTTTAACCACTCTCCATAATCTTTGAAAAATCTTGGAGAACAGGAGAAGTCCCAGATGACTGGAGAAGAGCAAATGTTGTTCCTATCTTCAAAAAGGGGAAGAAGGTGGACCCAGGCAACTATAGGCCGGTGAGTCTGACTTCTATACCAGGAAAGATCTTTGAACAAATAATTAAACAACATGTATGTCAGTACCTGGATAAGAACGAAGTGATTAAACAGAGTCAGCATGGGTTTGTAACTAATAAGTCATGTCAGACTAACTTAATTTCCTTCTATGACGGAATCACTGATTGGGTGGATCAAGGAAATGCTGTAGATATAGTATATCTTGACTTCAGCAAAGCATTTGACAAAGTATCTCATTCAATCCTTATTGAAAAAATGACTAAGTATGGAATGGACAAGGCAACTGTTAGGTGGATTCATAACTGGCTTAGTGATTGGACCCAAAGAGTGGTCGTAAATGGCTGCACATCCAGTTGGAAGAATGTCTCAAGTGGGGTACCACAGGGCTCTGTCCTGGGCCCTGTATTGTTCAACATCTTTATCAACGATTTAGATGAAGGAATTGAGAGTAAACTGATTAAATTTGCTGATGACACAAAGCTAGGAGGGATAGCTAATACTAGAGAAGAGAGAGAGAGGATTCAAAAAGATATAAATAAACTGGAGAAGTGGGCAGCAACTAACAGAATGGTTTTTAGCAGGGAAAAATGCAAAGTACTACATCTGGGCAATAAAAATGAAAAAGCATATACAGAATGGGAGGAATAGAGCTAAGCAACAGCACATGTGAAAAAGACGGGTGTACTAATAGATCACAGACTGAATATGAGTCAACAGTGTGATGCAGCAGCAAAAAAGGCAAATGCAATTCTAGGATGTATTAACAGAAGCATACAGTCTAGATCACGTGAAGTCATTATTTCCCTCTACTCCTCTTTGGTCAGACCTCATCTGGAATATTGTGTCCAGTTTTGGGCACCACATTTTAAAAAAGACATCAACAAACTGGAGCAAGTTCAGAAAAGAGCGACCAGAATGGTGACCGGTCTGCAAAACCTGTCTTATGAGGAAAGGTTGCAGGATTTGGGAATGTTTAGTTTGCAAAAGAGAAGACTGAGAGGAGACTTAATAGCTGTCTACAAATATCTAAAGGGCTGTCACATTGTAGAAGGATCAATTTTATTCTCATTTGCACAAGGAAAGACTAGAAGCAATGGGATGAAACTGAATGGGAGGAGACACAGATTAGATATTAGAAAAAATCTTTTTGACAAAGTGATCAATGAGTGGAACAAGCTGCCACGAGGAGTGGTGAGTTCTCCTTCAAGGGAAGTCTTCAAACAGAGGCTGGACAGACATCTGACTGGGATGATTTAGCAAATCCTGCTTTGAGCAGGGGGTTGGACCAGATGGCCCAGGAGGTCCCTTCCAACTCTACGATTCTATGATTCTATGACTCTTGGAGTGGACCCTCTGGGCTGAGATACCAACCCACCCTGAGTGAACTGACCTATTGGAACCACCCCCTATACAGGGATCATCAGGGTCAGCACCAGTGGGGTAAAATATTGCAACTGCTGGTAAGTGTAGACTGACTGAGCACAGTAATAATATCAAACTGTGGAAAGACTGTCTATACAATTTACACTAGTCTGTGGACTGACGGACCACAATGTTCATGATAAATTGTATACCGGCTCA
This sequence comes from Dendrobates tinctorius, assembly GCF_039654945.1. Classification (NCBI taxonomy): domain Eukaryota; kingdom Metazoa; phylum Chordata; class Amphibia; order Anura; family Dendrobatidae; genus Dendrobates; species Dendrobates tinctorius. The sequence goes on along the minus strand of NW_027361675.1, from coordinate 20,296,899 downwards.
TCCTAGCATTTACACTAGGTGATGACTAATTAAACACAGCATTTATACTGGACAGAGGACCAACTGATTAAAATATTAACATTTCACTATGGAGTGACTGACAGCAACATTTAAAATATACTGTGAACAGACTGACTACAGCTTTGACAATAAACTGTGGATAGATTGACCACATTCATTATCTCTGAGATAAGTAATTTTGGCCCTAGGGAGTTATACTTATTGATGTGTATAGCATGTAACAGGAACATATTATCATACGTTTGTCTTTTTACAGGTTACTGCTCTAATTGACATAATGAAGGGTAAAATTTTTCTTTGTGGAATCCAACAAGACAATTGGAAGAATCACATAATACCTGATTACACGAGACGCAATGGGAACACGCTGGATACCGTAAAGCACAGAGCATGCACTGCAAAGCAAGTAGAGAAACAGGAGAATACAGAGCGTGCACTGGGAAGCACGCTGAGATGCAGAGAGTGCAGAGCGCGCATTAGGAAGCACGCAGAAATACAGGGGAATACAGAGCGTGCCATGGGAAGCACGCTGAGATACAGAGAGTGCAGAGCGCGCACTAGGAAGCACGCTGAGATACAGAGAGTGCAGAGCGTGCACTGTGGAGCATGCTGAGATTCAGATAGTGCAGAGCTTGCACTGGGGAGCACGTTGAGATACAGAGAGTGCATAGTGCGCACTGAGACGCACGCTGTAGGACCTGAGCATATAAAAGCACCCGCACTGAGACCTGCACAGATGCGGAAGTAGTAATCAGTGGCTTCCTCTAGCAGATAGCATCCTGAAATACCTGTTGCTGTGGCCAAGAATGAGGTACTTCCGGGTCAGGCAGCATAATGATAGGAGGAAGAGCGCCACCGCGGCCTAAGCATCCGGGTGCGTGTTCCTGGTGGTTGGGATCCCTGATGTGCCCGCCAAGCCGGAAGTTGAGGAGAGACCTCCGGAAGAGCCCGGTCAGCGGCACGCTGAGTGAGGTAAGTATCCCGCTGCTGGGGGGCGTGCAGCGTTGTAACAGTACCTCCCCCTTTGCATCCCCTCCTTTTGAGGCTAGAAAGAAACCTCTCTAAGATACGAGGTGCAGTGATGTTCTCCCAAGGTTCCCACGACATCTCCTCAGGACCAAACTCTATCCAATCGATCAAAAAGAAGGTTTTCCCTCTCACCTTTTTCATGGCGAGTATATCCCTCACCTCAAAAATGTCCTCATGGCTAACAGGATTAGGAGTGTGAGAGATAGAGGAATAATAGCGATTAAACACCATGGGTTTGAGGAGGGAGACATGTAACGTGTTGGAAATACGGAGCGAGGCAGGCAATGTCAACTTGTAGGCCACGTCATTGATTCGTCCCAAGATCTCAAAGGGACCGATGTATCGAGGACTCAACTTGTACGTAGGAAGGACTTTTAAGCCGGATAAACTTGGAAGATGGCCATACTTTGTCACCGGGAAGGTGCGGAGGTGGGTTCAAACATCTTTTGTCAGCATATCTCTTCATCCTGTCACCAGCTTTGACAAGTGCTTCATTGGTCTCCTCCCAAATTTTAGAGAACTCCATGGACAAGGAGTCAGCTGTTGGTACACCCGAGACTGGTGGAACCGGCAGGGGCATATTAGTATTTTGTCCCGAGACAATGAAAAAATGAGACTTGTTGGAGGAGTTACTAGGATAATTGTTATAGGCATAATTCGGCCAAAGGAAGAAGACAGATCCAATTATCCTGGCAAGGATTTTAAAAATGGCGAAGGTATGATGTCAAGATCTGGTTGGTATGTTCCACCTGACCGTTGGTCTGGGGGTGATAGTCCAAAGAAAAATCCAAAGTCACGTTCATAAGTGAAGTTCAAAATCGAAGCGGGCAAAGGAAAGGGACTATCTGGCCTGCCGGGGGTTAAGTCTTTGAGCTGACCGGATGTAGGACAGATTATTGTGGTCGGAGAAAATTACGAAAGGATGGGCCGCCCCCTCAAGAAGGTACCGCCATTCCTTAAGAGTCAGTTTGATGGCCAACAACTCTCTGTCTCTGATGGAATAATTGCGCTAAGCAGAAGAAAACACCTTGGAGAAAATACCGCTGGTGACTAAGCAACCGGAAGGGGATCTTTGGAGAAGCACTGCTCCTGCTCCCATGGAGGAGGCATCCACCTCAAGAAAGAACGGCATGTTAGTCTCAGGACCATGAAGCACAGGGGTGGTGTCACGATCCATTTATGGATCTGCGTCAGATTCTGGATTCTCTGATATAACCTTCTTTCCTTTCAGGCCATTAATGGGGTTAATATTAGTTTTTGTCCCCTGTGGCTGCTGGTGTTACTACAAGTTTAGTTATTCTGCTGGTGGCTTTTCCCCCTCAGTGGCCGCTGGTGTTACAACATGTGTAGTTAGTCAGCAGGTGGTGACCACTCCCCTTCCTATATAAGGTCTCCAGGTGGTGCAGTTCTCTATTGGTCATACAGGTCATTTGCTAACCAACCTTGGTGAAGACTGGACCTACCTGGTGCAGAGGGGGTTCAGCTTATCTGGAGCAGTGGTGTTGCTGCTTGTTGCTGATCGGTTGCCTTACTCTGCTGCTTGGAGCATTGGCAGCAGATAAAGCTAAGTTTTGACTTTTAGTTTATTTCACCCTCCGGTGTCTGTATTATCTTTCCTTTGGTTTTTGTTGCAGTACATTTCTTTCCCTGTCTCACGTCCTGGGGAGGGGGTTGGGTGTTTAGCTCAGGGCTAAACAGGAGATTGGGAAAGGTCGGGGACTTGGGCCTCACTACCATCAAGTGTACCCCAAGTTAAGGAAAGTCAGGGCCCCCTTAGCCTGAGGGGCATTTCAGGGGCCCAGGTTACTCGTCCCCTGTGTTCCCACTACTGCCCCGTGACATTATTACCAACCCCCAACCGCCCATTTTTTTCTGGTGAGCCAAGGCCTAAATGCAGAACTTTGTCCAATTGCTGCAGACCCTCACTGAGGAGCGTGGGGTGCTGCGTGGTGTGGTGGAGCAGCAGCTGGAGCAGTTGGTGGGGTTCAGGACCTCAGCTCTGGTGCAGGCTCAACCAGAACCACAGTTATCTCTCCCATACAGGTTTTCTGGAGGGAGAGATAATTTTTTGGTTTTTCAGGAGGCCTGCAAGCTACACTTCAGGCTCCACCCACGTTCATTAGGGAGCGAGGAACAGCGGGTGGGATTCATCATATCCCTCCTTAAAGGTGATGTCCTATCCTGGGCCTTCTCCCTGCTGGCCGATTCACCATCTCTACGGTCGGTGGACGAGTTTTTTGCAGCTTTGGCGAATATACCCCCTGTGGTCCTCGCTAGGGAGGAGGACTCACTGGTACAGGTGGACGAGCCCAGGTATGTGGAAGGAGTTGGTTCCCCAGCGGTGTTGCCTGCGTTACATCGTGGTGTGGGATCATGTTTTTGCTGTGGGCAGACTGGCCATTTTTTTCAGGGTCTGCCCTGCTCACGCCAAAACTTCTGTACCACCCAAGAAGCCGCGTCCCCCTGGTCGTGTGTAGGGAGGCGACCAGGGAGTGTATATTTCCTCCATCCTGCCCTCTCATTATACTATATCAGCAGAAGTGGTGGTTGGCGGGGTACCTGAGGGCATACCGGTGTTTGTGGACAGTGGAGCGGGAGTCAATCTGGTGGACGCTCACTTTGTCCAGACTCATGGCTTGAAGTGCTGGACGCTGGCCAGACCCCTAAGCATCCAGGCCATTGACTCTGTCCCACTGAGCCAGGGGAGGTTGACCCAGGTCATAGAAAATATACATCTGCGTATAGGGACTCAGCATGAAGAGTCCCTGTCATGCTATGTCTTGGGGGGTATGCCATCACCCATCGTTTTAGGCCTCCCTTGGTTGGAAAGACACAACCCAGTAATAGATTGGCGGTCTAGGGAAGTAGTCAGCTGGGATCAGTCATGTGAGGGCTGCCTGGGGGCTACTGTCTATGCTGCCTTTCTACAACCATCCCCTTCTTCTCCAGTGGGTGCAGCAGAGGTGCTGCCGGGGAGTAGGGGCAAGTCTCCACCCTCACCACATGCTAACCCTGGTTGTCGGAGTCCTCTTAGGAAGAGGGGTCAGAGGAAGGTGGGTAATCCTTTTGAGCATTGTGGGGGTGTGAGTGTGATGACACAGGGGGACGCCTCTGTTGTCGGTTCTGTGAAGAGTTCACCATCTTGTGGCAGACGTGTACATGGCAATAAACGTTCAGGTCCAGACCTGTGTGTAAATGAGTATGTATGTCTGTCCACCAAAAACATCTGGTGCAAGTGTGCTGCTGGGGTCTGGAGTTCTCGGGTGATTGGGCCCTATCGGGTGTCGGCCATTCTCGGCTCGGGGTCTTACCAGTTGGAGTTACCCCCTGTTATGCTCGTACACAACTCATTCCCCAGGTCGGCGCTCTGGAGAATTGTGGCGCCTCCGGAGCATACGTTGCCACCTCCATCAGCCCACGTTTGCCATGAACCTGAGAGTCAGGTGGTTGTTGAAGTGAACTCTGGTGGGTCTAGGCGTCCTCACTGTAGGTGGTTTTCTAGTGAGGTGCAGTGTTGAGGGTCCAGAGGCCCCTCATTGAAGGAGGGGTACTGTCACGATCCATTTTTGGATCTGTGTCAGATTCTGGATTCTCTGATATAACCTTTTTTCCTTTCAGGCCATCAAGGGTTAATATTAGTTTTTTCCCCCTGTGGCCGCTGGTGTTACTACATGTGTAGTTAGTCAGCAGGTGGTGACCACTCCCCCATCCTATATAAGGTCTCCAGGTGCTGCAGTTCTCTGTTGGTAATACTGGTCATTTGCTAACCAACCTTGGTGAAGACTGGAGCTACCTGGTGCAGAGGGAGATCAGTTTATCTGGAGCAGTGGTGTTGCTGCTGGTTGCTGATCGGGTGCCTTTCTCTGCTTGGAGCATTGGCAGCAGATAAAGCAGTTTTGCCTTTTAGTTTATTTCACCCTCCAGTGTCTGTATTATCTTTCCTTTGGTTTTGTTGCAGTACATTTCATTTCTTGTCTCACCTCCTGGGGAGGGGGTTGGGTGATTAGCTCAGGGCTAAACAGGAAATAGGGACAGGTCGGGGACTTGGGCCTCACTACCATCAAGTGTACCCCCAAGTTAAGGAAAGTCAGGGCCCCCCTTAGCCTGAGGGGCAGTTCAGGGGCCGAGGTTCCTCGTCCCCTGTATTCCCACTACTGCCCCGTGACAGGCGGCTGCAAAGGCCTTCTTTAGAGACAAAAAGGCATCTTTAGCCTCCGGAGACCAGATGTGGGAGTTGGCTCCCTTATGGACAATAGCCAAGATAGGCTTAAATAGCGAGGAAAAATGTGGGATGAACAGTCTGTAATAGTTCACGAATCTAAGAAACCGTTGGATGGCTTTTACCCCGAGAGGCAGTGGCCAGTTGATTATGGCTGATACTTTCTCTGGATCCATCTTCAGGCCGAAGTGCGAGATAATGTGTCCCAAAAATGGTAACGAGGTTTGGTCAAAGATGTACTCCTCGAACTTGGCATAGAGACTGTTCTCTCTTAAACGTAACAGCATTTGGCGAATGTTTTGGCAATGAGATGACAGATCCGGATAGAAAAAGAGAATATCGTCCAGATATACTACAACACAGGAATACAGGAGGTCTCGAAAAATGTCATTAACAAACTTCTGAAATACAGAGGGTGTGTTGCAGAGGCCAAAGGGCATGACCAGGTACTCGTAATGTCCATCCCGCGTATTAAATGCGGTCTTCCTCTCGTCACCAGCGCAGATACGGATCACGTTGTAGGCACCACGAAGTCTAGTTTGGTGATGATCAATAAACTGTGGATAGTTTAACTCCCTAGGGCCAAAATTACTTATCTCAGAGATAATGAAAGTGGTCATACTTATTAGTGTGTATAGCATGTAGCAGGAACATATTATCATACGTTTGTCTTTTTATAGGTTACTGCTCCCATTGACATAATGAAACGTAAAATTTTTCTTTGTGGACTCCAACAAGACAATTGGAAGAATCACATAAAAAGTTGATTTTGAAATTAATTACTGATAATTGTTGGTCTAGGCTTGAGTTTTAGATCTGCAGAGGTGTAATAACACCTTCCTGATACTTGACAATATACTGTATGTGTTATTTTGAATGTATATCTTCTATACACAAATCTTAGTATAACACCTCCTTATGTCAGGTACAGAGTTATGGAACATTTTTTCTCATTATTATCTTTCTTCCAAATTGGGAATACCCTCTTATATTTCATAAAATACACTTGTTTCAGCAGTGAAACAATCAATACCATGATTACACGAGACTGACCCCAGCATTCACACAAGACCGCATCCTGACAGAACACAGCATTTACACTATGTGACCATAAACTGAGGAAAGTATTTATAAAAACTGTCGACTGACTGACCACAACATTCACAGTAGACTGTGCACTAATTAACCATATAATATACACTAGGTGTGGACTGACTGAGCAAAGTATTAATACCTGACTGTGGACTAATTTACCACAACATTTACAATAAATAGTGTAAATGCTATGGTCAGTCAGTGCACAAAGTGTGGAACGACTGAGCACAGTAATAATATCAGTCTGTGGACTGACTGTCTATATCATTTAATCTAGTCTGTGGACTGACTGACCACAACATTCACAGTAGACTATACACTAATTGACCATATAACATGCACTAGGTGTGGACTGACCTAGCACAGTATTTATACTAGTTTTGGGACTGACTTACCACAACATTTACAATATACTGTGCACCGACTGACCATAGCATGTACACTAAGTGTAGTCTGACTGAGCAAAGTAATAATATCAGACTGTGGAATGACTGTCTATACAATTTACACTATTATGTGGAGTGACACCACAATATTCACTATAAATTGTAGCATTTATACTAGGTGTGGACTAATTAAACACAGTATTTATACTGAATGGAGGACCAACTGATTACAATATTTACTCTTCACTATGGACTGACAGCAACATTTACAATATACTGTGGTCAGACTGACTACAGCTTTGACAATAAACTGTGGATAGATTGACCACATTCATTATCTTTGAGATAAGAAATTTTGGAAACTAATATCCCCCCATTGCTGACTTCTCTGGCCGTTGTCCTGTCCTCTTCCTTCTGCCTTTGTCTGTCCAGCCTCTCCAATATTATATACATTTTTTTTCCCAATTTTACATATAACTATTTAAAAAAAACACACAGTTCTCATTTTCACACTGGCCACTAGGTGTAATAATATGTGTTTTTTTTGTTTGTTTTTTTACTGACAATTTTTATTGAAACCTTAATAACAAACATGTAACATTTTAAATGACAAAAATACAACCTTTATATTACAGAAAATGCAGAAAGAGAATGTTAGGGGGGATAACTCGAGCGGGGGGGGGCAAAAGGTGGAAGCTTGTCCAAGAGGTAGAGGTATTTTACCTAAATGCGGAGGTTTGTTGGGGAGAATGAAAACTTGTAGATGGGGTGGTGCAGCGAAGGTTGTGTGGCTGCTGTATTCTGCCCAGGGTGACCAGATTTTATCATGTTTATCTACCTTGTCGGTTAATATAGCAGTCAGTTTCTCATTGATCATACTGTATACTAGGAAATTTGTTTCTTCACTTCCATGAAGTCTAAACCTGGTTTTCTCCAGGTATAAGCAATGGTCTGTTTAGTAGAAAGGAGAATGAAAGAAATTAGAGTGTGGGAATGTTTAGAGATAGAGGATGCATTTATTTAACAAGGCCACTCAGGGTTTTTTTGGTTATGGCCCATGACTGAGAGGATGAGAGCTATACTCTAATCCAAAGTTTCTGTGCTTCGGGAGAAAGCCACCATGTACAGCAGTATTCAAAGCAATAGCAGTCCAATATGACTAACCAGGTTAATCACAGTTTTTGGTACAAATTATTTTACCACACGTCAAACAATTTACTAGTTGGTGCAGTAGATTATAGGAAAACCAACACATTCGACATCATGATCTCCATGTTTTTGAGTCCGTGTATGAGAATAATTAATTGAAAGGAGGGGTGTTCAAAATAATAAGTGTGGAGATCAATTAGTGAGGTCATTCATGCTGTGAAGAACCAGATGTGAATCAGGAGGCCCTTATTTAACCCCTTTACCCCCAATTGTGATTTGCATATTAATGACCGGGCCAATTTTTACATTTCTGACCACAGTCCCTTTATGAGGTTATAACTCTGGAACGCTTCTACGGATCCTGGTGATTCTGACAATGTTTTCTGATGACATATTGTATTTCATGACAGTGCAAAATTTCTTTGACATGACTTGCGTTTATTTGTGAAAATAAGTGGAAATTTGGCGAAAATTTTGAAATTCTCTCACTTTGACTTTTCATGCCCTTAAATCACAGAGATATGTCACTCAATAAGTAATATTTTCCACATGTCTACTTTACATCAGCACAGTTTTGGAACCAAAATTTTTTTTCTTAGGAAGTTATAAGTGTTAAAAGTTGACCAGCAATTTCTCATTTTTACAACAACATTTATTTTTAGGGACCACATCACATTTGAAGTCACTTTGGGGGGTCTATATGATAGAAAATACCCAAAAGTGACACCATTCTATAAACTCCACCCTGCAAGGTGCTCAACACCACATTCAAGAAGTTTAATAACCCTTCAGGTGTTTCACAGGAATTTTTGGAATGATAAAAACAATGAACATTTTACTTTTTTTCACAAAAAAAATTATTTCAGGTCTAATTTTATTTATTTTCACAAGAGTAACAGGAGAACTTGGACCTCAAAAGTTATTTTTCATTTTGTCCTGAGTACGCTCATACCCCATATGTGGGGGTAAACCACTGTGTGAGCGCATGGCAGAGCTCGGAAGGGAAGGAGCGCAGTTTGACTTTTTCAACGTAAAATTGGCTGGAATTGAGATTGGATGCTATGTCTTGTTTGGAAAGCGCCTGATGTGCCTAAACAGGGGAAACCCCCCATTCTAACTCCAACCCTAACCCCAACACACCCCTAACTCTAATCCCAACCCTAACCATAACCCTAACCACAAACCTAACCCAACACACCTCTAACCATAATCCCAACCCTAACCCTAACTCTAATGGGAAAATGGAAATAAATACATTTTTTTATTTTATTATTTTTCCCTAACTAAGGGGGTGATAAAGGGGGATTTGATTTACTATTTATAGTGCGTTTTTATGTTTGGCAGCTGTCACACGCTAAAGACGCTTTTTATTGCAAAAAATAGTTTTTGCATCACCACAACCAGCTAATCATGAATTTCTTTTGGGGGGGCGTTTATACCATTCCGCATGTGGTAAAATTGATAAAGCAGTTTTATTCTTTGAGTCAGTACGATAACAGCGATACCTCATTTATATTTTTTTTATGTTTTGGCGCTTTTATACAATAAAAAATATTTTATATAAAAAATTATTGTTTTGCATTGCTTTATTCTGCAAGCTACAGCTTTTTTACTTTTTCGCTGATGACTCTGTATGGTGGCTCGTTTTTTGTGGGACAACATGACGTTTTCAGCGTACCATGTTTATTTATATCCGTCTTTTTGATCGCGTGTAAATCCACTTTTATGATGATAAAGCGTTGTTTTTTTGCCTTGCTTTTTTTTTTTAAGAGGTTAAAGGGGTTAACTAGTGGGACAGTTTTATAGGGCGGGTGTCATGATCCAGTGTTGGATCTGGCGGTATTAAAAGCACAAAGTGAACTTTTTTACTTTGGTTGAGTTCAAAGGTGTTTTGACTGTCCCCGGTGGTGGTTAGCGGTATCGCACCATAGGTTTAGGTTAATGTTCACTTAATTAGGGATCAGGTGTGACTCCCTATAAAGGTGTGCTTAGGGGGTTCACTCACGGCTGGTGATATTTCTTTCTGAGTTGTTGGAGAGCCTGGTGGAAGGATGGAGCGGGATAGGAGTCCTGCGCAGTCAGCCAGAGAGGATGAGTGCCAGCTAATGGTGTCTGCAGGAAGGACTGGCATGACTTGGTGGAGTCGCAGTTTGTGGTGTCGGCGGGAAGTGCGGGTATGGCTTAGAGGAGTGGCGACTAGGAAGAGAGTTGCACTCAGCATGTTCGACTTGGTTGCTGAGAACTGGACTCGAGCATGCTTGGATTCTTGGCAGAGGCTGGACTCATCTTGGGACTCTGTGTACTGGACTGCTGCAAGTGGTGATGGACTCTGCTCCCAGGCTGCACGATGGTGACGGATCCAGTTATGTGATGGATCAGGGTGGAGGAGAAGATGCACACAGGTGGTGGGCTCTGTTGCTAGGAGCGCACGCAACAGAGCAAAGATAAGTGGTGTTTCCCCTGTATTGTCTCTTTCCTCATGTGTGTTATTAGTGCAGTGGTGGGATTAGTCTCCGCACCGACCCATTCCCTAGTGAGGGTTTAGGCTCAGGGCGAGCAAGGGCGTTAAGGTACGCGTGCGGCGACAGGTGCGGAGCCTGTTTAGGGAATGTGAGGAGTGTAGGGACACTGGCTCAGGGGAGTGCAGGAGGTCTCCTTTTCCCCATTCCCTATCGCAGGGCCCACCATTGTTAAAGTTTCCCAGGTTCCCCCTTTATTATTTAAATTCGCCTTTCTGGAGGCGGGGTTTCCAGATTGTATGTATAACGTGTAATTCCCAAATTCGCCAGGTGGAGGCGGCGTATCCACCTGCACGTTTTATTATTTAAATGCGCCCCACTGGAGGCGGTGTATCCAGGGTCACGTGTGTCACATGGGTTCGCCTTGCGGAAACATCTGCGTCCTGACACACGTGATCATGACAGCGGGTCCTTATGCACATGGCGATACTAAATATGCGTACTTTTATTGTTTTTTTAATTTAAAGAAAGAAATGCATTTATTGGGGAATTCCTTTTTTCTTTATTTAGGAATTTTTTTAAATTCTTTTTACACATGTTAATTTTTTTTAAAACTTTTTTCCTTTGTCCATATATATCAGCGATCTGACACTTTGCAGAGCACTGTGTTAGATCAGTGATGTGACAAGTAGTGCAGGAGGCTTGCCGGTGCCTGCTCTCAGCAGACGCTCACAGGCCACCTCCCTGCAGGACCCGGAAGGACCCCATGGCCATATTGGATCCAGGGTCCTGCAGGGATGAGGCCCTTGGAACAACGCAATCACAACGTGTTGTTCTGAGGGTCACAGAAAAGCACGCAGGGAGCCCCCTCTCTGCGCGATGCTTCCCTATGCCACCGGAACGCTGCAATCATATTTGATCACAGTGTGCCGGGGTTAAAGTGCTGGGAGCGGTCCCAGACCACTCCTGGCACATAGTGCCTGGTGTCACACTATCCCGTCCACGGTCATACGGGCCCGGGTCACCTGGATGGGATAGTACGTCATATGTCAGAAAAGAGGTTAAAAACAACAGTATCACTGTGCTTCATTGGCCAGCAAACTCGCCTGACCTTAACCCCATAGAGAATCTATGGGGTATTGTCAAGTGAAAGATGAGAGAAACCAGACCCAGCAATGCAGACGAGCTGAAGGCTGCTATCAAAGCAACCTGGGCTTCCATAACACCTCATCAGTGCCACAGGCTGATTGCCTCCCTGCCACGCCGCATTGATGCAGTAATTGATGCAAAAGGAGCCCCGACCAAGTATTGAGTGCATTTAGTGAACAAACATTTCAGTAGGCCAACATTTCAGATTTTTAAATCATTTTTTCAAGCTTGTATAATAAAAGTATTCTAATTTACTGAGATAATGACTTTTGGGTTTTCATTGGCTGTAAGTCATAATCATCAACATTAACAGAAATAAACACTTGAAATACATCACTCTGATTGCAATGACTCTATGGCCAGGGTCAGACTTGCTGCATATATTTCTATGCACCTGAACGCTCCGATCCTAGTGTCGGCGGCAGTGCCTGGTATTGACATGCGAGACTCGTCTCAGTTTCTCGCAAGTCTGACCCCGGCCTATATATTAAAGAACTGAAATAAATTAACTTTTTGATGATATTCTAATTTTGTGAGATGCACCTGTATATAGTATGATGGTCCCATTTGTCCCCATTTGTATAGTATAATGGCCCCAGTTCCCTCATATATACTGTATAGTATGATGGCCCTAGTTCCCCCCATACATATATTATGATAGTTTTTTTTCTGCAGTTAAAACCTGAAAGCAGGTTTTTATGGCTTTTTTGCTGCTTTTCTTGCCGCTTTCTTTTGCAGCGTTTTTCAGGATCCCCAAGTTCAGCTTTGCTTCAACTATACAAGCATGAACAATACAAGGTGTCAGGCCACCAATGCAAAACATATGTGAAACCATAAAACCATTTTTGAAAAAAAAAAAAGGGAATTTGATCAAATTATTGAGTGGAAAAAGATTTTTGTGTCAGAAAAAATAGTGACGATTCTGAACATAGAAGTTCATATGAATTCACAAACAATACACAATTGCAAATGTAACTCATTGGCAGTGCACTGAGCTGGCAGGCATTGTTTAATTTCACACATCAGTCGAGAATCTTTTACAAACACCTGGAATCTCATCGGTTCAGCAGGTTCTCAACCTAGAAGTCACTTGTTCGAGCCATCACCTGTCTACTTCATGTGGCCCAGTCCTACAAGTCAGCATCACCTGCAATTCAGGGATCTTGTAAAGGTTGGCATCATTGCAAGCATGCGTTTACCACCCTCAACCTGGAAAGAGCCAAGGTAACAATACTTAGTGTTGGACAAAAGGAAACCTACCCCAGAGAAATAGACAACCTCGACAAGGGACAACCTATTTCTGGAGACAGTGTGCTAATGAAGCTCGACCCATTATTTGACCAAGACGGGCTGCTGAGAGTAGGTAGCCATCTTCAAGATGCCGAGGTAGAAGTTTCAGAGAAACACCCGGTAATAATCCCTGGACATCATCACGTCACAACCCTGCTCATTCAGTATCATCAAGACTTAGTGAGACACCAAGGCCATTTGTTTACCGAAGGGAATCTGCGGGCGGCTGGACTATGGATAGTCGGCGCAAAGAGAAGCGTGAGCAAACTCATCTTCAACTGTGTAACGTGTTGCAAACTCTGTGGCTCCTTCCAAAATCTGAAGATGGCCAATTTTCCATCCGACAGACTCAGTACTGAACCCCCCTTCACCAACGTTGGACTAGATGTATTCGGTCCTTGGTCCGTGGCTACTCGACGCACTAGGAAAGCCAATACTGAAGAAAAGTGTTGGGCAGTTCTATTCACTTGTCTGTCCATCAGAGCTGTTCATTTCGAAGTAATCGTGTCTATGGACACTTCAAGTTTCATAAATGCGTTTTGACACTTCACTGCATTCAGAGGCCCTGTGAAGCATATTCGCTCCAACAGAGGTACGAATTTCATTGGAGAGGCAAGAGATCTCCAAATCCCTTCCAATTTGGACATCGCTTATGTTGAAAGGTACCTAGGCGAGCAAGGATGCACCTGGACTTTCAATTGGCCACACTCTTCGCACATGGGAGGTGCCTGGGAGAGAATGATAGGCATAGCAGGCAAGATACTAGACTCTATCTTCCTACAAATGAACACAAGACTCACAATTGAGAGTTTAACTACTTTCTTGGCAGGGGTATCAGCTATCATGAACGCCTGCCACTGTCAGCACTTTCCAGCAATTCCAGAGACGTGACAGTCCTTACTCCTGCAATTTCTACTCACGCAGTCCCGAGAGCTCCATTCGGAGAATTCAAAGATAAAGATCTCTTCAGATGCCAATGGAGGCAAGTACAAAGCGTGTCCAATGTCTTCTGGGACAGATGGAAGAAGCAATATCTCTCCACTGTGCAAACCAGGATAAAGTGGCAAAAAGACCACCCAAACATTGAAACTGGTGATGCTGTAGTTGTCCAAGACAGTCAATCACATCAAAATGAATGGACACTTGGCCTAGTCACCAAGCCTCTTCCCAGCAAGGATGGGAAAGTGTGCAAGGTAGAGGTAAAGTGTGCAAACTTGGGGAGAACAAACTGTTCCTCAGACCAGTTACTGAACTTGTACTGTTAATATCCCCAAAAGAGCCAAATAGTGGCATCCGTTGATGCCAAGCGAGGAGTGTTCAGCCCATTCTGTGCAGCAAGACATTTCATAAGTGCTGTTCCAGCTAAGGCCATTAGATGTCATAGTTGCCCTTCTCTTTCCTATTCATGTTATTGGCATCTTTTTCCCTAAATGGTTAATCTGTTCAGAACCGCCCCTTCTTCCTTCCCTGGTCAACAACATGTAACCATTTCTGCTGGACTTCTGAGGAGCTCACATGTGCTCAGCACCCTGCAAAACCACTGCTTATATAAAGCGGATTCTGGTAAGGGTTTAATGCATTTATGCAATATACAGTATGTTATGCATCTGTTTTAGCTGGCCATAGTGCATGCCTCATGATATTTGCAATGCATGTTCAGCTTCTTTAATGCTATTACAATGCATGCTAGTTATGTGCATCCTCTGTTCAGTGAATGCAAAGCTGGCAGCCATAAGTTTTTTAGAGATCTCTTTCTCTTTTACTGCTGTGTATGTTGTATTGCTCAGTGTTATGAATGAGTCACCGGAGGAGGAAAAATCAAAAATGCAAGCTAAGTCCAGAAAACCAGAGAGGTTGGTAGCTAGTGGATTGCAGACCCCTGATCCTATTCACAACAACTAACAGTAGCCGTGGAGCGTTCCTACGGTGGTCCTAGATGCCTCTTCACAGCCGGAGAACTAAATAAGCCTAAAGAAAGAAAGGGGAAATCTAAACTGCCCCAGAGCAGACCCCAAAGCAATAGACAGCCCCCAACATGTATTGTCAGTGAAAACAGATGAAAACACAAACACAGACAGAAAAACAGGCAGAGCAAACGATGGGGCCCAACTAACTAGATAGGAAATGACAGAAAAGATGCTGGCTGCAATCCGCAAAAACCCTACCAAAAATGTCCCAACACGTCTGATAGGAAAAACGGCCCTGAAGTCACTGGACTTCAAAATCCCTATATCAGCACTCCGATATATTCTGAAGACAGAGCAAAAGAGATTTAACCGATCAGGGACAAAAATGGAAATTCAGCAGAGCCCCATCCGGGGCTGGCTGAACACAAAACTAAGCAAATCAGACAAAATCTCATGGAACAATAACAGAGCAAAACTTAGCTTTAGAAGACAGGAACTGAACTGGAGGCCAGAGCTCAGAGCAGAGAAATCACCAGCAACCCTACAGGGCGTCGGCTGCCTTATATCCACTCAGAGATTCCGGATGTCCAATCACAATCCACCTGTTCAGGTGACAGGTCTCTCCCATCCAAATCAGTTTCACCACCTCCTTTCACCAGCAGAGGGAGTTCATCGGACATCAAAAGGTGAACGAGAAAATGAGCTCACAACAGCTCAGCCTCTATATAATGCATGCTACCGATATAACAGCATCCTGTATCATTGCTACTGTTGTGATAGTACCCTGTATTGCTGTGATATTGTCTGTCAGTACTGACATGCTGCATTTTCTGTCTCTTATAGTTTTTACCTGAATCCTACATAACTGTGTAAAACAATCTCTGATATCATCCACAACTTTGTACAACAACCCCTGATCTCATCTACTACTGTGTTCACCAATTTCATCTACTATACCATCTGTTATCATCTCCCATCGCTCTCCATATCATCCCAATAAATAATAGACTTAAGCACCCATACAGTTTTGTTACTGGGAGTGGATGAAAGGTTTAGCCGTATGCTGGAATCCACACAGTGTCATACATGGAAGAAGGCAGAACTCAAACCGTGCTTGGCTAAAGGGGAAATAGTCACCCACCGCACAAATATAATTTATGCCAGAAAACTGGTGTAAATTGTACCGTAGTTGAAATTTACACCACTTGACAGTTTGCATAGATTTAATTTCACAGGGGTTTTCCTGTTTCAGGAAACTTAAGACTGCAGGCACAGTTGGATATAAAAAAAACAGAACGGAAACAAACTATTTGCTTTCCTTAACCCCTTAGTGACAGAGCCATTTTGCAGCTTAATGACCAGGCCAATTTTTACAATTCTGACCACTGTCACTTTATGAGGTTATAACTCTGGAACGCATTAACGGATTCCGCTGATTCTGAGGTTTTTTTTCATGACATATTATACTTCATGGTAGTGGTAAAATTTCTTCGATATGACTTTTTTGCAATTTTCAAACCTTAAATTTTTATGACCTTAAATCAGAGAGATATGTCACACAAATTTCTTGATAAATAGCATTTCCCACATGTCTACTTTACATCAGCACAATTTTGGAAACAATTTTTTTTTGTTAGGAAGTTATAAGGGTTAAGTGGACCAGTGATTTTTCATTTTTACAACAAAATTTACAAAACCATTTTTTTAGGGACCACATCATATTTAAATTCATTTTGAGGGGTGTACATCACAGAAAATACCCAAAAGTGACTCCATTCTAAAAACTAGACCCCTCAAGGTGCTCAAAACCACATTCAAGAAGTTTATTAAACCTTTACGTGCTTCACAGGAACTAAAGTAATGTGGAAGGAAAAAATTAACATTCAACTTTTTTTTGCACAACATTTATTTCAGAACCAATTTTTTTTATTTTCACAAGTGTTAATAGAGAAAATGAACAACAAAATTTGTCGTGCAATTTCTCCTGATTGCGCTGATACTCCATATGTGGGGGGTAAACCACTTTTTGGGTGCACGGCAGAGCTCGCAAAGGAAGGAGCGCCGTTTGACTTTTTCAACGCAGAATTGGCTGGAATTGAGATCGGATGCCATGTTGCATACGGAGAGCCCCAGATGTGCCTAAACAGTGGAAACCCCCAACAAGTGACCCCATTTTGGAAACTAGACCCCTTAAGGAACTTATCTAGATGTGTGGTGAAGTTTATAACGTAGAGTTGTGAAAATAAAAAATCATTTTTTTTCCACAAAAATGATATTTTTGCCCCAAAATTTTTATTTTTACAAGGGTAACAAGAGAAATTATACCCTCAAAGTTGTGCAATTTGTCCTGAGTATGTCCAAACCCAATATGTGGGGGTAAACCACTGTTTGGGCGCACGGCAGAGCTCAGAAGGGAAGGAGCACCGTTTGACTTTTTCAATGCAGAATTGGCTGGAATTGAGATTGGACGCCATGTTGCGTTTGCAGAGCCCCTGATGTGCCTAAACAGTGAAAAAAACCACAAGTGGCACCATTTTGGAAACTAGACCCCTTAAGGAACTTATCTAGATGTGTCGTGAGCACTTTGAACCCCCAAGTGCTTCACAGAAGTTTATAACGCAGAGCAGTGAAAATTAAAAAATCCCTTTTATTTTTCCTCAGAAATGATTACTTAGCCCGCTATGTTTTATTTTCCCAGGAGAAATTGGACCACAAAAGTTGTTGTGCAATTTGTCCTGAGTATTCTGATACCCCATATGTGGGAGGGAACCACTGTTTGGGGGCATGGGAGAGCTTGGAATGGAAGGAGCGCCATTTTGGAATGCAGACTTTCATGGAATGTTCTGCGGGCGTCATGTTGCGTTTGCAGAGCCCCTGATGTGCCTAAACAGTAGAAACCTCCCACAAGTGACCCCATTTTGGAAACGAGACCCCGAAGGAGCTTATCTAGCAATGTGGTGAGCTCTTTGAAACCCCAAGTGCGTCATAGAAGTTTATAAACGCAGAGTTGCGAAAATAAATTATTTTTTTATCCTCAAAAATTATTTTTTAGCCCGATATTTTTTATTTTCCTAAGGGTAACAGGAGAAATTGGACCATAAAAGTTGTTGTGCAATTTGTCCTGAGTACGCTGATACCCCATATGTGGGGGGGGTAACCACTGTTTGGGCGCATGGGAGAGCTCGGAAGAAAAGGAGTGCCATTTTGGAATGCAGACTTTGATGGAATGTTCTGCGAGCGTCATGTTGCGGTTACAGAGCTTCTGATGTGCCTAAACAGTAGAAATCCTCCACAAGTGACCCCATTTTGGAAACTAGACCCCCAAGGAGCTTATCTAGATGTGTGGTGACCCCCAAGTGCTTCACAGAAGTTTATAACGCAGAGCCGCGAAAATAAAAAAGCTTTTTTTTTCCACAAAAGTGATTTTTAGCCCCAATTTTTTTATTTTCCCAAGGGTAACAGGAGAAATTAGACCCCCAAAGTTGGTAAATAGTGGAAACCCCTCAATTCTTGCTCCAACCCTAACCCTAACACACCCCTAACCTAATCCCAACCCTAATCCTAATCCTAACACTAATCCGAACCCTAACCCTAATTCTAACCCTAACCCATTTTCTAACCGTAACCCTAATTCTAACCTTAACCCTAGCCCTAGCCCTAACCCTAGCCCTAATTCCAACCCTAACCCTAATTCCACCCCTAACTCTATTTCTAACCCTAACTCTAATTTTAACCCTAACCCTAATTCTAACCCTAGCCCTAACCCTAGTCATAACCCTAGCCCTAATCCTAGCCCTAACCCTAATGGAAAAATGAAAAAAAAAATATTTTCTTTATTTCACTATGTTTGCCTGACTAAGGGGGTCATAAACGGGGGGGGGGGGGTTATTTACTATTTTTTATTTTGATCACTGTATTAGTTTATCACAGTGATCAAAATGAATGAATGGAATCTGCTGTTTGGCAGATTCACGGCGCATGCGCCCGCCATTTTCTTCCAGGTCCAAGATGGCGGTGCCATTGGAGGAGGCAGGAGGGACCCAGGACCACCGGAGGGGACCCAGGACCACTGGGAGGTACCGGGGGGATCCGGGATCCTATTTCTCTCTCCTTTGATGTGTGATCACATCAGAGGAGAGAGAAAGTAAATGCAAAATCGCTGCTTTTTTGCAATCGCCGTTAGAGGGCTAATAACGGCGATCGCAAAAGCGGGGTCGGTAAAAACCAACCTGATTCATGTTCTCTGGGGTGTCAACTACCCCCGGCAGCCGAGACTCTGGAGAAAATCCGATGCTGGGGGGCGCTATTTACTTTCTCCACAGTGCCGTGAATTAACGGTGCTGTGGTTTAAGTACCCTTAACTACCGCCGTTAAAAGGCGTATCAGTGGTCATTAAGGGCTTAAACCCTATGGCTGTGACCCTGCCCCGATTTCTGTTGTTTAGCTGGCAATATATACAGTCTTGCTCATCATTATTGGCACTAGAGTTGTGCGAAACGGGTCGGTCATATTCAAAAGTCGCCGACTTTCGCTGAAGTCGGGTTTCATGAAACGAAACCCGACCATAGTGTGAGGTTGACCATAAGGTCGGTGACCAGAGCGCCAAAGTCGCATTTCAAAAGATGCTTCCAGCACCCTTTTTCAGCCAATGATGGAGGACGCACACTGTGTGCAACGCGATGACATAGGCTTCGGTCACCACCATCTTTGAGAAGGGCATGCAAGTGATTGGCTGGCTTTGTGTGGCATCACAGGGGCTATAAAAGGGCGTGAACGCCGACTGCCATCTTACTTATGCCGATCTTAGCATAGGGAGAGCTGCTGCTGATGATGATTCTGTAGGGAGAACGTTAGGCAGGGAAGAAGAACCAAAAAGCTGCTTCTGCTGTTAGCGATTTCCACTTACAACACAACACTTTGTGTGCAGTGACAGGGGAGGCTCTATTTTGGTGGATCAGCTCTGTTGGTTATTAGGCTGCCTTATAAGGCTCCCTGATAGCTGCATTGCTGTTTGCACACTGCTGTGCAAACTACTTTTTTAAAAGCAAAAATACTTTTCTTCCTCTTTTCTGCACAGTTACCAAGCGTTCATTTTTCCACCCTTTTGTGTGTGCACTGTGCAGCAGTCCTGCTTATTAGGCTGCCTGCGTCCATACTTGGACTGAGAGCATCATTGTCAGCGTCCTCACATCTCTAGTGAGATCCAAAATCTCACCAATCCTATAGACACCCTCCACCTTGTCAGACACCATCCAATTTCAGCCTGTTACATTGAGGTGTAATCTCTCCTGGGCCTGAGACAATAGTTCTGCGTCCTCAAATCTATAGTAACATAGTAACATAGTTTTGAAGGCTGAAGGAAGACATTATGTCCATCTAGTTCAGCCTATTTTTAGTGCAGCTGTTCTGCATTGTTGATCCTGGGGAAGGCAAAAAACCCACAGAGTAGAAGCCAATTTTCTCCATAGGGGAAAAAATTCCTTCCCCTAAGCTGGGTCAACCATCTACCTATAATATTCTGTTATTCGTAACCTTCTATACTGTTACTCACAAGAAAAGCATCCATTCCTTTCTTAAATTCATTCAGTGAGTTGGCCATCACCACTTCCTCAGGAAGAGAATTCCAGAGCCTCACTACTCTTACTGTGAAGAACCCTCTTCTATGCTGGCGCAGAAATTGTCTTTCCTCCAAATGAAGAGAATGCCCCCTTGTTCTTGTCACAGTCCTTGGTACAAACAGTTCATTGGAGAGATCTCTGTATTGCCCTCTGATATACTTGTACATATATATTAAGTTTTTCCCTAAGTCTTCTCTTTTCTAGAGTAAATAGACCTAATTTTGATAACCTTTCTGGGTATTATAGTGAACCAACTCCATTTATCATTTTCGTAGCCCGCCTTTGAACCCTTTCAAGTTCAGTAATGTCTTGAGCACCGGCGTCCAGAATTGCACACAATACTCCAAGTGTGGTCTGACGAGTGATTTGTACAGAGCGAGAATTATGTTTTCATCTCGTGTCCCCAGACCTCTTCTAATGCATTCCATGACCCTATTTGCTTTGGTGGCAGCTGCCTGACACTGGGCACTCCAATTTAGCTTCTTATTGACTAAGATGCCTAAGTCTTTTTCCATGTCAGATTTCCCCAGCAGTTTCCCATTTAGTAAGTAATTGTAGCATCTGTTTCTCCTTCCCATGTTCATAACCTTACACTTATCTGTGTTAAACCTCTTTTGCCATTTTTCAGCCCAATTCTCCAATTTACTCAAATCTGTCTGTAGTTGCAAACTGTCCTCCTTTGTGTTAACTACCTTACATAGTTTTGTATCATCTGCAAATACTGATATTTTACTGTGTAAGCCATCCAGTAGATCATTAATAAATATATTAAATAGTAGGGGGCCCAATACAGAACCCTGTGGTACCCCACTAGTAACCCTGGCCAATCTGAGTATGCACCATTATAACCACTCTTTGTTTTCTATCACTAAGCCAGCTACCTACCCATCTACACACATTTTCCCCTAGACCAAGCTTTCTCATCTTACTTACCAATCTTTTATGTGGGACAGTGTCAAATGCTTTAGAGAAGTCGAGATAAATGACATCCAATGATTCTCCTTGGTCCATTTGAGAGCTTACATCCTCATAGAAGCTGATCAGGTTAGTTTGACAGGAGCGATCCTTCATAAATCCATGTTGATATGGAGTTAAACTTTTATTAACATTGATATATTCCATAATGGTATCCCTTAGAAACCCTTCAAAAATTTTACCCACAACAGATGTTAAGCTTACCGGCCTATAGTTTCCAGGTTCCCTTTTACACCCCTTTTTGAATATTGGTACCACATTTGCTTGCCGCCAATCAAAAGGAACAGACCCTGTTTCTATAGTCTTTAAATATAAGGAATAGAGGCCTGTCTATCACATTACTTAACTCCCTTAATACCCGAGGGTGAATGCTATCAGGGCCTGGTGATTTGTCAAGTTTAATCTTACTAAGGCCGTTCTGCACTTCTTCCTGGGTTAGGCAGGTAATACTTAATGGGGAGTTTACATTATCACTCTGCATTTCCCCTGGCAAATCCTTTTCCTGTGTGAACACTGTTGAGAAAAAAGTATTTAAAACATTTGCTTTTCCCACATCGCTCTCTATGATTTCACCCTCATTGTTCTTTAAAGGGCCGACACCATCAATTTTAATCTTTTTACTGTTTATATAATTAATTAATAGTTTGGGGTTTGTTTTACTTTCCTTAGCAATGACTTGTTTATTTCCAAAAATTTAGCAATTTTCAAACTTTTGATTTCTATGCCCTTAAATTAGAGAGTTATTCCACACAAAATAGTTAATAAATACAGTTGTGGCAAAAAGTATTGACACCCCTGCAATTCTGTCAGATAATACTCAGTTTCTTCCTGAAAATTATTGCAAACACAAATTCTTTGGTATTATTATCTTCATTTAATTTGTCTTAAATGAAAAAACACGAAAAGAATTGTCCTAAAGCCAAATTGGATATAATTCCACACCAAACATAAAAAAGAGGGTGGACAAAAGTATTGGCACTGTTCGAAAAATCATGAGATGCTTCTCTAATTTGTGTAATTAACAGCACCTGTAACTTACCTGTAGCACCTAACAGGTGTTGGCAATAACTAAATTACACTTGCAGCCAGTTGACACATTATCTATCACATTATCAAAATCTCACCAATCCTATATACACCCTCCACCTTGTTATTCACTGTCCAATTTCAGCCTGTTACATTGAGGTATAATCTCTACTGGGCCTGAGACAATATTTCTGCGTCCTCAAATCTATAGTGAGATTCAAATTCTCACCAATCCTATAGACACCCTACACCTTGTCATACACCATCCAATTTCAGTCTGTTACATTGAGGTGTAATCTCTACTGGGCCTGAGACAATAGTTCTGCGTCCTCAAATCTATAGTGAGATTCAAATTCTCACCAATAGTAGATACACCTTCTACCTTGTTTTACAGTACCTTATAGCTGGTGGTATTTTGGGTACATTTTCACAGAAATGAGCAAGTATGGTGGAAGACATCATGGAAGTGGGCGGGGGTTGCCAGCTGGTCCTGATGGTGGTGGTGGTGGTGGTGTTGCATCTGTTGGTAGTGGCAAAATTACAATAGCACCTAAGGCAGGAGGTGTTGAGCCTGCGTCATAGTCTGGCTCCACAAGGCCTCGAAGACTCTCTTTTCTGGGAGTAGATAAACCACTTTTGAAGCCGGAGCTTCAGGAACAAGTTTTGGCTTACATTAGTGACACAGCCTCCAGCTCTCTCGCCTCCTCTTCTGAAGTTTCAAAAAATAAAAGCACTGAGTCGTTATTGGAGGCTCCTGGTCAGGAACAACACCTTTCCTTGTGTCCTTCAGCCCTACCAAAAGTGAAGGATGTGGCAGGCCACACTACCGATTACTCCATGGAGCTCTTTTCACATACCATGCTTTGGTTAGCAAGTCAAATCGTGAATTCCCAAGTCCAAGATGAATCTGACATGGAGTGGAGTGCACTGAGGCATAGCCACTGCTAGATTTTTCTGCGGGTACATTCACTCAGAGCACTACATTGCCCTCGCAGTGTACTGAGGCAGAATCAGACCCTGATGAAACTCAGGTGCCGCTTCCCGCATACTATACCACCTTACACGGTGACACAGAGGAAGGTGCATATGAAATTGAAGAGGAGGTGATGGATGACTCAGTTGTTGACCCAGATTGGCATCCATTGGGGAAGAGGGTGCCGCTGCCAATAGCTCAGAAGAGGAGGAGGAGGATCCGCAGCAGGCAATGACATCGCAACAGCTGTTATCTGGCAGGACCGTAGCAGTCCAAAAACGTGTTACAAAAAACAAAGGAGTTGCAGGACAGCTTGGCCAGATGGTCAAATTAGCACAGCAAGGTCTCAAAATGTCTTCCATAGTAGGAAGAGTGCAGTGTGGCACTTTTTTGAGCAAAATCCTAATGATCAGGCAAAAGTTATCTGTAAGAAGTGCGCAAAGACCTTTAGCCGAGGGAAAAATCTGAGAAATTTGAATACCAGTTGCATGCTTAGACATTTAACCACCATGCACTTGCAAGCGTGGACGGACTACCAAACCTCACATACTACATGTGCACCTGCTCCGAATGAAGGTAGTCAGCAACGCTACATCGCTTCCCCCACTGTAAGCCCACCGGTTAGCACACCACCAGCAGCAAATGTCGAGGTGTCGTCGCAAGGGCAAAGCAGTCATGGAATCACAATGTTATTGCTGCGAAAGACTGAATCTAGGCCATCAGCAACACCACCAACACCATCACCATCACCAACCCTCTCTCAGTCCGCCATGTCCACCGCTAGTTCCACCATATGAAGCTCTCAAGTCCAGCTCACCCTACCAGAGACTCTGAGTAGGACAAGAAAGTACTCATCCTCTCATCCGCATACACTGGCTTTGAACGCCCACATTGCCAAACTAATCTCGTTAGAGATGATGCCCTTCCGGTTGGTGGAAAGCAAAGCTTTTCGTGAGCTCATGGCCTACGCAGTACCACGCTATGACCTACCCAGTCGGCACTTCTTTTCGTGAAAAGCCATCTCAGCCCTCCACGTGCATGTGAAAGACCGCATTGTCCATGCACTCAAGCAATCAGTGAATGGAAAGGTGCACCTCACAACAGATGCATGGTCCAATAGGCATGGCCAGGGCCGTTACGTGTCCATCACTGCGCACTGGGTTAATGTGGTGGATGCAGGGTCCACAGGGGACAGCGCTGGTGGGACAGTGCTGCCTAGCCCACGGTATAGGAAACAGTTGGCTGTAGGTGTTCGACCCTCCGCCTCCAGAAGCGAAAGCTCGTCCACAGAGCGCAGTCGCACGAACACTCCATCCGCAGCTGCCAGTGTTGCACATGAGGTGTCCCACTATCGAACAGCTAGTGGTAAGCATCAGCAGGCTGTGTTGAAGATGATGTGTTTGGGAGACAACAGACACACCGCGGAGGTACTGGCCGACTACTTGCAGCAACAAACTGAGTCGTGGCTGGGCAGTCTACATCTTGAGGCAGGCAAGGTAGTTAGTGATAACGACCGGAATTTTGTGGCAGCCATAGCCGTTTCAAAACTCAGACACATACCTTGCTTGGCTCACACCTTGAACCTGGTGGTGCAGTGCATCCTCAATAATTATCCGGAGTTAACACCCCTGCTCCATAAGGTGCGAAGACTGTGCTCGCACATCCGCCGGTCGCCCGTACACTCCAGTCGTATGCAGAAGCTCAGGCGATTGCCCCACCTTCCCAAGCACCGCCTAATTATCGACGTTGCAACAAGGTGGAACTCCACCCTGCACATGGTTCAGAGGCTGTGCGAACAGAGGCAGGCTGTAATTCATTTGTGGGAGGATACACGGGCAGGCAGTTTGCAGGCAGACATGGAGTTGTCTGGTGTGCAGTGGTTGAATCTGAAAGACCTCTGTAAAGTCCTTCAGTGTTTTGAGGAATGCACACGGCTGGTAAGCGCAGATGATGCCATCATAAGCATGAGCATCCCACTTATGCATCTGCTCATGCAAACTTTGACACACATTAAGGAGCAGGCGTCTGCAGCCGAGGAGGAAGAGGAGGAGGGAAGCCTTGATGACAGTCAGCCATTTTCTGGTCAGGGAAGTCTCGTGGAGGAAGAGGAGGAGGATGATGGGGATGATTATTTGGGGAGGAGGATGCTTCTCAGGGGGCAAGAAAAAATGTTGATGTGGCAAGGTAAGGTACAGGGTTTGTGCGTGACTGGAGGGATGTGGATTTGCCAGAAAGTGCTCCTCCACCCAGCACTCACAGTGCATCATTGACACCTGGAACATTGGCCCACATGTCTGATTATGCCTTGCAGATCCTAAAAAGGGACCCCCGCATTGCCAAAATGATGAACGATGACGATAAAAGGTCTTGACGGGTCGGGTTGTACCAATACAGGGGCTGAAGAAAAGCACTTTTTTAATGTCATGAAAGAATTTTTTGCTGCTACAGACCAATTTTTTACATCAGCTCCCTTGAGAGTGAGGTCCGTTAGAGGCTTTACCACCTGCGAGAAGCCCTTAATAAATTTCCTATAAAAGTTAGCAAAGCCTAAAAATCGCTGCAACCCTTTCAAGTCATGAGGCTGCACCCAATCTGTAACAGCCTGGACCTTCTTAGGATCCATGCGGAACCCCTCCCCTGACACAATCAACCCCAGAAAGGATACTTCTTGCATGAAAAAGGAGCATTTTTCCAATTTGGCATACAAATGATTCTCCCTCAGTCTCAAGAGAACCATCCGCAAATGGTGCAAGTGAGATTGACTGTCCACCGAGTACACCAAAATGTCATCCAAATAGATAACCACAAAACGACCAATCAAATCAGAGAAATTTACATTAATAAAATTCTGAAAAACAGCAGGAGTGTTGGTCAGACCAAAGGGCATAACCAAGTTTTCGAACAGCCCTTCAGTCGTCAGGAATGCTGTTTTCCTTTCGTCCCCTTCCCAGACTCTTATAAGGCTGTATGCCCCACGTAAATCCAGTTTGGAGAACCACTTGGCCCCATTGAGTTGGTTACATAGATCAGGAATTAGGGGGAGAGGATATGTATTTTTCACAGTAATTTTGTTTAATTCCCGAAAGTCGAGGCACGGCTGCAAACCACCATCTTTTTTCTTAACAAAAAAGAAGCCCGCCGCCACAGGGGAAACAGAAGGCCTAATATGCCCTTTGCGGAGACTCTCGGTAATGTACTCCTTCATGGCTAGACGTTCAGGCCCGGACAAATTGAACAGGCGAGTCTTGGGTAACTTGGCTACAGGGACTAGATTAATGGCACAATCAAAGGGTCTATGTGGTGGTAGCGCCTCAGCCTCACTTTCAGAAAATACGTCTTCAAAATCTTTCAGGTACTCCGGAATACCTTCCAGATCGACAGACGATACAGACGCAGATTTTACTGGGGTGACAAGAGTTGTCAAGTTACAACATAGACCGTTAGCCATACAACCCCACTGAATGATCTCCCCCGTAACCCAGTCAATAGTAGGATTGTGACGTCGAAGCCAAGGCATACCCAGTACCAGTCCAGCGGGCAGATTATTTAGAACAAAACAAACCTTAATTTTTCAACGTGAGTGGAACCCACTTTCAGCGAAAAGGTATCAGTCATGAAACAAATTCCCTCCTGGGTGATAGGAGAAGAATCAATTGCCACAATTTTGACAGGATCTTTTAACCTGACTGTCCCTATCTTATGAAAAGTCACAACTTTGTCATTGATCAGATTAATAGAAGAACCACAGTCAACAAAGGCGGTAGTCCCAACCAGACCGCCTGTAAGTTCTAGTTCCACCGGAAGCAGAATTTTAGTAAGTTAGGAAAAGGGTACCTGGGAGTCTGGGCAACCTCCTCGATTGTTACCCAGACTCAGTCATTTTCCTGACGGCTTCACTGAAGAAGGGCAAGAAGGCCAGTTCCTTCTCCAATGTCCAGCGGATCCACAGTAAAAGCACAATTGGTTGTTTCTACAGCGTCTCCTCTCTTTTTCCTCCAATGACCTGGCACCAACCTCCATGGGCTCAGGACTAGATGCAGAGTCTCTCAGATTGGAGAATAAAGGGGTCTCCTGCAGCATGACCCCTCTTGCCCGCAGCCTACGGTCCATGCGGACAGCCTAGATCATAGCGTCCTCCAAAGAATCCGGTGGAGGATGAAGGGCTAGGGCATCTTTCAAACATTTGGACAGGCCTCTACAGAACAAACCCCAGAGGGCAGCATCATCCCAGGAGACCTCCGCTGCCCAGTGTCTGAACTCAGAGCAGAACCATTCAGCAGAGTGCCTCCACTGTGTCACACTCATCAACATATCCTCTGCCAGACGCACTCTATCAGGCTCCTCATAAATGTGCCCCAGAGCCTCAAAGAACAAATTCACAGACATACGTTCAGGAGCATAGGAAGAGAAATAGAAAGCCCATGCCTGTGGAGCCCCCCAAAGTAGGGAAATGACGACCTCCACCCTCTGGAACTCATCCCCGGAGGAGCGGGGCCTCAGAGAAAAAAAAGCTTGCATCCTTCTCTGAACGACTTGAACTCCCTTTTATCCCCTGAGAAAGGGTCTGGCAATTTGACCGGAGATTCAGGGGATGCCAATAACACATCTCTATCCCCAGCACTAGTAGCTCCTGCAGCGACAGCCCCCTGCACAGTATCCACCAACTGTTGCTGGTTATGGGCCATCGTGCGCTGTTCCACATTAAGTTTGTGGAGCATTTGGGTCAGGTGCTTGACCTGATCAGCCAAAGCTTGTATGGGATCCATGAGGATTACACACTTTTTTTTTTTTTCCTTCATAGGAAAAAAAACTGAAATGGTCAGCTGTAATGTCAGGAACACCGCATTGCACTTGCTCACTGAGCGTGTCCTGAGTACAAAGACTGTGCACAAAGATACCTGCGGAGTGGGGTCTCAGTGGTGACAATGCATGCTCCAAGCTCACAGGACCTGAAGCATGTGACTGCTGGGGGCGTGGCCTCAGCGCCACAGAGGCAGGAGCTGCAGGGAAACTCCTAGAAAGGTAATTACTGGACAATGTAACCAAGGGGCATAGACAGAGACAGAAACCAGATCTAGCCGGGTCAAAGCACGAGATAGCAATACAGTACCAAAGGGTTAGACAGAATGGATAGCCAGGACGTAGCAATAGATCAGAAAACCAGAACGGGCAATAGACGGTACAATAGGGACAAACTGTAACGGAGTAACGATAGCCAAGCCAGGAGGTCAGAACCGGAAAAGACAATAGTGCCAAAATGAGAAACAGAGTACAGAGTGAGGGAACAGACCGGGTCATACACGGGAAGCAAACAAGCAACGCAGAATACACGAACACCAGGGGTCAGACACACCAGAATATCAGTATAGCTGATAGCGAACCCTGGTAAAGAGTGAGTATAAATACCCCTCCCAGATCCAGAAAGAGGCCACGAACACTTAACCCCGTGAGTGTAGGGCAAGAACCCTGTTCAATCCATGACAGCGCCGCTATCTACTCCTATATAGTGTTTGCAACCAATGTAGATGGATACGGATGGAAGCACACTAATAGGAGAAATCAGGAAAAATGAGCAGCAATAAAACAAAAAAAGAACTATGTATGAGGCAGTGATGAACGCTGAGCGGACTACAACCAGAGGTGGCTGCAGAACACTCCAGCGTGAGCTGCACTCACACACACAGACCTTGCAGACAGCTGTGAACAGCGCTGCAAGGCAAAAGAAAGCTACCGCGGTTGATAAAGTAGCCTGGGTAAAGCACTATATAGAAAATCGCTATCTCTAACTGTCCCTCAGAGTCTGAACAGCAGCGTCCTGTCCCTAACAGAATTCACAGCAGAGTGAACCCAAAATGGCGGCGGCGGCTTTTATAGTGCATCATGACATCATTTCAGCAGCCAATCACAGCCATGCCATTAGTTAATATGCCTACATGCCTAACAGGATGTGCCCACACTTCTTAGGATTCCTCATTGGCTCAATCAAATCAAACTGGCTCATAGCATTATGGGAACTTCCGATTCCGGTATTCGATACGCAAAAAGTATCGGAACTCAGTATCGGAATTCCGATACCGCGTATATCGGCCGATACCCGATATTTGCAGTATCGGAATGCTCGACACTACCTGTAACACAAAAACCTGAATTAAACAGTAGGTAATTTTCTGATGATGACTTCTATTTAAATAGTTTCATAGATGGGCTTGTTACACCAATAAAATCATATTGAATAGAATCTGCAATTCTGTGTGTATAGTTATAGAATTCAAGTTTTTTTAATACTGATGTTCTCTTTTAGATGTGTATATCAATCTGATTTATCCTATACCCGCTGTAGGTTATTCCAGAATAGTGAGGAAGAGATCAAAAAGGCTTTTTAAGAAATGTGTTCTGTGCTGTTAAAGCAATGATCAGATATTTCTGTGCTGTTACCCACACGCAAGACCGGGCTCTGATGGTGACCATAGTGAAATTTTCACATTTTTTTTAATTAATTTTTTTCTGCAGCTGCAATTTTTTTGCTGCTTCTCTAAGTGTCTGAGACCAACATATACCACAAATACGGCAACCATGGGGGACGGAAGTCGGTGTCCGACTGCATCTGTGGCTGCCTCCGCTGTGAACTAGGCACGTGCCGTGTGCTGTACAGTTCACAGCCGTTATAGTAGCCTGGCATCCTGTAGTAGCCCAGCTGTACTTTACGCCTGTTACCACTCGTGAAGTGTTCAGCAGTGAGTGGTGACAGGAGATCCAGGGCAGTGGCAGCGAGAACATGTCAGGCTGCCCAACTCATTCATCACGCTGCTGTTCTCTGAACACTGAGCCTTGTCATGTCGGTATAAGGCCTCATTCACATGTTTGGGATGCATGGGCGTCTGAATGAGGCTTTACTGCGACGTCTATGACTTTGTTACTCTGTTCATTTAACCTCAATGTACACAACTTGCGACTGTCGGCTCCATCGGCTTCCATTGTAATAGCAACTTACGGCTCACATATGGCGCCCTGTGTGATCCAGCTGATCAGAATCGCATGAGTGAGAAGAGGCTGGAAGACTACAGCGATTGGGGAGGAAACTGAGACACTTACACTATCTACAATTTTAAACAGGTTTAAGGAATGAAAAAATTACCGAGAGTGCTTCTATAAAAGTAAATAAAAAAAAATGAAAATGGTATTGCTCCATCAGTAAAAGTCCAGGCTATCAAAATGTCAAATTAATTAGCCCTTTCTATAAATGCCGTGAATAGCAAAATGCCTCAACTGTGATTTTTATTCACTCCATTATCTTAAAATAATGCAACGATAACATCATATAAACCTACAATTAAATTATCATTAAATGCATTAGCTCACCATGCAAAAATAAGCCCTTGCCCATCTCCATCAACTGAAAAATAACAACATAACATCATCATGCAATGTGTAAATAACATGCACCTCCTCCCCCCAAAAATGGAGGAATTGTGTTAATTCATTGCATACATGTTTATATTGCTATGTGGGGAGGGAGCAACATCTACATTTTGGCTTCAATTCAAAAGCCAGATCCGTACCGTAGTCCTCGGTGACACTGACCACATGTCAGTATCATTATGCATTCGTTCATGCAGGCTGCTCCTTACGGCTCGCTTACATGAGAGTATATATTAGATGAGGGCGATCAGATGTTTTATGGACTCATTGTTCTAATTATGGGGCAGTGCAGATCAGTGATTATTTTTTGGGTTTTTTTTTCTCCTGCCGAATCGGCATAAGAAAATAATCGCAGCATGCTGCGAGCTGGTGTGTAAATCGGACAAGCCTCGCCAATGTAAGCCTATCAGTGCGAGAAAAAAATTGGACACCACATTGACCATCCATATGGCATCTTATTTTTACTCACGGCTCTCCAAACGACCAGAAATTGCATCACTCCAGTCCAGGAAAGACTTGGCAACCAATAAATTAAAAAAAACCCAAAACACTCCTCCATGAAGATCTGGACAAAATGCCACAACACATTAAGGTGGAGATGCTGCTAGTCCTGGTCCAAGAGAGGCCCGAACTTTGAGACACCCATGACCCTGCCTACGTGGACCTACATTTACAGCCACATGTACTCCACTTATGAATTGAACACATGAGAGGTGCAGCAATCAATAAGTACATATGCCTATTTTAAATGCTTCTTTTTCCTTAAATACATGTTAAATACATGTTACCTATAGAGTTGAGCGATACCGTCCGATACTTCAAAGTATCGTATCGGATGGTATCGGCCGATCTTTAAAAAAAGTATCGGTATCGCCGATTCCGATACCGGAAGTCCCATTCAAGTCTATGGGACTTCCGGTATCGGAATAAGAAAAACCCTTTCCTGCCCTTGTACAGCCTCTCTGGGGTCTGTACGGGCCTTTCGGGGGGCTGTGCCGGCCTGCCAGGGGGTCTGTGCAGGCTCCGGTGGTCTGTGCCGGCCTGCCGGTGGTCTGTGCAGGCTCCGGGGGGCTGTGCCGGCCTGCCGGGGGGCTGTGCCGGCCTGCCGGGGGGCTGTGCAGGCTCCGGGGGGCTGTGCCGGCCTGCCGGGGGGCTGTGCCGGCCTGCCGGTGGTCTGTGCAGGCTCCGGGGGTCTGTGCAGGCATCGTCCGATGGGACTACAAGTCCCATCGGGCGATGCCTGCTACCATGACAGTGATTGACACATTAGCCAATGATGGGACAGTAGTAGTCCCATCATCCGGCTAATGTGTTAAATGTAAAAAAAAAAAAAAAAAAAAAAAAAATTACATGCTACATACATACAACATGCATACTACATACATGCTACATTCATACTACATACTACATACATGCTACATTCATACTACATAAATACTACATGCAACATACATACTACATATATACTACATGCATGCTACATACATACTGCATGCTACATACATACCACATATATACTACATACATACTACATGCATGCTACATGCATGCTACATGCTACATACATAACACATATATACTACATGCATGCTACATACATACTACATGCTACATACTACATATATACTACATGCATGCTACATACTACATGCTACATACATACTACATATATACTACATGCATGCTACATACATACTGCATGCTACATGCATGCTACATACATACTACATACATACTACATGCTACATACATACTACATATATACTACATACATACTACATACATACTACATGCATGCTACATGCATGCTACATACATACCACATACATAACACATATATACTACATGCATGCTACATACATACTACATGCTACATACATACCATATACATACTACATGCATGCTACATACATACTACATGCATGCTACATACATACTACATGCTACATACATACTACATATATACTACATGCATGCTACATACATACTACATGCTACATACATACTACATATATACTACATGCATGCTACATACTACATGCTACATACATACTACATATATACTACATGCATGCTACATACATACTACATGCTACATACATACCACATACATACTACATATATACTACATGCATGCTACATACATACTGCATGCTACATGCATGCTACATACATACTACATACATACTACATGCTACATACATACCACATACACTCACTGGCCACTTTATTAGGTACACCATGCTAGTAAGGGGTTGGACCCCCTTTTGCCTTCAGAACAGCCTCAATTCTTCGTGGCAGAGATTCAACAAGGTGCTGGAAGCATTCCTCAGAGATGTTGGACCATATTGACATGATGGCATCACACAGTTGGCGCAGATTTGTCGGCTGCACATCCCTGATGCGAATCTCCCGTTCCACCACATCCCAAAGATGCTCTATTGGATTGAGATCTGGTGACTGAGGAGGCCATTTGAGTACAGTGAACTCATTGTCATGTTCAAGAAACCAATCTGAGATGATTCGAGCTTTATGACATGGCGCATTATCCTGCTGAAAGTAGCCATCAGATGTTGGGTATATTGTGGTCATAAAGGGATGGACATGGTCAGCAACAATACTCAGGTAGGCTGTGGCGTTGCAACGATGCTCAATTGGTACCAAGGGGCCCAAAGAGTGCCAAGAAAAAATTCCCCACACCATGACACCACCACCACCAGCCTGAACCGTTGATACAAGGCAGGATGGATCCATGCTTTCATGTTGTTTACGCCAAATTCTGACCCTACCATCCGAATGTCGCAGCAGAAATCGAGACTCATCAGACCAGGCAACGTTTTTCCAATCTTCTACTGTCCAATTTCGATGAGCTTGTGCAAATTGTAGCCTCAGTTTCCTGTACTTAGCTGAGAGGAGTGGTACCCAGTGTGGTCTTCTGCTGCTGTAGCCCATCTGCCTCAAAGTTCGACGCACTGTGCGTTCAGAGATGCTCTTCTGCCTACCTTGGTTGTAACGGGTGGCAATTTGAGTCACTGTTGCCTTTCTATCAGCTCGAACCAGTCTGCCCATTCTCCTCTGACCTCTGGCATCAACAAGGCATTTCCGGCCACAGAACTGCCGCTCACTGGATTTTTTTTCTTTTTCGGACCATTCTCTGTAAACCCTAGAGATGGTTGTGCGTGAAAATCCCAGTAGATCAGCAGTTTCTGAAATACTCAGACCAGCCCTTCTGGCACCAACAATCATGCCACATTCAAAGGCACTCAAATCACCTTTCTTCCCCATACTGATGCTCGGTTTGAACTGCAGGAGATTGTCTTGACCATGTCTACATGCCTAAATGCACTGAGTTGCCGCCATGTGATTGGCTGATTAGAAATTAAGTCTTAACACACAGTTGGACAGGTGTACCTAATAAAGTGGCCAGTGAGTGTATATACTACATACATACAATACATTCATACAATACATACATAGACATACAGTACATATAACATAGAGTAACATACTTACCAATACTTGTCACATTGTTCCCCGAAGCCATTGTCTTTTCCGGAATAAATATTAACATAACAAACCACAAAAATACTCACCCACGATCCGAAGCAGTCCACGAGTGTGTCCCACGACGATCTTGGGTAGAGAACTGCAGCATCAGCTGTTGCTGCCGTTCTCTACGGGCTGCAGGAATCCAATGACGGAAGGTAGGTATCCTTCCGCACTGTATTCCTCCGCCACTTAAAAAAAAAAAAGTCCCTAGTCTCACTTTATGCCATTGCTGTGTGGGAATTTCCCACACAGCAATGGCATAAAGTGAGACTAGGGACTTTTTTTTTTTTTAAGTGGCGGAGGAATACAGTGCGGAAGGATACCTACCTTCCGTCATTGGATTCCTGCAGCCCGTAGAGAACGGCAGCATCATCTGATGCTGCAGTTCTCTACCCAAGATCGTCGTGGGACACACTCGTGGACTGCTTCGGATCGTGGGTGAGTATTTTTGTGGTTTGTTATGTTAATATTTATTCCGGAAAAGACAATGGCTTCGGGGAACAATGTGACAAGTATTGGTAAGTATGTTACTCTATGTTATATGTACTGTATGTCTATGTATGTATTGTATGAATGTATTGTATGTATGTAGTATATATGTGGTATGTATGTAGCATGTAGTATGTATGTAGTATGTATGTAGCATGCATGTAGCATGTAGTATGTATGTAGCATGCATGTAGTATATATGTAGTATGTATGTAGCATGCATGTAGTATATATGTAGCATGTATGTAGTATGTATGTGGTATGTATGTAGCATGTAGTATGTATGTAGCATGCATGTAGTATATATGTAGTATGTATGTAGCATGTAGTATGTATGTAGTATGTATGTAGTATGTATGTGGTATGTATGTAGCATGTAGTATGTATGTAGCATGCATGTAGTATATATGTAGTATGTATGTAGCATGTAGTATGTATGTAGTATGTATGTAGTATGTATGTAGTATGTATGTAGCATGCAGTATGTATGTAGCATGTATGTAGTATGTATGTAGTATATATGTAGTATGTATGTAGCATGTAGTATGTATGTAGCATGCATGTAGTATATATGTAGTATGTATGTAGCATGCATGTAGTATGTATGTAGTATGTATGTAGTATGTATGTAGCATGCAGTATGTATGTAGCATGTATGTAGTATGTATGTAGTATATATGTAGTATGTATGTAGCATGCATGTAGTATGTATGTAGCATGTAGTATGTATGTAGCATGCATGTAGTATGTATGTAGCATGTATGTAGTATGTATGTAGCATGTATGTAGTATGTATGTAGCATGTAGTATGTATGTAGCATGCATGTAGTATGTATGTAGTATGTATGTAGCATGCATGTAGTATGTATGTAGTATGTATGTAGCATGCAGTATGTATGTAGCATGCATGTAGTATGTATGTAGTATGTATGTAGTATGTATGTAGCATGCAGTATGTATGTAGCATGTATGTAGTATGTATGTAGTATATATGTAGTATGTATGTAGCATGCATGTAGTATGTATGTAGCATGCATGTAGCATGTATGTAGCATGTATGTAGTATGTATGTAGCATGTATGTAGTATGTATGTAGCATGTAGTATGTATGTAGTATTTTTTTTTTTTTTTAACATTTAACACATTAGCCGGATGATGGGACTACTACTGTCCCATCATTGGCTAATGTGTCAATCACTGTCATGGTAGCAGGCATCGCCCGATGGGACTTGTAGTCCCATCGGACGATGCTTGCACAGACCCCCGGACATCAGCACAGCCCCCCCCCGGCAGGCCGGCACAGCCCCCCGGCAGGCCGGTACAGACCCCCACAGGGTGCACAGACCACCGGCAGGCCGGCACAGCCCCCCGGCAGGCCGGTACAGACCCCGGGCAGTCCACACAGCCCCCCGGCAGGCCGGCACAGCCCCCCGGCAGGCCGGTACAGACCCCGGGCAGTCCACACAGCCCCCCGGCAGGCCGGCACAGCCCCCCGGCAGGCCGGCAGAGACCCCCGGAAGGCCCGAAATGACGGCGCATCATGATGCGCACACACCGCGCATCATGATGACGTCAGGCCGTCAATCAACTGAACTTCCGATTCCGATGCCGAATTCCGATATTGAAAAAATATCGGAAGTCGGTATCGGAATTCCGATACAGCAAGTATCGGCCGATACCCGATACTTGCGGTATCGGAATGCTCAACACTAGTTACCTACCATTTAAAGTGCCTTTGTTGTACAATCAGCATAAAGAGATATTACATTACGTGCACACACGTAATCATACATAATGCCACCATTGCCTGGGTGATTTTACCACCTAAATACATCTGCACACTAGCTGACCACCCTTTTATGTGTTGCCCCCATTTTGCAAAAATTTCTACATTTCTGTTTTTTTCAGTCAAGATGGGGTGCAAAGTGTACATTAATGAGAAAAAATGAACTTTTTTGAATTTACCAAATGGCTGCAATGAAACAAAGAATGAAAAATTAAAAGTGGTCTGAACACTTTCCATACCCAATGTATAATTGTCAGAAGGTGCATGTGATATTTGTATGTAAAATATGGCCACCTTGTTCCTCCTTGTACGCACTCGCTCAATGGACTAATGTGTTTGCATTCTTATGAATTCCCTTACTGGGCTACTGAACACAATTTATTTTTGTTTGTTTATTAGGCCTGTTTCAAACTTCAGGTATTTGACGTCAGTCAAAATCCGCCGTTTTTCTAAAAAAACGGATCTGCCATTTTTTTGGCGCATCTGTTTTTTTCCGCCATAGACTTGCATTAGCAGCGGATTTTGACTGATGGTCATCCGTTGTATCCGTTTTTTTAATGGATCCGTTAGAATTTTAGCGTCCGCCGGCTGGAGTAGATGAACAATGTAACGTTTTTTTCCAGCGGAGGACCGCTATTTTAAATTGTGCATGCCCGGAAGATTTTCCCTTTCATGCAATTTAACCCTGAACAGCGTTCCGGAAGTGGCCAAAAAATTATCTTTCTCCTTCCTTTTCCAGAGATCGGTTCCTTTAAATTTCATGCACTTAGCGGCTGCAGCGGATCCGTCCAAGAAACGGATCCGGTTGCATCCATTTGTTGCAAAACGGAAACGGATCCATTTTTTCACACTTTGGCGGTTTGCAACTGACATCAAACAACTGAAGTGTGAAACAGGCCTTAAAGCCATGACTCATTTTTTTTGCCTAATGAATCACAATACGTAGTTTGGAAAAAGCAGATTATAGTTTTGATATAATTGGTATTTTTTCATTCTAACTTTAGTGAGTTATGTGACCAGACGCTGGCATAGATACCAAGATCAATATTTGCACATGTGCCAGAAGTGAGTCAGCGACACAAAAAAAGGTCCTATGTGTATTATGACAGACTCAATATCCTGGCGCCCATTATGGATCTTCGTTCATAAGTGGATGGTTTTGTTATTTGTGCAAAGTATTGTTGAATTTTGTTTTTACATTAGGGAATAATAACACACATTTGCCTTTGCAGAACAGAATCCAACATCCGAGACTGATGTCTCCTGCAAACCGCATGCTCCCCGGAGTGGTGTGACACTTGCTATTACTCTCTCCTTATGTATAATCTTTTTTATGGATTTTATTTATTATCATTGATTTTCAATAAAGATTTATTATATTTTATTTTGACGTTTCTGCTTCCATTTTCTTTTTGGGTATTATATTTTTATCAGTTCTAAAAATACCAAGATGTGTTGAAATTGTTGTTTCCATTTCTTAATCATTTACATATCACAAATCTTTTGATCCTTTGATTTTCGTAACTCCATAAGGGTGAGTGCACACTTTGCGGATTGACCTGCGGATTTTTCCGCACGGATTTGCAGGTAAAACCGCAGGTAAAGTGACCTGCGGTTTTCCTGCGGATTTGCTAGCAGTTTTCTCCTGCGGTTTGACACCTGGACAATGGAACAGGTGTCAAACCGCTGCGGAATCCACAGAAAAAATTGACATGCTGCGGATTTAAAACCGCAGCAAATCTGCGCGGAAAAATCTGCAGCATGTGCACTGCGGTTTTGAAATCCCATTGGCTAACATGGTACTGTACACTGTCTGCGGAACTGCTGCAGATCTGCAGGGCCAAATCCGCTGCGGATCCGCAACAGAATCCACAGCGTGTGCAAATACCTTAACCTTTTCTTCTTAGTGTTGCAGTTTCAATGCTGATTAATGTATGGGAATGCATACTTTAGGAACAAAGATACTAGGAATTTCAGAATTTATGGACATGCGTTTAATTATATTTATCTGAACAGAGAGACATCTGGACACATCCATTCACTAACAGACTGTACAGAATCTGCTACTGCCGCAATGTTTACCATCTGAGAAACACATTCCATACTGTTTATCCGCCCACGTACTGTGTGATCACATTAGTTTCTGGTGGTATTTTGTCTACATTTGGTAGCTTAGTCAGCTTAGTCAATGTTCAAATGTGGCCTAAATGCTGCATTTAAGGCTAGGTTCACATTTGCTCTGTTTAGACTGAAGTCTATATAACTTGGCCATTTTATGCGCTAAACTTTCTCAATTTTTCATATTTCTGCGCTAAACTTTCTCAATTTTTCATATTTCTAATGCAGTGATGCAATTCATTTTTCATATTTCATATTTGCATGTTATGGCGCTACAGTGTGTTTCCTCTTTTGCTTGAATGCATATGAGTTGGTGACTCTAGGTTAAGCACCTGTTCACACTATGCTTGGATGTGACGGTCAGTTTTTGAAATTTGTATTCATTTACCTTCTGACTGAGCACTCCACCTGTTAGCCGCAGGCGTTTTTAATCAAAGCAGGGCCACTTCCCCTTCACAGAGATATAGACCAGTCTAAACAGAGGATTTTTCATAGGTTCCTATTCAGATGGAGACTTCAGTCTTAGTGAGGATTGGCATAGACAGGGACCTGGAAAACGAGAAATGCCTTAACGTGGCTTCCAGGTACACATAACTTGGCCATTTTATGTGCTAAACTTTGTCAATTTTTCATATTTCTTCATATTTCTAATGCAGTGATGCAATTCATTTTTCATCTTTGCATGTTATGGCGCTACAGTGTGCTTCCTTTTTTGCTTGAATGTATATGAGTTGGTGACTCTAGGTTAAGCACCTGTTCACACAATGTTTATGCTTGGATGTGACGGTCAGTTTTTGAAATTAATAAAAAAACCTCTAACTTCTAGTGAAACACCTCTCCACTCCCTGTCTCATGCAGATTGGGTTATGTCACCCATGCTTTACACTACACCTGTTCTCTTTGTCAGTGCTATGGTAGGTGACTTCTCATTAGTTAAATCGTCTCTTCCGTCTGCATTAATCTATAGTCCAATAGATTAATGTAGACTGAAGAGATGATGGAGCTAATCCACCTCATATCTTTACTGCCCGTGTGTCAGAAATAGTGCACTCAGGATGCAGAAAACCCAGCATCCTGACTGCACTAGTGCTGACACCTGGGCAATGAACATTGCTGACCCCTGACCCTTTGTGCTGTATTAATTGGAGGATTTTCAGTCCTCTTTGTGTTTTTGCCACCTCATAGCTTCATAACAGACACAAGAAGCAAAGCTGCAGTGGAAATCAAAGAAAGAAAAGGAGGAGCAGATTGTGTGTCATGGAGCTATGAGGTGGCAAAAACACAGTGTGTGTAGATGGCGATATGTGTGTTGACGGCTGACGGTGTGTGTTGGCGGCGACAAAAGAGACAAAGAACAAGCAGTGATAGGGGAAAACCAAAACAATTTTATTTAAAAAAAACAACAACAAAATTTACTTTTTACAAAATACTGAGGGGGAAATGTTACATACCTGAGGGGTGTGGAGATGGGAGTATTGGCTAGGGGTGGACAATGAAGGGGTTCCAGGGGAAGGTTTTCTGTTGCATTGTTTTTACCTCTGAGCAGTGGCGTACCACCAATGGTGGCAAACAACGTGGATGCTGATACATTTGAAAAGCAATGATGGAAAAGGAAGCCCTCCGCTACCTCCTCTATCATTCTCCCTCTGCATCTGAGCGTTGATGTCTCGGCTCAGCTGGTGCGATGATGTTACTATATCGCGCCTGATGCGTTGAGCTATGTGGTGCTTCAGACCACACGTTGCAGAAACAGGAGCAATGGTGAAACGAGGAGAGGTGAGTATTTTTTTTTCAATCATTTAGCACATTGTGGGGAAATTCTACTATTTGGAAGGCCTGGGGATTCAGGGTTAATAATAGTACATGAAAGGCAATGTGGGGCGCATTATACTATATGGAAGGCAATGTGGGGTGCATTATACTATGTGGAAGGCAATGTGGGGCACATTACACTGACAAGCAAAAGGGTAGCAATGTTTTGAGCTTTTGACTTTCAGGCTTCATATCCCATCATCTACTACTGCTTGTAATGTGATATTTAAAGACAAGAGAAAGGTTATAACATGGAGGACCGTGAAACCAAGTATAAACACTATAGAGAAAAAGATCCTCCAAGGATATTGTATAAAATATTCAAAATTTATTAAAGAACACAAAAATTAAAAAGAAACAGCAAACCATACAGAAAGTAGAAAATAGCATGACACTGGGTGACAAACATATGGACTATAAAATGATTGGCACAATAATGTAGCACATGAGGGAATATATGGAAAAATTATATGCGTACAAAAATAATTATTAAAGTGCTGGTGTAGCAAGCAGAACTAGATAATATTAATGATATAATCTCAATCAGAGCCCAATAGCATGTTAAATAAAGCCTGCAGCGACATTATGCACAATGAAATAGATGAAACCCAGACATTGCTGGTTTTCCCATAGCTGATCCTTTCAAAAGGAAAAAAATCCCTCCTAAAAAATAAATGATGTCGGTATAGAGAAGATCAAGTAAGGGAAATGTACCTCATGGCTAGAGAATTGAGGCAATAACATATTTACCAGAATGAAAAAATCACCCAGGGTCCCCCTTAACGCGCGTTTCGATGAATGTCTTCCTAGTTCTGCTTGCTACACCAGCACTTTAATAATTATTTTTGTATGCAAATAATTTTTCCATATATTCCCTCATGTGCTACATTATTGTACCAGTCATTTTATAGTCCATATGTTTGTCACCCAGTGTCATGCTATTTTCCACTTTCTGTATGGTTTGCTGTTTCTTTTTAGTTTTTGTGTTCTTTAATAAATTTTGAATATTTTAGACAATATCCTTGGAGGACCTTTTTCTCTATAGTGTTTATGCTTGTAATGTCAGACTATCATAATTTTATTGACTCTCATTATAAGGAAGGCAAATGTGAGGTGGATTATACTAAGTAAAAGCAAATTTGGAGTGCATTATACTAAAAAGAAGGCATTTTTGGGTGCATTACACTATGTAGAAAGCAATGTGTGGAGCATTATATTATTTGGAAGGCAATGTGACGTGCATTATTCTGCATGGGAGGCAATGTGGGCCCATTATACTATGTAGAAGGCAATGTGCATGCATTACACTATGTGGAAGGCAATGTGGGTGTATTCCACTATGCAGA
Source organism: Dendrobates tinctorius (assembly GCF_039654945.1). Taxonomy (NCBI): domain Eukaryota; kingdom Metazoa; phylum Chordata; class Amphibia; order Anura; family Dendrobatidae; genus Dendrobates; species Dendrobates tinctorius. The sequence continues at coordinate 20,255,084 of NW_027361675.1, read as the reverse complement.
AGGCTCTGTGGGATCCATTATACTATAAAGAAGGCAATGTGTGGCGCATTATACTACCTGGAAAACAATGTGGGGCTCTGTATACTATATGAAGGGTAATATGGGACGCATTATACTATATGGAAGGAAATTTAGGGCGCTTCATACTATATGGAAGGAAATGTGGGGTGCATTAAATCGTATGAAAGGCAATGTGGGCTCATTATACTATGTGGAAGGTAATGTGGGGAGCATTATACTATGTGGAAGGCAATGTGGGGGCCATTATACTGTATGGAAGGATAGGAGGGGGCCATTACAATATTTGAGGGGTTATGTGGGGGATATTATAATATTTGGAAGGCTATGTGGGTCCCATGATACTATATGGAAGTCTAGGTATAGCCCATTATACGATATAAAGGCTATGTGGAAGCCCATTAAACTAAATGAAGGACTATGTTGGGGTCATAATATTTAAAAGGCTATGTGGAGGCCATTATAATATTTGAAGTGTTACGTGGGAGCCATTATAATATTTGGATGGCAATGTGAGGACCTTTATACTATTTGAAGGGTTATCTGGAGGCCATTATACTATTTGGAAGGATAAGATGGGATCATTATACTATTTGAAGGGCTATGTGGGGGCCATTATACTATTTGGAGTGCTATGTGTTGCCATTATACTATTTGGATGGCTATGTGTGTGGCCATTACAATATTTGAAGGGCTATTGTCATAGGTTTACCAAGACAGAGCGGAGCCAAAAGACTGCAGTGTCTGATTTCTCCAACTCCCTATCACTAACTTCTGGTACCTTCCCTTCTGCTTTCAAACATGCCACAATCACGCCTATCCTTAAAAAGCCAACCCTTGACCCAACCGCTATGTCCAGCTTTCACCCAATATCGCTGCTCTCTTTCGCTTCCAAACTCCTGTAGCGGCACGTCCACACTGGACTTTCCTCCCACATCTCATTCAGCTTGCTCTTTGACAATCTACAGTCTGGTTTCCATCCCCATCATTCCACTGAGACTGCCCTGACCAAAATTACTAACGAACTACTTACAGCCAAACCTAACGGACAATACTCTATACTCCTCCTTCTAGACCTGTCCTCTGCTTTCGACACAGTTGACCACTGCCGCCTACAACAGATCCTCTCCTCATTTGGCATCAAAGACCTCACCCTATCCTGGATTTCCACATACCTTTCCAACCGCACATTCAGCGTCTCCCACTCCCACACTACCTCCTCATCCTACCCTCTCTCTGCTGTAGTCCCCCAAGGCTCTATTCTAGGACCCCTACTCTTCTCAATCTATACACTTGGCCTGGGGCAACTCATAAAGTCCCATGGATTTCAGTACCACCTGTATGCTGATGACACTCAGATCTACCTCTCTGGCCCATACGTCACCTCTCTGCTGTCCAGAATCCCGGAGTGTCCATAAGCCATATCCTCCTTCTTCTCTTCTCGCTTCCTCAAACTCAATGTGGACAAATCTGAACTCATCATCTTTCCTCCATCTCACAGATCTTCCTTACCTCATCTACCAATCACAATTAATGACATCACGCTTTCCCCCGCACCAGAAGCCCGCTGCCTCAGAGTAACCCTTGACTCTGCCTTGTCCTTCAAACCGCACATCCAAGCTCTTTCCACCTTCTGTCACCTCCAGCTCAAAAATATCTCCAGAATCCATCCTTTCCTCAATCTACTAAAATGCTTGTGCATGCCCTCATCATTTCCCGCCTCGACTACTGGAACATTCTTTTCTGTGGCCTCCCTGCTAACACTCTCTCACCTCTCCAGTCCATCCTTAACTCTGCTGCTCGACTAATTCATCTCTCTCCTCGCTACTGCTCTGCTTCTCCCCTCTGCAACTCTCTTCACTGGCTCCCATTCACTCAGCGTATACTGTTCAAATTTCTAATACTGACCTACAAAGCCATCCATAACCTGTCTCCTCCATATATCTCTGAACTAATCTCCCGATATCTTCCCCCACGTATTTTTCGGTCCTCCAAAGACCTCCTTCTCTCCTCCACACTTATTTACTCCTCACCTAATAGCCTCCAAGATTTCTCCCTAATATCTCTCATCCTCTGGAATTCTGTGCCCCAACACGTCCTACTATCAACCACATTCGGATCCTTCAGACGGAACCTGAAAACCCACCTTTTTAAAAAAGCTTACAGCCTGCAATGACCCCGCTGCCTCCTCACTACTACCGAAGCTACTGCCTCACCAACACCAGAGCTGTTGCAACCCCCGAACCTACTGCCTCCATCCCCACCATCCTGTAGAATGTAAGCCCACAAGGGCAGAGTTCTCTCCCCTCTGTATCAGTCTGTTATTGTTAGTTTGCTTACTGTAAGCGATATCTGTAATTTGTATATAACCCCTTCTCGTGTACAGCACCATGGAATCAATGGTGCTATATCAATAAATAATAATAATAATATATTCTGCACCCTGACAGGAGATGGTTGTCTGCTGTTGTTGCTTGAGAAGGCATTTGGTGAGTTTATCTGAGACTGTTGCTAGGTTTTGGTTGTGTGCTAATTCCCCTCTTTCGTCTACTTTGATTTTACCCCAACCTCCACTCCCGGTGTTTACCTCTGTTGTTTGTGTGAGTGTCATGATCCAGGACGGGGTTTCGCTTTGGCCCGTCCTGGTCAGACAGGGGGTTAATTGTTTCTGCCTCTCTCTGGCAGAGGGTGGCTATTTAATGCTCACTGGACCTAGGTCCGGTGTCAGTTATACTCCTGCCCTCGGCTGAGTTAGTTGACCTCTTGTGTACGTGTGCCTTGTGCCTGATAACTTGCTGCTTATTTGGTTTTGATCCGGTTCTGCCTGTCCCTCTTGTACTGCACCGCCCTTGCGTGTATGACTCTCTGCTTGTGACTTGACTATTCTCTGCTCATCCCTTTTGTACCGCACCGCCCTCTCGTGTATGACCTCTGCTTGTCTGACCTGCGTTTTCCTCTCCTCTACTGCAGTATTCCTGCAGTAGGTATATTACATCATCTGCAGTAGTAGGGCGCTAAGCCCCGCCCCCTGCAGTCACATGATCATAGGCCCTGGTACTCCTTACTATTTTCCGTGCCTCAGGTCCTGTCTGCTTAAACCTTCACTACCGTATTGGGCCCCGTGCTCTCCCGCAGTGTGGGTAAGTCACCCTGCTCAGCCGTGGCAGTTGCAGATGCTGACATTATCCTGACAGTGAGTATATTTGTATGATTAGTATTTTCTTTTATCCCTGCTTGTATTACTTTGTTAGTCTGGTTGGTTTATTAGGGTTCACTACTACTTCCCTGTTCCTTGGGTGAGGGAAGGGTACAGACAGAGGGCAGATTCAGGAGCTAAGGCAAGGTATGTGGTCCCAGCGTCTTCACCATCAGAAGTAATCCGGGGAACAGGGCAAGCAAGGGTGCCCCTAGGGACAGGGAAGGAGCAAAAAGAATTCCAGCTCACTCGTAAGTGCATTTCAGTAACTTCAAAAGCACAGACCTGCTGTGTCCAAGCGTGAGCATTCCAACAAAGAAGAAACGTCCAGCTCTATTGATTCCGTGAAGTTAAGGTTTTTACTCACAAAACTCATTACATAGAGGATAAAATCTTCAGCACAATACCCGACAGGTGTGGATATCGACTCGTTTCTGGAGACTAAGCTCCCTTAATCATGACACGGAATCAGTAAAGCTGGACGTTTCTTCTTTGTTGGATTACAGGGAAGGAGCGCCTGGTATCAGGACACCTGACAACAGAGTTGTGACATTAGCTCTTGCCGAAATCGTTTTTTTGATCCATTATTTATCCTATCACTGCTTTGACAGGGCAATTGCAACAACTCAGCCTGGAGGTGGTAGATCTACATACTGTTGTTTTCCAGCACAATAACAAATCAGGTTTGGGTACCGTAACTCCCAGACAAACCTTAGTGGAGCCCAAGATTGCTTTGCCTGACAGGTTCTCCGAGGGGGGGCGTGACAATTTAGTTGTTAATAAGGAGGCCTGTTATTGTCCTAAAGATTTGAAGGTGTTACAAAGGTTTTTAGATTTCGCCAGCTACTACCGTAAGTTCATGAAAACCTTTTCAGTAGTGGCCAAACCTCTGATGGATATGACCAGGAAAGGGGTAGATTTTTCCAAATAGTCCAGTCCGGCCAGGGAGGCATTCGATACCTTGAAGGAGTGTTTTGCATCTGTGTCGTTTCTCATACAGCCTAACATCACTCAGCCATTTATTGTTGAAGTTGATGTTTCTGAAGTGGGAGCTGTATTGTCGCAGGGTGTGTCTCCTGGTAAATGGAGTCCATGTGCATACTTTTCTAAAAAATTGTCATTTGCGTAGAAAAATTATGACATTGTCAACAGGTAACTCTTTGCAATCAAGTGGGTCTTTGAAGAGTGGCATCATTTTCTGAAAGGGGAAGTTTATCTGGCTATGGTAATCATGGATCATAAGAATCTTGTATATTTAGAGTCTGCAAAACATCTAACCTCTAGACAAGTAAGATGGGCATTGTTCTTCACCATATTTAACTTTTTTGTTACATATAGGCTAGGGAACAAGAACATTTAGGCGGATGACATCTCGCTGTTTTGATGGGGTTGGAGATAATTGTGAATCAGTTCCTATACTACAAAAATGGGTGGTTATTGTGTCTATTTGCTCTGATCTTGAGAAAGAGCAGTCTGTCCTTTATGTAAACTGTTCGTACCTGAGAATCTCCGAGAGTTCTTGGGGAACATCGTGATTCGGTCTTGGCTGGACATCCCAGCTATAAAGTCACCACTAGTGTTGAGCATTCCGATACCGCAAGTATCGGGTATCGGCCGATACTTGCTGTATCGGAATTCCGATACCGACTTCCGATATTTTTTCAATATCGGAATTCGGCATCGGAATCGGAAGTTCAGTTGATTGACGGCCTGACGTCATCATGATGCGCGGTGTGTGCGCATCATGATGCGCCGTCATTTCGGGCCTTCCGGGGGTCTCTGCCGGCCTGCCGGGGGGCTGTGCCGGCCTGCCGGGGGGCTGTGTGGACTGCCCGGGGTCTGTACCGGCCTGCCGGGGGGCTGTGCCGGCCTGCCGGTGGTCTGTGCACCCTGTGAGGGTCTGTACCGGCCTGCCGGGGGGCTGTGCCGGCCTGCCGGGGGGCTGTGCTGATGTCCGGGGGTCTGTGCAAGCATCGTCCGATGGGACTACAAGTCCCATCGGGCGATGCCTGCTACCATGACAGTGATTGACACATTAGCCAATGATGGGACAGTAGTAGTCCCATCATCCGGCTAATGTGTTAAATGTTAAAAAAAAAAAAAAAAAAAAAAAATACTACATGCATGCTACATACATACTACATGCATGCTACATATATACTACATACATACTACATACATGCTACATACATACTGCATGCTACATACATACTACATACATACTACATACATACTACATACATGCTACATACATGCTACATACATGCTACATACATACTGCATGCTACATACATACTACATACATACATACATACTACATACATACTACATACATGCTACATACTGCATGCTACATACATACTACATACATACTACATGCATGCTACATACATACTACATATATACTACATACATACTACATACATGCTACATACATACTACATACATACTACATGCATACTACATATATACTACATACATACTACATACATGCTGCATGCTACATATATACTACATGCTACATACATACTACATGCATGCTACATACATACTACATATATACTACATGCATGCTACATACATACTACATATATACTACATACATACTACATATATACTACATACATACTGCATGCTACATACATGCTACATACATACTACATACATACTACATACATACTACATGCATGCTACATGCATGCTACATGCATGCTACATACATACTACATGCATGCTACATACATACCACATACATACTACATGCTACATACATACCACATATATACTACATACATACAATACATTCATACAATACATACATAGACATACAGTACATATAACATAGAGTAACATACTTACCAATACTTGTCACATTGTTCCCCGAAGCCATTGTCTATTCCGGGATAAATATTAACATAACAAACCACAAAAATACTCACCCACGATCCGAAGCAGTCCACGAGTGTGTCCCACGACGATCTTGGGTAGAGAACTGCAGCATCAGATGATGCTGCCGTTCTCTACGGGCTGCAGGAATCCAATGACGGAAGGTAGGTATCCTTCCGCACTGTATTCCTCCGCCACTTAAAAAAAAAAAGTCCCTAGTCTCACTTTATGCCATTGCTGTGTGGGAATTTCCCACACAGCAATGGCATAAAGTGAGACTAGGGACTTTTTTTTTTTTAAGTGGCGGAGGAATACAGTGCGGAAGGATACCTACCTTCCGTCATTGGATTCCTGCAGCCCGTAGAGAACGGCAGCATCATCTGATGCTGCAGTTCTCTACCCAAGATCGTCGTGGGACACACTCGTGGACTGCTTCGGATCGTGGGTGAGTATTTTTGTGGTTTGTTATGTTAATATTTATCCCGGAATAGACAATGGCTTCGGGGAACAATGTGACAAGTATTGGTAAGTATGTTACTCTATGTTATATGTACTGTATGTCTATGTATGTATTGTATGAATGTATTGTATGTATGTAGTATATATGTGGTATGTATGTAGCATGTAGTATGTATGTGGTATGTATGTAGCATGCATGTAGTATGTATGTAGCATGCATGTAGTATGTATGTAGTATGTATGTAGTATATATGTAGTATGTAGTATGAATGTAGTATATATGTAGTATGTATGTAGCATGTAGTATGTAGCATGCATGTAGTATATATGTAGTATGTATGTAGCATGCATGTAGTATATATGTAGTATGTAGCATGTAGTATGTATGTAGCATGCATGTAGTATGTAGCATGTAGTATGTATGTAGCATGCATGTAGTATATATGTAGTATGTATGTAGTATGTATGTAGCATGCATGTAGTATGTATGTAGCATGTAGTATGTAGCATGCATGTAGTATATATGTAGTATGTAGCATGTAGTATGTATGTAGCATGCATGTAGTATATATGTGTTATGTATGTAGCATGTAGCATGCATGTAGTATGTATGTAGTATATATGTGGTATGTATGTAGCATGCAGTATGTATGTAGCATGCATGTAGTATATATGTAGTATGTATGTTGCATGTATGTAGTATGTAGTATGAATGTAGCATGTATGTAGTATGCATGTTGTATGTATGTAGCATGTAATTTTTTTTTTTTTTTTTTTTTTTTTTACATTTAACACATTAGCCGGATGATGGGACTACTACTGTCCCATCATTGGCTAATGTGTCAATCACTGTCATGGTAGCAGGCATCGCCCGATGGGACTTGTAGTCCCATCGGACGATGCCTGCACAGACCCCCGGAGCCTGCACAGCCCCCCGGCAGGCCGGCACAGCCCCCCGGCAGGCCGGCACAGCCCCCCGGAGCCTGCACAGCCCCCCGGCAGGCCGGCACAGCCCCCCGGCAGGCCGGCACAGCCCCCCGGAGCCTGCACAGACCACCGGCAGGCCGGCACAGACCACCGGAGCCTGCACAGACCCCCTGGCAGGCCGGCACAGCCCCCCGAAAGGCCCGTACAGACCCCAGAGAGGCTGTACAAGGGCAGGAAAGGGTTTTTCTTATTCCGATACCGGAAGTCCCATAGACTTGAATGGGACTTCCGGTATCGGAATCGGCGATACCGATACTTTTTTTAAAGATCGGCCGATACCATCCGATACGATACTTTGAAGTATCGGACGGTATCGCTCAACTCTAGTCACCACAGATGTTCTTATGCTGCATTTTTGGTGGTCAGGGGTACATCAGGATATCCGGCAGTATGTAGTCACCTGCAGTGTCTGTAAGTGTCCTAAAACCTCTCATACTCGTCCGTCTGGGTCTCTCCAACAATTGGCGATTCCCAGGAGACCTTGGACTCATTTATTGGTCGATTTTACCACTGACTTACCCATGTTGGCAGGTAATACTGTAATTTTGGTGGTGGTGGACAGATTCAGTAAAATGTCACATTTCATTGCGCTACCTGCGTGTTAGGCGTCGGGTTCCTGCAGCGGCTCAGCAGGAATCCAGAGCCTCACATTCTGCGGTCTCCCATTATCTATCGACCGCAGAGGAGATTGCTCAGCAGTCTCGGCATCCCAGACGCTCTGCCCAGACCTGTTCTGTGGGTCTGGCTGTTGCTGCCACCTTTGGGTCAGCAACAGCAATGCAGACTGCTCTGCAGCAAAACCCTCCAAAGTCCTCTCGTCACGCTACTGGGCATGCTCACGAGACAATCTCCTATTGGAGATCGGGAGTCACGTGCTCAGGTCCTTCTTCTGATCTGACTGGTCCTTCTCAGAGATCTGGAAGGTCCCGGGAGCGCACGGCTATAAAAGGTCCGTATAGCCGCTCGGCCATGCGCTAGTATAGTCTCTAGTTGCTAATGTGTGAATGATGATGGATGCATGAACCTGCGAATAACTCATTAAGATACCCTTCCTCTGATATTACGAGTGGTTATAGGGACTTAGCTTTAGAGTCTGCGCCAGCCAGTGGCAAGCTACAAGCCACAACAGCATCCTCCACAGTGCTAGCGTCCGACAGTGTGCCTGCCACCGGGCATTGTCGATTAGCGGCAGTGTCTGTCGCCACGCTGCAGTTTGCAGCTCCTCTTGGCATCCGCAGTTGCGATGCCGCACGCACGGTAGGTCTAGACGGACTCTGACCCTCTGCCTAGGGTCCAGCTCCTGTGACCACATACTGTGCGTTCACTTCTTTGAGACCTGTGAGTCCAACAGGCTCAGCATTTATGTTAATGCCTTAGGCGTCTCTGTGAAGCTAACAGAGTATGCCCAGCGCACATCGGGTGACGTCCAACCCACGTGCAATAATACCGCCATATTTAGTGTTCACCATTATCTAGCAGCAGTGTTAACACCTTCTGCACGGTGGACCCCGGGCGGCGAACGCACTTTCTGTTATTTAATATTTAGTGTGTTCCGCCATCCCTAACACCGCGTTACCTAATGCCAAAACCTTGGCGCAAATTTTCATCAGAGAGATTGTAAAATTACATGGGATCCCTACCGATATAGTTTCTGATCAGGGGGTAGAGTTTATTTCCAAATTTTGGAGGACACTTTGCTCTTGTTTGGGGATTCACCCTGTCGTTCTCTTCAGCATTGCACCCGCAGTGTAATGGGCAAACTGAACGTGTTAAACAGAATCTTGAGACTTCTCATGGGTGTTTTATGTCTGAGAATCAGGAGGATTGGTTTGCCTACTTATCTCTAGATGAATTTGCAGTAAATAATTGTCATGAGTCAGCAGGTAAGTCCCTGTTTTTCAGGGCATACGGGTTCCAGCCTCAGAACAGTTCATTTAATAGGAATCCTTCAGGAATATCTGAAGAACAGTTTTCATCATTAATTACGTCTGTGTGGCAAGAAGTTCTTGATAATTTGAGGATTATGGGGTCCAAATATGAGTGTAGCTAACTGGAGACGTTTGGTGGGTTCAAACCTGTGTGTTGGTGACTTGGTGTGGTTGTCCTCAAGGAACATTAAGTTGAAAGTTCCCTCTTGGAAACTGGGTCCCAGGTTCTTCGGTCCTTATAAGAATGTGACCATCATCAATCCCGTAGCATTCCACCTTGCTTTGCCGCCCACCTTTAGGAGTCATAATGTGCTTCATCAATCTCTACTCAAAAAATATGTTGCGTCCCCTGTACCATCACCGCTACCATTGTGAATGGAAATTTGAAATAGCTAAGATCGTGGATTCTCGCTTAGTTCATCGGTCACTTCAGTATGTAGTATACTGGAAGGGATATGGTCCTGAAGAGAGGATGTAAGTGCCAGAATCTGACATCCATGCAGTCAGGTTGATCCGGTCTTTTCACGTGGCACAAGGTAATAAACCCAGATCTGAGGTTCCGAACTCCCTCGTTGAAGGTGGGGCGGTACTGTCACGGGTTTACCGCAACAGAGAGGAGCCAGAAGACTACAGCATCTGATTTCTCCTTCTTCTGCACTGTTAGGCCAGGTTCATACTGCGTTAAGGCAGCCCGTTCAACGCATAGCATTGACAGGCTGCGTTAATGCTATAGCATAACACGATATGCGCTATGCTATACTGCTAGTGCAGAGGATTCATCTGCGCTAGTGGTGACAGAGCCTCAGACGCTGGAGCCCGCGTCTGAGCCTCCGTCACTGAATGACGGCACTTTGCGAACGCGTGCCGCTTTACGGCATGTGTTGCTATGCGCCCGACAATGGAGGGCAATGGCAGCCTTAACGGACTGCGTTATGCCGCGGTGTAACGCAGTCCATCAAATGGACTGCCTAAACGCAGTGTGACCCTGGCTTTATTAAACGGTGAAGGTTTCTTTTCTCAGTGCAGGGGTTAGTCTGCTCAGTTATGATCTCTTGAAAGCTTTCCTGCATTAAGGCTCTCAGCTGTTCACTGTTGGCCACTCCCATCTCCTATATATTCTGGGCCCTGGCAAGCAATCACTGCCAGAGCTAGCTTCATGCTGCATGGCATCTCCTATAGTGGGTTGTTGTTTGAGAAGGCGCTTGTTGGGTTCATCTGAGACTGTTGCTAGGTTTTGGTTGTGTGCTAATTCCCCTCCTTCTTCTACTTTGATTTTACCCCATCCTCACTCCCTGGTGTTTACCTCTGTTGTTTGTGTGTGTGTATATTTGTATGATTGGTATTTTGCTTTATCCCTGTTTGTATTACCTTATTAGTCTGGTTGGTGTATTACGGTACACTACTACTCCCCTCTTCCCTGGGTGAGGGAAGGGTATAGACAAAGGGTGCATTCAGGAGCTTACGCAAGATACAATGTCTTTAACTTCAGAAGTAATCCTGGGAACAGGGTGAGCTAGGGCACCCCTAGCATTAGGAACAGTGAAGGAGCACCTGGTCCAGACATCTGACAACAGAGTCGTGACAGGTATGTGGGGGCAAATATACTATATAGAGGGCTATGTGGAAGCCTTTATACTTTATACAGTGCTATGATGGGCCATTATACAGTTTGCAGGGCTATATGGGGGGGATTATACTGTTTGCACAGCTATGTGGGGCCATTATACTGTTTGCAGGTACTATGTGAGGGGTCACTATGCTTTTTGCAGGGCTATGTGGTAGGCCATTAAACTGTTTGCATTTATATTTAGGGGTCATTATACTGTTTGCAGGACTATATGGAGGCCATTATACTGCATGCAGGCCTATGTTGGGGGCCATTACACTATTTACAGGGCTATGTTAGGAGACCATTATACAGTTTGCAGGGCTATGTGGGGCCTTAATACTGTTTGCAGGTACTATGTGAGGGGTCACTATGCTTTTTGAAAGGCTAAAGGCCCCGTCACACTAAGCGACTTACCAGCAATCCCGACACCGATATCAAGGTGTCAGGATCGCTAGTAAGTCGCTATGTGATCGCTGGTGAGCTGTCACACAGACAGCTTCATCAGCGATCAGCAGAGCGATGCCGAGCGCCCGGCATCGCTGGCCATCCCTGTAAAAAATAGAATCAAAATAAAAAAAATATAGTTATTCTCACCTTCCGACGTCCCGTTCAGCCATCCCGCCTCTCTCCACGCTCCGGTCCCAGTGATCCTTTGCGAGAATGACCGCGAGATGTCACGGTCTCGAGGGATAACAAAGTCTCGCGGTCATTCGTGCAAAGGATCACTGGGACCGGAGCGTGGAGAGAGGCAGGATGGCTAAACGGGACGTCGGAAGGTGAGAATAACTATATTTTTTTTTTTTTTTTTAATTATTTTTTACACCTGATCGCTGGTCTCCCGCCTGTCACACACAGCGATGCGTGCTGGCCAGTGGGAGACCAGCGACCAAAGAAATGTCCAGAGGTTTCTTCCAGCGATCAGCGATACCGGCAGGGGGGCCGCTCGCTGATCGCTGTCACACACAGCGATCTCACTGGTGAGATTGCTGTTACGTCACAAAAGTTGTGACTCAGCAGCGATCTCGCTACCGAGATCGCTTAGTGTGACGAGGCCTTAAGTGGTGGGCCATTAAACTGTTTGCATTTATATTTAGGGGACATTATACTGTTTTCAGGGCTAGGTGGGGGACATTATACTGTTTGCAGGGCTCTGTTGAGGAGGGGCATTATGTTGTTTGCAGTGCTATCTGGGAGACTATTATGCTGTTTGGAGGGCTATGTGGGGGGCCATTAGGCTGCTTCCACGGCTATGTGGGAGCCATTAAATGGTTTGCATGGCTATGTGGAGGACCATTATACAGTTTGCAGGGCTATTCGGGGGCCATTGTATTGTTTTCAGGGCTATGTGGTGGCCATTATACTGTTTGCATTTATATTTAGGGGCCATTATACTGTTTCAGGGCTACGTGGGGGGTCCATTGTACTGCTTGTGGTAGTCACAATTGGGGCATCATACTGTATAATGATCAACATGCTTTGCCAGGGGAAATACATTAAGGGCATCATACTGCGCGTGTGGAGGGTACTTTGGAGTAATTCACTGTGGAGATATTATATTGTGTTTGGGGGCCACTTTTATTGGCATAATACTTTATGGGAGCAATGAAAGAGGCTTCAATAGGTGGAAAATTTCTTTGAAAGGGCAGCAAAATTGTGAGTTATGCTATTCTATGACCCCACCAAATATTTTTTATTTGGGGGGGTGACCAATTAGAAGATGACTTGGAAGCTCTGATGAGCTAAATTAGATTACTTGCATTTTTTTCAATCTGTTCGTGAGTGCTTTTTTTTTTTTTTTTTGCATTCTTTGACTATGCGTTTTTTGTCTTTTCAGCATGTCAGATTTTAAATAAAGCTGCTTTGTTTTTGATACTTTCTGGTATTTGACTTTGCCAAAAGTATTTCTATACTCAAGATTGGATCACTTGCGTTCTTAGTGTGATTCTGCAGCAGAAATGTATGTGTTTTCTACCTGCAGATTTTCTGCATCTAATGCAATTCTTTGGTAAAAATCTGCAAATAAAACTCAGTATACTTGAAAGAGAAATTGACATGTTGCAAATTTGAAATACGCACTGCACATCAGTTTACGCAGTGAAAAAAAAAACAGCAAAGTGGGCATGAGATTCCGATAAATTCCATCTGTGGCGCCCCTGAGGCTCAGTCGCCACAGAGGTACTGCACCTTCTCCTAAGAAGTTGGGGGCTCCTGACCACGCTCCAACACTCACACCCCACACAATAGATAGTAGTTAGTAGTTAGATAGTAGAGTAGTTCAGCAAAACCACATTGCTTAGAGAGAAGCAGAGCACCTTTGGTGGTTCCCTGCATGGAACACTAGACATGCTGGGAGGTCGGTGGAGTTCAGAATATATATATGAGCGGAATGGTTTAGGATTACAGGTCAGTCTAACAGGAGGTCGGAGAGAGAGTAAGTCACTCGGGAGGAGTGGGGATCCCTGGAAGAGGGAAGGAGGAAGGAGTGCTGCAGCTGCCTCAGTGATCTGAGCCAGCTGGCACGGGAAAGGAAAGAAGGAGAAGGACAATGAAATGAAGCCTGAGCTTCCATAGAAGGGAAAAGACAAGTACGGAACGTAGGAGTAAAAGAGAACATAGAGGACGTGGGTTAGAGGAAGAACCCTGCCTAGAAGTTCTAAGCGCAAGGACGGGGCCCGGTCCCCAAGGTTGTATGGACACTAATGGTTCTGCAGCAGACACCGGTGGAGTAGTGGGCTGTAAATGCACTACTCCCATCTAAGACTTGAGGGCACAACAGCAACTCGGATAGAGAGCCGGGACTTAGGAGTAGAGAGTCCCCGAAACAGGCTACAGCTGTCTGCCGTGCAAGTAGAGTTCTTGGGAACATCTGTCAGGAGGAGCTCCAGTGTAACACAGTACTAGGAGATCTTCACACTTAAAGGAGCTATAGAGGAGACGTTCAGGAAAGGCACATAAGTTGGCGGAGTGTGGAAGGGAGCATTCCATCTTGCCTGGAGGTTGGCTGAGTCCCTGACCCGGAGGACACGGCAAAGAAGCGGGCACTACAGACTGTGAGTAAAGCTTTGGAACTACATGCCCTGGTGTCCTCCATTCCTTCCTGCGTCCGTCCGCCTGGCACTGCTACATCCCCTGCGCCGGACACTACACCATCTAAGTGTCTTCACATCTACACTGCCCTGGGACAACAGCCCTGCCTGTGGAGGGCTATACCATCAATGCTGCACCACACCATCTGTCCCAGAGGATCCGTCTGCAGCGTCGGCTTAACACCTCCCTTACCGAACACCACAGGTGGCATCACAAACTATTCATTTAATAACATTCAAACCATTCACATCTTCCTATTACTTGGGCGCCCAGGGCCACGGTCCGGGTCACCGCCACTGTGACACATCCCACTGATACCGGCCCGGTACCGAGTACCCCGCAGCCCTGGGAGGGCAACTCAACTTGGCGTCACGAACAGGATGACGAGACCCGATGCCATCGGGTTCTGTGGGCCTAAGATTTGTGGGACTTAAAACTCTTGAGGATGTGCAGAAGACCGAATTTAATAGACTGTAAAATGAACATTAAAAATAGCCGTTGGCGTGGAGAAGAAGGGCGTGACTAGATGGGAGGTCCTAGGAAAAGACCGCGAACAGTCTTGGGCCTCCCCTGCCTGAATTACTATGTGACAGCAACATGGCCCACCCCCCGAGGGGTTCGTATACTGGCTTGGTATGGAGGCGCTGGAAGAAGACGCCGCCCCAAGAAGGAGGGGCAGAAGCCAGTGGCGGGAAAGGGGCCGAGAGGAGGGAGAAGAACGCCATCTTGGAGAGAGAGGGAAGGAGGCCTGCGGAGCGCGGGGAAGTAGATCTCCCCGGCGCCATGGCTGAAGGCTCCAACCCCGTAGCGGAGATGAACCGTCAGCAGCTGGAGGACGAAATCGCCCAGCTGACCCAATGTTTGCAGATGAGGCAGGAGGCCTTGTGGAGGCTGAACTGGCAGCGCGCCCAGGAGGGGCCTACATCTGTGGTGACTGCTGCCGCTGCACCGGAGCTTCCCCAGGCAGATTCAGTGGAGCCTGCCACCGCCGTCGCATCGCCGGCTGCATCCGAAGCCCCTTTGCTGCCGCCACAAGAAGAATTATATGAAGTCCCGGGAGCTGAACCGGAGGAGAAGGAGCTCCCGCCTGGACCTGACACTGCCGCACAGGTCCCACCAGAGGCCCCCGCAGACCCGGAGCCACCACCCGCTGCCACCGGCCCACTTTCACCGACACCGGAGCAGAGACCACACCGCCAGAAGGCCCCAGGTACGCCTGATGTCCCGACACCTGGGAAGGCCCTGGGGTGCACCACGGTCGCAGCGGCTGGCCAGGTCATGCTAGATCTGGTCTGGGACCGGTATACCAGTCCCCAGGGGGGACACCGGAACCCCGGAAGGTGGCGCCGCAGTACCAAACCCGTCTGGATCGGTCCCGGGAGGAGCAGGAGGATGATGAGAATTGGGCTAGTTGTCAAGCCACCATCCGGCAACTGGCAGCTGAACACCGGGAGAGGGAGCAGGGCCGCCAAGCGGTACTAGGCCCAGATCTGGACAGGAAAGAGCGAGTCCGTGCTGATCATTATGGTCCAAAAGATGCGGCAGGTTGGGGCCACGTCGTAAACGTGAACCATGAGAGGGGGTTTGGCTTTATTCATGACCCTAGCCGAATCTCCGATCTGTTTTTCAATCGGAGAGATGTGGAGCCTCACTTAAGGAAAGGACACCCTGCCAGGAACCTGAGCCCGGGAGACCATGTGACCTTCACCAGACATGAAGGTCTCCGAGGCTGGTATGCCATGAACATCAGGCGAATCCAAGAGGATCTCATCCAGACCTGCAGGCAGAGACCACCTACTGCCCCCATGTGACAAGATGTGCCAAAGGTACAGAAAGCCACAGGTTTCACCCCACTGGAAGAGGAGTACCTAAAGACTGCCCGTGTGTTCCTTTGCTCTGGTAGCAGTTCCCAATCAGCAGCTTCCAGAACCCCAGGAGGGGACTAGCACTAATAACCTGTACTAGTAACTCTCGTTACCCAGGAGGGTTTATTTGCACCATTGTGCCTTTTTGTTCTGTTTTTGACCATCATGGTTTAGTTTTATTTTTCCAGAGTTGCCCTGTTTATTGGCAGCCTTTACTTTTGAACTGAGCGATCATGAACTTGGAGTGATCCAAAAACTGTGTTTGTAAGTAGTTGCACCTCTTTAGGTGCCCTCTCTTAGTTTTACATAGGACACTTTGCGAAGATAATGTCAACCCACATCCACCTTTTTTGGAACTGTAAAACATTGAGTTTTTTGGGCAGCGAAAATAAGTAATTTCAAAAATTAATTGTGGGAACTTAACCTAACAGTTCATGCTAAATGCAAGTGATTTTGTGAAAACTCATTCCCACTGCATCTAAAGACCCAGTTGAACAGTGCATTTTTTCCTAAGGGCTTCTGTGGGCATCTTGGAAAAAATGCATGAAAAACTCAAAAAAGCATCTGCACCAAAAATGCATTAAAATGGGGAAAAATACCTAAAAAAAATGCAAACCCCCCCACAATAATCAGAGCAGATTGCTATTGCATATTTCTGTGTAGAGACCTGCGGAAAAGAATGGCCTAATATCTGTACATTACCTAATGAAACAGCCACATGTTTATGTGAATAGCGTAATATTAAAGTCCTGGAAAACTACTTTAATCATTTATTACAAAAGATAGAGAACATGGTGAGAAAAAACTGCATTAAAAATACTCAAATACATTTTTTTGAATTTGAAACAAACTGCCTACTATGTGTCTCCGAAATGTGTTAAAACTGTCACCACTCGTACGATACACATTGACATCTCAAAGAAGCCTAAGAAGGGAGTAGCAAAGATACAGATTTATGCAGGAGCCCTGCATCAATATACCCTGATTGTGACACCTCTGACCAACCCACCCCCCAGTTGTTGTACATATATGCCCGAAAATGATGCACATCAGAGCATACGTTCACTCTGTTTTCACCATTGTAGTCTATGGCCTCGTCAGCGCATACACCGAAATTACGCTTTTCAAGGGGTTGGGAAACAAGCCCCTATGGGACCACTGAATGTGGGCAGGAGCTTTTTAAACTTTGCCGTGTAGGCTAGGACAAAGTCAGCCGGGGGGTCAGGGATTTCATGTCAGCTTTATTGCACTGCTGGAAGCCAAGATAAGGAAGGGTATTAAAGCCCCCGTTACACAGAACATCGTTAGGCTGATCGCTGGTGAGCTGTCACAAGACAGCCCCAGCGATCAGGATCAGCGACGCTGGACGCTGGTTTCTAATGTAAACATCGGGTATCCAGGAGCCGCGGCTCCTGAATACCCGCTGTTTACCTTGGAAACCGGAGTACACGCTGGTTTCCAAGGTAAACATCGGGTATCTAAGAGCCGCGGCTCCTGGATACCCGATGTTTACATTAGAAACCAGCGCCCAGCGTCGCTGATTGCTGGTCTCTCGCTGCCACACGCAGCGATGCGTGCTGGCCAATGGGAGACCAGCGATCAAAAAATGGCCCAGGCCGATGCTGCACGATCAGCGATAACCGGCAGGGGGGGCGGTCGCTGATCCCCGTCACACATAGCGATCTCGCTGGTGAGATCGCTGTGGCGTCACAAAATCCGCGAACTCCCTAGTGAGATCGCTGTGTGTGACGGGGCCTTAACACTATACCCACAGATAACATTCTGTATCTATCTCTAATGACATTTCTCTCCCATTATTATTTATTATGACTCGCTTATATAGCATCATCACATTCCACAGCACTTTACAAACATTATTATCACTGTCCCCATTGGGGCTCACAATCTAAATTACCGATAAGTCTTTGTAATATGGAAATAAACCAGAATATCCCAAGCAAACCCACAAAAACACAGGAAGAGCAACTTTACAGATGCTGTATTTGGTGGTATTTGAACCCAGGACCCTAGCACTGAAAAAAAAATAGTGTAACCACTGAGCCACCGTGCTGTCCGTTCTTTGAAGCTGCCTTAAAGCGCACACAATCTTTGATCCCAAAATAGACAGCTTTCTAGGAAAGTTTAAATAAAAACAACAGCATTTAAAGACCGTTGCTTTAATTTTTCTTAGAAATTCATATTTGTGAATCAATAATACACATGAAACTAGGAAACTTTCTAATATGTCTTATGAGAGAAATCTGCTCTTTTCTCCACCAAGACTGATCATTTACTTTCAAAATTCTCAATTCCTGGGTAATATATGCATTCAGTGAAGACAGATTGCCACAATCTGTCTTCACTGAATACAGATTTTACCCAGGAATTAAGAGTTTTGAAAATAAATGATCAGTCTTGGCGTAGAAAGAAGCAGATTTCTCTCATAACATATACTACAAAATGTCCTCTTTTCATGTTTACTATTGATTTGTGAAATAAAAATTAAAACAACTTTTTAAGAAATAAACAAAAAAAATTACATATTCCCTTTAATTTACTTTGTTGGTAAAATTATTTTTCTTTCTTTAAACTGTAAGATAAAGTGTAGTCCAGATTATATTGACTGTCATTTTCCATTTCAGCAGTTATAAATAAAAATTAATACAATCTGATAAGACAGTCAGCTGAGGAATCATCTGTTGTTCTTGTTAAGGTGTTAAATATGAGAGTCCACGTGGGGAAACTGCAAAAGAATGAGAAAAAAACATGATAGAATTGTCAGGGCACATATACAGAAATTAACTAAATAAAATAAAAACAAACCTCCTCATTGAGCCTGTGCAGCTGAGAACACATCAGTCATGACGACATCACTACATTGCTTTAGCTGTGCCTCAGACCGGAGCTATGGGGGAATTGGGTGAGGTGAACAGTTCTTAATACTGTATATATTATTTTGGGTGGGGGGACAGGGCTGTGTGGAGACATCATTGTATAAGGGGGCTGTGTGGGGGCATCATTCTCCGTGGGGTCTTTGTGGGGACATCATTTTCCATGGGGGCTTTGTGGGGACATCACTCTCCATGTGGGCTTTGTGGGGACATTGTAGGAGAGAGAGCCCCGGAATAAGGGCCCGCTGTGTAACCTGGCCGGAACAAGGGGGGCTGTCACCCAGGTTCCCAGAGGGTATGTTCCTGGGGGAAGTAGTTACAGGAATGGACGCTCATCCAGGAATTGTGGGGGCAGGGCAACCATAAAATGAGCGCAGGAGACCAGCAGGAGGAACTCGGCGAGAAGAGAGAGATGAGAAACAGGAAGGAGGAGTCTAGGTAGCGCTGGAGAGCGAGAGTGAGTCAGCGCTTTCCAGACAGACAGGACGGGTGCTCGCCTGACCGGAGGAGAGGACAGTGCCGAGCAGCGCAAGGAGGAGATACGCTGAGACCCGTGGCAGCCCCTGCACTGCTCCATACCGCGGCTGCGGCCTGTACGCCAAGACCCGCGGCCGCCTCTGCCCCGCTCCATACCATGGCTGCGGCCTGTATGCCGAGACCCGCGGCCTCCTCTGCCCCGCTCCATTCCATGGCTGCGGCCTGGATGCCGAGACTCGCAGCCGCCTCTGCCCCGCTCCATACTGTGGCTGCGGCATGTACACCGAGACCCACGGCCTCCACTGCCCCGCTTCATACCGCGGCTGCGGCCTGTACAGTGAGGCCAGCGCCCGCTTCTACCTCGACTCCAAAAGGGGCAGCCCTGACGGTGGGGAACCAGCCTGGGGCCTGCTTCACCCCCTCCGCACCTGGGCATAGGAAAGACCGAGGCCTGCGGCAACTCTTCTCCTGCTGGACCCAACGGCTGAGACACTGAACAGACACCTCCCAGACAACAACTCTGCAGGACATCAGAGATTGATAAGTGACACTTCGTTGATCGTTAACTATAGTCTAAGGACCCATAGTCAGCCGTATCGCGGCCATATAGTTACCGCCACTTGCCGTACTGTTTGATATCGTGTTATTTGTGTACTAGTGTCTAGTTTCCCTGAGTGGAAAACTATTGTCAGCTTTACTGTTTATCCATATAATCCAAATATAATGGTTGAGTTTGCTCTTCCTCCGTTTCCAGCTCGTCACTGCATCCTGCGTACCTGCAAGTACCACAACATCACTCTCCATGGGGGCTGCGTGGGGACATCATTCTCCATGGTTGCTGTGTCAGGATATCATTCTCCATCAGGGCTGTGTGGGAACATCATTCTCCATCAGGGCTGTGTGGGTACATAATAATGTGTAAGGGGACTGTATGGTGACATCATTCTCCATAGGAGCTGTGTGGGGACATCATTCTCCATGGAGGCTGTGTGGGGACATCATTCTCCATGGAGGCTGTGTGGGGACATCATTGTCCATAGAGACTGTGTGGGGACATAATTCTCTATCGGTGCTGTGTGGAGACATAATAATGTGTAAGGGGACTGTGCGGTGACATCATTCTCCTTGGGAGCTGTATGGGGACATCACTCTCTATCGGGGCTTTGTGGGGACATAATAATGTGTAAGAGAACTGTATGGAGACATCATTGTCCATTGAAGCTGTGTGGGGAGATTATATTGTGTTGGAAGCTGTTGATCAAGGTACAAGGGTTGAATACCAGGAGCAGTATGATTTCTAAACTTTATAAAAAGCAGTAAATTATATGGTTTTGATTCACTGCTACTGATAAGAATACAAGTTCAGCTCAATATGAAGTGATACAAATTAATATAAAACAGTAGAATTATAGGTAGTTTATTTTTTGTAGCTGCAATGTTGAGCGACCTGTTTATATTTTCCACATGAATATTGTTATCATTACAAGTTTTATTAAGTCCTGCGAGACTTATTTGATCATAATATATTTGGTCGTATGGTATGTGTTTTCTTTTTTTTGTATTTTCAAAATTGATTAATAAAAACAAATTGAACATAAAATAGCAGATAAAAATTGGCTGCTTGGTTCGACCCTCAACAGTCACATTATCTCATGTGGCCCCTTGAAAAAAATTAATTGCCCACCCCTGCCAGAACCCGTCACCTTCAAAAATGCTATTTACCTGAAGATATCAGGTTAATCTGCAGCTAAATAGTATCCCTATGTTGTCCATCTTTGTTACTGAAAGTACAACTACCTGGAGAAAAATGAACTTGCTTACTCCTGGGAGCCACTGACTATCAATCATGGAGGCATGCATGGGGCGGACACAGTGACCACTCACTTCTGCACAGATGCGCTGTAGAGATGGCCGTCAGTCAAAGCTTCGGGGCATGCTTACTGCAAGCAGCGACTGTCGCCACTCCCATGCACACCCCTATGACAGTAACCCAGTGGCTTGTACAGAGAAAGTTCCTTTTTTCCTGGCAGTCACTGGAACACTGTTTACATGATGATAAACCCTATATCTGTTTCCAAGATGACAGGATCTTTTTAGTAATAGCCAGATTCCTGTATATCTATTATATTCCTTGAAAATACATACTTTTAATTTTAGTATATTGCAGAACATTTCTATTGTGAGATTTCTTGGATTTTATGTCCTTTTAGTCACTTACTTTTAATTTTAGAGTAAGGATCACGACAATGAGGACTCTTGATGTGGGTTGCGAGCTTCTATATTTTTGCCACAATTTCAACTAATACCTCATGTATTTTTTCATCATTCTAAGCTGTAGACAGGCCTTGTAATGTTGATGGGGGTGTAGGTTGTTTACCCTTGTGGGGTGCACTTATATAATTTCTTCTATGTGTAGCCATATTATTGGAATTTGTGCTTAGTGGTTTAACCATTATTTCAGAATTTTTTTCTCTTTTAATCTCCTGCAAATATTTTTATTCCGTGGATTAAGAATGTCATGGTGTATGAAAGGGAGAAGACACAGGGGAAATTCATCGACTACATATCTTTAATTTGCAGTGATGCATGGCTGCATCAACATGGGCACAGTCTACTTTCGCATAGGTGGGGATTATTAGAAAAGTTGCTGACCCTGCATGCACGAAGTTTCCCATGCGTTTTCTAGTAGCCACATTGTTTACAAAAAGCACAATTAGGCCGGAGTCACACTACAGTACTATGCGAGAAAACATCGCATAGCACTTGGCCCAGTGTTAATCTATGGGACAGTTCACATCAGGGCTTATTTTCTCAGCCGTATTCGGCGTGCGTGTAAAATCGCAGCATGCGATGGGAATGGTGCTCACATTGACATCAGAAAGGTGAAGGGAGTTCATTGGCTGTAAACTCGCAGGACCTGTGTGGTGACGGCACCGCAAGCAGGAGAACTTTCTCACGCTCATGGTGCCCTCAGACAGGGATTAGGAGTAGTGATGAGCAAGTATACTCATTGCTTGGGTTTTCCCGAGCATGCTCGGGTGTCCTCCAAGTATTTTGGCGTGCTCGTAGATTTAGTTTGTGTCGACGCAGCTGCATGATTTACGGCTGCTGGACAGGCTGAATACATGTGAGGAATGCCTGTTTGTTAGGGAATCCCCACATGTATACATGCTGTCTAGCAGCCGCAAATCATGAAGCTGCATTGACACAAACTAAATCTCCGAGCATGCCAAAATACTCGGAGGACACCAGAGCATGCTTGGGAAAACCCAAGCAACGAGTATACTCGCTCATCACTAATTAGGAGTTCACAGGGGAGACACTGAGGACGCAGTGGATGACAGGCTGAATGGTCAAATTATGCAACCATGCAGCCTGTCATCTAGATGTAGCAGAGCTAGACCCATCATGGGACATATGGATTAGCAGCATCTCTGTGGAAAGGTGAGGAATATTGTTGTTTTTTTATTTTTAACTCTTTTGCAGATGACAAGGGCATTGGTGGAATGGGTGAGGTCGTAAATATGGTTTAATTAAGATTTATTAAAGGAGTCTGTGTCATTCTTTCAATTAAAGGACTTTATTTTGGGTATCTGTGTTTTCATACAATGTAACTATGGGGTTAGTAATGGGGTCGTCTTATTGATTCTTCTCCATTATTAACCTCAGGGCTTGCTGTCACTTGACAATACAAAGGTGACATCAAATCCCCCAACTATCACCCCACTTGCCACCGCTACAGGGCAAGTGGGAAGAGCGAGGGCTAACTGCCAGAATTGGCGCATCTTAGAGATGCGCCATTTCTGGGGCGGCTGAGAGCTGATGTTTTTAGCCTGGTGGGGGCCAGTATCCATGGCCCCTTCCTAGGCTATTAATATCAGTCCGCAGCAGTCTGCATAGCCTTTGCTGGCTATTAACCCCCTAAACCCCGAAGCTTTTTATGGTTTTGCGTTTGTTTTTTGCTCCCTTTCTTCTCAGAGCCATAACTTTTTTGTATTTCAACATGGCCGTATGAGCGCTGTTTTTTTTGCACGATGAGTTGTACTTTTGAATGGCACCATTAGTTTTACCATGTTGTGTACTAGAAAATGGGAAAAAAATTCCAAGCGCGGTGAAATTGCAAAAAAAGTGGAATCCCACACTTGTTTTTTGTTTGGCTTTTTTTACTAGGTTCACTAAATGCTAAAACTGACCTGCCACTGTGATTCTCCAGGTTATTATGAGTTCACAGACACCAAACATGTTTTCTTTTATCTAAGTGGTGAAAAAAAATTCCAAACTTTATTAAAAAAAAGCGCCATTTTCCGAGACCCGTAGCGTCTCCATTTTTCGTGATCTCGGGTTTGGTGCGGGTTTATTTTTTGCTTGCTGAGCTGACGTTTTTAATGGTACTATAATGGTGCAGATACGGTCTTTTGATCGCCCGTTATTGCATTTTAATGCAATGTCGTGGCAACCAAAAAACGTAATTCTGGCGTTTTTACTTTTTTTCTCACTGCGCCATTTAGCAATCAGGTTAATCCTTTTTTATTGATAGATCGGGCAATAGTTCGGGCAATTCTCACTTGCTATGAGCTCCGACCACAGGGTGGCTCTCACAGCAAGCCAACACTGACAACCATAGAGGTCTCCAGGAGACCTCCGGTTGTCATGCTAACATTCCGGTGACCCGCGATCACGGGACGAGGGTCACCGGTGGGTGGATTTCTGGCACAATTGCCAGAAGCATTTGTTAAATGCCACTGTCAGAGTTTGATAGCAGCATTTAACGGGTTAATAGCAGAGGATGGATCGCGGTTCCACCAGCAGCTATTGCGGGCACCTGTCAGCTGTTCAAAACAGCCAACATGTCCCGGGAAAGATGTGGGCTCACTGCCGGAGCCCACGTCAAAAGGAAGGAGTCCGACATCTGTGTACTATTACACCCGATGTCAGAAAGGAGTTAATTATAGGGGGACCCTACATAATTTTTTTATGGGTCCCTCATTTTAATAGCAAGCAAAGGATAAGTATACAGTTGTAAGCTGATACTAATAGCCTGGGAAGATCCATGTGTATTACCCCCTTTACAGGCTATAGAAATCAGCCCCTAGCCGTCGGCTTTCCTTCTACTGGTTACGAAAATTACATGGGAGCCCATGACATTTTTTCAGAAATATTATCTTTTATTAATTAAATTCATGTACAGTAAGCTGCACACACACTGCGTGAGCTGACCTAGTGAGACCTACCCCTATACAGGGAGCATCAGGGGCAGGCCCAGGGGAGTTGGTACCACAACAGCCGGTACCAAGGAGGGCGGCTCGTAGGAGGGAAAAGGCACTTAGGGTAATATAGATGAGACAGAGAGCACTGGGGGTAGCAAGTGGTCAGGGCGTAGAGCAGGTAGAGGTGCAGGATGCAGGGGAGAAAGGCAGGGTAAGAGGGACAGGATCCAAAGACCAGATGATGAGATTGAAGGGAACCCAAGGACCTACAAGGACTATGGTGAGGACTTGTCCTGAAAATACAGCACAGGCAGAGCAAGGTTAGCCTAAGCTACAGACAGGGGTATCAGGTACACAGACAGCACAGGCAGAGCAAAGCTAGCCTAAGCTACAGACAGGGGTACCAGATAGACAGACAGCACAGGCAGAGTAAAGTTAGCCTAAGCTACAGACAGGGGTATCAGATACACAGGGGACCTGAGTTAACACAAGCGTCAGGGCTGGCACTAGAGCAATAATCAGGCTCTTCCTCTAGCTACAGACAGGGGTACCAGATACACAGACAGCTGTAATGATACCTAAGCTGTCACTGGTGCTGCCTAGGGGGTGCTATCAGGGGGCATGTGAATGAGCGCAGGGAGTGCAGGCAGAAGGCACGCAGTGCACAAGGACCTAAGACTAGTGTAGTGAGCACAGGACCTGGCACTAAGCGATCACGTGTCCAGGGGGCTGAGCCACCACACATGAGTACAGGAAGGGACTCTGAGCACGCTGAGCACAGGGCAAAGATGGTAAACGTGGTCAAGGAGAGCTGAGAGTCAGAAGCCAGATGAACGCAGAGTACCTAGGGACAAGACTAAGAGTAAACGGGGACAAGTCAAGAGGGTCAGATAACCAGGAGAGACAGAGCAGTACAAAAAGCAGGATACAGAGACAGAAGTCAGGGGACAAACCGAATCATACACAGCAAGGAACACAAGCACAGAGGCACACGTTTAAGGATGAGTCACCTGGGTCAGAAACCACTAACCAAGTATATGGAAGTATCACTGACACTAAATGCAGGTACTTCCAACATTAAATAGCTGCCCCAAAACTAAAGAGAGGTGGAACCATCCTGTCCAGAGTCATGACAACAGCACAGGCAGAGCAAAGTTAGCCTAAGCTACAGACAGGGTTACCAGATACACAGGGGACCTGAGTTAACACCAGTGACAGGGCTGGCACTAGAGCAATAATCAGGTGCTTCCTCTAGGAGGAAGCAGCCTGATATACCCGGTATCTGACCATTGATAGGAGGCCGACACTTCAGGGTCAGGATCAGGATCTCACAGCTGCATAAAGCGCAGGGGAGGAGCGTGTATATACACACTTGGTCAAAATTCTTGGTACCCCTCGTTTAATGACATAAAAACACACAATGGTCACAGAAATAACTTGAATCTGACAAAAGTAATAATAAATCAAAAATCTATGAAAATGAACAAATAAAAGTCAGACACTGCTTTTAAACCATGCTTACACAGAATTAAAAAAAAAAAAATAAAACTCATGAAATAGGCCTCGACAGAAATTATGTGTCATGCTCCCAGTGCAGGTTTTTGAGCTGCACACCGGGGGTTAATGTCTGGAGCTCTGTGCAGGTTTTGACCTGCACACTTGGGGTTAATGATTGTGGCCTCTTTCTGGTTCTGGGAGAGCTTCATAAACCCCTGGGTAGCTTCAATCCCTGCCAGTTATACTTTTGCCTTTGGCCTAGTGTGCTGACCCCCGTGTGCCTGTTTGTTGCTATAGCTTGTTTATATGGTTCTGACCCGGCTCTGTTTCTCGTTGTGAGTTTGCCTATTG
Organism: Dendrobates tinctorius; assembly: GCF_039654945.1. Classification (NCBI taxonomy): domain Eukaryota; kingdom Metazoa; phylum Chordata; class Amphibia; order Anura; family Dendrobatidae; genus Dendrobates; species Dendrobates tinctorius. Next base: position 20,228,626 of record NW_027361675.1, on the reverse strand, counting down.
ATTTTGTACTGCGCTATTATCTGTGTATGACTCATTGCCTGTGACCTGACTACTCTCTGCTCGCCTCCTTTGGTACCTTGCAGCTATCTCTGTGTGTGACTCATTAGCTACGTCTTGACTATTCTCCCTGTCTATGCCCCCTGGTAACTTTGTCTCGCAGATACTCTGCTAGGAATTGTCTTGCAGCTCCTAGCTCTGTGGAGTTTAGGCCACGCCTCTAGCAGTCACGTGCTTCAGGTCCTGCGGCTCTGAAGTACGCCCCCTACTCGACTGCTGCCCGCTCCACAGGTAGCTTTGAGCACGCTTTTGCTTTACTCAGGACACGCGCACTGGCTCAGTGAGCAAGTTCAGTGCGGTGTCTCTGACATTATGGCATCCTTAACTTAATATTTTGCTGCACATCCTTTTGAGGCAATCCCTTCTGCACCTCTAGACAGGTATTTTTGGCACACTCCTTGAGAGCAAACTGCTCCAGTAGTTTTGTGTATGAAGGTTGCCTTTTCCAGACGGCATGTTTCAGCTCTTTCCAAAGATGCTCAATAGGATTTAGGTCAGGGCTCATAGAAGGCCACTTAAGAATAGTCCAATGTTTTCCTATTAGCCATTCTTGGGTGTTTTTCGCTGTGTGTTTTTAGCTGTGTGTTTTGGGTTAGTGTCCTGTTATAAGATCCATGACCTGCGACTGAGACCAAACTGTCGGACACTGGGCAGCACGTTTCTCTCTACAATCCCTTTATAGTCTTGAGATTTTATTATACCTGCACAGATTCTAGACACCGTGTGCCAGATTCAGCAAAGCAGCCACCGAACATAACAGAGCCTCCTCCATGTTTCTTAGTAGGGACACTGTTATTTTCTTAATATGTTTCATTTTTCTGTCTGTGAACATAGAGAACATGATTTGCCTTGCCAAAAAGTTCCATTTATGTCTCATCTGTGCATAAAACATTCTCCCAGAAGCTTTGTGGCTTGTCAACATCTAGTTTGGAAAATTCAAGTCTGGCTTTTTTATGATTTTTTTCAACAATGGTGTCATCCTTGGTCATCTCCTATGAAGTCCACTTTGGTTCATATAACAACGGATGGTGCAAAATGACACCGATGTTCCTTGAGCTTGAAGATCACCTTTAATCTGTTTAGAAGTTTTTCTGGGCTCTTTTGTTACCATTCATATTATCCGTCTCTTTGATTTGTCATCAATTTTCCTCCTGTGGCCACATCCAGGGAGGTTGGCTACATTCCCATGGAACTTCAATTTCTTAATAATATGTCCAACTGTAGTCACAGGAACATCAAGTTACTTGGAGATGGTCTTACAACTTTTACCTTTAACATGTTTGTCTATACTTTTCTTTCTAATATCCTGAGACAACTCTTTCCTTCGCTTCCTCTGGTCCATGCCAGTGTGATACACACCATGTCACCAAGCAGCACAGTGAGTATCTGTAGCCCTCTGTACAGGCCCAGTCACTGATTCCAAGATTGTAGACACCTGTGATGCTAATTAATGGACACATCTTGATTTAACATGTCCCTTTTGTCACATTATTTTCAGGGGTACCATCATTTTTGTCCAGGCCTATTTCATGAGTTTTATTTTTTTTTTATTTTGTGGAAGCATGGTTGAAAAGCAATATCTGACTTTCATTTGTTCATTTTTCATAGATTTTTTATCTATTATTGCTTTTTCAGTTTCAAGTTATTTCTGTGACCATTGTGGGATTTTCTGTCATTAAACGAGGGGTACCAACAATTTTGACCATGTGTGTATGTGTGAGTCACTTGACATCTATATATCTACCTATTCTATGTGTATTTACTGTATGTAATCCATCTCTTTTATCCTGTCAGCTCCTGCTGTGATTTTACACTACGAGGCTGCTGAATTGCCGGCTTTTCTTCGATGTAATATATATACATATATATATGTATGTGTGTGTCACTGACATCTATATATCTATGTATTCTATGTGTATATACTGTATCTATTCTATCTATTCTATTTTACCTTGTCACTCTGATTTTACTGTACGCGGCTCATGTATTGCCATCTTGTAGTCTATTATATATATATTCTGTACACATATATGTGTGTGTGTGTTTTGATGACTATTTCCTTTGAAAACGATGTGTAAATGACATGGAGAATTGCTGTATGTAAAAGCTCATGTTAAAATCACATTGCATTCGGATAGCAATCGCACTGCATTCGGATGCTAGGTGTGAAAAATCGGACTGTGCTCGCATGACATTTGCATTACACTCGTGCGACTCTTGGCAGCGAGACTTGGACCGATTTTTCATACATTTAGTATGACTTCGGCCTTATTCTGGAACTTTGGAAACACAAGCTACCAGTAACTTTAAGCAATAAATGGGTAACCCTTTTCATAAACTGACTGTTTAACATCTTACCTCCCAATATGGCTGATCATGAAAGAAATGCCATTCCTTGGGGGGCTTCAGTAGATTACATTTAAGCAGAAGACCTGTATTAGAATAAAGTGGAAAATGAGTCGGTGTCATCTAGAAGACAAATGTATTCATATCATTGGTATCTGTAAAGTGAGCGAACCCTGCTACTCGTGGGCAGTTGGCACTGAACCATACCTGTCCTGAAACAATGAAGCTACGCAAGGCAAGAAAGCATTTAAATATATGCAGTATTTTTTCTATTTTGCAATTTATGTTTTAGTTCACAGATGTACATGCAAGTTAAAAGCAAACGTATTTAATGTTCAAAACTCACAAAATGAAGAGCACACGGTATCCACCGTTCTTGAGACATGTATTTTATTTATGTAAATGTAGTCTACAATGAATACTGTACTTACCTGTAAGAATTCCACCACCTAAGCTTAGAGTCAATGTTAGAAGGATGCAGCCAACACCAACAAGTGCTTGAAAGCTTGATCTATACAAAAGGAGAAGAGTCAACTTAAAGGGGTTATCCACTACTTGGACAACCTCTCCTTAAACACTTTATTCTCCAATGTAAAATAAAAAATAACATATACTCACTTGCTACAGCGGCACTGTTCCAGCAATGCTGCTATCAGGTCTTCCGAGGCTCACATAACATTGTTATGTCACATGAATACTGCAGCCAGTTGGCAGTTGCTGATGGGATACTTTGTCACACTTCCTTTGATGGAACCTTGGACGTGTGAAGGAAATGTGAGAAAACTATAGTTCAACTATAGAACATTAGCTGCCTCTGTAGTGCTCACTTGTCGCAACAATGTTATGCTAACCTCAGAAGACCCAGCGCTGACATTGCCAGATTAGCGCCTATGCGGAAGACATTGGTTAGATCTCATTCACACGTCTGTGTTGCACGCACATGCTCTATGCATTTTTTTTCATGGATACAACAAATATCCATGATAATCTATGGTGTGGTTCACCTGTAGGTTGTCCGAGTAGCAGCATGCTGTTGTTCACGTGGGGCTGTCCCCTGGTCAAAATTACTGTTATTGTGAACCGTTAAGCAAATTGAAGATGAAATTATCTCTAAAAGGCCTAAAGTTAAAGAGATCATTTCATCTTCAACTTACTTAACTGTTCACAATAACAGAAATTTTGACCAGGGCTGCCCAAACTTTTGCATGCCACTGTATACCAACTTAATATAGCAGTCACAAATTTTATTCATTCATTCATTATCTTTATTTCTTATCTTTATTTATTTGCTGACTTATCTCTTATGTGTTTGGTCAGTATAAAAGGGAATCTGTCACTAGGTTTCATGTTTACCAATCTGAGGGCAGCATAAAATAGGGACTAAGGGCCCCGTCACACATAGCGACGCACCAGCGATCCCGACAACGATATGACCTTGTCAGTATCACTGGTGTGTGGCTACATGATCGCTGGTGAGCTGCCAAACAGGCAGCTTCACCAGCGATCAGCACCAGCGACATGCGGGTAACAAGCGACGCACGTCGCTTAGTTACCCACTGTGTACCTTAGTTACCAGTGCGCTGGTGCAGGGAGCTGGTAACCAAGGTACACATCGGGTTTCTAAGCGGCGTGCGGCACTTAGGAACCCGATGTGCACCTTGGTTACCAGCTCCCTGCACCAGCGCGCTGGTAACTAAGGTACACATCGGCTTTCTAAGTGCTGCGCGCCGCTTAGAGACCCGATGTTTACCTTAGTTACCAGGGGCAGCTCGCTGATCGCTGATCTCCCGCCTGTCACACGCAGCGATGCCTGCTGGCCAGCGAGAGACCAGTGATCAAAAAAATGTCCTGGCCATTCCAGGACGATCAGCGATACCCGGCAGGGGGGCGGTTGCTGGTAAGTGTCACACACAGCGATCTCGCTGGTGAGATCGCTGTTGCGTCACAAAACTTGTGAATCAGCAGTGATCTCGCTAGCGAGATCGCTATGTGTGACGGGGGCATGAGACTCAGAATAATCTGTGACAAGTGGGTCGCCCATCATCACACCCAGGGCTGTGGGGTACTCGGAACCGGGCCTGCGGATCTCCACGAGTGGGGTTGTTGTCACGGCAGCTAAGACCCGGTCCGTGGCCCTGGGCGCCCATTGTAAATAGCAGAAATGTTCATTGAATGATTCGTGACGCCACCTGTGGTGTTCGGCAAGAAAGGTGTTAAGCCGACGCTGCGAACAGATCCTCTGGGACAGATGGTTTAGTGCAGCAATGATGTTGTGGCCCTCCACAGGTAGGGCAGTAGTCCCAGGGCAATGTAGGTGAAGATATAGGGGAGAGGCGTAGATGGTGCAGTGTCAGGCACAGAGATGTAGCAGTGCTGAGGGTGTTGGCGCAGGAATAAGCGGAGGACACCAAGGCATGTAGTTCCAAAGCTTTACTCGCAGTCTGTTGTGCATACTGGTGCCCGCATCCATGCCGTGTCCTCCGGGTCAGGAGCTCAGTCAACTTCCAGGCAAGATGAAGTACGCTGTTCCAACACTCAACCAACATATGTGCCTTTTCTGAACGTCTCCCTTTTGCGCCTATAGTGAAATACTCTCTGTACTGAGTTACACTGGAGTTCCTCCTGTCAGATGTTCCTATGAACTCTACTTTAACGGCAGACAGCTGTAGCCTGCTTCGGGGACACCTTGCCACTAAGTCCCGGCTCACTCACGTTGCTGTTGTGCCCCCAAGTCTTCTGTGGGAATAAAGTGGTGACAACTTCTATTCCTCCGGTGTCTGCTGCAGGAGCATTAGTATCCATACAACCTCGGGGACCGGACCCCGGCCTTGCGCTGTGAACTTGGGAAGGGTTCTGCTCTAACCCTAATCCTCCTCTTCTCCTTATGTTCCGTTCAAATCTATCTTTCTTATAAAGAGTCAGGCTTTCCATCAATGTCTCTTTCCTGTGCCAGCAGACCCAGGTCACTGAGGTCTGCTGCAGCACTTCCTTCAATTCATCCCTCTCAGGGGAGCTTCTCTCTCAGACTCCCTGTCTGACTGACTGACCAAATCCTAAACTCTTCCCAATCTTTTGGTGCAGACTAAGCTCCACCCACCTCCCAGCACACTTCGTGTTCCAAGCAGGGAGCCACCAAAGGTGCTTTTCTACACTACTGTGTTGTGTGGGATGCAGGTTTTGGAGTGTGGTCAGGGTTCTCCACCTTACCTGAATGATGGGGCACCACACCTCAGTAGGAGGTGCAGTACCTCTGTGGCGAATAAACCCTCAGGGGCACCACATACCCCCCCGCTAAACACAGCATGACCGCGGGCTGCAAGTGAACAAAGTTAGACAAACAAAGGAACATACAAACATTTTTGAATGCTGATAAACAATTCTTATCTAAACTTCCCAATGTGGGAGGCACTCACTCTTGAACGTTGCAAACAACTAAACTAACTATGATTTATTGCATTACCTTATTTTAAAGTGCTATTCAATACCCTTTATCACATTTCCACGTCTTCTTAACCATAAGTGACAACCGCTGGTACCTGGTTCGTCACCTGAATATTTTTTATTTAAATTTTCATCTCTTTACTGCTAATTAGATACCTAGTCATTACTATCAGTTTAAACTTTATATAAAAGCTATTCTATAACTATGAATACTCTCATAAGACACATTATACAACTCTTCACATTAAAACATCACAATTCTTGTAAGTGATGGACACCGCTCCCAGCCGGGATTTCTTACAGTGTCCTTAGGTTGGAGCTATGCTCCAGGTTGAGGTAGTCTTCACTCTTAGAAAGTCTACGTAAAACCAAGAAAGGGCACCTAAAGAGGCACAACTATATACAAGAAACTTTGTGATTCACTCCAAGTTCTTGATCACCCCTGTTCAGTAAAAATGCTGCCAACGCAACTAGGCAAAAAAAAACTGGAACATAATTGTAAACAATGGGGCACAACGGTGCCAATACCCTCCTGGGTAACAGTTACAGTCATATGTAAAAGTTTGGGCACCCCTATTAATGTTAACCTTTTTTCTTTATAACAATTTTGGTTTTTGCAACAGGTATTTCAGTTTCATATATCTAATAACTGATGGACTCAGTTATATTTCTGGATTCAAATGAGGTTTATTGTACTAACAGAAAATGTGCAATCTGCATTTAAAAAAATTTGACCGGTGCAAAAGTATGGGCACCCTTATCATTTTCTTGATTTGAACACTCCTAACTACTTTTTACTGACTTCCTGAAGCACTAAATTGGTTTTGTAACCTTATTGAGCTTTGAACTTCATAGCCAGGTGTATCAAATCATGAGAAAAGGTATTTAAGGTGGCCACTTGCAAGTAGTTCTCCTATTTGATTCTCCTATGAAGAGTGGCATCATGGGCTCCTCAAAACAACTCTCAAATGATCTGAAAACAAAGATTATTCAACATAGCTTTTCAGGGGAAGGATACAAAAAGTTGTCTCAGAGATTTAACCAGTCAGTTTCCACTGTGAGGAACATAGTAAGGAAATGGAAGAACACAGGTACAGTTCTTGTTAAGCCCAGAAGTGGCAGGCCAAGAAAAATATCAGAAAGGCAGAGAAGAAGAATGGTGAGAACAGTCAAGGACAATCCACAGACCACCTCCAAAGACCTGCAGCATCATCTTGCTGCAGATGGTGTCACTGTGCATCGGTCAACAATACAGCACACTTTGCACAAGGAGAAGCTGTATGGGAGAGTGATGCAAAAGAAGCCATTTCTGCAAGCACGCCACAAACAGTCTCCTGAGGTATGCAAAAGCACATTTGGACAAGCCAGTTACATTTTGGAAGAAGGTCCTGTGAACTGATGAAACAAAGATTGAGTTGTTTGGTCATACAAAAAGGCGTTATGCATGCGCTGTATTGTTGACCGATGCACAGTGACACCATCTGCAGCAAGATGATGCTGCAGGTCTTTGGAGGTGGTCTGTGGATTGTCCTTGACTGTTCTCACCATTCTTCTTCTCTGCCTTTCTGATATTTTTCTTGGCCTGCCACTTCTGGGCTTAACAAGAACTGTACCTGTGTTCTTCCATTTCCTTACTATGTTCCTCACAGTGGAAACTGACAGGTTTAATCTCTGAGACAACTTTTTGTATCCTTCCCCTGAAAAGCTATGTTGAATAATCTTTGTTTTCAGATCATTTGAGAGTTGTTTTGAGGAGCCCATGATGCCACTCTTCATAGGAGAATCAAATAGGAGAACTACTTGCAAGTGGCCACTTGAAATACCTTTTCTCATGATTTGATACACCTGGCTATGAAGTTCAAACCTCAATGAGGTTACAAAACCAATTTCGTGCTTCAGGAAGTCAGTAAAAAGTAGTTAGGAGTGTTCAAATCAAGAAAATGATAAGGGTGCCCATACTTTTGCACCGGTCAAATTTTGTTTAAATGCAGATTGCACATTTTCTGTTAGTACAATAAACCTCATTTGAATCCAGAAATATAACTGAGTCCATCAGTTATTAGATATATGAAACTGAAATACCTGTTGCAAAAACCAAAATTATTATAAAGAAAAAAGGTTAACATTAATAGGGGTGCCCAAACTTTTACATATGACTGTAGTTATTTTGGGCATGTTCTTTAATGTTGGTTCCCTCCTGGGGTGATGGAAGCTGGTTTCTTGAGCTTGCATCCTGTGGGTGTACCCTGAGGTACTCTTGCACAGCTTGTACAGTTTAATTCTATACCCAGCCCTCTTACTGGGCAGGTATTGTGGGAATTTTAGCCTCCCTTTGAAATGAACCAGAGATTGATCTATACAGATGTCCCTTTGGGGATTGTACGCCACAGCAAATTTTGTGCTGAAGTATTCAACTACTGGCCGAATTTTGTATAAACGATCAAAGTTAGAATCGCTTTGGGTAGGACACCGCTCATTATCACTATAATGCAAACATTTTTGGATCGCTTCAAATCGTGTCCTTTTCATGGCCATACAGAATACCGATGTGCTGGTTTTATGGCAATGCCCATATGCAGCACAATTACCAAAATTTCATCATTTCTGCTGCATTTATAGGGGTTCATATGGCATATGATGACGTGGGCTTTTGGGTGAAATATTGCTGGGTATAATTTGTTTGGGCCACCATAACATTTATTATTTTCTTGCTGAAAAAGAATTTGAAAAGGTCAATTTCAGTGAGGGCTGTAACATCAAACTGAGCTGTCGATGAAACCCAGAATAACAGGTTGATAATTTTCGGGGGGTGCACTCCATATGGGATCCATTGCTGCAGGGATTGCCTGGGTCCTGGGTCGCCCTGCTGGGGGTCCCTCCTCACTAAATGAGAAATAGAGGAATGTGAGATCTTCATCACTGGCTGAATCTGTGTCAGAGGCAAGGAAAGCATATGCCTCCTCTGGTGAATAGCGTCTTCTTGACAAACCGGCCATTTTTATTGTATTCTTCAAAACAACATGGCTTGCGTTTAAGTGGTGGTTTTAGACTTGTATTGTGTGGAGCTTGCGTAAAGGATACTATTTATTATAAAAAATGGAGAGAAAAAAGTCAAGGAAAAATGTAGAGAAAAAAGTAAAAAAGGAAAAATCTGGAAGAAACAATTAAGAGAAAAAATAAAAAGAAAAACCAGTAGATGTAAGTTTGCATAAAAAAAATACAGTGACATTAACTACACTAATGCGAGACAACTTTTTGTATCCTTCCCCTGAAAAGCTATGTTGAATAATCTTTGTTTTCAGATCATTTGAGAGTTGTTTTGAGGAGTCCATGATGCCACTCTTCATAGGAGAATCAAATAGGAGAACTACTTGCAAGTGGCCACCTTATATACCTTTTCTCATGATTTGATACACCTGGCTATGAAGTTCAAAGCTCAATGAGGTTACAAAACCAATTTAGTGCTTCAGGAAGTCAGTAAAAAGTAGTTAGGAGTGTTCAAATCAAGGAAATGATAAGGGTGCCCATACTTTTGCACCGGTCAAATTTTGTTTAAATGCAGATTGCACATTTTCTGTTAGTACAATAAACCTCATTTGAATCCAGAAATATAACTGAGTCCAACAGTTATTAGATATATGAAACTGAAATAGCTGTTGCAGAAACCAAAATTGTTATAAAGAAAAAAGGTTAACATTAATAGGGGTGCCCAAACTTTTACATATGACTGTAACTCCTTTGGCGCTAATTGGCAAGTAACTATTGTTCTGCCAAATCAGTGTCAAGGGGGTTAATCAGGAGAAGTGACTTCGCAATCACCCCACCCATTGTGACTGTTGTGATTGTGGATCACCCCCAGGGCTGTGGGTTTACTCGGTACCAGGCCGGTGTCTTAAAGGGATGTATCGCGGTGGCAGTGACACGGTCTGTGGCCCTGGGTGTCCATGTAAATAGGTGGAATGAAGCTGAATAAAGTTTATATGTAGATAGTTTGTGGCGCCACCTGTGGTATATGGTCAGAAGGAGAACCAGCGCTGCAGTGCATATCCTCTGGGACAGATGGTGTGGTGCAGCAAAGATGTATTAGCTCTCCACAGGCAGAGCTATAGTCCCAGGGCAGCGGTAGTAATAATAATAATAATAATAATAAATTTTATTTCTATAGCGCCGACATATTCCGCAGCACTTTACATTAGTAGATGTTGAGGTAGATGGTGTAGCATTAGGCACGGAGATGTAGCCGTGCTGAGTAGGTTGGCGCAGGAAGAAGGCAGAGACACAGCTGAATGCAGTTCCAATGTTTTACTCACGTTTCTGGCATAGACAGGTGCCCGCTTCAGTGCGTTGGTCTTCAGGTGAGGGGCTCAGCCAACTCCCAGGCAGATGGAATACACCCTTCCAGCACTCCCTTCCAAAGTGCCTTTTCTGAACGCCTCCTTTCTAGCGCTAAGTACTTGTAGTTATGAATTACACTCAAGTTCCTCTTTCTTACTGTTACTTATAACTCCACTCGCATGCCAGGCAGCTTCAGGGACTCCTTACATTCATGTCCTGGCTCACACACGTTGCTGCTGTGTCTTCGAGTCTTAGGTGGGAATAAAGTGGTCTCAACTTCTATTCCTCCGGTTTCTGCTGTAGGATCATTAGTATCACATATAGCCTCGGATACCAGCGCCCGGCCTTGGCACATTAAACTTAGAGAAGGACTCTGCTCTAGCCCTAGTCCTCAGTCCTCTCCTCACATTCCGTTCTTCTCTATCTTCCTTCGGAACAACTGATCTTTCCTTTTCTCTCTTTCCTTGCTAACAGCTCCAGCTCACAGGAGGCTGCTGCAAACACTTCCTCTCTCCATCCCCCTCCGGGGATCTTCTGTCTTCCTCCCCCTCTCTGGAGATTCTGACCTAACTTCCTGTCAGCTTTCCCGTCTTAGTGTAATCTAAGCTCCACCCATCACCCAGCACCCTTCATGAACCAAAGCAGCTGCCATAAAGGGTGCTCTGCTGTTCTAAGGTGTCTGTGCTGGATGTAGGTGCTGGAGTCTGGTCAGGTGTTACCATCTTACCTGGGGAGTGGGATACTACACCTCAGGAAGAGGTGCAGTACCTCTGTGGCGACTGAACCCTCAGGAGCCCCATATACCTCACCCGTTTAACCACAGCACGTCCGCGGGCTGTAAACAGAGTAAGAAAATAGGGTGTTAATGGAACATACAAAATTTTCTTTTTGAATTAACAGTAGTTAACAATTATTATAAAACATATTCACTAAAGAGAGGTACAATTGCTTGAACGTTACTGAACTTAATTTTATCTTATACTAATATTCTATCTAATGGCTATACATTCCAATTTTATTGAGTGCTGTAGGTAGCAACTGTTGCTAAGGTTCATCACCAAGTCAAAGTGCTATTCTCCATCATATTTTATTATACTTTTTCACAGTATCAAAAACTCTTTAGTGACAACCGCCAAACTAATGTTTGCTACCTGCTACAAATACTCTTTCTACCAAAAGTGCTTTCAGATTCTCATTGTCATGTCGCATTACACATCAAATGGTACTTATTACCAAAAATTTATCAACACTATAAAACATCCTATACTTAGCATACTTTACAATCATAATAACACTTTCATTTGTACAAAAACGGCAATAATCAGTGAGAAATGACAGATTCTATCCCAGCCGGGGTATCTTCAAATGTCCTTGTTCTTTGTGGAGGACTCGCTCAAAACCTCCAATGGTGGTCCTGGGTGGGCTGCAGGACATTCCTGGTCTTGCCTTTTATACCCTGTCTTGGCCACACCCAATGGGTTTTTCTTCAGGTCTACTGTAATGATGAGTTGATGAAAATTGAAAATGACTTAATGTTCCTAAATGGCACATGTAAAACCAAGAAGGAGCACCTAAAGAGGTGCTGAACTATGTACAATTAAGAGTGCCCGGATCACTCACTGTTCATGATCTCCACAGTCTAAATTAGAAAAAACTGGAAATCTGGAAAACTTGATTAAATACCCTACTGGGTAAACTTATGTACATTATTGCAAGTTCTGTTCTCCTGATTAATATAGCTTCCTAAGGACTGGAAGCATCCGGCTTTTGTCGCTTGCAGGGTAGCATGTGAGGCTGGCAAAACTCTGGTAGGGGAAATCCGTAATGCATGGTAACACCTGCAAAAACCAACTGCTCAAGCCCAGCTATCAAGGTTTGGGTAGCTTGTTCACTCATTTTTGGGTTGCATTGAACTGCAGTTGTAGATAATGCAGTGGGTATCGATATTACAGCTGGTGGTACCGAAGGGGTTAATGAACAGGCTGTCGATGCTGCAGCCGTACCTGTCGGTGGTGTCGTCTTGGTATCAGCCTTCTCGTCCACCGAGGTCAGGGGTTGCCAGATGGGACGCGGCTCCACTAACTGCATTCCGTTCCGCAAGGACATTTTCCACTTCTCCATTGCAGTCAGCTTAGTGTCCTGAAATTGATGACTCAGCTCCTCCACTTCTTCCCTGAGGAATCCTGGCCTGCTGCACGCGGTGGACGGTTGTGCTGGTATGGAAGCAGGTTCTAGGATACCCCCCGGGTGCATATCTTCCGGTCCGAGGCTACGTCTAGTACGACCTGACCGGACTTCGGGGTTGGTGGCATTCCGATGGGGCGTAGTAGGGCCTCCCGTGTCCCAGGGGCAGTGGACATACCTGCTCTTCCAGGGCCGTGGTGATCCTCATCAGCCTCCGATGAAGGGGAGACAGGTGGAGCAGCGGGTGCCGTTTGTGGTGGTGGTACCGGAAAAGTGCAGGTGGGTACCGATGGTGAGGGTTTCTGAGGGCTGGCTGGAGGTACCGATGTTGGGGATTCCAAGATGGCGTACTCCTCCTGGGCAGCCTGGCGTTGTTGCTCCAGCAAAGCCTGTTTCTCCTGTAATTTCCTGTGCAGCTATTCTGCTTCCTTCCCCAGCTGCGACAGGATGAGGTCTGCTGAAAGGATGGAGCCTGATTCCATGGAGCCAGGAGAAGCTGACATCTCTCCACTATTCTCCACAGGCCTCCTGCTGCTCTCCATCATGGCCTCCTGGTATTGTGTCTTCTTCTTGGCTCCTTTTCCTGCCGTGGAGCTTCTCTCCACCCCCTGGGGGAGGTGTCTTTTTCCTTTGCCGTCATAACAGGCTAGGATCCGGACCCCTCTCTCGGTTGGCCATGATGCAGTAGCATAGAAGTACAGGCAGGGGAGGTTCATGTTGTTTCACGCTCTTTCTTAGGTGCCGCCCACGATGGCACACCTTACTTCACCTCCATGGTGGCCATTTTTACAGTCAAAATCACAGTCTAATTTACAATTCAATAAATCGGTTCCTTTGCACATTTTAGGTTTAGCATTTCTCAAATCAATCAAATCTTCGGCACACAGGACCCGGTGGCACTGGGCTTCGTAATCCTGTTCGTGACACCAAAATGGAGCACCCCCAGAGCAAGTGGAGGGGTTGGTTTCACACTTACTCGGTACCGGGCCGGTGTCTTAAAGGGATGTGTCGCGGTGGCAGTGACCCGGTCCTTGGCCCCGGGTGTCCATGTAAAATAGGTGGAATGAAGCTGAATAAAGTTTGAAAGTAGATAGTTTGTGATGTCACCTGTGGTATCTGGTCAGAAGGGGGACCAGCGCTGCAGTGCAGATCCTCTGGGACAGATGGTGTGGCACAGCAAAGATGTAATAGCTCTCCACAGGCAGAGCTGTAGTCCCAGGGCAGCGGTAGTAGATGTTGAGGTAGATGGTGTAGTGTTAGGCACGGAGATGTAGCACTGCTGAGTAGGTTGACGCAGGAAGAAGACAGAGACACAGCTGAATGCAGTTCCAATGCTTTACTTACTTTTCTGGTATAAACAGGTGCCCGCTTCAGTGCCGTGGTCTTCAGGTGAGGGGCTCAGCCAACTCCCAGGCCAATGGAATACTCCCTTCCAAATGTGCCTTTTCTGAACATCTCTTTCTAGCGCTAATCTGAAGTACTAGTAGTTATGAATTACACTGAAGTTCCTCTTTCTTGCTGTTACTTATAACTCCACTCGTATGACAGACTGCTGTAGCCTACTTCGGGGACTCCTTACAATCATGTCCCGGCTCACACACGTTGCTGCTGTGTCTTCGAGTTTTAGGTGGAAATAAAGTGGTCTCAACTTCTATTCCTCTGGTTTCTGGTGTAGGATCATTAGCATCACACACAGCCTCGGATACCGGCGCCCGGCCTTGGCGCATTAAACTTAGAGAAGGGCTCTGCTCTAGCCCTAGTCCTCAGTCTCTCTCCTCCTCACGTTCCGTTCTTATCTATCTTCCATCTGAACAACTGATCTTTCCTTTTCTCTCTTTCCTTACCAACAGCTCCAGCTCACAGGAGGCTGCTGCAAACACTTCCTCTCCTGGTTGAGGAGGTAAAAGTGGCTGGGACCCTAGGAGGTAGCGACCATGCTATTTTAGGATTTTGGATAACTAGTGGAGGAAGACCTGTGAAGACTCAGACGTCAAGGTTAGATTTCAGAAAAGCAGATTTTAAGGGATTCAGAAAGAGAATTGGAGGGATCCAATGGCTGGATATCCTTAAAGACAAAAATGTCCAGGAAGGATGGGAAATCTTGAAAAATGAAATTCTCAAAGCACAATTGTTAAGAATTCCGAAAAGAGGGAAGAATAGGAAGCATTTAAGGAAACCAGGATGGATGAACACAGAACTTAAGCACATGCTAAAAAGGAAGAAAGAAATGTTTATAAAATGGAAAGAGGGAGACATATCTAAAGAAGAATATAATGATGTCTGCAGAACCTGCAGGGCACAAATCAGATTACCTAAAGCTGACAATGAATTGAGGCTTGCAAGAGATGTCAAAAGCAATAATAAAGGATTTTGGGGATATGTCAAAAGAAAAAGAAAAGTCAAAGATGCTATAGGATTTTTACAGGATGAAAATGATGAAATGGTAAGACAGGATGTTGAGAAGGCCGAACTTATAAATTCCTATTTTGAATCTGTTTTCTCTCAGAAAGGAAATGTAATATCAACTGTTCTTCACTGTCCTATTAAGGGAATAGAAGAATCCAGGATATCTATAAACAGAATGAAGTGAGGAAACACTTAGCTAACCTAAATGAAATCAAGTCTCCAGGTCCAGATGAATTACACCCCAGAGTACTGAAGGAGATAGCAGAAGAAATTTTTGAACCCCTCTCCATAATCTTTGAAAATTCTTGGAGAACAGGAGAAGTCCCAGAAGACTGGAGAAGAGCAAATGTTGTTCCTATCTTCAAAAAGGGGAAGAAGGTGGACCCAGGCAACTATAGGCCGGTGAGTCTGACTTCTATACCAGGAAAGATCTTTGAACAAATTATTAAACAACATGTATGTCAGTACCTGGATAAGAATGAAGTGATTAAACAGAGTCAGCATGGGTTTGTAACTAATAAGTCATGTCAGACTAACTTAATTTCCTTCTATGACGGAATCACTGATTGGGTGGATCAAGGAAATGCTGTAGATATAGTATATCTTGACTTCAGCAAAGCATTTGACAAAGTCTCTCATACAATCCTTATTGAAAAAATGACTAAGTATGGAATGGACAAGGCAACTGTTAGGTGGATTCATAACTGGCTTAGTGATCGGACCCAAAGAGTGGTCGTAAATGGCTGCACATCCAGTTGGAAGAATGTCTCAAGTGGGGTACCACAGGGCTCTGTCCTGGGCCCTGTATTGTTCAACATCTTTATCAACGATTTAGATGAAGGAATTGAGGGTAAACTGATTAAATTTGCTGATGACACAAAGCTAGGAGGGATAGCTAATACTAGAGTAGAGAGAGAGAGGATTCAAAAAGATATAAATAAACTGGAGCAGTGGGCAGCAACTAACAGAATGGTTTTTAACAGGGAAAAATGCAAAGTACTATATCTGGGCAATAAAAATGAAAAAAGCATATACAGAATGGGAGGAATAGGGCTAAGCAACAGCACATGTGAAAAAGACTTGGGTATACTAATAGATCACAGACTGAATATGAGTCAACAGTGTGATGCAGCAGCAAAAAAGGCAACTGCAATTCTAGGATGTATTAACAGAAGCATACAGTCTAGATCACGTGAAGTCATTATTGCCCTCTACTCCTCTTTGGTCAGACCTCATCTGGAATATTGTGTCCAGTTTTGGGCACCACATTTAAAAAAAGACATCAACAAACTGGAGCAAGTTCAGAAAAGAGCGAACAGAATGGTGACCGGTCTGCAAACCCTGTCTTATGAGGAAAGGTTGCAGGATTTGGGAATGTTTAGTTTGCAAAAGAGAAGACTGAGAGGAGACTTAATAGCTGTCTACAAATATCTAAAGAGCTGTCACATTGTAGAAGGATCATCTTTATTCTCATTTGCACAAGGAAAGACTAGAAGCAATGGGATGAAACTGAATGGGAGGAGACACAGATTAGATAATAGAAAAAACTTTTTGACAGTTAGAGTGATCAATGAGTGGAACAGGCTGCCACGAGAAGTGGTGAGTTCTCCTTCAATGGAAGTCTTAAAACAGAGGCTGGACAGACATCTGACTGGGATGATTTAGCGAATCCTGCTTTGAGCAGGGGGTTGGACCAGATGGCCCAGGAGGTCCCTTCCAACTCTACGATTCTAAGATTCTTTGATTCCATACCCCTCCGGGGATCTTCTGTCTTCCTCCCCCTCTCTGGAGATTCTGACCTAACTTCCTGTCAGCTTTCCCCTCTTAGTGTAATCTAAGCTCCACCCATCACCCAGCACCCTTCATGAACCAAAGCAGCTGCCATAAAGGGTGCTCTGCTATTCTAAGGTGTCTGTGCTGGATGTAGGTGCTGGAGTCTGGTCAGGAGTTACCATCTTACCTGGGGAGTGGAATACTACACCTCAGGAGGAGGTGCAGTACCTCTGTGGCAACTGAACCCTCAGGGGCACCACAATTGGTGCTGTCAGACAGCACAGATCACAGCATGATACATGTTTTTTTTTTTTTGCAATGTTATTGTGACATCGCTGTGATTGGCTGATCATAATTAATCAGCCAATCACAATTATTGCCAACGCGGGGGCCGGGGGCAGTACAGACCCCTGAGGCGACATGCAGGGATGGCCTGCTGTTGCAGTGTGGTGACCGGAAATGTAATGTAATGTAACAAAGTAGGTAAAAAGGCATGGGGGAATGAACACTTTAGGAAGCCATCATATGTCATTTTTGAACCTATATAAAAAAACAAGTTGTACACTTAGTAAATATGCAGCATAAACTTTTAGGAGGTCATGAACAGCAGCACACACTTAATTTCTAGTGATGAGAGAGTATACTCATTGCTCAGGTTTTCCAGAGCATGCTCGGGTGTCCTCCAAGTATTTTGGCGTGCTTGGAGATTTAGATTTCGTCGTCTCAGCTGCATGATTGCGACAGTTAGACAGCTTGAATACATATGTGGAATGCCTGTTTGATAGGGAGTCCCACATATATTCAGCTTGTCTACAAGTCGCAAATCATGCAGATTAGACGAAAAACTAAATCTCCGAGCACGCCAAAATACTCGGAGGACACTCGTGCATGCTCGGGAAACCCGAGCAACGAGTGTACTCGCTCATCACTATTAATTTCCTTTTCACAATTTGGAGTGTATTTTTTTGTGCAATTAAGTTGCATTTTGCTACAATTTTTCGCAACACCGTCAAAACTGTAAATCAACTGGAAGTATGAATCTAGGTGTTGATGGATACATTTAACAAGAGGCTGTGTAGATGAACATAATAAAGTGTCTAAAAAGTAATAAGTATACAGCATACACACATTCTAAGTGTGAGTTCATTGTTTTAGACATTGAAATTGAATATATTTCATATTTATATCCAATAACCAGACTCTAGTAGTTTGCAGTAACCATTAGCTGACCGACTTCTCTTCCGCCTTCCAGCCATTTTTTTACTCTGTAATATTGTACTTACATTCCAATGCCATAATCTGCTATTAGGATGATGACTGCATAGGCAATACCCCCAAGCAGCCCCGGTATTCCAAAAGTGTAGTGAATTCCACATGTATCATGCACTAATGTGATCACATTCATTGTGCTCTGAAAAATAAAATAATAATATATTTATATAGTTACATTTATTTTTATTGTGTGTTATATATTTTATATTCTTATACAAATAATTACATAGATTGACATAATGCTGATGAGCGCACTTTGGAGAACAATATACATTTATCTATGAGTGGAACTATAGGCATAGTATTTGTTAAAAATGCTCAAGGTTTTACAGAGGGTTGTTCTGTCCTCACTAGAGTTGAGCGAAACGGGTCGAAAAATTTCAAAAGTCGCCGACTTTTGGCAAAGTCGGGTTTCATGAAACGAAACCCGACCCTAGGATGAGGTCGGCCACGAGGTCGGCGACTTACGCGCCAAAGTCGCGTTTCAAAAGTTTGTTTTGCGCTCTTTTTCAGCCAATCAGGATCCACGGACACTGTGGGCAACGTGATGACATAGGCACGGGTCACCACCATCTTTCAGAAGGGCATGCAAGTGATTGGCTTGCTTTGGTGGGCGTCACAGGGGGTATAAAAGGGCGTGCACGCCGACCGCCATGTTACTCATGCTGATCTCAAAATAGAGAGAGCTGCTGCTGCTGATTTTGTAGGGAGAGCGTTAGGCAGGGAAGAAGACACCAAAAACTGCTTCTGCTGCTAGCGATTTTGCCTGTACAACACACCAGTCACTGTGCAGTGCAAGGGGAGGCTATATAGTGGTGTATCAGTGGTGTTGGTTGTTGGGCTGCCTTCTAAGGTTTCCTGACATTCCTGCATTGCTGTTTACCCACTGCTCCGCAAACTGCTTTTTTAAAAGCAATCCCAATTTTTTTTTTTTGTCCTGCTGAGAATAAGAAAAAAAAACTGCTTCTGCTGCTAGCGATTTTGCCTGTACAACACACTTTTGGCAAAGTCGGGTTTCATGAAACGAAACCCGACCCTAGGATGAGGTCGGCCACGAGGTCGGCGACTTACGCGCCAAAGTCGCGTTTCAAAAGTTTGTTTTGCGCTCTTTTTCAGCCAATCAGGATCCACGGACACTGTGGGCAACGTGATGACATAGGCACGGGTCACCACCATCTTTCAGAAGGGCATGCAAGTGATTGGCTTGCTTTGGTGGGCGTCACAGGGGGTATAAAAGGGCGTGCACGCCGACCGCCATCTTACTTCTGCCGATCTTAGCATAGGGAGAGGTTGCTGCTGATTCTGTAGGGAGAGTGTTAGGCAGGGAAGAAGAAAAAAAAACTGCTTCTGCTGCTAGCGATTGTGCCTGTACAACACACCAGTCACTGTGTGTGCAGTGCAAGGGGAGGCTGTATTGTGGTGTATCAGTGGTGTTGGTTGTTGGGCTGCCTTCTAAGGCTTCCTGACAGCTGCATTGCTGTTTACCCACTGCTCTGCAAACTGCTTTTTTAAAAGCCATCCCAATTTTTTTTTTTTGTCCTGCTGAGGTACTGAGCTGCAAACTGCTTTTTTAAAAGCAATCCCAATTTTTTTTTTTGTCCTGCTGAGGTACTAAGCGTGCATGTTTTCACACCATACAGCGGTGTCCGCTCCTCACACAGTACCGTGTAACGGCTGTTATCACAGCTACAGTGAAGCTATCTGTGTCACTCTGTGAGAATAAGTCGAGGACATGTTCCGTTCTTACAGACCTGCACTCTAGGGAGATTCCTACTCTGCCCAATTCTACATACACCTTGTAGTTTGTGATACACTAGCCAATTTCTGCCTGTGACATAGCGCTGTGATATTCAGTGGGTGTCACACAATCCAAAAGTGTCCAGTGTCCACAAGTGTCTGCAGAAATTCAAAATCTCCCTTATCCTCTAGTCACTTTGGTCACAGCTGTGCCATCGAGCCTGTGACATAGCGCTCAGATATTCAGTGGGCCTCACACAATCCAAAAGTGTCCAGTGTCCACAAGTGTCTG
Organism: Dendrobates tinctorius; assembly: GCF_039654945.1. Taxonomy (NCBI): domain Eukaryota; kingdom Metazoa; phylum Chordata; class Amphibia; order Anura; family Dendrobatidae; genus Dendrobates; species Dendrobates tinctorius. The sequence goes on along the minus strand of NW_027361675.1, from coordinate 20,208,783 downwards.
CAGAAATTCAAAATCTCACTTATCCTCTAGTCACTTTGGTCACAGCTGTGCCATCGAGCCTGTGACATAGCGCTCAGATATTCAGTGGGCCTCACACAATCCAAAAGTGTCCAGTGTCCACAAGTGTCTGCAGAAATTCAAAATCTCACTTATCCTCTAGTCACTTTGGTCACAGCTGTGCCATCGAGCCTGTGACATAGCACTCAGATATTCAGTGGGCCTCACACAATCCAAAAGTGTCCAGTGTCCACAAGTGTCTGCAGAAATTCAAAATCTCACTTATCCTCTAGTCACTTTGGTCACAGCTGTGCCATCGAGCCTGTGACATAGCGCTCAGATATTCAGTGGGCCTCACACAATCCAAAAGTGTCCAGTGTCCACAAGTGTCTGCAGAAATTCAAAATCTCACTTATCCTCTAGTCACTTTGGTCACAGCTGTGCCATCGAGCCTGTGACATAGCGCTCAGATATTCAGTGGGCCTCACACAATCCAAAAGTGTCCAGTGTCCACAAGTGTCTGCAGAAATTCAAAATCTCACTTATCCTCTAGTCACTTTGGTCACAGCTGTGCCATCGAGCCTGTGACATAGCGCTCAGATATTCAGTGGGCCTCACACAATCCAAAAGTGTCCAGTGTAAACTAGTGTGAGCAGAAATTCAAAATCTCCCCTGTCCTATAGACATCTTGTACCTTGTTTTACATTACTATATAGTTTGTTGGAATTTGTCTACATTTCTACCAAAAGTGAGGAAGGCTGGTGGAAGAGGCCGTGGAATTGGGCGGGGGTTGGCAGCTGGTAATGATGGTGTTGGTGGTGGATCTGATGGTAGTGGCAAGAGCATAATAGGACCGAATGCAGGAGGTGTTGAGCCTGCGTCATCGTCTGGCTCCATAAGGCTTCGAAGGCTTAGTTTTCTAGGAGTTGGCAAACCGCTTTTAAAGCCAGAGCATCAGGAAAAAGTTTTGTCTTACATTGCTGACTCAGCCTCCAGCTCTATCGCCTCCTCTTCATCAGTTGTAAAAAGTAAAAGCACTGAGTCGTCATTGGAGGCTCATGTTCATGAACCACACCTTTCCTTGTGTCCTTCACCCCAACCAAGATTGAAGGATGACGCAGGCCATACTACTGATTACTCCATGGAGCTGTTTTCACATACCATGCCTGGATTATCAAGTGAAATGGTGAATTACCCAGGCCAAGATGAATCTGACATGGAGTGCACTGATGCACAGCCGCTGATGGATGATTCTGCTGGTACATTCACTCAGAGCACTACATTGTCCTTGCAGTGTACAGAGCCAGATTCTGACCCTGATGAGACTCAGGTGCCCCTTCCCGCACACTATACCACCATACACAGTGACACAGAGGAAGGTGCACATGACATTGAAGAGGAGGTGATGGATGACCCAGTTGTTGACCCAGATTGGCATCCATTGGGGTAAGAGGGTGCTGCTTCCAATAGCTCAGATGAGGAGCATCCACAGCAGACATCGACATCGCAACAGCTGTTATCTGGCAGGCCCGGAGCACTCCAAAGACAGGTTCCAAACATCAAAAGAGTTGCTGGACAGCTTGTCCAGAGGGTCAAAAGATCACAGCGTGCTAGGCCGCAAAATGTCTGCCAAAGTAGGAAGAGTGCAGTGTGGCACTTTTTTGACCAAAATCCTCATGATCAGGCCAAGGTTATCTGTAAGAAGTGCGCAAAGACCTTTAGCCGAGGGAAAAATCTGAAAAATTTGAATACCAGTTGCATGCTTAGACATTTAAACACCATGCACTTGCAAGCGTGGACACAACACCAAACCTCAAGTGCCACATGTGCAACTGATCACAACGAAGGTAGTCAGCAACGCTACATTGTTTCCCCCACTGTAAGCCCACCGGTTAGCACAGCAGCAAATGTTGAGGTGTCGTTGCAAGGCCACAGCAGTCAGGGAATCCCCCTGTTATATCAACGAAAGACTGATTCTAGGCCATCAGAAAGAACACCAACTCCATCACCATCATCAACCCTCTCTCAGTCCGCCCTGTCAACCGCTACTTCCACCATATGCAGCTCTCAAGTCCAGCTCACCCTCCCAGACACTATGAGTAGGTCAAGAAAGTACTCAGTCTCTCATCCGCGTACACTGGGTTTGAACGCCCACATTGCCAAACTAATCTCGTTTGAGATGATGCCCTTTCGGTTGGTGGAAAGCGCAGCTTTCCGCGAACTCATGGCCTATGCAGTACCACGCTATGACCTACCCAGTCGCCACTTCTTCTCTCGCAAAGCCATCCCAGCCCTCCACCATCATGTGAAAGACCGCATTGTCCATGCACTCAAGCAGTCAGTGAGCGGAAAGGTGCACCTCACAACTGATGCATGGTCCAGTCGGCATGGCCAGGGCCGTTACGTGTCCATCACTGCGCACTGGGTTAATGTGGTGGATGCAGGGTCCACAGGGGACAGCGGTGGTGGGACAGTGCTGCCTAGCCCACGGTATAGGAAACAGTTGGCTGTAGGCGTTCGACCCTCCTCCTCCTCCAGAAGCGAAAGCTCGTCCACAGAGCGCAGTCGTACGAGCACTCCATCTGCAGCTGCCACTGTTGCACACGAGGTGTCCCCCTATCGAGCAGCTAGTGGAAAGCGTCAGCAGGCTGTGTTGCAGATGATGTGTTTGGGCGACAGACACACCGCCGAGGTGCTGGCCGAGTACTTGAAGCGACAAACCGAGTCATGGCTGGGCAGTGTACATCTTGAGGCAGGCAAGGTAGTTAGTGATAACGGCCGTAATTTTGTGGCAGCCATAGCCCTTTCAAAACTCAGCCACATACCTTGCTTGGCTCACACCTTGAACCTGGTGGTGCAGTGCTTCCTCAAAAATTATCCGGAGTTAACAGCCCTGCTCCAGAAGGTGCGAAGACTGTGCGCGCACATCCGCCGGTCGCCTGTACACTCCGTTCGTATGCAGAAGCTGCAGCGATTGCTCCACCTTCCCAACCACCGCCTCATTATCGACATTGCAACAAGGTGGAACTCCACCCTGCACATGGTGGAGCGGCTGTGCGAGCAGAGGCAGGCCATAATGCATTTGTGGGAGGATACACGGCCAGGCACTTTGAGAGCAGACATGGAGTTGACAGGTGTGCAGTGGTCGAAGCTGAAAGACCTCTGTAAAGTCCTTCAGTGTTTTGAGGAATGCACACGGCTGGTAAGCGCAGACGACGCCATCCTAAGCATGAGCATCCCACTTATGAGTCTGCTCATGCAAACTTTGACGCACCTTAAGGAGCAGGCTTCTGCAGCCAATGTTGATGAGGAGGAAGAGGAGGAGGGAATCCTTGATGACATTCAGCCATTGTCTGCTCAGGGACCTCTCCTGGACGAGGTGGAGGAAGAAGAGGAGGAGGAGGAGGAGGAGGATGATGGGGATGATTACTTAGGGGAGGAGGATGCATCTCGTGGGGCAAGTGAAAATGTTGGCGTGGCAAGGTCTGGTACAGGGTTTGTGCGTGACTGGAGGGATGTGGATTTGCCAGGAAGTGCTCCTCCAACCAGCACTCGCAGTGCATCATTGACACCGGGAACATTGGCCCACATGTCAGATTATGCCTTGCAGATCCTAAAAAGGGACCCCCGCATTGCCAAAATGATGAACGATGACGACTACTGGTTGGCCAGCATCCTGGATCCACGCTATAAAGGCAAATTACAAAACATCATGCCACAGGAGAACCTTGACCTAATATTGGCTAATAAACAAGCAACTCTGGTAAATCGGTTGCTTGAGGCATTCCCAGCACACAGCAGCGGTGATGGTTCTCACACGAGCCGTACGGGCCGGGGTCAGCTTGGCAGAGGTGTTCGTGGTGCACACAGCAGAAGTGGCGTTGGAGACAGGGGTTTCATGACAATGTTGTGGACTGATTTTTCAAGTACCGCTCACACAACTGGTAATACTGCATCGATGGAAAGTGACAGGAGACAGCAGTTGTCAACTATGGTTACAAACTACTTTTCCTCCCATATCGATGTTCTCCCACACAGGTCATTCCCCTTTGACTATTGGGCCGCTAAACTGGACACCTGGCCTGAATTGGCACAATATGCCTTACAGGAGCTCGCTTGCCCAGCTGCAAGTGTGCTATCGGAAAGAGTCTTCAGTGCAGCTGGATCAATCCTGACAGAAAAAAGGACCCGTCTGTCAACCCAAAATGTGGATGATCTAACCTTCATTAAAATGAACCACGCATGGGTTTCCAAGGATTTTGTCCCACCTCCCCCTGATGACACATAGGGTGACAGAAAAATGGCTTGCTTTGGTCCACCTCTTCCTGGGACTTGACCTATTTCACCTTTTGCATCAGCTGAATGTCCAACATCAACATATGCCACTTTCTAAAACTCCCTAACTGTGCTGCCTCCCCCACCATGGCCGGGGTCACCACCTAGCGCACGACACCGTGCGAGTGCCGTTGCCCTGGACAGGTGGGTAGGCCGACTCTTGGGCGCGGGCACTGGCACAGGGTCCCTCATAGTGCAATCAAGTGTCTCTGACGGTAGTGGTGCACACCCGCCGTCAGACACACCGCCGTACTATGAGGGGCCCAGTGCCAGTACCGACACCCACGAGTGGGCCCCCCTTGCTTGGGCAGGGCCCCAGCATTTGCAATCTTTACCTCTCCCTGCTCCTCCGCTGTGTAGTCTGGGCCGTCAAATCCATACTGTGCCTGACACCGTTTGAGCCTGCCTCCTGATGTATAGACATATATTTTGAATGTGTACGCTATCCATACATGTTATCTGGGGATACGGTACCCTTTCTCACCTTTGTGCAATCACGTGCAATCCATACTGGGCCTAACACCGTCTGAGCCTGCCTCCTGATGTATAGACATATATTTTGAATGTGTACGCTATCCATACATGTTATCTGGGGATACGGTACCCTTTCTCACCTTTGTGCAATCACGTGTAATCCATACTGGGCGTGAGAACGGCTGGCGAGCTGTTAAGCAAGCTACAGCACCTGTGGTTTGCATACGTAAGTTTTTCATTTTTTCAGGAATGACGGTTAGGCCTAATTCCGGAAATGCGGTTGACCTGCACTTACTGGGAAATCATCGTTCGCGGGTAATAATTGTAATCAGTGATCCCCATCACTAACGTTGTTCAGCGGGTTATCTGCACCTGTAAGCGACAAACGCTGGCCTTTTCAGTGTAGCGCACATGCAGCCACGGACATGTAAGGGCATGACACACCAGTTATTGGCCAATCTCATGTGCCAGAGCCTCACGTGTCCCTCTAGTAAGCCGGACTCGGACCGCGGGGCATGACGGAGTCTCGTTCGTTAACGGAATTAAGCTTGCAATGTGTGCATCTGTTCTGTAGCTGGAATGGTTGAGGTTTCCCAGGTGGAGTCGAATTTAACTGTAGGCTCCACTCCTGGTGGTGCCCTTCTGGACATTCCTTTAAGGTTCAGCTTTGCAACCATACTGCCCACGAAAACAAACACTTTGCCTTCATGAACGCTGTTTGGAGGGTCATGACTCGTGGGAATAACGCCGCCCAATCAGTTAACCTGCTAGAGAGATCGTTCGTTGCTCCCAAGCATGACATCACACTCCCTAGGAAGAAGGTAATGCCACTGTGGCGACCGTACTCCTGGGGGCGACACAAGTGCACTGATGCCCAGCCACTGCTCGATGAATCTGCTGGTACATTGACCCAGACCACTACATTCCCCTCGCACGCTACCCGGCCTGAATCTGACCCTGATGAAACTCAGGTTACCCTTCCCATATACAGTTCCATCTTACACGGTGACAAAGAGGAAGCTGCAGATGAAAGTGCAGGTTCGGCCCACCCGCCATCAGACACACCACCGTACTATCAGGGGCCCTGTGCCAGTGCCGTCGCCAACGAGTGGGCCCCCCCTGCTTGCTCAGGATCACAGCACTTGCAAAGTTGAAATACTGTGCAGTGAGATGGAAGATGGGGACGACGAGGAGTCCAGACAAGTACAGGGATTCCTTAGCGAGGAGACTTATTTGATTGTTTTCAATGTTGGGACAGCAATTTTTGGGGAGCACTATACTCTGGAGAATGATAGATGGGGCCCACCATACACTGGAACATTCCAAAGGTGGACATCAGACACTGGAGCAGCATTTACAGGGCCCATTATACACTAGAGCATTAGAAATGGGGCCCATTATGTTTGGAGCATTATTTGGGCCCATAAGACAGTGGAGCTTCATCCATGGGGACCAACATATACTGTAGCATTATGTGGAGCTCATCATATACTGTTTCAAACATTATATGGGACCAATGATTCTGTATGGAGAAATAGATGGGCCTCGTCATGAGATGTAAAAAGTGAAGTATTTTTCATTGTACTATACCGCTATTTCTCTGCCGTATCGGAGCATGATGAGTTGTGGTATGTGTTAAAGGGGCGCTCTTTCGCCCAGGGCACATGAAAACCTGGAGCCAGCCCTCCCCCCCCACAACTGTAGCCAAATAACCCCCATTTTTCAGTGCGTAACTTGTATTATGAAGTTAATTAAGGTTGACAAGCTTAAGTAAGAAGAATTGATGCTTTTGGCATTCAAATGGGCACTGTTGGTGTGTTTCCTGTCCTCCTCTCACTGCCGACTTTTATTCCCCATTGACTTACATTGGGTTTCGTGTTTCGGTACGACCCCGACTTTTCCCTATAATCGGACGATCTTGCTCAACCCGACTTTTGGAAAAGTCGGGTTTCACGAAACGAAACGCGACCCTAAAAAACCAAAAGTCGCTCAACTCTAGTCCTCACTAATTGAAGCAGATTTTATGTAGCTTAGGCTGGTTTCACATTTGCGTTTTTTTCGCGGTATTTTAGCGCTAAATAGCGCATGCGTTTTTTTTTTCCTATACTTTGCATGGGATGCGCTTATGTGCGCATACACATGCGTTTGTACGCGTTTTACCGCGCATGCGTTTTTTTGCGGTATGCGCTCGGGCGCACAAAATGCAACCTGTTGCATTTTTTGGTGCGTCCGACTTGCCTCAAAAAAACGCATGCGCGCGCAATGCGTTTTTTTACAGCAAGACACCCATTATAGTCTATGGGTCCGCATATGTGCGCATTGGCATGCTTATGTATGCGTTTTTTTGCACATGCGTTTTTTTGTTAACCATGGAATTTAGGGGTTTGGGTTAGAGTTAGGGTTAGTTAAGGGGGTTTAGGGTTAGGGTTAGGGTCAGGGTTAGGGTTAGGTTTAGGGTCAGGGTTAGTTAGGGTTTAGGGTTTGGGTTAGGGTTAAGTATGGTTTGGTTAAGGGTTAGGGTTAGGGTTAGGGTTAGGTTTAGGGTCAGGGTTAGGGTTAGTTAGGGTTTAGGGTTTGGGTTAGGGTTAAGTATGGTTTGGTTAAGGGTTAGGGTCAGGGTTAGGGTTAGGGTTAGGGTTAGGATCAGGGTTAGGGTCAGGGTTAGGGTTAGTTAGGGTTTAGGGTTTGGGTTAGGGTTAAGTATGGTTTGGTTAAGGGTTAGGGTCAGGGTTAGGGTTAGGGTTAGGGTCAGGGTTAGTGTTAGTTAGGGTTTAGGGTTTGGGTTAGGGTTAAGTATGGTTTGGTTAAGGGTTAGGGTCAGGGTTAGGGTTAGGGTTAGGGTTAGGTTTAGGATGAGGGTTAGGGTCAGGGTTAGGGTTAGTTAGGGTTTAGGGTTTGGGTTAGGGTTAAGTATGGTTTGGTTAAGGGTTAGGGTCAGGGTTTGGGTTAGGGTCAGGGTTAGGGTTAGGTTTAGGGTCAGGGTTAGGGTTAGTTAGGGTTTAGGGTTTGGGTTAGGGTTAAGTATGGTTTGGTTAAGGGTTAGGGTCAGGGTTAGGGTCAGGGTTAGGGTCAGGGTTAGGGTTAGGGTTAGTAAAGTCATGGTTTGGGTTAGTGTGAGGGGCCACCTAATGTTGGAAAAAAACGCAAACGCGGTAAAAACGCACTAAAAACGCATACAAACGCATAAAAACGCTGCGTTTTTTTCATGCATGCTCATAAAAATGCTTGAAAAAAACGCAGCAGTTGTATGCTTTTGTATGCGTTTTTTCAATGCGTTTTTTTGCGGGAAAACGCGCTGCAAAAAAAAGCAAGTGTGAAACCAGCCTTAAACAGGCAGTTAAACCGCTATACCGGGGTCCTATAAGGAGACTGTAGGTTGAATCTGTATTTTATTGAACGTGGTGGTATATTGGCGCAGTGAAACTACAAGTAAAACATATAAGTACAATCAGTACTGGGTTCATAGGAATACATAATATGCATAACATACATTATATGCACTACTAGCTGAGCAAGGGAGAGCTAACTAAGCAGGCTGATCTAAGACAGAAATTACCGTATATACTCGTATATAAGCGGACCCGTGTATAAGCTGACCTCCATAATTTTGCCACAAAAAACTGGGAAAACTTATTGACTCACGTATAAGCCTAGGGTTAATGGTGGTCTAAGAAGATGCTCCGTAGATAAAACCCCCATATGCTGCTGCACAAGGGTTAATGCTGGCCCCATAAGATGCTCCATAAATACCCCCCATATGCTGCTGCACAAGGGTTAATGCTGCCTCATAAGATGCTCCATAAATACCCCGATAATATGCTGCTGCACAAGGGTTAATGCTGCCTCATAAGATGCTCCATAAATACCCCGATAATATGCTGCTGCACAAGGGTTAATGCTGCCTCATAAGATGCTCCATAAATACCCCCCATATGCTGCTGCACAAGGGTTAATGCTGCCTCATAAGATGCTCCATAAATACCCCCATATGCTGCTGCACAAGGGTTAATGCTGCCCCATAAGATGCTCCATAAATATCCCCATATGCTGCTGCACAAGGGTTAATGCTGCTCCATAAGATGCTCCATAAATACCTCCCAAAATATGCTGCTGCACAAGGGTTAATGCTGCCCCATAAGATGCTCCATAAATACCCCCCATATGCTGCTGCACAAGGGTTAATGCTGCCCCATAAGATGCTCCATAAATACCCCTTATTTGCTGCTGCCGCTGCAATAAAAAGAAAAAATGACATACTCACCTCTCCATCGCTGAGGGCCAGGTGCCGGTGTCCTGAGCCCCCGGCACCGGCAATATTTACCGGACCCTGTTCCATCGCCATCCAACGCTGTGTCTCCCAGGTCTCTGCAGTGACGTTTAGCAGAGGGCACGCACTGACTACATCATCACGCCCTCTGACCTGAATGTCACAGCAGGAGGGCCCGGAGACACAGCGGTGCACGGTGATGGAATGGGGACAGGTGAATATTGCTCTGCCCCCATCATACTCAGCCCCTCCTGGCACACGGACTTCTCTGCAGCCCCTGCTTCTCCCTTGGTTGTCTGCTTTCTGCATTCAGCGGTCACGTGGTACTGCTCATTAAACTCATAAATATGCTCATATTCATGAGTTTAATGAGCGGTACCACGTGACCGCTGAATGCAGAAAGCAGACGACCAAGGGAGAAGCAGGGGCTGCAGAGACGTGCCAGGAGGGGGTGAGTACGGTGTCTGACACCCCCGCTCCCCCTCCCCCACCCACCCCCAGTATATGACCCACGTATAAGCCGAGAGGAGGACTTTTTTCCCAAAAAAATGGGCTGAAAATCTCGGCTTATACACGAGTATACATTGTGACAGCATTGCTGGTACGTAAACATGCTTAATGTATATCCATGAAGCATGTTTATGTACCAGCAATGCTGTCACAATGGGGAAGAGAAATGAGATGTTTCCAGGAAGCAGGCTTGAGAGAAAATGGAGGACTGGAGGGAAAAATGGGGGCTGGACTAAACCATAATGCTTTGCAAACTTACCAGGGTGCTTTGCAAGCTTTCCCAGAATACATTCTGAATGAAGGGAAAGATTTAGGAAGCAAACACACAATAACAATGCGGTTATGACTCTGGCCACTAGATGAAGCCAGAACAATGAAAACATTAAATCTATGGAAGAAACTGAATATTCGTGATATTCACAGCAAGTCACTGTATATATATATATATATATATATATATATATATATATATATATATAAACAAGCAGACAGTCAAAGATCATGAATTATGTCGGAGACAGAACACTCCCCGTCTGGCATCAAACGGATGTCACCATTCTTATTCTCCGAAGACAACAATAAGACCAGCTCAGTTACTGGTCTGGAGAATGTCTTAAGTTCATTCCCTTTGGCCATCTTCAGTTCGACTTTGAGATCCTTACTCGGGAATGTTGCAGTCACTAATCCGAGAGGCCACTGGTTCTGATGGGCCTGACAGTCTTTCACAAGGACGATGTCACCATTCCTCAGATTAGACCTGGTAGATTGCCACTTCGTCCGTGGCTTCAGGGTAGACAAGTATTGTTTGCGCCACCTGTCCCAGAATGTATTGGCAAGACTTTGTACTTGTCTCCATTGGCTTTTGTAGAGGTACTTAGCGTCGAATCCTCCTGGAGGGGCACTGGATAGTCCTGTTTTCTGGGTTAGGAGAGTAGCTGAAGTCAGTTTATGAAGTGTAGACACCTGAGGGTCGATTTCAGCACCTGAGTCCTCTCTCACTAGTTCAAAGGTGTCTGGAAAACGTTCCTCAGTGTACAGTAGTTTTGGTCCTGAGAGCCATGTTGTGCTTCCTAGTCGACATGCGTCAACTGCTCTAGTTGCATGATCTGCGGGGTTTTGGTCTGTGGGGATGTAATGCCACTGTTTTGGATGAACTGATCTCCTAATTCGTAGCACTCTGTTGACATAAACGTAGAATCGTCTAGTTACATTGTGAATGTATCCCATGCCTACTTTGCTGTCTGAGTAGAACTTGGCTTGTGTCAGGTCGATATTCATAGGACTGCAGCACAAAGCTCTAACCTTGGTATAGTGTGCTCTGGTTGTGGAGCAAGTTTGGCCTTCCCCATAAGGAATCCAATGTGGCTCTGACATTTGGAGTCTACAGTTTTGCGATAGGCAAACAGCAGCAATTGCTTTGACAGAAGCATCTGCACATACATAGTCTTTGGGTTTGTATTTCTGTAGACGGCACAGGGGTGTATGGTCTTGGCACATTCAGGCTGGAGAGGGCTGCTAAAGAGTTCTTCCATACCTCCCACTGGATTCTTTTATCAGGTGGCAGATGTGCATCCCAGTCAGATGTTTCCTTTGTTAAGTCTCTTAGTAAGGCTTTGCCTTGTATGGTAACAAGAGCTGCAAAACCCAAGGGATCATACAGGCTGTTGATGGTAGACAGGACACCTCTGCATGTGAAAGGCTTTTCTTCCTGGCTGACCTGAAAGGTAAAAGTGACTGTAGATTCCAGAGAAGGCCGAGGCTGCGTTGCATTGGTGTGGGGTCTGACCCCAGGTCCAGGTCTCTGAGACCGTTACACAAGTCTTGTGAAGGGAATGCTTTCTTGAGTTCCTGGCTGTTTGAGGCTATTTTGTGGAGCCTGAGGTTGGAGCAAGCAAGCATCTCTTGGACTCTCCTGAGAAGACTGATGGCAGTCTCATTTGAAGATATGGCTTTCAGACATTCATCATCACAAAAGTCTTTTTCTATGAATTGTCTGACATCTGATCCGTATTCTGTTTCTCCTTCTTGAGCTGACCTTTTGAGTCCATAAATGGCGACTGCAGGAGAAGGACTATTGCCAAAGATGTGCACTCTCATGCGGAACTCTGTGACCTCTTTAGTAGGATCATTGTCTCTGTACCAGAAGAATTTTAGGAGGTTCCTGTCTCTCTCTCTGACAAGGAAACAATGGAACATTTGCTGGATGTCAGCGTTGAAAGCAATGGAATCCTTGCGGAAGCGCATTAGTACTCCCAGCAGTTTGTTGTTGAGGTCTGGTCCTATCAGTAGCACATCATTCATGGAGATATCATCAAACTTAGCACTGGAGTCAAACACCACTCTAATCTGGTCCGGTTTCTTAGGGTGATATACTCCAAACATGGGTAGGAACCAGCATTCTTCAGAGTCTTTGAGAGTGGGAGCCTGTTCGACATGGCAGTTCTCAAAAATCTTTGACATGAAGGAGAAAAAGTGTTCTCATCTCTGGTTTCGTTTATAGATTATGTTTGAGAGAGATTAGAAAGGTTTTAATGCCTGATTTCTGTTGTTTGGTAGACATGGTCTGTGGGTTCTGAAGGGGAGAGATGCGGTCCAGCTGTTGGTCTCATCTTTTACAAGTCCCGTGTCCATTACCTCTAGGAACAACTTGTCCTCTACCGACATTGCTACTTGGTTGTCTTGCTTAGTTCTCTGGAAGCCTGTGCACCCCAACTGATCCTCATAGCTTCCTGACACCATACTGCTGTCATGAGTAAAGTCTATTAAATGACTGGGTAGTTGGATGCTGTGTGGTAGTTCCATGACATGGAACTCGTTGTTGCAAGATTGAAACAGAGATGGGCGTCCTTTCTCCAATGTATTTGTTAGCATACTTGTCACAGAAGATGAGGCGTGCATATGTCCCAAGCATGCCTTTCCTATTATGACCCATCCTAGGTCTAGCCTTTGGGAATAGGGAGTCCATTGATGTGACTTCTCACTTTATGAACCTGTAGGATATCTCTTCCCAACAGCAGTATTATCTGTGCCCGATGGTCGAGTTCCGGTATAAGGTGTGCTATGCGTTTTAAGTGAGCATGATGGATTGCCACATCTGGTGTAGAGATTTCAGATCTGTTGTCTGGGATCTGATTACACTCGATGATTGTAGGTAGTGGTAGGCAGAATTATCCATCTAAGGACTCAATTTGGTAGTCAGTAGCTTTCCTACCTGCTGCTGTCAGAGTACCTGCACATGTCTTTAATGAGTAAGGAGTGCTTGGTCCTTTGATGTTGAATAGGTCAAAGAATGTTGATCTAGCCAGAGATCGATTACTTTGATCATCCAAGATAGCATACAGTCTTACAGCCTTGTCTCTATGGCACTTTGGGCACACTCTGACGAGGCATATTTTAGAACAGGGCCTACTGTCTATTGTCCCTTTACAGACCTCAGTACATTGTGAAGTGATATCTGGCGTAGCTGCATCAGTGCTCCTTTCCTCTCCGCCATGCTCACTGTCAGCTGGCATGTTTTGTGCACTCCATGGAACTGGGCCAGGGTGTAGGGCAGTGTTATGATCTGTGGTGCCACATTCTGTGCATTTTACACTAACCTTACAATCCTTGGCGAGGTGAGTGGTGGATGAGCAGCAATTGTAGCAGATACCATTCTCTTTCAGGAAGCTTCTGCGATCTGGTATAGATTTTCCCCTGAAGGCTCTGCATTTCAGGAGAGGATGAGACTTCTGATGGAGCAGGCACTGCTTGTCAGGTTCTTGTACCTTTGTCTGGTAGCAGCCAGCAGACATGTAATTGGAACTTGGAGAAGAAACATAAGTCTTGTGCACTGCCACAGATGTTCTGCATGGGTTTGCAGCTGGTGTCGGTACGGCATATCACATTGCAAAGTCAAAGCAGGGATCATTTCTGATTGTCGCTTGTTCGTGTATAAAGTCTACAAAAAGGGAGAGAAGGGAGGGAATGGAACACTGTGTTTTATTTGTACGTGGAACCACGTGTGAGCCAACTCTCCTGTAGATTGTAGGGCAACTTTTGGACTATAGGATTAACACCTTTGGTTGTGTCAAGGTATGCAAGTCCTTGTAGGTCACCTTCACATTTGGCAACTAGGACCTCCTTTAGCAGGTCACCTAGCTCTCTAAGTTTTGGGAGACCTTTGTTAGATATTTTAGGAAAGTCATCGATTTTGAACAAGGCTATCTCTAGGAGCTGTAACACTCATCCAGCCTCTTCCAGATCTCTTTGAGGCCAATTTGAGGGTGGTTTATATTAATGTCTCTGATCCTTACTGCGTGTTTGACTGACTCTTCTCCTAGGTATTTGACTAAGAGGTCTATCTCTTCCCTGTGTTGTAGCCCCAAGTCTCTAGTGACATTTTGGAAGGAAGCTTTCCAAGCTCTGTAACCTTCAGCGTGGTCAGTGAATTTCATGAGTCCTTTGGCAACCAGATCACGTCATGTAAAGAACTTAGCAAATTCTGTTGTGAACCGGTTGTCAGCAGAGTCTACTGGTGATGGGTCACCCTGATAGTGATGTGAGGTGCATTCATATCTGTTAGTATCCTCAGGGTGGCACCAGCCGGTGTCAAATTGCTTTGGTTTGACGTGCGGTGTGTCAGCAATGTGATTCACGTTGGTTACCTGGCTAGGGGCAAGGTAGACATTAGCAGAGTTGTGTTGCTCCACGTTTTCCTGGAGCTGAGCCTCATGATGACTTTCACTCGCTTCACTGGATGTGTCGTGTTCTTGGTTATAGTTTGGATCAGGAAGTTCATTTACATACTGAGATGTGCATTGTGGTGCATCTTGCAGTGGCAACTTGACGCACTGCTATGGCTATGCAGCTCAGGGTTGTGCATGGCTTCTAGTGATTCTGCCTCGGCTAGTGCTGCAGCATCCACATGCGCCTTCTCATTATGTATGCATGCTTTCTCTAACTTAAGTTGCATTTCTCACGGGAAATGGTGACCGCACTGCTGATGGATACAGTCTTTGAGGAGACAGATGTAGCAGATTTGTCCTGTGTGATTTGTGGGACATGGTGTCCTGGAGGAATGCTTGGCTGTGCAGAGATTGCTGTAGCTGTATTAGTCTCTGTGTAGCCGGTGACTTGAATATCACTAGATGGATTTCTGCAATATCACTAGTTCCTGCAAGCTGGATGAAGGGCTGTTATTTCCCTGAAATGCACTAGCTGGATGGTGCTGTGTAACTGGCCTCTGCAGGATGGAAGGCTCTTCTCTCTGTATTCCCACAAGCTGGAGAGTCGCTGTTTCACTGAGGTCCTGCAAGATAGAAGGCTCTTCTCTCTGTATTCCCACTAGCTGGAGAGCCACTGTTTCACTGTTCTGTCCTCACTAATTGAAGCAGATTTCATGTAGCTTAAACAGGCAGCTAAACTGCTATACCGGGGTCCAATAAGGAGACTGTAGGTTGAATCTGTATTTTATTGAACGTGGTGGTATATTGGCGCAGTGAAACTACAAGTAAAACTTATAAATACAATCAATACTGAGTTCATAGGAATACATAATATGCATAACATACAATATCTGCACTACTAGCTGAGCAAGGGAGAGCTAACTAAGCAGGCTGATCTAAGACAGAAATTATATACAGTACAAATAACCAAAAAAATGGAGTTCCATACAAAAGATAATAAAAAATATACAATTTTATTATACCAAATGTTGTACATATGTGACAAGCAAGTAATAGAAAACCCTAAAAAAATTAATACATGGGTCCAGGGCATATAAAGATAATTAAATATATCAAAGCACATAAGCCATGGTAAAGTATCAAATATAAATGTTGAATCCTGCCTATTAACAACATATAAGAGATACAATGTAAACTCTCAAAAAAGCTGCAGGCATAAATCTCATAAAATGGGAACTAACCCTCAATGTATAAATTGCCCCAGCATTAGTTAGAGGGAAACCATAAGTTATCATAGAAAAGTCATTTTAGTGCTTACCCATAGATAGTGTTGCTGTTGTGCCCGGGAGCCTCGTGCCACCCCTATGCGCATATTCATGAGTTTAATGAGCGGTACCACGTGACCGCTGAACGCAGGAAGCAGACAAGCAAGGGAGAAGCAGGGGCTGCAGAGACGTGCCAGGAGGGGGTATGTTTTCTGACACCCCCGCTCCCCCTCCCCCGCCCACCCCCAGTATATGACTCGCATATAAGCCGAGAGGGGGACTTTCAGCCCAAAAAAATGGACTGAAAATCTTGGCTTATACACGAGTATATACAGTATATACAGGAAACATGTTTACGTACCAGCAATGCTGACACAAGGGGGAAGAGAAATGAGATGTTTCCAGGAAGCAGGCTTGAGGGAAAATGGAGGACTGGAGAGAAAAATGGGGGCTGGACTAAACCATAACGTTTTGCAAACTTACCAGGGTGCTTTGCAAGTTTTCCCAGAATAAAATTGTGAATGGAGGGAAAGATTCAGGAAGCAAACACACAATAACAATGCGGTTATGACTCTGGCCACTAGATGGAGCCAGAACAATGAAAACATTAAATCTATGGAAGAAACTGAATATTCTGGGTATTCACAGCAAATCATTGTATATACATAAACAAGCAGTCAAAGCTCACGAATTATGTCGGAGACAGAACAAGGGTTCTGGCAAAGATCTAGTTTATGAAACTACATCTCAGCTTGTAGTAATTCTCCCTCAGTGAGATCTCCCAAATGCCTAGCTGCTAGATGGGTCACCAGAGAGTTAAATTTACTGGTCTAGATTAAATTCAATGTGAGTTTTCAATGTCACTGAAGTAAATGTAACTTGTGAAGTATAGCGTGGCACTGCTGCAGGGTGCACAAGTAGGTTACCCAAACCAAGAAGTAATAATGAAAATAACTTGGCACTCAACTTCTAGTATTCATGAGATTGGAGAAGAATTTTATTTAGGCAGTCTGCAAAAACGTTTCGGCCAACAACCTGGCCTTCGTCAGTCCACCTGCTTAAGATAATTAGGTAAGGCAGTAGTGTAGTAAAAGATGTGTCAGTTCCTTTTGTGAGGACTGTGATGGTGAGCCATCCAGCTCACTATTAAGGTGAGGTTCTATGTAATAGTCTTTTGTAAAGAGATATCCAATTCACTGTTTAGGCAAAAAAATCTTTACTTATAATGGAATTGCCTGTATGATATGCCCATGGAAAGCCAAAATCCTGTTATATGCAAGAGTGTAGAAAGTAGTACAGCTGGCTGTTATAGCGATGAGCACTCTAGACAGGAAGATAAGGTGAGTATATGGAACTAAGTATTTGAATGGATACTGGCAGGGGAGGCTTTTACTTGCTCACTTCTTTTACATGGGTCTGTCAGTACAACAGGTCCTATTTAGGCGCTGGTGTGTAGGTATCCAGACGTGGTTTCCACAACTAGAACGCGACTAGTGAAGAAGGACACCCACACCGAAACGTGCATCGGGGTTTATGTTTCCTTCCCCTACGATCTGCAATATCGTAACTATTAAACCATGATGTACAGTTACTAATGCCATTATCAGATTTATTCTCAGCATGCCTGATGCAATTTTAGAGGATAGTTCCCTGGCCCTCCCCAGTGCATGGATCTCCCTCGGTCTCATTGTGGAGTCTAATACGGCTATCTAGCACATATTATCTTAGGATTTTTCCCTAGGAAGTTCCTAAACTCTGGGGTCTAGCATTATGCCTTTTTTGCTTAGAACTATTCTCTTTCATAGGCAATTGGTATAATTATTATTACTATTCCCGTCCTATATGCATTTCCTATGAGGGCAGGTTATCTGCTATGATACAGGGTATTCAGGTCACTGAAGTGTTAATTAATTTTACCCTCTTATACTTTTTCGCTGCTCATGTATGTTTATTACACAGTGTTGTTCGTACTTACTGTTCTATTTATGTCATTTTTTATGACCAATAAAATCTTTGTATTTTTGCATATTAGCGTAGACTCTATTTCCTCCTTTTTTCAAGTTTAGTCTATGAGTCGTTGCTTGTACGTTTATTTTTGAGTATGGTGGTACTTCTGCCACCACAGACTAATTGATTATTGTTTGGAGATTTTTTCTATTATTAGCTTTATTCCTTGTTGGTTATAGTTCTTCTATACTGGCCTCTCTGAAGGAGCCTGGTTGTGGATAAGCTGAGGTGTTCATTCCTGTTGATGCAGTGAAGTTTCCATTTGGAGAAGCTGAGGAGTGATATTTGTTGTGTCTCTTCCCACCGGTTTGTCTTACCTTTGTCTTGTTGTCTTATTGTAGTAGTGGGACTAGTGTCTCGATAGCCTATGCTCTAGACAGGGAAAGTTCAGGGCCAGCAAGAGCTTAGGCACGTGAGAGAGGAGAGTGGAAAAGGGGAGGACCCGTCTACGGGCGACAGGAAGTGCAGGGATCTGTCTCAGGTTTGTTAGAAGGTGACCCCTCTTCCCTCTCCCTATTGCCAGGGTCTCCCTTGTTTATCTTCCCTGGTGTTCCCCTCGTGTTGCGCCTCACGATAGGTATCCTTTCGCCGCCAGCATTACAATAATGGTATCAGCATTTGACAAATCACAAAGTGCTCAGAATTTTTTTTTCACGTGACTAAATAATAAACATGTATGGTAAGACAGCCATGCTATGAATAATGTGACATGCAAGGAAAATATACTTAGTGCTGTGGCAAGGACATAGTAAAAGTCAACACACTTGCTGGTTTGAGTCTCACTGCTTATCAGTACAGACACAACATTTAACTATAAGGTCAAAATTGTAGATGGATGAGAGTTAATTTGATTACCAGAAATGAACTCTGGGGCACAAATGACAACTATTACAAAGCAAATGCTCCTCACATTTAGGCCTCATTCACACGAATGATGTTTGAGAACAAGTGCTATCTCTGGTTTTCAAATTGCTATATGTGGTTTTCACAGATAGCCCTCATACTGTGATGGTCTATGGCCCCATTTACATGTCCATGACTTTTCATGCATGGAGTGGTTCACAGAGAATCTTGGAGACATTTCGGATTTTGATTTGCGGGTCTAATTAAAATTGCCAATGCAAGGGTCCTTGAAAAAGTCTGACTACATATGTCATCTGAATATGGTACAAATTGCATGAACAGTCAGAAAGTAGAAGGTGATTAACTTTTTTTCTCCACATATGAGAAAAACTGATGACACCTGGAGCACAGTCTGATCAAAATAATCAGTCCATTATTCTTTTATGTGAGAAAATCGAACTTGTGAAAGAAGTCTAACTGAATAAAAGGAACCTGTATCATACTCAAGTTCTCATCTTAGGCCGGGTTCCCACTACGCTATGGCAGTCCGTTTAACGGACTGCATAACACCGAGGTATAATGCGCATTCGCGATGTGCCGTTAAGCACTGACGGAGCCTCGGAAGCGGGCTGCAGCGTCTGAGGCTCCGTCACAGCTAGCGCTGATGAATCATCAGCGCTAGCGGTATAGCATAACTCATATAGCGTTATGCTATAGCGTTAACGCAGCCCATCAACGCTATGCGTTGATAGGGCCGGTTAACGGTATGTGAACCTGGCCTTAGGCGAAAAGAACACTTACTAAAGCTTACCAGTATGATTTGTTTCATCTTGTAGGCTACTGACATCTGGGCTATAGGATATAATAAGATAGAAGTGAAAGCTCTTTTATTTTAAACAGACCCCATCAAATGGATTCAAAGTATTTTGTCACTAGTTGATGGCCTGTAAAGCTACAAAGTTATAAATATTGGGCAAGGGTGGGTGATGACAAATAGGGTAGCTATACAAAATTTTTCACTTTAGGGAGGGTATCCAAAATAAATACCTGTAAGTATGTAAAACCAATTGTCGAGACTATTCCAGATAGTAACCCTAGCGTCATTGAAATCCATGGATATTGAACGAAATAAGCTATAAATCCGGATGAAACCCCTCCTGCTAGTATTGCATTTCGGACAATGGCCTAAAAGACAAACAAAAAAAACACCAATCACTGATCATTCTGCGAAGAGGAAACATTTAATATCAGTTCTTACTATTATAAGCTTAAGGTGACCATATTGTACATATTAGACAAAATGCATCCAAACTTTTGTACATTCGTAGGATGGCCTGAAGACTGAATGTGCATGTAGGCAAACTATCAGATGTTGGGGAGAGAAGTTTTATTCCTTCTAGATTTTCAGACAACTGATTTGTTTAGGAGGGAGATAAGATTCTTCCAGAATAATCTGACTTATTTTGCTTTCCAACTCAATGGGAATCTGTCACCCTCTGAGACATTTTTAAGCTATTACTATGGGCATACAGGTGATAGAATTGTTAAAATAATCCTAAAATTGATCTTAGATGTGCCTACAATTTGATACACGTCCGGAAGGGCAATGAGTGAAAAACTGAGTTTTTAACGTCTGAGGGTCTATTTCAAAATCTTGTTATACCTTTTGAGTCAAACAATGTGCCAGCAACTTTTCACAACTTTATGAATTATATCTTTTCTGTATTGACTAGCATCACAGGAGACATTTACCAAACAGAAAAATACTACCAATCTTAACAGGATTCTGGAGTGGCAGTGTATTCCACATAGAAAGCAATACATTGATCTTGATAAACAAATATCTGATGAAGTCTTCTCTAATATGGTTAAGTAAATTGTAGGGATTCACTCTTTGAGGTAGGCATTAGGATTAGGTAGAGTTCACACAGGCAATGTGGATTGGTCCAAACAGGTGCAGTTTTATTTCTTTCATAAAACTCCAAAGGATTCAAAACCAAAATGGCCTCTTCTGGGCACAACGGTGTCATAGCGTAAACATTTTTAATTTAGCAGGAGACATATGTCACCACAACAAATTACAGTTCATTCTCTTGGAGCAGACTTCATAAACAGAAGAGGGATTATCCTACTAATTTAGGTATCACCTTCAGCCCAAGCTTCAGCAGCTTCCATTGCCAATCAGAAGGATTCGGGTATGTGCACACGTTGAAACAAATTTATGCATCTCTTGGCAGGAAAAACACAGCTGCAAAAATATGCATTTTTTGTGTTTTTTTGGTGCATTTTCGATTGATTTGAGTGCTCAATGGTGAAAAACGCAGGGCAAAAAGGCACAGAGAATTGACATGCTGCAGATTATTTTCTGCATCAAAGCTGCAAGTCAAAAATACTCAGTGTGTGTATGACACTTCAAGTTCCCCATTCACTTTGCTGGCATCCGATTTTGCTTCAGGTTTTGTCACAAATCCATGCAGAAAAACAAGACAAAAACACACCAAATCTGTAATATGTGCACATAACCTTCAACTCCAGGCACAGTTCACACTGAACAGGCTGCAGCTTCCACATGTTACTCTGCACATCCAACATACAGACTACAGACTGCCCAGCTTTCCCAGATGACCCATCCAGTCTCATTCAGAGTGAGACCGTGGCTTGTCTCACTGCCAGCAATAACTCACATTTTCATTGCTCACTCACCAGCAGCACACTCGACTCTGCATCAACCAACAGACTCACTCACACACCTGGTGAATACAGGACCTAGTTCTTGTAAAAAGCAAGTCATGTGCATTTAATGAAGAACTTCAGTGCTAGGATTAAACCCTGTCCTACCTAGCTCTGCTACAAACTATAAAATTAAATTCCCCTGTAAAATCAATCCAATTTCTTTAAACACTATTAACATTTGGACTAAAATAAACAAAATGTACAACATTATTACCATTAATCCCAATAAATTTTGATAACTGAAACTCAAGATTCTTCAAGTTCCTGCCTTTGGCTTTCTACCGGTGAATCAAATTATCTCTATTCAAGAATTAATTTCTCTTCACAATTTATGCATCCTTTCTAAGGTTCCTTTTGTTAAAGGAAATGTGCCAATAAAAAAATTATGTAATAATTAGAAAAATAGAAAGTATTAAATGCAATCCAAACCCCCAGCATGTGTATATTTATATACAAATACAGTCATATGTTAAAGTTTGGGCACCCCTATTAATGTTAACCTTTTTTCTTTATAACAATTTTGGTTTTTGCAACAGCTATTTCAGTTTCAAATATCTAATAACTGATGGACTCAGTTCTATTTCTGGATTCAAATGAGGTTTATTGTACTAACAGAAAATGTGCAATCTGCATTTAAACAAAATTTGACCGATGCAAAAGTATGGGCACCTCAACATAAAAGTGACATTAATATTTCGTAGATCCTCCTTTTGCAAAAATAACAGCCTCTAGTCGCTTCCTGTAGCTATTAATGAGTTCCTGGATCCTGGATGAAGGTATTTGTGACCATTCCTGTTTACAAAACAATTCCAGTTCAGTTAAGTTTGATGGTCACCGAGCATGGACAGCCCGCTTCAAATCATCCCACAGATGTTCAATGATATTCAGGTCTGGGGACTGGGATGGCCATTCCAGAACATTGTAATTGTTCCTCTGCATGAATGCCTGAGTAGATTTGGAGCGGTGTTTTGGATCATTGTCTTGCTGAAATATCCATCCCCTGCGTAACTTCAACTTCGTCACTGATTCTTGCACATTACTGTCAAGAATCTGCTGATACTGAGTTGAATCCATGTGACCCTCAACTTTAACAAGATTCCCGGTGCCGGCATTGGCCACACAGCCACAAAGCATGATGGAACCTCCACCAAATTTTACTGTGGGTAGCAAGTGTTTTTCTTGGAATGCTGTGTTTTTAGCCTCCATGCATAACGCCTTTTTGTATGACCAAACAACTCAATCTTTGTTTCATCAGTCCACAGGACCTTCTTCCAAAATGTAACTGGCTTGTCCAAATGTGCTTTTGCATACCTCAGGCGACTCTGTTTGTGGCGTGCTTGCAGAAACGGCTTCTTTTGCATCACTCTCCCATACAGCTTCTCCTTGTGCAAAGTGCGCTGTATTGTTGACCGATTGTCACGGGGGCTTAGTTCAACTAAGGCTGAAATACCCGGGGCCCCTGTGGTGTCCCTTTTACTAGGGGAAACCCTGTCTGACCCTCAACCCAGGGTTTTTGCTGAAGGTGCAAATGCCTGAGCCTCCGACCTTTCCTTATCTCCTGCTCAGCCCTGCACTTAACCCTCCACCATCCACCCAGTGAGGAGTCACACCACCAAAGCTCCCACACAAATAATGACAGACAGGGAGAACTTAAACTGCACTGCGCCGCACACACACAGGAATAAACAGTAATGTGAACAGGGCACAACTAAACACAAATATGGGAAGGAGAAAGGATAACGGCGGATCATACGACACCAGATATGAATCTCTCTCTCTTGAACACCTCCACTCCAGACCGGAACCACTTGGTATGAAACACAAGCTATAATCGGCGACGCCCATATGCCAGTATGACTATTTAAAGACCGTGGGCGTGACTAACCTTCCAACCTGGTCTCCAGCAGGATTAACCCCGAGAGCCTGAAGATCAAACCGGCGCCACTGAGGCTATAGTGGCTGGAGGTGGAACTACCTCTGCCTGCCGGATGCTGTGGTGTGAACAGCGTCCGACATGACAGTACCCCGTCTTCTACGAGGGACCCCAGGGCCCTCAAGACTCATAGGACCCGGCTTGTCCGGATGACGACGGTGAAAAGAACTGACCAGCTGATCCGCATGTATGTCTGAGGCTGGAACCCAAGACCTCTCCTCTGGACCATACCCCCGCCAGTGCACCAAATACTGAAGAGTACGGCGTACTACTCGAGAGTCCACTACCTTGGCGACCTCGAACTCTAACTCGCCATCCACCATGACTGGAGGTGGCATCGGCGTCGTGTCCACCAAGCCTACCACCTTTTTCAATAAAGCCCTGTGAAAAACGTTATGTATTCTGTACACCGCAGGAAGTTCCAACCGATAAGCCACTGGGTTAATGATGGCAGAAATCCTAAAAGGCCCAATAAACCTTGGACCCAGTTTTAAAGATGGGATTTTGAGTTTTATGTTCTTCGTAGCTAACCACACCCATTCACCCACACACAGGTCCGGACCTGGCACGCGTCTACTGTCAGCCACCCGTTTGTACCTGGCACTCATGCTCAACAAACGCTGTTTCACCCGCCTCCAGACTGATGACAATTGGGCTCCTAGCTGATCCTCCTCCGGGACACCCCCGGAGTCACCCTGACGTAAGGTACAAAACTGAGGATGTTGACCATACACACAAAAGAATGGAGACTCTCCTGATGACTCTTGGCGGTGATTATTGCGAATTCGGCCAGAGGAAGGAAAGTAGACCACTCCTCCTGGTTGTCGGACACAAAGCATCGTAAATACTGTTCTAGATTTTGGTTCATGCGCTCAGTTTGTCCATTAGACTGTGGATGAAACGCCGATGAATGTGACAATTTGATCCCCAACCTTGAGCAAAAAGCTTTCCAAAACCTCGCCACAAATTGCGTACCCCTATCAGATACTATGTCAGACGGTACTCCGTGGAGTCTGACCACCTCCTTCACAAATACCTGAGCCAACGTCTTAGCATTGGGCAAAGAGGACAACGCCACAAAATGCGCCATCTTTGAAAAACGGTCAACCACCACCAGGATGACCGTGTTCCCTGCCGAGGCTGGCAAGTCAGTGATAAAATCCATGGAGATTTCTGTCCATGGCCTATTGGGTACCCCCAGAGGCTGTAGCATGCCAGCAGGACGGGTTCGGGGTGACTTAGCCCTAGCGCACGTGATGCAAGTTGCCACGTACGAGACCACGTCCTGCCGGATTTTGGGCCACCAGAAACGACGCGATACCAGCTCTAAGGTGCCCTTCACCCCTGGGTGACCAGCCAGTACCGAATCGTGGTGTTCCTTCAACACCTTAGGCCGAAGATGCAGGGGTACAAATGATTTGTTGGCGGGAAGTCCTGGTGGTACCTCCTCTTGGGCCTCGGCAATCTCCGCCTCTACCTCAGTCGTGAGAGCCGAGACCACTACCCCTTTCTGGAGGATGGGTACCGGCTCTTCCCGAGGTTCTCCCCCCGGAAAACACCTAGACAAAGCATCCGCCTTGGTGTTTTTAGCCCCGGGACAGTACGTCACAAGAAAATTGAAACGAATAAAAAACAATGCCCAGCGAGCCTGCCTAGGAGACAGACGCTTGGCCGACTCCAGGTAGAGCAGATTCTTATGGTCGGTGATAACTGTGACCTGGTGAGCCGCCCCCTCCAAGAAGTGTCGCCATTCCTCAAAAGCCAGTTTGATGGCCAACAACTCCCTGTTGCCGATATCATAATTCCGTTCGGCCGGCGACAGCTTCTTGGAGAAGTAGGCGCATGGATGCATCTCGCTCAAGGACGAGCCTTGAGACAGTACTGCCCCCACTCCCACCTCCGACGCATCAACCTCTACCACAAAAGGTTTAGACACGTCTGGTTGCACCAGAATGGGGGCTGAAGCAAAACTATTCTTCAGACGCTCAAATGCACGTATAGCCACCTCAGGCCAGTTCGCCAGATCGGCACCCTTTTTTGTCATGTCCGTGAGCGGTTTGGCGACAGTCGAAAAGTGTTTTATAAATTTCCTATAATAATTCGCAAACCCAAGGAACCGCTGGAGTGCTTTCAGACTCTCCGGCCTCTCCCATTGCAACACCGCTTGCACCTTAGCGGTGTCCATTTTAAAACCGGCTGCGGACACAATATATCCCAAAAAGGGCAACTCCTGGACAAAAAATAAACATTTTTCCAGCTTAGCATAGAGCTGGATCTCCCGGAGCAACTGTAACACCTGCCTAACATGCTCCAAATGAGTGTCCCGATCGCTAGAATAAATGAGGATATCATCCAGGTATACAATCACAAATCTCCCCAGGACTTGAGCAAATACATCATTAATAAAATGTTGGAAAACGGCAGGCGCGGTGGTCAACCCAAATGGCATAACCAGACTCTCAAAATGACCCTCAGGAGTGTTAAACGCCGTCTTCCACTCATCCCCCTGACGGACCCTTATGAGGTTATACGCCCCCCTGAGGTCCAGCTTGGAAAACCATTTCGCCCCCGCTACCTGGTTGAACAAATCCGGGATCAACGGCAATGGGTAGGGATCACGGATAGTAATCTGGTTTAACTCTCGGAAATCCAGACACGGGCGTAACCCCCCATCTTTCTTCTTAATGAAGAAAAACCCCGCGGCTACAGGCGAGGACGAAGGCCGGATGTGACCTTTGCTCAGACTCTCCGCGATGTAGTCTTTCAGAGCTTGTCTCTCAGGACCAGAAATATTAAACATCCTGGCCTTAGGTAATTTGGCCCCGGGTTTTAACCTAATAGCACAGTCATAGGCTCTATGTGGAGGCAGTTCTGAGCAACCCTTCTCAGAGAAAACATCCGCGAAATCCTGCAAAGCCTCCGGCAGGCTGGGCGTCACGGTGGACACACATGTGGCCAAGCAATTGTCTTGGCAGAAACCACTCCATTGTACTATGTCCTGAGTTTTCCAATCAATTACCGGGTTGTGCCTGGACAGCCATGGAAAACCCAGGACCATTTGAGCTGGGAGATTACGGAGGACCCTACATGTAACCGACTCAGAATGTAGGACCCCAATGTGGAGTTTCACCTCTGCCACAAACTCAGTAATCTCCCCTTGAGGGAGGGGAACAGCATTAATGGTCACCACCTGTATGGGGTGAGGGAGTTTTTCGATCTTAAACCCGGCAGTGCGTGCAAACTCCTCATCTATGAGATTGGTGGCGGAACCGCTATCCACAAACACTGATATAGGTAGCTCTCTGCCGGCGATAATAACCTTGGCAGGGAGCATACATTGAGATACCATCATGGAGGATATGCATACGCTCAGTTGGGTCTCCTCCATACCCTCTGAGCTTAACAGTTTTCCGCCGGTGTGACCCTCTTAGGTAGTACCGGGCAAATGTTAACATAATGACCTCCTTTACCACAGTAGAAACATGCTCCGGGCTTCCGGAATCCCGGAGCGCGAGGCTGAACCTGTGCCACGCCAGCAATCTGCATAGGTTCAGGGGACTCATCTACTTCAACCACACCTGCACCTCTGTTTTCCCCCAGAGGTAGCGTCTCCTGTGCCCCCTGACGAAAACGGCGATCAATACGTATCACCAAACTCATGGCAGACTCCAATGATGCCGGAGTCTCATACATCAGGAGGGCTTGTTTCACCCTCCCTGATACCCCATGAATAAACTGGCTCCGCAGTGCTGGGTCATTCCACTGTGTGTCTACAGCCCAGCGGCGAAATTCCGAACAATAGTCTTCTGCCAAGCGCTCCCCCTGGCGGAGGGCGCGGATTTTAGATTCCGCTAGAGCCAGTCGGTCAGGGTCATCGTAAATGAGCCCGAGGGCAGAAAAAACATTATCGACCGAATGAAATGTAGCAGAGTCAGCTGGTAAGGAAAATGCCCATGCTTGGGGGTCACCACTCAGTAATGACAACACCAGCCCTACTCGCTGGGCCTCATTACCTGAGGAGATTGGCCGCATGCGGAAGTATAATTTGCAGGCCTCCCGAAATACGACAAATTTGCTGCGATCGCCTGAAAATCGTTCTGGCAGCGGAAACTTCGGCTCTGCACCGATACCTGCAGATGCCGTTTGCACCTTTGCTACTACCAGGCCCTGCTGCTGAACTGCCCCTTTCAACTCGGAGACCTGTATGGACAGCGCCGCCAACTGGCGGGTTATGGAATCTAATGGATCCATGGACTCCTGAAAAAATGTGGGCCGATTATAATGTCACGGGGGCTTAGTTCAACTAAGGCTGAAATACCCGGGGCCCCTGTGGTGTCCCTTTTACTAGGGGAAACCCTGTCTGACCCTCAACCCAGGGTTTTTGCTGAAGGTGCAAATGCCTGAGCCTCCGACCTTTCCTTATCTCCTGCTCAGCCCTGCACTTAACCCTCCACCCAGTGAGGAGTCACACCACCAAAGCTCCCACACAAATAATGACAGACAGGGAGAACTTAAACTGCACTGCGCCGCACACACACAGGAATAAACAGTAATGTGAACAGGGCACAACTAAACACAAATATGGGAAGGAGAAAGGATAACGACGGATCATACGACACCAGATATGAATCTCTCTCTCTTGAACACCTCCACTCCAGACCGGAACCACTTGGCATGAAACACAAGCTATAATCGGCGACGCCCATATGCCAGTATGACTATTTAAAGACCGTGGGCGTGACTAACCTTCCAACCTGGTCTCCAGCAGGATTAACCCCGAGAGCCTGAAGATCAAACCGGCGCCACTGAGGCTATAGTGGCTGGAGGTGGAACTACCTCTGCCTGCCGGATGCTGTGGTGTGAACAGCGTCCGACATGACACCGATGCACAGTGACACCATCTGCAGCAAGATGATGCTGCAGGTCTTTGGAGGTGGTCTGTGGATTGTCCTTGACTGTTCTCACCATTCTTCTTCTCTGCCTTTCTGATATTTTTCTTGGTCTGCCACTTCTGGGCTTAACAAGAATTGTACCTGTGTTCTTCCATTTCCTTACTATGGTCCTCACAGTGGAAACTGACAGGATAAATCTCTGAGACAACTTTTTGTATCCTTCCCCTGAAAAGCTATGTTGAATAATCTTTGTTTTCAGATCATTTGAGAGTTGTTTTGAGGAGCCCATGATGCCACTCTTCATAGGAGAATCAAATAGGAGAACTACTTGCAAGTGGCCACTTTAAATACCTTTTCTCATGATTTGATACACCTGGCTATGAAGTTCAAAGCTCAATGAGGTTACAAAACCAATTTAGTGCTTCAGGAAGTCAGTAAAAAGTAGTTAGGAGTGTTCAAATCAAGAAAATGATAAGGGTGCCCATACTTTTGCACCGGTCAAATTTTGTTTAAATGCAGATTGCACATTTTCTGTTAGTACAATAAACCTCATTTGAATCCAGAAATATAACTGAGTCCATCAATTATTAGATATATGAAACTGAAATAGCTGTTGCAAAAACCAAAATTGTTATAAAGAAAAAAGGTTAACATTAATAGGGGTGCCCAAACTTTAACATATGACTGTATATAACTTACAAGCCATTTGTACTGTTTTATTGCTTACAGGGTATTTAAAAAAATGTAGAAAATCAGTTTTCAATATGCAAATTATGTTCAGAATAGGTTTCCCCAGAATAGTAAACCAACTCATCATGTTATTGTAACAAGGTGGCATGGTGTTGTAGTCGCGGGCGAGTCTACTACAGCAGAGTCAGTCCACACCTTGGCTCCTTGCACATAAAATGACAGTTCTGGTCCCAGCCCCGGGTCACAGTCAGTTACCTCAGTTGTGCGATTGTTCTTCATAATGGGACGGCGTTCTCCGGATGAAGCACACTTCACACTGTATAGGGCCCAACAGTGGCAACTTGTATTTTAATAATGCAGATGTAGAAAGAAACAAGGGACATAGAATTCCTGCTCTGTCCCTAGTCACAGCCATGGCTGCAGCAGCAGAGTCCAAAGTACTCAATAAGCTCTCCGGAGCTAAAAGTCTCTGGTAAGGCATACATTCAGTCCTGGTGCCCGACAGCCCTGGTAGCCAATATTCTCCCCTTCTGTCCCAAACAGGGATCCATTTATACCCCAAACAGGGGTCCTCACTGCTCCAGATGGGAACACACTCATATCCCAGACGGGGGTCTCTAATGTCCCGGACGGGGACGTACATACAGTTAGGTCCATATATATTTGGACAGAGACAACATTTTTCTAATTTTGGTTCTGGACATTACCACAATGAATTTTAAACAAAACAATTCAGATGCAATTGAAGATCGGACTTTCAGATTTCATCTGAGGGTATCCACATTAAAATTGGATGAAGGGTTTAGGAGTTTCAGCTCCTTAACATGTGCCACCCTGTTTTTAAAGGGACCAAAAGTAATTGGACAGATTAAATAATTGTAAATAAAATGCTCATTTCTAGTACTTGGTTGAAAACCCTTTGTTGGCAATGACTGCCTGAAGTCTTGAACTCATGGACATCACCAGACGCTGTGTTTCCTCCTTTTTGATGCTCTGCCAGGCCTTCACTGCGGTGGTTTTCAGTTGCTGTTTGTTTGTGGGCCTTTCTGTCTGAAGCTTAGTCTTTAACAAGTGAAATGCATGCTCAATTGGGTTGAGATCAGATGACTGACTTGGCTATTCAAGAATATTCCACTTCTTTGCGTTAATAAACTCCTGGGTTGCTTTGGCTTTATGTTTTGGGTCATTGTCCATCTGTAGTATGAAACGACGACCAATCAGTTTGGCTGCATTTGGCTGCATCTGAGCACACAGTATGGCTCAGAATAGCTCAGAATTCATTCGGGTGCTTCTGTCCTGTGTCACATCATCAATAAACACTAGTGACTCAGTGCTACTGGCAGCCATGCATGCCCAAGCCATCACACTGCCTTCGCTGTGTTTTACAGATGATGTGGTATGCTTTGGATCATGAGCTGTACCACGCCTTCGCCATACTTTTCTCTTTCCATCATTCTGGTAGAGGTTGATCTTGGTTTCATCTGTCCAAAGAATGTTCTTCCAGAACTGTGCTGGCTTTTTTAGATGTTTTTTAGCAAAGTCCAGTCTAGCTTTTTGATTCTGGATGCTTATGAGTGGCTTGCATCGTGCAGTGAACCCTCTGTATTGACTTTCATGCAGTCTTCTCTTTATGGTAGATTTGGATATTGATACGCCTACCTCCTGGAGAGTGTTGTTCACTTGGTTGGCTGTTGTGAAGGGGTTTCTCTTCACCATGGAGATTATTTTGCGATCATCCACCACTGTTGTCTTCCGTGGGCGTCCAGGTCTTTTTGCATTGATGAGTTCACCAGTGCTTTCTTTCTTTCTCAGGATGTACCAAACTGTAGATTTTGCCACTCCTAATGTCGTAGCAATTTCTCGGATGGGTTTTTTCTGTTTTTGCAGCTTAAGGATGGCTTGTTTCACCTGCATGGAGGGCTCCTTTGACCGCATGTTTCCTTCACAGCAAAACCTTCCAAATGCAAGCACCACACCTCAAATCAACTCCAGGCCTTTTATCTGCTTAATTGAGAATGACATAGCGAAGGGATTGCCCACACCTGTCCATGAAATAGCCTTGGAGTCAATTGTCCAATTACTTTTGGTCCCTTTATAAACAGGGTGGCCCATGTTAAGGAGTTGAAACTCCTAAACCCTTCATCCAATTTTAATCTGGATACCCTCAAATGAAAGCTGAAAGTCTGAACTTCAACTGCATCTGAATTGTTTTGTTTAAAATTCATTGTGGTAATGTCTAGAACCAAAATTAGAAAAATGTTGTCTCTGTCCAAATATATATGGACCTAACTGTATGTCCCAGACTGGGGGCTCCTTCTGTCCCAAGAGGGGACACACCTGTGCACCAGATGGGGACACACACCCTGCCTCAGGCCATCCTGCCTGGGCTCTGATCAGGAAGCCTCAGCTTCCTTTTCACTAGAGGCTGTTGGCTCAGCCCCCTAAACTAACCCCTTCTGTCCCTGCCTTTAGCATGTGCATAAAAAACACAGCACAACAATCATACATGGCAGACACAGCACATTTAACATTGAGAAACAAAAGAGGATAACATTAAGGCACAAGTGGTACATAGCATTACACATTACTGAACAACAGCAGAACATTAATATGTTAACATCCAGGTACACCATCCAGGTACTGCATAAAGTGCATGGGACCACACATAGGAGAGGGGAAGCAATGAGGTTCTCCACCACCTCCTTACAAAGGCAACTTGGTCCCCTTCCTGTAGAGGAAGACGGAAAGTCAGGGACCTGGCATTTACATAGACTTTCACTCCAGTCTCAAGCTCCTGAATGAACCCGTATCCACGCGCCCGGTCAAGATGCCGGACCACACCGGTGGTCATTCGGCCAGCTGCAGCTCCCCCACCTGGGTGCTGCAATAATTTAACAATGCGGCCCTCTCGCCACTTCTTCTCTCAAATCACCTGTCGTATCCACTGGGCCACATCTGCCGTATGTGTCCGAGGCTCCTCCACATACAGTCATGGCCAAAAGTTTTGAGAATGACACAAATATTATATTTTCACATGATCTGCTGGCCTCTGGTTTTTATGTGTGTTTGTCAGATGTTTTTATCACATACAGAAATATAATTGCAATCATATTATGAGTAGCAAAAGGTTATATTGACAGTTAGAATGAGTTAATGCAGCAAGTCAATATTTGCAGTGTTGACCCTTCTTCTTCAGGACCTCTGTAATTCTCCCTGGCATGCTCTCAATCAACTTCTGGATCAAATCCTGACTGATAGCAGTCCATTCTTGCAAAATCAATGCTTTTATTTTGTCTGAATTTGAAGGTTTTTGTTTGTCCACCCGTCTCTTGATGATTGACCACAAGTTCTCAATGGGATTAAGATCTGGGGAGTTTCCAGGCCATGGTCCCAAAATCTCTGTTTTGTTCCCTGAGCCATTTAGTTATCACCTTTGCTTTATGGCAAGGTGCTCCATCATGTTGAAAAAGGCATTGTTGATCGCCAAACTGCTCTTGGACGGTTGGGAGAAGTTGCTCTTGGAGGACATTCTGGTACCATTCTTTATTCATGGCTGTGTTTTTAGGCAAGACTGAGAGAGAGCCCATTCCCTTGGCTGAGAAGTCACCCCACACATGAATGGTTTCAGGATGCTTGACAGTTGGCATGAGACAAGACTGGTGGTAGCGCTCACCTGGTCTTCTCCGAATAAGCCATTTTCCAGATGTCCCAAACAATCGAAAAGGGGATTCATCAGAGAAAATGACTTTACCCCAGTCCTCAGCAGTCCACTCCCTGTACCTCTTGCAGAATATCAGTCTGTCCATGATGTTTTTCCTGGAGAGAAGTGGCTTCTTTGCTGCCCTCCTTGAGACCAGGCCTTGCTCCAAGAGTCTCCGCCTCACAGTGCATGCAGATGCACTCACACCTGCCTGCTGCCATTCCTGAGCAAGCTCTGCACTGCTGGTAGCCCGATCCCGCAGCTGAAACACTTTTTTAGAGATGGTCCTGGCGCTTGCTGGTCTTTCTTGGGCACCCTGGAGCCTTTTTGGCAACAAGGGAACCTCTCTCCTTGAAGTTCTTGATGATGCGATAGATTGTTGACTGAGGTGCAATCTTTCTAGCTGCGATACAATTCCCTGTTAGGCCATTTTTGTGCAGTGCAATGATGACTGCACGTGTTTCTTTAGAGATAACCATGGTTAACAGAAGAGAAGCAATGATGCCAAGCACCAGCCTCCTTTTAAAGTGTCCAGTGGTGTCATTCTTACTTAATCATGACAGATTGATCTCCAGCCCTGTCCTCATCAACACCCACACCTGTGTTATTGGAGCAATCACTGAAACGATGTTAACTGGTCCTTTTAAGGCACCGCTGCAATGATGTTGAAATGTGTTTTGGGGGATAAAGTTCATTTTCTAGGCAAATATTGACTTTGCAAGTAATTGCTGTTAAACTGATCACTCTTTATAACATTCTGGAGTATAT
This sequence comes from Dendrobates tinctorius, assembly GCF_039654945.1. Classification (NCBI taxonomy): domain Eukaryota; kingdom Metazoa; phylum Chordata; class Amphibia; order Anura; family Dendrobatidae; genus Dendrobates; species Dendrobates tinctorius. Next base: position 20,175,705 of record NW_027361675.1, on the reverse strand, counting down.
GCAAACTGCCATTAGAAAAAAAAGTAGACTTTGTAAAAATTAATATTTGTGTCATTCTCAAAACTTTTGGCCATGACTGTACATGGTGCTGGCCGGGAGGAACCAGATGCCACCAATGTCAGGGACAACGGTGTAGCCGTGAGACAGGACAGCAGCGGGGATGGTGGCGAGGCTGCAAGAGGCGAGGGAGCAATGGCAGGGGCAGTAGGGCGCTCGGACGAAAATCCCCTACTCACCATCGCTGCGTCCGGTGAGAGTCCTCTGGCACGGCCGTGAAAGTCAGTGACGGTGGCCGCAAGGATCCCTCTCATTGCCACTGCAAATGTCCTCAGTGCTCCTTCCGGTTCTGGCTCTTTTAGTTCCGCAGGCTCCTCACTCTCCACCGGCCACTTGTCTGACTGCCGAAAAGGATGCCATTCGACAAACTCTGACCACCAGGCATCGAAGCATAGGCCCGTCTCCGCACAGGCCACAGATCTTCTCCAGTCCTGGCGACCGATGCCGCCGCGGAATGACATGTTCCTCCTTTCCGTCTTGGTAAGTAATGGCGTCTCCCCTCCCGACACGCCACATTGCTCTGCTCGATTACGCCCATTCGTGGGCGGGGTCAAACTTGCCTGTTCTACTCGTTTCCTTGGATTCTTCTGCAATGGTGGAACTTCTTTGCCCACACCCATTTAGGGTGGGCCTTTTTCACCATGAGGTGCAACCTCCTTAATTCTGACACCAAATCTTCTTCCTGATGCCTGCCAAAGGCATTAATATCTCCTATTTTCGCGCCAACGGTCACCAGCTTTTCGGTAGCAGTCGGTGGCTTCTTTAAAACTTCAGCAATCACCATCATTGCCTTTTTCACGATGGACAACATCATCACATCACTATCACACGCCATCTTCAATTCTTTCATGGTGCACAACAGCATAACATCAGTCAGCCGCCATCTTCAATTCTTTCACAGCGGACAACAGCTTAACATCACGGTCAGCCGCCATCTTCAATTCTTGCACGTGGACAACATTTCTACAGTCTTTAGGTTGCAGGGCTGCTGAGGTCGGATCCTGCTGACTACAGCAAATGTAAAAAGGTGGCATGGGGTGGTAGTTGTGGCAAATCTACACAGCAGAGTCAGTCCACACCCCGGCCCCTTGCACATAAAATGACAGTTCTGATCCCAGCCCCGGGTCACAGTGGGTTACCTCAGTTCTGTGGTTGTTCTACGTGATGGGATGATGTTCTCCGGATGAACCACACTTCACACTGTATAGGGCCCAACAGTGGCAAATTGCATTTTAGATTAAGGCCCAAGTGGTACATAGCATTACACATTACTGAACAGCAAAACATTAATATGTTAACATCCATGTGCACCATCTGGGTACCGCATAAAGTGCACAGGACCAGCACATAGGAGAGGGGAATCAATGAGGTTCTCCGCCACCTCGTTACATTATCACAACCCTGTGGAGGTGATAACATAGTTTGCAAAAGCCGGCGTCACTACCGTCTCTCTACAAATCTTGCGCATGTGTGCGACTTTTGGTCAATGCACCTTTGAAGCCGGGTATACATTCTGTGGGGGCATATGTCCGAAACCCCATAAAACAGGATTCAGACATATACGCTGAAGTGGCCATCGATTGTAATGATGTAGATGGAGTCACAGTGTGCTTTGTAGGACATTATTTACGGTTGAATATGCACAGTTGAGGTGGCAGCAAGACATAGTCGACTACATTTTGGTGCCCGCCTCCAATAGATATATTCGTCTCATGTCTCACTGAGCACAGTTACTGATCATTATAGTCAATGATCCTGTCATGCTATGTGAGGAGGGGCATCATGCGTGGTGGCTGTGGGAGATACTACTGTTAGGAGCAGACTGTGGGGATGCATGCTGTTCGAGTGGAATGGAAGCATCATCCTGTATGTGTGTAGGTTATGGGGGATCATACTGTTTGGGGGGAATCATATTATGTGTGGGCTATGGGAGATCATACTGTTTGGGGGCATCATAATGTATGTAGGGTGATTTGGTGTATCACTCTGTATGGAGGGGCTGTAGATACATCATACTTTGTGGGATGATAATGCTTGGTGGATTTGGGAGCTATCAGATTGTGTAATATGGTTTTGATCGCATTATTGTGTAGAGGGAGCAATTGATGAAGGTACAAGGGCTGAATAGCTGGAGAAGTATGATTTACTGCTTTTTACAAGCTTTACTAAAGGCAGTCAATTAGGCTGGTTTCACATTTGCGGACTGAGGGCTGCGGACTTCCTCCGTGAAGCCCCGCCCCCGCCGCACCTCACAAACTCCTCTGCTCTAAAGGAACAAAAGTCTAAACAAAAAAAAAATAATAATAAAAAAAGTTATAAAATATATATAAAAGATATCAAGATTCAAATAGAGATAAAGAAACATGTTACGTGCTACAGAACCACTCAGCACCCAGAATATGTTGTGCAGTTATATGTATGTATAATAGGTTCATGTGAGATGCATGTCCCTAATGCATCAGCCCACACGCTGCGCCCCTGGGCAGAGGGGACACGATATTCTCCTTTTGTCCGCCCTCCCCCCACCTTTGTAATTCCCACAGTAAACATCGGCAGGCTCCGGCCACCTGCGGCTTTTGTAATGCATGTCTGGCCTGCCGCTTTTCTATTGGCCTGCCCTCTGTATCTGTGTGATATATTCTGTGTCCTGTGAGTAAAGTGTTGTCAGACTGGAAATACGTGGAGAAGCAGTGATCTTTTATATGCGCCCATGTAACCACGGAATTCCAGCCAGCGTCATTCATTCAGACTCCAGCCAACGCAGAGCGGACCTCTGAAAACACGGGGTGGTACTGAAAGAGGTACCCCAGCCTGGGTAGACCCCGTTACAAAACATATTTGGTATTGCTGCATCTGTCTGGTCTATGAAAATATAAAATTAATTATCCCATTCAGAAAATGTGTAAAGAAAAAAATCTAAAAAAAATAAGCTGCTACTCTGTGGATACAAAGCAGCCTATCAAGCATATTGGATAGTGTACGGCCTGACAGTGGATGACAGCTTAGAGTTGATGTAGTTTGCCATTTTACAGTAGCATACATGCTCAGGTTACTAAGGGGGTTACTAAGGGGGCCACTGGTCACTCAGCCACATGAGGGGAAAGCATGATTGCAAATCACAGTTCTGAGGACGAGGTACAGTGTTTTACAGTATTAACATATCATTATAATAGAGTATAGCTGTATAATTTTCCTAATAGTAAGTATTACTTACCATTTTAAATTTTCCATTCTGGTTCAGGAGTGATGATATGGAAAACACTGTTACAGTGCTAGTAGCTAGAGCAAAAAAAGTACTGTAGATAGCATTTCTTAACTGGAACTGATCCACCAGCATTAAAGAGTTGTAAGAAGGCCAGAACATCCATAGGAAGAGTGTTCCTGCAGAATATAGAAAAGAAATTTGACAAAGCAATATAACAATGAATAGCATCAGTCAATGGAAGCATCGCAGAGAAATAGTTTTTTTCTCAGTAGTTTCATCAGTTGCTTATTCACCTAGACCCATGGATCTATGTAAGTCCAAATTTGTAATCATATCATATATTCACTTTTACTCAAAAGATGAGTACCGATGGGAAAAGTTGGGATGAAGAAGCAGAACAGTGGAAAATGTAAGAAATCAGAACAAGGTGGTCAGATGAATGGACTGAACACTATTACTGCTGCATAAATTACACAGAAATTATAGACATGACTTTATTCATTTACCATGCCAGATGAAGATTCCAGCTAAGACTGAGGACAGAAACAGCCATTTACTATTCTTGATCTTTCTAGTGTTCTCTACATAGTCTATTGTCATAATTATTACCGATTATTATGTATGCTGATAATTCGAATAAGAAATACTATGAAAGATGACAAACGTCTCAATAATTACTACTGGTGGAAACAAATACTCCTACTAAAGAAAAATAACTTGTGCTGCAAAGACTAAGGCCTCTTTCACACATCAGGTTTTCGCCGTCAGGCGCGATCCGGCGCTTTTGACAGAAACCGGATCCGGCGAAATGCAATGCCGGATCCGTTTTCCCCCCCATTGACTTGCATTTGCGACGGATCGCGCCGGATGGCCATGCGTTTCATCCGGTTTTCGCCGGATCCGGCAATGTGTCGCGATCCGGCGTCTGGAAAAAACGGTGACTGTAACGTTTTTTGTCTCCGTCGAAAAAGCCGGACACGCCGGATCCGGCGCGTCCGGCTTTTTCACACAATGAAAGCCTATGAGCGCCGCAATGCGCCGGATCCGGCGAAAGCCGGATCCGTCGGCCGGATCCGGTTTTTTGGTCTGAGCATGCTCAGTAGCTCTGCCCACAAGACATATATAAAAGCAAGACAGTGGGACCCACAGCCACACCCAACATGCCACCCAAGACAGCAACCAGGCGCAGGAGAAGGCAGGAGACCACTGCAGCACCATCCGCACCACCACCACCCCAAATGGAGCAGCAAATAGAACATGCTGAGGAGGGGAGGCCAGCAGCAGATGAGAGACGGAAATTATCAAATCCCCCATTCCTCCAAACTAGGGCTATTGAATATCAAGATATTCATTGGCCCTTTGTTTCTCTTTATTCAACAGCCGCCCAAGAGATGCAGCAGCAGCAGCAGCAGCACTGGCTTCACTGGCAGCAGCTGTAACACCACCCACAGCCATGGAGTCTGGCCAGCAAGAGGACAGCACATCTTCTGCGAGCCCTCCCTCGCATCGTCAGCGTTTGACGGTAAGTTTTTATTTCCAAAATCCATCTTCTCTGTAATATATGTCTATTCATTGCCTTTTATTTCAAAACAGGAATCACAAGATGAAGAGGAGCTCCCAGAAGAAGAAGGAAGGGGTGGACAGACACTTGGAGTGGGCTCACAATTCGTAAGTTTTTTGCATCAAACGCAGAAACACAACATCACACTACACACAACACATAGAAAACAATGTTCTGCAGACCACACACAGCAAACAAATGCCTACATCCAAAGACATAACTTTTTTTGTTTTCTTCTCTAGTCTTCCCAATCTGGTGCTTGGCCAAGAGGTCCTCGCAGTGCCTCCCAGGGTCGTCGGCGACAGCAACGCGGCGGTCACCAGCGTGTAAGTATAAATATTTTTGCTTTGTTTTTTTGCACTTTTTATTTCATTTCTTTTGTGGAGGCTAATTATGTTATTTTTGTCTTTTTATTTAACAGCCTTCACAGCGTGCTCCCGACTCTGACGGTGAGGATGGAGGGATTGATGTGGACCGCCTCATCGATCTCGTCAGAGAAAGGGAGCCGCTCTGGAATATGGCTGACCGCCGCCACGCTGACCTGATTGTTACCCGACGACTCTGGGAGGAAATCTGTTCTCTCCTTGTGGGCCGCTGGGAGGACCTCGAAGCTCGGGCCCAGATTAAAGAGCGTAAGTATATACAGTACCGGTTGCTTGATGTAAACCAGTGTTTCCCGAACTCCAGTCCTCGTGGTCCCCACGGATCATGTGTTCAGGATTTCTATTTACTATAGAAATCATGAAAACATGACCCCTGGGGACCATGAGGACTGGAGTTTGGGAAACACTGATGTTGTATACTAACCACTCCTTTCTTGTTTCAGGGAACAGAATTGTGAATCGGTGGCGGTCTGTGAGGGATCGTTTCAAGAAGGAGTTCAATAAAGAGATGCGGGCCCCGAGTGGATCTGGAGGACGCAGGAGCAAGTACAAGTACGCAGAAGCCCTGTCGTTCCTCCGGGAAACAATGTTCACCAGAAGGTAAATATTACACACCACATGTGAAAAAAAATGTTATATGTAAAAAAATTTTTCAGCCAGGGCCATACCATGTCAGTATTTTAATTGTTTTTTTTTCTCTTTATTCCACAGCACGGTGAGCAGCACTCGGGAGCCGGCACGATTGGACCCTTCTGAGGCGATCCCTGAGGAGACCGGCACCGAGGGACACTTCGACCGCCCCGGTACATCTGCACCTTCCCAGCCTTCCCACACATTCGACCCATCTGTCCCATCCACCAGCACAGGAGCATCGTGGCCGCCTACATTACATGAAGCTGCTGGTGAGGAGATCGCTTTCCCTTTACCCCACCCTTCTGCCCCTGCCACCTCTAGTACACCTGCGGGTACTGGGCGGCAGCGGCAGAGGGGTCAGGAAAAGACTTATGCGCCAGAGTTCTTGCATCTGAATGCATCTTTCCAGAACTGTCTCAAAGTCTTGTCAGAGCAAATATCCGCAGGCTATCAGCAGATCAACTCCAGCATTCTGGAGGTGAAGACACTTCTGCAAACCATGCATTCAGAAGCAAGATCTTCGCCAAACCACACCTTTTTCAGGTCTGTTGTGGAGCGCATGGAAACGCTCTCTCCTGCCCAGCAGATGCATGTAATGCATTCATGCCACGCTGCTCTCCAGCAAGTTACCTCCCAACCTCCTCCTCCTCCCACCACAGTAGTTCCTCCACCTGCACCCCCTCCAGCCACTTTCCATCCTCCCCCTCCTATTACATCTACACCCCCTCCAGCCACTTTCCATCCTCCCCCTCCTATTACATCTACACCCCCTCCAGCCACTTTCCATCCTCCCCCTCCTATTACATACCATCCACCTCCAGCCACTTTCCATCCTCCCCCTCCTATTACATACCATCCACCTCCCCAGCACCATCCACCTCCCCAGCACCATCCACCTCCCCAGCACCATCCACCTCCCCAGCACCATCCACCTCCCCAGCACCATCCACCTCCCCAGCACCAGCAACCTCACCAGTACCAGCAACCTCACCAGTACCAGCAACCTCCACAGTACCTGCAAACTCCCCAGTACCAGCAACCTCCCCAGTACCAGACATCTCCCCACTTCCAGCAACCTGCCCCGTACCAGACATCTCCCCACTTCCAGCAACCTGCCCCGTACCAGACATCTCCCCACTTCCAGCAACCTGCCCCGTACCAGACATCTCCCCACTTCCAGCAACCTGCCCCGTACCAAACTCCTTCCCCATACAACTTGCCATCAACATCATCTGCTCTTACAGTCCCTGCCCAACCCTCCACTCCACCACCCACCACCTCTTCTGCTTCCCACATGTCCACCCATTCTGTAGTTTTTTCCACACCTTCACCTCTAACTGTTCCTTCCCCACCACGATCCCAGTCCTCTCTCCACACTCCCAGTGTCGAAGTGTCCCGCAGCCCCTACAACAGTATTTCCACCACACACTACACAGAATTATAATGTGTGTATTTAAATAAAAATGACCAGTTTTATGGTTTCAGTTTTATAGTTTCAAAGTTTTATTAAACAAGTTTATTAAAATTTTAAAAAAGTTTACTAAAAAAAACATTTTTCAATAAAAGTTAAATTATTTTACACTGGTTGTCTGTCATTTCTTTCTGCGGCGAAAAAGGTTAAATACAGGGTATTTAAAAGGTGAAATGGTATTCAAAACTAGGTATATAACTGTGGGTAAATTTTAGCTTTTTGCCACAGTTGTGTTCCTGGTTGTGTTTGAAGCAAAGTATTTCACCTAAAAAGTTGTGTTTATTGTTGGTGATTTCCTAACAATGTACACAACTTTTGTTAAAAGGTGAAATACTTTGCATAAAACACAACCAGGTACACACCTGTGGCCTAAAGCTAAAAATAGAGACCATGACAAGATAGCCAACTTTGGTTGGCAAAGGTATATACTGTTGGTCCAGAAGGTACACAAGTTTGGTTAGGGCACAAATCTTTCACACTCTGTCATCCTGCCAGTGTACTCTGCCTTGAGGTGACATAAAGTATAGTGCAAAATTGTCCCTCATTACTGAAACTGTCACAGAACTTCTAGTGGTAATGTCATGGTAATCTTGCAAGGTGGTTTCTTCAGAGGTGTCCTCAATGGAAATGGGTTCCTTGCAGATAACAAAATTGTGGAGTACCACGCACGCTTTGATCACCTCGTCCACAGTTTCTGTCTTGAGGTTGATCGCAGTCAATAGGACCCGCCATTTGGCTGTCAGAATACCAAAGGTACATTCAACCATTCTTCTTGCTCTTGTGAGGCGGTAATTAAAAATGCGTTTTGGTCTTGTCAATCCTCTGCTAGAGTACGGTTTCAAAAGGTGTTCTGACAGCTGGAAGGCTTCATCCCCTACACAGACAAATGGCATAGGTGGACCAGATGTTTGCGGCAGCGGTCTAGGTGGTGGGAACTGGAAGGTGTTTCCATACAGTTTACGCCCCATGGCAGACAGTTTGAAAACTTGAGAGTCATTGGAGCGGCCATAAGCCCCAATATCAACCGCAATAAATTTGTATTCCGCGTCAGCGATGGCCATGAGGACAATTGAAAAATATTTCTTGTAATTGAAATATTCAGATCCCGATCCAGCTGGCTTTACAATGCGGATATGTTTCCCGTCCACAGCGCCCAAGCAGTTTGGAAACTGACATATCTGTTGAAACTTGTCAGCAATTTCAATCCACCTCTCTGTTGTGGGCTCTGGTAAAAACTCTTCAGCTAAGGAGTCCCACAGTGCACGGCATGTGTACTTCACAATTCCAGATATGGTGGAAATCCCGAGTCTGTACTGGAAATGCAGTGACGAAAGGGATTCTCCAGTTGCAAGAAATCTGTGGGGAATTAAAAAACAATAAATTAGTTTTAAATCACAGCATTACATACCAAAACTGACCTATAACACTTGGAGATACAAATTACCACCAACAAGATTGCAGTGAAAGTGTGCTCTGATGCGATCACATCCAATAAATGTGGCTTACCTTAAAGTCACCATCAGACGCTCTGCGGGTGAAACAGAGAAGCCGCAATAGGTGTCCGCTTTTCTTATGAGGTGTGCAATGCGCTCCACCAAGTAATCAAAATTCTCCATTTTCATCCTAACATATCCAAAAAATTTATCCGGGTTTCGTCGAAGGTCCATGCAGAGTGTAGAATAGACCCCACGCGTCATTCTCTTGGCTGTGATGGGGTGGATTCACAAACGTCGTCTACGATGCCTGATGCGCTGCTGTCTCGCTCTCTCCTTCTCCAGAACAATCACCCTCAAACGATTCGCCTCCGCTGTAAAATCCGCCAAATTCTTCAAAATATTTCCAATCACAACATCCATCTTCGCCAGTAACTTGCTCTTCTCTCCAACCTGCACTTTCTCCTCTACAACCTGTCAAAGAAGGGCTGTAGGAACACGCTATACAGTGCCTACAAGTAGTATTCAACCCCCTGCAGATTTAGCAGGTTTGATAAGATGCAAATAAGTTAGAGCCTTCAAACTTCACACAAGAGCAGGATTTATTAACAGATGCATAAATCTTACAAACCAAAAAGTTATGTTGCTCATTTAAATTTTAATAAATTTTAAACATACAAGTGTGGGTCAATTATTATTCAACCCCTAGGTTTAATATTTTGTGGAATAACCCTTGTTTGCAATTACAGCTAATAATCGTCTTTTATAAGACCTGATCAGGCCGGCACAGGTCTCTGGAGTTATCTTGGCCCACTCCTCCATGCAGATCTTCTCCAAGTTATCTAGGTTCTTTGGGTGTCTCATGTGGACTTTAATCTTGAGCTCCTTCCACAAGTTTTCAATTGGGTTAAGGTCAGGAGACTGACTAGGCCACTCCAACACCTTGATTTTTTGCCTCTTGAACCAGGCCTTGGTTTTCTTGGCTGTGTGCTTTGGGTCGTTGTCTAGTTGAAAGATGAAATGACGACCCATCTTAAGATCCTTGATGGAGGAGCGGAGGTTCTTGGCCAAAATCTCCAGGTAGGCCGTGCTATCCATCTTCCCATGGATGCGGACCAGATGGCCAGGCCCCTTGGCTGCGAAACAGCCCCACAGCATGATGCTGCCACCACCATGCTTGACTGTAGGGATGGTATTCTTGGGGTCGTATGCAGTGCCATCCAGTCTCCAAATGTCACGTGTGTGGTTGGCACCAAAGATCTCGATCTTGGTCTCATCAGACCAGAGAACCTTGAAACAGTCTGTCTCAGAGTCCTCCAAGTGATCATGAGCAAACTGTAGACGAGCCTTGACATGACGCTTTGAAAGTAAAGGTACCTTACGGGCTCGTCTGGAACGGAGACCATTGTGGTGGAGTACATTACTTATGGTATTGACTGAAACCAATGTCCCCACTGTCATGAGATCTTCCCGGAGCTCCTTCCTTGTTGTCCTTGGGTTAGCCTTGACTCTTCGGACAAGCCTGGCCTCGGCACGGGAGGAAACTTTCAAAGGCTGTCCAGGCCGTGGAAGGCTAACAGTAGTTCCATAAGCCTTCCACTTCCGGATGATGCTCCCAACAGTGGAGACAGGTAGGCCCAACTCCTTGGAAAGGGTTTTGTACTCCTTGCCAGCCTTGTGACCCTCCACAATCTTGTCTCTGATGGCCTTGGAATGCTCCTTTGTCTTTCCCATGTTGACCATGTATGAGTGCTGTTCACAAGTTTGGGGAGGGTCTTAAATAGTCAGAAAAGGCTGGAAAAAGAGATAATTAATCCAAACATGTGAAGCTCATTGTTCTTTGTGCCTGAAATACTTCTTAATACTTTAGGGGAACCAAACAGAATTCTGGTGGTTTGAGGGGTTGAATAATAAATGACCCTCTGAATAAACTTTTCACAATTTAAAAAAAAAATTAAACAAAGAAATAACATTCTTTTTTGCTGCAGTGCATTTCACACTTCCAGGCTGATCTACAGTCCAAATGTCACAATGCCAAGTTAATTCCGAATGTGTAAACCTGCTAAATCTGCAGGGGGTTGAATACTACTTGTAGGCACTGTATATAGTTTTCCAGTAGCCAATCCCGTTCGGAAGGCCACAAGGGTCAATTTTAAAAACCGGATCCGGCGTAATCCGTCGTAAAAACGGATAGAAAAACGGATGAACCGGATGAGACGGATCCGGTTTTGTCTGTCCAGAAAAAGACGGATCCGGCAGAAAACCGGATCCGTCACATCCGGTTTTCAGAAACATTTGCCGGATCCGGCGTTCCGGCACAACGCCGGATCGCGCCTGACGCCGAAAACCTGAAGTGTGAAAGTAGCCTTAGAATCCGCAGAAAGAATTGACATGTCAATTCTTTCTGCGGATTGAAAACCGCAGATAATCCGCGCGGAAAATTCCGCACCGTCTGCACTGCGGTTTTTGATTCCCATAGGCCAAAACCGCTGCGGAACCGCAGCAAAATCCGCAGCGTGTGCACACAGCCTTAATGTTCTCAAAGAAAGACAAAGGATCATGTCCATAGTGGACCACTCTCAGATTAAAAACCAAATATGTGTACTGCAGGGTATACACAGGAAGAAAACAGAACAAATTGTAACAACTAAAAGACCCTAGGAAGCCCTATACAACTGTTAGCCTACCTGATCGCAGAGGTTGGCACTCTAAAAATTCGACATGGCGTGACCGCTCAATGTCGTCAGTCCCTGGAAACCCTAGTATTTCCTGTGCAAAACAATATAATTATTTATATATAATTAATATACACACGGTATCTATATACATACACCATACTTCTGGGGATCTTAAAAGTAAATGATGACCATATGAAAGAGCCAAAAACATTAATGATTATATATCATATAGTATACACATATACTCCATTGCATATAACATGTCCTGCTAATGTTACATATACAGTGGGGAAAAAAAGTATTTAGTCAGTCAGCAATAGTGCAAGTTCCACCACTTAAAAAGATGAGAGGCGTCTGTAATTTACATCATAGGTAGACCTCAACTATGGGAGACAAACTGAGAAAAAAAAATCCAGAAAATCACATTGTCTGTTTTTTTTCATTTTATTTGCATATTATGGTGGAAAATAAGTATTTGGTCAGAAACAAAATTTCATCTCAATACTTTGTGATATATCCTTTGTTGGCAATGACAGAGGTCAAACGTTTTCTGTAAGTCTTCACAAGGTTGCCACACACTGTTGTTGGTATGTTGGCCCATTCCTCCATGCAGATCTCCTCTAGAACAGTGATGTTTTTGGCTTTTCGCTTGGCAACACGGACTTTCAACTCCCTCCAAAGGTTTTCTATAGGGTTGAGATCTGGAGACTGGCTAGGCCACTCCAGGACCTTGAAATGCTTCTTACGAAGCCACTTCTTCGTTGCCCTGAGGGTGTGCTTTGGATCATTGTCATGTTGAAAGACCCAGCCACGTTTCATCTTCAATGCCCTTGCTGATGGAAGGAGGTTTGCACTCAAAATCTCACGATACATGGCCCCATTCATTCTTTCATGTACCCGGATCAGTCGTCCTGGCCCCTTTGCAGAGAAACAGCCCCAAAGCATGATGTTTCCACCACCATGCTTTACAGTAGGTATGGTGTTTGATGGATGCAACTCAGTATTCTTTTTCCTCCAAACACGACAAGTTGTGTTTTTACCAAACAGTTCCAGTTTGGTTTCATCAGACCATAGGACATTCTCCCAAAACTCCTCTGGATCATCCAAATGCTCTCTAGCAAACTTCAGACGGGCCCGGACATGTACAGGCTTAAGCAGTGGGACACGTCTGGCACTGCAGGATCTGAGTCCATGGTGGCGTAGTGTGTTACTTATGGTAGGCCTTGTTACATTGGTCCCAGCTCTCTGCAGTTCATTCACTAGGTCCCCCCGCGTGGTTCTGGGATTTTTGCTCACCGTTCTTGTGATCATTCTGACCCCACGGGGTGGGATTTTGCGTGGAGCACCAGATCGAGGGAGATTATCAGTGGTCTTGTATGTCTTCCATTTTCTAATTATTGCTCCCACAGTTGATTTCTTCACTCCAAGCTGGTTGGCTATTGCAGATTCAGTCTTCCCAGCCTGGTGCAGGGCTACAATTTTGTTTCTGGTGTCCTTTGAAGGCTCTTTGGTCTTCACCATAGTGGAGTTTGGAGTCAGACTGTTTGAGGGTGTGCACAGGTGTCTTTTTATACTGATAACAAGTTTAAACAGGTGCCATTACTACAGGTAATGAGTGGAGGAAAGAGGAGACTCTTAAAGAAGAAGTTACAGGTCTGTGAGAGCCAGAAATCTTGATTGCTTGTTTCTGACCAAATACTTATTTTCCACCATAATATGCAAATAAAATGAAAAAAAAACAGACAATGTGATTTTCTGGATTTTTTTTTCTCAGTTTGTCTCCCATAGTTGAGGTCTACCTATGATGTAAATTACAGACGCCTCTCATCTTTTTAAGTGGTGGAACTTGCACTATTGCTGACTGACTAAATACTTTTTTTCCCCACTGTATATCTAATGTCTTAGGAATACATCAGCAGAGTAAACATCAATAGCCAACTAAATTAAGATCCCCAAAGTGTAACTACTTATCTCAAAAAGTCTTCACGATTAGTGTAATGATGGTAGATCGTAGACACACTGCGCTACGATCGGGCTTTCCCTGGAGGGGAGTAACTAAGCAGCTACCTGGTATTCACTGAAACCTCTGCTGGTGGTTTCAGGCTTGAGTGGCAGGTAGCTGCCAAGTACCACTCCAGGGCAATGTCCATAGCCGTAGCAACTGACCCAAAGAGTCAGTACGCTGATTCGGAACGTGTGTCCAATGCAAGACAGAATGGCCACTGGTATGGGTTCAGACTGTGCAGCTTCTGGATGGAAAACAGGAAAGCCACTTGTACTGGTGCAGACTGTGTAGCTCATGGATAGTAGAAAGGATGGTCACTTGGTACTGGTACAGACTGTGTGGCTTCTGGATAGAAGACAGCATGGTTACTTTGTACTGGTACAGACTGTGCAGCCTCTGGATAGCAGAAAGGATGGTCACTTGGTACTGGTGGAAAATGTGCAGCTTCTGGAAAGCAGACAGCTCAGGTATGGACACAGAATACAGGTTAGACAACTCAGAAACAAGATCAAAGTGGACAAGGATATCTAACAACGTGCAGGCAAGTAACTAAGGCTAGTTTCACACTAGCGTATGGCAGAGCTGCAGACTTCCTCCGTGAAGCTCCGCACACTGCCGCCTCCTCCGTTCAGCTCCGCCTAAGTCTGCATGTTGTCTGCGTACCCTATCTTTAGCGTTGGGTTCGCAGGCCATGCCAATGTATGCAGATGCCTCCGTATGCGTTGTTTTGACGGTGCAGTGACTGCAACAAAATGTAACACTTTGCATTTGGCGCAGGTCGCTACACTGTCAAAACGACGCACGCGGAGGCATCCGCATACATCGGCATGGCCTGCGTACCAATGGTAAAGATAGGGTACGCAGGCCACAAAACACCAAAAGAGGAATCCCCCGTTGGTGACCAAAAATGATAAAAAAAACAGGGAATTTGTAGAGGTCTCACTTACATGGTTATTATAAGAAAACTCCGTCCACAGTTAAATTTTTACCCAATCATCGTAGTGCACATTCATGAAATTTTGCAGGAAATTTGACAGGATCTGGTTAACTCTCTCCACCTGACTGTTGGACTGAGGATGGTAAGTCCAAGAGCACATTCAACAGCTTACAAGTAGCTCTCCAGAATCTAGACGTGAACTGGATGTCCCTGTCAGAGACAATGTGGGGAGGAAACCCATGAAGGCGGAAGATGTGCGGTATGAACTTCTCAGTGAGGTTAGCAACAGATGGAAGGCCCGGTAATGGAATGAAGTGAGCCGTCTTTGAGAAACAGCCCACCTCAACTCCGAAGACATAGCAGCCAGAGCACACAGGAAGGTCCGTAATAAAGTCCATAGCGATGTGCTGCCAGGGAGCAGAAGGAACAGGAAGTGGAAGAAGATGCCCAGACAGAAAATGCTTAGGGGTTTCGTTTTGAGCACAGGAAGGACTGGCATAAACATATTCCAGAATGTATTTTCTCACCGCAGGTCACCAAAAGTGATGAGAAATAAGTTGTGTATTCTTCTTCTACCCAACGTGGCCAGCCAATTCCGAGGAGTGCCCCAAGTGCAGAACTGGTTTCTTATCCAACTCGGTCACTAAAGTCTTCCCAAGAGGAATCAGAGACAAGTTCACAGGAGCTACAGTCACCATTCTGGAGGGTTCAATAATATGCTAGGATTCATCCTTTTGATCATGAGGTAGAAAGGACCTACATTAGAGAGTGCATCTTCCTTGAAGTTCTTGTGAGCCGTGAGCCAGGTGAAAATGTAAGAAGAAATCAAAGTGGGCAAAGCTTGGTGAGCATTGAGCTTAGTGTTGATTCAGCCTTAGCGCAGACTGTAGGTAGGCCAGGATCTTATGGCTCGTGTATATGATGACCGGATGGACTGCTCCTTTGAGTGAATCCTCCAGAGCCATCTTGATTGCCAGCAACGCTCGGTCACAAATCTAGTAGTTTATTTTGGGGGAGGAGAAGATCTTAGAGAAGAAACTGCAGGTTACCTCATGACTGGAGGATGATTTTTTGCATGAGAACTGCCGCCTTCTCCAGATGAAGAAGAATCCACCTCCAGGAAATATTGCTTTCTGATTTCAGTTCTATGAAGCACAGTAACATAAGATATGGCCTGCTTAAAAGAGATAAACCCCACCTTAGCCTCCAGAGTCCAAAACATGGAACTGGAACCATTGTGGATCATAGCATTTATGGGAGCATTCCGGAAACAGAAATGAGGAAAAATTTGGCAGCAGTAGCTGGCAAATCCCAAGGACCGCTGGATTGCCTTAACACCAGTAGGACGAAGACGCTTAAGGATTGAAGTCAACTTCCCAGGATCCATCTTCAAGCCCATGGCAGAAATTATATAGCCTAGGAAAGGAATCGTGGCCAGGTCAAAGATGCATTTCTCGTATTTGGCATACAGTTAATTCTCTATAAGTCTCTGCAAGACCTGCTTGACGTTCCTTCTATGAGAGAATAGAGCTGTATAGAACAGTATATCATCCAGATAAACCAACACTCTTAGAAGACTGCTGGGTCATTACTGATTCCAAACGGTATTCATAGTGGCCATCACGGGTATTGACAGCAGTATTCCATTCATCTTCTAGACGTATGCGGATAAGATTAGATAAAACTGAACTTGGTGAAAATCTCGGCTCATCTAAGGGTCCTGTTTCACATAGCGACGCATCAGCGATCCCGACAACTATACAACCTGGTAAGGATTGCTGGTATGTGTGGAAAAAGGAGACAAAAGGAAACATGACGTAATATAAATAATATTGAAGTATTAGGTATAAACAGATGCGCACAACGGAAAAAGAAAGGGGATGAGTGACAAGGGATCAAATAGCAAAATTGTACTTATTAAATAATTATGCATGACAAACCTTCAAATATACAGTGGGGAAAAAAAGTATTTAGTCAGTCAGCAATAGTGCAAGTTCCACCACTTAAAAAGATGAGAGGCGTCTGTAATTTACATCATAGGTAGACCTCAACTATGGGAGACAAACTGAGAAAAAAAAATCCAGAAAATCACATTGTCTGTTTTTTTTCATTTTATTTGCATATTATGGTGGAAAATAAGTATTTGGTCAGAAACAAAATTTAATCTCAATACTTTGTGATATATCCTTTGTTGGCAATTACAGAGGTCAAACGTTTTCTGTAAGTCTTCACAAGGTTGCCACACACTGTTGTTGGTATGTTGGCCCATTCCTCCATGCAGATCTCCTCTAGAGCAGTGATGTTTTTGGCTTTTCGCTTGGCAACACGGACTTTCAACTCCATCCAAAGGTTTTCTATAGGGTTGAGATCTGGAGACTGGCTAGGCCACTCCAGGACCTTGAAATGCTTCTTACGAAGCCACTCCTTCGTTGCCCTGGCGGTGTGCTTTGGATCATTGTCATGTTGAAAGACCCAGCCACGTTTCATCTTCAATGCCCTTGCTGATGGAAGGAGGTTTGCACTCAAAATCTCACGATACATGGCCCCATTCATTCTTTCATGTACCCGGATCAGTCGTCCTGGCCCCTTTGCAGAGAAACAGCCCCAAAGCATGATGTTTCCACCACCATGCTTTACAGTAGGTATGGTGTTTGATGGATGCAACTCAGTATTCTTTTTCCTCCAAACACGACAAGTTGTGTTTCTACCAAACAGTTCCAGTTTGGTTTCATCAGACCATAGGACATTCTCCCAAAACTCCTCTGGATCATCCAAATGCTCTCTAGCAAACTTCAGACGGGCCCGGACATGTACAGGCTTAAGCAGTGGGACACGTCTGGCACTGCAGGATCTGAGTCCATGGTGGTGTAGTGTGTTACTTATGGTAGGCCTTGTTACATTGGTCCCAGCTCTCTGCAGTTCATTCACTAGGTCCCCCCGCGTGGTTCTGGGATTTTTGCTCACCGTTCTTGTGATCATTCTGACCCCACGGGGTGGGATTTTGCGTGGAGCACCAGATCGAGGGAGATTATCAGTGGTCTTGTATGTCTTCCATTTTCTAATTATTGCTCCCACAGTTGATTTCTTCACTCCAAGCTGGTTGGCTATTGCAGATTCAGTCTTCCCAGCCTGGTGCAGGGCTACAATTTTGTTTCTGGTGTCCTTTGACAGCTCTTTGGTCTTCACCATAGTGGAGTTTGGAGTCAGACTGTTTGAGGGTGTGCACAGGTGTCTTTTTATACTGATAACAAGTTTAAACAGGTGCCATTACTACAGGTAATGAGTGGAGGAAAGAGGAGACTCTTAAAGAAGAAGTTACAGGTCTGTGAGAGCCAGAAATCTTGATTGCTTGTTTCTGACCAAATACTTATTTTCCACCATAATATGCAAATAAAATGAAAAAAAAAACAGACAATGTGATTTTTTGGATTTTTTTTTCTCAGTTTGTCTCCCATAGTTGAGGTCTACCTATGATGTAAATTACAGATGCCTCTCATCTTTTTAAGTGGTGGAACTTGCACTATTGCTGACTGACTAAATACTTTTTTTCCCCACTGTATATATACAGGTAATAATAAAGTAACTAGTGCCACAAGAAATGGTGCGTGCAATTCATCCGTTGAAATGGTCAAAGCTTGAATACTCATTACAGAATAAACCCAAGGGTGACGTATTTTGGCATCCTTCAGCTCTGTGTGTATGCTCGCTGGTGTCCCACTGCTTGGCATCGTTGATGGCATCTTGTTTTGGCTCTGGGCCGGCTTGCTTCCTTGGTCCCGCTCACATGGTTTCCAATGTTCGTGTGGCTGAGTGATGCAGACTCAGCCCATCTGATGATGCCCTCGGGGATTCTGACCTTTGGTACAGTCAACCACGTATGTGCCACCATTAGAGCAACGTCATGTTCTATTTACATACTTACCCTGTATTGGCGTCTTCTGTATATATAAAGGGTTACATTTCTCTGTGATGCCAGGCCCCCGGAAGAAGGTACTTGTCACGGTCACGTGTGTCTGGACGCAGCGAGTACCGCAAGGCGAACCCATATGACACACGTGACCCTGGATACCCCTCCTCCAGTTGGGCGAATTTAAATAATAGGACGTGCAGCTGGATACACCGCCTCCAACTGGCGAATTTAGATATTACACTTATATATAAAGTAGTCTGGAAACCCCGCCTCCAGTAAGGCGAATTTAAATAATAAAGGGGAACCTGGGTAACATTAACAATGGTGGGCCCTGCAATAGGGAATAGGGAAGTGGAGACCTCCTGTACTCCCCTGAGCCAGTGTCCCTGCACTCCTAACGTTCCCCATTCCGGTTCCGCACCGGGCGACGCACAGGAACCTAAAAACCCTAGCTCACCCTGAACCTAAACCCTCACTAGGGAATTGGTCGGTGCGGAAACTAATCCCACCACTGCACTAAACACACATGAGGGAAAATGACAATACAGGGGAAACACCACTTAGCTTTACTCTGTTGCGTACGCTCCTAGCAATGGAGCCCACCACCTGTGTGCATCTTCTCCTTCACCCGGATCCATCACCATAACTGGATCCTTCACCATAGTGCAGCCTTGGAGCAGAGTCCACCACCAGTTGCAGCTGTCCAGTAACAGAGTCCCAAAGATGAGTTCACCTCCTGCCCAAAAAGTCAAGCATGCTTGAGTCCAGCTCTCAGCAACCAAGTCCCGCATGCTGAGTGCAACTCTCTCCATAGTCGTCACTCCACCAAGCCATGCAAGCACTTCCTGCCGACACCATAAACTGTGACTCCACCACGCCATGCCAGCCCTTCTTGCAGACCACCTAGCTGCCACTCGTCCCCTCTGGCTTGCCTGCGCAGGACTCATGTTCAGCTCCTTCATCACCCAAGCTTCCTTCCCAAATGACGAACTCACAATATCACCAACAGTCATCAAACCCACCTGAACTCTTTTAAAGAGCCTCACATCTGATTTATAATTACGTGCACTAAACCATAGAAACTAAAGTGCACTACCACTCACCACCACCGGGGCAACTTAGAATGAACGACACCACGTGTAATAATTCTAATGGCCACAGGGGGCAATCACACCACTTTGGCACCAAGCCAAAGGAAAAAAAAGTTCACTTATCCATTTAATCTGTCAGATCCACGCTGGATTATGACAGTACCCCTTCCTTAATGAGGGGCCTCTGGACCCTCAAGACCACTCCTCATTAGGGAAACACCTACAGCGGGGAAGCCCAGATCCTGGGTTCACCCCAATCCCCTGAAACTGCAGGTTTATGACAAACGCACTGCTGATATTGGCAATACATGTTCTGGAGGCACCACTCATCTCCACAGCGCCGACCTGGGGAACGAGGTTACGTATGTGAAAGTTTAGTATGTGCTGGTAACACTTCGCAACACACTTCCACTGATGTTTTTTTTTTGTTGCCACCAATACACGCTCGTTCACACACAGGTCCAGACCTGAACGTTTATTGCCACGCATTCGTTTGTCATTATTCGGTGATCTCATTCTTGGATCGATAACAGAGGCGTTCCCCTGCTTCACCACACTCACACCCCCGCTATTCACCAAGGGACACCACCCTCCAACCCTTTCACCATGAGGTCTGCACCTCCCAGGGTTGGTTAATGGCGAGGGTTGAGATTTGTCCCCATTCCCCCGCAGCGCACCTGCTGCTCACACCTGGAGGTGAAGGGACCGGGATATGGAGGAAATATACACTCGCTGGTCGCCTTCCTCCACACGACCAGGAGGGGGCGGCTTCTTCGGTGGTATAGAAGATTTGGCGTCAGCCCCGCGGACTATAACACCAGTCTGTTCACTACAGGGACGCACCCTTTCACCTCGGGGAACCCCAGACAGCACCATGGGGATCACCAACTCCACCCACCTGTCTGGTTACGTCCGCCTGTATGAACAAGTCCCGCTCCCCAGCAGCGACTCTAGGGGGCTTTTACCAAAGCCGCAAGGACATGGAGGAAAAATACACTCGCTAGTCGCCTTCCTCCACACGACCAGGAGGGGGCAGCTTCTTCGGTGGTATTAAAGATTTGGCGTGAGCCCCATGGACTATCACCAGTCTGCTCACTACAGGGACGTACCCCTTCACCTCGGTGAACCCCAGACAGCACCATGGGGATCACCAACTCCACCCACCTGTCTGGTTACGTCCACCTGTATGAACAAGTCCCCCTCCCCAGCAGCGACTCAAGGGGCTTTTGCCAAACCCGCAATTTGCCAAAGCCACCATTTTGATTTCCTGGTTGCCTGAGCAGAGGCCCCAGACCCTGATAACTGCTGCTGCAGCGGCTCTAAACACCTTGCCGCTCCCCACTCACCTCAGTGAGGCCCGGCAGCAATTACTCAGTGGTGTCCACATGGCCAAGGCTCACCAGAAAAAAAAAAGTTGGGTTGGTGATAATGTCACTGTCATGGTCACGTGTGTCTGGACGCAGAAGATACCGCAAGGCGGACCCATAACACACGTGACCCTGGATACAGCGCCTCCAGTGGCGAATTTAAATAATAAGGGGGAACCTGGGAAACATTAACAATTGTGGGACCTGCAATAGGGAATGGGGACGTGGAGACCTCCTAAGCTCCCCTGAGCCAGTGTCCCTGCACTCCTTACGTTCCCTATACAGGCTCCGCACCTGTCGCCGCACGCGAACCTTAAACCCTTGCTCGCCCTGACCCTAAACCCTCACTAGGGAATTGGTCGGTGCGGAGACTAATCCCACCACTGCACTAACAACACACATGAGGAAAGAAGACAATACAGGGGGAAACACCACTTAGCTTTAGGCTCTGTGCTTATGCTCCTGCAACAGAGCCCCACCACCTGCGTGCGTCTTCTCCTCCACCCGGATTCATCACCATCCTGGATCCTACACCATAGTGCAGCCTTGGAGCAGAGTCCATCTCCAGTTGCAGCAGTCCAATAACAAAGTCCCAAGGATGAGTCAGCCTCTGCCAAAATTCTAAGCATGCTTGAGTCCAGCTCTCGGCCACCAAGTCGAGCATGCCGAGTGCAACTCTCTCCATAGTCGCCACTCCACAAAGCCATGCACGCACTTCCCGCCGACACCATAAACTGCGACTCCTCCACGCCATGCCAGCAATTCCCGCAGACACCATTAGCTGCCACTCGTCTCCTCTGGCTGACTGCGTAGGACTCCTCTTCAGCTCCATGTTCACCCAGGCTTCACAAACTCAGAATTAATCAATCAATATCACCAGCAGTGATTGCACACCCTGAGACTCACTTATAGAGCCCCACACCTGATTCATAATTACGTGCACATTAAACCTAAAGTGCGATACCACTAACCACCACCGGGGACAGTCAAGTCACTTGGCACTTGCCAAAGTAAAGAAAGTTCACCCTGTGCAATTTAAAACTGTCAGATCAAATTCAGATCATGACAGTACCCCCTCCTTAATGAGGGGCCTCTGGACCCTCAAGACCACCCCTCATTAGGGAAACACCTACAGTGGGGACGCCCAGAGCCTGAGTTCACTCCACGACTACCTGAATTCAGGTTTATGACAAACACTCCGCTGGTATTGGCAATAAAGTTCATTTTGGAGGCACCACTCATCTCCACAGCGCCGACCTGGGGAACGAGTTTATGTATGTGTATGTTTGTTATGAGCTGATCAGGCTCCACAACACACTTCTACAAAATGTTTTTTGGTGGCACCCATACATGCTCATTCACACACAGGTCCGGACCTGAACGTTCATTGCCCACATTTGTTTGTCATAATTGGTGAACTCATTCTGAACTAGACAGCAGAGGCGTCCCCCTGTGTCACCACACTCACACCAGGAGGGGGCGGCATTAAAGATTTGGCGTGAGCCCCGCGGACTCTACACCAGACTGCTCATCACTGGAACGTACCCCTTCACCTCGGGGAATACCAAGCAGCTCCGTGGGGCACCATTCCTCCCACCTGCCTGGGTACACCCGCGTGCATGAGCAAGTCCCGCTGCCCAGCAGCGACTCTAGGGGCTTTTAGCCAGATCACAGCCGCCATTTTTTTTTTTTCCTCAGCAGAGGCCCCAGACAACTGCTGCTGCAGCAGCTTAAACACACCATGCCGCTCCCAGTCACCTCAGTGAAGCCCAGCAGCAACTGCTCACAGGTCACCACATGGCCAAAGGCCCCAGACCCTGACAATTACTCACAGGTCTCCACATGGTCAAAGGCCCTAGACCCTGACAATTGCTCACAGGACTCAACATGGCCAAAAGCTCACCAGAAAAAAAAAAACTGTAGGGCTGGTGATAATGTCATGGTCACGTGTGTCTGGACGCAGAAGATACCGCAAGGCGGACCCATAACACACGTGACCCTGGATACAGCGCCTCCAGTGGCGAATTTAAATAATAAGGGGGAACCTGGGAAACATTAACAATGGTGGGACCTGCAATAGGGAATGGGGACGTGGAGACCTTCTAAGCTCCCCTGAGCCAGTGTCCCTGCACTCCTTACGTTCCCTATACAGGCTCCGCACCTGTCGCCGCACGCGAACCTTAAACCCTTGCTCGCCCTGACCCTAAACCCTCACTAGGGAATTGGTCGGTGCGGAGACTAATCCCACCACTGCACTAACAACACACATGAGGAAAGAAGACAATACAGGGGGAAACACCACTTAGCTTTAGGCTCTGTGCTTATGCTCCTGCAACAGAGCCCCACCACCTGTGTGCGTCTTCTCCTCCACCCGGATCCATCACCATCCTGGATCCTACACCATAGTGCAGCCTTGGAGCAGAGTCCATCTCCAGTTGCAGCAGTCCAATAACAAAGTCCCAAGGATGAGTCAGCCTCTGCCAAAATTCTAAGCATGCTTGAGTCCAGCTCTCGACCACCAAGTCGAGCATGCCAAGTGCAACTCTCTCCATAGTCGCCACTCCACAAAGCCATGCACGCACTTCCCGCCGACACCATAAACTGCGACTCCTCCACGCCATGCCAGCAATTCCCGCAGACACCATTAGCTGCCACTCGTCTCCTCTGGCTGACTGTGTAGGACTCCTCTTCAGCTCCATGTTCACCCAGGCTTCACAAACTCAGAAAGAATCAATCAATATCACCAGCAGTGATTGCACACCCTGAGACTCACTTATAGAGCCCCACACCTGATTCATAATTACGTGCACATTAAACCTAAAGTGCGATACCACTAACCACCACCGGGGACAGTCAAGTCACTTGGCACTTGCCAAAGTAAAGAAAGTTCACCCTGTGCAATTTAAAACTGTCAGATCAAATTCAGATCATGACAGTCACGGTCACGTGTGTCTGGACGCAGCGAGTACCTCAAGGCAAACCCATATGACACACGTGACCCTGGATACACCGCCTCCAGTTGGGCGAATTTAAATAATAGGACGTGCAGCTGGATACACCGCCTCCAACTGGCGAATTTAGATATTACATGTATATATAAAGTAGTCTGGAAACCCCGCCTCCAGTAAGGCGAATTTAAATAAAGGGGAACCTGGGTAACATTAACAATGGTGGGCCCTGCAATAGGGAATAGGGAAGTGGAGACCTCCTGTACTCCCCTGAGCCAGTGTCCCTGCACTCCTAATGTTCCCTATGCCGGTTCCACACCGGGCGACGCACAGGAACCTAAAAACCCTAGCTGACCCTGAACCTAAACCCTCACTAGGGAATTGGTCGGTGCAGAAACTAATCCCACCACTGCACTAAACACACATGAGGGAAAATGTAAATACAGGGGAAACACCACTTAGCTTTGCTCTGCTGCGTACGCTCCTAGCAACAGAGCCTACCACCTGTGTGCATCTTCACCTCCACCCGGATCCATCACCATAACTGGATCCTTCACCATAGTGCAGCCTTGGAGCAGAGTCCACCACCAGTTGCAGCTGTCCAGTAACAGAGTCCCAAAGAGGAGTTCAGCTCCTGCCCAAAAAGTCAAGCATGCTTGAGTCCAGCTCTCAGCAACCAAGTCCTGCATGCTGAGTGCAACTCTCTCCATAGTCATCACTCCACCAAGCCTTGCAAGCACTTCCTGCCGACACCATAAACTGTGACTCCACCACGCCATGTCAACCCTTCTTGCAGACCACCTAGCTGCCACTCGTCCCCTCTGGCTTGCCTGCGCAGGACTCATGTTCAGCTCCTTCATCACCCAGGCTTCCTTCCCAAATGACAAACTCACAATATCAACAACAGTCATCAAACCCACCTGAACTCTTTTAAAGAGCCTCACACCTGATTTATAATTACGTGCACTAAACCAAAGAAACTAAAGTGCACTACCACTCACCACCACCGGGGCAACTTAGAATGAACGACACCACGTGTAATAATTCTAATGGCCACAGGGGGCAATCACACCACTTTGGCACCAAGCCAAAGGAAAAAAAAGTTCACTTATCCATTTGATCTGTCAGATCCACGCTGGATCATGACAGTACTGCGCCGAACCGCGCGGTGGGGTGGGTGGTACCATGGTTTTGCAGGTAATTCCTTGGCACATCATTACCTCACTCAATGGTCTTTGCTCTTATACTGTACATTCCTCTTATTATGTCTATGTGCCGTTTTGAATCTTCTCTGTGATTCCAGTACATTTTGTACTCTTTGATGCATTTTATATCTTTGGTATATATGATGGCACATTAGATCGCACTTGCACTATGCACTTTTGAGCTGACCTGCATGTATGCAGTTTGTTACTTTGTGTTTGGTTGTGTTTCCTGATCATTACCATGGTCCATCGTTTTTTTGGCTTATCATTGTCCACTCCCTGTGATTTGTTCTTACTATTTTAATTTGTGTCTTATCGTTACTTCAATAAAGTCTTGTATTTTTTGGTACATTGGTTCTCTTTGGTGCTTTTTTTCTAGGTATCATTATCACTATTTTTGCACTGAATCTGTTATACACATCCTTACACCCCCCCATACTGATCCGTTGATTAGTGTTACTATTTTGGGTGCTGGCTTGGTATATATGATTGCAGAAGCGCCAATAATGCGGCATATGATTCCCTTTGGCCATAAAGAGCAATGCCGGGACAAAGGATTTTGTACTAATCATGAAGACTTTTTGAGATAGGTAGTTACTCCTCGGGGATCCTAATTTAGATGGTTACTGATGTTTACTCTGCTGATGTATGCCTAAGGCTAGGTTCACATTAGCGTTTGAGTCCACAGCGTATCATCCGCATGCGCAAGCATATGCAAACATGCATGCAAAACGCATGTTTATGCAGCGTTTTTATTCGCATCATCTTACGCATGATAGGAAAAAAACGCTGCATGTGCATGCATTTGTATGCATTTTGGCATGCGTTTGCGTTGTTTCTGCACATGCGTTCGATATTTCCAATGCTTTTCCAGTAGAGATTCCTTGACACCAGACACCCAATGAGCGTGTCTCATGGGATTTCTATATATAGACACACTGCACAGATGAAATCCTCATCTTTTGCTGCTGTATCCAACTTCAAGATGGATCTTAGCGTGGAGAGCTTCCTTCTTCATCTTGATTTGTCATTGAAATTAGCTCTTGCCTTTACTTTTGCTTGTGAAGAAGACAGAAGAAGAGAAAAACGGAGAAGACGTCGTCATCGCTATTGGAAGCACACCATCGTTGAAGTCCAAGAGAGCCTTGGAGCCTACCACTCCTTGTACACTGAGCTGCGTGAAAACCCGGAGAAGTTTTTCGAGTACACGAGAATGTCGGAACAGAGCTTCAATGACTTGCTGCTACGTGTCAGAGGATCCATCACCAGGCATGACACAAGGCTACGTCAAGCAATTCCTGCTGAGCAACATCTGTTGGTGACCCTGAGGTATGTCATTTTGATAAACAAACACATGTCGTTATTATTGTTATAAAAGCCACATACTTAATTTTTTCTCCATTTTCTGTTCGGCAGATTCCTGGCTACCGGAGAGACCTTATCATCTCTACATTTTCAATTCCGAATTGGAGTGTCCACGCTTTCTGGGATTATTGGAGACACCTGTCGTGCTTTATGTGATGTTCTGCAGGAAAAATTCCTCCCCCAACCCACAACTGAACTCTGGCTGGAAAATGATGCAAAATTCCAGGACATTTGTAATTTTCCTAACTGGTTGGGGGCTGTGGACAGCAAACACATTAGGATTGTGAAACCTACTGGCAGTGGATCCGAGTATTTCAATTACAAAAAATACTTTTCCATTATTCTCATGGCGATTGCAGATTCTGACTGTCTATTTGTCGCGGTGGACATTGGCTCATTTGGATAAGGAAATGACTCACAGACTTTCAAACACTGACATGGGACAGCATTTGTATGCTAATGATTTCAATTTTCCACAGCCACGACCTCTTCCGAACACTGAAGGACCGCCAATGCCATTTGTTGTGGTTGGGGATGAGGCATTTCAAATTTGTGCCAACCTCATAAAACCGTACTCATATCGGGACTTGAATCACACCAAAAGGATTTACAACTACCGACTGACAAGGGCATGAAGAACTGTGGAGTGTGCCTTTGGATTGCTGGTATCTAAATGGCGCATTTTGGGAACAGCCATCAATCTAAAAATTGAGACAATTGTTGAGGTTGTGAAAGCGTGTGTTGTTTGGTACAATTACTTCCGGGTGGAAGAGCAACAACAATTAGAACTTGACGAACCTGTTACTACCACATTGCAGGATTACCAAGATCACCCTCTGAGGACTACAGTGGAAGTTGCACAAATGAGGGATAAATTTGCTGCCTACTTTGTTTCGGATATTGGCATGGCAAGATGAAATGGTTTAAGCCGATAAGTAAAATGTACCTGTAATGTTATGTACCTGTAATTTTTGCTGACTTTAATACTAACACCTTGACTGTAACTTTAATAATAAACACCTCTACTGTAATACCCGTTAATACTTCACTCAACAATACACACATGTTTAAATAAAGAGATAAAAGAAAACACAGGGTAACAGGTATTGTGAATCAAAATAATTTTTATTAACAAACATAACACCAAGAGGAAATTTGACAAATAAATAACAAAAAAGAAAAAAAAGGGATTAACTTTTGGGATCTGCGGGAGGGAGTTACATTCTGGGGGTGTCGGGCTGTGAAGTTGGCTAGGTGTAGTTGGGGAAGTTGTTACAGGGGAAGTGGCAGTCAATTGGATGATTGGGTCAGAAACATTGGCAGAGGACACAATGGGGGAAGAGGATACATTAGTACTGGTATACAAGTTGGAAGGTTTTGACACATTGGATGGGATAGAACAAAGGGAAAGTGGGGAGAGACTTGGAAGTGGAGACACATTCAGAGGTGAGGGTGGAAGGAGTGGGTAATGTTTTGTCACAACTTTTCTTTTCCTGGCCTTCGTTTTGCTGGAGCCTGGGTGTTTTTTTTTCCTGTTCCTGGGGTG
Organism: Dendrobates tinctorius; assembly: GCF_039654945.1. NCBI lineage: Eukaryota > Metazoa > Chordata > Amphibia > Anura > Dendrobatidae > Dendrobates > Dendrobates tinctorius. Next base: position 20,147,910 of record NW_027361675.1, on the reverse strand, counting down.
CTGAACTCAGCTGTGTGGTAGAAATGGAAGGCTGTGCTGCTGCACTCGGCTGCATGGTGGAAGTGGAAGGCTGGGCTGTGGCACTAGGCTGCATGGTGTAGCTGGGTACTGTTGAAGCAGTTCTAATGTCCAGAGGTTGTTGTGGTGGTGGATAGGTCACTTGGTGACTAGACTGGTATCCAAGTTCTTAAGATGTTGGGAAAGATGCTGGCGGATTCTGCCACTGATGCTGTGTTGGAGCTTGTTGGAGGTATGGCTGAAAACAACTTTCTGGACATGTTCAGTCAGAAGTATGCATGCTTTTCGAACGCATGCATACGCATGTCCTTGTGTTCCAATGAATTCCCATTGACAGTAATGCATTGTTTTAACGCACTCATGCACATATGCATTGCGGATTTTTGACGCCTCAAAAAATGCAACATGTTGCATTAGCCGCGCACCGCCGCACACTGCAAAACGACGCACGTACGTATCCGCATGCGAACACACGCAAACGCATGTTCCTGCATAATCCCTGCGCACTGAAACGCAAATGTGAAACCAGTCTAAGACACTAGATTCAGTGGGTACGGAAAGCATTCAGACTCCTTTAAATTTTTCACTCTTTGTTTCATTGCAGCCATTTGGTAAATTCAAGTTAATTTTTTTCCTCATTAATGTACACTCTGCACCCCATTTTGACTGAAATAATTCAGAAATGCAGAAGTTTTTGAAAATTTATTAAAAAAGAAAAACTGACATGGTCATAAGTAGGGATGAACGAGCATACTCGTGAGGATTCGGTACTCGAATTCTCGCGAGTATTTCACTACTCGCCTCACAATATTCACAACAGCCCACACAGTCCCCGCACAGCCCTGCACAGTTCCGCACAGCATGGCACAGTCCTCGCACAGCCCAGCACGGCCCACAACAGTCCACACACAGCCCAGCACAGTCCCGCACAGTACCTGCAAAGCCCTGCACAGTCCCGCACAGCATGGCACAGTCTTCGCACAGGCTAGCACAGTCCCGCACAGCCCGGCACAGTCCCCGCACAGGCCAGCACAGTCCCGCATAGCTTGGCACAGTCCCCGCACAGGCCAGCACAGTCCCCCATAGCCTGGCACAGTCTTCGCACAGTCCCCGCCCAGTCCATCACAGTCCCCGCCCATTAATCGCATTTCCCATAGACTTACATTGGACTCGGTACTCGTTACGAGTACTCGAGTATTAGGAGGTACTCGTAACGAGTACAGCGAGTCCAAATACTACAGTACTCGCTCATCCCTACTCATAAGTATTCAGACCGTTTGCTCAGACACTCATATTTAAGTCACATGCTGTCCATTTCCTTGTGATCCTCCTTGAGATGGTTCTACTTCTTCTTTGGAGTCCAGCTGTGTTTAATTAAATTGATAGGACTTTATTTGTAAAGGCATACACCTGTCTATATAAGACCTCACAGCTCACAGTGCCTGTCAGACAAGAGGCCAAGGAGCTCAGAGACAGAATTATGGCAATGCACACATCTGGCCAAGGTTACAAAAGAATTTCTGCAGTACTCAATGTTCCCAAGAGCACAGTGGCCTCCATAATCCTTAAATGGAAGAAGCTTGGGACCACCAGAAGTCTTCCTAGACCTGGCCGTCCAGCCAAACTGAGCAATCTTGGGAGAAGAGCCTTGGTGAGAGAGGTAAAGAAGAACCCAAGATCTTTGTGGCTGAGCTCCACAGATGCAGTAGGGAGATGGGAGAAAGTTCCACAAAGTCAACTATCACTCCAGCCCTCTGCCAGTCGTACCTTTATGGCAGAGTGGCCCGACAGAAGCCACTCCTCAGTGCAAGACATATCAAAGCCAGCATAGACTTTGCTAAAATACACATGAAGGACTCCCAGACTATGAGAAATAAGATTCTCTGCTCTGATGAGATGAAGATAGAACTTTTTGGTGATAATTCTAAGCGGTATGTGTGGAGAAAACCAATCACTGCTCATCATCTGCCCAATACAATCCCAACAGTGAAACGTAGAGGCAGCATCATGCTATGGGGATGTTTTCAGCTGCAGGGATAGGACAATTGGTTGCAATTGAAGGAAACGTGAATGCGGCCAAGTACAGAGATATCCTGGATGAAAACCTCTTCCAGAGTGCTCTGGACCTCAGACTTGACTTAAGGTTCATCTTCCAACAAGACAATGACAATAAGCACACAGCTAAAATAAAAAAGGAGTGGCTTCAGAACAACTCTGTGACCATTCTTGACTGGCTCAGCCATAGCCCTGACCTAAACCCAATTGTTCTGGCATTGCTTCCCTGAAGTCCCAGCAGCTAAATCCTGAGGGCAGGGAACTGCAGGTCTCCTGGCCCGATCTAATAGCCGGTGGCACAGCAGCATACCAGAGCCTGGAGCCGACACAAAGGAGCGGCACCTATGATAGGCTCGAGCTGCCTGCCAAGCGGGTAATGGTTTGTTTTTAAAACAGAGAGAGACAGTTAGCAACAGGAAGGTTAGCTATTAGGCAGTGAGGAAAAAGGGAGGAAAGCACAGAAGGAAGGCCTCCGTACCTACCTGGTCAGGGGTATCCAAAATTGCCTCCAGGCTGTCTGGCTCTCCATTACTATCTGTTACCTGTGCCCCCATTTGTACTATCAACCATCAAGTAAAGGAAAAGAAAACTACAGCCCTTGTGTCCTCCAGTGATCTCTTGCGCCCCGAGTCCTGCACCACAAGATACACAAAGCTCCACCTGTGGGGAGCAGAACATCCCAGCTGCGTCACCATCAGCCCCAGCAGTCTCCTTTAGCAGCGTCGGCCATCCGTTGCTGAACAACACAGGTGGCATCATGTTAAATCCCATATACATATTCCCCATTTTACGGCACAGCCAGGGCCACGCATTCGGGTCACAGCCCCGTGACTTCCCCAAAGAACTGCCGACCAGATTCTGAGTACCCCTGATGGATGTGTCTCAAAAGTTCTGTCAGGAACACCGCACTGCACTTGCTCACTGAGCCAGTGCGGATGTCCTGAGTACAAAGACAGTACTCAAAGATACCTGTGGAGCAGGGCAGCAGCGGTGACGGATGAGTGCTTCAGAGCATCAGGACCTGAAGCACATGACTGCTGGGGGCGTGGCCTAAGCTCCACAGATCTAGGAGCTGCAGGGAAACTCCTAGAAAGGTAACTACGGGACAATGTTACCAAGGGGCATAGACAGAGACAGAAACCAGATGAAGCCAGGGTCAAAGAACAAGATAGAAATACAGTACCACAGGGTTTAGACAGAAAGGATAGTCAGGATGTAGCAATAGGTCAGAAAACCAGAATGGGCAATAGACGGTACAATAGGGACAAACTGTAATGGAGTAACGATAGCCAAGCCAGGAGGTCAGAACCGGAGAAGACAATAGTACCAAAGTGAGAGACGGAGTACAGAGTGAGGGAACAGGCCGGGTCATACACGGGAAGCAAACAAGCAATGCAGAACACACGCACACCGGGGGTCAGACACACCAGAACAACAGTATAGCTGACAGAGAACCCTGGTAAAGAGTGAGTATAAATACCCCTCCCAGATCCAGAAAGAGGCCACGAACACTTAACCCTGTGAGTGCAGGGCAAGAACCCTGTTCAAACCATGACAAGTTCATTTTATTCAATAGGTTTTGCAATAGTAATAATTTCCACAATTGGATGTGTTTAAATAAAATGTCGCTGTGCTGAGATAATCTTATAAATGTGCCCCTGCTGTGTACTGTGTAATGGCTGTGTCTGACCGTGCAGGAACAAGGTCTGATCATACCACAGCTCCTGGGAGGAGGAGGATGTAAAAGAGTATACAGACAGGACAGCATGGGATCAGAGAGGATCCTTTCTTTGAAGTAAAACATTATTTAAAAACAGGCAGTGAAATGTTTTACCTCACATAGAGCAGCAGCTGTGATCCTGTGCTGTAATGTCTGTATCCTCTCTATTGCTTCCTCCCCTGCCCAGGAGATGTCGTATGATCAGACCATGTCCCTGTACGGTCAGACACAGCCGTTACACAGTACACAGCAGGGGCACATTTATAAGATTATCTCAGCACAGGAACATTTTATTTAAACACATTTAAAGATTTTAGACTTTAATGAGACAGTAATTAAGTTCTCACCTACCCAAAATGGAAAATAATTCTGAGAATGGTGTCAATTTCTCATTCTCTTCACTGGCTTTTTTTCCAGTTAGCGGAAGTATCATTGTCCATGACACGGCAAGCCCAAAATATGCCCCAAAAATGTGGCCATGCATCATAGTAGTATGATTAGTCATCTAAAAAGTACAAAGCAAATATAAACTTAATAAAACCATGAATTAGTTATAAACATAATATTTAATATTATAGGAGAAATTATTTGAGAAAAGTAAAACATTTTAAGATCGCGTAAAATCTATAAAAAAAAAAAAGCACATGTATTGAAACAGAAAAATGTTGCAATAGAAGCAGCAGAAGCAGGGTCTAGGGGACACTATACGCAGAGGGTAAAAAACTGATTGGGGTACAAGAAACAAAGAGTTGTTGTAATCGGTACATTCTCTAAGTGGGATATAGTCAACAATGAAAACTGCAGGGATCTGTGCTAGGACCGATTCTTTTTCATCTCTTTATTAATGACCTTCTGGAAGGGATTGTAAAGTGTAAGGGTACCGTTACACCTAGCGACTCACCAGCGATCCCGACCAGCGATATGACGCAGTCAGGATCGCTGGTGCATCGCTAAGTGGTCGCTAGTGAGCTGCCACACAGGCAGATCTCACCAGCGACATCGCTGGGGACGGGGGTCGCTACTTACCTGTCAGACGCGGTGATCCTGCATCCTCCCACCCGGCTCCACGCGTTGCTCGTCGTCACAGCAGGAAGCGCCGCAGGAAGTGACCGACGAGGAATGGTCCAGGAGCTTCTCGCGCGATCACCGATAATCAGCGGGGGAGCCGGTCGGAGGTAACTATCACATGCAGTGATATCGCTAGCAATATCGCTGCTACGACACAAAATCGGTGACTTTACAGCGATATTGCTAGTGATATCGCAGTGTGTATCGGGGGCTTAAGTCTTAGCTGATGATGCAAAACTTTCTAAGATAATATAAACTGACTTTGTTCTGTAATATTGTACAGTCTATCTAGAAAATATGTCTGCATGGTCAAAAACATGGAATTGTATAGTATTACTAAATGTAGAATAATGTACTTAGGCTGGGGTAATCTTATTGCTGCATGTACATTAAATGAAAATATACTAGAGGCTAAAGAACATGAGAAGGACTTGGATATTTTGATTACAAGAAATCTAAAAAGCAGCACTTAATGTCAAGCAGCAGCTGCAACTGCAAACAAGATTTTAGGGTGTATGGAAAGGATAACATTGTGTTATCACCGTGCAACTTTAAATCACATGTAAAGCCATATCTTTAAAGGGAACCTGTCAGTAGGATTGTGCCGAGTAACCTACAGACAGTGTCAGGATGGCGCCGTTATACTGATTAAAATGATACCTAGGTGGATGAAATTCATCTTGTGGTTGTTGCTTCCATTGAGTATGCACCAGCTGCACCATCTTGGTGCAGACAATTTTTTTCCCTCTATTCCATAGCAAAATGGCACAGGTGGCTCCTGCGCAGTAGCATCTATCGGATCAATGATAGATGCTACTGTGCAGGCGCGTCCGGTGCCATTTTGAGAAAGTTTTTTTTTTCAGAATCAATGTATAAGACTAAATAAAACAATTTAATGCACATTATACAGGCGATCATGCTGCAGCGCAGGCCCTGCCACTGGCGCCTGCCTGCTGAAAGTTATTTTTTATTTCAATGTATATAATAATCAGTGACCTGTCATAAGCCATACAGATACATAACTAAGCAGAGCACCACATGAAGAACCCCCCCACAGGCCGCCGCGCAGCACAAGCATATCATTAACTCAAAACTACAAATAAAGACACTGTCTGTAGGTTACTGTGCACAATCCTGCTGACAGGTTCCCTTTAACCCCTTTACCCGCAAGGCTGGTTTGCATGTTAATGACCAGGCCAATTTTTACAATTCTGACCACTGTCACTTTATGAGGTAATGACTCTGGAATGCTTCCATGGATCCTGGTAATTTGAATTTTCATGCCCTTAAATAGCAGAGATAGGTCACCCAAAATACTTAATAAGTAACATTTCCCACATGTCTACTTTACAGAAGCACAATTTTGGAACCCCAATTATTTTTTTCTTAGGCCATGTGCACACGATGCGGATTCTGCTGCGGATCCGCAGCAGAACTGCATGTGATGTACAGTATCATTATAGGCTATGTAAAACAAAATCCGCAGTGCACATGCTGTGTTTTTTTCCACACAGATTTGGTGCCAATGAAAAATGCAGCATGTCACTTCTTTTGTGCGGTTTTGCTGCATTTTTCCACCTGCTCCATTCTAGAAATACGCAGGTGGAAAACCGCACAAAACATGCAGTAAAACTGCACAAAAAATGCACTAAATCCGCAGGAAAAATGCAGGTCATTTGACCCACGGATTTAGTAAATCTGCGCTGAAAATTCCAAAGCAGAATACGCACCGTGTGCACATAGCCTTTGGAAGTTAAAGGGTTAAATTTTGAACAGAGATTTCTCATTTTTATAGCACCATTTTTTTAGGGACCACATCACATTTAGGCTGTGTGCCCACGTTGCTTTTTTTAAGCGTTTCCGCAGCGTTTGTGCCGGCTCAGACGCTACAGAAACGCTTAAAAGAAGCTTTAAATTAATTTGCAAGCATTTTTGGCTTTTTGTGCCAATGCATGCGTTTTTAAACGCTCAAGAATCGCTTAGCAGCTAAAAACACAGCATGCTCATTAATTTCTGCGTTGCTGAGCGTTTTTAGCCTTCCCCAATGTTCCCAGAAAACGCGTGTCTTTTGTGCAAAAAAATGGAAAAAAGACGCCCATTTTCTGGGAAGGGGATCAGTTTCCTGAGCGTTTAAAAACGCTAACGTGGGCACATAGCCTCAAAGTCACTTCGAGGGGTCTATATGATAGAACATACCCAAAAGTGATACCATTCTAAAAACTGCACCCCTCAAGGTGCTCAAAATCCCATTCAACAAGTTTATTAACACTTCAGGTGCTTCACAGGAATTTTTGAATGTTTAAAATAAAATGAACATTTAACTTTTTTCCACAAAAAATTTACTTCACATCTAAAATTTTTTATTTTCCCAACGGTAACAGGAGAAATTAGGCCCCAGAAGTTGTTGTGCAATTTGTCTTGAGTACACTGACACCCCATGTGTGGGGATAAACCACTGTTTGGTCGCATGCCAGCGCTCGGAAGGGAGCTGTAATTAAGATCGGACACCATGTCGCGTTTGGAGAGCCCCTGATGTGCCTAAACAGTGGAAACTCCCCACAAATGACACCATTTTGGAAGCTAGACCCCCCAAGGAACTTATCTAAATGTTTGGTGAGCATTTTGAACCCCCAAGTGCTTCACAGAAGTTTATAACGTAGAGCCGTAAAAATAAAAAATAAAATTTCCACAAAAATGATCTTTCTCCCACAATTTTTTATTTTCCCAAGGGTAACAGGAGAAATTGGACCCTAAGGCTATGTGCACACGTATGCAGAAAATTTCTGCATGAAAACCGGACTCCTTCCCAGAAAATGCGCGTTTTTTTGTGCGTTTTTTTCCAGAGCAAGTGCGGAATTCATTAAAATGAATGGGATTCTTCCTTTAAGCGTTTTTAAGCATTTTATTTGGTAAAACCGCGAAAAAAATGCTTACGTGTGCACATACCCTAAAAGATGTGCAATTTGTCCTGAATATGTTGATACCTCATATGTGGAGGTAAACCACTGTTTCAGCGCATGGCAGAATTCTGAAGGGAAGGAGCGCCATTTTACTTTTTCAACACAAAATTGCTGGAATTGAGATCGGATGCCATGTCGCATTTGCAGAGCCCCTGTGTGCCTAAACAGTGGAAACCCCCACATGTGACACCATTTTAGAAACTAGACCCCCCAAGGAACTTATCTAGTTGTGTGGTGAGAACTTTGAACTCCCAAGTGCTCCACAGAAGTTTATAACGTAGAGCAGTGAAAATATAAAAATCATATTTTTCCTCAAAAATTATCTTTTTTCCCCCCAATTTTTTATTTTACCAAGCCTAACAGGAGAAATTCGACCCCAAAAGTTGTTATGCAATTTCTCTTGAGTACACCGATACCCCATGTATAGGGGAATACTACTTTTGAGACACAGTGCAAAGCTCAGAAGTAAAGAGGCACCAAATTGGAGTTAAGATTTTGCTGGAATGGTTTGAGGGTGCCATGTCACATTGTCAGAGCCCCTGAGGTGCCAGAACAACAGAAACCCCCTATATGTGAATTCATTTTACAAACTACACTCCCAAATGAATTTATTTAGGGGTACAGTGATCATATTAACACCACATGTGCCTCATCGAATTTTATACCACTGAGTGGTGAAGAAGGAATAAATTACATTTTTACCACTAAAATGTTGTTTTAGCTCCAAGTTTTTAATTTTTCTAAGGGTTAATAGGAAATTTTTTACAACAAACTGAAATCCATTTATTCCAGAGTGTGCCAATACCCTACATGTAATCAGGAAATATTTTTTACTCACAGTGCAAGACTCAGAAGCCAAGGAGTGCCACATTTTACTGTTATAGCTTGCAGATGCCATGACCAACTGGGAAAGCCCATGAGGTGCCAGAACAGCAGAACCCCCCATAAGTGATCCCATTTTATGAACTACACCTCTCAAGTAATTCATCTACGGGTGCAGTGATCATATTGACACTATGGGTGTGTCACTGAATTTTATACCATTGGGCAGTAAAGACAAAATAACTACATTTTTACCACCAAAATGTAGTTTTAGCCAAAGATTTTACATTTTCACACAAGAAGTGGGTAAAAATGGCACCAAATTTTGTCCCACAATGTCTACTGAACGTGGCAATACCCCACATGTGGCTGTACAGTACTGCTTAGCCATATGGAGAGACTCGGAAGGAATGGGGTGCTATTTACCTACAGGGCAGGCAGACAAGGAAGCTGCCTAAGGCCCCCACTCACAAAGGGGACCCCCTGTGTCTACAGCCCCTTTATGAAGTGCACTGACTGTTTACAGCATTACTTACAGTGAATAATGCTGTGCATCCTCTGTAGTCCTTGAGCGTCTCTCCCAAACGCCCCTCCATCCCCACTCTCTCCCTGCAGTGTCAGTTTAGAAGCTGAGACTGAGAGGGAGGGGTCGTCTCACAGAACAGCAGAGGCCAGACTAGGGGCAGGAAGATGCATGCACCCTGGCGGTGTCTGTGTCCCCTCCTACTCATCATGGCTGCTCCTATGTCCTGGGATCTGCCCAAGGGAAGCAGCAGGACCTGGCATATATGTGTATCTTTGTGTGTCTGAATATGTGTATATAGTATCTGTGGTGCATGTGTGTATATATTGTGAGAATCATGTGGGAATAGTGGATGAGGGCAGGTATATCTCGCCCAGATTCCTTTCCTATGTGGCCTAGTCTGGTCAGTATCGCACCTGCTTACTAATGGATAATGGGAGGTGGATATAAAAGGATGCAAGGTGGTTGTGTGAGTGTCTCAGCCTGGGAACACAGAGAGCCTGTCTGTGTGAGAGACACACACGTGAGTGAAAGCAGTGCCCACTGCAACTGTGGTTTGGCTGGACGGGAGAAGCCCGCCAGTTGGTAGTTAGGTTGTCCATTGTTTAGTTAGTGCCGGATAGGCAAGGATTTGTTTTATGGTTTATTTCCTTTTGCATTGCTTTCACTGTTAATAAACCTGACCCAGTGTCAGTTACACCCGAATCCCAGCTCTGCGCCTGAGTTTCATGCTGAACGCACGTGACCTTTGACCCCAGCAAAGGCGATCCCGGAGTGTTTTATCACAATATGTATGCTTGTACATACAGTATATAGTATGTATGTGTACTGTATATTATATATGTATACTGCATGTGTGCACTATATTGTGTAAATATATGTATAAACTACAGCATACTGTGTGAGCATACTGTATATAAACTGAAGGTTTCTGTGTATATACCTTATATATGTGCTTGTACATACTGTGTGTGCCTGTATACTGTATATATAGTGTATGTTTCTCTATTTATAAAGTATATATAATGTGTACATGTATGGTGTGTATCTGTGTATATGTGTTGCATATATAGTTCTGCAATTGTAGTGTCACCATAATAGGGATCAGCATTTTATGTCTAACGCCTGTGTTGTACATGAGAGCCTGTTCGCACTTTCTTTACTGCGCCCCAGTGGGTTCTGCCTGAATCCCCTATAGAACTATAGATTGCAATGACAGGGATGGAGTTCAAATGAATTCCACATGTTTTGTTTTTTCCTGAACGTGTTCGCCTGATCCAACAGCCACAGAAAAAGTGGACACTTTTACACGAAAAAACAAAAACAGACTTTGAGGGAATGTGCATGACGCGCCCCAGAGGCCGTGGGATACTCGGCTCTGGGCCCATTATCTTCAATGGGAAATGTCACAGTGGCAGTGACCCGGTCCGTGGCCTCAGGCGGTCATGTAAAAGGGGTAGAAATGAGTGGGGATAAAGTTTATGTAGTGATTCGTGATGCCACCTGTGGTTTCTGGTCAGAATGCATATGCATTAAAATGATAATTTTGGTAATGGTAACGCAGCAACAGGTAGAAGATATAAAGGTGTCAATGGATTTAGCTATCAAAGACTCTCCTGCCCATATATGCAGTTTGAAGAGGTTGCCATATTAACAAACTCACTGCCATCATAGACCTTGAAATGACTTCATTGTCTATTATCATGTGGCGGTCATGATCAACTTTAAAGATATTCTAGAATTCACTACTCAACACAGTGGAAATTTACAAATTTGAAGATGAGGTTCATTCGGTTTGTGTTATACCACTACACAAAATAGAAAACCTTAGATTAAATAAAATACTGTCAGCTTTTCATTGTGGACATTACGGCTTATTTTTATTTTTTTTTAATCACAGGTGTCTCTTACCATAAGATACTGTTTCATAATGTATCTGTTTGCGGTAAATACAGGCAATTCAAGGATTGTCATTATGACCAATTGAAGAGGGTTCACTTTTCCTAAAACAGCTCCATATGAGATCAAGACTGGAAAAATACTCATCAGTCCATTTTTTAAGCTGTGAATGAGACAATATAATAAGTGCAATATATAGAAATCTTTTCTTTTTTTGCAAAAATAAGCATTGTACATTCTTTTCACAATCAGTTCTTTAGTGTCAAGTAAAAATAAGCATTGTACATTCTTTTCACATTCAGTTCTTTAGTGTCAAGTATAAAATTCCTGTTTTTTATTTATTTATGGTGCAAGAAAATAATGAAGATGAATATTTGTGGACCATTGTGTCTAACACTCCTTTGAGACACTCCATTGGCTTGAGATAGGCTGGCCACATCCGAAATGTTGCCACACCATATGGACTAATAAAATCCATTTTTTTCATTATGTACTGGAGTACTGCCTACTTTTTTCTTTTTATATTACTTCTACAAATGAATATTTCTTTGGAGGTCCTCGCACCCTGAATTCCCTTTAACGGTGCTGTTCCATTATTTTTCTTAGGCTACGTGCACACGCTGTGGATTGTGGTGCGGATTTGGCAGCGCGGATTTTGTAAAATCTGCAGGTAAATCTGCAGGTCAAAAGACCTGCGGTTTTACCTGCGGATTGCTCTGCGGTTTTGCCCTGCGGTTTTTCATCTCCACAATGGAGGAGATGGCAAACCGCAGCGGAATCCGCAGAAAGAATTGACATGTCAATTCTTTCTGCAGTTTCAAAACCGCAGAAAAACCGCGCGGAAAAATCCGCACCATCTGCACTGCGGTTTTGTATTCCCATAGGGAATAATGGTACTGTACACCGCAGCAAAAACTGCTGCGGGTCCGCTGCGGAATCCGCAGCGTGTGCACACACCCTTAGATAGACAAATAGAGAAATAATACATAGATAAATAGATGGATAAATAGAAAGATAGATATGGCATAGATACTGTAGATAGATAGATAGTTATGGGATAGATAGATAGATAGATAGATAGATAGATAGATAGATAGATAGATAGATAGATAGATAGATAGATAGATATGGGATAGATAGATAGATATGAGATAGATAGATAGATATGGGATAGATAGATAGATATGAGATAGATATGAGATAGATAGATAGATATGGGATAGATAGATATGGGATAGATAGATAGATATGGGATAGATAGATAGATATGGGATAGATAGATAGATATGGGATAGATAGATAGATAGATAGATAGATAGATAGATAGATAGATAGATAGATATGGGATAGATAGATATGGGATAGATAGATAGATAGATAGTCAAACTGCATAAATATATTATCTATGTACTTTTGTCACTAGTATAATACATTATAGGGAAAACATTTGAAAGTGTTAAACACGTGATATAACATACCTGTTTATGCCGATGTTTTGTATTTCAGTGGAATTCTTAAATATTAAGGTATCTAAAATAATGGCCCACTGCAATCCTATCACTCCATTCAAAAAGTTAAAAGCAATTCCACTGAATCCAAACTTTTTTAAGAATCCAAATAATAATCCAAGACCAAGGAAAATCATGACATTCACATCTTGCAGTTCTAAAGAGAAAAAATGCAAGAGAAACAAATAAAATATGAAACAACTTAGTTGAGCATAAATTTTCAGTGATATATTGCAAATAATTATGAGCTACTGCATTAGCATCTACTTAGCAAACACCATGGTAGACTTCTTACTGTAAAGGAAAAAATGGACCCCAAAAGTTGAGTAATTTCTCCTGAGCATGCCGATACTCCATATGAGGGAGAAATCCACTGATTGGGTGCACAGCAGAGCTCAGAAGGGAAGGAGTGCCATTAGACTTTTTGAATGCAAAATTTGCTGTAATAATTAGCGGACCCCATGTCACGTTTTGAGAGAATCTGATGTGCCTAAACAGTGAAAATCCCCCACAAGTGACACCATTTTGGAAACTTGACTCCTCAGGAAACTGATTTAGATGTGTGGTGAGCAGATTGAACTCTTTGGTGCTTCACAGAAGTTTATAACGTTGAGCCATAAAAATAAAAAAGAATCAAATTTTCCCCACAGATATGTTTTAACACAAAATATTGTATTTTCATAAGGGTAAGAGGAGAAATTGCACCATACATTTTGTTGTGCAATTACTTCTGAGTAAGCTGATACCCAATATGAGGGAGAAAACTACTATTTGGACGCACGGCAGGGCTCAGAAGGGAAGGAGTGTTGGTTGACTGTTTGAATGGAAAATTTCCTGGAATTATTAGCGGACATCATGTCCCATTTGCAGAGTCCCTGATGTGCCTAAACAGTGTAAACCCCCCACAAGTGACCCCATTTTGGAAACTAGACCCCTTAAGGATTGTATTTAGATGTGTGATGAGCACCTTGAACCCCCAGGTGCTACACAGAAGTTTATAATGTTGAGCCATGAAAATAATAAAATCACATTTTCCTCACAAAAATGTTGCTTTAGCCCCAAGATTTTAATTTTTCTAAGGGCTAATAGGAATTTTTTTTCCAACAAACTGAGGTCCATTTTTTCATGAGTGCACCAATACCCTCAGGGCCGGTTTTTGGCAAAGTGGGGCCCTAGGCAAAGCTTAAAATGGGACCCCAAATGCTAACATATTGTACATCAAACAGAACCATTTCGATTGTATTTACATGCGCTGAGTTCAGGCCGCTAAATGAGTGTGATCAACAATGTTGAAGTCGTTCAACACTTGTTTCCCGGCCTCTTTCCACCATCTGAGAAAGAATGATGGGAACAGGACAATCACTATTGGCTCAATCTGTCCCCATACAGTATCATGTTATCAGCAGCACATCTACAGGTTACACCCCATAGTCCTCTATATAATAAAATGTGACCCATAGTCGTCCATATAATATAATACACTCTTCAGTCCTCCATATAGTAAAATACACTCCCTATAGTCCTCCATATAGTATAATTCACTCCTCAAGGTCCTCCATATAGTATAATACACTCCTCATAGTCCTCCATATAGGATAATACACTCCTCATAGTGCTCCATATTGTATAATACACTCCTCATAGCCCTCCATATATTAAAATACACTCAGTCCTCCATATAGTATAATACACTCCTCATAGTGCTCCATATAGTATAATACACCGCCAGTCATCCTTGTAGTACAATTCACTTTCCATAGTATAATGCACCCCATAGTTCTTCTTATAGTATAATGTATTCCCCATAGTCCTCGATACAGTATAATGCAGCCACCCGATAGAGCGTAATGCAGCCACCCCACAGAGTATAATGCAGCCACCCCAGAGTATAATTCAGCCCCACCATACAATATAATGTAACCCCCATAGAATATAATGCAGCCCCCCTCTTATAGTATAATGCAGCCACCCCTTAGACCATAATGCAGCCACCCCACAGAATATAATGAAACCCCCCCATAGAATATAATTCAGTCCCTCTCATATAGAATATATGGCAGCCCCCTCAGAGAGTATAATGCAGCCCCCCATAGAATACAATGCAGCCCCTTATATAGTATAATGTAGCCCCTCCATATAATACAATGGCACCCTCCTCATATAGTATAATGCAGGCCCAATAGTATATAATGTAGCCCCCTCATAAAGTATAATGAAGACCCCATACAATATAATCTAGCCCCACTTAGAATATAATGCAGCCCCCCATAGAATACAATGTAGCCTCCTCGTATAGTATAATGTAGCCCCATCATAGAGTATGATGCAGTCATCCCCCATAGAATCATAGAATCATAGAACCATAAAATATAAAAAATATAATACAGCCCCCCGTAGAATATAATGTAACCCCCATATTATATAACACAGCCTCCCCCATAGAATATAATTTATAATGTACCCCCCATGGTATATAACACAGCCACATAGTATATAGCACAGCTGCGTAACATATAACACAGAACCACATGGTATATAGCACAACCCCACATGGTATATAGCACAGCCCACATGGTATATAGCACAGCCCCAAATGGTATACAGCACAGCCCACATGGTATATAGCACAGCCCACATGGTATATAGCACAACCCCACATGGTATACAGCACAGCCCCACATGGTATATAGCACAGCCCACATGGTATATAGCACAGCCCCAAATGGTATACAGCACAGCCCACATGGTATATATCACAGCACCATGGTATATAGCACAGCACCACATGGTATATAACACAGCACCATATGGTATACAGCACAGCCCACATGGTATATAGCACAGCCCACATGGTATATAGCACAGCCCCAAATGGTATACAGCACAGCCCCAAATGGTATATAGCACAGCCAACATGGTATATAGCACAACCCCACATGGTATACAGCACAGCCCCACATGGTATATAGCACAGCCCACATGGTATATAGCACAGCCCCAAATGGTATACAGCACACCCCACATGGTATATATCACAGCACCATGGTATATAGCACAGCACCACATGGTATATAACACAGCACCATATGGTATACAGCACAGCCCACATGGTATATATCACAGCACCATGGTATATAGCACAGCACCACATGGTATATAGCACTGCCCCACATGGTACACAGCACTGCCCCACATGGTACACAGCACAGCACCACATGGTATATAGCACTGCACCACATGGTATACAGCACAGCCCCACACAGTATATAGCACAGCACCATGGTATATAGCACAGCACCACATGGCATATAGCACAGCACCACATGGCATATAGCACAGCACCACATGGTATACAGCACAGCTTCACATGGTATACAGAACAGCCCCACAAGGTATATAGCACAGCACCACATGGTATATAGCACAGCCCCACATAGTATATAGCACAGCACCACAAGGTATACAGCACAGCCTCACATGGCATACAGGACAGCCCCACATGGTATATAGCACAGCACCACATGGTATATAGCACAGCACCATAGTATATAGCACAGCACCACAATGTATATAGCACAGTACAAGGCAATGAGAAAAAACTTTGTCCAGCTCCACGATGTAGTAAAAAATATTCTTTATTCACTCAATAGAAATGAGGTTTAAAAGCCAGCATGAGTTACAAGGCATGCGATCGATCTACGCGTTTCGAGTGGCTAAGCACTCTTAATCATGCCTTGTAACTCATGCTGGCTTTTAAACCTCATTTCTATTGAGTGAATAAAGAATATTTTTCACTACATCGTGGAGCTGGACAAATTTTTTCTCATTGCCTTGGATTGTGCGCTTTGACACAGCGGTCTCGTGCTCCGATGTTGGAATGCTATGTCTGGTGAGCTGGATTTGTATCCTGATATAGCACAGTACCATGGTATATACCACAGCACCACATGGTATATAGCACAGTACCATGGTATATAGCACAGCACCACATGGTATATAGCACAGCACCACATGGTATATAGCACAGCACCACATGGTATATAGCACAGCACCACATGGTATATAGCACAGCACCATGGTATATAGCACAGCATCACATGGTTTACAGCACAGCCCCACATGGTATATAGCACAGTCCCACATGGTATATAGCACAGCCCCATGGTATATAAGCACAGCACCACATGGTATACAGCACAGTCCCACATGGTATATAGCTCCCTCAAGAATGGCCCCATATTCCAGACAGTACTCACTGTTACATTTAAAAAAAAACCTCACTCCTCACCTCTCCTCGTGCCCATGCTGCTCCCGGCTCCTGTCACTGCCTGGTGCATAGTGAGTGCGCGATGACGTCATCGCCATCGCACACCCGCAGTGTCAGAGGCAGAGCGGGGAATGATGGGAGAGGGAACGTCAGCTGACGCTCTCTCCTCCATCATTGCTTTGAACTGTACCGGTGTCTATGATGCCGGTATAGTTCAATGCGGTGGCGGGGGTGGCAGGCGGACCCCCCTGCCTCACAGGGGTCCCATAGCAGCTGCATGATGTGCTGCTAGCTGGGGGCCCTGAATACTCTACATGTAATTGGAAAATATTTTTCAGGCACAATGTAAGCTCAGAAAGCAAGGAGCGCCAGATTTTACTGTTATGGCTTGCAGGTGCCATGACCCACTGGGAGAGCCGATGAGGTGCCAGAACAGCAGAACCCCCTCATAAATCACCCCATTTTACAAACTACACCTCTCAATGTATTCATATAAGGATGCAGTGATCATATTGACACCACAGGTGTGTCACAGAATTTTATACCATTTAATCGTGAAGAAAAAATAACTACATTTTTACCACCAAACTTTTTTTAGCCCGAGATTTTACATTTTCACACAAGAATTGGGTAAAAGAGGCACCATAATTTGTCCCACAATTTCTACTCAACGTGACAATATCCCATATGTAGCTGTACAGTACTAGTGACATGATTCAGATGAAACCCCCAAGTGATCCATTCACTATAATGAGGTTGCAGAGTTACGCTGGACTCTGTCTGGCCTCTGTTCAGCGGTGTCCTTCTTTTCAGGAGTGCACAAAACTGTGGCCGACAGCACTGTTTTGCAGTCCTAACGAGACGGACACCACCGGATCATAGGTCAGATGGTGTCCACAGTGTCTCCATCTGCCTCATTATGGGGAATCTCCCACCAGAGGTTCCATCTGAATCACGTATTTCAGAGATTTACACGGAAACCCCAGTGCAAGCCCTCAGCGCAGAGCACAGGATAAATGCGCGCCGGGCCTTACTGCGATCTTTGGGAGGCAGAGTGAAAAAATCAACAGCATGTGAAGAATTGATTTTATTTATTTTTATGCAGTTCCTCGTGCGGTATACGTGATTAGGCATCTTTATTCTTCAGGTCTGTGCGATTGCACTGATACCAGATTTATATTGGGTTTTTATGTTTGGCAGCTGTCACACACTAAGACACTTTTTATTGCAAAAAAATTGTTTTTGCATCACCATATTTTGAAAGCTATAATTTTTCCATATTTTGGCCCACAGAGTCATGTGAGGTCTTGTTTTTTGAGGGACGAGTTGATGTTTTTATTGCTACATTAGATTTTTTCATCGCTTTCTTTTCTGATTTTTGGGACCCAGAATGAACAAAAACAAGCAATTCAGGATTTTTTTGGGGGGGAGGTGGGGTTTATGCTGTTTCATGTGTGGCAAAATTGATAAAGGGGTTTTATTTTTTGGGTCAGTACAAATACAGCGATACCTCATTTATATATATTTTTTATGTTTTGGTGCTTTTACACAATAAAAATTATTTTATAGAAAAATAATTATTTTTCATCGCTTTATTCTGAGAGCTATAACTTTTTATTTTTCTGCTGATGGAGCTGTATGGCAGCTTGTTTTTTTGCGGGACAAGATGTCGTTTTCAGCGGTACCATGTTTATTTAAATCCATCTTTTTATCGCGCTTTATTCAACTTTTTGTTCGGCAGTATAATGATAAAGCATTGTTTTCTATTTATTTTCTTCTGTTGTTCACTAAAGGGGTTAACTAGTGGGACAGTTTTATAGGTCGAGCTGTTGCAGAAGCGGAGATACCAAATATGTGTACTTTTATTGTTTATATTTTTTTTCATAGAAATGTTTATTTATAGTGTAATTCAATTTAAAGAAAGCCCAGATGAACGGCACCAAGGCTCTAATCCACCAGCAACAAGTCGAGGATCAATCATAGGCACACAGTGTGTAAAACACTGCTGGGAGTAACGGTGCTCCGCATCAGAAAAAACATGCTAAATTTGTAAAAGAAGGAAAAAGATGCGGCACTCACCCCGCTTTTTTCCCCGCATGCCTCATGTTATCTGCCCGTCCTTTATTGTGTGACCTTTAATGGTGGAATAAAGAAACACTGCACTGCAAATCTGGGTGAGTGTCGCATCTTTTTCCTTATTTATAGTGTAAGGCAGCGGTAGCACCATATGCAGTGAAGCGGTAGTGACCCACAAAATTCAAACACAAAAGTCTCTTTAATGTGTTATCTTCACACATAAAAGTCCAATCCACACAAGCGCATATAACTTCAATGCATATAATTAGTATCTGTTACACCATTTGCAGAATATATATTATACAGCATCTTTCATTTTACAGACACTAAACATGTCAATCTTCCTCTGTCTAGTTCCCGTGGGTGTATATGCACGTATTCAAGACTCTATTCACACAGCATTACATGTTGCAGGCACTACACACACTAGTCCTCCTCTGACTTGTTCCCGTGGGTGTCTTGCACCGCTGCATCACAGTGTCTTTACTCACACAGATGTACACAGTCCAGGATATCCTCCGGATCGCAGCCAGGCACCATATCCACCTGTTTTGCAATCATTACACAAGCCAGTCTTCTTTCGGGCACAGGACATCCACCTCCAGTTCATCTCCGGGCACATGACTGTCCTCATCTGAGACCAGTCACCGTGGATGACTTGAATCTGTGTGTACGCGTTGAGTTGCAAGGCCTCTCTCTGGCCCTGACACACCTGAGACTCACTAAGCACTCAGACCTACTCAGATCTCTCTATCCCTTTCCTGCAGGGCTTTTATCACAGAAACCTGTGGCTTTCAGCCACATGGAAAACCTGGATCCGGAATGGAACAGACTGCAACACTATCACACTGCAATCTGTTTCAAACACAACATCCAGAGCAGGTTTTCCCTACCTCTGTCTTGGACTCTAACATGCCCAAGACTAACTTTATTTTTATTATCAGTCTGCATTCCAGTCACAGCTACTCCTGTGACTGCCATGCACATCTATGGCCTTCATACACCTCTGTGCATGTTCTGGGGAGACTACACAGCGACCCTTACCTGTGACATCGGCCACTGCTTCCTCATTGTAATCCCAGCTATGCCTGTGACCGCAATGCATCCTCATAGACTCAATACGCCTCCGTGCATATCCTGGAGAGAACATACAGTGCCCCCTAGCTGTAACCGGGGTCACTGCCTCACAATAGATACAATATCTTTTGATTTTTTTATTATTATTATTATTTTTAATAAAATATTTTTACAATTATTAAAAAAATTGTTTGCTTTTTTAAAAAAAAATGTTTTACTTTGTCCCACTATAGGACTATAATTTTTTGCAGGCTGATTGCTTCTACTACATGGGGATGCAGCAGCATCCCCATGCTGTACAAACTGTCAGCTCTGCACTGATAAAGTTGCTGATCATGCACTGCGCATGATCAGCAAGTTTCCCAGGTCTGGTGACCCAGATGTCGGCATGACGTCGTCGGGTCACCATGGCAACAATTGGAACAATGTGTCATGCCACGGAGTCTCCAATCCAAAGGCAGAGGGGTTGTCATCCCTCTGCCGAATCCCGGAATGATGCGATTGCATTTGATCGTAGCATTTAGAGGGGTTTAAGTGCCAGGAGCGGTGCAGGACTGTTCCTGACACTTGGTGCCGGGTGTCAGCTGTCAGAATCAGCTGACACTCGGCGGTGATCACCCGCACACAGCCCATGTGCGCGGGTGATCGCGATGACGTAATAATCTGTCCCTGGTCAAATAGGACCAGTGCAAAGGGATGGATTATTGCATCAGAAGTAAGAAAGGGGTTTAAGAAGTACTACCATTAAGTTTCTTTATTCTGTAAATGTGTGTATATATGCATGTAATGTATGGTGAAGGTATTAATATACTCACCTACTGCTACTCTCTCTGGTGTCCAGTGCTGTTCTTCTCTTCTTCTGAGTGATATTACTGCTCTGCAGACTGTCTGGATCATGCAGAGCACAGCGTCAGAAAAAGGCTCCACAGGTTCACATTGTAAAAGAGACTTCCAGCTCACACATAGAGTAAAGCCCCCGTCTCACATAGCAACACACACCTAGCCCTAGCCCTAACCCTAGCCCTAATGGGAATATGGAAATAAATACATTTTTTTTGATTTTATTATTTTTCCCTAACTATTGAGAAGCATAGAAGAACCACGATGGACCCGAGAGAGAGCATTGGTAGGTGAGTATGTTAATACATTAAAATTAAATACACTCATACTACATAGATATATACACTCACTGGCCAATTTATTAGGTACACCTGTCCAACTGTGTGTTAAGACTTAATTTCTAATCAGCCAATCACATGGCGGCAACTCAGTGCATTTAGGCATGTAGACATGGTCAAGACAATCTCCTGCAGTTCAAACCGAGCATCAGTATGGGGAAGAAAGGTGATTTGAGTGCCTTTGAACGTGGCATGATTGTTGGTGCCAGAAGGGCTGGTCTGAGAATTTCAGAAACTGCTGATCTACTGGGATTTTCACGCACAACCATCTCTAGGGTTTACAGAGAATGGTCCGAAAAAGAAAAAAAATCCAGTGAGCGGCAGTTCTGTGGCCGGAAATGCCATGTTGATGCCAGAGGTCAAAGGAGAATGGGCAGACTGGTTCGAGCTGATAGAAAGGCAACAGTGACTCAAATTGCCACCCGTTACAACCAAGGTAGGCAGAAGAGCATCTCTGAACGCACAGTGCGTCGAACTTTGAGGCAGATGGGCTACAGCAGCAGAAGACCACACTGGGTACCACTCCTCTCAGCTAAGAACAGGAAACTGAGGCTACAATTTGCACAAGCTCATCGAAATTGGACAGTAGAAGATTGGAAAAACGTTGCCTGGTCTGATGAGTCTCGTTTTCTGCTGCGACATTCGGATGGTAGGGTCAGAATTTGGCGTAAACAACATGAAAGCATGGATCCATCCTGCCTTGTATCAACGGTTCAGGCTGGTGGTGGTGGTGTCATGGTGTGGGGAATTTTTTCTGGGCACTCTTTGGGCCCCTTGGTACCAATTGAGCATCGTTGCAACGCCACAGCCTACCTGAGTATTGTTGCTGACCATGTCCATCCCTTTATGACCACAATGTACCCAACATCTGATGGCTACTTTCAGCAGGATAATGCGCCATGTCATAAAGCTCGAATCATCTCAGATTGGTTTCTTGAACATGACAATGAATTTACTGTACTCAAATGGCCTCCTCAGTCACCAGATCTCAATCCAATAGAGCATCTTTGGGATGTGGTGGAACGGGAGATTCGCATCAGGGATGTGCAGCCGACAAATCTGTGCCAACTGTGTGATGCCATCATGTCAATATGGTCCAAAATCTCTGAGGAATGCTTCCAGCACCTTGTTGAATCTCTGCCATGAAGAATTGAGGCAGTTCTGAAGGCAAAAGGGGGTCCAACCCCTTACTAGCATGGTGTACCTAATAAAGTGGCCAGTGAGTGTAAACATTTAATGAATAAAAAACTTAGTGGGCGTGCTTCTTTAAGGTTCTGGCTTTCAAACCCAAAGATAGTTGTTGTTTTTTAGGGGAATTGCCTCTTTGCGTTGTGATGCTTATAACTTTTAATTTTTTTAAATTTTTTTTTACATTGTTGACAAGGAAGGGACATCGGAGAGACCACGCAGAATCCCTCCACTGCTATCCTTGGAGGAAACAGCTTTCTCCTTCCCCCTATCATCAAGATAATTATGCGATTGATCTACGGCAGAGGCCGCAGGCTGTTTTCACTAATAGGATGGTTATCGAGCACCAACAGTGAGCGCATGGTATATATACCCTGATTTCATTGCATGGAACATATGTACTGTATATACCCCCGATGGGGTCACTGCTTACTCCATGACAACCCAAGTACTACTCACTGCCACCACCAGATAATTTTATACAGAACAGAACGAAGGGAACAGAACTATTAAATTTTATATTTAGCCCAAAATGATAGGCAATGTTTATAAATAATAAAAGATTTTACAAAGGCGAGACAAAACAATACAGTATATACAATTACAGAAAATAAAAGGGAATGACTAAAGACTTACTATGCCGATCAGAGAGATGATTCAGCTCAGTGGAAGGAAGCAATTTGATTGATTTGTTTGGTCAACGGAATCAAGCTTGCACTGGTATGTAGCTTCCTCAGCATCGAAGACAGATCATAATTTGTCTTGACTTGACCTTTTATCAGTACCTGAGTTACACCCACACATCCCTTCCGTGATGACCTCACGTGAACTGGGTTGTGGGATGTCCTCAGCCCTTCAGGATTTCATGAAATACTCAACTTAGGCAATCGCAGAAGTTTGAGATTGCCACCGTATTTTTTATCGGGATTTTACCTTTCCCCAGAGACCAAACATGACATGGAAGTTGTCAGCAGTCTGTCCACTATTGATTTGTGGCTTATATGCAGGGGTCACGGCTCTGAAAAAACATGCACCTTCTTGCCCAGTTCATCTAAAAAGCTGAAAATGTATGTCCCATCATTATCGGTGCTATATCTACTCCAATATTTCAAATGTTCTTTCGGAGACATACCTCTTGATCTACCTCTGCATTTGCCTTGCAGGAAACAGTAGTGTCACTTGATTTCAATATACATTTCCTGTAAACAAAGACCCTTCCATTTTGCCATCTATGTGTAAACACAAGTACATTTGTACCAACTCTCTGAAAAGACCTTTTCCTGTCTTAATTATTTTGTCCGATCTATAACTCTTTGTCCACGTACTATAGACATCCCCTTTGTCCTAAAAGGGACTGCCTGCATTTAATTAGGATGGTTCACTTCACAACTATATGAAAATTCCTACTTCCTCATGCCCATTATACTGTCTATTCCAAGAGGCTCAGACTGTCAGCTATTTGCTCTTCACTGCAAGTCTGTGTGAGATGGAACGAAGGAGGTGGGTGAAAGCCCCCCTCACTAGGGACTTCAGAGATTTTTATATTTTCTATAACAATTGTCATAAGGTTTTTTAATTACAGCTCAATGTTTTTAAAGGTTTACCTAGAAGTAGTGTTGAGCATTCTGAGTATTTGGGTATCGGCCGGTATTCGCTGTATCGGAGTTCCGATACCGAGTACAGATATTTTTACAATATCGAATACCGGAATCGGAAGTTCCCATAATGCAATGAGCCAGTTGTGTTAGCCATGTTAACTAATGGCATGGCTGTGATTGGCTGCTGAAATGATTTCATCATGATGCGCGGTCTGTGCGGGCCTGCCGGGGGTCTGTGCGGGCCTGTCGGGGGTCTGTATGGGCCTGTTGGGGGTCTGTACGGGCATGATGGGGTCTGTGCGTGCTGCCGCGGGTCTGTACGGGCCTGCCGGGGGTCTGTGCAGGCTACCGGGGGTCTGTGCGGGCCTGCCGGGGGTCTGTGCGGGCTGCCGGGGGTCTGTATGGGCCTGCCGGGGGTCTGTACGGGCCTGCCGGGGGTCTGTGCGGGCCTGCCGGGGGTTGTGTGTGTGTGCAGGCATCGTACGATGGGACTACAAGTCCCATTGGGCTATGCCTGCTACAATGACAGTGATTGACACATTAGCCCATGATGGGACAGTAGTAGTCCCATCATCCGGCTAATGTATTGAATGTAAAAAGAAGAAAAAAAAAACATACATACTACATACATACTACATATATACAACATTCATACAAAATACATACACACTACATACTACATACATACTTCATATATACTACATTCATACAACATACATACATACTACATACATACTACATTCATACATACATACATACATACTACATACATACTACATATATACTACATTCATACAACATATATACATACTACATAATACATACATACTACATATACAGTCATATGCAAACGTTTGGGCACCCCTATTAATGTTAACCTTTTTTCTTTATAACAATTTTGGTTTTTGCAACAGCTATTTCAGTTTCATATATCTAATAATTGATGGACTCAGTTATATTTCTGGATTCAAATGAGGTTTATTGTACTAACAGAAAATGTGCAATCTGCATTTAAACAAAATTTGACCGGTGCAAAAGTATGGGCACCCTTATCATTTTCTTGATTTGAACACTCCTAACTACTTTTTACTGACTTCCTGAAGCAGTAAATTGGTTTTGTAACCTCATTGAGCTTTGAACTTCATAGCCAGGTGTATCAAATCATGAGAAAAGATATTTAAGGTGGCCACTTGCAAGCAGTTCTCCTATTTGATTCTCCTATGAAGAGTGGCATCATGGGCTCCTCAAAACAACTCTC
The DNA here is from genome assembly GCF_039654945.1 of Dendrobates tinctorius. NCBI lineage: Eukaryota > Metazoa > Chordata > Amphibia > Anura > Dendrobatidae > Dendrobates > Dendrobates tinctorius. The sequence continues at coordinate 20,122,695 of NW_027361675.1, read as the reverse complement.
AAATGATCTGAAAACAAAGATTATTCAACATAGCTTTTCAGGGGAAGGATACAAAAAGTTGTCTCAGAGATTTAACCAGTCAGTTTCCACTGTGAGGAACATAGTAAGGAAATGGAAGAACACAGGTACAGTTCTTGTTAAGCCCAGAAGTGGCAGGCCAAGAAAAATATCAGAAAGGCAGAGAAGAAGAATGGTGAGAACAGTTAAGGACAATCCACAGACCACCTCCAAAGACCTGCAGCATCATCTTGCTGCAGATGGTGTCACTGTGCATCGGTCAACAATACAGCGCACTTTGCACAAGGAGACGCTGTATGGGAGAGTGATGCGAAAGAAGCCGTTTCTGCAAGCACGCCACAAACAGTCGCCTGAGGTATGCAAAAGCACATTTGGACAAGCCAGTTACATTTTGGAAGAAGGTCCTGTGAACTGATGAAACAAAGATTGAGTTGTTTGGTCATACAAAAAGGCGTTATGCATGCGCTGTATTGTTGACCGTTGCACAGTGACACCATCTGCAGCAAGATGATGCTGCAGGTCTTTGGAGGTAGTCTGTGGATTGTCCTTGACTGTTCTCACCATTCTTCTTCTCTGCCTTTCTGATATTTTTCTTGGCCTGCCACTTCTGGGCTTAACAAGAACTGTACCTGTGTTCTTCCATTTCCTTACTATGTTCCTCACAGTGGAAACTGACTGGTTAAATCTCTGAGACAACTTTTTGTATCCTTCCCCTGAAAAGCTATGTTGAATAATCTTTGTTTTCAGTTCATTTGAGAGTTGTTTTGAGGAGCCCATGATGCCACTCTTCATAGGAGAATCAAATAGGAGAACTGCTTGCAAGTGGCCACTTTAAATACCTTTTCTCATGATTTGATACACCTGGCTATGAAGTTCAAAGCTCAATGAGGTTACAAAACCAATTTACTGCTTCAGGAAGTCAGTAAAAAGTAGTTAGGAGTGTTCAAATCAAGAAAATGATAAGGGTGCCCATACTTTTGCACCGGTCAAATTTTGTTTAAATGCAGATTGCACATTTTCTGTTAGTACAATAAACCTCATTTGAATCCAGAAATATAACTGAGTCCATCAGTTATTAGATATATGAAACTGAAATACCTGTTGCAAAACCCAAAATTGTTATAAAGAAAAAAGGTTAACATTAATAGGGGTGCCCAAACTTTTACATATGACTGTATACTACATTCATACAACATAAATACTACATACTACATACATACTACATATATACTACATTCATACAACATACATACATACAGTTGTGGCCAAAAGTATTGACACCCCTGCAATTTTGACAATACTCAGTTTCTTCCTGAAAATGATTGCAAACACAAATTCTTTGGTATTATTATCTTCATTTAATTTGTCTTAAATGAAAAAACACAAAAAGAATTGTCCTAAAGCCAAATTGGATATAATTCCACACCAAACATAAAAAAGATGGTAGACAAAAGTATTGGCACTGTTTGAAAAATCATGTGATGCTTCTCTAATTTGTGTAATTAACAGCACCTGTAACTTACCTGTGGCACCTAACAGGTGTTGGCAATAACTAAATCACACTTGCAGCCAGTTGACATGGATTAAAGTTGACTCAACCTCCGTCCTGTGTCCTTGTGTGTACCACATTGAGCATGGAGAAAAGAAAGAAGACCAAAGAACTGTCTGAGGACTTGAGAAAACAAATTGTGAGGAAGCATGAGCAATCTCAAGGCTAAAAGTCCATCTCCAAAGACCTGAATGTTCCTGTGTCTACCGTGCGCAGTGTCATCAAGAAGTTTAAAGCCCATGGCACTGTGGCTAACCTCCCTAGATGTGGAAAAGAAAAATTGACAAGAGATTTCAACGCAAGATTGTGCGGATGTTGGATAAAGAACCTCGACTAACATCCAAGCAAGTTCAAGCTGCCCTGCAGTTCGAGGGTACAACAGTGTCAACCCGTACTATCCGTCGGCGTCTGAATGAAAAGGGACTGTATGGTAGGAGACCCAGGAAGACCCCACTTCTTACCCCGAGACATAAAAAAGTCAGGCCGGAGTTTGCCAAAACTTACCTGAAAAAGCCTAAAACGTTTTGGAAGAATGTTCTCTGGTCAGATGAGACAAAGGTAGAGCTTTTTGGGCAAAGGCATCAACATAGAGTTTACAGGAGAAAAAAGAGGCATTCAAAGAAAAAAACACGGTCCCTACAGTCAAACATGGCGGAGGTTCCCTGATGTTTTGGGGTTGCTTTGCTGCCTCTGGCACTGGACTGCTTGACCGTGTGCATGGCATGAAGTCTGAAGACTACCAACAAATTTTGCAGCATAATGTAGGGCCCAGTGTGAGAAAGCTGGGTCTCCCTCAGAGGTCATGGGTCTTCCAGCAGGACAATGACCCAAAACACACTTCAAAAAGCACGAGAAAATGGTTTGAGAGAAAGCACTGGAGACTTCTAAGGTGGCCAGCAATGAGTCCAGACCTGAATCCCATATAACACCTGTGGAGAGATCTAAAAATGGCAGTTTGGAGAAGGCACCCTTCTAATATCAGGGACCTGAAGCAGTTTGCCAAAGAAGAATGGTCTAAAATTCCAGCAGAGCATTGTAAGAAACTAATTGATGGTTACCGGAAGTGTTTGGTTGCTATTATTTTGGCTAAAGGTTGTGCAACCAAGTATTAGGCAGAGGGTGCCAATACTTTTGTCTGGCCCATTTTTGGAGTTTTCTGTGAAATTATCAATGTTTTGCTTTCTGCTTCATTCTCTTTTGTGTTTTTTCATTTAAGACAAATTAAATGAAGATAATAATACCAAAAATTTGTGCTTGCAATCATTTTCAGGAAGAAACTGAGTATTATCTGACAAAATTGCAGGGGTGTCAATACTTTTGGCCACAACTGTACTACATACTACATACATACTACATTCATACAACATACATACATACTACATATATACTACATTCATACAACATACATACATACTACATACTTACTACATACATACAACAGACATACAACATGCTACATACATACAGCATACATACTACATACATACTACATACAATACATTCTTACAATACATACATATAGACATACAGTACATATAACATAGAGTACATACTCACCATCACTTGTCACTTTGATCCCCGAAGCCAGTGTCATCTCACTGTAAAAAATATTAAAAAAACAAACAACCAATATACTCCCTGATCTGCAGAAATCCACGAGTGTCCCACGATGATCTCCTGCAGTGCATCACTGAGAGGTTACTATAGTTCACTGGTCTCACTTTATGGCAAAAGCTGCGTGGGAACTTTCTCACACAACAATGCCAAAAGTGAGACTAGGGACTATTTTTTAACAGTGGCGGAGGAATACAGTGCGGAAAGATACCTACCTCCCATCATTGCATTCCTGGTGCCCCTAGAGAGCGGTCGCATCAGGTGATGCTGCTGTTCTCCACGGGAGATCGTCGTGGGACACTCGTGGATTTCTGTGGATCAGGGAGTATATTAGTTGTTTGTTATTTTAATATTTTTTACAGATGACACTGGCTTCGGGGATCAAAGTGACAAGTGAGTATGTACTCTGTTATATGTACTTTATGTCTATATGCATGTATTGTATGAATGTATGAATGTATTGTATGTAGTATGTATGTAGTATGTATCTTGTATGTCTGTAGCATGTTTTATGTATGTTGTATGTCTGTAGATTGTATGTAGTATGTATGTAGTATGCATGTATGTATGTTGTATGAATGTAGTATATATGTAGTATGTATGTAGTATGTATGTTGTATGAATGTAGTATGTATGTATGTTGTATGAATGTAGTATATATGTAGAATGTATGTAGTATGTATGTATGTTGTATGAATGTATTATATATGTAGTATGTATGTATGTTGTATGAATTTAGTATATGTGAAGTATGTATGTAGTATGTATGTTGTATGAATGTAGTATATAAGTAGTATGTATGTATGTATGTTGTATGAATGTAGTATATATGCACTATGTATGTAGTATGTATGTATGTTGCATGAATTTAGTATATATGTAGTATATATGTAGTATGTATGTAGTATGTAGTATGTATGTTGTATGAATGTAGTATATATGTAGTATGTATGTACAGTATGTTGTATGAATGTAGTATATATGTTGTATGAATGTAGTATGTATGTAGTATGTATGAATGTTGTATGAATGTAGTATATACGTAGTATGTATGTAGTATGTATGTATGTATGTAGTATGTAGTATGTATGTATGTATGTTGTATGAACGTAGTATATATGTAGTATGTATGCAGTATGTATGGTTTTTTTGTTTGTTTGTTTTTACATTCAACACATTAGCCGGATGATGGGACTACCACTGTCCCATCATTGGCTAATGTGTCAATCACCGTCATGGTAGCAGGCATCGCCCACAGCCTGCACAGAGCCCCGGACAGTCGGCACAGACTACCGGCAGGCCGGTACAGACCCCAGCAGCCATGTCATTGTAGCAGGCATAGCCCGATGGGACTTGTAGTCCCATCGGACGATGCCTGCACACACACAAAACCCCCGGCAAGCCCGCACAGACCCCCGGCAGCCCGCACAGACCCCCGGCAGGCCCGCACAGACCCCCGAGAGGCCCGTACAGACCCCGCCCGCACACACAGACACGCACAGTGTCCGCCCACGCACCGCCCACACTCTTCCCCCCTCCCGAACTGGATGTGCAAGTAAAGAAAGGGTTTATTTTCATTCCGATATTTGTGCCCCATTGACTTGCATGGGTTTCCGGTATCGGAATCGGTCCAATCCGATATTTCCCGATATCGGAAGATATCGCTCAACACTACCTAGAAGCTTTTTAATATTATGCAAGAACACTTTCAAAAAGAATTATATAGTCATTCTGACATGGATATCTATATAAGTACACCAGTTTACGTCAAGAATTATTCAATACTTTATGCAATTTGTAATGTTAAATCTGCCCTTTAATAATTTATTATTACCTATATTTGGCATTAGCATCTGATCTTTAAATGAATGCATAGTTATATGCTGAGAAATCTGCTAGAGATATTTACAGTGTTGGACTAGCCTGGAAGAGGTTAGTCTGCCCTTGCTTCTGTGTGTTTGGGGCAGATTTCCTTTGGCTGAAGGCTGGAGCATCATTAAACTCCTTATGCCATAGCTCCCAACCATCACGGATCTGGCGGGAGAGTCCCATTTTTGACTGCCTGTCCCGCTGTCCTGGGTGGGAGCTTATTTTTCCCGCACTGCACTGATAAGCTGCCCCCCATGCACCGACCCCATCCTCGCCTTCCTAGAGTCCCACTGCAGCCCCTCACAGCCTGCGATGATGTCGCTACTTGCTAGGCTGTTCTCTTCTGTGCGCACAGGACCTGTGATGAGGTCACAGGAGGTGAGGAGTCAGGGGTCACATGATCAGAAGCCTTGGTGTATGCAGGATTCTGCTGTGTTGCTCGTCATGGTGCTGGATGGGAGAAGTTTATGTGTGGGGTCAGGAGGGGTTTACTTGGTGGATGTAGGAGAGCTGTGTGTGTACGAGGTGTTCGGAGCGGAGCTGCGTGTGTACGGGGTGTGCAGAGTGGAGCTGTGTGTGTACGTGGTGTACGGAGTGGAGCCGCGTGTGTATGAGCTGTATGGAGTGGAGCCGTGCTTGTCAAGGTGTACGGAGTGGAGCTGCATGTGTACAGGCTGTGCAAAGTGGAGCCGTGTGTGTGTGCGAGGTGTACGGAGCGGAGCCGCATGTGTATGAGGTGTACAGAGCGGAGCCACATGTGTATGAGGTGTTGAGGTGTGCGGGTCGGAGCCACGTGTGTACGACTTGAATGGAGTGGAGCCGCGTGTGTACGAGGTGTATGGAGCGGAGCCGCATGTGTATGAGGTGTGCGGGTCGGAGCTGCGTGTGTACAAGGTGTACGGAGCGGAGCCGCGTGTGTACGAAGTGTGCGGAGTGGAGCCATGTGTGTACGAGGTGTACGGAGCGGAACTGCGTGTGTACAAGGTGTACGGAGCAGAGCCGCATATGTACGAGGTGTACGGAGCAGAGCCAAATGTGTACGAGGTGTACGGAGCGGAGCCGTGTGTGTACGAGGTGTGCGGAGCGGAGCCGCGTGTGTATGAGGTGTACGGAGTGGAGCCGCGTGCGTACGATGTGTACGGAGCGGAGCCGCGTGTGTACAAGGTGTACGGAGCAGAGCCGCATATGTACGAGGTGTACGGAGCAGAGCCAAATGTGTACGAGGTGTACGGAGCAGAGCCGCATATGTACGAGGTGTACGGAGCAGAGCCATGTGTGTACGAGGTGTACAGAGCGGAGCCGCGTGTGTACGAGGTGTACGGAGCAGAGCCGTGTGTGTACAAAGTGTACGGAGCTGAGCCGTGAGTTTACGTAGCGGAGCAGAGCCGTGTGTATACAAGGTTTATGGAGCATGACCGCATGTGTGTGAGGTTTACGGAACAGAGCCGCGTGTGTGAGAGGTGTACGGAGCGGAGCCATGTGTGTACGAGGCATATAAAGTGGAACCATGTGTGTATGAGGTATGCGGAGCCATGCATGTACAAGGTGTTTGGTGGGGAGCATTCATACCACCCAAATGTTCCGGATCCAGCGGGACAGTCCCGATTTTGAGAGAGCGTCTTCCCCACTGCCCCGGCCGGGAGCTTATTTTTCCTGCGAACTCAGGAGTACATGGAGGAGCACTTTAAAATTTGCATGTGACGTTCCACCAGACATGACGTGCTAGAAGCTGACCGGAAATGAGGTAATTTCGGGAGGAGATTGTGACGGAACCATGGAGGCACTTCATGGAATGCTTCAGATCCATCACCGTGTCCTCCTCTGACAGCGCGGTCAGCGGGATCACCTTGGAATCGGGGATGCCGGCCATGTGAGCAGATCATGATATGTCCTGCGCCATGAGGCTCAGGTGGGCATTGCAATGAGAGCCGTGCTGCTATAGTATCTTTATAGAATCTTTCTTTCTTTCTTTGTTTCTTTCTCTCTCTCTGTTCTTTCTTTCTTTCTCTAATCTTTCTTTTTTTATTTGTCTCTCTCTCTGTTCTTTCTTTCCTCTTTCTTTTTCTCTCTTCTTTCTTTCTTTCTCTCTGTTCTTTCTTTCCCCTCTTCCTTTCTCTCTCTGTTCTTTCTTTCGCTCTGTTCTTTCTTTCTTTCCCCTCTTTCTTTCTCTCTCTAATCTTTCTTTCTTTATTTCTCTCTCTGGTCTTTATTTCTTTCCCCTCTTTCTTTCTCTCTCTCTCTCTGTTCTTTCTTTCCCCTCTTTCTTTTTTTCTCTCTCTGTTCTTTTTTTCTGTCCACTCTTTCTTTCTCTCTCTGTTCATTCTTTCTCTCTGTTCGTTCTATATTTCTTTCCCCTCTTTCTTTCTCTCTCACTCTCTGTTCTTTCTTTCCCCTCTTTCTTTTTTCTCTCTCTGTTCTTTTTTTCTGTCCTCTCTTTCTTTCTCTCTCTGTTCTTTTTCTTTCTCTTTCTGTTTCTTTCTTTCGTCTTTCTCTCTGTTGTTTCTTTCTTTCCCCTCTTTCTTTCTCTCCCTCTGTTCTTTCTTTCTTACTTTCTCTTTCCCCTCTTTCTCTCTCTAATCTTTGTTTCTTTCTCTCTCTGTTCTTTCTCTCTCTATGTTCTCTTTCTTTCCCCTCTTTCTTTCATTCTTTCTATCTTTCTGTTCTCTTTCTTTCCCTCTTTCTTTCTTTCTCTCTGTTCTTTTTCTCTCTATGTTCTTTCTCTCTGTTCTTTCTTTCCCATCACTCTTTCTCTCTATCTCTATTCTTTCTTTCATTCCCCTCTTTCTTTCTTTCTCTTTTCTTTCTTTACCCTCTTTCTTTCTTTCTCTCTCCCTCACTGTTCTTTCTTTTTTCCCCTCTTTCTTTATTCTCTCTCTCTGTTCTTTTTTTCTGTCTCCTCTTTCTTTAGCTCTCTGTTCTTTCTTTCTCTCTATCTTTCTGTTCTTTCATTCTTTCTCTCTCTGGACTTTCTTTCTTCTCCTCTTTCTTTCTTTCTTTCTTTCTCTCTGTTCTTTCTTTCCCATTTTTCTTTCTCTCTCCCTCTCTGTTCTTTCTTTCCCCTCTTTATTTTTTTCTCACTTTCTCTGTTCTTTTTTCAGTCCCCTCTTTTTTAATCTCTGTTCTTTCTATCTCTCTCTGTTCTTTCTTTCTTTCCCCTCTTTCTTTCTCTCTCTGTTCTTTCTTTTCCTCAGTACCAGTCAGTGTATCCACAGTAGCAGCCACTGTGCCCATAATGCCAGCCACTGTGCCCTCAGTTCCAGTGTGATCAGCAGTGCTAAATGGGTGTGGTTGGGGTGTGGACATGGGTGTGACTAGTTGTGAAATAGGTGTGGCCAGGCATGGTCTAAAATTTGTCCCTCTTTCCCTTCTTCAAAAGTTGGGAGGTATGCCTTACGCCCAGGGGTATTTCAGTTTTGGCGTTTTTGTTTTTTGCTCCCCTTCTTCCCAGAGTCATATCTTTTTTAATTTTCTGTCAATATGGCTATGTGAGGGCTTGGTTTTTGAGGGACAAATTGTACTTTTGAACGAAAGCTTTGGTTTTATCATATCATGTACTGGAAAACTGGAAAAAAATTCCAAGTGCTGTGAAATTGCAAAGAAGTGCAATTCCACATATTTTTTTGTTTGTTTTTTTACCATGTTCACTAAATGCTAAAGCTGACCTGCTATTATGATTCTCCAGGTCATTACGAGTTCACAGACACCAAACATGTATAGGTAATTTTTTATTTAAGTGGTGAAAAAAATTCCAAACTTTGTTAAAAAAATAAAATAAAAATTTGTGCTATTTTCAAATACCTGTAGCATCTCCATTTTTTGCGATCTGGGGTTGGGTGAGGGCTTATTTTTTTGCATGCCGAGGTGACGTTTTTAATTATACCATTTTTGTGCAGATACTATTCTTTGATCGCCCGTTATTGCATTTTAATGCAATATTGCAGTGACCAAAAAAAGGTAATTCTGGCGATTTGACTTTTTTTCTCGTTACGCCGCTTAGCATTCCAGTTAATTCTTTTTTTATATTCATATATTTTGAATGGGAAAAAAGGGGGGTGATGTGAACTTTTATATTTTTTTATTTTTTTAATATTTTTAAAAACTTTTTTTTTAGTCTCCATGTGAGACTAGAAGCTGCACTACATCGATCGCCTCTGCTGCACACAGGCTGATGAGCAGATCGCCTGTGTGTAGCAGAAATGCTCCCTTGCTATGAGCACCGGCCACCGGGCTGGCTATGACAACCATAGAGGTCTGCTGGAGACCTCTGGTTGTCATGCCGACCCATTGTTGACCCGCGATCATGTGACGAGGTCAACGATGGGCGGGATAAAGGACATGCTCAGTAAGCGCAAGTCAAATGCTGCTATCAGAGATTGACAGTGGCATTTAACTAGTTAACAGCCGCGAGTGGATCATGATTCCACCTACAGCTGTTGTGGGCACATGTCAGCTGTATAGATCTGCACCGGAGCCCGCACCAAACAGGGGGAGACTGACGTGGGCGTACTATTATGCCCAATGTCGGCATATATTTATTGGGTATGTATTTGTGTACACTGTGTGTGAGCACTTATATTTATGTATAATCTGCGTATAACTGTCAGTGCGATCGAGGGGGCCCTCATTCAGTAAGGGGTGATATTCGTGGTGGGAGATGGAGTCTACAATCAGTTATGGGTGACAGGCAGCGGATTATTCAGGATACTCTCCAAGTGTGTGACAACAGAGCTTCTTTATTCAGGAACATTCAGGAACAATATATGATAGGCCTAACAGATCAGGAATAAACCATTTGTGTGTTTCTATGTGTGCAGCATCTACAGCAGGCTGCTTCTCTCATACACAGAAAAAAACAGGAATTACAGTCACATGCTCTCCCACATATAAAGTCTCATATTCTGAAGTCGACAGTATAGAGGCACTCTGGGACATTTTAGCAGCAAAAATACAAAGGTCTGATATCCAAACCCAAAAGAAAAGTGTATTTATATAGGAGCTGTTTATAGTAACCACATACAGATAGATGTAAGAAGTGATAAAGGGGCTCTGCTCTGCACTGCCAGGTAATATACATTATTCAGCCTACTGCACTAGAGACACTTTACCTTTTGCACTTTGCACATGTATATCTGTTTAGTTTACTGCATTATATAGGAACCTTTATAGCTTCTTTGACCACTTGTTGATACTTGGCCACTGTGCCTCATACTTTGCACCAGCTCTAGCCAATATGTATTTCATATAAACTGAAAACATTTTTTATTCCTTGTGGATATTTATGTAACCCCTTTACCACTTCTTACATCTATCTGTATGTGGTTACTATAAACAGCTCCTATATAAATACACTTTTCTTTTGGGTTTGGATATCAGATCTTTGTATTTTTCTGCTAAAGTGTTCCGTAGTGCCTCTATACTGTCGGCTTCAGAATATGAGCCTTTGTTTGTGAGTGGATATACACATGATCCTTCTGGCCTTTTATGAGAGAAAAAACTTTATCTTTTGTGTGTATCTTCAATTTAGACACTGGTTTTTGTATGAATTTTCCTGCCTGAAATAACTGGCTCTTGTTTGACACAATTCAATTGAGCAACTGAATCTGGATTGATTTATGCAATTAAGTAGGACTTGAATATATGCCTCTATGACATACATCTTTTTTGGCCTTGGTATATTTTGTGTGCAGACAGCATATTCTGCATTTGTACTTCCCTTGACCTATTGATTTTATGTAAGGTTTTTTAATCTTATCTGATTCAATAACATATATTTGTTTTAATTGGCTTATGCTTCCTTGTTTTGATAGGATATATTAAATAACTTCTTGACTTGCATAAAAAGCAGACATATATTCTGCTTCTGTAGAAGATAATGCGACTGACATTTGTTTTTTGCTGGATTAAGAAATTGAACTTTCTCCTAACTTGAACAAGTAAGCACTTGTTGATTTCCGATCACTTTAATCTCCAGCCCATCTGCATCCACATACCCTCTGAGAGTGAGATCTCCTGAGGCAGAAATCTTAAGATTTAGTCTTTGAGTTTCTTTAAGACATTGAAGAATTTTCTTAATTGCATTGCAGTCTCTTTGGCGTAGCTTGCTTACACGTCGGCAGAGAATTCCAACTGTGGCTGTGATATCCGGACGAGTTGTGGTTGTTATGTACAGAAGCGCCCCCACTGCTTGTCTGTAACTCTCATTGCTGGGTAGCAGATTTTCTTCTCCTTCCAACTTTAAGTAGGACGGATCCATTGGTGTTGATGCACCTTTGGCTTCTGACATTCCAAACTGGTTTAGTATTGTGGAAATTTTAGAACTTTGGTTGAGAAGAAAACTCTCATCTTCCTCTCTCTGGATTTGGATTCCCAAATAATATGTCACATTTCCAAGGTCCTTAAGGGGGTTTTACACATAGTGATATCGCTAGCAATATCGCTAAAGCATCACCGATTTGGTGACGTAGCAGCGATATCACTAGCGATATCGCTATGTGTGATACTTACCTACAACCAGCTCCCCCGCTGTCTGTTGTTGATCGTGCGAGATCGTGCAGCTCCATTTCTTGTCGGGCGCTTCCTGCTGGTGCCGACGAGCGACGCGTGGACGCAGACGGGAGGACGTCAGGATCGCCACGTCTGAAAGGTAAGTAACGACAGATGAATCGCAGCTCACTATCGACCATTTAGCGATGCACCAGTGATCCTGACCGGGTCGTATCATTGTCAGGATCCCTGGTGCACCACTAAATGTAAAGGGGCCTTTAGTCTCAAAGTGCTGGTGTGATGCTAGTCACTTCTCAAGGGCAAGCTGTGAGTCAGAGTGGTCAAGGAGTCCAAGGTCAGAAGCCAGGAGGGTAAGGCATAAACAGAAGGAAGAGACAATAGCATAGTCAGGTAACGTTCTGAGGTCAAAGTACCGGGAGGTTAACAGATCAGAACAGAAGGGGTCAAACAGGCGGATGGTCAGAATGAAGTTCAAAGTCAGGCAACAGATCAAGAAAACAGAACACAAGGTGCATGAGAGCACAGAGCACAAACCTCACAAGATGAATGTACGTCTGGCAGTGGTCTGGGAAAAGCTGCTCAGTTAAGTAGGCATTGCAGTTACCCGGGATAGTGAACTCCTGAGACAGCCAACGCCTTCCAGTCACAGATTGGCTAGTTGAGCTGTCCATCAACACACTGACAGCTCAACACGCCCCTGTACCAGATTGGATGACCATGGATGACCACATCAAAGTACTGACAGCTTCAGCATGCCCCTCTACCGGATTGGACGGCCAAGCTGTCAGTAACTGCAACCCAGACACCCTGAGGGGTGGAAACGTGACAACTGGTGGAGAATTTCACCTAGGTTTGCAATTTTCTTTCATTGTGGTAGCTCAGTAAGCTACCATTTCTGGAGTTGGTGAAGGGACTCCATCTCTTCATTAGCGGCATTTATCCATTTCTGCTTTTCGAGGACAGGCAGTTTTTGCATCTCTTGCCATGACTGTGGCTCTGGTTCAGGAAGTGTTTTGACCATAAAAGAAAGGCATCTAGCTGGGATACCTTTGTTTGGCCTTTCTGATCTCTTAACTGGAGGTTGACTTAGTTTTTCTGTGTCTTCCTTGGTGGCTTCAGAGCTTATCCATACTTCAGTGTTTTCCTTTTCAGCATATGGGTTTGGTGATTGAGATTCTTGTTCTTGAGTCTTAGCTTGAATAACTGGTGTAACTTCATGGAATTTGAGCGATACAGAGTTTTCATCATTCACTACATCTCTGCTGATTGTTACTGTGTTGGTCTCTAGGGGCAGGATTCTGTATCCCTTTTGAATTTCGCTGTAGCCCACCAGGACTCCTTGCTTTGCGTGTGATTCCCAGTTGGAACATTTTTCTTTGGGAATATACATAAACGTTTTGCTTCCAAATATCCTGAGGTGCTTCAGGTTAGGCTTCTCGCAGTATCATAGCTCATATGGAATTTTGTTTTTGGCTTTACCTGGCACTTTGTTTTGAAGATAGCAAGCTGTCATGATGGCTTCTCCCCAATACGTTGTAGGTAGATTGGCATCAAACAACATACTTCTTCCACTTTCACAGAGAGTACGGTTCTTTCTCTCTGCAATGTCATTTTGTTCTGGGTTGTATGGAATGGTAGTCTGGAACACGATTCCATCCTTTTTCAAAATGGTTTGCATGTTACCACTTGTATATTTGGTTCCATTATCTGCACGCAGGGCTTTTGGCAGTCTTCCAAATTTGTTAAACACTACAGTAAGTTATTCTTCAGGTTTCTGTGGAACTTCATCCTAACTGTGAAGCAGGTAGGCGACTGTATATCTGGAATAGTCATCAATAAATGTGAGAAAATATCTCTTCTTGCTAGGAGTTTGAACACTCATTGGACCACATACATCTGTATGTATCAAATGCAGTGGCTGTGCAGATCTAATGGTGCTTATTTTAGAAAAGGATTTTCTGGACATTTTTCCTTTAGGTCAGGTAGTGCACTTCATCATTTGACTACACTGGTTGATTTCAATACCATTTGCAAGTTGAGCTAGCTTCCTTACTGCTTCTGGGTCTCTGTGCCCAAGATGTCTGTGCCATTGATGGATACAGTTCTTATGCAGATCTTGTCTAGCACTGTACACTTTTTCTTTGCATTTTAGCTGATAAAGTTCATCTTGGATTTTTCCTTCTGCAAGAGTTTGACCCTTGTTTGAGATAATGCAGCTGTTATCTTTAAAAGTAACTACTTTCCCTTTCCGTGAGCTTCTTTACTGACAGAAGATTGCTTTCAAGGCTGAGAACACAGAGAACATCCTTTATTGGGATCTTTCTGCTTTGTGCTGAGGAAACTGGACAGTGGAGGTAGTATCTCCTACTCCTTCTGAAGTTTTGACTATTCTCTGCTTGTCTCTCTGGTACCGCGCCGCCCTCCCCGTATATGACCCCCGCTTGTCTGACCTGAGTTTCCCTAGCCTTTACTCCAGGATTCCTGTAATAGAACCCTATAGCCCTCTCCTACAGCAGGATGCTAAGCCACGCCCCCTGTGGTCACATGATCGTAGGTCCTTGTACTGCTAAATTACTTTCAGTGTCGCAGGTCCTGTTATCTGAACTTTCCCTGCAGTATTGGACCCCGGGTCCTCCCATAGTCTGGGTGAGTTACCCTGTTCAGCCGCGGCAGTCCGCCGGCGCTGACAGGATCCTGATACCTTTATTGGGATCTTTCTGCTTTGTGCTGAGGATACTGGACAGTGGAGGTAGCTACCTCCTATGCCTCCTGAAGTCATATAGTGACCATTAGCTAAGATGACCTTTTCTGACTTGCTTTCATTAAGGTCAGTGAAGAAATCCTTTTTATTTGTCATATGACTGCTTGCAACAGAATCTATACACCATATATGCTTTGCAGATGGGCCTGTACTGGCATTAAATGCAGCTTCAACACATGCAGAATCTTTCGTTACAGCTGTTTTACCCCTTTGCTGACTGCTCTGCTTTTTAAGCTGATTCATTCTTGTTTTCCGAATTCTGCAGTCTGCTTTAAGGTGGCCAGGCTTTTTACAGACAAAACATTCAAAACTTTCTCTTAGATTGCTCTTAAATTAAGGGAAATCCTGTGTCTTTAATGCTGTTTCTGCTCTGGATTCATAACTGCTGCTTACATGCTGCGTTTTTTTCTTGAATTCAGCCACAAGTTTGCCTGAATAATCCGCTGCCAACAGGTTATGGGCCCAGAGTGATACAGAACCCCAGAGTAACATAGCAACAGAAAGTCAAAGCAAAAGCAGCACAAAGCAACATTGAAGATGTCCACTGGCAGCAATCCTGTCAAGTTCTCAGTGCCAAGCCTCACTAACCAGAACCACCAGTCCTGGAAATTCAAGGTGAAGATGCTGCTTGTAAGAGAAGCTATATGGAAATATACTCAGGAACAAGTGCCTCATCCATTACCAGATGATTGGCTAGAGAAGGATCAGAAAGAACAAAGTACAATCTCCCTCAGTGTAGTTGATAATCAGATTGTACATATATGCAAGTGTGCAACTGCAAAGGAGATGTGGGATGAGTTACAGAAAGTGCATGAAAGATCAAATCTCAGCAATAAGCTTTATCTCATGAGAAACCTGTATCAGTCTAAGCTAAGTGATGGACAGAATAGGCAAGACTATGTGACACACTCGTGACTGCACTAGATGCACGGCCAGATGATGAGCTTACACTAGAGTATGTTTAACAATGAAATAGAGACATCTGTATCAGAAGCCAATCGACCGTCCAACATACCTTAAATGGGACAGTTTCCTTCCAAAACACATAAAGAACTCTATTATCTATAGCCAAGCCATCAGATACAATCGTATATGTTCCAAACCCATGGATAGAGACAAACACCTTGGTCACCTCAAAAAGACCTTTTTGAATCAGGTCTACCATCCAAAAACAATTGAAAACCAAATTACAAGAGCCACCAGAATGTCAAGGAATCACCAGCTACATTTCAAAGCTAAAGAAGAAAATAACCGGGTGCCTCGATTAGTCACCTACAACCCAAATCTGGAAGTGCTAAGGGGAGCTGCACGGAATTTACAACCTTTACTACAAAAAGATGCCCGATTACAATCCATTTTTCCAGACCCCCCACTACTGTGCTTTAGGCAGCCCCCAAATCTAAGAAGCATCATTGTCAGAAGCCCCCTGTCCTCGCCAACAGCTGGAGGAACCTTTCCTTGCAACCAGAAAAAATGTATTGAAAGGTAACTTCACATCTCAAAGAGAGAGAAGAGTCTGTGAGTATAAATTTATGACGACCTTTGACACTTTCAATGCTGGAATGAATGTGTCGCATGGATTTATGTCTTTTTACATCAATTAAGGAATTTGCTCCTAAGACCGTGTGGGGGCATCACAACACATTAGGAGACCCCAATCAGAGGACAATAAAACATCCGGACTCCTTATCTATGAACTGGAGCAATATTTATGTTTCTCCCTCTCCCATAATGACAATTCTGCTTCACGTCACTTGTCTCATCTATTGCATTTTATCTGTGCTGCATTGTGCATAAATATGTGACTCTTTAGATTTTGTATTGGTCTATGCCTGATGAAGAGACCTGAGTACTGTAGTCTCGAAAGCTTGCAATGTGTTACCATCTTTTCAGTTAGCCATTAAAAGGTATCAACCACTGAGGACTCTCAATTCTGAATATTTTTCTAAGTGAGGTAATGCACTTATAATCTGTTCTTAAAAAATATCATAGTCTTTTTTTCTCATCCGTCATCTTTATTGAGATAAATCCTTTGAAAAATGGACAGAAATAGGGATCTCATTCATAGAATGCATAATTTGTGCATTTACTGCAGACAGGCAAACATTGGATGAAATGTCTCACGTTACTGGATTAGGCCACGTTCACATGGTCAGTATTTGGTCAGTGTTTCACATCAGTATCTGTAAGCCAAAACCGGGAGTGGGTGATAAATACAGAAGTGGTGATGTGTTTTTATTATATTTTCCTCTGACTGTTCCCCTCCTGGTTTTGGCCTACAAATACTGATGTACAGTCATATGTTAAAGTTTGGGCACCCCAATTAATGTTAACCTTTTTTCTTTATAACAATTTTGGTTTTTGCAACAGCTATTTCAGTTTCATATATCTAATAACTGATGGACTCAGTTATATTTCTGGATTCAAATGAGGTTTATTGCACTAACAGAAAATGTGCAATCTGCATTTAAACAAAACTTGACCGGTGCAAAAGTATGGGCACCTCAACTTAAAAGTGACATTAATTTTTCGTAGATCCTCCTTTTGCAAAAATAACAGCTTCTAGTCGCTTCCTATAGCTATT
Organism: Dendrobates tinctorius; assembly: GCF_039654945.1. NCBI lineage: Eukaryota > Metazoa > Chordata > Amphibia > Anura > Dendrobatidae > Dendrobates > Dendrobates tinctorius. The sequence goes on along the minus strand of NW_027361675.1, from coordinate 20,105,796 downwards.
AATGAGTTCCTGGATCCTGGATGAAGGTATTTGTGACCATTCCTGCTTACAAAACAATCCCAGTTTAGTTAAGTTTGATGGTCGCCGAGCATGGACAGCCCGCTTCAAATCATCCCACAGATGTTCAATGATATTCAGGTCTGAAGACTGGGATGGCCATTCCAGAACATTGTAATTGTTCCTCTGCATGAATGCCTGAGTAGATTTGGAGCTGAAATAGCTGTTGCAAAAAACAAAATTGCTATAAAGAAAAAAGGTTAACATTAATAGGGGTGCCCAAACTTTAACATATGACTGTAAAATACTGACCAAATACTGAACATGTGAAGGTGGCCTAAAACTGATAGATGTAAACTGTTAAAATGGCAGGTGCAAAAAGTTACTTCAGTGGGAGAAAAGTGAAATTTATATTATGACGGATTTTGTGGGGTTTAACATAATAACAACTCACAAATTTCCAAAACATTACATCTAACTGTCAATTGATTACGTAGAACTGCAAGTGAGAAAGCGAAGCTGTTATCAGTGCCATCCATGCCTCTGCACTCAGCTGATTGGGATATTGTACCACACCTCTTTCTACTGAATTTTTGTCAGCGACAAGGTGATTATATACCATTTAGTACATGCCTGTAACATAGAGTATGCTACATGTAGAAAAAATGTATGACATTTTGTAATCATGATTAGCACCTAATCCTATTTTATGGGGACAACCACAAACTAAGGCCGGTTTCACACGTCAGTGGCTCCGGTACGTGTAGTGACAGTTTCCTCACATACCAGAGACACACTTCTAGACCCATTCAAATGAATGGGTGCATATGTCAGAGTGTAGTGTATTCTGTGTAGTGTAGTGTATTCTTTCATTAAAATACTTTGTTCTTATTGTGTGTGTGTTTATTTAACCCTTGAATAACTCTAGGATTAGTAATGGACAGGTGTCTTATTGACACCTCTCCATTACTAAGCCGGGCTTAATGTCACCTTACAATAGCAAGGTGACATTAACCCTTATTAATCCCACTTGCCACTGCTACAGGGCAAGTGGGAAGAACCTGACAAGGCTCCAGAATAGGCTCATCTAATAGATGCACCTTTTCTGGGCAGCTGCGGGCTGCTGTTTTTAGGCTGGGGGGGCCAAGATAAGCCTGAGAATAGCAGCCCCCAGCTTTGGGTTTTGCTGGGTTAGTTCACAAACAGAACTTCGCTCTCTCCTGCTCACTGTTGAGAAGAATGACAGCAATCAGCACCAGCCACCGGGAAACAGCGCTTACTGTAGCGCTTCTTCTCCGACGGCCGTCCTTGTGGCCCTCATGCAGCACACGTGTGGCACATGGTTGCCACACGGATGAACCATGTATCCACATGGACACATGGACACGGATAGCTCGATACCGTTTTAATAATAATAATCTTTATTTTTATATAGAGTTAACATATTCCACAGCACTTTACAGTTTGCCCACATTATCATCACTGTCCCCGATGGGGCTCACAATCTAAATTCCCTATCAGTATGTCTTTGGTACCGGAGTTATCTGGATGTGTGAGACTGCCCTAAGGCTGTAAACACACTAGCGTATGCCATCTGATGCAAGAGTATCAGGTGCGAGATGCTAATGACCTTCTACTCCAGCCCTGCAGCGAACGTGATCCGAGTGTCAGTGCTCTGTGTGCCAATCCTCTCACATGCGATAATCGCACCACAGGTGCAGAGGAGACGGAAAAAGTAATTTCTCCATCTCCTCCATTGCCTGTCTCGGCGCATATCAGACTGCAATGGGATGACATTTGAGTGCAGTCTGATGTTTCACACGCACCCATAGACTTGTATGAGCTGAGTATTGCTGCCAATTGCAGCATACTGTGATTTTTCTCTCATGCTGAATCTCATGGCCGTAGTATAACACTTGACTGAGTGCTATGGGATGTTGTATACCAAATAAATCAGTTGATATAATGCCTATTACTTAGATCTGATATCAGTGTATATATATAGTATAAAGTTAAAGTAGTTGTGTCTATTTTCAGGTATATACACGACATCTTTTCAGTGATTTTTGCAGCATGCACCGCTGATGTCTTTGCTCTTTGCTTTCAAGTATGTAGAACGGGTGGCTTCCAATCAAAGCTGTATAAAGAGTAGACATGCTGTTCTTTTAACCGCATCCTTATTTTCAAATCTGAAATTGGTCAAATTAATTGCCTTAACGGGAACCTGTCATGTGAAAAACACTATTATTATGCACATATAGTGTTAATATGCAGGTTCTGAACCTGCCCGGTGCGGGCAATGAGAACCCGATTGTCAGGAAGAAATTACCTTTATTCCTCCCAGTAGTGTTTGACTTTCAGTCACTGTCTTTGTGAAGAGGGCAATGGCTGTAACAGCACCCCCGGTACTGACTGATAGCTGACCCTAAAGCTATGTCTCCTGTGAGTCAATGCGGGGACCACGGTTGCGGCGGCCGCTCTCTATAGACAAAGGGGTGGCTGGATCCATGCCGATGCAGCCTTTGTGACCAAAAACATGAACACTACCGGGAGGAATAAAGTTCATTTCCTCTCGGCTGTGGGGCTCAAAGGGCTGGGGACGGGCAGTTTCAGAATGATATTAACATATAGATTAACTCCATATCTGTAGATTAATACCATTTTTCACGTGACAGGTCCACTTTAAGGCCGGGGTCACACTTGCGAGAAATTCGCACGAGTCTTACATCTCAATACCCGGCACTGCTGCCAACACTTGGACCAGAGCGTTCAGCTGCATAGAAATACATGCAGCTGCACACTCCGGTCCCGGTATTGAGACGCAAGACTCGTGCGAGTTTCTCGCAAGTGTGACCACAGCCTAAGGCCAGAGTTGCTCTTGCCGTATCAAAAATCAGTCCAAATTTTTTGGCCGAGAATCGCAGGATTGTTCTCCATATGACATCCGTATGCAATCCTTATGCAATGCGATTTTTAACATGAGTTTTTACATAAAGCAGTTCTCTGTCATTGACACATCGTTTTAAAATGAAATATTCTTCAAAACACACACACACATATATACTGTATATATATATATATATATATATATATATATATATACACATATATATAGTCCTCAAGATGAAAGCAGCACACCAAAAGAAATTCAGTCAAAGTGCTATTTATTAGCCCATCTGGCTAGTTGCCCATACAGCGACGTTTCGGTCCTGGGACTTGTGGACCTTTTGGTTTCTTTTGGTTTGCTGCTTTCATCTTGAGGACTATTTTTGAGGTTTGGCATATGCCTGGAAGACTTGCACCCGCATTGTCTGTTTAATTTTTGTGCTGCTTTTTCCATTTTTCACATATATATATATATATATATCAATATATATATATATATATATACACACACACACACTACCGTTCAAAAGTTTAGGGTCACTTACAAATATCCTTATTTTTGAAAGAAAAGCACAGTTTTTGCCAATGAAGCTAACATTAAATGATTCAGAAGTACACTCTATACATTGTTAATGTGGTAAATGACTATTCTAGCTGCAAACACCTGGTTGGTAATCCAATATCTTCATAGGTGTATAGAGGCCCATTTCCAACAACCATCACTCCAGTGTTCTTATGGTACTTTGTGTTTGCTAACTGTGTAAGAAGGCTAATGGATGGTTAGAATACCCTTAAAAACCCTTGTGCAAGTATGTTAGCACAGCTAAAAACAGTTTGGCTGATTAGAGAAGCTATAAACCTGACCTTCCTTTGAGCTAGTTGAGAATCTGGAGCATTACATTTGTTGGTTCCATTAAACTCTCAAAATGGCCAGAAAAAAAGAACTTTCATGTGAAAACTCGACATTCTATTCTTGTTCTTAGAAATGAAGGTTATTACATGCGAGAAATTGCCAAGAAACTGAAGATTTCCTACAACGGTGTGTACTACTCCCTTCAGAGCAGAGCACAAGTAGGCTCTAACCAGAGTAGAAAGAGAAGTGGGTGGCCCCGCTGCACAACTGAGTAAAAAGACAAGTACATTAGAGTCTGTAGTTTGAGAAATCGACGCCTCACAGGTCCTCAACTGGTAGCTTCATTAAATAGTACACGCAAAATGCCAGTGTCAACGTCTACAGTGAAGAGGCGACTTCGGGATACTGGCCTTCAGGGCAGTGTGGCAAAGAAAAAGCCATATCTGAGACTGGCTAATAAAAGGAAAAGATAAATATGGGCAAAAGAACACAGACATTGGACAGAGGAAGATTGGGAAAAAGTGTTATGGACAGACAAATCAAAGTTTGAGGTGTTTGGATCACACAGAAGAACATTTGTGAGACGCAGAACAACTGAAAAGATGCTGGAAGAGTGCCTGATGCCACTTTTCAGTTTTTGAATTTCCGCAAAAATTTCGTTCAACTTCACAGCTGTGTCCCACTTGTTGAATTCTTCAACAAAAATTTACATTTGGTATCTTTATGCTTGAAGCATGATATGTGGGAAAAGGTTAAAAAGTTCCAGGGAGCCGAATACTTTTGCAAGTCACTGTGTGTATATATATATATATATATATATATATATATATATATATATATATATAATGTGTATTCTATGTGTATACTCTATGTCTATTCTTTTCTAACCTGTCAGTGTGATTTTACTGTATAGCGCACATGAATTGCGGACACCGGTGCGTATTTCTCGCAAGTCACACAGATGGTCCATGTGGTATGCGATTTTTTTCTTGCACCCATAGACTTGCATTGGCGAGTCTCGGCCGATATAAGCAGCAAATCGCAGCATGCTGCGATTTCACTCGCACGTATAATACGGCCGAGAAAAAATACGGTGGTGGGAGCTGCCCCACAGATTAACAGCGGTCCGTGTGCTATGCGATGTTCGTCTGTATTCCTCGCTAGTGTGACTCCGGTCTAAGATGGATTTCAGCAGAAAGTCCTCAGTGTGCTCTTAACTAGAGTTGAGCGACTTTTGGTTTTTTAGGGTCGAGTTTCGTTTCGTGAAACCCGACTTTTCCAAAAGTCGGGTCGAGCAAGATCGTCCGATTATAGGGAAAAGTCGGGGTCGCCCCGAAACACGAAACCCAATGTAAGTCAATGGGGAATAAAAGTCGGCAGTGAGAGGAGGACAGGAAACACACCTACAGTGCTCATTTGAATGCCAAAAGCATCAATTCTTCTTACTTAAGCTTGTCAACCTTAATTAACTTCATAATACAAGTTACGCACTGAAAAATGGGGGTTATTTGGCTAAAGTTGTGGGGGGGAGGGCTGGCTGCAGGTTTTCATGTGCCCTGGGCGAAAGAGCGCCCCTTTAACACATACCACAACTCATCATGCTCCGATACGGCAGAGAAATAGCGGTATAGTACAATGAAAAATACTTCACTTTTTACATCTCATGACAAGGCCCATCTATTTCTCCATACAGAATCATTGGTCCCATATAATGTTTGAAACAGTATATGATGAGCTCCACATAATGCTACAGTATATGTTGGTCCCCATGGATGAAGCTCCACTGTCTTATGGGCCCAAATAATGCTCCAAACATAATGGGCCCCATTTCTAATGCTCTAGTGTATAATGGGCCCTGTAAATGCTGCTCCAGTGTCTGATGTCCACCTTTGGAATGTTCCAGTGTATGGTGGGCCCCATCTATCATTCTCCAGAGTATAGTGCTCCCCAAAAATTGCTGTCCCAACATTGAAAACAATCAAATAAGTCTCCTCGCTAGGGAATCCCTGTACTAGTCTGGACTCCTCGTCGTCCCCATCTTCCATCTCACTGCACAGTATTTCAACCTTGCAAGTGCTGTGATCCTGAGCAAGCAGGGGGGGCACACTCGTTGGCGACGGCACTGGCACAGGGCCTCTGATAGTACGGTGGTGTGTCTGATGGCGGGTGGGCCGAACCTGCACTTTCATCTGCAGCTTCCTCTTTGTCACCGTGTAAGATGGAACTGTATATGGGAAGGGTAACCTGAGTTTCATCAGGGTCAGATTCAGGCCGTGTAGCGTGCGAGGGGAATGTAGTGGTCTGGGTCAATGTACCAGCAGATTCATCGAGCAGTGGCTGGGCATCAGTGCACTTGTGTCGCCCCCAGGAGTACGGTCACCACAGTGGCATTACCTTCTTCCTAGGGAGTGTGATGTCATGCTTGGGAGCAACGAACGATCTCTCTAGCAGGTTAACTGTTTGGGCGGCGTTATTCCCACGAGTCATGACCCTCCAAACAGCGTTCATGGAGGCAAAGTGTTTGTTTTACGTGGGCAGTATGGTTGCAAAGCTGAACCTTAAAGGAATGTCCAGAAGGGCACCACCAGGAGTGGAGCCTACGGTTAAATTCGACTCCACCTGGGAAACCTCAACCATGCCAGCTACAGAACAGATGCACACATTGCAAGCTTAATTCCGTTAACGAACGACACTCCGTCATGCCCCGCGGTCTGAGTCCGGCTTACTAGAGGGACACGTGAGGCTCTGGAACATGAGATTGGCCAATAACTGGTGTGTCATGCCCTTACATGTCCGTGGCTGCATGTGCGCTACACTGAAAAGGCCAGCGTTTGTCGCTTACAGGTGCAGATAACCCGCTGAACAACGTTAGTGATGGGGATCACTGATTACAATTATTACCCGCGAACAATGATTTCCCAGTAAGTGCAGGTCAACCGCAGTTCCGGAATTAGGCCTAACCGTCATTCCTGAAAAAATGAAAAACTTACGTGTGCAAACCACAGGTGCTGTAGCTTGCTTAACAGCTCGCCAGCCGTTCTCACGCCCAGTATGGATTACACGTGATTGCACAAAGGTTAGAAAGGGTACCGTATCCCCGGATAACATGTATGGATAGCGTACACATTCAAAATATATGTCTCAGGAGGCAGGCTCAGACAGTGTTAGGCCCAGTATGGATTGCACGTGATTGCACAAAGGTTAGAAAGGGTACCGTATCCCCAGATAACATGTATGGATAGCGTACACATTCAAAATATATGTCTCAGGAGGCAGGCTCAGACGGTGTTAGGCCCAGTATGGATTGCACGTGATTGCACAAAGGTTAGAAAGGGTACCGTATCCCCAGATAACATGTATGGATAGCGTACACATTCAAAATATATGTCTCAGGAGGCAGGCTCAGACGGTGTTAGGCCCAGTATGGATTGCACATGATTGCACAAAGGTTAGAAAGGGTACCGTATCCCCAGATAACATGTATGGATAGCGTACACATTCAAAATATATGTCTCAGGAGGCAGGCTCAGACGGTGTTAGGCCCAGTATGGATTGCACGTGATTGCACAAAGGTTAGAAAGGGTACCGTATCTCCAGATAACATGTATGGATAGCGTACACATTCAAAATATATGTCTCAGGAGGCAGGCTCAGACGGTGTTAGGCCCAGTATGGATTGCACGTGATTGCACAAAGGTTAGAAAGGGTACCGTATCCCCAGATAACATGTATGGATAGCGTACACATTCAAAATATATGTCTCAGGAGGCAGGCTCAGACGGTGTTAGGCCCAGTATGGATTGCACGTGATTGCACAAAGGTTAGAAAGGGTACCGTATCCCCAGATAACATGTATGGATAGCGTACACATTCAAAATATATGTCTCAGGAGGCAGGCTCAGACGGTGTTAGGCCCAGTATGGATTGCACGTGATTGCACAAAGGTTAGAAGGGTACCGTATCCCCAGATAACATGTATGGAGAGCGTACACATTCAAAATATATGTCTCAGGAGGCAGGCTCAGACGGTGTTAGGCCCAGTATGGATTGCACGTGATTGCACAAAGGTTAGAAAGAGTACCGTATCCCGGATAACATGTATGGATAGCGTACACATTCAAAATATATGTCTCAGGAGGCAGGCTCAGACGGTGTCAGGCACAGTAATGATTTGACGGCCCAGATTACACAGCGGAGGAGCAGGGAGAGGTAAAGATTGCAAATGCTGGGACCCTGCCCAAGCAAGTGGGGCCCACTCGTGGGCGTCGGTACTGGCACTGGGCCCCTCATAGTACAGCGGTGTGTCTGACGGCGGGTGTGCACCACCACCGTCAGAGACACTTGATTGCACTATGAGGGACCCTGTGCCAGTGCCCGCGCCCAAGAGTCGGCCTACCCACCTGTCCAGGGCAACGGCACTCGCACGGTGTCGTGCGCTAGGTGGTGACCCCGGCCATGGGGGGGGAGGCAGCACAGTTAGGGAGTTTTAGAAAGTGGCATATGTTGATGTTGGACATTCAGCTGATGCAAAAGGCGAAATAGGTCAAGTTCCAGGAAGAGGTGGACCAAAGCAAGCCATTTTTCTGTCACCCCATGTGTCATCAGGGGAAGGTGGGACAAAATCCTTGGAAACCCATGCATGGTTCATTTTAATGAAGGTTAGATCATCCACATTTTGGGTTGACAGACGGGTCCTTTTTTCTGTCAGGATTGATCCAGCTGCACTGAAGACTCTTTCCGATAGCACACTTGCAGCTGGGCAAGCGAGCTCCTGTAAGGCATATTGTGCCAATTCAGGCCAGGTGTCCAGTTTAGCGGCCCAATAGTCAAAGGGGAATGACCTGTGTGGGAGAACATCGATATGGGAGGAAAAGTAGTTTGTAACCATGGTTGACAACTGCTGTCTCCTGTCACTTTCCATCGATGCAGTATTACCAGTTGTGTGAGCGGTATTTGAAAAATCAGTCCACAACATTGTCATGAAACCCCTGTCTCCAACGCCACTTCTGCTGTGTGCACCACGAACAACTCTGCCAAGCTGCCCCCGGCCCGTACGGCTCGTGTGAGAACCATCACCGCTGCTGTGTGCTGGGAATGCCTCAAGCAACCGATTTACCAGAGTTGCTTGTTTATTAGCCAATATTAGGTCAAGGTTCTCCTGTGGCATGATGTTTTGTAATTTGCCTTTATAGCGTGGATCCAGGATGCTGGCCAACCAGTAGTCGTCATCGTTCATCATTTTGGCAATGCGGGGGTCCCTTTTTAGGATCCGCAAGGCATAATCTGACATATGGGCCAATGTTCCCGGTGTCAATGATGCACTGCGAGTGCTGGTTGGAGGAGCACTTTCTCGCAAATCCACATCCCTCCAGTCACGCACAAACCCTGTACCAGACCTTGCCACGCCAACATTTTCACTTGCCCCACGAGATGCATCCTCCTCCCCTAAGTAATCATCCCCATCATCCTCCTCCTCCTCTTCTTCCTCCACCTCGTCCAGGAGAGGTCCCTGAGCAGACAATGGCTGAATGTCATCAAGGATTCCCTCCTCCTCTTCCTCCTCATCAACATTGGCTGCAGACGCCTGCTCCTTAAGGTGCGTCAAAGTTTGCATGAGCAGACTCATAAGTGGGATGCTCATGCTTAGGATGGCGTCGTCTGCGCTTACCAGCCGTGTGCATTCCTCAAAACACTGAAGGACTTTACAGAGGTCTTTCAGCTTCGACCACTGCACACCTGTCAACTCCATGTCTGCTCTCAAAGTGCCTGGCCGTGTATCCTCCCACAAATGCATTATGGCCTGCCTCTGCTCGCACAGCCGCTCCACCATGTGCAGGGTGGAGTTCCACCTTGTTGCAATGTCGATAATGAGGCGGTGGTTGGGAAGGTGGAGTAATCGCTGCAGCTTCTGCATACGAACGGAGTGTACAGGCGACCGGCGGATGTGCGTGCACAGTCTTCGCACCTTCTGGAGCAGGGCTGTTAACTCCGGATAATTTTTGAGGAAGCACTGCACCACCAGGTTCAAGGTGTGAGCCAAGCAAGGTATGTGGCTGAGTTTTGAAAGGGCTATGGCTGCCACAAAATTACGGCCGTTATCACTAACTACCTTGCCTGCCTCAAGATGTACACTGCCCAGCCATGACTCAGTTTGTCGCTTCAAGTACTCGGCCAGCACCTCGGCGGTATGTCTGTCACCCAAACACATCATCTGCAACACAGCCTGCTGACGCTTTCCACTAGCTGCTCGATAGGGGGACACATCGTGTGCAACAGTGGCAGCTGCAGATGGAGTGCTCGTACGACTGCGCTCTGTGGACGAGCTTTCGCTTCTGGAGGAGGAGGAGGAGGAGGGTGGAACGCCTACAGCCAACTGTTTCCTATACAGTGGGCTAGGCAGCACTGTCCCACCACCGCTGTCCCCTGTGGACCCTGCATCCACCACATTAACCCAGTGCGCAGTGATGGACACGTAACGGCCCTGGCCATGCCGACTGGACCATGCATCAGTTGTGAGGTGAACCTTTCCGCTCACTGACTGCTTGAGTGCATGGACAATGCGGTCTTTCACATGATGGTGGAGGGCTGGGATGGCTTTGCGAGAGAAGAAGTGGCGACTGGGTAGGTCATAGCGTGGTACTGCATAGGCCATGAGTTCGCGGAAAGCTGTGCTTTCCACCAACCGAAAGGGCATCATCTCAAACGAGATTAGTTTGGCAATGTGGGCGTTCAAACCCAGTGTACGCGGATGAGAGACTGAGTACTTTCTTGACCTACTCATAGTGTCTGGGAGGGTGAGCTGGACTTGAGAGCTGCATATGGTGGAAGTAGCGGTGGACAGGGCGGACTGAGAGAGGGTTGATGATGGTGATGGAGTTGGTGTTCTTTCTGATGGCCTAGAATCAGTCTTTCGTTGATATAACAGTGGGATTCCCTGACTGCTGTGGCCTTGCAACGACATCTCAACATTTGCTGCTGTGCTAACCGGTGGGCTTACAGTGGGGGAAACAATGTAGCGTTGCTGACTACCTTCGTTGTGATCAGTTGCACATGTGGCACTTGAGGTTTGGTGTTGTGTCCACGCTTGCAAGTGCATGCTGGTTAAATGTCTAAGCATGCAACTGGTATTCAAATTTTTCAGATTTTTCCCTCGGCTAAAGGTCTTTGCGCACTTCTTACAGATAACCTTGGCCTGATCATGAGGATTTTGTTCAAAAAAGTGCCACACTGCACTCTTCCTACTTTGGCAGACATTTTGCGGCCTAGCACGCTGTGATCTTTTGACCCTCTGGACAAGCTGTCCAGCAACTCTTTTGATGTTTGGAACCTGTCTTTGGAGTGCTCCGGGACTGCCAGATAACAGCTGTTGCGATGTCGATGTCTGCTGTGGATGCTCCTCATCTGAGCTATTGGAAGCAGCACCCTCTTCCCCCAATGGATGCCAATCTGGGTCAACAACTGGGTCATACATCACCTCCTCTTCAATGTCATGTGCACCTTCCTCTGTGTCACCGTGTATGGTGGTATAGTGTGCGGGAAGGGGCACCTGAGTCTCATCAGGGTCAGAATCTGGCTCTGTACACTGCGAGGACAATGTAGTGCTCTGAGTGAATGTACCAGCAGAATCATCCATCAGCGGCTGTGCATCAGTGCACTCCATGTCAGATTCATCTTGGCCTGGGTAATTCACCATTTGACTTGATAATCCAGGCATGGTATGTGAAAACAGCTCCATGGAGTAATCAGTAGTATGGCCTGCGTCATCCTTCAATCTTGGTTGGGGTGAAGGACACAAGGAAAGGTGTGGTTCATGAACATGAGCCTCCAATGACGACTCAGTGCTTTTACTTTTTACAACTGAAGAAGAGGAGGCGATAGAGCTGGAGGCTGAGTCAGCAATGTAAGACAAAACTTTTTCCTGATGCTCTGGCTTTAAAAGCGGTTTGCCAACTCCTAGAAAACTAAGCGTTCGAGGCCTTATGTAGCCAGACGATGACGCAGGCTCAACACCTCCTGCATTCAGTCCTATTTTGCTCTTGCCACTACCATCAGATCCACCACCAACACCATCATTACCAGCTGCCAACCCCCGCCCAATTCCACGGCCTCTTCCACCAGCCTTCCTCATTTTTGGTAGAAATGTAGACAAAATCCAACAAACTATATAGTATGTAAAACAAGGTGCAAGGTGTCTATAGGACAGGGGAGATTTTGAATTTCTGCACACACTTTTGGACACTGGACACTTTTGGATTGTGTGAGGCCCACTGATATCTGAGCGCTATGTGACAGGCTTGATGGCACAGCTGTGACCTAAGTGACTAGAGAATAAGTGAGATTTTGAATCTCTGCACACACTTTTGGACACTGGACACTTTTGGATTGTGTGAGGCCCAATGAATATCTGAGCGCTATGTGACAGGCTCGATGGCACAGCTGTGACCTAAGTGACTAGAGGATAAGTGAGATTTTGAATCTCTGCACACACTTTTGGACACTGGACACTTTTGGATTGTGTGAGGCCCACTGATATCTGAGCGCTATGTGACAGGCTTGATGGCACAGCTGTGACCTAAGTGACTAGAGAATAAGTGAGATTTTGAATCTCTGCACACACTTTTGGACACTGGACACTTTTGGATTCTGTGAGGCCCACTGATATCTGAGCGCTATGTGACAGGCTTGATGGCACAGCTGTGACCTAAGTGACTAGAGAATAAGTGAGATTTTGAATCTCTGCACACACTTTTGGACACTGGACACTTTTGGATTGTGTGAGGCCCACTGATATCTGAGCGCTATGTGACAGGCTTGATGGCACAGCTGTGACCTAAGTGACTAGAGAATAAGTGAGATTTTGAATCTCTGCACACACTTTTGGACACTGGACACTTTTGGATTGTGTGAGGCCCACTGATATCTGAGCGCTATGTGACAGGCTTGATGGCACAGCTGTGACCTAAGTGACTAGAGAATAAGTGAGATTTTGAATCTCTGCACACACTTTTGGACACTGGACACTTTTGGATTGTGTGAGGCCCACTGATATCTGAGCGCTATGTGACAGCCTTGATGGCACAGCTGTGACCTAAGTGACTAGAGAATAAGTGAGATTTTGAATCTCTGCACACACTTTTGGACACTGGACACTTTTGGATTGTGTGAGGCCCAATGAATATCTGAGCGCTATGTGACAGGCTCGATGGCACAGCTGTGACCTAAGTGTCTAGAGGATAAGTGAGATTTTGAATCTCTGCACACACTTTTGGACACTGGACACTTTTGGATTGTGTGAGGCCCAATGAATATCTGAGCGCTATGTGACATGCTCGATGGCAAAGCTGTGACCTAAGTGACTAGAGGATAAGTGAGATTTTGAATCTCTGCACACACTTTTGGACACTGGACACTTTTGGATTGTGTGAGGCCCACTGATATCTGAGCGCTATGTGACAGGCTCGATGGCACAGTTGTGACCTAAGTGACTAGAGGATAAGTGAGATTTTGAATCTCTACACACACTTTTGGACACTGGACACTTTTGGATTGTGTGAGGCCCACTGATATCTGAGCACTATGTGACAGGCTTGATGGCACAGCTGTGACCTAAGTGACTAGAGGATAAGTGAGATTTTGAATCTCTGCACACACTTTTGGACACTGGACACTTTTGGATTGTGTGAGGCCCACTGATATCTGAGCGCTATGTGACAGGCTCGATGGCACAGCTGTGACCTAAGTGACAGAGGATAAGGGAGATTGGATTGCTTTTAAAAAAGCAGTTTGCGGAGCAGTGGGTAAACAGCAATGCCAGCCTGTCAGGAAGCCTTAAAAGGCAGCCCAACAACCAACACCACTGATACACCACTATATAGCCTCCCCTTGCACTGCACACAGTGACTGGTGTGTTGTGCAGGCCAAATTGCTATCAGCAGCAGAAGCAGTTTTTTTTTCTTCTCAGCAGGACAAAAAAAAAAAATTGGGATGGCTTTTAAAAAAGCAGTTTGAGGCCCAATGAATATCTGAGCGCTATGTGACAGGCTCGATGGCACAGCTGTGACCAAAGTGACTAGAGGATAAGGGAGATTGGATTGCTTTTAAAAAAGCAGTTTGCGGAGCAGTGGGTAAACAGCAATGCCAGCCTGTCAGGAAGCCTTAGAAGGCAGCCCAACAACCAACACCACTGATACACCACTATATAGCCTCCCCTTGCACTGCACACACAGTGACTGGTGTGTTGTGCAGGCCAAATCGCTAGCAGCAGAAGCAGTTTTTTGGTCTTCTTCCCTGCCTAACGCTCTCCCTACAGAATCAGCAGCAACCTCTCCCTATACTGAGATCGGCAGAAGTAAGATGGCGGTCGGCGTGCACGCCATTTTATACCCCCTGTGACGCCCACCAAAGCAAGCCAATCACTTGCATGCCCTTCTGAAAGATGGTGGTGACCCGTGCCTATGTCATCACGTTGCCCACAGTGTCCGTGGATCCTGATTGGCTGAAAAAGAGCGCAAAACAAACTTTTGAGACGCGACTTTGGCGCGTAAGTCGCCGACCTCGTGGCCGACCTCATCCTAGGGTCGGGTTTCATTTCATGAAACCCGACTTTGACAAAACTCGGCGACTTTTGAATTTTTTCGACCCGTTTCGCTCAACTCTACTCTTAACACTATATTTAACTAGGCTTTCTAAACCATAACCACATGCATTGAATTGTAAATTGATGCATATTTGTGATGTGATTTTGTAGCTGTTAGTTATGCTTTTGTTACATTTTGACAGGTTTTTCTGTGCAGTTTTGTCACAAAAGCTGAAGGATTTCCTAGTCCCAGCAAGGTAAATGAGAAACCTGAAATCTCATGCACACATTGCTCAACTTTTCCTTGCAAATCTGCAGTAGATTTAAATCTGCAGCATGTCAAATCTTTTTGCTGCAGATTTCACCCATACTAATGAGTGGAGAAAAATTTGCAACAAAAGAGTGGTAAAAACACGTGTATTTTACGCTGTTTTTTCCTACTAAGAAATGCAGAAATGGTGCAGAAATTTCTACAGCAAATACTTTACAGTATACCTTCTTGATTAATCACCTTCACTATTAATCTATGGTGCCATATTTATATCTCAGCAGTATTCGGCACAATAAGACCTCTCTAGTAGAATTCTGAAGAACAGGATTATATACAGTATATAACAGAAGAGGGCCAAAGATTTTTAGATAAAGAAACTTGGGCAGCTTTGTATCAACACATACAACACAGCATAATACAACAAAATGTCAACATCACCCTACTTCAAAAACTATAGTGACTTTAAAGAGAAAGCACTTTTTATCTGGTATGATCCCACCTAGGAAAAGTCCCCGAAGTCTCATGAAGGACACATCCCTGACTATAAGTGTATATGTGTCTTTCTGGCAGATCTGTAGGCCACATGAAAAATGTTAAAAAGAATTAACACATGCACAGCAATGTAAAAAAGGACTTGCTGTGCATATGTTCCAACTTTTGTAATTTCTTTTAACCGCTTAAGGATTAAAGAGCCATGAAACAGCTAAAGGAAGTGTCCTGACCATTCTCGAGGCCACCACTATCTTATATACAATTTTAAAAAGAGGTTGACAGCAAAGGCATCACAAATAGTTACACAAAAGGATGACATAGAAGGAAAAACCACCAACATTTTCATGAAGTGCCTTCTGCTTCCAAAACTATACAGGTGCGCTGGAGTCTATAAGATGCTGTATGCACAGACCCTAAGGGTTCATATATTGAATTTTTCACCAGAATCTTAGGTTACATGCACACACTAAGTATTATCAAGAATAGTAAATAGTATTTTGACAAATACCACTCAAATGTAACCTTTATTAGTGGAATTAAATAATCCCAATAACATATATTAAAATAAATACCGTAATCATACATCTAATTTAAATGTATATTGGACCACAGTGCATGATTTGTTGTATTATAAGCACAACTGTGATCCACTAGGTCGCCACTGATGACTGAACTCAAACTGAAATTAATTTTAAAAGATATGGAGTCCCAACCGTTGGGATTACAATCTCATTACTAGGCACAAGTTGATCATTAAAGTAAAGGAGATGTTGTTTGCACCATTTGTTAACTGCACCATCACACTATTACATTTGTAGATCTCTGTATTGAAACATTGGTCAATGGCCCACATTTAAAAATTTAAACAAGGGGCTTGTAATGGTAGATACCCCTGTGGTATATTAGGAAACCTGCAGCAATTGACAAAGTATCCTCATGTGAGGGGTATACAATAAGTTAAACATCCTGGTGGTGTATAAGAATTAATAAATCTTCACTGTGGGATTAATATTGTGATTTAAAGACACTCTCATTACATATTATATTCCATAAGTCTTAATGTGGGATACATAATAGAGTGGAGTAAACACTAAACATCCTTAAGTGGTTAGCACTGCATCCTTGCAGCACTGGGGTCCTGGGTTCAAATCCCACCAAGGACATGGTGTTCTCCCCGTGTTTGCGTGGGTTTCCTCCCATACTCCAAAGACATACTGATAGGGAACTTAGATTGTGACAGTACCAATAATGTCTGTAAAGTGCTGTGGAATTAATGGTGCTATACAGTATAAATGAGTAAAATAACTAAAAAATGGTCAAAAAATATGATAGAAACCGATAGAAAATACCAAACAGCTGATCTTATCAATGTAAAATAGCCACAGCACAGGCAGCAACTACAGTATCCATGGGTAATTAAGCCCTTTATTTCTATTTATTTATATAGCGGACCTTGCATATATGCTCATTACTGATATTACGGTGGTGTCTGTTATCTGAGTACATCCATTCAGCTCACCATTAAGGCCCTTTTACATTTAGCGATGCACCAGCGATCCGACCAGCGATATGACGTGGTCAGGATCGCTGGTGCATCACTAAATGATCGCTAGTGAGCTACCACACAGGAAGATCTCACAGCGATGCAGCAGCGACGCAGCTGACCATACTTACCTTTCACACTCAGCGATCCTGATGTCCTCCCGCCCGCCTCCATGCGTCGCTCGTCTCACACAGCAGGAAGCCCAGCAGGAAGCAGACGACGAGAAATGGAGTCGCCCGATCTCGCGCGATCAGCGACAGACAGCGGGGGAGCCGGTCGGAAGTAAGTATCACACATAGCGATATCGCTGCTGCGTCACAAAATCGGTGACGTTATAGCGATATTGCTAGCGATATCGCTATGTGTAAAACCCCCTTTACAGGATTCGTAACCTGAGCTTTTTTACATTGATAAGATCAGCTGTTTGGTATTTTCTATCGGTTAACTCTTTTTGATCCCATTGTCTTGTTATAGTTTACTCCATGCTCTGTCCTGCTATTTTGCTTTGCTCGTAGTCTGCGGCCACCATTCTTGTGGATCATTTATATCCATACTTATTAATTGATTTAAAAAATAATTTATTGTATGTTTTACTATTGATGTAATGAATTTCTGTACAAATAAATACCTATTTTTCATAGTATATGGTAACTCACTTTTCTCCGTATTTTTGGCTATGTGTTATGAATTAATATACGTGAATTTTGTCATGATTTAGTGCTGGTATCTTTCATCTTCAAATAAAAAATGATGTATTAGCATAATTCAGCACCCTGATGATGCACGAAATAAGATGTTTCTCACTGTAAGATTAATATGATCACTGAGAAACACCCTAAGGGCGCTTTCACATGTCATTGTCTCCAATACGTGTGGTGACAGTTTTCACATGTACCGGAGACACTGACACACATACACCAATTCAAGTGAATGGGTTTGTGCACGTTAGTGTGTTTTCACGGACCGTGTCTCCGTGTGACGCACCTATCCATCACTAATAAATAAAAATGGAAAACTGTGTTTTGTTTTATTTCTCATAAAATGCTTTATTGTGGCTGTGTCTTTATTTACCATATAACTATAAGACTAGTAATTGATAGGCATCTTATAGACGTCTCTCCATTACTAAGCCGTGGGTTTGATGCCACCTGATGTCATGATCCAGGTTGGATCTGACAGATTAAATGCACAAAGTAACCTTTTTTTTTCCTTTGGCTGTGTGCCAAAGGTGGTTTTGCCCCCAGTGGCCAATAGGGTCATTGCACTGTGGTGATTTCAGTTGTAGTTTTCCCCCCGGTGGCCATTAGGGCCATTGCACTCGGGTTACCTTAATTTGTGCGCGTGATTATGTAACAGGTGTGATTGCTCTATAAAAGTGTGTCAGGTGTGTCAATCACTGTTGGTGATAGCTCCTCATTTGCAAGCAAGCCTGGGTGAAGGATGGAGCTGAACGAGAGTCCCGGGCAGCCCAGTCAGAGTGCTGGAGTAGCAGCTATGGTGTCTGCAAGGAGGGCTGGCATGGCTTGGTGGAGAGTCAGCTATGGTGTCTGCAAGGAGGGCTGGCATTGCTTGGTGGAGTGGCAGCTATGGTGTAGAGCTGCACTCAGGATGCTAGACTCGGTTGCTGGAAAGCTGGACTCAAAATGTTGGACTCTTTGGCAGAAAAGCTGGACTCATTTGCTGGACTCTGTTTCTGAACAGCTGCACACAGGGGGTGGACTCTGTTTGCTCCAAGGCTGTACTATGGTGCTGAGAAGAGTCCAGGGCAACTCAGTCAGAGTCCTGGAGTGACAGCTATGGTGTCAGCGAGGAGTTCGTGTAAAGCATGGTGGAGTGGCAGCTATTGGTGCCAGTGAAGATTTCTAGCAAAGCTTGGTGGAGTGGCAGCTATGGTGTAGAGCTGCACTCAGTTGCTGGATTCTTTTGCTGGAAGCTGCACTCAGATGCTGGACTCCATTGCTGGACAGTGCACCCAGATGTTTGATCCGGTCGGAGGAAAAGATGCACGCAGGTGGTGGGCTCTGTTGCTGGGAGCGTAGGCAGCAGAGCAAAGCTAAGTGGTGTTCCCCTGTTTTGTCACTTTTCCTTATGTGTGTTTAGTTCAGTGGTGGGATTAGTTTCCGCACCGACCAATTCCCTAGTGAGGGTTTAGGTGCAGGGCGAGTCAAGGTTTTTAGGTTCCTGATCGGCGCCCGGTGCGGAACCGGCCTAGGGAACGTTAGGAGTGCAGAGACACTGACTCAGGGGAGTGCAGGAGGTCTCCACGTCCCCGTTCCCTATCGCAGGGCCACCATTGTTATTGTTACCCAGATTTTCCCTATCCCCTGTGTCTGGTTGTATTAGTTACTGGCCTACGGGCCGCGTCACACTGGACAATTACACGTGCCGCCTCCTGTTGTATCAGTTACCGGCCTGCTGGCCGTGTCACACAGGACGGGGCACGTGACACCTGACCCATCAAAGGGGGAAGGTGCATTAGAGGTCCAGGTACCTTAGTCTCTGACCGATTCCTTTGCTTTGTGGTGGGGTGCACCATTGGCTTAATCTGCCTAGGGCACAAAAATAATTTGTTTCGGCCCTGCTTACAATTACTACTATGTACATTTAGCCACAGCTAGAGCTAATAATCACTGGTCAGTGAGGGTATGTTTCGGATTACATCAGGATTAGCTGTGGATTGAACGCTGCGTACATCCACAGCATTTAATCAGCAGCGTACAGATGTTACAGCATAGTGGAGGAGATTTTAAGATATCCCGTCTCCACTATACGTACTAAAACGCGGGTGACACAACCACAAATCCGGACATGCGGCGCATTTTTATAAAAAGCAGCATGTCAATTTATCTTGCGGAGACAATCCGTCTCCACAAGATAAATAATACAGTCTATGGATATGATGCGGTGATTCCACATGTGTTCAATGAACACTTGCTGAATCACCGCACGTAGAAAGGGGGTGGCGCTTTGGACAGAGCCGGCTTTCCGCTGCGGCCAAAGCACCGGCAATCTGCACCGTGGAAGCATACCCTGAGGGTGCCAGGAGTCAGTCAAATGACAGCACAACCCTGGTCACCTGATATCCATATTTCAAGAATGAAGAAAATCAGGATTTTAAAATTCTCTTAACGAGACTTGGTAGGTAAAATAGTTTTTTTAAGTTTCAAATTCTCTTTTTGAATGTTGAATGTGATTACTGTTCAAGTAAGGGTGGTTTCACATTAGCGTTACAGGCAACAGCGTCGGCCTGCGCACGGCCGCCACTAAACACCGCCCCCTGCCGTGCCTCCCTGGTAGCTCCGCCTATGGGCGCATGACGCTGCATGCGACCTGCTTCCCCTATCTTTAGCATTGGGGACGCAGGCAGTGCGCAGATATGCGTTTGCAGGCGCATGCGCCCTTTTGACGGTGCGCCGACCTTCGCCAAACGCACCATGTTTGCATTTTGGTGCGCTCAGTGCCCCGTCAAGGGGGCGCATGCGCCTGCAAACGCATATCTGCGCATGGCCTGCATCCCCAATGCTAAAGATAGGGGATGCAGGTCGCATGCAGCATCATGCGCCCATAGGCGGGGCTACTGGAGGAGGCGCGGCAAGGGGCGGGGCTTAGTGGCGGCCGTGCGCAGGCTGACACTGCTGCCTGTAACGCTAATGTGAAGCCACCCTTAGGTATTTAAGGGGTTGCGAGTAAGATCAGCTGTTTGCTACAATTAGTAGTATGATTTTACTGATATAAGATTAGGGAATAGGTGTCATGGGGCAGTAGGGAAAAACAGGAGACGTGGAACCTAGGCCCCTAAACTGCCCCTCAGGCTAAGGGGGGTGCCCTGACTTTCCTTAACTTGGGGGTACACTTGATGGTAGTGAGGCCCAAGTCCCTGACCTGTCCCTATCTCCTGTTTAGCCCTGAGCTAAATCCCCAACCCCCTCCCCAGGAGGAAAGACAGGGAATAAAGTGAACTGCACCAACAACACGAAATGAATAATAAACCAGAAACAACGGGGTTAAAGCAACTAAAAACCAAAACTTAGCTTTATCTGCTGCCAATGCTCCAAGCAGCAGAGTAAGGCACCTGATCAGCATCCAGCAGCATTGCCACTGCTCCAAATAAGCTGAACCCCCTCACCACCAGGCAGGTCCAGTCTTCACCAAGGTTGGTTAGCAAATGACCAGTATTACCAACAGTGATCTGCAGCACCAGGTGGGCTTATAAAGGGAAGTGGGAGTAGTCACCACCTGCTGACTAACTAAACATGTGGTAATACCAGCGGCCACCGGGCGGAGAACCCTGTAGCCGACCAACTACAGTTGTAGTAACACCAGCGGCCACTGGGGGCAAAAACCCATATTAACCCACGAGGGCCAGAAGGGAAAAAGGTTTATATAAGAGAGTTAGGACTCTAACACAGATCCAAAAACCGCGCTGGAAAATACCGGCGCTTGCGCAGTAGCGATTTTATGCTTCGCCCACCGTTGGGCAAAGCATACAGCGCAGGCGCAAGGTATTTATGCCTCAAAGGTGCGGGGTCGGGGGGAGTCAAAAGCCCAAATAGAATCCTTATGGGAGGCACAATTTAGTGATATCTTTACATGATATCACTAAATATGGGTGACAGATTCCCACATGGACAGATAACATGGACAGAACGGTGGCACTAAATGACCGCTGATTAGTAAACATTTATCTGTCAACAGCTGTTTAGACAGGCAGACCATGGTAAGAGATGCACACCAAATGATCTGTATGTAATAATGCAGTAAATAGAATGATCATTCAGTGCGCACTAGCTGCCATTGTGTGCTACACAAAAGATCATTTCACCCAAAGAACATTTTGAATGTTTAGCGGGTGATCGGCAGCCTGTTTACACTGAAAGAATATCATTTTTGCCTCCACTTCTATAATGAACATTTCACTCTTTGTCCTTTTTTAGTGATTTCAGCCATTGCAAATGCTATTGTACATTCTTGTTTGTTACTGAAGCAACGACTGACTCCACATT
The DNA here is from genome assembly GCF_039654945.1 of Dendrobates tinctorius. Lineage (NCBI taxonomy): Eukaryota > Metazoa > Chordata > Amphibia > Anura > Dendrobatidae > Dendrobates > Dendrobates tinctorius. Next base: position 20,084,175 of record NW_027361675.1, on the reverse strand, counting down.
TGATACAGGGTCAAAAAGGAAACACGTGCTTCCATTCATGATCAAGAGCTGTGCCCCTAGTATTCAAAATATTTTGAGCTAATTTAATAAAAAATAAATGGCATGCAAATATAATTTAAGAGGCTTCATGGCTTTCTTTAAATATGCCCCAATTACGAAGCTCAAAATGTGCTTCTGAAATCGACATATACATCCATACATCATTTGTATATTAAAAAGTATATTAGAAAAGTTCAGAAATGGTGACTCTCCAACTACTACAATAATGACTGTAAAATGACCCAGCATGAAAATAAAAGTCTTGTATGTTTTATATTTAAGAATAAAAGCATAAAATATTTACATTCCACAGCACACTAATTTTCTATGGCACACATTATAATAATGTTGAAAAAAAAAAAACTTGCTTAAAGTTGAAATAGCATAAATTAAGGTATCATGGACGACCAACTAAACTTTCAGTTTTGTAAATCAACATTTACGCATTTAGATAAAAATGAATTCTTACCTGAATATCTATTTACATTTTGTTCTAATTTGTAGCCTTGAGGAAAAATAACCATAAAAACAAGTATAAAAACTGTTTCTAACAGAAGTAGGACCCATGGCAGGCAACCTCTCAAGCTGGCAGAGTATCTTGGTGCCATTTTAGACGTCAAAAGAATAAAAAAGAGGTTTCTTCACTGAGCCTATGCAAGAAGGATGACGCTGATGGGTGTCAACTGAATGATGTAATTATGTCTTATCTCTTGCAAGCTGAGGAACTATCTGGGTGCCATACTTTGTCAGCAACTTAATTTTCTGAACAACTTGGATGGAAAGTTCAGTTGAACAGTTTTATGTAATAGAGGTAATAGTAGAAGTTGTGACTTTAATCTCAATTACTATTTTCCAAAAATGTGATTAAGGCTGTGTGCACACGTAAGCGTTTTTTTCGCGTTTTATAAGCGTTTTTACCAGCAAAGATGCTTAAAAACGCTTACAAGAAGCATCCCAATCATTTTAATAAACACTTTTTATGCATATTGATGCGTTTTTTTCCTGCGAAAAAAAACGCATCGTGGTAAAAAAACGCAGCATGCGCATTAATTTTGCAGAAAAATCCGCATTTCTAGCTATTTTCTATGAGACTGGGGATGCGTGGAAAAAAGCCGCATAAAAACCGCTTGTTTTTTGCTCAAAATACGCGCGGAAAACGCGCAAAAAACACGCGGAAAAAACGCTCGCTTTCTGGGAAGGAGTCCGTTTTGCTGTCAGGAATTTTCTGCATACGTGTGCACATACCCTAAGAAGTAAAAAAAATCACTCTCACCCAACTTTTTATTGCCCAAATCTGTGTATGTAGTAGGTGTAAAGTGACTCGAAGCGATAGCCGTGTATGAGCTGCTGCTTCATAACGCCATGGCACTTTACAGGAAAATTGGGTCCCAGTCCATATGTGCTACCAGGTGTGGGGTGCATCACACTGACTTGTAGACCGTAGACCTCTACTTTCACCAGGCCTTCATCTTCAGGAGCCGCAGTGTGAGCAGGTAGTGGGATGCGGTGACGGACAGGAGGCAGAACAAGAGTTAACAGATTTATTACAGGGAATACTCCACGCAGGGAGATAATGGGTTTAGAAGGGAGATAATGGGTTTAGAAGGGAGTATGGGGAGTGAGATAAAGAAAAGAACTACTGTTCATGAAACAAGTAAACTTATCAGTCAGCTGGCTTCAAGGCTGTAGAGGCTTGAAATCCCACGGTGGCGCCCACGGAAGTAGCGCGTGAAGTCTCTGGCGTGGTCCTGAGGAAGTTAAGGATCTGGCTCCTGACGAAGATGGCGTATCCTTGCTGTCCTAAGTGAGGTCCTGCATTCACAGTTCATTGTGCGGAATGCTGCACAGTCTGAAACACCGCAGTAGCGTGACTCAGTTTGGCGGTGGAGGCGGGGGAGGAATTACCTGGTTCCCTATGAGTCACCGTGTATGGTGGTCAAGAGAAGGACATCCATCTTGTCCTTGTGCTTGACCACCAGCAGGTGGTCGGTACATTGGGCTCTGCTGACACCCCTTCTGAGCATCTGCCCATGTAGCGTTTTCGGGAGGCCTCTCTGATTTTTGCGGACAGTACCGCAGGATGCAGTACCTTGCGCGGAGAGGGATTTGGAAAGTGGGATGGTGGTATAAATGTTATCAGTGTAGAGGTGATAACCTTTATCCAGCAGTGGGTGCACCAAATCCAACACAATTTTCCTACTCACTCCCAGGACAGGAGGACATTCAAGGGGTTCAATCCTGGTGTCCTTTCCTTCGTAAACTCTAAACCAGTGGGTGTACCCTGAGGTTGGTCACATCACACCGGAATCAGGAAACAAGTCTTTGTTACATCAGGTCTGCTGATGAGCCCTAATGGGTGAAACGCGTCGAGGCGCATAATTCTCTATGGCTGGTGGCAGTTAACCAGATGAGTACCATCATTCTTTTGGCAGCAATATGCCAGCATTCCTTATCATATCTGTTATATGTGGCTGTTTTTCTCTCCTGATTATCAGTTGTGGGGTTACACACTGTGTCAGGATATGTTGGATCTGTGCCACTACAATACAGAGTATAGATTGAATCATAGTCTGCAGTAAACCTGCTAATTATATCTATATGTGTGAAAACCACATTTTTTTCTTGCCATGAATGTGTTGTATCTCGGGTCCTTCATTGACCTGATTGTAGTTTTAAGTTGGTTTAGCATTGTTACTCATCTGTGTCATTAACAATTGGCATTAAAAAGCAGTATCTATTGCAGCAGGTTTTTTTAACACAGTCTGCATACTTAGAAACCACTTCCATTTTATATACGTGGTTAATGATAGGGTTATAACTTCTTTGGGCAACATTATGTAGCATCTTTTGTCACATTTGAAATGTGGCATTGTTGGTCTTTTTGTTGTTATTGGAAAGAATGTGAACATACACTGCATGCTTAGAAAACACTAATTTAACCAACATTAGGTTTTCCTACAGAGACGACATGTGAGTTGGTTCTAATAGTTTTCTGAGCATCATTTTTCATCTATGCCAACTATTAGTTGGCAATTTAAGCAGTATCTAATTTTTGTAGCAACTTTTGAAATTTAGTCTGCATGTTAAGAGACTACAGTCTATTTTGGCAAACCAGGGCCCAAACCCCTGGAGTATTGTTATCCTTTGACCACGCTGTGAAATTATGTCTATCGTCACCAATTGCCTATTGTGTTCCTTTTTGTTTTTAATTGGGGTCTAGGGTCCTCTTAGATATAGGATCCTCTATGTCTATTGGTAGGGGTTAATTTAGGACATCGGGTAGGAGGGTTCCCCATAGCATATGCCTCCTCCACTGAATCGTGCTGTTGGGATGAATGTGACGGGCAGGATATTTTTTTATGAGTATGGTGCTTGTGTTAAGTACTTTATTTTTAACTGTTTGTGTATGTGGGGGGATAGTGCTTGGTGCAAACTTGTCTGAAAAGAAAAAGCTAAAAGAGAAAAGCAAATGAGGAGAAAAAAAATGCCTGTGAAAAGAAAAATGTGAAACAGCAGGCACGAGCTGTGATAAGTGAAATGCGTCACTTATCAAACTTCGGCAGTTGCTGGGTGTGCGCACGGAGATGGCGCAAAAGGGGGTGAGAAAGAAAAGTGGACACAAGTGTTGATTGGTGAACTGCGTCACCAAGCAACGCTTAGCGGCTGCTAAATGTGCACACATAGGCGGCACAAAGGGGGGGAAAAAGAGGGGGAAAAGGAAGGGGGGATGTGGGTGGATGAAGAGAGATCGGGCACGGATCAGGGATCGGAACACTTACGGTTGTAGTCTCTCTTCTTTCTTCTTTCTTCAGCAGGGATTGTGGTGTTACAGGCTTCTGTTGCACCACAAGTCCCAGAATAGCAGATCTAGCTGTGTGACCGCACTGCAGGAATCCTCAGCTAGTGTGAGGACCTGCAGTGCAGTCACAGACAGGTCACAGAGCGGTCATACATAGCGGTCATCACATCGTTCCCACCAATCAGAGCTGGCCTTGGTGATGCCGGCGTTGCTAGGCACCGGCCTAAGATCGGAGCTCACAGCTCCGATCCTAGGCAGGTCACCAGCAGGGCACTGCGCTGATCATAGATAGGTCGGTCCCAATCCTAGGCACTGATCCTAGACCAGTCCCGGCAGGGCACAGCGCGGTAACACCACGGCTGTGTCCTGAGATTGGCGCAATCGATGTGATAATCGATCGCATCAATCCGAGGTTTTAGCCAATGACTGACGTTGCCAGGCACCGGCCTGGGATCGAGTACATGGGTACTCGATCTTAGTCTGGGACATCACTGTTTCAGCCAATATGATTGGCTGAAACAATGAGAGAGGCTGTGATTGGCTGTTCAGAATTGAGCAGCCAATCACATCAATCATGAGTGCAAGTGGGTGGGGATCCCCCCCCCGGGATGCCGATACCATCTTCCTACAGGTAAGATGGTGCCGAAACTTTAATGCGATCACCGTGACTTCAGTCACTGTGGTCGCATTAAAGATATGATGTATTATCCCGTCCTTGGTCAGACAGGCCCTTAACAAAACAAAAAAGAACCATACGGCGACTGGAGATATAGAGGGCCATATATGCCCATTAGTCACACTATTTTGAATGTAGTCTTTCAATGACTCCCTTTCAGGCAGAGAAAAATTAAATAACTAATTTTTAGGGTAGGTGCACACGGTCAGTAAACGCTGCGGGTTGGACGCTGCGTACTTCTGTAGCATCCAACCCACAGCGGCCAGATGTTACAGCATAGTGGATAGAATTTCAAGAAATCCCATGTCAACTTTTCTGCACTGACACCCGCGGCTCACCTGCGGAGACGGACATGCGGCACATCTTTCCAGACCGCAGCATGTCTATTTATCTAACGGAGACAGAGTTTCCACAAGATAAATTTCACCTGTACAATGTATTGGACGCAGTGATCCCACGTGGTTCAAAGAACACATGAAGATTCACCTGTGTTCAATAGCCAGCAGTGCTTTGGACGCAGCGGACATGTGCTGCATCAAAAGCGCTGCCAATTACTGACCATGTGCACCTACCCTTAGGCATCTTAGTTCCTGGTATGAAATCGATAGCACAATTATACAGTTGTGGCCAAAAGTATTGACACCCCAGCAATTCTGTCAGATAATACTCAGTTTCTTCCTGAAAATGATTGCAAACACAAATTCTTTGGTATTATTATCTTCATTTAATTTGTCTTAAATGAAAAAACATAAAAAGAATTGTCCTAAAGCCAAATTGGATATAATTCCACCCCAAACATAAAAAAGAGGGTGGACAAAAGTATTGGCACTGTTTGAAAAATCATGTGATGCTTCTCTAATTTGTGTAATTAACAGCACCTGTAACTTACCTGAGGCACCTAACAGGTGTTGGCAATAACTAAATCACACTTGCAGCCAATTGACATGGATTAAAGTTGACTCAACCTCTGTCCTGTGTCCTTGTGTGTACCATATTGAGCATAGAGAAAAGAAAGAAGACCAAAGAACTGTCTGAGGACTTGAGAAACCAAATTGTGAGGAAGCATGAGCAAACTCAAGGTTACAAGTCCATCTCCAAAGACCAGAATGTTCCTGTGTCTACCGTGCGCAGTGTCATCAAGAAGTTTAAAGCCCATGGCACTGTGGCTAACCTCCCTAGATGTGGACAGAAAAGAAAAATTGATAAGAGATTTCAACGCAAGATTGTACGGCTGTTGGATAAAGAACCTCGACTAACATCCAAACAAGTTCAAGCTGCCCTGCAGTCCGAGGGTACAACAGGGTCAACCCGTACTATCCGTCGGCGTCTGAATGAAAAGGGACTGTATGGTAGGAGACCCAGGAAGACCCCACTTCTTACCCCGAGACATAAAAAAGCCAGGCTCGAGTTTGCCAAAACTTACCTGAAAAAGCCAAAAACGTTTTGGAAGAATGTTCTCTGGTCAGATGAGACAAAAGTAGAGCTTTTTGGGCAAAGGCATCAACATAGAGTTTACAGGAGAAAAAAAGAGGCATTCAAAGAAAAGAACACGGTCCCTACAGTCAAACATGGCGGAGGTTCCCTGATGTTTTTGGGTTGCTTTGCTGCCTCTGGCACTGGACTGCTTGACCGTGTGCATGGCATTATGAAGTCAGAAGACTACCAACAAATTTTGCAGCATAATGTAGGGCCCAGTGTGAGAAAGCTGGGTCTCCCTCAGAGGTCATGGGTCTTCCAGCAGGACAATGACCCAAAACACACTTCAAAAAGCACTAGAAAATGGTTTGAGAGAAAGCACTGGAGACTTCTAAGGTGGCCAGCAATGAGTCCAGACCTGAATCCCATAGAACACCTGTGGAGAGATATAAAAATGGCAGTTTGGAGAAGGCACCCTTCAAATATCAGGGACCTGGAGCAGTTTGCCAAAGAAGAATGGTCTAAAATTCCAGCAGAGCATTGTAAGAAACTCTTTGATGGTTACCGGTAGCGGTTGGTCGCAGTTATTTTGGCTAAAGGTTGTGCAACCATGTATTAGGCTGAGGGTGCCAATACTTTTGTCTGGCCCATTTTTGGAGTTTTGTGTGAAATGATCAATGTTTTGATTTTTGCTTCATTCTCTTTTGTGTTTTTTCATTTAAGACAAATTAAATGAAGATAATACCAAAGAATTTGTGTTTGCAATCATTTTCAGGAAGAAACTGAGTATTATCTGACAGAATTGCAGGGGTGTCAATACTTTTGGCCACAACTGTATGACCTATGTGGCAGAAGAACAACACATTTGCTTCAGAAAAAAACATCCTGAATAGATTCTGGTAGGTGGGTCCTCATAAACGCCAATGAACTTGATAGACATTCAGAGAAGCAAGTGTCGCAACACAACTTGATCTCTTAAGTCCGCCAACTGATTACAACAGGGATGGGCAGTTAATTTTCCTGAAGGGCCACACGAGAGACTGTGATTGTTGGGGAGGGCCGAACCAATAAGCTGAAATTAATTCTACTCACTATAAATATCAATATATTATATTAATTATATTATTGATAATTATATTAATTGTATCACTTAATTTTAAGCAGAATTAAGTATGCTGACATCCCCCTGTATATTGTTTGAACCCGAGTACAGCCCCTTTAGTATACTGTATGAGCCCCCCACAGCCCCTTATATACTGTAAGAGCTCCCACACAGCCTTCCTATATACAGAATGAGCCCCACACAACCTCCCCATTCATAGCATGAATCCCACACAGCCTCCCCATATACAGAATGAACCCCACACAGCCTACCCATATACGGGGCATGTGCCCCACACAACCTCCCCATACACAATATGAGCCCTAAACAGCCTCTCTCATATGCGGCATGAGCCCCACATAGGCTCTCCCATATGCGGCATGAGCCCTACACAGTCTCCCTCATATGCAGCATGAGTTCCAAACAACCTCCCCCCATATGCATCATGAGCCCTAAACTGCATCCCCCATATACAGCACGAGCCCCACTCAGCCTCCCCATACACAACATGAGCCCCACATAGCCTCTCCCATATGCGGCATGAGACCCACACAGCCTCCCCCATATGCGGCATGAGCCCCACACAGCCTCTCCCATATGCGGCATGAGCCCCACACAGCCTCTTTATATAGTGCATGAGCCCCACTTAGCCTCCTCATATACAGCATAAGCCCCACACAGCCTCCCCATAGGCAGCACAACACCGTCATAGCCTTCCCATGTGCATCACTTCACCCCCATAGCCTCCCCATGTCCACTCAAACATCCCATGTACATGAAAACAAAGAACACCACATACTCACCTCGGTTCCATTCCCCGACACTCTGCTTCTGTTCCTGTCTTCGATGCGCAGCACACAGCTGACGTGATGAAATGATGTCATCACCTCAGCTGTTTCACACGCTGATTGGCGGAGAAGGGGCCTCCGGCAGTGAAAATGGAGATAGCGGACCGGCGGACACAGTGCACTTGGCCCAGGTCTGGATTACAGGATTGTGCTTAATTAACCATGGCAAGTCTAACCCTAACTTTGCAGGTAGAAAAGGAAAAACCATGAATGAAAGGGATTCAATATTTAACACTCTTATTTTCATACATACATTCTTGACCTTAATAGTAACGTGACTTTCAGAAAGAGGAGTATTAATTGGCAAAATTTGAATGCCTCAGCTTCAGGACTTGATCTGGTGACTTCTAGCTGCAAAGTCAGCAAGGTCCCTTTCTGCAGAGCCACAGACAGTTTGGTTACTGTCCAACTGCTGATGGTTCTTTTGTGTATTCTTTCCATTCTTTGGGTTAGAATCATAGAATCATAGAGTTGGAAGGGACCTCCTGGGCCATCTGGTCCAACCCCCTGCTCAAAGCAGGATTCGCTAAATCATCCCAGACAGATGTCTGTCCAGCCTCTGTTTGAAGACCTCTATTGAAGGAGAATTCACCACCTCCCGTGGCAGCCTGTTCCACTCCTCCTTGATCAATCTGACTGTCAAAAAGTTTTTTCTAATATCTAATCTATGTCTCCTCCCATTCAGTTTCATCCCATTGCTTCAAGTCTTCCCTTGTGCAAATGAGAATAAAGATGATCCTTCTTCAATGTGACAGCCCTTGAGATATTTGTAGACAGCTATTAAGTCTCCTCTCATCTTCTCTTTTGCAAACTAAACATTCCCAAATCCTGCAACCTTTCCTCATAAGACAGGGTTTGCAGACCTGTCACCATTCTGGTCGCTCTTTTTTGAACTTGCTCCAGTTTGTTGATGTCTTTTTTAAAATGTGGCGCCCAAAACTGGACACAGTATTCCAGATGAGGTTTGACCAAAGAGGAGTAGAGGGCAATAATGACTTCACGTGATCTAGACTGTATGCTTCTGTTAATACATCCTAGAATTGCATTTGCCTTTTTTGCTGCTGCATCACATTGTTGGCTCATATTCAGTCTGTGATCTATTAGTATACCAAAGTCTTTTTCACATGTGCTGTTGCTTAGCCCTATTCCTCCCATTCTTTATATGCTTTTTTCATTGTTATTGCCAAGATGTAGTACTTTGCATTTTTCCCTGTTAAAAACCATTCTGTTAGTTGCTGCCCACTGCTCCAGTTTATTTATATCTTTTTGAATCCTCTCTCTCTCTTCTCTAGTATTAGCTATCCCTCCTAGTTTTGTGTCATCAGCAAATTTAATCAGTTTGCCTCAATTCCTTCATCTAAATCATTGATAAAGATGTTGAACAATACAGGGCCCAGGATAGAGCTCTGTGGTACCCCACTTGAGACATTCTTCTTATTCTTCTATTCAAGTGTCTTTTACTTCTATTCGGGTCTGTCCTATCACTTCTTAGGAGGGGCTATTTATACTCACCTTTTACCTGCATCATTGACATATTTCAAGACAGATGGTGTTTGGAGATCCAGCACCTCAGCTTACCTAATTAACCCCTTAACGACCGCTGATATGACTTTTAACGATGGCTGTTAAGGGTACTTATTCCTCAGCACTGTTTTTTAACGGTGCTGAGAAATAAGGTTACAGTGCCCTCCAGCGTCAAAAATACCTGAGACCCTGGAGAACATGGGTTGGGTTTTACCAACCCCAGTGTTACTATCACCATTATTCACCGAATAACGGCAACCACAAAAAAAGTCAGATTTCCATTTTATTTCCCTATCCTCTGATATGATCTAGCACATCAGAGGAGAGAGAAATGGGGTCCGCCGAGCCCCCTTGGTACCTGCGATGTCCCCTGGTCCCTACAGCTGTGTCCTCCGGCGTCTTCTTCCGGGAGAAAAATGGCGAGCGCATGCGCAGTACACCTGCCGAGATCTGCTGGCAGCCTGCACCCGGCAACAATAGGAGATTTCTCCTATTTATTTTGATCACTGTGAAAGACCCTATCACTGTGATCAAAATAAAAAATAGTAAATCAAACCTCCCTGTCACGCCATCTCTGCATACTCACCTGGCCATCGCTCCCACGCCGCAGCCCCTCGCCGCCCGACAACCACGGCGGTCACCTCTGACAGGCGCGCGGCCGACGGCGTCTTTGCATGCAATGCGCATGCGCCATAGGCCGCGGCAGCGCCTCCCTTCTGCTTCTTGTGCTCCGGCTATGCCCTGACCCGGAAGCACCCCCTGACCAATGGCAGACCAGACAGTGGCATATCAGGCCGCTTCCCCCTGAGGGAGGCGCCTGATCGTTGTGTTTCCTAGCACACTGGGCCTTGCTTCTTCGTGTGCTCTCTGCTGTCTCACAGTCCCGTTCTCGTGTGCTCCCTACAGCAGTCTTGCAGTCTGGCTATCCGTGTCCCCTGCTGCACTCCAGTCCTGCCTCCGGTGTTCCTGTTCCATCCTGCTCCAGTTCTGCCCTCCTACTCCAGTCCTGCCTCCAGTGTTCCTGTTCCATCCTGCTCCAGTCCTGCCGTCCTACTCCAGTCCTGCCTCCGGTGTTCCTGTTGCATCCCGCTCCAGTCCTTCCGTCCTACTCCAGTCCTGCCTCCGGTGTTCCTGTTCCATCCTGCTCCAGTCATTCCGTCCTACTCCAGTCCTGCCTCCGGTGTTCCAGTTCCATCCTGCTCCAGTCCTTCCATCCTCCTCTAATCCTGTCTCCTGTGTTTCTACTCCAGCCATCCCTCCACGTTCCAGTCTACTGTCTTACTCCATTCCTGTCTCCTGTGTTCCAGCTCTGTCCTGTCATCTACACTTCAGTCCCTCCACGTTCCAGTCTACAGTCTTACTCCATTCCTTTCTCCTGTGTTCCAGCTCTGTTCTGTCATCTACACTTCAGTCCCACACTCCTACTCCAGTCCATCCTGAGCCGCCCCTCTCGGTACCGGCTACCGTGGTACTCAAACCCCTGGGCCTGCTCCTAACGGTCCCTGTATAGGGGTCGGTTCCACCTGGCAGCTTGCCCGGGGCCCCTCGGAGGCCCAGAGGGTCCACTCCTGGAGATTCCGGCTCCAGACCAGCCACGCTAACACTCCCTTTAACACCACCTTAGTTAGGTAAAAATAGTAAAAAAATGTATTTTTTTCCATTTTTCTATTAGGGCTAGGGTTGGGGCTAGGGTTATGGTTGGAGTTATAGCTAGGCTTAGGGTTGGGATAGAGTTAGGGGTTAGAGCTAGGGTTAGGGTTGGGGCTAGAGTTAGGGTTGAGCTAGGGTTAGGGTTGGGGCTAGGGTTTAGGGTTGGGGCTAGGGTTGCGTCTAGGGTTAGGTTGTTGGGGGTTAGGGTTGTGGTGTTGGGGTTAGAGTTGTGGTTAGGGTTAGGGTTGGGATTAGGGTTAGGGCTGTATTGGGGTGAGGAATGTGATAGGGTTGGAGTTAGAATTGGGGGACTTCCACTGTTTAGGTACATCAGGGGGTCTCCAAACGCGACATGGCGCCCGCCATTTATTCCAGCCAATTTTGCATTCAAAAAGTCAAAGGGTGCTCCCTCCCTTCTAAGCCCTGCAATGCGCCCAAACAGTGGCTTTCCTGCACATACGGGGTATCGGCGTACTCAGGAGAAATTGCACAACAACTTTTTTGGTCCATTTTCTCCTGATACCCTTGTGAAAATAAAAATGTTTGGTTCCAAAGTAAATTATTTGTGAAAAAGTAAAATGTAAATTGTTTCCTTCCACATTGCTTTAGTTTTTGTGAAGCACCTAAAGGATTAATAAACTTCTTGAATCTGATTTTGCGCACCTTGAGGGGTGCAGTTTTTAGAATGGTGTCACTTTTGGGTGTTTGCTGTCATATTGACCCACAAACTCACTTCAAATATGAGGTGGTCCCTAAAAATAATGGTTTTGTAAATTTTGTTGGAAAAATGAGAAATTGATGGTCAACTTTTAACCCTTAGGACTACATGTCATCCCCTGAAGAAGAAGTGGTTTTTCACTTTGAAACGCGTTGGGAATAAAGAGTTAAAAAGTTTCTTATGTGGTGACTTTTATCCTGGTCTCAGCAGCGCACATAAGCCTAAATATTTTATCCAAAAGGAACTTTTAACCCTTATAACGTCCTAACAAAAAAAGATGTTTCCAAAATTGTGCTGTTGTAGAGTAGACATGTGGGATATGTTATTTATTAACTATTTTGTGTGATATGACTCTCTGATTTAAGGGCACAAAACTTAAAAGTTTGAAAATTGCAAAATTTTCTAAATTTTTGCCAAATTTCCATTTTTTTTCATAAAAAACGCAAGTCACATTGAAGAAATGTTACCACTACCATGAATTACAATATGTCATGAAAAAAAAAAGGCAGAATCATATCTCAGAAACATAAAGTGACAGTGGTCAGAATTGTAAAAATTGGCTTGGTCATTAAGTACCAAATTGGCTTTGTCACTGAGGGGTTAATATCAGTTGCTATTCCTACAGTTTATTTTTGTGTCTTCCTCCCCAGTACTCATTCCTTTCTTTTACGTTTGGGGTCTGGGACGTTTTACATGCATGCATTCTGTTTGTTGTGTGTGTGAGGCAGCGATCAGTGTCATATTGAGTCCGTGGGAGTGCATTGCAGTCACAGGCATAGCTGTGATTGCAATGTAAAATAAAAGACTGTTCGTCTTGGGCAAGCTATTTGTCCAAGGTAGATTTAGAAAAACCTGCCATGGGCTTTTATTTTGAAACAGACTACAGGATGGTAGTGGGGCAGTCAGTTTCCTTCCCACCCATGTTTTCCATATGGCCTACGGCCATAGGTTCCTTGTAAAATCCCTGCAAGCGGGCAGAGCGGAAGACTCTGCAGAGCTCAACTTAGAGCCAAAAGGCCTAACACCCCTCAGCGTACATGCCGATGCAGTCGTCAACGTCAACCGGTCTCGAATGTACACTGTCGTTTCCCGGCTGCGATCCGGAGGATACCATGTGCTGTTTATTTTCTGTGAGTTTGGACAGTAAACACGTTTTGCTTTGAACTTTCTCTGGGTCACTGCCTCATCACTGCACAGTGTGGACACCACTGCGCTGCATGTGGTTCTTCTTATTCTCTTCCATCATTCCTGTGTATCTGTGAGAACTCGTTCAAAGGCCTTTGTCTTTTCCTCTATAGAGTGGGTGCAGTTAACGGTCAGGGTAAGTCGATGTTGAGTGGGGGTGCGATTGTGTATACTTAGGGTGCCAACCTACGAGGTCAGGCAGGGACAAATCGGGGTAAGATTAGAGACTTTCTTAGTCTGAACAGGGACCTGTTGGGTTTAGATGTTTGTCTCTACTGTTCTTACATAACCCGTGTGAATGTGCAACCAGTTGTCCTGTCCCTGCAGTTGAAAACACCCCAATAGCGTGATGCTGCCACCACCTTTTTCTGTTGGGATTGTATTGGGCAGGTGATGAGCAGTGCTTGGTTTTTTCCACACATACCATTCTATCTTCGTCTCATCAGACCAAAGAATCTTATTTCTCATAGTCTGGGAGTCCTTCATGTGCTTTTTTTTTTGTTAGCAAACTCTATGCGGGCTTTCATATGTCTTGCACTGAGGAGAGGCTTCCGCCGGGCCACTCTGCCATAAAGGCCTGACTGGTGGAGGGCTGCAGTGACAGCTGACTTTGTGGAACTTTCTCCCATCTCCCTACTGCATCTGTGGAGCTCAGCCACTGTGATCTTGGGGTTCTTCTTTTCCTCTCTCACCAAGGCTCTTCTCCCACGATTGCTCAGTCTGGCTGGACACCCAGGTCTATGAAGACTTCTGGTGGTCCAAACTTCTTCCATTTAAAGGGGTTGTTCGGGCTTTTCACATAATCTCAGTACATATATGGGCTGCAGAATTATGACAATAAGTAATTTACTTTCTGTCACTAGTTTGCATGGTTTTCTAGATATTCTGAACAGAACGTCCAAAGGGGGGGGTGTTATGGCATTGAAATGAGAACTAGTCGTAACCTCCTACTCTACTCCAAACATGCCCTCTATAGCAACAACCCCACCCTCCATAGCTACAGGCCCTCCCCGTCCACATGAAGAAGCACTCATCACACAGTAATGAATCCTCCCCCTCTAGCAGTCTCACTGCAGAGAGCAGCTGCTCCTCCCCCAGACACACGCTAACAGTTATCTATGGAAAGTGAAACTAGTGAGGAGTGAAAATCGTCCTGTATTCTGGGCCACTCCATGATTACAATACATAACTCATTATCAGTAATTCCTTCTCTCACTGTCCCAGGCTGCTGGCAGCAGTGAGAACAGACTGTGTGATGGCCAGTGATGGGGGTCTGCAGCTTCTAATCTGCACAGGGGATGGCAGTCACTGATGTAATCTGTTGTGTGACAAAGCCTCTGCTGTGTGAATGAGACAGCTCTGTGTCACTGATGTCTTCACACAGCAGCAGATTTGGTGCAGTGTATGTGTAAGCACTGTGTCTCTAATGACACAAATACTGATGGGAGCAGCCTGTCCCAGAATACAGGACGATTTTCCCTCCTCACTAGATTCACTTTCCATAGAACACTGTTCAGCGTCTGTCTGGGGGAGGAGCAGCTGGGTGGTCTGCTCTCTGCAGTGAGGCTGCTAGAGGGGGAGGATTTGTTACTGTGTGATGAGGGCTTCTTCATGTGGATGGGGAGGGCCTGTAGCTATGGAGGGTGGGGTTGTTGCTATAGAGGGCATGTTTGGAGTAGAGTAGGAGGTTACGACTAGTTCTTATTTCAATGCCATAACACCCCCCCCTTGGACGTTCTGTTCAGAATATCTAGAAAACCGTGCAAACTAGTGACAGAAAGTAAATTACTTATTGTCATAATTCTGCAGCCCAGATATGTACTGAGATTATGTGAAAAGCCCGGACAACCCCTTTAAGGATTATGGAGGCCACTGTGCTCTTAGGAACCTTGAGTACTGCACAAATTCTTTTGTAACCTTGGCCAGATCTGTGTCTTGCTACAATTCTGTCTCTGAGCTCCTTGGGCAGCTCCTTTGACCTCATGATTCTCATTTGGTCTCACATGCACTTAGCTGTGAGGTCTTATATAGACAGGTGTGTGCCTTTACAAATCAAGTCCTATTAGTTTAATTAAACACAACTGGACTCCAATGAATGTGTAGAACCATCTCAAGGAGGATCACAAGGAAATGGACAGCATGTGACTTAAATATGAGTGTCTGAGCAAAGGGTCTGAATACTTATGACCATGTGATATTTCAGTTTTTCTTTTTTAATACATTTGCAAAAATTTCAACATTTCTGTTTTTTTCAGTCAAGATGGGGTGCAGTGTACATTAATGAGAAAAAAATGAACTTTTTTTGAATTTACCAAATGACTGCAATGAAACAAAGAATGAAAAATTTGAAAGGGGTCTGAATACTTTCCATACCCACTGTACCTGTAAGGAAAACCCAGATGCATGTACAAGCGATGATCTCAGGCTCTTAGACCCTGCACCTTTACTTTAAAGATTTTTATTTTCTTTTAGAAATAAATCTTTATATTTTAAACATTGAACCACGACGTGACCTGATCGACCACAGTATAAACTAAAATGAGCCGATGCTCCATGGTTTGTACCCCCTCTAGGATCTCTGGAAGCACCACTTTGTATAGGTTTACAAGTTTCAACTGATAGCGAGGAAGATGCCACTGAAATGCATTTAAATGAGTCTCTGTCAATCAGACATGTACAGGTTCTTCTCACAAAATGAGAATATCATCAAAAAGTTAATTTCAGTTCTTCAATACAAAAAGTGAAACTCAGATTATATAGAGTCATTGCAAACAGTGATCTATTTCAAGTGTTTATTTCTGTTTATGTTGATGATTATGGCTTACAGTCAATGAAAACTCAAAAGTCATTATCTCAGTAAATTAGAATACTTTATAACACCAGCTTGAAAAATGATTTTAAAATCTGAAATGTATGTTCAGTAAATGCACTCAATACTTGGTCGGGCTCCTTTTGCGTCAATTACTGTATCAATGCAGCATAGCATGGAGATCAGCCTGTGGCACTTCTGAGGAGTTATGGAAGCCCAGGTTGCTTTGATAACAGTCTTCAGCTCGTCTGCATTGTTGGGTTTGCTGCCTCTCATCTTTCTCTTGACAATACCCCATAGATTTTCTAGGAGGTTAAGGTCAGGCGAGTTTGCAGGCCAATCAAGCACAGCGATACTGTTGTTTTTAAACCAGATATTGGTACTTTTGGCAGTGAGGACAGGTGCCAGTCCTGCTGGAGAATGAGATTTCCATCTCCAAAAAGCTTGTCGGCATAGGGAAGCATGAACTGCTCTAAAATGTTTTGGTAGACGGCTGCGCTGACTTTGGTCTTGATAAAACACAGTGTATCTACACCAGCAGAAGACTTTACACTAGACCTCAAGCAGCTTGGATTGTGTGCCTCTCCACTCTTCATCCAGACTCTGGGACCTTGATTTCTAAATGAAATGCAAAATTTACTTTCATCTGAAAACAACACCTTGGATCACTGAGCAACAGTCCACTTCTTTTTCTTCTTGGCCCAAGTAAGACACTTCTGGAGTTGTCTATATGGCTTGACACAAGGAATGTGACACGTGTAGCCCATGTCATGGATACTTCTGTGTGTGGTGGCTCTTGAAGCAATGACTCCAGCAGCTGTCCACTCCTTGTAAATCTCCCCAAAATTTTTGAATGGCCTTTTCTTTGCTTGTGCACCTTTTAACCACACTTTTCCTTCAACTCAACTTTCCGTTAATATGCTTGGATACAGCACTCTGAAGAGCCAGCTTCTTCAGCAATGACCTTTTCTGGTTTAACCTCCTTGTGGAGTGTGTCAATGACTGCCTTCTGGACATCTGTCAAGTCAGCAGTCTTCCCCATGATTGTGGAGCCTATGGAAAAAGACTAAGAGACCTTTTTAAATGCATAGGAAGCCTTTGCAGGTGTTTTTTGTTAATTCTAATATACTGAGATCATGACGCTTGGGTTTTCATTGGCTGTAAGTCATAATCATCAACATTAACAGAAATAAACACTTGAAATATATCACTCTGTATATATGAGTTTCACTTTTTGTATTGAAGGACTGAAATAAATTAACTTTCTGATGATATTCTAATTTTGTGAGAAGCACCTGTATATAAACGAGCAGCCAGTGACATAGCTTCCTCCAGGGACTACGGTCAGGAACTGTAAATCAGCATGTCTTTAATCTGATCCAACTGTCCCTGGCAGAACAGCCTCAGAAGGCGGTGTCATTCCAGAAGGTCTCTACTACCCAGCATCTAAACTCTGAGCAGTAGTCCTCAGCTCTATGATCAGTCTGAACCAACTTACGGATCTTGGATTCAGTCACCGCAACTCTGGCAGGTTCCTCATAA
Organism: Dendrobates tinctorius; assembly: GCF_039654945.1. Lineage (NCBI taxonomy): Eukaryota > Metazoa > Chordata > Amphibia > Anura > Dendrobatidae > Dendrobates > Dendrobates tinctorius. The sequence continues at coordinate 20,066,867 of NW_027361675.1, read as the reverse complement.
ATGAGGTGAAGAACAAGAAAAATTCCTCAACAGAAGACAACACTGGGAAATTCTCAGATAAAGAAAATGCTCAGCCTTGTGGATCCCCACAAAGACAAAATAATAGCAACTTATTGACTCTCACACCCAGAGGAGACAGGACGGAGACAAAAGTATAATTTACATGAGGCAGAAAATACTGTAAACTTACTTCTATCCCTGCTGAAGCACTTTGGTAACTTAACCTTGGGCTTAGCTGTGCCATTGAGAGTAGCAGTACTTGCAAGTTGTTGATGGTGTTTGACTGGTCCCTGTACAGACTAGACAATCCCTAATAGCACACCTAAGAAAAACACCACCTCGGATCTGGCTCCCTAAAAGGTCATCGAGAGGTTTCTTGTACCTCTTGAGAAACCAGAGGGGAGGCCACCACGCACAGCTAACCAAGAGAAGGAAAGTATGCAGAAGGATACAAAGACCTAGGGTGAGGAAACTTAAAGCATGTGCACAAAGGGGGAAAAAGAGGAGAATAAATGAAAAAGGATTCGGCTCCCACCAACTTAACTGAGGCGAAAGAAAGATGCCGGGGAGAATTCGCCAGGGACTGGGCACTTTGAATAGTCTGCCTCTTGGCTCAGTCCGTGTCAGCTATTAAAAGTATGTTTTTCTCTGATACACCCCAGTGTTCCAGAGTTGCGCATATCTAGCTGAGATCACACAGCCAATGCACCTGATACATATTGTCCATGGATTGAGCAGCATTTATCAGGTGTAAGGTTCTCTTTAACCCCTTTCTGACATGGGACGTACTATCCCGTCCACAGTACCCGTACCCCTATGGTGGGATAGTAAGTCTAAGCGATCAGTGGCGCTCCCGGGGGGGGGAGCACTGCTGATCGCAGCGATGCAAAATAACTATTTTTTATATAAAATTGTTTTCATTGCATAAAAACGCCAAAACATAAAAAAAAAACACAAATGAGGTATCGCTGTCATCGTACTGACCCCAAGGAGAAAACCACTTTATCAATTTTACAGGACGCAGAGCGGTGTAAACGCACCCCCCAAAACAAATTCATGAAATGCTGGTTTTTGCTCATTCTGCGTCCCAAAAATCAGAATAAAAAGCGATCAAAAAATGTCACGTGCCCGAAAATGGTACCAATAAAAACATCAACTCGTCCCGAATAAGACCTCACATGATTCGGTGGGTCAAAATATGGAAAAATTATAGCTCTCAAAATGTGGTGATGCAAAAACTAATTGTACAATAAAAAGCGTCTTTTAGCGTATGACAGCTGCCATACATAAAATCCCGCTATAAATAGTAAATCAAACCCCCGTATATCACCCCCTTAGTTAGGGAAAAATAATAAAATTAAAAAAAGTATTTATTTCCATTTTTACATTAGAGCTAGTGTTAGGGCTAGGGTTAGGGCTGAGATTAGGGTTAGGGGTGTGTTGGGGTTAGGGTTGGAGTTAGAATTGGGGGGTTTCCACTGTTTAGGCACATCAGGTGCTCTCCAAACGCAACATGGCGTCTGATCTCAATTCCTGCCAATTCTGCTTTGAAAAGTCAAACGGTGCTCCTTCCCTTCCAAGCTCTGCCATGCACCCAGTGGTTTACCCCCACATATGTCGTATCAGCCTATTCAGGACAATTTGCACAACAAGTTTTGGGGTCCAATTTCTCCTGTTACCCTTGGGAAAATAAAAAAATTGAGGACTAAAAGATGATGTTTGTGGAAAAAATATAATTTTTTTATTTTTATTGCTCTACGTCATAAACTTCTGTGAAGCACTTGGGGGTTCAAAGTGCTCACCACACATCTAGATAAGTTCCTCAGGGGTCTAGTTTCCAAAATTGGGTCAATTGTGGAGGGTTTCCACAGTTTAGGCACATCAGGGACTCTCCAAAGGCAACATGGCACCCGCAGACCATTCCATCAAAGTCTGCATTCCAAAACGTCACTACTTCCCTTCCGAGCTCCTATGTGTGCCCATACAGTAGTTTTCTCCCACATATGGGATATCCGCGTACTCAGGACAAATTGAACAACTTTTGGGGTCCAATTTCTCCTGTTACCATTGGGAAAATAAAAAAATTGGGGACTAAAAGATCATGTTTGTGGAAAAAATGATTTTTTTATTTTCACGCCCAGGCGTTATAAACTTCTGTGAAGCCCTTGGGGGTTCAAAGTGCTCACCACACATCTAGATAAGTTCCTTGGGGGGGTCTAGTTTCCATAATAGTGTCATTTGTGGAGGGTTTCCACTGTTTAGGCACATCAAGGGCTTTCAAAACGCAGCATGGTGTCCGATCTCAATTCCAAAGTCAAATGGCGCTGCTTCCCTTCCGAGCTCTGCCATGCGCCAAAATAGTGGGATCCCACCACATGTGGGGTATCAGCATACTCAGGACAAATTGCACAATAACCTTTGGGTCCTGATACCCTTGTGAAAATAAAAATTGGGGGTGAAAAGATCATTTTTTGTCGACAAAATATGATTTTTTAATTGTACGGCTGTACATTATAAACCTCTGTGAAGCCCTTGGGGGGCTCAAAGTTCTCACCACATATCTAGATAAGTTCCTTGAGGGGTCTAGTTTCCAAAATAGGATCACTTGTGAGGGGTTTCCACTGTTTAGGTACATCAGGGGCTCTCCAAACGTGACATGGCGTCCGATCTGAATTCCAGCCAATTTTGCATTGAAAAAGTCAAACGGCGCTCCTTGCCTTCTGAGCTCTGCCATGCACTGAACCAGTGGTTCCCCCCCACATATCAGGTTTCAACGTACTCAGGACAAATTGCACATTGAGTTTTGCAGTCCAATTTCTCCTGTTATCCTTGGTAAAATAAAAAAAATCGGACCTGAAGTAATTTTTTTGTGAAAAAAAGTTAAATGTTTATTTTTTTTTTTTAAGCATTAAAAAAATTCCTGTGAAGCACCTGAAGGGTTAATAAACATCTTGAATGTGGTTTTAAGCACCTTGAGGGGTGCGGTTTTTAGAATGGTGTCACTTTTGGGTATTTTCTATCATTTAGACCCCTCAAAGTGACTTCAAATGTGGTCCCTAAAAATAAAATGGTTGTAAAAATGAGAAATTGCTGGTCAACTTTTAACCCTTATAACCTCCTAACAAATTGTGCTGATGTAAAGTAAACATGTGAGAAATGTTATTTATTAAGTTTTTTGTGTGCCATATCTCTGTGATTTAAGGGTATAAGAATTCAAAGTTGGAAAATTGCGAAATTTTCAAAATTTTCGCCAAATTTCCATTTTTTTCACAAATAAACACAAGTTATATGAATGAAATTTTACCACTAACAGGAAGTACAATATGTCACGAGAAAACAATGTCAGAATCACCAGGATCCATGGAAGCGTTCCAGAGTTATTACCTCATAAATGGACAGTGGCTAGAATTGTAAAAATTGGCCTGGTCATGAACGTGCAAACCACCCTTGGGGGTAAAGGGGTTAATCACGGACAGCACAAGGATTATGCACCGATGTCATGCATGTGTTGTCTATGTTTTTCATGGATTCATAGACTTATATGGGTAATCGTGATCAATGACTCGGATCAAAAACTGACAGGTCTCCGTGATATAACTCAATCTGCAAAAAAAACATGGAAATGTGAACAGCCCCATAGTTTTTAATGCGTACTTATTCTGTCTGTGAAAGACACAGAACACGTAGGTGACTTATGGACACCTGAATGAGGCCATTGTCTAATCAAGACACCAACTGTCAATCCAACTTACGGTATTTACCTCAAATTATTAAAAATGATAAATCGAAACATCATAAAGTAACAAATAATGCATCAGCCTGTAAGGGACTTTTATTTCTAATCTGCAAAGATACAGGTCTTTTTTGTGCTTGATCTGTTTTCGGTCTATGAAAGTAATACTTGGCACTCAACTCAGAGAGCCTTTGAAAGAAATTTTAATGCAGTCCAAAATAAGTACAAACGTTTCGGTCGTTTATGGACGTTCATCAGTATACTGCAATGTATGGTAATTGAAACAGAGAAATACATTACATCACAAAAATAAAAATTGAATATCAAATAAAAAAATCAAAACAAAATACATCATATGTTAAAGACAAGAATGTCTTATCATAGAACACCGTGGATATTGAGGAGGAAAGGGTAAAATGAGGAAGGGAACAAAGATACCCATGCAACTGCTCAAATGTATAGTGGTAAGGCATTAAAGTGAATGAGGCCTGAATCAGTAGGAAAATAATCTAAACTAGATGTGTATTTCCTGAAGGAAGTACAGATAGTGGTTTGAAATGGTGCCCGGTCTGCCCCTTTAAGAGAGACTTGCCTGCTGCCCCTGCAAGACTTTCAACTCAGGATCCGTTTTAAATGTGGGTGCCTCTCAGGGGCCACTTTGGCCTCAGGGTCTGATTTGGTGGGTGGGGCCCCTCAGGATCCGATTCGGTGGCCTGGGCTCCTCAGGATTTGAATTAGTTGCCGGGATTCCTCAGGGTCCAATTTTGTGCGCGTGGTCCCTCAGGGTCGGATTTTGTGGGTGTTTGCCCCTCAGGGTCCGATTTTGTGGGTGGGTCCCCTCAGGGTCCGATTTTATGGGTGGGGACCCTCAGGATCCGATTTTGTGGGTGGGGCCCCTCATGGTCTGATTTTGTGGGTGGGGCCCCTCAGGGTATGATTTTGTGTCCGGGGCCCCTCAGGGTCCGATTTTATGGCCGGGGCCCCTCAGGGTCTGATTTTATGGCCGGGGCCCCTCAGGGTCTGATTTTGCGGGTGGGGCCTCTCAGGGTCCGATTTTGTGGGTGGGGCCCCTCAGGGTCCGATTTTGTGGCTGGGGCCCCTCAGGGTCTGATTTTGTTGATTGGGCCCCTCAGGGTCCGATTTTGAGGGTGGGGCCCCTCAGGGCTTGAATTGTTGGCCGGGATCTCTCAGGCTCCTATTTTGTGGGTGTGGCCTCTCTGGGTCTGATTTGGTGGGTGGGGCCACTCTGGGTAAGATTTGGAGGCTGGGGTCGCTCAGCCTCCAATTTGGAGGCCGGGGTCGTTGAGCTTCCGATTTGGAGGCCGAGGTCAAAGAGCCTCTGATTTGGAGGCCGGGGTCGATGAGCTTCCGATTTGGAGGCCGGGGTCGATGAGCCTCCGATTTGGAGGCCGGGGTGGCTCAGCCTCAGATTTGGAGGCCGGGTTGGCTCAGCCTCCGATTTGGAGGCCGGGTTGGCTCAGCCTCCGATTTGTAGGACGGGGTGGCTCAGCCTCCGATTTGGAGGACGGGGTGGCTCAGCCTCCGTTTTGGAGGCCAGGGTGGCTCAGCCTCCGATTTGGAGGCCGGGGTGGCTCAGCCTCCGATTTGGAGGCCGGGGTGGCTCAGCCTCCGATTTGGAGGCCGGGGTGGCTCAGCCTCCGATTTGGAGGCCGGGGTGGCTCAGCCTCCGATTTGGAGGCCGGGGTCGCTCAGCCTCCGATTTGGAGGCCGGGGTCGCTCAGCCTCCGATTTGGAGGCCGGGGTGGCTCAGCCTCCGATTTGGAGGCCGGGGTGGCTCAGCCTCCGATTTGGAGGCCGGGGTGGCTCAGCCTCCGATTTGGAGGCCGGGGTCGATCAGCCTCCGATTTGGAGGCCGGGGTGGCTCAGCCTCCGATTTGGATGCCGGGGTGGCTCAGTCTCCAATTTGGTGTGTCGGCCCTTTAAGACTCATTTGAGTGCGCTGGCCCTTTAACAATCACTTTGGCGCGTTGGCCCTTTAAGAGCTAGTTTGGCTCACTGGGCTTCTTTTAAATCCACTTTGGCGCACACATTCTCTCTCAGGGGCATGTGTCATGTGATGAAGCTAGATTTGCATTTGTGCTGTGGGTTTCGCTTTAAGAGCTGATATGTGGCAGAGGCTCTGTGCTGGGGTTCAAGTGAAGTTCGTAGGCGTTGGCATAGTAACTGGGTCTGCCTGCGCATATCAATGAGCTCAACTGTCATTTCAATCGCCTCAGGGCACGTTTTGCCATTTCCTATTGAAAAGCATTGGAGACAGTGCATTCCAATGACGGGAAAAAAAATTTTCAAACGCAAATTGCGCAAAAACTACAAATCCGATCGACACGAAAAATACTTAGCACACCTCTCATGGACGCTGGCTTTGAAACGACACCTCAACGGAGTCTGTGCGTGTAGCGGTTCGGGCCGCATTAATTGCGGAAATCAACTTAATAATAATAATAAGAAGAAGAATAAGTTAGCAGCGTTCGGATTACAATATAGTGGTTTTTTCAAACCACTATAATTATAGGCAGAACTAGTAGTATGTAAGGTATAGATGTAAGGCCAATGTAGCGTACCTGTTGGGAAGAGATCACCCCAATAGAGGCCTGTTTCAAAGAAAGCAAGTAATTGTAGACTATGTTACTCTGTTAAGAGAACATAAAAAATATGGAAAAATAAATAAATGGAATACATATAGAAATGTCATGATATATGGTGCTTGGTGCCTACCATTAAGCAGCATAATACGTAGGAGGAACTGTAGTATCCAATAGCTATCAGTGAAATGGCATTAAAGAATGAAACAAATATACCAAGTGTCAAAGAACACCACATCTGTAGGTGATAGTTTCCTATATAGTGTTCGCAATATAATGCTCACTTGTGCTGCAGGTGGGTTGTCTCACTAAAGGGCATATAATATGTCTGTGTCAACATGAGAAGTTAGTCATAATGCTGAACGTAATAAGGCAAATAAAATAGTGTAAGAATCAGGGCTGTGGAGTTGGAGTCAGTGCTCATTTTGGTGGAGTTGGAGACGGTATAAAATGGACCAACTCCGACTCCTATAATATACAGTATAATAAATTGGGTACAGTAGTTCAATGCAGAATGTGCTGAATATTTTTTCATAGGAATTTGGGAAAGTTATGAAATGTCCTATAAATGGCTATTCTATTCCTGATCTAAGGCTACATTCACACACAGCGTTTTTGCTGCGTTTTTTGTGGATATATTTTTCAGCTGCAAAAGCAGATCAGCTTTTAAAAAAAACGCATCACCTGAAAGATTTTTGAGCTCATAGATGTTTTCAATAGCAAAAGCAGGTTAAAAATCAGCTCTATTTATCCATATCTGATCTGTACCAAAAAGAATGAAAGCCGGGTAGCACACAGACTAAAACTCCTTTTTATTTAGCACCAGTCAGGTACACCTCATAGCTGCCCAAAAGGACGCCCAGGACAGGCACTGCTCGTCTTCAGTAACACATCAACATCAATTGATAGTTGGAATAAATAGACTGTATTCATCACCACATCTTCTTAAGGTGCAGGCTTTATTTTCAAGTGTAGGGGTGTGCAGTATGAGGTTCTGCAGCAGCTGAGGTGTGCAGTATGAGGTTCTGCGGAACAGTATGAGGTTCTGCCCCCCATAGATTTGATTCTGTCACGTGGACCCGTCCTGTGTGATGCGAACAGCAGGCCGGTAACTAAAGCAACAGGACGCGGCACGTGATACTGTCCTGTGTGACACGGCTCGCAGGCTGGTAACTAAAACAACAAGACAAGGGGTAGGGAAACAGTTACAACAGTGGGCCCTGCGATAGGGAAAGGGGACGTGGAGACCTCCTGCACTCCCCTGAGTCAGTGTCCCTCACGCTCCTAATGTTCCCTATGCCGTTTCCGCACCGGGCGCTGATCAGAAACTTGTCGCCCTAGCACACCCTACACCTATCCCTTGCTAGGGAGCTGGGTGGTGCAGGCACTGGCCCCACCGCTGTACTAATACACACTAAGGAGAAAACACAAACGAGGAAACACAACTTAGCTTTACTCTGTTGCACTTGCTCCTGGCAAGAGAGTCCACCACCAGCATGCAGCTCTCCTCCTGAATCGCTGCCACCAAGCTCTGTCAGAGCTACAAGGAAATCCCCTATGATTCCTTCCACACCAGGGCTAAGACAGTGCTGCAAGGAACGCTCTCCAGCTCCTTCCTCCACCAAGGATGGTTGAAATGAACACTATCACCAACACTGATTGCAACACCTGTGACTCTTTTATAGCCGAGCCAGCAATCACACCTGAATTATATCACATGCACTAAACTAAAGAAACCAGAGTGCAATGACGCTCACCACCACCGGGGGCAAACTTGAACAAACGACACCACAGTGCAATAATCCTAATGGCCACCGGGGGCAAAAACCAACCTTAAGCACAGCTTAGGGAAAGAAAAAAAAAAAGGTTACCTGTGCTTTTTATCAGTCCTGATCCAGCATGGATCATGACAGTACCCTCCCCTTAATGTGGGGCCTCTGGACCCTCAAGACCACTCCCCATCAGGGAACCACCTACAATGGGGATGCCCAGACCCAGAGTTCACCCCAGCAACTACCTGCATGTCAGGTTGATGAGAAATGAGCCCGCTGGTATTGGCAACGTATGTTCTGGAGGCAACACACATCTCTGAAGCGCTGACCTGGGGAACGGGTTGTGTATGTGTATGTTTGTTATGAGCTGGTAACACTCCACAACACACTTTCACTGGATGTTTTTTGGTGGCTACCCATACACGCTTGTTCACACACAGGTCCGGACCTGAACGTTTATTGCCACTCGTTCATTTGTCACCACTTGGAGAACTCTTTCTGGGATTGACGACAGAGGCGTCCCCCTGTGTCCCCACACTCACACCCCTGCACCTCACCAAGGGGTACACCACCCTCCAACCCCTTCCACCACGAGGTCTGCGCCTCCCAGCTTTGGCCAATGGCAAGGGTTGAGACTTGCCCCTACTCTCCTGCAGCACATCTGCTGCCCTCACCGGAGAGGAAGGGGTCCGTTGAAGAGCGACGGCAGAGACAGTACTTCCTAGGCAGCAGCCCTCACACAAGTGCCCCAGCTGACTACTTCCCTAGTCCACCAATCTATTACTGGGTTCGTCCTCTTCAGCCAAGGGAGGCCAAAAACAATAGGTACTGGCTGTCATGGTCAGGTGTGTCAGGATGCAGATGTTTCCGCAAGGCGAACCCATGTGACACACGTGACACTGGATACACCGCCTCCAGTGGGGCGAATTTAAATAATAAAACGTGCAGGTGGATACGCCGCCTCCACCTGGCGAATTTGGGTATTACACGTTATACATACAATAATCAAATAATAAAGGGGGAACCTGGGAAACTATAACAATGGTGGGCCCTGCGATAGGGAATGGGGAAATGGAGACCTCCTAAGCTCCCCTGAGCCAGTGTCCCTGCACTCCTTACATTCCCCAAACAGGCTCCGCACCTGTCGCCGCACGCGTACCTTAACGCCCTTGCTCACCCTGACCCTAAACCCTCACTAGGGAATGGGTCGGTGCGGAGACTAATCCCACCACTGCACTAATAACACACATGAGGAAAGAGACAATACAGGGGAAACACCACTTAGCTTTGCTCTGTTGCGTGCGCTCCTAGCAACAGAGCCCTCCACCTGAGTGCATCTTCTCCTCCACCCGGATCCATCACCATAACAGGATCCTTCACCTTAGTGCAACCTTGGAGCAGAGTCCAACACCAGTTGCAGCTGCTTAGTACCAGAGTCCCAAGGAAGTGTTCAGCTTCTGCCACAAAGTCAAGCATGCTTGAGTCCAGCTCAGCGGCCAAGTCCCACATGGTGAGTGCCACTCTCCATAGTAGCCACTCCACCAGCCCATGCAGACACTTCCCGCTGACACCATCACTGCGACTCCACCACGCCATGCCAGCCCTTCGTCCAGACACCATAGCTGACACTCTTCCCCCCTGGCTAAGCTGCGCAGGACTCCTCACCAGCTCCATCCTTCCTCCAGGCTCTCCAAAAACAGAGTGAACACAAACTCACAATATCACAGGCAGTGATTGCACACCTCTAGCACACCTTTAAAGGGTGTCACACCTGATACCTAATTAAGTGCACAAAAACCCAAAGTGCAATACCACAACCACCACCGGGGACAGTCAAAACACCTTTGAACTTAACCAAAGTAAAAAAAGTTCACTTTGTGCTTTTAATACCGCCAGATCCAACACTGGATCATGACAGTACCCCCTCCTTAATGAGGGGCCTCTGGACCCTCAAGACCACCCCTCATTAGGGAAACACCTACAGCGGGGACGCCCAGATCCTGAGTTCACCCCACCATTACCTGACACTTCAGGTTCATGACAAACACTGCTGGTATTGGCAATACATGTTCATTTTGGAGGCACCACTCATCTCCACAGTGCCGACCTGGGGAACGAGATTATGTATGTGTATGTTTGCTCAGAGCTGATCAGACTCCACAACACAATTCCACAAGATGTTTTTTGGTGGCACCCATACATGCTCGTTCACACACAGGTCCAGACCTGAATGTTTATTGCACACATACATATGTCATAACTCGGTGAACTCACTCTGGACTCAACAGAGGCGTCCCCCTGTGTCACCACACTCACACCCCCACTATTCACCAAGGGACACCACCCTCCAACCCTTTCACCATGAGGACTGCGCCTCTTAGGGTTGGTTAATGGCGAGGGTAGAGATTTGTCCCTACTCCCCCGCAGCACACCTGCTGCACACACCAGGAGGAGAAGGGGACCGGGAAGTGGAGGAAATATACACTCGCTGGTCGCCTCCACACGACCAGGAGGGCGGCTTCTTCGATGGTATGAAGATTTGGCGTAAAACCCCGCGGACTATCACACCAGTCAGCTCACCACAGGGGCGTACCCCTTCACCTCGGGGAATACCAGGCAGCTCCGTGGGGCACCATTCCTCCCACCTGCCTGGGTGCGCCCGCCTGCATGAACCAGTCCTGCTCCCCAGCAGCGACTCTAGGGGGTTTTAGTACCATAGCCGCAGGAATATGGAGGAAAATATATATATATACTCGCTGGTCGCCTCCACACGACCAGGAGGGGCGGCATCGAAGATTTGGCATGAGCCCCGCGGACTATTCACCAATCTGCTCACTACAGGGACGTACCCCTTCACCTCGGGGAATACCAGGCAGCTCCGTGGGGCACCATTCCTCCCACCTGCCTGGGTGCGTCCCCTGTAAGAGCAAGTCCCGCTCCCCAGCAGCGACTACACACCTAGTCTGCTCACCACAGGGATGTACCCCTTCACCTCGGGGAATACCAGGCAGCTCCGTGGGGCATCATTCCTCCCACTTGCCTGGGTACCTCCCCGTGCGAGAGCAAGTCCCGCTCCCCAGCAGCGACTCTAGGGGCTTTTGCCAGACCGCAGCCGCCATTTTTGTTTCTCTGGTTATCTGAGCAGAGGCCCCAGACCCTGATAACTGCTGCTGCAGCGGCTCTAACACACCATGCCGCTCCCCACTCACATCAGTGAGGCCCGGCAGCAATTACTCAGCGGTCTCCACATGGCCAAAGCTCACCAGAAAAAAAACTGAATGGCCTGTCATAATGTCATGGTCACGTGTGTCAGGACGCAGATGTTTCCGCAAGGCGAACCCATGTGACACACGTGACCCTGGATACACCGCCTCCAGTGGGGCGAATTTAAATAATAAAACGTGCAGGTGGATACGCCACCTCCACCTGGCAAATTTGGGTATTACACGTTATACATACAATAATCAAATAATAAAGGGGGAACCTGGGAAACTATAACAATGGTGGGCCCTGCGATAGGGAATGGGGAAATGGAGACCTCCTAAGCTCCCCTGAGCCAGTGTCCCTGCACTCCTTACATTCCCTAAACAGGCTCCGCACCTGTCGCCGCACGCGTACCTTAACGCCCTTGCTCACGCTGACCCTAAACCCTCACTAGGGAATGGGTCGGTGCGGAGACTAATCCCACCACTGCACTAATAACACACATGAGGAAAGAGACAATACAGGGGAAACACCACTTAGCTTTGCTCTGTTGCGTGCGCTCCTAGCAACAGAGCCCTCCACCTGAGTGCATCTTCTCCTCCACCCGGATCCATCACCATAACAGGATCCTTCACCTTAGTGCAACCTTGGAGCAGAGTCCAACACCAGTTGCAGCTGCTTAGTACCAGAGTCCCAAGGAAGTGTTCAGCTTCTGCCACGAAGTCAAGCATGCTTGAGTCCAGCTCAGCGGCCAAGTCCCACATGGTGAGTGCCACTCTCCATAGTAGCCACTCCACCAGCCCATGCAGACACTTCCCGCTGACACCATCACTGAGACTCCACCACGCCATGCCAGCCCTTCGTCCAGACACCATAGCTGACACTCTTCCCCCCTGGCTAAGCTGCGCAGAACTCCTCACCAGCTCCATCCTTCCTCCAGGCTCTCCAAAAACAGAGTGAACACAAACTCACAATATCACAGGCAGTGATTGCACACCTCTAGCACACCTTTATAGGGTGTCACACCTGATACCTAATTAAGTGCACAAAAACCCAAAGTGCAATACCACAACCACCACCGGGGACAGTCAAAACACCTTTGAACTTAACCAAAGTAAAAAAAGTTCACTTTGTGCTTTTAATACCGCCAGATCCAACACTGGATCATGACACTGGCATTCCCTCCTAGACGTAGCATGACAAGGACTCCTCATGATGTCCTATTCGCAGATGGATATTCTCTACGACCTTGGTCAAGCTCCCCTGGCTCAGTGGAACAGAGTTTATGGCCTGGACGCTTATAGGCTGGGCTAGCGTCCTACACCTCAGACCATGAGTCTGGACAAAGGGAGCATCCACCAGACTAACCCCTGCTCCGCTGTCCACAAACACCGGTATCACCTCCGGTACCCCGCCAGCCAAGACCTCTGCTGACATGGTACTTTGGGAGGGCAAAATGGAGGAAATGTATACTCCCTGGTCGCCTCCCTCCAAGCGGCTAGGGGAATGCGGCTTCTCAGATGGCACAGATAATTTGGTGCGCAATGGGCAAGCCTTCAGGACAAGACCAGTCTGCCCACAGTGCAAACATGCCGACACCACTCCCCGAACCGTAGGTAGCTCCGAAAACAAACTAGCTCCTCCTACTTGCATGGGTTCGTCAGGAGGCTTGGCATGAACTGGGCAGGCTCTCATAAAATGGCCAGGCTTCCCACAGGAAACGCATACCCCCCACCACGACCAGCCGCAGACACCCCCTTTTTTGTATCAACATCGGGCTGTCTGGGTTCCTCCGTCCGCACTGGTGTGTCCTCCTCCCTAGCGAGGACATCAGGGGGCACATTTTGTATATGTCTATCCCTAAGACATCTATCCACGCAGATGGCAAGGGACATGGCGGCGGCGTACTGCACCAGAGTATCCTGCAACTTTGGAGACAAACCCTGCACAAATTGACTCCTAAGTGCAGGGTCATTCCACTGAGTATTAGTGGCCCATCTCCTAAACTCTGTGCAGTACTCCTCAGCGACCCGGGCTCCCTGTTTACACCTACGGATTCGGGATTCCGCCAGGGCGACGCCATCAGGATCCCCATACACAAGCGCCAAAGCCGCAAAGAACTCGTCCACGGACTCTAAAGATGTAGAATCATCCGATAGGGAGAAGGCCCAGGATTGGGGATCCACTTTAAGAAGAGACATGATTCCCACCCGTTGCTCTTCACTCCCTGATGAACGAGGGCACAGCCTGAAATACAATTTACAGGCTTGTTGAAACACCAAGAATTGAACTCTCCCTCCAGAAAACCTGTCAGGGAGGGATATCTTGGGTTCTGGCTGAGCCTGTTCCTGAACCAAGTCCCCAGAGCCCACCAACAGCCGCAGCTGCCGCACCAACCCTCCACGCAGCCCCCTAATCTCATTAGTAAGGGTCTGCAGCAATTGGGCAAAGGCCTGAACTGGGTCCATGGCTCAGCAGAAAAAAAAGTTGTGGTTGGTGATAATGTCACGTGGACCCGTCCTGTGTGACGCGACCAGCAGGCCGGTAACTAAAACAAGGGGTAGGGAAACAGTTACAACAGTGGGCCCTGCGATAGGGAAAGGGGACGTGGAGACCTGCTGCACTCCCCTGAGTCAGTGTCCCTAACGCTCCTAACGTTCCCTATGCCGTTTCCGCACCGGGCGCCGATCAGGAACCTGTCGCCCTAGCACACCCTACACCTATCCCTTGCTAGGGAGCTGGGTGGTGCAGGCACTGGCCCCACCGCTGTACTAACACACACTAAGGAGAAAACACAAACGATGAAACACAACTTAGCTTTACTCTGTTGCACTTGCTCCTGGCAAGAGAGTCCACCACCAGCATGCAGTTCTCCTCCTGAATCGTTGCCACCAAGCTCTGTCAGAGCTACAAGGAAATCCCCTATGATTCCTTCCACACCAGGGCTAAGACAGTGCTGCAAGGAATGCTCTCCAGCTCCTTCCTCCACCAAGGATGGTTGAAATGAACACTATCACCAACACTGATTGCAACACCTGTGACTCTTTTATAGCAGAGCCAGCAATCACAACTGCATTATATCACATGCACTAAACTAAAGAAACCAGAGTGCAATGACGCTCACCACCACCGGGGGCAAACTTGAACAAACGACACCACAGTGCACTAATCCTAATGGCCACCGGGGGCAAAAACCAACCTTAAGCACAGCTTAGGAAAAAAAAAAGGTTACCTGTGCTTTTTATCAGTCCTGATCCAGCATGGATCATGACAGATCCTGGCTACGCCCATGGTGTGAATGTAGCCTGAGGTTCTAGGCTTTGTCTTAGCTGAAATAAGTCAGTGCTGCACTCCAGCACCAGTGAAGCTCCTCCTCTACAGACAAGGGTACAAAGTAAACACACTCAGAAAGAAGGAAGGCCTGTACTCATCTCAGAAGAATTGCTAGAGTGAACAGGTTAACAAGATTAAGGTAATTACTTCTTAAACGATATTTAAACTTTCAATAAACTGTGCATAAATCAATAGTCCAGTATACTGTATGTTCTCTCTGTATGCTTGATGCTTGTTTGTTTTTTCTTTGAGCTCATATACTTTTGGGAAGCTAGCTTTTATACAATATACAGTACATACAAGATACAGGGAAAATACAGCAACAGGATTGATGAGGACTTATATGAGGACTTGTATAGGTATAGACAGCGTCGGACTGGAACACCTTGGGCCCACCAGAGAAAATCATTCTTGGGGCCCACTATGTAGCTGCATAGAGTTAAATACCAGACCACCAATTATGCGGTAAAACACGCTAATATCCGGGTATAATATAAGGTTGTACATGTCTTAATTATGTAGCAGGAGTTGGGGTAGCCCCCTCATAGAATATAAAGCAGCCCCCTCACATAGTATAATGCAGCCATCTCATAGAATATAATGCAGCCATCTCATAGAATATAATACTGCCCCCCTCATAGGGTATAATACTGCCCCCCTCATAGGGAATAATGCACCCCCTCATAGGGTATAATGCACCCCCTCATAGGGTATAATGCACCCCCTCATAGGGTATAATACTGCCCCCCTCATAGGGTATAATACTGCCCCCCTCATAGGGAATAATGCACCCCCTCATAGGGTGTAATGCACCCCCTCATAGGGAATAATGCTGCCCCCTCATAGGGTATAATACTGCCCCCCTCATAGGGTATAATACTGCCCCCCTCATAGGGAATAATGCACCCCCTTATAGGGTATAATGCTGCCTCCTCATAGGGTATAATACTGCCCCCCTCATAGGGTATAATACTGCCCCCCTCATAGGGTATAATACTGCCCCCCTCATAGGGTATAATACTGCCCCCCTCATAGGGAATAATGCACCCCCTCATAGGGTATAATACTGCCCCCCTCATAGGGTATAATACTGCCCCCCTCATAGGGTATAATACTGCCCCCCTCATAGGGTATAATGCACCCCCTCATAGGGTATAATGCTGCCTCCTCATAGGGTATAATACTGCCCCCCTCATAGGGAATAATGCATCCCCTCATAGGGAATAATGCTGCCCCCTAATAGGGTATAATACTGCCCCCCTCATAGGGTATAATACTGCCCCCCTCATAGGGTATAATGCACCCCCTCATAGGGTATAATGCACCCCCTCATAGGGTATAATGCTGCCCTCCTCATAGGGTATAATGCTGCCTCCTCATAGGGTATAATGCTGCCCTCTCATAGGGTATAATACTGCCCCCCTCATAGGGAATAATGCTGCCCCCCTCATAGGGTATAATACTGCCTCCTCATAGGGTATAATACTGTCCCCCTCATAGGGAATAATTCTGCCCCCCTCATAGGGTATAATACTGCCCCCCTCATAGGGAATAATGCTGCCCCCCTCATAGGGTATAATACTGCCCCCCTCATAGGGAATAATGCATCCCCTCATAGGGAATAATGCTGCCTCCTCATAGGATATAATGCTGCCTCCTCATAGGGTATAATGCTGCCCCCTCATAGGGAATAATGCACCCCCTCATAGGGTATAATGCACCCCTCATAGGGTATAATACTGCCCCCCTCATAGGGTATAATACTGCCCCCCTCATAGGGTATAATGCTATATAGATATATAGATATAGAGTTAGATAGAAATAGATAGAAAGATAGATGTAGAAATAGATAGATACAGAGATAGATAGTAGATAATGGATAGAAAGTAGATAATGGATAGATATAGATAGAAAGATTCATAGAGATAGATAGAGATAGATAGAGATAGATGGAGATAGATATAAAGATAGATATAGAAAGAAAGATAGATAGATAGATAGATAGATAGATAGATAGATAGATAGATAGATAGATATAGAGATAGATAGAAAATAGATAATGGATAGATAGATAGATAGATAGATAGATAGATATAGAGATAGATAGCTATAGATAGAAAGATATAGAGATAGATAGATAGAGATAGATAATAGATAGAGATATACAGATATAATAATAATAATAATAATAATATATAGACATATATAGATAGATATAGAGATAAATATATATAGATAGATGGCTATAAATAAAAATAGATATAGAGATATATAGAGATAGATAGATATAGAGATAGATAGATATAGAGATAGATATAGAGACAGATAGATATTGAAAGATAGATATAGAGATAGATATAGAGATAATAGCTAGATATAGAGATATGTATAGAGATAGATAGATATAGAGTTAGAAAGATAGATATAGAGAGATATAGAGATAGATAGAGATAGCTAGATAGATGGATAGATAATAGAGATAATAGATAGATATAATAGATAGATATAGAGATAGATATAGAGATAGATGGATAGATCAATAGATAGATAAAGAGAGATAGAGATTGATAGATAATGAGATATAGAGATAGATATAGAGATATAGTGTTAGATAGAAAGATAGATATAGAGATAGATAGATATAGAGATAGATATGGATATAGAGATAACAGATATAGAGATAGATAGATAGATATAGAGATAGATAAATATAGAGATAATATATAGATAGATAGATATAGAGATAATATATAGATAGCTATAGAGATAGATATAGAGAGAAAAGCCGGATTACTTACCGATAATGCTCTTTTAATGAGTCCACGACAGCACCCACTGGAGGTATCGGATCCGCCCATTTGGAACAGGAAACCCTACAGGAAAGATAAAAGGGGCGGTCCGCCTTTCCTCCTCAGTTTTACGTTTCAGAGTACCAGAAGGACCGCCAAGGATTAGGCAATGTTCTCTTATTTTAACATCTTTCTTATCCATTATTTGGTTAATATACAGTCATATGTAAAAGTTTGGGCACCCCTATTAATGTTAACCTTTTTTCTTTATAACAATTTTGGTTTTTGCAACAGCTATTTCAGTTTCATATATCTAATAACTGATGGACTCAGTTATATTTCTGGATTCAAATGAGGTTTATTGTACTAACAGAAAATGTGCAATCTGCATTTAAACAACATTTGACCAGTGCAAAAGTATGGGCACCCTTATCATTTTCTTGATTTGAACACTCCTAACTACTTTTTACTGACTTCCTGAAGCACTAAATTGGTTTTGTAACCTCATTGAGCTTTGAACTTCATAGCCAGGTGTATCAAATCATGAGAAAAGGTATTTCAAGTGGCCACTTGCAAGCAGTTCTCCTATTTGATTCTCCTATAAAGAGTGGCATCATGGGCTCCTCAAAACAACTCTCAAATGATCTGAAAACAAAGATTATTCAACATAGCTTTTCAGGGGAAGGATACAAAAAGTTGTCTCAGAGATTTAACCTGTCAGTTTCCACTGTGAGGAACATAGTAAGGAAATGGAAGAACACAGGTACAGTTCTTGTTAAGCCCAGAAGTGGCAGGCCAAGAAAAATATCAGAAAGGCAGAGAAGAAGAATGCTGAGAACAGTCAAGGACAATCCACAGACCACCTCCAAAGACCTGCAGCATCATCTTGCTGCAGATGGTGTCACTGTGCATCGGTCAACAATTCAGCGCATGCATAACGCCTTTTTGTATTACCAAACAACTCAATCTTTGTTTCATCAGTCCACAGGACCTTCTTCCAAATTGTAACTGGCTTGTCCAAATGTGCTTTTGCATACCTCAGGCGACTCTGTTTGTGGCGTGCTTGCAGAAACGGCTTCTTTCGCATCACTCTCCCATACAGCTTCTCCTTGTGCAAAGTGCGCTGTATTGTTGACCGATGCACAGTGACACAATCTGCAGCAAGATGATGCTGCAGGTCTTTGGAGGTGGTCTATGGATTGTCCTTGACTGTTCCCACCATTCTTCTTCTCTGTCTTTCTGATATTTTTCTTGGCCTGCCACTTCTGGGCTTAACAAGAACTGTACCTGTGTTCTTCCATTTCCTTACTATGTTCCTCACAGTGGAAACTGACAGGTTAAATCTCTGAGACAACTTTTTGTATCCTTCCCCTGAAAAGCTATGTTGAATAATCTTTGTTTTCAGATCATTTGAGAGTTGTTTTGAGGAGCCCATGATGCCACTCTTCATAGGAGAATCAAATAGGAGAACTACTTGCAAGTGGCCACTTGAAATACCTTTTCTCATGATTTGATACACCTGGCTATGAAGTTCAAAGCTCAATGAGGTTACAAAACCAATTTAGTGCTTCAGGAAGTCAGTAAAAAGTAGTTAGGAGTGTTCAAATCAAGAAAATGATAAGGGTGCCCATACTTTTGCACCGGTCAAATGTTGTTTAAATGCAGATTGCACATTTTCTGTTAGTACAATAAACCTCATTTGAATCCAGAAATATAACTGAGTCCATCAGTTATTAGATATATGAAACTGAAATAGCTGTTGCAAAAACCAAAATTGTTATAAAGAAAAAAGGTTAACATTAATAGGGGTGCCCAAACTTTTACATATGACTGTACTTTAACTATTGATATCTTTAGGGGGGGAAGTGAGCGGGTGCTGTCGTGGACTCATTAAAAGAGCATTACCGGTAAGTAATCCGTCTTTTTACTCTTCGCCACGACAGCACCCACTGGAGAGATTCCAGAGACCATCACCTGGGTGGGACCACCGTGCCAAGGATAGTCCTGCCAAAGCTTAAGTCAGAGGTTGATGAAAGATCAAGTCTGTAGTGCTTATAGAAGGTAGAAGGGGATGACCAAACTGCCGCCTTACATATAGTTTCAATCGGAACATCTCCCTTTTCCGCCCAAGAGGTTGCCATTGCCCTGGTGGAATGCGCCCTGATGTTCCCTGGAGGATCTTCGTTTTTTGCGGAGTAGGCTAAACGAATGGCCTCTCTGATCCACCGGGAAATGGTGCTCTTCGTGACTCCATACCCCTTCTTACAGCCCTGAAATGAAACAAATAGGGCGCTGCTCTGCCTCCAACTGTTGGACCTCTCAATACATTTTAGGACAGTTCTTTTGACGTCCAGAGTATGGAACTTCTGCTCTTCCGGAGTAGAGGGATTTTTATAGAAGGTTGGGAGGAGTATCTCCTGAGATCTATGGTATTTTGTTGCCACTTTTGGCAGGTAGGCAGGGTCTGGTTTTAATACTAATCTGTCTTGGTATTCTTGGAAAAAAGGTGGATCTATTGACAAGGCTTGGATATCACCCACTCTTCTAGCTGAGGTTAGTGATACTAAGAGGGCCATTTTAAGTGCTAAGTATTTGAAGGGTATTGTGTCGATCGGCTCAAAGGGGTCTACCGTTAGGGCGTCTAAGACCAGATTTAGATCCCATGTAGGGACGGAGGGTATGTGGATTGGAGCTATTCGTTCACATGCTGTAATAAAACGAGTTATCCACTTGTTGCCTGCTATATTATGGCCATATAGTGCTCCTAATGCCGATATTTGTACTCTCAGTGTATTTACTGCTAAGCCTAAGTCTTTCCCCTTCTGCAGAAATTCCAAGATTGGGATTATCGGAACTTCTGCTGTATGAGGTACTGTATGGAATTGAAGAAATTTTTTCCATATTCTAGTGTAAATTTGGGTTGTGGACTGTTTTCTACTTTGTAGTAGTGTAGTAATTAAGGACTCCGAGAATCCTCTTGTCCTCAATAACTGCCTCTCAAATTCCACGCCGTCAAGTGCAAGCTGAGCACTTGAGGGTGGAAAAAGGGGCCTTGGGAGAGTAGATTGGCAGTCGGAAGGATCCAAGGATCTGTTATTGACATAATCTGCAGCCACGAAAACCACGGTCTTTTTGGCCAGAACGGTGCTATTAAGATTATTCTTGCTTTGTCGTCTCTGATCTTCCGAATTACTTGAGGTAGGAGGATCAATGGAGGGAACGCATACGCTAGGTTGAAATTCCATGGAACTAGAAAGGCGTCCAGTATGTTTGGGTGATCTGACGGAGATAGGGAGGCAAATGTTTTTATCTGCCTGTTCTCCCTTGTGGCGAAAAGATCCACCTCGGGTTGTCCCCATGCGTCTACTATGTCCCTGAAGACCTTCCGATTGAGGCACCACTCTCCTTGTCGTAGAGTGTGACGGCTTAGGAAGTCTGCCTTTTGATTGCTCTCGCCTCTGATATGAAGGGCCGAGAGGGACAAAAAATAGTTTTCTGCTAAGTTTAAAATTCTTGCCGCTGAAGACATCAGAGTCTCTGATCGAGTTCCTCCTTGTCTGTTTATATATGCCACTGTGGTGGTATTGTCCGACAGGATCCTTACATGCTTCTGTTGGAGCTGCGGAAGGAAGTTGTATAGAGCATAGAACACTGCAGTCAGTTCTTTTAAATTAGATGAGTAATCACATTCCTCTTTACTCCACCTTCCCTGATAAAACCCATTCTCCATGTGGGCTCCTCAGCCCTGGGGACTGGCATCGGTGGTTACGATACAGGATGGAACTATAACCCATGGAACTCCTGAACATAAATGGTCATCGTCTAACCACCACTCTAGGGAAGTCAAGACTTCTTGTGACAGGGTTATTTTGCTCTGTAAATGACCACTATATCGCTTATCCTCCTGGAGGATCTGGTGTTGTAGCGTACGGACATGGTACTGGGCCCACCGGACTGCCGGGGTGCAAGAATTTAGTGATCCTAATAGTGACATTGCTCCTCTTAAGGATACACGTGGTTTATCTATAGCTGCTTGTATTTTTTGTTTTGTGAGGATGATTTTTACCTGGGGTAGTAGACATCTCTGGGTCAAGGAATCTAGTTGAAATCCTAGAAATGTCTGGAGAGATTGCGGATCGAGTCTGGACTTTTGGATATTGATGGTCCAGCCAAGGCTCTGAAAAGAGGAGATTGCGTCAGTCACGCGTTCAGTACATTGTTTGACTGAATTCCCAATTACTAGGAAGTCGTCTAGATATGGCACAATAAGGCTGGTTTCACATTAGCGCTTTTTAAGCGCACGCACGGCCGGGGGTAGCTCCGCCCCCGAGCCGGCTCTCTGCCCGGCGTGCCCGCCCCTTGCTTGTAGCACCGCCTCCTAGCGGACAGCGGCGCCTGCGATCGGCGCACCCTATCTTTAGCATAGGGTGCGCAGATCGTGCGCAGGCCGTGCGCTAGTTGCGCTTTGACCTGCGCTGCGCACTTTTGACGGTGCGCCGTGCACGCCAAAAATCGAACTTTTCGGATTTTGGCGCGCACGGCGCACCGTCAAAAGTGCGCAGCGCAGGTCAATGCGCAACTAGCGCACGGCCTGCGCACGATCTGCGCACCCTATGCTAAAGATAGGGTGCGCCGATCGCAGGCGCCGCTGTCCGCTAGGAGGCGGCGCTACAAGCAAGGGGCGGGCACGCCGGGCAGAGAGCCGGCTCGGGGGCGGAGCTACCCCCGGCCGTGCGCTTAAAAAGCGCTAATGTGAAACCAGCCTTAGTGTGTCCTTTTGGCGAAGGTAGGCCATCACTTCTGCCATCACCTTGGTAAATATTCTTGGTGCCGTGGAAAGCCCGAAGGGCATTGCCGCGTATTGGAAATGATGAATCCTTCCCTCGTCTTCCACTGCGACTCTTAGGTATTTCTGGAATCTGTTGTGTATAGGGAGATGATAATAAGCATCTTTTAAATCAATCCCTGCCATTACGCAATTTGGGAAAAGAAGCTTTATAGTGGATCTAATTGATTCCATTTTGAACTTATAATTTTTTATAAATGAATTTAGCTTCTTTAAATTAATAATGGTTCTAAATGTACCGTCTGGTTTAGACACCAAAAACAGGGGAGAGTAAAAGCCTCTACCCTGTTGTTCCTCAGGGACGTCAACTAAAACTTTTTTAGCTAGCAGGACTCGAATCTCGTCTTCGAGAGCCTTTTGCTGAAGTGAGGAATTAAGGCGAGTTATAACAAAGAACTCATAGGGGATCCGAAGGAATTCAATCTTTATTCCTTCCTTAATTATGTTTAAAATCCATGGGTTTAACGTAATTTGTTCCCACTTGGTAAAAAAAATTTTTAATCTACCCCCAACTGGTGGGTCTAAACTTTTAATTTTTATCTCTCCTATATGTTGGCCCTCTGAAGATGGTACCCTTCTGCTTTTCGTCTTTCGTGGCCCATCTATTCGTTCTGTTCGATTGTCTTCTTCTCCCGAATGGCCGTCTCTTAAAGGTTTTCCTATAAAACGGAATGGGAGAATCACTGAAGGCCTTTTTCCTTTCTTTTGCCTTGGCGAGAATTTCGTCTAAGGCTTTTCCGAAGAGGAACTCACCCTCGCATGGGGTTGAACTAATTTTGGATTTTGACTGTGCATCCCCTTTCCAGCTCTTTATCCACAGCGCGCGTCTGGCGTTATTCACCAGGGCTGCCGACCTTGCTGCCAGTCTTAGGGTGTCCGCTGAAGCGTCTGCCATAAAGGCAGCTGCCCCTCTTATCAACGGGATGGCTGCACGCAGTTTCTCCCTTGACACTCTTTGCTCAATCTGCTGGTCTAATTGATCTAGCCATACCAGCATTGACCTAGCAGTACATGTGCTGGCTATTGCGGGTTTGAATACCCCGGTGGTGGATTCCCAGGACCTTTTGAGCGAAGATTCAGCCTTTCGGTCCAATGGGTCTGCTAACAATCCTGCGTCCTCGACCGGGATCGAGGTTTGTTTGGAAGTGGAGGATATGACAGCGTCCACCTTTGGTATTTTAGTCCATTTTAATAGATCTTCATCAGTGAACGGGTACTTCCGTTTTGAAGCGGATGGGAGAAAACCCCTCTGGTCGTGTTTTTCCCACTCCCTTTTGATGAGATCTTTAATTGCCGGTATCACTGGAAATGATCTCCTCTTTTTCTCTGCCAATCCCGCAAACATAATGTCCTGTGCGGTCTGGGCTCCCCTTTCCTCTTCACACCCCATAGTATTTCTAACCGCTTTTACCAGGTTATCTACGCTGTCCAGTGGAAAACAAGCGCGTCCTTCCACCTCCGAGGATGATGATGAGGACGTGGATGCGGAGCCTGAGTTTAACTCCTGTTCTTCCTCTGACTCTGAACTAACAATGACCTGTTTTCTATGACTGGACTCTGCGGGAGTGCTGGCGCGGTTGATGGCTTGTATTTCCTCCCTAATTATGGCTCGGATATCCTTAGAAGATATCGTCGACCCCTGCCTGGTCTCTTTAATGCATTGTTTGCAGAGTTTTTTGGGGTAGGAGTCAGGGAGAGGCTCTGAACATAATGCGCATTCTTTATGTTTTGTTTTTCCTTTTTTCTTTGACTGAAGTGGGAGGTCAAAGGTAAAGAGAGGGGGGAGGGGGGGGGAGGAGAGGAGGTTAGCTTAATAGGTAGAGCATATACTTTGCACACTCACCCAGTGAAGCTTAATACCGGTTCGGATGGCTGAGACGGTTTGGATCGGGTTTCTGCTGCCTCGCTCCTGCGGGCAGTCTCTGTCCTGGCGCTGCGGTCCCTGGTGGAGTTGCCCCCAGCTGAATCCCCTGCTGGGGTCTGCGACTCTGCGGGGGACGACATGGTTCCAACATTGCAGCGCTGCAGCGCTGTTTTATCTATACACTTATCGTACCCCCGGAAGTCGCCCTGTCACAGGGCGCATGCGCCGCGTCATCGCCATCTTACCCCGGAAGTTCAACCATTACTTCCGGGGTATAGGAGCGTCGGGCGCCGGCCCGCTCCCGCGCCACCGCTACTGACATGCGCGGCTCGCGCGCTCATGGCCTCACCATCCACGCTATACCCCCACCGATGGGGGGGGGATCCCCCGGATGCCAGACCGGCCCGCTCCCTGGTAAGACCGGGCGGCCCTCCCCGGACCCGGCCATTACCACTATGCCACCAGACGAGGGGGGAGCCGTCAAACGGAGTCTCCCCCGACGCTGCTTCCGGACCGCAGCCCCTGCCGTTCCCGAAGAGACCGCACAGGCGGATGCATGGCCCAGGTAAGATCCTGCAGGATCCTGCTCCATTTGGAACAGGAAACCAAAACTGAGGAGGAAAGGCGGACCGCCCCTTTTATCTTTCCTGTAGGGTTTCCTGTTCCAAATGGGCGGATCCGATACCTCCAGTGGGTGCTGTCGTGGCGAAGAGTAAAACAGATTATATATATATATATATATATATATATATATATATATATATATATATATATATATATATATATATATAGAGATAGGTAGATAGATATAGAGATAATAGATATAGAGATAGATATAGATATAAAGATAGATAGAGATAGAGAGAGATAGATATAGAGAGAGATAGATACAGAGATCGATAGATAGATATAGATATAGATAATAGATAGAGATAGATAAAGATAGATAATAAATATAGAGATAACAGATAGATATAGAGATAGAGTAAGATAGAAAGATATAGAGATAGGTAGATAGACATAATAGATAGATATAGATATAGATAGATATAGATAGAAAGATAGATATAGAGATAGATGTAGAGATAGAAAGATAGATATAGAGATAGAGCGATAGATAGAGATAGATAGATAGATAAAGATAGATAGATATAGAGATAGATATAGAGATAGAAAGATAGATAGATATACAGAGAGATAGATATAGAGATAGAGATAAATAGATAGATAGATATAGAGAGAGATATAGAGAGAAATAGATATAGATATAGAGATAATAGATATATATAGAGATAGATAGATATAGATATAGATATAGAGAGATAGATACAGAGAAAAGATATAGAGATAAATAGATAAAGATAGATAGATATATAGAGATAGAAAGATAGATATAGAGATATAGAGATAGATAGAGATATATAGATAGATAGCTATAGAGATAGATATAGAGAGAAATAGAGATAGATATAGAGATAGATATATAGATATAGATATAAAGATAGATATAGATATAGAGATAGAGCGATAGATAGCGAGAGATATAGAGATAGATAGATACAGAGAAAAGATATAGAGATAGATAACGGATAGATAAATAGATAGATAGGTATAGAGATAGATAGATATAGATATTAGATAGAGATATATATAGATAAAGATAGATAGATATAGATGGTAGCTAGATAGATAATAAATATAGAGATAATAGATATAGAGATAGATAGAGTAAGATAGATAGATATAGAGATAGATAGATAGACATAATAGATAGATAGAGAGATAGATGTAGAGATAGAAAGATAGATATAAAGATAGATAGATAGAGATAGATATAGATAATAGATAGAGATAGATATAGATAATAGATAGAGATAGATATAGATAATAGATAGAGATAGAAAGATAGATAGATATAAGAGAGATAGAGAGATATATAGAGATATATTGAGAAATAGAGATAGATAGATAGAGACAGATAGAGAGAGTGAGAGAGATATAAAAAAACAAAACAAAACACAATACTCACCTCTCCTCCTCGCTCCCACGCTGATCCCGGCTTCAGTGTCAGGAGCTGCCCCCTCTGCCAGACACACAGCGGGTGCGCGATGTAGTGACGTCATCGCGCACTGGCTGTGAGCCAGGAGCAGAGAGGACTGAGGGCGGCGCCGGCCCTGATGCAGAGCGGCTTACTGGGCTGGGGGCGGGGCCTCTGGGGGTGTGGAGACCTGAAATTATATTCACTGCTTCGCAGTGAATATTCATTTCTCTTTAGCAGCGGGGACAGGGGCTCCTGCCTCCTGACACCCGCTGCTGCTCCGCTGGCAGGGGCCCCCATAGCAGCTGCATGGTGTGCGACACACCACTGGCTGGGGGCCCCTGGAGCAGCGGGGGCCCTAGGCAACTGCTGGCCCTGTATGCCTGCAGGTGCCAGGGCCCACCAGATGCCAGGGCCCACCGGACAATCCTCCGGTTCCCCGGTGGGCCAGTCCGACGCTGGGTATAGAAGCCAAAACATCAAGTTATTAGCTCTGTTATCAGTTTCTTTGTTCCTGGAGTATGATACACAACAAACTTGCTCCCTCTCTCCTCCCCTCTTCATAGACTGTGAAGCATTTCGCGAGCTGTACCCTAAGAAAAGTGTGAGATTGGAAATTCAAAGTAAAGCTATCTAATAACATATTTTACAAACTTTATATTTGTCATCTGTACTATTGATTTATGCAAAGTATGTTTTATTTCTATCTAAAATTATACAGTGGGGAAAGTATATATTTGATACACTGTCGATTCCCACCTACAAAGAATTGAGAGGTCTGAAATTTTTAATCATAGGTACGCTTCAACTGAGCGAAAGAGAATCTACAGGAAATGTCTGACCTCTGTAATTGCAAAGGTTTCTGTACCAAATATTAAGTTCTGTTTTTCTATTGTATCAAATACGTATTTTATGAAATAAAATGCATATTGTTTAAATTATACAATGTGATTTTCTGGATTTTTTTTTAGTCTGTCTCTCACAGGTGAAGTGTACAATTGCAGACCTCTCCATTCTTTGTAGGTGGGAAAACTTGCAAAATTGTCAGTGTATCAAATTCTTATTTTCCCCACTGTACATGGTTCCCTGTTCTTGCTGGAATTATAACATACGTTATTTTATAGGACAAAATTATTTTGAGAGTGAATTTATATGATTACAAAATGTCTAAGAAGCTCCCCATGAAGTCAGCTGTATTTGAGTATTTCACAGTGACTCAAGACGAAAAATATTTTGTGTGTCAATGTTTGACAAGTGACCCAGAGGAAAGCAAATGCTGTGATGCCAAAATCAGTGCATACTCAGGCAGTGATAAAAATTCTCCTAGAGCTTCCAATCTAAAAAGACATTTACAACTCTTCCACCCAGAAGTTTTCAAAGCTGTGACTGAGAAAGATAACAGGAGCACCAAGAAACCCGCGCCCAGCACTTCCTGCCAGGCAAAGGAGAAGGAAAAAGCATCTCAAACATCATTAACAAGATATTTTGTAAGTGACAAAGTTACTGTAACAATGACAGATATGTTTAAAAGACAGCTCATACAGCTTGTTGTGAAGGACGGTGTACCATTATCATTATTTGCACAACCAGCTTTTACAGCTCTTAATGGAGAAATGGCCCGCAAACTTGGTGTTTCTCTGGAAAGAGAAAGTATTAGAAAATTAGTGATTGAAGAGGCCCTTAAACAAAAGGAAGATCTTAAAAAGACTCTCAAAAGACGCTTCATGTTTCTTAAAATGGATGCCTGCACACGTCACAGAGTGAACTTGTCACGACTGCAGCCACAAACGCAGCCCAGCAGGCGCCTCCACGCCGATGGTGAGGGGCGGGCATCCCCCGGGGACGCAATATGGACCCTCTATACAGCAGAGGGGGACCCGGGCCTACCCAAACTAGGGAAGGGCAGCGACCGGGATTCTGTGGCAGCTGAGCATGTGGACAAGGACACGTAGGACTTGATGACACCGCACAACTTCAGGTATAAATAAAGTAAAGTTTACTTAAAGTCAGAGTACATAGACAAAACCAGGACACACGAGGTCATCCGGACACACGAGGTCATCAGGACATCAGGATACACGAGGTCATCCAGACGCAGGCAGGACATCAGAGTCACCGGCAGACATCAGACGGGAGTCGTTTGGTTCCGGACATCCAACACAACCTACAGGCACCACTGCAGTCATCCAGCTCCAGGCTCCAGGCAGCGGTCTTCAGGTTCCAGACTGCGGTCGTCAGGCTCCAGGCATCGGACCTAGGCCTAGGAAGGAATTCAAGCGGAGATGGTACTAACACCGCAGGATTGCTGGGCCTGCATGGAGCTAGCACCGCATGGTAGTCAGAGCACAGCATAATAGATGCTCAGCAGGAACACCAGTTACAAGAGTCTCAGAGTCACTGGGTGCAGGGCTCCAAACACAGAGGGATTCCAGGAACATAACACAGCAGACAGTTCAGACATAGTCAGGTAAGGGATAGGTACAGGATCAAGGATTCAAGCCTGGATACACCGCCTCCAGGCCAGGGCGAATTTAGACGGGGTCAGGTACAGGATCAGGGATTCAGGCCCGGATATACCGCCTCCGGGGCAGGGCGAGGGAACAGGACAAAGCAGGAATCAAGGCAGGGAATTTGGTACCAGAACAGAGACAGACGAGGTCCAGGGACACAGCCACGAGACACACATGGAAAAGTCCAGGAGCTTTGTGAGTAGCTCTCGCCCCGCCCATAGGGCAGGTAAGTTTATAAAGGAGCTGCCCCTCCGCAATTGGCTGGGGACAGCATTTCAAGTACACACACTAACCCTGATAAAAGCAGGGAAGGTGTGGCTGCGCACGCCCTAAGCACAAACAGAAACCATTGCAGCACAATCAGTGAAGGAACTGCAGCATAGAGCACCTGGCATTGTCTGCAAGTCTAGACACACGTGGAAAGTCATGCACCAGCTGCAAATGACCTCACAACCCGCGGACAGCTTCCACAGCGGCGACCAGGGACCGCACATGTGAATGGTCAAGCAGCAGAGCAAAGACCTAACACCACATATGCAGCTACACAGCACAGCAGGGAACTGAGCAGGCTCCACACAGGTAAAAGCCAGCAGTATCCCAGCTCAAATAGGGGAAAAGGAGTAAGGGGTTAAAGCAAAAAACATGCATTGTCACGCCGACAATCAAATACAAACAGAACGGCGTGACAGAACTATTTTGCCATCAATGTTCGATATGTTTGTGACAACAAAGAAATTGTTACCAAGACACTGGCAGTAAAAGATACTAAAGCTCATCACAGCAGCCATTTTCTCCGAGCTTTAGTGGAAAAAGTTCTGCAAGATTACGAACTCAAAAAGAACAGTTTCTTGCTATTGTAATGGACAATGCTTCAAACATGATAAGTACAATTAAACTGATGAATGAGAGTAATGAACAACAGCTAGAAGAAAATTTAGGATTCAGTATGTTTGAGATGGAAGGCCACAGTGCTGTTCATGTAACTGAGGAACAAACAGATATTACAACACAATAGCAAAATTATACTTTAGAAATAGATGACCTTGTTGAAGCTGCTTCAAAACACTTTCACATTCATCACATGCACTGTGTTGTGCACACGCTGCAGCTGGCAATAAGAGATAGTCTGCAAGAGGGACATGCTGGAAATCTGATTGGAAAAGTGAGGAAATTGGTTATTGCCGCCAGAACCCCTAAAATTGATTCCATCTTGAAGAGACGTGCTGGGAAAGGGGCAATTGTCGATCAAGCCACTCGGTGGGGCAGCACTTATTTAATGTTTGAGCGATTGCTTGAACTAAAAGTTTCTTATAGATATGGCGAACCCTCAGGTAGCCCTAAATGAAGGTCAATGGACACAGGTGGCTGAATTGAAGGAATTGCTTAATCACCCATTTACCGTGACTAAAAAATTACAAGCTGAGGATTTAACTCCTGGCATTTTCATAAGGGAGTGGAAGAACTTGCTATTTTGCCTGTCCCAAAGAGGAGGTTTAATTGCAGATGGCATTTCTGCTTCAATGAAACGGAGAGAGACACAGCTATTGTAAAATAAAAATTTTCTGGCAGCTGTTTATGTGGACCCAAGTCATCGTATACTGCTTGATGATCAACACCTTGCTAAAGGAAAACAAGCTCTGACTGATGTAGCAGTTAGGATGAGTGGCCTACAGGAGGACTGCCATGTGCAAGAGGATTTGGGTCCTGACAGTGCTACTGCTGCCATATCTTCATCCTCATCAGAGGAGGAGTTTGACTTTGACAAGTATTTGGATGACATGGAGCAGGCAAAGCGTTGCCGCAAGGAAAAAGATTTCACTCCGTCTCCTATAGCAAGCAGATTGACCATATTTCAGCAAAATGTTTCACTTGCTCTCAAAGAAATAGAAAAATTCAACCGTTCATCAAAACCGACTGTGCATGAGGCAATTCCTTTATACCCGGAAATTGTTAGAGATGTTGCCCATGTGGTTACGGCTTTGCCTCAAACCCAAGTTAGTGTAGAGAGGTTGTTCTCTAGCCTTAAAATTATTAGGTCAGATTTGAGGTCATTTATGGAGGATCTGGAGGCAATTCTATTTCTGAGATCAAATTCATGGACTGCAGAAATGTTATTTAGTATGTTTTGTTGAAAACTGGTTTTTGCCACTTACATAATTTATTACATAGTGATATATATATATATAGATATATATATATATATATATATATATACACACACACATACATATACACACACACAATATATATATATATGTAATCAATATTACATAGTGTATTACATATTTACAATGTATTACAGTTTTTTGTATTCTAAAGTTGTATTCCAATAAATATATATTACGTTCTACATAAATATCTTGATTATTGTATCATAAAAATGATTTAATTTCTGATGTTCACATTGCACTACAATAAATTTTTCACGTAAATATAAGCAATATACAGGGGTTGGACAAAATAATGGAAACACCTGGAAACATCAACAAAAGTTAGTTTAATATAGTGTAGATCCCCCTTTTGTGGCGATTGCAGCCTCAATTCTCTGAGGTATGGATTCATACAAGGTGTGAATTGTTTCCAAAGGAATTGTAGCCCATTCTTCATTTAAAACACCCTCCAGTTGTCTGAGTGACGATGGCGGTGGAAATCGACGCCTAACTTGAATTTCTAATATCGACCATAAATGCTCAATAATGTTGAGGTCTGGGGATTGTGGGGGCCAGATGAGATGCTCAACTTCATTACAATGTTCCTCGTGCCATGCTTTAACGATTCTAGCTGTATGAATTGGTGCATTATCATCCTGAAAGATGGCATTCCCCTCCGGGAACAGTGCTTGAACCATAGGATGCACTTGGTCGCCCAAAATACCTAGATAATCGCGGCTGTTAATTCTTCCATGAAGGGATATCATTGGCCCGGCGGACCTCCACGAAATAGCACCCCAGATCATCATAGAACCTCCGCCATGTTTTACGGTTGGGAGAAGGCAGTCTGGATGGAATGCTTCTTTTGGCTGTCTCCAAACGTACACTCGGCCAGAGGTCGGAAATAGGGTAAACGATGATTCGTCTGAGAATATCACGTTTTCATTGCTTGAGGGACCAATTCTGGAGGTTTCTACACCACTCTAAATGCTTGGAAACATTTGTCATTGAGAGCAGCGGTTTTCGAATTGTAGCTCTTCCGTGGAATCCAGATTTGTGCAGCTCCCGACGAACAGTTTTCGTGGAAACTGGGTTCTGTAGGTGTTCATTGAGCTCAGCAGTGATTTTCGGAGCAATGGTTGTTATGATTGGGTCACCGAGGAGGAAAGCAAGACCAAGCTAAGCCACAGAAAACCAGAGAGGTTGGTAACTAAGCGGATTGCAGACCCCTGATCCTATCCACACAGCTAGCAGTAGCTGTGGAGCGTACCTACGATGATTCTATACTCCTTAACACAGCCGGAGAACTAAATAAGCCTAAAGCAAGAAAGGGGAAATCTAAACTGCCCCCAGAGCAGACCCCAAAGGAATAGATAGCCCCTAAACATATATTGTCGGTGAGACAAGATGAAAACACAAACGCAGGTAGGAAAATAGGCTGAGCAAACGATGGGGCCCAAACTAACTAGACAGGACAGGAAAGGAAAGACACTGCAATCACGCAAAAAACCCTGCAAAAAATGCCCTACACGTCTGATAGAAAAAATACTGAAGTCACTAGACTTCGCCCACTATATCAACACTCTTGTATATTCTGAAAGTAGAGCAAAGAGAGGCCAATCTAATAAAGGACAAAAACAAACTGGCACAAACAGTAACATAAGGATGGAAATTCAGCACAGCCCCAGCCGGGGCTGGCTGACCACACAAAACTGAAATAGACAAAACTAAATCAAATGTGAACAATAGCAAAAGAACACTTAGCTTGAGCATGCAGAGACTGAGCTGGAAACTAAGACCTCAGGAGGCAGGAAAAAATCACCAGCAAGGATAGAGGGAGTCGGCTATCTTAAATCCAATCAGAAACTCCAGATGTCCAATCATCCTCCTCATTATCAGGTGGCAGACCTCTGTTAATTAGATCAGCTCCATTACCTCCTGTAACCACCAGAGGGAGCCCGGAAAGAGAACTCGCGACCCCTCTGTCAATACAACCAGCTCCACTACCTTCATTAGTAACCAAAGGTAGGCCAGAAAGTGAATTCACAACACGTGGTCTTGCGATCCTCTCTCACAATTTGCTTTAGAGTCTGACGGTCTCTCTCAGTCAACTTCGACTTTCGGCCGGACCTGTGCTTTGCGGACGTTTTTCCTTCTTTCAAACGCAGTCATTACTTTGGAGACAGTATCTCTAGACACGCCAAGCATTCTGGCACTTTCTGTTACACTAGCGCCTGCCATACGAGCACCAACAATTTGGCCTCTGAAAATCCGAGAGGTCTGCCATTGGTATCAGGTTTTCAACAATGTTCATACAATTCTGCAAAACAAAGTTAAATTTACATACACATATCACAACATTACCATATGTCACGGTTTGCATGTTTATAACATGTTCGAAGATTATGATGGCAAAACGTTAGGCGTTTCCTTTATTTTGTCCAACCCCTGTATGTGGGAGTCGGAGTCGTGGAGTCAGAGTAAGGGAAATTGAGGAGTCGGAGTCACAGGTTTGGCTTACCGACTCCACAGCCCTGGTAAGAATCTTACCAGTGATGGTTAGTGGCTGTGTGCCTGTGTCCAACGCGGTGTCTGCCACTAGTTGTAATATGTGATTCTATAACTGGTAGAAAGGAGGGACTACATTGATTTGTTGGTGTGGGCTCCTACTTGAGCACCACTACAGTTGTGCCACAATATATTATCTATACTGTATTCGGTCTAGGTCTGTTTTGATCCTGCAGTGTGAATGAGCCCTTAGTGGGAGAATACTCATTCCCAGGCACATAACACGTATTCCAGGCATCTTCCAGTTTATAGCTGCAACTTTCTGCTATAATTACAGCATGGGCCTCATGTGATTTTTAGTTTTTCTAAGCCAACCTTGCATTGAACGTCCTTGCTGTGGTGCTTTTATGCTGTGCTTTTTATTATTAGTTGCATTTATAGAATACATAAAAAGCAAATTGTGAAGAAAGAAGACCTAATGGCGGCTTAGGACTGTAATGGAGGCTTATGGTTGTGGTAAACACTAAGCCTGAGGTGATAAACCTATCCATAAGAAGCATCTTCCCTACACCGAGTACATGGTGGAGAGTGAGGGGATGCGTCTTCCGCGCCTCCATGACACATTCCTCTCATTATTTCCCTGAATATGGCCACCAGGACTCCGTATACCGAGCAGTGAGTGTCTGTATACGGAGGTCCCATCACTTCCGGCTTCCTGCAGCGGCTCCTTCCCCCTCCTTCCGCGGCCTCCCTTTCCGCCTCTCAGTTCTCCTCCTCGTGTGCGGCTCTGCATTATTGCCCCTCCACAGCTCCGAGTCTTCCTCCCGCCTTTCTCGGAGACCTCCACCCTCGTTGTGCTGTCGGTTCTTCGGTTTGCAGTAAGTTTTCTCAGGACGTTTTTTTTGTGAACTCGTGTGAGGAAAGCGGGCAAGCAGTGAGCAGGGCTGTACATAATGGAGGGCGAACCAGACAGAGACTCGGGCTAAATGTGACCAGTGCTCGGCAGTGACTGGAGCCGAGTATAAAGGGTTAAATGCAGAGAGTTAATGGCGGTGCCGAGTCCCCAGCAGGACTGCCATCTACTTGGTGCCTTTCTAGTCAGCATTTTGAAAGTTGCCCAATCCCCTCTATAGAATCATTATTAATTTCTGCAACTTCATGGATTCTGTGAGGAACGAAGAATCCCACCCAGTGGCACATATATGATGCAATGGTATGAGGCTAATTCACACACTGCAGCTTATGTCACATGCAGATTTTGCTGCAGAGGTCAGTCTTTCTATGGCAAAGGGTGAAATCTGCAGAACCCTCCCAAAATGACATCCAGTAGCCCTAAAAGGACCTTGTCACAGAATTAAAGGGGTTTTCCTCCCTACTCATACCTCACCTTAGGCGCCATTCCAGCGGTGTCGGCACGTGCGCTCCCTGCTCTCACATGAGCCCTGCGCCCAATCAGGGCCAGCATTACTGTCCACGTCTTTGGATTTATTGAACATCATCAGGAAGT
This sequence comes from Dendrobates tinctorius, assembly GCF_039654945.1. Classification (NCBI taxonomy): domain Eukaryota; kingdom Metazoa; phylum Chordata; class Amphibia; order Anura; family Dendrobatidae; genus Dendrobates; species Dendrobates tinctorius. The sequence continues at coordinate 20,032,010 of NW_027361675.1, read as the reverse complement.
CAGAGCCGTGGGTGGCCGCCCTTTTCCTCTGCCTGAAGGCGGGGACAGTGATGCCAGCCCTGATTGGGCCCAGGGATCATGTAACGTAACAACCTCTTGTGAGAGCAGGGAGCATACGTGTTGCTGGAACGGAGCGGGCACTTGAGGTGAGTTTAGACATATTTTAATGAGGACAAACCTAGGGAATGAGAATGAGTTAAACCCTTTAAATTGGTGGTCTGACGTTGCTTAAAAAATTACAGCGTGGATGGGCCTCGAATTAGGAACTGTGTCCGACTCGCCTTCAGGGCCCATGTGAATCCTAAGCGGGCCACTCTGGAGGTCTGTGTCTGCTCCGTATGAGACACCTGCCCAATTTAGAAGTCAAAGAACCATTGCAGTCTAAGACTGGTGGCAATAGTCAGGTGACCAGTAGAGCATGTCGCCAGAGGAATGTATAGTGACATGCTCTTAGTCTCCAGTCAGTCACTAAGCAGGCATCACTTCCAGAGCTAGCAGAAACCTCCAGAGTGACATTCACTGTATCTACAGGAGCCATGGAGTGTCAGATTTGCACCATTATTTTTATTGTTGTTTCCTGTGGCTATTCTTTATTTCAAGCCCATCCATGCCTTAGGCTAGGTTCACATTTGCGGATGGCCAAGCTGCGGAGGTCTCTGGTCTTCCTCCATGAAGCTCCGCCCACTGCCGCACCTCCTGTCAGCTCCGCCTACGTCCGCATACTTCTGCATGCGGCCTGCGTACCCTATCTTTAACATTGGGTACGCAGGTCGCGCGGATGCCTCCGCGTGCGTCGGCGACAGCATCAAATTTCAACATTTTGCATTTGACGCGGGTCGCCGCATCGTCAAAACGACGGATGCAGAGGCATCAGCATATATCCGCACGACCTGTGTACCCAATGATAAGATAGAGTATGCGGATGTAGACGGAGCTGACCGGAGGAGGCGCGGCAGTGGGTGGAGCTTCACAGAGGAAGTCTGCAGACCTCCGCAGCTCGGCCATCCGCAAATGTGAACCTCGCCTTAGAAGGCATCTGTCACCAAGTTTTTTGACCTCATGTCGAGAAACGTGGTAGAGATTGATTCCAGTGTATCTCTTGCTTGTGGTAGTTTTGATAAAATCATTGATTTATCTGCTGCAGATCTACCAGCTCTCTTGACTGCCAAGTTCTGTATAACTCCATGTACAGCAGTGATTGGCAGCTTTCTGCACAGTGCACACAGAATCTGTCATGCTTTCAGTTCTGCTGTTTCCTGAATCACTGCAGCCGGCAGGGCTGTGGAGTCGGTAAGCCAAACCTCCGACTCCTCAATTTCCATGACTCCGACTCCCTCATACCAGGGCTGTGGAGTCGGTAAGCCAAACCTCCAACTCCGACTTCTCAGTTTCCATGACACCGACTCTGACTCCGACTCCACCAAAATCGGCTCAGACTCCTACTACACAACTCCAACTCCACAGCCCTGGCAGCCGGTCTCTAATTTTATGCTGCTTGTGGTTTGTGCAGCTTGAATCATGTAACAGGTTCCCTTAAAATATGTGTTTCAGGAAAATTTGCTTACAAAAAATATCTACAGAGTGTACATGAGGTTTGTGAAATCTCATCCACTAGTTGGAACTGTAGCACGCAGCGGATTTTTGCACACCAATCTGTGCAGAAAATTTTCAGCAAACATGCAACATATGAATGTAGCTTAGATTGGACTATAAATTTTTCCGCCTGTTAGTCTCCCACAAAACCTGACATTTGGTGGGAACAAAAACATTCTGCACTCTGTATGCTACTATTGTCATGGCAATCAGACAATTCTTAACCATATTGTGCGTTGGTGCTATTGGTGGTTCTATCTGGAGGAACACTGTAGAAAGATGGTCCAATTTTTAAAAACGAATACAGGATCAGAGGGGTAACCTTTACTCCTTGCGGATAGTGACGTATCAAGACTGACATACAAAGGTAAAGAGACTTTTAAGTCGCAATTCTCTAATGGGAAATATGCAAATTGTCTTCAGAGAGGAAGAGGACTAGAACACTAGTGCCACCTATAAGTAGCAGCAATCCTAACAGTCAGTATTGACTCTAACGAGCCTTGTCACATGACTTGGGATAAAAGCCAAAACCAAAATGCTACTTCCTGTAGGTGGCACTAGAGTTCTAGTCCTCTTTTTCTCTGGAGAGACAATTTACATATTTCCCCGAGGAGCATAGCGGCTTGTGTCCTCAGATTTGCATGTTAGGCTTGACATGTCACTCTCCACAAGGAGAAACGTTACCTCTTGAATCCTGCTCAGACGCCTCACTGTGAAACAAGGCTTGTTAAGAGAGTCGATATTGACTTTTAAGTTTGCTATCAATAAAAAAAAAAGTATGAAGTATGGCATGTAACCACTAAATCGCTTCTCGGCCTTTTGGCTATGATCAAGTGTAGCATCTTTCGAAAAGGCGGCTTTGGCCTCGGCCGCACTAGTAGTTCAATGCAATATGCACACTGGGTTTTGGCGCTTGTTAGTAAGCCAGGTTGCTCATATAGTTATCTGGTGGAAAACATGCCACCCCAGGATTGATGTCATTGGGCCGGGTAAGTTTGAAAGCCCGAGGTGGGACGTGCCCCAGGAGTGGTGACCCTCAACTCACTGAGCCTGGGAAACTCACGAGTTTTGGCATGTTTTGCAGTGCACTTCAAATTTTTTACTTTTTAAGCACACACCCTTCTGGGCCTTCTGGATAAGATGGGGGAATTTTTAAATTCCCGGTGGAAGGTCCAGCCAACATTATGTTGTGGAAACCTTCACATTAATTTAATTCTTTTTCACTGTTTGTGTGTTCACTTTTGCACGTGTGTCTGTCACTTGGATTTGTGGGATGCGGTTCCCTTATGGGTTCCTTTCTGATAGGTCTGGGGGGGGAGTATGTGATCATCAGGTTCCGCTCCCCCCTGACCCCTAAACTCTCTTCTTTCGGGAGGGGAGTCGACAGTTGAAGGTTCCCAGCTCTTGCTTGGGTGGCAGCCTGGGCAGAAGCTGGGGGCGCGACTGAGTCTCCCTTGGCTTTGGCTGAGAGACGACTTAGTCCCTGACCCTCGCTGTGGCCTTTTGGCTCGGAGAGTCGGGGAATGGTTTTTGGGGACCCGTCTCCTGTTGGAAAGGGTTTTAAGAGACCAGCACCCAAGTGCACTTTTTTGTGGCACCATTAGTCACTTTTTTAGCGCACTCGGGTGGAGAGCATGATCTCGGGCTTTCAATTTAAAAAAAAAAAATTCCTATAGGTGGCACTAGAATTCTTCTCCTCTTCCTCTCTAAAAAGACAATTTTCATAAAAATGAATACAAAACCCATGATTCACTTCTCTCCATCCTCGCCTCCACCTGTGAAGGGAAGATTCTGTAGGCATGCCTAACAGTCTGAGAAGCTGCCAGCAACTTTGGCAGCAGAGGTCCGGTGAGCAGTTATGTGCTGTACTTACTGAAAGACGACCTGTCACCAGGTCAAGAGTGGCCAGTTTTTGCTCTTATTTTATTCTCGCTTCCCTAAGTATACCACCCTTTCTATTTTTCTTGTTAATCCTTCATGCGGTTCTAAAGATGTGGGCCTTTCTATTTAGTGCTAATTTTTATGGTCTTTACTAATAAGATGATGCTCTGAGGGTAATAAAGAAGAGCAGCCTAAAGACGTGCACGCAGATAATCTTGTGATCCATGCCCCCTTTGTTTAGACAATAAAAATTAGCACTGTATAAAAAGGCCCATATCTCTGGAACTGTATGGCAAATTAAGAAAAAAAATTACTTAGGGGGGCAGCGGGAATAAGATGACCTTGTACTATGGTTCATTGATGTCTCTGAAGTATGGCATGTAGCACTGATTTTCGGGATAGTGCAGATCTGACTGAGGATTCAGAAGTCTACAGTCAAACATCTGGCACTAGTTGCCTGTTTTTTCTCAGTACAATTGCATTGAGAAAAGCAGAGCACGTCTAGTCGGCACATGACTGCATGTATGCGAATCGCATATTATGCTCTCTCACCAGTAGTGCCAATGAATTCTGACAGCATGCACATTTTTTGTGAAGATGCTGTAAGCACATAACCAGCTGCCTGCACAAAAATACTATGAGACTGTGTGGCTCTTGTATATTGTCAAGATGTTTGTAGTTTGATAAGCAACATTTTGTCATAAGTTTAATTTTTTTTTTTATATTTTTTTTCAGATACAATGCCTTCATGTGTTGTGCAGGGCTGTTTTTCTGGAGGAAGAAGAAAGGAGGAAGGAGTCATTTTGCATGTGTTCCCAAAAGAAAGGGAGATGATAAAAAGATGGCTTATAGAGACAGGCCAAGACTTTGGGGACATTGATGCCTTTACAGATAAAATTATTGAAGGAAAAAAATATGATACATATAGAATGTGCTCCAAACACTTCAGGGAGTACTGCTACACACAATCTGAAGGTTTCCGTAAAAGTTTGCGTAAAGATGCCATACCAACTGTCTTTGATGCCCCATCAACCTCTAATGAAACGTGCATCCTTTTACCATCTGGTAAAAGGAAAAGAATTGATGACGAATATGAAGGCTCATACTTGGATTACCAGTTTACTCATGGTGAAATTTGTCCCACATGTGGCCATGTCTTTGAAGAAAAACCAAAGACCGATGAGAAAGGAATAGTAACTGAACCAATGGGAAGAAAACTACGCTCAACACAAACCGATCCAAGATGGGGAAAGAGAACCGTATCAACTGAAACAAAGTTTAAGAAATACCACAAAAAAACTCAGTGTAGGCGACTTTCTGAAAAGAAATTAAAGGCACTGTCTCTACTTAGTACTTCAGCTAAACATCAGTTGATTGAGACAATAACAGACAGTGAAGACAGTCTCGACAGTGTAATAATTAAAGACAGTGACAGCAGCGGTGACAGTCCAAAACATGAGTTTGAGTCCAGGTTTCGCCTTTCTTTTCCTCCCTCGAATCCCCCAGAAATGGAAGTATCACCTACTGATTTGCTTGACCTAAAACTTCGGGCAGAAGAGACACACTCCATATGTAGTGATCCTGTAAAGGACCGCAAATTTCTAGTTTTTGAAAGCTGCTTAGATAAATTAATCTTGTCAATGCCATGCAGAGGAGAGCAAGGTTGTGATCGACCGATTGTTAAAATTTGGAAAGAAATAAATGGTTCTTTCATAACTGTTCATGTTTCTTGTGGGAATCATAGCTATAAACTGTGGGAAAGCCAACCACAAACTGGAGGAATACCAGCAGGCAATCTTTTACTGTCTGCTGCTATTCTGTTCAGTGGATTAACCTATGTGAAGGTCAGACATGTTTTCCATATCTTGGGACTTCTGTGCATAGATAAGTCAACATACTTGAAAAATCAAACTTATCATCTCTTTCCTGTTATTAATAATCAGTGGATATCAGAACAAAATGCCATTGTTGAGAATCTGAAGAAAACCCCTCTCTGTCTGTCTGGGGATGGTCAGCGAGATCGTCTGGGGCACTTGACTAAACATGGCATCTACACACTGCTGGACGTCAATAGCAAAAAAGTTGTATCATTCCATGTTGAACAGCTTTCTGCCGGAAACTCTTCTCTTGGTTTGAAAACAGAAGCATGCAAACAAGCTCTAAGAGGTCTAGTTAGAAAGCAATTAAACATAAAAATTGTATGCACGGAAAAGCAATTAGGCATTCGAAAAATGATCAAGACACACTTTCCTAACATCATACATCAATATGATATATGGCAGCTTTCAAAATCAATTGGCAACAAATTGGGCAAGGTTAGTCGAAAAAAAGATTGTGAAGAGCTAGGCAAGTGGATTGGTGCTGCTAGAAACCACCTTTGGTGGAGCGCAAGTACCTGCAATGAGGATCAGTCTCTTCTAACTGACAAATGGAACTCTATTTTATTCCACATTGTTAACAGGCATTCGTGGGAAGGCAGTGACAGTTACAATAGTTGTAGCCACGTCCCCGTGATAACATCTACATTTGGTCCAAAGAAATGGCTTGAGGAAGGCAGCATAGTTCACAGTGAAGTAGCAGAAGTTGTTTTGAACAGGAACCTGCACAAAGACCTACAGCATTTGTCATACTTTTCCCATAGCAGGGAGCTGGAGGTCTTCCGCAGTGCCATCCGCAAATACCGTTCTAAGAAAAAACACCTCTTGACCGATGGCATAATTGCCCGCACACAACTTTCTGCACTGTATCACAACCATAATGTGCACAGTGTCCAACAACAGGTTAGAATGGCTTCAGAAAAATATTCACAAGGAAGAACACTTCTCAAAGCTCAGAGGCAAAAGCTTGTTAAAGCTCTTTACAAGCCTTCACACCAAGAGTTCCTATTTCCAATTATGTCAGAAGTTATACAAATGGCCCCTAAAAATCGTTATATTAATCGGGAACCTAAAAAAAGAATCCGGTATTAACTGATACTTTGGAGACATTTCCAGTATAGCCACTGGTTTCATTATTGCCACTAACTCTATATTTAAAAAAAAAGTGTTTTCGTAATAAAGATTCTAAATGAAGCACTTAGAAATGGGACGTTCTATTTTATAGGTTGGATATATGGCATTAGGGTTTGTGATCTGAGCATTTTATAAGTAAAAAGTACACCTAAGTAATTTTGTAAAATGTGTTTTGGTTTTTAACGCTAATGTGATCATTTTAAATATTACATTTTTGGAAGAAATTTGATTTTCACTTTGCCATTCTAAGTATTTGTTTTGTTTTTTTGTGACTGCAGATCTTTTTATGAATTAGCTGCATATCCATTTGTTCGATTTTGTTCACATGACCGTTTTTGTAGGCGAAAATGATCAGTGGAACCTACACATCTCTTCTGTGGTTTTGGAGCCACTCTTCATTTTGGCTTGCATATACTGATGAAAGAATGTGTGAGTAAGGGGTGACATTCTGATTTTGATGCTGTTTTGTCACTGATTTTTCTAAAATGATCAACTTCTTTCCACCTTGTGTACATTGAGTTTAGAAAATCTGATTCTCGTTCAGTATATTGAATTTGTACTTAATTTGGTCTTCCCACCTTCATTTCCGTCTTTGACTTGGGACAAAATTATATTGGCCTTGTACAAGCGGTTGAGTCTATACACAGTTGTTAGACCTGTCAGCTGCCTCTGTATGCAGGGGGAAATGTAATCTGCATAATCAATATAACTCTATATTGTATGCTTGAATTATATACACAGGTTTAATTGAAAAATCAGAATTCTAAAGAGGTGCAAACTTATAATGTCTGCTCTCCCGAGTGCTCTGCAGTCTGACTGCCGAGCATCCATCATTCAGCTGCATGGGTATATGTTCATGTACAGGATTTAGCCCATTAAACTGTTCACTGTGAAGACAGGCACTTTTGTAGAGGTGTCTGTAACACAAAAAAGTATTCTGTAATAGAGGCCAGAGAGCACTGTGACTTCGATGTGGTTTCTGTCCAAATCAAGTTCTTCGTGGCTACAGACGGAAGCCCCGACAGAGCCACAAATGTGGAAATGTGCACCTTGCCTTAAAGGTTGGAAATGCAGTTCTATATGCAGGCAGCAATGGATAGACCAGACAAGCTTAGTAGATAGTTTTACGGAGAAAGATTCATAACTTGGGCTTTATACTTTTAAAGGGGACCATTCACTGGATTTTTTTTATTTTGTTTAAATTGAGTACATTTTCAAATTGCCAGTCTTCCACTGATGGTGGAACAGATTTAATTTTTTTTCTTCTTTGCTCCCCTGTAGTAAAGATGCTAATTTTCCAACTAGTTATTAAGGTAATTGGAGATGTGGATAACTTGCGTTGCTGGTGATGTATCCACAAATAATTGCAATAAGTGGTGTACAGGGGAAACTGCAGTTTATTCTCAATGTGTTTCAAAGTTCATAGACTTCTACTTCAGGAGAACTACAAATGTTGAGAACCACAATATTTGTGGTTCTCCTGAAGATGCCTAAGAACTTCGAAACAAATTGATAATGAACCGAACTGTTACCCTCTACACCGTTTAAATGGAATTATTTGTGGAAACATCACCAGCAATGCCTGTTAGCCACATCTCCAGTTAACTCAATACCACATTTGATCTACCAACCTATGGAGCTGCAGCAGATGCAAAACCTCTATTTCAATACCTTATTATTGTTGTCTCATACAACCACAATAGATGAGCAGTACCGCTATATTTATACATTGCTACATGCAGAAAATCTTATTGTGCTTAAATTATCCCCACAGATTTTCTTCTAAGGACAGAAACAGACTGCTGTATTTCTCATGCGAGAATCGCATCGTAAACCTCGTAGGGACTGTCAGCTCTCCTAACCTGATCTTGACAGCTGCATAGTAATCCATCATATGCTATCTTGCTCAGGTGAGGAGAGGTGCCGGGCCAGTCTGTACAGTGGGATGCGATTCTCGCACGAGTTATACGGCAGTCTGACTCAGCCCTAATTTTTCCAGTTAGGTGTATACTACAGAATTTCTGTCATATAAGACAAAAAGAAAACTACAGAAGTGTTCTGTGGTATAAGCCCAATTTGTTGTAGGGAAAATTTGTATCTTTAGTACTGCCACAGAAGAAAAAAAAACTTTCAGAATCAGCGGGACAGTGAAAATTGGGAGAGTTGCTCAACTTCAATTTTCAAAAATCCAGCAAAAGGATCCTCTTAAAACACCTGCTCATTTTTGGATTTTGAGTCAAGTGGACAATACCAGTCAGTGATAGACTTTTGACAGCCTTTCATGTATAAGTGTGCGTACAGAGATCAGCCACTGATTAGAACCAACTACTTGACTCAATTAAAAAATGAGCAATGGTTTAAATGGAAAAAAAATTTTATCGGTCTGCGCTGTAGCATGCTGCCTACAAATTAGGCTGCATTTGCAGTGTGACAGATTTCCTTTTTTAAAGAAGAACGTTCACAAAATTGATCATGTTGAACTGAACACACAGTGTAATATGAGCTGCAGAATGAAATACAACTTCTTTTTCCGCCTATTCATTGCGGACATATTGGCAATCAATGATTTTGGCACCTAATGTGTTTTTTTTTTTTTTTTTTGTTTAGTCAAAGTGCACATTATATCAGATAGCCTTCACTGTGGGCATTTAATTCTCTTTGGCTGATGTTCACTAATAACCAAGCAGCAACACTCTGGAAAGAACATGCCCCACCATAGCTTCAAGCACAGCCTTGTTTATGATCAGAAAGTCTGCTGATGACACCCAATTATACACTTCTCCTGATATCACGCCTGCCTTTTTGGAAAACACCAGTGATTGTCTTACCGCTGTCTCTAACATCATGTCCTCCCTGTATCTGAAACTGAACCTGTCAAAAACTGAACTCGTGTTTCCTCCCTCTACTGACCTACCTATGCCCGACATTGTCATCTCCTTGTGTCGTTCGACCATTACTCCCTAGAGATAGTGTGACTGTCCCTGTCACTGCCAAATGGACTCCACTTGGTAGTGACAGGGACAGTCACACTAGTTTGTTAGGCACCTTGCCACTGTGAGGCCTGTGGACTTAACAGATAACACTTTCTATATATCCTTTCCTACTGCTTCATATCTATTTGACTCCTCTGATGAATCCCCACCATTGGGGAAGAAACGCATAGGCAGCTTTCCTGTCTATTTTTCCCCTTATCAGTGGCGGTGTCCACTACGAGATCCACTTGGGGCCTGTCCTTGTTAGGACAGGAGTAACGCTGGGACACGACAGGGAGTGTAGGGGAATACTTTACATTAACACTGTTTTTCCCATGTCTTGGCTCCCCATAAGTGGATCGTCTCTCCAGCAGGATACGCCCTGATGCTGGAATGCTATGTCTGATACTAATGGTGAGACCAAACCATTTTTTATTGAGCACTGGTTCACATGAGCACTTTTTTGTAATGTTTTTGTGTGTTATGTCCTTTTAATGGTTCATTAACACTAGAACTACCGCATGTTTCATAATACCTATAACTACCATTAGGGGTAATTTTGACCCCCATTCAAAAGTACTGACTGGAGTAAAAATAACTTTTTATTCGGTCGTCCATGACAGCACCACCTGAGAGAGGGGATCCGCCCTTTAGGAACAGGAAACCTACAGATACAAAAAGGGTGGCACCTCTCCCACGCATCAGTTGGTTTCCTGTTCCTAGAGGACAGGACTCTCTACAGATCGTCCGTCATGGAATCTTCATTGAATACCCAGGCCGGCTGACCGACCCAGGTAGCGAGGGGGTCTCCTACCTCGGTCAGTGCGGGGTCCCTGGAAGCGCCACGGTGGGGCCGGGTAGGTCACCACGGCAGTGGACGAAGCAGGTGGAGCAGGGGTCCGGTGGATGCCGTCTCCAAAGCCAGCACCTGGTATGTATGCCCCGGTGCGCTTCCCCAGGCCCGGTCCTTCTGGTCGGTGCTGTCCCCTGGCCAGGCTCATGGCGGGGGTGGGGGGCTGGCACTCCGGGCAGGGCTGCGCGGCTCCTTCGCGCGCGCTCCCGCAGGGCTCTGTGAGCGGCGGAGGTGACGCGGCGGAAGGGGCGGAGCGATAGCGCCGATACCGGAAGTCGGGTGCCGGCCGACCTCCGGCGCGCGCCGCGGGTGCATGCCGGTCCGGGGTCGCGTGGCGACCCGGCGCAAGGGGGGCCGGAGCATGGGGGAGGGAACGCAAAGCCGGGTGGGTGGTGCTATGGCAGGTTGCCTGCTGACCCGGACAGGAGGCCATATAAGGCAGATGGGGACGCCGCTGGGGTGCTTCTGAAGGCCCCAGCAATGGATACGTCGGAAGCCCCCTTAGTCCAGCAGGACGAGGCGCAGGAGCGGCCGCAGGAACAGGCCAATACGAGTAGCCAGCAGAAGAAACAGACGAACTAGCGACCAGAGCCGCGAAAGTTCCTCCAGAAAGGACCCCCCTGCCTCCCTCCGTGATCCGGTACCTGCCTCATCTGCATGGGTAAGAGATCTCCGTGAATGTACCCTGATGCAGTGTTCCCTTATGTTCTTTTTCAGGGGAAGAAGGTTACGGGAAAACAGAAACACAGGGAATGTGCCCTCTGTAGTTCCCCCCTACCAGATGGCCACCCTAAAAAGTTATGCCAGCCATGCATACGGCAGACGGTAGGAGTTATTAAGGACAGGGAGTCCAGGGGTAGATTGTCAGGCCCTTATACTCTCCCCCGTTTATGCAGGTAGTGGAAGGAAATGAAAGCTTTACCTCAAAGAGAACCTTCTAGGAGAAGAGAGGCTAGTGGTTCAGGCTCGGAGGCCTTAGTCGCCCCTGGGAAGGGGGACAATTCCTCGGCCTCCTCCTCGTCTTCCTCGGATGAAGACTCTAGCCGGTTCTGCTTCCCCTTAGACCAGATGGACAGATTAGTGAAAGCTATACGGTCCACCATGGGGGTAGCGGAAAAAAAAAATGGGAACTCTCAGCACAGGACATAATGTTCGGGGGGTTGGACCCCAAAAAACGTAAAGCTTTTCCATTGAACGAAAAGGTTCAGAGCCTAATTGATAGAGAATGGAAGAGACCGGAGAAAAGGGGCTCCATGCCACCAGCCTTTAAGCGGAGATACCCCTTTGATAACCCGGTAATAAACAGATGGGATAAAGCCCCGAAACTAGATGCAGCAGTAGCCAAAGCATCTAAAAAATCCGCCATACCGTTTGACGATATGGCCTCCCTGAAAGATCCGTTAGATAAAAAAGCGGATTCTTTCCTTAAAGGGACATGGGAGATGTCAGCAGGCGCGTTAAGACCAGCGGTAGCTGCCACCTGTACAGCCAGATCTATGATGGTCTGGCTAGATCAGCTAGATTCCGAACTAAGAGATGGAGCTTCAAGATCATCTATTCGGAAAAATTTGCCCATCATTCAAAATGCCGCTGCGTTTTTAGCCGATGCTTCTGCAGACTCTGCAAGAAAAAAAAAAAAAAATGGCGGCTAAAGCCGCAGGTCTGTCTAATGCAGCACGAAGAGCGCTCTGGTTAAAATGCTGGCCAGGAGATATTCAAGCCCGGTCCCGTCTCTGTTCCATTCCCTGCGAGGGGGAGTACCTATTCGGCCCCGTCTTGGACGAATTGTTGGAGAAATCTGGAGATGACAAAAAGAAATTTCCCAGTCTCCCGAACCCCTCTTTACAGACGTCCCTTTGCCAGGAAAGAGTTTTTCCGGAGAAGGCCGTCCAGAGATCAGGGCAGATGGGATGACAAAAAAAAGGAAAGGTACAGGATTCATGTTTGGGGGAGGGCGCCAGGAAGGTCCAGCTCGGGATACGAAAAAGCCGCCCCAATGACTAGTTGCCCCAGTAGGAGGGAGACTAGCTGCCTTCTACCCATCCTGGTCTCTGATCTCCAATAGCAGCTGGATATTGGGGATAATAGCCGTGGGACTACGACTAGAGTTTTCTAGGGTTCCCCTTGATCAATTTAAAATCACCCCACTCAGGTCGTCTGCTGCAGAACAAGCTGCCCTGGAAGCCGAGGTTCATAACCTGTGCGCTAAGAAAGTCCTGATAGAGGTTCCATAGGAAGAATGGGGGAAGGGATTCTACTCCCCTCTGTTCCTGGTCCGCAAACCGGACAGCTCCTTTAGGACAATAATTAACCTTAAGGCCCTCAACAAGTTTTTGGTCATACGTCCCTTTAAAATGGAAACGATTAAGTCTGCAATAAAATTGCTGTTCCAAAACTGCTTCATGGTGGTGTTAGATCTAAAAGACGCATACTACCATATACCCATCCATGCAGGCCATCAGCGGTTCCTCAGAGTGGCGGTTCAGTTGGATGGGTCAATTCGACATTTCCAATATGCGGCCCTCCCTTTTGGAGTGGCAGTCGCTCCCCGAGTGTTTACTAAGGTGATAGCGGAGGTCATGGCCCATCTACGTGAATCGAACATTCTGGTGATTCCCTACCTGGACGATTTTCTTATTGTAGGTAAAACGGCGAACCATTGTTTACAACAGCTACAAAAGGCAATGTCTGCCCTAGAACGGTTAGGATGGTTGCTGAACGTCAAAAAGTCCCGGTTGCAGCCAATGAAAGTCCAACAATTTTTGGGCCTAACCCTGGATTCTGAAAAACAGGAATGCCGTCTGCCTCCGGACAAGCTTGTTCGCCTCCATTATCAGATCCTGAACGCCTCCAATAACCCCACCATGTCCCTCAGAAAAGCCATGTCCCTTCTAGGCTCTCTTTCAGCCTGTATCCCGGCAGTCCAGTGGGCCCAGTTTCATGCAAGGAAACTACAGAGCGAGGTCTTATTACATCAAAAAGTCCTTGGAGGTTACTTGGAGGGTCAGCTAACCTTATCCCGTAACACAAGGGAGTCCCTAGAGTGGTGGTTAGACAAAGATAACTTATCAAAAGGGGTGCCCTGGGAGTATAACGTAACCCGCATAGTCACCACGGATGCTAGTCCTTACGGTTGGGGAGCTCATATGGGTGAAATTTTAGTCCAGGACCAATGGCAACATCATCAGTTAAGAATGTCATCTAACCTAAAAGAATTGACAGCGGTAGAACAGGCGGCTAAAAAGCTCCTTGTGTACCAACAGGGCCATCACGTGCGAGTGTTCTCCGACAATCGGGTCACCGTGGCATACATCAATCACCAAGGCGGGACCCGTTCCAGACCCCTGATGTTTGTAGCAGAGCGGTTGTTCCATCTAGCAGAACAATACTTCCTATCTTTAACAGCATTGCATATAAAAGGAAAAGACAACATCACGGCAGACTTTTTAAGCCGCAATCGGCTAAAGCAAGGGGAATGGTCTTTAAACACCTCCATATTCAATCTGATTGTTCAAAAGTGGGGATATCCAGAGGTAGACCTATTCGCCACCAGAGACAACACGCAATTGAAACAATTCTGCTCCCTGAATCCCAGAGAAAATCCTCTGGCGGTAGATGCCTTCCTGATAAACTGGGACTTCAAACTAGCCTACGCCTTCCCTCCCCTATCTCTTCTACCCCTGGTGATGAGGAAAATTAGGAAAGACAGAGCGAGGGTTATAGGTATCGCTCCATTTTGGCCCAGGAGAGCATGGTTCTCATGCCTCAGGACCATGTCGGTGTCCGATCCTTGGGTTCTGCCGGACATCCCGGATCTCCTGTCCCAGGGCCCAGTCTTCCATCCTCAGGTGGCTGGCCTTCATCTGACGGCGTGGAGTTTGAACGGTCATTATTAGAAGAGAAGGGTTTCTCCGCAGACCTAATTAACACCCTACTTAAGAGTAGGAAAATCATTACCACCAATATTTACGTTAGAATTTGGAAAAAATTCCTTCAAAACTCAGAAGTAATCGCTGGGGATTCAGCACTTATAATGCAGATATTAGAGTTCCTACAAAAAGGTCTAGACATGGGACTCTCTACCAGTACCCTTAAAGTACAAGTGTCAGCCTTGGGGGCTCTGTTTAGCTGTAACATTGCTGGTAATTATTGGATAAGCAGATTCATTAAGGCAGCAGGTAGATCCAGGCCAATAATGAAGGATAGGTTTATGCCGTGGGACTTGAACCTAGTCCTCACTGCTATGACAGAGACTCCATTCGAACCTATCTCGTCGGCTTCCCTAAAAAACCTGTCCCTCAAGGTAGCCTTCCTGGTAGCTCTAACATCAGCTCGCAGAATAAGCGATATTCAGGCCTTATCTAGGTGTCCTCCTTATTTACAGTTTAAAGAGGATAGGGTAATACTTAGACCTGATCCAGCGTACTTGCCAAAGGTAGTTTCTAGTTTCCATAGGACACAGGAGATAGTTCTGCCATCCTTCCTCCCTAATCCAACTAACGAAAAAGAAAGGAAACTACACACCCTGGATCTCAGGAGAGGCCTCATAGAATATCTGTCAGTCACCGATCCCTGGAAGAAAGATAATGCCCTATTTATCTCTCATCAAGGCCCCAGGAAAGGTTGTAGAGCATCAAAAAATACACTAGCCAGATGGATTAGAGAGGCGATTGCAATAGCATACACATCAAAGGGCAGGTCGCCACCCGGAAAGCTGAGGGCGCATTCCACCAGGGCAATGGCAACCTCATGGGCCGAAAGATCAGAAGTCTCCATCGACCAGATATGTAAGGCGGCCACTTGGTCCTCTCCGAGCACCTTTTATAGTCATTATAGGCTAGACCTGGGTGCTTCCACAGACCTCTCTTTTGGTATATGGGTGCTGCAGGCTGTAGTCCCTCCCTAAAGCTGATATTACTCTCTGTAAATCTCTCAGGTGGTGCTGTCATGGACGACCGAATAAAGTCTTAGTTACTCACCGGTTAACGGTATTTTTCGGAGTCCATGACAGCACCCGTATATTCCCTCCCTTATAGTTTAATTGGGGTGTGCACGTCTTTTTTCTTGTATATGCTCACTGGTGATAAAAGTTATAATTGTAAAGAATACTGTACATAAATCATGCATTAACCTTGGAAGTCCTCTTGTGCTCTGTAATCCAACTGATGCGTGGGAGAGGTGCCACCCTTTTTGTATCTGTAGGTTTCCTGTTCCTAAAGGGCGGATCCCCTCTCTCAGGTGGTGCTGTCATGGACTCCGAAAAATACCGTTAACCGGTGAGTAACTAAGACTTTTGTTGCCAACAAATTAAAGAACATTTATTTTAACTTAGTAGGAACAGTGTTAAGATCAAGTACATCACGCATTTTCCTTTTACATGGTCATAGCATGCGGTGTCCAACAGTTAACACAAACAGTACTTTCTTCCACTTTCCCAGTGCATTTTCCACAAACTGGTTTGTTACAGCTTGCGCAAGTTTTAGTTGTTTTGTTTTTGTTGCATGTTCAAACTCCACATTTTTTACGCTTGCGGATTTCTTGTCCTTTTGTTAGTGGTTCAGACATTGCGGATGATGGGCCACTTCTGACTCATTTTCAGATAAATTCTGAAGACATTTCAAAATTTCATCACTTGTCAGACCCCTCTGCTTACTCATGCTTCAAATATACGTCGCAAAAAGGGACTTGTAAGATCGCAGAAGTAATAAAACGACACTGTACAAACATGCAGAGTTGTAGCTTCAACTGTAATGTTTGCTACTGAAGTGCAGACAGAAATCGCTACAAGAGACATGGATCAAACATGTTCAGACAAGTTTAGACAAAACAAAATGCTGAATCATCCCTGATATGCCAAGTTACAATTACACTCTACAACTAGGGAGAAGCACTGTGATTTTCTGTACTCTGTAATACTAGGTGACTTGCCTACTACTACTTTTATGTATGGGGTCAAATTGACCCCTTCAGTACTTATAGGTATGAATTGTAAAATCCGGGACCCTGAAAAAGTTACAATTCATTATTGTGTCCTAAAATATACACTACCATGAATAATTAAAAGTCACAAAAAGTTAGAACTCATTTGTTAACATTTTAGAAACAGGAAAAAGAAATAGCAAAAGGGTCAAAATGACCCCTCCGGTAGTTCTAGTGTTAAAGGTTATGTTTTAATTTACTTTATGTGGGATACACTCTAGGCTGTGTGCAACATTTAACCCTTGAGGGTTTTTTGGAATAGTGTTAAAAAGCTCACACTATAGCTGAGTGCGTGTTCCACCATTCCTCCCCAGCAACATGCCCGCTGTCTTGGGGTCATACTTGATTCCAAGCTTTCATTCACCCCCCACATCCGATCACTGGCTCGCTCTTGTTATCTGCATCTCAAAAACATTTCTTGAATTTGACCCTTTCTTACTTTCGACTCTGCAAAAACTCTTACTGTTTCTCTTATTCATTCTCATCTGAACTATTGTAACTCTCTACTAATCGGTCTCCCTCTTACTAAACTCCCCTATCTAATCTGTCCTGAATGCTGCAGCTAGGATATTCCTCACCAATCGTTATGCCAATGCCTCGTGCCAGTCCTTACACTGGTTACCCTTCCACTCCAGAATTCAGTGTAAACTTCTTACCCTCACCCACAAAGCACTCCATGGCTCAGCACCACCCTACATCTCCCTCGTCTCAGCCTACCACCTTACCCATGCCCTCTGTTCTGCTACTGACCTGAGGTTAACATCCTCAATAATCAGAACTGTCCACTCCCGTCTCCAAGACTTTTCACGTGCTGCACCAATTCTTTGGTGTGCACTACCCAGGTTAATACGATTCCCAATCCCCACAGTTTTAAGTGTGCCCTAAAAACGCATTTGTTCAGACTGGCCTATCGCCTCAACGCATTAGCCTAAATATCCCTGTGTGGCTCATTCAATATTTTTTATCATAACCAGGTTCCTTGCATCATGCTCTCACATGCTTTATGCATTTAATAGCCCTCTGTATCTGTACTGTTACATATTTAGACTGTTAACTGGTTCATGCAGCAACAGAAACACCCAATTCTTACACTATGGCTGGTCCAAACAATAAAAGCAATTGTTACCATCTACCTTTCGTGTCTCCCCTTTTTCCTTATAGATTGTAAGCTTGCGAACAGGGCCCTCACTCCTCTTGGTATCTGTTTTTATCTGTGTTTATTGGTATGCTGTAATGTCTATTGTCTGTAGAAGTCCCCTCTATAATGTAAATTGCTGTGGAATATGTTGGCGCTATAGAAATAAAATTATTACTAGCTAAAGAGCCCGGCACTGCCCGGGCATAGTAACTAACTGTGGTTAGTTATAGCAAATTATAATTATCCTCCATCCCATAGTCCCGTGCCCATATACCCATCATACATATCCACGATCCCATAGGCCGTGCCCATATACCCATCATACATATCCTCCATCCCATAGTCGAGTGCCCATATACCCATCACACATCCTCCATCCCATAGTCCCATGCCCATATACCCATCACACATTCTCCATCCCATAGTCCCATGTACATATACCCATCATACATATTCGCCATCCCATAGTTGAGTGCCCATATACCCATCACACATCCTTCATCTCATAGTCCCATGCCCATATACCCATCATACATATCCTCCATCCCATAGTCCCGTGTCCATATACCCATCATACATATCCGCCATCCCATAGTCCTGTGCCCATATACCCGTCATACATATCCTCCATCCCATAGTCCAGTGCCCATATACCCATCACACATCCTCCATCCCATAGTCAACCATTATGACTTCATAATGAGCGGCGGGGCTTGCAACCTATGATGACATCAGCGTCGCCATGGCAACCATTATGTCATAATGAGGGGCGGGGCTTGATACACACTTTTTACCCATTATGTAGATAGGGGCAAAATTGGTGAATTGAAACGAGCGGGGTTAAAATTTCACCTCACAACAGCCTAGGACACTCTCGGGGTCCAGACGTGTGACTGTGCCAAATTTTGTGGCTGTAGCTGCGACGGTGCGGTTGCCAATCCCGGACATACACACATACAAACACACACTTGAGCTTTATATATTAGATTACTGGGAGTAGACTACAGGTGACCAACAACTTTCACATTAGGTCCCAGCAATCAGTATGGGGGAAGATGCAGCACACATAAGCGTAGTTGTGTCATATTACAAATCCTTTTATCAGGTCTCCTAGTACTTGTCATCTCTGTTCCCCCTCAACCCACCCTGCCTGTATGAAGCACAGAGCTTGAAGAAGTTCTAATCACACTTGTCTTGTGCTCCAACCCTTTGTAATTGCTATGCCGTGAGATCAGGCTGTCTGCAATATTTATCACTCTGGAGTAGCCTGCCTGTTCTGGCCTACACCTGTGTTAAATGTAATGACAGCCTGTCCTGCTCTCAGTTCCATACAGGACACATGAGGGGAGGCTAGTACAGTAAAGGTTACAGTCCTATGAGAGGAGGAGAGCTGATAGAAGGGTTTTAAGGTGACACAGCTAAACTCAGCTATGCTGCCCTCACACCCACAGGGCCGGTCCTTATCTGAAAGATAAGTCAATAAGTCATTTGTGCTGTACTTCCCAGCATGTTCTAAACATGTACAATTAGAGTTACAGTTAGATCAGTGCTGATATTGTGCAAGGTATAAAATGAGAGATCTGCCCTAAATTAAGTTGGGGGGGTTCTTTTTCTGCTGTGTATTGATACCTGCTTTTTAGCGGGCAATCTCAAACAGGAGGATAAAGTAGACACCCCCAGGGAAAACTGTTAAATCCTACCTTGTCTTTAATGGAATCTGTCACCACATTTGACCTATCTAAACTATTAATATGGGAATACAGGTTATAGACTGCTGAAAAAAGTCCTACCTGTATGTCTCATATCAGATGCCTTGTTGACAGATCATTTATAACTTTATGTAAATTACCTTTTCCAAGCTCTGTGGAAGATTTGCCTGGAAGATAACTATATTTGTTTATCATGTTAGCATGAAGGGGGAATTACTAGTGATGTACAATGGCTGCTCTCCTAATCTCACTGCAGAGCTGTGTGTGATTATAACTGACACACCTACAGGTTGCTCTCCGCTTCCATCTTACAGGCAACAGGGCTGCAATATTGCTGAATACAGCCAAGATCAGAAAGCTACAAAAATGTGTTTGCAAGAAGACTAATTTCTCCTGTTCTGTGTTAGTTGCATGTCTTGCACTGGTAACGCCCCATTCATGTATAATGATTCTTAGGACAGTTATCTTCCATGCACCATCCCCCCCCCATAGCCTGGAAGAGGTCACTTTTATAAAGTGGTAAAAGATGATTTCTCAACAATAACACATCTAATGTGAGACACAGAGGACTGTTTTCATTATTCTATAACCTGTATGCCCATATTAATAGTTTAGATAGGTCAAATGTGGTGACAGATTCTCTTTAACTCCCACAGCTTGATTGTCAAAGTGGGTCCTATCACCAGCAATCAGACCAGGACTTTCGCTTGTAAAACTCGTCTGAAACTGACCCAGGGCGAATATCACACTGGTGTAATATAGCTGCAAGTACAGACTCAACATCAAAACCAGTGATCGGACAGGGGCTTGGGGCTGTAAGAGAACACACTACTCACCACTTACATCCAGCACAATAGCACTAGCTATGCCATACAATTTTTTTTCTGACAAGTCATCCCTTCAGGGGTTACATGCCATACTTCAAGGACATCTCTGAACCATAGTGCATGGTCACCTTATTCTTGCTGCTCCCCTAAGTATTTATTTTTTTAATCTGCTACATGGTTCCAGAGATTTTTATATAGTGCTAATTTTTACTATCTTTACGATGGGGGCATGACTCACAGGATTCCCTGTGGGCGTCTTAAAGTGACTCTTCTTTATTACACTTAGAGAATCATCTTACTAAAGACCAGAAAAAATAGCACTAAATAAAAAGGCCCACACTGGTAACTCTCCATGTAAAGCGCCGGAGGCAGAGTTATCTTCCTGGCACCATCCTCCCCATAGCATGGAAGAGGTCATTTATATATAAGAAAACCATGGATTTCTCTGGAATAAGATCAGATAGCAGATATTAAGGTATCATTTTATTCATCATCCTATGACCTGCATGCACATATAGACGGCTTAGGAGGGTTGATCCTACCGACAGATTCCCCTTAATGAAATTTAACTCATTAGGTGTCAAATACTTAGATTAGTACTGTCGCCGCATAAGAGGCAAAATAAAAAGCAAAAATGTATTCTGCTCTGCGGCCATTATTACATCGTGTGTTCAGGTCAACATGTATAATATAGTGAAAGGTCCACTTTTACATTTTTATGCCTTAAAGAGAAGGTGTGGCACTTTTTAATTTTGTATTGCTTTATATACTCGTGTATAAACCAAACTTTTAAGCACTTTTTTGAGCTGAAAACGCCCCCTCGGCTTATACACGAGTCGTCCCAGAAAGCCAGCGGGGGAGGGGAAGGGGCAGGTCACAGAGGCAGGAGCTGGCGGCTGTGGCTCAAGCCTGTGCCGCTGCTGTAATAGTGCACAGTGCCAGCCGCAGCCGCTGGCTTCCAGCACACATCATGCTCGCCTACCTGCGCGCCCTGGGTGCTGACACCGCATCTCGTTCCGGCCGCCGGCACCTGCAGCTCTTCCTGCTGAGCGATCACGTGGCCCCGCTCATTAAGGTAATGAATATGCACTGCTCTCCACTCCCATAGGCGTGGAGCGCTTAATGAGCGGTCGGACCGAGATGCAGTGCCAGCACCCAGGACGTGCAGGTAGGTGAGTAGGATGTTTGTTTTATCAATCAATCAAATTTATTATCGCCAAGTACATATTACATATATACAAGGAATTCTTTGTGGCAAAGAGGCAACATAATATATAACAACAGATACAACAAGTAACATCTAACAAGACAGATACAGTATATAGTCTACACATGACGATTTAATTGTTGAACAGAGAGTGGATAGAAGCTGTTCATATGGCGGTTGGTGCTGCATTTGGGGACTCTGAAGCGACGTCCTGAAGGGAGTAGTTGGAATGAGGAGTGTCCCGGGTGAGAGGGATCGGATGAAATTTTCAATGCGTGGGATCGAATACTCGTCATAAAGATCCTGGATCTTAGGCAGGGGGAGCCTATAATTCTCTCTGCTGTTCTGAAAGTCCTTTGTAAGCGGAGTTTGTCATGCGCAGTGGCTCCCCCATACCAGACTATCAGAGAGGAACAAATCAATTTTATTCAATAGGAAACATGCAAACAGGGATAAGGAGCCATGCATACCAAGAGAGGCATGCATACCAGGACAGGGATGGGGAGGCATGTGTACCAGGACAGGGATGAGGGGATAATGCATACCCGGCTTATACTCAAGTCAATAAGCTTACCCAGTTTTCCGTGGCAAAAGTAGGTGCCTTGGCTTATACTCGGGTCGCCTTATACTCTAGTATATACGGGTAATAATTGATTATACAATCAATTATTTTTAATACATAATTAAATGCACAACTTTAATAGTTTATTAAATTTAATTTTAGCCACTTTGTACTGCCATTTTATTTTGTGGGCGTGTAAGTGGCTGTGCATGAGTCTTGCACACCGCACTTGCAGCATCCCCTAGGCATAAAAGCCTGCGGTTGGATGCTGAGCGCATCTCTTGTATTGGGGCTGCTCCTCCTGCCTCTAGCTGTCACCAGGGCACGCCCCCTGGGCTGTTCAGGTCACATTTGTGGAGGGAGATTGTGGCCTTTTTGTGTAGCCCACAGCGTTTGCTTTGGGATTCATTTTTCCTTGTTATTGCACACACTGCTTAGTGCCAGAGAGCATAGGTCTTGGTTGAGTTTCTGCCGTGATTATAACCGGTTAGGTTATGTTTCCATGTTCAGTATTTGCTGTGGATTGGACACTGCGTAGAGCCGCAGCGTCCAATCCGCAGCTGCCAGATGTTACAGTATAGTGGATGGGATTTTATGAATCCCATCTCCACTATGCGTGTGTAGGGTCGGTGGGCCGGACTGGGGGGTGGTCCCTCTCTTACCACGCAGAGACGTGACAGAGACACGATGGAGGCAAGTGTCGGGTACAACAGGTCCAAGTTTATTCACTCGCCGTCAGCCTGACGGCCTCAGAAGTACACCGCACTTCACTTCACGGCCCTCCGTTTCTAGGGCCCGTTATGCACACCATACTTTCACACTAGGGATGTACATGCACGTACCGTCTCTTCACTGTTTGACGCTCCTGACAGGTCCGTCACTGTGGCCGCCTTAGGCCCGAAAACCATCAGCAATTTTACTGGTCAGGCGTCGTGTCAAATACGGTATCCCACACCCGGTGTCTCATCTCTTCTGCGGTACTTTCCTGTCAGGACCACCCCCCTGACGTTCTCTCTCCTCAGTCCCCCTGGTTCAGTTCTCAGAGTGCACAAACTGTCGTAGACCTGTCACCTGAGCACCCCCTGGGGACTGAAACTTTCTGGAACCCTCCCTCAGTATATATACCTTTCCTGGTTCCCTGTAACTCCGCCTCATGACCAACGGTTTCCTAAGCCCTAAGCTGATGTCAAGTCCTTTGCTCACAATCCTCCCTGCCCTCTAATGGTCAACCCAGGCACTGCATGTCCACTACACTTTCCTAGCTGTTTCCCCACAGTAATAAATGACACCTACCTACACTGTGCAAACCTTTCCTTCTTCACTCTGACTAGTCCGTCCATCAGGTCACCTTCCCTACACTCCCCCTTCCTTTGTCCATTGTCGTCTTTAACAATCGTCATCCCTGCCTTCGCGTTCTGAAGCTTCACCTACACTCTGTTGTCGGACCAGCTGTTGGGCCAAACCCACTACCTGCGAGGGCCGAACCATACTGGGAGCACCATGCTATGAGTAGCCTACTGCTACTCACCAGCGCGCACGCCACATGACAACATCTTTCACACTGGGCTAGGTACACCCATATTCTCTCTATGTCGTGTACCTTCCCCTACTCTCCCCTTCTGTTACCTTCCACTGTCTGGTACGCCATGATCGAGGCCTCACACCTACCAGATCATTGCCGGCGTCCATCTTTCCTTCAGGGGTGTCCATGGTGTCGGGGACCTGACCTAGGACGGCTGTCTTTTCACATCTTCCACCTCTTGTACCTTTCTTTCAATTACATGTCATGGTCGGCATCTCGGTCTCCCAGACCCTCTTCACACATAGACCCCTCTTCGGATCTCACACTTCCCTTACTCGGACCTGTTGCATTTTACTTTGGCATATTATACATTAAACAACTTTATAATAGCACAAGTACCCATTTTTTTATATATTTTTTTTCCATTTTCTTTTGCTTCTAAAACCAACATATAACAATACAACATCACATGCTTTTTCCTTCTTCCCCCCCTTCCTTGGACATATGCACTCCCTCGCTTCTTGACACCCCCGCTTTGCCAGGCTCAATATAACCAACAACTTTAACTTCTTATATCAAACTTTTCATTAACGTATACATCAACTGTCCTTATGCTTTAGCACAACGGTGCAATGAAATTTCGAGAGTTCAAACCACTCCCAGGCGGCCGACAGCGAGGGGCCCCACAGCCGTGGAGCGCCCGGGGTATAGGGAGTGTTCTAGGAGTTCTAACTATGGGGGTTCACGGTCCTCTGGCTCAGCAACCACAGCTACCGCGTAGTAGCCACGGGGGCAGTACTCCTTGTAGTACGACACCCAGTCATGTAGAGCCCGGCCGTGACGAATAGATGCCACATTAATATAGACAGACCTTTTGTCCAGTCTCATCCTGGATAAAACCGTATCCTCTATCGATGTTGGTGTATACCAGCCGTCCCCGTGATCTCTTCACCGCCATGCCAGTCTCCCCCTTTTCATGCAGCTGTTTCCAAATTGTTTGCTCCCGAGCCTTCTTCCCCTTAATTACCTCCGCAACCCAAACGGAGGGTGCCGCGCCAGTCCCAGAGTCCGGTGGGTGGGACTTTGCCAAAAAAGCGCGTGGGGCAGAGGCGGCAGATGATATCTGCGGCCCTGCAGCCGCTGGGGCCGGGTGGCGGACAGGAGCAGCCGTGTTTCCGGAGGACGGAGTTGCAGAGCCTGTCAAGCAGGCCGCAGCCGGTTCTAGCGCCGGCATAGCTGCGGCCGCAGGGTAGGCCGCATCCATAGCCTCCAACAGAACTGGGGTGGCAGCCGGTTCTGGTAATGAAGCTGTTACCGGTCGGGGGAGCACAGCCGCACCTTCTGTAACCGAGCTCTGGGCTGATGACTCCGGGCGGGATGAATCGGACGGGGGCAGGGGCCTCGCTCAATTCCGCGTATACCATAGGGCCCTCCACGGCCAGACCTTCCGATACGCTGGAGGCTGCGTGCCGCGGCAGAACGGTGGGGGCCGCTTGTGGAGCCACCGGCAGGGCCGGGGGAACTCTCACCTTCCCCGGCACCGCGGGCTCCGTCACGTCACCACGCGGCTCCTCCCGCAGTCTCCGCTCCTCAACACGTTGCTCCGCGGGCCTAGCCTTCAGGCTCAGGGACTCTGCGGGGAATTTCTCCGCCGGTATCAATGGCGGCCGCTCCGCTTCCTGCCCGTGGCTCTGAAGATGACATCTGGCGCAGCTCAGTCTCCCGCCGCCATTCCCACTCCAGGCGTATGATGCCCCGACACCCGCAGCATCTCATACCGTCCAGTGGGCAGCAACCAAATGGCGCCAAGCAGCCGCACCCAAGCTTTTCTTTGGTGTCACTCCCTCTGTGGGGTGGGGCGTCGGCAGGCATTTCCACCCACCTGTCAGGGTCCAATATATGGAAGCGTCGGTCTCCGGGCACATACCACTTCCCTTTGGGGTATGTTGGAGGGGGTCCCAGTCCATTCTGAAAAACTGCAAACACCTGGACCACTCCTCTACGCTGAAGCAATACTGCCATACTGCACAGTACTTGGTACCGCCCCGAATCCTCTGCTGGCCACACAGATCCGCCACAGCGCTCCCCATTTGTATTCCACAGGTAGGTAATTTGTAATCCACAGGTGATTGTGATCCAAGCAGAGCAGTCCCAGTCTTTTTCCATTCTTTGAGGCAGGCCTGCCGCAGAAGATGACGTATTAGCGGCGTTGATCCTGCCGACTACACCAAGTGTAGGGTCGGTGGGCCGAGCTGGGGGGTGGTCCCTCTCTTACCGCACAGAGACGTGACAGAGACACGATGGAGGCAAGTGTCGGGTACAACAGGTCCAAGTTTATTCACTCGCCGTCCGCCTGACGGCCTCAGAAGTACACCACACTTCACGGCCCTCCGTTTCTAGGGCCCGCTATGCACACCGTACTTTCACACTAGGGACGTACATGCACGTACCGTCCCTTCTTCACTGTTTGACGCTCCTGACAGGTCCGTCACTGTGGCCGCCTTAGGCCCGTAAACCAACAGCAATTTTACTGGTCAGGCGTCGTGTGAAATACGGTGTCCCACACCCGGTGTTTCGTCTCTTCTGTAGTACTTTCCTGTCAGGACCACCCCCCTGATGATCTCTCTCCTCAGTCCCCCTGGTTCAGTTCTCCTCAGAGTGCACAAACTGTCGTAGTCCTCCTGTCACCTGAGCTCCCCCTGGGGACTGGAACTTTCTGGAACCCTCCCTCAGTATATATACCTTTCCTGGTTCCCTGTAACTCCGCCCCCATGACCAACAGTTTCCTAAGCCCTAAGCTGATGTCAAGTCCTTTGCTCACACTCCTCCCTGCCCTCTAATGGTCAACCCAGGCACTGCACGTCCACTACACTTTCCTAGCTGTTTCCCCACTGTAATAACTGACACCTACCTACACTGAGCAAACCTTTCCTTCTTCACTCTGACTAGTCTGTCCGCCCGTCAGGTCACCTTCCCTACACATGCACGGACGCCTCCAGCTTACCTGCGTAACTGGACATGCGGTGCATCTTTCTAGACCGCAGCATGCCTATTTATCTTGCGGAGACACTCAGTCTCTGCAAGATAAATATCACCATCTATGTATAGGATACAGTGATTCTGCATGTGTTTAATGAACACATGCGGAATCACCGTGCGTACAAAAGCCAGAGCTTTTGGACGGAGCTGCGACCAAAGCGCTGCAAATGCTGACAGTGGAGACACACCCTTAGTATTACACTTTATGCTGAGGTCCCCGCTCACTGCCGACCTGTTCAGGGCACAGCAGGGAGATCATCTGCTGTGTTCTGAACAGACTGACAGTGGACTCAGCGCTGCGTAGGAGGGCAATAACAGGCAAGTACAATTTTTTTTTTCTATGCATTGAATTGATGGGTAAAAAATATACCAGGATGGACCAGCCATGTACCACAACGGGAGGCATAAACCAGGATGGAGGAGACATACCAGGATGGTGGGACCGAGGGCATATATGGGGCCATTATACTGTGAGGTACTAGATGAAACCATTATACTGCGGTGCACTACATGAGGCCATTATACTGTGGGGAACTATATGGTTCCATTATACTGTGGTGCACTACATGAGGCCATTATACTGTGGGGCACCATATTGTTCCATTATACTGTGGGCAACTATATGGTTCCATTATACTGTGGGCAACTATATGGTTCCATTATACTGTGGGGTGCTACATGGGGCCATTATACTGTGAGGTCGGCAACTCTGATGAGCGGTGTACATATTGTCGTTAGCGCAGTTCAGAGCCACTGGGTCTCTTGGAATGCAAGGGGACCCGGAGTTGCTGCTGCTACAGCCTATGGAGCTTGGTTCTCAGAACGAGACTCCATAGCCTTTGGACATTGGATTCAGGCATTGTCGTGGGAACACCAAGGACGATGTCGGACCTGTGTAGGAACTTTTTGTTTTCTAATAAATTGGTGAACAAGGGACAGAGACTTGTGGACTATGTCAGATTCCCGGGACTACTGTGCACCTGCATGGTTTTTTTTTCCAAAAATAAATTGGGAATCAGGGAACATGTCGGGGAGTGTTTTTTAAATAAAATTTATTTTTCTCACCATATATTTTTCTTTAAGTATTGGGTTAGTAATGGAGTGTCTGATAGACTCCTCACCATTACTATCACCAGGGCTTGATCCCAGCCTGGATTTTTGACAAATTACAGCTGTCATCAAACCCTAACTACCATTACCCCAATTGCCACCGCACCAGGGTAATCAGGAAGAGTGAAGGGACAGTGTGAGAATTGGCTCATCTAACGTGATTCACCAATTCTGGGGCGACTGTGGGCTGCTACTGACCCGTGTATCTAATCCCCATCCTGCGTGATATGCCCTGGAACCATGGATCTCATCCCCATCCTGCTCGATACACCCCAGAATCATGGATCTAATCCCCATCCAGCGTGATATGACCCAGACCCGTGTATCTAACACAAATCCTGTGTGATACGCCCCAGAACCATGTATCTAAGGTCGGGGTCACACTAGAGAGAAATACGGACGAGTGAGAGGCGTAAAAACCACGCATTGCACGTTGACCAATGATTCTCTATGGGGTAGCTCCCATCAGTCATATATTTCTTGCGCATATTTTACGGTCTGTGCCAATCGCAGCATGCTGCGTATGTCAGCGTATTCTGGCCGCAATATGCCAATGCAAGTCTATGGGTACACAAAAACAACGCATTACACACGGACCACACGTGTGACTTGTGAGAAATACGCACGACTTTGGCAGGTGACAGGAAATGGTCCAAGCAATTATCAGGAAGCTTAGACATGCTAATTAGCTCAAAAAGCGCTCCAGACATCCAGGAAGTACGCCTCTACGAAGTACAGCATCATGGCACCCTACCTGAATCTGAATGTGGAGTTGCTAATTGTTCTTGTGCAGGATCGCCTGGAATTATGGGACCAACAGGATGCACATTATGCAGACCGGGCCAGAAAGGAGGCTGCCTGGAGGTGCATATGTCGCCAAATGTTCCATGATTTTGGTGATCGGCCACGTGAGGAACAGCAGAACATGAGTAAGTGCCCATAAATTATGTGTCAAATTACCTGCCATCAAAAAATTATTTTACAAGTAGGCCCCTCACATCCTGTGCTTGTAATATTGGGCTCTTGTGGCCTGTATTTTATTTTTGGACCCACTGTTTGACCCTGAGAGAATTGTATCCTATCCCCAAGCTTATCATAA
This sequence comes from Dendrobates tinctorius, assembly GCF_039654945.1. Taxonomy (NCBI): domain Eukaryota; kingdom Metazoa; phylum Chordata; class Amphibia; order Anura; family Dendrobatidae; genus Dendrobates; species Dendrobates tinctorius. The sequence continues at coordinate 20,003,508 of NW_027361675.1, read as the reverse complement.
TGCCTAGCAAAACCAGTTTAAAGAGTTGCTACTTGCCCCCTGAGCTACTGTGACCCTGTGCATCTAGCCTGGTTGCACCAATGCTATATGCCACCCTGGGTAGAACTCACACCCTAGTAGGCCACATGACTGATACTAGTTCAAAAACTAGTTTTAGCCAAATTTTAATTTTTCATTATTTTATGTCACATTGCAGTCGAATATGTGATGAGACTCTGGTGCAGCATCTGTGACCAGTATCGCCGTGAGCGCCAGCAGCGGGCAAGAAGTGGTACTGCGGTACCAACTAAGCGGAAATATGTTTATTTCTCTTTCCTCGCTCCAATTATGGATCTCAGACCGTAAGTATACAAAAAACCACATGAATGCTTTATAAGGCCCGATCCAAATTTTCCTTTTTCTCCATTTTATATTTAATAACAGAACTCAGTCTAACCTCACTGAAAGGGAGACAGGGTCTGATTCAGAGGCCATCCTCGATCCTCGGGGTGGAGATGTTGAGGTGTCTGGCCCATCTTGTGACCCTCCAAGTAGCCAGGCCCAAGTGACTTCTGCTCGACCTGAGCCTGCCCTAGAACCTGGCCCGCCACCAGAAACACCACCACCACGAACAGAGCCACTACAAGGACCATCAGTTGCACCACCACCTGACATACAGGATGAACAAGGCAACAGCAGCAGCCTAACTGTTCGGCTAGAGGGCTCCCCTTAGCCTGCTGTGGCATCCCGGCGAGGTAGATGAAGGCACCATATCCCTGCCACTGATACCTCTGTGACGGAGTCAGCTTCAGCTGAGTCGACTTCTAGAGTGGACCCTCTGGATCGTGGCACCCACCCACCTACAGTGAGCTGACCTTGTGAGGAACCACCCCCTATACAGGGAGTGTCAGGGGCAAGACCAAAGGGGTGAGTCACCACGACTACTGGAACCAGACGGCCGGCTCAGACAAGACATAAAAAAAAAAAGCGCGGTAACTTCAATAAAGCGTGGTCTCAGGGTTTAATCAGGTGCAAGACATAATAATGAAGACACGGTGACACATGGCAGAGTGTGTGCAAGGGCACGCCAAGGTCCAAGGCATGGTATGTGCTAGGTGGCACGCCAGGGTTCTGGCAAGGGCTAGATGGTATCGGATTCCGGACATTTGGCAACAATCGACAGGATCCACACATCAGGCTACGGACATCAGCTCCGGACATCAGGCCACAGTCATCAGGCTCCAGACCTCTGGCAGCGATCGGCAGGCTCCGGGCATCCGGCAGGCAAGTCAGGGTATAGGCAAGGAGACATGCCAGAGTCCAAGACATGGTGCGTGTTAGGAGACACGCTAAGGTCCAAGGCAGGGTGTGTGCTAGGAGGCACACCAGGGTCCAAGTGAGGGTGTGTGCTAAGGGAAAACACCAAGGTTCAAGATACTAGGCATGGTGTGTGTTTAGGGGACATGCCAGGGTTCAAGGTCCTGTGTGCGTTCAAGGAGCCTTCAAGATTCAAGGTCCTGCACGTGCTAGAGGCATGCCAGGGGTACGGTACAAAGAATGGTCTTGGCCGTGCTAGGAGGCATGCCAGGGTACATGGTTCACAGCAGGTCCTGCGCGTGTTAAGGAACACTCCAGGCTTTGAGGTTCAGGACAGGGCGCCTGCTGTGGGACACGCCAAGGTCAGGGTTCAAGACATGGTCCTGCGCGTGCAGAGAGACACGCCAGGGGCGGGGTTTAAGACATGGTCCTGCACGTGCAAAGAGACACGCCAGGGGCAGGGTTCAAGACAAAGAGCAGAACGTAGGCAGTAGCACAGAGCTGGGTAAGGACAAGACATAAAGGTTCAAGACAGGTCATAGAACTCAGTACACTACAGAGAGACAAGGTTCAGGACAGAGCAAAGATAGCAAAAAACTTGTCCAAAAGAAGCACGAAAACGCACAGTGCGAGAAACAGCGTGTGTGCAAGGAGGCACGGAAAACATGACTGGAGCAAGCGGTACAGGCTGAGGCACAGGCAGGCGAGCACGACTGAGGCAGCACGGCTGAGGCACAGACAGATGGACACGACTAGGGCACTGGCCGGCGAGCACGGCTGATGCACAGGCAGGCAGGCCTGGCTAGAGCGGCACGGCTGAGGCACAGACAGGCGGGCACAGATACGACCAGGCGCGTGCAAAGGGCACGCAGCCACAAGGCAGGGCTAGGCAAATGTACAGAACTAAGACGCGTGCAAGACGGCATGGTGAAGCCTGGTACGAAAGGAGAATGTGCAAGTGCGCACGAATAACTGAACTAGTCAGGAAGTGCGCTAGGAGCACAGACAAGGTACAAAAGCTGGAGAAAGCAGGAGAGTGGAACGTAGGCTGAAGCACAGAGCCGGGTACAAGAGAAAGAAGCGGAACGTATGCTAGAGCCCAGCGCCAGGTTCAGACAAAGCACATAGTACTACAAGGCTAAGAATAGCAAAGACAAAACATAGCACAAAAGACAACACAAGACATGGCACAGGACAATAGACAGAGTGCAAGCACAGAGCGTGTGCAGAGAAACACAACAGGGCAGAGTGCAGGGGCACAGAATACAGAGAGCAACCGAGCAGACTAAACAGCCTAGCAGGGAAGCAACACGATACTCAGGTCTGATATAGGGCATTAGCACCTGAACTTCGGGGCCGGACCAGGAGAGGACTTCCGGGTCGAGTCCTCCAGGATCATAGGATCACATGATTGGGTCCTCCAGGACCATAGAGAGGATTGCTGGATTCGGTCCTCCAGGACCATAGAGAGGACCACAGCAGGCAGAGGAGAGACGGACGCGCACGCAGCATCGGCATGCAGCCATGAGGTAAAGCACACATGCACACAGCAACGCCATGCATGCACACTAGCGATGGCACACAGCCATGAGAGGTAGCACATGTGCGCACAAGCAATGGCGTATAGCCATGAGGTAGAGCACGAGTGCGCACCAGCAATGGCAGGCAGCCATGAGATGAGGAGCGCATGCACACTGCTCCAGGGGTCATGCAGCATAACAGACATGATGGGCATGACAACCAGGACCAATGTGGACACAGGGGTCCTAAATTATCTTTTCAGAGTAGCTACTGATGATGGGGAGGAGGTGTACTCACGCAGCCTTGCCCGTTATCTTTGTTCAATTCCCGTGAGGTGCGGCTACGTGTGCGAGGATCCATTCAGATCCTAATTGACGCAAGCACACACCCCAATACCCCTTATAAGGTGTTTGAGTTTCTAGAGAGGTGGCAGCTGTCACCCAGGAATCTCATGCATCTTAAACCCAAACTCAAATGCTTGCTCAGTCAGGGTGTGAGGATCCTCCTACACGTGGGTCTACACATCACCCCCTTCCCCCCCCCTACCCAACATTGGCAACATCATTCCCAAATGTCAGGGTATAACCCAGCATACCAATATGGCCACTTGTTGCCAGCCAGTGTTGGAGGCTGGTCCCAATCCGGTTGGGGACGACATGGCCATTTTGGTGGTTTAGAGTCACAGCTCTACCAGCGCCAACAGGAGAGTCGTCTCCAATATCATAGTGCCCAGTATCCACCTCAATCCCATGAGCTGGCCCACTACCTCCATCATGGGCAAGAGTATGCCCCCACGCAGGCCGAGTTACAAGTTGGCCAAACTAACCAGCAGGCAACACAGGCTGGGCTGCCACCTTCTCCCTCCCCTACATACAACAATTTATAAGTTTGTGTGTTTTTTGGTGGATAATGCTGTAATGTAAAAGTTTACCATTTTTTTGGTGTTCAAAGGCCAATTAAGGCCATTTAGCAAAATACCATATGGCTAGACTATGGTATCACAAGGCCTTAAAAAAAAATACATAAAAAGTTTAAACTTTCAATAGTTGTTGTCTTTATCAATGATGCACTTACATCACGACATGCTGCCATATCTTACACAGTGTTTTAGAAACAGAGAAAAGACATAAGGAGTTGTAATATATATATTTTCACAAAGGCAAAAAAAGAAAAAATTACAACATAGAAACAGCATGCTCTTGCCATGAAGTTTCTCTCTCAGGTGACATAAAATAATTTGTGTAAATATCACGCACTTTGATACCAGAGAGTGGACGATGGGTAGGGTTGACATGTGCTCTCGCCCTGCGCACATTGTCCGTCACATGCACCACACCATCAGAGGCAGAGTAATCATGGATCCTGGTGAAATTATGTAGGACCACACATGCTTTGATTACCTCATTAACATTTTGTTCACTCAGCTGAATGGCTGACTGGAGAACACGTTATTTGGTACAAAGAATACCAAAGGCACACTCCACCAGTCGCCGGGCTCGTAAGAGACGCAAGTTAATTATCCTGCACCGATGGTCCAGGTTGCGCCGGGGATATGGCCTCATTACATGGCGCGTTAATTGAAAGGCCTCATTGGCCACAAGGACATAAGGGACAGATTGTTGATTTGAGCCAGGTAGCTGCCGTGGTGGGGGTAGATTCAACTGGTTGGTGCGTAGCCGCGACCCATAATGGAAGTATTGAAGACCCTAGAGTCTCCCGTCCTTCCATAGGCCCTAATGTCTACAATAATAAACTTGTATTCAGCGTCAGCCAGAGCCAAGAAAACAACAGAAAAGTATTGCTTATAGTTGTAGAATTGTGAGCCTGAGTTTGGTGGCTTACGCACCTGGATATGTTTCCCATCCAGGGCCCCAATACAATTAGGAAACTGGCATTGTTCCTCAAAGTCCCTTGAGATCCTCAACCAGTCTTCCATCCTGGGCTCGGGCATGACGACTTGACTTGATGGAGTCTTGACCATATTTCACTACATGTAGACCTCAATATGTCCAAAATGGTTGATCTTCAAATGAGAAATTCATGATGGAGTGCAGAATACGACAGGCCAGTGGACAGGAAGCTGGATAACCACAAAATTGATCAAAATTAATATAAAAAAATGATACATAAGAGATATATCAATAGAACACAGTATCACTTTAAATCTGTGGAAACATACACCTTTTTTTGAATTATAAGGCCTATTTGCCAGACATTTTATTACTACACATATTAATCGGGTATGAAATGTACTAGATATCTGGCCTAAGATGAGCGCGACAAATGTAAAACAAAGAAGAAAAGAAACATTCTTTGAGCTATACATTATGAACATAGAGAATGTGGTTAAGGAATACATACCGTAATGTTAGTAGAAGTCGCTCCTCAGCAGATATAGCTTTGCGCATCCTGGTGTCCTGAAAGGTGATCCCAGGGCGCACTGTCTCCAACAATAGATCAAAGGTGTCAAGGCTCATGCAACAATATTGAAAGAATTTTTCCGGATGAGTCCGCAGAGAAGAATAGAGCCGGTGGAAATGACCTCCTCGGATCCACAATCACAGGGTATGGATGCCCAAAGTGGCGTGACAAAAGCCAGTTGAAGAGAACCTGCTCAGTAGGGTTGAAACTAAGTGTGTCTGTCATGTTGGACACACAACCACAACACACCAAGACAAGGCAAGGTCAAAAATGGCCAGATTGGAGGCAGGTACCCGTTACTGAGCCAATAAATAGGGTGTAGGCTGATGATTTACATAATTTGCAGGCCTTAAAACCGTTAAATGTCCATTTTGCAAGGTGGCGAGAAAATCTCGCCATATGGATGCAATACTGATTACATACGGATGCTTATATGCGCAAAATATGCGACTACACCTTGATTACGAATGACATACTGAGCACTATTTAGGGGTCGTTCATCCGTATTACGCATGTAAAATATGGACCGTATTTATAGTCGGTTAGTGTTACCCCAGCCTAATACTCCTCCTGTGTGATACGCTCCAGAACCATGTACAGTTGTGGCCAAAAGTATTGACACCCCTGCAATTTTGTCAGATAATACTCAGTTTCTTCCTGAAAATAATTGCAAACACAAATTCTTTGTTATTATTATCTTCATTTAATTTGTCTTAAATGAAAAAACACAAAAGAGAATGAAGCAAAAAGCAAAACATTGATCATTTCACACAAAACTCCAAAAATGGGCCAGACAAAAGTATTGGCACCTTCAGCCTAATACTTGGTTGCACAACCTTTAGCCAAAATAACTGCAACCAACCGCTTCCGGTAACCATCAATGAGTTTCTTACAATGCTCTGCTGGAATTTTAGACCATTCTTCTTTGGCAAACTGCTCCAGGTCCCTGATATTTGAAGGGTGCCTTCTCCAAACTGCCATTTTTCGATCTCTCCACAGGTGTTCTATGGGATTCAGGTCTGGACTCATTGCTGGCCACCTTAGAAGTCTCCAGTGCTTTCTCTCAAACCATTTTCTAGTGCTTTTTGAAGTGTGTTTTGGGTCATTGTCCTGCTGGAAGACCCATGACCTCTGAGGGAGACCCAGCTTTCTCACACTGGGCCCTACATTATGCTGCAAAATTTGTTGGTAGTCTTCAGACTTCATAATGCCATGCACACGGTCAAGCAGTCCAGTGCCAGAGGCAGCAAAGCAACCCCAAAACATCAGGGAACCTCCGCCATGTTTGACTGTAGGGACCGTGTTCTTTTCTTTGAATGACTCTTTTTTTCTCCTGCAAACTCTATGTTGATGCCTTTGCCCAAAAAGCTCTACTTTTGTCTCATCTGATCAGAGAACATTCTTCCAAAACGTTTTAGGCTTTTTCAGGTAAGTTTTGGCAAACTCCAGCCTGGCTTTTTAATGTCTCAGGGTAAGAAGTGGGGTCTTCCTGGGTCTCCTACCATACAGTCCCTTTTCATTCAGACGCCGACGGATAGTACGGGTTGACACTGTTGTACCCTCGGACTGGCAGCCCCGCCCTGCCCCAGGCTTTATTTAATTGTGCACCTGTGTCCGGGCCAATATCGCCCTTCATCTATGTTTCCTGGTTGGGCAATGTGTGGAGGTCAATCTTGATATGTCTGTGTTCAGACCTGGTTGGCCTTCATCTGCACTTGCTTCATCTGGCTTCATGGGAGCGATTCAGCAGTTTTCAGGTACAGATTGCACATGATGTGGTCATGCTCTTAGGAGGCCGTAATGGCACAGTATATATTATAAACGTAGAGTAGGACCCCCCACATGAGATTGCCTTGGCGCGGCGGGGTGGCTCAATTGAATTGATCAATTTTTTTGCCAAATATCTCATTTTTGAATACAGCTGGATATTATGTGCATATGCACTTCAATTTATGCTTTCTAACCTTAAGCAGTGCTGGCTTCCCCCCCTATTTTCAGGTTAGCCACAGTGCCATGGGCTTTAAACTTCTTGATGACACTGCGCACGCTAGACACAGGAACATTCAGGTCTTTGGAGATGGACTTGTAGCCTTGAGATTGCTCTTGCTTCCTCACAATTTGGTTTCTCAAGTCCTCAGACAGTTCTTTGGTCTTCTTTCTTTTCTCCATGCTCAATGTGATACACACAAGGACACAGGACACAGGTTGAGTCAACTTTAATCCATGTCAACTGGCTGCAAGTGTGATTTAGTTATTGCCAACACCTGTTAGGTGCCACAGGTAAGTTACAGGTGCTGTTAATTACACAAATTACAGAAGCATCACATGATTTTTTGAACAGTGCCAATACTTTTGTCCACCCTCTTTTTTATGTTTGGTGTGGAATTATATCCAATTTGGCTTTAGGACAATTCTTTTTGTTTTTTCATTTAAGACAAATTAAATGAAGTTTATAATAACAAAGAATTTGTGTTTGCAATCATTTTCAGGAAGAAACTGAGTATTATCTGACAGAATTGCACGGGTGTCAATACTTGTGGCCACAACTGTATATAATCCTCATACTGCATGATATGCCCCAGACCCTTATATCTAATCCCCATCCTGCCTAATATACCCCAGACCAGTGCATCTAATCCCCATCCTGCTTAACCCCTTTGCGACATCAGGCGTATATTTACGCTGATGTCGGACTCCCTCCCTTTGATGTGGGTTCCAGCGGTGGGCCCACATCTTTCCTGGGACATGTCAGCTGTTTTGAACACCGCACACTGGTGACCTGCATCACGTAATCGCGGGTCACTGGTGTGTCGGCATGACAACTGGAGGTCTCCTGGAGACCTCTATGGTTGTCAGTGCTGGATTGCTGTGAGCACCACCCAGTGGTCGGCGCTTATAGCAATTCAGCAATTCTACTACATAGAGGCGATCTCACCATGACTTCTATGTAACAGAGCCGATCAAGTTGTGCCAGCTTCTAGTCTCCTATGGAAACTATTGAAGCATGCCAAAAGTTAAAAAAAGTGTTTAAAAATATAAAAAATATATAAAAGTCCAAATTGCCCCCTTTTCTCCCCATTAAAAATAAAACAATAAAAATAAAATCAAACATACACAGTCGGTATCGCCGCGTTCAAAATGTTCCGATCTATCAATAAAAAAAAAGGATTAACCTGATCGCTGAACGGCATAGTGAAAAAAAAGTCAAAAGGGGAGAATTAGGTTTTTTTGTTGCATGGTCGCAGTGACATTGCATTAAAATTCAATAATGGATGATCAAAAGACCGTATCCGCACCAAAATAGTATCATTAAAAACATTAGCCCGGCACGCAAAAAATTAGACCTCACCCAACCTGAGATCTTGAAAAATGGGGACACTACGGGTATCGGAAAATGACGCAAATTTTTTTTTTTTAGCAGAGTTTGGAATTCTTTTCATCACCTACTGTATATAAAAAAAGATCTAGACATGTTTGGTGTCTATGAACTCGTAGTGACCTGGAGAATCATAATGGCAGGTCAGTTTTAGCATTTAGTGAACCTAGCAAAAAGGCCAAACAAAACACAAGTGTGAGATTGCACTTTTTTGTGCAATTTCACCACACTTTGAATTTTTTTCCCGTTTTCTAGTACACAACATAGTAAAACCAATGGTGTTGTTCAAAAGTACAACTCGTCCCTCAAAAAATAAGCCCTCACATGGCCAAAGTGACGGAAAAGTAAAAAATGTATGGCTCTGGGAGGGAGGGGAGCGAAAAACGAAAACGCAAAACTGAAAAAAGCTCCGGGGGTTAAGGGGTTAACACACCCCAGAACCATGTTACTAATCCCCATCCTGCATAATACTCCCCAGACTAGTGTATCTAATCTCCACCCTGAGTGATACGCCCCAGACCCATGTATCTAATTCCATCATGGGCATGGGTGATACACCTCAGACTCGTATCTAATCCCATCATGGGGCATGGGTGATACACCTCAGACTCGTGTATTTAATCCCATCATGGACATGGATGATACAGACCAGTGTATCTAATCCCATCATGGGCATGGGTGATACATCCCAGACTTGTGTATCTAATCCAATCATGCGAGATGCACCCCAGACCCATGTATCTAATCCCCATCCTGCATGATATTCCCCAGACCCTTGCATCTAATCCCCATCCTGAGTGATATACCCCAGACCAGTGTATATAATCTCCATCCTGTGTGATACACCCCAGACCATGGTATCTAACCCCCATCCTGCGTGATACAGCCCAGAACCATGTATCTAATCCCCTTCCTGCATGATACGCCCCAGACCCATGTATCTAGTCCTCTTCCTGCGTGATACGTCTCAGACCCGTGTATCTAGTCCTCATCCTGCGTGATACGCCTCAGACCCATGTATCTAGTCCCCATCCTGCGTGATATGCCTCAGTCTTGTGTATCTAGTCCCCATCCTGCACGATGTGCCCCAGAACCATGTATCTAAACCTCATCCTGCGAATACACTCCAGACCAATGTATCTAATCCCCATCCTGTGTAATACATCTCAGACCCAAGTATCTAGTCATGATCCTGTGTGATATGCCTCAGAACCATGTATCTAATCCCTATCCTGCTTAATACGCCCCAGAAACATGTATCTAGTCCCCATCCTACATGATAATCCCCAGACTAGTGTATCTAATCCCCATCCTGAGTGATACGCCCCAGACCCATGTATCTAATTCCATCATGGGCATGGGTGATACACCTCAGACCCATGCATCTAATCCCATCATGGGCATGGGTGATACACCCCAGACTCGTGTATCTAATCCTATCATGTGAGATGCACCCCAGACCTGTGTATCTAATCCCATCATGGTCATGCATGATACACCCCAGATCCTTGTATCTAATCCCCATCCTTCGTGATATGCCCCAGACCAGTGTATCTAATTCCTATCCTGCGTGATTCGCCCCAGACCAGGGAATCTAATCCCCATCCTGTGTGATACACCCCAGACCCGTATGTCTAGTCCTCATCCTGCGTGATAGGCCCCAGACCCATTTTTATTTTCATTGCTCAATGCTATAAACTTCTGTGAAGCACCAGGGGGTTCAAGGTGCTCATCACACATCTAGATAAGTTCCCTGAGGGATCTAGTTTACAAAATAGTGTCATTTGTGGGGGGTTTCCACTGTTTAGGCACATCAGGGGCTCTCCAAATGCGACATGACGTAGGCTAAATTCAGTAAATTGCATTCCAAGTTAAATAGCACTCCTTCCCGTCACAGCCCTGCCGTGTGCCCAAACAGAAGCTTTCCCCCACATTTGGGGTATGGATTGGCGTACTCGGGAGAAATTGCACAAGTTTTGGGGTCCATTTTTATTGGTACACTGGCAAAAATAAAAAAAAGGGCTAAAATTAAATTAAAATTTATGTGAAAAAAAGTTAAATGTCTATTTTTTCCTTACACATTCCAAAATTTCCTGTGAAGCACCTGAAGAGTAGAGGTGAGCGACTTTGCCTTTTTTAGGGTCGAGTCGGGTTTCATGAAACCCGACTTTCTCGTGAAAAGTCGAAGGTCCGACTGAAACACGAAACCCAATGCAAGTCAATGGGGAAGCAAAGTCGGCAGGGAGTGGAGGACAGTAAACACACCTACATGCCGGACCGCTTTTTTAAAGTGCGCGAAAACTCTCTCTCTCCCCGGATGCTGCACATGTCATCTCGTTGCCCACAGTGTTCGTCCTTGCTCAGTGGCTGAAAAAAGTCACGTGCAAGCATTCTGGCAAATCCGACTTTGGCGTTCGTTTTGCAGACCACATGGCCGACTTTACGCTGTGGTCGGGTTTCGGTCGGCGAAACCTGACTTTGCCATAAGTCGGCGACTTATGAATTTGTCCGACCTGTTTCACTCAACTCTACTGAAGAGTTAAAAAACTTCTTGAATGTGGTTTTGAGCACCTTGAGTTGTGCAGTTTTTAGAATGGTGTCACTTTTTGGTATTTTTTTGTCATTTAGACCCCTCAAAGTCACTTAAAATGTAATGTGGGTCTCTAAAAATAAATGGTTTTGTAAATTTTGTTGGAAAAATGAGAAATCGCTGGTCAACTTTTAACCCTTAGAACTTACTAACAAAAAAAATTTTGCTTCAAAAATTGTGCTGATGTAAAGTAAACATGTGGAAAGTGTTTTTTATTCACTAAATTTTGTTATTTGATTCTTTAAAGGCATAAAAATTTAAAAGTTTGAAAATTGCAAAATTTTCGCAACATTTCCATTTTTTTCATAAATAAATGCAAGTTATATTGGAGAACTCTTACCATCATCATAGAGTACAATATGTCACATAAAAAAAAACAATCTCAGTCAGTGGGATACCTTGAAGCATTCCAGAGTTCTTACCACATAATGTGACACTGGTCAGAATTGTAAAATTTGACTTGTTCAGGCAAGTATAAACAGGCTTGGGTGATAAAGGGGGAAACAAATTTAAAAAAAAAAGGGGGGGGAGGTATGTGGGCAGCAATTGACCATGCCCATTTGAATAGAATAAAAGAATACCCAAACCCAATGAATCTCAATCAGATTTTTGTGGAAAATAGTTCATCTTTGATGTATAAAAAATACAGAATACATTAAACAAAAAAATAAAAAATATAATTTGTGCATAAACTATCCCTTATCTTTATCTAGTGTATCAGAAATACCCAAGTGTTATGGTGGTAAATAAAACCATAGATAAGTAGAACCATTAAACTCATACACAAACTGTCAGAAGCAAATTGGAAATAAAAAACAGTGAAATGTATAAAGAAATGAGTATGTTCATATTTCCTCATCCTATTATAATAGAAATGTGCATTGTGCCAGAAACACAAATGATGAAGGAAGGAGGGGAGGGAAAACAAAACCTATTAAACCAATATTACAAATATCAATATAATTCCAGATACATCATCTTGAGGTCACCAGGAAGAAAACAAAGCGTGAGCACGTGCCACGAAAGAAGGAAGGGTCCAAAACTTCCCAAAATAAGTGAAAGATATGAGCATCTGAGATATTAAAGAAAACATGAAAAAGTAAATAAAAGAAAAAATAAATATATTAATAAACAAGATAATGCCATAGGTAGGCAATTCCAGTTGATCTGTAAAACTCTGTAAAAAGGAGTTCTTCATTAAGCCTCTTAGGGGCCATGTTGAGCAGATTATTAGTGATAAGTGAATACATTCGACACTATTCGTTACTCGCACGAATAGTACGCTATTCGGGCTATTCGTTACTCGGCGAGTAATTTACTATTCGCCTCGGTATAGTCGAGTGACCCGACCAGCATGTTTGGCGCTTTGTTTTATGCCAATGAACATGCTGGGCTTGCTTGCCAATCACAGTAATGCCGGTGCCATCTTTGGTGTGGCATTACTGTGATTGGCTGGCCTTACAGCGTCATAGGGGATATTTAATCCCTGTCGGTGCCATCTTGTGCACATTACAGCTGGAAACAGCATGGTGAGTGCGTAGGTAGAGTGAAAGAAGCGTATAGGGAGAGTTTGTGATTACAAAAAGCTCTTTTAAGAGCTACTGAGAGTGAAGAAAATTCTCTGTTAGGTGGTGTCACGTGTACCCGTCCTGTGTGACACGACCCGCAGGTCGGTAACTGAAGCAATATGACTGTCACGTACACCTGTCCTGTGTGACACCACCCGCAGGTCGGTAACTGAAACAACAAGAATAAAGGGGAACACTGGGGAAACAGTTACAACGGTGGCCCTGCAATAGGGAGCGGGGACGTGGAGACCTCCTGCACTCCCCTGAGGCAGTGTTCCTGAACACTCCTAACGTTTCCTATACAGACTCTTCACCTGTCGCTGACCAGGATACCTGAATCGCTCACTAGCCCTGCACCTATCCCTTACTCGGGAACTGGATAGTGCGGACACTGGTCCCACTGCTACATTAATACACACGAAGGAAAATACACCAAATGGGGGAAAACAACAAAAGACTTATCTTTCTCTGCTGCAGTCACCGGGCAGCAGAGTTCATCACCGGATTACCTTTCAGCAGTGGCTCAACACCTAAGAGCCAGCTGCTACCTTCACCATCTTTCTCTGCTGCAAACACCGGACAGCAGAGTTCAGCACCAGATCAGCTTTCAGCAGTGGCTAAACACGTCAGAGCCAGCTGCTAACTTCACCGTGGTTGGTATCTACCAAGGACCTGCTATAACCAACCCCAGATGATCTGTAAATAAATATTTATATTTTATTTTATGGTTGCCTATGCCTCTTCATCCCCTGTTTGTTTACTGGGGTGGATGTAAGAATATAGTTTGCATTGTGTGGTATACCGTTGGAACAGACTGTAGGATTTGTGAGAGAGGCAGGGTTTCATATTTTGTACCATAATATACAGTACAAACAGCTTTTTTTAGAGCCAAATAATATTCCTCACTACCAGCAAATATTAAACATACTTTATTGGCGCTACATAATATTCCTGCGTACCAGCATATACTAAACCGCTTTTTTTTATTGCTAAATAATATTCCTCAGTACCAGCATATACTAAACATCTTTTTTAAAAGCTAATTGCTAAATAAGATTCCTTGCTTATTGCTGAAATAGATAATATTAATCTAGCAGTTGTGCCACTGGCGCAAAGCCTGCTGAGATACGCAAATGTCACTATTTACTAGTAATTTTCTTGAGTCTGCTGTTGGCGTGTGTTATGAAAGCAATATATGAAAAAAATTCTATTGGTCAAACAAATAGCGTATATTTATCTAGCAGTTGTGTGACTAGCGCAAAGCCTGCTGAGATACGCAAATGTCACTATTTACTAGTAATTTTCTTGAGTCTGCTGTTGGCGTGTGTCATGAAAGCAATATATGAAAAAAATTCTATTGGTCAAACAAATAGCGTATATTTATCTAGCAGTTGTGCGACTAGCGCAAAGCCTGCAGAGATACGCAAATGTCACTATTTACCAGTGCCAATAATTTTTCTTACTCTGCTGTTGGCATGTGTCATAAAGGCAATAGAAAAAAAGAAATCATTTTCTATTGGTTAAAGAAGTAGCATATATTTATCTAGCATTTGTGCGACTGGTGCAAAGCCTGCAGATATATGAAAGTGTCACTATTTACCAGTAATTTTGCTGAGTCTGCCGTTTCCGTGTGTAATAAAGCTGAAAGCTAAAAAAAATTACCTACACATTGCTAGATACAGGTAACTTATACATAACACCTCTGTGAGGGTACTTGTGAAAAATAAAGCCAGGAAATGTTTTTTCATAACGCTTTCAATATGAGGGTGACGTTAAGGAATGGGGACGTGGATGTGGTGGCGCCCGCCAAGGCCATGTGACAGATCAGAAGGTGACTTTATCTCGTTCTAGATTTCTATTAAAATTTGTACTGCGTGCTACTCCACTGTCGAACCCAGACAAGTGCTATGATGTTATGGGTTGGATGGCAGTCAAAGGCTCCAGTGTGTTGACAAACAGCACCATCAAGTCTTCCTCACGGTCCAGTCGCAGTAGCCAAGAGGCTGGGCCTCATAATCCTCATCCTGGTCCTCCTTTCCCCCATCAAGTGTCCCAAGAGACATATGACCCCAACACTGGCCACTCTAACGAACTGTTCACGTTCCCTTCTAATTATTCTGGACTCTCACAGTGCACCATTAAAGAGGGTCATGAAGAGGTGGAGTGCAGTGATGCACAAACGTTGAACACCCATGGCCAGAAGAAAGCCACGTTGGGGAAAGTCAATTTATGTCTGAAAAGGTGGAAGATAATCATGAAGTACAGTTGCCATCAGGTCAGCCTAAAATCGCAACTCAG
Organism: Dendrobates tinctorius; assembly: GCF_039654945.1. NCBI lineage: Eukaryota > Metazoa > Chordata > Amphibia > Anura > Dendrobatidae > Dendrobates > Dendrobates tinctorius. The sequence goes on along the minus strand of NW_027361675.1, from coordinate 19,988,438 downwards.
AAGAAGGATCAGATTGATGAATTGGAAGACGACGTGGGAGGGTGCTGATCCAACCTGGCACGATGGCAGGCATAGCGAGCACAGCAGTGCAGAGAGGGATAGATCCATAACACGAAAACAGGCAAGAAGAGGTAGTGCTTTAACCAGAGGGATAACTCTGTCAACTGTTCCACATAGCCCCCACTTGGCTAGGTAACAGGCCAAGGGTGTGTTGTTCACCTGTATGGCATTTTTTTTTTTTCTGAAAGTCCTTCAGACAAAAAAACTGTAATTTGAAGCATCTGCCATACCAAGTTGAGAAGAGGCAAAAACACTGCCAACCTGAGCACCACCAGCAGGCAAGTACATGGCAGCCAAGCACCCCAGTGGATGGACGGAACGCCTGGGTACAAAATCTGTGTCTGAAGGTGAAAATACTGTCCCTTCCCCTGCGTTACGACCTTCCCTATCTGCTGTTTATGATGCAAGTGCTGATGCCTCCTGCCCACAACCTTAAGTTACACAGACACAACAGTCAGCAACCACGTCCAGTTTGTTGTCCCAGTGCAGTATTTAGTTGTCCCTACCCCAGACATTTCACAGGAAGCAGAAATATCCACCCACCCACAGTCCCAAATTATAAACACCCACATTGCCAGATTGCTAGCCCTGGAATTGTTGCCGTTTCGGGTTCTGGGAACTAAGTCTTTCCGCGATCTCTTGGCGGTTGCAGCCCCATGGTACACGATTCCCAGCCACCACTATTTTTCCCAGTGTGCCAACACCGCATTACATAAGCACGTGTTACACAATATCAGCTGTGCTCTGGCCAACACAGTCACAGGGAAAGTCCACCTAACCACAGACACGTGCACAAGTTCTTGTGGACAGGGACGCAACATTTCCCTTATGGCACACTGGATGAACCTGGTGGGTCTTAGACAGTCAGAGGCTGGGACATTACACATCTTACCCACACCAAGAATAGTGGGCCCATTTTCCATCAGGGTTTCAGTCTCATCGTATTCCAGTACCTGTCTCTCCTCCTCAGCTGAATTAGCCTCCCCATCACTCCCCAGCTTGGAGGTCTGCAGCACTGCCTTGGCGAAGCGGCTGCGCGCACTGCTAAAGCTCATCGGTTTAGGTGATAAAGCTTACAACACAGCAGAGCTGTTGAAAGAGATAAAAGACCAGACTGATTAGTGACTCTCCCCGCTGAACCTCAAACCAGGTATGGTTGTGTGTGATAATGGACGTAACTTGGTGGTGGCTTTAAAGTTAGACAAGCTGGTACACATTCCATGCATGATCCATATGCTGAACTTGGTTGTACAGTGATTATTAATACATACCCTGACTTCCAGACCTACTTGCCAAGGTATACTGTGTCAGCGCCCATTTCCAAAAGTTATCTCAGGCTTTCGCCGTTCTGGCTGTGCTAAAGCAGTGCTATAATTTGCCTCGTCCCGCTGGAAATTGACCTTTCATATGTTGGCAAGGCTTAGTGAGCAGCAGAGGGCAGTGTCTGAATTCCAGCTTCTAAATGCCCGTCAGAGTAAAATTCAGCACCCACACATAGGTAACTGCGGAGTAGATATGGATCCCTGACATATGTGAGGTTCTTCAAAACTTTGAGTACTGCACAAAGATGGTGAGCGCTGATGAAGCTATTATCAATGTAACCATCCAGCTGCTCTGTCTATTAAAACATTCATTGCAGAATCTCAATGAGGAAGCTTTGAATGCTAGGCAGGTGGCTATGAAGCAATATTTTACAATGGCTGATACCACACAGCCCAGCCTCACAAAATAGTCTCAAGCCCCATTGGGTGATGACGAGGAACAGGAGGAGGAGGAACAGGAGTTTTTGGTCTGTGCTACAGAAGGGACTCTCAATCCCATCTTCATGCCTGTCCTGCATGGATGGCCTGAAGAGGAGGTGGATGGGCCCATGTATCATGAGGAGGAGAGGATGGTTTTGTTCGTCCTGGTGGGGACACTGAACATTTGACTATTTGTACTCCACCACACATGGTACAGTTTATGTCCAGATGCCTTTCCCAAGACCCTCACGTGAAATGCATTTTGCCCACCATGAAATACTGGTTGTGCACCTTTCTTGACCCACGGTACAAGGAGAAATTTCCTTCTCTCATGTTGGAGGCAGACGTCCCATTTTCAGCATTTTCAGTGCATGTGTGCCAGAGTGACATTGTTGAAGCCTTGCTGAAAAGATTACCCTCAGACAAAGCTGCTGTCAGAGGTACCAGCTCTATTCACCCACAAGGATAATAGGAGAAGGACACGCACACCAGGTGCAACTCGGGGGAGGGGGGAATGTCCACCAACTGGGCCATTTTCATGAAACCGTCACATCAGCAAGGAATATCAGTGGGTGTAACTATGATGAGGGAGAAGTTGACCAAGATGGTGACCACGTTGACCAAGTACTTAAGTGACCATAGCAGCATCCTTCTTTATTCTTCAGTGCCCTTTAACTATTGGTTGTCCAAGCTGCACACTTAGCCCAACCTATCCTTGGAGGTGCTGTCATGCCCTGTTGCCAGTGTGCTGTCTGAGCGGGTTTTAGTTCGACCGGTGTCGATTCTTCTAAAATTGTACAAGTGCTGGATTTCCTCCAACTTTGTATGTCCTATGGATGACAGCAACCCAACGTAAATGCAACCCAAATGCTCTTTTTTGGAAGTTGTCTTAACATCCATACCTTACCATCCAAACCCATTTTGTTCTGGAAATCACATCTACTCCTCCTGCTTCTGCAACAAGCATTTAGTGGTCATATATGTCTACCCCTCGTGAGTAATGTTTTTACATTTTTGGAAACCTTTGTACAATGTGCAATGGTCAAAGTTTTACTCTCAAATTCTATATTTTCTGTTATTATAATTTTTTTTTGTGTTGCCCTTCTCATGGTCTCTTTAGGCGTGTATCTGGGAGCCTGATGTTGATTTTTGGGTCTGCACTTGGACATTATGGAACGTCCACACACTTCTTCAGGTTTCAGCCTTACACAGAATAATAATATGAGTAATGAAACATGCTCTATATATTCTGCTAGTTCAAAAATCTTACCCTTACATCCCTTTATAAAGGGAAATTCGACATACCTCTGTTAGCATACGCCATATACTGCTGACATACGCAGCACCGCAGTAGGTGGGCAGAACGTCTGGGTACAAAATCTGTGTCTGAGGGTGAAACCACTGTCCCTTCCCCTGTGTTACGTCCTTCCCAATCCACTGTCCAGGAAAGAGGTGCTGAAGCCTCTTGCCCACAACCTGCAATTGCACAGACTCAACAGTCAGCAACCATGTTCAGTTTGTTGTCCCAGTGCTACATTCAGTTGTCCCTTGTCAGCATATATATGTGTTAGGCGTGGAGTTTCTGCCTCTGCACAGGGGGAATCTCCAGCCATATCCTCTGCAGTTTCCTATTCTTCTGCATTCACAGAGATTCCTGCTCAGCAGAGGTGTCGGTCCCATCGTCTTGTCCAGCCTAATGCTAGGCGTCTGGTTGCTCCTTCTGGCACCATACTTGAGTCAGCAGCGAGCAGATGCTCCTGGGACTAAGTTCTGTCTTTTGCCTACTGGGCATGCCCATGGGACGACCTCTCATTGGAGGTCAGAGGTCACATGCACAGGTCCTGTTCCTACTTCGATTGGACCACTGGGAAGGTCCCGGAAGGACGCCGCTGTAAAAGAGTTGCATAGCCACTCAGCCATGCGCTAGTATAGACTCTAATGGCTAGTTGTGTGTGTGTAGATGGTTGCTTGTGACAGGTGACTGACTCATTAAGACTCCCTAACTCAGGCTGTGCTTGGTTGTAGGGTCAGGGTTTAGAATCAGCGCCGAGTAGTGGCACTGCCTAGCGCCACAGTGCTCCCAGCTCCTCACACATATTAGCGCCTTAGTGTGCTATCCAGCACAAGGCACCACTGTACTGCATATACTGCAGCGCCTGTCAGTGCGGCGCCATGCGCAGTTAGTGCGTTTTCAAGCCTCTAAGGCTACTTTCACACTTGCGATTTTTTGCTGCGCGTTTTTTGCGCACACAAACGCTTGAAAAAATGCATCATGCGTTTGTGTGTGTGTTTTTTGCTGGTTTTTTTGTGTTTTTTTAAAAAACGCATGCGCACCCATAGACTATAATGTAAAAAAAAACGCATTGCGTGCACATGCGTTTTTTGGGGGCAAGTCAGACGCACAAAAAATGCAACAGGATGCATTTTGTGCGCCCGAGCGCACCCTACAAAAAAAAAGCATGCGCATACAAACGCGTACAAACGCATCTGTATGCGCACCTATGCGCACCCATGTTAAAGTATAGGGGAAAAAACGCATGTGTTTTTTTGCACTAAAAAACAGCGCAAAAAACTCAAGTGTGAAACCAGCCTAAGCTTTGGCTGGTTAGTGGCGTCCACCAGTGCGGCACTGTATGCACTGGGAGCGGTTTATTCCTAGTCACGTTGTCCTGACATCGCAGTTGCGGTGCCGAGCGCTAGTGGGTCTCGAGGGACTCTAGCCCTGTGTCCTTGGAGCAGAGACCTGTCACTCTATACTAGTACTTTCGTTTGCTGGGCTCTGTGATCATTAACAGGCTTAGGCGTTTATGTTCTGCGGTTCTGTGCTGCAACATAATCCGCCGCTGTACACACCAGTTGACGTTAACCCGTCTGTGTTCAGCTGTCATATTTCCATACAGCGTCCGCCATTACCGAGCAGCAGGTAATATCTCTGCACGGTGGACCCCATGCTGCGAACGCACCTTGATACCATCTTATCATTACTTGGTGCGTTTCGCTAGCCCTAAAGGTACTGTCACACTTAGCGATGCACCAGCCATCCCGACCATCGATATGACACGGTCAGGATCGCTGGTGCATCGCTAAGTGGTCAGATCTCACCAGCGACATCGCTGGGGTCGGGGGTCGCTAATTACCTGTCAGACGAGGCGATCCTGACGTCCTCCCGCTCACGTCCACGCGTCGCTCGTCTCCACAGCAGGAAGCCCCAGCAGGAAGCTGACGACAAGAAACGGTCCAGGACGTTCTCGCGCGATCAGCGATAATCAGCAGGGGAGCGGTCGGAGGTAAGTATCACACATAGCGATATCGCTAGCAATATCGCTATAACGTTACAAAAAACAGTGACGTTATAGCGATATTGCTAGCGATATCGCTTAGTGTGACAGGCCCTTAACAATATGTCTCTTCCCTAATTGTTAGTTAGATAGGCATACATATTCGTTAGCACTTTACATTGCCCGGTGCTGGACAATGACCATTCCTGGCTTTTCCAGGCTCCTAAATGAGACTTATGTCTCTTTATTAAACTGTCACTTCCCTTAAATTTTCTAAATTTTGGTAACAAAAAGGTGAAAAATAGCCAGAGAATTCCTTATCAATCCTATTCACCATAAATACGACAAGATTAAATGCAAAACTAGCTAGAAAAAGTGGTTTTTAAAACTTAATCTTTACTGTTTAGTTCAATAAAAAGAGACAAACACCTCTCCAAAAACAAGTGTGAATATCACAAAACACAATGTAAATAACGCCAATGAAAAAGGTTCCCTGTTTGGGAAACCTAGCTTTTAAGCAACTTCATAAACCCCCTACTTAGGAAAATCATTCAAAAACAAGAGTTTTGTGCCTTCCTATACAACAATTGATTCACTCAAAATCTCCTGTTTCTCCTTGCAGCGAAAGTAACCGACTATCGACCGAAGCCATGTAGCTGAGAATGTGGGTCTGAGTATCGCGCTGCTGCGCCAGCTCCTGTTGTAAGCTGGCCAGCTGAGCCGCATTACTAGGGTCCGACGATTGGAGGGCGGAGAGGCGTGCGTCCATAGACTTCATGAAGGACATAATGCGCATTTGGTTTTCCCGTAAGAAAACGAACTCTTTGCGTAGCCGAGACTCCAGCGGGGTCCATGGCCTGTTAATCTGTTACGGTTGTGCTATGGAGAGGAGAGAGGTACAACCCGGAGTGGACCCTCTGGGTCACGGCTCCAGAGCCCCTGCGGGCGAGCTGGCCAGGTGGAGCCACCCCCTATACAGGGAGTGTTAGGGGCAGGCCCACAAGGGATGAAACCGTGACAGCCGGAGCCAAAGGGACGACTGGGTAGGCACTAGGGAATCAGAAGTAGAGAATCCGAGAGGCTACAACGGAGGAGCTAACAGTGGCTGCAGATCCAGAGGCAGGAAGTAGCCGGTTCAGACGGGGGACGGAGACTGCAAGAGAGGAAGGTATAAGGTAACAAAAGACACAGAGCTCAGGGGAAACAAAGCAAAGCACACATAGGCTAGGGAAGCCCAAAGAACCTAACGGAGATAGGAGCAGGGGAAAGCGAGGCACAGGAGCTAGGGAGACAGGGGCACAGGAGGAGTACTAGAGAAGGACACAGTGGCTGCTAGACGCAGGACCAACAGGGTAAACATAGAGGAAATAAAGGGCCTGAAGAATGGGCGAACGTTGGCCGAATGGACAGCGACACCGCAGGGTTAACAGGCGTCTTACCTGGGAAGACGCCGGGAAGATATGGCCGGTGGGCGCTACCATGTTGGGGGCGGAGCCAGCGCGTCAGCGATCCCATCAGTCTGAGCACCAGATGAAACGTCGGGCGCATGCGCGCAGGACCGACGTCTAGGAGGCCGAATATCGGAAGCGGGGGCGCGCCGTGGAGTGGGAGCGCGGCGAGAGGTGCGCCCGGGCCTGCATAGGTAGGTGACGGCGCCGGTAGGGGACGTGACAGTACCCCCTCCTCTACCCCCCCTTCCTAATGCTGTTGAGAAATCGTTTCATGATAAGAGGAGCATTAATATTTTCTCGCGGCTCCCAGGACCTCTCCTCAGGACCGAAACCCCTCCAGTCAACCAAAAATAAAGTTTTTCCCCTGACCCTTTTCCTGGCGAGTATATCTTTGACCTCAAAGGTATTATCTGAACTGCTAGGTTGGGGATCTCGAGAAGAGGCCAAGTGGAAGCGGTTAAAGACCGCAGGTTTGAGGAGTGATACATGAAAAACACTGGGAATTCTTAGTGAGGTGGGCAATTTCAACTTGTAGGCCACGTCATTGATGCGTTTTAAAACTTCAAAGGGACCAATGTAACGTGGGCCTAGTTTATAGGAGGGGATCTTTAGCCGGATGTACCGTGAGGATAGCCAGACTTTTTCCCCTGGGATATACGGAGGAGCGTCCAAACGTTTTTTGTCGGCATAACACTTCATTCTGTGACTGGCTCTCTCAAGAGCCTCTTTGGTGTCCCTCCAAGTCTGAGAGAAGTCCACAGACATGGAGTCCGCCGCCGGTACACCCGAGGTGGGGGAAACGGGAAGGGGGATGCCGGGATGTTGCCCAAAAACTACAAAAAAGGGAGATTTGGAAGAAGCTTCACCTGGATGGTTATTGTATGCGAATTCGGCCCATGGAAGGAGGGAGACCCAGTCATCCTGGTGGGCATTGGAAAAATGCCGGAGGTAGGAAGTTAGGACTTGGTTGACCCGTTCCACTTGTCCGTTCGACTGCGGATGATAAGCTGAAGAAAAATCCAGGGTTATCTTCATCAATCCGCAGAAGGGGTCGCCAAAATCAGGAGGTAAACTGAACGCCTCGGTCCGAGACAATGTGCTGAGGGAAGCCATGGAGTCCGAAGACATGGAGCAAGAAAATATTCGCCAGTTCAGGGGCAGAAGGCAGATTGGACAATGGAACAAAGTGAGCCATCTTGGAAAATCGATCTATGATCACTAAGATAACGGTACATCTGGAGGATGGCGGTAGATCGGTGACAAAGTCCATAGCGATGTGGGTCCACGGGGTCGTGGGTACGGCCAACGGATGTAGAAGCCCTGGAGGACGATGTCGAGGGACTTTGTTCCTGGCACACGAAGGACAAGAAGCGATGAAGTCCAAGACATCCTGGCGGAGAGACGCCCACCAATAGTGGCGGGAGACGAGAGAGAGAGTCTTCTTGACTCCAGCAAGTCCGGAAAATTTAGAAGAATGTCCCCAACTCAAGACCTTTGACCTGTCTCCACTTTGAACGAAGGTTTTACCTGGAGGTGGGGTAAGTACGCTTAGCGGGGCCACGGTAAGGATTTTGGCCGGATCAATGATGTGCGTAGGACCCTCGTCCTTGTCTACAGATAAGAAAGAACGAGAGAGGGCGTCAGCCTTGACGTTCTTATCTCCTGGTCGAAAGTGGAGTTCAAAATCAAGGCGCCCGAAAAACAGCGACCATCTGGCTTGACGTGGATTGAGCCTTTGGGCGGATTGAACGTAGGCCAGATTCTTGTGATCGGTGAATATGATTATAGGATGGATGGCCCCTTCAAGTAGATGGCGCCACTCCTCGAGGGCCAACTTGATGGCTAAAAGTTCCCGGTCTCTAATAGAGTAGTTTCGCTCTGGGGCGGAGAAAGCTTTCGAGAAGAACCCGCAGGTGACCATGCGTCCAGAGGTGGATTTTTGTAGAAGAACTGCTCCTGCACCCACGGACGAAGCATCAACCTCCAGGATGAAGGGCCTATTGGCATCAGGGCGGTGTAGTACTGGAGCTTTAGTGAATTCTTGTTTCAGAGCCTCAAAGGCGATCTCGGCGTCAGCAGACCAAGTGTTGGGTTTGATCCCTTTGCGTACGAGAGACGAAATGGGCTTGGCCAACGAGGAAAAATGGGGAATAAATTGCTGGTAATAGTTGGTGAAGCCCAAAAAGCGCTGGATGGCTTTCACACCCAGGGGGCGTGGCCACTTGAGGACGGCCGAGACCTTTTCAGGATCCATCTCTAAGCCAGAGCTCAAAACGATGTAACCAAGGAATGGTAACGAAGTCTGCTCAAACAGGCATTTCTCCAACTTGGCGAAAAGGTGATTCTCTCTGAGGCGATGGAGGACTTGACGGACGTCGCAACGGTGGGTAGACAAGTCGGGAGAGAAGATCAAGATGTCATCTAAGTAGACCACCACACAGACATAGAGGAGATCTCGAAAGATGTCATTGACGAGTTCTTGGAACACTGCAGGAGCATTGCAGAGACCGAATGGCATGACTAAATACTCATAATGACCGTCTCGTGTGTTGAACGCGGTCTTCCACTCATCCCCGGACCGTATGCGAACAAGATTGTAAGCTCCACGTAGGTCAAGCTTGGTGAACACTCATGCTCCCCTTAGGCGATCAAAGAGCTCAGAGATGAGCAGAAGAGGGTACTTATTCTTCACCGTGATGCGGTTGAGACCTTGATAATCAATACAAGGCCGAAGGGACCCATCCTTCTTTTTCACAAAAAAGAACCCCGCTCCCGCAGGTGAAGACGACTTCCGAATAAAACCTCTGGCCAGGTTGTCTTGAATGTACTCGGACATGGCTTGCGTCTCAGCTAGGGAGAGAGGGTAAATACTCCCGCGAGGAGGAGTGTTACCTGGAATGAGCTCGATGGAGCAGTCATAGGGTCGTTGTGGCGGTAGCATCTCAGCTTCTCTCTTGTCAAAGACATCCGAGTAGGCACTATACGCCGGCGGCAATCCGGAGAGGGCAGGGGAAGGATGGGGACACCTACAGGACGCACCGGCAGCAGACACCGAATCTGACAGGACCCCCCCAGCGCAAAACATTACCGCTACGCCAATCTAAAGTGGGCTCATGAAGCCGCAACCAGGGAAGACCGAGGAGGATGGGATGAGAGATATTAGCTAAAACATAGAACGTAATTCTCTCTTTGTGCAGGGACCCAATTTGCAGCTCAATCTCATGAGTAATTAGGGTAACGGTCTCTTGCAAAGGATTACCATCCACTGATGCAAGAACTTGGGGATTGTCTAGAGTCCTCACAGGGACCGAAAATTTGGTGACTACATCGTGCCTAATAAAATTACCGGCAGCGCCAGAGTCCACATAGGCCGCCAAAGAAACCCGCTTTTCACCAACATGCAGGAGGACAGACAAGGAAAGGGGTTGAGAGGAATCATGTACACCTAGGGAGGCCTCTCTTACCTGACCTAGGCGGAGAAGTTTTCCGGACGTTCCGGACACTTGCGGAGCAAATGAGACCCACTGCCGCAATAGAAACATAGACCGTGTGTGCTTCTCTCCTTGCGTCGCTGGTCGGAGAGCTTCAAGCGGTCTACTTGCATTGGTTCGGGTATGGAAACAGAAGTTAGAGCTCTGGGTCGAGGACTGGGCGGTCTGCGAGCGGGTGGCACTGGGCGCGTAAGTCTTCTCTCACGAGCCCGCTCCTGGAACCGAAGATCGATTCGAGTGGCCAGGGAAATTAGATCCTCAAGGGCTGTGGGAGTATCGCGGCCCGCGAGTTCGTCCTTTATACGACCAGACAGACCTCGCCAAAAGGCTCCTACCAGTGCCTCATTATTCCAGCCTAGATCGGACAAAAGTGTTCGAAACTGTATGGCGTATTGACCCACAGTTTGAGAACCCTGGCACAGACTGAATAAAGACTCAGTAGTAGAGGCAAGACGGCCTGGCTTGTCGAATACCCGCCGAAAAGTATCCAAAAAAACCGACAAATGAGTAACCAGGGGGTCGTCCCATTCCCAGAGGGGATTCACCCATGCCAGGGCGTTCCCCTCCAGATGGGAGATTATAAGGGCTACCTTGGACTGGTCCGTGGGGTATTGCTGGGGTAGTAATTCGAAATGGAGGTGGCATTGGTTCAGGAAGCCCCGGCATAGTTTTGCATCACCGTTATACCGGGGCGGTTTGGCTAACCGCGGTTGGGGGTAGGTGCTAGCGACTGGAGGAGGAGCAGCCGCCGTTGCTTGCAGCGAAAGTAACCGACTATTGACCGAAGCCATGTAGCTGAGAATGTGGGTATGAGTATCGCGCTGCTGCGCCAGCTCCTGTTGTAAGCTGGCCAGCTGGGCCGCATTACTAGGGTCCGACGATTGGAGGGCGGAGAGGCGTGCGTCCATAGACTTCATGAAGGACATAATGCGCATTTGGTTTTCCCGTAAGAAAACGAACTCTTTTTGCGTAGCTGAGACTCCAGCGGGGTCCATGGCCTGTTAATCTGTTACGGTTGTGCTATGGAGAGGAGAGAGGTACAACCCGGAGTGGACCCTCTGGGTCACGGCTCCAGAGCCCCTGCGGGCGAGCTGGCCAGGTGGAGCCACCCCCTATAGGGGCAGGCCCACAAGGATTGAAAACCGTGACAGCCGGAGCCAAAGGGACGACTGGGTAGGCACTAGGGAATCAGTAGTAGAGAATCCGAGAGGCTACAATGGAGCAGCTAACAGTGGCTGCAGATCCAGAGGCAGGGAGTAGCCGGTTCAGACGGGGGATGGAGACTGCAAGAGAGGAAGGTATAAGGTAACAAAAGACACAGAGCTCAGGGGAAACAAAGCAGAGCACACATAGGCTAGGGAAGCCCAAAGAACCTAACGGAGATAGGAGCAGGGGAAAGCGAGACCCAGGAGCCAGGGAGACAGGGGCACAGGAGGAGTACTAGAGAAGGACACAGTGGCTGCTAGACGCAGGACCGACAGGGTACACACAGAGGAAATAAAGGGCCTGAAGAATGGGCGAACACTGGCCAAACGGACAGCGACACCGCAGGGTTAACAGGCGTCTTACCTGGGAAGACGCCGGGAAGATATGGCCGGTGGGCGCCGCCATGTTGGGGGCAGAGCCAGCGCGTCAGAGATCCCATCAGTCTGAGCACCGGGTGAAACGTCGGGCACATGCGCGCAGGACCGACATCTAGGAGGCCGGATATCGGGAGCGGGGGCGCGCCGTGGAGTGGGAGCGCAGCGAGAGGTGCGCCCGGGCCTGCGTAGGTAGGTGACGGCGCCGGTAGGGGACGTGACAGAAACAATCTCACAGTTTGTTGATGTTCACTTTCTTATAATTCTTTGGGAGGTGCCCAGGGTCAGTCCAGGGCTGGCTAGATAATAGGGCTAGCTGTGGACTGTCCTCGTAAGGGCAGGAGTCATTGGGGACCAGGGTCAGTCAAAATAATAGGGACTGACAGGGAAAAAGACTGGACTCCAGACTCCCTTTTGTTATGACCACACAAAGAAAGAGGTAAGGAGAGCTAGCAAAAAATAATAAAAATAAAAATAAATAATTAGTATATATTATAATGATAAAATTACAGGTACTGTTAGTTGCTAGCTAATTAATGGACATAAAATAATCAGGACAGTCGTAACTTTACCAAAAACAACACACAAAAGACCACATAACGACCATAAGTCCCAGGCTAAAATCCAATATTTATTATTACAGCAAGAAACAATTTAAAAACAGGTATCAATATACGGAGTGAAACAAGTTTTTTAGCATATGCTGAAAAGATGTAATTTTTAAGGGCAGTACCACCCATATATAGGACATACAATTTCATATAGTAGTGCAAAAATAATTATGTAAAAAACTATATAAATAACAATATTGTGTATACAATAACTTTATCAAGTATAATTCTATATATAAATTATCAAGTGCATCATAAAAATAAAAAAATAAAGTGCTGTGCAATTTTAAATAAAGCAATAAATATCAACATGTCTATACAGACTTTATAAGTAAAGTGCAGTACAATTCAACAGTAAACCAATAGGGGTCAGTATGCCTATGCAGATCATACAAATAGTACTAAGAGACATCACAAGGTGTCACAAAATAGTCAGTATGTCTGCTGACCAAGAAAATCGTGCAGCGTGAAAAAATTGAAAAAATAAATGAATGGTAACTTACTAAGTGTACTGTGTGTTACTGCTCCTGGTCTCCTGGGATAGACGCCCAGTCCAAACGCGTGTTTCGGCGCTAAGCCTTCATCAGGGGGTGTAACCTATCAGAGACAGGTGAGTATATATATATATATATAGAGAGAGAGAGAGAAACAAACCAATAAAAAAGAGGGGTGTGTATAAAGTGACCAATAGAAAAAGGGGGCGTACCCATAGATGTCAAGGTATACCAAGACGTCATAGTTTACTGCGCATGACCAAAAGTCTATGTAACTATGTGTATAATTCAACAGCGGCGCCATTACTAAGAAGAGGCACAGCATCCATAGAGACAGGACTAGAGTTGAGCGATACCGTCCGATACTTCAAAGTATCGTATCGGATGGTATCGGCCGATCTTTAAAAAAAGTATCGGTATCGCCGATTCCGATACCGGAAGTCCCATTCAAGTCTATGGGACTTCCGGTATCGGAATAAGAAAAACCCTTTCCTGCCCTTGTACAGCCTCTCTGGGGTCTGTACGGGCCTTTCGGGGGGCTGTGCCGGCCTGCCAGGGGGTCTGTGCAGGCTCCGGTGGTCTGTGCCGGCCTGCCGGTGGTCTGTGCAGGCTCCGGGGGGCTGTGCCGGCCTTCCGGGGGGCTGTGCCGGCCTGCCGGGGGGCTGTGCAGGCTCCGGGGGGCTGTGCCGGCCTGCCGGGGGGCTGTGCCGGCCTGCCGGGGGGCTGTGCCGGCCTGCCAGTGGTCTGTGCAGGCTCCGGGGGTCTGTGCAGGCATCGTCCGATGGGACTACAAGTCCCATCGGGCGATGCCTGCTACCATGACAGTGATTGACACATTAGCCAATGATGGGACAGTAGTAGTCCCATCATCCGGCTAATGTGTTAAATGTAAAAAAAAAAAAAAAAAAAAAAAAATTACATGCTACATACATACAACATGCATACTACATACATGCTACATTCATACTACATACTGCATACATGCTACATTCATACTACATAAATACTACATGCAACATACATACTACATATATACTACATGCATGCTACATACATACTGCATGCTACATACATACCACATATATACTACATACATGCTACATGCATGCTACATGCTACATACATAACACATATATACTACATGCATGCTACATACATACTACATGCTACATACTACATATATACTACATGCATGCTACATACTACATGCTACATACATACTACATATATACTACATGCATGCTACATACATACTGCATGCTACATGCATGCTACATACATACTACATACATACTACATGCTACATACATACTACATATATACTACATACATACTACATACATACTACATGCATGCTACATGCATGCTACATACATACCACATACATAACACATATATACTACATGCATGCTACATACATACTACATGCTACATACATACCATATACATACTACATGCATGCTACATACATACTACATGCATGCTACATACATACTACATGCTACATACATACTACATATATACTACATGCATGCTACATACATACTACATGCTACATACATACTACATATATACTACATGCATGCTACATACATACTACATGCTACATACATACTACATATATACTACATGCATGCTACATACATACTACATGCTACATGCATGCTACATACATACTACATACATACTACATACATACCACATATATACTACATACATACAATACATTCATACAATACATACATAGACATACAGTACATATAACATAGAGTAACATACTTACCAATACTTGTCACATTGTTCCCCGAAGCCATTGTCTTTTCCGGAATAAATATTAACATAACAAACCACAAAAATACTCACCCACGATCCGAAGCAGTCCACGAGTGTGTCCCACGACGATCTTGGGTAGAGAACTGCAGCATCAGATGATGCTGCCGTTCTCTACGGGCTGCAGGAATCCAATGACGGAAGGTAGGTATCCTTCCGCACTGTATTCCTCCGCCACTTAAAAAAAAAAAGTCCCTAGTCTCACTTTATGCCATTGCTGTGTGGGAAATTCCCACACAGCAATGGCATAAAGTGAGACTAGGGACTTTTTTTTTTTAAGTGGCGGAGGAATACAGTGCGGAAGGATACCTACCTTCCGTCATTGGATTCCTGCAGCCCGTAGAGAACGGCAGCATCATCTGATGCTGCAGTTCTCTACCCAAGATCGTCGTGGGACACACTCGTGGACTGCTTCGGATCGTGGGTGAGTATTTTTGTGGTTTGTTATGTTAATATTTATTCCGGAAAAGACAATGGCTTCGGGGAACAATGTGACAAGTATTGGTAAGTATGTTACTCTATGTTATATGTACTGTATGTCTATGTATGTATTGTATGAATGTATTGTATGTATGTAGTATATATGTGGTATGTATGTAGCATGTAGTATGTATGTAGTATGTATGTAGCATGCATGTAGTATATATGTAGCATGCATGTAGTATATATGTAGTATGTATGTAGCATGTAGTATGTATGTAGTATGTATGTGGTATGTATGTAGCATGCATGTAGTATGTATGTAGTATGTATGTAGTATGTATGTAGTATGTATGTGGTATGTATGTAGCATGTAGTATGTATGTAGCATGCATGTAGTATATATGTAGTATGTAGTATGTATGTGGTATGTATGTAGCATGTAGTATGTATGTAGCATGCATGTAGCATGCATGTAGTATGTATGTAGCATGCATGTAGTATGTATGTAGCATGCATGTAGTATGTATGTAGTATGTATGTAGTATGTATGTAGCATGCAGTATGTATGTAGCATGTATGTAGTATGTATGTAGTATATATGTAGTATGTATGTAGCATGTAGTATCTATGTAGCATGCATGTAGTATATATGTAGTATGTATGTAGCATGCATGTAGTATGTATGTAGTATGTATGTAGTATGTATGTAGCATGCAGTATGTATGTAGCATGTATGTAGTATGTATGTAGTATATATGTAGTATGTATGTAGCATGCATGTAGTATGTATGTAGCATGTAGTATGTATGTAGCATGCATGTAGTATGTATGTAGCATGTATGTAGTATGTATGTAGTATTTTTTTTTTTTTTTTTTTAACATTTAACACATTAGCCGGATGATGGGACTACTACTGTCCCATCATTGGCTAATGTGTCAATCACTGTCATGGTAGCAGGCATCGCCCGATGGGACTTGTAGTCCCATCGGACGATGCTTGCACAGACCCCCGGACATCAGCACAGCCCCCCGGCAGGCCGGCACAGCCCCCCGGCAGGCCGGTACAGACCCCCACAGGGTGCACAGACCACCGGCAGGCCGGCACAGCCCCCCGGCAGGCCGGTACAGACCCCGGGCAGTCCACACAGCCCCCCGGCAGGCCGGCACAGCCCCCCGGCAGGCCGGCAGAGACCCCCGGAAGGCCCGAAATGACGGCGCATCATGATGCGCACACACCGCGCATCATGATGACGTCAGGCCGTCAATCAACTGAACTTCCGATTCCGATGCCGAATTCCGATATTGAAAAAATATCGGAAGTCGGTATCGGAATTCCGATACAGCAAGTATCGGCCGATACCCGATACTTGCGGTATCGGAATGCTCAACACTAGACAGGACGTAACTCGGCGTATAACCGGAAGAAGATGGCTGCCAGAAACAAGCAAACAATATCATTGTTGCTAAGAGACAGAGAGCTGACCGGCACCTATCGGAGACAAATTTTAATATGTAAATATTTGTTTTCTCTGGTTAATGGTCATGTGTTAATATGCACTTACATTGTGCATACACATTAAATTTATTTTCTCAGTTCAGACTTTAGTTTTTTTTTTTTTTGGTAGATAGGTAGCCAGAGTTGAATCGGCGCATAAAATAGGCCATGACCTGCTCAGACACTCAGCCTGAGCATTGTATTTCATAAAGAATTTCACTTTACTTGTTGTTTCCTTTTGCCTATTAGAATATAACAATGAGTTACGTGACGAGTGTTTCGCTCTTAAATATGCTCGTTTGACCATACGGTGACTATATCCACGAGCATAAAACTTAGCTTTTAAATCAAGTGCCTGTTTTTCAAACATGTCATCAGATGAGCAAATTCTCCTCAAACGGAGGAACTGGCCAACGGGAACTGACTTAATTACCGATTGTGGATGAGTTGATGTAGCATGCACAAACGAATTTACTGATGTTGGTTTAAAAAAAATGTCCGTTTGTAACACATTATTAGAATCACGTGTAATTGTGACATCAAGAAAGTCAACCGAATTAAAAACCACAAAATGAGTCAAATGTATATTCATATCATTATCATTTAGGCTCAACATAAATGAATTAAGTGTTTCAAGGGTACCCTGCCAGATCAAAAAGATGTCGTCGATGTACCATGCCCAAAAAAGGACACGGTCCACCGACGACAGCCGATCTGATAGAAAGAGGTCCCTCTCCCACAACCCCAGGAACAGATTGGCATATGACGGTGCGAATGCCGCGCCCATGGCTGTCCCCTGGAGCTGCAGGAAGAAGGACCCCTTGAATACGAAAAAATTATGGGATAAAGAAAATTCCAATAACTGGGTGATGAACAATGCCATATTGGATCCAATATTGGATGACTCAAGGAAGTAGCGTGTTGCCCTTAGACCATCTGAATGGCGTATATTTGTATATAATGATTCAATATCACAAGTCACCAATATGGCATCCTCATCAACATGTAACCCACCAATCTTTTTCAGAATGTCCGAAGTGTCCTTCACATGGGAAGGGAGGCATTCTACCAATGGCTGTAATTTAGTATCAATGAAACGGTTAACCTTCTCCAAGTAATTTCCTGTCCCAAATACAATCGGCCTACCAGGTGGTATATTCCTATCCTTATGGACTTTGGGCAATAAATATAGTGTTGGGATGATGGGTTCTGGAACTTGTAAAGCTGTACATAGTTCCTTAGATATAACACCATCCTTATATGCCTGTGCTAGAATCTTAGTCAGTTTGGAGTCGATCCCGAGGCATACAAAGTATGACAATTTGTCAGGTGAGGAACGTGAATCTTTGGAGAAAATTCAGGGTTGGGATGATGTGGTTATAAAGCCTTCAGATAAAGGTGGTAATATAGTCATCTGGCCAACTAAACTATATGAAAAATAGGCATTCCGCCAATTAAATAGTCAACAATGTTATTAAAAAAACTAACGTATAATCCTTCCAGTGGTTTTTGTGTGGAACTGACTAAATTACGCGGGAATTTAAAATGCGATTTTCCCGCGGAATGTAATTCCAGAATTCTCGCGGTAACTTCCACGGGGGTTCCGCAACGTGTGCACATAGCCTCACACTTGTTTTTGGAGAGGTGTTTGCCTCTTTTTATTGAACTAAACAGTAAAGGTTAAGTTTTAAAAACCACTTTTTCTAGCTAGTTTTGTAAAAAAAAAAAATGGTGGTGGGGTAATGGTCAGTTTCTATTCATTTTAAGCAGGTCTAAGAGATTGGGTTAATATGCTCCACAGACCTATTTAGGCCACAACCTTACAAATATTGGAACATGGTCATTGCCACGCTAAGGTCTTTATCTGAGCTCTGTAACACTGCCTGTCACCTGAGTAATACACTCCACAGACTTTGTCACTCTCTGGGACATATTCTGTAATTACTCCATTGTTGCTCCATACCATGCAAAAAATAAATTCTGCCAGGTTAGATAGTTTCCAGAAGACGTGCATAAGCGTGTACAGATTGGTCAATGGCCCTCCTGTCTCTTTCCCTTGAGAAGGCTGCTTCTAAGTAAAATGAGGCTTGTACCTGTTCCTGACATGGGTTTCATGCCTGACAGACTGATCACAATAAAGGCCCTCGCTTGTATACACTGTATTCAAAATTGAATTCTAATGCTTTTGGTGTCTGGTAGAATCCAATTTACTGACATTGAACATACAGCTCCCCCAACTCCTGTATTATATTCACCTTACAGTGGCTTCACCCGATGTAATAGTGGCTCCATTGGGATCCGTGAGCAAAATGAATTGTGGAGCTCACAAGACTCAGGTTTCATGGCACCAGCTGTCCCTCTGGAAATGTCAAGTGGGGGCCGCTGTTATGAATGGGTCACACTTTTTTTTTTTTTACAATTCTTTCCTTCTTTTGAGTACCCTAGAGTCTACAGTTTTGGCTGGTGATTCTGTTATGAATGGGTCATCAAGGAGGATGGCAGGAACAGGCTAAGCCACCAGTAAACCAGAGAAGTTGGTAACTCAGTGGATTGCAGACTACGATGCCCTAGACGCCTCGGCACAGTCGGAGAACTAACTAAGCCTAAAGCCAGAAAGGTGAAATCTAAACTGCCCCGGAGCAGATCCCCAAAGGAATAGACAGCCCCCAAACATATATTGTCGGTGAGACAAGATGAGACACAAACATAGGCAGAAAATAGACTGAGCAAATGATGGGGCCTAAACTGACTAGATAGGACAGAAAAGATACTGTGTGCAATCACACAAAAACCCTAAAAAAATCCAAGACATCTGATATACAAAAAACCTGAGGCCACACGACCTAACCCCTGCTAGATCAGCACTCTGGTGTGAACTGGAAGCAAAGCAAAAGATACTAATATAACAGGGGACTGAAGAAATTGGCAAAAGCTGTAACATATGGAGTGGGGCCCAGCGCTGCCCCCAGCAGGGAGTATGCTGAACTCTCGCAACAAAGCAGAAAGCAAAAAAAAGGCACAACCACAATTAGCAAAAGAATCACTTAACTGAACCATGCAGATCAGGCAGGAGACTGAAGAGCTCAAACTGCACAAAGAGGAAATCACCAGCAACCACCAAGGGAAGCCTGCTCACTTATATGCTCCCAGCCAGCAATCCCAGATTCCCAATCATCATTGTCAGGTGGCAAACTTCCATCAGACTGGCCAGCTCCACTACTCCCAGTAACCACCAGAGGGAGCTCCAGCTCAGAAGTCTGAGCAAGGGAATTCACAACAGTACCCCCCCTTGAGGAGGGGTCACCGAACCCTCATCCACACCCCCAGGCCGATCAGGATGGGCCGGTGAAAAGCACGAATCAATCTCTTGGCATGAATGTCAGAAGCAGAGACCCAAGAATTATCCTCCTGGCCATAACCTTTCCACTTGACCAAGTACTGAAATCTCCGTCTAGCCAGTGGAGAATCCAATATCTTCTCTACCTCATACTCCAAATTACCCTTAACCAGTACAGGGTCAGGGGGCGCCGCCATGGGAACTACTGGCTCCACAAACCTTTTCAACAAACATTTATGAAAAACGTTATGAATCTTAAATGTAACTGGAAGAGCCAAACGGAAAGAAACTGGGTTAAGGATTTCCAAAATCTTATTGTCACAGTAATGTTAGGGTCGGCGTGCAGTCACCGCTGAGCAAGAACTCACCCACACTGCAGAGGGGCCCGGGGTCAGACACGGCAGGATATTTCAGGCAAACGGGACCTGGAGAAGCTGAAGTCAGTGAGCAGTGAAGGACCTACGGTCATGTGACTGCAAGGGGGCGGGGCTTAGCATCCTGCTGCCAGAGATAGGCAAAATACTATACAGGAATACTCAAAGTCAGACAAACCGGGTCATACACAGGGATAACAGTAAAGTACCAGGGATGAGACAGAACGGATAGTCGGGGACAGGCAGTGATCAAAGCCAAACAGACATAGAAGGTACCAAGCAGAATCCAACAAGCAGTATCCAGAGAACAGGCCGAGTCGTACACCAAGTTATCGGGCAAACAAGAACACAGCACAAACACACTCAGGGGTCAACACACTCTGCCAAGGGCAAAAGTATAACTGACGGGGATAGGAGCTTCCTGAGGCCATAAGAAGCTTTCCCAGAACCAGGGAGAGGCCACAATAATGAGCCCCAGGTGTGCAGGTAAGCCTGCACTGGGATCATAACCTTTAACCTCAAAAGTGCCAGTCATCAGCACTGGTTCTAGACATTAACCCCACATGTGCGAGTCAAACCCGCACTGAGACATGACAGTACCCCCTCTCAACGGGGGGCCTCTGGACCCCCAGGCTTGCTCGGGTACTTAGCATGGAAAGCCCGCACCAGGCGATCAGCATGCATCAACCGGGCCGGCACCCAGGACCTGTCTTCTGGTCCATACCCCTTCCAATGAACCAGGTACTGTACCGACCGCCATACCAACCTGGAATCTATGATATGACCCACCTCGTACTCCACCTGCCCCTCGACCAAAACAGGAGGCGCAGCGGACTCGGAGTCTCCCCGGACTGCTTCAAAAGGTTTCAGTAGAGATTTATGAAAGACGTTAGGGATCTTCAAAGAAGGTGGAAGGCACAGCTTATACGCCACTGGATTGATTTTTTTCCACAATCTTGTATGGGCTAATGAATTTGGGCCCCAACTTGAACTTGGCTGAAGGAACCTTCAACTTAATGTTTTGCGTGGAGAGCCAAACCTTCTCTCCAACCTAAACGTGGGACCTGGTGTTCGTTTCCTGTCCGCGAAAAACTTATACCTGCCCTGAGACCTAGATACATTCCGCTGGACTTCTGCCCACGTATTCTTTAATCGCTGAACAGAGCCTTCAGCCACGGGACACCCCGAGTCCAGACGAGAAAACTCACCAAAATGAGGACTGAACCCATAATTGATCAAGAAAGGAGTCATACCCGTGGATTGACTCACCCGACTATTGAAGGCAAATTCAGCCGGCAGTGCATCGCACCAGTCATTCTGTCTAACAGAGGTAGACACCTGAGGATCTGTTCCAGGGACTGATTAGTGTGTTCCGTCTGACCATTGCTCTCAGGATGGTATGCGGACAAAAAGGACAGAGACATCCCTAATTTTTTGCAAAAAACACGCCAAAACTTAGCCACAAACTGCACACCACAATCAGACACCACATTCAGGGGTACCCCATGCAACCGGATCACATGCTGCACAAACAATTTGGATAAAGTCTCAGCTGACGGTAGTGCGGACAGGGGTACAAAATGAGCCTGCTTAGAAAATCTGTCCACCACTACCCATTCCACCGTATTACCCTTAGACGGAGGGAGATTGGTAACAAAATCTATGGACAAGTGAGTCCATGGTCTTTCGGGCACTGCTAAGGGCATCAGCTTCCCTGCCGGCCGGCTATGAGAGCTTTTAGAACGAGCGCAGACCCTACAACCAGAAATGAATTTTTTTATGTCCGAACTAAGGGTAGGCCGCCAAAAGATCCTAGCCACCGCCAGACGCGTGGCTGAAATACGAGGGTGAGCACTCAGCTTGGATTCATGGAACTCCTGCAAGAGTTTCAGGCGAAGTTGCTCTGGGACAAACAACTTACCCCCCAGATTTGCCGCCGAAGCCAGCGACTGGGCCTCCTGAATCTCCAGTTCCGATTCAGACGAGACCCTTGCTAATACAACCCCAGGGTGAAGAATGGAGGACGGTGGCTCAGGGAGGGACACCGGCTGAAAACTGCGCAATAAGGCGTTAGCCTTGACATTCATAGACCCTGGACGGGCTGTAATCGTAAACTGAAAACGGGAAAAAAAAGTGACCAACGGGCCTGTCTAGGCATTAGTCTTATAGCAGACTCAATGTATGACAAATTTTTGTGATCGGTGATCACAGTAACCGGGTGACTGGCCCCTTCCAAAAAGTGTCTCCATTCTTCAAATGCCAATTTGACCGCAAGAAGCTCTCTATTGCCTACGTCATAATTTCTTTCCGCAGCAGAGAACTTCTTGGAAAAGAAAGCACAGTGTTGTGAGTTCATTTTCCCCTTCGTCACTGAGGTCTGGGGAACTCCCTATTCTGGTAAAGGAAGGTAATGAGCCTGATTATCAGGCACCTGAGTCTAATGAGGATGACTGGCTGAGTGGAGTCACTGACTGGATATAAGGCTGCCGACGCCCTTCTGCCCTGCGGGTGATTTCTCTGTGGACTTCTAGGACTCCAGTCTGATTCCTGCTTCCCTAAAGCTAAGTTTCTGCTTTGCCTGTTTGCATTTATGTTTTGTGTTTGTTTTCCTTGCTTTTCTGGATTCTGCCATTCCCTGCTGGGATGAGCTGAATCTCCTTTTGCCGGTTGCTCTGTCTTCAGAATATTCCTGAGTACTGACATAGCTTTTTGAAGTCTAGCGTCTTCAGGGCCTTTTTTACTGTCAGTCTGTTGGCTCTTATTTTCATAGGGTTTTTCACGGATTGCAGACAGCAGCCTTCCTGTCCTTTCCTATCTAGGTAGTTTTGGGCCCCGTCTTTGCTCAGTCTATCTTTCTGTCTGTGTTAGTGTTTTCATCTTGCTTCACCGTCATTACGTGTTGGGGGCTGCCTATTGCTTTGGGGTCTGCTCTGGGGCAGTTTAGATTTCCCCTTTCTTTCTTTAGGCCTATTTAATTCTCCCGCTGTGATCGAGGGGTCTAGGGCATCGTAGGAACCCCCCATGGCTACTGTTAGTTGTTGTGATAGGATAAGGGGTCTGCAATCCGATAGCTGCCAACCTCTCTGGTTTTCTGGACTTAGCTAGCATTTTTGTTTTTGCCTCCTACGGTGACTCAATCATAACAGAATCACCCACCATACCGCAGATCCTAGGGTACTCAATAGCAGGAAAGAATTGTGTTTAAAAAAAAAAAAAAAAAAAAAAAAAAAAGGTGTGTGTATATTCTTTCCTCTATATCTCTGAGGCCGTAGGGGGAATTTTTTTTTTCTCTCAATGGAGATAAAGCAATTGTCTGATCATGTGGAGCAGCTCGCTGCGGAAGTGCTGGGAATTTCCGCCTACCTTGCTCGTTCGCATGCTGTTGAACCAAAGATCCCTACACCTGATGTATTTTTTGGGGATCGATCTAAATTTTTGAGTTTCAAAAATAATTGTAAATTATTTTTTGCCTTGAAGCCTAACTCGTCAGGGAGCTCCGCGCAGCAGGTTAAAATTGTCATCTCTTTGCTGCGTGGCGATCCCCAGGATTGGGCGTTTTCTTTGAAACCAGATGATCCTATTCTGACTAATGTGAACGCATTCTTTCAAGCTTTGGGGTTGTTGTATGACGAACCTAATGCTATTGATCAGGCTGAAAAGACCCTGTTGGCATTAAACCAGGGTCGAGATTCTGCAGAGTTGTACTGTCAAAAGTTCCGAAAGTGGGCGGTCCTTACTACCTGGAATGATAATGCCTTGGCTGCTCTCTTTCGGAAGGGTTTGTCAGAAGCCGTAAAAGATACTATGGTGGGATTTCCTGTTCCCTCTGGTCTGGACGATTCTATGTCATTAGCCATTCAGGTTGATCGGCGTTTGCGTGAACGCAAAACCGCACGAGAGGTGTTGCCACCGGTTGAACTGACGTCTGAACCTATGCAATGTGATAGAGTTTTGTCTAAGGCGCAACGTCAGGAGTTCAGAAGGCGTAATAAGCTGTGTTTTTTCTGTGGAGATGCCTCGCATATTATTTCTGTTTGTCCTAAATGAGAGAAACGCTTTGCACACACGTTTTCTGTTGGTGGTGTTCAACCTAAGTTTCTTCTGGCAATTACTCTGATTTGCTCCCTGTCCACATTTTCCGCCAAGGCTTTTGTGGATTCGGGAGCAGCGCTAAACCTAATGGACTTGGATTTTGCTAAACGTTGTGGATTTCCGATGACACCTCTGCAGACGCCTATCCCTTTGAGGGGGATTGATGCTACTCCTTTGGCTAAAAATAAACCTCAGTTTTGGACCCAGGTGGTCATGCGGGTCGCCCCAGACCATCAAGAAAATTGCAGATTTTTGGTGTTGCATGGTCTGCATGATGCCGTTGTTCTGGGGTTTCTCTGGTTGCAAATTCATAATCCAGTTTTGGATTGGAAGTCTGTGGTGAGTTGGGGTTGTCGGTGTGCCTTTAGTGAGGCTCCGGTTTTTTTCCACCTCTCCTCAGTCGCATGATGTTCCTGACTATTTGGCGGACTTTTATGATGTATTTAGTGAGAATGAGTCTGCGTCCTTGCCTCCTCATAGGAGTTTTGACTGTGCAATTGAACTAAGCCCGGGGTGTAAATTTCCCAAGGGTCAGCTCTTCAATTTATCTGTACCCGAGCACGAGGCTATGCGGTCCTATATTAAGGAGGCGTTGGAGAAGGGTCATATTAGACCATCCTCTTCACCCTTAGGTGCCGGGTTTTTTTTTGTGGCCAAAAAGGATGGTTCTTTAAGGCCTTGTATTGATTATCGTGCCCTCAATAAAATTACTATCAAATATCAGTATCCGTTACCCCTGATTTCAGATCTATTCTCTAGAGTTAGAGGTGCTTGCTGGTTTACCAAGCTTGACCTCGGGGGGGCGTATAATCTTATCCGCATTAAGCAGGGGGATGAATGGAAGACGGCGTTTAATACTCCGGAGGGACATTTTGAGTACCTGGTGATGCCTTTTGGGCTCACTAATGCCCCTTCTGTCTTCCAGTGCTTCATGAACGATATTTTCCGAGATTTTGTCGATAAATTTTTGATTATCTATCTGGATGATATTTTGATCTTCTCCAAGGATTGGGATTCTCATGTGGAACATATTCGGACTGTGTTCCGGATCTTGAGGGAGAATTCCCTGTATGTCAAAGGATCGAAATGCCTTTTTGGAGTACAGAGGATTTCATTTTTGGGATTTATTTTGTCTCCGTCAACTATTGAAATGGACCCAGCCAAGGTACAGGCCATTTATGATTGGGTTCAGCCCACTTCTTTGAAGGCCCTCCAGAAGTTTTTGGGGTTTGCTAATTTTTATCGGAAATTTATAGCAAAATTTTCTAGTATTGCCAAGCCATTGACTGATCTGACTAAGAAGGGTGCTGATGTGTTGAATTGGTCTCCGGAGGCTGTTGCTTCCTTTCAGGAGCTGAAGCGAAGATTTACCTCCGCCCCGGTTTTGCGGCAACCGGATGTCTCACTCCCATTCCAGGTAGAGGTGGATGCTTCTGAGATTGGTGCAGGAGCTGTTTTGTCCCAAAAGGATCCTGTAACATCTAAAATGAATCCCTGTGCTTTCTTTTCCCAAAAGTTCTCTCCATCTGAACGTAACTATGATGTGGGGAATCGGGAACTGTTGGCCATGAAATGGGCATTTGAGGAGTGGAGACATTGGTTGGAGGGAGCTAAACATCAAGTTGTGGTCCTCACTGACGACAAGAATTTGATTTACCTAGAGTCGGCTAAACGCTTGAACCCTAGACAGGCTAGGTGGTTTACAGCAAGTGATCCACTAGCTAGAAATAATATCTTAACCAGCAAGCTAGACAAATACTTAAAATTAAAACTAATCTACTTTATTCAAATTAGATTAAAAAGGACTATGTCCATTCATAAAATATGCACATGTACAAAAACACAAACAATAACAAACAAGAAACCGCTCTATAAAACGGTAGACCAAACTACAAAAACTTTCCGGTTTACTCTCAGTGTCGTAATCCAAATCCTACACCGACACTCCTTCAGAGTATCCGCTTAGTCTAAATTTGTTTGGAACAAGCACTCTTTCATAGTGCTAAAACCTGTCTATAACAAATCCATTGCTCTTGAATCGATGTATTACTCCTGTATCACATACATCATCATCACTCACAATGATCTTAGACAAGTTTATGCAATAACAGCCTTATTTGCAATAGCGGCCTATACAATAACAAATGGCATGGCATACAGTCTGGGAATTTGAAACTTTGGTGTGAACCTGTACATTGCTCTTAAATCATGCAAATTCACCACTTCCACAGACTTTTAAGTAATATCGTATGTCATGGAGAGATCTCACCCAAATCTTTTTCAGTAATGGGTTCCTCCATGTAACGCTCCCTTCTCCCTACGCGTTTCACCGTCCAGATCATCAGGGGAGTCTCAGAGTAAAGCTCAATGCCTACATAAGAAAAATGCCATCACTGGGCTGTTCATTTGCTTGCTTTTTATAACATGCACTCCTTCATGTGTTCCCGCCTCATAAGGATGGGCGGGTGTATGCCTATGACCACTTCCTGTTTCTGTGTTACTATAGTGAAAGGTCCATTACTCATGTATTCTCAGTGCCACTTACTGACTCATTTGCCGTTAGCCCTACCACATATTGATACTCTATAGTTGCCCAAAAATCAGCCGCCTTCTTATAAAGCATACAGTCGTGCGTGCTTTCTCCTTCATTCGGTTTATCGGGTTGCCTAGTAACGCGCTGACGTCACCGTTCTTTTACCTTTTTTTTAAAACGGTAGACATCCCGCGCATGCGCATTCTTCTATATCAAGTCCGAACCTCTTTACTCTGTTAGCGCACATTTCCTCCCATCGCTGAGTCACCGCCCAGGGAAAAACCGCGCCTGCGCACTTCATACCCAGCCGATTCGTTCAAGGCTCTAGCCTCTCAAAAGAACGCAATCCCTTCCATCACAGGGTTATCGCATGGGAGCACTTAAATAATTGTAAACCCTTAAAATATGTTTCTTCTAATAGTTTTTTCAGTTTCCATATAAATAAGGTTAACGTCATTTAAAGGAACGATGATACATAAAGGCTTTGGGTTTTTTTAAAGTGTTTTTTACCGGGTCAATATCGATTTAATATCGATCTATACTTACATGTAATTATAATTTGCAATTTTTTAACATAGTACGGCAAATATCCACCGTCATCTGGTGACAAGTGGCATATACATACTTCAACTTATAATCACTAGTTCTAACAGAAATGCTCACTCTCCAATCTTCAAAAAATATATATATGGGCATAAATCTTACCCTTGTATAAAATATAGGTATTAATAAGTGACAATCATTTTGGGCATACTTCACATGTTCACCGTCCAATTTTAGGATTTTTAGGATAATGAACTCAAGGTATTCTACTCCATTAAATATTCCTTGAATTTTTCTTTACAAATCTCAATCGATCACCCAGGACAATGTACAGTACTAGACTCAGACTCGATACATCTACCTTCAGGAAGAAACTTCCTATCTTCTCTTTATCTCCCTATACTTTATTTAAAAGACTTGGTTCCGCATTTAAGAGAATGTAAAAATGACATATATCCTATCAATAAAGTATAACCCTTTTGGTCTCACTCCTGAGTAACCCCACTACCCTTTAACCCCTATACAGGGATCTGGTTTTACGTGGGGCACAATGGAGCTCGTCCTCTGGGGCTTAAACCTCATTATATGTGGGAGGATAAATTATAGAAAGGCCGTAAAGGATAGTTGGTCGTTCAGGCCTGTTGGTTGAAGTGTCCTCAACCAGAAAATCCATTTACATTCCTTCTGGAGGATCGCTTTATCCCAATCTCCTCCTCTGTGGGGGTAGGGAACTTTCTCAATCCCAGTGAATTGAATTTTACTATAATCACCTTGATGTGTCCTATTGATGTGGTTCGCTATAGCTGTATCTCTTCGATTCACCACATCACCTACATGTTCGCGTATTCTCCTCCTAAACTCTCTTCTTGTTTTCCCTATATATTCCATCCCACATATACACGTTGCCTTATAAATCACCCCAGTAGTACGACAATTAATAAATTGTCTAATTGTATAGACTTTCTTATTGTTTGTACTCCTAAAGGTTTTCCCTTGCGTTACTGACTGACATGCTATACAGTTTCCGCACCTATAACAGCCTTTCACCTCCCTATCCAACCAGGTACGTGTTGGAGTCTCTCTAAAATGACTGTGCATAAGTCTGTCTTTCAAAGATTTATTCTTTTTGTATGTCACTTGCGGTTTAGAACCCAAAGTTTTTTCAATATCTGTATCCATTTTAAGAACTGGCCAGTGTCGTTCTAAAATTTCTTTAAATTTTTCTGACCCGTTAGAGAACTTAGTGATAAAGCGTGTGACCTCTTTATCTTCTTTTCTCTCTACCTTTCTTAGTAGTTCTTTTCGATCTCTTTTTAAAGATTCCTCAAAGGCGGCCCTCAAAACATGATCCGGATATCCTCTCTCTTGAAATCTCTCCCTCATGTCATCAGCTTGTTCTTTAAATTTCTGAGGGTTTGAGCAGTTACGGCGTAACCTCAAATATTGTCCTTTAGGTATCCCTCTTTTTTGTGGAAGGGATGATTGCTCTCCCATCTTAGAAGTGAGTTAGTAGCTGTTGGTTTCCTATAGTTGCTCGTTTCTAAGGTTCCATCAATTCCTTTTTTGACACATACATCTAAAAATCTCATTTCTGATCTATGTACCTCATACGTAAATCTCAGGCCTAAATTATTACAATTAAGATCATTAACAAAAGAAATGAACTCAGATTCTGTACTCTTCCAGATCACGAAAATATCATCAATATAGCGTAGCCATAAGGCTACGCTATCATGTCGAGAGTTCGTGTCATTGAACACAATTTTTTCCACCCACCAGCCCAGGAGCAAATTTGCATAAGTGGGCACACAAGGGCAGCCCATTGCAGTGCCCCTGAGCTGGTGGAAGTACTTATTCCCTAAAAGAAAGACATTATTCGTAAGGCAGAATTTCAAAGCCTTCAAAACGAAATCGTTATGTTTCATAAAGAAACGTCCTCGGGACTTCAAATAATATTCCACGGCCATCAGGCCTTTTTCATGGGGTATCGAGGAGTACAAGGCCTCCACATCTATACTCCCAAAAATCATGTCTTCCTCAAGGCATATACCATCTAATTTGCATAGAAGATCGCCTGTATCTCTAAGGTATGAACTCAAGTTCGTAACAAAGGGTCTTAAGATCTGGTCTATATATATTCCTAAATTTTGAGTCATACTATTGATACCTGCCACTATAGGTCGACCTTTTAAAGGGGTCAGACCTTTCTGGATTTTTGGGAGACAATAAAATGTCGCCATGGTAGGATGCAAGGGAATCAAGAAGTCTCTTTCTTTTTTATCAATGACTTCAGAGTCAAGACCTTCATTAACTAGCATTCTAAGAGAGTCAGATAGACTCACTATAGGGTTTGATGGTAGCATCTCATAACTTAACTTGTCCTCTAATATAGAAAGGCACATGTTCTTATAACTAGATGTATCCATGACAACAATGTTCCCTCCTTTATCGGAGCTTTTAATAGTGACACTACTATCATTCTCAAGTCTCTTAAGGCTTTCCATTTCCTCTTTCCCCAAATTATAGGACCTTGAATTTAAAAGATCTCCTGCTTTCATCAAATCATTTGTAACAAGATTAACAAAGATGTCAATTGAATTAACATCACCTGTAGGAGGGGGCATAACCGTACTCTTTTTCTTTAAATCTGTAAATGGGCCCTCACCTTTGAGATTAGGATCAGAATCCCCCAGATGAAACAGGAACCGTACATCCTGTAATAAATCTTCAGAAATACCCAACTCTTGGGAAAACCTCTGATCTTGCTTAGAGAAATGCTTTTTCCATTTTAATTTACGGGCGAACAGGTGTAGATCTTTCACTGTTTCAAAAATGTCTATGTCTGATGTTGGTACAAACGAAAGGCCTTTACTAAGCACACACATCTCAGTTTCAGTCAGAGGTCGTTGGGACAGGTTAATTACCTCTGGCCCTCTGGTCCGCTCTGTGGATTTAAGCGGTTTCTTAGTGGATAACTTAGGTCTAAAAAATCTCTCTTCGGTGACCTCTTATGGGAGCCTCTGTTAAATTTACCTCTTTGTACTCCTCTTCCCCTACCTCTGAAATGCCTTGATCTACTCTCAGTGTCAGAAAATTCTGCCTCTGATGAGGATATATCAGTTTCTACTGGTCTATTATTCCTGACTACTTGTACTGAGTAGGCTTTGTTATCTCTAAATTCTTGGAGATCTCTATTATACAGCTTATGTTTCTTCTCTTTCAAATGGTACTGAAATTTCTCCAGAGTATTCTATAAATTGGCCTCCTTTACCGTAAAATCAGACTCACCCGAATATTTTTTCGTGATCTCAATCTGCTCTCTCAGAGATTCTGTGAGCTTGTTAAGATTACTTTTTTCTTCCTCTAAGAGGAGTCTCATAAATCTGATCGAGCTCTCCGTGGCCTCTTTTTCCCACTTGGTGAGTAAGGGTGCACTCCTATATCTAAAACCTGGGGTGAGGGTAATCCTCAGATGGCTGGGTACAATGCCTGATCGTATATAATTTTCTAGACTCTGAACCTCCCACCATGAGGCTATCTGATCCCTATAGATTTTATCAAGTTCTTTGAAAGCCGCACTGTATGTCGGAGTATATCTTTTTTGTGTAAATACTTTATCAGAGAAGACTTCTTTGGCCTCTGTAATCCATACGTTTGTATCGATACCTGTAGTCAAGAAACCTGCCATAGCCTTATCTACACGGTTTACAGCAAGTGATCCACTAGCTAGAAATAATATCTTAACCAGCAAGCTAGACAAATACTTAAAATTAAAACTAATCCACTTTATTCAAATTAGATTAAAAAGGACTATGTCCATTCATAAAATATGCACATGTACAAAAACACAAACAATAACAAAAAAGAAACCGCTCTATAAAACGGTAGACCAAACTACAAAAACTTTCCGGTTTACTCTCAGTGTCGTAATCCAAATCCTACACCGACACTCCTTCAGAGTATCCGCTTAGTCTAAATTTGTTTGGAACAAGCACTCTCTCATAGTGCTAAAACCTGTCTATAACAAATCCATTGCTCTTGAATCGATGTATTACTCCTGTATCACATACATCATCATCACTCACAAGTTTATGCAATAACAGCCTTATTTGCAATAGCGGCCTATACAATAACAAATGGCATGGCATACAGTCTGGGAATTTGAAACTTTGGTGTGAACCTGTACATTGCTCTTAAATCATGCAAATTCACCACTTCCACAGACTTTTAAGTAATATCGTATGTCATGGAGAGATCTCACCCAAATCTTTTTCAGTAATGGGTTCCTCCATGTAACGCTCCCTTCTCCCTACGCGTTTCACCGTCCAGATCATCAGGGGAGTCTCAGAGTAAAGCTCAATGCCTACATAAGAAAAATGCCATCACTGGGCTGTTCATTTGCTTGCTTTTTATAACATGCACTCCTTCATGTGTTCCCGCCTCATAAGGATGGGCGGGTGTATGCCTATGACCACTTCCTGTTTCTGTGTTACTATAGTGACAGGTCCATTACTCATGTATTCTCAGTGCCACTTACTGACTCATTTGCCGTTAGCCCTACCACATATTGATACTCTATAGTTGCCCAAAAATCAGCCGCCTTCTTATAAAGCATACAGTCGTGCGCGCTTTCTCCTTCATTCGGTTTATCGGGTTGCCTAGTAACGCGCTGACGTCACCCTTCTTTTACCTTTTTTTTAAAACGGTAGACATCCCGCGCATGCGCATTCTTCTATATCAAGTCCGAACCTCTTTACTCTGTTAGCGCACATTTCCTCCCATCGCTGAGTCACCGCCCAGGGAAAAACCGCGCCTGCGCACTTCATACCCAGCCGATTCGTTCAAGGCTCTAGCCTCTCAAAAGAACGCAATCCCTTCCATCACAGGGTTATCGCATGGGAGCACTTAAATAATCATAAACCCTTAAAATATGTTTCTTCTAATAGTTTTTTCAGTTTCCATATAAATAAGGTTAACGTCATTTAACGGAACGATGATACATAAAGGCTTTGTTTTTTTTTAAAGTGTTTTTTACCGGGTCAATATCGATTTAATATCGATCTATACATACATGTAATCATAATTTGCAATTTTTTAACATAGTACGGCAAATATCCACCGTCATCTGGTGACAAGTGGCATATACATACTTCAACTTATAATCACTAGTTCTAACAGAAATGCTCACTCTCCAATCTTCAAAAAATATATATATGGGCATAAATCTTACCCTTGTATAAAATTTAGGTATTAATAAGTGACAATCATTTTGGGCATACTTCACATGTTCACCGTCCAATTTTAGGACCTTTAGATAATGAACTCAAGGTATTCTACTCCATTAAATATTCCTTGAATTTTTCTTTACAAATCTCAATCGATCACCCAGGACAATGTACAGTACTAGACTCAGACTCGATACATCTACCTTCAGGAAGAAACTTCCTATCTTCTCTTTATCTCCCTATACTTTATTTAAAGTATAGCAAGATAAAGAGAAGATAGGAAGTTTCTTCCTGAAGGTAGATGTATCGAGTCTGAGTCTAGTACTGTACATTGTCCTGGGTGATCGATTGAGATTTGTAAAGAAAAATTCAAGGAATATTTAATGGAGTAGAATACCTTGAGTTCATTATCTAAAGGTCCTAAAATTGGACGGTGAACATGTGAAGTATGCCCAAAATGATTGTCACTTATTAATACCTATATTTTATACAAGGGTAAGATTTATGCCCATATATATATTTTTTGAAGATTGGAGAGTGAGCATTTCTGTTAGAACTAGTGATTATAAGTTGAAGTATGTATATGCTACTTGTCACCAGATGACGGTGGATATTTGCCGTACTATGTTAAAAAATTGCAAATTATAATTACATGTATGTATAGATCGATATTAAATCGATATTGACCCGGTAAAAAACACTTTAAAAAAAAACAAAGCCTTTATGTATCATCGTTCCGTTAAATGACGTTAACCTTATTTATATGGAAACTTAAAAAACTATTAGAAGAAACATATTTTAAGGGTTTACAATTATTTAAGTGCTCCCATGCGATAACCCTGTGATGGAAGGGATTGCGTTCTTTTGAGAGGCTAGAGCCTTGAACGAATCGGCTGGGTATGAAGTGCGCAGGCGCGGTTTTTCCCTGGGCGGTGACTCAGCGATGGGAGGAAATGTGCGCTAACAGAGTAAAGAGGTTCGGAATTGATATAGAAGAATGCGCATGCACGGGATGTCTACCGTTTTAATAAAAAGGTAAAAGAAGGGTGACGTCAGCGCGTTACTAGGCAACCCGATAAACCGAATGAAGGAGAAAGCGCGCACGACTGTATGCTTTATAAGAAGGCTGATTTTTGGGCAACTATAGAGTATCAATATGTGGTAGGGCTAACGGCAAATGAGTCAGTAAGTGGCACTGAGAATACATGAGTAATGGACCTGTCACTATAGTAACACAGAAACAGGAAGTGGTC
The DNA here is from genome assembly GCF_039654945.1 of Dendrobates tinctorius. NCBI lineage: Eukaryota > Metazoa > Chordata > Amphibia > Anura > Dendrobatidae > Dendrobates > Dendrobates tinctorius. Next base: position 19,954,626 of record NW_027361675.1, on the reverse strand, counting down.
ATAGGCATACACCCGCCCATCCTTATGAGGCGGGAACACATGAAGGAGTGCATGTTATAAAAAGCAAGCAAATGAACAGCCCAGTGATTGCATTTTTCTTATGTAGGCATTGAGCTTTACTCTGAGACTCCCCTGATGATCTGGACGGTGAAACGCGTAGGGAGAAGGGAGCGTTACATGGAGGAACCCATTACTGAAAAAGATTTGGGTGAGATCTCTCCATGACATACGATATTACTTAAAAGTCTGTGGAAGTGGTGAATTTGCATGATTTAAGAGCAATGTACAGGTTCACACCAAAGTTTCAAATTCCCAGACTGTATGCCATGCCATTTGTTACTGTATAGGCCGCTATTGCAAATAAGGCTGTTATTGCATAAACTTGTCTAAGATCATTGTGAGTGATGATGATGTATGTGATACAGGAGTAATACATCGATTCAAGAGCAATGGATTTGTTATAGACAGGTTTTAGCACTATGAGAGAGTGCTTGTTCCAAACAAATTTAGACTTAGCGGATACTCTGAAGGAGTGTCGGTGTAGGATTTGGATTACGACACTGAGAGTAAACCGGAAAGTTTTTGTAGTTTGGTCTACCGTTTTATAGAGCGGTTTCTTTTTTGTTATTGTTTGTGTTTTTGTACATGTGCATATTTTATGAATGGACATAGTCCTTTTTAATCTAATTTGAATAAAGTAGATTAGTTTTAATTTTAAGTATTTGTCTAGCTTGCTGGTTAAGATATTATTTCTAGCTAGTGGATCACTTGCTGTAAACCGTGTAGATAAGGCTATGGCAGGTTTCTTGACTACAGGTATCGATACAAATGTATGGATTACAGAGGCCAAAGAAGTCTTCTCTGATAAAGTATTTACACAAAAAAGATATACTCCGACATACAGTGCGGCTTTCAAAGAACTTGATAAAATCTATAGGGATCAGATAGCCTCATAGTGGGAGGTTCAGAGTCTAGAAAATTATATACGATCAGGCATTGTACCCCGCCATCTGAGGATTACCCTCACCCCAGGTTTTAGATATAGGAGTGCACCCTTACTCACCAAGTGGGAAAAAGGGGCCACGGAGAGCTCGATCAGATTTATGAGACTCCTCTTAGAGAAAGAAAAAAGTAATCTTAACAAGCTCACAGAATCTCTGAGAGAGCAGATTGAGATCACGAAAAAATATTCGGGTGAGTCTGATTTTACGGTAAAGGAGGCCAATTTATAGAATACTCTGGAGAAATTTCAGTACCATTTGAAAGAGAAGAAACATAAGCTGTATAATAGAGATCTCCAAGAATTTAGAGATAACAAAGCCTACTCAGTACAAGTAGTCAGGAATAATAGACCAGTAGAAACTGATATATCCTCATCAGAGGCAGAATTTTCTGACACTGAGAGTAGATCAAGGCATTTCAGAGGTAGGGGAAGAGGAGGACAAAGAGGTAAATTTAACAGAAGCTCCCATAAGAGGTCACCGAAGAGAGATTTTTTAGACCTAAGTTATCCACTAAGAAACCGCTTAAATCCACAGAGCGGACCAGAGGGCCAGAGGTAATTAACCTGTCCCAACGACCCCTGACTGAAACTGAGATGTGTGTGCTTAGTAAAGGCCTTTCGTTTGTACCAACATCAGACATAGACATTTTTGAAACAGTGAAAGATCTACACCTGTTCGCCCGTAAATTAAAATGGAAAAAGCATTTCTCTAAGAAAGATCAGAGGTTTTCCCAAGAGTTGGGTATTTCTGAAGATTTATTACAGGATGTACGGTTCCTGTTTCATCTGGGGGATTCTGATCCTAATCTCAAAGGTGAGGGCCCATTTACAGATTTAAAGAAAAAGAGTACGGTTATGCCCCCTCCTACAGGTGATGTTAATTCAATTGACATCTTTGTTAATCTTGTTACAAATGATTTGATGAAAGCAGGAGATCTTTTAAATTCAAGGTCCTATAATTTGGGGAAAGAGGAGATGGAAAGCCTTAAGAGACTTGAGAATGATAGTAGTGTCACTATTAAAAGCTCCGATAAAGGAGGGAACATTGTTGTCATGGATACATCTAGTTATAAGAACATGTGCCTTTCTATATTAGAGGACAAGTTAAGTTATGAGATGCTACCATCAAACCCTATAGTGAGTCTATCTGACTCTCTTAGAATGCTAGTTAATGAAGGTCTTGACTCTGAAGTCATTGATAAAAAAGAAAGAGACTTCTTGATTCCCTTGCATCCTACCATGGCGACATTTTATTGTCTCCCAAAAATCCAGAAAGGTCTGACCCCTTTAAAAGGTCGACCTATAGTGGCAGGTATCAATAGTGTGACTCAAAATTTAGGAATATATATAGACCAGATCTTAAGACCCTTTGTTACGAACTTGAGTTCATACCTTAGAGATACAGGCGATCTTCTATGCAAATTAGATGGTATATGCCTTGAGGAAGACATGATTTTTGGGAGTATAGATGTGGAGGCCTTGTACTCCTCGATAACCCATGAAAAAGGCCTGATGGCCGTGGAATATTATTTGAAGTCCCGAGGACGTTTCTTTATGAAACATAACGATTTCGTTTTGAAGGCTTTGAAATTCTGCCTTACAAATAATGTCTTTCTCTTAGGGAATAAGTACTTCCTCCAGCTCAGGGGCACTGCAATGGGCTGCCCTTGTGTGCCCACTTATGCAAATTTGCTCCTGGGCTGGTGGGAGGAAAAAATTGTGTTCAATGACACGAACTCTCGACATGATAGCGTAGCCTTATGGCTACCCTATATTGATGATATTTTCGTGATCTGGAAGAGTACAGAATCTGAGTTCATTTCTTTTGTTAATGATTTTAATTGTAATAATTTAGGCCTGAGATTTACGTATGAGGTACATAGATCAGAAATGAGATTTTTAGATGTATGTGTCAAAAAAGGAATTGATGGAACCTTAGAAACGAGCAACTATAGGAAACCAACAGCTACTAACTCACTTCTAAGATGGGAGAGCAATCATCCCCTTCCACAAAAAAGAGGGATACCTAAAGGACAATATTTGAGGTTACACCGTAACTGCTCAAACCCTCAGAAATTTAAAGAACAAGCTGATGACATGAGGGAGAGATTTCAAGAGAGAGGATATCTGGATCATGTTTTTAGGGCCGCCTTTGAGGAATCTTTAAAAAGAGATCGAAAAGAACTACTAAGAAAGGTAGAGAGGAAAGAAGATAAAGAGGTCACACGCTTTATCACTAAGTTCTCTAACGGGTCAGAAAAATTTAAAGAAATTTTAGAACGACACTGGCCAGTTCTTAAAATGGATACAGATATTGAAAAAACTTTGGGTTCTAAACCGCAAGTGACATACAAAAAGAATAAATCTTTGAAAGACAGACTTATGCACAGTCATTTTAGAGAGACTCCAACACGTACCTGGTTGGAAAGGGAGGTGAAAGGCTGTTATAGGTGCGGAAACTGTATAGCATGTCAGTCAGTAACACAAGGGAAAACCTTTAGGAGTACAAACAATAAGAAAGTCTATACAATTAGACAATTTATTAATTGTCGTACTACTGGGGTGATTTATAAGGCAACGTGTATATGTGGGATGGAATATATAGGGAAAACAAGAAGAGAGTTTAGGAGGAGAATACGCGAACATGTAGGTGATGTGGTGAATCGAAGAGATACAGCTATAGCGAACCACATCAATAGGACACATCAAGGTGATTATAGTAAAATTCAATTCACTGGGATTGAGAAAGTTCCCTACCCCCACAGAGGAGGAGATTGGGATAAAGCGATCCTCCAGAAGGAATGTAAATGGATTTTCTGGTTGAGGACACTTCAACCAACAGGGCTGAACGACCAACTATCCTTTACGGCCTTTCTATAATTTATCCTCCCACATATAATGAGGTTTAAGCCCCAGAGGACGAGCTCCATTGTGCCCCACGTAAAACCAGATCCCTGTATAGGGGTTAAAGGGTAGTGGGGTTACTCAGGAGTGAGACCAAAAGGGTTATACTTTATTGATAGGATATATGTCATTTTTACATTCTCTTAAATGCGGAACAAAGCCTTTTAAATAAAGTATAGGGAGATAAAGAGAAGATAGGAAGTTTCTTCCTGAAGGTAGATGTATCGAGTCTGAGTCTAGTACTGTACATTGTCCTGGGTGATCGATTGAGATTTGTAAAGAAAAATTCAAGGAATATTTAATGGAGTAGAATACCTTGAGTTCATTATCTAAAGGTCCTAAAATTGGACGGTGAACATGTGAAGTATGCCCAAAATGATTGTCACTTATTAATACCTATATTTTATACAAGGGTAAGATTTATGCCCATATATATATTTTTTGAAGATTGGAGAGTGAGCATTTCTGTTAGAACTAGTGATTATAAGTTGAAGTATGTATATGCCACTTGTCACCAGATGACGGTGGATATTTACCGTACTATGTTAAAAAATTGCAAATTATAATTACATGTAAGTATAGATCGATATTAAATCGATATTGACCCGGTAAAAAACACTTTAAAAAAAACCAAAGCCTTTATGTATCATCGTTCCGTTAAATGACGTTAACCTTATTTATATGGAAACTGAAAAAACTATTAGAAGAAACATATTTTAAGGGTTTACAATTATTTAAGTGCTCCCATGCGATAACCCTGTGATGGAAGGGATTGCGTTCTTTTGAGAGGCTAGAGCCTTGAACGAATCGGCTGGGTATGAAGTGCGCAGGCGCGGTTTTTCCCTGGGCGGTGACTCAGCGATGGGAGGAAATGTGCGCTAACAGAGTAAAGAGGTTCGGACTTGATATAGAAGAATGCGCATGCGCGGGATGTCTACCGTTTTAAAAAAAAGGTAAAAGAAGGGTGACGTCAGCGCGTTACTAGGCAACCCGATAAACCGAATGAAGGAGAAAGCGCGCACAACTGTATGCTTTATAAGAAGGCTGATTTTTGGGCAACTATAGAGTATCAATATGTGGTAGGGCTAACGGCAAATGAGTCAGTAAGTGGCACTGAGAATACATGAGTAATGGACCTGTCACTATAGTAACACAGAAACAGGAAGTGGTCATAGGCATACACCCGCCCATCCTTATGAGGCGGGAACACATGAAGGAGTGCATGTTATAAAAAGCAAGCAAATGAACAGCCCAGTGATGGCATTTTTCTTATGTAGGCATTGAGCTTTACTCTGAGACTCCCCTGATGATCTGGACGGTGAAACGCGTAGGGAGAAGGGAGCGTTACATGGAGGAACCCATTACTGAAAAAGATTTGGGTGAGATCTCTCCATGACATACGATATTACTTAAAAGTCTGTGGAAGTGGTGAATTTGCATGATTTAAGAGCAATGTACAGGTTCACACCAAAGTTTCAAATTCCCAGACTGTATGCCATGCCATTTGTTATTGTATAGGCCGCTATTGCAAATAAGGCTGTTATTGCATAAACTTGTCTAAGATCATTGTGAGTGATGATGATGTATGTGATACAGGAGTAATACATCGATTCAAGAGCAATGGATTTGTTATAGACAGGTTTTAGCACTATGAGAGAGTGCTTGTTCCAAACAAATTTAGACTAAGCGGTGTAGGATTTGGATTACGACACTGAGAGTAAACCGGAAAGTTTTTGTAGTTTGGTCTACCGTTTTATAGAGCGGTTTCTTTTTTGTTATTGTTGTTATTGTTGTTATTGTTTTTTGTTATTGTTGACCAAAGTCATGTGATCGTTATCCCAATGACATCAGAATGACGTCATTATTTGCATATTCATGATCTACATTAGTTACATTGGACTCTGGTAACTATGACAATGGGGATGCCATTATTTGATTGGTAAATCACTCCAATGTTTTTGTGTAAGTTATGGATGCACTATTGGATATGGGGATTATTTTCCATATTTTTATTGTATAACGTCTTTTGCATATATATTTATGATAGGGATGATATGCCATGTATCAAAGTTTTCTGTATTTAATTTATTTAACAAGAGTGGGTTTGGCCTCTGGTGATTGGTACTTTTACTAGGCACACTATATACAGTAAGCCAGAGCTGTTTGTGTACTGCAGGTGTCTGGATGCAACAAACAGAGAGCACGAGGTGAGAAGTTATGGATTGCTATAATTCTATTTTTATACTGTAGTAACTTTAACCCCTTTGCGACATACGTCATACTAGTACTGCTCATGTTGTGTCTCCCCCTTTGACGTGGGCTCTGGTGGTGAGCCCACATCTTTCCTGGCACATGTCAGCTGTTTTGAACACCTGACATGTGCCTGGAAGAGCCATGGGTGGAATCACAATTCACCCACAGCTATTAACCCTTTAAATGCTACTGTCAAACTCAGCGGCATTTAACTCGCGCTTCTGGCCATGGGGCCGTAAATCACCCATCGTGACCCCCCGTCACGTGATCGCTCTTGGAGACCTCTATGGTTGTCACTGCTGGCTTGCTGAGCGACGCCCGGTGGTCGGTGCTCAAAGCAAGTGAGGTATTCTGCTACATACAGGTGATCTGATCATCGCCTGTATGTAGCACAGTCAATTGGGTTATGGCAGCTTCTAGTCTTCCATGGAGACTATTGAAGCATGCCAAAAGTAAAAAAAATAGAATTGCACTTACCGATAATTTGGTTTCTAAGACCCTCCATCACAACACATAGGAGGTTGCCTCCCTATCCTAATTAGGGTCAGGAAACAAGAGGTTTAAATAGCCCTCTATCCTCAGTGTTTTCTAAGGACCACACAAAATGAATGCTTGAGTTTTTTATTTACACTAAGGAATTAAATGAACATAACTTTATTAGAGGGAGTGTTAACCGTGCTGTCATAGAGTGTAAGTGTAATTCTATTTTCTCTAATTACCTCCACAATAGCACAATGCCAAAAAATAATGGTTAGGGAGGGACAACAGCCTGGAGGACTTTCCTGCCAAAGGCTAGATCTCTTACAGATATTAGATTTAAACTGTAGTGTTTAGTGAAGGTATGGACCGAGGACCAGGTAGCAGCTCTGCAGATCTGCTCGATGGACGCATTGGCTCTTTCAGCCCAGGAGACGGCGACGGCTCTAGTGGAATGGGCCTTTAGCGATTCTAGAGAAGATAGGTCTTGATTTCTATATGTGTCCGTGATTGCTTTTTTGATCCAATTCTCCAGAGTTCTTGAAGGCTTTCTTTCCTTTGTTTGGTCCACCGTTCTGGACAAAAAGATTCTGATCCTTCCTCCAAGGTTTTGTTTGACTCAAGTAGAAAAGAATAGTCTGTCGAACATCCATAGAATGAAATCCTGCTTCTCTTTCGTCCTTTGGGTTGTCACAGAAGGAGGGTAGAATTATTTCTTGGGACCTGTGGAAGTCAGATGACACTTTTGGCAAAAAAGACGGTTCTAGGCGGAATAATATTCTGTCGTCCAGAATTCTTAAATAAGGTTCCCTAATGGATAGGGCCTGAATCTTGCCCACCCTTCTTGCTATTGTAATGGTTACATGTAGTGACGCTTTCCAGGATAGTTTATCTAACTGGATCTGGTCCATAGGCTCACATGGTGAAATAGTTAGACCTTTCAGCAATACATTCAAATCCCAAGTTGGAATTACATTGGATATTCTTGGACGGATTTTAGAGGAAGCTGACATGAACCTCCTTATTCACCAGTGGTCTGCCAGGTTCTGATCAAAGAGCTCAGAGCAGACACCTGGACATTCAGGGTACTGAGTTTTAGTACTTTTGATAAGCCGTCCTGTAGGAAATCTAGTATTTTAGCCATGTCAGGATGGAAAGGATCGATGGGAGTGGATCCATACCATACTGAGAAGGAATTCCATATTTTGGAGTAGATGGAATTTGTGACCTGTTTCCTACTTTTTTGCAAAGTGGATATACTGGCATCTGAGAGGCCTCTGGGTCTTAGGAGTCTGGCTTCAGAAGTCAGTGGAGAGCTGGGTGAAAAATGGGATCTTGATGTAGAAGGTCGTGGTCTAGCGGCAAAGTCAGAGGTTCTTCTGAGCTCAGGAGTTCCAGAGCCCTGAACCAGCTCCTCTTTGGCCAGAGAGGGGTGAGCAGGATGGTTTTGTCATGGTCCAATCCAGAGTTTATTTTCTGCTGTCCTTTCTCTGGACTGGTCATTCGGGGGTTAATCTCCTCAGCCTCGTTCTGAAGCTAGCTGGGCTATTTCAGTCCGTCACAACCTCCTGACCAGCTCTAGCTTCCAGTTTAGAGCCTCTGACCCTTGTACCTTGGTGCTCATCCTGCCTTTGACTTGTATCCACGTGTATGATCTAGACTGATCTCTGACCCCGTCTCTTGGTATTCGTCTCTGCTGCTACATTCTGTCTGGCTTTTGATTCCCCGGCCTGTACCCCGACCACTTCTTCTGTCTCACGGTTTTGGACCCCGCATGCATGTTTGGCTTTTTGACCCTCGGCTTGGTATTTTGACTACGTGTATTGCTGCTACTTCTGGTACGTTTGTTCCTGATAGTTTCTGACTCGGTTCGTCTGACCATTCTCTCATTACCTGTGACACCTGTGCGGTTGCTCAGTGTTGCTACGCTTAGTGTGTAACCTCTCTTCCCTCACCAGCTCCCTCTGGTGGAGTTTTCACTACATTATCACTAACCTTTGCAGTTAACCGGGATTTTGCACTTTTTTTCTCTGGTCATGGATCTGCTGCATAACTTGGCGGATCAAGTGTCCAGTTTGTTGCAGAAGGTGCGGGATTTTTCTGTGAAACATCAGTCCCTTGTCACGTCTTGTACCCACTTACAGAAATAACTGACTGAGACTATTTAGACCCTGCAGGGAAATACCACTTATATTGTTAGTCTACCTGGTGACGCTGTAGATGTTGTTTTGCATTATCCTGAACCCTCGGTTAAACTTCCTGACACGTTTTCTGGCGAAAAAGATAAATTTTGCATATTCAGGGAAAGTTGTAGATTATGGTTTTGTCTGAGACCTCGATCGTTTGGGGATGAGATTCAGCGGGTAGGGATTATTATTTCCTTACTTAGGGAGGGTCCTGAATCTTGGGCTTTCTCGCTGCCCCCTACTGCCCCTGAAGAGATGTCGGTAGATAGGTTCTTTGAGGCCCTAGGACTTATCTATGATGAACCGGACCGTGTTAGGGTGGCAGAGGACACTTTTATGGGTCTGGTTCAGGGGAAATACTCAGCCGAATGGTACAGCTCCGAGTTCCAACGATGGTCCACTGTTGTGTCCTGCGATGACTCCACACTGAGAGGTCTGTTCAGGAAAGGACTTTCGGATTGCTTGAAGGATGCTCTGGCTCTCTATCCACCTCCCAGCTCATTGGAGGATACTATGACTCAGGCTATCCATATGGATCGGAGGCTGTGGTAGAGAGGTTTTACACAGCGAGGGATTTCGTTGTTCCCTGCTAACCCTGATGTTTTGCTTCCGTCTAAACCTATGGAGGTGGGAGCCACCAACCTCCAGGAAAGAGGAAATGGCGATGTGATGTAAAGCTGTGTTTTTATTGCAGAGATCCCGGACATTGGAAAAAGGACTGCCCCTCCTGTCTACCGACTAACAAGCGGCTGAGTCTGGGTGATCATTATGGAGGTCACCCAGACACTCAGGTACCTTTTTCTTCATTTTCAAAGATACTGTTAAAGGTGGAACTTTGTGTTGAGAATGGCTTTTTCCATACTTTGGCTTTTGTAGACTGTGGGTCATCCCTGAACCTGATTGACTCTAAGCTGGTGGCCCGCTGTAGATTAAGGACAGTTAGGTTGGAGACTCCCTTAAAAATTATGGCTATATGGCTATTGACTCTACACCTCTCACTAAGGATGGTCTCCATTTTATTTTTAAAGAATTCACCCTCAGGGTGGGGGCCCTACACCAGGAGCGGATGTCATGCTTTATTTGGATAACCTCCCTGCTGGCCTGGTGTTAGGGTTTCCCTGGTTGCAACGGCATAACCAGGTTATTGACTGGGGGTCCCAGGATATTGTTAAATGGAGACCTAGTTGTTCTGAAAATTGTCTTGCTACTGTGTCTATGTCATCTGTCAGTCTGGAGGGTATTCCGGAGTACCTGAAGGACTTTGAGGATTGTCACGGCCCCTATCGCGCCCCACTGTACTTACCTGCCCACTCCCGCGCCGCCGCCTGTCTTCTCCCGTCAGACGCGGCGTCCTGTGACCGACCCGCGGCCTGCAACGTCCTTGCATGCTTTGCGCATGCGCCGTAGGCCACGGCCGCGTCCTGTCTTCTGTTCTTATGCTCCGGCGGTGCACTGACCTGGAAGCACTGCCGGACCAATGGGGGCCACTTCCAGGGTATTTCAGGCCGCCCTCCTGTAATGGAGGCGCCTGATCTATGTGCCAGTTTCCGCACGTTAGGCCCCCGTGCCCTTGCTGTGCATTGTGCCCGGTCCTCACCTCTCCCGGTGCTTCCTATTTCAGCTGTCCTACTCCGTTCCTGCCCGTGCCTGATTCCTGCCGCCCTGCTCCGGTCCTTCCTGCCCGTGCCTGATTCCTGCTGTCCTACTCCGGTCCTGCCCGTGCCTGATTCCTACTGTCCTACTCCGGTCCTGCCCGTGCCTGATTCCTGCCGTCCTGCTCCAGTCCTTTCTGCCCGTGCCTGATTCCTGCCGTCCTACTCCGGTCCTGCCTGCCCGTTCCTGATTCCTGCCGTCCTATTCCGGTCCTGTGTCCTTGCCCCATCCTGACTGTCCCTGTCTACTGCGGTCCTACTCCAGTCTCTCCACCCGAGCCCTACGCCTTCTTCGTGCTTGTGGTACCAGGTACTCTGTCTTACTAGGAAAAAGCAATTAGTTCCAGCTGCGTGTAAAAAATTTCTTCTTTATTTCAACATTAAAATTATGTCATCTTCATAGTAAATGCCATACACACGGACACGGCAACGCTTTTGTTTGTTTTCACACTCTGTCTTACTCCAGTCCATCCCGAGCCGCCCCTCTTGGTACCGGCTGCTGTGGCAATCGAACCCCTGGGCCTGCTCCTAACGGTCCCTGTATAGGGGTCGGCTCCACCTGGTTGCTCGCCTGGAGCCCCTCGGTGCCGGGGTCCAGAGGGTCCACTCCTGGAGTCCTGCCTCACCTAGCGAAATGCCACAGTAGATCAGGCCATGGATTCCGCCAGTACTTCTGCCCCCGCTCAAAAGGAGTTGCTCTTTTTGCGGGAGAACCAAGAGCGCATAATGTCTGTAATGAAATCCATGGACTCCCGTCTGTCAGCTCTTCAGGCCACCGATCCGGGAAGTGCTGCTCAGCTGGCCAGTCTTCAACAGGAGCTGGGCCAGCAGCGTGACACCCAGTCCCATATCAACTTATATGGCCTCAGTAGACAATCGCTTGGTGGCTCTCCAGTCTGCTGCCGCGGCATCTGCGTCTGCTCCTGGTCCCGTTTCTTTTCCATCTCCTCGCCTCACCAAACCACCCCGGTTCAATGGCAACCCCAAACACTGCAGTTCTTAAACCAATGTAGCGTTCACTTTGAGCTGCTACCTCACCAGTATCCCTCCGATAGGGCCAAAGGGGAAGGCCGTGTCTTGGCTTAACCCTCTCTGGGAGAGGGATGATCCCGTGGTCTCGAACCTTCCGTTCTTTTTGGATACGTTCCAGAGGGTCTTTGACGAGCCAGGTCGGCTAGCCTTTCTTACTGAGTCCCTTTTCAACCTCCACCAGGGCGCTCTCACCGCACACTTTCCTCTGAATTAGGATGGAATAATGCGGCACTGGTGGGGGCATTCTGGCGTGGTCTCTCGGGCAGGATAAAAGATGAGTTGGCTGGTCGAGATACCCCCACCACCCTTGAGGACCTTATTTCCCTGGCTACCTGCATAGATCTTCGGTTTCAGGAGCACGCCCAGGAGTCAGCTAGAGACAGAAGACCCACTAGACCAGCTCTTTCCATCAACCGGTCCTCTAGTCCATGTCCAGCCGGGGTTCCCCAGACTCCTCCGTCCGTACCTATGTAGGTTGACCGTGTCAAGTAGGCCGAGGTCCGGCAGAGAGAGACGGGCACAAGGTCTATGTCTCTATTGTGGTGGAACTTCGCATTCCATCCGTTCTTCTCCTGAGAGACCGAGAAACTCTTCCGCCTAGGCCAGGTAAGAGAGGCCTCCCTAGGTGTCCATGATTCCTCTCAACCTCTTATAATGTCCGTTCTTTTGATTTCGAGGCAGAGGCGTGGTTCCGAGGTGGCTTACATGGATTCGGGCTCAGCAGGTAACTTCATCCGGCGTGAAGAGGTGGAGAAGTACCAGATTCCCGTGGTTACTCTGAAGAATCCTCGGCTAATTGCGTCGGTGGACGGCCGACCGCTACAGGTACCCGTCACCATGGTCACCGAGGAGGTAGATTTGCAGGTCGGCACCCTACACTATGAAAGAATGGCTTTCTATGTGCTGCCTAGTCTTTCCCACGCAATCCTCCTGGGGCTTCCATGGCTACGGACCCATCAGCCAGTTCTCGACTGGTCATCTGGGGAGATTCTTCACTGGGGACACTCGTGCCAGGAACGGTGCCTGAACCCTATTCGTCCGGCTGCTTCTTCACGTCCGCCTTCTGACATCTCGGGCCTACCCTCAGCCTATAGGGTCTACGCAGACGTCTTTGATAAGAAGGAAGCGGAGATCCTTCCCCCGCACCTGCCTTTTGACTGTCCTATCGAGCTAATCCCCAGTTCCACTCCTCCTCGTGGTAGGATCTACCTACCCACTGTCTCCTGCAGAGACTTTGGCCATGTCCGAATATGTCCGGGAGAACCTCGCCAAGTGTTCCATACGGAAATCCTCCTCTCCCGCAGGAGCCGGTTTCTTCTTCGTCAAAAAGAAGGATGGTTCTTTGCGTCCGTGCATTGATTATAGGGGCTTGAAAGACATCACCATCAAGAACAGGTACCCCCTTCCTCCCATTCCGGAGCTGTTTGATCGCCTCAGAGAAGCACGGATCTTCTCTAAGCTAGACCTCAGAGAAGCCTACAATCTGATCCTCATCCGCACAGGCGATGAATGGAAGACCGCTTTTAACACTCGAGACGGTCATTATGAGTACCTTGTCATGCCCTTTGGTCTGTGCAATGCTCCAGCTGTGTTTCAAGAATTCGTCAATGAGATCTTCCGGGACCTCTTGTACTCCTGTGTGGTAGTGTACTTGGACGACATTCTTGTCTTCTCACCAGACCTTTCGTCTCATAGGAGGAGTGTCCACTTGGTTCTTCAACACCCTCGAGAGAATCGCCTGTACGCTAAGATGGAGAAATGTCTCTTTGAGCAAACCTCGTTACCGTTTCTGGGCTACATCATCTCCGATGCTGGATTGAAGATGGTTCCGGAGAAACTGTCCGCCATTCTCAAGTGACCCCGTCCCGCCGGCATAAGAGCTATCTAACGGTTTCTCGGATTCGCCAATTATTACAGGCAATTTATTCCTCATTTCTCTTCAATCACTAAACCCATTTCCGCCCTCACCCGAAAGGGGACGAGTCCCAACTCTTGGACCACGGAGGCTGAAGAGGCCTTTCTGACACTAAAACGGGCATTCTCCACAGCTCCAGTCTTGTCCGGTCCCGAGAACAGCAAACCCTTTGTGCTAGAGGTGGATGCCTCCTCAACAGGAGCCGGGGCTGTCCTCTCTCAGAAAACCATCTCTGGTCGCCTACATCCCTGTGGATTCTTTTCCAAGGCCTTTTCTCTGTCCGAGTGCAATTACTCGATTGGCAACCGGGAGCTCTTGGCCATAAAATTGGCCTTGGAGGAGTGGCGTCACCTTCTGGAGGGGGCTGTCCACCCTTTCGTGATTTACTCAGACCACAAAAACCTGGCCTATCTTCAGTCCGCCCAGAGACTCAATCCTCGACAGGCTAGGTGGTACTTGTTCTTCACTCGCTTCAATTTTGAGCTCCATTTTCGCCCCGGTGACAAGAACACCAAAGCTGATGCCTTATCCAGAGTCTTCCAGCTGTCTGAGGATGGAGAGGAACCCGCCCACATTATTGAACCTTCAAGGATAATCACCATGGCTCCTGTGAATCTGCTCTCTCCACCTCCAGGCAAGACTCTCGTGCCCAAGGATGCCAAGAGAAAAGTCATACTCTGGGGCCATGCCTCCAAACTGGCAGGCCATGCCGGAACGAAGAAGACTCTCGCTCTTGCCCCTCGGCACTACTGGTGGCCTACCCTCCGCCAAGATGTGGCGGACTTCGTAGCCTCTTGTCCTTCTTGCGCAAGAAACAAAGTACCACGACGGTCTCCGCCCGGATTGCTGCTACCCCTGCCTGTCCCTACGGTACCTTGGGAATACATCGCCATGGATTTTATCACCGACTTGCCCCGCTCATCTGGCTGTACGGTGGTCCTAGTGGTGGTAGATCGTTTTTCCAAGATAGCATATTTTATCCCGTTGACCGGACTCCCCTCTGTGCCTGAACTAGCCAAAATCTTTATCCATCAGGTTTTCAGGCTCCATGGTCTACCTCGACGCATTGTGTCCGACCGGGGAGTCCAGTTTACTTCCAAGTTCTGGAGGGCACTTTGCAAACTCTTGGATATATCTTTAGATTTTTCCTCCGCCTACCATCCACAGACTAATGGGCAAGTGGAGCAAACTAACCACACGTTGACTGGATATCTACGTCATTTTTCCAACGTCCACCAAAATGACTGGGTTTACCTGCTTCCCTGGGCGGAGTTCGCCTACAACAACCATACCGGCGAATCCTCAACCAAATCTCAGTTTTTTGTGGTGTTTGGCAGACATCCCGACCTTCCTCTCCCTGTAGGCTCTGCTTCCGAAGTACCTGCGGCCAACTCCGTGTCCCTGGAATTCTCCGAGATCTGGGCTGAGACCAACACAGCACTCAAGAAAGCCAGTGAGCGCATGAAGAATCACGCCGACAAGAGATGGGATCCTCCACCGTTTCATGTCGGGGATAAAGTCTGGCTCTCATTCAAATATATCCGGCTAAAATTACCCTCGTACAAGTTGGGTCCCCAGTACATCGGTCCCTTTGAGATTCTTGATCGTGTCAATGAAGTCGCCTACAAGTTGAGGTTTCCTTCTTCGCTTCAAATCCCGAACACCTTCCACGTCTCTCTCCTGAAACCTGTGGTACTAAATTGGTTTCACTCCTCACCCTGTTCCGTTCCCCAGCCGGTTGGTAACGACACCACCTTTGAGGTAAGAGATATTCTCGCCATGAAAAGAGTCAGGGGAAGGCCTTTTTTTCTTTTTGACTGGAAGGGTTTTGGGCCTGAGGAGAGGTCCTGGGAGCCCCGGGAGAACATCAATGCTCCCAGCATTCTCAGGAGATTTTTTGCCAATCGCAGTGGGGGGCGGCTTAAGGGGGGGTACTGTCACGGCCCCCGTCGCGCCCCGCTGTACTTACCTGCCCGCTCCTGCGCCGCCGCCTGTCTTCTCCCGTCAGACGCGGCATCCTGTGACAGGCCCGTGGCCTGCAACGTCCTTGTGTCATGTCGGACGCTGTTCACACCACAGCATCCGGCAGGCAGAGGTAGTTCCACCTCCAGCCACTATAGCCTCAGTGGCGCCGGCCTGATCTTCAGGCTCTCGGGGGTTAATCCTGCTGGAGACCAGGTTGGATGGTTAGTCACGCCCACGGTCTTTAAATAGTCATGCTGGCCTATGGGCGTCGCCGATTATAGCTTGTGTTTCATACCAAGTGGTTCCGGTCTGGAGTGGAGGTGTTCAAGAGAGAGAGATTCATATCTGGTGTCGTATGATCCGTCGTTATCCTTTCTCCTTCCCATATTTGTGTTTAGTTGTGCCCTGTTCACATTACTGTTTATTCCTGTGTGTGTGCGGCGCAGTGCAGTTTAAGTTCTCCCTGTCTGTCATTATTTGTGTGGGAGCTTTGGTGGTGACTTCTCACTGGGTGGAGGGTGGAGGGTTAAGTGCAGGGCTGAGCAGGAGATAAGGAAAGGTCGGAGGCTCAGGCATTTGCACCTTCAGCAAAAACCCTGGGTTGAGGGTCAGACAGGGTTTCCCCTAGTAAAGGGACCCCACAGGGGCCCCGGGTATTTCAGCCTTAGTTGAACTAAGCCCCCGTGACATTATAATCGGCCCACATTTTTTCAGGAGTCCATGGATCCCATGGATTCCATAACCCGCCAGTTGGCGGCGCTGTCCATACAGGTCTCCGAGTTGAATGGGGCAGTTCAGCAGCAGGGCCTGGTAGTAGCAAAGGTGCAAACGGCATCTGCAGGTATCGGTGCAGAGCCGAAGTTTCCGCTGCCAGAACGATTTTCAGGCGATCGCAGCAAATTTGTCGTATTTCGGGAGGCCTGCAAATTATACTTCCGCATGCGGCCAATATCCTCAGGTAATGAGGCCCAGCGAGTAGGGCTGGTGTTGTCATTACTGAGTGGTGACCCCCAAGCATGGGCATTTTCCTTACCACCTGACTCTGCTACATTTCATTCGGTCGATAATGTTTTTTCTGCCCTCGGGCTCATTTACGATGACCCTGACCGACTGGCTCTAGCGGAATCTAAAATCCGCGCCCTCCGCCAGGGGGAGCGCTTGGCAGAAGACTATTGTTCGGAATTTCGCCGCTGGGCTGTAGACACACAGTGGAATGACCCAGCACTGCGGAGCCAGTTTATTCATGGGGTATCAGGGAGGGTGAAACAAGCCCTCCTGATGTATGAGACTCCGGCATCATTGGAGTCTGCCATGAGTTTGGTGATACGTATTGATCGCCGTTTTCGTCAGGGGGCACAGGAGACGCTACCTCTGGGGGAAAACAGAGGTGCAGGTGTGGTTGAAGTAGATGAGTCCCCTGAACCTATGCAGATTGCTGGCGTGGCACAGGTTCAGCCTCGCGCTCCGGGAGTCCGGAAGTCCGGAGCATGTTTCTACTGTGGTAAAGGTGGTCATTATGTTAACGTTTGCCCGGTACTACCTAAGAGGGTCACACCGGCGGAAAACTGTTAAGCTCAGAGGGTATGGAGGAGACCCAACTGAGCGTATGCATATCCTCCATGATGGTATCTCAATGTATGCTCCCTGCCAAGGTTATTGTCGCCGGCAGAGAGCTACCTATATCAGTGTTTGTGGATAGCGGTTCCGCCACCAATCTCATAGATGAGGAGTTTGCACACACCGCCGGGTTTAAGATTGAAAAACTTCCTCACCCCATACAGGTGGTGACCATTAATGCTGTTCCCCTCCCTCAAGGGGAGATTACTGAGTTTGTGGCAGAGGTGAAACTCCACATTGGGGTCCTACATTCTGAGTCGGTTACATGTAGGGTCCTCCGTAATCTCCCAGCTCAAATGGTCCTGGGTTTTCCATGGCTGTCCAGGCACAACCCGGTAATTGATTGGAAAACTCAGGACATAGTACAATGGAGTGGTTTCTGCCAAGACAATTGCTTGGCCACATGTGTGTCCGCCGTGACGCCCAGCCTGCCGGAGGCTTTGCAGGATTTCGCGGATGTTTTCTCTGAGAAGGGTTGCTCAGAACTGCCTCCACATAGAGCCTATGACTGTGCTATTAGGCTAAAACCCGGGGCCAAATTACCTAAGGCCAGGATGTTTAATATTTCTGGCCCTGAGAGACAAGCTCTGAAAGACTACATCGCGGAGAGTCTGAGCAAAGGTCACATCCGGCCTTCGTCCTCGCCTGTAGCCGCGGGGTTTTTCTTCATTAAGAAGAAAGATGGGGGGTTACGCCCGTGTCTGGATTTCCGAGAGTTAAACCAGATTACTATCCGTGATCCCTACCCAATGCCGTTGATCCCGGATTTGTTCAACCAGGTAGCGGGGGCAAAATGGTTTTCCAAGCTGGACCTCAGGGGGGCGTATAACCTCATAAGGGTCCGTCAGGGGGATGAGTGGAAGACGGCGTTTAACACTCCTGAGGGTCATTTTGAGAGTCTGGTTATGCCGTTTGGGTTGACCACCGCGCCTGCCGTTTTCCAACATTTTATTAATGATGTCTTTGCTCATGTCCTGGGGAGATTTGTGATTGTATACCTGGATGATATCCTCATTTATTCTAGCGATTGGGACACTCATTTGCAGCATGTTAGGCAGGTGTTACAGTTGCTCCGGGAGAACCAGCTCTATGCTAAGCTGGAAAAATGTTTATTTTTTGTCCAGGAGTTGCCCTTTTTGGGATATATTGTGTCCGCAGCTGGTTTTAAAATGGACACCGCTAAGGTGCAAGCGGTGTTGCAATGGGAGAGGCCGGAGAGTCTGAAAGCACTCCAGCGGTTCCTGGGGTTTGCGAATTATTATAGGAAATTTATAAAACACTTTTCGACTGTCGCCAAACCGCTCACGGACATGACAAAAAAGGGTGCCGATCTGGCGAACTGGCCTGAGGTGGCTATACGTGCATTTGAGCGTCTGAAGAATAGTTTTGCTTCAGCCCCCATTCTGGTGCAACCAGACGTGTCTAAACCTTTTGTGGTAGAGGTTGATGCGTCGGAGGTGGGAGTGGGGGCAGTACTGTCTCAAGGCTCGTCCTTGAGCGAGATGCATCCATGCGCCTACTTCTCCAAGAAGTTGTCGCCGGCCGAACGGAATTATGATATCGGCAACAGGGAGTTGTTGGCCATCAAGCTGGCTTTTGAGGAATGGCGACACTTCTTGGAGGGGGCAGCTCACCAGGTCACAGTTATCACCGACCACAAGAATCTGCTCTACCTGGAGTCGGCCAAGCGTCTGTCTCCTAGGCAGGCTCGCTGGGCATTGTTTTTTACTCGTTTCAATTTTCTTGTGACGTACCGTCCCGGGGCTAAAAACACCAAGGCGGATGCTTTGTCTAGGTGTTTTCCGGGGGGAGAACCTCGGGAAGAGCCGGTACCCATCCTCCAGAAAGGGGTAGTGGTCTCGGCTCTCACGACTGAGGTAGAGGCGGAGATTGCCGAGGCCCAAGAGGAGGTACCACCAGGACTTCCCGCCAACAAATCATTTGTACCCCTGCATCTTCGGCCTAAGGTGTTGAAGGAACACCACGATTCGGTACTGGCTGGTCACCCAGGGGTGAAGGGCACCTTAGAGCTGGTATCGCGTCGTTTCTGGTGGCCCAAAATCAGGCAGGACGTGGTCTCGTACGTGGCAGCTTGCATCACGTGCGCTAGGGCTAAGTCACCCCGAACCCGTCCTGCTGGCACGCTACAGCCTCTGGGGGTACCCAATAGGCCATGGACAGAAATCTCCATGGATTTTATCACTGACTTGCCAGCCTCGGCAGGGAACACGGTCATCCTGGTGGTGGTTGACCGTTTTTCAAAGATGGCGCATTTTGTGGCGTTGTCTTCTTTGCCCAATGCTAAGACGTTGGCTCAGGTATTTGTGAAGGAGGTGGTCAGACTCCACGGAGTACCGTCTGACATAGTATCTGATAGGGGTACGCAATTTGTGGCGAGGTTTTGGAAAGCTTTTTGCTCAAGGTTGGGGATCAAGTTGTCACATTCATCGGCGTTTCATCCACAGTCTAATGGACAAACTGAGCGCATGAACCAAAATCTTGAACAGTATTTACGATGCTTTGTGTCCGACAACCAGGAGGAGTGGTCTACTTTCCTTCCTCTGGCCGAATTCGCATTAAATAATCACCGCCAAGAGTCATCAGGAGAGTCTCCATTCTTTTGTGTGTACGGTCAACATCCTCAGTTTTGTACCTTACGTCAGGGTGACTCCGGGGGTGTCCCGGAGGAGGATCAGCTAGGAGCCCAATTGTCATCAGTCTGGAGGCGGGTGAAACAGCGTTTGTTGAGCATGAGTGCCAGGTACAAACGGGTGGCTGACAGTAGACGCGTGCCAGGTCCGGACCTGTGTGTGGGTGAATGGGTGTGGTTAGCTACGAAGAACATAAAACTCAAAATCCCTTCTTTAAAACTGGGTCCAAGGTTTATTGGGCCTTTTAGGATTTCTGCGATCATTAACCCAGTGGCTTATCGGTTGGAACTTCCCGCAGTGTACAAGATACACAACGTGTTTCACAGGGCTTTATTGAAAAAGGTGGTAGGCTCTGTGGACACAACGCCGATGCCACCTCCAGTCATGGTGGATGGCGAGTTAGAGTTCGAGGTCGCCAAGGTAGTGGACTCTCGAGTAGTACGCCGTACTCTTCAGTATTTGGTGCACTGGCGGGGGTATGGTCCAGAGGAGAGGTCTTGGGTTCCAGCCTCAGACATACATGCGGATCGGCTGGTCAGTTCTTTTCACCGTCGTCATCCGGACAAGCCGGGTCCTATGAGTCTTGAGGGCCCTGGGGTCCCTCGTAGAAGACGGGGTACTGTCATGTCGGACGCTGTTCACACCACAGCATCCGGCAGGCAGAGGTAGTTCCACCTCCAGCCACTATAGCCTCAGTGGCGCCGGCCTGATCTTCAGGCTCTCGGGGGTTAATCCTGCTGGAGACCAGGTTGGATGGTTAGTCACGCCCACGGTCTTTAAATAGTCATGCTGGCCTATGGGCGTCGCCGATTATAGCTTGTGTTTCATACCAAGTGGTTCCGGTCTGGAGTGGAGGTGTTCAAGAGAGAGAGATTCATATCTGGTGTCGTATGATCCGTCGTTATCCTTTCTCCTTCCCATATTTGTGTTTAGTTGTGCCCTGTTCACATTACTGTTTATTCCTGTGTGTGTGCGGCGCAGTGCAGTTTAAGTTCTCCCTGTCTGTCATTATTTGTGTGGGAGCTTTGGTGGTGACTTCTCACTGGGTGGAGGGTGGAGGGTTAAGTGCAGGGCTGAGCAGGAGATAAGGAAAGGTCGGAGGCTCAGGCATTTGCACCTTCAGCAAAAACCCTGGGTTGAGGGTCAGACAGGGTTTCCCCTAGTAAAGGGACACCACAGGGGCCCCGGGTATTTCAGCCTTAGTTGAACTAAGCCCCCGTGACACCTTGCATGCTTTGCGCATGCGCCGTAGGCCGCATCCGCGTCCTGCCTTCTCTTCTTATGCTCCGGCGGTGCCCTGACCCAAAAGCACCGCCGGACCAAAGGGGGCCACTTCCAGGGTATTTCAGGCCATCCTCCTGTAATGGAGGCGCCTGATCTATGTGCCAGTTTCCGCACGTTAGGACCCCGTGCCCTTGCTCTGTGCATCGTGCCCGGTCCTCACCTCTCCCTGTGCTTCCTATTTCAGCTGTCCTACTCCGTTACTGCCCGTGCCTGATTCCTGCCGCCCTGCTCCGGTCCTTCCTGCCCGTGCCTGATTCCTGCTGTCCTACTCCGGTCCTGCCCATGCCTGATTCCTGCTGTCCTACTCTGGTCCTGCTCGTGCCCTATTCCTGCCGTCCTGCTCCAGTCCTTTCTGCCCATGCCTGATTCCTGCCGTCCTGCTCCAGTCCTTTCTGCCTGTGCCTGATTCCTGCCGTCCTGCTCCGGTCCTGCCTGCCCGTTCCTGCCGTCCTATTCCGGTCCTGTGTCCTTGCCCCATCCTGACTGTCCCTCTCTGTCTCCTGCGGTCCTACTCCAGTCTCTCCACCCAAGCCCTATGCCTTCTTCGTGCTCGTGGTACCAGGTACTCTGTCTTACTCCAGTCCATCCCGAGCCGCCCCTCTTGGTACCGGCTGCCGTGGCATTCGAACCCCTGGGCCTGTTCCTAACGGTCCCTGTATAGGGGTCGGCTCCACGTGGTTGCTCGCCCGGGGCCCCTCGGTGCCGCAGTCCAGAGGGTCCAATCCTGGAGTTCTGCCTCGCCTAGTGAAACGCTACAAGGATGTGTTCTCTGAAAAGGGGGCTGAGGTTCTACAACCACACCGCCCATTCGATTGTGCCATTGATCTTGTTCCCAGAGCCAAATTGCCCAAAGCCCGTCTATACAATCTCTACAACCCTGAGAGGGTAGCTCTGAAGGAGTATATTTCTGAAAGCCTCCATAAAGGGCATATTCGGCCATCTGTCTCTCTCTTTTTGTAAAAAAAAAGGATGGTGGTTTACGCCCCTGCCTCGATTTTCGAGAACTGAATAAGATCACCATAAAAAAACACTTATCCTCTCCCACTGATACCTAATTTGTACAATCAATTGTCAGGGGCCAGGTGGTTCTCTAAGTTGGACCTCAGGGGAGCATACAATCTCATCCATATGCGGGAGGGGGAAGAGTGGAAAACTGCGCTTCTCCCCTCTGAGGCTGTATTCACACACAGCGTTTTTTTTCACGTTTTTCCCGCGGATTTACCAAAAAGTCCTGTTTTTATGCAGAAATTTTCTGCATACGTGTGCACATAGCCTGAGGGTCTGTTTGAAAATTTGGTCATGCCATTCGGTTTGACTAAGGCACCAGCAGTATTACAGAATTTCATTAACCATGTTTTTTATGACTTTATTGGATGTTTTGTGGTAGTTTATATTGATGATATACTCATATAGTCTTCTGATAGACAAAGTCACATGAGTCATCTTCGTGCGGTTCTCCAGAGGCTCAGGGAGAACTTACTCTTTGCCAAACTGGAGAAGTGTTCATTTGTTACTCAAGAATTGTCCTTTCTAAGGGTCATTTTGTCCGTTGAGGGCTTTTATATGGACCCTAGGAAGATACAGGCCATTGTGGATTGGGTGCAACCCAGAGATCTTAAGTGTCTTTAGCGATTTCTGGGTTTCGCCAATTACTATAGGAAATTCATCAAGGGGTTTTTTCAAGTGGTCAAACCCCTCACTGATCTCACTTGAAAGGGGGCTGATCTCAAAAACTGGTCAGCTCCAGCTGTGGCGGCTTTTCTTCATTAAAAAAACGTTTAATGACTGCCCCAGTACTGGTTCAACCTGATTTGTCTAAACCATTTATCATAGAGGTGGATGCCTCTGAGGTGGGAGAGGGGGCTGTGTTGTCCCAGGGGCCCACCACATTAACTAACTTAAGACCCTGCGCCTTCTTTTCAAAAAAAATTTCCTCTGCTGAGAGGAATTATGATGTGGGTAACCGGGAGTTGTTGGCCATTAAATTGGCATTTGAAGAATGGAGGCATTTTTTTGAGGGGGTTGTCCATCGTATCAGTCATTACAGATCACAAGAACCTGTCTCACATCGAGTCCACCAAACGTTTAACTCCGAGACAGGCAAAGTGGTCACTTTTTTTTCCCGATTTCAGTTTTCCATCACTTTCAGACCAGGGTCAAAGAATGTGAAGGCGGATGCCTTGTCTCACAGCCTAGATCCAGAATCACCTCCTGAGCCTCCTTCCTCCATTCTTCAGCATGTGGTAGAGGTGGCTGTGGTGTCCCCGAGATTGGAACAGGAGATTCGTGAGGCCCAATCTCTTGCTCCATCGTCCATACCTGAAAATAAGCTCTTTGTGCCAGTCCAGTATTGGTTAAGGGTGCTTCGGGAGTTCCACGACTCGGCTCTGAGTGGGCATCCTGGAATCTCGGCCACTTGTAAAGCCATCACTAGGCTGTTCTGGTGGCCCTTGTTGACTTCTGACGTCACTGGGTATGTGTCCTCCTGTGAAACTTGTGCCCGCGCAAAAACCTCCCTCAACTGGCCGGCCGGGGAATTGGTGCCACTGCCAATTCCAGGTAGACCGTGGACTCATCTGTACATGGATTTTATCACCGATCTTCCCCTCTCTAATAACAAAGGACTTGAACTTGCATCATTGGTCTGTACTGATAACCCCTCATATTCCTGACTCTGCCTGATGCTTAAACCACTGTTGTTTCCATCTGTTACCTGAAGCTTGTTTCTTTACAAAATATATTACATTGAATTCTGAGATATCGTGTCCTTGCTTTCACTTTGACCCACGTCACCGACATTGTAATAATCGCATGACAGATTGTGTCAATCAGTCCACTGGTACTTCTCCATTCTTCTGCAACTATGGATTTCACCCTCATTTTGGTGAGTTTTCTCAGCTGGATTCAGGGTGTCCAGGGGCTGATTCGGCCTTTCTGCGTTTGGGGGCGGTGTGGAGGGAGGTTCAGAGAAACATTGAGGAGGCTCAGGGCAAATATAATTTTTTTGTGAATAAACGACGTTCTGTGGGGCCGGCTTATCAGGCGGGGGATAAGGTATGGTTATCCACCAAAAATATAAGGTTGAGAATTCCCTCTGCTAAGTTGGGTCCCAAGTTTATTGTTCCATATGAAATTTTAGAGGTGATTAATCATGTGGTCTTTTGCCTGCGTTTGCCTCAGTAGTTGTAGATCCCCAATGTGTTCCATAAGGCGCTTCTGAAGCCGTTGGCGCCTTCCTCTGGTGAGGTTCCCTCACACCCGCCACCTGTTGTGGTAGATGGCCAGACCGAGTACAAGGTGGAACAGGTGGTGGATTCTCATATGCTCCGCCGTTCACTTCAATACTTGGTCCATTGGAAAGGTTACGGTCCTGAGGACCAGTCATGGGTGCCGGTGTATTCGGTCCATGTGGATCGGTTGGTCCGGGCCTTTCACGCTCGTCATCCAGGGAAGCCTGGGGGTCCTGTGGCCGTCCCCATTGAAAGGGGGTACTGTCATGGTCCAGTCCAGAGTTTATTTTCTGCTGTCCTCTCTCTGGACTGGTCATGCGGGGGTTAATCTTGGCCTCGTTCTGGAGCTAGCTGGGCTATTTCAGTCCGTCACAGCCTGCTGACCAGTGTTATTGATAGCTCTAGCTTCCAGTTTAGAGCCTCTGACCCTTGTACCTTGGTGCTCCTCCTGCCTTTGACTTGTATCCACGTGTATGACCCAAACTGATCTCTGACCCCATCTCTTGGTATTTGACTCTGCTGCTACGTTCTCTGTCTGGCTTTTGATTCCCTGGCTTGTAACCCGACCACGTCTTCCGTCTCACGTTTTTGGACCCCGCCCTCATGTTTGGCTTTTTGACCCTCGGCTTGGTAATTTGACTACGTGTATTGCTGCTACTTCTGGTACGTCTGCTCCTGACTCGGTTCGTCTGACCATTCTCTCATTACTTGTGACACCTGTGTTGCTGCTCAGTGTTGCTACGCTTAGTGTGTAACTTCTCTTCCCTCACCAGCTCCCCCTGGTGGAGGTTTCACTACAGGTTTTGACCTTGTTGATTCTGACCTTTTGCAGAGTCCTTGGCAACAGCAGAATTGGAGGGAACGCGTAGGCCAACCTGAAACTCCACAGGAGGAAGAAGACATCCATCTTTGACTGGGTTTCATTTGGACCTATGGAGAAATAGTGTTCTACTTTTGCGTTTTTCCAATTTGCAAACAGGTCCACCTCCAGGAGACCCCATTTTTTTGGTAATTAACTGGAATCCTCTCGTACTGAGGCTCCATTGCCTTGGGTCTAAATCTGTCCTGCTCAGAAAGTCTGCTTCGATGTTGTCGGATCCTTTTAGGTGAAGAGCCAATAAAGACAGGATATGATTAGAGTTGAGCGAATATCTTCGGTTCCCCGCTAATTCGGCAAGCTATAGTGCTTGCCGAATAAGCTACAGCGGGAACCCGGCTTCCTGGATCACGCTGGACGATCAGCTGATCGCCATTGCAGCCAGCTGCTTGTGTCATGACTGTGCCACTGTCGCAGCACATGCATAGAGAGCCTGTCTGTTGGGCTCTTCATGCATGTGCTGTGACACAGCCGCAACACGTGCAGCTGCAGCGCCGCTTAGCTGTTCAGCCGGCAAGGTCCAAGAAGCTGAGTTCCTGCTGTAGCGTATTTGATAAGCACTATAGCTTGCCAAATAAGCGGGGAACCGAAGATATTCTCTCAACTCTAGAGGAGATGTTCTGCCAAAATGAAAATTCTTGCTGAGACCTGCTGCAGACTCTCGAATTTTGTGCTGCCCTGTTTGACGTAAATGGGCCACATTGGTCATGTTGTTGGAGTAAACTCGGACATGGGTTCCCTGGAGTATTGGTTTTGCTGCTCTCAGGGCCTCCTCTACCACACTCAATTCTCTGAAATTGGAGGATCGGTTGTCCATCTTTCTGGGCCAGATTCCCAGAAAGACTCCTCAAGATGTCACCTCTCCCCAACCGTGTTTGCTGGTGTCTGTTACTGAAGACACTGGATATTGGATCCAAGGTATTCCTTTTGCCAGATTTTCTTGGCTGATCCACCAGTTGAGGTATAGTTTTATGTGTTGAGGAAGAGAGATTCTTGTACTGAGTGCTCCCAAACTTTTGGAGGATCCACAGGTGAGCCTTGGCCCAGGGAACTGCCTGAATCTTTGATATCATTGATCCCAGGACTGACATAGCAAATCTTAAGGTCACCCTCTTCTGGGTTTTTAGGGTCCAAACCTTTGATCTAATGCTTGCTTGGTGACCAGAAGAAAGGATCTTTGGTTTTGGGAGTCTAAGAGGATTCCTAAAAAGATCTTCTCAGTTGATGGGTTCGGGTCAGATTTTCCCCGATTTATGATCCAGCCTAAAGATGTTAGGGTAGGTAGAACTGAATGGAGATGTATTCTTAGAGTAACACTGGAAGGAGCCATCATGAGAAGGTTGTCCAGTTAGGGAACATTGCAGATGTCTTGTTTCCTGAAAAAGGCTACTACCTCCACTATGATCTGAATATTCGGGGGGCAGATAATATGCCGAAAGAAAGGACTTTGAACTGAAAGTGACACACCTCCTGGCCTAGAGTGACCACAAACCTCAGATACTGATGGTAGCTTGGATGAATGGGTACATGGTAGTATGCCCCCTGAAGGTCTATGGTGGCCATGGCGAAGCCCTTCCCAATCAATGGGAGTGTAGATTTTACTGACTCCATTTTGAATTGTCGATACAGGATGTATTGATTCAGCCGTTTCAGGTTGATGATAACCTCCACTCGGCTTCTTTATAAGGAACATCCGGGAGTAATGACCTTGGCCTTGCTCTGCTTACAGAACCGGTGATATTACTGCAGAGGATAGTAGTTTGAAATCCTGCCTCCTACTCGTTTGGCGTCATTTCCTATCTGAACGTGGGTTTTGAAAAATATTTCTTTCTTTACTCCCTTTCGGGTAGCTCCACCACCCAGATTAACCTTTCCCTCTGTATTGATAGGTCTGCGTCTGAGGTGGACAAAATGGCCTCTTTTTGAGGGTTGCTCAAGAAGATTTTTCTTTTCGTCAGTCACCTTCTCCAATAATTCATCCAGCACAGGACCAAACATGTATTCTCCTTTGAAGGGAATAGAGCATAATTTAGGATGTCTCCGCTCCACATCTTTAACCATAATGCCCTTCGGGTGGTGTTGGAGAGTACCGATGTCCTCTCAGCAATGCAAACTGACTCTGCAAGGAAACCAGCAGCTTTTTGTAGGAGGTAATGAGGCTAGAAGGTCTTCTCTGGGGTTACCACCCCTAATAAGGTCTTCCAATTGTTGCAACCAGAGAAATAGGCTTCTGTTGACTCAGGCGGATGCGACATTTGTCTTTAAGGAGGTCGTCAATGCTTCCCAAGACTTCCTCAATAAGTTGTCCATCTTGTGGTCAAGTGGATCTTTAAGTTGAGAGGAGCCCTCAAAGCGTATCGTAGTTTTCTTGGCTACCCTAGCCACCTGGATATCCACTTTTGGGATTTCAGTCCAGCACTGTGAGACGTCTTCATCTAGAGGGAAGCGATCCTTCATATCACTTGTGACGTTCAGTTTCCTTTCTGGGAATTCCGATTCATCAGGATTAAATTTTGAACATTGTCATGGATCGGAATAACCATCTTCCTTCTTGATTTCAGACCCTAGACCATCTCATCTTGGACTGTGCGGGATGGTTTCTAATCTTTAACTCCCATCGTATTTCTGACTGCTAGCAGTAGTTTCTCCATATCCTCAGAGGTAAAGAATATTTTTTTATTATCCTCCGTATGACTCAGAGTAAGTTCACCTTCTTCCAACCATTCTCCAGGACCTGATATTTCACCTTCTGAGAAAGAGCTATCCTCAGAGGCATATTTCCTCTTTTTGGGTATAGAGGGGCCCCCTGAAAAAGACTGGGAGGTGTAGCTGGGGACTACTGGATCTCCTGTCACACCATCCCTCTCACTTCATCCATCGGGGATGGCTGTTCTTTCCAGACAATTTTTGCCGTACATAGCTGACTTAAAGCTTTTTTATGGCCGGATGGAAGTTTTTTACTGCAGATGGCGCATTTGTGATTTGCAGTTTTTTCTCTTGATTTTGGTGCAAGATGCTTGTCTCCCTAGAAGAGAGGAGGAAGGAAATTTCCATAAGAATTTATCCTGTACTAAAGGGGGCCTACCCTTATCAGGTATTCTCACTGGGCCAGGGTTAGCGCTGGGCTCTGCAGACGCAGATCTAAGAGAAGGAGCATCCTTCATTAGAACCTCAGTCCTACCTTATGGAGTCTTCAGTAAGGGTCTTTTTATACAGGAACTGAGAGCCAGCGCTTCTTCTAATCCAATAGGATAAGATCTCTCCTCCTCTGTGATAGGTCCTGGCTTCTGGCGCCTTTCCCGGTTTGAACATTTCAAATTTCCCGCCAAAATGGCAGTGCATTCCACCGTGGGACGCAGGGCGGAAGTGACGTCACGCCTCTTTCAATGGTTTATGTCACTTCTTATGCATGCCCAGGACTGCCGGAGAACCCGGAAGCCACCGCCGGCATGCAGGTGCGAGAGGAAGAGAAACTACAAGGTTGGGGGACTACAGGAGGCCCCCAGCCACTCCTCTCCATCCAGCATTGCCAGCAGGCGCCGGAGAATGGTGCGGTCCCACCTGGGGAAGGAGCAGTTGTGGGAGGAAGGTCCGGGACGATTGATCCAGGCTGCCCGACTTAAAGGTATTTACAAGAGAGTGTCGTCAGCCCAGCTCTGAGGAATGCACAAAAAAACCTCTTCATCCCTTAGGGACAGGAAAACACTGAGGATAGAGGGAAGGGGAGGGCTATTTAAACCTCTTGCTTCCTGTCCCTAATTAGGATGGGGAGGCAACATCCTTTGTGTTGTCGTGGAGGGGATTAGAGAAAATGTTATTTAACCCCTTTCTGCCATGAGACGTACTATCCCGTCAATGTGCCCTGGGACTTATTTCCCAGGGACGGGATAGTACGTCATAGCGATCAGCTGCGCTCACGTGGTGAGCGTCGCTGATCGCGGCCGGGTGTCAGCTGATTATCACAGCTGACACCCGGCACAATGTGTCAGGGGTGGTCATGGACACGTTAACCCCTTGTACACCGCGATCAAACACGATCGCGGTGTACCGGGGGTCAAAGGGAAGCATCTGCAGGGAGGGGGCTCCCTCCGTGCTTCCCTGAACCCCCCACGGCAGCGCAAAGGGCAGCGCTGCTGCGGGGGGCTCTTTCCCTACAGGCCCCCAGATCTAAGATGGCGACGGGGACCTTCGGGGGCCTGTAGGGAGCTGACTTCCTCAGTGCCTGCAAAGCGCAGGCATGAAGAAGTCTGCTGCACTGCCTGTGACAGATCACTGATCTGTCACAGTGATCTGTGATGTGACAGATCAGCGATCTGTCACAGGACAGTGATGTCCCACCTGGGACAATGTAATAAAGTTAAAAAAAAAGGTATAAAAATAATTTTTAAAAAATCGCTAAATAAATTGGTAAAAAAAATATTCCCCAATAAATTCATTTTTTGAAAATAAAAAAAAAAACAATAAAAGTACACATATTTGGTATCGCCGCATCTGTAATGACCCGCCCTATAAAACTGTCCCATTAGTTAACCCCTTTAGCGAACCCCTTAAAAAATAAAAATAAAAAACGAAGCAAAAAATAATGATTTATTATCATACCACCGAACAAAAAGTGCAATAACGCGCGATCAAAAAGACGCATATAAATATCCATGGTACCGCTGAAAACGTCAGCTTGTCCCACAAAAAACGAGCTGCCATACAGCATCATCCGCAAAAAAATAAAAAAGTTATTGCTCGCAGAATAAAGCGATGCAAAAATAATTATTTTTTATATAAAATAGTTTTCATTGCATAAAACCGACAAAACATAAAAAAACGACCTAAATGAGGTATTGCTGTAACCGTACTGACCCGAAGAATAAAACCGCTTTATCAATTTTACCGCACGCGGAACGGTGTAAACGCACCCCCCAAAAGAAATTCATGAAACGCTGGTTTTTCATTCTGCGTCCCAAAAATCGGAATAAAAAGCGATCAAAAAATGTCATGTGCCCCAAAAATGGTACCAATAAAAACATCAACTCGTCCCGCAAAGAATAAGACCTCACATGACTCGGTGGGTCAAAATACGGAAAAATTATAGCTCTCAATATGTGGTGATGCAAAAACTATTTTTACAATAAAAAGCGTCTTTTAGCGTGTGACAGCTGCCAAGCATAAAAACCGCCATAAATAGTAAATCAGAACCCCGTTATCACCCCCTTGGTTAGAGAAAAATAATAAAACTAAAAGAAAAAGTATTTATTTCCATTTTACCATTAGGGCTAAGGTTAGGGCTAGGGTTAGGGCTGAGATTAGGGTTTTACCCCCACATATGGGGTATCAGCCTACTCCGGACAAATTGCAAAACAACTTTTGGGGTCCAATTTCTCCTGTTACCCTTAGGAAAATAAAAAATTGGGGGCAAAAATATCATTTTTGTGGAAAAAAATGATTTTTTTTTATTTTCACGCCCAGGCGTTATAAACTTCTGTGAAGCACTTGGGGGTTCAAAGTACTCACCACACATCTAGATAGGTTCCGTGGGGGGTCTAGTGTCCAAAATGGGGTCACTTGTGGGGAGTTTCAATAGTTTAGGTACATCAGGGGCTCTCCAAACGCACATGACACCCGCAGACCATTCCATCAAAGTCTGCATTCCAAAACGTCACTACTTCCCTTCCGAGCCCCGACGTGTGCCCATACAGTAGTTTTCTCCCACATATGAGGTATCAGCGTACTCAGAACAAATTAGACAACAACTTTTGGGGTCCAATTTCTCCTCTTACCCTTGGGAAAAGAAAAAAATTGGAGACTAATTGATCATGTTTGTGTAAAAAATATGATTTCTTTATTTTCATGCCTGGGCATTATAAACTTCTGTGAAGCCCTTGGGGGTTCAAAGTCCTCACCACACATCTAGATAAGTTCCTTAGGGGGTCTAGTTTCCAAAATGGGGTCATTTGTGGGGGGTTTCCACTGTTTAGGTACATCAGGGGCTCTCCAAACGCGACATGGCGTCCGATCTGAATTCCAGCCAATTTTGCATTGAAAAAGTCAAACGGCGCTCCTTCCCTTCTGAGGTCTGCCATGCGCCGAAACAGTGGTTCCCCCCACATATCAGGTATCAGCGTACTCAGGACAAATTGCACAATGACTTTTGCAGTCCAATTTCTCCTGTTACCCTTGGTAAAATAAAAAAAATTGAACCTGAACTATTTTTTTTGTGAAAAAAAGTTAAATGTTCATTTTTTTTAAATATTCAAAAAATTCCTGTGACGCACCTAAAGGGTTAATATACTTCTTGAATATGGTTTTGAGCACCTTAAGGGGTGCAGTTTTTAGAATGGTGTCACTTTTGGGTATTTTCTATCATATAGACCCCTCAAAGTGGCTTCAAATGTGATGTGGCCCGTAAAAATAAAATGGTGTTGCAAAAATGAGAAATCGCTGGTCAATTTTTAACCCTTATAACTTCCTAATAAAAAAAAATTTGGGTTCCAAAATTGTGCTGATGTAAAGTAAACATGTGGGAAATGTTATTTATTAAGTTTTTTGTGTGCCGTATCTCTGTGATTTAAGGGCATAAAAATTCAAATTTGGAAAATTGCGAAATTTTCAAAATTTTCGCCAAATTTCCAATTTTTTCACAAATAAACACAAGTTATATGAATGAAACTTTACCACTAACATGAAGTACAATATGTCATGAGAAAACAATGTCAGAATCACCGGGATCCATGCAAGCGTTCCAGAGTTATTACCTCATAAAGGGACAGTGGTCAGAATTGTAAAAATTGGCCCGGTCATGAACGTGCAAACCACCCTTGGGGCTTAAGGGGTTAAAATATTACAAAAAAAAGTTTAAATCACCCAACCCGAGATCATGAAAAATGGAGACGCTATGGGTCTCGGAAAATGTCGCAATTTTTTTAACAAACCTTGGAATTTTTTTTTCACCACTTAAATAAAAAAAAACTAGACATGTTTAGTGTCTATGAACTCGTAATGACCTGGAGAATCATAATGGCAGGTCAATGTTAGCACTAAAAAAAAAATTAAAAAAAGTTGTGAAATTGAACTTTTTTGGCAATTTCACTGCACTTGGAATTTTTTTCCCATTTTTGAGTACACAATAAAACCAATGGTGTCGTTCAACTCGTCCCGCAAAACACAAGCCCTCACAAGGCCATATTGACGGAAAAATAAAGTTATGGCTGTTAGGTTCCTGCCTCCGCACAGGAGGAATCTCAAGCCCTGCCTTCTGCGGTCTCCCATTACTCTCCAGCCGTAGAGGAGCCTGCTCAGCAAAGACGTCGTTCCCAGTGTCTTGCTCAGTCTACTACTGTTGGCTTGGTTATTGTTGCTAATCAGCATTCAGCTACAGTAATCTGCAATAGCCAGCAGCGAGCAGCTCTTGGGACTAAGTCCATCTTTCGGCCCACTGAGCATGCCCGTGGGAAGTCCTCGCATTGGAGGTCTGAGGTCACATGCTCAGGTCCTATTGCTGCTCCCATTGGACCACTAGGAAGGTTCCGAAAGGACGCTGCTATTAAAGAGTTGCATGGCCGCACTGCCATGCACTAGTATAGACTCTTATAGTATTAAGTTGTGGTATGTGTGATGATGGATGCATGAAACTGGTGAATGACTTATTATGAAACCCCTACCCCTTGGTATGCATGTGTTGTGTAGCCTAGTCTGTCCAGAGCCTAGGCTTAGGGTAGGTAGTTGGTGGAGTCAGCGCCGAGCGGTGGCACTGCATAGCGCCGCAGTGCTTCCAGCACCTCTCACACGTTATGCCAGAGAGTGTCATCTGCACGAGACACCTCTGTACCGCATACAGCGCAGTGTCCGTCTCAGTGGTGCCGTGCGCAGTTACTGTGCTTTCCAGCGCTAAGCTTAGACTGGCTAGTGACATCCGCCAGGGCGGCACTGTACGCACGCAGTG
This sequence comes from Dendrobates tinctorius, assembly GCF_039654945.1. Taxonomy (NCBI): domain Eukaryota; kingdom Metazoa; phylum Chordata; class Amphibia; order Anura; family Dendrobatidae; genus Dendrobates; species Dendrobates tinctorius. The sequence goes on along the minus strand of NW_027361675.1, from coordinate 19,921,647 downwards.
TGGTAACACAATTGTCGGATGCACCCTGTGACTGCTAACAGCACAGCGTTTCTCTAGGGTAAATCCCTGGCGCCGCAGTATCGGTTCCCTAAGCCGTAGTCTATGAGGTAACAGTCTTCGGCATCTTTTTCTGCGGCTCTGTGCTGTAACAGAGTTTGCTCCTGCACACACCAGGTCAGCGGTTACTCCGCCGGTGTTCAGTTAGTGTCCGCCATTACCGAGCAGCAGTTTACCATCTCTGTACGGTGGACTCCAGGTTGCGATCGCACTTTATTATATTTTATATTTAGTGTGATCCGCAACCCTAACAGTATACTAGCGCCAGAGTCTGGCTCTAATGGCGGATGAGCAGTGACTTTCTGCGTGCACCCGGCAGTTGGAGGGCAGGTTGGTGGCTCTTGAGCGTCCAGCCTCAGCTGCGGATGTTACTGCGGTCGCGCTCCAGGCAGCCACTGAGGCTGTCTCCGGTGTGTCCGCTGCTATCCCTGTCCCGACTTTGTCCCACCTCCCGCTGCCCGAGAAGTTCTCGGGCGATAGTGCGTCATGTAGGGGTTTCGTGAGCCAGTGCTCTATACAGCTAGAGTTGCTGGTTGCACGATTCCCTTCCGAGCGGGCTAAGGTGGGATTTATCATTTCCCTCTTGTCGGGCAGGGCTTTGGAGTGGGCCACACCGCTGTGGGAGCGTGGTGATCATGTGGTGCAGAGTGCCACTCAGTTCTTGGCCTCTCTGAAGCAGGTCTTCTTGGGACCACAAATCACCACGCTCCGGCTGCTGGCATTATCACAGGGCTCGTCCTTGGTCAGCCGCCTCACCATCCAGTTCAGGACGACCATCCAGGTCCTCATACTAGCATTCTGGAGAGGTTTGGCTGACCATGTGAAGGATGCCCTGGCCACCAGGGAGGTTCCCACCACACTGGAGCTCATCACCGTCTCCACCCATATTGACCTTCGCTTTACCGAGCGAGGGTAGGAGCGGTCCCAGTGTAGGCAGAGTTTAGGTTGGCACCTAGTTTTACTAAACCTCTGGGATCCTCCGATCGGGGGTCCGAGCCTCAGGGGGCCATGGGGTCTTCTCACGCGGGATCCAGACCCCAGTCCACTCGAGTACCTGTGGTCTGTCCTGTTTGCCGGCAGTCTTGTCACCTTGACAACCGGTGCCCACAGCGGTCGGGAAAATGCTTGCCTCTAGTGGTCATAGGAGGGGGCTCACTAGTATCAGCGGCGTTTTCCTCAAGCTGACCTTTAAAGGAACGCTTGAGGCTGGTTCTTCCACTCTGGCGGTGGAGGTTTGCGTGGACTCCGGAGCGGAAGGCAACTTCATGTCTTCAGCCTTCGCTCAACGGCACACAATACCCCTGGTTATGATGGCCAAGCCAGTCACCGTCAGGGTGAACGGCGTGACACTACCCTCTCAAATTACTCACCAGACCGCCCCGTTGATACTCTCGGTGTCTCCATCTCATCAGGAGACGATATCCCTCCTTGTCATGCCCGAGAGTATCAATCAGGTTCTCTTAGGGGTTCCCTGGTTACGGTTCCACTCTCCCCATATAGAGTGGTAATCTGGGAGGATTCTCGGTTGGGGTAAAGCCTGTGAAGGTAGATGTCAGAGGGAGTGCGTTCAGGTTGCTTCCACCGAAGTTCCCGCAGATCTTTCCTCTCTCCGCAAATGCTATCGACAGTATGCAGACGTGTTCTCCAAAAGGGCGGTGGAGACTCTTCCACCCCATCGCCCCTATGACTGTTCTGTTGACCTCTTGCCTGGTGCTGAGCCTCCTCTGGGTCGAGTCTATCCCCTTTCTCTCCCGGAGACAGAGGCCATGTCTCAATATATCAGGGAGAATCTGGCAAGGGGATCCATTAGGACGTCGGTGTCACCAGCAGGGGCGGGATTCTTCTTCATCCAGAAGAATGGAGAACTGTGTCCCTGCATCGATTACAGGGGTCTTAACGCTATCACCATTAAGAATAAGTACCCTGTGCCCCTGATATCAGAGCTGTTTGATTGGCTACGGGGAGCGAGAGTGTTTACCAAACTCGATCTGCGGGGGGCTTACAACCTGATTCGCATCCGTGAGGGGGACGAATGGAAGATGGCATTTAACACCAGGGATGGGCACTATGAATATCTGGTGATGCCCTTCGGGCTCTGTAATGCTCCAGCCGTCTTCACAGACTTTATGAACGATATCTTCCGGGATATGCTTACTCACCTACTCTCCAGATATCGACTCCCACCGGAGAGATGTTCGCAAAGTTTTTGACCTCCTACGGGCAAACTCCCTCTATGCCAAGTAGGAGAAGTGTGTGTTTGAGCCGGAGTCCTTGCCTTTCCTGGGCTATATCATCTCCGCCCAGGGATTGGCCATGGATCCTGCCAAGCTACAGGCGATGATGGATTGGCAGGAGCCCCATTCTCTCAAAGCAGTGCAGCGCTTTATGGGGCTCATAAACTACTATTGCCAATTCAAACCAGACTTCTCGACTTTGGTAGCCCCTTGGTGGTTCTCACCAAGAAGGGCGCAAATCCCAAGTTGTGGTCAGTGTCTGTCTCCAAGGCCTTCTCCTCCATTAAGTCCCATTTCTCTAGCGCTCCCATTCTACATCGCCCTAATGTAGATAAGCCCTTCATACTGGAGGTGGATGCCTATTCTGTCGGTGCTGGAGCGGTCGTTTTCCAGAAGGACACGCAAGGTTGGAAGCAGCCATGCTTCTTTTTCTCCAAGACTTTCACACCGGTGGAGAGGAATTATTCCATCGTGGACAGGGAGTTGCTAGCGATGAAGTTGGCCTTTTCGGAGTGGAGACACCTCCTGGAGGGGTCTCGCCACCCTTTACAGGTGTTCACCGACCACAAGAACTTGGTGTATTTGCAAACGGCTCAGTGACTGAACTCTCGCCTGGCCAGATGATCCCTGTTCTTCTCCCGGTTCCATTTTACCCTACATTTTCTCTCCGGGGAGAACGTCCGCACTGATGCTCTTTCTCGCTCCGTGGTGTCGTCGTCGGAGCCTCGGCTGATTGTCCCATCCGAGAGCCTGAGGACCGTGGCTCCGGTCGCCCTTGAGTCAGTCCCTCTGGGTAAGACATTTGTCCCTGCCCATCTGGGACCGGAGGTCCTCTCTTGGGCTCACTCATTCAGGGTGGGTGGACATTTTGGGACAAAATGGACCTCTGAGCTTCTGGCGAGGACGTACTGGTGGCCGCATATGGCCCGTGACATCAGGGACTATATTCAGGCATGCGTCTGTCAGGTCCATGATACTGTTGTGGAGAAGTTTAAAGCCGAATTTGGATACAAAATGATTTCCAAAACTTTAAACATCCCAAGGAGCACTGTGTAAGCGATTCTATTTAAATGGAAGGAGTATCATACCACTGCAAATCTACCAAGACCTGGCCATCCCTCTAAACTTTCACCTCAAACAAGGAGAAGACTGATCAGAGATGCAGTCAAGAGGCCCATGATCACTCTGGAGGAACTGTAGAGATCTACAGCTGAGGTGGGACAGTCTGTCCATAGGACAACAATCAGTCGTACACTGCACAAATCTGGCCTTTATGGAAGAGTAGCAAGAAAGCCATTCTCAAAGATATCCATAAAAAGTGTTGTTTAAAGTTTGCAACAAGCCACCTGGGAGACACACCAAACATGTGAAAGAAGGTGCTCTGGTCAGATGAAACCAAAATAAAACTTTTTGGCAACAATGCCAAACGATATGGCGTAAAGGCAACACAGCTCATCACCCTGAACACACCATCCCCACCGTCAAACATGGTGGTCGCAGCATCATGGTTTGGGCCTGCTTTTCTTCAGCAGGGACTGGAAAGATGGTTAAAATTGATGGGAAGGTGGATGGAGCCAAATACAGGACCATTCTTGAAGAAAACCTGTTGGAGGCTGCAAAAGACCTGAGATTGATGCTATGGCGCGCTCACCAGGAGGCGGGGCTTCGGTCCCGACGTCATTCCCTCCGGTACGGTGGTCCCTCGGGGGCTCCCGTCGGGTGCGCATGCGCAGCTTTCGTCCCCGGAGCTCCTCCTCCATGTCATGTTTGCGCTTGCGCGCTCCTGTCAGTGCTGTCTCCGGGTCGGTCCTCACTATGGTAATGGAGGACCTGGCCCGGAAGCTGTAGCGGTCATGTGCTTTCTGGCTAGGATCTGACCCAGAACCTGTCATGGTCATGTGCTATATCAGGCTACCTTCCCCTATGGGAGGTGCCTGATTATTGTTGTGCTTCCTGGCTGGGACGTCAGTGTCTCTGCCAGGCTGTTCGCTGTACTCAGATCCTCTGTTCCGCCTTGTGTTCTTGGTGCTCCAGGGCACTCTTTCTGAACTTCCATTCCGCTCTGTCCTTGCTCAGTTGTGCCCTCTGGCATCCACTCGGATCTTGTGCTCTGTCTCTTGCTCCGCTGTGCCTCCGGGCACTCTCTCTGTCCCTATACTCTAATACTCCTCCTGGCACGACTGCTGATCCATTCTGTACTCTGTCGTGCGCCTTGCACGCGTCTTGCTTGGTTTACCTCCGGACGTATTACTCACCACACGCCATACCTGCTCACGTGTACCTGTCTCGCACTATCCTGTAGTTAGAGCACTTCCGTGTACACACCTGGTGTTCCTAGTATCCAGTACCGTCAATCAGTCATACCCACCCGTGTCTCCTGTGAGCCGTCCCTCTCGGTACCTGCTACCGTGGTACTCGAACCCCTGGGCCTGCTCCTAACAGTCCCTGTATAGGGGTCGGTTCCACCTGGCAGCTCGCCCGGGGCCCCTCGGTGCCACGGTCCAGAGGGTCCACTCCTGGAGTTTCCGGCTCCAGACCATCCACTCTAACAATTGGGACAAAGATTTGTCTTGCAACAAGTAAATGATCCCCAACATAAAGCAAAATCTACAATGGAATGGTTCACAAATAAACGTATCCAGGTGTTAGAATGGCCAAGTCAAAGTCCAGACCTGAATCCAATCGAGAATCTGTGGAAAGAGCTGAAAACTGCTGTTCACCAACAATCTCCATCAAACCTCACTGAGCTTGAACTGTTTGCCAAGGAAGAATGGTCAAGAATTTCAGTCTCTCGATGTACAAAACTGATAGAGACATACCCCAAGCGACTTGCAGCTGTAATCGTAGCAAAAGGTTGCGCAACAAAGTATTAAGTTAAAGGGGCCGAATAATATATCCCGCCGACCATTCCAGGAGTAAGCAGCACTGAACATGAGCTCCTGAATTTTCATCACTTTATACCTTGTAATGAGGAAACTTTAGGACACAACCTGGAAAAATTCATCCCCGTGGATTACAGAAGTGAGCAGGATGGAGCCGGACTAAAGATTTTATGAAAAAGGAGGAAAAAATAAGTTCCAAAGGACAAAACAAGAATCCGCTGGAGGACAGACAGCAACCACCAAGCAACACCAGGTCTGACATCCAGAGGGACAGCACCCTCAGGTAGGACCATCCTCAGCCTCACCACACTCAGAATCTTGCTAGAACTTAAAACTATCAGAAATAAGAATTAGAATTAGAATTATAAAAATGGAAAATGTTAATTTGGAACAAGAGAAACTGAACAAAGTAAATGCTGATAGAGAGCCAGAGACACAAGGCAGCAGGGGGTCTAAGATCGTGGAGATAACATACTCTGAAGGGCAGAAGAACAGTCATGCAAAGAAAGCCATAAAAACTGCCACAATTAGAGAAAACCCAGAGACCCTGTATGCAGACTTCACATCTAGTGAGGAAGAGAAAAGGAAAACCAATGTGTTATTCTTCACAGAGCATCTCCGAGCCTGGCACACCGCCCTGTGCAAGCAATATCAACATACAACCAAGTCTGATACCAATAATAGCCGGCAGATTAGAGTCAGAAACCATAAAGATGACGAATGCAGCTCACTTATCATCACTCTGTACAACAGTGGCACCGTCCTGGTGCAAGGGACTGAGGACAATCTGGGGCAATTTGAAGACAGGTTCCCTCATATTAAACTCCAGGCCCAATCCCACAAAGAACAACAAACCCCAGCCACCTCTGATGTCCACAGGCCTACAGAGACCTCCAGAGACACCACTGCCCCCATTGCTTCACACCCCTCACCCCAGACCCTCAGAGACTGTTTATCTCAATTAGAAAGAGTATTTGTACAATTTAAGGAAGAACATCTGAGAAACACTGGTGACAGAAATGCTATTGACCACATAGTTACTGAGATAAGCAAACTGAAATGTGAATACAGGTCATCCCTGCAGCAAATACGAGCCGCAATGTGTGAACTGCAGGAAGAAAATGCCAGGCTGAGACAGGAGATAGAAAAGCTGAAAGCACCAACACCTGGACATCTGAGCCAGGAGGGGGCCATGGAAATGAGGAGTGGAGAGGACATGACCTCCACTGGCCAGGAGGCTGAGAGGCCAAACAACCCCAATATGGAGGAACCGGAGTCTAATCAAAGTGAGCCAGAAGCAAGACCCATAGAAGAGAAAAGAGAACCTGCTACCAGCATAATCTCCAGCACAGACCCCCATCAGCAGCCACATCCCCCACCAACAACATCACAAAGTCATGACACCGTCCTCATAATGGACTCAAATGGGAAATACCTGAATACAAGGCGGCTATTCCCAGGAAAAAGGGTCAAAAAAATCCGCTGTGCAACTATTGAGCAGGTGACAGCGGTCATCAATAATCCACGGTTTTCCAACCCAAACCATATCATTATACACACCGGCACAAACAATCTGCCAGACCAGCAGATCTCAGGACAACTGGCCCAGCTAGCAAAAACGGGACAACTAAAATTCCCAGACAGCAAAATCATTCTGTCATCTCTGCTCCCAAGAAAGGACATATCCAACCTCACCATCCAGAACATCAATATGGACCTGACAGCAAGAATGAAATCTGTGCCAGGAGTGATTCTGGCCCAACACCCCTCCATAAATCACCATCACCTCTATGACAGTAAGCACAGGGCATACAGAGCAGAGATATACAGAGCAGAGATATGGAGGAGATAAAGACTCTACTCAACACAGTGTGCAGGAAACTAATGTGACTGGACGGAAACAACACCATTAATAAACCAGTCAGAGATCCGGTGTGTCCTACACAGCCATACTCATTACAAGGTATATACACCCAAGATATATATATAAAAAAAAAAAAATGACCTCACTTACAATCAGCAGCTGGAATATTCAGGGTCTCAACACCTCGGCCTTTGGATGTAAAACAAATGACCCTGACTTTATACAAAGACTGAGAAATATAGACATTTAGATCCTCCTGGAAACATGGACCAGAGCCGAAGACGAATCTCTGGTGCCCATCGGATACAGGGAAATCTCTGTCCCTGCCCTGAAAAATAAAAACATCAAACAGGGCCGGAGCTCAGGAGGAATACTGATCTGGCATAAAGAGGAGCTCCACCAGTACATCAAACCGGTGAAGAGAGGAGGCAGCCACATATGGATCAGGATCAGCAGCTCCATCCTCACCTCTCAGTCTGATGTCTATCTCTGCGCCACCTATATACCACCGCCAGAGTCACCCTACTTCAATCCAGACTGCTTCGAGATCTTACAAAGAGAAGCCGCCCACTATCAGGGCCTGGGCAAAGTTCTCATCTTTGGAGACCTCAATGCAAGAACAGGGAGAGAAAACGACTTCCTGACCACGGATGGGAACATCTACATATTTGGAGCAGAGAATAACGGCCAAGACTCAGTAGTCACAGAGAGAAACAGCTATGACAGTACAGTCAACAAAAGTGGTAAAAAGCTCCTGAACGTATGCAGAAGTTTAGGACTTCATATTCTTAACGGACGAACCAAAGGAGACTCCTTAGGGAGGTGCACACTAAAACTCCCATGTAGGGAGGAGTGTAGTAGATTATGCCATTACAGATATGAACCTGGCAAATATCAGTGCCTTCATAGTCTCCCCACAAACGCACCTGTCAGACCACAACCAACTTCTTCTGTACATGAAATCTACAGAGAAACCATCCACTCAAAAGCCACAGCAGAGCGGCCTCTTCACCCGGTCTCCATCCTATAAATGGCACAAAACGTCGGCATTAAAGTATAAAGAGGTTCCCAGCAGACCTGAAATACAGCGGATGCTCCACCACTTCTACAACTACGAGTACCAGCCTAACCCAAAGGGAGTGAGTCAAGCTGCAAAAGACCTCAACAATATATTCTATGCAATGGCCAGACTGTCCGACCTTAAAAAAGTCAACTACAAGAGACCAAAAGAAAAACAGATCAATGGATGGTTTGACAGAGAATGTAAAGCCGTACGGAAGACCCTGAGAACAGCCTCAAACAAGAAACACAGAGACCCCAACCACCCGGGTCTGAGGGAAGCCTATGAAACCATACAAAGGCAGTACAAAACCATCCTCAGGAGGAAGAAGCAGAGTTACATCTCCACCAAACTTAACCAACTCCAAGACGCCCTCCAAGACAACTCCTTCTGGGAACTATGGAACCACATGGGCACAAAAGACAAGAAAAACAACATCCATATCCAAAATGACAACATCAGGCTCCAGTACTTCAGAGACCTCTATAAAGACATTCCAAAGGAAGAACTAAGCCAAGAACAGGAAAACATAATGGCAAAACTGAGAGCAATGGAGGAAAAAGTAAAAAATTTCCAAAACCCCGTGGATGCACCTATTACATTACAGGAAGTAGCAGAGAGAATCTCTTCCATAAGATGTAGAAAAGCCGGTGGCCTGGATGGAATCCTACCAGAAATGCTGAAGTACAGCCCACCAGAAATACAGGCCGCAATAGTTAAACTCTTCAATATTGTGCTAAGTGCCGGCTACTTCCCTCCTACCTGGAATCAAGGCCTCATCACACCCATCCACAAGAATGGGGACAGGTATGACCCAGCCAACTACAGAGGAATATGTGTCAGCAGCAACCTGGGAAAACTGTTCAACAGCATCCTGAACAAGAGGATCCTCAGCTTCCTCACCGAGCACAACGTCCTCAGCAAGAGCCAAGCAGGCTTCATGCCAAACCACCGCACTACTGACCACATCTACACCCTGCACAGCCTCATTCAGAGCCACGTCCACAATACAAAGAACGGGAAGATATACGCCTGTTTCGTGGACTTTAAAAAGGCCTTTGATTCGGTGTGGCACCCAGGCTTATTCCTGAAACTGCTGGAGAGCGGAATAGGAGGAAAGACCTATGATGTTATCAAAAGCTCCTACACCGAGAACCTCTGCAGTGTGAGTGTGAACGGCAGAAGAACGGCTTATTTCCAGCAGAGCCGGGGAGTCAGACAAGGCTGCAGCCTAAGCCCAACGCTCTTCAACATTTACATTAACGAGCTGGCTACCGCTCTGGAATCTTCCACAGCACCAGGTCTCACCCTCCACGACGTGCAGGTGAAATTCCTGCTGTATGCAGATGACTTGCTGCTTCTGTCACCAACCGAGAAAGGCCTCCAAGACAACCTGAAAATCTTAGAGAAATTCAGCTCCACCTGGGCTCTACCGGTCAACCTAAAGAAAACCAACATCATGGTGTTCCAGAAGAGAAAGAGAAAATCAGACCAGCACCCTTCATTTATCCTCAACAACTGCGCCCTTACAGGAACGGACAAATATACCTATCTGGGCCTAGAGATTCATCGATCAGGGAGCTTCAAACAAGCCATAGAGACCCTGAAAGACAAGGCATGCAAAACCTTCTATGCCATCCGAAGGAAACTCTACCATCTAAAGCCACCAGTGAGGGTCTGGTTAAAAATCTTCGACTCTATCATCGCCCCAATCCTCCTGTATGGCAGCGAAGTCTGGGGTCCTCACACCTACCCAGACTGGTCAAGGTGGGATTCAAGCCCAACAGAAATATTTCACCTGGAATTCTGCAAGCACCTTCTCCAAGTCCATCGGAGCACCTCCAACAGTGCTTGCCGGGCCGAGCTGGGCAGATTCCCTCTACACCTAACGGTTCTAAAGAGGGCACTGTCATTCCGGGCTCACCTACGTAGGAGCAATCCAAGCTCCCATCACCATAAAGCCCTGACACATGTAGGGGAAACAGAAAAACCAGGACCCTCGGAACAGCTCACCCAAACCCAACCTGACCAGAACACCAATCACAACAACCTGACAAAAGCCGGAATCAGGAAGATGGTAGAAGGCCAGGAGAGGTACGTAAGTGACTGGAAGAACGACATCATCAGCTCACAGAAACTGACCATGTACCAGAGTCTACAGAGAGACTACAGACTGGCTCCATACCTGGAGAAACTCCCGGACCCCAAAGACCGCAAGATCCTGAGCCGGTATAGACTCAGTGCCCACAGTCTGGCCATCGAATCCGGCCGACACAGGCAGAGCTACAAGCCCAGGGAGGAAAGACTGTGCCAACACTGTGACCAGGAGGCCCTGGAGGATGAGACCCACTTCCTGCTACACTGCTCCAAGTACTCAGCAGTGAGGGACACTCACTTCAGGAGACTCTCACATCTCTTCCCGGATTTCACCACCATGAAGGAGGAAGAGAAAACATACATCCTGCTGGGGGAATAGAGAGCAGTGGAGATAGCAGCGCAATATGTGAGCGAATGCCATAGACTGCGAGAAAGAGAACTATGATATGCCATGGACTTCTATGGCCCCCACCCTGGATATGCCCCAATCCCCCATCCACCTTCCCTATGCCATGGACTTCTATAGCCTCATCCTGGATCTGCCCCCATCCACCTTCCCTATGCCATGGACTTCTATAGCCCATCCTGGATCTGCCCCATCCACCTTTCCTACAGCCCCTTCCCAACATCCCTACAGTCCCTATCCCTATTCCCTTCTGTACACCTGCTTTGGCAAAACTAATGTGTATTTAGTCCTGACAATAAAGCTTCTTTGAATCTTGAATCTTGAATAATATTGCACGCCCCCTTTTCAGTTTTTGACTTTCCACAAAAATTTAAAATAATCAATAAATTTCATTCAATTTCACAATTGTGCCCCATTTGTTGTTGATTCTTCACCAAAAATTTACATTTGGTATCTTTATGCTTGAAGCATGATATGTGGGAAAAGGTTGAAAAGTTCCAGGGGGCCGAATACTTTCTCAAGGCACTGTAAATCTCTCCTCCGCCTATCATCCCGAGACGAACGGGTTGGTGGAGAGAGCCAACCAGACCCTGGTAACATATCATCCTTGCTGCTGTGGGCGGAGTTCGCTTTGAACAACGCTGTGGCCAATTCCACAGGTCAGACCCCATTCCTCCTTAATTACGGCCAGCATCCGCGCATTCCTGTGCCCATGCCGTCCACCGACTCTGGGGTGGCAGACTGGGCGGTGGAGGCACGTGACATTTGGGACCGCACTCAGGATGCCATACGGGCTTCCAAGGAATGAGGTCTTCTGCTGACGCACACCGGCACCCCGCTCCCACCTTTGCCCCCGGCGACTTGGTGCGGCTCTCCGCTTGTAACATCAGGCTGTGGGTTGAGTCTACTAAGTTCGCACCTCGCTTTATAGGTCCCTTCAAGGTGCTTGAGCAAGTTAACCTTGTGGTCTACCATCTAGTCCTTCCTCCACATCTGACATCTTCTACGTGTCCCTCCTTAAGACCGTTCACATGTCCCGGTTTTCGGAGTCACCTACCAGGACATCAAGCTTGTCCTTGGACGAGGTGAATGCCATCGTGGGGTGTAAGGTGGTACAGGGCAAAAAATATCTAGTGGACTGGATATGGCCCAGAGTATAGGACATGGAAACCTGTGGAGAATATTCGTGCTCCCTTGCTCATTGCAGCCTTTGAGCATAGCAAGGCACAGGGGGAGGGGTAATGCTAAGCATCAGGTTCCTGCCTCTGCACAGGAGGAATCTCAAGCCTTGCCTTCTGCAGTCTCCCATTCCTCTCCGGCCGCAGAGTAGCCTGCTCAACAAAGATGTCGTTCCCAGCATCTTACTCAGTCTACTACTGGCTTGGTTACTGCTGCCAATCAGGGTTCAGCTATAGTAACCTGCAATAGCCAGCAGGGAGGAGCTCTTGAGACTAAGTCCATATTTCGACCCACTGGGCATGCTCGTGGGAAGTCCTCTCATTGGAGGTAGAGGTCACATGCTCAGGTCCTATTGCTGCTCCCATTGGACCACTAGGAAGGTCCCGGAAGGACACTGCTATAAAAGAGTACCATGGCCACACGGCCATGCGCTAGTATAGACTCTTATAGTATTAAGTTGTGGTATGTGTGATGATGGATGCATGAAACTGGTGAATGACTTATTATGAAACCCCTATCCCTTGGTATGCATGTGTTGTGTAGCCTAGCCTTTCCAGCGCCCAGGCTTAGGGTAGGTAGTTGGTGGAGTCAGCACCAAGCGGTGGCACCGCATAGCACTGCAGTGCTTCCAGCACCTCACATGTTATGCCAGAGTGTCATCTGCACGAGACAACTCTGTACCACATATGCCGCAGTGTCCGTCTCAGCGGCGCCGTGCGCAGTTACTGTGCTTTCCAGCGCTAAGCTTAGGCTGGCTAGTGGCATCCGCCAGGGCGGTGCTGTACGCACGCAGTGCGGTAACACAACTGTCGGCTGCACCCTGTGACTGCTAACAGGGCACAGCGTTTTTCTAGGGTTAATCCCTGGCACCGCAGTAGCGGTTCCCTAAGCCGTAGTCTGTGAGGTAACAGGCATCTCTTTCTGCGGCTCTGTGCTGTAACAGAGTTTGCTTCTGTGCACACCGGGTCAGCGGTTACTCCACCGGTGTTCAGTTAGTGTCCGCCGTTACCGAGCAGCAGTCATCTCTGCACGGTGGACTCCGGGTTGTGATCGCACTTTATTATACTTTATTTTATATTTAGTGCGATCTGCAACCCTAACAATGGCTCTGGGAAGGGGAGCGAAAAACAAAAACGGAAATAGGCTGCGGCACGAAGGGGTTAAACAATTAGTGTTAGTAACTATGCAAATTAACAGTATAAATAATAACAATAAGTTTAGAATAACCAAGAAAGTATTATCACTATTGTCATGATCCAGCGTGGATCTGACAGATTAAATGCACAAAGTGAACTTTTTTTCCTTTGGATTGGTGCCAAAGTGGGTTAATTGCCTCCGGTGGCAATTAGAATTATTACACGTGTGTCGTGCATTCTAAGTTGCCCCGGTGGTGGTGAGCGGTAGTGCACTTTAGTTTCTTTGGTTTAATGTGCACTTAATTACAAATCAGGTGTTAGGCTCTATAAAAGGGAGCCAGGTTTGTTCAATCACTGTTGGTGATATTGTGTTCATCATTTGGGAAGCAGGCCTGGGTGAGGAAGGAGCTGAACATGAGTCCTGCGCAGCCCAGCCAGAGGAGATGAGTGGCAGCTATGTGGTCTGCAAGAAGGGCTGGCATGACGTGGTGGAGTCAGTTTATGGTGTTTGCAGGAAGTGCTTGCATGGCTTGGTGGAGTGACGACTATGGAGAGAGTTGCACTCAGCATGCGGGACTTGGTTACTGAGAGCTGGACTCAAGCATGCTAGACTTTTTGGCAGAAGCTGGACTCATCTTTGGGACTCTGTTTACTGGGCAGCTGCAACTGGTGGTGGACTCTGCTCCAAGGCTGCACTATGGTGAAGGATCCAGTTATGGTGATGGACCCGGGTGAAGATGCACACAGGTGGTGGGCTCTGTTGCTAGGAGCGTACACAACAGAGCAAAGCTAAGTGGTGTTTCCCCTGTATTGTCATTTTCCCTCATGTGTGTGTAGTGCAGTGGTGGGATTAGGTTCCGCACCGACCAATTCCCTAGTGAGGGTTTAGGTTCAGGGTGAGCTAGGGTTTTTAGGTTCCTGTGCGTCGCCCGGTGCGGAACCTGCATAGGGAACGTTAGGAGTGCAGGGACACTGGCTCAGGGGAGTTCAGGAGGTCTCCACTTCCCTATTGCAGGGCCCACCATTGTTAGTTACCCAGGTTCCCCTTTATTATTTCAATTCGCCTTACTGGAGGTGGGGTTTCCAGACTACTTTATGTATAACGTGTAATACCTAAATTCGCCAGTTGGAGGCGGCGTATCCAGCTGCACGTTTTATTATTTAAATTCGCCCCACTGGAGGCGCTGTATCCAGGGTCACGGGTGTCTTATGGGTTCGCCTTGCGGTACTCGCTGCGTCCAGACACATGTGACCGTGACAACTATTTAACGTTAATGTTCTTTTCACAAAAGGTGGTGCGCCCAGTAATTGGAGTCACCACACAAGTTCTCTCCCGAAGCTGTGGCCCTGGTGGGAGTCACTGGGTTCTCCCACTAGGCTGCATGTCTCTTTCTGACATAGTCTATCAAAAACCCTTGAGCCTCCCACGCACCAACTGGACGCCTCCTAATCCCAGCCGTCACTGGTATTGTGGATGATGATAGCTGGAAGTGACGGCCCTGTTCATTCGCTCTGTGCCTGTTTCAGTCTCTTTACTGATCTTCTTGGCTTGACCGTTGGCAGAAATCTCTTATGCTCGGTGTGGAGAGGACTAGGCCTCGGCACTTCACAGGTAACGTTGGGCCCCGGAGGCTTGACCAGCATAGGCAGCACGTGGAGGTTTCCTGCGGCGACTGGCACCTGGGTTGTGCAGACTTCCCGCTGAGGCCTGTCACTCTGGTCTCAGCGGTGTCTCTGGAGCAAGTCTGCTCCGCTCTCTTCCCTGGCATCAAATCTCCTCTTGGTGTGGCAAGCAGAGCTTTTAAATTAGGCAAGTCCTTCCTGTGGGTCACCTGATCCAGTCTAGCACATGGGGTCGCTTCCCCCGCAAATCTTCCAGCACAATTTGGTACCGCTTGATTTCGGCTGGCCAGCATAGGGCAGTCTCTCCTCATTAATGGCACATTCTGCAAGAGTTCTTCAGAGATATCATGACTTCCTATTACATTTGTATGTACAGTGTCTTGCGAAAGTATTCAGCTCCCTGGAACTTTTCAACCTTTTCCCACACATCATGCTTTAAACATAAAGATACCAAATGTAAATTTTTGGTGAAGAATCAACAAAACAAGTGGAACACAATTGTGAAGTTGAACGAAATGTATTGGTTATTTTAAATTTTTGTGGAAATTCAAAAACTGAAAAGTGGGGCGTGCAATATTATTCGGCCCTTTTAACTTAATACTTTGTTGCACCACCTTTTGCTGCGATTACAGCTGCAAGTCACTTGGGGTATGTCTCTATCAGTTTTGTACATCGAGAGACATAAATTTTTGCCCGTTCTTACTTGGCAAACAGGTCGAGCTCAGTGAGGTTTGATGGAGATCATTTGTGAACAGCAGTTTTCAGCTCTTTCCTGAGATTCTCGATTGGATTCAGGTCTGGACTTTGACTTGCCGATTCTAACACCTGGATCTGGATACGTTTGTGAACCATTCCAATGTAGATTTTGCTTTACGTTTGGGATCATTGTCTTGTTGGAAGATAAATCTCCGTCCCAGTCTCAGGTCTTTTGCAGACTCCAACAGGTTTTCTTCAAGAGTGGTCCTGTATTTGGCTCCATCCATCTTCCCAATCAATTTTAACCATCTTCCCTGTCCCTGCTGAAGAAAAGCAGGCCCAAACCATGATGCTGCCACCACGTTTGACAGTGGGGATGGTGTGTTCAGGGTGGTGAGCTGCGTTGCCTTTATGCTAAACATATCATTTGGCATTGTTACCAAAAAGTTAGATTTTGGTTTTATCTGACCAGAGCACCTTCTTCCACGTTTGGTGTGTCTCCCAGGTGGCTTGTTGCAAACTTTAAACTACCCTTTTTAAGGATACCTTTGAGAAATGGCTTTCTTCTTGCCACTCTTCCATAATGGGCAGATTTGTGCAGTGTACGACTGATTGTTGTCCTATGGACAGACTGTCCCACCTCAGCTGTATATCTCTGCAGTTCATCCAGAGTGATAATGGGCCTCTTGGCTGCATCTCTGATGAGTCTTCTCCTTGTTTGAGATGAAAGTTTAGAGGGACGGCCGGGTCTTACGGACCTGCCTGTTGTGTTCCTTGGTCTTCATGATGCTCTCTATGCTTCAAACAGAACCGAGTCTATCACAGAGCAGGTGCATTTATACGGAGACTTGATTACACACAGGTGGATTATATTTATCATCATTAGTCATTTAGGACAACATTGGATCATTCAGAGATCCACAATGAACTTCTGGAGTGAGTTTGCTGCACTGAAAGGAGCCGAATAATATTACACACCCCACTTTTCAGTAGACGGCGGGGAGGCGGCTGCTACAGGGGGACACACACTTCCTATGGGACGTATTACCGGTATGGGGACATATTTATAAAAGATAATATTTCGGCGTTCCTGGGGATCAGAAACAGAAGAGCCACCTTCACAGAATGCAGCCTTAATGCTGCTGAAGCTTGACTTTTACTTAAAAACGCCCTGGAGGGGGTGACAGGTTCCTTTTAAGAGCAGGTCTCTGGATGATGACATTTGTGTGTAGCCCTGCACAGAAGAGCAGCTCTGAATGGGGGTGAGGTAGGAAACTCTGGAGCTTGGCATACGGCCTTGTACTCCAGTCACTTCCAGAGCTGAATATGCAAATTGCCTCTTCAGAGAGAAAGAGGACTTGAACTCTATAGCGCCACCTATTGGAAGCTGCGATCCTACAAGTCACAATCAACCCTTTAACGAGTCTTGTAATAAGACTTAGGATAAAAGCCAAATCAGAATCTCAGTTTGCAGACACGGTGTTTCGGGCTATTGGCCCTCCTCAGTGCAAAGTATGAAAACGGATTTGGCTAGGTGAGGGGCTCTGGACTGAGTTTAAGGGTGAGTGCCCACGTTGCAGAAATGCTGTGGAATTGTCTAGACTCGAGTCACATCCAGAGCTACAGTCACCAGTCTGATGTTACATTGTGTCTATATTCCAGTCACACCCAGAGCTGCAGTGACTAGTCGGTATCCTTCTCGTCCTACCATGACATACACTGGCTACCTCGCCATCCTGTTAGGCCTGTTTCACACATCAGTTTTTTGAAATCCGTCAAAATCCGCCGTTGTGCAAAAAAACCCGCCATTTCGCTTGGCGGATCCGTTTTTTTCCGATTGAGTTGAAAACCGGCGGATCTTGACAGATGGCCATCCGTTTGATCCGTTTTTTATGCGGATCCGACAAAATTTTGGCGTCCACCGACATGCCTGAACGGACCATGCAACGTTTTTTCGGCGGCCGGATCCGCATTTGACATTGCGCATGCCCGGATGATTTGCCTCGTTCGGAAATGTAACCCTAAACTCTGTTCTGGCGGCGAAAAAAATTCTCTCTCTCAGGCAGCGATTCCTTTAAAATTCTTCCTTCGATGGATCCGTTAAAATAACGGTCCGGTGACAAACGTCATCAGTCCAACAACGGACCCGTTGTCCGCCATTTTAGATGATTTTATCTGAAGCAAAAAACTGATGTGTCAAACAGGCCTTAGCTCTGTCTTGTGGGGGTCCTTGGGTGACATGGAGGCCGGGTCCTGTAACCATGCAGCACCGTGCTCGGAGGCTGGAAGGTAGCTGTACCAGCACAGCGCCACCCTTGGCAGTCTGCTCTCAGTGGTACTGCAGCCGGGTCCTATCAGACCTGTCCTGCACGGTGGGTGGGCGCCTTGTGTTCCTATGGATTGCTATGGGAACAAAGCCGACACTGACCAGGCTGGTACCAGTGTGCTGCCATGACAGGAGGAGTGCTACACGCTCAGAAGACTGCCATGTCCGTGCGGAGCAGCACTGTGACAGACCGGAGCCACCGAGCCAGTACTGCCCCATTCCTGCGGGGGGCGGGCTTCACGGTCCGGCCCTCCATTCTGCGGACGTGGAACCCAAAACAAACCAGCCCATTGCTCTACCCGAAGGGTTAACTGTAGCTCCTCCCCTTCCGCAGTCTCATTGGACATGCCGCTGTCACCCTCTCCTTGTAGCTTGCCTCTGATTGGCTTTAAGATTTGACACCTCACGCCCCCTCGCCTTTCACTCTCTGGCTTCCCGCGCACTGCACTTGCCAACCACATTGCACCGCCCAGTACATTCTGTGATTTGTCTCATTGGTCTCTTCAGACGCCAATCATTACGATTCCCCGCCCACACGTTCGGCTCTTCTTTCTAAGTCCAGCAAAGCTTCAGAAAAACTCCTTGCGTCATTATTGGCAGCTTGCCCTTGTGCCTTACTGGCTTTCCTTCTTGTCGCTCAACGTCTTCCAAGCTGTGATTGGCTGTTCCTGCCTTCACTCCTAAAGTGGGCGGGCTCGCGTTCCGTCCGGCCCTGGCTGCGCCGTTGCTGAGGGGAGGAGGAGGAGGGGCCTCCATCTTTATTTCTTTGTTTCAAACCCTTTAAACTCGTTACTATCGGTTTCTTTCCATGTGTCTATTGGCGCTGTTCCGGGCGGGTAGGCCCTGGTAAGCGCCGGAGCCGGTGTGAGCGGTGTCTGAGCGGACGGGGCAGGCCTCGGGCGGCGGCGGCGGGAGGAGGCGGACACCGGGAGAATGAAGCGGCGGAATGCGGACTGCAGTAAACTCCGGCGCCCGTTAAAACGGAACCGAATTACTGATGGAATCTACGGCAGGTGAGTGAGGCCGTCCGCCGAGGCGAGCAGCCCCTGTAGGCCGGGAGGGAAGCCTCGGCCTGGCCTGCTTGCTGTCAGTGGGGCACACATGGCTGGGGGCATGTGTCAGTGCCAGCTCCTGGCAGCGGCTTTTGTTCTGGCGATTTGCTAGGAACCCCTGAGCTAGCTGTGCCTGGGGGTCTGTGGGTGCACACTGCTACATGTGCAGGGGGTCAGCCAGAAACTTCTCCAAAGCACTCCCCCTATTATCATGGGGTCCCCAGTAATTCCTGGGATCACCCTGCCCCGTCCTTCCCGTTTCCTCTGTCCCCGTTGTCTAAGACTTTACTGTAGAAAGGTAACGCCGTGTATCTGGAGAACCCGTATGTTAAGAATAGAAAATCCCTTTAATACATGGGTTCTCCTGGTTGTCTACAGATGCTCCACCGCTGCTCCCCGTGACTGTCGGCAGCGCTGACATCACGTTGACACCGCTACACCTGATCACTGAGCTTGGCAGTTGTTCCTGAGCTCACCGATTAGCTGCAGGCAGTAACGGATGCCGGGAGCAGCGGTGCGGACTCCACAATACATCACCCCAGTGATCAGCGGGAGACGCGGCATGAGGCGGCCATGTATTTCTCTTTAGGGGCAAGGTAGTTTTTCATTAGTCCTAGTCTAGTGACTACTACATGCAAACCTATTTTTGCTGTTACTTTGACGGGTTGTCTGGAACTAAGTCCTGATGCTTGTATGTAGGACAGGTCATTCATAAAAGACTTGTGGCACTTGTCCCCCACGGATCAGCTGGAAGTGAGCAGGTACATGGCAGAGCTGTACATCTAGTGGCCATATACTGTACTTTAAGCCGTGTGCTGATCAGTGATCTCCCATCCCAACAATCTTACATTGATGACCTGTCCTATGGATGCAGCATCACTTGCTTAGTCCCTGACCCTCTTTAATAGTCAAAGAACTCTCCGATAATCTGGTTCCTGCTTGACCGGATAAGATCAGACATCTCATAAGACTAGCACCAGTCATCTGAGAAGCGATAACCAAAACACGGGGACAGCAAAGTCATATGTTATTTAAAGTTGCAGTCCCTCTTTTACATTTGTCATCTTTGGTCTATTATGAAACACGGATTTCTCATTCACTACATAAAGCAGCATTTGACTTGAAGAATGAGCCCGGCCCAGGGATAAGAGGTTCCCTCTGCCTGGTCTGCGCCCGGTTTGACTTGATTGACCGGTCTCTTCCTATGTGCTGATAGACTGAGAGCTGTCACACATTGGCCAGGAAGGTGATGGGCGCTGCCCAGCAGACTCTTCTTATAGGAGCCGGACTCCTCTCTTTCTACAGCAGTGTTGGAGTAAAATGTGGTTTTTTGTATTGAACCAGTCTGGTGTTGCCCATGGTTCAGGGACTACAGTGACTGATCGGTTCCCTTTAGTTCTTGTCTAGGGTTGAAAGGGTATTCCGATCTCCAAGATCCTATCCCAATATGTAGTAAGTATAATAATAATATTAGCAAATGCCTCCAATTAGAAATGTAGTATAGTTATTCTGATTATCTGTGTCACTTACCCCAAGTGCAGGGTGTTCCAGTAGCTTAGATATCCATAGTTACGACCACTAACAGCTGTCACGATCAGTGGTTGTAACCAAGCTCTGCACATAGGGTAAGTGACATAGCTAATCAGAAGAACTATACATTTCTAATTGAAGTAATTTTCTAATATCATTACACTTCCTACATATTGGGATAGGAATATCATCGCTATAGTGCTAATTTGTTCCACCTACAGTTGTGGCCAAAAGTATTGACACCCCTGCAATTCTGTCAGATAATACTCAGTTTCTTCCTGAAAATGGTTGCAAACACAAATTCTTTGGTATTATTAGCTTCATTTAATTTGTCTTAAATGAAAAAACACAAAAAGAATTGTCCTAAAGCCAAATTGGATATAATTCCACACCAAACATAAAAAAGAGGGTGGACAAAAGTATTGGTACTGTTCGGAAAATCATGTGATGCTTCTCTAATTTGTGTAATTAACAGCACCTGTAACTTACCTGTGGCACCTAACAGGTGTTGGCAATAACTAAATCACACTTGCAGCCAGTTGACATGGATTAAAGTTGACTCAACCTCTGTCCTGTGTCCTTGTGTGTACCACATTAAGCATGGAGAAAAGAAAGACCAAAGAACTGTCTGAGGACTTGAGAAACCAAATTGTGAGGAAGCATGAGCAATCTCAAGGCTACAAGTTCATCTCCAAAGACCTGAATGTTCCTGTGTCTACCGTGCACAGTGTCATCTAGAAGTTTAAAGCCCATGGCACTGTGGCTAACCTCCCTAGATGTGGACGGAAAAGAAAAATTGACAAGAGATTTTAACGCAAGATTGTGCGAATGTTGGATAAAGAACCTCGACTAACATCCAAACAAGTTCAAGCTGCCCTGCAGTCCGAGGGTACAACAGTGTCAACCCGTACTATCCGTCGGCGTCTGAATGAAAAGGGACTGTATGGTAGGAGACACAGGAAGACCCCACTTCTTACCCCGAGACATAAAAAGCCAGGCTGGAGTTTGCCAAAACTTACCTGAAAAAGCCTAAAACGTTTTGGAAGAATGTTCTCTGGTCAGATAAGACAAAAGTAGAGCTTTTTGGGCAAAGGCATCAACATAGAGTTTACAGGAGAAAAAAAGCATTCAAAGAAAAAAAAAAAAAAAAAAAAACACGGTCCCTACAGTCAAACATGGCGGAGGTTCCCTGATGTTTTGGGGTTGCATTGTTGCCTCTGGCACTGGACTGCTTGACCGTGTGCATGGCATTTTGAAATCTGAAGACTACCAACAAATTTTGCAGCATAATGTAGGGCCCAATGTGAGAAAGCTGGGTCTCCATCAGAGGTCTTGGTCTTCCAGCAGGACAATGACCCAAACACACTTCAAAAGCACTAGAAAATGGTTTGAGGGCAAGCACTGGAGACTTCTAAGGTGGCCAGCAATGAGTCCAGACCTGAATCCCATAGAACACCTGTGGAGAGATCTAAAAATGGCAGTTTGGAGAACGCACCCTTCAAATATCAGGGACCTGGAGCAGTTTGCCAAAGAAGAATGGTCTAAAATTCCAGCAGAGCATTGTAAGAAACTCACTGATGGTTACCGGAAGCGGTTGGTCGCAGTTATTTTGGCTAAAGGTTGTGCAACCAAGTATTAGGCAGAGGGTGCTAATACTTTTGTCTGGCCCATTTTTGGAGTTTTGTGTGACATGATCAATGTTTTGCTTTTTGCTTCATTCTCTTTTGTGCTTTTTCATTTAAGACAAATTAAATGAAGATAATACCAAAGAATTTGTGTTTGCAATCATTTTCAGGAAGAAACTGAGTATTATCTGACAGAATTGCAGGGGTGTCAATACTTTTGGCCACAACTGTATGGTGTAACTTATGTCGGTTTCTTAGTTTAAGTGAACAAAATGTCTTGTGGTGATGTCTGCCAATTTAATAAGAGCGTCAAAGGCTATGTTCCCATAATGAATTTTTGATGAGGTTTTTTTTTTCCCATGCATATTTTTTGAAAAAATGCAAGTAACCTATTTTACATAATAAGTGCAGGAAATCTGCAACATCTGAAGCTCACTGTGGGAACGTAGGCCAGTGGGTAAAGTTTCTCCTTGTGGAGCGTGCCAAGTTGCCTTTGGGAAACTTATGGGCCATACAGTGCCCCCCTGGGAATGTAAATCTGTAAATACTTTCCTAACAGGAAGAAGTCAGGAAATGGGAATCCTAACAATTGACTGTTTAAAGAGCCTTGCCACATGGCAGGGAGCTAAAAACTCAATTTGCAGATGTTTCACATTGCTTTGTACCAATGAGGGGCGAACATGAGAATTGTCGTTCTAAGGGGTAAAGCTTCTCCTTGTGGACGTAGGGAGACTTATAGCCAATGCTCCCCTGAGATTAAAAGGGCCAGTAATGACTTCAAGAATTGCTACCTCCAAAAGGAGGCACTAATGTCCCTGTCCTCAATGAAGAGGCCACATTCACCCAGCAGCGTTTGTAAGGCAAAACTAGCACTGGGTCTAAATCATGGGAGAGGTGCAAAGCTTTCCGAGACACTTTTTCTCCGTGATTTGCAAAATATGGACCTCTATCTTGCTGTATGAAAGTCAGAGCGTTCTTTGAAAATGTCCAAGCTGTTAGGGTGTGTGCACACGCTGCGGATTCTGCTGCGGAACCGCAGCGGTTTTTGTCCAGTACCATTAAAATCAATGAAAAATGAAAACTGTGCAGATTTTTCTGCGCGGATTTGCTGCGGTTTCAAAACCGCAGCATGTCAATTCTTTGTGCGGATTCCGCTGCGGTTTGGCACCTTCTCCATGGCAGATGTCAAACCGCAGGCTAAACCGCAGAAAAACTGCAGATAAACCGCAGGACTTTTGACCTGCGGATTTACCTGCGTTTTTTGTCAAATCTGCGCGGAAATATCCGCTGGACAATCTGCAGCGTGTGCACACAGCCTTAAGGCCCCTTTACATTTAGCGATGCACCAGCGATCCGACCCGGTCAGGGTCGCTGGTGCATTGCTAAATGATCGCTAGTGAGCTGTCACACAGGCAGACCTCACAGCGATGCAGCAGCGACGCAGCGCACGATATTCACCTTTCACACACAGCGATCCTGACGTCCTCCCGCCCGCATCCACGCGTCGCTCGTCGTCACAGCAGGAAGCTGACGACGAGAAATGGAGCCGGACATTCTCGCGCAATCCGCTATGGACAGCGGGGGAGCCAGTCGGAGGTAAGTATCACACATAGCGATATCGCTATGTGTAAAACCCCCTTTAGATCTAGTTCTCATCAGTAGCCACGGGTTTGCAGAAGAATGTGTATTTGGGAAGTGCTGGTTCACCATAGCCACACCTGTAGTGAAAAGTGTCCTCTGTCTTTCCATCCAGGGGGAATTCTGGTTTCATTCAAAAATGGGGCTGTAGCTAATGGTGCTTTTAAAATGTCTGGCTGCAGCGGTCCTGGCTACAACATGTGACCGCTGCAGCTGCTCTGGGTAAGATATGTAGTATTGAGGTTGGTCAGAATACTCATATACAGTACACTTGACCAGAAACACGTATTACAGTGAAATTTGCAGCTTTATTTGGGTGATTATTTTCTCACTCAGGTTTCTGTTAAGAGCTGTGGCCTGATCTCAGGAGATTATCTCTGACCATTTTGGCTCCCTGTATACAAATATTGGCACCATAGTAAAGGTCCTGTCATGTCGCTGTTCTCGGGCACCGCAGCATTAGTGCTCTTGTGTACACAGGCATAATGACTAATGTGATGGCACCGTTGCAGGGCTCTTTCTGGGACTCCCCTATTTGCTACTGAAGCACTGCTGGGTGACATTTAGCATCTGTTTTGAGCAGCAGACGATAGTTTTTGGTGGCTCGGCTATTGGCCGTGGTAAATGCAGAAGTGATTGTATCATGACTCTATACTCACATGGCAGATCTGTGGCAGAGATCGGAGCACCGTGCAGATACCCGTGTGTGTTGCCCAAACATGATTGCTCATACCAATTCCTCTGGATCATCAGAATTGAATTTCTGAAATGTGTCCTGCAATAACATGAAGGACTAATGTGCGAGAGTTTTTGTTTCAGGCTACACACTTCTGACCCCCTTATCTGGTTCACAGTCATACTACAGACCCCCATAAATATCAGACTGCAGAACATGAGCGTGCTATTACTGCGGCAAAGGACACTGGTCCAATTATACAGTATTGGGAAAATCGCCTAAATTGCAGTCCCAGACAACTTCAAGAAATGGCTACTGAATTATTAACACATGACAATATACATAACTTAGTAACATAGTTTTGAAGGCTGAAGGAAGACCTTATGTCCATCTAGTTCTGCCTATTTTAAGTGCAGCTGTTCTGCATTGTTGATCCTGGGGAAGGCAAAAAACCCACAGAGTAGAAGCCAATTTTCTCCATAGGGAAAAAAATTCCTTCCCCTAAGCTGGGTCAACCATCTACCTATAATATTCTGTTATTCGTAACCTTCTATACTGTTACTCACAAGAAAAGCATCCATTCCTTTCTTAAATTCATTCAGTGAGTTGGCCATCACCACTTCCTCAGGAAGAGAATTCCAGAGCCTCACTGCTCTTACCGTGAAGAACCCTCTTCTATGCTGGTGCAGAAATTGTCTTTCCTCCAAACGAAGAGAATGCCCCCTTGTTCTTGTCACAGTCCTTGGTACAAACAGTTCATTGGAGAGATCTCTGTATTGCCCTCTGATATACTTGTACATATATATTAAGTCTCCCCTAAGTCTTCTCTTTTCTAGAGTAAATAGACCTAATTTTGATAACCTTTCTGGGTATTGTAGTGAACCAACTCCATTTATCATTTTAGTAGCCCGCCTTTGAACCCTTTCAAGTTCAATAATGTCTTTCTTGAGAACCGGTGTCCAAAATTGCACACAATACTCCAAGTGTGGTCTGACGAGTGATTTGTACAGAGGGAGAACTATGTTTTCTTCTCGTGTCCCCAAACCTCTTCTAATGCATCCCGTGACCCTATTTGCTTTGGTGGCAGCTGCCTGACACTGGGCACTCCAATTTAGCTTCTTATTGACTAAGATGCCTAAGTCTTTTTCCATGTCGGATTTCCCCAGCAGTTTCCCACTTAGTAAGTAATTGTAGCATCTGTTTCTCCTTCCCATGTGCATAACCTTACACTTATCTGTGTTAAACCTCATTTGCCATTTTTCAGCCCAATTATCCAATGTACCCAAATCTGTCTGTAGTTGCAAACTGTCCTCCTTTGTGTTAACTACCTTACATAGTTTTGTATCATCTGCAAATACTGATATTTTACTGTGTAAGCCATCCACTAGATAATTAATAAATATATTAAATAGTAGGGGGCCCAATACGGAACCCTGTGGTACCCCACTAGTAACCCTGGCACAATCTGAGTATGCACCATTAATAACCACTCTTTGTTTTCTATCACTAAGGCTAGTTTCACACTAGCGTTTATGAGCGCAGCGACGCCCCGCCCCTGCCGGTAGCTCCGCCCACCGGCGCATGACGCTGCATGCGCCCTGCGTCCCCTATCTTTATCACAGGGGGCGCAGGCCGTGCGCAGTATGCGTTTGGCGGTGCATGCGCCTTTATGACGGTGCGCCGACGCAACCAAACTGCAGCAGGTTGCGTTTGGCGCAGGTCGGCGCACCGTCAAAAGGACGCATGCGCCGCCAAACGCATACTGCGCACGGCCTGCGCCCCCTGTGATAGGGGGCGCATGCAGCGTCATGCGCCGGTGGGCGGAGCTATCGGCGGGGGAGCGGCAGGGGGCGGGGCTTAGCGGCGGCCGTCGCTGCGCTCATAAACGCTAGTGTGAAACTAGCCTAAGCCAGCTACCTACCCATCTACACACATTTTCCCCTAGCCCAAGCTTTCCCATCTTACTTACCAATCTTTTATGTGGGACAGTGTCAAATGCTTTAGAGAAGTCGAGATAAATGACATCCAATGATTCTCCTTGGTCCATTTGAGAGCTTACATCCTCATAGAAGCTGATCAGGTTAGTTTGACAGGAGCGATCCTTCATAAATCCATGTTGATATGGAGTTAAACATTTATTAACATTGAGATATTCCATAATGGTATCCCTTAGAAACCCTTCAAACATTTTACCCACAACAGATGTTAAGCTTACCGGCCTATAGTTTCCAGGTTCCCTTTTACATCCCTTTTTGAATATCGGTACCACATTTGCTTGCCGCCAATCAAAAGGAACAGACCCTGTTTCTATAGAGTCTTTAAATATAAGGAATAGAGGCCTGTCTATCACATTACTTAACTCCCTTAATACCCGAGGGTGAATGCCATCAGGGCCTGGTGATTTGTCAATTTTACTAAGGCGGTTCTGCACTTCTTCCTGGGTTAGGCAGGTAATACTTAATGGGGAGTTTACATTATCACTCTGCATTTCCCCTGGCAAATACAGTCATATGTTAAAGTTTGGGCACGCACCCCTATTAATGTTAACCTTTTTTCTTTATAACAATTTTGGTTTTTGCAACAGCTATTTCAGTTTCATATATCTAATAACTGATGGACTCAGTTATATTTCTGGATTCAAATTAGGTTTATTGTACTAACAGAAAATGTGCAATCTGCATTTAAACAAAATTTGACTGGTGCAAAAGTATGGGCACCCTTAGCATTTTCTTGATTTGAACACTCCTAACTACTTTTTACTGACTTCCTGAAGCACTAAATTGGTTTTGTAACCTCATTGAGCTTTGAACTTCATAGCCAGGTGTATCAAATCATGGGAAAAGGTATTTAAGGTGGCCACTTGCAAGTAGTTCTCCTATTTGATTCTCCTATGAAGAATGGCATCATGGGCTCCTCAAAACAACTCTCAAATGATCTGAAAACAAAGATTATTCAACATAGCTTTTCAGGGGAAGGATACAAAAAGTTGACTCGAGATTTAACCTGTCCGTTTCCACTGTGAGGAACATAGTAAGGAAATGGAAGAACACAGGTACAGTTCTTGTTAAGCCCAGAAGTGGCAGGCCAAGAAAAATATCAGAAAGGCAGAGAAGAAGAATGGTGAGAACAGTCAAGGGCAATCCACAGACCACTTCCAAAGACCTGCAGCATCATCTTGCTGCAGATGGTGTCACTGTGCATCGGTCAACAATTTGCACAAGGAGAAGCTGTATGGGAGAGTGATGCGAAAGAAGCAGTTTCTGCAAGCACGCCACAAACAGTCGCCTGAGGTATGCAAAAGCACATTTGGACAAGCCAGTTACATTTTGGAAGAAGGTCCTGTGGACTGATGAAACAAAGATTGAGTTGTTTGGTCATACAAAAAGGCGTTATGCATGGAGGCTAAAAAACACAGCATTCCAAGAAAAACACTTGCTACCCACAGTAAAATTTGGTGGAGGTTCCATCATGCTTTGGGGCTGTGTGGCCAATGCCGGCACTGGGAATCTTGTTAAAGTTGAGGGTCGCATGGATTCAACTCATTATCAGCAGATTCTTGACAATAATGTGCAAGAATCAGTGACGAAGTTGAAGTTACGCAGGGGATGGATATTTCAGCAACACAATGATCCAAAACACCGCTCCAAATCTACTCAGGCATTCATGCAGAGGAACAATTACAATGTTCTGGAATGGCCATCCCAGTCCCCAGACCTGAATATCATTGAACATCTGTAGGATGATTTGAAGCGGGCTGTCCATGCTCGGCGACCATCAAACTTAACTGAACGGGAATTGTTTTGTAAACAGGAATGGTCACAAATACCTTCATCCAGGATCCAGGAACTTATTAATAGCTACAGGAAGCGACTAGAGGCTGTTATTTTTGCAAAAGGAGGATCTATGAAATATTATTGTCACTTTTATGTTGAGGTGCCCATACTTTTGCACCGGTCAAATTTTGTTTAAATGCAGATTGCACATTTTCTGTTAGCACAATAAACCTCATTTGAATCCAGAAATATAACTGAGTCCATTAGTTATTAGATATATGAAACTGAAATAGCTGTTGCAAAAACCAAAATTGTTATAAAGAAAAAAGGTTAACATTAATAGGGGAGCCCAAACTTTACCATATGACTGTACTTTTCCTGTGTGAACACTGTTGAGAAAAAAGTATTTAAAACATTTGCTTTTCCCACATCGCTCTCTGATTTCACCCTCATTGTTCTTTAAAGGGCCGACACCATCAATTTTAATCATTTTACTGTTTATATAATTAAAGAATAGTTTGGGGTTGGAGTGATGGAATAAAGGGTCTGAGCGGTCATCACTGGCCTGTGTAATAGTAATTACTGGAATTCTCCAGAAAATAACAAGTCTTAGAACGCTGCATTGTGTCGTTCAGCTGTTATACCTCTTAGAAATTTTTTAAATACTAACAAGTGGGTGTTGCTATTTCCTTTTCCAAAGGGGTGTGTCCCTGATGACACTTAGCAGTGATTGGAAAGTGTCACAGGGGGAAGGGACGCCCCCCCCGCCCCGAACTAGAAACGCAGTTCGTTTCACAGAGGAAGAATAGTGGAACTGTATAATGTAGTTATAAGAAGACGCTCCAGGTTTTGTCTGTTGTGGACCACTGCTCCACTTTGTCTGTATTAGTGTAA
This sequence comes from Dendrobates tinctorius, assembly GCF_039654945.1. Classification (NCBI taxonomy): domain Eukaryota; kingdom Metazoa; phylum Chordata; class Amphibia; order Anura; family Dendrobatidae; genus Dendrobates; species Dendrobates tinctorius. The sequence goes on along the minus strand of NW_027361675.1, from coordinate 19,892,899 downwards.
ATGGCAGCTGGTCTTCTAATGCAGAAGTATTGGTTATGTGAGACATGTCTGCTTTGCTGCTCACATCATGCATTCTAATATATACAATTATCCCCTAGAAATGTTGAGGAAAGTGATGTTCGCTGCCTGTCAGTTTTAGCGCTTCTTTGGAAAGTGAAGTCAGAAACTTTTCTGTGATGGGAGACTTGGCACTATTGACCTACATATGGATCACCACTAGTTATGAGCGAGTATACTTGTTGCTCGGGTGGTCTCCGAGTATTTGGATGTGCTCGGAGATTTAGTTTTCATCGCCTCAGCTGCATGATTTACAGCTGCTAGACAGCCTGAATTCGTGTGGGAATTCCCTAACAAACAGGCAATCCCCACATGTATTCAGCCTGTCCAGCAGTAGCCACAATTCATGCAGCTGAGACGACGAAAGCTCAATCTCAGAGCACGCCAAAATACTCGGCGACCACCTGAGCAACGAGTATACGCGCTCATCACTAATCACCACGTTTTGCCATATAACAAGGCTTGGCCAAAAGATTTGTTAGAAGGAATGTGATGTATCTTGGCCATGTTTATTATCTTAGGATTCATGAAATGATGAGGCAAGGTCCTTGGGAGAGCAGAGAGCCAGTTTATTGGCTTTCTGAACAGTTTGCCTTACATGGTAGCTTTATTGGTCTTCTCATTTTGTTTATATACATACAGCTAATTTCATACATGTTACAAACGGTATCTATGTTCTGTTATCAGCAGTTTTAGGTGAGGAGAGGCTACCTGCCCCTTGTCTCCAGTTATGGTACCAGGAGAATGGAGGAACCAGCACTCCAGTTTAATGATTCAATCACAGGCTTGAGGATTCTGTTGTAACCACCTCAGTTCCTTGTTGATCCATTTACATTAGAGATGGCATTATGTCAGTATAAGAAAGGTGTGTACAGATTACGAATCTTGCATGTGTACTGTAGCTGTACTATGCAAGAATATTAATTTCTGACTACCTTAATGTGCCCTTTGTACAGCTTCCCTTCCACTTTAGATGCCTGTCGGCCAAATGATGGTGTGGCGATCATTTGGCCGCCAGTTAGCTCTGCCTGCCTCCCCATACAGAGGAGCTCTCGCTCCACAAAGTGCTCTTATGTCTTCCATGAGAGCCACTGCCAGACAACCTGGGTGGCGGCTTGTCTGTATGAAGGCAAAATAATCAGACCTATCGGATCCTTATCTCCCCCATCAATCATGTCGGTGGCCCCCATACACTTTTGACTGTTGGTTGAACCCATCAATATTTGGCAGGTTCAGCTTATAATTAGTCTATGGTATGTGGCGACCTTGAGCAGTCGGTAGTAATGGTAATATCTTAAAAATCGGTGACCTCATAATATCATTGACTGGCATGACTTTTTTCAAGAATGGCTTTCTTGGATCAGTGGGCATCTGGCACCTGCACAAATCAGCTTCAACTGCAAGCAAAGTTTCAGACTTTGCAATGCAATTATTTTTTGTTTACTGATCGACACTTGTTTCACCTATAGAACCAAATGGTGGAAATCCACAGGTCAGCACCTTGGTAAATGGGGTGTAGTGTTCACACCCCTCACTGCAACAGTAATAAGACAAATGGTTCAATTTCAGTCATTACTTTTACTGTTGTAGCAAGATATTAGCTACTTGGGTGAATAGAGGATCCAGTCTTCTCACTGAAGCCTGGATTGCTGCCTCATCATTTCTAGAATTTCCATATATATTACTGTAGTTGTGTTAGAACTCGTGGACATAAGCTTGTAGAGTGAAGACGGAAGCCATTAGTATGTTTCTTGTTCCTAAATGGCTGTCAACCCGAGCAGATGGTGAGCTCTCAACATGACAGCTCAGCCTGACCATTACTGAAAATGAGCTCTAAACCAGTATAGAAGAGGTGCGTATCCTCATGAGGGTAGAGGATCTGTTAGGCATAGGAAGAGCTTCAGGTGTATAAATAATGTATCCACAGTGCTCCATTCTTGTTGGTATAGATTTTTAGGAAAATGCTTTTCTGTACAGTGTGCCACCCGAAAAAATTATAGTGCTTGGTATGTTTTTTCACAACTACAGACATTGAGCATAAAATGCCATTTTTCTACCTGTATCGTGGCATACGTCCGGAGCCTTATGCCGGAGGATATAGTCAGTAAGTCTTTGAACGCTCCATCCCATTCTGTACTGTGCAGTGGAGCACATCTCATACCGGCTCGCCATCTGGGTGCCTTGCACTGCATTCCTTAAGAGGGTATACGCCGATTAAGAATTCTGCCACAGCGTTGGCACTACGTCAAAATGTTCCTGGAGTAATCTTCAGCCGGATGGAAACCTTCTGTAAATCAGGGGCCCAGAGTTATTGTCTTGCCGAAATAAAAATGTACACGATGTTGCTGTCAGAGGCAGATGATAAATATGAATGATGAAAAGCAATGTTTCCAGCGTTCTCATACCTTAACACATAATTACATTGATAAATATTTTGTAGTTCAGGTACAGAATGAACAGGGGCTGTAAAACCTGGTGGAAGCCGCAACTAGACTGTGGCTCCGGCTGCTCCTCTGCTTCCATATTGCTTGGTTGGAAAGAATGTCTGCTCTTAATGTATTATGTAAAATGTCCGCAAACTGCTCCAGCCAGAATATTCTGGTTAAGGTATTTTCTCCCTTTTGTCAAGAAGTCTATCCAATGTCTTGCGCCAATATAAATTCAGATTTGTACAGCGCCCAACTAATGCTTTCTGGGTGTTCCATTTTGGGTTTACGCTGTACTCTCCCCACATTAAAGAAGCTCTCCTCATATCAAAGTTTTTATTGTCCTAATATATTGCAGTCAACATATTATATAGCACTGTAATTACAATTGCTAAATTTTGCCTTTCTACCCACTTAATTCTTTGGTTTTCCATTAGGTATATGGCATCACATGATTAACTGAGTAGTTGAATCCCCTTCTAAGGCTAGTTTCACACTAGCGTTTATTCCACACGGCGCCGCCTACTATCGCACATGGACGCATGTGATCTTCGCACCCTATCTTTAGCATAGGGTGCGCAGATCGTGCACTAGTAAGATTTTAGCATGCGCTGCGCACTTTTGAATGTGCGCCGAAATGCAACATGCTGCATTCGGCGCACACGGGCACAGCTTCAAAAGTGCGCAGCGCACGCTAAAATCTTACTAGCGCACGATCTGCGCACCCTATGCTAAAGATGGGGTGCGCAGATCGCATGCGCGATAGGCCGCGATGACCAGATGGGGCGGGCAGGGAGCCTGCAGGGGGCGGGGCTTAGCGGCGCCGTGCGCTGCGTGGAATAAACGCTAGTGTGAAACTAGCCTCAGCTCTATGGAGAAACAGGTCAATTTTCCCTGCATGAGTCATCAGTCACTGCAAAAGTCACTGGCGTTGGGGAGGGAAGAGCAGCCAGGTCAGGAGGTGGAGGGGAATGATTTCTGCAGGGACAAGAGACTTCCTGTTTCTACCTAGAGCAAAGAAAAGAGGAGAATTTGGTTAGAAAGGCAAAATGAGCAATTGTAAGTACACAGTGCTATATAATATGATGACTGCAATGCTTTGATGGGAGGAGGGCTTCTTTACCCAGTTCATCATGACTATTTTTTTTCCTCAGTACATGCAGTTTTAACAGTTATTCTTTTTTATTTATTTTTCTGTTTGCTTTAGGTTATTCAATCAATATTTGTTCCTGGTGATGCGGTGACCTACTTTGTAATATATTTTATTTTCCTATTTTTGATTTAGGGTTTCCAGGAGTGGGTCCTAATCACAGAAGAGGCAAAAATCTTTCTATGCTGTGTTCTTTGTGGCTTCTACTCCTGGTTTCAGCATAGAAATAGTGATCCAAAGTATGCAAGAGGGTGTTCTTAAAAGGTTCTCCCTACCGCCATAGATGGATATCGTTGGCTAGCGTTTGCAATCTACTGCTTATTAAAGGGAAACCTGACAGCAGCCTGATATAGGCTGCAAGATGAAGTCTTGTAAATTGGTCAGCTGCTCCTGTTTGTTTTTTTTTGTTTTTTGTTTTTTTTTCTTTATGCCATGTTTTGTTTTATAAATATGCAAATAAAGTCCGTGGAGCCTCATTTAAGAGTCTCAAACACGGGACTAGCCAGATCTTCCTCCAGGGAAGGACCCAGCCAAGAGGTGGCTCCTTTTGGAAACCACCATTACCACCATGTTAAGTGGCCCTTTAAGTCAATATCCAGCTCTTTACGAGTTTACAGATGTGACAAGGGAAATACCAAGGCCAGGTATCCATCCACAGACAGCTGTTTCGGGGTGTTGCCCCTCATCAGTGTGGAGTAGGATTCTGGCTAGGTGGGAGCAATGCCTAGTAGACCAACATCACGAAACAATCACTGACCTCAGGGAGACCAGTCAAAGAAAACACTGCGGCAGCTGGCAAAGGCGCTCAAGCAGTGAAATCCTAGGTGCATTGCTCCCTGGGAAATACAAATATGCAAATAAAGTCCATGGAGCTAGGGAGCATTGCACCTAGGATTTCATTGATTGAGCGCCTTTTCCGGCTGCCACAGTGTTTTCTTTGACTGGTCTCCCTGAGGTCAGTGATTGTTTCGTGATATTTTGTTTTATGGCAAATGAACAAAATTAAGTTGCATGTACCACTTAATAAAGGACTTTAGCGCACATTACAATAAAACTAATGGTATAAGAAAATGTAACTTCTTAAAATGTCATGTACCTGCATTATATATAGTGCAGAGATAAACCCTTGGGTCTTATATTCTGCCTTGTGTTGCTGGAGATTAGCTGAGCCACAGTGTGTTCCTTCTGTAGCATGTGGACTGCTGTGTTCTGCTGACCCGCATGTGTACCGCTCTTGGCAGCCGCTTTACCTCTGGCTGTTTCCATTTGGCAAGGAGATGCGGCTTGTTCATGGAGATGTGTGGAAGTGTTTCATGTACTGTCAGCAAGTTTGTATCCATTCTGGTTTAACTAGGCACCAATTCTGATGTTCATAGCCTGCTGGATTCAATTCATTTTCGAACTCCCCTCCCAGCCTCTTCCTTGTTGACAAAAATAACTTTTATATATTGAAGCTTTTGGAGATGAAATGAACTATTAATACCTGTTCTATTATCCATCGCAAACATTAAAGGTGTCCAGGCATATGATGTTGATGATCTTTTCTTGGGCTAGCGCATCAATATCGGATTGGTGTGGGTGCTGGACCACCGCTGTTAGCCGGGGCTACGTATGGCTGTAAACCTTGAATTGAGCTCCATTCTATGTGTAGCAGCTGCTGCTAAAAGCTGTAGGATCAGCTCCTATTCACTTTAATAGAAGCTGATCTCACAATATAAGGTGTATAACAAGAAGGGAGCTGCTGCATCTGGCTGATACCTTCCCCCTCTCTCCGCATTGAAATATACATGCATGCTGGTTTACAATGGATGCCGGTATAATTGTACGAGTATGGCCAGTGCACGTCAGTGACAGAATTTGGGAACGGCCGAATATGCAGGTTGCTGAACACACATGTCATTAAATCTCTGCTTAACCTTCGTATTTGCCTTTTTAGAATGAGGTAATGAGCTGGAAAAATCATATCTTCCGTTCCAGGATAGACAATGACATACACAAAGTATGTGGGATTTGTATCCCTTTCTCGCAACTTCAGGTTTCCATTCAAAACAGGACGCGTTACCAGTCTCCTGTACAAATGCAAACTATTCCTACTGGCACTACGGATGTCAAGGGAGGGTGCAGGAGTGGTTGGCACTATGTGAGCGATGAGTGAAAACTGTCGGATAGAGCTTCTTTTCTATAAAGGTGTGCAAGTTATGGACGGTTGCTGATGGCAACATGACATGAACATCCAAAAGTTACAGCCATCATTCACTCCCCTTCCTAGATTAGTCTCATACGTGGCATATTATTTTTTTTTTTTTTTTTTTAACTACAATCCTATCTACCCGTAGGACCCAAGTAATGTTGAATGGGTATTATACACAAATACCTCAGTGACATCCTTAGTGTCACAGCAAGGGTGATAAAATGTGCTCCCTCTAGAAAAAGAAACACCCACTCCAAAAATTATGCATGCAAGAGAAGAACGGCGTAACCAGGTGAATGAAGTAAAAACATTTTTCAATCTTTATTCAAGTAGGTAGAAAAACATAGTATCAAAAACATGGTTAATAACATGACAACACCACAGGGTAGACACAGCTAAACCCAGGGCAACACCCACTGCCCAAATACCTTATATACCCAAGGATACATGCGTTGTGTAAATAAATGTATAAATAGCAAGTGCAATTAGAACCAACAAGTCTCCTAAAAGCAATGCCCAGAAGAGCCGTAAGGTATAGATAGATAGCGATCACGTAGAGGAAACATGTATAGTCGTAGTATCTTACCAAGGTGTGGGCAGGAGCGGGGTAACCCCAGAGCTAGGTGAGGGAAAGCCCGACTCGCGTTTCGCGTGTAAACACCACGCTTTCTCTTCCCTTGAGAAAGCGTGGTGTTTACACGCGAAACGCGCAAGGGAAGAGAAAGCGTGGTGTTTACACGCGAAACGTGCGTCGGACTTTCCCTTACCTGGCTCTGGGGTTACCCCGCTCCTGCCCACACCTTGGTAAGATACTACGACTATACATGTTTCCTCTACGTGATCGCTATCTATACCTTACGGCTCTTCTGGGCATTGCTTTTAGGAGACTTGTTGGTTCTAATTGCACTTGCTATTTATACATTTATTTACACACCGCATGTATCCTTTGGTATATAAGGTATTTGGGCAGTGGGTGTTGCCCTGGGTTTAGCTGTGTCTACCCTGTGGTGTTGTCATGTTATTAACCATGTTTTTGATACTATGTTTTTCTACCTACTTGAATAAAGATTGAAAAATGTTTTTACTTCATTCACCTGGTTACTCCGTTCTTCTCTTGCATGCATAATGTTGAATGGGGTTGTCTATAAGTGTACATAGGGACTATGTGTTGTTAAAGGATCCTATACTTATGATCCCTCACCACTCCTCTGCCCTGCTGGCCATGTTCACTGGGGTGATCACCATGTAATTAGCCACATTGGTTATGTGCTGACCGCTGTGGAAGAGGTGACCAACGGTTGGTGTTCGCTACATGTTTTTGTTTTCCCTTTTCATCCCTGGGGTCAAAACCCCTTTGAGTGCCATTCTGAGATATGCATAAGCCAAAAAAATGTATTTGTAAAAAAAACTATTGTATCCAAGTGTGCATTTAAAGGTTCTATTTCTAGGATATATGTGAGGCGACCTAAGCCCTGGTGTCTGGAAACTGGGTCTTGCGTCTGATGAAGCTGGGATTGGGAAACTGTAATGGCTGATCTGTTTCTTGTCTTGCAGTACCTTCCTGTATCTGAAGTTCCTTGTGGTCTGGGCGCTCGTGTTGCTGGCAGACTTTGTACTGGAGTTTCGCTTTGAATACCTGTGGCCATTCTGGCTGTTCATCAGAAGTGTATATGACTCGTTCAGATACCAAGGCTTGGTATGTATATGATGCTGTGTGAACTTTTTATCCTGTCCGATTTTGAAAGTTCTTAAAGTACTTTGTGGGGAAAGCGCTATACTCTGCAGTAATGCAAAATCGAGAAATGAATAATAAATGTAAAGAGAAACTTCCACTCTGTCAGGCCTTAGGACTTTGTCTCTGTAGCAAATGGGCTTGTAGGAATCCCACCGACAACACACGGCTGAATCTAACAGGGCAGGGCCTAATTATAATTTTGTCCTGTTGTAGACATTTCAGAGGAGGGAGAGGCTCCTGCTGCAGCCTGTTGGCCTTTATGTCCTAAAGTCATTGCTGCGATTGCAAGCAGGAATAGATAAGTCATGGCTGATTTCCTGGAATAGAGAATTTCTTTATGTATTTTTCAGTTTTAATTCTAATATAGGATAATGAAGGCAGTCATTGTTTAATTTTTATTTTTGAAGAGTGCGTGCCTTTAAAATATCAGAAAATAATACATTGTGGGACTAAGGGCTGGGGTCCCAACAAGCCATGATACTTAATATCTTTTAGCTGCATTTTACATTCTGTAATTGGACTGCAATGGACAAGCTGACCACGGGTGCTCTTCTTACCCGAATATACAGCTTCTTAAGCTGGAGTCACACATAGCGACTTATGAGCGATCCCGACAACGATATCAACGTGTCAGGATCACTGGTAAGTCTCTATGTGATCACTGGTGAGCTGTCACACAGACAGCTTCACCAGCGATCAGGGCACCGAGGTGAGGAGCGAGCCCGGGAGCAGCGGACAAGTGTGCCTGCTGTTCCAGTCCTCCACCAGCAGAGGTGCGCGCCTGTATCCCCGGCCTCTCCTGGCGGCGTCCTGCTGCCTCCTGGTCCCCAGCGTGCAGCGGCGGCAATTAAGGTACACACTTCGCGGGCTCCAGGTCCCCAGCGTGATGCGACGGCAGCACCTGTAACTCGCTGGTAACTAACGTACACATCGGGTATCCAAGGGATGCGCGTCCCTTGGATACCCGATGTGTACGTTAGTTACCAGCTGATCGCTGGTCTCCCGCCTGTCACGCGCAGCGATGCGTGCTGGCCAGCGGGAGATCAGCGACGAAAAAATGTCCAGAGGAATCTTGCAGCGATAAGCGATACCGGCAGGGGGGCCGGTCGCTGATCGCTGTTGTCACAAAACTTGTGACTCTGTGTGACGGGGCCCTTAGACAGGGTTTCAGTGAGACTGTAATCTGCTGATTTCCATGAAGTTAATTGGTTTTGGCTATAAAACTTGTTAGACAATTTAAAAGGAACCTGACAAACTGTACATGCAGTCTGGTCAGTGGACAGCAGATTATAGAGAAGATGCTGAGCAGAATGATGTAGGTTTGTTGGAAAAGATTCAGTATAAGGCTAGTTTCACATTAGCGTGCACGGCCGCAGCTAAGCCCCGCCCCCTGCTCCGCCTACGGACGCATGACGCTGCATGCGTCCTGCGTCCCCTATCTTTAGCACTTGGGACGCAGGCCGTATGCAGTATGCGTTTGGCGGCGCATGCGTCCTTTTGACGCTGCTCTGAGCGCACCAAATTGCAACCTGTTGCGTTTGGCGCTGGTCGGCGCAGTGTCAAAAGGACGCATGCGCCACCAAACGCATAATGCGCACGGCCTGCGTCCCCAGTGCTAAAGATAGGGGACGTAGGACGCATGCAGCGTCATGGGGACGTAGGCGGAGCTATGGCGGAGGCGTGGCAGGGGGCGGGGCTTAGCCGTGCGCTGCCAGACGCTGCGGCCGTAAGCGCTAATGTGAAACTAGCATTACTTTTTTATTTTATTCATTAATATCCATGGTGTTTGTATGAGCTTTTAGTGACTGACAGCTCTTCCTGCATGCAGTCATATAGGAAGGCCTGTCAATCAATGAATAGTACTGCCCACTGGAATCGCATGCATAGAAACACAAGAGATTCCAATACATAAAAGTTGTGTTACTGAAATGTTACTCACAGAAATGTATGTCTGATCTATACCATCTAGCCTGCAGATCATATGCTATTTTCAGGATGACCCTTTCACCACGTATGACGTGTTTTTGTCATATGTTGTGTCCCAGACAGCAGCCTCCCTGCACATGACTGTTGATTTCATGCCATGTGCCTTTAACAGCCCAAGCTCCAATCCACCCTTGGCTGTTAACCAGTTGAATCCTGCTGCCAATCTAGGACAGAGGGGTTTCACACGCTCTGGTGGGAAGTGCGTCATTACTGGAGTGGGTGCTAGAAACAAGTCACCACTTCTATATTTATTACTCGTATAATACTGATGTAAAATAATGAGCGTGTGCACGTGGCCTATAGAAAAACTTGTGGGTTGTGTGGCCGCTCAACTCCATTACCTTCCATAGGGCTGGGTCGCATGGCCAAACAAAACCTATGGGTGTTGCTGTTTCTGATAGAAGGCGGCCACATTTTTTTCTAATCCTGGCCAATCACTTTTAGGAGTTTATTCACTGAATATAATCTTATGATGCAGTGTATATAAACTTAGTTATGATCTCTATGGCTGCGTTTTGCACAGTGTGGGTATGTATCTTTGTTTTTTTGCAATGCCCACAAACTTTTAGAGCATATACCGTCATCAAAATAATCATTTGATTGTTGAGCAGGGTGGGGTATGGTGCTACATGAATTCTTATTGCCCATTCACCTAGAAATACAGGGTGGGCCATTTATATGGATACACCTAAATAAAATGGGAATGGTCGGTGATATCAACTTCCTGTTTGTGGCGCATTAGTATATGGGAGGGGGGAACTTTTCAAGATGGGCGGTGACCATGGTGGTCATTTTGGAGCTAACTTTATTTCTTCCAATGGGTAGAGGGTCATGTGATACATTAAACTTATTGAGAATTTCACAAGAAAAACAATGGTGTGCTTGGTTTTAACGTAACTTTATTCTTTCATGAGTTATTTACAAGTTTATGACCACTTATAAAATGTGTTCAAAGTGCTGCCCATTGTGTTGGATTGTCAATGCAACCCTCTTCTCCCACTCTTGACACACTGATGGCAACACCGCAGAAGAAATGCTAGCACAGGCTTCCAGTATCCATTGTTTCAGATGCTGCACATCTCATATCTTCACAGCATAGACAATTGCCTTCAGATGACCTCAAAGATAAGTCTAAAGGCCCCGTCTCACTAAGCAATCTCGGTAGCGAGATCGCTGCTGAGTCACAACTTTTGTGACGTAACAGCGATCTCACCAGCGAGATCGCTGTGTGTGACAGCGATCAGCGAGCGGCCCCCCTGCCGGTATCGCTGATCGCTGGAAGAAATCTCTGGACATTTCTTTGGTCGCTGGTCTCCCGCTGGCCAGCACGCATCGCTGCGTGTGACGGGCAGGAGACCAGCGATCAGGTGTAAAAAATAATTATAAAAATAAAAAATATAGTTATTCTCACCTTCCGACGTCGCGTTCAGCCATCCCGCCTCTCTCCACGCTCCGGTCCCAGTGATCCTTTGCACGAATGACCGCGAGACTTTGTTATCCCGCGAGACTGTGACATCTCGCGGTCATTCTCGCAAAGGATCACTGGGACCGGAGCGTGGAGAGAGGCAGGATGGCTGAACGCGACATCGGAAGGTGAGAATAACTATATTTTTTATTTTGATTCTATTTTTTACAGGATGGCCAGCGATGCCGGGCGCTCGGCATCGCTGTGCTGATCGCTGGTGAAGCTGTCTGTGACAGCTCACCAGCGATCACATAGCGATTTACCAGCGATCCTGACACCTTCATATCGGTGTCGGGATCGCTGGTAAGTCGCTTAGTGTGACGGGGCCTTAAGGGGGTCAGATCAAGAGACCTTGGTGGCCATTCAAATGGCCCACGACGACCAATCCACTTTCCAAGAATAATGCCCAACCTAATATACAGGGTGGGCCATTTATATGGATACACCTAATTTTTTTTTTTTTTTTAAACTTTTGGCATGCTTCCATAGTCTCTCAGCAAGACGGCACTAACAATAGAGGTCTCCAGGAGACCTCTGGCGGTCATGCCAGCAAACCGGTGACCCGAGATCACGTGACGTGGGTCACCGATGGACGGAAGCTTGAGTTAAATGCTGCTGTCGGTTTTTGACAGCAGCATTTAACTAGTTAATACTGCGGGTGGATCGTGATTCCACCTGCGGCTTTTGCAGGCACATGTCCGCTGTTCAAAACAGCTGACGTGTCCCGGTAAAGATGTGGGCTCACTGCTGGAGCTCACATCAAAGGGATGGAGTCCGACATCGGCATAAATATACACCCAATGTCGGAAAGGGGTTTATCAACAGACCTTGGAATAATAATTTCCACAATTGAATGTGTCTTAAATAAATTGTTCCTGTGCTGAGATAATCTTATACATGTGCCCCTGCTGTGTACTGTGTAATGGCTGTGTCTGATCATAGAGGGACATGCTCTGGTCATACCACAGCCCCTGGACAGGGGAGGAAGCAATAGAGAATATGCAAACATTACTGCATGGGACACAGCTGAGTCTTTCTGTGAAATAAAACATTTCCCTGCCTGTTTTTAAACAATTTTACTTCAAAGAATCACTTGTGATCCCATGCTGTAATGTCTATATACTTTTTTTTTTTTTTTTTTTTTTTTTTTTTTTTTCCCCCCCACCCCCAGCTGTGGTATGAGCAGACCATGTTCCTGTATGGTCAGACACATCCATTACACAGTACACAGCAGGGGCACATTTATAAGATTATCTTGGCATAGGAACACTTTATTTAAAGACATCTGAATGTAGAAATTATTATTATTCCAAGGCCTGTTAATTATAATTAACTTTTGTTTGTGGGAAAACCCCTGTAAGTTACATTTGCCACTTCTGTTTGAGCTGTAAGCATTTTCCAGGCATGCACCAGAGTCCTTCTCCAAACTGCTAGATGCTGGCACATGGATTCATAGATCATTTTTGTCCAAGGTGTTGTCTTGCCTCTTTGCTTTAAAGGGAATGTGTCATTAGAAAATAAGGCACCTATTAATAGTCGGTGGCTATGTAGCCAGCACTGATTATTTGTATTTTACTGCCTTTTTTTGCTGTGTGGAATTTTCCACTCAGAATCTACTATTTTTGGCAGAATCCGCAGGTCAAAATGCCTGCCTTTTTACCGGCGCATTTACTGCGGATTTGGCAGCATTTTTACACCTGCGGATTCCTATAATGGAATGGGTGTAAAAACGCTGCGGAATCTGCACAAAGAGTTGACATGCTGCCGAAAATAAACCACTGCGTTTCTGCGCTGATTTTTCCGCAGCATGTGCACAGCGTGTTGTTTTTTTTTTTTTTTTTTTTTCCCCCCCTCCCTCTCATAGGATAACATTGTACTGTATTCTCTGGCGGATCCGCACAGCAATCTGCACCATGTGCACTTACCCTAAGGCTTTTTTCACACTTGCTTGTTTTGCCATTTGGTTCATATTTCCTGTATTTTTGGCAGCATGAAGTATCACAGATCCACCACCTCCTTTTCATAAACCAGTATGTGTGTTAGGTCACACGTTCAGTGTTTGAGTTTTTTACATCAGTATTTAGAAGCCAAAATCAGGATTGGGACGATCACAGGAAAAATATAAAACACGTCACCACTTCTGGATTTATCACCCACTCCTGGTTTTGGCTTACAACTGCTGATGTAAATACTGACCAAATAGTGATGGTGTGCACATGGCCGAAGGCTGATTCGGCATACCTGACTCTTTTATAGCAGTAACCAGAGCCCAAGTATGAGCAGCACCTTCATCTTTCCAAGTGTTTGACCTAAGCGCTCATTCAGAAGTACAATTTTGAAGTCTGGGATGATAAAATGGGTACAGCAAATAGCTTTAAAGTAATCGGGATTGTTATTGTGGCTTGTGGGATAATTGCTAAATGTTCTAATCCAATTTCTCTACCCATTGTCTGTTTTTCCTGGATCTAACTGCTCCTCTGTTCTGTTCTTGTTTCAGGCCTTCTCAGTATTTTTTGTGTGTGTAGCATTCACGTCAGATATAATCTGTCTCCTATTTATACCAGTGCAATGGCTATTTTTTGCAGCTAGTACCTATGTTTGGGTACAATATGTGTGGCACACAGGTAAGTTTTGTTTTAAGTTGGCATTAATGTACACTTGCCTGCATGTTTTGTGTAGTTCTGCACACATACAGTGGGGCAAAAAAGTATTTAGTCAGTCAGCAATAGTGCAAGTTCCACCACTTAAAAAGATGAGAGGCGTCTGTAATTTACATCATAGGTAGACCTCAACTATGGGAGACAAACTGAGAAAAAAAAATCCAGAAAATCACATTGTCTGTTTTTTTTTTTTCATTTTATTTGCATATTATGGTGGAAAATAAGTATTTGGTCAGAAACAAGCAATCAAGATTTCTGGCTCTCACAGACCTGTAACTTCTTCTTTAAGAGTCTCCTCTTTCCTCCACTCATTACCTGTAGTAATGGCACCTGTTTAAACTTGTTATCAGTATAAAAAGACACCTGTGCACACCCTCAAACAGTCTGACTCCAAACTCCACTATGGTGAAGACCAAAGAGCTGTCAAAGGACACCAGAAACAAAATTGTAGCCCTGTACCAGGCTGGGAAGACTGAATCTGCAATAGCCATCCAGCTTGGAGTGAAGAAATCAACTGTGGGAGCAATAATTAGAAAATGGAAGACATACAAGACCACTGATAATCTCCCTCGATCTGGTGCTCCACGCAAAATCCCACCCCGTGGGGTCAGAATGATCACAAGAACGGTGAGCAAAAATCCCAGAACCACGCGGGGGGACCTAGTGAATGAACTGCAGAGAGCTGGGACCAATGTAACAAGGCCTACCATAAGTAACACACTACACCACCATGGACTCAGATCCTGCAGTGCCAGACGTGTCCCACTGCTTAAGCCTGTACATGTCCGGGCCCGTCTGAAGTTTGCTAGAGAGCATCTGGATGATCCACAGGAGTTTTGGGAGAATGTCCTATGGTCTGATGAAACCAAACTGGAACTGTTTGGTAGAAACACAACTTGTCGTGTTTGGAGGAAAAAGAATACTGAGTTGCAGCCATCAAACACCATACCTACTGTAAAGCATGGTGGTGGAAACATCATGCTTTGGGGCTGTTTCTCTGCAAAGGGGCCAGGACGACTGATCCGGGTACATGAAAGAATGAATGGGGCCATGTGTCGTGAGATTTTGAGTGCAAACCTCCTTCCATCAGCAAGGGCATTGAAGATGAAACGTGGCTGGGTCTTTCAACATGACAATGATCCAAAGCACACCGCCAGGGCAACGAAGGAGTGGCTTCGTAAGAAGCATTTCAAGGTCCTGGAGTGGCCTAGCCAGTCTCCAGATCTCAACCCTATAGAAAACCTTTGGAGGGAGTTGAAAGTCCGTGTTGCCAAGCGAAAAGCCAAAAACATCACTGCTCTAGAGGAGATCTGCATGGAGGAATGGGCCAACATACCAACAACAGTGTGTGGCAACCTTGTGAAGACTTACAGAAAACGTTTGACCTCTGTCATTGCCAACAAAGGATATATCACAAAGTATTGAGATGAAATTTTGTTTCTGACCAAATACTTATTTTCCACCATAATATGCAAATAAAATGAAAAAAAACAGACAATGTGATTTTCTGGATTTTTTTTTCTCAGTTTGTCTCCCATAGTTGAGGTCTACCTATGATGTAAATTACAGACGCCTCTCATCTTTTTAAGTGGTGGAACTTGCACTATTGCTGACTGACTAAATACTTTTTTGCCCCACTGTATATTGGAGTAAGGTTCCTTCCTTTTAGCAGTGTAGAGAACATTTTCTGGGCTGATGTTTCTGTATAATGCTGGGAGGCAGACAGGACTCATAGGAACGTTCTTAGAGCAGTGTGATGGATCCCGCGCTGGCCCACTGACTGGATCCATAATGTTGGAGACTTTAAATGGTACAACCTCGACTGGATCGGTTGGAAAGCAACCTGTACTTTTAAAAGATGTTTTTCTTTAAATTTTATTTCCTTTTAATTTGCCTTTTCAGGGTTTCTCTGAAAAGAAAATCTGGAATGCCCAATGGGCTTTAATTTTTCAGGACTCTGTGCCCCATTCCCTCCCCTCCCTCATGATATGTGATCGCTGTCATTGCTGTGATTTACTCGCATTGACATCATGTTGTGCAGCACAGGCAAAAGCTTGACTGCAAAATCCACACCTGTTCCACCAATTGCTAAGGTTTTGGGATGCATTGTGAACATTATAAATAAACTCCATTGTAAAACTCTATTTTTTTTTTTACAGGAAAAATACGGTATATATCTTTGTACCATGTTAGCCAGTAAATGGAGAAATATTAAAACTGAGAGCCCTCAGTGGTTATTTTGTTACCATCTTTTCAGTTGACCATTAAAAGCGATCAACCACTGAGGACTTTCAAATGTTATTTTTGTAAACCTCTAATTCATAAAGTACCATATTTTTCAGACCATTTTCCTTCAAATTTGTGAGCAAAATGTGGGGTGCGCTTTTGATCCGAATGCAACATGGGGAGGGGGCAGCGGCGGAGTGGGATCACACTCACAGGAGGCAGGAAAATGTCGCTGCTGCAGGAATCCGACGCTGGGGAAACCATGTGGTCCTGATGCATAAAGTGAAAGAATATTCATTAGCTGCTTCTCCGCCCACCTGTCAGCGCTGAGCAGTGGGTGGGAAGCAGCAAATGAATATTTCTTTACTAAAACAGCGGACCCACATGGTTTCCCCAGCTCCAGATTCCTGCAGCAGCTGGGGCGATTGTGTGTCCAGTGGAGAAGATGGCGGCAGAAGCAGGGTGCCACAGGAGAGATCGCCGCAGTTGCATACCTGACAGCACAGCGCCTGACAGTGCTGATGCTGAGTGCTCCTGTCCTTATAGGACCTGTAGTGAGGTAATGAAGAGGTTGGGCTGGAGCATCACATGATGGCACAGAGCCCTCCCTCTTCATTATGTCACCACAAGTCCTGCAGAGACCACACTAGAAACAATGCAGCTTCTTCTTACAGGACCTGTGGTGAGGTCATAAGAGGGAGGGCTCTGTGCTGTCATGTGATGCACCATCCCTTCATTACCTCTCCACAGGTCCTATAAGCTGAAGAGAGAGATACTTTGGTTTTCTAGTGTGGCTGGCTGCAGGACCTGCACTGATGTGAGCACAGCCTGTATAAGTAAGAATTAATTAAAAGTTTGGTAATTACAACACAAAAAATCATTCTGCCTCTCCTGTGGGGAACTATGACTCCTAGCATGCCATAGGATCTGCAGGACATGCTTGGGAGTTATAGTTCTCCCATGGGATCTTAAAGCAGCCCAGTGTTATTTTTCAGTGCTGGAATGGTGCTTTAAATATAAGCCCTGTGCCCCCATTCTTGTACTCGCCCTCCAGCGTCTTCATATAGTACTTTACAGACACCACACTGGTCCCGCAGCACCATCTTCTACCCGTAGCTTCCAACATAACATACTATTATATATAATAACATCCCATATAATAGTATGTTATTTATGTTAAATATTTTATCACACTTTTTGCTTCAAATATTATTTTTCCCTATTTTCCACCTCTAAAACCTGGGTGGGTCTTATAGTCCGAAAAATATGGTATGTGGTTTGATCACTGCTCAAGCTACTTGCCATATGAATGCTGGCCCTTATTTTCACCTTTTTTCACTTGGGTCAATTGAGCACAGCAAGTCGTAAAGGGTTATTCTCCTCTTGGCACATTGTTACTCATCCATGGTATAGGTAGTAATTTACTGCTTGGTGGTCCCACCAAGGTGTTCACCACTGATCCCTAGATCAGGGTTCTGCAATGTCCCGATGCAATGAAGCTGTGGTTATTTACCATTGTCTAGCAGACTGCTGTACTCGATCTCTGGCAGTTCTATAGCGCGCTGCCCCATTATGTTATCTGTTAGGCCAGAGTCACACAAGCGTCAAAAAAATATAAAATTAATTAAAAATAAACAGTCCAGAAAAATGGGATGATTTTTTTTTTTTTTCTCATTTGCTGCCCATGTGCAGAACAATTTTTTTTTTTTTTTTTTTTTTTTTTCCCCTCACACAACCACAGGTCTGTACTGCCTCATTGAATAACCTTGGTCCATGTACAATATAATTTACCGGTTCGTGTAATTGAGCCCTCAGAGTGAATAGTTGATTACTCACTAAAATGGGAATAACCCTGTAAACTTAAGGGAAGGAGAGAAGCTTTACTATATATTTGTGTGATGTGGAGCAGGCTTTCTGAGTAACAAGCAGTCTTTTAAGAGAGGATTAGTTTTCCTGCCTGTCCTCAGTGATTGACAGCTTGTACAAAGAAGGCTGACAGTCAGAGCTCGGCATCTCTCCCTCGATCATAAGCTGCACTCTGGTAGATCGGCAAAAATCGCTTGACCCTTTCCCATCAATCTGCGCATACACATGATAGCACTTTTCTGCAGGTGACCTCAAGCACTGACAGCGGCTGCCCACACAAGTACACCAACCAGTATGCCAGAAGTCTTTCTTTTATAAATTTCTGCTTTTAGTAGATCACGTTTTGTGTCATGAAAATAAGCTGCCAGTCCATTCAATGAAAGTGGATTTTTGACATTGTTTGCCTTTTTAAAATACAAAAAGCTGATGGGGCTCTCTGGTTTTGAAAATAAAATTGCAAAGTACCTGCAAACGGATTTGATAGGAGCGTCCTCATCACTGTTTTGCCCTCACTTAGGACAATAAAAACTTTTTATCAGTTCGCCGAAAAACCCTCCGAAAACGCAAAAATAGGCATCCCATGCAATTCTATGGGATTCCGCAATGCTGTGCTAATGCTGCGTTTTTTTTTCTGCAGCGGAATCTCTTCGCGGTAAGCGCAGCATGCTCATTAATTTAGTGGAATCGCGGTGATCCCGCACTCATAGGAATGCATTGTTCTGCTTACTTTCCGCATGTGGCTGTGCCCACCATGTGAAAAGTAAGGAGAACATTTGCAGATGGTACCCATGGTCTGGAGGAGAGGAGACTGTCCTCCAGGCTCTGGGTACCATATCCCTGTAAAAAAATAGAATTAAAATAAAAAAAATTGTTGTTCTCACCTTCCGGTGTCCCGCGCAGCCTTCCCGCCTCTCTATGCTCCCGGCATCTTCCGGTCCCAGTAATCCTTTGCGAGAATGACAGCGATGACGTCGTGGTCTCGTGGGAGCGTGACGTCTCGCGGTCATTCACGCAAAGGATTACTAGGACCGGAAGATGCCGGGAACGTGGAGAGAGGCGGGAAGTCTGCACGGGACGCCGGAAGGTGAGAATGACTTTATTTATTTATTTATTTTTTTTTTACATCCTATCTTTTACTATTGATGCTGCATAAGCAGCATCAGTAGTAAAAAGTTGGTCACACTGGTCAAACACTATGTTTGACCAGTGTGACCAACCTTGTCAATCAGTTCTCCAAGCGATGCTACAGATAGCTTGGAAAAAGCTAGCATTCTGCAAGCTAATTACACTTGCAAATCGCTAGTTTTTCCATGGGAAAATCGCAGGAATTTAAAATGCGATTTTCCCGCGGAATGGCATTCTGGAATTCTTGCGGTAACTTCCGCAAGAGTTCCGCTACGTGTGAACGTAGCCTTAGAGGTAAAATGGGTAAATGCTTCTAGTAACGTTCATTGGAGCTGATAGTCTTTGCTTTGCGGCTGACAAGTAGGATGCCACCATGCTCTTGCTAATGTATGTAACCTAAGGCTATAGTGGTGTTATAGAGAAGAACTGAGGAATTTATTCCTTTCTGTAAAAGGCTAATGTGCTTAGATTTATTTATTTTTGAGTCACTTTTCTAATTTTACTATTACGGAAAGTTCTTCCAGCGGATCATCTGACAAACGCATTTGTATAAATGGAAATGTGCTTGGTTTGAATGTCTGCTGGCACACTGGCATGTCAACGCCAATGTTGGGACTACACCACAAGACCACAGAATATCTGAGCATAAGTTTCCTAATGAAAAGTCCTATACCAGCCCCAGTAGGGATAAAATATCACAACTGCAGTTCAATCTTTCGATTGTCTTTTCTTGGAAGGAAATGTTAGAATTAGCATGTAGTACTTGCTGTGGAACTACATAGTAAACATTAAATGAGTTTTATAGGGTCACCATCTTGGTCTGATTTTTGGTGATAATAGCTTTGCATTGCTTCTCATGCATATGTCCGTACTCAACTATTGAGTTCTTATAGAAGTGAATGTAGAACACCACACATGCATGGCGATATGTCCATTATTGGACTCTCAAGATGAGCCCCCATTCTCGTGCTGGATGTATCATAAATGTCCTAGATGGATGTGACAAGACACTTTTAAAGGGGTACAAATATCTTTTACTGGTTTCTGAGAAATGGTGAGTTCTCAGTATAACTAGTGATCTGAAAGCACAGAATATCTGTGTATATGACTCTACGTCTTTAATGCTGCTTGTAAGTTTCCCTGTTTCGTTCATCTAGTCGACAGTAAAAGCATGTCAATGCCACTTTTATTTTGGAGATCAATGGTGGCCCAATCTGTACCAGCTTATTTCTACAACGTAGCTTCTTTGCGGTAGATGGCACTTGCATGTACTGGTGCCGTCCTTCCTGTCTGTAAAAATTGCAATCCTCAATGTTCATTGCTTTATTACTAATGCCAATTATTTCTCTTCCCTCTGCAGAAAGAGGCGTCTGTTTGCCTACAGTCTCGCTGTGGATACTATTTGTTTATATTGAAGCAGCAATTAGGTTTAAAGATCTGAAGAATTTTCATGTAGATCTTTGTCGTCCATTTGCTGCACACTGGTAAATTTTTAATTTTCTTTTTTTCTATTTTTGAGGTGTATTTTCTATTGCTTTATTTCCATATGCAGTCAGAACAAAGATCTTCTACGTTGTTCTTGACCAGGGGGTGACCATCTTCGGCACGCCAGCTATTTTGAAACGACAACTTTCCCTATACCCTTAGTCACATGCTTTCGAACAACTGCCAGGGATTGTTGAGAGTTGTAGTTTCACAACAGCTGGAGTGCCAGAGCTTGCTGATCCCTGATATGGAGGATTGTTACCATCCGTATATTGGTATAAAAAAAAAATCTTGGCACCAAAGTACCGGTCATCTTTCTTTTCCTCCTTTATACCTAAAATTAAGAAAGTGATGAGTATGTATTATATTGATCTCACGTTTGTATGACCCTTGTTTTTGTGTCTTTGCCCAGTATCGGATATCCTGTAGTCACTTTAGGCTTTGGATTTAAAAGCTACGTCAGTTATAAAATGCGGTTAAGAAAACAGAAAGAGGTACAGAAGGAGAACGAGTTTTATATGCAGCTCCTGCAGCAGGCACTACCCCCAGAGCAGCAGATGTTACAGAGGCAAGAAAGGGAAGCAGCAGAAGAAGGTAAGTGCTTGTCAGAAGTGGCTGCAGTCATGCTTGAAGGGACTGTCCGCGTCAGGACAGAATGACCAAACCAAGTAGAGGCGCCCAGGGCATCTTGGCGTGGCCAAACATTTAAGGGCACCTTACCACCCACTTGGCTCACTCTATCAAGCCAGTGCTGTCAATCAAACCCTATTATGTCACTGTCCTGATATGGATGTGGTCCTTTCTCTTAAGAGATTTACCATTCCAGGTAATGACTCTCTCTCTTTTTCATACTGCAGCCCCCAAAGGTTTACCTGAAATGGATTCTTCAATACCGTTACAGCACAATGGACTCTCATCCAACAAAAAAATATCCAGCACATTACCGGAGCTGGAATATAAAGAAAAGGGCAAAGACAAGGATGTGAAAAGACACAATTTGGGGATTAACAACAACATCCTTCAGCCCACAGACTCTAAAGTACAGGAGATCGAATATATGGAGAATCATATCAACAGTAAACG
Source organism: Dendrobates tinctorius (assembly GCF_039654945.1). Taxonomy (NCBI): domain Eukaryota; kingdom Metazoa; phylum Chordata; class Amphibia; order Anura; family Dendrobatidae; genus Dendrobates; species Dendrobates tinctorius. Next base: position 19,871,444 of record NW_027361675.1, on the reverse strand, counting down.
ACTAAATAATGACTTGGGGAGTACAGAGAACCTTTTAAAGGAGGACATGTGCACTACTTCCTCTAAGAACTACAAGAACACCACAGGGACTGCAAATTCATCTCCTCGGAGCCACAGCTCGTCTAATGGGACGATCCCTTCCTCCACATCCAGCAAGAACGACAAGAAGAAATGCACTAGTAAAAGTCCAAGCATGCACAAAGATCCAACGGAGAACTGTATTCCAAACAACCAGCTTAGTAAGCCAGACACATTAGTAAGGTGAGTGATGGTGCATTCTCAGCTTTTGTCTTCATCTGGCAAACTTTTGGTATAGTAAATTAATAAGCCTAAAGGAAAGGAGACCCAGGGTGTGTCCAGTAAGGGGGCATTTGGGAAAATATGTAAAATGTTATCTAGGTGCACTTCTAAATCTTGCAGGAATGGGAGTGTGCTTCCATTTTTACAATTGGCAACCAACAGGGTCATCACTTTGTTCCCAACGGGCACCGCCACCAGTGTTATGTACTGAACGTCCTCTCATCTCTGAAGAGCATTGTTGGCAGTCTGGTTTAGTCTGCTCATCAATAACACACCTACAGTTTCCCAGCAAGGTGGTTGTTTATTATAACGCCATTTATTCCATGGCGCTTTTACATGTGAAAAGGGAGGAGAGAGGACCCTGCCCGGGAGGGCTCACAATCTACAAGGTTGGGTGATGAATTAGAATGGAAGCTAAAAGGAAATGGTAATGGAAGATGTGTAACATATAAGTAATACTTACAAGGAATGTAATCCTTTCTATAAAAACATTAATCTTTAAAAGAAAACCATGGATTGCATAGTTACCATTCACATGAGTCATTTCTAAATGCACAGGTGAGACCGCTCCACATTCATGTCCAGAAAGTAGAAAAAAATCTACATACAGAAAAAACCTTTCTCAGAATATGATAAATTCATTTTAAAGCCTGTAGTACTGCGTAGCTGTATTCTTACTTCCCATCCGTCAGTCGTTAGTGGCTTGTTAGCAAGGCTCGGCTGGAGCCATCACAGGATGATGTTTGGTTATAGAATACTGCTTTTGAGTTTCCAGAAAAATGGCTCCTATGGAGAATTTGATTTCCTCCACCAACACTTAAATTGGCTTACCTTGACAAACTGGGTCTTGTTTATTAGATTTTCCCCATAAGACCCATTTAATAAATCTGTCTGCCCTCATAAGATTTATTCCTTGTTTGATTTTAATTTAAAGAGTTTACTTTATGTGCACATGACGAGCCTATAATTAAATGAAGCACAATTGCTAATGAGCAGATTTGGCTCTTCTCTCGCCAGTATTTTTTTTTTCCTGTTGTAATTGACATTGATATGAAGTGACTAATCTTGAACTTCCTAGACGCAGCAAGAAACCTTTGTCTTGTTCCTAAAGCTGGCTGTGCTACAAAGAGGAGACCTTTTTTTGCCAGTGCCTTTTAATAGACAGACCCTGTTGAAAGGCGTTATCTTGTTGGTATATCTGTTGCCAATACTTGAGTGGACATCTGTCTCAGGTCACAGATGAAGTCGAGATCAGTTAGTGATTTGTCATCCGGAAACACAACTTTCCCTGACCACTGAAAAATGTTTTTCTGAAATATCATGCATGGTTCCCCCCCCCCCCATGATCTTTTTTTTTTTTTTTTTTTTTTTAAGATCACTTATTTAAATGTAATGCATTTAGGCTTATTTTACACTTACCGTGTTTTTGCTGCCCCAATAGATTTCTATGGGGACGCAAAATCGGCCCCCAAAAATTCCACGGTGTGCCGTACAGCCATGAGGGCCGTATTTGTGGCCGTGAACGAGCCTGCTCTATCTTTCACGGTGTACGGATATGTGCAATAACAAACGGAAGTTTTGTTTTTGTGGTAATCCGTGACTTCCAGTTTTGCAGAACGACAGTGGTTTTTTTTTTTTTTTTTTTTTTTCCAATGCTATTTCCATACTATTGTAAACATGAAAAACGGCGATCTACAAGTTTTTTTGTGGTCCGTTATTGCGGCAGACCGCCTTTTTTGCAGCGATACAGCCTGCAAAAACGGGCCTCAATAATGGGTTACAAAAAACCTGGTAAGTGTAAAACTAGACTGTTACATGACATCACTCATCAGTCATCATCGCCACCTGTTTTCAGCCTTGCTCTGACACCACATAACTGCTATTGCAACGTGCCAGATAACTCTGTTCTAGAAGTCCCTTTTCTCCATACAAGGCCGGAGTCACACTAGTGAGGAAAACGGACGAGTGCAATGCAAAAAAAAAAAAATCGCATTGCACTCGCCCCAATGTTAATCTATGGGGCAGCTTCCATCAGGCAATTTTTTTTTTTTTGTCCCTCGGCCGTTTTAATTGGGCTGAGAAAATCGCAGCATGCTGTGATTGTCACAGATTATTGGCCCTGACTTGCCAATGCAAGTCCATGGGTGCGAGAAAATCGGATTACACACGGACCACAAGTGTGACTTGTGAGAAATACGCACCGGTGTCCTTTAACAAAATATAAAATTAGTGTGTACAGTGCTGTGCAAAATAATTGGGACAAAGCTTTTTTTTTTAAGTAAAATCGTAAGCTGGTTACCAGTCACTGATTCAAACCAGTTTTAACTGCTATGAACAGGTAGTGTGAGTGTACATCCTTGAGTAACAAAATGTGGTTTTAGTCAGAAATAGCTAGCTGCCCCCTCAGCTTCAGTTGAGAGCTTGTTTCTGTGAGGAGTGGTTTAGTGTACTTATTCTCCGTGTGATTGGTGCCTGTAAAAATAGATGTTACTCCACGGAAGAGGTCTAGAATTATTACTCTTAATGAACATATAAATCTGACTGTTGGAGAAATCGCTTCCGCCGTTGGAATTGGAAAATCTACCATTTCAAGAATAATTCGCAGACACAATGAAACTGGACCGTTTTCTCCAAAACGAAAAAGGAAATGTGGAAGAAAAAGGCAAACGACACCAAGAACTGATGAAACACATATCAAATAGTAAAATTAATGCAAGAAAAAGTAAAGACCTCCAAAGAGACTTGTTCGCTGCAGGTATTGATATTAGCGATTTGACTGTACGGTGCAGGCTTCTGGAAGTTGGTCGGAGGGCAACAAAGCCAGTAAAGACATCTCCAATGAAGGCAAAACAACTCACATGGGCAAAATAATATAAATCTTGGACAACTAGCCAGTGGAAAAAAGTACTCTTCAGTGATGAAACCTATCTTTTTGTTCAAGGGTACAGAGCAAGGGTTAGACGCAAACTGATCATATTCAACAAACTGTAAAACCCCCTCAAAAACAGATGTTTTGGGGCTTTTTGTTTTACAGCTGATGGTACAGGGAGCTTATTTCCTGTCGATTGTATTTGGATGAATTCATCATACCTAGTCGTTTTAAAATGTTTTATTGTGCCATTCATGCATAAATGTGAAGGGACATTCCAACAAGATTTGGCTCCATGCCACAATTCCAAGTGTGTGAAGAAATTCCTGGAAGAAAATAAAAGTGCTGGACTGTCCTGGCAATTCACTAGACTTAAATCCTATAGAAAATTTGTGGAGCATTGTGAAGAGACGTCTTGGCAAAATGGACCAAAGAACGCATGATAAACAGTGCCATACAAGTGTGGTTCCATGACGAAGAATTGAAGAAAATGCAAAAACTTGGTAGAATCAATGCCAAAACGCATTGAAAATCTCATATCTGATAAAGGAGGACATATTTCTTACTAAAATTAGTATGTAACCGTGCATTATAACATTTTTATTAAAAATTGTGTTTTGGTTTTTTTCTTGCTTTGTCCCAATTTGCATAAAACTGTATGTGTATATATATATATGTGTATGTATACATACATACATACATACATACATACACACACACACACACACACACACACACACACACACACACACTATGGTGGCCCTATTCTAACGCATCAGGTATTCTAGAATATATATGCCGTTTATTTTTGAAGATTTAATAATAATGCACCCCCCCCCGATATGTATGGTTCTCACCCCCAATCCTGATATGCATGCTACCCCTCAACCCCCTATCCTGGTATGCATGGTCCCCTGACCCCCTAATCCTGGTATGCATGGTCCTCTCACCTCTTTCCTGGTATGCATGGTCTTCTTACTCCCCTTTCGGGGTATGCATGGTCTCCTCACCCCCCAATCCTGGAATGCATGGTCCCCTCACCCCCCCCCCCCCCAATCCTGGTATGCATGGTCCCCTCACCCCCCCCCCCCAATCCTGGTATGCATTGTCCCCTTACCCCCCCCCTTTTCAGGGTATGCATGGTCCCCTCACCACCCCAATCCTGGTATGCATGGTCCTCTTACCCCCCCCACTTTTCGGGGTATCCATGGTCCCCTCACCCCCCCCCCCGCATCCTGGTATGCATGGTCCCCTCACCCCCCCCCCCCCCCTTTCCTGATATGCACGATCCCCTCAGCGTCATCAGCGGTCTAAGCCGCAAAGCATTACTGGGAACGCGAGGCCGGGCGCGTGGAAAGAAGACAGGAAGCCGTCGGAAGGTCAGAATAACTTTTTTTTTTTTTTTTATCTTTTTTTTACAGATTAAGGCCTGCGCCTTACCGTTACAAACAGCTGCGCTTTTCGCTGATTGGTTGCGGCCTGGCGGCCGCGACCAGTCAGCGGCCAGCGATTTCGGTTACAGACACACGATAAGGCGTTTATATATAGATATATAAATAAAATAAATATGCCTTGCGAAAGTATTCGGCTCTCTAGAACTTTTCAACCTTTTCCCACACATGCTTCAAACATAAAGATGCCAAATGTAAATTTTTGGTGAAGAATCAACAAGTTGAATGAAATTTATTGATTTATTTTAAATTTTTGTGGAAAGTCAAAAACTGAAAAGTGGGGCGTGCAATATTGTTCGGCACCTTTAACTTATTACTTTGCGCCACCTCTTGCTGCGATTACAGCTGCAAGTCGCTTGGGGTATGTCTCTATCAATTTGGTACTTCGAGAGACTGAAATTCTTGCCCGTTCTTCCTTGGCAAACTGCTCGAGCTCAGTGAGGTTTGATGGAGATCGTTTGTGAACAGCAGTTTTCAGCTCTTTCCACAGATTCTCGATTGGATTCAGGTCTGGACTTTGACTTGGCCATTCTAACACCTGCATACGTTTATTTGTGAACCATTCCGTTGTAGATTTTGCTTTGTTTGGGATCATTGTCTTGTTGGAATACAAATCTCTGTCCCAGTCTCAGGTAGGTCTTTTGCAGACTCCAACAGGTTTTCTTCAAGAATAGTCCTGTATTTGGCTCCAACCATCTTCCCTGTCCCTGCTGGGAAAAAAAACTGGCCCAAACCAAGATGCTGCTACCACCATGTTTGACAGTGGGGATGGTGTGCTCAGGGTGATGAGCTGTGTTGCCTTTACGCCAAACATATCGTTTGGCATTGCTGCCAAGAAGTTCGGTTTTTGGCTTCATCTGACCAGAGCACCTTCCTCCACATGTTTGGTTTGTCTCCCAGGTGGCTTGTTGCAAACTTTAAATGACACTTTTTATGGCTATCTTTGAGAAATGGCTTTCTTCTTGCCACTCTTCCATAAAAGCCAGATTTGTGCAGTGTACGACTGATTTTTCTATGGACAGACTGTCCCACCTCAGCTGTAGATCTCTGCAGTTCATCCAGAGTGATCATGGGCCTCTTGGCTGCTTCTCTGATCAGTCTTGTTTGAGATGAAAGTTTAGAGGGACGGCCGGGTCTTGGTAGATTCGCAGTGATGAGATACTCCTTCCATTTCAATATGATCGCTTGCACAGTGCTCCTTGTGATGTTTAAAGTTTTGGAAATCATCTTGAATCCAAATCTGGCTTTAAACTTCTCCACAACTTCTCCACCTGCCTGTTGTGTTCCTTGAAGAATATTTAGAATTGAGAGTCCTCAGTGGTTGATACCTTTTAATGGCTAACTGAAAAGATTGTAACACATTGCAAGCTTTCGAGACTACTCAGGTCTCTCATCAGGCTAGACTAATACAAAATCTGAAGAATAACATTTATATACAAGACAGCACATAACTCAATAGATAAGACAAGTGATGTGAAGCGGAATAGCCATTGTGGGAGAGAGATAAGCATAAATATTGGAGCAGTTCAGAAGAGAATAACTGGGTGCCTCTAGTTGTCACCTATAATCCAACTCTGGAGGTGCTAAGGGGAGCTGCACGGAAATTGCAACCTTTACTGCAAAAAGATGCCCAATTACAATCCATATTTCCTGACCCCCCCCCCCCCCCCCCCACTACTGTGTTTTTAGGCAGCCCCCAAATTTCAGAAGCATAATTGTCAGACGCTCCCTGTCCTCTCCAAGAGCTACAGGAACCTTTCTTTGCAACCAGAAAAAATGTAAAACCTGTACATTTATAAGGAAAACGGACAAGTTAATGATTCCCAACTCACATCAAGACTACAAGATCCCAGGTACATTCAGCTGTATCACATCTAATGTGGTGTACTTAATTATTTGTACTAAATGTCCTACTGGGGGTCTATATGTGGGGGAGACCGGGCAAAACTGAGAACAAGGATGAATTCTCATCACCACACAATAAGAGAAAAAAGAATGGATCTACCTGTGGCAAAACATTTTTGTATCCCTGGTCATATGATGGACTTTAAATTACTTGTATTAAAAGGTAACTTCAAGTCTCAGAGAGAGAAGAATCTGAGTACAAATTTATGAAAACTTTTGACACCTTCAGTGTAGATATTAATATGATGTCGCATGGATTTGTCTTTTTACATCAATTAAGGAATTTGCCCCTCTGACCTTCTGGGGTCATCACAACACAGAACCAGATCGGCAATCAGAGGGCAATAAAACCATCACAATGCTTATCTATGAACTGCTCCAATATTTATGCTTATCTCTCTCCCACAATGACTATTCTGCTTCACATCACTTGTCTTATCTACAGGAAAGATGTATATCTTTGTACCGTGTTAGCCAGTAGATAGAAAAATATTCAGAATTGAGAGTCCTCAGAACCTTTCCTTGCAACCAGAAAAAATGTAAAACCTGTCCATCTATAATGACCACGGACAAGAAAAAGATCCCAACTTGCATCAGGACTACAAGATCCCAGGTACTTTCAGCTGCATTACATCTAATGTGGTGTACTTAATTATTTGTACTAAATGTCCAACTGGGGGTCTGTATGTGGGGGAGACAGGGCAAAAGCTTAGAACAAGGATGAATTCTCATCGCCACACAATAAGAGAAAAAAGAATGGATATACCTGTGGCAAAACATTTTTGTATGATGGACCACAACACGAGGGATATGAAATTACTGGTATTGAAAGGTAACTTCACATCTCAGAGAGAGAGAAGTCTGAGTATAAATTTATGACTACCTTTGACACACTCAATGCTGGAATGAATGTGTCGCATGGATTTGTCTTTTTACATCAATTAAGGAATTTGCTCCTAAGACCTTGTGGGGGGCATCACAACACATTAGGAGACCCCAGTCAGAGGACAATAAAACATCTGGACTCCTTATCTATGAACTGGTTCAATATTTGTTTCTCCCTCTCCCATAATCATAATTCTGCTTCACGTCACTTGTCTCATCTATTGCATTTTTTCTGTGCTGTATTGTGCATAAATGTGACTCTTCAGATTTTGTATTAGTCTATGCCTGATGAAGAGACCTGAGTAGTCTCGAAAGCTTGCAATGTGTTACCATCTTTTCAGTTAGCCATTAAAAGGTATCAACCACTGAGGACTCAATTCTGAATATTTTTCTTGTCTTATGTATTGAGTTATTTATGTGCTGTCTTGTGTATAAATGTTGTTCTTCAGATTTTGTATTAGTCTAGCCTGATGAAGAGACCTGTGTAGTCTGGAAAGCTTGCAATTGTTACCTTTTAATAGCTAACTGAAAAGATGTATCAACCACTGAGGACTCTCAATTCTTAATATTCTATCTACTGGCTAACACGGTACAAAGATATATATCTTTGTGTTCCTTGGTCTTCATGATGCTCTCTGTGCTTCAAACAGAACCCTGAGACTATCAGAGTAGGTGCATTTATACGGAGACTTGATTACACACAGGTGGATTATATTTATCGTTAATCATTTAGGCCAACATTGGATCATTCAGAGATCCACAAATTAACTTCTGGAGTGATTTTGCTGCACTGAAAGTAAAGGGGCTGACTAATATTGCACGCCCCACTTTTCAGTTTTTGACTTTCCACAAAAATTTAAAATAACCTATAAATTTCGTTAAACTTCACAATTGTGTTCCACTTGTTGATTCTTCACCAAAAATTTACATTTGTTATCTTTGTATGAAGCATGATATGTGGGGAAAAAATTGAAAAGCTTCAGGGGGCCGAATACTCTCGCAAGGCTGTGTGTGTGTGTGTGTATATCTATCATAATATCATTTTCCAGTTCACCACCTGACAGCACCATGGAGGACGTCCTTCTTAGCCTCAGTGGGACAGAAACAATGCGTGGTTAAAAGTACCCTCTCCTTACCACCCATTAGTGTTTTTCCTGTCCCACTGGGTATTGAACGGCGAAGCGTGTCCTCGGACGGTGCTGTGCAGATGTTGAGACTCAGGGGGGCCCTGCCTTTCCCTTCCTGCCTCAAGAAGTGTGCGGCTGATGCCTGCTATGGGGGGGTCCCTCAGCCAGCCCCAATGCAGTGCGCGGGGATCAGGCCGGCGAAGCATCCAGCTCAGCGTCTGGGCATTGCTGCATGTCACTTCCGGCAGAGACCGAGTCGACTGCTGGGTCGCGGCAGAGACAGCGGGGGCGCCGCATAGAGCGCGGGCGAGGATGAGCAGGATCAGCCAGGTAAGGTATATAAGGGGGGGGGGGGGAGGGCTCAGTTCTCACCGCCGGCCATCCTGAATTGGGGGAGCAAGTTCAGGCACACTACACCTGACCGTGGAGGAATCAGCCAAGCCTGAGGAAGCAGAGCCAGGGGCACGTGAGTAGGCTACTCACAAAGCCTTATCTCAAGGGCCATGCTAATACCCTAGACACACTGAGACAATGCCAAAACCAGCAAAGAATAAAAAAATCTGGGAAGAATAAATGTCCCATTTGCACCGCTAAATTGCCAGAGAACTGGCGGAAGCCGCTCTGTAAAGCATGCACATTCAAATTTGTCGGAAGAGCAGACATCACTAATGACCAACATGAGGTCAATAATAAGACAGGAGGTCCAGGCTTCCATCTCGAGCCTGAGTCTTCCTCAGGCCATCCAACCAGAACCACAGCGATCGCAGAAACGCAGACAAAAGTTCCGGAAGATTCTGATCAGGATGAAGAAGAGGAGCTGATAGGAAGGGGGAAAATATCTCTTTTCAGCAGCAGACACAGAGGAACTGCTGCAGGCAATCCGGGACTCTATGCAATTATAAGACACCACGGAAGAAGTAGCTATACAGGACGAAATGTTTGGCGGTCTGCGTTCCCAAGTCACTAGAGTTTTCCATGTTAATAACCACGTCCGTTCCATGATTCTAGAGGAATGAGAAGAGACTAGTGGTACCGAGGGTCTTCAGGCTCCGACTACCTTTCAACCCAGAGGATATAAAGACTTGGGACGAAGTACCCAAGATAGATGTGCCATTGGCCAAGGTGGCAAAGAAAACTGCAATCCCGTACGAGGACTCCTCCCGATGGATTGTAAAGCAAATGGACTGCTAAAACGATTCTGGGAGGATTCGGCAGCCATAATTCGGGCCAACATAGCAGCAACTTCTGTAGTCGGTCCATTCATTTGTGGGTGGACGATCTGGAGGAACATCTCAAAGCAAAGATTCCCAGAGATGTCATACTTAAATCTCTTCCTTTTGCTAAAGGTCGCAACAGGTTTCTTGGCGGACGCATCAGCAGAGTCAGTGCGATTCGCCGCCAGAACCCAGTCTTTATCTAATGTGGCCAGAAGAGCAATCTGGCTAAAGACTTAGTCAGGGGATACCAAGTCAAAAAATACTCTGTGCCATTCAGTTTTCAGGGGATAGTGTTTGGGCCAATTTTAGATGACATACTAGAAAAGGCCGCAGATAGAAAAAAGGGTTCCGGAGAAGACTTAAAAATACCAGCCCTTTCGTAGATCCCGTCCTAGTCAATGTCACGGTCCTGTTAAGGTCGGCGTGCAGTCACCGCTGAGCAAGGACTCGCCCACACTGCAGAGGGGCCCGGGGTCAGACACGGCCGGATAGTTCAAGGGAACAGGACCTGGAGAAGCTAAAGTCAGTGAGCCGTGAAGGACCTACTGTCATATGACCACAAGGGGGTGGGGCTTAGCGTCCTGCTATCAGGGATAGGCAGAACACTAATACAGGAATTATCAAAGTCAGACAAACCGGGTCATACACAGAGATAACAGTAAAGTACCAGGGATGAGACAGAATGGAGAGTCCGGGGCCAGGCAGTGGTCAAAGCCAAACAGACATAGAAGGTACCAAGCAGAATCCAATAAGCAGTATCCAGAGAACAGACCGAGTCATACACAGTATCAGATAAACAAGAACACAGCACAAACACTCGGGTCACCACACTATGCCAAGGGCGAAAGTATAACTGACGGGGATGGGAGCGTCCTGAGGCTATAAGAAGCAAACCCAGAACCAGGGAGAGGCCACAATCATAAGCCCCAGGTGTGCAGGTAAGCCTGCACTGGGATCACAACCTTTAACCCCAGAAATGCCAGTCATCAGCACTGGTTCCAGACATTAACCCCACGTGTGCGAGTCAAACCCGCACTGAGATCATGACAGTCAAAAGACAGACTACAGGGGGAAAGGGAAGACAGGGAGATGGAGCTATCCCAAAGGGGGGAAGGGTAGAAACTACATCTTCTCGGGCTCCAGCTCCAGGACGCACAATAAATGATGCCGTCAGAGGGGGGGGGGGGGGGTCGCTTGAAGGAATTTCTAGGGGGTTGGCAGAAAATATCTCAGAATCCTTGGTTTCTACATAATATTAACCAGGGCTACAGACTAGAGTTCACCAATCTACCTTCAGAGAGGTTTATAGTAACCAAGTCCCAACCTCTGCTAGCCTCCCCTATGTGGACAAACATCCAGGAGCTAGTAAAAAATAGGGACAGTCATCCTGGTTCCCCCTCCAGAGAAAGCGGTCATTATTTGAGTCTCTTATCCATAAAAAAAAAAACCATCAGGAGACTCCCAAACAATCATAAATCTCAAACCCCTGAACAAGTGGATAAAATACAAGAGATTCAAAATAGAGTACATAAAATCCACGATACCCCTGATAGACAGGGACATGGTCATGTGCAATTTGGACAAAGAGTGCATATTACCGTGTCCCAATCCACACTTCTTGTCAAAAGTATTTGAGGTTTGCTCTGAGAAACCAAGGGGTAATCCATCACTTTTCAATTTTGATGCCTTCCCTTTGGGCTTGCCTCGGCCCCCAGAATTTTTACCAAGCTAATGAAAGAGGTGGTCGCCCATTTAAGAAACCACGGTATAACCATAGTAACATATTTGGACGATTTTTTTTGGTAGCAGCAGGATCTGAAGAACAGCTTAGGATCGATTGCCGCCTCACAATTTCCACGCTACAGGAGCTTGGATGGATCATAAATTGGGAAAAGTCAAAGTTGGTCCCACAATCCAGAATAAGATTTCTGGGAGTCATACTAGATTCCCACATCAGAACATCTTTTCTGCCAGAAGAAAGACAAGTCACACTCATTGAAAGGGTCCGCCGGTTCAGGGAAAACCCGTGCTGTATAAGGGAGGCAATGAAGATACTAGGTCTGATGACGACGTGTATCCCCTGTGTGAAGTGGAGTCAGTTCCACTCACGAGAGGTTCAGAAAGAAGTTATGCAGACCTGGGACAGAAGAGAGTTCTTTGGACAAAAGAATGACACTGTCTCTTTCGGTGAGAAAAGCACTAGGTTGGTGGACCAACTCAGAAAACCTGAAGGTAGGAGTACCATGGGTTCTCTCTACTGTGTCACCGTTACCACGGACGCCAGTCAGTTTGAATGGGGCGGACACAGAGGGAAGGTACTACCAAGGACAATGCAGTCCAGAGATGAAGACCAAGTTCTCAAACTTCAGGGAGTTGTATGCAATATGGAAGGTTCTCTATTTGGCTCAGTTAGAGGAAAGCATGTGAAGGTGCTGTATGACAATGTGACGGCAGTGGCATTTTTAAGATACCAAGGAGGCCCAAAACACCCGTCTTTACAGCATCTGGCAAACCAGATTTTCAAGTGGGTGGAGAACTAGGTCGAATCTCTCGGCAGTTCACCTGGAAGGAGCCAAGAACCAGGTGGTGGATTTCCTGAGCAGGACGAAGATGGTTCCCACAGAATGGGAATTGAATTCGGAGGTATTCAACATACTTTGCTAACGGTGGGGAACACTGCAAGTGGACCTTTTTGCCACCAGAGCAAATGCAAAGGTCAGAACCTTCTTCTCACTGAATCCTCTAGACGGGGCAGCGGGGGTCGACGCGCTCTCAACCCTGGGGAGAAGGGCTCCTGTACGCCCTTCCACCCCTCCCGCTGATTCCGAGAACGCTGAGGAAGATTCTGGACGACGAAGCGACAATGATCCTGGTGGTACCTTTTTGGCCAAATAGCAGCTGGTTTTCCCTTCTAAACAGAATAGCGGTAGAAAGATCCATCCTTTTTGCCGAGCAGGCAAGATCTACTATACCAGGGCCTGCACCTCCACTACAATCTGGATTCACTCCAACTAGCAGCCTGGATCCTGAACGCCAAACCCTGAGGTCCAGAGACCTGTCAGAAGATGTCATCACCACACTTCAAGCAAACAGAAAGCCAGTAACATCGGCAATTTACAATAAAATATGAAAACTGTTCTGTACCTTTTTGGGAGAAGCCCCGATAGATACTACAAGTCTGGGCATTCCCAGAATTCTTAACTTTCTCCAATTGGGCTTTAAGAAAGGCCTTCGGCCTAGTACTTTTTAAAAGTGCAAATCTCGTCTCTTAGCATTTTCTTTGACTTGTCTTTAGCTACCCATCCCTGGATAGCGAGATTTTCTACATAGAGATTGAGACCCCCTCTAAGAAAATTGTCTCCACCATGGGATCTTAACCTGGTCCTTAATGCCCTGTGTAAACCTCTGTGTATCTTCTATCAGAGGTTATGGACATAGTCACAAGGAAAGCCAAAGTCATTTATGACGGCCTTCATGTCGACAAAGTGGTTGGGGGAGATGCAGGCCCTATCTATACAAGATCTGTACCTACCGATATTCGATGATGGGATAGTCCTGAGGCTCGACCCATCATTTCTCCCCAAAGTAGTATCACCTACAAATATGAACCAAGAAGTGGTCCTTCCTCTTTCTGCCAGCACCCTAGAAATCCCAAGGAAAGGGTCTATCTCAACTTAGACATCAGAGAGATGTACTAAAATATTTGAAAGCAACTGAAGGTTGGAGACTAGAGTTGAGCAACTTGGTTGGATCGGGTTTCCTGAAACAAAATTTGTCGGATGAAACTGGTCCGACTAGGGCAAAAAAAAGTCGGAGTTTGGTCCGAAACCCGACCCCAATGCAAGTCAATGGGAAATAAAAGTCGGCATTGAGCGGATGACATTCATCCACTCAATGCCGACTTTTATTCCCCATTGACTTGCATTGGGTCGGGTTTCGGACGAAACTCCGACTTTTTTTGCCCTAATCGGACCAGTTTCATCCGACAAATTTTGTTTCAGGAAACCCGATCCGACCAAAGTCGCTCAACTCTTTTGGAGACGGGACAAAAATCTGTTTATTCAGTACGGGGGGCCAAATAGGGGCTGTAAAGCTGCAAAAGCAACAATTGCAAGATGGATAAAAACCATGATAGACTTGGCTTATAAAGCACAGGGGAAGGATTCCCCTGATATCCTTAGAGCCCATTCCACTCGAGCTATAGCTACATCATGGGCTGAAAGAGGGGGGGCCTCAACGGAACAAATTTGCAGGGCCGCAACTTGGGCTAACCTTGGTACATTCCCTATACATTACAAACTAAATGTTGTCTCAGAACAATTAGCTTTCAGCAGGGAAGTCTTACATGCAGTAGTCCTGCCCTAGATTTACCATCCTTTGGTACTTCTCCATGGTGCTGTCAGGTGGTGAACTGGAAAACGGTAACTAGACCTACCGGTATTTGTGTCCAGGAATCCATCCTAACAGCGCTACAATGTGTGTGTGTATATATTATATATATATATATATATATATATATATATATATATATATATATATATATATATATATATATATATATATATATATATATATATATATTTTCTGAGAGATGTGATATATACTTTTTTTTTTTTTTTTCCTATTTGTCTATATTCCTCTGTTTGTGCTTTAACCAGTCATTGGGCTCCATTATATGTCCATTTTGCAAGTCGGTGTGAAGACATGTATTTCTAAAATATGTAATCCCAATAAAAAACATGCTGACGTTTTCATCATTTAAAGGGAATCTGTCACCCCTTTTTTGAGATCATATAATGATACCATTCAATTGTCACATAAGGATTCTCTTAGTACTTTTGCTTCCCCCTGACCCCGCACCTTTCATGCATAAATACCTTTTTTATATTGGTTCAGATGTATGTAAACTGCCATGGTCCAGTCCGCTGGGTGGGGCTTATTCAACTGATCCCCCCCCCCCCGTCTTGCTCTACGCATTTCTTCTTGGGGGGAGCAGGTGAATAAGCCCCGCCCAGCGGACCGGACAGTGGCAGTTTACATACATCTGAACCGATATAAAGAAGGTATTTATGCATGAAAGGTGTGGGGTCAGGGGGAAGCAAAAGTACTAAGAGAATCCTTATGTGACACACAATTAAATGATATCATTATATGATATCTCAAAGGGGTGACAGATTCCCTTTAAGAAAACTTTGGCAAAACCAGGAGTCGTGCTCCCAGAGACTAAACAGGAGATTGGAAAGTGGGAGGAGGATCAAGGGTAGGTGGCTATATTAAATGGAATGGACTGTCTCTCCTACAAGAGGCTACAAAAATCCAGCTTGTTCAGCATTGGGGGGGCGAAGACACCTTGAGGTCTTATGTATACACTAGATGGAGGCCCGATGCTATCGCATTGGGAGGGCGGTAATGTCACAATGGGGGCAGGCTTTGCAGCGTTGAGAATCGCTCACCCACCTATCCACTCTTTCCCCATGTGCTGACTTCTCCCGTCTGTGCGCTCTTCTTTGACCTGTCTACCCCATGTGCTATCCCCCTTGTCTGCTGTTTCTCTCCTTCCTGTGCTGTATTCTCCCCTCATGTGCTGTCCCGTTTGAGCTGTCTCCCCCCTGTGCTCTGTATCTCTCACCCCTGTTTCTGACCGGGTACAGAACATACAACAGCTCCTGGACTGTGACAAATGGTCATCCGTTGCATCCGTTATCTGACGGATCCGTTGGTATTTTAGCGTCCACCATGCGGCGTAGACTGACATGGTAACATTTTTTTTTCCCGCTTTTTTTAAAGTGCACATGCCTGGAAAAGCTTCTATCCATGTTATTTAACCCTAAACGCCACTCTGGCACAGGCAAAAATCTCTTGGATCCGGTGCATCCGTTTTTTGAAAAGCGGAAACGGATGCGTTTTTTCCACACTTTGACGGTTTGGAACTGACGTCAAAAGACTAAAGTGTGAAAGAGGCCTAACTCTGCCTGTAGACATGTTGTACACCATATACACTTCATGGATACAATATGATTGCCCATAGATGTTATTCACCAAGGAGATTTTATACTACAAGGTGTCATAATTATGTTAGGCAAAATATAAAACAATGGATAGTAGAGGGATAATCGCAACATATGCTGATATATCAGGAGAAAGAACCAACGATCAAAAAATCCCAAAAAGACATGTTGAAATTGCAAATCTAATTTATTAATAATATACAGACTAAGGTAAATGGAGGATAGTGAAGAGCAAGGATCCAAACCAATTGCACATGTAAGAGAAAAAGGACACATACACGGGTGGGATAAAAGAGAGAAGAGATAAATGTAATTAACATTCAAATGCTGACTGTAAATACATGCTCTCAAATAGGATTGCACAACTCCCAATTGGCCTCAGTGAAATCTCAATAGGCATTATACAATGAAATCACAGACAGTGCTGTAATGAAAGAGTTAACTATTGGAGGTTTTTACCTGATCAAAGATAAGAGGCAGCCCACCCGGTGTGTCCGTCCCCGATGCGCGTTTTGGCGTGATTGCCTTTCTCAAGGGGTGATGGGAGGAAGGGAAGTGAGGAGTTTAAAAGCGCTTTCACCACCAATCATAGACAGAACCCTAAATATGTGATTTGTGCAGCCAATCATATCCCAAAGAGCCTCCGCAAATTATTTAAATGTCCCTGTTATCATGAGGGTATCTACTATCCAATTCGCTATAACTACGTCCAAACCGCCTTCTAGGACGTGTGTATTGTTATGGTAACATGAGACACAAGGCGGCATCCAAGCTCGCTGCAGCCATGTCCAGACCGTCTGACGCGTGTGTTACTGCGGCAACACAAGACGCGAGTCGGCGTCAGCTGACCGGTGACTTCACAATCTCGTGACTGCTCACCAGGACAACAGGAGACGCCGAAAGCCGACGGGCGCACCGGGAGCAGCGAAGCACTCGCGTGCTGGCAGCTGGACTACAGCCGTTAAAGCATAAGAGTAGAATATAATAGAGACTGCATTAAAACGATCTTAGATAAAAGAAATTGTAAATAAACTAGCATAAAATCGCTAGAATATGAAACGCAGACATAATTACGCCGATATAGGACCACTGGAAAAGACCAAGCAAAATATGAAATCCCAAATATGAGATCATGGCAAATTGGACAGCAATTTGGACAAAACTTAAATATGAGATAGATAGATAGATAGAGAGAGAGATATATATATATATATATATATATATATATATATATATATATATATATATATATATATATATATATATATATATATATATATATTTATTTATTACGGAGGAATGGAAAAAGCAAGAGAGGGGGGTGACCATAAGACAACCACATCATGATATCCAATACTATAACAATGATTGTCAAAATAGTGACCAAAAAAAAAGATATACCTGGCATATAATAATTTCATGGTAAACAATATATCACATTGATTTCATAAATAATGAAATATATATATATAGATATATAATGGAATACGCCTATACCAAATGTGTATATACATGTTATCGTGCCATACATCTTGATATCACATATTTGGCTCCAGTGATTACATCAAAATTGTGAATAGAAACATATGAAAAATAGTAAATATTCATATATGTAGTGGTGATATTGATAGCCAAATCCGTAGTCACTTGGTACATCACCATCCGCACGAAGAATTCTGCCACATGCTGAAGATAAAATAGGGTGATGGCTAAGAAAAATAATAAAATGGTTAAAATCAAAATGTACAACAAACATGTGCAAAAAGACAAAATTAGCCACGGGATTGTTATAAGAATGGAGCGAAGCTAATTGATTCATTTATGCCCTTGGGATGAACGGTGTCCAAGGCCCAAATCCATCTTGTCTCTCGTTGAGACAATTTTTGGCTCATTTTACCACCACGGATGCCCGGCTCAATTATGTAAATACCCCTAATTTGCAATAGGGAGCCGTCACAGCCATGGTGCAACTTGAAATGCCGTGGTAGTGTTCCAAGCATGGCTGGGTCATCGTGGTCGGCCGCCGCCTGTATGGCCAAAACATGTTCGCAAGTGCGTACTTTTAATTGGCGGGTCGTCATGCCTACATAAATCAAATTGCATGGACATAATGCAAAATAAATCACATAACGTGAAGTACAAGTAATATGTCCCCTGATGTCATATGTTCTGGTACCACTAGAATTGAAGAAAGAGAATTTGTGCGATCAATGTTGGGGCAGGCGACGCACCGACCACAAGGAACACAGCCACGCCTAGGACCACTACTATTAAAGGGATTGGGTCTGAGTTCGCCCTGATAGTGACTGTGTACAAGGTGGTCTCAAATTTTTTGACTGCCTAATAGAAATACTACGCTTGTTTGGAAGAAATTGATTCAAAATCGAATCAGTCTGAAGAATGGGCCACGCCGTCTGAAGACAGTCTCTCATTTGTGCAAATTGCGCATGATAATTCGTAATCTGACTTTTTGAAATGATCCTTTCACCTTTTTATTATAGAGCAGAGATTGGCATGTAGAATATTTCACTCTATTGTAGGCTCGTTTAATAATCGTCTACTATAGCCTCTCTTTACACCTATAAAAGAGGTCCTGTGCCTGTCTTTCGAAGTCACGATCATCGGAACAGATTCTGTGTAGACGCAAAAACTGCCCGACTGGAATGGAATTGATGAGTGGTTTAGGATGCGCAGAGGACGCATGAAGTAGACACGTTGTGCATCTACCGCCGGGATCAGCCAAATGATTCACTGCACCGGTACGGAATTGGCGCAGTGCAACGGTGTTCCGCTGGTGGTACCGCGTAAGAGACTGCGTGATAGTGTATATGACTGTGTGATGCGTACAGTGTATAGAGTGTGTGTGGTGTGACGGTGTTCTGCTCGTGGTCCCGCAAAATAGGTTGGTACCAGCAGCAGTTTCCATATCGTGACACCCATCACTTGGGTGTCCCAATATTGCAGTCGGTGAACTTCCTCCTGGACACAACAGGAAATGAAAACATTACAAGTCAATTATATAAATATTTGTGTGTATTACATAGGTTGAAATAAAAGACCTAGGTCCATGAGGTTGTACCTATGTATATTATATTTTCATTTTTTATTTGCAAGGTGTTTTGTGAAGAAAGATGATTTAGACATCTAAATGGAAAAGGATTCTTTACAGTTAGATTATGCAGACTGTGGAATGCCCTAGTTGAATGGCCAGTAGTGGCAGAGACTATGGCCCCAATTCATCTAGACCAGTGTTCATGTTGGAGTCACAGTAATGATTCACTAACCCGCCTAAAGGGCTTTTCCCACCAGTAAAGTTAATTTTAATCAATACATCTTGGAATAATAATTTCCACAGTTGGATGTGTTTAAAAAAATAAAATGTTCCTGTGCTGTGATAATCTTATACATATGCCTCTACTGTGTACTGTGTATTGGCTGTGTCTGCTCGTACAGGAACATGGTCTGATCATACCACATCTCCTGGGCAGGGGAGGAAGGAAAAGAGTGTACAGACAGTACAGCATTGGATCAGAGCTCATTCTTTGTGAGTTCCCTGCCTGTTTTTAAACAATATTTTACCTCAAAGAATCAGCTGTGATCCCATACTGTAATAGCTTTATACTCTCTCCTGTCCTCCCCCGCCCAGGAGCTGTGGTATGACCAGACCATGTTTCTGTACGGTCAGACACAGCCATTACACAGTACACAGCAGGGACACATAAGATTATCTCTGCACAGGAACATTTTATTTAATTGTGATAGTTATTATTCTAAGATCCATTGCTAAAAATGATCTTTGTCATGGGGAAAACCATTTTAATGAATTTGACAAGTGGCACAGCCTTGAGTTGCACCAAAATGTTGCGTTTTGTTTTTTTTTTTTTTTTTTTTTTTTATGACCAGACTGAAAGCTTTTCTCATAACATGGTATTGTCGTTAATCTCAATTACCCGATATCCTTTGCTAGATTAGATCTATTAAGCCTTTATAGTTCTGGACCTTATGCCCATGTTATAGTGGTATACATGGAGACTGGCCACTGACAATGGTAACCCGTCAGAGTTTTAAGAGAAGACAATCACGCATTGTAGCATGAAGGACAATACCAAGATGGCTACCTACTAGTTATAATTAACTTGTTACATTTCATACTGTGATGTCAGCAGCTATGGGAAGCAGGGGTCCATGTGCAGAGAACCCCACTAAGGCCTGGATCACACATGCGAGAAACTCGGACGAGTCTCGCATCTTAATACCCGGCACTCAGGAGCGGAGTGTGCGGCTCCTTGTAGTTCTATGCTGCCGCACGCTCCGCTCCCAAGTGCCAGCGGCAGTGCCGGGTATTAAGATGCAAGACTCGTCCGAGTTTCTCGAATGTGTGATCCCGGCCTAATTGTTAAAATAAAAAGTGCATAAACCCTTTCCTGAACAATGTGCCATTTCACTTCTTGGTGTCACTTCTCTCCCTCCAGGGCTAGAATGAAAAGCACGTGCTGTTTTGGTGATCAGTTGAGGTGTCTGTGCTTGGCCACCTTTCCGTGAAAACCTGTGACTCGTCACTATGAAATGTTATAAAGGTTTTTGTTTTTAAAAGTTCTCTTCAATGTAGTTGCAACTCTACATCTAGTGGCTGATTCAACATTGCATTTGACCATTTTTGTCTAGTTTTCTGTGTCTCAATTATTCTATTTGCACCTTTTTAAGTCTGTTTTTATATGTGCTTGCCTGTTTATTTTACTTGTTTTGTGGAGTCTACCAATTCTAGAAGTTTTTGCCTGATTCATCAGTTGTGACTTTAAAAAGTCACAAAATTTGTCACAACTTCACTAAAGTCTCCCGCTGGTGTATTTTTGACTTTCTTCACGTTGGCACAGTTTTTGTGGCTTTTGGTGGCAAAAGTTGCAAAAAATAGTTCAAGACAGAAAGAAAAACTTCTTTTTTTTTTTTTTTTAATATTCCACATGTGATTTCATGAATCTGACACCAAAAATACTTTAAAAAAAAAAACTTGCGTTTATTTTTTTGAGTCGGGGCCATGTTGTGTGGGTTGTTTTTGTTCGATTTTTTTTTAATGTTTTTATAAGGTTGACAATTTGGGACTACCAGCCAGATAAGTCAGGCCCGGCTTGCACTGTAAAAAGGCTTCATGTGTGTCAAATTCACTGCTGTTTAACCAGTCACATACCAGTGAAAATCACTGTCAGCAGCAGTATATCCGCCAAGGGTCTCCTCCCCCTCTTTGGTGCTCCATTCTGAGCGTTCACCTTTTCTGGCACTTGACAGCTGATCTGCTCAGCTTTCATTTGCCCCGAACAGCTGCGGGTGGCATCGCGATCCACTCTGATGGCGGCATTTAACTGTCGCAAACCGGATGCTTGTCATAGCTCCACCCATCGGCTCCCCGGTCACATGAGCTGTCAAAATATAAAAAAAATTAATCCGATCGGTAAATGTTGTAACTGCAAAAAAATCAAATCGCCAGAATTTTGTTTTTTTTGGTGGCTGCAACATTGCAATAAAATGCAATAACGGGCGATCAAAACATCGTATCTACACCAAATGACATCAATTAAAACGGCTCGGCATGCAAAAAAATAAGCCCTAAGACCTCACCCAGATCCTGAAAAATGGAGATGCTATAGGTCTCAGAAAATGGTGCTTTTTTTTTTTTTTTTTTTTTTTTTGGACAAACTTTGGATTTTTTTTTTTTGTCATCCACTTAAAAAAACCAATACGTTTGGTATCTATGAACTCCTCCTAATGACCCATGGAATCGTGATGCCAGGTCAGTTTTAGCATCTTGTAAACATGGTAGAAAAAAAAAACAAAACTGAGAGCAATTGTGGAATTGCACTTTTTTTTTTTTTTTTTTTTTTTTTCTGCAAATTCACTGCACTTTGATTTTTTATTTTTCCCCATTTTACATTACATGATATGGTGAAGTTCAGAAGTACAACTCGTCCAGCAAAAAAAAACCCCACAAAGCATATTGATGGAAAAATGTTATGGCTCTGGGAAGAAAGGGAGCCAAAAACGGGAATGTCCCTGGTCGTTTAAATGGCATGATTACCCTTACTCCCCTCACCATGAGAATTGCAGGGTGCTGATGAGTTAATGACTGCTGAAGGCCTGCTGAAATCCCCTTACCACTGCAATGTTTGTCCTCTTATGAAGCCTAACCTGTGGAAGACATCAATTCAATTATATAAAGCAATACAACATGCTATGAACGATCGCAGGTTCCAGTCCTGTACCACCTCGACAGATGAGAAAGCTCAAACCTTGCACCGCTCCATGAACGGAAAAATTGAGTTTGGAGTCTGAAAAAATTTGGTTTGTGTGTCTGTTTACAAAGTCTTAAAATATATTTTAATAAAGTTCCGAATTTGATATGGTCTTTATCATACTGTCCTGAAGATTCGCATTGCCTGATCATTTTTACTCCACAATAAAAGCCATAAAGGCATAACCCTCCCAAAAAAGCCAGAATTATTTTGTTTTGTTTTTTTTTTTTTTTTTTTTTTTTTTGTTTCAAGAAGGATAAGAAGATTGAAGGTGCAAACAAATGTCTTTCACAAAGATGAGCACATAAGAAATAACTCATCCATCCATGTGAGAGCCTGTCTTTCTGTCTGACTTGTATGCAGAGTTCCTCCCTGAAGCTCTGACGGTGCCTCACTTCACTTACTTCCTAGAAGTACATATGGCCCACACTCAACCCTGTAATTCTGTAAAGGAACATTTTAATTGTAGAAAATTTGCCCAAAAACAAAAGTTATATTTGCTTTCTTCTGGAAGATGCAGTCAAAAGGAATTACAGAATATCTTGGGTCATATTCACATGCAGTGTTTTTTTTTTTTTTTTCTACAAAAAACACCATACGTTCAGAACGCCCAATTTCAGTGTTTTTGATGAATTCTTTTTTGGGTGTGAATTGCATGTGTGCTTTGCCTATGGTATATGATTAATAAAGTTAGTTTTCTATAATGCTGTATACCTGCCCCCACCTCACCTGGAAGAGAAGAAAAATAAGTTTTATTATACTAACCTGCGGGGCGGTTCTGTCCGAGGGGTGTCGTTGGTTTTGGTCCAGCGCCTCCCATCTTATGATCGCCGTCCTACTTGCTTCATGTGGATAACGCGTCCTGTGTCATCCACACAAGCTCCTCGGCATCTAGGGTAGGGCAGACTAAAATACTGCCGTGCACATGCGCTAGGGCTCTTTGACCTTTCCCGCCACTTGCGCAGTGCATTACTTTGCTCTGCTGTCAACAGGTCAGAAAAGTACGCCTGCGCGGGAGCGCGATGCCAAGGAGATTGTGAATGACACAGGGACGCGTGATCCACATGAAGCAAGAAGCAGGGCGGCAATCGTAAGAAGAAGGGAGGCGTTGGACCAAGACCAGCAACACCCCTCGGACCGGACCGGCTCACAGGTGAGTATAAGTTATTTTTCTTCCCTTACAGGTCAGATCAGGGCAGATATACAGCATTAGGCCTCTTTCACATGTCAGTGTCTCTGGTACGTGTAGTGACAGTTTTCTCATGTACCGGAGACACTGACACACGTAGACCCATTCAAATGAATGGGTCTATGCACATGTCAGCGTGATTTGACAAACCGTGTGTCCGTGTGCAAAACAGAGACATGTCTGTTTTAACACTGACACATAGCCTGCAACACGTGCTGCACACGGAGAACAGTTCACATTGTCCTCTGTGCTCACGGACGGCCGCCGGGAAGAAGCGCTACTATAAGCGCTGTTCCCAGCGGCTGGTGCTGACCGTGGCTGACATTCTTCTCTCCTGCTCTGCCGGCAACAGCGAGCAGGAGAGAAGAATGACCGAAAACCCAACGTGGGGTCCCCCTCAGTTTGTGAACCAACCAGACAAAACTTATAGTTGGGGGCTGCTGCCCTCAGCTGTCAGCTTAATCAAGGTTGGTTCTCAAGAATAGAGGGATCACCACGCTGTTTTTTTAATTATTTAAAAAAAAAAAAAACCCGTTGGGTCCCCCTATTTTTGACAACCAACCTGACTAAAGCTGACAGATGAGGGCTGATATTCTCAGGCTGGTAAGGGGCCATTGATCTTGGCCCCCCACAGCCTAAAAACAACAGCCCTCAGCTGCCCAGAAAAGGCACATCTATTAGATGCGCCTATTCTGGAGCTTTGCCCGGTTCTTCTCACTTGCCCAGTAGCAGTGGCAAGTGGGGTAATAAGGGGTTAATGCCACCTATTGTAAGGTGACATTAAGCCCGGATTAGTAATGGAGAGGTGTCAATAAGACACCTATCCATTACTAATCCTATAGTAAATAAAGGGAATAATAAACACACAATAAGAATAAAGTATTTTAAGAAGACCACACACACGTTTTTTTAAATCTTTATTACACTAATTCCTTTGCGACTCGCTCAATCTCCTGTAAAAAAAAGTGGAAATAATACAGCAACAATATACATTGCCTGTCCAGCGCTCAGTCACATCCTATCGCGTAAAACCATCTCGGGGGTTAATACATTTACAGGCTGAGCACTGCTAACACAGCCGCTCCCTACTGTAAACGACTGGAGAATCAATGGAAGCAGAGTGCAGACAGTGATGATCGGTGACATCACCGCTAGTTACTGAGCATGCGTCGGCTGCTTCCATTCATTCTACAGTCGGGAGCAGCTGTGTTAGCAGCCCTCCGCCTCTAAACGTATTAACCCCCGTGATGGATTTACACCGTGGGACGTGACTAAGCGCCGGACAGGTAATGTATATTGTTGCTTTATTATTTTCAGCTTTTTTACAGGAGATCTAGGGAGTTGCAAAGGAATTGGCAGTATAATAAAGATTTAAAAAATGTGTGTCTTTCATCAAAATACTTTATTCTTATTGTCTGTTTTATTTATCCCTTTATTTACTATAGGATTAGTAATGGATAGGTGACTTATTGACCCCTCTCCATTACTAATCTGGGCTTAATGTCACCTTACAATAGAAAGTTGGCATTAACCCAACTTGCCACTGCTGCAGGACAAGTGGGAAGTAACGGGCAAAGCTCCAGAATAGGCGCATCTAATAGATGCACCTTTTCTGGGCAGCTGGGGGCTGCCGTCTTTAGTTTAGGCTGTGGGGGGCCAAGATCAATGGCCCCTTACCAGCCTGAGAATACCAGCTGTCAGCTTTAGTCAGGTTGGTTGTCAAAAATAGGGGGGACCCCATGCCGTTTTTTTAAATTAAAAAAAAAAAAAAAAAAAGTGAGGGGACCCCTCTATTCTTGAGAACCAACCTTGGTGAAGCTGACAGCTGAGGGCTGCAGCCCCTAGCTGTAAGTTTCGTCTGGTTAGTTCATAAAATGAGGGGGACCCCACATCGGGTTTTCATTCATTCTGCTCTCCTGCTCGCTGTTGCTGGCAGAGCAGTAGATCAGAATGACAGCCGCATTCAGCACCAGCTGCAGGGGAACAGTGCTTACTGTAGTGCTTCTTCCCGGCGGCTGTCCGTGTGGTCCTGATGTGGCTCATGTTGTGGCACGGAGGTACCACGTGTCCACACGGATAGCTCCGCTACCGTATTTACCGGTACCAGAATTATCTGGACGTGTGAAACTGGCCATAAACAGGTTTCCTTAAAAAAAACCCCCGCTGTTCTATTTGGGTCCATATGACCTGAAATGAAATTTGAGACCCTGCAGACTATGCAACCCAATTTTGTTTTAATTTCACTTTTTTCATTTGTTTATGGTCAACCATGTTCACATACAGTTTAATAATGAAACGGTTATTCAACTAAAACACAGTAGCTAAAATCAACCTTTTAATATGTCTGGTCATATTGACCTGAAACAGTACAGCTGTATAGTAAATGTGATTGGATCAGCAGGGTTAAGTAGATGACTTGAATGTGGAAGACCCTTTTGGACTCCAATCTTGTTAGCTTAAAAACTAGCAAACTATCAAAACCAGATTAATCTATGACAAATGGAGTCTTGGTCCATAACAAATGTTTGTTTCCTATACAACATCTTGGGAAAATGTACTGAAGTGCTGGAAGAAATGGTGTGGGGAATGTTTTATTCACACCTTTATATCTATTTCATAGTGATTAACCATTATGTCTACCACCGCTACTGGACTGTGGTCACGGATAATGGATCTCTCCAAGCCTCAGCCTTCTAGTGACTGGAACAAATAGCATAGCCCCCCATGTCTCCAATAGGATTTAGTTGGCAAGAGTTCAGGATATTACTGACATGAACAATTAGTTGAATTAAAGAAACTGTAACATTAATGATAATTTTACAAAAATGGTTAATTTAAAAGGCTCAGTGTTCTACAAAGAGCCGGAAGGGCTTTTTTTTTTTTTTTTTTTTTTTTCCCCCCCTACCATAAAAAAAATAAATACCATACTAGTAGAGGAGGATGAATCCTAATCTTGATATTTGATCTATAATAGACTGACTGAAAGATGTGACCCCGTTCTTGAGATGAACCACATCTATCAGACATACGTGCATGTCCTATCAAAACTCATGGGCACTGTTATGGTGGGGAAGGCTTTCTTTTAGTAATGCACACTTTATATACAGATTTGTTGAAAGAGGGAAGGAAAGCCTATTAATTGGGGACTAGTCATGTCTGTGTTTTTTGTTTTTTCCCTTGCAGATATGGACTGTGCTCTGACTTAAAATCTGTGATAAATTCAGAACAAACAGTACTTGATGTAATGCTCTGACATAAAAACAAGTGCTGACTCTTCAGACATTGCAGCTTTCTTTGTTAACCCTATTTTGTGTCTGCTGCCATGGATTTTATTTCTGATCACAAGTATGATGTAAAATTTAGGAATGTGTTGTTCCTTTTGTCCGGCTTGGCTTTTCAGATGACCAATTTGTGTGTTTTTGTTCTTCTGGCTGATTTGGACAGGACCTTATCACTGATTGTCGTGATGGCTAACATTTGTTCACATAATGCTCGGTTCCTACACCTGACATGCGCATTGAGAAATGCTTCAAAGCCATCCAATCCCTTGGCGTCTGTTATCTGCCATTATACACCTTTATAAAGTGGAGTGAGTGTAACGGCTGTTGATTTGGCCACAGGGTTCATGTGACGTCACACTGTTACCCCATTGCCGGGAGAGACGGTGCTGACAACTCTGGAATGGTGCCAGTACAGGAGGTGTGTAGGGTTTTTTTTTTTTAATTATTTTACAAGGGGGGAAGCATTGGATGGAGAAGTTGTCAGAGTAGTGGACAACCCCTTTAAAACACCAGAAATAACCATTATCACTGCAGGATCGTAGGTCACCACCTAAGTGAAGGATTTGATGAGTAGTAATATATAATTTTATACTGCTAGTGAACTATAAAAAAAAAATCCCAGACAACTTTTACAGTAAGATAAAGGCCCTAAAGGGAACCGGTCACATTTTTACATGTAGTTTTAACAGTATAGAGAAGAGCGATATATTGAATCGCTCAACAAGCCTATATATAACTTGAATATTAGTCATTAAAATGCCTGGTGTTTGTAGGAGTCCAGTAGGCTGTCCTATTCAGTGACTGACAGACATCTGTGTGTATGTGTGTGTGTGTATATATATATATATATATATATATATATATATATATATATATATATATATATATATATATATATATATATATTATACACACACACACGACTTCCAATCACTGGGCTTGTATACATACAAACAGGGAATTTCATTAATAAAGCACAAGTGTTCCTGAAATGTTCCCACAAAAATATATGGTGATCTGATCAGCTGCCCCTGATCTACACCATTTTCAGCATGACTGGTTCTATTAAAGCTGTTCTTTAATTTTTTTCTTTAAATGGTGGGCAATGGAACTGGGTGCTTAATTTTAGTTACATGCATGTGAGACTTGGTGGAGAATACCCCCAACACACATGAATATTTGGCTGGGCCGAGCGTTGACATGTTTTCACTGGAGAGAGTGGAGACCCCTACTGCAAAGACCGCTTCACACTTGAACAACAATAAGGTTGGGAATTTGTCTTGGGAGTCAGGAGACCTCCATACGTATTAGACGGTTGGCCAATATCTACGCGTTCTACTGACTTCAATCTAATACCTATATGGAGGAGTCTTTTTAGGAGTTACGGTAACTTAGAGATTCAGATTTTTGTCTGTAGTATTGTCATGGAAACCAGATGAAGGTGTCAGATGGCGGTCTATATCCGGGTTCATACATGCACGTTATCCAAATGGCTATAAACCACATATGTCATGAAGAGGTGACTGCAGACTGAACTGGTGGCTCTGAAGAGCTCTTGCACATGGGGATCTTTGTTTCTCATCGACCTGTATTTTCTGTCATTGACCAGTTAATGACGACCATTTTTTCTGTGTACTTTCAGGTTGGAACAAGATGTAAAGAAATTAAAAGCAGACTTGCAGGGCAGCAGGCAGATTGAGCAGGACCTCCGCAGTCAGATCAACGTACTAACAAGCACGGAGCGGGGAATTCGGAGTGAAATAGGGCAGCTCAGACAGGAAAACGAGCTGCTGCAAAACAAGTGAGTGCTCTGCAGGAGAATAATCCCTAGCTGATAGAATTGTCTTATTCTAGGTTCTAATGAAACGTTATGTCACCACCCAGATTACATAGCGCTGTCCAGATGAAGCAGAAGGACAAGCAGACTATTAGTCAGCTGGAGAAAAAGCTGAAGGCAGAGCAAGAAGCTCGAGCATTTGTAGAGAAGCAGCTCATGGAGGAGAAGAAAAGGAAAAAATTAGAAGAAGCCACAGCAGCAAGAGCAGTCGCATTTGCTGCAGCGAACAGGTATGTCATTGTGTGTAAAGTGGGACAGGAATAATGGAGCTGGTATTTTTAAGATGACTCATATCTGACCCAGTCTCTTTTCTGTCTCTCAGAGGTGAATGTACAGAAACATTACGAAGTCGAATCCGAGATCTAGAGAGTGAATGTAAAAAGTTATCAATAGACATGAAGCTCAAAGAAGACCAGATAAGGGACCTGGAGTTAAAGGTTCAGGTATAATATCTTCCTCCGCAGCAATTACGAGAGAGTCTCACGGTTAACTTGCCTACATGTTGTGTGTATGTTTGTTTTTTGTTTTAAACAAACCAGGGTTATTTTGGTGCGCAAATGTATTAGAATAGTTCAATTGTGACCCAGTTAGTAGGATCATCCATCCACATTTTCCTGCAGAAAATGCTTTGAAATGAAAACTCGCCCTGCTTGTTTTGCTTTTGCTATGCCTTATTGCATGCCTTCTACCCACGTGACCCCTGCAGCCAGTCGCTGGTCTCAGCGCTGGTGTCGGTATGTATGGCTCCATACCTCCGAGGTAGATTGCTCCAGATCAGTTGTCCGAAGGAATACAGCCGTACTGAGAAACTACACCATGTACAGAATTATTAGGCAAGTTGTATTTGAGAGGATTCTTTTTATTATTGAATAACAACTATGTTCTCAATCAACCCAAAAGACTCATAGATATCAAAGCTTAATATTTTTGGAAGTTGGAGTTTTTTTTGTTTTTTTTAGATTTGGCTATCTTAGGAGGATATCTGTTTGTGCAGGTAACAATTACTGTGCAGATTTATTAGGCAACTTAATAAAAACCAAATATATACCCATCTCACGTGTTTATTTTCACCAGGTAAACCAATAGAGCAACAGAAAATTTAGAAATAAACATTTCTGACATTCAAAAACAAAACAAAAAAAATCAGTGACCAATATAGCCACCTTTCTTTACGATAACACTCAAAAGCCTTCCATCCATAGATTCTGTCAGTTGCTTGATCTGTTTATGATCAACATTGCGTGCCGCAGCCACCACAGCCTCCCAGACACTGTTCGGAGAGGCGTCATGTTTTCACTCCTTGTAGAACTCACATTTTATGAGGGACCACAGGTTCTCTATGGGGTTCAGATCAGGTGAACAAGGGGGCCATGTCATTTTTTTCTTCTTTTAGACCTTTACTGGCCAGCCACGCTGTGGAGTATTTGGATGCATGTGATGGAGCATTGTCCTGCATGAAAATCATGTTTTCCTTGAACAATACCGACTTCTTCCTGTACCACTGCTTGAAGAAGGTGTCTTCCAGAAACTGCCAGTAGGTTTGGGAGTTGAGCTTCTCTCCATCCTCAACCCGAAAAAGTCCCACAAGTTCATCTTTGATACCAGCCCATACCAGTACCCCACCTTGCTGGCGTCGGAGTGGAGCTCTCTGCCCTTTACTGATCCAGCCTTGGGCCCATCCATCTGGCCAATCAAGAATCACTCTCATTTCTTGGCCCAGTCTTGACGTTTTATCTTATGTTTCTTGTTGCAAGGTGGTCGTTTTTCAGCCTTCCTTAGCTTGGCCATGTCAATGAGTATGGCACACCTTAAGCTTTTTGATACTCTAGTAACGTTGCAGCTCCGAAATATTGCAAAACTGGTGGCAAATGGCATCTTGGCAGCTTCACGCTTGATTTTCCTCAATTCATGGGCAGTTATTTTGCGCCTTTTTTTTTTTATCAACACTCTTCTTGCGACCCTGTTGGATATTTGCCATGAAACGCTTGATTTTTCCGTGATCACTCTTCAAAAGTTTGGCAATTTCAAGACTGCTGCATCCCTCTGCAAGACATCTCACAATTTTTGACTTTTCAGAGTCCGTCAAATCTTTCTTCGGACCCATTTTGCCAAAGGAAAGGAAGTTGCGTAATAATTAAGCACACCTTATATAGGGTTTTGATGTAATTAGACCACACCCCTCATTAGAGATGCAAATCACCTGATTTACATAATTGGCAGTTGGCTTTCAAGCCTATACAGCTTGGAGTAGGACAACATGTGTAAAAAGGATGATGTGATCAAAATACTAATTTGCCTAGTAATTCTGCACCCAGTGTAAACTGGTGAGAAATGGTTGTGGTTTTGTGTGTTTTTTTTTTGTGTTTTTACTACCACTTTTTGCCTTACAAAAATATATTTCAAAACCCTGGTCAACCTCTCTAACCCCTTTCTGACATCAGACTTAATGATCGGTCCATATGCCCTGGGTCTTTTTGACCAGGGACGGATCATTGTCATCGGGGGGGGGGGGGGGGGTGCACCGACGATTGTTGCCGGGTGGTGGCTGATTCTGACAGTTGACACGCAGCACTAGGTGCCAGGGAGTGGTACATAACTTAAAAACCCGCTGTAAGGCCTCCTTTTGAGCACTCACGGTGCTAGCGGGGATCTCACCGAAGTCTTTTATCACTTAAATGCCACTCTCATCATTCTCCCCTGCTTGTGCCGATTGTTGGCAGAGACAGGGGAGAATGAAGAGAGCCATGTTAAGCACCAGGCGCTGGGGAACAGCGCTTACTGCAACGAAATTCATTGGGGAATGTAGTTTATAAAATGAGTTCACATATAGGGGGTTCCTGTTGTTCCGGCACTTCAGGGGCTCTGTCAATGTGACATGGCACCCTCAAACCATTCCAGCAAAATCTGAACTCCAATATGGCGCCTCTTTCCTTCTGAGCTTTGCACTGTGCCTCAATAGTAGTATTCCCCTATATATTTGGTATCGGCGACTCGAGGAATTGCTCAACAACATTTGGGGTCCAATTTCTCCTGTTACCCTTGGGAAAATAAAAAAAAAAAAAAAAAAAAAAAATTGGATCTGAAGTAAATTTTGAGAAAGTTATGTTCATTTTTTTAAATCTATTTAGACCTCTCAAAGTGACTTAAAATGTGATATGGACCTTAAAAAAAAAAAAAAAAAAAAAAAAAGTGGTTGTAAAAATGAGAAATTGCTGGTCAACTTTTTAACTCTTATTACTATCTAGCAAAAAAATTTGCTTTCAAAATTGTGCTGATGTAAAGTAGACGTGGGAAACGTTACTTTGGTATTTTGTGTTAAATATCTGATTTGAGGGCATGAAAATTCAAAGTTGGAAAATTTCAAAATTTTTGCCAAATTTCCGTTTTTTTCACAAACGCAAGTAATAGCAAAGAAATTTTACCACTTACATGAAGTACAATATGTCACGAGAAAACAGTGTCAGAATCACCGGGATCCATTGACGCGTTAGTTTTTTTTCCTCATAAAGGGACAGTGGTCAGAATTGTAAAAATTGGCCCGGTCATTAACATGCAAACCACCCTTAGGGGTAAAGGGGTTAAATACTCCAACTGTAAAGAACCCTTACATTATTACATGGGACTTCATTGTATACATTATTAACTAGATCTTCGACTTGACCAGGCTGGGGCACTTAAAAAAATTATACAGCCTCAAACCTTATTTTCAGGTTAAGATAAATATTTTGAGTCCAGCAAGTGTTGTACTCATGAAATTCTAATTTTAATATTAAAGAGGTTTTCCAAGATCCTATCCCGATATGTGTAGGTGTTAGCAAATGCTTCCCATTAGACATGTAGTATGGTTGCCTGATAAGCGGTCTCTGAACCCCATGTGCAGGGGACTGCAGTAGCTAAGGTATCCGTGGTTACGACCACTCGTATAGTGACTATTAGTTGCTAGTGGTTGTAACCATGGGGATTCTTAAGCTACTGCATTTCCATGCGCAAGGGGTAAGCAGTATACCTTATCAGGAAAACTATACTACGTTTCT
Organism: Dendrobates tinctorius; assembly: GCF_039654945.1. NCBI lineage: Eukaryota > Metazoa > Chordata > Amphibia > Anura > Dendrobatidae > Dendrobates > Dendrobates tinctorius. Next base: position 19,839,057 of record NW_027361675.1, on the reverse strand, counting down.
AATTGGAGGTATTTTGCTAATATTATTACACATGCCTCGTATTGGGATAGGATCTTGAAAAAGACATATACCTTTTAAGCAGGAAAACTTTCAAAACACACCAACCCCACCAGGTTTAAGATCTATTTATTGATCTAAACTATTTGTATAATGAAATCTGATTGCAGGTCTTCATTAATTTTTTTATTTATTAATGAGAGTACGTCTCTGAAAAGGCATTCATCAGCCGGACTCTGCCTTAAGGCCCCTTTACATTTAGCGATGCACCAGCGATCCGACCCGGTCAGGATCGCTGGTGCATCGCTAAATGATCGCTAGTGAGCTGTCACACAGGCAGACCTCACAGCGATGCAGCAGCGACGCAGCGCACGATACTCACCTTTCACACAGCGATCCTGACGTCCTCCCGCCCGCGTCCACGCGTCGTTCGTCACAGCAGGAAGCGCCCGACGAGAAATGGAGCCGGACATTCTCGCGCGATCAGCGATGGACAGCGGGGGAGCCAGTCGGAGGTAAGTATCACACATAGCGATATCGCTAGCACGTCACAAAATTGGTGACGTTATAGCGCTATCGCTATGTGTAAAACCCCCTTTAGTATAGGCCATGCTCCTTATAGAGGGATGCAATGGGTATTATACATCTAATAAACATAATATTCGTCTTAAAGTGGCCTTTATTACACACTATCCTGTAATCTGCTTTTAAACTCTACTATATTCTTTGTTTCAGGAGCTGCGAAAGTACAAAGAAAATGAAAAAGATACAGAGGTGTTAATGTCTGCACTTTCAGCCATGCAAGATAAAACACAGCACTTAGAAAATAGCCTCAGCGCAGAAACCCGAATCAAGTTGGATTTGTTCTCTGCACTAGGTGATGCAAAAAGACAGCTGGAGATTGCCCAAGGTAACTGGCATATTACTATAGCTGGGATTAAAATGTCTGGGGAAGAGCTCGCGAAAAATTGTCAAGTGTTAAATACTCTGCAGTTATTGGCAGCCAGTGTATTTCAGGTCGTTATAGTCCATAGTCGACTATTGGACTTGGAGGAGCTCCTAAGACTGTCCATTATGGGATTATCCTTTCCAGTAGTAGGGTCACATTGGTGGAATATCTAGCTGCCGCCTTCATTTTTTGAGAAGCTTTTCACACTTCTAATTTTTCTGCAATGCCTACACATGAGCATTACATTTTTCTCATATGATTGAGATTATATAAGTAACTAGCTGAAGAGCCCGGCGTTGCCTGGGCATAGTAACCAACTGGGGTTAGTTATAACACATTATAATGATTATATGCACATAAAAACCGTGCATCTAATACTATCCTGTGTGATACTGACTGCTGAGCCATGTATCTAATCCTATCCTGTGTCATACTGACTGCTGAGCTGTGTATCTAATCCTATCCTGTGTGATACTGGGCTCCCTCTGCAGTCTGTGTCAGAGGGTGGTCTGTGTTGGCACGGTAATAAATTGTTATTTCCAGCTTTACAGATGGACGATAACACCATAGAAATGATAAGAATAATAGGCCTCAGTTACCACAACTGTATACAAAGAAAACTGTTGCTGATCGCAACCAATCACAGCTCATTTTTCATCTTTCAAACAGCTCTGGGACAGCGTGGCGAGCTTTAAGTGGCGACTTTTGTGTTTCGACTTTTATGTGGTGAGGTTGGTGTATGTGTGGTGAAATGTGTGCTGAGGGTGGTATATGTGTTGAAGCACGTGGTAGTGTGTGGCGCATTTTGTGTGTGTTCATATCCCTGTGTGTGGTGAGTATCCCATGTCAGAGCCCCACCTTAGCAACTGTACGGTATATACTCTTTGGCGCCATCGCTCTCATTCTTTAAGTCCCCCTTGTTCACATCTGGCAGCTGTCAATTTGCCTCCAACACTTTTCCTTTCACTTTTTCCCCATTATGTAAATAGGGGCAAAATTGTTTGGTGAATTGGAACGCGTGGGGTTAAGATTTTGCATCACAACATAGCCTATGACGCTCTCGGGGTCCCGACGTGTGACTGTGCAAAATTTTGTGGCTGTAGCTACGACGATGCAGATGCCAATACATACACTTTTTCCCCATTATGTAGATAGGGGCAAAATTTATTTGGTGAATTGCAAGGCGCAGGGTTAAAATTTCACCTCACAACATAGCTTATGATCCTCTCGGGGTGCAGACGAGTGACTGTGCCAAATTTTGTGGCTGTAGCTGCGACGGTGCGGATGCCAATCCCAGAGAGAGAGAGAGATATATATATATATATATATATATATATATATATATATATATATATATATATATATATATATATATATATATATATATATATACACAGCTTTATATATTAGATGCTCCATATCCCCATGTCAATTCTGACATGCATGTATAATAATATAATCCACTCTATACGCTAAAGCTAGAAGGAAATGGATTAATACCACCCATCACAAAACATTGGGTAAGCACTAATATGTGAAAAAAATTTAAAGGCCAATTCTAACATATATGAAACCATAGCCAAGAATTAACAAAAAACAAGGATTGTTTTCTTTATACTGCTTTTATGTTCCCATTATTAAAAGGACTGTTTGATATCAGAAGAAAGATCTGACTGTAGACTGCTGAATCTTGACAATGTAGGCAGTCAAAATTCTTCTGTATTTTCTTGTGTAGGTGGATGTATGCGATTTGCATACAGTCATGGCCAAAAGTTTTGAGAATGGCACAAATATTATATTTTCACATGATCTGCTGCCCTCTGGTTTTTGTGTGTTTGTCAGATGTTTTTATCACATACAGAAATATAATTGCAACAATATTATGAGTAACAAAAGGTTATTTTTACAGTTAGAATGAGTTAATGCAGCAAGTCAATATTTGCAGTGTTGACCCTTCTTCAGGACCTCAGCAATTCTCCCTGGCATGCTCTCAATCAACTTCTGGATCAAATCCTGACTGATAGCAGTCCATTCTTGCAAAAGCAATGCTTTTATTTTGTCTGAATTTGAAGGCTTTTGTTTGTCCACCCATCTCTTGATGATTGACCACAAGTTCTCAATGGGATTAAGATCTGGGGAGTTTCCAGGCCATGGTCCCAAAATCTGTTTTGTTCCCTGAGCCATTTAGTTATCACCTTTGCTTTATGGCAAGGTGCTCCATCATGTTGAAAAAGGCATTGTTGATTGCCAAACTGCTCTTGGACGGTTGGGAGAAGTTGCTCTCGGAGGACATTCTGGTACCATTCTTTATTCATGGCTGTGTTTTTAGGCAAGACTGAGAGAGCCCATTCCCTTGGCTGAGAAGCAACCCCACATTCTGGTACCATTCTTTATTCATGGCTGTGTTTTTAGGCAAGACTGAGAGAGAGCCCATTCCCTTGGCTGAGAAGCAACCCCACACATGAATGGTTTCAGGATGCTTGACAGTTGGCATGAGACAAGACTGGTGGTAGCGCTCACCTCGTCTTCTCCGAATAAGCCGTTTTCCAGATGTCCCAAACAATCAAAAAGGGGATTCATCAGAGAAAATGACTTTACCCCAGTCCTCAGCAGTCCACTCCCTGTACCTCTTGCAGAATATCAGTCTGTCCATGGTGTTTTTTCTGGAGAGAAGTGGCTTCTTTGCTGCCCTCCTTGAAACCAGGCCTTGCTCCAAGAGTCTCCGCCTCACAGTGTGTGCAGATGCACTCACACCTGCCTGCTGCCATTCCTGAGCAAGCTCTGCACTGCTGGTAGCCCGATCCTGCAGCTGAATCACTTTTAAGAGACGGTCCTGGCGCTTGCTGGTCTTTCTTGGGCGCCCTGGAGCCTTTTTGGCAACAAGGGAACCTCTCTCCTTGAAGTTCTTGATGATGCGATAGATTGTTGACTGAGGTGCAATCTTTCTAGCTGCGATACTCTTCCCTGTTAGGCCATTTTTGTGCAGTGCAATGATGACTGGACGTGTTTCTTTAGAGAGAACCATGGTTAACAGAAGAGAAACAATGATGCCAAGCTCCAGTCTCCTTTTAAAGTGTCCAGTGGTGTCATTCTTACTTAATCATGACAGATTGATCTCCAGCCCTGTCCTCATCAACACCCACACCTGTGTTAATGGAGCAATCACTAAAACGATGTTAGCTGGTCCTTTTAAGGCAGGGATGCAATGATGTTGAAATGTGTTTTGGGGGATAAAGTTCATTTTCTAGGCAAATATTGACTTTGCAAGTAATTGCTGTTAAGCTGATCACTCTTTATAACATTCTGGAGTATATGCAAATTGCCATTAGAAAAAATGAAGCAGTAGACTTTGTAAAAATTAATATTTGTGTCATTCTCAAAACTTTTGGCCATGACTGTACTTGTGGTCACATGCCGACTAGTCTCATTTTGCTTCTCTCATTTCAATTGAAAAAAAGCTACCTGAGACTAGTCGTCAGTTGACCATATGGCTGCCCACCTGCATGGAAAATAGTGATATTATGAACTCTGCGTATGAGTTGACAGTCTTCAGTCATGTAGTGACTGCATACTTTTTATGAGTCCAGACAACCCTTTTATGAAACTGCTCTAAAATTGGTTGAGCGATCCGGCCTTTGGCAGGTTTTACACATCCAGCATTTATGGTCCAGACTGGCCACGAATCTCCTGACCCAAACTCGAGAAACTTGTAGTCATTTATGCAGCTATTTGAGTTTGGGTCAGGAGACTTGCTGACAATCTGAACCACTCAATCTATAGTTGGGCCATGAAAGTCGTATGTATGAAGAGGTCCTTACAGTAGTAATCTCAGTTGAGGTGGCATTTTTATTCGGTATACTGCATGAAGATCCTTAACACTTTTTCTATTCTCACTTTTATAGGACAAATTCTTCAGAAAGATCAAGAAATCAAAGACCTCAAACAGAAGATAGCAGAAGTAATGGCAGTAATGCCCAGCATTGCATACACAGCAGGGACAAGTACCCTAAGCCCTGTTTCCCCACACTACTCTTCCAAGTTTGTGGAGACTAGCTCATCTGGGTTGGACCCCAATGCATCAGTTTACCAGCCACTCAAGAAATGAATGCCAGCTGCCATCAGCCCACCCAATCTCCCCTCTCCCCCACAAATTTTGTCTGACTGGAGTCAACATGCAAAAGCATCTGTTGCCATTAAAGATGGAATTGTATTACAAGAACTGTATTTGTGTTAACTTAAAATGAAAAAGGAAAAAAAAAATCAAAGCTGATAGCACCATGTTGCAATAGGATGAGCGCCGTGTTGGGTTTTTTATTTATTTATTTTTTCTCATTTGGACTCTTTATTATTTATTTTTTTTAAAGCTAACTATCGCAAAATTTTGCAATTCATCCTATAGCAAATACATATGTGATTCACTTGAGTTGAAACCATTGAATGCTATTTCTTACTCTGCATAATCCGTAACTCCTGTCCTATGGGTCATCAATAACCATTCAAACATAAGCTAGGCTTCAAGGATTAGCTCGGAGGGTTTTGATTGAAAACTGTAGTTAAAATGCAAAGAACCATTGTAATTGTCACAAACCTGTGTAACGGTTCCTGAAACAGGTCGTTGTTGCCACTTTCCCCTTGAATTGACTTTTCGTTGTATTATCTGTCCTTGTGTATTATCAGTACACAATCTAGGGAATACACAGCGAACCACAATTATAACTTTTCTTTGTCCCGCACACAGTGGTAACAATAGCGATGTCAATGACACAAATTGAATATTTGTTCGGTGTTGTACACTAAAAATGGCATCTTTGTTCCCCTATCATGAAATGTTATTGGGCGAGAGCCACCCGTCACATCATAATTGGTGAACGACCGTACATAAACGTGAAAGATTGCTTCATTGTAGGAATTTTTTTTTCTTAAAAAAAAAAAAAAAAGTTGCTAGACCCAAAAATCTTGTTTTAAGTAGCTATATAATACCATTTGATTGGTTTCTATCAGCATTTATTTCTTCCCCCTCAATCTTGAGATGGTTTTGGTACATGAGGACCAGTAAGTATTTTGCTCACTTGCCTTGTTTGTATGCAATACAAGTTAAGTATTAGATTGGCTTTTGTTTTTTTCATATTTAATTTCCTTAAAAAAATTTTAAAAAAAATCAGCGCTACAAAAAGTATGAAATGAATCCCAGTTCTTGCTATGCAATAACTTTTTTTAATGCTGGTATATTAAAAAAAAAAAAAAAAAATCCCAAACCATTTTTAGGATTCACAATTGTAATTTTAATTGAAATACAGTATTGGATTCCTGATACCAATCAAGACACTAGTCTAACACTAGACATTTGTGCCTCTTTAAAAATCTGAAATTCTTTTTTCCCTTCTCTTCTCCCTGGCAACAAGATTTCATATTAATTTTGCTTTTGAAACAATTTGAAGATCTTCATTAGTGCATAGTATGTCCTGGTACAAACCATCTTGATTTTTACATTTCATGCTTAAGGTTGTGTGCCCACGTTGCGTTTTTTTTAAGCGTTTCCACGGAAACGCTTAAAAAAAGTATTCCCATGAAATCCTATGGGATTCCTCAGTTGCTGTGCCCATGCTGCGGATTTTACCTCTGCGGAATCGCATAGCGCAGCATGTTCATTATTTCTGCAGAATCGCTGCGATTCTGCCACCATAGGATTGCATTGAAACGCTCACTTTACGCATGTGGCTATGCGCTTCATGTGCAGATGGTACCCAGGGTCTGGAGGAGAGGAGACTCTCCTCTATGACCTGGGTACCATATTCCTGTTAAAAATAGAATTAAAATAACAAATCGGGATATACTTAACCTCTGATGGTCCCCGGAGTCCTCCCACTTCTCAGCCACGCTGCCAGCATCTTCCGTTCCCAGGGATGCATTGCGGGAAACACCTGAGATGACGTTGCGGTCTCGCGAGCGTGACGTCACAAAGGTCCTTTGCACAAAGCATCCTTGATAACGGAACGTACCGGGAGCGCCACTGAGGAGATCGGGGGCCGTCAGAAGGTGAGAATAACCATATTTTTTCTTTTTTTTTTTTTAACATCCTATCTTTTACTACTGATGCTGCATAGGCAGCATCAATAGTAAAAAGTTGGTCACACTTGTCAAGCACTATGCTTGACAAGTGTGACCAACCTGTTAACCACTTTTCCAAGCAATGCTTCAAATCGCTTGGAATGCGCAAGCATTCTGCAAGCTAAAAACGCTTGCTTTGCAGGAAAACTCATGCGAATTCCGCATGCGTTTTACCCGCGGCAGGGAGTTGCAGAAATGCTATGGACATTTCCGCAGCATTCCTGCAATGTGGGCACTCAGCGTGGGGTCTCAAATCTAGTAGCGACTGCTATACAGTGAATGTCGTCTGCCTGTTTAGCTATGGTCTCGTCGATAGATCTGTGACCATCAGTTATGATATTAAACATTTGTTTTTGATTTACAGGAACGGATGGGAACTCGTTATATAATCGTGGTTACGTTTCTATTGCGCAAGTGGCAATATATAGCATTTGCCATTAGAGATGTACAAAGAATTTATTTTTATTTATCTGTTAAGTTCTTATTATAAAGTCATAGAGTTCTCACATATAAGGCACTGGAGGTGGAAAAAATAGATCTGCATTTTGGCCTCCATTGTCTTTTATGCAATTAATGCAACTCCAGAATATGAAATTTTGGTCTTTTTTTGACAGTTGCTGAAAGGAGTTGCAGGATTACGATGTGTTTATGCCAAATATATATATTATGCCATCATAATTGAAAAGTTGACCTGGAGAAATGGCAGAACATTTAACATGGACAGATGTTCTGGGTACTGAAGCAAAAGGTTCATCTAAGCCCATTAAGGGGTTTGTTATGGGGCAAAAAAGCAACATAATTATTTTCCTGCACTTTATCCACAACCAAATCAAGTTTTGTGCTATTCTTTGCGCCACAGAACTCATTTTATAACGGTTTCCAGTAAGAAAAGTTTAAGGGGAGGAACATTTCTGGAAAATACAAATAAGAAATCTTTTGCAGCTTTCCATATACCTGCCTTGGACCAAAAATAGAAGTGTCGTGGACGTAGACTTGGTGTGAAGCGGAACAAGATAGTGATGTTCTTACTTGTCAGTAGATCCTTGGAGTGTTTATTGGTGTTTCTAGTGGAATGGGGTCTCGTTCAGTGCCTTGAGACTAGACTGTTATGGTGCAAGAAAGATTAGCGTCTGGGATATACTTTTCTTCCTTATTCTGAATTTGAACAGGCCACAGACCTCCATGCTGCAGAAGAGGTGCTGATTAATGCAAATGTATCGGCAAAGGCTAGCTAATGCAATAACATTCTGGGTTAAAGTATTCTTATCGATCCATCACCCAAGTGAAGGCACATTTAGCATAGGAATGGAATTTCTTTTTTTAATGCCTACAAAATTAGTTTAAAATTTTGTAAAATTATTCTCTAGAAGTCACAAAGCTGTAGAGTAAATCAGGCGTGAGAGGTCATATCAAAGTTAAAGTGCCAAGAATGTTGACTCCCGAGTAGATCTTATGTGACATATAGCAGAGTCTGGTAACTTTTAGTCAATTCCTTTTTTTAAATTATTTTTATATATATATTTAAAATTGAAAATGTCTTCAAATTTGTTTTGACAGGGTATCCAGTTCTGCCCAGCCTTCTGTATTAACATGGGGTCCTCATTTCATAATAAAGTAGAATAAGCAAATCCACACAATAGAAGTTTTCAGTGTTTTTTTTTTTTTTTTGTTTTTTTTTTATTTCCCCCCCTTTAGTCTGGCAGGATGTAGATGTTGCAATGACTTTGCATTTTAAACCATGTTGTACTACTGTCAGCATTGAAGCCATACATGGATATTAATGACCAGCAAATGTGCTTGGGAAAGGCATTATAGAGCATGCTCGTGTGCTAACAGAGTATTTTCAGTCTCCTCGAAAACTATGCTCGAGTCCCAGGGGCTGCATGCCTCATGGCTGTTAGGCATGAATCTCGAGACATGCAGCCACTGGGACTATTAACAGTTTTTGAGTACACCAAAGTTGCTTAAAGCACACAAGCATGCTCGGATAGCATCTTATCCGAGCATGTTCGCCTATCACTAGCAGATATGTCTCCAGGTTTTGTGCAAAGCTAGAGAAACTATGAATCTAATTCACTGACTTCTGTGTTGAAGGTTCCTCTACGGCTGTATTTTTATTTTTTTTCTCATTAATTACTTGGTCTTGGCTGCGACTCAGCTTTTTTTTTTTCTTTTTTTTTTTTTTGTGGGGTTTTCAATGAATAAACATTTTTCTTGCAGATACAATGAATTTTGTGATTTTATTTAATACCAGTTTGGACTTAGGTAATAGTTTAACCTGTGGGCTTATGCACACAAATTTGTAATTTTGGCTTGGTGTGCAAACTGCATATAACGGTGGAAAAGGTTTTTCTTCTCGCTTGTAAAGCACCCACTTGAGGGGATCTGCCCATAGGGACAGGAAACCCACAGATAAAAAGGGGCGGTCCCCCTCTCGGGTGGTTTTCTGTCTTTATGGGAACCTGCAAACTAAAGAGGTTACCTGGTCCATTTGCATCTCTGTGTAGGGTCTGGGGAACCAGAAGCTGTGACAGTGGAGCCCTGCCTGACAGACTCTTCCCTCGTCTGGCGGTGGATGGTGTGAGGCCATGGTCCGGGAGAGGCCGCCCTCACGTGGAACGCAGTGAGGAACAGCTGGCACTACTCATCCCGGGGAAGCAGGGTGCAGGCGTCGGCCCCCCTGCGCCTCCATCAGGCCGTTCTTCTGGGTTTCGGCCCCCGTGCACGTGCACTGGCCATTTAGTGTTCCTGTCTCGGAAGTGCTCAGGATTCACTTCTGGGGAGGTGGATGAAAGGATAAAATCTGGCGGCATCTTGCTTTTGGTGTGCCTGCAGGATGTCCTCTCCAGGAGATTCTGAGGTTCACCCACAGGGGGTGGAAGTGCAAGAGCAGCAGTGGGCGCTCCAGAGAGGGCGGCTCCACTGATAAGAGCGAACGGAGCAAGATATCTGAGCTGTCAACAATTCATGCTGTGCCTCCACCGCCAGAACCGGTACCACATTGACAAGCTTCACTGGGTGAGTGTTACAGGGCTCTGCCTAATAAGCGGTTTACCCCTTCTTTCTGTGTACCCCCTTTAGGCTAAGAAACCTAAAAAAATAGTATGTGCTTGCAGCACCTTCCTGACACCTATATTAAGAGACTGTCAGAAGTGTATCAGCCAGTCTTTAAAGGAGGAATCATCTGTCAGGTCCACTGAAGAGCTCCAGTCCCTAAAAACGCTCAGACAAATAATAATCTTTATTTATATAGCGCCAATATATTCCGCAGCGCTTTACAGTTTAACAGTTTGAAACACAAGTCATAAGTAACAACACAATAATTAAAGCAAAATAAAACAACCCTGCTTGTGAGAACTTACAATCTGCAATGAGGTGGGGGAGATACAAAGTACAGGTGTGTATTTACAGTGATTTATTTCAATGATGGTCCAGTCATCTTGAGGAAGTGGGGCGAGGGAGGAGATTTAAGGGGATGCTGCACTGTGGAGAGCTTTGAGGGTGAGAACAAGTACTTTGAATTGGATCCTATAATGAATGGGCAACCAGTGCAACGACTAGCGAAGAGCAGATGCGTCTGAATACCGATTAGCTAGATGGATGACCCTGGCTGCTGCTTTAAGGAGAGACTGGAGAGGGGAAAGTCAAGTGAGTAGGAGGCCTATTAATAGAGTGTTGCAGTAGTCCAGACGGAAGTAGATCAGGGTGACAGTGAGTTTTTGTCTTCACTGTGAGAAAAGGGCGGATTCTAGAGATGTTCTTTAGGTGTATGCGACACGAGCGGGCAAGAGAATGTACATGGGGTGTGAAGGAGAGATTGGTGTCAAACGTAACACCCAGACAGTGTGCCTGCTGCTGGTGTTATGGTGCCACCCATGGAGATGGAAATCTCAGATTTAGGGAGGTTAGTAGAGGCCGGGAGCAGAAGTAGTTCAGTTTTGGAGAGATTGAGTTTCAGATAGAGAGCGGACATGATGTCGGAGACTGTGGACAGTCACTGGTCTGTAGTACAGCAGGGGTAAGGTCAGGGGATGTATAGTTGTGTGTCATCGGTATAAAGACGGTACTGAAAGCCAAATCTGCTGATGGTCTGTCCAGTTGGGGCTGTGTAGAGAGAGAAGAGAATTGGGCCAAGGACAGCCTTGAGGTACCCCGACAGTGAGAGGAAGAGGAGATGCCCTTAGACAAATCTAAAGGGCATAAGACCAGAACAAACAGTGTTACCCCTGTCTCCAGCTCCTCTTCCGATAGGGACCAGGTTAGGTCCACCTGTTCTTCTCATTCATCATCTTCATCTGATGAGGAGGGACGATCCTGTTTCCCCATAGAAAGCATTGATAACTTGGTAAAATCGGTTAGGAATACCATGGGAGTTTCAGATACAAAAGAAGCCAGGACTACGCAGGTGATCATGTTTGTGGGCCTCTCGCAAAAAAAGAGGCAATTTAATTTCCAGTTATCGCAGCGATAAAAGATCTGGTCAGGAGGGAGCGGATAAACAAGGGCGCGGGTTCCTCCCTTCATCTTCCAAGAGGAAGTATCCATTTGGCAAGCTTGGGCTAATGTTCCCAAGATGGACGCTGCAGTGGCTTTGACATCTAAAAGTTCTGCCCTACCCGTAAAGGACTCTAGGATTCTATCTGACCGTTTGGGCTGCAAAGTGGAGATGTTGCTCAAAAGATCAAGGGGATCCTGTACTGGGGCCTTTAGACCAGCTATATCTGACACATGTACAGCAAGGTCAATGTTGGTCTGGGTGGATCATCTAGAAGAACAGATCAGGAAAACAGTTTCTATAGAGAAGCTGTTATCTTTTATCCCATTGATAAGGGGAGCTGAAGGGTGACGCACAATCAAAATCTAAGTTGTGCGCAATTCCATGCCAGGGTGAGTACCTGTTTGGCAAGGTGCTTGATGAGATTCTCACTAGGGCTGGAGAGAGAAAGAAGGGGTTCCCTAACCAATTTGTTCCATCCTACAGGAGGGCCTTCAAGAAGGGACCATTCGGTAAAAGGGAAGTCCTATAGAGACCAAGATTTCTGGGAGGCCAAGGATTCCAAACAAAACGGTGCACTTTTTAGTGGAACCTCTTCCAAGAGCAGAAACAAATTCGGTTAACCATGACCCTCCTGTGGGTGGCAGATTAAAATTATTTTTCCACAAATGGGTGGAGATTACATCTAATCCCTGGACCCTGAACCTAATATCTGGATTAAAGCTGGAGTTTTGTCAGATCCCCCCCCCCCCCCGGATTCCCTTATAGTGACCTCTCTCAAATCCCATGCACAAAAGTGGGCTCTAGAGTTGGAGGTCCTGTTTTCTAAACAGGTCCTGGTAAAGGTCCCCGGGGACCAGGTGGGAAGGGGATTTTATTCCCCTTTGTTCCTGGTCTCCAAACCAGATGGTTCTTACACCATCAAGATGGAGTCTATAAGATCGGCTATTAAACTTTTATTCCCTAGATGCTTCATGAATGTCCTGGACTTGAAGGATGCCTATTACCATCTGGCCATACATGTTGAGTTCCAACAGTATCTCAGAGTGGCGGTCATGATGGGAGGTTATGTCCGACATTTCCAATTCACAGCGATGCCATTTGGTCTTTCCATGGACCCTCGTAGCTTCACAAAATTGATATTGAGGTGATGGCTTATTTGGTTCTGCGGGACACACTATTCCATAATTGGATGATTTCTTGATAGTAGGGACGTCTGCCTCCCAATGTAGGGGTCGCTTTGCTGGCCTGATTTCATCCTTACAGGTATTGGGCTGGATAATCAACCGGGACAAATCCAGACTGGTTTCAGTAACTCTTCAATCCTTCCTGGGTCTACACCTAGATTTAGTAAGTCAAAGGTATCTCCTCCTGGGGGGAAAAGATGCTAATTATAATGAATAAGGTTAGGGCGGCAATTGATAAACCTCATATGTCCCTGAAAGATGCCATGTCCCTAACGTCCTGTATTCCAGCTGTTCAATGGGCTCAATTTCATACCAGATGCCTGCAGCAAGAGATCCTCTGTGCGGAAGATCAACTGCAAGGTTACCTCAATGGCAGAATGACTGTCGTTAGAGGTAGTAAACTCCCTGTCCTGCTGGTTAGATCGGGATCATCTTTCTAGGGGGGTTCCATGGGTAGTGAGACCTTCTAGGATAGTTACTACTGATGCTAGTCCCAATGGATGGGGGGCTCCATAGAAGAAGCTGATGACTCTTCAAACTTTAGGGCATTAAAGGCAGTCAGTCATGCGATACATCACTTTCTCCCACAGCTGCGGGGGTCTCGTGAGGATTCTATCAGACAATACTGCGTCAGTCACATATATAAATCGGCAAGGTGGAACTCTGTCAAAGACTCTGATGTCTACTGCAGTGGAAATCCTTGGACTGGCAGAAGCCCATCTGTCCCTCTCAACCCTTCATATCATGGGAGTGGACAATCTCAAAGCAGACTTCCTCAGCTGCCATGCTTTACATCAAGGAGAATGGGTGAGAATCCAATCTTCAGGAAGATAGTGGACTTGTGGGGGCTTCCAGAGATGGACCTGTTCGCTACCAGGCAAGTCTGAAGGTTTACCTCCCTGAACAGGGCGGACCAACCGGAGGTGATCGACTCCCTCTAGTCTCCTTGGCAAGGCAGTTCAGTCTGGCCTAATGTGTTTCCTCAAATGATTGTGCTTCCATTAGTCATCAGGGAGGAAGGAGCGAGGGTAATCCTCATTGCTCCTTACTTGACCAAGAGACCTTGGTTTTCATGGCTCAGGACCATGTCCATTTCTGACCCCTGGATCCTCCTATCAGATCCGGGCTTGCTCTCTCAGGGTCCATTCCATCCTCAGGTGCTGGGTCTCCACTTGACAGCATGGAACTTGAGGCAGCTGTTGAAGTTAATGGGTTTTTATGACAGCCTGATCAACACTCTTCTCCAAAGTACAGAGGAATCCATAACTAAGATATACAGTAGGGTGTGGAGAAAATTCCTCGAGTTCCATTCAGACCCTTCTCCAATGAAGTACCAATTTCTGCAATCCTTGAGTTTCTGCAGAAGCTGGGCTTTTCGGTTAGCACATTAAAGGTTCATATATCAGGTTTGGGAGCCCTATATAGTTGTAATATTGCCAGTGATAGATGGGTTTCACGGTTTATTACAGCGTGTGACCGTGGTGACCCTATACACATTGCTTGTTTACCTCCTTGGGACCTGAACTTGGTCCTTGATGCCCTGACAGGTCCCCCATTTGAGCCTTTAGAGTCAGCTTCTTTAAAATGCCTATAATTTAAAAACTGCTCTGTTGGTCACTTTAACATCAGCTAGAAGAGTTAGTGACATACAGGCTCTATCTATAGATCCTCCTTTTCTTTTTAGTTTTTTTTCTGATTGGATAGTGCTAAAACCGGACCCTTCCTATATCCCTAAAGTAGTTGCTAAATTTCACAGAGATCAGAAGATTTTTCTTCCTTCCGTTTTTGTTAACCCTTCTACTCCTGAGGATAAGAGATTCCACACTTTAGATGTGAGGAGAACTGTCCTGCATTATATAGAAAGAGCTCATCCCTGGAGGCAGAGTATGGCTCTGTTTTGTGAGATTTCAAGGTCACAGGAACGGGTTTTGAGTCACAAAGAGCACTTTATCACAATGGATCAGAGATGCAATCTGTCTGGCCTACTCGGCGAAAGGTGAAAATCCCCCGGAGTAAGGGCTCATTCAGCACGGGCTGGCTATGGCATCCTCCTGGGCTGAAAAGGTGGACATCTTGATGCATCTGATATGTAAGGCAGCAACATGGTCTTCACCATCTACCTTTTAGGGTATATGCACACGTTGCAGATTCTGCTGCGGATCCAGTGTTTTAGGGCCTGCAGATCCGCAGCAGTTTCTGCTGCGTTGTACAGTACCTTTTTATATTCAATGGAAAATAAAAAAACGCTGTGGATTTGCTGTGGTTTTCAATCCGCAGCATGTCACTTTTTTGTGCGGAATCCGCAGCAGTTTCACACCTTCTCCATTGTACAGGTGTCAAACCACAGGGGAAAACCGAAGGCTAATCTGCAGATTTAGGCAAATCCGCGTGGAAAAATCCGCAGTACAATCCGCGCTGTGTGCACTAACCCTTACAACCACTATAGGCTTGGTTTGTCATCATCCTCTGACTTGGTTTTTGGGAGATCTGTCCTCGATACAGTGGTGCCTCCTAGATGATGGTTCTCTGAAAGTCTCAAGTGGGTGCTATCATTGCAAGAAGAAAAAATTAGATTACTTACCGGTAATTGTGTTTTATGGAGTCCACGACTGCACCCACTCACTTCCCTCAGTTGCATTAAATAAAAGGGGGGGAAAAAAACAAATATATGGGTGTATGTGATTCACTCCTGGTGGTTGTTGTATATATTTATGTATATTGATTAATTTTTATGGAGATTGTCTAAATTTTTTTTTTTTGCGGTTCCTCTTATGCTCTGTAATCCAACTGAGGAGGCGAGAGGGACCCCCCCCCCTTTTTTATCTGTAGTTTTCCCGTCCTTATGGCCGGATCCCCTCTCTTAAGTGGGTGCTGTCATGGACTCCATAAAACACAATTACTGGTAAGTAATTCGTTTTTTTTCCCAAGATGTACTTCCTGACAGCACCATCAGGTGGTTGTCCTTCATATCTTTGATAGGGACAGTAAAGGGGGTTTTACACATAGCGATATCGCTATAACGTCACCGATTTTGTGACGTGCTAGCGATATCGCTATGTGTGATACTTCCGATCGGCTCCCCCGCTGTCCATCGCTGATCGCGTGAGAATGTCCGGCTCCATTTCTCGTCGTCAGCTTCCTGCTGTGACGATGAGCGATGCGTGGACGCGGGCGGGAGGACGTCAGGATCGTTGTGTGTGAAAGGTGAGTATTGTGCGCTGCGTCGCTGCTGCATTACTGTGAGGTCTGCCTGTGTGACAGCTCACTAGCGATCATTTAGCGATGCACCAGCGATCCTGACCGGGTCGGATCGCTGGTGCATCTCTAAATGTAAAAGGGCCTTAACACACGAGAGGTTAAAACGCCCCTCCCTCCACCACCCCTCAGTGTTTCAGACACAGAAGAGGAGTACTCACATCTTCCAGTCGAGCAGAACCACTCCTTTATTGAGGGTGTCTTGATAAGTGCCAATAATTTCCATCTGTTGTCTATTTCATTTGCACAACAGCATGTGAAATTGATTGTCAATCAGTGTTGCTTCCTAAGTGGACAGTTTGATTTCACAGAGATTTGATTTACTTGGAGTTATATTCTGTTATTGAAGTGTTCCCTTTATTTTTTTGAGCAGTGTATTTTTCACACAAAAATGGCTAAATAACCAGAGAAGTATAAACCCTTTTAAATTATTTTGTTTTATTGAATTAAATAGATATTAAATTAAAAAAACATACTGCTGGACATGACAAAAAATATGGACGTCAAAATGTGTGTTGGGGCGAGGGGGGATGCTTCAATCTACTTTAGATTACAGCAAAATGGAGTTACTTACTTTAAACGTTATAATTTATTTGTCTATGGGACTCTGTACCCCGGCTATTACTATGTTTCATTGGATATAATTAGCATGATAGACACTCGTTACTAAATCATATTGTATGTGTATTGGTGTCCCCATTTTTGTCATGTCCAGCAGTATGTTAGATATAAAAAAAAAAAAAATTAAAACCATTTCATTCAATAAAACAAAATTATTTAAAGGGTCTATACTCCTCTGGTTTTCCTTAACCATTTTCATTTTTGTGTGAAAAATGCTTTTATCAGCTCATACTCTTGTCAGAAATACTATGAAGGTGGAGGATTCCAACCAGCCCCCCTCCTCAATACAAGATGAAATGTTTGGAGGTTTAAGGACCCGTATGAATAGAATATTCCCTGTTAATAGACCTATTAAAGCTATGATCTGTTACTGGAGGAATGGGAAAACGTAGAAAAGAGACTGATAATCCCAAGAAGTTTCAGGTCACGTCTACCCTTTGAGTGTGAGGAGATTAAATTATGGGAAGAAATCCCTAAAGTTGATATCTGCATAGCTATGGTAGCAAAGAAAACTTCTATCCCCTTTGAGGACTCGTCATGTCTAAGGCTACTTTCAGACTTGCGTTATGAGGCGCAGGGCCGCCGCTAAGCTCCACCCCCGGCTGTGCCTCCTCCGGTCAGCTCCTGTGGGCGCATGACGCTGCATGTGCCCGGTGTCCCCTATATTTAGCGTTGGGTATGCTGGCCATACGCTGGTATGTTTTTGCCGGCGCATGCGCCCTTTTGGCGCTGCGCAAACGTGCGCCAAATGCACCGTTGCATTTTTGTGCCTTCGGCGCAGCACCAAAAGGGCGCATGCACCAGCAAAAACATACCAATGCACGGCCAGCGTACCCAATGCTAAATATAGGGTGCGCTGGTTGCATGCAGCGTCATGTGCCCATAGGAGGAGCTGACCGGAGGAGGCACGGCCGAGGCGGAGCTTAGCGGAGGCCCTGCGCTGCGCCTCATAACGCAAGTCTGAAAGTAGCCTTAAAGATACGATGGACAGAAAGGCAGATGATATTCTCAAAAAATAAAAAAAGGGAGACCTCTGCAGCCATAATTAAGGCTAATATAGCCTCTACTTCTGTGGCAAGATCCATGAGGATTTGGATAGCAGAGTTAGGGGCTCATCGAAGGAATAAGACATCCAGAGATGATGAGATCCTGGAGTCTATTCCGTTATTCAAAATGGCAACATGATTCATGGCCGATGCCTCACCGGAGGCGACTGTCACTCTATAAAAACAAGTTGTGCTCCATTCCCTTTTCTGGCCTTCGAATGTTTGGTCCAGTACTAGACGACATGTTAGAAAAGGCTTTGGATGAGAAAATAGTTTTTCTCCTTCGCCTCATTGGGGGACACAGGACTGTGGGTGTATGCTACTGCCGCCAGGAGGCTGACACTAAGTGAATGAAAAAAAGGTTCGCTCATCCTCCGCAGTATACACCCTCGCCTCAATTGCAGGTGAAACCAGCTCATGCTTAGTGTCCCAGAAGGCACACACTAGTCTTTTTCCAGACCAACAACAGGCGAGCACGTGGAGTGTCGCCTCCATGTATCCTCTCCCGCAATGTGGGATATGATGCTGGACTCAGCCCTGACCACCCTAAGGTATTGAAACCCTAGGCTGTACAGAGGCACAGGTACAGTCCATGCGGCCCCCACTGCACCACCAATGCAAAGACTGCGGTGGTGGAAGGAGGCGGACGGTCCCTCCTCGTCCCTTGGAGGGAGGATGGAGTTGGGGTCCCTGCACCATCCCTGATTTTTTTCAATGCAGCCCCCCTTCCCCCCCCAACCTGAGGATCATCTGGAGCTTCCAGGGGTGAGGCGCGGAAGGAGGTGGGTTGGGAGGGCTCCTGTAGGCCACCAGGGTCGGCATAGCTGGTGGCCCCATTTTTTCCTGGCATCCCCAGGCTGCAGCATGAGTACATGCGCCCCCACAGCTGTAGTGGTCGGCAGCGCTAATTCCTGCCCAGGCCCCTGCTTCTGGTAATCCCGCCCTTCTGCTGGCACTAGGCTGCGGACGGAAGTCCCTCGCCCCGCGATGTGTCTACTTCCGGCGGACCCATCCCCAGAACCTCGGGCGGGCACCGAAAATTTAGGCCGCGGGCAGAAGCTCCACCCACATGACATCACCGGCGGCGCCTCTTCCGGTGGGCCCACCCACACGCCGAGGCGCACTTTTTGAAAAAGGGAGCAGCTGTTCGGCAGGCTGGACACCTAAGGGGATCCAGGACTGGGGACACATGACTGTGGGTAAGTGCTACCCCCAAAGGAGGAAGGCCACCCTGTTTTTGCCAGAGGCTAAGCGTTTTTGCACCCTCCCTGCAGGCATATCACCTAGCCGGGCCGCCATGTCTAGAAAGGCGAAGACGCACACATTTCTGTATACTGCGTGCACCTCCTGTTGCTCCGCCTTCCCACATGCAGAAAGTAAGCAAATCTGTGAAGCCTGCGATTCCGAACGTGCCCAGGAGCCCTCCCCTGCGACCGAGCCCAGTGTACCTAGTCCCCTGGAATGGGCTCTCTCTGTCGCAGTCCATGGCATCGCTTACGGGAGCAATAGAGTCCCTTCGAGCCCCAGATAGGGGCAGGGATAGTGGCTCGCCTGTCTTAGAGGGGTCCTCCACCTCACAGGAGCCTCCGGCCTGCAGGGGCCACTCACACTAGGCAGAGGCAGGGGAAACGAACCCGCACAGCGTCTCTCGGTCCATCCGGTGCCTCGGCATCCGTGAGCTCTGCCTCTCGCTCGCCCTCACCAGTAGTTGATAACGAGCAAAGCTCAGATTACAACTCGGATGAGCCTCTTGACTTAGTTACTCCGGGTTACCAGGAAACAGTGGACAGCCTCATCTAGGCTGTCAACCAGACCCTGGGGATTGACAATGAATCCACCTTGGCCTCAGGGCACAAGGTGTCATTTAAGCGGGTAAAGCAGCCTCATAGAGTGTTTCCTACTCACCCAGAGTTTGACGACATAGTACAACGACACAGGGAACGGCCAGACAAGAGTTTCTCAAGCCAGAAATCACTCGAGGCAAGATACCCGTTTGCTCTTGATCTCCGTAAAAAGTGGGCGGAATCTCCGACTGTAGATCCACCCGTGTCGTGCTTGGCCTCTAAGACCCTGTTGTCCATACCTAATGGTTCATCTATCAACGATCCCTCTGACCGTCTCATAGAGAGCCTGGCTTGCTCAGTATTTGAGGCATCAGGTTCAGCACTCTCTCCCTCGCTCGCAGCAACTTGGGTAGCCAAGGCCATGGTTTCTTGGTCTGAATCATTAAACAGAGCCTTGCAGGGTATGGACCTTCCTGCGGAGGTAGCAGAGATTGCTAATCAGATTGCGTTGGCCGCAGACTATTTGATTAATGCATCTTTGGATGTGGCTAGCTGCACAGCACTCGCTGCTCCAAATGCAATTTCTATTAGGAGGGCTCTGTGGTTGAGAACTTGGCGTGCAGATTCAACCTCCAAGAAGTCCTTAACTTCTTTACCTTATCAGAGCGGCCGCCTATTCCGTGAAAAGTTGGACCAGCTTATCTCTGACTCCACAGGGGGCAAGAGCAGTTTTCTCCCTCAGCAAAGGGTTAAACAGCCTTTTCGTCACCAGCTTCAGACACTGTTTTGATCCTTTTGCAACCCCGGGTAGGCTGCAGCAACCAACCCCGCCATTTCAGGTTGCCCCAACCAGAACAGGGATTGTCAAGTCTCATATAGAGTCAACCCATTGGGGAGAATGTGATCCCAACAGCCCAGATCAAGGGGACCTAGGTCCCAAAGATCTTCAGCCAAATGACTCGAGGCAAGTTCCGGGCGACACCAGCAGAGTAGGCGGTCGCCTACTCTGGTTTCGCCATGTCTGGCTCTCCGTCTTACACGACACATGGGTAAGGGAGCTGATATCCTCGGGGTACAAGTTAGACTTTGTCAAGCACTCCTCAAGACGATTTTTTCTTTCTCGTCCTCCCAAAATGGAAACCTGGGCACAGGCCTTGTTCAAGGCCATCGAATTGCTCTGGCAAAACTGTGTTGTCATCCCTGTACTGGAAAACAAAAGATTTCAGGGTTTCTATTCCAACCTGTTCACGTTCCCCCAAAAAGGATGGGACCTAAAGCTTCTGAATAGATTTGTCAGGGTCAGACATTTCCGGATGGAGTCTCTCTGCTCGGTCATAGCTGCCATAGGACATGGAGAATATTTGGCCTTTATCGACATCCAAGATGCGTACCTGCACATCCCCATTTTCCCTCCACATCAGAAATTTTTAAGCTTTACTATCAACGGCCTACATTTCAGTTCAGCCCTCCCCTTCGGGCTAGCTACCGCCCCCAGAGTGTTCACAAAGGTCATGGCGGTCGTCATGGCCATCCTGCACTCCCGGGCCATAGTCATCTTGCCTTACTTAGACGACCTCTTGATCAAAGGCCCTTCATATTGAGCATGCGAGGAGAGCGTCAACATCACGCTAGATAATCTTTCCCGCTTAGGGTGGTTGGTCAACCTTAAGGAATCATCTCCTGTTCCAGCTCAGAGGATTTCCTTTCTAGGGATGATCTTCGACACCTCCCGAGGGTTAGTAATTCTCCCTTGGGACAAGGCCCTAGCTCTTCAGCAGGGAGTCCAGGTGCTTCGCCAACCAGTCCCTCATACCATTCGTTTTTGCGTGAGGGTCTTAGGGAAGATGGCAGCAATGGAAGAAATTCCATTTGCCCAACGCCATCTTTGCCCCGTGCAGCATGCCCTCTTGGGATTGTGGGACAAGAACCCATTTACACTTGACCACCGGTGCCGGTTGTCCATACAGGTCAAACAGGCACTCGGGTGGTGGACAGTCAGCTCCTCCCTTCTTCAGGGGAAAAACCTTTTCCCCCGGACCATTGGTTGGTGGTCGCAACCAATGCCAGTCTCCTCGGCAGGGGAGCAGTTTTTTGCCATCACACGACCCAGAGACGGTGGTCGCCGCAGGAGGCATGCCTCCCGATAAACTTGTTAGAGATACAAGCGATCCGGCTGGCTCTGCCACAATTTTCATCATCTTCTAGGAGGCCGCCCCGTCCGGATTCAATCAGACAACGCCACGGCCGTGGCTTACATAAATCAGGGGGGCACCCGCAGCAGGGCAGCCATGCACAAGGTGGGGCACGTCCTTTACTGGGCCGAGAGGAACCACTCGGTGATATCGACAGTCCACATCCCGGGCATAGAGAACTGTGCAGCAGACTTCCTCAGCATGCAGGGTCTTGTGTCCGGGGTATGGTCACAACACCCTGAGGTCTTCCAGCAAATTTGCCAACTTTGACGAATGCCGGATGTGGACCTGATGGCCTCCAGGGTGAACTCCAAGGTGCCCGCATTTGTCGCTCGGTCCCGGGACCCGCAGGCAATCGCCGTGGATGCGTTGGTTCTGCCATGGAACCAGTTTCACCTCCCATACCTATTTCCCCCGCTGCCACTACTTCCAGGGGTCATCAAGAAGATCAAGTCATTAGGGGTTCCAGTGATTCTGCTGGCCCCAGATTGGTCTCGTCGGGCGTGGTATGCAGACCTGGTGCAGCTACTCGCTGACGTTCCCTGGTGGCTGCCAGAGCACCCAGACCTACTTTTCCAGGGCCCGATCTACCACCCGAACTCGGGGGCCCTGTGTTTGACGGCTTGGTCATTGAATCTTTGATTCTGACCCAGGCTGGGTTTGGATACAAGGTGGTTGCTACAATGGTTAGCGCCCTTAAGCCGCCTCGGCACATATTTACCACCACACCTGGAAGGTTTTCTTCACATGGGGTCGGGACCACGGTTGTTCTCCACTGAGATTCTCTATTCCCAACATCTTGGCTTTTCTCCAGTCTGGTTTAGCTCCAAGTTCCCTCAGTAGACATATCTGCCTTATCCGTCCTGTTCCAGCGCAGAATTGCTTCTAATCTACAGGTAAAGGCCTTCATTCAGGGGGTCTCACACTTGGTACCCCCCTATAGGACCCCTCTGGACACCTGGGACCTTAAACTGGTCCTAGGTGTTCTCCAGGAAGCTCCATTCGAACCACTACAAGATGTCTCTTTGACATACCTTTCCTGGAAGGTGGTGTTCCTCCTGGCGATAACATCAATCAGGCGGGTCTCGGAGCTGGCAGCTCTATCTTGCCGAGCTCCGATCCTGATATTTCACAGGGATAAGGTGGTTCTCAGGCCGGCCCCTCCTTTTTTCTGGCAAAGGTTGTTTCCTTGTTTCACATGAGGATTGTCATGAATGGGCACCGAGGAGGATAGCAGGCCCAAGCTAAGCCAAAGAAAACCAGAGAGGTTGGTAACTAAGCGGATGCAGACCCCTGATCCTGTCCACACAACTAGCAGTAGCATTGGAGCGTGCCTACGATGATCCTAGACGAATTGGCACAGAAAGAGAGCTAACTAAGCCTAACGCAAGAAAGGGGAAATCTAAACCGCCCCGGAGCAGATCCCAAAGGAATAGATAGCCCCCAAACATATATTGTCGGTGAGACAAGATGAAAACACAAACGCAGGCAGAAAAATAGACTGAGCAAACAATGGGGCCCAAACTGACTAGACAGGGCAGGAAAGACACTGTCTGCAATCATGCAAAAAACCCTGCAAAAAGTCCAACACGTCTGATGCACAAAAACACTGAAGTCGCACGACTTCGCCCCCACTATATCCGCACTCTGGTAAGTTCTGAAAGCAAAGCAAAAAGAGTCCAATAGAACAGGGGACAAAACAAACTGGCACATCCAGTAACATACGGGCGGTGATTCAGCACAGCCCCAGCTGGAGCTGGCTGACCCGCACAAAGCAGAGATAAACAAAACCAGATCAAATGCAAACAGAATAACAAATGAACCACTTAGCTGAACATGCAGGGGAAGAGTAGGAGACCTCAGATGGCACAGGAAGAAAATCACCAGCAGGGATAGAGGGAGTCGGCTGTCTTAAATCCCAATCAGAAACCAAAGATCTCCAATCATCTTCCTCATTATCAGGTGGGAAGCCTCTGTCAATCAGATCAGCTCCACTACCTCCAGTAACCACCAGGGGGAGTCCAGAAAGAGAACTTGCAACCCCTCTGTCAATTTGACCAGCTCCACTACCTTCAGTAATCACCAGAGGGAAGCCAGAGAGAGAATTCACAACAGTACCCCCTCCTTGAGGAGGGGTCACCGAACCCTCATCCACGCCACCAGGCCGGTCAGGATGGGCCCGGTGAAAAGCATGAACCAATCTTTCGGCATGAATGTCAGAAGCAGAGACCCGAAGAATTATCCTCCTGGCCATAACCCTTCCATTTGACCAAGTACTGGAGTCTTCGTCTAGCCAAACGAGAATCCAATATTTTCTCTACCTCATACGCCAAATTACCTTTAACCAATACAGGGTCTGGAGGCGCCGCCATGGGAACTACTGGCTCTACAAACCTCTTCAACAAGAATTTATGGAACACGTTATAAATCTTAAATGTAACTGGAAGAGCCAAACGGAAAGAAACAGGATTAAGGATTTCCAAAATCTTATAAGGTCCAATGAATCTTGGCTTGAATTTTGGAGGACGCAACCATAAGGAATATTCTTTGAAGACAACCAGACCATATCACCCAGTTTAAACCAGGGACCAATGGTCCTATGCCGGTTGGAAAACCGTTGGGCTTTTTCCTGAGAGTAGGCAACTTATCCACCACTTGGTCCCAAATCTGCTGCATTCTCTCTACCACAGAATCCACACTTGGGCATGCCGAAGATTCCACCTGCCCTGAAGAAAATCGAGGATGAAACCCAAAGTTACAGAAAAAGGGCGACATCAAAGTGGTAGAACTAGCCCTATTGTTTAGCGCAAATTCGGCAAAGGGCAAAAATGAGACCCAGTCATCCTGATCAGCAGATATGAAACATCTCAAATAGGATTCCAAAGTCTGGTTTGTTCTCTGTCTGCCCATTGGTCTGAGGATGAAATGCAGAGGAGAAAGATAACTGAATTCCCAGTTTTGAACAAAAAGCTCTCCAAAATCTGGAAATAAACTGGACGCCTCTGTCCGATACAATGTTCTCAGGAATCCCGTGCAACCGAACCACCTGTTGTAAAAACAAGGGCACAAACTCAGAAGAAGATGGCAACTTTGGAAGTGGTACAAGATGGACCATCTATCACAGATCACCCAGATAAGTCATTCTCTGAGAGACAGGAAGATCAGAAATAAAATCCATTGAGATAGAAGTCCATGGCCTCCTGGGCACCGGCAGGGGCATCAACAACCCACTAGAACGAGAACAGGGCTTGGACCGAGAACAGGTCCCACAGGACTGCAAAAAATTCCTGACATCACGAGATAAGGCAGGCCACCAAAAAGACCGACTCACCAAATCTCTGGTACTAAAAATACCTGGATGACCAGCCAACGCGGAGCATTGAATATCAGACATTACTCTTTTCCTCCACTGGTCAGGGATAGAGTTGAGCGACTTTGGTCGGATCGGGTTTCATGAAACAAAATTTGTTTCAGATGAAACTGGTCCAACTAGGGCAAAAAAAAAGTCGGGAGTTTCGTCCGAAACCCGACCACAATGCAAGTCAATGGGGAATAAAAGTCGGCATTGAGTGGATGAATGTCAAAAGTTTTATCCTTCCGGAGGCCTTGTTCCCATCAGAAACCGATATATAAAGGTAAAGGGAAGACCGCTAGATGGAGCTACTCGAGGGGAGGTAAAGGAAGGAATAACTTTTTCCAGGTCATCAAATAGCTTGGGTAGGCAATGATATCAAGAAAGTGGGGGGGGAGAGACACCAAAACTTTCTCACAGCCTGGACAGAAGTATCCAAGAAGCCATAGATACTTCAGACAATTGCAGGAGGATACAAAATGCAATTTGTGCAGCTCCCTAGGGAAGATTCCAGCTGACAATTATCAAGTTCCCCAAGGTCGCGAGAAGGCTACTGGCGGACATAAAGAAGTTGGTGGATTCGGAAGCAGCGGTTCCACTGCCAGTCAGAATGGTTTCTGGGATACTATTCGAGTTTGTTCTCAATAAAAAAACCCCGGGCGATTATTGCACAATAATAAATCTAAAGTCTCTAAACAGATGAGTATCCTACAAGAAATTCAAGATGAAGTCTATAAGATTTACAATTCCATTGATCAAGGAAAATATGGTAATGTAAACATTAGATCTCAAAGAAGTGTATTATTATCACGTGGCTGTTCATCCTCACAGCCAGCAGTATCTAAGCTTGGCATTGGAAGAGGAAGGGAAGATTCAATATTGCCAATTCAAATGCCTCCCGTTTGGTCTTTCCTCAGTACCACGAATCTTCACCAAGCTGGTGGCAGAGGTTATGATTTTCTTCAGGCAACAAAGCATATTGATTGTCCAGTATCTGGACGACTTCCTGTTGATTATTTTCAAAAGTTCACAGGGACACTGATAAGACAAATAAGAAGTAATGTAATTAACATAATCCTAAATCAAGTCTTAATCAAGTGAGAATATAAAGAAGAAGAAACTCCCGAGAAATGTAATTAACGAAAAAAAAAATTCATATAGTACCTGTTAGGATCCCCGAGGGTGAACCCACTGGACCACAGCAACGAACCTCCCCTGGGCGAGTGGACCAGGTGGACCACCCCGTATATAGGGAGTGTTAGGGACAGGCCCAGGGAAGACTATTACCGCGGCAGCTGATACCCAGACAGCCGGGGGAGCGCAGGCGGGTGGTCGGCAAGGTAGCCGGAGACACCGGGTAGAACAGCAGGACGGCAGGAGACTGGACCAGGGTAGAACGGCAGGAACACAGGAGACTGGACCAGGGTAGAATGGCAGGAACACAGGAGACTGGACCAGGGTAGAACGGCAGGAATGCAGGAGACTGGACCAGGGTAGGACAGCAGGAGCACAGGAGACTGGACCAGGGTAGGACTGCAGGAACACAGGAGGCTGGACCAGGGAAGGACGGCAGGAACACACGGGATGGCAAGGCTGTCACACTGAAAACACAGGAGAGAACAAGTAATAGCGATTGGAGTACAAGTCTAGCAGCAGTAGCGCAGAGGGAGCAGGAGAGGACGCCAGCAAGTGTGGGGCCAGAATGACACGGAGGTACACGTCACGATCAGGCAGCGTCACTAGGGAGCGACGGCCTGATATAGAAGAGTGGGGAGGAGCTTCCGGGTCAGGGTCCTCCATACTATCGAGAGGACCAGGAGGAGCGACGGGCTCACAGAGGAGGAAGTGCGCGTGCCCGTCGAGACCTGCGGGGGGTGCGCGCCGGGGAGACCGCAAGCGCTGTCATTGGAGCAGGGGCAGAGATGGGACGTGCCGGGAAGCTGTGGTCCGGTGAGTCTGATGGGGCGCAGGCGGCGACGTGACAGTACCTTCCTCCTTACGCGCCCCCCTCCCAAGGCTGGAAAGAAATCTTGCCAAAATCTGGGGAGCTTGAATGTTCTCCCGAGGCTCCCAAGATCTCTCCTCAGGGCCAAAACCCTTCCAATCGACCAAGAAAACGGTCTTTCCCCTTAGCCTTTTCATGGCGAGAATGACATTAACCTCAAAGACATCATCGGCGGAAACAGGCTGGGGAGTGCGGGTGGTAGTGGCATGGAATCGGTTGAGGACCACAGGTTTCAGAAGAGAAACATGAAATGAATTGGGAATGCGAAGCGAGGCAGGGAGCTTTAACTTGTAAGAGACATCGTTGATGCGAGACGAGACCTCGAAGGGTCCAATATACCAAGGACCCAATTTGTGCGAAGGGATCCTAAGGCGGATGAACTTGGAGGATAACCACAACACTCTGTCGCCAGGATGGTAGAGAGGTGGGTCCAAGCGCCTCTTGTCTGCGTGTCTCTTCATCTTATCCTGCCCTTGTTCGAGGGCGGTTTTGGGCTCCTGCCAGATCCTGGAGAACTCCCCAGACAGAAGATCAGCGGTCGGCACACCCGAAACAGGAGGAATTGGTAGAGGCACGCCAGGATATAGCCCGTAGATGATAAAGAAGGGAGACGTGGCAGAAGATTCGTTAGCGTGGTTGTTATACGCAAATTCGGCCCATGGGAGCAAGTCTGACCAGTCGTTCTGGTGAGCGTTGGAAAAATGACGGAGGTAATTAATCAATTTGGTTGGTACGCTCTGCTTGACCGTTAATCTGAGGGTGATATGCAGAGGAGAAATCCAGTGTGACGTCCATAAACTTGCAGACTGCTCTCCAAAATCGGGAGGTGAACTGGACTCCTCTATCAGAGACAATACGTTGAGGAAAGCCATGGAGACAAAAAATATGGTGGTTAAAAATCTTTGCCAATTCAGGAGCTGAGGGTAATCCAGACAGAGGGATGAAATGAGCCATCTTGGAGAATCTATGCACAACAACTAGGATGACCGTACATCCAGAAGAACGAGGCAAGTCACTGACAAAGTCCATGGCAATGTGCTGCCAGGGAGCCGAAGGAACTGGAAGCGGGTGCAAGAGTCCAGAAGGTAATTGCCTGGGAACCTTGTTTTTGGCACAGGATGGACACGAGGCTATAAAACTATGAACATCTTGAGGAAGAGTAGGCCACCAATAGTAGCGTGAGACCAGAAGAAGAGTCTTTTTCAATCCCACATGGCCTGCAATCTTGGAAGCATGACCCCAATGCAAGACTCATTTCCTGTTGGTTACTGGGATGAAGGTCTTACCCGGTGGTAGGGTAGACAGACAGAGGTGCCACCGTGATGATCTTGGAGGGATCCAGGATGTGCTCAGGGTCCTCCTCAGAATCGACGGCAAGAAAGGATCTGGACAACGCATCAGCCTTGAGGTTCTTCCTACCCGGGCAAAAGTGCACTTCGAAATAGAAACGGGCGAAAAACAGACCATCTTGCTCGTCGTGGGTTAAGTCTCTGTGCCGATCGGATGTAAGCCAGATTTTTATGGTCCGTGTAGACTTTAAAAGGATGCACCACTCCTTCCAAAAGGTACCGCCATTGCTGCAACGCCATCTTGATGGCCAAAAGCTCCCTGTCACCAATGGAGTAGTTCCACTCCGGAGCGGAGAACGTTTTTGAAAAGAAGCCACAGGTGACTAGACGTCCGGAAGGAGATCTCTGAGAGAGTATGGCTCCGGCCCTGATGGCAGAGGCATCGACCTCCAAAATGAAAGGTTTGTTAGTTTCTGGGCGGTGAAGGACTGGAGCAGAAGCAAAAGCTCGCTTCAAGGCAAGGAAGGATTCTTCGGCCTCAGAAGACCTGACGTGCGGGTTGGCCCCCTTATGAATCAGAGAGGTGATGGGAGCGGTCAAGGAAGAAAAATGAGGAATGAATTGCCGGTAGTAATTGGCAAAGCCCAGGAATCGTTGAATGGCCTTGACTCCATGAGGTTGTGGCCAGTTGAGTACGGCTGACACTTTCTCTGGATCCATGCTTAAGCCAGAATCAGAAACAATGTACCCCAGGAATGGAAGAGAGGTTTGTTCAAAGGAGCATTTCTCCAGTTTCGCATATAGGCGATTCTCCCTCAGGCGTGAGAGGACTAGACGAACACTCCTCCTATGGGCCGCCAGATCCGAGGAGAAGACAAGAATATCGTCCAGATACACCACCACACAAGAGTACAGGAGGTCTCAGAAAATGTCATTCATGAATTCTTGGAATACTGCGGGGGCATTGCACAGGCCGAAGGGCATAACCAAATATTCATAGTGGCCATCCCGGGTGTTGAACGTGGTCTTCCATTCATCACCAGGGCGAATGCGGATAAGATTGTAGGCCCCACGCAGGTCCAGTTTGGTGAAAATTCGTGCCCCCCGAAACCGATCAAACAGCTCCGGAATGAGAGGAAGCGGGTACTTGTTCTTGATAGTGATATCATTGAGGCCCCGGTAGTCGATGCAAGGACGAAGAGCCCCATCCTTCTTCACGAAAAAGAAGCCCGCACCTGCGGGTGAAGTAGACTTCCGAATAAAGCCTCTAGCCAGACCCTCCTGGACGTACTCGGACATGGCTTGTGTTTCAAGAGGATTCAAAGGATAAATTCGGCCCCGGGGTGGAGTAGAGTCTGGAACAAGGTCGATGGAGCAGTCATAAGGACGATGGGGAGGCAGGCATTCCACACCTTTCTTGTTGAAAATGTCCGCGAAGGACCAATAGGCTGAAGGCAAACTCACGGGCGCCGCTGGAGTTCTAGGCGACTTGATGGGCAGAACGGGAAGAAGACACGAAGAGTGGCACGACTGACCCCACCGAAGAATGTCCCCAGATCGCCAATCAAGAACGGGTTCATGGGTCCTTAACCACGGAAGGCCTAAGAGTAGCGTGTGAGATAGCGAGGGCAATACCAAGAAGGCTATCTTCTCCCGATGTAGAGCTCCGACTTGTAATTCCACTTCTTCGGTAACCAACGTAACGACCTCCCGCAGGGGGGCGCCGTCGACAGAAGCTAACTGCTGAGGAGACGCCAAGGATCTGACAGGTATCCGCAACTTTTTGACCGCCTCGAGCTGGATAAAGTTCCCGGCAGCTCCAGAATCAATATAGGCCAGCTCAGAAACGCGGGAGGCACCAACATTGAGTAGGACAGATAGGGTCAAGGGAGGAGAGGTATCACTAACACCTAGGGAGGCCTCTCTTACCTGTCCTAGGCGGAGTCGTTTCACGGCCTCACCAGACCTGAGCGCAGAAGATGGGAAGAACTGCCGCAGTAAAGACAGTGGGCCTTGTCGAACCTCTCCTGGCGGTGCTGCTCTGCTGGTTTGAGGCGATCTACCTGCATAGGTTCCGAAGCCGGGGCAGCGGAGGTAGAGCCAACCCGTGGACCAGAAGGACTGCGGGTTGCTAGGGAAATGCGGGGAAGTCTTCTCTCCCTGGCGGACTCGCGGGAGCGCTTCTGGAAGCGCAAGTCAATGCGAGTCGCCAGGGAAATGAGATCCTCCAGGGACGTGGGAGTGTCCCGACCCGCCAGCTCGTCCTTGATGCGAGCAGACAAGCCCCGCCAAAATGCTCCCACCAACGCCTCATTGTTCCACCCGAGCTCCGAGGACAGGGTGCGAAACTGAATGGCATATTGGCCCACAGAAAGAGTACCCTGGCGAAGATTAAAAAGGGACTCCGTAGTTGAGGCCAGGAGTCCTGGTTCGTCAAACACCTTGTGAAAGGTCTTGAGGAACGTGGAGAGCTGGGAGACCACCGGGTCGTCTCGCTCCCAGAGAGGGTTTACCCAGGCCAATGTGTCACCCTCCAAGTGGGATACCAGAAAGGCCACCTTGGTACGGTCCGTAGGATATTGCTGGGGCAGCAATTCAAAGTGCAATTGGCACTGATTAAGGAACCCCCTGCATAATCGGGGGTCTCCACCATACCACGGAGGTTTAGCTAACCGGGGTGGTGGGTGTGGGTGCGGCGCCAGAGCAGGGGCAGCCGCAGCAGACTGGAGAGCAAGGAGTCGGTTATCCACCGAAGCCATATAATTTAAAATATGACCCTGGGTATCGCGTTGCTGGGCGAGCTCCTGCTGGAGACTGGCCAGCTGCGATGCACTTCTGGTATCCGAGGGCTGTAGTGCCGATAACCAGGATTCCATAGACTTTAGGAAAGTCATGATCCGAGCCTGGTTGTCTCGGAGACTCGCCAGTTCCTTCTGGGTGGTTGCTGAGGTACCAGCGGGATTAATGGCCTGATCGTACTGTTAGGATCCCCGAGGATGAACCCACTGGACCACAGCAACAAACCTCCCCTGGGTGAGCGGACCAGGTGGACCACCCCCTATACAGGGAGTGTTAGGGACAGGCCCAGGGAAGACTATTACCGCGGAAACTGATACCCAGACAGCCGGGGGAGCGCAGGCGGGTGGTCGGCAAGGTAGCCGGAGACACCGGGTTGAACGGCAGGAGGGCAGGAGACTGGACCAGGGTAGAACGGCAGGACGGCAGGAGACTGGACCAGGGTAGAACGGCAGGAACACAGGAGACTGGACCAGGGTAGAACGGCAGGAACACAGGAGACTGGACCAGGGTAGAACGGCAGGAACACAGGAGACTGGACCAGGGTAGAACGGCAGGAACTCAGGAGACTGGACCAGGGTAGGACGGCAGGAACACAGGAGACTGGACCAGGGTAGGACGGCAGGAACACAGGAGGCTGGACCAGGGAAGGACGGCAGGAAAACAGGAGACTGGACCAGGGTAGGACGGCAGGAACACACGGGATGGCAAGGCTGTCACACTGAAAACACAGGAGAGAACAGGTAATAGCGATGGGAGTACAAGCCTAGCAGCGGTAGCGCAGAGGGAGCAGGAGAGGACGCCAGCAAGTGTGGGGCCAGAATGACACGGAGGTACACGTGACGATCAGGCAGCGTCACTAGGGAGCGATGGCCTGATATAGAAGAGTGAGGAGGAGCTTCCGGGTCAGGGTCCTCCATACCATCGAGAGGACCAGGAGGAGCGACGGGCTCACAGAGGAGGAAGTGCGCGTGCCCGTCGAGACCTGCGGGGGGTGCGCGCCGGGGAGACCGCAAGCGCTGTCATTGGAGCAGGGGCAGAGATGGGACGTGCCGGGAAGCTGTGGTCCGGTGAGTCTGATGGGGCGCAGGCGGCAGCGGCGACCTGACAGTACCCTGAGGATAGGGAATATAAAAGGAACAGCACCGCGCAGGATCTAAGTGCAATATTAAAAATGTCCCAAATAAAAATACAAAGCTGATGCACTCACCAAATTGAGGTTGAAGGGACAGCGTATTGGCCCTGGGGGAATGTCCCAAACCAAGGTCCTAATTATTCGGTTTGCTGCACGGCTCCTGGTTGACGGGGCGATCCTCAGTCATCCGCAGGTAAAAGAAAAAAAAAATCCAGTCTGATGCTGGCGCTACCGAAATAAGTGAAATTTGAGAGATCGGTTCACTTAAAAAATTTTTTTTTTAAAGATTTTTATTCTGAAGTAAAGCAGTAAAAACAACGCGCTTCAGCTTAAAAAAAGCCTTCATCAGGTATAATATACATCTATGCCAAAACAATGACCATGTCTTTATAAACCCTTTTTACAACTGGAAAGGGAGGAGTGTTTGTTACTAGCACCAATCCTTCACTTAGTTTGCATACTCCTTAATTGGTTTAACTCTTTAGCAAGGGTAAAGCCCCCGTCACACAAGTTTTGTGACCCAACAAAAAGCCCTGGACATTTATTTGATCGCTGATCTCCCGCTAGCCAGCATGCATCACTGCGTGTGACAGGTGGGAGACCAGCGATCAGCTTGTAACTAATGTAAACACAGGGTTTCTAAGCAGCGCACTGTGCTTAGAAACCCTCTGTGTACCTTAGTTACCAGAGCGCTGATGCAGGGAGCTGGTAACCAAGTTACACATCGGGTTTCTAAGTGACGCGCACTGCGTAGAAACCCGATGTGTGCCTTAGTTACCAGCTCCCTGCATCAGGCGCTGGTATCTAACATACACAGCGACGCCGCGCGCTCGGCGTCGCTGGTTCTGATCGCTGGTGAAGCTGTTTGACAGCTCACCAGCGATCCTGACAAGTTGATATCGTTGTCGAGATCGCTGGTGAGTCGCTATGTGTGACGGGGCCCTTAGTGAAAGATATAATTCACATTCCTTAAGAGGTTAAACTCTAGTGGGAAAAAAATATATAAAAAAAAACTTAATAAACCTTATCACTATATCAATAGTTATGGCATCTCAAACTTTCTCAATCACATCATTCAAACCATTCGGGTACAAGGTTTGTAACAGAAAAATCCAAAAAGATTCCTTTTTGTTTAATGTTTGATTGCGATTAAGCACTCCGGAAGGTATCATTTCTACTGGTGTAACTGTTATTTGGAATATTTTGCTGTGCTTTAACAACATGTGACGCGATAAACTATGCTGAAAGAAACCGATTTTAGTATTATCACGGTGTCCATTCATTCTTGCTCTGAAAGTTTGTGTTATGCAGCCAACATATTGAGGCCGCAACAACACGTAATTACGTAAATAACAGTCAGTGCCGCAGGATAGAAGCTGCTTAATCTCAAAAACCTCACCAGTGCTATATGAAGTGATCGAGCAAGCCCCATGTTGTAAGATGTTACATGTATAGCAATTCCTCAATCCACATTTGTAGACACCCGGAGATGAATTTCTAGAGACAGCTTTTAAAAACCCACTAGTGAGATCTGTGGGGTTTTCATAAGTTGCTGGGCGCTATTAACACATGGTCATGTGTTAATATGTAATTACATTGTGCATACACATTAATTAACTTTCTCAGTTCAGACTCCAGTTTTTTATTCATTTCATTATGCATTCAGTGCATATATGGGTGTGACCGCCCTCTTTCTGAGCTGGGAAAGCCATCCAGTCTGGCCTAAGCTGTTACTAGTGGTTCAGCCGCTCGATCCTTATTCACATTCACGTCACTTGGCAAGTGAAAAGGTTTTAAATCGTAGAGTAGGACTGTCCCACAAGGGTTGCCGTGACGTGGCGGGATGGCTTGTACATTATTTTGATCAAAATTATGTTTACTAAATACCCTTATTATTATTAGTACCTTTATGCATTATTTGCAGTTTATTTTTTACTTTTTATTTCAGGATATTTGTGTTTTTTGCTTTTTGTTTTCCCAAGATGTTACATGTATAGCAATTCCTCAACCGACATTTGTAGACGCCCGGAGATGAATTTCTAGAGACGGCTTTTAAAAACCCACTAGTGGGATCTGTGGGGTTTTCTTAAGTTGCTGGGCGCTATTAAATTTCTTATGGTGTGACCCCTCCTAAAGGTAATACCAGGTTTTTTCGGTAACAGATTCTTTAAGATGGGGTCTTTGATTGAAAGGTAACAAAATTTTTCAAGGATGTCTCTTATTTTATGATTGCCGTTGTTGAACGTCAGGAAACTAAAGGGGGTTTTACACTAAGCGATATCGCTAGCAATATCGCTAAAACGTCACTGGTTTTGTGACGTTATAGCGATATTGCTAGCGATATCGCTATGTGTGATACTTACCTCCGACCGGCTCCCCCGCTGTCCATCGCTGATCGCGCGAGAATGTCCGGCTCCATTTCTCGTCGGGCGCTTCCTGCTGGGCTTCCTGCTGTGACGACGAGCGACGCTGGACGCGGGCGGGAGGACGTCAGGATCGCTGTGTGTGAAAGGTGAGTATCGTGCGCTGCGTCGCTGCTGCATCGCTGTGAGATCTTTCTGTATGAAAGCTCACTAGCGATCATTTAGCGATGCACCAGCGATCCTGACCGGGTGGGATCGCTGGTCGGATCGCTGGTGCATCGCTAAATGTAAAAGGGCCTTAAGACGCCAGGGATTAGATTGGTTCTTTCTTAAATGACCACATTGTTCAAATTACTCCTAATCCCATTTTCTATGGAAAAAACTTTACTTCTGGTTAATCTGGGGTAGGCAATCAGCCTGAGTTTTTATCAGATTTTTTGCATATGCACCTTGCACTATTTTTTTGGGATATTTTTTCTCAAGAAATCTAGCCTTGAGAATCTTTGAATGTTCCACATATTCAGCCTTACTACTGCAATTCTTTCGAATGCGTAGAAATTGGCTATGTGGAATATTTTTCTTCCATTTGCAATAGTGGGCAATACAGAAATCCAAAAAAACCATAGCTGTCTACTTTTTTTAAAAAGGTTTTTGTCACGATGTGGCTGTCTTTGTGGCTTATCAAGATCTAGAAAAGTGATTTTATCTTTATCTAAATTGGCAGTAAAAGGAATCCCCCATTCATTCGTGTTTAGCTTATTAATTAATTCCCATGCTTGTTCTATGGACCCCTTCCATAGAATCACCAGATCATCTATATAGCATTTATAAAGCAGAATTTTTTCTTAAAAAAAGGCTCGGATAGCGCAGATAGGGACTTGAATCGCCCCATAAAAAGATTAGCGAAACTTGGGTTGACCCGCGTCCCTATCACGGTCCTGAACCTCTGTAAAGAGAGTACATCCTGAAATGAAAAAAAATTAGGTTTTAAAATAAATTCCAAACCTTTTAGTAAAAACTCCCTCTGTGAGGATGGTATTTGTTTACTTTCTTGGAGATAAAATCCACAGCTGCCTTCCCCCTATCCCTATCTGCGCTATCCAAGCCTTTTTTTAAAGAAAAAATTCTGCTTTATAAACGCTATATAGATGTATCATCAGCAACAAGAGTCAATGCGGCACAATACAACAGTACTATACACAATGCAGTCACTGTTGATCATGATAACACTGTTGTGTTTCCTTCTAGAATATATTCTAGCTGGAAACACAACAGTATCATCAGGAACAAGAGCCAAAGCAGGAACAATACAGCAGTACAATACAGTCACTATTGATCCTGATGACACTGTGTTTCCTGCTAGAATATATCTAGCAGGAAACACAACAGTGCCATTAGGAACAAGAGTCAAAGCAGTAACAATACAGCAATACAATACACAATGCAGTCACTGTTGATCCTGATGACACTATTGTGTTTCCTGCTGGAATATATCTTGCAGGAAACACAACAGTGCCATCATGAACAAGAGTCAAAGCAGTAACAATACAGCAATACAATACAGAATGCAGTCTGTTATGAATGGGTCACAGAGGAGGATGGGAGGAACAGGCTAAGCCACCAGAAAACCAGAGTGGTTGGTAACTAGGCGGATTGCAGACCCCTGATCCTATCCACACAACTAGCAGTAGCCGTGGAGCATTCCTACGATGCCCTAGACGCTTCATCACAGCTGGAGAACTAAGCCTAAAGACAGAAAGGTGAAATCTAAACTGCCCCGAAGCAGATCCCCAAAGGAATAGACAGCCCCCAAACATATATTGTCGGTGAGACAAGATGAGACACAAACACAGGTAGAGAACAGACTGAGCAAATGGTGGGGCCCAAGCTGTCTAGACAGGACAGGACAGAAAATACACTGTCTGCAATCACGCACAAAACCCTGAAAAAGTCCAACACTTCTGATATACAAAAAAATCTGAGGTCACACAACCTCACCCCCGCTAGATCAGCACTGTGATATAAACTGGAAGCAAAGCAGAAAGATACTAACATAACCGAGGACTGAACAAACTGTAACATATGAGTGGGGCCCAGCCCTGCCCCCAGCAGGGAGCACGCTGAACCCTAGCAACCAAGCAGAAAGCAAAAAAAAGGCACAACCAGATTAGATGCAAAGGATTAGCAAAAGAATCACTTAGCTGAACCAGGCAGGGGACAAAAGAACTCCCAATGCACACGGAGGAAATCACCAGCAACCTCCAAGAGCAGCGAGCTCAATTATATGCTCACAGCCAGTAATCCCAGGTTCCCAATTATTGTCATCAGGTGGAGAACTTCCATCCACCTGGCTAGCTCCACTACTCTCAGTAACCACCAGAGGGAGCTTTGGCTCAGAACTTTGAGCAAGGGAATTCACAACAGTACCCCCCCTTGAGGAGGGGTCACCGAACCCTCATCCACGTCACCAGGCCGATCAGGATGGGCCCGGTGAAAGGCACAAATCAATCTCTTGGCATGGATGTCAGAAGCAGAGACCCAAGAATTATCCTCCTGGCCATAACCCTTCCACTTGACCAAGTACTGAAATCTCCGTCTAGCCAGACGAGAATCCAATATCTTCTCTATCTCATACTCCAAATTACCCTTAACCAGTACAGGGTCAGGGGGCGCTGCCATGGGAAAGACTGGCTCCACAAACATTTTCAACAAAGATTTATGAAAGACATTATGAATCTGAAACGTAACTGGAAGAGCCAAACAGAAAGAAATGGGGTTAAGGATTTCCAAAATCTTATAAGGTCCAATATACCTTGGCTTGAATTTTGGAGATACAACCTTCATGGGAATATTTTTTTGAAGACAACCAAACCATATCACCCACTTTAAACCGGGGACCAATGGTCCTATGCCGGATGGAAAACCGTTGGGCCTTTTCCTGAGAGTGGGACAACTTATCCACTGCTTGGTCCCAAATCTGCTGCATTCTCTCTACCACAGAATCCACACCTGGGCAGGCAGAAGCTTCTACCTGCCCCAAAGAAAATTGAGGATGAAAACCAAAGTTACAAAAGAAAGGAGACATCAAAGTGGCAGAGCTAGCCCTATTGTTAAGCTCAAATTCGGCCAAGGGCAAAAATGAGACCCAATCATCCTGATCAGCAGACATGAAACATCTCAAATAATACTCCAACATCTGGTATGTTCTCTCAGTCTGCCCATTGGTCTGAGAATGAAATGAAGAGGAGAAAGACAACTGAATTTCCAATTTCTAACAAAAAGCCCTCCAAAATCTGGAAACAAACTGGACCCCTCTGTCCGACACAATGGTCTCAGGAATCCCATGCAAATGAACCACTTGTTGTAAAAACAAGGGCACCAACTCAGAAGAAGATGGCAACTTTGGGAGTGGTACAAGATGGACCATCTTAGAAAATCTATCACAGATCACCCAAATAACAGTCATTCTCTGAGAAACAGGGAGATCAGATAAAATCCATTGAGATATGGGTCCATGGCCTCCTGGGCACCGGCAGGGGCATCAACAAACCACTAGCACGAGAACAGGGCTTAGACCGAGAACAAGTCCCACAGGACTGCACAAAATTCTTCACATCACGAGATAAGGCAGGCCACCAAAAAGACAGACTCACCAAATCTCTGGTACCAAAGATACCTGGATGACCAGCCAACACGGAGCAATGAATTTCAGACATTACTCTGTTCCTCCACTGGTTCAAATAGGGCATTGTTCAGGTTTATCCTCCTGAAATTCCTCCAGGGCATGTCTCAAATCAGGAGAGATGGCGGAAAGAACTACACCCTCATTTAGAATGGTCGTAGGCTCGGTCACGTCAAGGGAATCCGCAAAGAAACTCCTAGAAAGGGCGTCTGCCTTAACATTCTTAGTGCCCGGAAGAAAGGAGACCACAAAATTAAAACACGTGAAAAACAAGGCCCACCTAGCCTGTCTAGGACTCAAGCGTTTGGCTGATTCAAGATAAATCAAATTCTTGTGATCGGTGAGGACCACAACTTGATGTCTAGCTCCCTCCAACCAATGTCTCCACTCTTCAAATGCCCACTTCATGGCCAATAATTCCCAATTCCCCACGTCATAGTTACGTTCAGATGGAGAAAATTTCCGAGAAAAGAAGGCTCAGGGATTCATCTTAAAGGTTACCGGATCTCTTTGAGACAAAACGGCTCCTGCACCAATCTCGGAAGCATCTATTTCCACCTGAAATGGGAGTGAAACATCAGGTTGCCGTAGAACCGAAGCAGAGGGGAATCTCTGCTTAAGCTCCTGAAATGCCCCGACTGCCTCTGGAGACCAATTCACCACATCAACGCCCTTTTTTAGTCAAATCCGTCAGAGGTTTAACAATACCAGAAAAATTACTTATAAATTTACGGTAGAAATTAGCAAAACCCAAAAACTTCGGAAGAGCCTTCAGAGAAGTGGGCTGAACCCAATCATAAATGGCTTGTACCTTGGCCGGGTCCATTTCAATAGCAGACGGGGACAAAATGAATCCCAAAAACGAAATCCTCTGTACACCAAAAAGACTTTTTGATCCCTTAACATACAGAGTATTTTCCCTCAAAATCCGGAACACAGTCATAGAATCATAGAATCATAGAATCGTAGAGTTGGAAGGGACCTCCTGGGCCATCTGGTCCAACCCCCTGCTCAAAGCAGGATTCGCTAAATCATCCCAGTCAGATGTCTGTCCAGCCTCTGTTTGAAGACTTCCATTGAAGGAGAACTCACCACTTCTCGTGGCAGCCTGTTCCACTCATTGATCACTCTAACTGTCAAAAAGTTTTTTCTAATATCTAATCTGTGTCTCTTCCCATTCAGTTTCATCCCATTGCTTCTAGTCTTTCCTTGTGCAAATGAGAATAAAGTTGATCCTTCTACAATGTGACAGCCCTTTAGATATTTGTAGACAGCTATTAAGTCTCCTCTCAGTCTTCTCTTTTGCAAACTAAACATTCCTAAATCCTGCAACCTTTCTTCATAAGACAGGGTTTGCAGACCGGTCACCATTCTGGTCGCTCTTTTCTGAACTTGCTCCAGTTTGTTGATGTCTTTTTTAAAATGTGGTGCCCAAAACTGGACACAATATTCCAGATGAGGTCTGACCAAAGAGGAGTAGAGGGAAATAATGACTTCACGTGATCTAGACTGTATGCTTCTGTTAATACATCCTAGAATTGCATTTGCCTTTTTTGCTGCTGCATCACACTGTCCGGACATGTTCCACATGAGAATCCCAATCACTGGAAAAAATCAAAATATCATCGAGATAAATGATCAAAAACTTATCCACAAGGTCCCAGAACATATCATAAAAGATTGGAAGACAGAAGGGGCATTAGTGAGCCCAAAAGGCATCACCAGGTACTCAAAATGTCCCTCTGGAGTATTATACGCCGTCTTCCATTCATCCCCGTGCT
This sequence comes from Dendrobates tinctorius, assembly GCF_039654945.1. Taxonomy (NCBI): domain Eukaryota; kingdom Metazoa; phylum Chordata; class Amphibia; order Anura; family Dendrobatidae; genus Dendrobates; species Dendrobates tinctorius. The sequence goes on along the minus strand of NW_027361675.1, from coordinate 19,799,020 downwards.
TGATGCGAATAAGATAATACGCCCCCTGAGGTCAAGTTTGGTAAACCAACAAGCACTTTTAACTCTGGAAAATAAATCAGAAATCAGGGGTAACGGGTACTGATATTTAACAGTGATTTTGTTAAGGGAACGATAATCAATACATGGCCTTAATGAGCCATCCTTTTTGGCCATAAAGAAAAAACCGACGCCCAAAGGCGAAGAGGATGGTCTGATATAATCCTTCTCCAATGATTCCTTGATACAAGATCGCATAGCATCATGTTCAGGTACAGATAAATTGAAAAGCCGACCCTTGGGAAATTTACAACAGGGCATTAACTCAATTGCGCAGTCATAACTCCTATGAGGAGGCAAAGACGCGGACTTCCTCTCACTAAACACATCAGAAAAATCAGCCAAATAGTCAGGAATGTCTTGAGACTGTGGAGAGGTGGAGAAAACAGGAGTGTCACCAAGAACACACTGACAACCCTAACTCACCACAGACAGAGATTTCCAATCTAAAATAGGATTATGGGTTTGTAACCAAGGAAAACTTTGTACAATAGTATCATGTAAATTGTGCACCACCAAATATTTACAATTCTCTTGATGGACCGGGGCGACCCGCATTACCACCTGGGTCCAAAACTGGGGTTTATTCTCTGCCAAAGGGGTAGCATCAATCCCCCTCAAGGGAATAGGGGTTCTCAGGGGCACCATGGGGATACCACAATGCTTGGAAAAGTCAAGATCCATCAGATTCAAAGCTGCTCCTGAATTAAGAAAGGCCTTAGCAGAAAAAGTAGACAAGGTGCAGATCAAGGTAACTGCCAACAGGAACTTAGGCTGTACACTGCCCACCACAAATGCGTGAGCAAAACGTTTTTTTCGTTTAAGGCAGTCAGAAATAACATGAGAAGCATCCCCACAAAAAAAGCATAACTTATTACGCTTTTTGAACTTTTGATGTTGCGCCCTAGACAAAACCCTATCACATTGCATGGGTTCAGAAGTTTGTTCAAAAGGCAGCACCGCCTCTCGTGTACCTTTACGTTCACGTAAACGTTGATCAATTTGATTGGCTAATGACATGGAGTTGTTAAGACCAGAGGGGACAGGAAATCCCACTATAACCTATTTTACAGTTTCTGCCAGACCTTTCCGAAAGAGAGCTGCTAGGGCATCATCATTCCATTTAGTAAGGTCCGCCCACTTTTGGAACTTCTGGCAATATAACTCTGCAGCATCCTGACCCTGGTTTAATGCCAATAAGGTTTTCTCAGCTTGATCATTAGCATTAGGTTCATCATACAACAACCCCAGGGCCTGAAAAAACGTATCCACATTAGCCAGAATAGGATCTCCAGGAGTCAGAGAAAAAGCCTAGTCCTGGGGATCGCCATGCAGCAGGGAGATGACAATTTTAACCTTCTGCACAGAGCTCCCTGATGAATTAGGCTTCAAAGCAAGAAATAGTTTACACTTATTCTTGAAATGCAAAAATTTTGACCGATCCCCCGAAAACACATCAGGAGTAGGGATCTTTGGTTCTACAGCAGATGATTGAGCAAGATAGGCAGAAATTCCCCGCACTTCAGCAGCGAGCCACTCAACACGATCAGACAATTGCTTAGTCTCCATTAAAGAAAAAATCCTACGGCCCCAGAGAAAAAGAGAAAAAATATATTAAAAAAATTCTGACACCCTTTTTTTTTTTTTTTGGCAATTCTTTCCCTCTTTTGAGTACTCTAGAGTCTGCAGTTAGGCTGCTGATTCTGTTATGAATGGGTCACCGAGGAGGATGGTAGGAACAGGCTAAGCCACCAGAAGACCAGAGAGGTTGGTAACTAAGCGGATTGCAGACCCCTGATCCTATCCACACAACTAGCAGTAGACGTGGAGCGTTCCTACGATGCCCTAGACGCTTTGTGACAGCCGGAGAACTAACTTAGCCTAAAGACAGAAAGGTGAAATCTAAACTGCCCCGGAGCAGATCCCCAAAGAAATAGACAGCCCCCAAACATATATTGTCGGTGGGACAAGATGAGACACAAACACAGGCAGAGAACAGACTGAGCAAACGGTGGGGTTCAAGCTGTCTAGACAGGACAGGAAAAGATACTGTCTGTAATCGCACACAAAACCCTGAAAAAGTCCAACACTTCTGATATACAAAAAAACCTGAGGTCACACGACCTCACCCCTGCTAGATCAGCACTCTGGTATAAACTGGAAGCAAAGCAAAAAGATACTAACATAACAGGGGACTAAACAAACTAACATATGAGTGGGGCCCAGTGCTGCCCCCAGCAGGGAGCACACTGAACCCTAGCAACCAAGCAGAAAGCAAAAAAAAGGCACAACCAGATTAGATGCAAAGGATTAGCAAAAGAATCACTTAGCTGAACCATGCAGATCAGGCAGGGGACAAAAGAACTCACAATGCACACGGAGGAAATCACCAGCAACCTCCAAGAGCAGCAAGCTCAATTATATGCTCCCAGCCAGTAATCCCAGGTTCCCAATTATTGTCATCAGGTGGAGAACTTCCATCCACCTGGCCACCTCCACCACTCTCAGTAACCACCAGAGGGAGCAGAGGGAGCTTTGGCTCAGAACTTCGAGCAAGGGAATTCACAACAGCAGTCACAGTTGATGCTGATAACACTGTTGTGTTTCCTGCTAGAATATATCTAGCAGGAAACACAACAGTATCATCAGGAACAAGAGTCAAAGCATGAACAATACAGCAGTACAATACACAATGCAGTCTGTTGTGAGCTCATCTGTTCATTCACCTTTTGTGTCCGAGGATCTCCCTTTTCTGGTGAAGGAAGGTAGTGAGGCTGATTTGGATGAAAGAAACCAAACACCTGATCAGGTGGATTGTGACTGGGTAACAGGAACTTCAGACTGGATATAAGGCAGCCGACGCCCTTCTGAGTGGCTGGTGATTTCTCTGCTGGATTCTTGGAGACCAGTCTGATTCCTGCTTCCCAAAGATAAGGTTTTGCTCTGCTACTGAACTTATTAGCTTTGGTTTTGTTTACCTTGTTTTTTTAGTTCAGCCATCCCCGGCCGGGGGTGTGCTGGATTCTTATTCCTTGATCAGTGTTCTCTTTTGCTCTGCTTTCAGAATATTCTGAGTGCTGATATAGGGTTTGAAGTCTAGTGACTTCAGGATCCTTTTTGCTTATCAGATGTGTTGGTAACATTTTTAGCAGGGTTTTCTCGGATTGCAGACAGCAGCTTTTCTGTCCTGTCCTTTTTAGTTAGCTTGGGCCCCATCGTTTGCTCAACCTATCTTTCTATCTGTGTTAGTGTTTTCATCTCGTTTCACACCGTCATTATATGTTGGGGGCTGCCTTTTGCTTTGGGGTCTGCTCTGGGGCAGTCAGTTTTTCCCTTTTCACTCTTTAAGCTTATTTAGATCTCCGGCTGTGACGAGGTGTCTAGGATCACCGTAGGAACACTCCACGGCTACTGCTAGTTGTGTGATAGGATTAGGGGTCTGCAATCCGCTAGTTTCCAACCCCTCTGATTTTCTGGGCTGAGCTTGTGTTTTGTTTTTTCCTCCTCGGTGACTCAATCATAACAGAATCAGCAGTCATACCACAGATTCTAGGGTACTCAAAAGCAGGAAGGAATTGTTAAAAAAAAGAAAGTGTCAGAATTTTTTTTTTTTTGTGTATATTTTTTCCTCTTTCTCTGAGGCCGCAGGAGGATTTTTTTTTTCTGATGGAGTTTAAGCAATTGTCTGATTGTGTGGAGCAGCTTGCTGCTGAAGTGCGAGGAATTTCCACCTATCTTGCTCATTCACACACTGCTGAACCAAAAATCCCCACTCCTGATGTGTTTTTTGGGGATCGGTCTAAATTTTTGAATTTTAAGAATAATTGTAAATTATTTCTTGCCTTGAAGCCTAACTCATCGGGGAGCTCTGCGCAGCTGGTTAAAATTGTCATCTCCTTGCTGCGCGGCGATCCCCAGGATTGGGCGTTTTCTTTAGTACCAGATGATCCTATTCTAACTAATGTGGATGCATTTTTTCAGGCCTTGGGGTTGTTGTATGATGAACCTAATGCGATTGATCAAGCTGAAAAGACCCTGTTGGCATTGAGCCAGGGTCAAGATTCTGCAGAACTGTACTGTCAAAAATTCCAAAAGTGGGCGGTCCTCACCACTTGGAATGATGGTGCCTTGGCAGCTCTCTTTCGGAAGGGCTTGTCAGAAACCGTAAAAGATACTATGGTGGGATTTCCTGTTCCTCTGGTCTTGACGATTCTATGTCATTAGCCATTCAGGTTGATCGGCGTTTACATGAACGTAAAATTGCACGGGAAATGTTGCCACCTGTTGAACAAATGTGTGAACCTATGCAATGTGATAGAGTTTTGTCTAGGGCGCAACGTCAGGAGTTTAGAAGGCGTAATAAGCTGTGCTTTTTCTGTGGAGATGCCTCTCATATTATTTCTGTCTGACCTAAACGAGAGAAACGTTTTGCACACACATTTGCTGTAGGTGGTGTGCAACCTAAGTTTCTTCTGGCAATTACTCTGATCTGCTCCCTGTCCACATTTTCTGCTAAAGCCTTTGTGGATTCAGGAGCGGCCTTGAACCTAATGGATTTGGATCGTTGTGGTTTCCCTATGACACCCCTGCGGACGTCTATTCCTTTGAGGGGTATTGATGCTACTCCTTTGGCGAAGAATAAACCTCAGTTTTGGACCCAGGTGGTAATGCGGGTCGCCCCAGACCATCAAGAAAATTGCAAATTTTTGGTGTTGCACAATTTGCATGATACCATCGTGCTGGGGTTCCCCTGGTTGCAAATTCATAATCCAGTTTTGGATTGGAAATCTGTGTCTGTGGTGAGTTGGGGTTGTCGGTGTGCTCTTAGTGACACTCCTGTTTTCTCCACCTCTCCCCAGTCGCATGAGGTTCCTGACTATTTGGCTGATTTTTATGATGTGTTTAGTGAGAGTAAGTCTGCGTCTTTGCCTCCTCATAGGAGTTATGACTGTGCAATTGAGCTGAGCCCGGGGTGTAAATTTCCCAAGGGTCGACTTTTTAATTTGTCTGTGCCCGAACATGAGGCTATGCGTTCTTATATTAAGGAGTCGTTGGAGAAGGGTCATATTAGACCATCCTCTTCACCCTTGGGTGCTGTTTTTTTTTTTTTGTGGCCAAAAAGGATGGTTCATTAAGGCCCTGTATTGACTATCGCTCCCTTAGCAAAATTACTGTTAAATGTCAGTATCCGTTACCCCTGATTTCTGACCTATTTTCTAGAGTAGAAGGTGCTTGCTGGTTTACCAAGCTTGACCTCAGGGGGCGTATAATCTTATTCGCATTAAGCATGGGGATGAATGGAAGACAGCGTTTAATACTCTGGAGGGACATTTTGAGTACCTGGTGATGCCTTTTGGGCTCACTAATGCCCCTTCTGTCTTCCAGTGCTTCATGAATGATATTTTCCGGGACTTTGTGGATAAGTTTCTGATCATCTATTTGGATGATATTTTGATCTTTTCCAGGGATTGGGACTCTCATATGGAACATGTTCGGACTGTGTTCCGGATTTTGATGGAAAACTCCCTGTATGTTAAGGGATCGAAATGTCTTTTTGGTGTACAGAGGATTTCATTTTTGGGATTTATTTTGTCTCCGTCAACTATTGAAATGGACCCGGCCAAGGTACAGGCCATTTATGATTGGGTTCAGCCCACTTCTTTGAAGGCTCTCCAGAAGTTTTTGGGTGTTGATAATTTTTATCGTAAGTTTATAGCCAATTTTTCTGTTAGTGCCAAATCATTGACTGATTTGACTAAGAAGGGCGCTGATTTGCTGAATTGGTCTCCAGAGGCTGTTTCTTCTTTTCAGGAGCTGAAGCGGAGGTTCACTTCTCCGGTTTTGCGACAACCCGATGTCTCACTTCCATTTCAGGTGGAGGTGGATTCTTCAGAGACTGGTGCAGGAGCTGTTTTGTCCCAAAAAGATCCTGTAACATCTAAAATGAACCCCTGTGCCTTCTTTTCCCGAAAGTTCTCTCCTTCGGAACGCAACTATGATGTGGGGAATCGAGAACTGTTGGCCATGAAGTGGGCATTTGAGGAGTGGAGACATTGGTTGGAGGGAGCTAGACATCAAGTTGTGGTCCTCACTGACCACAAGAATTTGATCTACCTTGAGTCGGCTAAACGCTTGAATCCGAGACAGGCCAGGTGGGCCTTGTTTTTCACACGTTTTGATTTTGTGGTCTCCTTTCTTCCGGGCACTAAGAACGTTAAGGCTGATGCCCTCTCTAGGAGTTTTTTGGCGGATTCTCCTATTGTGACCAAGCCTGCTACCATCTTAGGTGAGGGGGTGGTTCTTTCTGCCATCTCGCCTGATTTGAGACGTGCTCTGGAGAAGTTTCAGGAGGATACGCCTGAGCGTTGTCCCAGTGGTAGGTTGTATGTTCCTGACCAGTGGAGGAGGAAAGTGATGTCTGAGGTTCATTGCTCCGCGTTGGCTGGTCATCCAGGTATTTTTGGTACTAGAGATTTGGTGAGTCGGTCTTTTTGGTGGCCTGTCTTGTCTCGTGATGTCAGAAATTTTGTGCAGTCCTGTGGGACTTGCTCCCGATCTAAGCCTTGTTTTCATTCTAGTGGGTTGTTGATGCCTTTGCCGGTGCCCAGGAGGCCATGGACCCATATTTCAATGGATTTTATTTCTGATCTGCCTGTCTCTCAGAGGATGACTGTTATCTGGGTGATTTGTGATAGATTCTCTAAGATGGTCCATCTTGTACCACTCCCTAAGTTGCCATCTTCCTCAGAGTTGGTGCCCTTCTTGCAACAGGTGGTTCGCTTGCACGGGATTCCTGAGAACATTGTATCGGACAGAGGAGTTCAGTTTGTCTCTAGATTCTGGAGAACCTTTTGTTCCAAGTTAGGAATTCAGTTGTCCTTCTCCTCTGCATTTCACCCTCAGACCAATGGGCAGACGGAGAGAACAAACCAGACTTTGGAGGCTTATTTGAGATGTTTTATATCTGCTGATCATTTTTACCCTTGGCCGAATTTGCTTTAAATAATAGAGCTAGTTCTGCCAAATTTCATGTCACCCTTTTTCTGTAACTTTGGGTTTCATCCTCGATTTTCTTCAGGGCAGGTGGAGTCTTCTGCCTGTCCAGGGGTTGACACTGTGGTGGAAAGAATGCAGCAGATTTGGGACCAAGTGGTGGATAAGTTGTCTCTTTCCCAGGAAAATGCCCAGTGGTTTTCTAACCGGCATAGGACCATTGGTCCCCAGTTTAAGGTGGGTGATATGGTCTGGTTGTCATCAAAGAATATCTCTATGAAAGTGGCTTCTCCAAAGTTTAAACCTAGATTTATTGGACCTAACAAGATTTTGGAGATTATTAATCCGGTCTCTTTTCGGTTGGCTCTTCCTGTCACATTTAAGATTCATAATGTGTTTCATAAGTCCTTGTTGAAGAGGTTTGTTGAACCAGTGGTTCCTGTGGCGGCACCTCCTGACCCTGTGTTGGTTGAAGGTAACATGGAATATGAGGTAGAAAAGATACTGGATTCCCGTCTGGCTAGACGGAGACTCCAGTATTTGGTTATGTGGAAAGGTTATGGTCAGGAGGATAATTCCTGGGTCTCTGCCTCTGATATTCATGCCGAAAGATTGGTACGTGCTTTTCATCGGGCTCATCCTGATCGGCCTGGTGGCTTGGATGAGGGTTCGGTGACCCCTCCTCAAGGGGGAGGTACTGTTGTGAGCTCATCTGTTCATTCACCTTTTGTGTCCGAGGATCTCCCTCTTCTGGTGAAGGAAGGTAGTGAGGCTGATTTGGATGAAAGAAACCAAACACCTGATCAGGTGGATTGTGACTGGGTAACAGGAACTTCAGACTGCATATAAGGCAGCCAATGCCCTTCTGAGTGGCTGGTGACTTCTCTGCTGGATTCTTGGCGACAAGTCTGATTCCTGCTTCCCAAAGATAAGTTTTTTGCTCTGCTATTGAACTTATTAGTTTTGGTTTTGTTTACCTTGTTTTTTGAGTTCAGCCATCCCCGGCCGGGGGTGTGCTGGATTCTTATTCCTTGATCAGTGTTCTCTTTTGCTCTGCTTTCAGAATATTCTGAGTGCTGATATAGGGTTTGAAGTCTAGTGACTTCAGGGTCCTTTTTGCTTATCAGTTGTGTTGGTAATATTTTTAGCAGGGTTTTCTCGGATTGCAGACAGCAGCTTTTCTGTCCTGTCCTTTTTAGTTAGCTTGGGCCCCATCATTTGCTCAGCCTATCTTTCTATCTGTGTTAGTGTTTTCATCTCGTTTCACCGTCATTATATGTTTGGGGCTGCCTTTTGCTTTGGGGTCTGCTCTGGGGCAGTCAGTTTTTCCCTTTTCACTCTTTAGGCTTATTTAGATCTCCGGCTGTGACGAGGTGTCTAGGATCACCGTAGGAACACTCCATGGCTACTGCTAGTTGTGTGATAGGATTAGGGGTCTGCAATCCGCTAGTTTCCAACCTCTGATTTTCTGGGCTGAGCTTGTGTTTTGTTTTTTCCTCCTCGGTGACTCAATCATAACAGCAGTCACTGTTGATCCTGATGACACTGTTGTGTTTCCTGCTAGAATATAGAATATATCTAGCAGGAAACACAACAGTATCATCAGGAACAAGAGTCAATGCGGTACAATACACAATGCAGTCACTGTTGATCCTGATGACACTTTTGTGTTTCCTGCTGGAATATATCTAGCAGGAAACACAACAGTGTCATCAGGAACAAGAGTCAATGCGGCATCACAGAGCATGGAAATAATTACCAAACGCCTTTTTGGAAGTTGGAGGGGCGCTGTCCCAGCCATCCATAAACGCTTCTGGCACCTCATTCCAGAGCTGTTGGGTCACCACAGTGTCCTTTTACTGCTGGTCATGGCTGTCCCACAATGGGACATGCTCCTGGACCAAGCGGATCAGGTGCTCATTGTTCAGATAGACGTCTTTGTCCCGATGTGGAACCTATAAAAAAATACATTATAATCTTGGAAATTTTTTTGAAGGAAAAAGAAAAATGGAAATAAAAGAAGCAAGATAGAAGATAAAAAACAGGACAGAAAAAAAGGAAGAGAAAAAATAAAAAAAGGGACATTCAAAGACTATATACTTACATTCCGTCTCCTTGCCGGGACTTGGCTAGGCTGCTCCTGCTGTTTGGCCTCACTTGCCAAGTCCGATGATGATGTCTGTAAAAGAACAAAAATTATTACACACTTGTAAAAGCTATACTTACCCAAAGGCAGGAAGATACTCACCTCACGCTCTGCATGAGTCAGTTCTTGCTGGGATGGAGAGTATTCCGATCCAGAAGACATGCTGCAATGTAAAAAAAAATAAACATTAGTACATAATACATTTGAAAGGACAGGCAGACATTAGGTTTAAGAATAAACACTATTTTGACTGCTGCAGCTTGGATCCAAAGTTGGAAGGCTGTCTAGTCTCTTCCAGGCTGTCTTGTCTCTTCTAGGCTGTCTGTAGAGTAGTGGTTTAAGAAAAAAAAAGTGTTCAGCTCACCCTTTGTACTTCCATGTTGCTTTCAAGCATGGGCCACAGCTCTGTCAGGCAGTAAACAAAATATGGAAAAGACGGTCCAGCTCAAAAGGGTAAAATCCTAAATATTTTATTTAGATATCCATAAAATAGGTATACAAAAAACAAAAAAATGTATATACCCGACCGGAAAACCGGAGGGAAGGTCGAGGAGACACTGTACGCGTTTCGAGCGAAAAGTTCTTAAACTCAGTATATCTCCAAGGGAAGGGGTGTGAGAATATAACTAGTACACACAGGTGGCACTAATTAACATGTGATGTGCATTTAAAAGCACCAAATAAAGCAAACACAATCAATAATGCAACATGAGTTCTTTCCGTAAATTCATTCCAGTGGGAACACATGCATCTAGAAGAATCCATAAGGCTTCTTTATCCCGTAGTTTTTTTTCTCTATTTCCTCCACGAATGTGTCTCTTTACCTGTTCAATAGCAAAAACATTGAAAAACGACAAATCTCTATCGTGTGACATAATAAGGTGTTTGGAAGCATTAGATATGCTGCGCACCGTAGGGTTAATAACATCATATATGTGTTCTCGGACACGTTCCTTTAAATTTCTGATGGTGGAACCTACATATTTTAAATTGCAATGTTTGCATTCTATAATATAATAGTGACAGTGCAGACACCTTATTTTATGTACACTCCTCCCAAACAATGTTGCTTGTGTAGGGGGTGGTTTAAACAAATGTCTAGGCATTGTTTACTCTAAAATCGCGTGCACGCTAAAAGCTCTGATGTGCGCACATCCATGCGCAAGCATGTGGGTCGCCCTCCCAGGGCTGTGGGGTACTCGGTACCGGGCCGGTGTCAGGGGGATGTGTCACAGCAGCGGTGACCCGGACTGTGGCCCTGGGCGCCCAAGTCAATGGCGGAATGTATATGTAGTCAATGGAATGGAATAGTTCGTGATGCCACCTGTGGTGCTCGGCAAGGGAGGTGTTAAGCCGACGCTGTAGACAGATCCTCTGGGACAGATGGTATAATGCAGCAGTGATGGTATAGCCCTCCACAGGCAGGGCAGATGTCCCAGGGCAGTGTAGTTGTAATGGTTGTGGAAAGGCGCAGGCAGTGTAAATAATGGTACCCAGATGTAGCGGTGCTGAATGGGTTGGCGCGAGAATGAATGGAGGACACCGAGGCTTGCAGTTCCAAAGCTTTACTCACAGTCTGCGGTACACAAGGGTGCCTGCCTCCGGGCCGTGTCCTCCGGGTCAGAGACTCAGCCAACCTCCAGGCCAGATGGAAGGCTCCTCTCCAACACTCCGCCAACGTGTACCTTTCCTGAACGACTCCTATATTGTGCCTTAAAGTGGGAAGATCTCCAGTACCGTGGTACTCTGGAGTTCCTCCTGTCAGATGTTCCTAACAATTCTACTCGTATGGCAGACAGCTGTAGCCTCTCTCGGGGACCCCTTTCTCCGGAGTCCTGGCTCTCTATTCAATTGCTGTTGTGCCCCAAGTCTTAGTTGGGAGTAGTGCATTTACAGCCAACTACTCCACCGGTGTCTGCTGCAGAACCATAAGTGTCCATACAACCTCGGGGACCGGGCCCTGGCCTTGCGCTGAGAACCTATAGGCAGGGTTCCTCTTCCAATCCACGTTTCCTCTCTGTTCTCCTACTCCTTCATTCTGTACTGATCCTTCTCTCTCTTATGGAAGCTTAGGTTGCAGTTCTACGTCTTTCTCCTCCTGTTCCTTTCCCGTGCCAGCTGGCTCAGATCACTGAGGCAGCTGCAGCACTCCTTCCTCCATCCCTTCTTCCAGGGATCCCCACTCCTCCCGAGTGGCTTCCTTCCTCACTGACCTTCTGTCAGACTGAACCCCCAATCCTACACTTTCCCACTCTTTTATATATCTAAACTCCACCCACCTCCCAGCACATCCAGTGTTCCATGCAGGGTACCACCAGAGGTGCTCTGCTACTGTCTAAGCACTGAGCCGCAATGTGGTTGTGCAGAACTACCCTGTTGTGTGGGGTGCGAGTGTTGGAGTGTGGAAAGGAGTTCCCACCTTACCTGGATGGTGGGGCACTACACCTTAGGAGAAGGTGCAGTACCTCTGTGGCGACTGAGTCTCAGGGGCGCCACATATGCGTCCCCATAGACTGTAATGTTATTTTTTTGCACATTCCGTGCGCATGCGCTTTTTTTACGAGGTTGGGCGGAACAAAAAATGCAACATGTAGCATCTAGCGCTTCTGGGCGCACACCTGGAAAATGCGCAGTGCACGAAAATGCTGATGAACGCGTGCAAGCACTAAACCCTGCGCCTGCCATGTTAAATATAGGGGACCATTGCGCGTGCGCCCGATAGCGCACGATGCGCTGTGCGATAAAACGCTAGTGTGAAACTAGCCTAAGAGACATCCTTGAAAAATTTTGGTACCTTTTAATCAAAGACCTCATCTTAAAGAATTTGTTACCAAAAAAACCTGGTATTACCTTTAGGAGGGGTCGAACCATAAGAAATTTAATAGCGCCCAGCAGCTTAAAAAAACCCACAGATCTCACTTGTGGGTTTTTAAAAGCTGTCTCTAGAAATTCATCTCCGGGAGTCTACAAATGTGGACTGAGGAATTGCTATACATGTAACATCTTACAACATGGGGCTAGCTCGATCACTTCATATAGCACTGGTGAGGTTTTTGAGATTAAGCAGCATCTATCCTGCGGCACTGACTATGTTATTTACGTAATTAAGTGTTGTTACGGCCTCCAATATGTTGGCCGCACAACACAAACTTTCAGAGCAAGAATGAATGGACACCGTGATAATACTAAAATCAGTATCTTTCAGCATAGTTTATCGCGTCACATGTTAAAGCACAGCAAAAAATTCCAAATAACAGTTACACCAGTAGAAATGATACCTTCCGGAGTGCTTAAGCGCAATCAAACATTAAACAAAAAGGAATCTTTTTGGATTTTTCGGTTACAAACCTTGTACCCGAATGGTTTGAATGATGTGATTGAGAAAGTTTAGAGATGCCATAACTATTGATATAGTGATAAGGTTTATTAAGTTTGTTTTTTTTATATTTTTTTCCACTAGAGTTTAACCTCTTAAGTAGAGTTGAGCGACTTTGGTCGGATTGGGTTTCGTGAAACCCGAATGAAACAAAATAAGTTTCAGATGAAACTCGTCCGACTAGAGCAAAACAAAGTCGGAGTTTCGTCCGAAACCCGACCCCAATGCAAGTTAATGGGAAATAAAAGTCGGACGAAACTCAGACTTTGTTTTACTCTAGTCGGACGAGTTTCATCTGAAACTTATTTTGTTTCATTCGGGTTTCACGAAACCCGATCCGACCAAAGTCGCTCAACTCTACTCTTAAGGAATGTGAATTATATCTTTTATTTACCCCTGCTAAAGAGTTAAACCAATTAAGAGGAGTATGCAAATTAAGTGAAGGATTGGTGCTAGTAACAAACACCCCTCTCTTTCCAGCTGTAAAAAGGATTTATAAAGACATGGTCCTTGTTTTGGTATAGATGTATATCTACCTGATGAAGGCTTTTTTTAAGCCGAAACGCGTTGTTGTTTTTACTGCTTTACTTCAGAAGAAAAATCTTTTAAAAAATTTTTTTTTAAGTGAACCGATCTCTCAAATTTCACTTTTTTCGGGAGCTCTGGCATTAGACTGGATTTTTTTTTTCTTTTAACAAAAGAAAATTGGGAGTGCTAACTTCTATTATACAGCCTAGTAAAAAACGGGCTATTGTATTGCTGGAAAGAGATAAGGTATAACAGTCAAACCAAATCTAACCAGCTGAATCTGCCAATCCAATCATGTGGTCAGAAAAACCTGAATCATAGCAGTTAAAAACTGCACAAAACTATTATAGCCATTATACAGATATACACCGGCGCTACCAATAGAAAGGGAAGGCTGCTGGTGCCTAGACAGAAGCTGTAAATTAGTAAGGGTGCTACAGCCACTCCAGATATCAGATATATATTGTACCCCTAGTTTAAATCACCAGATACTGAAAACAATAAGCCCATTCATGGGGAAAAAAAAAACAAAAAAAAACAGTACTTATCTGTGAATATATACTCCTTCATAATGATATCCATAAGGTCCATGATAACATCATTCCTCAGATATAGTCCGCACACGCTCAACGCGTTTCCCCCTACTGCGGGTTCATCAGGAGAGATGCATATTGGTCAGAGCGGTCTGGCAGTGGAGACTAATCTGCACCTGTAGCTTACTATTCCCCCCTTATATAACTGTATCACTCCCAGCATCCCCTGCTTTCAGACTAACATCATCACCTGGTGACACAACACTAGAAGCACAATGTATGTTTTCCTGCAGATTGTGTCCTCACATTCTCACTGCGCATGTCCATTCAGTGTCCAGACGCTAGAGGAGTCACATGATCAGCTCACAGCAATTGCTGCTCTCACACTGACGTCAGCACCTGCGCACACAGTGCTAGAGGCACACAGTATGTTTTCCTGCCAATACCACTGTGTCCTCATTGTTTCATTGCGCATGTCCACTCAGTGTCTAGTCGCTGGGAGAGTCACATGATCAGGCTACAGTCACCACAATATCCATCATTGCACAGATGCAGTGTAGTCACATAGGAGCATATTACAGCTCATATAAGCAGCGTCCTCACTTCTGAAGTACGCATGATCAGATCTATAGGGACGTTTTTCTTCATGCATTATACCTCAGCATGCTCTACATCCTGCGAGTACATGGATAAATTTACTCCTATAATGGAAATGCGCATGCCCTAAACTGTGAGGCTATTTACCTATATTCCTCGCACAAAAAGAGCATTACTACATTAGGCTTGATACACATAAACAGTGACTACCACGGCACATATTGTATAAATAGGCAGAATTTATATATACTTAATGTTCAAACAAAAACACATGGGATCATGATTTATAATTTTAGATCTCTTATATACCCATCAAGATTATAACAATTTAAATTCATTTTAACCTCATGCCCAGAACCATAGTATATACAGTGACTGTAAATAAGGGTAGGAACTAACATTTGGGGTACATTCTAATCAAGAATCATATCCTAATTATAATAAAAGACTGGGTCACAAGACCTAGTCACAGGCATGGCTTCATGATAATGGACAAGGAATCAAATGAAACAACAGTAATTCTGTTGTTCATTTATGCCATCCGCCACAAGAGTACGTAGTCTACATATCCACTGACATTCCTTTTTTTATAATGACTTATCCCAGTTTCCCCCCGTGGGTTACGCCGTACTACCTCAAGGACACAGAAGGACACAGCTTTTGGATCATTATGATGTTCTAATTTTTATATGTCTCGCCAGGGGTGTATCTCTCTCATGTTTTATGTCTCCCAAATGTTCCCCCACTCGTCTACACAATTCCCGTTTGTTTTTTCCTATATAATTACGTGGACAGGAACATGTGGCCATGTAGACTACACCTTTTGTTTTGCAGTTTGCAAAGTCTCGCATATAGTAAACTTTTCCCGATGTAGTACCGTTGAATGATTTTCCTCTACTGATCCAAGGACAGAATTTGCAACTGCCACATTTAAACGTGCCACATGGCTTACGATCCAGCCACGTGCCTTCTGGTCTCGGTTTATTGTAGAATCTATGAACCAACCTATCCCGTATGGATCTCCCCTTCCTGTATGTTATCCGGGGTGTAGGTGGAATGACATCTCTCAGTTCTGGGTCTGTCCTTAAAACTCCCCAGTGTCTCCTCAGTATACCCTGCACCTCATTAGATCTGTCATCGAACATGCCTATAATTCTCAATATATCTGATGACTGCTCCTTTGGGGTTGGATGTAGTAAATCATGACGATTACATCCTACCGCCTGATACCATGCTTTATTTATTACATCCCTTGGATACCCTCTCTGTCGGAACCTCCGCCCCAGGTCATGGGCTTGTGTATCAAAATCTCGCCCATCCGAGTAGTTCCTCTTAATGCGTAGAAATTGTCCCTTGGGTATTCCCCTTTTAAGGGGGCCAGGATGATAGCTGTCCCAACGCAGGAGGCTATCCATGGATGTAGGTTTTCTAAATGTCTTTGTGGTGATATCCCCTTTCCATTTTTGATTATCTGAAGGTCGAGAAATGTGATAGTCTCACTGTGTATTTCAGATGTAAACCGCATATTAATATCATTCTGTTTTAAACACGATATGAATCTATGAAATTCACTTGGTGAACCAGACCACAGGATGAACACGTCATCAATAAATCTCGACCATAGGAGGATATGCGGGTACCACCATGCTTCCTCCAGGAAGATCTTGGTCTCCTCCCACCAGCCCAGGAAGAGATTTGCATAAGATGACGTACAGGGACTCCCCATAGCGGTCCCCCTGAGCTGGTGGTAGGTCTTGCCATTGAAGAGGAAGTAAATATGATTAAGGATATACACCAACAATTCCACCACAAAGTTGTTATGTGCTACTAACTGCGTTGCCCTTGTACCAAGAAAGAACTCCACCCCCTGACACCTGCGAAATGTGGAATATTACTGTACAAAGCTTCAACATCTATTGATGCTAGATATGTCTCTGAACTGATATTAATACCATCAAGTTTAATGAGAAGGTCAGACATGTCTCTTAGATACGATGGTAATGACGTAACAAATGGGCGCAGGATCTTATCAATATACACTCACTGGCCACTTTATTAGGTACACCTGTCCAACTGTGTGTTAAGACTTAATTTCTAATCAGCCAATCACATGGCGGCAACTCAGTGCATTTAGGCATGTAGACATGGTCAAGACAATCTCCTGCAGTTCAAACCGAGCATCAGTATGGGGAAGAAAGGTGATTTGAGTGCCTTTGAACGTGGCATGATTGTTGGTGCCAGAAGGGCTGGTCTGAGAATTTCAGAAACTGCTGATCTACTGGGATTTTCACGCACAACCATCTCTAGGGTTTACAGAGAATGGTCCGAAAAAGAAAAAAAATCCAGTGAGCGGCAGTTCTGTGGCCGGAAATGCCATGTTGATGCCAGAGGTCAGAGGAGAATGGGCAGACTGGTTCGAGCTGATAGAAAGGCAACAGTGACTCAAATTGCCACCCGTTACAACCAAGGTAGGCAGAAGAGCATCTCTGAACGCACAGTGCGTCGAACTTTGAGGCAGATGGGCTACAGCAGCAGAAGACCACACTGGGTACCACTCCTCTCAGCTAAGAACAGGAAACAGGCTACAATTTGCACAAGCTCATCGAAATTGGACAGTAGAAGATTGGAAAAACGTTGCCTGGTCTGATGAGTCTCGATTTCTGCTGCGACATTCGGATGGTAGGGTCAGAATTTGGCGTAAACAACATGAAAGCATGGATCCATCCTGCCTTGTATCAACGGTTCAGGCTGGTGGTGGTGGTGTCATGGTGTGGGGAATTTTTTCTGGGCACTCTTTGGGCCCCTTGGTACCAATTGAGCATCGTTGCAACGCCACAGCCTACCTGAGTATTGTTGCTGACCATGTCCATCCCTTTATGACCACAATGTACCCAACATCTGATGGCTACTTTCAGCAGGATAATGCGCCATGTCATAAAGCTCGAATCATCTCAGATTGGTTTCTTGAACATGACAATGAGTTTACTGTACTCAAATGGCCTCCTCAGTCACCAGATCTCAATCCAATAGAGCATCTTTGGGATGTGGTGGAACGGGAGATTCGCATCAGGGATGTGCAGCCGACAAATCTGCGCCAACTGTGTGATGCCATCATGTCAATATGGTCCAAAATCTCTGAGGAATGCTTCCAGCACCTTGTTGAATCTCTGCCACGAAGAATTGAGGCAGTTCTGAAGGCAAAAGGGGGTCCAACCCCTTACTAGCATGGTGTACCTAATAAAGTGGCCAGTGAGTGTACGTCCCAATGTTTTGACTCATGGAATCCACCCCCGAGACAATGATCCAAAAGCTGTGTCCTTCTATGTCCTTGAGGTAGTGCAGCGTAACCCATGGGGGGGAAACTGGGATAAGTCATTATAAAAAAAGGAATGTCAGTGGATATGTAGACTACGTACTCTTGTGCCGGATGTCATTAATGAACAACAGAATTACTGTTGTTTCATTTGATTCCTTGTCCATTATCATGAAGCCATGCCTGTGACTAGGTCTTGTGACCCAGTCTTTTATTATAATTAGGATATGATACTTGATTAGAATGTACCCCAAATGTTAGTTCCTACCCTTATTTACAGTCACTGTATATACTATGGTTCTGGGCATGAGGTTAAAATGAATTAAAATTTTTATAATCTTGATGGGTATATAAGAGATCTAAAATTATAAATCATGATCCTATGTGTTTTTCGTTGAACATTAAGTAAATATAAACTCTGCCTATTTATACAATATGTGCAGTGGTAGTCACTGTTTATGTGGCGCCCCCAGGAGTATGGTCACCATAGTGGCTTTGCCTTCCTCCAAGGGAGGGTAATGCCAGGCTTTGAGGCAATGATGGATCTCTCTTGCAGTCAATCTATGCATGCAACACGGTTCCACTCCAGGCCAGCAGGGGGAACTCTGAACCAGGATGAAGGGGAGGAGTGCTCTCTGAGGGCTGAGAGGAAGGAGTGAGGAGTTAGTCTGAGGAGGGTGAAGTGTGCAGACGTGTGGAGGACTAACTAAGCCTAAAGACAGAAAGATGAAATCTTAACTGCCTAGGAGCAGATCCCAAAAGGAATAGGCAGCCTCCAAACATATATTGTCGGTGAGACAAGATGAGACACAAACAGGCAGTGAACAGACTGAGCAAACGGTGGGGCCCAAGCTGTCTAGACAGGACAGGATAGAAAAGATACTGTCTGCAATCACTCACAAAAAACATGAAAAAGTCCAACAGTACTGATATATCAAAAAACTCAGATCACCCCCGCTAGATCAGCACTCTGGTATAAGCTGGCAGCAAGCAAAAAGATACTAACATAACAGGGGACTGAACAAGCTGCCAAATATGAAGCAGGGCCCAGCGCTGCCCCCAGTAGGGAGCACGCTGAACCCTAGCAGCAAAACAAAACACAACCAGATTAGATGCAAAGGATTAGCAAAAGAATACTTAGCTGAACCATGCAGATCGGGCAGGGGACAAAAGAGCTCCAAATGCACACTGAGGAAATCACCAGCAAACTCCAAGAGCAGCCAGCTCAATTATATGCTCCCAGCCAGTAATCCCAGGTTTCCAATTATCTTCGTCAGGTGGGGAACTTCCATCCACCTGGTCAGCTCCACTACTCTCAACAACCACTAGAGGGAGCAGAGGAAGCTTCGGCTCAGAACTCCGAGCAAGAGAATTCACAACACCCCGTACACACACGGCTCCTCTCCGCACCCCCTATACACACACGGCTCTGCTCCGTACACCTTGTACACACACACTCTGCACACCCCATACACACACAGCTCCACTCTGTGCACCTTGTACACACACGGCTCCGCTCACCCTGTACACACACGGCTCCACTCCATAACCTTTTACACATATGGCTCCGCTCCGCACACCCCATACACACATGGATCCACTCTGTACACCTCATACACACATGGCTCGGCTCCGTACACTTTGTACACAAACGGCTCCGCTCATCCCATTCACACAGGGCTCCGCTCCGCACAGTCCATACACACGCGGTTCCGCTCCATACACCTCGTACACACATCTCTGCTCCGTACACCTTGTACACACACGGCTCCACTCTGTACACCTCGTACACACATTTCTGCTCCGTACACCTTGTACTCACACGCTCCGCTCTGTACACCTCGTACACACACGGCTCCGCTCCGCACACCCCGCGCACACACACGGCTCCGCTCCATACACCTTTTACACATATGGCTCCGCTCCGCACACCCCATACACACATGGCTCCACTATGTACACCTCATACACACATGGCTCGGCTCCGTACACGTTGTACACAAACGGCTCCACTCATCCCATTCACACAGGGCTCTGCTCCGCACACTCCATACACACGCGGCTCCACTCCATACACCTCGTACACACATTTCTGCTCCGTACACCTTGTACTCACACGCTCCGCTCTGTACACCTCGTACACACACGGCTCTGCTCCATACACCTCATGCACACACGGCTCTGCTCCGTAAACCTCGCACACATATCTCTGATCCGTACACCTCCTACACACGTGGCTCTGCTCCATACACCTCGTACACACGCAGCTCTGCTCCATACACCTCGTACACACGTGGCTCTGCTCCATACACCTCGTATACACGCAGCTCTGCTCCATACACCTCGTACACATGTGGCTCTGCTCCGTACACCTCGTACACACGCGGCTCCACTCCACACACCTCGTAGACACGCGGCCCCGCTCCGCACACCTCGTACACACACGGCTCCGCTCCACACACCTCGTACACACGGCTCTGCTCCATACACCTCGTACACACATGGCTCCATTCCGTACACCTCATACACACACATCTCTGCTCTGTACACCTCGTACACACAGTTCTGAAATATATACACACTGTAATCCCCTCCTGACCCCACACATAAACTTCACCCCATCCAGCACCATGACAACCAGCACAGCAGAGTCCTGCATACACAGAGGCCCCTGATCATGTGACCCCCTGACTCTTCCCCTCCTGTGACCTCATCATAGGTCCTGTGTGCACACAGAAGAGAGCAGCGAGCCCAGTGACATTATTGCTGGCTGTGAGGTGGGGGACCCTTTGCTGGCACAGGGGCCCCCTGCCTGCTCAGGGGCCCATAGTGGCCAGCAGCAGAGTAGGGAAATCGATTCTCCCTGCTCTGCCACAGAATGTAAATGTATCGGTGCGGGCCGGGTGGGCCCCCCCCTGCCCCCCGATAGCTACGCTACTGGTGGGGTCCATAACTTTTTGATGATATTCTATCAAGATGGAACCAGAACCTAAATGTCAAATATAAACAGTAGAGCAATATGAATAGCACAAAATAATGTCTCATATTTAAAGAGTTGTTTTAAATTTTATTTCATAAGTCAATAGTACACATGAAATTAATAAGATATTTTCCACAGCTTATCAGAGAAATTGCTTTTGAACTGATCTTTCATTCTCAATTCATGGGTAAAATCGGTTTTCAGTGAAGTCAGATTTTCCAATTTCTGACATAGGAAAGGGCAATTAGTACTTTTAAAATTCTATGCAACAGGGAGGAGCTAGAGGTAGACAGACATTCTGCTGCAAGTTTCATAAAACTTTATGAGCACTGTCATCTATCTCAGTAATGAGAAAAACTGTATTCACTGAAGATAGATTTTACTCCGAATTAACATTTTTAAGAATGATTATTAAGTCCAGGAGGCATAGAGATGGATTTCCTTAATAAGATACATTACAAAGGTTTTTTTAATCTTATTTTCATGTGCACTGTTCATTTAGGAAAAGAAATTAAAACGACAAACATTCTTTAATGCTAAAGTGAATTCTTCAGTGTATGCCATGTAGTGCAATAAGCAAATTCACACAATAGAAGATAATATACTCACGCAAACATACATTTAATAGAAAAATTGTACATATTACATGCACCAAATTCTTCCTAGCACTTAAGAACCTTCACATCCTCCTGAATGTAATCTGCTTTATCTAGTTTATCCACATAGGGGTGTCTGTGAAACAAGCTGCTCCGATGAGCTTCCACTGCTGTAACAGATGATTGCCAGCTTGCATACGCAATACAGTGATGTTTAATATAATTACTACAGAGTATTCCACTGTCCCTACTGATGTCATGGTTTCATTTTCTGAATTTCTTGAGAAGAAACCATTGCAATATGTCAAAAATATTTCAAGTAAATCCTGTTCTGGCGTGATCAGCACAATCGTATTATGTTATATATAAATGGCAAAAGTGCCATAAAGAAAGTCATCATATTACAGTTTCTTGTTTATTGGAGGAAGAGGGGGATACAGTCTGATTTCATTTCAAATAAAGGACTTTATTCTGGGTGTTTCTTTTATTTACACTATGACTATAGGGTTAGTAATTGGGGCTTATAGACACCTCTCCATTACTAACCCTTGAGCTTGATGTCAGCTGCCAATACAAAGTCGACATCAACCCCAACCCTACCTCACTTGCCAGTGCACCAGGGCAAGTGGAAAAAGTGTAGGCTAAGCACCAAAATTGGTGAATATTATGGATTCGCCATTTCTGGGGCGGCTGAGAGCTAATATTTTTAGTCTGGGAGGGAACCAATATCCATGGCCCCTTTCTAGCCTATTAATATCAGTCAGCAAATGTTTGCCTAGCCTTTACTGGTTATTAATTATGGGGGGCTCCACCTCATTTTTGGGGGGAGTCCCCCATTTTAAAAACCAGTACAGGCTAAGTATACAGCTGTGAGCTGATAATAGTCTGGGAAGCTCTATGTTTATTACCCCCTTCCAAGGCTAAAACATCTGCCACCAGCTGTCCGCTTTCCCTCTGCTCATTATCAAAATCTGAGGAAATCCCACGTCATTTTTTCCTGTAATTTTTTAATTTCTTAATTAAATACATGAACATTAAACTACACACGCACTGTAATAATTATATATGTCACTCACAAATTTGTAGCTATCTATTCAATGTATATATCCTTTTCTATTCTACCCTGATGGGTCACACTGTGAATTCACTGTACTCGACTGATGAAATGTCTGTTTTCCTATGAGTACGGTGAGTAAAAATCAGATGGAACATGCATCGTCCGAATGCCGTGCAAATTTTATACTCTCAGCCATTGAGTTGCATTGGTAATTACAATTCAAAATTTGCATGTACTTGCAGCATGCTGCGATGTTTTTTTTATCAGTCCGATCGCAATCCAAAACGAGCTGATAAAATAGTTGCAGATGAGCGCTGAATCATTGAATAACATTGGTCTGAATGCAATCTGATTTATTATTGCAAGTGTGAGCCCTAAGACGATAATTTGGATGGGTAAGGGTATTAATAACCTAAAAAGGAGTCTCATTTCACACCCCAAACTCTTCATAATTACATGTAGCTTTTTCAAAGACAACTCTAGCAAGCCTTTACTTGGCCTGTGAGATAGTGCTCCCTGAGTGTGTTGGGGCACACTAGCTTGGCAATGAGATTAAAGCACACAGGGACATTTTCTCACAAAAACAGCCTATTTGGTTTATTAACTCTGCATAAACCGCATAACAAAAAAAACTATTTCTTTATATCCTCGAACATATAATGACCACTAGTCTGTTCATGTAGCTGATAAGCCTCTCTGCCGTATATTACAACCCCCTTGTCTGGAGTTACCTTCTAGGAGCTCCGCTCCACACACTGACTCCTTGTCAGTCCTTGGTTCCCCAACACAGTAGCCGTCCCAGGCTCTGCAGGTATATGTTCTGAACACGTGCTATTCGGGAGTCTGTCCATTACCAGGACCTTCCAACACAGACCATGTGACCACACCACAGTCTTATTATATTGCCCATAACCACACCCACAGATGATGTACCTATACTATGGGCTGATCATATGATTGTGACATCACTGCAGGTCCTCAACCTTAGGGAAATTTCAGGCCAAATATTATTCTGCTAGGAGAAATATATCTTCCGTCCAGCACTACCCTTTTCGCTGCACCACAGGCCATTACTCCCTTACTGAGAATCAATGTTTGAATTGATACACAAATGGTTATGGTAGATCTGAAGCCTCCATCACTCCAGCTCTATTCCCTACCCAGCGCCATCTGCTCCTTTGTCTGAATTCAAACAGAATATGGTTGTCATTCAAGCAGTAGGAGGCTGCGCTGATTTCTCAGTAATGGAGGAGCATACTGTCCATATTAAGGTATAGCTGGAATCATAGAATCATAGAATGTTTGAGTTGAAAGGTACCTCCAGGGTCATCGTTTCCAACCACCTGCTCAATGCAGGATTCACTAACCCATCTCAGACAAATGTCTGTCCTGCCTCTGTTTGAAGACTTCCACTGAAGGAGAACTTACCACCTCTCGTGACAGCCTGTTGCACTCATTGATCACTCTCACTGTCAGAAAGTTTTTTCTAATATCTAATCTGTATCTTCTCCCTTTCAGTTTCATTCCATTGTTTCTTGTGTTTCAATGTGCAAATGAGAATAAGGATGATCCCTCTACACTGTGACATCCCCTCAGATGTTTGTAGACAGCTATTAAGTCTCCTCATAGCCTGCTTTTTTGCAAGCTAAACATTCCCAGATCCTTTAACTGTTCATCGTAGGACATAGTTTGCAGTTTGCTCACCATCTTGGTAACTCTTCTCTGAACGTGCTCCAGTTTTATGTGCTTTTTTAAAATGTGGTGCCCAGAACTGGACATAGTATTCCAGATGAGGTCTGACCATGGAGGAGTAGAGGGGAATATTTACTTCACGTGATCTAGACTTTATGCTTCTCTTAATACATCCCAGAACTGTGTTTGCCTTTTTTTTGTTGACTCATGTGCAGTCTGTGATCTATTAGCATACACAAGTCTTTTTCACACATGCTGTTGCCTAGTTTGATTCATCCTATTCTGTAGATGTTATTTTTGTTTTTCTTGCCCAAATGTAGAATCTTGTATTTCTCTCTGTTACATACCATTCTATTAGTCGCTGACCATTGTTCAAGCTTATCTAGATCCTTCTGAATCTTTTCTTTCTTCTTTATTGTTAGTTGTCTCTTGTAGCTTTGCATAGTCTGCAAATTTGATTAGTTTATCTTCAGTTCCCGTATCTAGATCATTTATATAAAAATGTTGAACAACACTGGGACCAGGACAGAGCCTTGTGGTACTCCACTTGAAACATTCTTCCAACTCAATTTGCAGCCATTTATTACAACTTTTTGAGTACAATCACTGACCCAGTTATGTATCCACATAACCATAGCTTTGTCAATCCCATACTTGGTCATTTTTTCAATAAGGATAATATAAGATACTTTATAAAATGCTTTGCTTAAGTCGAGATATCTGCCACATTTCCCTGATCCACCCAGTCAGCGATTCCATCATAGAAGGCAATTAGATTATTCTGATGTGTACTGCATGAATACCTTGCTGCTGGTATGTTTTAAAAATTGAACCAATAAAAGGAACCTTTTAATGGAATGGTGAGTGCCACCTCTTTTCTTGTACATAAACATTTTCTGAACTGTTTTTTTAATGGTGAGCACAAAAGATACCATGGGCAAGGTGTTAACAGCTTTCAGCTAACAGATTTGCAAGTCAGCTACAGGTGTCACAGTGGTGCTGGTCTTTTCACTCTTGTTCAGATAGGAAATTAGATTAGTTTGGCAAACCCATGCTGGCTCTGGTTAATTACTGTATTCTTATCCAAGTATTTACAGTGCCTTGCAAAAGTATTCGGCTCCCTGGAACTTTTCAATCTTTTCCCACATATCATGCTTCAAACATAAAGATACCAAATGAACATTTTTGGTGAAGAATCAACAACAAGTGGAACACAATTGTGAAGTTGAACAAAATTTATTGGTTATTTTAAATTTTTGTGGAAATGCAAAAACTGAAAAGTGGGGTGAGCAATATTATTCGGCCCCTTTACTTTCAGTGCAGCAAACTCACTCCAGAAGTTCATTGTGGATCTCTGAATGATCCAATGTTGTCCTAAATGACTAATGATGATAAATATAATCCACCTGTGTGTAATCAAGTCTCCATATAAATGCACCTGCTCTGTGATAGTCTCAGGGTTCTGTTTGAAGCACAGAGAGCATCATGAAGACCAAGGAACACAACGGGCAGGTCCATGATACTGTTGTGGAGAAGTTTAAAGCTGGATTTGGATACAAAATGATTTTAAAAACTTTAAACATCCCAAGGAGCACTGTGCAAGCGATCATATTGAAATGGAAGGAGTATCACAACAATGCAAATCTACCAAGACCCGGCCGTCTCTCTAAATTTTCATCTAAAACAAGGAGAAGACTGATCAGAGATGCAGCCAAGAGGCCCATAATCACTCTGGATGAACTGCAGAGATCTACAGCTGAGGTGGGACAGTTTGTCCATAGGACAACATTCAGTCATACGCTGCACAAATCTGGCCTTTATGGAAGAGTGGCAAGAACAAAGCCATTTCTCAAAGATATCCATAAAAAGTGTCGCTTAAAGTTTGCAACAAGTCACCTGGGAGACACACCAAACATGTGGAAGAAGGTGCTCTGGTCAGATGAAACCAAAATCAAACTTTTTGGCAACAATGCCAAACGATATGTTTGGCATAAAGGCAACACAGCTCATCACCCTGAACACACCATCCCCACTGTCAAACATGGTGGTGGCAGCATCATGGTTTTAGACCTGCTTTTCTTCAGCAGGGACAGGGAAGATGGTTAAAATTGATGGGAAGATGGATGGAGCCAAATACAGGACCATTCTTGAAGAAAACCTGTTGGAGTCTGCAAAAGACCTGAGACTGGGACGGAGATTTGTCTTCCAACAAGACAATGATCCCAAACATAAAGCAAAATCTACAATGGAATGGTTCACAAATAAACGTATCCAGGTGTTAGAATGGCCAAGTCAAAGTCCAGACCTGAATCCAATCTAGAATCTGTGGAAAGAGCTGAAAACTGCTGTTCACAAACGATCTCCATCAAATCTCACTGAGCTCGAGCTGTTTGCCAAAGAAGATGGGCAAGAATTTCAGTCTCTCGATGTACAAAACTGATAGAGACATATCCCAAGTGGCTTGCAGCTGTAATCGCAGCAAAAGGTGGCGCAGCAAAGTATTACGTTAAAGGAGCCAAATAACATTGCTCAACCCACTTTTCAGTTTTTGAATTTCCACAAAAATTTAAAATAACCAATAAATTTCGTTCAACTTCACAATTGTGTCCCACTTGTTGTTGATTCGTCACCAAAAATTTACATTTGGTATCTTTATGTTTGAAGCATGATATGTGGGAAAAGGTTGAAAAGTTCCAGAGAGCCGAATACTTTTGCAAGGCACTGTATATGCTGTTTAATAATTTGTTCAAAGATTTTTCCTGGTATAGAAGTAAGGCTCAGTGGCCTGTAATTTCCTGGCTCCATCTCCTTTACTTTTTTAAAGTTAGAGACATTTGCCCTTCTCCAATCTTTTGAGACTTCTCCTGTTCGCCAGGATTTTTCAAAGATTCTGGCTAATGGTTCTACAATTTTCTCTGATAACTCTTTCAGTATCCTATGATGTAATTCATCAGGACCAGGAGACTTAATTTAAATGAATTTATCTCAGTGTTCCCTCACCATCTCTCTGTTTATAGATAGTGTGGATTATTGTATTCCTTCAATAGCACAATGAAGATCAATTGATGTTAGAATTGCTTTCTTAAAGAACACAGATGCTAAATAGGAATTTAAAAATTCAGCCTTCTCAACATTTTTGACCACTTCATCCTTTTCATCCAGTAAAAAATCCTATAGCATCTATGACTTTTCTTTTGCTTTTGACATACCCCTCCAAAATCTTTTTTTTATTGCTGTTGGTCTCCCATGCAAGCCTCACTTCATTACTGGCTTTAACTCTTCTAACTCTTGCCCTGCATTCCCTGCAGACAGCATTATATTCTTCTTTAGATTAGCACCCTTTTTCCATTTAATATACATTTGTTTTTTCATTTTTAACAAGTATTTAAGTTCTGTATTCATCTATCCTGGTCTCTTTAAATGCTTCCAATTCTTCCTTCTTTTTGGGATTGTTACGGATTGCGCAGTGAGAATTTAATTAATCAAAATCTCCCATCCTTGTTAGACATTTCTGTCCTTTAGAACAGGGTTTCCCAACTCCAGTCCTCAAGGCACACCAACAGATCATGTTTTCAGGATTTCCTTTGTATTGCACAGGTGAAGCAATTATCACCTGAGCAATACTAAGGAAATCCTGAAAACATGATCTGTTGGTGTGCCTAGAGGACTGGAGTTGGGAAACCCTGCTTTAGAATATCCAACCATTGGACCTTCCCTACCCTCTTTCGGAGTCCATTAAAATCTGCCTTTTTGAAGTCGAACCTTAAGGTCTGAATCCTCGCTGGTGTCACGAATCACTAAGGGATTCGTGGCAGCTCTGGATCTGCTGAAATTTAAATGTTGTTTTATTTTTCCTTTGGTCCAGCAAGAGTTAATGTCAGTCTCTTGCTGGAAGTTTTCTTTGAGGCTGGTCAGCTAATATTGGTTTGTAACCATTCCCACCTCCCTTTAAATAGTCCCATGACCCTTCAGCTGATAATAATCGGTTATAGAGTTTTGACTTTATGCAAACCAGCTAGGTGTGTGGAGCTCATCTGTGATGGTGGTGTTTCTGCTGTGGGAATTCTGCTATCCTGGTGGAATTTTCTCTGCTGCTGTGGAGCTTAGCAGCAGAGTCTGAGCTAAGTAGTTTACTTTTTGCCTGTCCCCTGTTTGTCGCTTCCCCTGTGTGCTACCATCTGCAGTGGCGAGGCTAGCATCCTTGCTGACCAGTGGACTAACCAAGACTCATAGAGGTGACAGTCAGGGACTAGGCACATGACGGCAGAGGGGGAAGGACCAGCCAAGGGCATAATGGAAGCTTTAGGGGGTTTTACACATAGTGATATCGCTAGCAATATCGCTAAAGCATCACCGATTTGGTGACGTAGCAGCGATATCGCTAGTGATATCGCTATGTGTGATACTTACCTCCGACCGGCTCCCCCGCTGTCTGTCGCTGATTGCGCGAGATCGCGCAGCTCCATTTCTCTTCGGGTGCTTCCTGCTGGGTTTCCTGTGGTGCCGACGTGTGGAGGCAGGTGGGAGGACGTCAGGATCGCTGCGTCTGAAAGGTAAGTATCGTCCGCTGTATCGCTGCTGCATCGCTGTGAGATCTGCCTGTGTGGCAGCTCACTAGCAATCATTTAGCGATGCACCAGCGATCCTAACTGGGTCGCATCGTGGTCGGGATTGCTGGTGCATCGCTAAATGTAAAGGGGCCTTTAGAGACAGGCACAGGTTGGTGTCAGGGGATGTCTCATACCCCGCTCCCTTATCTGTATACCATAGATGGTGACTAGAGTTGAGCGATACCGTCCGATACTTCAAAGTATCGTATCGGATGGTATCGGCCGATCTTTAAAAAAAGTATCGGTATCGCCGATTCCGATACCGGAAGTCCCATTCAAGTTTATGGGACTTCCGGTATCGGAATAAGAAAAACCCTTTCCTGCCCTTGTACAGCCTCTCTGGGGTCTGTACGGGCCTTTCGGGGGGCTGTGCCGGCCTGCCAGGGGGTCTGTGCAGGCTCCGGTGGTCTGTGCCGGCCTGCCGGGGGGCTGTGCAGGCTCCGGTGCGCTGTGCCGGCCTGCCGGGGGGCTGTGCCGGCCTGCCGGGGGGCTGTGCAGGCTCCGGGGGGCTGTGCCGGCCTGCCGGGGGGCTGTGCCGGCCTGCCGGGGGGCTGTGCAGGCTCCGGGGGGCTGTGCCGGCCTGCCGGGGGGCTGTGCCGGCCTGCCGGGGGTCTGTGCAGGCTTCGGGGGTCTGTGCAGGCATCGTCCGATGGGACTACAAGTCCCATCGGGCGATGCCTGCTACCATGACAGTGATTGACACATTAGCCAATGATGGGACAGTAGTAGTCCCATCATCCGGCTAATGTGTTAAATGTAAAAAAAAAAAAAAAAAAAAAAAATTGCATGCTACATACATACAACATGCATACTACATACATGCTACATTCATACTACATACTACATACATGCTACATTCATACTACATAAATACTACATGCAACATACATACTACATATATACTACATACATACTACATATATACTACATGCATGCTACATACATACTACATGCTACATACTACATACATACTACATGCATGCTACATACATACTACATGCTACATACATACTACATATATACTACATGCATGCTACATACATACTGCATGCTACATACATACTACATATATACTACATGCATGCTACATACATACTACATGCTACATACATACCACATATATACTACATGCATGCTACATACATACTACATGCTACATACATACCACATACATACTACATGCATACTACATGCTACATACATACTACATATATACTACATGCATGCTACATACATACTACATATATACTACATGCATGCTACATACATACTGCATGCTACATGCATGCTACATACATACATACTACATACATACCACATATATACTACATACATACAATACATTCATACAATACATACATAGACATACAGTACATATAACATAGAGTAACATACTTACCAATACTTGTCACATTGTTCCCCGAAGCCATTGTCGTCTACGGAATAAATATTAACATAACAAACCACAAAAATACTCACCCACGATCCAAAGCAGTCCACGAGTGTGTCCCACGACGATCTTGGGTAGAGAACTGCAGCATCAGATGATGCTGCCGTTCTCTACGGGCTGCAGGAATCCAATGACGGAAGGTAGGTATCCTTCCGCACTGTATTCCTCCACCACTTAAAAAAAAAAAAAGTCCCTAGTCTCACTTTATGCCATTGCTGTGTGGGAATTTCCCACGCAGCAATGGCATAAAGTGAGACTAGGGACTTTTTTTTTTTTAAGTGGCGGAGGAATACAGTGCGGAAGGATACCTACCTTCCGTCATTGGATTCCTGCAGCCCGTAGAGAACGGCAGCATCATCTGATGCTGCAGTTCTCTACCCAAGATCGTCGTGGGACACACTCGTGGACTGCTTCGGATCGTGGGTGAGTATTTTTGTGGTTTGTTATGTTAATATTTATTCCGTAGACGACAATGGCTTCGGGGAACAATGTGACAAGTATTGGTAAGTATGTTACTCTATGTTATATGTACTGTATGTCTATGTATGTATTGTATGAATGTATTGTATGTATGTAGTATATATGTGGTATGTATGTAGTATGTATGTAGTATGTATGTAGCATGCAGTATGTATGTAGCATGCATGTAGTATATATGTAGTATGTATGTAGCATGTATGTATGTGGTATGTATGTAGCATGTAGTATGTATGTAGCATGCATGTAGTATATATGTAGTATGTATGTATGTATGTAGCATGTAGTATGTATGTAGCATGCATGTAGTATGTATGTAGCATGCATGTAGTATGTATGTAGCATGCATGTAGTATGTATGTAGCATGCATGTAGTATATATGTAGTATGTATGTGGTATGTATGTGGTATGTATGTAGCATGTAGTATGTATGTAGCATGCATGTAGTATGTATGTAGCATGCATGTAGTATGTATGTAGCATGCATGTAGTATGCATGTAGCATGCATGTAGCATGTATGTAGTATGTATGTAGTATGTAGCATGTATGTAGTATGTATGTGGTATGTATGTAGCATGTAGTATGTATGTAGCATGCATGTAGTATATATGTAGTATGTAGTATGTATGTGGTATGTATGTAGCATGCAGTATGTATGTAGCATGTATGTAGTATGTATGTAGTATATATGTAGTATGTATGTAGCATGTAGTATGTATGTAGCATGCATGTAGTATGTATGTAGTATGTATGTAGCATGCAGTATGTATGTAGCATGTATGTAGTATGTATGTAGCATGTAGTATGTATGTAGCATGCATGTAGTATGTATGTAGTATTTTTTTTTTTTTTTTTTAACATTTAACACATTAGCCGGATGATGGGACTACTACTGTCCCATCATTGGCTAATGTGTCAATCACTGTCATGGTAGCAGGCATCGCCCGATGGGACTTGTAGTCCCATCGGACGATGCCTGCACAGACCCCCGAAGCCTGCACAGACCACCGGCAGGCCGGCACAGCCCCCCGGCAGGCCGGCACAGCCCCCCGGAGCCTGCACAGACCACCGGCAGGCCGGCACAGCCCCCCGGCAGGCCGGCACAGCCCCCCGGAGCCTGCACAGCCCCCCAGCAGGCCGGCACAGCCCCCCGGCCGGCCGGCACAGACCCCCACAGGGTGCACAGACCACCGGCAGGCCGGCACAGCCCCCCGGCAGGCCGGTACAGACCCCGGGCAGTCCACACAGC
Organism: Dendrobates tinctorius; assembly: GCF_039654945.1. Taxonomy (NCBI): domain Eukaryota; kingdom Metazoa; phylum Chordata; class Amphibia; order Anura; family Dendrobatidae; genus Dendrobates; species Dendrobates tinctorius. The sequence goes on along the minus strand of NW_027361675.1, from coordinate 19,767,364 downwards.
CCCCCCGGCAGGCCGGCACAGCCCCCCGGCAGGCCGGCAGAGACCCCCGGAAGGCCCGAAATGACGACGTCAGTCTGTCATGATGACGTCATGATGACGTCAGTCTGTCAATCAACTTTGAACTTCCGATTCCGATGCCGAATTCCGATATTGAAAAAATATCGGAAGTCGGTATCGGAATTCCGATACAGCAAGTATCGGCCGATACCCGATACTTGCGGAATCGGAATGCTCAACACTAATGGTGACAGATTCCGCCTACATAAAGGTCTTTTGTTGAAGTCTACATGTTATGTTGCAAGTTTCTGACTGATCTTAACAATTGTTCCTTTTTTTCACAGAAAACAAGGATTTTCTGGTGCTATGCTTAGGCCTTGACAGAACAGTAGGGATTCCAACTGTTTGAGATGTTTCCCAGATGGTTGATGTCATTGAGACAACTGAAAATAAATCGCCGAAGGCCAGAAAAAGCTGAGTCAGACAAACTGCTGTGAAATCACAAATATCTTGATGTCTGCATGTTTACCTGCCATAGTAATAATAATAATAATAATAATCTTTATTTATATAGCGCCAACATATTCCGCAGCGCTTTACAGTTGAACAGTTTCAAACACAACAGTCATAAGTAACAACGTTAACAATACAATAATTAAAGCGAAATAAGACGACCCTGCTTGTGGAGCTTACAATCTACAATGAGGTGGGGGAGATACAAAGCATAGGTTTGTATTTACAATGATGTATTTACAATGACGGTCCAGCCATCTTCAGGGGGTGGGGGTTAGATGGAGATAGTGAATGGGCTACACACACACACACAAACATAACATGACTTTGATTACTGAATGTGATAGGCCGCTCTGAACAAATGCGTTTTGAGCGAGCGCCTAAAACTATGCAAATTGTGGATGATCCTAATATCTTGGGGTAGAGCATTCCAGAGGATTGGCGCAGCACGGGAGAAGTCTTGGAGTCGGGAGTGGGAGGTACGGATTAGGGCAGAGGTTAGTCGAAAGTCATTTGCAGAGCGCAGCGGTCGGTTAGGCCGATAGACAGAAATGAGGGAGGAGATGTAAGGGGGTGCCGCACTGTGGAGAGCTTTGTGGGTGAGAACAAGTACTTTGAATTGTACCCTGTAATGAATTGGCAGCCAGTGTAATGACTGGCGAAGAGCGGACGCGTCTGAGTAACGATTAGCCAGATGGACAACCCTGGCTGCTGCATTAAGGATAGACTGGAGAGGGGAGAGTCGAGTGAGAGGGAGGCCAATTAATAGAGCATTACAGTAGTCCAGGCGGGAGTGGATCAGGGCGACAGTGAGAGTTTTTGTTGTTTCCATGGTGAGAAAAGGGCGGATTCTAGAGATGTTCTTTAGGTGTAAGCGGCATGAGCGGGCAAGAGATTGTATATGGGAGGTGAAGGAGAGATCGGAGTCGAACATAACACCCAGACAGCGTGCCTGCTGTCGGGGTGTTATTATGGTGCCACCCACAGAGAGGGAAATGTCAGATTTAGGGAGGTTAGTAGATGGTGGGAGCAGAAGAAGTTCAGTTTTGGAGAGGTTGAGTTTCAGATAGAGAGCAGACATGATGTTGGAGACTGCAGACAGACAGTCAGTGGCGTTCTGTAGTACAGCGGAGGTAAGGTCAGGGGATGATGTGTACAGTTGTGTGTCATCAGCATAAAGATGGTACTGAAAGCCAAATCTGCTGATGGTCTGTCCAATTGGGGCCGTATAGAGAGAGAAGAGAAGGGGGCCAAGGACTGAGCCCTGAGGTACCCCAACAGTGAGAGGAAGAGGAGATGAAGTGGAGCCAGAAAACAGAACACTGAAGGAGCGGTCGGAAAGATAGGAGGAGAACCAGGAAAGAGCAGTGTCCTTAATGCCTAGTGACTGGAGCCTAGAGAGTATGAGAGGATGGTCAACAGTGTCGAAAGCTGCAGAAAGGTCGAGAAGAATGAGCAGAGAGTGGTCACCATTACGTTTTGCTGTCAGAAGGTCATTGGTCACTTTGATGAGTGTAGTTTCTGTCGAATGTAGGGGGCGGAAACCGGACTGTGAAGGGTCTAGGAGGGAGTGAGTGGAGAGGTAACGGGTAAGGCGTGAGTATATCAGGCGCTCCAAGAGTTTAGAGATGAAGGGGAGATTGGAGACTGGTCTGTAGTTGTTTGTGCAGGATGGGTCGAGGGTGGGTTTCTTTAGTAATGGAGTAATGATAGAGTGTTTGAAGGAGGAGGGGAAAATGCCAGAGGAGAGGGAGAGATTAAAGATTGTAGTTAGGTGAGTTGTGACGACTGGGGAGAGAGACTGGAGGAGATGTGAGGGAATGGGGTCGGTTGTGCATGTAGTCGGACGAGAAGAGGAGAGGAGCCTGGAGACTTCTTCTTCTGTGATGGGATCGAATGTGGAGAGTGAGCCAGGGGGAATGCAGGGAGGGATGGGAGTCACTGAATTTGGTGATTGGGAGCGGATTTCCTGACGGATATTGTCTATTTTCTCTATAAAGTGGGAGGCAAGGTCATCAGCGCAAATGTCTGTGATAGGGGCTTGTGCTTTTGACCTGAGGAGGGAGTGAAAGGTGTCAAAAAGTTTCTTGGGGTTGTTGGATAGTGAGGAGATCAGGGTGGTGAAGTAGGTCTGTTTGGCGAGGTGAAGGGCAGAGTTATATGTCCTTAACATAAATTTGAAGTGTATGAAGTCTTCTGGTGTGCGTGTTTTCCTCCATAAGCGTTCAGCACACCTAGAGCATCGCTGGAGAAATCGGGTTTGCGATGTGAGCCAGGGCTGTTTCACTCTGTGTTTGGAGGTTCTGAGGGTGAGGGGAGCTACTTGGTCAAGGGTGCTTCTAAGAGTGTCATTGAAGTGATGTACAGCCAGATCAGGACAGGACAAAGAAGAGATTGGGGACAGTGATGAGTGTAGGGAGTCTGAAAGTGTATGAGGGTTAATGGCTTGTAGATTTCTGACTGAATGGTAGGTAGGAGGGTGCTGGGGTGAGCGAGGATTTGTGAGTGTAAAGGAGAGAATGTTGTGGTCAGAGAGGGGAAGCGGTGAGTTATCTATGTAGGAGATTAAGCAGAGCCGGGCGAAAACCAGGTCCAGGGTGTTACCGTCTTTGTGTGTTTCAGAGGTTGAGAGCTGAGAGAGGCCTAGAGAAGTGGTTAGTGATAGAAGCTGGGATGCAGATGTGGAAGTGGGGCTGTTAATGGGGATGTTGAAGTCTCCCAGGATAAGGGTTGGTAGTTCTGAGGACATGAAGTGCGGCAGCCAGGCAGAGAAATGGTCCAGGAAGTGGGTGGGTGAGCCTGGGGGCCGGTATATGACCGCTACTCTGAGGGAGAGGGGACGAAAGAGCCTGATGGTGTGGACTTCAAAAGAAGGGAATGAGAGTGATGGAACTGGGGGGATGACCTGGAAAGTGCATTGTGGGGACAGGAGTATGCTGACTCCACCACCAGGTCTGTTTGTCGGTCTCGGGGAATGGGAGAATTGTAAGCCACCATGGGAAATGGCAGCAGGAGAGACAGTGTCAGAATCCTGAATCCAGGTTTCCGTGAGGGCCAACAGATTCAGAGAGTTTTTCAGAAAGTAATTGTGTAGGAAAGGAAGCTTGTTGCATACAGACCGTGGATTCCAAAGGGCACAATTGAAAGAAGGAGATGAAGGAGTGCAAATAATATTAGTAAGATTATTAAGGTTTCGATGTGAGGTAGGGTAGGGGTTGAGGTTGGGGGATGGTGGACCGGGGTTGGGGGAGATGTCCCCTGAAATCAGTAGGAGCAGGAAGATAAAGAGCAAGTAGTTTTTGGAATTGTATGAAGATTTTTTGTGCAGTGTGTTTGGGCAAGATGGGCTGAGGTTTTTTAAGAAGGTGAGAAGTGCATGGGAGCTGTACATGGGAGAAGGAAAGAGAGAGGAGCTGATGTATATGAGTTGTGATGGAGGGGGGATTGGTCGGTGAAAGTGGGTTACAAGAGAACATAGGAGGATAGGAATAAAGAACATGGTTAAAAGGGACAGCAGAGTGAGGGTTACCTGACTCCTGTCCTGACTAACTGCCATGTAATAACTGCTGTATCCCGACACTTATCTTCGTGACGCTTTGCTTCTGTGATGCGTGCACCCCCACATGCGTGCACCCCTAAGAATGGTTCACATTTATAGTCCAGACTGCTGGGTCAGAAGAGATGGATTGTGGGAACTGGTTGAGGATAATTTGGCAGCTGGGCTCAGCACACCAGGGTTGTTGTTTTTTTTTTTTTGGGATGATCAAAGACATTCAGCCAGGCAACATCTATTTTAACACCTCCACTAGATAAGATCTACACTGATCCCAGTCATGGAAATGCAACAGTGAGTTTTAAGTACAATGCACCAAATGATTTATAACAATGAATTAGCAGAAACATTAAAATATGTTTCTAGATGGTAAAGCAGCAGATGACAGCAGACAGCAAGCAGAGGGAATTTTTACCAATAGAGTCTATTGCAGCAGATGAGACAGCAATCAGAGGTGGGAAGTTGTACCATTTGAATATGTTGTAGAAGACAGCAAGCAGAGGGAATTTTTACCTGTATGAAGAGAGAAGATGGATTTTAGTTCTGTGCCATGTAATAACTGCTGTATCCCGACGCTTATCTTCGTGACGCTTTGCTTCTGTTATGCGTGCACCCCCACATGCGTGCACCCCTAAGAATGGTTCACATTTATAGTCCAGACTGCTGGGTCAGAAGAGATGGATTGTGGGAACTGGTTGAGGATAATTTGGCAGCTGGGCTCAGCACACCAGGGTTGTTGTTTTTTTTTTTGGGATGATCAAAGACATTCAGCCAGGCAACATCTATTTTAACACCTCCACTAGATAAGATCTACACTGATCCCAGTCATGGAAATGCAACAGTGAGTTTTAAGTACAATGCACCAAATGATTTATAACAATGAATTAGCAGAAACATTAAAATATGTTTCTAGATGGTAAAGCAGCAGATGACAGCAGACAGCAAGCAGAGGGAATTTTTACCATTAGAGTCTATTGCAGCAGATGAGACAGCAATCAGAGGTGGGAAGTTGTACCATTTGAATATGTTGTAGAAGACAGCAAGCAGAGGGAATTTTTACCATTAGAGTCTATTGCAGCAGATGAGACAGCAATTAGAGGTGGGAAGTTGTACCATTTGAATATGTTGTAGAAGACAGCAAGCAGAGGGAATTTTTACCATTAGAGTCTATTGCAGCAGATGAGACAGCAATCAGAGGTGGGAAGTTGTACCATTTGAATATGTTGTAGAAGACAGCAAGCAGAGGGAATTTTTACCATTAGAGTCTATTGCAGCAGATGAGACAGCAATCAGAGGTGGGAAGTTGTACCATTTGAATATGTTGTAGAAGACAGCAAGCAGAGGGAATTTTTACCATTAGAGTCTATTGCAGCAGATGAGACAGCAATCAGAGGTGGGAAGTTGTACCATTTGAATATGTTGTAGAAGTGTTATGCGAGGCTTAGGTCGAAGGAGGCTGACAAAACCCGGGCCCCTGCGGAGTCCCTCAAACTAGGGAAAACCCTGTCTGACCCTCAACCCAGGGTTTTTGCTAAAGGTGCAAATGCCTGAGCCTCCAGCCTCTCCTTATCTCCTGCTCAGCCCTAAGCTGAACCCTCCACCCAGTGAGTTGTCAAACCACCAAAACCCACACAGTAATGACAGACAGGGAGAACTCAAACCACACCGCGCCGCAACCACACAGGACAATACTATAATGTGAACAGGGCAAAACAAAGCACAAATATAGGAAGACGAAAAGGTAACAACGGATCATACGACACCAGCTATGAATTTCAAAACCAGGGGAAGAGTCTTGAGGAGATCATTTGCATATTCCCAGTGCCTTCTGGGATAAGTGAAGAGTCTCCGCGAGCTCAACGATCACTGGGTTTTGGCCGTTGCAGCTGAAAAGAGGAAATCGGAAAAACCGCGCGCCGATAGGCGCGCGAAATTTGGCTCATCTTTCATCGTTTTTAAGAAATCTCAAGATGGAAGAGGCCAGGAGCCATTTGGTGAGCTGCATTTCTTGCTACATGTTCACAGATTTACCAGTGGAAAAGCCAAACTTCACATGCCACAAATGCAAGCTTGTGTCCCTGTTGGAGGAAAAGTTGCAAAATCTCAAAGAGAGGTTAGCTACGTTGAAGATCATTAAGGAAGGTGAAGAGTTCTTGGACAGAGCAGAATTATCTCTTCATGTTACAGAAAGAGAAGAAATTCGAAGTGCACCTGAAGAAACAGAGGAATGGAGACATGTGACCCAGAGAAGCAGGAGGATCAGGAGGCAGTCAGCACCCATACTGCTCAGAAACCAGTACCAGGCTCTCACGCAGGAAAACGATGAAGAAATACATCAGGATAAGACTCTGCCAACAAACAGCAACCTTGTACGCCCTCAGAGTCCTCCTGGATGGAGAAAGAAAAATGTTGTGAAGAAGAAACGGAGAGTGGTGGTCATGGGGGATTCCCTGCTGAGAGGAACAGAGGCCGCTATCTGCAGACCGGATATAACTACAAGAGAAATGTGCTGTCTTCCAGGTGCAAAAATTAAAGATGTGTCTGACAGGATATCAGGACGCTTCAGACCTACAGATGACTACCCATTCCTGCTACTACATGTGGGGACAAATGACACCGCAAGAAACGACCTGGAAACCATCTGCAGAGACTTTGAAGACTTAGGCAAGAAAGTGAAAGAACTGGGAGCGCAGGTGGTCTTCTCTTCCATCCTCCCAGTGGATGGCGATGGAACAAGGAGGTGGAATAAGATTCTGCAGGTGAACAACTGGCTACGTCGATGGTGCCGTCAGCAACGATTTGGATTTCTGGATCACGGAGTGAACTACTTATACGATGGACTACTTGCTAGAGATGGGGTGCACCTTACGAAGACTGGAAAGCATGTATTTGGAAGTCGCCTTGCTACACTTGTAAGGAGAGCTTTAAACTAGAACAACATGGGAAGGGAAGCAAAAGACCAGAAAAAGCCATACACCTGACAAATGCTATTGAGAACTCTGCTATTAGAAGTGGAAAGGAAGAACAAAGACGAAAGAATCTAATTAATAAAAATATTGGAGAAAGAGAAACCAATCACAAACTAAAATGTTTCTATACTAATGCACAAAGCATGGGCAACAAACAAGGAGAATTGGAACTACTAACACAGGAAAAGAAATATGATGTCATTGGAATCACTGAAACTTGGTGGGACAATACACATGATTGGAATACAAGACTAGAAGGATACAACTTATTTGCAAGAAACAGACTTGATAAACGAGGAGGGGGTGTCGCATTGTATGTTCGAAACGCGTATATCTGCACAGAGATTGAAGCTTCAGAGACTGGGAGTTCTGTGGAAACTGTTTGGGTAAGAATACAAGGACAGAACAATGGAAAGGACACCATTGTAGGCATTTACTACAGGCCGCCTGTGCAAGCCGAAGATATAGATGAACTCTTTATGCATCAGATGGCCAAGTTCTCCAAAAAATATGACATGGTTGTCATGGGAGATTTCAACTATCCAGACATTTGTTGGGAATCTCTCTCAGGCAAAACTAACAGGTCAAGGAAATTCTTATCCTCTGTTGCTGACAACTTTATCTTCCAAAAGGTAAGGGAGAAAACAAGGGGAACTGCTACCTTGGATCTAATCCTTATAAACAGGGAGGAAATGGTTGAGGAGGTAAAAGTGGCTGGGACCCTAGGAGGTAGCGACCATGCTATTTTAGAATTTTGGATAACTAGAGGTGGAAGACCTGTGAAGACTCAGACGTCAAGGTTAGATTTCAGAAAGGCAGATTTTAAGGGATTCAGAAAGAGAATTGGAGGGATCCAATGGCTGGATATCCTTAAAGACAAAAATGTCCAGGAAGGATGGGAAATCTTGAAAAATGAAATTCTCAATGCACAGTTGTTAACAATTCCGAAAAGAGGGAAGAATAGGAAGCATTTAAGGAAACCAGGATGGATGAACACAGAACTTAAGCACATGCTAAAAAGGAAGAAAAAAATGTTTATAAAATGGATAGAGGGAGGCATATCTAAAGAAGAATATAATGCTGTCTGCAGAACCTGCAGGGCACAAATCAGATTATCTAAAGCTGAAAATGAACTGAGGCTTGCAAGAGATGTCAAAAGCAATAATAAAGGATTTTGGGGATATGTCAAAAGTAAAAGAAAAGTCAAAGATGCTATAGTATTTTTACAGGATGAAAATGATGAAATGGTAAGACAGGATGTTGAGAAGGCTGAACTTTTAAATTCCTATTTTGCATCTGTTTTCTCTCAGAAAGGAAATGCAACATCAACTGTTATTCACTGTCCTATTAAGGGAATAGAAGAATCCAGGATATCTATAAACAGAAAGATAGTGAGGAAACACTTAGCTAACCTAAATGAATTCAAGTCTCCAGGTCCAGATGAATTACACCCCAGAGTACTGAAGGAGATAGCAGAAGAAATTTTTGAACCCCTCTCCATAATCTTTGAAAATTCTTGGAGAACAGGAGAAGTGTCAGAAGACTGGAGAAGAGCAAATGTTGTTCCTATCTTCAAAAAGGGGAAGAAGGTGGACCCAGGCAACTATAGGCCGGTGAGTCTGACTTCTATACCAGGAAAGATCTTTGAACAAATTATTAAACAACATGTATGTCAATACCTGGATAAGAATGAAGTGATTAAACAGAGTCAGCATGGGTTTGTAACTGATAAGTCATGTCAGACTAACTTAATTTCCTTCTATGACGGTATCACTGATTGGGTGGATCAAGGAAATGCTGTAGATATAGTATATCTTGACTTCAGCAAAGCATTTGACAAAGTCTCTCATACAATCCTTATTGAAAAAATGACTAAGTATGGAATGGACAAGGCAACTGTTAGGTGGATTCATAACTGGCTTAGTGATCGGACCCAAAGAGTGGTCGTAAATGGCTGCACATCCAGTTGGAAGAATGTCTCAAGTGGGGTACCACAGGGCTCTGTCCTGGGCCCTGTATTGTTCAACATCTTTATCAACGATTTAGATGAAGGAATTGAGGGTAAACTGATTAAATTTGCTGATGACACAAAGCTAGGAGGGATAGCTAATACTAGAGAGGAGAGAGAGAGGATTCAAAAAGATTTAAATAAACTGGAGAAGTGGGCAGCAACTAACAGAATGGTTTTTTAACAGGGAGAAATGCAAAGTACTACATCTGGGCAATAAAAATGAAAAAAGCATATATAGAATGGGAGGAATAGGGCTAAGTGACAGCACATGTGAAAAAGACTTGGGTATACTAATAGATCACAGACTGAATATGAGTCAACAGTGTGATGCAGCAGCAAAAAAGGCAAATGCAATTCTAGGATGTATTAATAGAAGCATACAGTCTAGATCACGTGAAGTCATTATTTCCCTCTACTCCTCTTTGGTCAGACCTCATCTGGAATATTGTGTCCAGTTTTGGGCACCACATTTTAAAAAAGACATCAACAAACTGGAGCAAGTTCAGAAAAGAGCGACCAGAATGGTGACCGGTCTGCAAACCCTGTCTTATGAGGAAAGGTTGCAGGATTTGGGAATGTTTAGTTTGCAAAAGAGAAGACTGAGAGGAGACTTAATAGCTGTCTACAAATATCTAATGGGCTGTCACATTGTAGAAGGATCAACTTTATTCTCATTTGCACAAGGAAAGACTAGAAGCAATGGGATGAAACTGAATGGGAAGAGACACAGATTAGATATTAGAAAAAACTTTTTGACAGTTAGAGTGATCAATGAGTGGAACAGACTGCCACGAGAAGTGGTGAGTTCTCCTTCAATGGAAGTCTTCAAACAGAGGCTGGACAGACATCTGACTGGGATGATTTAGCGAATCCTGCTTTGAGCAGGGGGTTGGACCAGATGGCCCAGGAGGTCCCTTCCAACTCTATGATTCTATGATTCTATGATTCTATGATTCTCTCTCCAACACCTCCACTCCAGACCGGAACCACTTGGCACAAAACACAAGCTATAATCGGCGACGCCCACAGGCCAGCACGACTATTTAAAGACCGTGGGCGTGACCAAACATCCCACCTGATTTCCAGCTAGATTAACCCCAGATAACCTGAGTAAAATCAAGCCGGCGCCACTGAGGCTATAGTGGACGGAGATGGAACTACCGCTGCCTGCCGGACGCTGTGGTGTGAACAGCGTCCGACATGACAAGAAGACAGCAAGCAGAGGGAATTTTTACCTGTATGAAGAGAGAAGATGGATTTTAGTTCTGTGCCATGTAATAACTGCTGTATCCCGACGCTTATCTTCGTGACGCTTTGCTTCTGTGATGCGTGCACCCCCACATGCGTGCATCCCTAAGAATGGTTCACATTTATAGTCCAGACTGCTGGGTCAGAAGAGATGCTGCAACATCACAAGAGGTTCTCAGTAGTGATGGGCGAGCACTAAAATGCTTGGGTGCTTGTTGCTTGGGTTGAGCAAATTGGAATACTTGGGTACTCGGACAGAACAACGAGCGCAATGTAAGTCTATGGGAGACCTAAGCTTTTTTACTGCGATCCCCCCAGGGGGTACTTTTAAGGTCTAAAAACGTCTGAAAATGATGGAAACACTGCTCAAATGACACAGGGACATCATGCGGATCGCACCTGGAAGCATACCTTAGTCCTAGTTCACCGCTTTAAACAATGTTGTCAGAGTTTCATGCCATTTTTACTGGTGCACCAAAAAACATATAAAAACAAAAACAAAACGGATTTTGCTGGGAAATATGTTGAGGTACATCCTTTCCAGGTTAATGACTTGTATATAAGGCTAAATAAATAACCCCAGACCAAAATGTTCCTCCACCACTTGGGCTATGTTCATACGGACGTTTTTGAAGCGTTTTTCAACTTTAACATTGCTTTCAACCAAAACAAATACATTCACTGGGAAATGTCATTGTAACATTTATCAACCCTAGCTGGCCAAGTGGTGTGTGACACATAAGCAGACATATCTTGTTTCATTTATGAAGGAGGGACTCTTAAAGTCACAGAGCCTATTTTTACATGGGCATCAGGCAGCATTAATCTGCTTAAAGGGCCATTATTAAACAGTGGGTCTCCTAAACTGCTATAGCCTATGAAGTGAGTGGATGGGCTGCCAAGAATTACGACGCACCCCAATACCCCTTTCAAAAGATGACCAGGAGGGCTTCCTTAAAAAATGTTGCATTGAATGCAAGGCCTGCCCAGCTACCAAGTCATATACAGCCCAATATGCCTTTGAACCCAGGTACTGGATGGGCCCAGGAAAATCCACTTCAAATTATTCATTTTGTACTCCCATTCTGTTTTCTTATGCATTGACTGCAAGGCCTGCCCTGCCACTAAGTCATATGCACCCCAATAACTCCAATCCCCCTTGGAAGAAACAGGGAGGAGGGCCTCTTAACAAAAAATGTCCCATTAAAAAGGAGCGGGTCTCCTAGACTTGGAATGCCCATACACTTTGTGTATAGGCTGGCAAACATTTCCCCTGTGGGGTACACCTCAACCTTTTTCAGTCTTTTACGCACAGCCTAACCACCAACCCTTGTTAATAGTGCGACACTGGCTGTAGCTGCATGGAACACATAAACCCTTTTGATCTAGTGGCGGTGGATGATCAGACGTGGAGGAAGGCCTGATTAAAATATAGGCCCAATTTCTAGGAGCGGCTCTCCTAGACTTGGAATGCCCATACACTTAGTGTATGGGCTGGCAAATATTTTCTCGTGGGGGTGTACATATTTTTTGTATTTTGGTGACGGGCATCATAACACCCTTGCCAAAACATAGAGTGGCCGGAGCATGACTGAATATGCTCACCCTGGTGTTGAAGTGGTGGTGAATGGTGAGGATGAGGAGAAGGAGGAGGAGGACACCAAATAGCCAAAATCAGGAAGAGTATATCCATGTTTGGTTGTGAAGAGGTGCATGGGAATACACCTCTCAATAAAACACTACATTGGAGTTTTGCTTCGCTGTCAGCATTTGGTGGTGTCGAGAAGTCAAGCCCAATTCATCCCTTGTTCATTTTTATAAGAGTCAGCCTGTCTGGACTTTCCGTAGAAAGGCGAATGCGCTTATCTGTGATAATGCCACCAGCAGCACTAAAAACTCGCTCGGACAAAACACTAGCGGCAGGGCAGGCCAGAACCTCCAAGGAGTAAAGAGCCAGCTTATGCCACGTGTCCAGCTTAGATACCCAATAATTAAAAGGCACAGCGGAATCTTGGAGGATGTTGGTACGGGCAGCAAGGTACTCCCTCAGCATCTTAGACAAGATTGCATTTCTTGTGAGTTTACCCCATGCCTCAGTGCATAGACAATGGGAGGGTCTTAGAAAACTGTCCTAGAACTTTGCCAGTGTTCCCCTGCCTCTGCTGGAGTGGACTTGTGTCTGTCCTGCATGGTTGGCCAATGAACTGTTATCTCTGCCTCCAGCGTTTTGAGATGGGAATTTTTTTAATAATTCAGCAACAATGGCCCTATGTTACGGCACCATTTTGGTACACCTGTCTGCCTCTGGTACAAGAAATTGAAAGTTATCCTTGTACCATGGGTCTAAAAGTGTCACTAGCCAGTAATGATTGGTACCCAATATTTTGACAATATGAGGGTCACGGGAAAGGCAGCGCAGCATAAAGTCAGCCATGCGTGCAAGACTGGTAACAGGCAAGCCTTCCGTGTCCTCACCAACAGGACGACTGACCAAGGTGTCCTCCTCCTCTTCCTCTTCATCTTCTTCCCTGTCCTCAAGCCATCCACGCTGAACAGCCGGCATGACTGCTGTGATTGTAGTCCCGTCTATAGCGCATGAAAGTAGCTCCTTGCTTCCTCCTCCTCCTCTTCCTCATTGTCAACCAATCCACAGTGGGATGACACGAGGCTGGGCTCTGTGTAATCACCCTGTATGGTTCCTTGATCCATGTCCTCGTGCTCCACCCGCAGTGCCTCCTCTTTCATTGTGAGCAGAGAACTTTTCAGAATGTAGATGAGCGGGCTGGTGACTAGTGTTGAGCATTCCGATACCGCAAGTATCGGGTATCGGCCGATACTTGCTGTATCGGAATTCCGATACCGACATCCGATATTTTTTCAATATCGGATGTCGGTATCGGAATCGGAAGTTCAAAGTTGATTGACAGCCTGACGTCATCATGATGCGCGGTGTGTGCGCATCATGATGCGCCGTCATTTCGGGCCTTCCGGGGGTCTCTGCCGGCCTGCCGGGGGGCTGTGCAGGCTCCGGTGGTCTGTGCCGGCCTGCCGGGGGGCTGTGCCGGCCTGCCGGTGGTCTGTGCAGGCTCCGGGGGGCTGTGCCGGCCTGCCGGGGGGATGTGCCGGCCTGCCGGTGGTCTGTGCAGGCTTCGGGGGTCTGTGCAGGCATCGTCCGATGGGACTACAAGTCCAATCGGGCGATGCCTGCTACCATGACAGTGATTGACACATTAGCCAATGATGGGACAGTAGTAGTCCCATCATCCGGCTAATGTGTTGAATGTAAAAAAAAAATTAAAAAAAAAAAAAAAATTACATGCTACATACATGCTACATACATACAACATGCATACTACATATATACTACATGTAACATACATACTACATATATACTACATGCAACATGCATACTACATGCATGCTACATACATGCTACATGCTACATACATGCTACATTCATACTACATATATACTACATGCATGCAACATACATACTACATATATACTACATGCATGCAACATGCATACTACATATATACTACATGTAACATACATACTACATATATACTACATGCATACTACATACATGCTACATACTACATGCATGCTACATGCATGCTACATGCATGCTACATACATACTACATGCATGCATGCTACATACATACTACATGCTACATACATACTACATACATACTACATATATACTACATACATACTACATGCATGCTACATACATACTACATGCATGCTACATACTGTACATACTACATGCTACATACATACTACATACATACTACATATATACTACATGCATGCTACATACATGCTACATACATACTACATATATACTACATGCATGCTACATACATACTACATATATACTACATACATACTACATGCATGCTACATACATACCACATGCATGCTACATACATACTACATGCTACATACATACTACATGCTACATACATACTACATATATACTACATGCATGCTGCATACATACTACATGCTACATACATACTACATGCATGCTACATACATACTACATGCTACATACATACTACATATATACTACATGCATGCTATATACATACTACATGCTACATACATACTACATATATACTACATGCATGCTACATACAATACATTCATACAATACATACATAGACATACAGTACATATAACAGAGTAACATACTTACCAATACTTGTCACATTGTTCCCCGAAGCCATTGTCGTGTACGGAATAAATATTAACATAACAAACCACAAAAATACTCACCCATGATCCAAACCAGTCCACGAGTGTGTCCCACGATGATCTTGGGTAGAGAACTGCAGCATCATCTGATGCTGCCGCTCTCTACGGGCTGTAGGAATCCAATGACGGAAGGTAGGTATCCTTCCGCACTGTATTCCTCCGCCACTTAAAAAAAAAGTCCCTAGTCTCACTTTATGCCATTGCTGCGTGAGACTAGGGACTTTTTTTTTAAGTGGCGGAGGAATACAGTGCGGAAGGATACCTACCTTCCGTCATTGGATTCCTGCAGCCCGTAGAGAGCGGCAGCATCAGCTGATGCTGCAGTTCTCTACCCAAGATCGTCGTGGGACACACTCGTGGACTGCTTTGGATCATGGGTGAGTATTTTTGTGGTTTGTTATGTTAATATTTATTCTGTACACGACAATGGCTTCGGGGAACAATGTGACAAGTATTGGTAAGTATGTTACTCTATGTTATATGTACTGTATGTCTATGTATGTATTGTATGAATGTATTGTATGTAGCATGCATGTAGTATATATGTAGTATGTATGTAGCATGTAGTATGTATGTAGCATGCATGTAGTATATATGTAGTATGTATGTAGCATGTAGTATGTATGTAGCAAGCATGTAGCATGCATGTAGCATGCATGTAGCATGCATGTAGTATGTATGTTACATGTAGTATATATGTAGTAGGCATGTTGCATGCATGTAGTATATATGTAGTATGTATGTTGCATGCATGTAGTATATATGTAGTATGAATGTAGCATGTATGTAGTATGTAGCATGTATGTAGCATGCATGTAGTATGCATGTTGCATGTAGTATATATGTAGTATGTATGTTACATGTAGTATGCATGTTGTATGTATGTAGCAAGTAATTTTTATTTTTTTATTTTTTTTTTACATTCAACACATTAGCCGGATGATGGGACTACTACTGTCCCATCATTGGCTAATGTGTCAATCACTGTCATTGTAGCAGGCATCGCCCGATGGGACTTGTAGTCCCATCGGACGATGCCTGCACAGACCCCCGAAGCCTGCACAGACCACCGGCAGGCCGGCACATCCCCCCGGCAGGCCGGCACAGCCCCCCGGAGCCTGCACAGACCACCGGCAGGCCGGCACAGCCCCCCGGCAGGCCGGCACAGACCACCGGAGCCTGCACAGCCCCCCGGCAGGCCGGCAGAGACCCCCGGAAGGCCCGAAATGACGGCGCATCATGATGCGCACACACCGCGCATCATGATGACGTCAGGCTGTCAATCACTGTCATTGTAGCAGGCATCGCCCGATGGGACTTGTAGTCCCATCGGACGATGCCTGCACAGACACCCGAAGCCTGCACAGACCACCGGCAGGCCGGCACATCCCCCCGGCAGGCCGGCACAGACCCCCGAAGCCTGCACAGACCACCGGCAGGCCGGCACAGCCCCCCGGCAGGCCGGCACAGACCACCGGAGCCTGCACAGCCCCCCCGGCAGGCCGTCACAGCCCCCCGGCACAGCCCCCCGGAGCCTGCACAGACCACCGGCAGTCCGGCACAGCCCCCCGGCAGGCCGGCACAGCCCCCCGGAGCCTGCACAGCCCCCCCGGCAGGCCGTCACAGCCCCCCCGGCAGGCCGGCACAGACCACCGGAGCCTGCACAGACCCCCTGGCAGGCCGGCACAGCCCCCCGAAAGGCCCGTACAGACCCCAGAGAGGCTGTACAAGGCAAAAATAGGGTTTTTCTTATTCCGATACCGGAAGTCCCATAGACTTGAATGGGACTTCCGGTATCGGAATCAGCGATACCGATACTTTTTTTTAAGATCGGCCGATCCATTCCGATCCGATACTTTGAAGTATCGGACGGTATCGCTCAACTCTACTGGTGACTCTAATTATGATGTCATCGCCGCTCACCATCTTGGTAGACTCCTCAAAGTTTTGGAGGATGCTACATATGTCTGACATCCATGTCCACCCCTGAGGTCTAATGTGTGGAGTCAAACCTGAAAAACGACGGCCTTGTTGATGCTGGTGTTCAACAACTGCCCGGTTCTGCTCACAAATCCTTTCTAACATATGCAGTGTAGAGTTCCAATGCGTGGGGACATCACACACCAGTCGGTGAGTCGGAATCTGCAATCGCTGCTGAAGCATGGCAAGGGCGGCTGAAGCTGTAGCTGACTTTTTAAAATGTGCACACAGGCGGCGTACTTTAACCAGCAGATCCGGCAGTTCTGGATAGATTTTTAGAAAAAGTTAAACAACGAGGTTCAGCACATGGGCCAGGCATGGTACGTGTCAGTTCGCTTCATCTCAAAGCCGCCACCAGGTTCCTGCCATTTTCACACACAACCATGCCTGGCTGGAGATTCAGCAGTGTCAGCCACACATCTGCCTGCTCTTTCAGAGCTGTCAACAGCTCTTCAGCATTGTGTGGTTTGTCATCTAAGCAAATTAGCTTCAGCACAGCTTGTTGCCGCTTTGCTTTGGCAGTGCTGCAGTGCTTCCAGCTTGTGACTGATGTGCTCATTTCTGACATGGAGGCTGAAGAGGAGGAGTAGGAGGAGGAGGAGGTGCAGGAGCTGTACACCGTGGGGGCAACCCTGATTGATGTAGGGCCCGCAATCCTTGGCGTCAGGAGGACGTATCCATCCCAAGGTCTGACTGGGTCCCAGCTTCCACTATCCAGTGTGCCGTCAGCAAGATGTACCTTCCCTGGCCACAAGCACTTGTCCACGTGTCAGTGGTTAGGTGTACTTTCCCAGTAACTGCATTATTGAGGGCACGGGTAATGTTGTGAGACACGTGCTTGTGTAATGCCGTGACGGCACAGCGGGAGAAATAGTGGCGGACGGCCGCCGCCATCAGGTTGCGGAAAGCTTCCACCTCCATGAGCCTAAAAGGCAACATTTCGGCCGCAAGCAGACGAGAAATATGAGAATTGAGTACTGTGGCCTGTAAGGCGTTGGCTGCGTATTTCCGCTTACGTTCCAATGACTAGGGTAAGGACAAATGAAAGCTGTGCTGGGACAAGGACGTGGACATGCTTGATGATGGTGCTATTTGACCCCCTGCTGATGCTAGCATGACAGGTTTTGCAAATGGCCTGTTTGGGGTTATCGTCAGAGTCTTTAAAAAATAACCAGACTCGGGAAGACCTAACAGTTGGACTGACAACTTCCGTCAGGTTGGTGTTACGGGGAATGGTTGCACGCCTTCTGTCTGCAGCCACCACCCTGCTTCTTCCTGCCTGACTGCCTGAAGTGGCGCAATGCCTACCTCCCCCTGTGTGCTGCTGTCCTTGCTCTGCATGTCCTCCTGCCAGGTTGGGTCTGTTACTACATCATCCACCACCTCATCTTCCACTTCCCTACCCTGGTTCTTCTCCTCACTTTCCAGCAATTGTGTCTCATCATCGTCCACCTCTTGTGACCATGGCTGCTCAAAGATTTGTGCATCACTACATGGAATATCAACTTGCCCAGCTTCAAGTGGACTGGGCGAGAGGCACGAATCTCCAAATGGAAAACTGAACAGGTCTTCAGAGTGTCCGAGTGTGGGATCAGTTGTCTCAAGGCACACAGCATGGTGGGAGCGAAGGAGGATCAGGGTATGGAATATGCGGTCCAGATCCAACCAACAACCTTTTTATAGTGCTCAGGCTTCAATAGTGCTGTCTTGCCGCGGTCCCCTAGGACTTCGGACACTAAGGTCCAGCAAGAAGATGTGGGTGTTTTTCGTGGGCCAATTTCAGCTTGCCCACAGCCTCGGCCTGCACCATCACCATCACGTCCACTTCCCTGTCCCTTGCCACACGCCTTGCCCAATGTAAATGGATTAGAATATTATACACGTTCACTACAAAAGCTTGATTTGGGAGGCAACTTGTATGTGATCCGTGTGCTTGAAAACCACACTTTTACCTATCTGGACTTTAGGTAAAAATGTTTTTGGCCTTATCAGATTTAATAATTACATTAACAGACTGCAAAAAAATACAATGTTTTGGCCTAAACTGGGCAAACTTTGAGCATGCACAGATATCAGCTGGCATGAAGATACCACACAGAAAAATGTGTGGCCTGTGTTTTTTTATTTTTTGGCCAAATACTGCTGTATGTAAGTACAATGACACCCAGGACAAAAAAAGAAAACCTCCGTAAACTGGCCAAACTTCGAGCACGCACAGATATGAGCTGGCATGGAGATACCACTATGACAAATGTGTTTTTTTTTGTTTCTTTTTTTGGCTAAATAGTGCTGTATATAAGTACAGTTTCACCCAGGACAAAAAAAGAAAACCGGCCTAAACTGGCCAAAGTTTGAGTACGCACAGATATCAGCTGCCACGGCGATACCACTATAACAAATATGTGCCCTGTTTTTTTTTATATTTTTGGGCTAACTAGTGCTGTATATCAGTACTGTGACACCCAGGACAAAAAAAGGAAAACTGGCCGAACTTTGAGCACGCACAGATATCAGCTGGCACGGCGATACCACTTCGACAAATGTGTGCCCTGTTTTTTTATTTTTGGACTAACTAGTGCTGTATATCTGTACTGTGACACCCAGGACAAAAAAAGGAAAACTGGCCTAAACTGGCCAAACTTTGAGCATGCACAGATATCAGCTGGCACGGCTATACCACTGCAACAAATGTGTGCCCTGTTTTTTTTATTTTTGGACTAACTAGTGCTGTATATCTGTACTGTGACACACAGGACAAAAAAGGAAAACCGGCCAAACATTGAGCGCGCAGAGATATGAGCTGGCATGGAGATACAACTACAACAAATTTTTTTTTTGCAAAATAGTGCTGTATATAAGTACAGTTTCACCCCGGATAAAATAAGAAAACCGCCGTAAACTGGCCAAACTTTGAGCACACACAGATATGAGCCGCCATGGAGATACCACACCGAAAATTGTGTGGCATGTATTTTTTATTTTTTTACTAAATACTGCTGTATGTAATTACAGTGACAGCCAGGACAAAAAAAAGGAAACCGCCTTAAACTGGCCAAACTTTGAGCACGCACAGATATGAGTTGGCACAGAGAAACCACTATGACAAATGTGTGGGTTTTTTCTTTTTTTTTTTTTTTTTTTTTTGTGTAAATACTGCTTTATATAAGTACAGTGACACCCAAAACAAAAGAAAAAAACCGCCGTAAAGTGGCCAAACTTTGAACACGCACAGATATGAGCTGGCATGGAGATACCCCACCAAAAAATGTGTGGCCTGTATTCCAATTACACCTGGGGCTAGCTATATACGGCCAACATATCCTAAAGGTAGCAGCAGCACCAGAACACAGGAAGGGAATGGACCCTCTTGATGTATGCATTGATCTACTGTATATACACACATACAGTGCCTGCAGGCCTCGCACTGATGTGTATAGAGCGACGTACACTACCATGCCTACCTAACAATGGAACCTATATACTCCGGTATTAGTTCTTAGAAGGACTGTTGGTTTTGCTGGATTGGAGTAGTTTAGGATGGTAGACCCCACACTAACTAATAAATCCCCAATTCTGACCCTATCTCGGCAGCATCTCTCCCTACACTATCTCAATCAGGAGCTGAATGCGCCGAGCAGGGCGGCGTCCGGTCTCTTATACCCCTGATGATGCTGTGCGGCCAGCCAATCACTGCACGACCACAACAAAGATGGCTGTGGCATTTCATTGCCTGGCAGACAATCCCTGCATTGTGATTGGGTCTGTAAAGTCCGCCAAAAATGCTGGGTGGAGACCTGAGTTTCCACCGAGTAATCTCGGAAATGCTCGACGCTTGCCGAGTACAGCGAGTATCGTAATACTTGGGCGAGTAACGAGTAGTGGCGAGCACGTTCGCGCATCACTAGTTTTCAGTTAGTTAAGCTACTATGACTATTTCAGTCAAAAATACCACAGTGACATCACAAATGGTTCAAATGTGGGAAGTTTCGGCCACATTACAAATCAAGCCAGGAAAATTGGTTTGAGCATCTGTGACAATAAATTAGAGGGGCTGTCCACCTTTGGGGACAAGTTTTCATAAGTTTTCTATTTCCTTTGTATCTACAGGGTGGGTAATTTATATGGATACACCTAAATAAAATGGCAATGGTTGGCGACCCAGATCGGCGGGCAAAACAAAAATTGGAACAGGATCCTCAGTTTACACAGAACATTATGTTCAGTGATGAGGCAACCTTTTTTGGGTGGGCCATTTATATGGATACACCTAAATAAAATGGGAACGGTGACAGTTTTCTTGCGTAGGGTGTCTTGCATTGAATGCTGCTGCAATGACCCGGGTACTGTGTTCACCAGACATCAACACAATTTCTATCCGCTCCTCATGTGTTAACTTCTGCAACATGTTAATGGCTGTAAACAAAGAGAAACTTGTAAATAACTCATGAAAGAATAAAATTACGTTAAAACCAAGCACACTATTGTTTTTCTTGTGAAATTCTCAATAAGTTTGATGTGTCACATGACTCTCTTCCCATTGAAAAAAAAATAAAGTTGGATCCAAAATGGCCAACTTCAAAATGGCCGCTATGGTCACCACCCATCTCGAAAGTTTTCCCCCTTCCATATATTAATGCGCCCCAAACAGGAAATTTATATCACCATCCATTCCCATTTTGGTGTATCCATATAAATGGCTCACCCTGTAGTATAGGGCTATCCTCATTCTCATCCATTTGTCACAATTACCGTACTAGTGGATTATAGCAATGGTGAATAACGTATTCTATAGAAAACCAAACAGCTCATACATTGTATTTGCCCATTGCCTCTCTGTTGGTCATGTCTCCACCTTCTGAGTATGTCCTTTATTATCTATACATTCAGTTCAGAGCAAAAACTGCAAATACGACACGAAACGATACACTTTATTGATCCCGGGGGAAAGTTTTAAATCCTTCAAAACTTTCAGTATGTCTGTAGAAAACATTTGTAAAATGGAATGTAATCTTTATTTGAATTTATTATTAATAATAATAATGATAATAATAATACATACTTTTATCATGGATAAATTTAACTTAATGACCTTAGACAGGTCCTCATAATCAAATTGGTGGGGTCCGACACCTGGTACACTACCTAACAGCTGTTTTTGGCTTTGGTGGCAGCTAGATGTAAACTGCTGAAAGCGCAGATCGGTGTGATTGGACTCTAAAAGACATTCTACTACTTAAAGGGGTTGTCCAACACTTGGAAAACCACTTCTCATTCCTTAGGTTTGGCCCCATTAAAATAAAAACACCTATGCTCCCCTCCAATGTCAGCGCCGTTCCAGTGTTGTCGGCAATTGCGTTCCTGGGCTCACGTGAGTTTATGTCACGTGAGCCCTGCACCAAATCATTGCTCGCGTCGCTGACCCTGACTTTGGGCAAATCGAATATTAAAAGACTTCCTGTTGATGTTCAATACATGTGAAGGCGGGGACAGTGAAGCTGGCACTGATTGGGCTCACGGACATAACAACCTCACATAATTTCTGGTAACGTGAGTGCCAGCACCAGGGGTTAGTATAGGTGTTTTTATTTTAACGAGGCCAAACATGTGGAATAAGAAGGGGGAAGGGGTTGTTCAAATAGTGGACAAACCCCTTTAAGTAGTATAATTTCTTTTAGGGTCCAGTCACGCCGATTTACAGAATGTTTTACTATGTTGTTTTTACAATAGTGGCTAGAAGTGTCACTGAAATTATTTAATCGCTATTCACTCATATTTTTCAGGGTGTGTTGCAATGCTTGAGCATATCCAATGCCCCTTGCCATTTTCTACATGCAGGTTTTTTCTTGACATCTGGTCCTACCAGTCAACATTCAACAGAAAGCAGTTCGAGGAACAAAATTCTTTATTGAGTGGGAATAGTAAACACTATTCGGGCAAGAATTGCATGAAAATTTTCATCTACACGTGCGCCATGCATCTATAGTCCATATTTAGTAACATAGTAACATAGTTTTGAAGGCTGAAGGAAGACCTTATGTCCATCTAGTTCAGCCTGTTTTTAGTGCAATTGTTCTGCATTGTTGATCCTGGGGAAGGAAAAAAAAACCCACAGAGTAGAAGCCAATTTTCTCCATAGGGAAAAAAATTCCTTCCCCTAAGCTGGGTCAACCATCTACCTATAATATTCTGTTATTCGTAACCTTCTATACTGTCACTCACAAGAAAAGCACCCATTCCTTTCTTAAATTCATTCAGTGAGTTGGCCATCACCACTTCCTCAGGAAGAGAATTCCAGAGCCTCACTGCTCTTACCGTGAAGAACCCTCTTCTATGCTGGTGCAGAAATTGTCTTTCCTCCAAACAAAGAGAATGCCCCCTTGTTCTTGTCACAGTCCTTGGTACAAACAGTTCATTGGAGAGATCTCTGTATTGCCCTCTGATATAATTGTACATATATATAAAGTCTCCCCTAAGTCTTCTCTTTTCTACAGTAAATAGACCTAATTTTGATAACCTTTCTGGGTATTGTAGTGAACCAACTCCATTTATCATTTTAATAGCCCGCCTTTGAACCCTTTCAAGTTCAGTATGTGTTTCTTGAGCACCGGCGTCCAAAATTGCACACAATACTCCAAGTGTGGTCTGACGAGTGATTTGTACAGAGGGAGAATTATGTTTTCATCTCGTGTCCCCAGACCTCTTCTAATGCATCCCATGACCCTATTTGCTTTGGTGGCAGCTGCCTGACACTGGGCACTCCAATTTAGCTTCTTATTGCCTAAGATGCCTAAGTCTTTTTCCATGTCTGATTTCCCCAGCAGTTTCCCATTTAGTAAGTAATTGTAGCATCTGTTTCTCCTTCCCATGTGCATAACCTTACACTTATCTGTGTTAAACCTCATTTGCCATTTTTCAGCCCAAATCTCCAATTTACTCAAATCTGTCTGTAGTTGCAAACTGTCCTCCTTTGTGTTAACTACCTTACATAGTTTTGTATCATCTGCAAATACTGATATTTTACGAATGTAAGCCATCCACTAGATCATTAATAAATATATTAAATAGTAGGGGGCCCAGTACAGAACCCTGTGGTACCCCACTAGTAACCCTGGCCCAATCTGAGTATGCACCATTAATAACCACTCTTTGTTTTCTATCACTAAGCCAGCTACCTACCCATCTACACACATTTTCCCCTAGCCCAAGCTTACTTACCAATCTTTTATGTGGGACAGTGTCAAATGCTTTAGAGAAGTCGAGATAAATGACATCCAATGATTCTCCTTGGTCCATTTGAGAGCTTACATCCTCATAGAAGCTGATCTGGTTAGTTTGACAGGAGCGATCCTTCATAAATCCATGTTGATATGGAGTTAAACATTTATTAACATTGAGATATTCCATAATGGTATCCCTTAGAAACCCTTCAAAAATTTTACCCACAACAGACGTTAAGCTTACTGGCCTATAGTTTCCAGGTTCCCTTTTACACCCCTTTTTGAATATTGGTACCACATTTGCTTGCCGCCAATCAAAAGGAACAGACCCTGTTTCTATAGAGTCTTTGTTATGATCCAGGACGGGGTTTCGCTTTTGCCCGTCCTGGTCTGACTGGGGGTTAATTGTTCCGCCTCTCCCTGGCAGAGGGCAGCTATTTAATGCTCACTGGACCTAGGTCTGGTGTCAGTTATACTCCTGCCCTCGGCTGAGTTAGTTGACCTTGTGCGTACGTGTGCCTTGTGCCTGATATCTTGCTTACTTGTTTGGTTTTGATCCGGTTCTGTCCCTGCTATGATTTCTGCCTGTCCCTCTTGTACTGCCCTACCTCTCATGTATGACTCTCTGCTTGTGACCCGACTTCTCTCTGCCCGTCCCCTTGGTACCACGTCGCCCTCTTGTGTATGACCTTTGGCTTTGTCTGACCTCCCATCTGTTTATCCCTCCTGTACCTCGCTGTCTTTACTGTGTATGAAGTCCGTTTTGCCTGACTCTGATTTTTCTGTCTTCTCTGAAAGCAGGACGCTAAGCCCCGCCCCCTTGCAGTCACGTGACCGTAGATCCCGTGTCGGCTTGCTAAACTTCATCACTCAGGTCCTATGCACCTATACTTTCTGGCTGTCCTGATCCCCAGGGGTCCCTACAGTGCGGGTGAGTCCCTGCTCAACAGAGCTGTACGTCAGCGCTGTCAGGATCCTGATAGTCTTTAAATATAAGGAATAGAGGCCTGTCTATCACATTACTTAACTCCCTTAATACCCGAGGGTGAATGCCATCAGGGCCTGGTGATTTGTCAATTTTAAACTTACTAAGGCGGTTCTGCACTTCTTCCTCGGTTAGGCAGGTAATACTTAATGGGGAGTTTACATTAACACTCTGCATTTCCCCTTGCAAATCCTTTTCCTGTGTGAACACTGTTGAGAAAAAAGTATTTAAAACATTTGCTTTTCCCACATCGCTCTCTATGATTTCACCCTCATTGTTCTTTAAAGGGCCGACACCATCAATTTTAATCATTTTACTGTTTATATAATTAAAGAATAGTTTGGGGTTTGTTTTACTTTCCTTAGCAATGAGTCTCTCAGTTTCCACTTTTGCTAAATGTATTCATTTTTTACACATTTTATTTTTTTCTCTATAACTTTTTAATGCTTCTTCATTGCCTTCTTATTTTAGCTTCTTAAATGCCTTGTTCTTGTTATTTATTGCCCTTTCTACATCCTTATTTAGCCTCATTGGTGTTCTCCTGTTCCAAGCCCTTTTATTTCTGTACAGTATGGCTAGCTTGCAGTGGGTGTGTAAAACTGATCTAAATATTTCCCATTTATTTTCTGTGCTCCTATTTATGAAGACATTGTCCCAATCAATTCGGGGAAGGTCCTCTCTAAGCTGATCAAACTTTGCTTTCCTGAAATTCAGCGTTTTCGTAACCCCCTTACAGGGCACCTTACTGAAGGACAAGTGGAATTGTATTATATTGTGGTCACTGTTCCCTAGGTGCCCATCGACTCGTACTTCTGTTATTCTATCTGGCCTGTTGCTTAAAATTAAGTCCAGAAGGGCTGTCCCTCTAGTTGGGCCCTGCATAAGTTGTGACAGATAATTATCCTTGGTCACTGACAGAAATTGGTTTCCTTTCT
This sequence comes from Dendrobates tinctorius, assembly GCF_039654945.1. Taxonomy (NCBI): domain Eukaryota; kingdom Metazoa; phylum Chordata; class Amphibia; order Anura; family Dendrobatidae; genus Dendrobates; species Dendrobates tinctorius. The sequence goes on along the minus strand of NW_027361675.1, from coordinate 19,741,691 downwards.
GAGATACGCAGGTTTCAGTTTCCCAGTCTATGTCGGGGTAGTTGAAGTCCCCCATAATAATCACCTCATTGTGATTTGCTGCTTTGTCTATCTGTTTCAGTAATACATTTTCAGTGGTTTCTGTTATATTTGGTGGCTTATAACAAACCCCTATTAGGATTTTATTACTTTTCCCTCCTTGTATCTTCATCCATAGAGACTCCACCTCTTCATTTCCCTCTTCTATATCTTCTCTTAGTGTGGGCTTTAAAGTGGACTTTATATATAGACAGACTCCACCCCCTTTCCTTTTTTACGATCCCTCCTAAACAAATCATATCCTTTCAAGTTAGCTGCCCAGTCATAGCTGTCGTCTAACCATGTCTCAGTTATTCCTACTATGTCGTATTTTTCCTCATACATTACCAACTCCAGATCTTCAATCTTATTGGTCAGGCTTCTTGCGTTGGTCAGCATGCAGGAAAGAAGTTTTGCTTCATTTTTCTTAGCTTCCTTCTGAGTACCCTGTCTTGGGTCCTCTTTACCACATCTAGTATCCTTGATTAGTTTGTCCTTCTGCTGCATGTTCTTGTCTGCTGTTTTTCCTCCCATCCCATCTTCTTTCTATTACTAATAGTTTGGGGGATTCGACCATAACACTGGAAAGAAATATTTAATTGGTAATTAGATTAATCCCTTCATGACCCAGCCTATTTTGACCTTAATGACCAGGCCATTTTTTGCAATTCTGACCAGTGTCCCTTTATGAGGTAATAACTCTGGAACGCTTCAACGGATCATAGCGATTCTGAGACTGTTTTTTCATGACATATTGGGCTTCACTTTAGTGGTAAATTTAGGTCAATAATTTTTGCGTTTATTTGTGAAAAAGCTGAAATTTGGCAAAAATTTTGAAAATTTCGCAATTTTCAAAATTTGAATTTTTATTCTGTTAAACCAGAGAATTATGTGATGTAAAATAGTTAATAAATAACATTTCCCACATGTGTACTTTACATCAGCACAATATTAGAAACAAAATTTTTTTTTTAGGAAGTTATAAGGGTTAAAAGGTGAACAGTGATTTCTCATTTTTACAGCAAAATTTACAAAACCATTATTTTTAGGGACCACCTCACATTTGAAGTCACTTTGAGGGGTCTATATGGCAGAAAGTACCCAAAAGTGACACCATTCTAAAAATTGCACCCTTCAAGCTACTCAAAACTACATTTAAGAAGATTATTAACCCTTCAGGTGCTTCACAGGAACTAAAGCAACGTGGAAGGAAAAAAATGGACATTTTAATTTTTCCAACAAAAATTTTATTTTAGCATCAATTTTTTCATTTTCTCATGGGCAACAGGATAAAATGGATCATAAAATTTGTTGGGCAATTTCTCCTGACTACACCGATACCTCATATTTGGTCATAGACCACTGTTTGGGTGCACGGCAGGGCTCAGAAGGGAAGGAGCGCCATTTGACTTTTTGAATGGAAAATATGCTGGAATATTTAGCGGTTGCCATGTCGCGTTTGGAGAGTCCCGGTGTGCCTAAACATTGGAGCTCCCCCACAAGTGACCTCATTTTGGAAACTAGACACTCCAATGAACTTATCTAGATGCATAGTGAGCACTTTGAACCCCCAGGTGCTTCACAAATTGATCCATAAAAAAAGGACTTTTTTTCACAAAAATTTTATTTTAGCCTCAGTTTTTTCATTTTCACATGGGCAACAAGATAAAATGGATCATGTTGGGCAATTTATCCTGAGTACACCGATACCTCATATGGGGTCATAAACCTCTGTTTGGGCGCACGGCAGGGCCCGGAAGGGAAGGAACATCATTTGACTTTTTGAATGGAAAATTAGCTCCAATCGTTAGCAGACACCATGTCGTGTTTGGAGAGCCCCTGTGTGCCTAAACTTTGGAGCTCCCCCCATAAATGACCCCATTTTCGAAACTAGACCCCCCAAGGAACTTATCTAGATGTGTGGTGAGCACTTTGAACCCCCAAGTGCTTCACAGAAGTTTATAACACAGAGCAGTGAAAATAAAAAATATTTTTTTTTTCTCAAAAATGATTTTTTAGCCCGCCAATTTTTGTTTTCACAAGGCTAGCAGGAGAAATTGGACCACAAAAGTTGTTGTGCAATTTGTCCTGAGTACACCAATACCCCATATGTGGGGGGGAACCACTGTTTAGGCGCATGGGAGAGCGCAGAAAAGGAGCACCATTTTGTAATGCAGACTTTGATGGAATGTCCTGCGGGCATCATGTTGCGTTTACAGAGCCCCTGATGTGCCTAAACAGTAGAAACCCCCCACAAGTGACCCCATTTTGGAAACTAGACCCCCCAAGGAGATTATCTAGATGTGTAGTGAGCACTTTGAACCCCTAAGTGCTTCACAGAAGTATATAAACGCAGAGCCATGAAAATAAAAAATATTTTTTCCTCAAAAATGATTTTTTAGGCCGCTATTTTTTATTTTTCCAAGGGTAACAGGATAAATTGGACCCCAAAAGTTGTTGTCCAGTTTTCCTGAGTACGCTGTACCCCATATGTGAGGGGGAACCACTGTTTGGGCGCACGGCAGGGCTCAGAAGGGAAGGAGTGCCATTTGACATTTTGAATGGAAAATTAGCCCCAATCGTTAGTGGACACCATGTCATGTTTGGAGAGCCCCTGTGTGCCTAAACTTTGTAGCTCCCCCACAAATGACCCCATTTTGGAAACTAGATCCCCTAAGGAACTTATCTATATGCATAGTGAGCACTTTGAACAGTAGAAACTCCCCACAAGTGACCCCATTTTGGAAACTAGACCCCCCAAGGTACTTATCTAGATGTGTGGTAAACACTTTGAACCCCCAAGTGCTTCACAGAAGTTTATAACGCAGAGCCGTGAAAATAAAAAATAATTTTTTTTCCTCAAAAAATGATTTTTTTAGCCCGCAATTTTTTATATTCACAAGGTTATCAGGAGAAATTGGACCCCAAAAGTAGTTGTACAATTTGTCCTGAGTACGGCGGTACCCCATATGTGGGGGGAACCACTGTTTGGGCACACATCGGGGCTCGGAAGGGAAGTAGTGACGTTTTGAAATGTCGACTTTCATGGACTGGTCTTCGGGCGTCATGTACGTTTGCAGAGCCCCTGATGTGCCTAAACAGTAGAAACTCCCCATAAGTGACCCCATTTTCGAAATTAGACCCCCCAAGGAACTTAGCTAGATGTGTGGTGAGCACTTTGAACCCCCAAGTGCTTCACAGAAGTTTATAACGCAGAGCCATGAAAATAAAAAAATCTTTTTTTTCCACAAAAAATGATTTTTAGCCAGCTATTTTTTATTTTCGCAATGGTAACACGATAAATTGGACCCTGAAAGTTGTTGTCCAGTTTGTCCTGAGTACGCTGGTACACCATATGTGGGGGAGGACCACTGTTTGGGCACACGTTGGGGCTCGGAAGGGAAGTAGTGACGTTTTGAAATGTAGACTTGAAGGAATGGTTTGCGGTCATCATGCTACGTTTGCAGAGCCTCTGATGTGTCTAAACAGTGGAAACCCCCTACAAGTGACCCCATTTTGGAAACTAGACCCCCTAAGGAACTTATCTAGATGTATGGTGAGCACTTTGAACCCCCAAGTGCTTCACAGAAGTTTATATCGCAGAGCCGTGAAAATAAAAAATCATTTTTTTCCACAAAAATAATTTTTTTTAGCCCCCAATTTTTTATTTTCCCAAGTTTTAAAAGGAGAAATTAGACCCCCCTAAGTTGTTGTGCAATTTTTCCTGAGTACGCTGATACCCCATATGTGGGGGTAAACCACTGTTTGGGCACGCATCGGGGCTCGGAATGGAGGGAGCACTGTTTGACTTTTTGAACGCAAAATTGGCTGGAATAAATGGTGGTGCCATGTCACATTTGGAGACCCCGTGATGTGCCTAAACAGTGGAAACCCCTCAATTCTAACTCCAACACTAACCCCAACACACCTCTAACCCTATCCCAACCTTAATCATAACCCTAACCACAACCCTAACCCCAACACACCCCTAACCCTAATCCCTACTCTAACCCTAATTCCAACCCTAACCCTAATTCCAACCCTAACCCTAATTCCACCCCTAACCCTAATTCTAACCCTAACCCTAATTCCAACCCTAACCCTAATTCCATCCCTAACCCTAATTCCAACCCTAACCCTATTTCGAACCCTAACCCTATCTCTAACCCTAACCCCAATTCCAACCCTAATGGAAAAATATATATTTTTTTTTATTTTATTATTTGTGCTTACCTATGGGGGTTATAAAGGGGGAGTGTATTTACTTTTTTTTATTTTGATCACTGTGAGAGTTTATCACAGTCATCAAAATGAAAAAATGAATGTGCAGCGCAAGATGGCGGCGCGCATGATCCAGGACGGCGCGACACCGGGACGGCCAGAGGGACATTGGAGGCACCGTGGAGGGTGAGGGGGGGATCGGAAGGTGGGGGGAGCAGAGGGAAGGGGAGGGGGAGCAGATGATGACGGTGGCGGCTGATCAGCACCGTCACTCGTTGGTGGCGGCCGATCGCTCCCGCCAGTCGGTGTGGGGGGGTCGGATCTCGGTCTCAAGCCATGGCAGCTCCTATTGCAGCATTGGCCATGGCTAGATTGTAATATTTCACCAAATTTCATTGGTGAAATATTACAAATCACTCTGATTGGCTGTTTCACTTTTAACAGCCAATCAGAGTGATCGTAAGCATGTGGGGGCTACGCCTCCCCCCCCGGGGGGAACGACAAAGGGTCCTTTGTGTGCGGGTCGGGTGACCTTTCAGTGACCCCGGTCACCCGACCTACAGGGGGGCTATCAATTCATGACGCCACATAGGCGTCATGGGTCGGATTGGCACGACTTTTCATGATGCCTATGTGGCATCAAAGGTCAGGAATGGGTTAAGTCCTGCATAGTAAATATTGGGATTCTAGGACAATCTCTCTCTCTGATGTGTAAGATACTCCTTCCATTCCAGTGATCCAATCATAGAGCAGGAAGGTGATGAGGAAATCAATTTGCAGGAATTTAGAATGCATTGTTTACAAGGCGCAGCAGACACTGTCATAAAACAGCCAATATTCCATGTCAGGCTATAACTCTGGGACGGATGTTACATTGATTTCCTATTGGTTTACCACCTCTGCAAGAAGGGATGGTTATTTCTCAAAAGGGCTGTTTAATATGCAAATTGCCTCTTCAGAGAGGAAGAGGATTTGAACTCTATAGCGCCACCTGTTGGAAGCAGCGATCCTACAAGTCACTATCAACCCTTTAACCCCTTTAATCCCAAGGGTGGTTTGCACGTTAATGACCGGGCCAATTTTTACAATTCTGACCACTGTCCCTTTATGAGGTAATAACTCTAGAACGCTTCCATGGATCCCGGTGATTCTGACACTGTTTTCTCGTGACATATTGTACTTCATGTTAGTGGTAAAATTTCTTTGATATGACTTGCGTTTATTTGTTAAAAAAATGGAAATTTGGCAAAAATTTTGAAAATTAGTTAAATCACAGAGATATGTCACAAAAAATACTTAATAAGTAACATTTCCCACATGTTTACTTTACATCGGCACAATTTTGGAACCGTGTGCGATCACAGAATTTTGGGGGTTAAAGTGCCCGGGAGTGGTCTGTGACTGCTCCTGGCACTTAGTGCCGGGTGTCAGCTGTGAGAATCAGCTGACACCTGGCTGCGATCGTCCGCACACCACCCGTGTGCGCGACCTATTGCTATGACGTACTATATCGTCCGTGGCCAAATTGTGCCGGGTCACATGGACATTATAGTACATCACATGGCAAAAAGAAGTTAACGAGTCTTGCAATATGACTTGGGATAAAAGCCAAATCAGAATCTCAAATTGCAGACACGGTGTTTCGAGCTATTGCCCCTCATCAGTGCAAAGTATGAGAACTGATTTGACTAGATGAGAGGCTCCGAACTGAGGTCAAAAGGGCTGGACACTTTTATTTAATCTGAGATATACGGCCATAAAAATATTATTGTCACATAGTAATAGTACAGTAAATGTGCAAATGGGAGGAGAGAGTGGAGCTATGAACAAAACGGACATATTCCTAAATCACAAGATTGAACCTTAACTCCTTGGCGGCGCAGCCAATTTTAGCCTTTATGACAGACCACTTCTTTTCACTTTTTTTTATAGTGATGTTCTGGGGGCCAAAACTTTTTTATTTTTCTGACAATATAAGGGGCTTAGCTTTTTTGGGGATGTGTTAGTTTGTCAGTTGGCATGATTATAGAGTTTATATAAATTATCAAACTTTTATTAACCCTTTATGGAAAGGAATATAAGCAAAACAACAATTCTGCCACTGTTTTACATTATTTGAGTACAGAACAAATAAAGAGCTTTAGATCTCATTGAAAAGTCAGGGATTTTCCAGTAAGAGAAAATCGGTCCGAGTTTCATCAGTTATTTGAATCAGAGTTTCATGAGTATTTTCACTGACGAGAAAAAAAATGTTTCTCCACCTTCTCTTATGTATCGATCAGTGAAAAACAGATAATAGGTCCGGTCACAGCATACACAATATATAAGAGCCAGCACCAAATGCGGATGGCATGGGCACAGGGTCAGACTGGAGTGTCTGGGGCCCACCCTAAATTATATGCAAATACCTGTTAGCTGTTATTCCCATTATAGTGGAACATTGACTTTAAAACACAGGCAACTCCTGCAAATCTTCTGTGCGCACATCATAACTGGGATGTACAATTAGAGTAGTTTGCATTAAAGGGGTTCTTTAGTTCAGGGTTCCCCAACTCCAGTCCTCAAGGCCCACCAACAGGTCATGTTTTCAGGATTTCCCTTGTATTGTACAGGTGATGTAATTATCACCTGGGCAATACTAAGGAAATCCTGAAAACCTGACCTGTTAGTGGGCCATGAGGACCGGCGTTGGGGAACCCTGCTTTAGTTATAAGAAGTTATAAAACCACATACAAGAAGTTATAAAACCACATACAAGAGAGAAATACCAACACACCATGATTGGACTACATATTCCACCACATAGTGACCAAATAATACCAAATACGGGGGGGCAAATATTGCCACACCATGACTAAACCAGATATTACATAGAATCATACAAGTGCTTCTCACTAAATTAAAATATCATCAACAAAGTTAATTTATTTCAGTTCTTCAATACAAAAAGTGAAACCCATATATTATATAGAGTCAATACAAACAGAGTGATCTATTTAAAGTGTTTATTTATGTTAATGTTTGATGATTATGGCTTACAGCCAATGAAAATCGAAAAGTCATTATCTCAGTAAATTAGAATAATTAACAAAAAACACCTGAAAAGGCGTCCTAAGCATTTAGAAAAGGTCCCTTAGTCTGTTTCAGTAGGCTCCACAATCATGGGGAAGACTGCTGACTTGACAGATGTCCAGAAGTTAGTCATTGACATACTCCACAAGAAGGGAAAGCCACAAAAGGTCATTGGTAAAGAAGTTGGCTGTTCACAGAGTGCTGTGTCCAAGCATATTAATGGAAAGTTGAGTGGAAGGAAAAAGTGTAGTAGAAAAAGGTGCACAAGCAATCGGGATAACCGCAGCCTTGAAAGGATTGTTAAGAAAAGGATTCAAAAATTTGGGGGAGATTTACAAGAAGGGGACTGCTGCTTGTGTCATTTCTTCAAGAGCCACCACACACAGACGTATCCATGACATGGGCTACAAGTGTTGCATTCCTTGTATCAAGCCACTTATGACCAATAGACAACGCCAATAGCGTTTTATCTGGGCCAAGGAGAAAAATAACTGGACTGTTGCTCAGTGGTCCAAGGTGCTTTCAGATTAAAGAAAATTTTGCATTTAATTTGGAAATCAAGGTCCCAGAGTCTGGAGGAAGAGTGGAGAGGCACACCATCCAAGCTGCTTGAGGTCTAGTGTGAAGTTTCCACAATCAGTGATGGTTTGAGGAGCCATGTCATCTGCTGGTGTAAGTCCACTGTGTTTCATCAAGACCAAAGTCAGCGCAGCCATCTACCAGGAAATTTTAGAACACTTCATGCTTCCCTCTGCCGACAAGCTTGTTGGAGATGGAAATTTAATTCTCCAGCAGGACTTGGCACCTGTCTACATTGTCAAAAGTATCAATATCTGGTTTAAAAACAACAAAATCACTGTACTTGATTGGCCAGCAAACTCGCCTGACTTTAACCCTATAGAGAATCTATGGGGTATTGTAAAGAGGACGATGAGAGACACCAGACCCAACAATGCAGACGAGTTGAAGGCTGCTATCAAAGCAACCTGGGCTTCCATAACACCTCTGCAGTGTCACAAGCTGATTGCCTCCATGCCACGCCGCATTGATGCAGTAATTGATGCAAAAGGAGCCCCGAACAAGTATTAAGTGCATTTGCTGAACATACATTTCAGTTGGCCAAAATTTTGGATTTTAAAATCATTTTTCAAGCTGGTGTTATAAAGTATTCTACAGTTAGGTCCATATATATTTGGACAGAGACAACATTTTTCTAATTTTGGTTCTAGACATTACCACAATGAATTTTAAACAAAACAATTCAGATGCAGTTGAAGTTCAGACTTTCAGCTTTCAATTGAGAGTATCCACATTAAAATTGGATGAAGGGGTTAGGAGTTTCAGCTCCTTAACATGTGCCACCCTGTTTTTAAAGGGACCAAAAGTAATTGGACATATTAAATAATTGTAAATAAAATGTTCATTTCAAGTATTTGGTTGAAAACCCTTTGTTGGCAATGACTGCCTGAAGTCTTGAACTCATGGACATCACCAGACGCTGTGTTTCCTCCTTTTTGATGCTTGCCAGGCCTTCACTACGGTGGTTTTCAGTTGCTGTTTGTTTGTGGGCCTTTCTGTCTGAAGTTTAGTCTTTAACAAGTGAAATGCATGCTCAACTGGGTTGAGATCAGGAGACTGACTTGGCCATTCAAGAATATTCCACTTCTTTGCTTTAATAAACTCGTGGGTTGCTTTGGCTTTATGTGTTGGGTCATTGTCCATCTGTAGTATGAAACGACGACCAATCAGTTTGGCTGCATTTGGCTGGATCTGAGCACACAGTATGGGTCTGAATACCTCAGAATTTATTTGGCTGTTTTTGTCCTGTGTCACATCATCAATAAACACTAGTAACCCAGTGCCACCGGCAGCCATGCATGCCCAAGCCATTACACTGCCTCTGCCGTGTTTTACAGATGATGTGGTATGCTTTGGATCATGAGCTGTACCACGCCTTCGCCATACGTTTCTCTTTCCATCATTCTGGTAGAGGTTGATCTTGGTTTCATCTGTCCAAAGAATGTTCTTCCAGAACTGTGCTGGCTTTTTTAGATGTTTTTTTAGCAAAGTCCAGTCTAGCCTTTCTATTCTTGATGCTTATGAGTGGCTTGCACCGTGCAGTGAACCCTCTGTATTTACTTTCATGCAGTCTTCGCTTTATGGTAGATTTGGATATTGATACGCCTACCTCCTGGAGAGTGTTGTTCACTTGGTTGGCTGTTGTGAAGGGGTTTCTCTTCACCATGGAGATTATTCTGCGATCATCCACCACTGTTGCCTTCCGTGGGCGCCGAGGTCTTTTTGCATTGATGAGTTCACCAGTGCTTGCTTTCTTTCTTTCTCAGGATGTACCAAACTGTAGATTTTGCCACTCCTAATGTTGTAGCAATTTCTCGGATGGGTTTTTTCTGCTTTTGCAGCTTAAGGATGGCTTGTTTCACCTGCATGGAGAGCTCCTTTGACCGATTGTTTCCTTCACAGCAAAACCTTCCAAATGCAAGCACCACACCTCAAATCAACTCCAGGCCTTTTATCTGCTTAATTGAGATGGAAGGGATTGCCCACACCTGTCCATGAAATAGCCTTGGAGTCAATTGTCCAATTACTTTTGGTCCCTTTAAAAACAGGGTGGCACATGTTAAGAAGCTGAAACTCCTAAACCCTTAATAATCTTTATTTTTATATAGTAATCTTTATTTTTATATGGTGCTAACATATTCCGCAGCGCTTTATAGTTTGCGCACATTATCATCACTGTCCCCGATGGGGGCTCACAATCTAAATTCCCTATTAGTATGTCTTTAGAATGTGGGAGGAAACTGGAGTACCCGGAGGAAAGCCACGCAAACACGGGGAGAACATTCAAACTCCTTGCTGATGTTGTCCTTGGTGGGATTCGAACCCAGGACCCCAGCGCTGCAAGTTCAAATGAAAGCTGAAAGTCTGAACTTCAACTGCATCTGAATTGTTTTGTTTAAAATTCATTGTGGTAATGTCTAGAACCAAAATAAGAAAAATGTTATCTCTGTCCAAATATATATGGACCCCAGCGCTGCAAGGCTGCAGCACTAACCGCTGAGCCACTGTGCCGCCCCTTCATCCAATTTTAATGTGGATATCCTCAAATAAAAGCTGAAAGTCTGAACTTCAGCTGCATCTGAATTGTTTTGTTTAAAATTCATTGTGGTAATGTCTAGAACCAAAATAAGAAAAATGTTGTCTCTGTCCAATTATATATGGACCTAACTGTAATTTACTGAGATAATGACTTTTGGGTTTTCATTGTCTGTAAGCCATAATCATCAACATTAACAGAAATAAACATTTGAAGTAGATCAATCTGTTTGTAATGACTCTATATAATCTATGAGTTTCACTTTTTGTATTTAAGAACTGAAATTAATTAACTTTTTGATAATATTCTAATTTAGTGAGAAGCACTTGTACAAGGAACAAATACAGCCACACCATGACCAGGCCAGATATGACCACTACATAGTGACTGAATAATGCCACATACAAGGGAGAAATACCGCCATACCATGACCAGACCACACATTCCGAACACATAGTGAGCGAATACTTCAATACTGATGATGAATTAAAATTACAATACTAACAACACTGCTATTGCCACCTGTGACATTATACAAATGATCTCTGTATATAGTGTCAGTGTACAGATAATACAGTGATCACCAGTGACATTATACAGGGGAGCTCTGTATATAGTGTCAGTGTACAGGTAATACAGTGATTACCAGTGACATTATACACAGGAGCACTGTATATAGTGTACAGGTAATACAGTGATCACCAGTGACATTATACATAGGAGCTCTGTATATAGTTTCAGTGTACAGGTAATTCAGTGATCACCAGTGACATTATACACAGGAGCTCTGTATATAGTGTCAGTGTACAGGTAATACAGTGATCACCAGTGACATTATACACAGGAGCTCTGTATATAGTGTATAGTATACAGGCAATACAGTGATCATCGGTGACATTATGTAAAGGAGGTCTGTATATAGTATATAGGTAATACAGTGATCAAAGGTGACATTATATCCAGAAGCTCTGTCTATAGTATATAGTGTCAGTGTACACGTAATACAGTGATGAAAGGTGACATTATACACAGGAGCTATGTATATAGTGTCAATGTACAGGTAATATGTGCGCCCGCACATTTCAGCAGCATCACTGCACCTCTGCAGCTAGGTGTACGCTTTCCAGCTTCAAAGGCGCACTATGCATGTCCAGAAGCCATCTTCTCATTTCTCCAGTGTCCCGGTGGGCCAGTCCTATCCTGCATGCGCCCCACTCCGGAGCCTGTGCCATCCCTGAGACGTAACTGTATGTCCAGTTGCTGGAATTCACTATCAATCTGGGTGTATAGTTATGCCTACTTGTGGGTAGAGATAAATTCCTGGTTATATATGTAAACATACAAAGCTATCATCAAGCTTCTGCTCCACCGAAAATACGGATATAGAAAAGACAGTGCCCTTTGCGCTTTGATGACTCTTCACAGAGCACCTCTTTATTCCTCTCCTAGGTTAAAGAGAACTTATCAGCTTGATTTTGAAAGTTAAAATAAAGACATGGCCGTAATGGGGCTGATATCCAGATTAAATTGATACCTTTGGTGAAAAAAATCCGCTTTGCTGTTCTTCTTTAATCTGCATTTGAATTTTTCTGGTAATGAGATTTCGGTGCACAGGGGTTGTAGTGTGCACTGGGTCATCTCCAGCTTTCTGCATGTAAAAAAACGCTCAAAAAAACACAGTAAAAAAACCCAAGTAATCTAATTTAGCTACACTCATCAGATGCTCATCCTGGGAAAGTCACACCATCAGCATTTGGTCAGTATTTTATCACAGTATCTGTATGTGGTACTTGCAGGTAAGCCGGATGCAGTGACGAGTCGCGAGACGGTTTGGTGCTTTTTATAATAACGTTTATAGGCCTAGAGGTAACTACCCTCAGTCACAGCCTGACCAACAAAAAGGGGTAACAAGGGTTGCCCTCGCAGGGGCTCTATACAAGCAAACACAAACGGGGTAGATCACGACTACGTCCGGCAATAGCCGGTCACTATAGGGCCGCGGTATGGCCGACTACGGGTCCTTAATTATATAGTCAACTTAGCCGTCCAGACGTCCCTCGCCATTCGGGATGGTGGTCTTTTGGCATAGCAGTCGTTGGGCCCAGTTGCTGAAGCGCTGACAAAGTCTTCGAGCGCTCCGGCGCTCTGATGACACTGGAGCACCACAGGCCCCGGCGGAGTCCTTGGACGGATGGGCCGCAGCCCCCGGACTGGGGCAAGCGGCAGCGATGTGGGGTGGCGAGGGGCAGGCCACCTGCGCAGCTAACAGCTGCGATGGGGAATCCACGGCAAGCAGAGGCTCGGCCCCTGCCGCGGACCGGAACGGGACAGTGGTGGCCACCGACGGCACTGGACTTCCCGCAACCACGGGTGAGGGCAGAGCGGCTGTGGGCAGCAGGAGACAGGCCGCAGCCGCGGGCTGGAGTGAGGCGACTGCTGGGGTCCGAGTGCAGGCTGCAGCCGCGGGCAGGAGTGAGGCGGCAACAGCCACTGGTGACCACGGGCAGGCCGCAGCCGCAGGCAGGAGGAAGGCGGTGGCGGCCGCTGGTCATCGCGGGGCAGCGGTTCTCGGACAGTTGTCTCGGCGCCATCCCACTGATGTCCAGGGGAAGTATCTCTCCTGTCTCTGGCCTCCTTCCTGGCTCAGGTGAGTCGCTCTGGCTCTCAGTCGCTCCCACGATCTCCTGCTTCTTCTGTCTCGTTCTGCTGACTCACTGTGACTCGCGTTTCCCGCCCTTTATATTGGCTCCTCCCCCAGTCCACCTGTCAGTCTCCACGGTCCGTCCCTGAACTCTGTCCCCCGGAAACAGTTTCCCCGCAACCCAGGTGACGGTCCCCTTGGTTCCGACCCGGACACTCGATGGGGTCCCTCTCTCCCACATGTAAACCAAAACCAGGAGTGGGTGATAAATCCAGAAGTGGTGACGTGTTTCTATTATACTTTACCTTTGATTGTTCCTCTCCTAGTTTTGGCTTATAAATACGGAGGTTAAAAATACTGACCAAATGCTGAACGTGTGCACATGGCCTGAGGCTAGACTTAATCCAACAGTAATTGGATGAGACCATGAGACAATCTAATAGACTCTAAGAAGTGGCTTTTAGAGTCTTCTCACCTACTGGGTCCTCTGAAGCTACCTTGGTGACACTTATAGTATGCTTTCCCCTGTATAATTACCATAATGTTTATCAACTGCTCCCTTTCTCATTCTTTAACCCCTGGTAGCCCACCATGAATGAATTTCATGTGAATCTTAGATAATATCATCCGTAGGAGCTAGGAAGGAAGCATTTTTGTATTGTTCTGAGGAAGGAAGGGCGGTGAACTTTGAGATATACACAAACATGGTTTCAAAAATAGCATTTATTTTAAGATTCAAGATTTGGTAGAATATTTTCAGGTTTATATTATAAAAAGCAATATAATGAATGTACACAAAATAGAAGCTACATAAAAATGTGTAGGCTACTGGAAAATAAGTTTAATAATTTTACCTTCTTACCTTCCAATTTGGCAGGCCAGTCAACCATCTGACGTTTCCAACGCTAACCCGACAGATGATGTTTCCTGGGTCTGATTCTACCTCACATCCATGGCAAATCCACTGTGATTTAAAAGAAAGAGCATTGATTGCAAATTTGCATCAAGTTACATCCTATACTTTGAAAAAGTTGGAATCAATTTTGAAAATTTCCAACATTTCTGTACAAGGAGCATGCTGTGTGTTCTTGAAAATCTGCAGCATGCTCATATGTCTATGCTGATTTTTTTTCTACCATTGTGGTATTATATGAGAACTATATGACGGTATTATTTGTGATCTATATGGTGGTATTATGTGGGATCTATATGGCGGTATTATGTGTGATCTATATGGCGGTATTATGTGAGAACACTGGATTTTATTTGTGCATAGAGACTAAATATGCCTACCGTATGTAATTCCTGGTAGCTATGCTTTATAACTCAATAACGCAGAGTGCTACAAGTTGCTGCAGGGAACAGGCGTGTGGGGGAAGGAATGCTGATTCCGATTATATGCTCGGCTAGTCTCAGAGATATTGAATTCTGATATTATAGGTCATTTTCCAGATTCAATACCTCAGAGCTTTGCTGTGACCAGTGGTGCATGAGTTAGACAAGGGAATTCAGTTTGGCTGTGCCTGCAGGAGAGTTCACACCCCTGTGCTAATTGCTGGGGACTAGAGCTTCAAAGGGCTTGTTCTTGGAGTTACTAAAAGGAAATCAATGATCCTGTGGAATCCTAAGGGTGGGTGGCACTTTTCAGGAGTGGAGTGAGAAGTCCTGAATATATAATCCAAAGTGGATTCTCCCTCGTCCCTCACAGCTTACTTACTTCTTCTGTATCAGTCCATACCACAGACACCCATTTCTAATTATATTTGGTATGCAATCCTTATCACGCTTGGCCATCAGCACACAGACTTCTCTGGTGTGGCAATTCTCACAGTCAGGAACAAACCTGTATGATCCCCACTGCTGTAGAAAACTCTTGCTCTCCTGTGCTCTGTCAAGAGATGCCTTCTCTCACAGCAAGAAACCTCCATGTTCCCTCAGATGTGGCAATGTTCACTCTCCTTCAGTAATAATGGTACTCTTATGCCGGATGACTGTTCTCCCTCACCTGCCAATTTGCATTTGGAAGTACAGGCTGGTGCATCCTGCTTTGCTCTTCTGTGGCCCTCCTTATACACCTGGGGTAGCGCACCATGGGTAACGAGTGCTCATACTCACTTCTAGCTAACCGTGATGCACTGCTTGGCTGCATAGCTTCCATGTGTGAAGCTGTCTCCATGTGTATGACCTCTACTGGAGGGAAATAGTAATCTTTTATTTCTCTCTAATCTCCCAGGGGAATGAGATACTAATACTATTGCCATTTGACCAAAAAACTTACGAACTGCACTTCAAACCTAACTATGGCTACTCAGTTCCATTCGGTCTAGGCATTATAAGACTTGTAGGCATTTATTTCACATTGTCATTATTCATTTGCATCACACTTGCAGTATCTTACAGGAATTGTTGCACATCCAATACATGGGTCATAGCATTCACTCAACATATAAGAAAATTAAATATACAGTACCTATAGTGAAAACAAACAAATGGGAATAATAATAACTGGAAGTAAATGATATCACAGTCTGTGACCATTCAGAATAAAGCAGCATGTACAGTGGCTTGCAAAAGTATTCACAAACCCCTTGTCATGATCCAGGCCAGGTTTTGTATCCTGCGATGCTGAGTATTAACCCGGTCAGAAGGAGCGCAAAGAATGGGGCGGTGGATTTAAAATCTTCTTTTTATTGCATAGTGCACAACGCGTTTCGACAGGATCATCTGTCTTCCTCAGGTGGCAGTACACAGAATACATGGAGGGGAGGTATTTAAAGGGGCAGTAGCCAATAGGAAATGACTGGTAATTATTGCATCATGGCAATTAAAACATAATGAAATAGGATGAAAAACAGATATATACAAATATAAAAACGTTACATACCAATAGAACAATCACAATATTACTTAAAAACATTAAAAAAGTAAGACAGACAAAAACTTCATAAAGGGTGCAGGAAGAAAGTGAATGTCAGTAAGGCTTCTCAATTGTGAGATTTAACCCCTCTGGGGCCAGTGTGCCTAATTTGAAAATCCAAAAACTTTCCCTCCTAATTAAATTCTCATAGCGATTTTTTACTTCATCTTTATTATGTTCTATGATTGTGAGCTTCAGCGAACTTGAATTTTTATTGTGTGCAAGCAAGAAATGTTTAGACAAACTGTGTAGCAGGAACCCGTTTTTTATGTTTTCACGGTGTTTATTCAGTCTATTATGCATAGACTGAATTGTCCTGCCAACATATTGTAACCCACAATCACATTCAATTACATAGATAACATAGCTAGACTGGCAGGTGACATGACAGTTAATTTTAAAAGTTGTACCAGTGGTGCGAGATTTAAAATGTTGCACCCCATTAATAATGGAGATGCAACAAAGGCATTTGGGAGTTCTGCAGGCAAAGCACCCGGGGTTATGTGGACCCCGGGTGATTGGTAAAGGACAATGTCTGACGAATGTATTACTTGGGGCCACAAAATTGCGAAGGGTCCGATTTTTCCTAAAAATTGTTATGGATTGTGCCGGTATGTGAGCCGACAACACAGGATCACCCTTCAGAATGAACCAATATTTCTTTATTAAATTACGTATGGAGGCGTGGGACTGATTAAAGGTGGTAATTAGGCTCCATTTCACCAAATCCGCAGGTTCGGCCTTTTTTTGAGAATCAGTTTTATTTTTACTTCTATTTCTAATTTTCTCAATGCAGTCTTTTTGTGAAAAGTTATAAGCCCTATTAAAAGCGTCCTTCAATAATTTTTTCGGGTAACCCTTGTCTATAAATCGGTCCTCCAAAATTTTAGCTTCTTTTAAAAAATCAATATCCTTGGTACAATTCTTGCAGACTCTCCAATATTGCCCATAGGGAATAGTCAAAATCCATTTAGGGAGATGACCACTGGAAAAATTAAGGTAACTATTGACATCTACTCTTTTGAAGTAAGTAGATGTTGAAATTTTACCATGTTGGTCAACATTGATAATCAGATGTTCAGGCCCTTTATACTAACATCCCCCATGATTTGGGGTTAGAGGCTATCCAACAATTTCTTTCAACTGATGATTTTTTACCCCCCTTACAAAAAGAATTTTTAAAGAAGGCCATCTTATTTGTCCTCAATAATAATGTATTTTCCTTTGAGGACAATTGCTACCTCCAGGTGAGGGGCTGCGCGATGGGGATGAGATTTGCCTCCAGTTATGCTAATCTTTTCATGGGGCATTTGAGTCCATTTTCATTGTGCAGTCCCCTCTGGTGGTTGGCAAGATAGCCTTATATAATCGCTTCATTGATGACCTCTTCATAATTTGGACCGAGTCAGAGTCAGAAGCTATTGAATTCGTCCAGTCCCTGAACCATAATACTTGGGGTCTAAAGTTCTCCTCCAATACATCTACTACAGGTATTCAATTTTTGGATCTGATGATCAATGTTGACCAAGATGGTAAAATTTCAACATACCTCAACCTGAAAGACAAAACCGTGCATAACAATAACATATAAACGAGGCAGACAAATGTCTATAACCAGTTCCTGAAGTAACCCAACTCTTCAAGTTCCAGGTCAATTAGAAGAACATCTTAAATAGTCCAAAAGTTCCTTGTGGTTGGATGGCTAATTAATTCTCATGGGGGTGTAAATAAGCCCCTGATGGTGGTGCCGGCAGTTGATAGGCGAAAAATAGGGTGACAGATTCCCTTTAAGGCATTGATGAAACTGGAGGAATCCATGGATTCTATTACTTCTATGTGAATCGCTTGTACACTCATGCATGTGAACAACACTGCCCATCGTTTATTCTCTGCGTGTCCACCTCTGGTTCTACGTGCAATGACTGCCCAGGGGCCAAATACATTCAAACCAACATAGGTAAATGGTGGATCTGTGCTTGTCCTATCAGCAGGCAAATCAGACATTTGTTGTTGTTCAGATTTCCTCTTATCTTGCGACACTGAACACACTGATGAATTATATGGGAAACATGTCTCTTTGCTCCCACAATCCAAAGGCCTGCAACTCTTAAGGCACCTTCAGTGAAGTGTCTGCCTTGATGTTTGATCTTTTCATGGTATTGTCGTATTAGTAGAGTGGTGATATGGTAACGGCTAGGAATAATTAGAGGATTCTTTTCTACCCCCTCCAACTTGGCTTTGTTTAAGTGACCATCAACTCTCAGTAAACCCTTCTTGTCAATTACTGGAACAAGCCTTGTCTATCTGGAAAAGCGATCAAATCGCTGACAGTCCAAACCAATCTTCTCAATAGATTTGGTGATGAGGGTGCTGATATCAGGACAGATCTCTGGGTCAATGTCCGGACTCTGAAGGCTGAAGCTGTCTTTGACGGCAGTCTCTCTACACTGGTCACAAAGGAACTCTGGTCCTGTTAACCAAGAAGAGTTTGCGAAAGTGCCAACAGACACAGACCTAGTAGCAAGGTCAGCAGGGTTAAGATAGGATGGAACATACTATCATTGGTCAGGTTTAGATTTCCTGATCCTTTCAACGTGGTTACTGACATAGACGTAGAAGCGTTTAGTCTGGTGGTTTATGCAGCCCAGAAAAACCTTTCTGTCTGTGTAGAATCTTGTGTCATCCATGTGAATAGTTAGTTAGCTCTGTATGAAATCTGCAATCTATATGGCTAGTACAGCCCCACAGAGTTCAAGTCTGGGTAACTCTGGTTTAGGAGCCAATTTAGCCTTTCCAAATAGAAATCCAATGTGAGCTTCATTGTTAGAGTCTATAATCTTCAAATAGGCAACAGCTGCAATAGCTTCAGTAGAGGCTTCAGAGAATATATGGATCTCTTTCCTTTGACTCGTAGCAAGTGATGCTGGAGTGTAACAACGTGGTATGTGTATCTTATCCAAGGCACCAAGATATTCTCTCCATGACTTCCACTTTAGTTGTTTGTCAGTAGGGAGAGGTACATCCCAGTCCTTAATAGACTCTGAGAGTTGTCTTAATAGAAGCTTGCCTTGTATAGTCAAGGGTGCAACAAACCCGAGAGGATCGTATAGACTGTTCACCATTGACAGAACCCCATGCTTAGTAAATGGTTTTTCTGCACCACTAACCTGAAAGCTGAAGTAGTCTTTTAACAAGTTCCATCTTAAGCCTTGACTTCTCTGTCCTGGTGGGTTGTCTGAGCTTAGATTCAAGTCTCTGAATTCTGCAGCATGATCATTAGGATGAAAGGCATTCATAACAACAGCACTCTTGGAGGCAATGTTATGCAATCTTGAATGAGCTTTAGAAAGCATACCATGTGTCCATTTGAGCAGATCTATGGCTTCTTCCAGTGTGGGCAGGGATTTGAGACCATCATCCACGTAGAAGTCCTTTTCAACGAACTGTTGGGCATCCTTCCTGAACTCTGATTCGCCATCAGAGGCAGTCCTACGTAGGCCGTATGAAGCAACTGCAAGAGGACTGTTTCTGAACACGTGCACCTTCATGCGGTATTCAACCATTTCCTTGTCGGGGTTGTTGTCTCGGTGCCATGGAAACAGAGATAATTTCTGTGGTCTTGCCGCATGATGAAACAATGGAACATTTGTTCAATGTTAGCAGTAATAGCGACTGGCTCTTTTCTGAATCTCATGAGTACTCCCACCAGGTTATTAGTCAGGTTGGGACCAGTGAAGAGAACGTCGTTCAGACATACACCATGATGTTTGGTGCTTGAATCGAACACCACTCTAATTTGTTTAAGTTTTCTCGGATGACATACTCCAAAAGAAGGTAGATACCAGCATTCTTCATTCTCTTGCAAGAGTGGAGCTGGCTCTGCATGGTCATTGCAAATTATCTTGTCCACAAAGGCTACAAAATGGTCTTTCTTTTCAGGCTTGTTTCTTAATGTTCTTTGCAATGAGGTGAACCTGGATATGGCCTGTTCTCAGTTGCTAGGAAGCTTGGTCCTTGTAATCTTGAAGGGTAAGGGAGCAACCCAGCAGTCAGATTCATTCTTGAAGAATCCACTGTCCATTATTTAAATAAATTCCTTGTCTTCTATGGATGAGGCGATTTTGTTGTCCTCTTGTGTTGTGTGAAACACTGTTCCTCCTAAGACATCACCATAGGGTGTAGGAATGATGTCAGGCTCTTAGATGAAGTCTGAGAACCTTTATTTCACTTCGTAGTGATGCGAGCATGGTTTGAAGTGAGTTGTGAGGCCATTTTGGAGTATATATGTTTTAAAGGAGCTGACTTTGGATGCCTTGTGACTCTTATCCAGACATACATCGCCCATGATTACCCAGCCTAGATCAAGTCTTTGGGCGTATGGAGCATGATCTGGGCCGTTGCATTGTTGGCGTACATTGTGGACCTTCAGAATGTCTCTTCTGAGTAGGAATAGAATATCAGCATTCGTGTCCAGAGGAGGAATCTGGTTAGTTAAGTGCCTCAAGCGGCTTCCGGAGTGGGAATTTCTTCCCTGTTATCAGGTATCTGGTCACGTTCAATTAAAGTTGGCAAGGGTATCTGCGTGTTCCCTTTGATTGGAGAGACAATGTACCCAGAGGCTCTTCTGCCAGAAGTCTCAATACGACCAGAGCAGGTGTTGAGGGTTTATGGAGTCGTTTGTCCCTTCATATTGAAGATCTCAAAGAGTTTTGGCTTTGCTAGAGACCTGTTGCTCTGCTCATCTATTATGGCATACATTCTGGAGGCCTTGTCGGTTTGTCCTTCTGGATAGACATCACCAGACATACCTTGGCACATCATTTAGGATCATTTCCTTCTCCACATACTTCAACACATGAGGAAACAGCGGTTGCAGTAGGATCAGGAACTTGTGGCTGCCCGCCATGCTTTTGAGCAGGATTAGATGTTGCAGAAGGTTGTGCATTGTGTGGAGCAGGTGTGGGATGCATAGATGTAACATGTTTGTCACTACTGCATTCAGTGCATTTAATGATGGCCTTACAGTCCTTAGCAAGGTGGTCTGAGGAGGCGCAACACAATAATATATCCCAAGCTCCTTGGGAGTATCACTGCGCACCTGCAAAGTCTTTGCCCTGAGTCCACGACATTCCTTTAGTGGGTGAGGTCTTTTGTGGATAGGGCACATACGTCTACTGTCCATAACCTTAGGAGTATCAGCATTTGTTTTAGTGAAGTCGGGTGCAGTAAATGGAACATCAGTCTTTCGCATGGATACTGTACCCCTTAAGGGTATGGGCACACGCTGCGGATTCGTGTGCGGAATTTTCCACGCAGAATCTGCTATTTTTGGCAGAATCCGCAGGTCAAAATCTGAGCGTTTTTCCTGCTGATTTCCTGTGGATTTATTGCGGATTATGTGCGGATTTGGCATGCGTTTTTACACCTGCGGATTGCTATAATGGAATGGGTGTAAAAACGCTGCGGAATCTGCAGAAAGAATTGACATGCTGCAGAAAATAAACCGCTGCATATCCGCACTGATTTTTCCACAGCATGTGCACACCGGTTTTTATTTCCCATATATTTACATTGTACTGTAAATCACTAGGGAATCTGCAGCGGATCCGCGCGGCAAATCCGCTGCGGATCCGCTGCAAATCCGCAATGTGTCCACATACCTTAACTCTCTATGTTTGGTGATAATGTTATCATACCTTGTAAACGAAGACGATGAAGCTTGTGGAGGAGATTCAGTGAAATCGAAGCTGGGATCATTCTTCTTTAGCGTTGATCACTGATAAATATGGAAAAATGTAAAAAGGGAGGAAAAGACACATTATGCTGCCTCTGCCTTTTATACCATGAGCCGCAGTCTGCCCTTTTATCCTGCATGCCGTATGGCATCTTAGACACTACTGGATTCACGCTATGAGCAGTATCAACTTGGTAACTCTGTCCTGAAAGATGTGGGACCAATTTTGCCAATTCTAATTCCTTTAGCAGGTCGCTCAGGTCTTGAAGTTTTTGGTTGTGGGCGCTCAAGTAATAGGAAGATATGAATGGTGGAATGTAGTTAAATGAGTAGTTCGTGACGCCACCTGTGGTGTTCGGCAAGGGAGGTGTTAAGCCGACGCTGCATGCAGATCCTCCAGGACAGATGGTGTAGTGCAGCAATGATGGTATAGCCCTCCACAGTCAGGGCTGTTGTCCCAGGGCAGTGTAGATGTGGAGACACTTAGGTGGTGTAGTGTCCGGCACAGGGGATGTAGCAGTGCCAGGCGGACGGACGCAGGAAGGAATGGAGTACACCAGGGCATGTAGTTCCAAAGCTTTACTCACAGTCTGTAGTGCCCGCTTCCGTGCCATGTCCTTCTGGGTCAGGGACTCAGTCAATCTCCAGGCAAGATGGAATGCTCCCTTCCACACTCCGCCAACTTATGTGCCTTTCCTGAACGTCTCCTCTATAGCGCCTTTAAGTGTGAAGATCTCCTAGTACCGTGTTACACTGGAGTTCCTCCTGACAGATGTTCCCAAGAACTCTACTTGCATGGCAGACAGCTGTAGCCTGCTTCGGGGACTCTCTACTACTAAGTCCCGGCTCTCTATCCGTGTTGCTGTTGTGCCCTCAAGTCTTAGATAGGAGTAGTGCATTTACAGCCCACTACTCCATCGGTGTCTGCTGCAGAACCATTAGCGTTCATACAACCTCGGGGACCGGGCCCCGGCCTTGCGCTTAGAACTTCTAGGCAGGGTTCTTCCTCTAACCCACGTCCTCTGTGTTCCCTTTTACTCGTACGTTCCGTACTTGTCTCTTCCCTTCTATGCAAGCTCAGGCTTCAGGTCAATGTCCTTCTCCTTCTTTCCTTTCCCGTGCCAGCTGGCTCAGATCACTGAGGCAGCTGCAGCACTCCTTCCTCCATCCCTCTTCCAGGGATCCCCACTCCTCTCCGAGTGGCTTCCTTCTTCACTGACCTCCTGTCAGACTGACCTCTCATCCTAAACCATCCCGCCTCTCATATATATATTCTGAACTCCACCCACCTCCCAGCACATCTAGTGTTCCAAGCAGGGAACCACCAAAGGTGCTCTGCTTCTCTCTAAGCAAGAAGCCGCAATGTGGTTTTGCTGAACTACTCTATTGTGTGGGGTGCGAGTGTTGGAGTGTGGTCAGGAGCCCCCAACTTACCTGGATGGTGGGGCACCACACCTTAGGAGAAGGTGCAGTACCTCTGTGGCGACTGAGCCTCAGGGGCACCACATGCCCCCCGTTAAACACAGCATGTCTGCGGGCTGCAAGGTAAACAAAGTTGACAGTACAGGAACATACAAATTTTTGCAATGCTGAATAAACATTTCCTATACTAAACTTCCCAATGTGAGAGGCATTCATTCTTGAACGTTAACAACAGTTATTAACTATCTATCTAAAATTCTAAGTCAAAAGTGCAATTTTTCCATATAATATTCAAAGTGCTATTATCTGTTATTCACTATCACGTCAGTATTCTTCATCTTTCCATCTCTAGTACACATTTTCTTGTCTCTCTCTAGTGCACATTTTCTACTTTCTTTCAAGTGACAACCGTGATACCTGGTTCCTCATATACATTTTCAATTCTTTATTCAAATATCTCATGTCTGCATCAAAACATTCCTCATTCTATATAAAAACTATCATAAGACACATTATCAAATACTTCACATTAAAACTTTCAACAATTCTTATAAGTGCTGGACACCGCTCCCAGACGGGATTTCTTGCAGTGTCCTTTGATTGGAGTCATGCTCCAAATGAGGTAGATGTAATCTTCGCAAAGTGTCTATATGTAAAACCAAGAGAGGGCACCTAAAGAGGTGCAACTATTTACAAACACAGTTTTTGGATCACTCCAAGTTCATGATCGCTTAGTTCAAAGGTATAAACTGCCAACAACACAGGGCAACACTGGAAAAACAAAAACTATACCATGATTGTCAAAAATAGAACAAAAGGCACAACGGTGCAAATAAACCCTCCTGGGTAACAAGAGTTAGTGTAGGTTCTAGTGCTGGTTCCCTCCTGGGGTTCTGGAAGCTGCTGATGGGGTACTGCTACCAGATGAAATACTTTGGGTGTCTTCATCCTGCTGGTTACTTGCTAATCGTATGTACTCTGCTTCCCACAGGGAGAGATAGGGACTGGTCGGGGTAATCAAAAGGGCCATAGAAACGTCTACTGTCTGCGGAGACGGCATATCCGCTACCTCCTATGGCGTTTCTGCTGCCGTTGGTGACTCAGCCGGCGCTGTCACTGGTTCCTTGGGATCTGACTCTTCAGTGTCCATCGGGATCACGGGTGGCAGCACCGCAGCCTGGGGCTGCCGGCGGAGGTCAATTGGGCCATTCCTATCTGTGGGTTACGTTCCCAAGACTAGGGTCAGGTCGAGGGCAGTGGTCGTACCTTGTGCCTCCAGGCGAGGTTCCAGTCACGGCACCTGGTAGTGGACAGCGGCAGCCGCAACTCCCGGAGTTGTTGATGGCATGGACCGCAGTTGGATTCGGGCAGGTGCGGGGCCGATTTCGGCCGGGGTTGTCGGTGGAG
This sequence comes from Dendrobates tinctorius, assembly GCF_039654945.1. NCBI lineage: Eukaryota > Metazoa > Chordata > Amphibia > Anura > Dendrobatidae > Dendrobates > Dendrobates tinctorius. The sequence continues at coordinate 19,717,105 of NW_027361675.1, read as the reverse complement.
GCAGGTGCAACAGCACCCGGTCAAGACGGAGACGCGGTCCGGTCCTCCGTTCTGCTCCAGAGCCCTCATATACAGTCATGGCCAAAAGTATTGACACCCCTGCAATTCTGTCAGATAATACTCAGTTTCTTCCTGAAAATGATTGCAAACACAAATTCTTTGGTATTATTATCTTCATTTAATTTGTCTTAAATGAAAAAACACAAAAAGAATTGTCCTAAAGGCAGATTGGATATAATTCCACACCAAACATAAAAAAGAGGGTGGACAAAAGTATTGGCACTGTTCGAAAAATCATGTGATGCTTCTCTAATTTGTGTAATTAACAGCACCTATAACTTACCTGTGGCACCTAACAGGTGTTGGCAATAACTAAATCACACTTGCAGCCAGTTGACATGGATTAAAGTTGACTCAACCTCTGTCCTGTGTCCTTGTGTGTACCACATTGAGCACGGAGAAAAGAAAGAAGACCAAAGAATTGTCTGAGGACTTGAGAAACCAAATTGTGAGGAAGCATGAGCAATCTCAAGGCTACAAGTCCATCTCCAAAGATCTGAATGTTCCTGTGTCTACCGTGTGCAGTGTCATCAAGAAGTTTAAAGCCCATGGCACTGTGGCTAACCTCCCTAGATGTGGCCGGAAAAGAAAAATTGACAAGAGATTTCAACGCAAGATTGTGCGGATGTTGGATAAAGAACCTCCACTAACATCCAAACAAGTTCAAGCTGCCCTGCAGTCCGAGGGTACAACGGTGTCGACCCGTACTATCCGTCAGCATCTGAATGAAAAGGGACTGTATGGTAGGAGACCCAGGAAGACTCCACTTCTTACCCCGAGACATAAAAAAGCCAGGCTGGAGTTTGCCAAAACTTACCTGAAAAAGCCTAAAACATTTTGGAAGAATGTTCTCTGGTCAGATGAGACAAAAGTAGAGCTTTTAGGGCAAAAGCATCAACATAGAGTTTACAGGAGAAAAAAGAGGCATTCAAAGAAAAGTACACGGTCCCTACAGTCAAACATGGCGGAGGTTCCCTGATGTTTTGGGGTTGCTTTGCTGCCTCTGGCACTGGACTGCTTGACCGTGTGCATGGCATTATGAAGTCAGAAGACTACCAACAAATTTTGCAGCATAATTTAGGGCCCAGTGTGAGAAAGCTGGGTCTACCTCAGAGGTCATGGGTCTTCCAGCAGGACAATAACCCAAAACACACTTCAAAAAGCACTAGAAAATGGTTTGAGAGAAAGCACTGGAGACTTCTAAGGTGGCCAGCAATGAGTCCAGACCTGAATCCCATAGAACACCTGTGGAGAGATCTAAAAATGACAGTTTGGAGAAGGCACCCTTCAAATATCAAGGACCTGGAGTAGTTTACCAAAGAAGAATGGTCTAAAATTCCAGCAGAGCATTGTAAGAAACTCATTGATGGTTACCAGAAGCGGTTGGTCGCAGTTATTTTGGCTAAAGGTTGTGCAAGCAAGTATTAGGCTGAGGGTGCCAATACTTTTGTCCGGCCCAATTTTGGAGTTTTGTGTGAAATGATCAATGTTTTGCTTTTTGCTTCATTCTCTTTTGTGTTTTTTCATTTAAGACAAATTAAATGAAGATAATAATACCAAAGAATTTGTGTTTGCAATCATTTTCAGGAAGAAACTGAATATTATCTGACAGAATTGCAGGGGTATCAATACTTTTGGCCATGACTGTATCTCCTCCGGACGGGACTCACCCAATGGCAATATCGGTTGTAAGGTGGTGGCGGACGCTGCAGAGGATGTATCAGCGGTCGCAGCCTCCGCAGGGGCGGCCTGGGGGCGAGTGGCTTCTTCTCCCCCCATTCATCTGTCTTCTCTTCTCTTTCCATCATGGCATTTTGGCGTTCTTCTCCCTCCTCTCTCGGCCCCTTTCCCGCCACTGGCTTCTCCCCCTCCTTCTTGGGGCGGCGTCTTCTTCCAGCGCCTCCATACCAAGCCAGTATACGAACCCCTCGAGGGGTGGGCCATGTTGTTGTCACATAGTAATTCAGGCAGGGGAGGGCCAAGACTCTTCGCGGTCTTTTCATAGGACCTCCCATCTCTTCACGCCCTTCTTCTCCATGCCAACGGCCATTTTTAATGTTCATTTCACAGTCTATTAAATTGGGTCTTCTGCACATTCTCAAAAGTTTTAAGTCCAACAAATCCTAGGCACACAGAACCCGATGGCATCGGGTCTCGTTATCCTGTTCGTGACGCCAAGGTTGGGTCGCCCTCGCAGGGCTGTGGGGTACTCGGCACCGGGCCGTTGTCAGTGGGATGTGTCACAGCGGCGGTGACCCGGACCGTGGCCCTGGGCGCCCAAGTAATAGGAAGATGTGAATGGTGGAATGTAGTTAAATGAATAGTTTGTGACGCCACCTTTGGTGTTTGGCAAGGGAGGTGTTAAGCTGACGCTGCATGCAGATCCTCCAGGACAGATGGTGTAGTGCAGCAATGATGGTATAGCCCTCCACAGGCAGGGCTGTTGTCCCAGGGCAGTGTAGATGTGGAGACACTTAGGTGGTGTAGTGTCCGGCGCAGGGGAAGTAGCAGTGCCAGGCGGACGGACGCAGGAAGGAATGGAGGACACCAGGGCATGTAGTTCCAAAGCTTTACTCACAGTCTGTAGTGCCCGCTTCCGTGCCGTGTCCTCCGGGTCAGTGACTCAGTCAACCTCCAGGCAAGATGGAATGCTCCCTTCCACACTCCGCCAACTTATGTGCCTTTCCTGAACGTCTCCTCTATAGCGCCTTTAAGTGTGAAGATTTCCTAGTAACGTGTTACACTGGAGTTCCTCCTGACAGATGTTCCCAAGAACTCTACTTGCACGGCAGACAGCTGTAGCCTGCTTCGGGGACTCTCTACTCCTAAGTCCCGGCTCTCTATCTGTGTTGCTGTTGTGCCCTCAAGTCTTAGATGGGAGTAGTGCATTTACAGCCCACTACTCCACCGGTGTCTGCTGTAGAATCATTAGCGTTCATACAACCTCGGTGACCGGGCCCCGGCCTTGCGCTTAGAACTTCTAGGCAGGGTTCTTCCTCTAACCCATGTCCTCTGTGTTCCCTTTTACTCCTACGTTCCGTACTTGTCTCTTCCCTTCTATGGAAGCTCAGGCTTCAAGTCAATGTCCTTCTCCTTCTTTTCTTTCCCGTGCCAGCTGGCTCAGATCACTGAGACAGCTGCAGCACTCCTTCCTTCATCCCTCTTCCAGGGATCCCCACTCCTCTCCGAGTGGCTTCCTTCTTCACTGACCTCCTGTCAGACTCACCTCTCATCCGAAACCATCCCGCTCATATATATATTCTGAACTCCACCCACCTCCCAGCAAGTCTAGTGTTCCAAGCAGGGAACCACCAAAGGTACTCTGCTTCTCTCTAAGCAAGGAGCCGCAATGTAGTTTTGCTGAACAACTCTATTGTGTGGGCTGCGAGTGTTGGAGCATGGTCAGGAGCCTCCAATTTACCTGGATGGTGGGGCACCACACCTTAGGAGAAGTTGCAGTACCTCTGTGGCGACTGAGCCTCAGGGGCGCCACAGTTGTCCTTGGTAGTTATTTTTGGGAAGGTTTTCAGTCTCTTAAATAAGGCACACTCTATGGCTTCTGAGCTGCCATAGGTTTGCTCCAGTCTCCCATGCTGCAATAAGACCAGCATCTGAATGGTCCACGTGAACTGCTCTTATTGTCTTGATTTGCTCTGCTGATTCAGGGCCTAAACAGTTAACAAGCAAATCCAGTTGTTCTTTGCCAGTGAGGTTAAGTTCCTGAATTAATGCTTGAAAGGTTGACTTCCAGGCTCTATAATTTTTGACACAATCATCAAGCTTTGAGAGACTGATGTTTATTAACTCCTTGCGAATCATGTGTCTGGCGAAGTCAGACATGTTTGATCTCCTGATCATTGTTGCAGGATTAACTTGTGGTATCACTGGGGAATGTAAGTTCTCTGGCTTATATGACTGCGACGAATCAGGATGAAATGATGTGGCATGAGGGTTAAGCTGTGGTTTAGTCTCCATAGGGTCTGCTGGTTGCAGCCTAAATTGTGGGTTAGGCTAGTTTCACACTTGCTTTTTTTTGCAGCGCGTTTTTCCCGCAAAAAAACGCATTGAAAAAACGCATACATAAGCATACAACTGCTGCGTTTTTTTCAAGCATTTTTATGAGCATGCATTAAAAAAATCGCAGCGTTTTTATGCGTTTGTATGCGTTTTTAGCGCGTTTTTACCGCGTTTGCGTTTTTTTCCAACATTTTTAGGTGGCCCCTCACACTACCCAAACCATGACTTTACTAACCCTAACCCTGACCCTAACCCTAACCCTAACCCTGACCCTAACCCTAACCCTAACCCTGACCCTAACCCTTAACCAAATCATACTTAACCCTAACCCAAACCCTAAACCCTAACTAACCCTAACCCTAACCCTAACCCTGACCCTAACCCTAACCCTAACCCTGACCCTAACCCTAACCCTAACCCTGACCCTAACCCTTAACCAAATCATACTTAACCCTAACCCAAACCCTAAACCCTAACTAACCCTAACCCTAACCCTAACCCTGACCCTAACCCTAACCCTAACCCTGACCCTAACCCTAACCCTGACCCTAACCCTAACCCTAACCCTGACCCTAACCCTTAACCAAATCATACTTAACCCTAACCCAAACCCTAAACCCTAACTAACCCTAACCCTAACCCTAACCCTGACCCTAACCCTAACCCTAACCCTGACCCTAACCCTAACCCTAACCCTAACCCTAACCCTGACCCTAACCCTAACCCTGACCCTAACCCTTAACAAAACCATACTTAACCCTAACCCTGACCCTAACCCTAACCCTAACCCTAACCCTAACCCTGACCCTAACCCTGACCCTAACCCTAACCCTAACCCTAACCCTGACCCTAACCCTTAACAAAACCATACTTAACCCTAATCCTGACCCTAACCCTGACCCTAATCCTTAACAAAACCATACTTAACCCTAATCCTGACCCTAACCCTGACCCTAACCCTGACCCTAACCCTAACCCTAACCCTGACCCTAACCCTTAACAAAACCATACTTAACCCTAATCCTGACCCTAACCCTGACCCTAATCCTTAACAAAACCATACTTAACCCTAATCCTGACCCTAACCCTGACCCTAACCCTGACCCTAACCCTAACCCTAACCCTAACCCTGACCCTAACCCTTAACAAAACCATACTTAACCCTAATCCTGACCCTAACCATGACCCTAATCCTTAACAAAACCATACTTAACCCTAACCCTGACCCTAACCCTAACCCTAACCCTGACCCTGACCATAACCCTAACCCTAAACCCCCTTAACTAACCCTAACTCTAACCCAAACCCCTAAATTCCATGGTTTAAAAAAAAAAACGCATATGCAAAAAAACGCATACATGAGCATGCCAGTGCGCACATATGCGCATCCATAGGCTATAATGGCCATTTTTAGCGTAAAACGTGCGCATATGTGCGCATGCGCTTTTTTGCAGGGCCAAAAAATGCAACATGCTGCGTCTGGAAAATCCAATCGCACACCCCAAAAAAACGCAGCGCATGAAAATCGCATACATGCGCTGACCAGTGCGCAGGTATGCGCACCCATGTTAAATATAGGGGAAAAAACGCATGCGCAGGTGTGCGTTTTTTTCCAGCGCTAAAAAACGCAAATGTGAAACCAGCCTAAGTGCTGGAATTTACGTTATCGGCAGTAGGTGGAGACATAGCTTGCCTTGCGGGTGCTTCCATGTTGGAGAACGGAGGTGGCACTGATATGGGTGTTAAATGTCTAGTCTGTAGTGTGATCAACTGGGTCCTCCATCTCTCCTGGAACAAAGCAGTTCATATCAGCATCTTGACCTAGTGCTTGTTCAAGGACCTTCAGTTTAGCAAGGGTTGTTGCTTCTTCACTTTCTGCTTGGAGTATTTTCAATTGGACCTCCATCTCTGCTTCCTGCCTTTTTAATTGTGCTTCCATCTCTGCCTCCTGCCTTTTTAATTGTGCTTCCATTTCGGCCTCCTGCCTTTTTAATTGTGCCTCCATCTCAGCCTCCTGCCTTTTTAATTGTGCCTCCATCTTGGCCTCCTTCCTAGCAAAGGAAGTTCTTACTCTAGTTTCCACTGCAGACACACAGATTTCCAGTAGCTTGTCAGACAATGTTGACTTCCTGGTGTGAAATGATCTGGAAGATCGAGATGTGATTTTTCTCGACGTTGTGCGATGTGACCTAACCTCTTGGAGATATGCGATGTGGAGTTCTGCCTTATCTTGAGCATCTTGCACTAATGACGTCTTTCCTTGAAGAAGAGTTTCCCTTTCAGCTAGCTCCTCTGTGGCATCTTCCAGGTCACAGTTACTCAGAAATGTGATGTACTTTGCAGACAGTCTCTGGTAGCGATAATAGGCGGCAGATAAACGATTCAATGCGGTGGTTAATTCTGCTGCATCATTGTTAGAGCGTGGAAGAGCTGCTAATTAATGGTCAACTCTGCCCCATAAATGGTCTAGGTTATCTTGGAACTCATCTCTAGTTGTCTCAAAGTTCTCGCTGTCCTTTTGTGTCGACTTGGTTACACATTTGGATCATACGTCCTGCTCTGCAGTAAGTGTGGACTCTGCTCCTGGAGCATCTGTGGTGTCAGGAACATGATGTGCTCCTTTCACCGAGGGTTCCACGGTGCTTTATGTGGACATGTTTCAGCAAAGATGGCAGATGGTCCTAGACTTGCTAGCAGACAATGCATATTCACACAGACACTGCAGACCTAGGACTCTTTTTACAATTCTGCCACTGACGTACATGGGTGAGATGTGTCTGAGGAATGTGAACACGATTCTCTGTATAAGCAATGGCAGGTAGCGTTACTCGCTAACTTATGCTTCTATTTCTGATAAGCTGTTCTTGATGCAGTGATGAATTCAACAGGTTTTATTTACAGTAACTTGATGAGATGAGGTGAGATATCAGGGATGATGAAGGGATGAAGATGATGTAGGAGTTAGAGCTGATATTAGAAACACAAAGTTAGAGGTAACAAGAGAATCCTTTCTCCAGTCCTGAAACATGTGTTGTCCAAGATGGCACTGACCACAAGAAGGAAGTGAGATAAAAATAGGAGTTGCAGAAAGGAAGGTATTATGGGTAAAGTACTGTAATACAAGAACAACAATAACATACCAATGGCCAGAAGATGGCAGCAAAGCACACCAGTACAATAGATGATATAATTAAACCATATACATCATATAATGGCCTATAATGACTGAAAGTCTTTGCAAAAGATTTAGCTAACAGCACAACATGCCTACAACTGTGAACATTTGGTTTTCGTTTTATAGTGAAGTAAACAACTAAAAGGACAACATAACTGAAAACTTCAGTGTGCATAACTATTTACCCCCCTAAAGTCAGTACTTTCTGGAGACTCTTTTTGCAGCAATTAAAGCTGCAAGTTGCTTTGGATAAGTGTCAAAGTGTCACGCCCATAGGGCGCGATGATGTATAGTGAACTCACTAGACCACTGATGGTCCAGTGGTAGCTGTGTTAGCAGGTTGCAAGATGCAGTAATGGATCGGAGGCAGAGCAAGGGTTAACATTGGGTTTAATTTAACAGGTATACTCCTCGCAGGGAGAAAAGAGGGAAAACAGTATAAAGGAACACAGGGTACAGTTGTTGTCAAAAGTATTGACACCCCTGCAATTCTGTCAGATAATACTCAGTTTCTTCCTGAAAATGATTGCAAACACAAATTCTTTGGTATTATTATCTTCATTTAATTTGTCTTAAATGAAAAAACACAAAAAGAATTGTCCTAAAGCCAAATTGGATATAATTCCACACCAAACATAACAAAGAGGGTGGACAAAAGTATTGGCACTGTTCGAAAAATCATGTGATGCTTCTCTAATTTGTGTAATTAACAGCACCTGTAACTTACCTGTGGCACCTAACAGGTGTTGGCAATAACTAAATCACACTTACAGCCAGTTGACATGGATTAAAGTTGACTCAACCTCTGTCCTGTGTCCTTGTGTGTACCACATTGAGCATGGAGAAAAGAAAGAAGACCAAAGAACTGTCTGAGGACTTGAGAGACCAAATTGTGAGGAAGCATGAGCAATCTCAAGGCTACAAGTCTATCTCCAAAGACCTGAATGTTCCTGTGTCTACCGTGTGCAGTGTCATCAAGAAGTTTAAAGCCCATGGCACTGTGGCTAACCTCCCTAGATATGGACGGAAAAGAAAAATTGACAAGAGATTTCAACGCAAGATTGTGCGGATGTTGGGTAAAGAACCTCGACTAACATCCAAACAAGTTCAAGCTGCCCTGCAGTCCGAGGGTACAACAGTGTCAACCCGTACTATCCGTCGGCATCTGAATGAAAAGGGACTGTATGGTAGGAGACCCAGGAAGACCCCTCTTCTTACCCCGAGACATAAAAAAGCCAGGCTGGAGTTTGCCAAAACTTACCTGAAAAAGCCTAAAACGTTTTAGCAGAATGTTCTCTGGTCAGATGAGACAAAAGTAGAGCTTTTTGGGCAAAGGCATCAACATAGAGTTTACAGGAGAAAAAAAGAGGCATTCAAAGAAAAGAACACGGTCCCTACAGTCAAACATGGCGGAGGTTCCCTGATGTTTTGGGGTTGCTTTGCTGCCTCTGGCACTGGACTGCTTGACCGTGTGCATGTCATTATGAAGTCTGAAGACTACCAACAAATTTTGCAGCATAATGTAAGGCCCAGTGTGAGAAAGCTGGGTCTCCCTCAGAGGTCATGGGTCTTCCAGCAGGACAATGACCCAAAACACACTTCAAAAAGCACTAGAAAATGGTTTGAGTGAAAGCACTGGAGACTTCTAAGGTGGCCAGCAATGCGTCCAGACCTGAATCCCATAGAACACCTGTGGAGAGATTTAAAAATGGCAGTTTGGAGAAGGCACCCTTCAAATATCAGGGACCTGGAGCAGTTTGGAAACTCATTGATGGTTACCGGAAGCGGTTGGTCGCAGTTATTTTGGCTAAAGGTTGCGCAACCAAGTATTAGGCTGAGGGTGCCATTACTTTTGTCTGGCCCATTTTTGGAGTTTTGTGTGAAATGATGAATGTTTTGCTTTTTGCTTCATTCTCTTTTGTGTTTTTTCATTTAAGACAAATTAAATGAAGATAATAATACCAAAGAATTTGTGTTTGCAATCATTTTCAGGAAGAAACTGAGTATTATCTGACAGAATTGCAGGGGTGTCAATACTTTTGGCCACAACTGTAACTCAGGGGAAATGGGTGTGAAGGATAGGGCACAAAGTTCAAGAATAGCAAACTTATCAGTCCGATGACTTCAGAATGCAGTTTGTTCAGGGTGTGGGCGTTGGCGACAAAGCTGTGGCACGTAAGGAGTCCGGTATGGTCCTGGAAAAGATGGCGTCCTGGATCCTGGCGGCGGCGGTGATTCCTCATGGTCCGGTGTAGTCCTGGAAAAGATGACGTCTTGGCTCCTGGCGGCGACGGTGATTCTTCGTGGTCCGGTCGGTGATCGGTGTGTCAGGAAATGATGAGCCGGACAGAGCACAGTCTTTTTCCTGTCAACGTACAGGGACAACAAGTTACTTGATTCAGGTACAAAGGGAAATCCCTCACAGCGGGTGTCCCAAGTCTTCCGTCGATGCGTGCGCTCTCTTATGTCCTGACTGAGCATCCTGTCACTCACAGTCAGTGGTGTCAGCGGGGACCAGGTAGGTCATTGTCGGCAGTCTCTGATAGCAGCTTTTAGCCTCTGCTGGTTTATGCCTGCTCTGGAAGTTGGCTTTTCCGCAGGAGCCCTGACACTGCCCTTCTGCGCACTGCAGGTTCCCACGGCAACTGATTTCTCGCGTGCTGTGGCCCTTTTATCTTAGCACACACCCCCTACTCCTAGGTGCAGAGGTCGGTCTGGGGCCTTATGCTTTCCCCCCCGTGAAACCTGGGTGACAGCCCCGACAGCTCCGGATCCGTCACGGAGTAGGTAGGCCTGGTCCGGGTCTTCTCCTTACAGCTGTATACCCGATACCCAGGAGACAGGAGAATGAGCTTCATAAAACCAAAGACATTTATTAAAGAATGTTTCACAAAAGGGAAAAAGTGTCTGAGAGGAGAACCCTCTGGATCACGACACAATACCACGTAGTGGAGCACCGGGTAAAGTATACCCCTATACAGGGATTCCCCTGTCACAACACCAGGGGACCTAAATGCCGCGAATCCCGGATCAGATGAACGACCCGTACAGACCGGATAGAAGAGCCTGTGGAATACTGGCTCTGTCAGTGTAGGGAATCGCGGAAGCTCCGTGTAATCCCGGAAAGACTGATCCATCCGTTAGTGGTATCTGGATGGTTCCATGAAGTGAGGCTTGATCAGCCTGGCGTGGGATCTGGAGTGTCCAGAGGGATCCAGGGCAGGAACCTGCCAGCAGAGAATTCTGTGGAGACAGAGGTATTAGTAAAATGCAAAGTAGAAGTCTTCTAATCGCAGAGCACAGCAAAGTGTGGCCTGAGTCGGAGGCAATGATCCTACAGAATGAACACGTTGTCCAGGCACCTCCCTTATGGGGAGGATGCCTTTTATGCACAGAGAATCACGGTACAGACATCCCTAATAGAGAACCTGTTCCCTGCTCCTTTAAGTATGTGCAGTAAGCGGGGCACGCCTCCTAAGAGCATTTCCACGAGACCTGCCAAGGGGATGCAGGTTCCTAGCAGAGAAAGGAGCAGCCGATTGTCTGGAACCATGGACAGGGTGAGCAGTACCAGTGGAGCTGCGTGATAGATGCCAGTCTCCCGACACAGAGGAGACCGGACCCACAGCAGTGACAGAGCGGTTGAAGCACATAGCGCCACGTGATGTGCACCGGTCTCCATGTCCATAAGAGACCGGACCTGCAGCTGAGGGCATGACAATAAGTCTCTATGAGCTTTCCACGTCTTACCACTACTGGGATTTTTGCACATTCCTCAAGGCAAAACTGCTCCAGCTCCTTCAAGTTAGATGGTGTCTGGTGAACAGCAATCTTCAAGTGTGACACAGATTTTCAATTGGACTAAGGTCTGGGCTTTGACTAGGTCTGTCCAAAACATTTACACATTTCCCCATAAACCACTTTAGCATCATGCTTTGGGTCATTGTCTTGTTGGAAGGTGAATCTCCATCCCAGTCTCAAATCACTGAATACCTGAAACAGGTTTTGCTCAAGAATATCCCTGTATTTTACATCATCCATCTTCCCCTCAACTCGGACCATTTTCCCTGTCCCTGCTTCTGAAAAACATCCTCACGGCATGATGCCGCCACTATGTTTCACTGTAGGGATGGTGTTCTTGGGGTGATAAGCTGCGTTGGTTTACATAGCATTTACTTTGGTGGCTAAAAGTTCAATTTTGGTCTCATCTGACCACAGCACCTTCCATCATACATTTGGAGAGTATACCACATGTTTTTTGGCAAGCTCAAAATGAGACTTACAATTTTTGTGTTTAAGTAAAGGCTTTTTTCTGCCAACTCTTCCATAAAGGCCACCTCTATGGAGTGTATGGCTTATTGTGGACATATTGACAGATACTCTAGTCTCTGCTTGGGAACTCTATAGCTCCTTCAGGGTTACCTTTGCTATCTGTGCTACCTCTCTGATTAATGGCCCTCTTGCTTGGACTGAGAATTTTGGTGGGCGGTCTTCTCTTGGCAGGTTTGTTGTGGTATCATGTTTTTTCCATTTGGTGATAAAGGATTTGATTCCATTATTAAATCCTGGGCTCAATGTCAGCTGACAATACAAAGCTGACAAAATCGCAGGTGGCGGTCAAACACGTATGGCAGTGAACTTGTTATCAGTATAAAAGACACCTGTCCACAACCTCAAACAGTCACACTCTAAACTCCACTATGATGAAGACCAAAGAGCTGTCAAAGGACAACAGAAACAAAATTGTAGCACTGCACCAGGCTGGGAAGACTGAATCTGCAATAGGCAAGCAGCTGGGTGTGATGAAATCAACTGTGGGGGCAATAATAAGAAAATGGAAGACATAGAAGACCACTGATAATCTCCCTCGATATGGGGCTCCACACAAGATCTCACCTCATGGGGTCAGAATGATCACAAGAACAGTGAGCAACAATCCCAGAACCATATGGGGGGAACTAGTGAATGAATGACCTGCATAGAGCTGGGACCACCTTAACAAAGGCTACCATCAGTAACACACTACGCCGCCAGGGACTCAGATCCTGCAGTGCCAGACATGTCCCCTTGCTTAAGCCTGTAGCTGTCCAGGCCCATCTGAAGTTTGCTAGAGAGCATTTGGATTATCCAGAAGAGTATGGGGAGAATGTCATATGGTCTGATGAAACCAAAGTAGAACTGTTTGGTAGAAACAAAACTTGTCGTGTTTGGAGGAGACAGAATGCTGAGTTGCATCCAAAGAACACCATACCTACTGTGAAACATGGGGGTGGCAACATCACGCTTTGGGGCTGTTTCTCTGCAAAGGGACCAGGACGATTGATCCGTGTACATGAAAGAATGAATGGGGCAATGTATCGTGAGATTTTGAGTGCAAACCTCCTTCCATCAGCAAGGGCATTGAAGATAAAATGTGGCTGGGTCTTTCAGCATAATAATTATCCCAAGCACATTGCCAGGGCAACAAAGGAGTGGCTTTGTAAGAAGCATGTGAAGGTCATGGAGTGGCCTAGCCAGTCTCTAGTTCTGAACCCCATAGAAAACCTTTGGAGGGATTTGAAAACCCGTGTTACCCCAGAGACAGGCCCAAAACATCACTGCTCTAGGGGAGATCTGCTTGAAGGAATGAGCCAACATACCACCAACACTGTGTACGAACCTTGTGAAGACTTACAGAAAACATTTGAACTCTGTCATTGCCAAGAAAGGATATATAACAAAATATTGAGCTGAACTTTTGTTAATGACCAAATACTTATTTTCCACCATAATTTGAAAAATAAATCTTGCCAAATCAAACAAGATGATTTTCTGGATTTTGTTTTCTCATTTTGACTCTCATAGTTGTGGTCTACCTATGATGTCAATTACAGGCCTCTGTTCTGCCTTCATACACGTTGACACGGTGTGCATTCCAGCATACAGCATAAACCACTTTCTATCTTCCAAAATAAGCAGACTGTTCTCTGTAGTCTAACTTGTTTATTGGTGAAGAGTATAGAACATGTGGTAAAACTATAAATACAAATGACATGGGTAAGTATTGGGCAGATGATCACACAGCTAACACAATTACAGGAAGTATACAGTGTGATGCAAACTTTACATAGAAATACACAGGTGTCTAATTACATCTGCTGTGCACTGGCTGCCATACAGTTAATAACATCTCTGAACAAACTGCATTGCAAGAAAGATATTAATATTACCAGATATGCTTTAACCGGATAACAAACTCAAGTAAGGGAGTTACAGGAGGACAAGTAAACAATGTGCATCCTATGATATACACAGAAGAAAATGGCATCTCCTTCATCCCAGAATATTTGCTTCAATCCCACAATGCATCACTCTGTTAAAGACACAGGCTGTAAAGCTATTTAAGGCACAGCTATAAATTCAGCCACCACTAGATGGTGCTAACAAAACCAGCACATAATGCAAACATATTTGCCCTATATTCAGAGGGCAGAACAGCCTCTCACATCTTTTTAAGTGGGGGAACTTCCACAATTGGTGGCTGACTAAACACTTTTTTCCCCACTGTACTAAGATATTCATATATGAAAGCCTTTTTTAAATGTATATAACAGCGACCCTTACAGCAATTATTTGATATAGATATAAATTAAAAACTCAACATCTAATATAGTCTCAATATGAGACAAATACAGCCACACATAAACATATAACAAGCAACCGTGTCACCTACTAAGCACTGCGATGGAGTCCTGATATCACAGACTGCCTAACAACGGAGGTTGGCACCCTAAAAATTATCGAGATTGGCGCCCCCCGTTCCACGGCGGCTGTACCCTAAAACTCCTAGATGACCCTGAATAAGTGCCACAATTAGTCACTCAATTACTCAGAAAAGGAGTGTATAGGGGTTTCCAATAGGTAGTTGGGTAGGCAACATTAGAAAAAGGTGCAAAAATAGTGCAAAGAAGACAAGACATACAGTGACAAGTTCAAATTGAAGTACCTAACTTTCTGTTCCCTGTACTGAATACCTTCCTGTCTGCGGAGGTTGGCACCCTACTGGTCAGCGGAATGGCGCCCCCGCTCCACGAGGGCTTACCCTAAAAATGCCCTATTATGACTATCGATAGATTAGCAGGGTAATAACAATGATATTTCTAGAAGGCAGACCTATATAAATGATCTATATTATACAATATGTATACACAATTTGTTGATAACAAAAAGAAGGGTACTCATATTTTGATGACTGGTCAATTCGTCTGTCATTCAAAAACCCTAGGTGTCATTAAGGGTTTTTGAATGACAGACGAATTGGCCAGTCATGGGGGATTCGTTTTGGTTTATAGAGCACTAAGTAATATGTATGAGGTCTATTCTAGCATCTTTGCTCTATACTTATCATGACATCTGGCCCCTGAGACCTCTATGGTCTATAGGAAGTGGGCGTGCTTATCTAATTGTAGTGTCTATTTATATGGGGTGTTTGACCATTTTTCCACACAGCATCTAACTATCCACCTCCTGATGATCCTGTTAGGAGAAACGTGTTGAGGTTTTGCCTATCTATCATCAAAATATGAGTACCCTTCTTTTTGTTATCAACAAATTGTGTATACATATTGTATAATATGGATCATTTATATAGGTCTGCCTTCTAGAAATATCATTGTTATTACCCTGCTAATCTATCGATAGTCATAATAGGGCATTTTTAGGGTAAGCTGTCATGGAGCAGGGGCGCCATTCCGCTGAACAGTAGGGTGCCAACCTCCGCAGACAGGAAGGTATTCAGTACAGGGAACAGAAAGTTAGGTACTTCAATTTGCACTTGTCACTTTATGTCTTGTCTTTTTTGCACTATTTTTGCACCTTTTTCTATTGTTGCTTACCCAACTACCTATTGGCAACCCCTATACACTCCTTTTCTAAGTAATTGAGTGACTAATTGTGGCACTTATTCAGGGTCATTTAGGAGTTTTAGGGTACAGCTGCCGTGGAACGGGGGCGCCAATCTCGATAATGTTTAGGGTGCCAACCTCCGTTGTTAGGCAGTCTGTGATATCAGGACTCCATCGCAGTGTTTAGTAGGTGACACGGTTGCTTGTTATGTGTTTTTGTGTGGTTGAATTTGTCTTATATTGAGACTATATTAAAGGTTGAGTTTTTAATTTATATCTATATCAAATAATTGCTGTAAGGGTCGCTGTTATATACTACTCAAGTTATTGACCTTACTGGTGTTTTTCACAGATTTTTTGATAAAATGTAACCTTTTTTAAATGTATCTAATTGTATATGGCCATTTTGGGGAACAGGGATTGATAATTTAATCTTTGTACTCTATGCAATGACTATGGCATTAGTATAATATATTTAGATTTGCAATCATTCTGGTCTTAGAATTAGAATATTATCAAAAAGTTAATTTTTTTAAGTTCTTTAACACAAAAAGTGAAACTCATATATAAGGCTGGTTTCACATTAGCGCTTTTTAAGCTCCGCCCCCGAGCCGGCTCTCTGCCCGGCGTGCCCGCCCCTTGCTTGTAGCGCCGCCTCCTAGCGCACAGCGGCGCCTGCGATCGGCGCACCCTATCTTTAGCATAGGGTGCGCAGATCGTGCGCAGGCCGTGCGCTAGTTGCGCTTTGACCTGCGCTGCGCACTTTTGACGGTGCGCCGTGCGCGCCAAAATCCGAAAAGTTTGATTTTGGCGCGCACGGCGCACCGTCAAAAGTGCGCAGCGCAGGTCAAAGCGCAACTAGCGCACGGCCTGCGCACGATCTGCGCACCCTATGCTAAAGATAGGGTGCGCCGATCGCAGGCACCGCTGTGCGCTAGGAGGCGGCGCTACAAGCAAGGGGCGGGCACGCCGGGCAGAGAGCCGGCTTGGGGGCGGAGCCACCCCCGGCCCTGCGTGCGCTTAAAAAGCGCTAATGTGAAACCAGCCTTATATAGTCATTACAAACAGAGTGATCTATTTCAAGTGCTTATTTCTGTTAATGATGATGATTACGGTTTACAACCAATGTTAACCCAAAAGTCATTATCTCAGTAAATTCGAATAATTAACAAAAAACACCTGCAAAGGCTTCCTAAGCGTTTAAAATGGTCCCTTAGTCTTTTTCAGAATTATATTGGTTTTTATGTTTTGCTGCTGTCACACATTAACAAATGCTCTTTATTGGATAAATAAGTTTTCATATGGCTATATTTTGAGAGATATCATTTTTCCATATTGCGTCCAACAGGATCATGTGAGGGCTTGTTTTTTTGCGAAACGAATTTATGTTTTTATTGGTACCATTTACTGGCACATACCTTTTTTTTATTGCTTTCTATTCCAATTTTTGGGAGGCATATTGAACAGAAACCAGCAATTCAGAAACAGTTTTTTCTTTTTTATGCCGCTCTGCATGTGGTAAAATTAATAAGGCAATTTTATTCTACGGGTCAATTACAGCAGTAACATATTTATGTTGTTTTTCTTGTTTTGGCATTTTTACATAATAAAAACTATTTTCTAGTAAAAATAATTATTTTTGCATTGCTGTATTGTGAGAGCTACAGCTTTTTTGCTTTTCCGCTGATGAAGCTGTATGGAGCCTTGTTTCTTTGTGGGCAAGATGTCATCTTTCAGCAATATCATCTTTATTTACAGTTGTATTTTTGACTGGCATTATTTTTTGGCCTTTTTTATTTTTTACTGTGTTCACTGAAAGTTTTAACTGGTAGGACAGTTTTGTGTGGCGTATCTTTCCATCTGTGGCAATACTAAACGTGTACTTTTTGTTGCTAATTTTTTTTATATAAAAATACAAAATTTATGGGTGCAACATATTTTTCTATTATTATTTTGTGATTTTTTTAAAAATATCTTTTCTTTTTTACTTTTTTCATAGTCCCTCTATGGAACTTTCACTTTCAGAAGTCTGTTCGCTGTTACAATTCATTGCAAGGCACCAGCATTATTGTCACTTACCCCATGTGCAGGGCATTGCAGTAGCTTAGGTATCCATGGTTACAGCCACTAATATAGCAACAGTTAGTTAGTTAGTTGTTAGTGGTCATAACCATGGATACCTAAGCTACTACAATGCCTGCACAAGAGGTTAGTGACATAATGAATCAGGAAAACTATACTACATTTGCAATAGAAGGTTTTTGCTATTATTATTACACCTACTACATTTTGGGACAGGATATTGAAGATGGGAATACCTCTTTAATTCCCCTGACAATCAAAGGAAATGTCAGGGCTTCCAAATACATTAGACTAATGGCTGAAACCACCATTATTGGTGTGTTTGGTTGATATTAGTCTAATGTGTATGGGGTGGCTTTACTACAACAAAAGCCATGGATTTTATAAAGTTAGGTGTTGAGATATACAGCTCTGGCAAAAATTAAGAGACCACTGCACAGTTTTATAAAAATCAGCTTCTCTACATGTCTGACAGCCATTCCATTCCAGTGTCAGTTGAATTCCAACCAGAGTACACCTCATTCTACTTAATGTGCTTCTGATTAGGTGATCACCTGAGCCAAATCTTATTCAACAAAGGAAAATATAAAAATCCCTGCTGTGGTGTTCACAATCCTCTTGCAATAGGACAAGCTGGATGGCAAAACAAGTGCTAGTAATATCCTAAAAGTAATTGTGGCACCCCAGGAGTCCGGATGCCACAGTGGCATTGCTTCCTTCACAGGGGGTGATGCCATGCCTGGAAACAAAGAGGATATACAAAAAAAGGGTTGCACTCTAGCATGCTAAAGCATGTCAATGTGGAATATGTGAAATTTGAATAGCAATATGGCTTTGGAGTATTAGAAAAAAATATGAGACACTTAGCATAAAATTCAGCTAAATGTTATCTGCCCATCAACAATCATCAAGGTGGTCTCAGTCTGATGGGTCCCTAACCTGTGTGAATACCTCTCTAAGGCTGATGTCTTTTATATTGTATATGGAGGTAGCTCCTCCTGGTATGCACCTATTCACACTAGTCTGGATATGCCAGTCAGTTTTTTGCCTTTTGGAAACAAAGACCCCTTGCCAGGTAACACACAGCATGCAACACTTTTCCTACCCCAGACCAGAAAAGGGAGCTCTAACACCTAATTTCAGGGGAGCTTCCTTGGAACATTCTGGTTCGGGGAGGAGTTAGGAGAGTCTGTCTTTAGACAGGGACGAGAGAGGACGTGTGGAAAGAAGCTCGTGGGAGCGGAGCTGTATGCTACAGCTCACCCAGAGCAGAGCTCTGATAAAAGAGGACGCCAGAGTCCTGGACCAGTTGGGGACTCCAAGTCCGACAGTCGCATCTGGAGAACAGAGAGCTGCAAGTCCTCTGTTCACACTGACACCTGTCAGCACAGCAGTAACACAAGAGCCAGGGTGTCCAGTGAGAAGAGATGGTGCCCTTAAAAGGCTCACTCTGCCTGCTATAAAGGTTGGAAAAGCAACACAGAGAAGAGTGTTATGAATGAGTCACCGTAGGAGGCAAAAAACAGAAATACTAGCTAAGTCCAGAAAACCAGAGAAGTTGGCAGCTATCGGATTGCAGACCCCTGAACCTAACAACAACAACTAGCAGTAGCCGTGGGGGGTTCCTACGGTGCCCTAGACCCCTCGATCACAACCGGAGAACTACATAGCCTAAAGACAGAAAGGGAAAACTAAACTTCCCCAGAGCAGACCCCAAAGCAATAGGCAGCCCCCAACATATAATGACGGTGAAGCAAGATGAAAAAACACTCACACAGATAGAAAGATAGGCTGAGCAAATGATGGGGCCCAAGCTAACTAAATAGGACAGAATAGAAAAGCTGCTGTCTGCAATCCGCCAAAACCCTCTCAAAAACAAGAGCCAACAGACTGATAGGGAAAAAAGCCCTGAAGACGCTAGGCTTCAAAAAGACTATATCAGTATTCAGGTATTATCTGAAGACAGAGCAAAAAGGAATTCAGCTCACCCAGCTGGGAAAGGCAGAAATCCAGAAAAACAAGGCAAAACAAAACCAAAACACAAATGCAAAAAGTAGAACAGAAAACTTAGCTTTTGAGGAGCAGGAATCAGACTGGTCTCCAAGAATCCCTCAGAGTAATCACCCGCAAGGCAGAAGGGCGTCAGCTGCCCTATATCCAGTCAGCAATCCCAGTCACCCAGTCATCATCATTCTGCTCAGGTGCTTTGTAATCAGCCTCACTACCTTCCTTCACCAGAAGAGGGAGTTCATCAGACCTCAATGGTGAAAAAATGAACTCACAACAGTACCTCCCCCTTGAGGAGGGGTCACCGAACCCTCATCCACGCCACCAGGGCGATCAGGGTGAGCCCGATGAAAGGCACGCACCAATCTTTTGGCATGAATATCAGAGGCAGAGACCCAGGAATTAACCTCCTGACCATAACCCTTCCTTTAATACAGGGTCCGGAGGTGCCACCCCAGGAACAACTGGTTCAACAAACCTCTTCAACAAGGACTTATGAAACACATTATGAATTTTAAATGTGACAGGAAGAGCCAAACCAAAAGAGACCGGATTAATAATCTCCAAAATCTTGTAAGGTCCAATAAATCTAGGCTTAAACTTAGGAGAAGCCACCTTCATAGCGATATTTTTTGATGATAACCAAACCATATCACCAACCTTAAACTGGGGACCAATGGTCCTATGTCGGTTGGAAAACCGCTGGGACTTTTCCTGGGAGAGAGACAACTTATCCACCACTGGGTCCCAGATCTGGTGCATTCTCTCCACCACAGTGTCAACACCTGGGCAGGCAGAAGACTCCACCTGCCCTGAAGAAAATCGAGGATGAAACCCAAAGTTACAAAAAAAAGATGACATCAAGGTGGCAGAACTAGCTCTATTATTTAAAGCAAATTCGGCCAAGGGCAAAAATGAAACCCAATCATCCTGATCAGCGGAAATAAAACATCTCAAATACGACTCCAAGGTCTGGTTTGTTCTCTCCGTCTGCCCATTGGTCTGAGGGTGAAAAGCAGAGGAGAAGGACAACTGAATTCCCAGCTTGGAACAAAAAGTCCTCCAAAATCTACACACAAATTGAACTCCTCTGTCAGATACAATGTTCTCAGGAATCCCGGGCAAGCGAACCACCTGCTGCAAAAACAGGGGCACCAACTCAGAGGAAGATGGCAACTTAGGGAGTGGTACAAGATGAACCATCTTAGAGAACCTATCACAAATCACCCAAATAACAGTCATTCTCTGAGAGACAGGCATATCAGAGATGAAATCCGTTGAAATACGGGTCCATGGCCTCCTGGGGACCGGCAAAGGCATCAACAACCCACTAGAGCGAGAACAAGGTTTAGACGGGGAGCAAGTCCCACAGGACTGCACAAAATTCCTGACATCACGAGACAAGGCGGGCCACCAAAAAAACCAACTCACCAGATCTCTAGTACCAAAAATACCTGGATGACCAGCCAATGCAGAGCAATGAACTTCAGACATCACTCTCTTATTCCACTGGTCAGGAACATACAACTTTCCACTGGGACAACGCTCAGGTTTGTCCTCCTGGAACTCTTCCAGAGCACGTCTCAAATCGGGCGAGATGGCAGAAAGAACTACCCCTTCGCCTAAGATGGTAGCAGGCTTGGTCACCACAGGAGAATCAGCAAAGAAGCTCCTAGAGAGGGCGTCTGCCTTGACATTCTTAGTACATAGCCACATTAAGGATAAGCAACCCATAAACACTAATGTATACAATAAAGTAAAGGGTTTAGGGAACATGTGGACAATCGCAAAAACATAACAATAGACACAGAAAAGAAAAGCGATCAAAAAAAGTCCAAAAAACTAGATAATTCAAAAGATAAAACATTGAATCTTTATTGAAATATGACCAAGGTACAGGGAAAGTGAAAACAAGTCAAACATGACCATGGTAGCACAAGGGCGACAAAGTGGGGCATACATTGGGCTTATGGACAGTGTAGGGGAAAGCAAATTGCTTAGGCATTGTTATGTTGGCAACATTGAAAATATAGCACCCATCCCCAAAATACACATATTATAAATACCACCCAACAGGATATATTAATATAAAGACACTAAGTCAAGGTATACACATCTTTACCTGTTGGAAATGGGAGATGGAGGTCCACCCAGGTATGACCCCCCCAACGCACGTTTCGGCAACTGGCCTTTCTCAAGGCCTTGTGCTACCATGGTCATGTTTGACTTGTTTTCACTTTCCCTGTACCTTGGTCATATTTCAATAAAGATTCAATGTTTTATCTTTTGAATTATCTAGTTTTTTGGACTTTTTTTGATCGCTTTTCTTTTCTGTGTCTATTGACATTCTTAGTGTCAGGAAGAAAAGAGACCACAAAATCAAAATGTGTAAAAAACAAGGCCCACCTAGCCTGTCTAGAGTTCAAGCGTTTGGCCAACTCCAATTAAATCAAATTCTTGTGGTCAGTGAGGACCACAACTTGGTGTTTAGCTCCCTCCAACCAATGTCTCCACTCCTCAAATGCCCATTTCATGGCTAACAGTTCCCGATTCCCCACATCATAGTTACGTTCAGATGGAGACTACTTTCGGGAAAAGAAACCACAGGGATTCATTTTAGATGTTACAGGATCCTTTTGGGACAAAACAGCTCCTGCACCAATCTCAGAAGCGTCCACCTCTACCTGGAACGGGAGTGAGACATCAGGTTGCCGCAAAACCGGGGCAGAAGTGAATCTTCGCTTCAGCTCCTGAAAGGAAGAAACAGCCTCCGGAGACCAATTCAACACATCAGCACCCTTTTTAGTCAGATCAGTCAATGGCTTGGCAATACTAGAAAATTTTGCTATAAATTTCCGATAAAAATTAGCAAAACCCAAAAACTTCTATTAAGGGAATAGAAGAATCCAGGATATCTATAAACAGAAAGATAGTGAGGAAACACTTAGCTAACCTAAATGAATTCAAGTCTCCAGGTCCAGATGAATTACACCCCAGAGTACTGAAGGAGATAGCAGAAAAAAATTTTGAACCCCTCTCCATAATCTTTGAAAATTCTTGGAGAACAGGAGAAGTGCCAGAAGACTGGAGAAGAGCAAATGTTGTTCCTATCTTCAAATAGGGGAAGAAGGTGGACCCAGGCAACTATAGGCCGGTGAGTATGACTTCTATACCAGGAAAGATCTTTGAACAAATTATTAAACAACATGTATGTCAGTACCTGGATAAGAATGAAGTGATTAGCATGGGTTTGTAACTAATAAGTCATGTCAGACTAACTTAATTTCCTTCTATGACGGAATCACTGATTGGGTGGATCAAGGAAATGCTGTAGATATAGTATATCTTGACTTCAGCAAAGCATTTGACAAAGTCTCTCATACAATCCTTATTGAAAAAATGACTAAGTATGGAATGGACAAGGCAACTGTTAGATGGATTCATAACTGGCTAGTGATCGGACCCCAAAAGTGGTCGTAAATGGCTGCACATCCAGTTGGAAGAATGTCTCAAGTGGGGTACCATAGGGCTCTGTCCTGGGCCCTGCATTGTTCAACATCTTTATCAGCAATTTAGATGAAGGAATTGAGGGTAAATTGATTAAATTTGCTGATGACACAAAGCTAGGAGGGATAGCTAATACTAGAGAAGAGAGAGAGGGGATTCAAAAAGATATAAATAAACTGGAGAAGTGGGCAGCAACTAACAGAATGGTTTTTAACAGGGAGAAATGCAAAGTACTACATCTGGGCAATAAAAATGAAAAAAGCATATACAGAATGGGAGGAATAGGGCTAAGTGATATCACATGTGAAAAAGACTTAGGTATACTAATAGATCACAGACTGAATATGAGTCAACAGTGTGATGCAGCAGCAAAAAAGGCAAATGCAATTCTAGGATGTATTAACAGAAGCATACAGTCTAGATCACGTGAAGTCATTATTTCCCTCTACTCCTCTTTGGTCAGACCTCATCTGGAATATTGTGTCCAGTTTTGGGCACCACATTTTAAAAAAGACATCAACAAACTGGAGCAAGTTCAGAAAAGAGCAACCAGAATGGTGACCGGTCTGCAAACCCTGTCTTATGAGGAAAGGTTGCAGGATTTGGGAATGTTTAGTTTGCAAAAGAGAAGACTGAGAGGAGACTTAATAGCTGTCTACAAATATCTAAAGGGCTGTCACATTGTAGAAGGATCAACTTTATTCTCATTTGCACAAGGAAAGACTAGAGGCAATGGGATGAAACTGAATGGGAGGAGGCACAGATTAGATATTAGAAAAAACGTTTTGACAGTTAGAGTGATCAATGAGTGGAACAGGCTGCCACGAGAAGAGGTGAGTTCTCCTTCAATGGAAGTCTTCAAACAGAGGCTGGACAGACATCTGACTGGGATGATTTAGCGAATCCTGCTTTGAGCAGGGGGTTGGACCAGATGGCCCAGGAGGTCCCTTCCAACTCTACCATTCTATGATTCTATGATTTTAAGTGGGCTGAACCCAATCATAAATGGCCTGTACCTTAGCTGGGTCCATTTCAATAGTTGACGGAGACAAAATAAATCCCAAAAATGAAATCCTCTGTACCCCAAAAAGGCATTTCGATCCTTTGACATACAGGGAATTCTCCCTCAAGATCCGGAACACAGTCCGAACATGTTCCACATGAGAATCCCAATCCTTGGAGAAGATCAAAATATCATCCAGATAGATAATCAAAAATTCATCCACAAAGTCTCGGAAAATGTCGTTCATAAAGCACTGGAAGACGGAAGGGGCATTAGTGAGCCCAAAAGGCATCACCAGGTACTCAAAATGTCCCTCCGGAGTATTAAACGCCATCTTCCATTCATCCCCATGCTTAATGCGGATAAGATTATATGCCCCGCTGAGGTCAAGCTTGGTAAACCAGCAAGCACCTTTACCTCTGGAGAATAGATCCGAAATCAGGGGTAACGGATACTGATATTTAATAGTAATTTTGTTGAGGGCACGATAATCAATACAAGGCCTTAATGAACCATCCTTTTTGGCCACGAAAAAAAACCCGGCACCTAAGGGTGAAGAGGATGGTCTAATATGACCCTTCTCCAACGCCTCCTTAATATAGGATCACATAGCCTCGTGCTTGGGTACAGATAAATTGAAGAGCCGACCCTTAGGAAATTTACACCCCGGGCTCAGTTCAATTGCACAGTCATAACTCCTATGAGGAGGCAAAGACGCAGACTCATTCTCACTAAATACATCATAAAAGTCCGCCAAATAGTCAGGAACATCATGCGACTGAGGAGAGGTGGAAAAAAGCGGAGCCTCACTAAGGGCACACCGACAACCCCAACTCACCACAGACACAGATTTCCAATCCAAAACTGGATTATGAATTTGCAACCAGGGAAATCCCAGAACAATGGTATCATGCAAATTATGCAACACCAAAAATCTGCAATTTTCTTGATGGTCTGGGGCGACCCGCATTACCACCTGGGTCCAAAACTGAGGTTTATTTTTCGCCAAAGGAGTAGCATCAATCCCCCTCAAAGGGATAGGCGTCCGCAGAGGTGTCATCGGAAATCCTCAACGTTTAGCAAAATCCAAGTCCATTAGATTCAGGGCTGCTCCCGAATCCACAAAAGCCTTGGCGGAAAATGTGGACAGGGAGCAGATCAGAGTAAGTGCCAGAAGAAACTTAGGTTGAACACCACCCACAGAAAATGTGTGTGCAAAACGTTTCTCTCGTTTAGGACAGACAGAAATAATATGCGAGGCATCTCCACAAAAAAACACAGCTTATTACGCCTTCTGAACTCCTGACGCTGCTCCCTGGACAAAGCTCTATCACATTGCATAGGTTCAGACACTTGTTCAACAGGTGGCAACACCTCTTGTGCAGTCCTGCGTTCACGTAAACGCTGATCAACCTGAATGACAATGGCTAATGACATAGAATCGTCAAGACCAGAGGGAACAGGAAATCCCACCATAGTATCTTTTACGGCTTCTGACAAACCCTTCTGAAAGAGAGCTGCCAAGGCATTATCATTCCAGGTAGTAAGGACCGCCCACTTTTGGAATTTTTGACAGTACAATTCTGCAGAATCTCGACCCTGGCTCAATGCCAACAGGGTCTTTTCAGCCTGATCAATAGCATTAGGTTCGTCATACAACAACCCCAAGGCTTGAAAAAATGCTTTTACATTAGTCAGAATAGGATCATCTGGTTTCAAAGAAAACGCCAAATCCTGGGGATCGCCACGCAGCAAAGAGATGACAATTTTAACCTGCTGCGCGGAGCTCCCTGACGAGTTAGGCTTCAAGGCAAAAAATAATTTACAATTATTTTTGAAATTCAAAAATTTAGACCGATCCCCAAAAAACACATCAGGAGTAGGGATCTTTGGTTCAGCAGCATGTGAATGAGCAAGGTAGGCGGAAATTCCCCGCACTTCTGCAGCGAGCTGCTCCACACGATCAGACAATTGCTTTATCTCCATTGAGAGAAAAAAAATCCCCCTACGGCCTCAGAGATATAGAGGAAAAAATATACACACTTTTTTTTTACAATTCTTTCCTGCTATTGAGTACCCTAGGATCTGCGGTATGGCGGGTGATTCTGTTATGAATGAGTCACCGTGGGAGGCAAAAAACAGAAATACTAGCTAAGTCCAGAAAACCAGAGAAGTTGGCAGCTATCGGATTGCAGACCCCTGAACCTAACAACAACAACTAGCAGTAGCCGTGGGGGGTTCCTACGGTGCCCTAGACCCCTCAATCACAACCGGAGAACTACATAGCCTAAAGACAGAATGGGAAAACTAAACTTCCCCAGAGCAGACCCCAAAGCAATAGGCAGCCCCCAACATATAATGACGGTGAAGCAAGATGAAAAAACACTCACACAGATAGAAAGATTGGCTGAGCAAATGATGGGGCCCAAGCTAACTAAATAGGACAGAATAGAAAAGCTGCTGTCTGCAATCCGCCAAAACCCTCTCAAAAACAAGAGCCAACAGACTGATAGGGAAAAAAGCCCTGAAGATGCTAGGGTTCAAAAAGACTATATCAGTACTCAGGTATTATCTGAAGACAGAGCAAAAAGGAATTCAGCTCACCCAGCTGGGAAAGGCAGAAATCCAGAAAAACAAGGCAAAACAAAACCAAAACACAAATGCAAAAAGTAGAGCAGAAAACTTAGCTTTTGAGGAGTGGGAATCAGACTGGTCTCCAAGAATCCCTCAGAGTAATCACCCGCAAAGGAAGAAGGGCGTCGGCTGCCTTATATCCAATCAGCAATCCCAGTCACCCCCAGTCATCATCATTCTGCTCAGGTGCTTTTTAATCAGCCTCACTACCTTACTTCACCAGAAGAGGGAGTTCATCAGACCTCAATGGTGAAGGGGAAAATGAACTCACAACAGAAGAGGGCCTCAGCTTAGCTATAAGCAACAGAGGCCAGAAACAGAGAGCGCAGCAAGAGGCCTCTAAATCCTCCTGGCAAGATGGAAACCAAATTGTTTCCAGGCAATTGGATCTCCAGCATCATCTGTAGCCAGTGCCCTGGACACTTTACCTGCAGAACTGTGAGTAAAACTTTGGAAACTGCACCTGACTGTGTCCTTTCAAGTTCTTCCTGCAACACCCATTCAGCACTGCTACATCCCTTGTCAAATACTACATCATTACTATCTTGAACATACTACATCTGTCCTGGGACTCAGCTCCACCATCAGTCCCACAGGATCTGCATTGCAGCGGTGGTCCCCTCTGACCACAAACCACAGGTGGCGTCAGAAACATTTCCCTTTTAAAAA
This sequence comes from Dendrobates tinctorius, assembly GCF_039654945.1. Lineage (NCBI taxonomy): Eukaryota > Metazoa > Chordata > Amphibia > Anura > Dendrobatidae > Dendrobates > Dendrobates tinctorius. The sequence goes on along the minus strand of NW_027361675.1, from coordinate 19,690,068 downwards.
ATCCCCTTTTCCTTTAATTTCATTTACACCATTTTTGCGTGGACGCCCGGGGCAATGGACCGGGTCATTGCCACCCCAACATCCCCTTTAAGGAGTGAACGGCCTGGTACCGAGTACCCTGGGGGCCCCAGCATGCGCGCCATAGTAGGAATGAAAGAATAACTTTTAACCATGCCAAAGAAGTTGAAAAGAAAAGTTTTGAGTGAGGAAAAGAAAGGCTCAATTCTGGCTTTACTAGCAGAGAGATACAGTGAGCATCATGTTGTCTCCACAACAAAGCTACAGACCGGCAGAGGGTGAAAACAACTCTCCACTGACTGCGAAGACCGTCATCTTATTTGAATGTTACTCAGCAACCGTAGGATGACATCAAGTGACCTACAAAAGGAATGGCAAATGGCAGCTGGGGTGAAGTGCACTGCAAGAACAGTTTGTAATAGGCTCCTAGAGGCAGGGCTCAAGTCATGTAAAGCTAGAAAAAAAGCCTTTCATGAATGAGAAGCAAAGGGGAGCCAGGCTGAAGTTTGCCAAAGACCATAAGGATTGGACCATAGAGGACTGGAGTAAGGTAATCTTCTCTGATGAGTCTAATTTTCAGCTTTGCCCAACACCTGGTCATCTAATGGTTAGACGGAGACCTGGAGAGGCGTACAAGCCACAGTGTCTTGCACCCACTTTGAAATTTGGTAGAGGATCGGTGATGATCTGGGGATGCTTCAGCAAGGCTGGAATTGGGAAGATTAATCTTTGCAAAGGATGTATGAATTAAGCCACACACAAGGTTATCCTGGAAAAACAGTTGATTCCTTCTGCTCAGTCAATGTTCTCCAACTCTGAAGACTGGTTTTTCCAGCAGTAAAATGCACCATGCCACACAGCTAGGTCAATCAATGTGTGGATGAAGGACCATCACATCAAATCCCTGTCATGGCCAGCCTTATCTCCAGACCTTAACCCCATTGAAAACCTCTAGAATGTAATCAAGAGGAAGATGGATAGTCACAAAAACATCAAACAAAGAAGAACTGCTTAAATTTTTGTACCAGGAATGGCATAAGGTCACCCAAAAAGCAGTGTGAATGACTGGTGGAAAGCATGCCAAGACGCATGAAAGCTGTGATTAAAAATCATGGTTATTCCCACAAAATATTGATTTCTGAACTCTTCCTGAGTTAAAACATTAGCATTGTTGTTTCTAAATGATTATGAACTTGTTTTCTTAGCATTATTTGAGGTCTGCAAGCACTGCATTTTTTTGTTATTTTGACCATTTCTCATTTTCTGAAAATAAATACAAAATTTAGTGCTTGGAAATTCGAAGACATGTTGTCAGTAGTTTATAGAATAAAAGAGCAATTTACATTTTACTTAAAAATATACCTATAAAGAGGAAAATCAGACAAACTGAAAATTTTGCAGTGATCTCTTAATTTGTGCCAGAGCTGTACTTTTCTCAGTCGTGATATCTTAAGAAATGCTACATCTGTACATGTCTCTGTTATGAACTTGTCCCTAGTGTGTGTATATTTGAGTTGGAGAGATTGGATTCAAAGCCTCACTTAGGACTGATGTGACAACCTGTGTTCAGGGCACTAGAATATGTTGGTAATTAATGGGAAGAAAACGAAGTAAAACCCTGAAAAATGTTTTCCTCCATATATGGTGTATAACAAATGATAGAAATAAACCGAGGTATCATTTCATTACGTGAAAACATCCATTTATCATGTCAAATATGTCTCAGGTTATAAAATGTGTTTGTCAGCAAGGTTTTTCCTACTGAGAGGGGTTCTCGGCAACGATATAATTAGCAAAGACATCTGTCAGATGAAGAAGCTGCTTCCTTTTGGAGTGAATGTGAGAAAGTCAGCTGTTTTACCATTTGTGCTGGTTAGCACTCTCAGCTTAAAACAGCTGCAAATACCGCAAAGTTGGAGCCAAAAGTTTTGAGACTGACACAAAGTTTGTTTTTCGCAAACTTTGCTCCTTCAGTGTTTTTAGACGTTTAAGATATTTTAGTCATATGTTTCTAAAGTTACTGAAGCACAATGATAATGATTTCATTAGTTTTTGCACAATTATTGAAAAATACATCAAGTGCATGCAAAGACTCAATATTTACAGCACAGACCATTATTTTTCAAGACAGGGGCTCTGCCTGGGACAGTCGCTCTTGGCAGGTCAGTGTCATGTTACGGTACGTCCCTTGGTCACAGGGAAGCGTCTCAGGGTAAGGCAGGGTCTCACTGCAGGGGAGCGTCTTGCCAAGGCACGCTGTCTGTCGGTGTGACAAAGTCTCTACCAGGAGGGGAGCGACCAGCCCTCCAAGCGGTGCAGTGACAGGCTTCTCGTACTCAGTCTCCTGCTCAGTGCTCACCGCCTGTGTCTGCGGTCCCTCAGTGTTCAGTCTCTGCACCCGTCTCCTCTCCTCTCCTGTGTCAGCGTCTTCTCTGCTCCCGTCCCTGCGCTGCTCTGCTGAAAGAGCGCGCAATTCTCCCGCTCTCAGTCCTGCCCTTTTCCTGTTCCTGGTTCTAGTACAGTTCCCTAAAGCATCCCCCAGGGAACCTAATGTCCTGATCGATGGTTCCGGGCACGGAGCTAGGAAGGCAAATCCCCCTCGGCTCCTTCGGTGCTTCACCCCCTTACATTGGCAAAGCAGAAAGCGATGTTGCGGGGAGATGGATGGAGACGTGAGTGTGTTTTTCTCCCAATACACTGGTGAGAGAACAATGATGGGAGTGGGGAGAGGTCAATGATAGGATGTTGTGGAGAGGACAATGATGGGGGTGGGGAGAGGACAATGATGGGATGTGGTGGAGAGGACAATGATGGGGTTAGGGTAGAGGACAATGAGGTATGTGGGGGAAAGGACAATGGGAGGGATGAGGGAGAAGACAATGATGGGAGTGGGGGGACAGGATAATGATGGGAGTTGGGGAGAGGACAATGATGGGGGTGGGGAGAAGACAATGATGGGAGTGGGGAGAAGACTGATGGAATGTGGGTGAGAGAACAATGAGGGATGTGGGGTGAGAGAACAATGAAACTTACAGTGGCATGTTTAAGTTTGGGCACCCCGATCTCTAAAAGACCTAAAGTTAAAGAAGACACATTTCCTTTGTATTTTAGTAGAAAAAAAGTTTTTTTTAAATTTTAACAATTACAAAATGGAAAATGGGCCGATGCAAAAGTTTGAGCACCATGCATGGTTAGTACCTAGTAGAACCTCCTTTGGCAAGTATCACAGCTTGTAAACACTTTTTCTAGCAAGTCAAGAGTTGTTCAATTCTTGTTTGAGGGATTTCACTTCTGTGAGATTCCTAGGTCGTCTTGCATGCACTGCTATTCTCAGGTCTAGCCACAGGTTTGCAATGATGTTCAGATCAGGGGACTGTGCGCGCCATTATAAAATCTTCAGCTTGTGCCTTTTGAGGTAGTCTATTGTGGATTTGATGTGTGTTTAGGATCATTATCCATTTGTAGAAGCCATCCTCCTTTCAACTTCAGCTTCTTTACAGATGGTTTTATGTCCATTCTTCCCTCTACCCGTGAAATGTTCCTCTTGCCATTGGCTGCAACAGAACCCCAAAACACGATTGATCCACCCATATGCATACAGGGAATCTGTCACCCCTGGGATGTTTTTAACCTATTATTTTGGGCATACAGGTGACTGAATGGTAAAAATAGTCATACCTATATGCCTCATATCGGCAGTAGTCTTGTGGACAAATCCTCTTTTATTTTAATGGGTTCTTCCATGCTATGGGGTGTGCGGTGCATGGAAGAAAACTTCCGGTCTTCATTATCGTATCAGCCCCCTCCCATCAGCATCATTGCCTTGTGATGTGTAGTGGGAGCCCTGGAATCCCAGGCCTGCAATAGTGTGATTGCACATCACTTTTTACACCCTTCTATGGGCATTGGCTTCTTTGTTCTTTTACACAGGCACTGGCAACTCACTGATACTTCCGCTCCAGTGACCTCTTGTGTGCGTGGTGATAACTTGCTCTCCCCATTGCACACTTATAATGATTTACTAGCACCTGCGCAGAAGAATCCAATGCCTATAGAAAAGCGGAAACGTCATGACTCATGTGTAATTACAGGGCGCAGGCTCGGGATTCCAGGGCCACCACTACCAGTCACAGAGCACTGTGATACTGATGGGACAGATTCCCTTTAATGGTTGTCGAGATATTCTTTTCCCAAATTCGGTGTCCTTTTTTCTCCACACATACGTTTGATCATTGTGGCCAAAAAGTTCTATTTTGACCTCTTCGGTCCACAGGACTTGTTTCCAAAATGCATCAGGCGTGTTTATATGTTCTTTTGCATACTTATGATGCTGAATTTTATGATGAGGACGCAGGAGAGGTTTTCTTCTGATGACTCTTCCATGAAGGCTATATGTCCCAGCTCTGTTGTCGGGTATCCCGAGTCTCCTTTCCTATGCCTAACTAGGGACGCCCTAGCTATCCCTGTTCCCTGGATTACTTCTAATGATAAAGAGGCCAGTGCCATGTACCTTATTGAGCTCCTGAATATGCCCTCAGTCTGTTCCCTCTTCCCCACCCAAGAAAGAGGGGAGTAGTAATGTATGGCTATACACCAACCAGACTAACAAGGTAATACGAATAGGGAAAAATGAAAATGCCAATCATACAATAATGCACACACAAACAACAAAGAGCAACACCAGGGAATGAAGGATGGGAAAAACCAAAGTAGGAGAAGGAGAGGATTTGCACACAACCAGAACCTAGCAACAGTCTTAAATAAATCCACTAAATGCTTTCTCAAACAACACACCACCCACTCCTGGACCATGCAGCAATGAAGTTAACTCTGACATTTTCAGATTGCCAAAATCCAGTTTATGTAGGAGAGGGGAGTGGCTAACAGTGATCATCTGAGAGCCTTAAGGCAGGTAAGCTTCAAAGAGCTCTCTACTGAGTAGATTATCTCCTGCACTGCTAGAAGAAACCTGTACCATTTAATATAAAGGTGAAGTGCTTCTAATCAGCACAGGCATAGGGGAAATCAGACAGCGTGGTCTTCTGGCTCCTCTCTGTCACAGCAACACTGTGACACCATATTTGTGCAGGTGTCTCTGAACAGTAGGGCAATGTACCACAACTACAGAATCTGCTAAATCTTTCTTTCTTTTGCAGTCAAGCAAGTTTCTGATTTGCCTCTCTAGCAATCCTTCGAGTAGCTCTCACTGAAATTTTGCTTGGTCTTTAAGACCTTATCTTGACCTCCAATGTTCCTGTTAACTGCCATTTCTTAATTACATTTCAAACTAAGGAAAGGGCAACATTAAAATGCTTTGCCATCTTCTTATATCCTTCCCCTGGCTGCTGTTTTTGGCACAAGTTTTTTTTGCCTAAAACACAAAGGAAATGTGTCATCTTTAACTTTAACTTTTTTATAGATCGTTTCATCTTCAGCTTGCTTAACTGTTCAAAAAAACTGTCATTTTGACCAAGGGTGCAGAAACTTTTACATGCTACTGTATAATGGACTTATGAACAGGGGGATGGGGAGGAGGATGTTAGATATAGATGTAAAATGAATTGGGTGGTGGAGGAGGGTGCCAAGTCCCTGATAGTGTCCTCCCCATCTCACAATTCATTATGACACTATGAGGGGACTTAACATTTTTGGGGGGATGGGAGAGGAGGCTTTAAAGTGCATAGGACATTTTATAATGAATTGAAAGATGGTGGAAGACGCTATCAGGCACTTATAATGAATTGGGAGGTGGCGAAAGATGTTAAGTACCTGATAACTTCTCCCATCCCCAAATTTATTAAGACTCTATCAAGGACTTATAAGGTTATGTGCACATGTTCAGGGTTTGCAGCAGAAAATTCTGCTGCATATACTAAATTGTTGGCAGGAAGAATGTGTGTAAAATACATTTTTTGCCATGTTTTTGACATGCTTTTGTTGCATATTTCCCCCACTCATTAGTACGGCTGAAATACGCTGCAAGTATTGACATAATGCAGATTTTAACCTGCTGCAAATCTGCAAGGAAAAGTACTGCTTTTTTGGACTATAAAACACACTGGACCATAAGATGTACTTGGGTTTTAATGTAGAGGAGAAAAAAATTGAAGCAAAAAATGTGGTCATGATGCACTGTTATGAAGGGGGGGATCTGCTGCTGACACTGTTATAGGAGTTATGTCCCCCAAGTCTGTATTAATATCCCCATCCTGTTATATATATGATCTCCATTCTGGTATATATGGCCCTCTCATCCCCATCCTGGTATCCTTTGGCCCCATATCTCCATCATGGCATCCATGGCCCCGATATCCCGATCCAGGTTTCTATGGCTCCCACATCCCATTCCTGGCATCTATGGCCACTATATCCCCATCGTGGTATCCATGGCCACCATATCCCCATCCTGGTATCCATGGCCACCATCCCCATCCTGATATTCATGGCCCCCATTACGGTGCACACATGCATAAAAAAGGTTATACTCACCTTTCTTCCTCTCCCTCGCACAGCGGTATCATGTGCTGATGCCAGCAGCTGATTTCAGCATGTAACAGCACATGATGTCACTGCCATGTTTTCTAATGTGCTGAGATCAGCTGCCGGAATATTCAATGCTCCCCATGCCTGGGACTATGGGCGTGGAGAGCAGTGGAATATTCATCTTCTTTAATAGCAGTCACACTGTTAGCCACAGCCACGGGTTCCTGCAGCGGCTGGGTGATCACATGTGCCCACTATTAAAGAGAATGAGTATTCACTGCTCTCCTATGGGCCTGGAGAGCAGTGAATATTAATTCTCTTTAGTAGCAGGCACACATGATCACCCAGCAGGTGCAGGAAGCCAGCAGCTGAGGCCAACAGTGTGACTACGATTAAAAAAGATGAATATTCACTGCTCCCCATGCTCATAGTCCCTTCCACCACCCGGTGATGGCTTCAATGCATAGAGCTGGGAGGGACTATGGGCGTGGGGAGCAGTTACATAGTAACATAGTATCATAGTTATTAAGGTTGAAGGAAGACTTTAAGTCCATCTAGTTCAACCCATTCATTGTCTTTAGCAGCGGGCACACGTGATAGACACGGCAACTGCTTCTGCCTCCTGTGTCCCACTGCTCCACCGTTGCTGGCCCACCCACCCATCCACAGCCACAACCAGACTATAAGATAAGGTACAGTAGGAGAAATAAGTATTTGATCCCTTGCTGAGTTTATAAGTTTGCCCACTAACAAAGACATGAACAGACTATAATTTTAAGGGTAGGTTAATTTTGACATTGAGAGATAGAATATCAAAAATAAAATTGAGAAAATCACATTGTATAAATTATATAAATTTATTTGCATTTTGCAGTGGGAAATAAGTATTTGATCCCCCTACCAACCATTAAGAGTTCAGGCTCCTACAGACCAGTAAGACACTCCTAATCAACTCGTTATCTGCATTAAAGACAGCTGTCTTACATAGTCACATTTATAGAAGGCTCCTGTCCACAGACTCAATTAATCATTCAGACTCTAACTTCTACAACATGGGCAAGACCAAAGAGCTTTATAAGGATGTCAGGGACAAGATCATAGACCTGCACAAAGCTGAAATGAGCTAGAAAACCATAAGTAAGACGCTAGGTGAGATGGAAACAACTGTTGGTGCAATAGTAAGAAAATGGAAGAAATACAAAATATCTGCAATCGACATCAATCTGGGGCACCATGCAAAATCTCACCTCGTGGGGTATCCATGATCAAGAAGAAGGTGAGAGATCAGCCTAAAACTACACAGGGGGAACTTGTTAATGATCTCAAGGCAGCTGGGACCACAGTCACCAAGAAAACCTTTGATAATATATTGTGATGTAAAGGTTTAAAATCCTGCAGTGCCCGCAAGGTCCCCCTGCTCAAAAAGTCACATATGCAGGCCTGTCGGAAGTTTGTCAATGAACACCTGGATGATTCTGTGAGTGATTGGGAGAAGGTGCTGTGGTCAGATAAGACAAAAATTGAGGTCTTTGGCATTAACTCAACTCGCTGTGTTTGGAGGAAGAGAAATTCTACCTATGACCCAAAGAACACCGTCCCCACTGTCAAGCATGTAGGTGGAAACATTATGTTTTGGGGGTGTTTCTCTGCTAAGGGCACAGGACTACTTCACCGCATCAATGGGCGAATGGATGGAGCCATGTACCATAAAATTCTGAGTGACAATCTCCTTCCCTCCGCCAGGACATTAAAAATGGGTCGTGGCTGGGTCTACCAGCAAGACAATGACCCAAAACATATAGCCAAGGCAACAAAGGAGTGGCTTAAAAAGAAGCACATTAAGGTCATGGAGTGGCCTAGCCAATCTCCAGACCTTAGTCCCATAGAAAACTTATGGAGGGAGTTGAAGCTCTAAGTTGCCAAGTGACAGCCTCAAAATCTTAATGATTTAGAAATGATCTGCAAAGAGGAGTGGACCAAAATTCCTCCTGACATGTGCACAAACCTCATCATCAATTACAAAAAACATCTGACTGCTCTGCTTGCCAACAAGGATTTTGCTAAAAAGTATTAAGTCTTGTTTGCCAGAGATATCAAATACTTATTTGCCACTGCAAAATCCAAATAAATGTATATATTTTATACAATGTGATTTTCTGGATATTTTTTTATATTCTATCTCTCAATATTAAAATTAAACTACACTTAAAATTATAGACTGTTCATGTCTTTGTCAGTGGGCAAACTTTCAAAATCAGCGAGGGATCAAATACTTATTTCCCCCTCTGTACATCGGAATATAAGACGCACCCCCCACTTTCCTCCAAAATTTTGGAGGAAAAAAGTGCTTCTTCTAGCCCAAAAAATACAATAAGCAACGTGTGCATGAGACTTCAGGGATCTCATTCTCTTTGCTTGTAATGTAAAACCTTGCACATTTTCTGTAACAAAAGCGTAGCATGAGCACATAACATTAAAGCTAATTGGGGAGAGTCACAGAGACTGAATCATTTATATTTGTTGGACAGCGGAGATTACAGTTAATGGAGGGGACAGTGCTGCTTATTACTTTATATTTTGATTTGTACGTGGTTAATTGCATGTTAATGTTGGGTACATATCTGTATTCAGGGGCACAGTGCGGGGGGAGTCATATGTATATCAGTAATTTATATTTTATTCTGATAACAAGTTCAAACAGGTGCCATTACTACTACTGCTACTACTACTGTGGAGGACAGAGGAGCCTCTTAAAGAAGAAGTTACAGGTCTGTGAGAGCCAGAAATCTTGCATGTTTTTAGGTGACATATTTTCCACCATAATTTGCTAAATAAATCTTGCCAAATTAGACAAGGTGATTTTCTGGATTTTTTTTCTCATTTTGACTCTCATAGTTATGGTCTACCTATGATGTCAACTAGAGGCATCTGTCATCTTTTTAAGTGGGAGAACTTGTACAGTTGGTGGCTGACTAAATACTTTTTTCCCCCACTGTAAACCACAGAGTGACAGGTTAGAGTAAAATAGATATAATAGATATATACACATAGAATAGATAGATATATAGATGTCAGTGACACACACACAAATATATATATATGTATCTATTACATAGATACATAGATAGAAGAAAAGTCGACAATTCATCTGCACTATACTGTAAAATCACTGCAGGAGCCGACAGCATAGAAGAGATGGTTTACACACAGTAAATATAAATAGAATTGGTAGATATATAGATTTCTGTGCCAAATACAATTAGTATAGTGTGTGCGCAGCTTACTGTACATGTATTTAATTAATAAAAGATTATTTTTCAGAAAAAAAATGGAGTGAGCAATTTTCGCAACCAGCAGAGGGAAAGCTGATGGCTGGGGGCAGATGTTTATAGCCTGGAAAGGGAGAAATATCCTTGCCGGCTTTTCGGTGTGTGTAAAAATCGAACAGTACTCTCATGGTCTGAGTGCTGTGTGATTTTTTTCTCGCACCCATTGACTTCTACTGTGGGATGCGATCTGATTCCCGATTACAATTGCAGCATGCTGTGGCTTTTTTCCAGTCTGATCGTGATCTGATCCGAGCTGGAAAAAAAACGCACATGAACACACAATCATAGAATAACATTGGTCCGAATTCAATCCGATTTTTTTTCGATTGCATTCATCTGATTTCATTGCAAGTGGGAATGAGTCCTTACTGTCATATGGGCTGTGGTTTGACACTGGTGACATTCTATATACAGACAACATGGCTTTCAGCCCCAACTGCAGTACCAACTATACATAATGTCAGCAACGGCTGACATTAACCCTTTCACCAGACTTATATAGTTTTTTTATGCTTGGCTGCTATCACACATTAAAAAATGTTTTATTTTTTTTTTCACAAAAAGTTTTTGAATCGCCATATTTTGAGAGCTATAATTTTTCGATATTTCTACTGAGAGTCATATTAGGGCTTGTTTTTTGCAGGATGAGTTGAAGTATTTATTGGTACCATTGTAAGGAAGAGTACCAGAGCAAGGGGTACCTTTTACATGCTGGTTCCGGAACTGCCTGGGCTGTCAACCATGTTGCAGGGGGGAAGATCTAGAGTGCTGGACGAATTGGGTCATGTGACTGGGGAAGGTGAGGCTGGACTATATAGCGCTGCGTGCGGGAAAATAAGCAGAGCTCGCACAGGAAAGCTGATGGGCGCTGTGACCGCTGAGAAGGCAGATCTTCTCGTTTGCGCAGTCCGTCCCTACAGACCCCCTGCAGAGAGGTTGATCACTGATAGGCGACCAATTAACAGGTTCCCATCTCTCTCCTTGCCTGGAGGTGACTCAGTGCCCATGCCACAGACCGTGCCGTTGGTAGAACGCCACGATGAGCTCCTGGCTAGGTCAGGACCTATTGTACAAGGACTTGCACACACCACGGAGTGAGAGCTCATTCCAGCGGTACCTCACGTTGGACTTAGTACCATGCCAGACACCGTTAGGTATGGGAAATCTACCCGCTTTCCAGAGACTTCGTCGAGACATCATGTGCCACTGTTGTTGGTGCTACCGTTGGAACCCTGATACGCTGCACACCAGAAGACTACAGTTTGATACGTCTTCCCTTTTCTTTCTGAACTATCGTTCGTTCCTGTCCTATCCCGTTCCACACTCCCTTTCCCATCCTTTGTCCTATCATATCCTTTTGTGCCCTGTTACTCCCTGCATGCAGTGTATTTGGAGTAAAGAAAATACTGTTAACTCTTGATCTGTCTTCTGTCCGTGTGTGCTGTTCCATCTAAGGTTTTGATTGTATGCTTATATAATTGTGTTATGTTACCTTTCTTTGTATACAGTTTTGCATTTGGTCTGCTGCCACCTGCTGTCCTTTTCTGTATAGCAAACGGAAGCTAATTAATTCTAGTACATGCCTCCCACTTCCAGCTCAGGTCAGTCCTTCTCTTCCTGCCGGTGGCCATTACTAGTTTCTTTTTCTCTGGGAGAGACACGCTTACCAGGATGTGAAAGGCATCAGTTTTTTGACCACACACACAATTTGCTAAATTTGCTGAATCATCTTGCTGCATACCTTGCTGTACACATCTTGCTGTACCACCTTGGTCGTTACACCTGCATTTCTGGAGAAGTACTGCATTACCAATCATACGCTGTATGTCCAGATTTCCAATAAACATTTGGACGTCACAATATCTGGTGTGCATCATTTCTCCGGACGCATGAACAGCAAAACAGCAACAATGGTCCTGTCTGCTCTGCATCGAGGAAACGGAAGGTAGGAATCTCTCCCAGCCCCACTCAACTACACCTTCATTCACCTCATGTGGGGACAGAACAGTCAAAAAACTGCCTTGAAGCCCGGCAAAAAATCACCCTTATATCCTAACCCGTCTGCCCGCTCACATACTGCAGCCCTGCTTTGCTAATAAACTCTGCAGCGTCACCCCAGACCGCATTGTGCATAGAGACTGTCTGCATATTATACAACATTGCTGCAGATTGTCGGACAGCAAAACCCCACAATTCTCTAAAAACACATTGGGATTCTTGTCACGATGTCTTAACTAAGGCTGGTTTCACATTTGCGTTTTTGCTCTGGAAAAAAACGCATTCGTGCGCATGCGCTTTTTTCCCCTATATTTAACATGGGCGCGCATACGTTAGCATTGGCATGCGCACGTATGCGTCTTTCGTGCGCTGCATTTTTGTGGTGTGCGATTTTATTTTCCAGATGCTACATGTTGCATTTTTTGGTCCGCCCAACCACTTCAAAAAAGCGCATGCGCACGTATGCGCACGTTTTGCGCTAAAAAGACCATTATGGCCTATGGAGGCGCATACGTGCGCACTGGCATGCATGCGTTTTTTTAGCGCTGCATTTTTTTCGGTGTCCACTATTTAGACAAGTTATAAAATTCCAAAGTCCAAAAAAAAAGTCTATATAAAGGAGGTGTCTGCCAACACTGTACCACAACTACAGTGACAGATTGGAGAGCAGACATTCAGCAACGAACCCATCTTCTATCAGCGTCAAGAATGTGAGTATTATTACATCGTATGCCTGTCCTTTTAAATTGTGTATGTACTAATGCTTTTTATTATTTTTACATGCAGTATGTCTTCGGAATCAGATTATTCCCCATCCCGGCAGGAATTGGCGCAAGCAGACCGTGAGGTGATTATTTTCGTGCATCTGGTAAGTATATCTGCTGCTACTCCAAATCTCTTACGTTTTTTTTATAAGACATCGTCATCTTCTGCGGACGTGACTACTGAGGGCAAACAGCAGGAGCAGTGAAGCCAAGTCCCGGTGGTGATACGGAATGTATGTATCAAATGATTTGTAATGTTCTTTATTTCTTATCTTCTGTATTTCATCTTTTCAGGATTTTTTTTTTAAACTTTTTATTCAATTTAAATTTGATTATTCTAATGAATGTGCTTTGTCTAGGTTCCACAACGGGATGAAGACGTCTACCTGGATAATGAGCAGCTCATCAGCCTGGTCCAGGAGCGTGCCCCATTGTGGGACAGCTGTGACCGGCTGTACAAGGACAATGTGGTGACCCGGCAGCTATGGAATGAGGTGGCCGCAGCGTTGATGGATGGCTGGGACAGCGCCACTGCATCCTCCAAAAAGGCGTTTAGTAAGTATTTCCCTGCTCTGTTATGCCGCAGTGACTATTGTCCTTGATGTCACTGTTGGGTTTCGTGCTAGATATATTCTAGCAGGAAATCCAACAGTGTCATCGGGCTCTACAGTGACTGCTTTGAGTATTGTATTGCTGTATTGTGCCACAGTGACTGTTGTCCTTGATGTCACTGTTGGGTTTCGTGCTAGATATATTCTAGCAGGAAACCCAACAGTGTCATCGGGCTCTACAGTGACTGCTTTGAGTATTGTATTGCTGTATTGTGCCGCAGTGACTATTGTCCTTGATGTCACTGTTGGGTTTCGTACTAGATATATTCTAGCAGGAAACCCAACAGTGTCATCGGGCTCTACAGTGACTGCTTTGAGTATTGTATTGCTGTATTGTGCCACAGTGACTATTGTCCTTGATGGCACTGTTGGGTTTAGTGATAGAATATGTCATGCATCAAAAGCACAAGTGACATGTTGTTGTTTTTTTTCCAACAGTGGACAAAGTCCGAACACGTTGGCGCTTGATCAAGGACCGCTTCAACAGTGATGTTCGTGCTGAGGGCCAGGTTCGCAGTGGATCTGCGTCAAGGACAAGAACCCGATACCACTACTATCACGCATTGCAGTTTCTAAGACCTGTCCTTGCCACCAGAGCGTAAGTATTATAATTATTTTTTTTTATTTTTAATCTGTGATTTTCTAATCCACAGCTGATGCTTCTTGTAAAGGCATGATAGTAATGATTTTCCTTTGTTCAACAGCACCTGGAGCAGCACCCTGCAACCTCGCCCTGGAGCGGTCCTTCATCGGACATCCTCTGACCCTTCCCAGCCATCCGACAGCCAGGAAGCACCTTGCAGGTCAGCCACACAGACAGCTGGTGACCAGGAAGCTGGGCCATCAGGTGTTCCCCTGTCCCAGGTCTCTGCCACTGGTTATGCGGGCACTACCCGCCAGCGGCAGAGGGCCTTGGACAGGAATGTCTTGCCCGAGTTTATGCACTTGAGCGAGGCCTTTAATGCCAGCCTCAAGTCGCTGTTCGATATAGTGGAAAGCGGTTTTGCACTCATGGAACGTGGTTTTAACCACTTTGAACACCGCTTCAATTCTGTCGAACAGCGCCTTGACCGTCTGGAGGCTGACCTCAACAGACAAGCGCACCATTTTTTTAGTAAGATTGAAATGGGCATGGCAGAACGCCTTAGTCCTGAGCAACAGCTGAATGTGCTGCAGGCCTGCAACAATGCTTTCTTGCAGGCTATGCAGCATAATCGGTACGGGCAGCAGTCAGTAGTGGCATTTCCACCTGTTCCACCATTGACTCGCTTCACCTCACTACCGACTTGTGCTGCATACCACTGCACGGACACCTCTATTCAAAGCCAGGACACCCACCATTACACCACCACAAGTCTGAGTACAGCTGGTCAGTTCACCAACACCACCATGGCAAGCGCTGCTCCTGTCTGGAGCACCACCGCCACCCCCCATACATGCTTGGAGCACAGCCACCACTCCACAAATGTGGAACAGCCCTGCAGCTACAACAACATGTAGTAGCCCTGCCACCACCACTCCGCAAACTTGGACCATCACTGCCGCCACCAGTCCTCCTGCAAGGACGAGCACTGCCACCGCCTCCACAGAGCATCAGCAGCAGCCACAGCAGCAGCAGCCACCACAGCAGCAGCCAGAGCAGCAGCCACAGCAGCAGCAGCCACAGCTGCAGACGGGGGACCTACATTCTATATTTGCCCCAAGTACAAGGCGACATCAAGCAAGGTGGGCATTGGGCCCAAGTAGGTCCAGGCAGTCAAGTTTGCGGAGACAAGCACTTCGGACCAATGTCCATGAACCGCTTTCATCTCCTCAAACTGTTTCTACTGCAAGTCCCATAACTGGACTCCCTTCCCCCACAAGTTTTTTGGCCCCTTCCCCTAGAACACCTTCTTCAACAGTTAGTTCTGCATCTTACCTGCACACCCCCAACTTGCAACCATCTGCCCCCGAACACAGAAAAAAATAAAGTTTTTTTAAATATTTCTGTTTCAAAATAAATTTACAATTTCTGGTTCACCATAACAAAGTTTGATTAATGTTTTTGGCGCCGCTCACACACACTGCACCGTAAACACAATGCGACTTAAACTTTGCAAGGTGTCATAAAAAGTGTTTGGAGGATTGGCTGTTTTTACCATCCTCATTTCACTTATTGTGATTCTAGGCAAGGTGATTCTAGGCAAGGGGGATTATTGATATACCTTGTAATTAAAAACATACTCATGTGTTTAGAATTCACTGATGGGTAAAATACACGTCATATGTTAATATGTTACATACCAAGGCCTAGTATAAGTGTAAAATAAACGTATGTTACATACCAAGGCCTAGTATAAGTGTAAAATAAATGTAATCTGTTAATATGTTACATACCAAGGCCTAGTATAATAACTAGCATTTTACCAACTAGGATCTGGTTTCCAGAAACACAAACTGGTGAAACTCGGTCAAAAAAAAAGGCGAGTTTCTTTCATTCAAAATGAATGAATCTCCAACTTGTTTTCCACTGGTTGGACAAGTTTTATTTGAAACTAATTTGGTTTCATGAAACCCGATCCAAACAAAGTCACTCATTGTCATAATCAGAACTTTTTATCAATCATATGCCCAGGTTAATACACATATCATATTTAACCTGCAGCTTTGCTTACCATATTTAACCTGCAGCTTTGCATACCAATATATTTAACGCAGACTAGTGATGCTGCATTTTAAATTGTGTATTTACCTGCGCAGGTGTGAGAACATCATGAATTCACAGGTATACATGGGAAGTTTTTTAATTTATTGAAGTGTAAAAAACATAGTGCACTCGGTACTGGTATCAAATAAGGTTTTTTTTTTTATTAACAAACACAAACGAACATTATTACACCATTTCATCTTGCCAGTGCACCCGTCCTACATCAGAAATAAAGTAGGACGTAAATTGGTCCCTCATTTGGCCAACTTCAACGGATGACCTGAGAGGGTGCTGAGTGAATTCAGGCAATGGGTTAGTAGCATCATCGTCCAGTTCAAAGGTCGGGTGCTCTTTAGCCATCACAAAATTATGTAGAACCACACATGCATTCACCACCTCATCGACCGTTTGAAGTTTAAGATTTATGGCTGTGCCGAGAATTCGGCATTTGAGACAAGAATCCCAAAAGCACACTCGACAGTTCTTCTGGCCCTGGTCAGCCTGTAATTAAATATTTTTTTGGTGTGGTCCAAGTCCCGGCTGGAGTAGGGTTTCAGTAAGTTTACGCACATTTGAAAAGCCTCATTCCCAACCATTACAAAGGGCAGTGGCGGAGCTTCGGTGTGAGGAAGAGGCCATGGCATAGGGAAATTAAATTGGTTGCCATACAACCTCCGGCCCATGTCTGAGTTTTTAAAAGCCTGTGAGTCATTACCACGGCCAAATGCTCCAATGTCCACTGCTACAAACATACATCCGGCATCCGCAATGGCCATGAGTACTATTGAAAAGTACTTTTTGTAATTATAGTACTCAGATCCTGTTCTTTTGGGCTTGATGATCCATATGTGTTTACCATCAACAGCTCCCAAACAGTTGGGGAAATTGCATACTGTCCAGAAATTGTCAGCAATTTCCATCCACTTTTCAGCGGTGGGCAGGGGCATAAATTCTGGACAAAAAACATTCCAGAGAGCCCGGCAGGTGTCCGCAACAATTCCAGACAAGGTAGAGATTCCAATACGGTACTGGAAGTGTAGTGAAGATAGGGTTTCTCCAGTCGCCAGGAATCTGTGAACAGAGAAAGAAGTAAAATTAATATTTCTGTATATTATTTTGTAAAACTATAAAATAAAATATTAGTACATTCATGAAAAATAATTACCCAAGGTTTTGAATACTACATGTAAAAAAAACCCATCAGACCGCACCCCTTGGTTTTTAAATATTACGTACCGTAATGTCACCAGTAGCCGTTCCTCAGGAGGAATCGCACGACGGAGCTGTGTGTCCTGTCTCCGGATGGATTGTTGGACACGAGCAAGCAAATCCCTGAAGCTTTCTTGGGACATCCGGATATAATCTGTAAATTTCTCCAGGTTTGCCTATAGCTCACTGTAGAGGGTGTGGTATGCCCCACGGCTCTCCCGTTCAGCAATCGGATGTATCCACATACGCCGTCGCTGCCGTCTTCGCTGCCTCTCTCTCTTCCTTTGTTCATGGCAAGCAACTGCATACGCCTGAGCCATCGCGATGTCCTAATCCAAGTTGAAGTGAAAACTCTTCCAGCGCAGATCCATGTTGACACAAGAACAATCAAGCAAATCTGAAGAATACTGTAGACAGGGTCTATATATTAACATACCACACCGACATTGACGTCCCATTGGTCTTGTGTGTTGTTGAATGTTTTGTTTTGTTTTTTGGGTGTGGACCAAAAAATGTGTAAAAAAACGCAAACGCACTAAAAACACATACAAACGCATAAAAACGCTGCGTTTTTTTCCTGCATGCGCATAAAAATGCTTGAAAAAAACGCAGCGTTTGTATGCGTTTTTTCTATGTGTTTTTTTGCGCAAAAAACACGCTGCAAAAAAAGCAAGTGTGAAATTAGCCTAAGCTGCACTGTGATTTCCAGCCCCGAATTCAAAAGTTCAGTTTCTTAAAGAGACAGTGCGCCTTAAATCAAAATGGCCGAAAAAGACCCTGCACAGTCTCCCACTGCTGAAACAGAGCAAATACTACCCGATGCTGTCCATTATGAAGAGGGGGAAACAGAGCCAGCTTCAGAAATAGACCAAGACTCACGACCAAGACGCTCTGTCAAGCCAACCATAAAGGCTGTCGAAAACTATCACAGTACAAAGGATGAGTTCAATGACAACCTGGACGACCTATGGGAACGAGTCACCTCCTTCATGTCAAGCATCTAACGTCACAAAAATGATGCAGCGAGTCTATAGGACACTATAAAACGGCTAGACACGGCCCATGGAAGATACAAGAGACTGTCCGCAAGGTACGTTGCCTTCCTAAAAGACTCTAATATTGATGAAGCCTCATCAGAATTAAGCAAAGTAGATTCCACAGAAAGAGAAAGGGATGCCGCCGTGCAAGACGCCAAAGATAAAGCGGAGCTCCGTATTGGTCATCTGCAAGAATCAAGATCCAACAGGTCAGGCTCATCCAGACACTCTGCTCGGTCATACAAATCATCCTGCTCAAGAACTTCAGCCCTCAGCGACAGAATCCTAGAGGCCCGTTTAAGTACAGAGCGATCCAAACTAAGACACTCCTACACAGCCAAGAAAGCAGAAGCAGAGGCAGAAGCCAAGGAAGCAGAGGCAGAGGCAGAAGCCAAGAAAGCAAAAGCAGAGGCCCAAGCAAAGATCCTTCAAGCAGAAGCAGAGGCTCGGGCAAAGATTCTTCAAACAGAAATGGAGGAAAAAATCGCATTAGCTGAAGTAAAAATACTTGAGCAAGCATTGAATCAAACCCTCAACCCGATTTGCCTACCACCACTGGAAGAAGAGGACCCAGCCATCCGTACCAGTGATTACGTGCAGAAACAGATATCTGCAGCACACAACTTCTCCAGCGACGTTCAACCCAACAATGTGGAAACGTCCAAGTCAGCCCAACTTACGGTGCCAGTGTTACCCACAGCATCCGCATAGACCCAAGACCAACGCCATAATGTGTCCCCTCAGGTGCAGCAATCATCACAAGACGATCGCAAGACGCATTCCAGTCCATCTCCACAGGTCAAGCCGCAGTCATCAAAATCTCCAGAGGTTGCTGTTGCTGGAGGAGTCGCTGGGTTTTGATGCTGTGGAGAGACACTTCTCCCCCTCTGTGCCCCTGTCAAAGCTTGCTGCTGGATCTGAGATAATGAGAGGGGGCTGGGGATTTCCCACCTTGCCCAATGCCATATTAGGCAAGGCTCTGATTACAGAGAGAGACAAGCTGGCTCCAGCATACAGAGAGGTGAAAATCACTTCTCTAGTCTTTACTACTGCCCTGGAACTCTGAGCCTAAAAAATAAATAGCTCACCTTCCTCAATTATTATCAGAAAGGTGCTAGCAATATTCCAAACCTATAAATATATATATATAAAAAAAGGGCACTAACATTGCAGTGAGGCTTTACTGACACCCAGTGCATGCTATGTGCATCTGTGCATTTAATAAGTGGATAAGACATTCTGATCCTTGGCATTCCAGGATGGCCGCCGGTGGGGAAGGTCACGCTTGAGTGTGCTCTGACAGCCCAGAACCAGACCCAGCTTATCTGGCTCCATCCGGCCTGCAGCATTGCCGATACTGACCCACCTGTTACCCCACCTGGGACTAGACCTAACTACTAAGTCAGAGGAGCAGATATTAGTATTTGGAAATCCAAATATACTCTGTCAATAAGCGAACTTGCCTCCCTTCCCCAAGACCATACTGCACTGCTGATATGGATGCCTAGACTGCCATCTAGCGACGGCCAAGGGGGAATGCACATTTAATACATATACTTTTTCCTTTTTTTGAGTGGAAAAACTATAGCTCTCTGTGTGCAACAATGGGGAAAACCGGAGTCAAAACACAACGTACCACATCCAAATCTATGAAATCTATTACACAAGCAGATGTGGACAAATTCTTGAACAAACAAACTGCCCCACCGGACCCCACCAGAACCCCTGAACATGCAGACCATGATTCAGAGGAAGACTCGGATTCTGATATTGAAAGCTACACCGATGTAGGCGATGACTCGAGAGACAACCGGGTCACACGCTCCTTCATTAAGTGGATCCTGTCCAAGGCCCTTAAACCAATCGGAAAAGAGCTTGCTGAAATTAAACTGGACCTGTCGCAACAGGGTCACAGACTGTAAGACATGGAACAAAGTCAAACAGCATTGGCTCAGCACTCTAACAGCCTCCTAGAAAGCTTAAAAGCCCACGAAAATCAATTGCATGATATACAGTCCACACTAGAGGACCATGAGAACCGCAAACGTAGAAACAACATTCGAATCAAGGGCCTCTCAGAATCTGTTGCATCTGATGCTCTGGCTAAAACGGCCAAAGAGATCTTTGGAAAGCTATTGATAGAGGGGGATCCCACGGACATTGAGCTTATTCGAGTCCACAGATCTCTACGCCCTAGACCAAAATAGGGCGACCCCCCAAGAGATGTTCTATGCCGTTTTCTAGAGTTTCGTACAAAAGATCTGATTATGCGCAGAGCTCGAGAGTCAGAGGAGATAGTCTATGAAGGCGCAAACTTGAGACTGTTTCAAGACCTCTCAACCACCACCCTCAAGAAGCGATGGCTTGTTAAAAACCATTTACAGAGGCTCTAATTCAGAAGGGCTACCGCTTCCGATGGCTGTTTCCTTTTGGAATCTCTATCTCTGCAGATGAAAAAAGACTCCAGGTCAGGTCGTCCGCTGACATCAAAGATGTTTGCAAAACGCTGGATATCGTCCTCGAGACCTACTTCGATTTGGAGGCTTTCCATACAGCTTCTCTTCTTCGCCCTCTTCAACCCCCTTCTCCATGGCTTACCGTGAGCTCCCCCAAAGCGCAGAGGCCAAGAAGGAAAACGAAGAAGACACCATCATCAAAAGGGGACACAGAGGCAACATTAACATGTGACCTGCCTCTCATCTGATCTGAGTGTTTCCTTACTGTTATTAAGTGTTATACAACTTGAATGATCTTCAACTTAGAGTTATAACAGCTAACGTCCTAACATACCTTATCTTTTTTTTTATTTTTTATCCCGTCACTCCCCACCAAACCTTCCTGAACCAAGTACCTTCCTGTTACTCTTAAGTAGCTATAGAGTTTGCATATCTTTTCTTATTGAGGTAACTTACTTGATGTGCTAATACAACTCCCGTTTTTTTTTCTTCTCCTATTTTCATCGCTCACCCACCCCTCCCTGGTTTTCCTGGCCCCGACCCCCCTATACTCTATCTTGCCACAGAGTATTGGTCTATCTAAGCTATAGGTACTGCTTCATGTTATGAAGCTTTAATATTTCCCCTATCGGTCGAGAAATATGACTAACAGATTGATAGTTATGTTCTATATTAGTTAGTTAAGAATCGTTTCAAAACTGAATATAATGATGTTCATCTTTTATTTCCTTTCTTTATTCACCCTTTCTTCTCTTCCCTCCTCCTCTTCCCCCCTCATATCTGACTAGTTTTGACATCACAGCACGAGTGAGGCAACAAAGGAAATCTACTAAGTGTAGCCCGGCCACCTCCTACCACATTACCCATGGATACTCGAGATAAGGTATTTACCTTTGCAACATTCAATGCGCATGGCATGAACTCGCCGTCCACTAGGCGCCATACATTGACCCTACTTAAGAAACAAAGAGCAGACGTTCTATTAGTACAAGAAACTCACTTTAAGCCAGAAAAAATTCCCAACTTTGAGCGGTCACATTATGACTCATGGTTTCATGCAACCACCACGCAGACGTGCTCGAGAGGTGTCTCACTGGCTGTAGCGAGGGGGGTGCCCTTTCAGCTGCACAAAATGTTGTCTGACCCTCTGGGGAGGTATTTAATGATTAAGGGCCTGCTAGCCGGGAACTTGGACACTCTCTGCAGTCTATATGCCCCTAACAAGAAACTGCTATAGACTTTAAAGAAGGTATACTTATCATAGGAGGTGACCTAAATGTCGCGCTAGAGCCATGAATAGACACAACGAGAAAGAAAAGCGCAATATCCCTCAGAGATCTTAGCAGAATAAAACAATGGATCCAATCCTCACAAATAATTGATATCTGGAGATACCTGCACCAAAATGACCTAGATTTCACTTTTTATTCTCACCCCCACGGGTCCTACCATAGGCTTGACTATATCTTTATCCCCAAAAGATTTGTCTCCAATGCAAAAAGATCCAATATCTTACCTAATATATTCTCTGACCATTCAATAGTAACACTAGAGATGTCTCTGGCTAGGCCTTTGCCCTCCTGCAGAACTTGGCAGCTCAACGAATCGATCCTGAATATTCCCTCGGCGCGTGACCGAATCACTAAAACACTCATCCAATATTTTGATCAAAATGATAATGGTGAAGTCTCAACCCCGACTTTATGGGAAGCCCATAAATCAGTTATTAGAGGATTACTGATTTCAATTTCCTCCTACCTGAATAAACAAAGACAACAGCAGGTAAACACATTATACGCTGAAATAGCTACACTTGAGATTCAACATAATAAACAAACTGAAACCCAAATTCTGGCCCAAATATCTCAAAAAAGATGGCAATTAAAGGACATTTTAAACTCACAATCTGCAAAATGGTATGCTTCTTGGCGAACCAGAATGTTTGCACACGGAGACAAAGCTTCTAAGCTAATGATCTCAAAAATCCGGCAGTGCCAATCTCGCACATATGTCCACTCGATTAAAAATTCGAAAGGCACCCGTACCCTCGATTACGATCAGATAAAATCAGAGTTCTTAAATTATTATAAACAGCTCTACAACCTATGCCCATTTGAATCATCCCAGGAGAGGGCCAAGAGAAGACAGCTTATTGAGTCTTTCTTGACCAGTTTAAAATTGTCAAAACTCTCGGATTTGCAGCGGCAATGGCTTGTTTGAACCTTTTCGTCTGGACAAGCTCCGGTCCACCCTGTCAGGCTGTCCATCAGGTAAGGCACCAGACCCAGATGGACTCCCCTCCATCTATTACAAGACTTTCCCCTCGATTCTCCTCCCTCGTCTATTAAACATGTGCAATTCTATACTGGGGGACGGCTCTTTCCCTACTCAGGCTTTAGAAGCCAGAATATCGTTAATCTATAAAGAAGGCAAGGATGCCGAATTGTGTAGCAGCTACCGTCCGATTTCCTTGCTGAATGTTGACCTAAAGCTGTTTGCTAGTATGGTTGCACGAAGAATTGCTAAATTCTTACCAGAATTAATCTCGTTAAACCAAATGGGCTTTGTTGGGGGAAGAGAGGGGAGAGATAATACACAAAAAATTCTTCATCTTATGCATTTTGTGAAGCAGAGAGACCTCCCCTTGGTGCTTCTTGGGACAGACGCGGAAAAGGCTTTCGACAGGGTGGACTGGACCTATCTAGGTGAGACGTTGGCCGGCTTTGGCTTCCCCTCCCAACTCATTTCGGCCATAATGAAGATGTATAGAGACCCTTCAGCACGTATTGGGATCAATGATTCCTTGACTGACACATTCGCTATTAAAAATGGCACAAGACAGGGCTGCCCTCTCTCTCCAATTCTTTTCATCTTAACAATGGAACCACTATTATGTGCAATTCAGCAGAGTTTGGAGATTGAGGGCATCACAATAGGTAAAATTCACCATAAGACTGTGGCATTTGCCGACGACCTGTTGGTCTTGTTGACGAACCCCCTTCGAGGCTTTCCTGCTTTGATGGGAATCCTTGAGGATTATGGTAACCTCACCAACTTTAAAGTAAACGCGTCAAAATCTGAAGCTTTAGACCTAAATATACCCGCCCACACGTTGAATAAGTTAAAAGAAGTATATCCATTTACTTGGCCCAGTAGAGGTATTACCTATTTAGGTATTAAAATAGCCAGATCCGATAAAGAAATCTTCCAACTGAATTATTACCCCTTATTGGACAGAGTTCAGACCTCTATTAGGTCATGGAGAGATTCTTTCCTGTCATGGATGGGGAGGAAGAACCTTATAAAAAGCCTGATACTCCCCAAATTTACGTACTTATTTTCAACCCTACCCATCCACGTCCCAAACGCTTTCCTCTCTAGAGTTAACTCCTTATTTTTCAAATACATTTGGAAGGAAGCGAGGCCCCGTATAAACTCAAGCACGTTGTCGCTGCCGAGGCGCGGGGGGGGATGGGTGCCCCTGACATTAAAAACTATTATTATGCAGCTGTGCTTTCCCGGTCGGTAGACTTGATAAGAAACACAAGTGACAAATATTGGGTCAACATAGAAAACATTATCTCGCCTGTGCCTCTTAGGTCCCTTTTGCTAACATGTACCAAGGGAAGGAGGTTTTCCTCTTTCTCCAACCCCCTGACTCGAGCTTTGCTTAGGGTCTGGTCGAATCTCCATGCCTTCTTGACTCCTCCCTCGTCCCCATTACTGAGACTCTCAGACATCTTACAACCTCCGTTGGTTGTTCTGAGGGAGGGAGGGGACCTAGCGCGTAGACTGGGACATATTTCCATTGACCAGATTATGACTGGGGGGGCGCTCCTCCCGTTATCAGAATTGAACGACCTCTTGACACCCTCAAGCATTAATTTTCTACAATATAACTCTCTGAGAGAGCTATTGAAACACATATGTTACTGCCCAGACACCTTACGCAAACTAACACCATATGAAACCCTCTGCTCTAAATCGTCTAGGCCAACTAAGGTCCTATCAACAATATCAACAATCTACCTGATGCTTCTATCTAAAGACCTGCCCCCGAGGAGAGCTTATATTGCACATTGGGAAAAAGACTTGGGCTATAAACTCTCACAATCACAAATTGATCACATCTATGCGCATTCTCGTGGCCCAACGAGCTGTGTGAAAATTCAAGAGAATGCTTTCAAAATTGTATCACGATGGTACACTACACCAGCGCAGACCTGCGTTTGGCGGTCTGGGGCATAGGACAGTTGTTGGCGCTGTGAGGGGAGTAAGGGAGATTCTTACATATTTGGTGGACGTGTCCTGCCATCCAACCCTTCTGGGCGTTAACAGAGAAACTTGTTAGTGACATAACAGAGGTCTCGGTGTCGCTAATGCCGGAAACAGCTTTACTAAACCTCCCTTTGAGTTCCAAGCAGAAGGGGACTTCCATACTAATTCTTAATATTATTGCTGCAGCCAAACTTTTAATCCCCACTTATTGGGGTTCAATCCAGACTCCTACTCTCCACCAACTGCTGTCAAAGGTAGACCAATTGTTTCATATGGCCGAAGTTGTTGCCTCGGTGAATCATTCACAGCGCTCCTTCGAAGAAAACTGGCGCTTATGGATCAAATACAGATCCTCCTTCAATCCATGAGCCGCACGAAACTCAACCTGTGATATTGTCAGACCCCCCCTCCTACCCCCTCCTGTATCCTCTCTTACTGCTTCCTCTACTCCCTCTTTACATATTTCTCTCTTTCCTTTCTCTGTCCTTTTTTCTTTGGCTGCAAAAAATATATATATATCTTTGTTACTGGTATTACACTGTCTGTACATTTGTGTATGAAAACTGAATACTTCTTGATCAGTGTTGTTATACTATTAAGCTATCAATAAAAAGATCATTGAAAAAGGAAAAATCTCCAGAGGTTAAACCTCAGCTCAACCCTGCAGCAACATGATTTTACCCAGGAACAATTCACTCTTCCACGCCACACAGCTTATACGCCCGAGAGGCAGCACAAGCTAACACAGTAACAAGTAGTGAAGGATCAGACATGTCCGAGTTAGCCAGGTTTATGGTGAGCAAAGAGCTAATCAACACCAGCCTCTCAAAGTTTGACGACTGTGCGGAGAACTACAGAGCCTGGAAAGCAACCTTCAAGGCCATCATTGCTGACCTCAACCTATCTGCAGAACAGGAGCTCGACCCCATGGTAAAATGGTTCAGTCCTGACTCCACAAACCGTATCAAGAGTCTTCGGACCGTCTACGTGGGGCAAGCTGAAGCAGGTCTCGCTGCTGCCTGGCTGAGACTCGAAAGAACCTATGACAGCGCTGAAGCCATAGAAAAGTCCCTCTTCAAGAGACTACAGAACATCCCAAGGATCAACCTTAAGGAAGCCCACAAGCTTCTGGACTTAAGGGATCTGCTTATTGAGCTGGAACTTGCAAAAAGAGACCCTCATCTGTCTGGATTATGCTACCTGGACTCTGCCCATGGGGTGAACCCAATCGTCTCAAAGCTGCCGCATAGTCTGCAAGAGAAGTGGGCAGTATGCGTTTCCAGGTACAAAAGATCACATGATGTCACCTTTCCTCCGTTCGATCAGTTCTGCAAGTTTGTCGACGAACAGGCCCAAATGAGGAACGACCCTAGCCTAGACTTCCTGGAGTCTAACACTACAGCTCCAGCAACACCGTCATCAAGGTATGAAAGCGTCTCACATAGACGCAAGGACTTGAAGAGCAGTATAAGCGTCAGAAAAACTAACCTGCCACCATCTGCAGTAACCGCCGATAAACAGTACACTATTCCATCGAGAGATAAGTCTTTCAATCGTGAGTGTCCCATTCACAAAAAAACGCACTTACTGAATAAATGTAGAGGCTTCAGGTCCAAAACCATGCAGGAGCGCAAGAAAATCCTTAGCAAACTTGGGGTATGTTTCAAGTGCTGCGCCTCATTAGAACACATGGCCAAGGACTGTAAATTTGCCATTAAGTGTGAAGAGTGTCATAGTGACAAACACCCATCAGCTTTACATCCAACCTCAGCCACCAGCGATCCAGCAGTCACAGTTACCTCTAGTCTGGCTACAAACCATGGCGGGGAGCCACAGAATAAAGCCAATTCTACCATGGCTGTCTCCTGCTCATGCTTAGAGGTATGTGGGAAGAGCCAAAGTGATAAATGCTGTGCCAGGATATGCCTAATCAGAGTTTATCCAGAAGGGCAACCAGAGAAGGCAGAGAAAATGTATGTCATCATTGATGATCAGAGCAATCGATCCCTAGCTGGACCTAAGTTCTTTGAAGCCTTTGGAATCAAGGGACCAGCAACGCCATATACTCTGAACACTTGCTTAGGCCGCATAGAGATTAGCGGCAGAAGGGCACAAGGTTTCATTGCTTCTCCTGTCAATGGAGGCGTAGAAATACCCTTACCTACGCTAATCGAATGCGATCAAATACCCGACCAAAGGGATGAGATCCCTACCCCGGAAGCTGCGTTCCACCAACCACACCTAAGGCACCTAGTCAGTGTTATCCCACCTATGGACTCAGATGCTGAAATCCTACTTCTGCTCGGCAGAGACAATTTAAGGATACATAAGGTCCGCCAACAGTGCAATGGTCCCGACTATGCCCCCTACGCACAGAGACTCGACTTGGGGTGGGTAATCATAGGAAATGTGTGCTTGGACCGAACAAGAGTATCTTCCTTTAAGACCCACGTACGCCGAGACGGACGAGCTACTTTCTGCAAACTATGCCCTCATCACTACGAGGTGAAAGAGCCTCCAGATCCCGTACAGCTGCCTGATGTCATTCCTTCTCCCTATGCAGATGACTTGGGAAGATTGGTGTTTCATACAACTAAGGATGACAACAATGTAGCCCCGTCAATGGAAGACAAAGAATTTGTCAGGATAATGGACAATGAGTTCTTTAAGGATGAGACCAATCACTGGGTTTTTCCCTACCCTTCCGAGCTACCAGGGTAAGACTCCCGAACAATCGTGAACAAGCCTTGCCCAGATTCAACTCTCACCAGCGCACACTTAGCAAAAAACCAGAGATGAAAGAACACATTGTCACCTTTATGAGCAATATATTCCGGAATAACCATGTGGAGCCAGCTCCTCCCTTAAAGGAAAACGAGGAGTGCTGGTACCTACCCTCATTCGGAGTATATCACCCACGGAAACCTAAGCAAATTAGAGTTGTCTTTGATTCAAGCGCCAAACATCAAGGTGTATCTCTCAACGATGTCCTCCTCACGGGTCCTAACCTTACAAACAACCTACAGTAGTAGGAGTGTTGATGAGGTTCTGGAAAGAGCCCATTGCCATCACCGCCGACATTGAACAGATGTTCCACTGTTTCATAGTCAGAGTGGACCACAGGAATTTCCTTAGGTTCCTATGGTACAAGGACAATGACCCCAGAAAAGAGATGGTGGAGTATCGCATGAGGGTGCACGTATTCAGGAACAGCCCTTCCCCCGCAGTGGCAACCTATGGCCTGCGGAGAACCGCTCAAGAAGGAGAGTCCAAATATGGAACAGATGCCAGATACTTTGTAGAGAAAGACTTCTATGTAGATGATGGACTAAAATCTCTACGCACAGAAAAAGCGGCTATCGATCTATTCAAGAGGACCCAAGGTATGCTGAACCAAGCTAAGCTTAGATTGCACAAAATTGCTTCAAACAGCGTGGCTGTCATGAGAGCCTTTGTTTCAAGTGACCACGCACCAGGATTCAAAGACATAGACCTGGGACCAGACTGTTCGCCTGTGCAGAGAAGCTTAGGCTTGAGGTGGAACCTGTCAGTCGACACCTTCAGTTTCCAAATAAACTGTGCAGACAAACCATTCACTAAACGTGGTGTCCTGTCAGTGGTGAATAGCTTATACGACCCACTGGGGCTCGTAGCACCAATTACCATACAAGGTAAATCCCTTCTGAGACAGCTTTCCGAAACCGTCAAGGACTGGGATGCCCCACTCCCTCTTGAGAAGGAACCAAAATGGGAAACCTGGAAGCAGTCTTTGTGTGCCTTGGACGAGATCCACATACCGAGATGCTACGCCAGAACCTCACTTGCTGCTAGCACTAGGAAGGAACTCCATGTGTTCTCGGACGCATCCACAGAAGCCACTGCAGCTGTCGCCTACTTGAAGGTGACGGGTCCCGACAATCAAGATCACGTTGGGTTAGTTTTCGGCAAGGCTAAGTTGGCTCCCAAGCCCGATCACGCTATTCCCAGGCTTGAACTCTGTGCAACCGTGCTTGCAGTAGAACTCGGAGACTTTATACAGCATGAGATAGACACCAACATAGATGACGTGCAATACTGCAGTGACAGTAAGGTTGTCTTAGGTTACATCTACAACTAAACAAGGCGCTTCTATGTGTATGTCAGTAATCGCATCGAGAGAATAAGGAGGTCTTCCAAGCCTGAACAATGGCACTATATCTCATCTGAACTTAATCCAGCTGACCATGCCACTAGACCTATGTCTATAAGATCCTTTGCTAACTCTTCTTGGCTTTCAGGTCCTAAGTTTCTGTTGGATCAGAAGGGAAGTGAACGTGTCCAGGAAGTCTTCAGCATCCAGAATCCAGATGGCGATCCAGAAGTCCGCTCCGAGGTCAGTGCCTTGGCGACGAACATTAAACCAACCTCCAGCCTCGGTTGCCAGCGCTTCAAATACATCTTCAATGGGATGAAACTTCTTAAGACTGTAGCAAGGTTAGTCCACATTGCGAGATCTTATCTCAGCTCACGTGGAGACAAAGACTGTCACGGCTGGCACGTCTGCTATAACTTATTGCCAATTGAGGACGTTCCGGTAGGATGAACCATGAACAGAACACTGCCCTACTACTTCGTCCATTGGATTACCGTTGGGTTGGAGACAGTTTGGCCTAGTGTGGCTTCTCCGATCCGAAGATGGGTACCATTGGATTGTCTCAGGAACTGACAGTCATCTACCTCGTTTTGAAGTTGTTATTATTGCATGCATATTTGTGTTTCCTTTCTAGGTTATTGAACTTTACTTAAACAAAAAACATTAATATAGTGAAATCCCTTACGGAATTTCAGACGGGGAGTGTGCTGCTCCATCTAAGGTTATGATTGTATGCTTATATAGTTGTGTTATGTTACCTTTCTTTGTATTCAGTTTTGCATTTGGTTTGCTGCCACCTGCTGTCCTTATCTGTATAGCAGACGGCAGCTAATTAATTCTAGTACATGCCTCCCACTTCCAGGTCAGGTCAGTCCTTCTCTTCCTGCCGGTGGCCATTTCTTGTTTCTTTTTCTCTGGGAGAGACACGCTTACCAGGCTGTGAAAGGCATCAGTTTTTTGACCACACACACACAATTTGCTGAATCATCTTGCTGTATACCTTGCTGCACACATCTTGCTGTACCACCTTGGTCGTTACACCTGCATTTCTGGAGAAGTATTGCATTACCAATCATAAGCTGTATGTCCAGATTTCCAATAAACAAGTCTGGACTTCACAATATCTGGTGTGTATCATCTCTCCGGACGCATGAACAGCAAAACAGCAACAATGGTCCTGTCTGCTCTGCATCGAGGAAACGGAAGGTAGGAATCTCTCCCAGCCCCACTCAACTACACATCCATTCACCTCATGTGGGGACAGAACACCGTGGTGACATCCCGCGTTTCCTGCGATTTCTACACCATTTTCGGGCACATAATATTTTTTGATCGCTTTCTATTCAGATTTTTGGGAGGCAGAATAAAGAAGCAAGTAATTACAAAATTGTTTTTATTGTTATTTTTATACCGTTCAACATGTGACAAAAGTGATAAGACAACTATTTTGTTCCTTATTTTCCGATTTTTGTAAACATTTTTATATTTTTTTGTATTTAGTCCCTCTATGGTACTTTAACTTTTATTATTCCGATCACATGTATAATGCATTGCAATGTATAAGCAGTGTTACACTGACATAACACCTTTTAGACCATGCTCCTGACATGGTCTAACAGGCCACCTAAAAATGTAATGGCTGCAGCCAAAGCCCATCATTGTTTATGTCAGGAGACTGATTGGGTACACAAGGATGTGAGCGGAGACCTAAAGTACAAAGTACATAAAGCCAACACAGCACAGTTCAGTACAACGTGTAGTGGCCAGTCTCATATATTGCAACTCACTCCCATTGAAAATGAATGGAAGCTGGGCTGTAGTAACCTTGAATAGCCACATTCAGTACATTCAGCCATCATGGGAGCTGCAAACAGTTGATTGGTGGAGAAGCGAGATGTCGGCCCCTAACTATCTGATATTGATGGCCTATACTAAGGAAAGATCACCAAAACCTAAGTTTTGGAAAATTCCTTCAACAAAAATAAATATTTTATTTATGTATTTATGTCATTTATATATTTCTGACATTTATATAGCGCTAACATATTCCTCATCTCTTAACAGTCATTGTTATCACTCCCATTCCTCAATAGGGAAAAGAGTCTAAATTTCCTATTAGAATGCCTTGACTATTGTGTGACTGTATATAACACTTCTTTTTCCTTCTTTCTGCCATTTCGATCTGCAGTCGATCATTGTGAGTCAATATTTTCTCATCTAATTTCTTCAACTTTTCAAATTGTACAAAGTGAGCTAGTCATGGCTGAAAGTTTTGACAGCCTTGAAATTGTTTGAGAAAATGAAGTATTTATACCAGAAAATTATTGCAATTACACGTTTTGTTATACAGTACATGTTTATTTACTTTGTGTGTATTGGCACAACAAAACCAGACAAATTGGACATAGTTTCACACACAACCTCAATACTGGTATGGACAAAATTGTTGGCACCCTCAGCTTAATATTTCGACGCATACAATTTGGAATAACTGACTACAATCAATCGGTTCCTATAACCATCAACAAGCTTCTTATACCTCTTAAACTGGAATTTTGGATCACTCTTCTTTTGCAAACGGCTCCAGGTTTCTCATATTTTAAGGGTGCCAATTTTACAATCTCTCCACAGGTGTTCAATCAATGAAATTTAGATCCAGACACATTGTTGGCCACTTCAGAACTCTCCAGCACTTTTTTTTCCACCCATTTCTGGGTGCTTCTTGAGGTATGTTTTAGGTCATTGTCCTGCTAAAAGACCCGTGACCTAGAACGAAAACCCAGCTTTCAGACACTGGACACTACATTGTGACCCAAAATCCTTCAGATTAAACTTCAGATTTCATGATGCCTTGTACACAGTCAAGGCACCCACTGCCAGTGGCAGCACAACAACACCAAAACAACTTTGAACAGCCAACATATTGGACTGTAGGTACTGTGTTCTTTTCTTTGTAGGCTTCATTCCATGTTTGGTAAACAGTAGAATGATGTGCTTTACCAAAATCTCTATCTTGTTCTCACCTGTCCACAAGATGCTTTCCCAGAAGAATTTTGACTAACTTGTGTACATTTTGTCAAACTGCAGTCTAGTTTTTTATGTCTCTGTGTCAGCAGTGTGGTCCTCCTGGGTCTCCTGCCTGGGCCGGCTCCAGGCTTTTATAAGCCCTGGGCAAAAAAGTTTCAGTGGGCCCCTTTTACACATGCCACAACTCATGATGCACCAATCAGAAATATAGGTATAGTACAATGCCAAAGATTTCACTTACTTCTTACATTACATTAGTGATATCTATTGTAAATTCTTCAATAGCTCAGAAACCGGTGAATCCTTGCAGCACGCACAGTGTGTGCCCTGGGGAATTCAAAAGTTTTCATTTTAGATTGGACAGTATAGTCCTCCATACAGTATTAGGGGTACTACATAGTTCTCCATACAGTATTATGGGCACCACATAATCCTTCATATAGTATAAAGGACTCAATATATTGCTCCATTCAGTACAATGAGCCCCATATAATGCTCCATACAGTATAATGAGCTCCATATAGTGCTCAATACAGTATAATGAGCCCCATATATTTCTCCATACAGAATATTAAGCCCCATATAGTGCTCCAAACAGAATAATGGGCCCCATATATTGCTCCATGCAAAATAATGGACCCCATATGTTGATCCATACAGAATAATGGACACCATATATTGCACCATACAGTATAATGATCCCCATATAATGTTCCACACAGAATGAGCCCATATAGTGCTCCAAACAGTATAATGAGCCCCATATAGTGCTCATACAGTATAATGAGCCCCATATATTGATTCATAGAGTAAACATGTATAACAAAACACGTTTAATTGGGAGAAATTCTTCATTTTCTAAAACAAATTTAGGGGTGCCAACACTTTATTTTATAATATATTTGATGTACCAATTCTGGTTCTTAGCCTCAGCTTCCTGCTTGCCCTGAGATGGTAGCAGTTGGTTTAATTGTTTTTGGGGATAGTAATGGAGAGGTGTCAGTCAGACACCCTCATTACTTACTAACCCAGTAGTAAAAATAAATAAACACACACAGAAAAAACTTTATTTGAATGATGACTCCCCCACACTAGCCCTTGTTCACCAATTAATGAAATAATCCCACAAAGTAATCAACGGTTATCTTCTTGGTCTCTGGCGCCTGTGGATAGCAGTAAAGCTACTGCTATGCACAGGCACTGGCTGATAAATACTCTCATCAGTGTCATCTGCTCTCCCTGCTATCAGGCTATTAGAGAGAGCAGGAGACACTGATAACAGTAGTAGTCATCAGCTAGCACCTGACCAGCAGTATCCTTGTCACTGCAGGTCACAGCTGCTGGCTCACACTCTGTCCTCTGTGTGGCATCATGAAAACCCACAGCGGTCCGTGATACTCAGCGACTGTCACCGACAGTGACTTCAGTAAGGTTACCGCCGGTCAGTGCCGCTTTTTCTCACTCTGTCATGAGAAAAGACACACGAACACTGGATATTTATGATATATCTACACAAATTATTTAAATAGTAGTCATAGTAATAAGTGTTATATTGTTTATATATACTACCACCAGTGTTCAGTGAAAGTAAGTGGTGAACCCACTAGTTACAAAAGACCAAACAAGAGAATACCGAAGAGGACCCATGGAAAAGAGAAAACCAGACAAGATATAATCTTCAATAGATACCTTTATTAATAATAAATCAGTGGTGGTATAAGATACCATAAAATTAATATAAAAAACACTAAGCACAAGTGGGACAATTTTACACAATAGTAAAAAATTATTATATTGCTTGGACCAATTATATGGTATTTGCATATGCATTCATACAAAAATATATATTTTAATATTCCTAAAAAAAAAATTTATATAATAAATAATAAAATAAAAAAAAAATAAATAAAAAAAATTCCTTTTAATAAAGAATGTATGATACTGTGAAGGAGTTTTGTGTTTAAAAATAAAATAATACAGTGAAAATTTGTAACAAATAATAATCTCATAAACAGTGAAATAGTGCAACGTGAATCAGCTTCTAGAAACACTGCTTACTAAAGTGCAGTGTGCCTGTGCAAAAAAAAAAAAAAGGGGGAAAGTTTGCAACAAATTGCTGTTCAAAACTAAACGTGGTATAATATGTGAAGTGCCGTCCACCAATATGGAGTTTAGATAAAACCACTGCTTGCTGAAGTGCAGTGTGCAAAAAAGACTTCACTACATTGCTGTGCAAATAAACCGCTAGGAATAAATGAATGCTTGAATAAGAATGCCAAGGATTGATATACCTTTAAGGTCCAGCACGTCCCACAATTGTGCTCCCCGATGCACGTTTCAGAATTAAACGTGCATCGGGGAGCACAATTCAAGCATTCATTTATTCCTAGCGGTTTATTTGCACAGCAATGTAGTGAAGTCTTTTTTGCACACTGCACTTCAGCAAGCAGTGGTTTTATCTAAACTCCATATTGGTGGACGGCACTTCACATATTATACCACGTTTAGTTTTGAACAGCAATTTGTTGCAACCTTTCCCCCTTTTTTTTTTTTGCACAGGCACACTGCACTTTAGTAAGCAGTGTTTCTAGAAGCTGATTCACGTTGCACTATTTCACTGTTTATGAGATTATTATTTGTTACAAATTTTCACTGTATTATTTTATTTTTAAACACAAAACTCCTTCACAGTATCATACATTCTTTATTAAAAGGAATTTTTTTTTTTTTATTTTATTATTTATTATATAAAATTTTTTTTTAGGAATATTAAAATATATATTTTTGTATGAATGCATATGCAAATACCATATAATTGGTCCAAGCAATATAATAATTTTTTACTATTGTGTAAAATTGTCCCACTTGTGCTTAGTGTTTTTTATATTAATTTTATGGTATCTTATACCACCACTGATTTATTATTAATAAAGGTATCTATTGAAGATTATATCTTGTCTGGTTTTCTCTTTTCCATGGGTCCTCTTCGGTATTCTCTTGTTTGGTCTCACTCTGTCATGAGGACCGCGTGGGAACTGCAGGATGTTCGGGGCCCCCATACATATTCGGTACCCTTGTAATCGTACTGAACACAAAACAATGTTTCCAAGTTATTTTTTACTGTACAATGATTGCAGTAAAAGTAAACCTCAAAAAGTAATGGCTGGGAGGTTTTCTTTTGCCATTTTTTCTTATTCTATATAGTAATATGAAAGCTGTAATTTAAAACTACATCTTGCCCTGCAAAAATCAAGCTCTCATAAGTCTATGTCAGTGCCAAAGAAAGATTGCTATTTAAAATAGGAGAGAAAAATTAAAAACACAAAAATGAAAATTGTCCGATGAGAGAAATGGATAAACCCTAATCGCTTTTAGCAGGGCACTGTGTGTGGCAGTACTGCATCATATTTGTCAGCTGCTCGTTGGTCATTTTTTAGTAAATGGTTAATGTCTAGTACAACATTTAGCTGCCTGCTTCTTTGCTTTATTTTGGACAATGAAGCCAACATCACACACTGGGTTTCAGCACGAATTTCATGTGTCA
Organism: Dendrobates tinctorius; assembly: GCF_039654945.1. Classification (NCBI taxonomy): domain Eukaryota; kingdom Metazoa; phylum Chordata; class Amphibia; order Anura; family Dendrobatidae; genus Dendrobates; species Dendrobates tinctorius. The sequence continues at coordinate 19,654,496 of NW_027361675.1, read as the reverse complement.
TTATAACTCTGATAGGCTATTCTGAAAGAACACTGCTGAACAAAATAATCCTTTAAATCAAATAGAATTGAGAGTTGCTCATCCAGCAGGCACAATATTGAAGGAACTTTACAATACAGAAATAATTGTCCAATTTGCTATAGAAACACTAGCAACCGAATAAAGTCCTAATCTCATCTCATGTCATCAGAAGCATGATACAATCTATAAAGAATATACCATAATCAATATCTCATTTTAATGGCAGAAATTTAAACTTACAATTAACACAGTAACAACCATTCATATTGTTATTTAAGAACCATGTCAGCTTTACGCTAATCCTAGATGCCTTGTTCTAAATTACAGAAACAATACTAAGCAATCACCACAGGGGGGAATTTCTGACTTTAATTAAAGAGGTGAGATATTTAACAGGCGCATCCTAGATCACAACGTTTATTTTACATATGAAAGGCTTCATGGGAAATACACACAAACACTAAACACAGGAGTAATTATTCTAAATTATTACCCTATGATGGTTTAATTCTTTTCTAATGAATTCACATTTGCATCAGTATTCTAGATACTATTTAGGTAACAGCGGGCAGTACATTTTCTACTAACCTATGTCCTATGGAAAGATTTCCTTCTTGCAATTTTGTTCAATGGACTGTCCACATTCAGGAAAGTGGGCCCAAATTGTAAGATACCTAAATTAATAAACTCAGTAGGTACTCGCCCTTCAAGGGTCCAGCCAGTCTCACCACTTTTGCTCTAGTATCAGTGTTTTGGACGTTAATCGTAGGTGGATGATTTTTGGTGCACAAATGCCAGTGTAAACATTTTATACACTAAACAAAAATATGAAGACAACACTTTTGTTTTTGCTCCCATTTTCATGAGCTGAACTCAAAGATCTGACTTTTTCGATGTACATAAAAAGCCTTTTTCTCTCAAATATTGTTCACAAATTTCTCTAAATCTGTGTTAGTGAGCACTTCTCTTTTGTCGAGATAATCCATCCACCTCACAGGTCTCAAGATGCTGATTAGAAAGCATTATTATTGCACAGGTATGCCTAAAGGCCTCGTCACACATAGCGATCTCGCTAGCGAGATCGCTGCTGAGTCACAATTTTTGTGACACAACAGCAATCTCACCAGCGAGATTGCTGTGTGTAACAGGGATCAGCGACCGGCCCCCCTGCCGGTATCGCTGATCGCTGCAGGAAAGGCCAGGACTTTTGTTTGGTCGCTGGTCTCCTGCTGGCCACCACGCATCGCTGCGTGTGACAGGTGGGAGACCAGCGATCTGTGCGTCCCTTAGATACCCGATGTGTATGCTAGTTACCAGCGCGCTGATGCAGGAAGCTGGTAACTAACGTACACATCGGGTATCCAAGGGACGTACGTCCCTAGATACCCGATGTGTACGTTAGTTACCAGCTCCCTGCATCAGCGCGTTGGTTACTAATGTGCACAGCGACGCTGTGCACTCGGCGTCGCTGTGCTGATCGCTGGTGAAGCTGTCTGTTTGACAGCTCACCAGCGATCACATAGCGATTCACCAGCGATCCTGACACATTGATATCGTTGTCAGGATTGCTGGTGAGTCGCTATGTGTGACTCCAGCTTTAGGCTGGACACTATAAGATGCCGCTATAAAATGTACAGTTTTATAGTATTGTTGGTGTATGGGGGAAGAATGTCAGAAAACCAGTCAGTATCTGGTGTGACAACCACTTGCCTTACACAGTGCAACCCATCTCCTTCGCATAGAGTTGATCAGGTTGTTGATTGTGGCCTGAGGAATGTTGATCCACTCTCTTCAATGGCTGTGCGAAGTTCTTACATGGCCAGCATACTCACTGGACATGTCACATATTGAGCATGTTTGGGATGCTTTGGATTGGCATATGTCACAGCGTGTTTAAGTTCCAGTCAATATCCAGCAACTTCGCACAACCATTCCTTAGACTACCACTAATAACCCCCAATAATTTTTAATTGTTTTAAAGGGGTTGTCCGGTCAAACCCGATAAGCCTGCAGTCACTCTGTGTGACTGCAGACTTATGAATCCCCCCTCTGTGTGCTGCAGGGATTTGCTGGTTTCAGACACTGGAACGGAGGGTATGTATTATTTATACATACTCCCGGCCAGTGGGCGCGGCCATGCGCCATACACTTGTAATGAACCGAGGTCACACTCCGCCCATGGATGTGGTCGTATCTGACTAGAGGGCGCAGGGGTATGTATAATTCAATGCACAGTGGGTTTAGACCGAACAACCCATTTAATATTTACTGTTAGTTATGCGTCAATGGAATTGTATGCAAGTCTTAATTATTATTATTTTAAATGTCTTATTTTCATATATGTCAAAGATACACTCTTATGTTTTTATACTACAACCGATGTATATTTCTCTTATATCAATTTCTATTTTTATTTAGTTTTACATCTTCAAAAATTAGTTTTCTTGTGAATTCACGGCTTCTGACATCTTACGGTTACTACTGCTATTTCTCTTTAACCCCTTAACGACCAGGGGTATTTCACTTTTTGAATTTTCGTTTTTGCTCCCCTGCTTCCCAGAGCCATAACTTTTTTATTTTTCAGTCAATATGGCCATGTGAGGGCTTGTTTTTTGTGGGACAAGTTGTACTTTTGAATGACTCCATTGTTGTTTTTTACCATGTTCACTAAATGCTAAAACTGACCTGCCATTATGATTCTCCAGATCACTACAAGTACACAGACACCAAACATGTCTAGGTTCTTTTTTATTTAAGTGGTGAAAAAAAATCCAAAATTTATTAATAAAAAAATGGCGACATTTTCCAAAACCTGTAGCGTCTCCATTTTTCGTGATCTGGGGCTGGGTGAGGACTTATCTTTTTTGAGCACCAAGCTGACGTTTTAATTTGTTTCACTCCCAACATTTTGTTTTTCCTACCTACTACTTTAGCAAAACTTCTTTCTCATTGGAGACTTATATCCAAGAAGTATAATTTCTCCTTGCGGAGAATGACATGCTAAGCATGCCGAGATGAGGAGACTTAAAGCCGCAATGCTCCTCTGGGAAATATGCATATTGTCTCTTCAGAGAGGAAGAGGACAAGAACTTTAGTGCCTCCTATTGGAAGTAGCAATCCTAAAAGTCAATGTCGACCCTTTAACAAGCCGTGTTACATGACGTAGGATAAACACCAAACCAGAATCTCAATTTGCAGACACTGTGTTTCAGGGTACTGCCCCTCGTCAGTGCAAAGTGTGAGATCTGGTTTGGCTGTGTGAGACAGGTGAGTCCATGGTCTATCAGGAATTGGCAATGGCATCAATTCCCCAGCCGGCCGGCTATGAGAGCTTTTAGTATGAACACAAACCCCACATGCAGATACAAACCTTCTGACATCAGAAACCAGTGAGGGCCACCAAAAAATCCTAGCCACGGCCCCAGGATGTGCACTCAAAACTGACTCATGGAAGTCCCGAAGGAGCCTGAGGCGAACCTGTACAGGGACAAACAGTTTACCAACCGGTTTATAGCTAGGTGCAAGCGACTGGGCCTCAAGAATCTCTCGTTCCAACTTAGACGAGTTATCAGCCACAACCACCCCAGTTGAAGAATGGAGGATGGAAGCTCGGGAGGGGACACTGGATCCAAACTCTGGGACAATGCATCGACCTTAACATTTTTAGATACAGGACAAAACGTAATAGAAAACTGAAACCGGGAAAAAAAGGGACCACCTGTCCTGCCTGGGAGTTAATCTTTTGGCGGATTTGATGTAAGCCAAATTTTTATGATCGGTAATCACAGTAATGGGATGAGCCACACCCTCCAAAAAATGCCTCCACTCCTCAAAAGCCAACTTAACCGCAAGAAGCTCTTGATTACCCACATCATAACTTGTCTTGGCTGGAGAGAGCTTCTTGGAAAAGAAGGTGCACGGTCTAAGATTGGTCAGAATGGCGGGTCCCTGTGACAACACTGACCCCACCCCCACCTCAGAAGCGTGAACCTCCATAATAAAGTGCCTGGATGGATCAGGTTGCACCAGAACCAGAGCGGACATAAGACACTTAATGCCAAAAAAGAGTCCACAGCCAATCTTTTACATCAGCTCCCTTTAGTGTAAGATCTGTGAGGGGCTTAACCACCTGTGAAAATCCCCAGAAACATTTTCGGCAATAATTTGCGAACCCCAAAAAGCGTTGTAAACCTTTCAAACCTCGGGGCTGAACCCAATCAATGATAGCCTGGCCCTTATTGGGATCCATGCGAAAACCCTTCTTAGACACAATAAACCCGAAAAATGACAATTCTTGAACAAAAAACAAACATTTTTCCTATTTAGCAAACAGTTGATTCTCACTAAGTCTCTGGAGAACCATACGCAAATGCCACAGATGGGCTTGTCTATCCGAGGAATAAATCAAAATATCATCAAGCTATATAACCACAAAGTGACCGATTAGGTAAAAAAAAACAAAATTTATAAAATTTTGAAAGATGGCTGGAGCATTCATCAAGCCAAAGGGGATAACTAGATTCTCAAAGAGACCCTTGGACGTGAGAAACGCCATCTTCCACTAGTCCCCCTCACGAACCTAGATCAAATTATAGGCCCTCTGTAAATCTAATTTTGAAAACCATTTTGCACCGGACAACTGGTTACATAGATCGGGAATCAGAGGGAGCGGGTACGTGTTTCTCACCGTGATCTTATTGAGTTCCCGAAAGTCGAGGCAAGGGCGCAAGCCAGCATTTTTTTTTTTTTTACTAAAAAGAATCCGGCTGCCACAGGAGAAACAGAAGGGTGGATAGGCCCCTTACGAAGGCTCTCGGAAATATACTCCTTTATGGCAACCCGCTCCGGATCCGAAAGATTAAATAAACGGGCCTTGGGCATTTTAGCATCCGGAATTAAGTCAATGGTGCAATCAAAAGGCCGATGTGGTGGCAAAATCTCAGCCTCGCTTTCAGAGAGCACATCTTCGAAATCCTTTAGGTATTTCGGAATACCCTCCAGACCGTCAGACGATACAGACATAGAATTACAACATTGGTTAACACAATTTGACCCCATTGAACAATTTGTCTGGTCTCCCAATTTATAACAGGATTATGATGTTGCAACCAGGGAAAACCCAAAACCAAGCCTTCAGGCAAATTGTCCAAATCAAAACAAGATATATGCTCAACATGTACAGGGCCCACCTTGAGCAGGAACACCTCACAGATATAGGTGATTCCCCACTTGGTGAGAGGAGTGGAGTCAATGGCCACAACTTTCAATGGAGTCTCAAGCCTAAAGGCCCTTTTACATTTAGCGATGCACCAGCGATCCGACCAGCGATACGACCCGGTCAGGATCGCTGGTGCATCGCTAAATGATCGCTAGTGAGCGTCCACACAGGAAGCTCTCACAGCGATGCAGCAGCGACGCAGCGCACGATACTCACCTTTCACAAATAGCAATCCAGACGTCCTCCCGCCTCCAGCGTTGCTCGTCATCACAGCAGGAAGCCCAGCAGGAAGCAGACGACGAGAAATGGAGCCGCCCGAACTCGCGCGATCAGCGATGGACAGCGGGGGAGCCGGTCGGAGGTAAGTATCACACATAGCGATATCGCTAGCAATATCGCTATATCGTCACAAAATCAGTGACGCTTTAGCGATATTGCTAGCGATATCGCTATGTGTAAAACCCCCTTAACTGTCCCTATCTTACAATGAGTCACCAAGTTAATCAATCAAATTAATGGTCGAACCACAATCCAGAAAAGCTATAGTAGGGAATAGACCACTGTCTACCCTAAGCTCCACCTGGAGCAGAATTTTAGAAATTGAGGAAAAATGTTCCTGAGGGTCTGGGCAACCTCCTCAACTGTTACCCAGACCTAGACGTTTCCCGACGGAGGACAAGAAGGGCAGTCCTTTCTCCAGTGTCCCGGGGCCCCACATTAGAAACAAAGTTTGCTCACCTTGCGATGTCTTCTTTCCTTTTCTTTAAAAGAAACAGCTCCCACCTCCATGGGTTCAACAGATGAAGAGGAATCAGCTTTACAAGGGTACAAGGGGGTCTCTTGTTGCATCACTCCCCTGGCACAGAGTCTACGGTCCATGCGGGGCCTATGTCATAGTTTCCTCGAGAGTCCGGTGGAGGTTGCAAAGCCAAAGCATCCTTTAGATGCTCAGACAGAACTCTGCAGAACAATCCCCTGAGAGCCGAAGACACCTCTGCGGCCCACCACCTAAACTCGGAACAATACCACGCCGCTGAGTGCTTTCCCTGAGACAGACTCATAACAATGTCCTCAGCCAGTCGCACACAATCAGGTTCATTATAGATTTGCCCAAGGGCCTCAAAGAACCGATCCACAGACATTCTTTCAGGAGCAGTAGGAGAAAGAGGAAAAGCCCAAGCTTGCTGATCCACCCTTAATAAAGAGATGATGACTCCCATCCCTTGACCCTCAACCCCTGAAGAATGAGGTCACAGGGAAAATGACAACTTACACCCCTCTTTAAAGGCCCAAAACTTTTTTTTTATCCCCAGAGAAGGTATCAGGTAACTTAACTGGAGGTTCAGGAGAAAATAAAGAAACATCTGTAGCTCCCCCACCCTGAGCCCCAGAGAGAGGAGCACTCCGAACAGCATCTGCTACCTCTCTCTGTACCTGCTGATAAGACTGAGCCAAAGCCCTCTGCTCTACAGACAATTTTTGCATCATCTGAGTTAAATTAGTGACCTGCTCTGAAAGAGCACGAAGAGGGTCCATAATACATAGCACGAGAACACTTTAATGCCCCACACAAGGAAAAATTTTTGGGTCAGTGATAATGTGAAGACACACTGATTGTGTGTCTTAAGTGTACACACCAGAGGGAATGTTGTAGAGGGGACAGCAGTCTCATGTAGGAGCGTGCAGCCGCCGTTGTGTGTACAGCAACACCAGAGCAGGACCTGGCGAGACACGTGACCACCGGGGGAGTGGCCTGAGGTGGAGCCAACCCCCATACGAGTGAGAGAGAGAGCTGCCAGCGCCGGGAGAATAGTCAGAACAGCCAAGATCAGTAACCGGAGGGTAACGCAGGATCCAAGGGATGAGACAGGAGAATAGTGCAATACGAGCTGTAGTCAGAAACCGGAGAGGAACGCAGTAACCAGGGACAAAGACGAGGGGGAAGCCAGAAAACAAGCCAAGGGTCAGGACCGGAGAGCTATCAGTGGTACAGAATCACGATACAGATGCAAAACGAGAGACAAGCCGAATCATACACGGTACAAGAACACAGAGGAACAAACGATATACAGAGTATAGCTCTGGTCAGCTGCTCAGCAGAAGAACAGAGGTATCACTGACAAAGAGCCCAGCTCAAGAGTAGGTTAAAATTGCCCTCTCTAAACCAAAGAGAGGCCATACAAAGATAACCCCAACTAATCCAGGACGGGGAAGGAAATCCCGCCCTGAACCATGACACATTAGCTCTCATCCAGGTTTGGGAACCGAAAAAGTGCTTCTGGGGGCAGTCCAACAACACCAGGGCCTGTCCACACTGCCCGATAGTCCATGGCAGCTTTATCCCCCCGACCGGGATACTTTCTGTTCCGGACTGTAAAGTATGTCCTGCCTCGGGCAAGCTTGCCCGGGCTTTGCTGCAGGAACAGGAAATCCCGTCCCTGTCAGCTTGTTGGACCGGCACCCTTTTTAACTCCTTCTATCCCTGAACTATTATGTACAGCACATTATACATTACACATAAAACATTACATATAAATCATTACACATAAAACTTGAGGGAACCATTAGGGTGCCGCATGGGCTCAGTGTGTAGGAGAGAGGAGGCAACTGAGGTTCCCCGCCAACTCCTTACATGAACACACCAAAGTTGAAACTTTTTTGTGCTATTTCATGGTGTGCAGAAATGTTGCAACATTTGAAGGTGTCTTACGCCAGAAACCTAGAAATATGTATACCAGTTTTTCTCTGTAGATTTGGTAATCATAAAGCACCTATCATAAATGCCTCCGAAAAGCACAATTCAAATGTTTTGATTTATTATAAAATGATGAGGCATACAAAGAAAATTTCATATAGTAATATTACAAGAAAACAAATGTAGAGATCTTTAGTATTTAACTTGGAAATGATAACATATGGAATAGAAGCTGTGTCCTCGCATTATGGAGTTAATAGTAAAATACACTGTGCAAATTGTACCCATGAACTGGAAATAATGAGAGCTCTGTTTGCTTAGCTGTGAATGGATAGCTAACAGGCTTCTCACGATTCGCACATAACTATTGACAGTTCAGTAGGGTAAACCTACATTATCATACATTACTGTACAGACAAGCACAAAGCTCGTCTCCAAAATCTCAGAAGGGGCATGCAAATACTGCAATATAAAAGCTTTTAATGCCATAACAGCTTAATGTCAGCAAGCCAATATAAATAATTAACCCATACACATTAGACCAAAATCGGACAAACCAGCTGATGGAATTTAGCACCCTATCCCTTTGTTGAAAGGAGATGAGATGTCACCATAAGTGCCTGGCAGTTTCTTAATAAACTCTTCCTATTAAAAACACATCAGATTGGCCACACTGGGAACATTGAAAGCAATAGCGGTTGGTTGTTCAGCTTACAGCTATTGAAAGTGTATAGTCACTTTAAGAGACAACCTTTTTAAATAAATACAATTATTTGAAGCATATCTATCAATCTCCTAATATAATTGGAGCTACAATGGGTATATTGTGATGGCCACAAGGTTGCTTGTGAATATTTCTCATGTTAAAACATTCCACAATAATATTGAGGCTCTTGTGTATGTTTAGTGTATACAAGTTTTAGTTGATGTGTTATTCCTAGGAGATGTGCCAAGTTGATTCCGTTGTCTCCTCTAAAATGATTCTCCTAATTAATACATATTATATTTGCTATGTTGCCTTTGGCTTTGCTGAAGGAGCAGTCCCTAGACGCTGTACTTTCTTGGACGAGTCCAATCTAATTCCAGCAGTGATAGATCAATGAAACAGAATTCCTACCATCTATCTCACATTGCAGAGCTTCAGTGTATCCTTTGAGAGTAAAATTGAGCAATCTCCCCTGCCTCCTGCTTTTGATAGCTTTCTCTGTTTGCCCTTGCAAGCAGGAGCATTGAAGTCAGGCTGAAGCTGCATCTTATAGAATATACAGTACTGAAATTCTACACACAGCACTCTCAGATAGTATAGCAAAGTATAGTACAGTACAGTATAGTATAGTATAGACTGGCAACCTAAGTTAGGGAAACATTATAACTCTGCACCAATCATTGTATGGACTCGATTACTGCTTTGTTATAAGGCAGAACTGATATTTTCAGCTGCTCGGGGACAAATAGGAGAAGAAGGATGGAGATGGGTGGAAATAGAAGGTGTTTTAAATCTGTCTTGAGGGCTCTAATAGGTCAATTAGTATTCATCGAGCCCTGAAATGCTCGAGCGCTCGGTACTTGAATCGAGCACGTTGGATGCTTGTGCCTGGGTCAGCCTCCACCTTAACGAGGCGTAATTGTGGCCATAGATACTAATTCACACAATATACTAATTATAAGTGTGTGTAAAAATGGCTGAAGAGCTGGCTTCTTACGCACTTCTTACGTCATCAGAGTTTACAGACATTTGTGATGCCTGACTTTGCAGGGTACCACACTTGGACGTGCTCGACTCGATTACCAAGCATAATGGAAGTGAATGTGAAACGTGAGCATTTTTCCAGAGAACAAACTCTCTGTCTCTCCACTGTCAGAACACGTCCCCGGAGTTCAGGGCCGGTTTTAGGCAAAGTGGGGCCCTAGGCAAAGTTTGATATGGGGGCCCCAAATGCTAACATATTGCACATCACACAGAAGCATTTCGATTGTAGTTACATGCGCTGAGTTCAGGCCGCTAAATGAGTGTGATCGACAATATTGAAGTCATTCAACACTTGTTTCCTGGCCTCTTTCCACCGTCTGAGAAAGAATGATGGGGATAGAACAATCACTAATGGATCACTAACAGATCACCATACAGTATCAAGTTATCAGCAGCACATCTACAGTTTACACCCCATAGTCCTCCATATAATATAATGTGCCCCATAGTCCTTCATATAGTATAGTACACTCCTCAGTCCTCCATATAGTGTAATATACTCCCCATAGTCCTCCATATATTATAATACACTCCACATAGTCCTCCATATAGTATAATACACTCCTCATAGCCCTCCATATATTAAAACACACTCAGTTCTCCATATAGTATAATACACTACTCAGTCCTCCATATAATATAATATACTCCTCCATATATTAAAATACACTGCTCAGTCCTCCATATAGTATAATACACTCCTCAGTGCTAAATATAGTATAATACACCGCCAGTCATCCATGTAGTACAATTCACTTCCCATAGTATAATGCACCCCATAGTCCTCGATACAGTATAATGCAGTCCACAAATAGTATGCATGCAGCCACCCCATAGAACATAATGCAGCCACCCCACAGAGTATAATGAAGCCACCCCAGAATATAATGCAGCCCTGCCATACAATATAATGTAACCCCCCATAGAATATAATGCAGCCACCCCTTAGAGCATAGTGCAGCCACCCCACAGAATATAATGTAACATCCCCATAGAATATAATGCAGCCCCCCTCATATAGTATAATGCAGCCCCTCCCTAGAATATATGGCAGCCCCCTCATAGAGTATAATGCAGCACCTTATATAATATAATGTAGCCCCTCCACAGAATACAATGTAGCCCTTCTCATATAGTATAATGCAGCCCCAATAAAATATAATGTAGCCCCCTCATAAAGTACAATGAAGCCCCCATACAATATGATCTAGCCCCCCATAAAATATAATGCAGCCCCCCATAGAATACAATGTAGCCTTCTCATATAGTACAATGTAGCCCCCTCATACAGTATGTGGCAATCACCCCTCATAGAATGTAATAAATATAACACAGCCCCCCACAGAATATAATGCAGCCCCCCATAGAATACAATGTAGCCTCCTCATATAGTACAATGTACCCTTCTCATAGAGTATGATGCAATCACCCTCCATAGAATATAATAAATATAATACAGCCCCCCATAGAATATAATGTAGCCCTGAATAGAATATAATACAGCCCACCTCCCCATAGAATATAATGTAGCCTCCCATGTTATATAACACAGCCTCCCCAATAGAATATAATGCATAATGTACCCCCCATGGTTTATAACACAGCCACATAGTATATAGCACAGCCCCACATAGTATATAGCACAGCACCACATGGTATATAGCACAGCCTGCATAGTATATAGCACAGCCTAACATGGTATATAGCACAACCCCACATGGTATATAGCACAACCCCACATGGTATATAGCATAGCCTCACATGGTATATAGCACAGCCCCACATGGTATATAGCACAACACCACACGGTATATGTTAGAGTGTTACTGTTAGAGTGTTAGCGACTCCTGGAGTGGACCCTCTGGGTTGCGGCACCAACCCTCCCAGGGCGAGCTAGCCTAGTGAGGACCACCCCCTATACAGGGAGTGTCAGGAGCAAGCCCCAGGGGATACGATACCACGACAGCTGGCACCAGGCGGCCGGCTTACAGGAGATACGAGACTGTGTGACTGGAGGGTGCAGGATACTAGGGAACACAGGAGAATACATGGGAGCGCGCTGAATACGGGATAGTGCAAGACGGGTACACGTGGGCACTTAAGGCGTGTAGCGAGTAACACATCCGGAGGTAGACAAAGCAGGATGCGTGCAAGGAGCACGACAGGGTACAGAATGAGGCAGCAGTCGTGCCAGGAGGTGTAGCAGAACACAGGAATAGAGTGAATGCCAGGAGGCACGACTGAGCAAGAAACAAGGGACAGGATACGAGAGGATGTGCCAGGAGGCACAACTGAGCATGAAGCAACAAGGGTTCAGAGCAAGTGCTAGGAGCACCACAGAATAGCAGACAGAGCAGAGGACCTGAGAACAGCGCACAGCCAGGCTGGGACACAGCTGACCCAGCCAGGAAGCACAACAATAATCAGGCACCTCCCCTAGGGGGAGGTCGTCTGATATAGCACATGACTACTACTGGTTCCGGGTCAGGACCTAGCCAGAAAGCACATGACCACTACAGGTTCCGGGTCAGGACCTCCAATACCATAGAGAGGGCCGAGCCCTATACAGCACTGACAGGAGAGCGCACGCGCAAACGTGACATCGAGGAGGAGACCCGGGGACTAGAGCTGCGCGTGCGCACCCGACGGGGACCCCCGAGGGACCGCCGTACCGGGGGGAGTGATGTCGGGGCCGAAGCCCCGCCTCCTGGTGAGCGCGGCATAACAGTATATAGCACAGCACCACATGGTATATAGAATAACCCCACATGGTATATAGCACAGCCTCACATGGTATATAGCACAGCCTCACATGGTATATAGCACAGCACCACATGGTATATAGCACAGCACCACATGGTATATAGCACAGCTTCACATGGTATATAGCATAGCCCCACATGGTATATAGCACAGCACCACATGGTATATAGCACAACCCCACATGGTATATAGCACAGCCTCACATGGTATGTAGCAAAGCCCACCATGGTATATAGCACAGCCCCACATGGTATATAGCACAGCACCACATGGTATATAGCACAGCCCCACATGGTATATAGCACAGCACCACATAGCATATAACCCCGCCCCTGAGAATGGCCCCATAGTCCAGTACTCACTGTTACAGTAAAAAAACACACACTCCTCACCTCTCCTCGTGCCCGCGCTGCTCCCAGCTCCTGTCTCAGCGGCTGCTCTGCCTGGTACACAGTGAGTGCACGATGACGTCATCGCGCACCCGCAGTGTCAGAGGCAGAGCGGGGAATGATGGGAGAGGGAGCGTCAGCTGACGCTCTCTCCTTCATCATTGTGTGGCGCCCTTGAGGGTTCAGTCGCCACAGAGGTACTGCACCTCCTCCTGAGGTGTGGTACCCCACCATCCAGGTAAGGTGGGGACACCTGACCACACTCCAACACCTGCATCCCACACAACATAGTAGTGTAGCAAAGCACCCTTTGGTGGCTCCCTGCTTGGAACACGAGGACTGCTGGGAGGTGGGTGGAGTTTAGTCTGCACCAAAAGATTGGGAAGAGTTTAGGATTTAGTGAGTCTGACGGGGTCAGAAGGAGAGAGAAGATCCCCGGAGTGGGATGGAGGAGGGAAGTGCTGCAGTGGACCTCAGTGACCAGGGTCTGCTGGCACAGGAAAGAGACATAGATGGAAAGCCTGACTCTTTATAAGAAACATAGATTTGAACGAAACGTAGGAAGAAGAGGAGGACTGAGGATTAGGGTTAGAGCAGAACCCTTCCCAAGTTCACAGCGCAAGGCCGGGGTCCGGTTCCCGAGGTTGTATGGATACTAATGGTCCTGCAGCAGACACCAGAGGAATAGAAGTTGTCACCACTTTATTCCCACACAAGACTTGGGGGCACAACAGCAACGTGAGTGAGCCAGGACTTGGTAGCAAGGAGTCCCCGAAGCTGGCTACAGCTGTCTGCCATACAAGTAGAGTTCATAGGAACATCTGACAGGAGGAACTCCAGTGTAACTCAGTACTGAGAGTACTTCAGTATAGGCGCAAAAAGGGAGACGTTCAGAAAAGGCACATGTTGGCGGAGTGTTTGAACGGAGTGCTTCATGTAGCTTGCAGGTTGACTGAGCCCCTGACCCGGAGGACATGGCACGGATGTGGGCACCTGTATGCACAACAGACTGTGAGTAAAGCTTTGGAACTACATGCCCTGGTGTCCTCCGCTTATTCCTGCGCCAACACCCTCAGCACCGCTACATCTCTGTGCCTGACACTGCACCATCTACGTCTCTCCCCTATCTCTTCACCAACACTGCCCTGGGATACTGCCCTACCTGTGGAGGGCCACAACACCATTGCTGCACTACACCATCTGTCCCAGAGGATCTGTTTGCAGCATCGGCTTAACACCTTTCTTGCCGAACACCACAGGTGGCATCACAAATCATTCAATGAACATTTCCGCTATTTACAATGGGCGCCCAGGGCCATGAACCGGGTCATAGCTGCCGTGACAACAACCCCCTCTTGGAGATCCGCGGGCCCGGTACCGAGTACCCCACCAGCCCTGGGAGTGCGACCCAACTGCTTTGAACTGTACAGGCATCTATGACACCGGTATAGTTCAATGCGGCGGGGGAGTCGGCGCTGGCGGCAGGCGGGCCCCCCTGCCTCTTGGGCCCCATAGCGGCTGTGTGTTGTGCCGCTAGCTGGGAGCCCCTGGGGGAGCGGGGGCCCTAGGCAGCTGCCTGGTCTGCCTGCCACCAACGCCGGCCCTGCCGGAGTTCTACAGGTCTCAGTCTGACTGACAGAGGAGTCCCTGCGATCCCAGCAAGGGAATACCCTGCTACAGTTAGGTGCACGGTTCAGATGATTAAAATGAGCTTCTTACAGGGACCCGAGCACTCGAGCACCACGCTCTACTTGGCATTGCTCGATATTCGATCGAGCACCCTGATGCGTGATTGAATTTCGGGCAGTGCCAAGCACGCTCGCCCATCACTGGTAATGATGTCATTGGGTAGTTCACAGGAAGTCATAGAATCATAAAATGTTAGCGTTGGAAGGGACCTCCAAGGTCATCGTGTCCAATCCCCTGCTCAATGCAGGATTCACTAAACCATCTCAGACAGCCTCTGTTTCAAGACTTTCATTGAAGGAGAACGCTCCACCTCTACTGGCAGCCTGTTCCACTCATTGATCACTCTCACTGTCAAAAAAGTTTTTTCAAATAGTGATAAAGTTTTGTTTCATCCATCCTGGTCTCTTTAAATGCTTCCAATTCTTCTTCCTTTTCGGGATTGTTAGTGATTGTGAAGTGAGAGTTTCATTTAGCAAAATCTCCCATCCTTCTTGGACATTTTTGAACTTCCACCATTGGACCTTTTCTACCCTCTTTCTGAGTCCTTTAAAATCTACCTTTTTGAAGTCCAATCTTAACCCCTTTCTGACATATGACGTACTATCCCGTCCATGTGCCCTGGAACTTAATTCCCAAAGATGGGATAGTACGTCATAGCGATCAGCGGCACCCCCCGGGGAGAGCACCGCAGATCGCGGCCGGGTGTCAGCTAATTATCACAGCTGACACCCGGCACTATGTGTCAGGGAGGTCACGGACCACCCCCAGCACATTAACCCCTGGCACACTGCGATCAAACATGATCGCAGTGTACCAGGGGCATAGGAGAGAATCGCGCAGGGAGGGGGCTCCCTTCGTGCTTCCCTGCGACCCTCGGAGCGACGCGATTTGCTGCATCACCCTGAGGGGGCCTGCAGAGAGGCGCTTCCTCAGTGCCTGCAGAGAGCAGGCACGAGGAAGCCTGCAGCAGCGCCTGTCAGATCACTGATCTGACACAGCACTATGTCAAGTGTCAGATCAGCGATCTGACACCTTATAGTGATGTCCCCACCTGGGACAATATAATAAAGTAAAAAAAAAACAAGTGTAAAAATAATTTATAAAAAATCTCCAAATAAAAAAAAAAAAATTCCCCAATAAATTATTTTCTTTGTAAATAAAAAAACGATTAAAATGCACATATTTAGATTTGCCACGTCCGTAACGACCCACCCTGTAAAACTGTCTCACTAGTTAACCCGTTTAGTTAACCCCTTAAAAAAAACAAAGCAAAAAACAATGCTTTATCATCATACCGCCGAACAAAAAGTGCAATAGCGCACGATCAAAAAGACGAATATAAATAAACATGGTACCTATGAAAACGTCATCTTGTCCCGCAAAAAACGAGCTGCCATACAGTGTCATCAGTGAAAAAATAAAAAAGTTATAGCTCGCAGAATAAAGCGATGCAAAAATAATTATTTTTATATAAAATTGTTTTCATTGCATAAAAGCTCCAAAACATAAAAAAACAACATACCGTATTTTTCGGACTATAAGACACACCGGACCATAAGACGCACCCCAATTTTCAGAAGGAAAATAGGGAAAAAAATAATAATGTGTCAAATGGGGGTCCGTCTTACAGTCCGAATTCAGCTTACCTGGGAAGGGATCCAGCACAGGTGGAGAAGTGGTCACAGGGGTCATTCAGTGGTCCAGGCTCGTGCGGTGGTGGCAGGTTGGTTGTGCTGGAGCAGCTGGGCTGTATTGAGGCAGCTGGGCTGGGCTGTGCTGGGGCAGGTGGGCTGTGCTGGGGCAGCTGGGCTGTGGCAGCTGTGCTGGGGCAGCTGTGCTGGGGCTGGGGCAGCTGGGCTGGGGCAGCTGTGCTGTGCTGGGGCTGGGGCAGCTGGGCTGTGCTGGGGCAGTTGGGCTGGGGCAGCTGGGCTGTGCTGGGGCTGGGGCAGCTGGGCTGTGCTGGGGCAGCTGGGTTGTGCTGGGTCAGCTGTGCTGGGGCAGCTGTACTGGGGCGGGGGCAGCTGTACTGGGGCGGGGGCAGCTGGGCTGGGCTGGGGCAGCTGGGCTGTGCTGGGGCTGGGGCAGCTGGGCTGTGCTGGGGCAGCTGGGTTGTGCTGGGGCAGCTGTGCTGGGGTGGCTGGGTTGTGCTGGGTTGTGCTGGGGCAGCTGTGCTGGGGCAGCTGTGCTGTGCTGGGGCAGCTGGGGCAGCTAGGCTGTGCTGGGGCAGCTGGGCCTTGCTGGGGCTGGGGCAGCTGTGCTGGGGAAGCTGTACTGGGGCTGGGGCAGCTGGGTTGTGCTGGGGTAGCTGTGCTTGGGCAGCTGTACTGGGGCTGGGGCAGCTGGGCTGTGCTGGGGCAGCTGGGTTGTGCTCGGGCAGCTGTGCTGTGCTGGGGCAGCTGGGCTGTGCTGGGGCTGGGGCAGCTGTGCTGGGACTGGGGCAGCTGTGCTGGGGCTGGGGCAGCTGGGCTGGGGCAGGTGGGCTCTCTGAGGTGAGGGTGGCGGCTCTCTGTGCTCTGGTGCAGGGGCGGTGGCTCCGCCGGCATTTCCTCCAAGCCCGGAGGCCCCCGCACATCCCTTGCTGGCCACCGCCATGTTGCGGTGGCCTCCGGGAACATGGACGCCGGGAAGATGACCGCCGGTCCGGGGACGGCGCATGCGCAGGCTCAGATCTCGTCCGGCGGCCATCTTCCCGGCATCCATGTTCCTGGAGGCCCTCGCAACATGGCGGTGGCCAGCAAGGGATGTGCGGGGGCCTCCGGGCTTGGAGGAAATGCCGGCGGAGCCGCCGCCCCTGCACCGGAGCACAAAGAGCCGCTACCCCTGCACTGGAGCACAGCCCGCTGCCACCACCGCACTACAGAGCCCCCGCAGCACCCGCACCAGCCTCGGAGGTTAGTACATTGCGACCATAAGACGCACCCCCCACTTTCCCCAAACATTTTTGGGGAAAAAAGTGCGTCTTATGGTCCGAAAAATACGGTAAATGAGGCATTGCTGTAATCGTACTGACCCAAGGAATAAAACCGCTTTATCAATTTTACCACAAGCGGAACGGTGTAAACGCCCCCCCCAAAGAAATTCATGAAATGCTGGTTTTTGTTTATTCTACGTCCCAAAAATCGGAATAAAAAGTGATTAAAAAATGTCACATGTCTGAAAAGGGTACCAATAAAAACGTCAACTCGTGCGGCAAAAAATAAGACCTCATATGACTCTGTGGGTCAAAATATTGAAAAATTATAGCTCTCAAAATGTGGTGATGCAAAAACTTTTTTTTACATAAAAAGCGTCTTTTAGCGTGCGACAGCTGCCAAACATAAAAACCCACCATAAATAGTAAATCAAACCCTCCTTTATCACCCCCTCAGTTAGGGAAAAATAATAAAATGAAACAAAGTATTTATTTCCATTTTCCCATTAGGCTTAGGGTTAGGGTTAGGGCTAGGGTTAGGGCTAGGGCTACGGTAAGGTTATGTGCACACAATGCAAATTCTGCTGCGGATTTTTTCCAAATGACCTGCTTTTTACCTGCGGATTTAGTGCAGATTAGCCTGCTGTTTTCCCCTGTGTTTTGACACCTGGTAATGGGGCAGGTGTCAAACCGCTGCAGATTCCTCACAAAGAAGTGACATGCTGCGGATTTAAAACTGCGGAAAAATCCACAGCATGTGCACTGCGTTTTTCATTTGCCATTGAATATAAAGATACTGTGAAACGCAGCAGAAACTGCTGCGGATCCGCAGGGCCAAATCCGCTGTGGATCCGCAGCAGAATCTGAAACGTGTGCACACACCCTTAGTGTCAGGGCTAGGGTTAGGGCTGAGATTAGGGTTAGAGGTGTGTTGGGGTTAGGGTTGAAGTTAGATTTGGGGGGTTTCCACTGTTTGGGCACATCAGGGACTCTCCAAACGTAACATGGCGTTTGATCTCAATTCCAGTCAATTCTGCGTTCAAAAAGTCAAACGGTGCTCCTTCCCTTCCAAGCTCTGCCATGCGCCCAAACAGTGGTTTACCCCGACATATGGGGTATCAGCCTACTCAGAACAAATTGCATAACAAATTTTGGGGTCCAATTTCTCCTCTAAGGCTGGTTTCACATTTGCGTTTTTTAGCGCTGGAAAAAAACGCATACGTGCGCATGCGATTTTTCCCCTATATTTAACATGGGTGCGCATACCTGCGCACTTGTAAGCGCATGTATGCGATTTTCATGCGCTGCGTTTTTTTGGGGTGTGCGTTGGTATTTTCCAGACGCTGCATGTTGCATTTTTTGGCCCTTGAAAAAATCGCATGCGCACGTATGCGCACGTTTTGCGCTAAAAATGGCCATTATAGCCTATGGATGCGCATACGTGCGCACTGGCATGCGCAGGTATGCGCTTTTTTAGCGCAGCGTTTTTTGGGTGGTGTCCACTTTTTATCCTAGTTAGAATCTTCTAAAGTCCAAAAAAAAAAGTCTATATAAAGGAGGTGCCTGCCAAAACTCTGCCACTACTACACTAGACAGATTGAAGAGCAGACATTCAACCAAGAACCCATTATATCAGCGAAGAATGTGAGTATATTACATTATATGCTTGTCCTTTTAAATTATGTATGTACTAATGATTTTTATTATTTTTACATGCAGTATGTCTTCAGAATCGGAGTATTCCCCATCGCGGCAGGAATTGGCGCAAGCAGACCGTGAGGTGATTATTTTCGTGCATCTGGTAAGTATATCTGCTGCTTCTCCAAATCTCTTACGTTTTTTTCAACTTTCAGACATCGTCATCATCATCTGCGGACGGGAATAGTGAGGGCGAACAGCAGGAGCAGCGAAGCCAATTCCCGGTGGTTATACGTAATGTAAGTATCAAATGATTTGTAATGTTTTTGTTTTTTTTTTTATCTTCTATTTTTACTCTTTTTTTTGTTTCTTTTTTTGTAACTTTTTAGTCAATTTAAATTTGATTATTCTAATGAATGTGTTTTGTCTAGGTTCCACAACGGGATGAAGACGTCTACCTGGATAATGAGCAGCTCATCAGCCTGGTCCAGGAGCGTTCGCCGTTGTGGGACAGCCGTGACCGGCTGTACAAGGACAATGTGGTGACACGGCGGCTATGGAATGAGGTGGCCGCAGCGTTGATGGATGGCTGGGACAGCGCCACAGCATCCGCCAAAAAGGCGTTTAGTGAGTATTTCCCTGCTCTGTATTGTGCCGCAGTGACTGTTGTCCTTGACGGCACTGTTGGGTTTCGTGCTAGGCGTATTCTAGCTGGAAACCCAACAGTGTCATCGTGGTCTACAGTGACTGCTTTGAGTATTGTATTGCTACATTGTGCCGCAGTGACTGTTGTCCTTGACGGCACTGTTGGGTTTCGTGCTAGGCGTATTCTAGCAGGAAACCCAACAGTGTCATCGTGGTCTACAGTGACTGCTTTGAGTATTGTATTGCTACATTGTGCCGCAGTGACTGTTGTCCTTGACGGCACTGTTGGGTTTCGTGCTAGGCGTATTCTAGCAGGAAACCCAACAGTGTCATCGTGGTCTACAGTGACTGCTTTGAGTATTGTATTGCTACATTGTGCCGCAGTGACTGTTGTCCTTGACGGCACTGTTGGGTTTCGTGCTAGGCGTATTCTAGCAGGAAACCCAACAGTGTCATCGTGGTCTACAGTGACTGCTTTGAGTATTGTATTGCTACATTGTGCCGCAGTGACTGTTGTCCTTGACGGCACTGTTGGGTTTCGTGCTAGGCGTATTCTAGCAGGAAACCCAACAGTGTCATCGTGGTCTACAGTGACTGCTTTGAGTATTGTATTGCTACATTGTGCCGCAGTGACTGTTGTCCTTGACGGCACTGTTGGGTTTCGTGCTAGGCGTATTCTAGCAGGAAACCCAACAGTGTCATCGGGGTCTACAGTGACTGCTTTGAGTATTGTATTGCTACATTGTGCCGCAGTGACTGTTGTCCTTGACGGCACTGTTGGGTTTCGTGCTAGGCGTATTCTAGCAGGAAACCCAACAGTGTCATCGTGGTCTACAGTGACTGCTTTGAGTATTGTATTGCTACATTGTGCCGCAGTGACTGTTGTCCTTGACGGCACTGTTGGGTTTCGTGCTAGGCGTATTTTAGCAGGAAACCCAACAGTGTCATCGTGGTCTACAGTGACTGCTTTGAGTATTGTATTGCTACATTGTGCCGCAGTGACTGTTGTCCTTGACGGCACTGTTGGGTTTCGTGCTAGGCGTATTCTAGCAGGAAACCCAACAGTGTCATCGGTGTCTACAGTGACTGCTTTGAGTATTGTATTGCTACATTGTGCCGCATTGACTGTTGTCCTTGACGGCACTGTTGGGTTTCGTGCTAGGTGTATTCTAGCAGGAAACCCAACAGTGTCATCGGGGTGTACAGTGACTGCTTTGAGTATTGTATTGCTAAATTGTGAAGCAGTGACTGTTGTCCTTGACGGCACTGTTTTTTTTTATCAACAGTGGACAAAGTCCGAACACGTTGGCGTTCGATCAAGGACCGCTTCAACAGTGATGTTCGTGCTGAGGGCCAGGTTCGCAGTGGATCTGCGTCAAGGACCAGAACTAGATACCGTCACTATCACGCGTTGCAGTTCCTAAGACCGGTCCTTGCCACAAGATCGTAAGTATTATACATTTTGGGTTTTTATTTTTATTAATCTGTGTTTTTCTAATCCACAGCTGATGCTTCTTGTAAAGGCATGGTAGTAATGATTTTCCTTTCTTCCACAGCACCTGGAGCAGCACCCTGCAACCTGGCCCTGGAGCGGTCCTTCCTCGGACGTCCTCTGACCCGTCCCAGCCATCCGACAGCCAGGAAGCACCTTGCAGGTCCCACACACACACAGCTGGTGACCAGGAAGCTGGGCCATCAGGTGTTCCCCTGTCCCAGGTCTCTGCCACTGGTTATGCGGGCACTACCCGCCAGCGGCAGAGGGCCTTGGACAGGAATGTCTTGCCCGAGTTTATGCATTTGAGCGAGACATTTAATTCCAGCCTCAAGTCACTGTCCGACAGAGTTGAAAGCGGTTTTGCACTGATGGAACGTGGTTTTAACCACTTTGAACACCGCTTCAATTCTGTAGAACAGCGCCTTGACCGTCTGGAGGCCGACCTCAACAGACCAGCACACCATTTTTTTAGTAAGATTGAAAAGGGCATGGCGGAACACCTTAGTCCTGATCAACAGCTGAATGTGCTGCAGGCCTGCAACAATGCTTTCTTGCAGGCTATGCAGCATAATCGGTACGGTCAGCAGTCAGTGGTGTCCTTTCCACCTGTGCCACCATTGACTCGCTTCACCTCACTACCGACTTGTGCTGCATACCACTGCATGGACACCTCTCTTCAAAGGCTGGACACCCACCGTTACACCACCACAAGTCTGAGTGCAGCTGGTCACTTCACCGACACCACCATGGCAAGCGCTGCTCCTGTCTGGAGCACCACCGCCAATCCCATGCATGCGTGGAGCTCAGCCACCAATAGGCAAACATGGAACAGCCCTGCCGCTACAACAACATGTAGTAGCCCTGCCACCACCACTCTGCAAACCTGGGCCATCACTGCCGCCACCAGTCCTCCTGCAAGGACGAGCACTGACCAAGAAGAGCAGCATCAGCCACCTCAGCAGCAGCAGCCAACTCAGCAGCCGCCACCTCAGCAGCAGCAGCCACCTCAGCAGCAGCCGCCACCTCAGCAGCAGCAGCAACCACCTCAGCAGCAGCCGCCACCTCAGCAGCAGCAGCAACCACCTCAGCAGCAGCAACCACCTCAGCAGCAGCTGCCACCTCAGCAGCAGCCGCCACCTCAGCAGCAGCCGCAACCTCTGCAGCAGCAGCCGCCACCTCAGCAGCAGCAGCCATACCAGCAGACGGGGGACCTACATTCCATATTTGCCCCTACTTCAAGGCGAAATCAATCAAGGCGGGCATTGGGCCAAAGTCGGTCCAGGCACACAAGCCTACGGCGACATGCCATTACAACTAATGTAACTGAACAGATTTCCTCTCCTACAAGTGTTCCAAGTTTAATTCCCTTAACTGGACTACCTTCCCCCACAAGTTTTGTTGCCCCTTCCCCTCAAACACCGTCTTCAACTGCAAGTGTTGCATATTCCCTGCACACCCCCAAATTGAAACCATCTGCCCCCAAACGCCGTAAAAAATAATTTTTAATTTTTTTTTTTGCGATAAAAAATAAATTTACATTTGTGGTTCACCATTAATAAGTTTCATTAATGTTGTTTGCGCCGCTCACACACACTGATGGGTAAATACATGTTAAAAACCAACCCAAGGGCTAGTATAGTCATATGTGAAATAACATGGACTAGTATAGTCATTCCAAGGCCTAGTGTAATAACTCTAGTTTTACCAAATAGAATCTGGTTTCATGAAAAACAAATTGTTGAAACTTGTCTAAAAAATAAAGTTTCTTTCTATTTTCACCACTTTGTTTTTGGTGAAACAAGATGCTAGTTGTTTAAAATGCTAGTTGTTAAAAATCGAGTTATTACAGTAGGCCTTGGTATGACTATACTAGGCCGTGGTATTTCACATATACTACTAGCCCCAAGGCCTAGTATACTCATATTTGAAATACCACGGCCTAGTATAGTCATTCCAAGGCCTAGTGTAATAACTCTAGTTTTACCAAATAGAATCTGGTTTCATGAAAAACAAACTGTTGAAACTTGTCTAAAAAATAAGTTTCTTTCTAGTTTCACCAGTTTGTTTTTGGTGAAACAAGATGCTAGTTGTTAAAAATCGAGTTATTACAGTAGGCCTTGGTATGACTATACTAGGCCGTGGTATTTCACATATACTACTAGCCCCAAGGCCTAGTATACTCATATTTGAAATACCACGGCCTAGTATAGTCATTCCAAGGCCTAGTGTAATAACTCTAGTTTTACCAAATAGAATCTGGTTTCATGAAAAACAAACTGTTGAAACTTGTCTAAAAAATAAGTTTCTTTCTAGTTTCACCAGTTTGTTTTTGGTGAAACAAGATGCTAGTTGTTAAAAATCGAGTTATTACAGTAGGCCTTGGTATGACTATACTAGGCCGTGGTATTTCACATATTACTATACTACTAGCCCCAAGGCCTAGTATACTCATATTTGAAATACCACGGCCTAGTATAGTCATTCAAAGGCCTAGTGTAATAACTTTTAATGGAGCAGATTACATTCATCCACTCAATGCTGACTTGTATTCCCCATGGACTTTCATTGGGGTTGGGTTTTGAGTGTTGTGTTTTGAGAAAATCACATACTTTGTTTTAAACTATTTGCACAATTTTATCTTGAAAAAAAATGGTTTCCTGATTCATGGCCTGCAGCTTTGCTCATTCCAATATATTTCACGCAGACTAGCAATGCTGCATTTTAACTCGTATGTGTATTTACCTGCCCAGGTGTGTGAACATAACAAAATTCAGTTATACATGGGAAGTTTTTTAATTAATCGGAGTTTAAAAAATATAGTGCACTCAGTAATGGTATCAAATAAGGATTTTTATTACCATAAACAACAACATTACACCATTTCATCTTGCCAGTGCACCCGTCCTACATCAGAAATAAAGTAGGCCGCAAATTTGTCCCTCATTTGGCCAACTTCAACGGATGACCTGAGAGTGTGCTGAGTGAATTCAGGCAATGGGTTAGGAGCATCATCGTCCAGTTCAAAGGTCGGGTGCTCTTTAGCCATCACAAAGTTATGTAGAACCACACAGGCCTTCACCACCTCATCGACTGTTTCAAGTTTAAGATTAATGGCCGTGCCCAGAATTCGCCATCTTTAAACAAGAATCCCAAAAGCACACTCGACAGTTCTTCTGGCCCTGGTCAGCCTGTAATTAAAAATTTTTTTGGTGTGGTCCAAGTCCCGGCTGGAGTAGGGTTTCAGTAAGTTTCCGCACATTTGAAAAGCCTCATCGCCAACCATTACAAAGGGCAGTGGCGGAGCTTCGGTGTGAGGAAGAGGCCGTGGCATAGGGAAATTAAATTGGTTGCCATACAACCTCCGGCCCATGTCTGAGTTTTTAAAAGCCTGCGAGTCATTACCACGGCCAAATGCTCCAATGTCCACTGCTACAAACATACATCCGGCATCCGCAATTGCAATGAGTACTATTGAAAAGTACTTTTTGTAATTATAGTACTCAGATCCCGTTCTTTGGGGTTTGATGATCCGTATGTGTTTCCCATCAACAGCTCCCAAACAGTTGGGAAAATTGCATACTGTCCAGAATTTGTCAGCAATTTCCATCCACTTTTCAGCGGTGGGCAGGGGTATAAATTCTGGGCAAAGAACATTCCAGAGAGCCCGGCAGGTGTCAGCAACAATTCCAGACAAGGTAGAGATTCCAATACGGTACTGGAAGTGTAGTGAGGATAGGGTTTCTCCAGTCGCCAGGAATCTGTGAACAGACAAAGAAGTAAAATTAATATTTATGTATATTATTTTTAAAAACTATAAAAAAAATATTAGTACATTCACGAAAACTAATTACCCAAGGTTTTGAATACTAAATTTACAAAAAAAAACATCAGACCGCACCCCTTGGTTTTTAAAACATACCGTAATGTCACCAGTAGCCGTTCCTCAGGAGGAATCGCACGACGGAGCTGTGTGTCCTGTCTCCGGATGGATTGTTGGACACGAGCAAGCAAATCCATGAAACTTTCGTGGGACATCCGGATATAATCAGTAAATTTCTCCGGGTTTGCACGTAGCTCGCTGTAGAGGGTGTGGTATGCCCCACGGCTCTCCCGGAGTTCAACAATCGGATGTATCCACATACGCCGCCGTCTTCGCTGCCTCTCTCTCTTCCTTTGTTCATGGCAAGCAACTGCATACGCCTGAGCCATCGCGATGTCCAAATCCAAGTTGAAGTGAAAACTCTTCCAGCGCAGATCCATGGTCACGAGAAGAATCAAGCAAATGTGAAGAATACTGTAGACAGGGTGTATATATATTAACATACCACACCCACAATGAAGTCCCATTGGTCTTGTGTGTTGTTGAATGGTTGTTTTTTCTTTTTTGTGGGGTTTTTCCAAAATCTGTAAAAAAACGCAAACGCACAAAAAACGCATACAAACGCGCAAAAACGCTGCGTTTTTTCCTGCATGCGCATTAAAATGCTGGAAAAAAACGCAGCGTTTGTATGCATTTGTATGTGTTTTTTTAATGCGTTTTTTTGCGGGAAAAACGCGCTGCAAAAAAAAGCAAGTGTGAAACTAGCCTTACCCTTGGGAACATAAAAAAATTGGGGACTAAAAGATCATGTTTGTGGAAAAAATATGATTTTTTTATTTTCATGCCCGTGCGTTATAAACTTCTGTGAAGCACTTGGGGGTTCAAAGTGCTCACCACACATAAAGTTCCTTGGGGTGTCTAGTATCCAAAATGGGGTCACTTGTCGGGAGTTTCCACTGTTTAGGCATATCAGGGGCTCTCCAAATGTGACATGGCGTCCGATCTCAATTCAAGCAAAAAAGTCAATTGGCGCTGCTTCCCTTCCGAGCTCTGCCATGTGCCCAAATAGTCGTTTACCCCCACATATGGGTTATCAGCGTACTCAGGAGAAATTGCACAATAACTTTTTTAATTGTACGGCTGTACGTTATAAACTTCTGTGAAGCCCTTGGGGGTTCAAAGTTCTCACCACATATCTAGATAAGATCCTTGTGGGGGTCTAGTATCCAAAATGGGGTCAGTTGTTGGGGGTTTCCACTGTTTAGGCACATCAGGGGCTCTCCAAACGTGACATGGCGTCTGATCTGAATTCCAGCCAATTTTGCGTTGAAAAAGTCAAATGGTGCTCCTGCCCAATGTCGCGAGAAAACAATGGCAGAATAAATGGGATCCATGGAAGCGTTCCAGAGTTATTACCTCATAAAGAGGTTACAGTCTGAGTCCTCACTGGTCTTCTTCCTCTTGTAATCCAAAATTCGAGGATAGCATGATAGCTGCCTCCTAAATTCCCAGCCACCTTTATTTCCTCAACCATTTCCTCTGTTTTGGTAAGACTTAGGTCGAAGATTGCAGATCCTCTTGATTGTTTTCTCTTCTACCTCTTGAAATATAAAGTTATCAGCAAGAGAAGATAAGAATTTTCTGGTCCCATCACTTTTGCCTGGGAGAGATTCCCAACAGCTACCTGTCTCTGAAGCTAGGACCAGTGTGTATAACCTCCGGACTTGAGGGCATAACACAGCTGTCCATTATGAAAGTTTCAAATTGTGGTGAATGAGCGATAACATTAAAGGGGTTTACTGGGATTACGTTTGAATAGGTGATCAATAACATAAGTTAAGCTGTTTTTCGCGCTGGCTGTGACGGCATGTACTGTAAATAGCTGTAGCTGGACACTGGTGGTGGTACAGATGCTTGAACCCAACTGATCTGATACTAATGCATGGCTCCAGAGGTAGGCTGGGTCGGGGGAGCAAGGAGGCAAATGCCCCCCCGGGCCACTCCCCCATAAGCTGAACAAGGCTGGCTGGACACCTGCTGCGTGATTAACATGACTGTGCACAGCAAACTGCGTGTCTGCTGTACTGTGATGCTGCAGGCAACAGACATGGGCACACGCATCACCGTAACCGCAGCTTCTGAGACATCAGCATACTCACGCAGGTGGTGCAATGACGTTATTGTATCATGCTGCTCTGCAGGCCAGAAGAGAAGACAATGGCTGCGGTACCGGGAATCAGGATGATGTGAGTATGCACTTCATTATTTTTTAAATGAACGGGCTGTGGGGTTATTTTTTAAATGAACAGGCTGTGGGGCCTTCATCCTATATATATGGGGGAACTGGGGCCAGCATAGTATACATATATATAGGGAACTGGGGCCATCATACTATTTATATGAGGAGAACTGGGGCCCATCAGGCTATATACAGTATATACGGCGAGAACTGAGTCCATCATACTATATACACTGCTCAAAAAAATAAAGGAAACATTCAAATAACACCTCCTAGATCTGAATGAATGAAATATCCTCATTGAATACTTTGTTCTGTACAAAGTTGAATGTGTTGATAACAAAATCACATATAAATCATCAATGGAAATCAAATTTATTACCCAATGGAGGCCTGGACTTGGAGTCCCACACAAAATTAAAGTGGAATGTAATGTCCTTAAAACAAGTCAAAATGATGCTCAGTATTGTGTGTGGCCTCCATGTGCCTCGCAGTATTGTGTGTGACCTCCACATACCTGTATGACCTCCCTACAACGCCTGGGCTTGCTCCTGATGAGGCAGCAGATTGTCTTCTGAAGGATCTCCTTCCAGACCTGGACTAAAGCATCCACCAACTCCTGGACAGTCTGTGGTGCAGCGTGATGTTGGTGGATGGAGCGAGACATGATGTCCCATATGTGCTCAATGGGATTCAGGTCTGGGGAACGGTCGGGCCAGTCCATACCTTCATTGCCTTCATCTTGCAGGAACTGCTGACACACTCTAGCCACATGAGGTCTGGCATTGTCCTGCATTAGGAGGAATCCAAGGCCAATCGCACCAGCATATGGTCTCACAAGGGGTCTGAGGATCTTATCTTGGCGAGCACATGGAGGGCTGTGCGGCCCTCCATAGAAATGCCACCCAATACCATTACTGACCCACTGCCAAACCGGTCATGCTGAAGGATGTTGTAGGCAGCAGATCGCTCTCCACGGCATCTCCAGACTCTGTCACGTCCGTCACATATGCTCAGTGTGAACTTGCTTTCATCTGTGAAGAGAACAGTGCGCCAGTGGCGAATTTGCCAATCCTGGTGTTCTGTGGCAAATGCCAAGCGTCCTGCATGGTGTTGGGTTGTGAGCACAACCCCCATCTGTGGACATCGGGCACTCAGACCATCCTCATGGAGTCAGTTTCTAACCGTTTGTGCAGATACATGTACCTTTGTTAATAGACAGACGTGTGCACAGCTATTGAAGGTGCCAGAGTAGGTTCCCACACCGTTAGCATATATCAAGAAACTCGGCATTCAACTTAAGTGATCAAACGATAATTTAATATTGTCCACAGTCGTAGTAAACAAAACGTTTTGGTCTTACGTCAGACCTTCATCAGTTACAGATTAGAGTGTGCTTATTAGGTCAGGTGGGCCAATATATTCAGTTGAAGATCACTAGATCAATTTACTTTCCGTCATGGGGAAAAGAGAGTGAAGATTGCTAAACCTGAGCGTATGTAGGGTTAAGTGCGCTGTGCCTCAGTGGACCTGCGGTGGACACCACGTCCGCACACGCCACTGAGGCATGGTGCACTTAACCCTACGTGCACTTAACCCTACATACGTTCAGGTTTAACAATCTTCACTCTCTTTTATCCATGACGGAAAGTAAATTGATCTAGTGAACTTTAACTCAATATAATGGCCCACCTGACCTAATAAGCACACTCTAATCTGTAACTGATGAAGGTCTGATGTAAGACCGAAACGTTTTGTTTACTATAACTGTGGGCAACATTAAATTATCGGTTGATCACTTAAGTTGAGTGCCGAGTTTCTTGATACATGCACATTTGTGGCCTGCTGAAGGTCATTTTGAGTGGCTCTGGCAGTGCTCCTCCTGTTCCTCCTTGCACAAAGGCAGAGGTAGTGGTCCTGCTGCTGGGTTGTTGCCCTCCTATGGCCCCCTCCATGTCTCCTGGTGTACTGGCCTGTCTCCTGGTAGCGCCTCCAGCCTCTGGACACTACGCTGACAGACACAGCAAACCTTGCCACAGCTCGCATTGATGTGCCATTCTGGATGAGCTGCACTACCTGAGCCACTTGTGTGGGTTGTAGAGTCCGTCTCATGCTACCACGAGTGTGAAAGCACAACCAACATTCAAAAGTGATCAAGACATCAGCCAGAAAGCATTGGCACTGAGATGTGGTCTGTGGTCCCCACCTGCAGAACCACTCCTTTATTGAGGGTGTCTTGATAATTGCCAATAATTTCCATCTGTTGTCTATTCCATTTGCACAGCAGCATGTGAAATTGATTGTCAATCAGTGTTGCTTCCTAAGTGGACAGTTTGATTTCACAGAAGTTTGATTTACTTGTAGCTATATTCTGTTGTTCAAGTGCTCCCTTTATTTTTTTGAGCAGTGTATATATATGGGAGAACTGGGGCCATCATACTATATATATGGTGGGAACTGGGGTCATCATACTTTGTATAGGGGGAACTGGGGCCATCATACTATATAAGGGGGTGAACTAGGGCCATCATACTATACATATGGGGGGAACTGGGGCCTTGCTATTATACATATGGGGGGTCTGGGGTCCTCATACTATATACTGTATGTGGGGGGAACTGGAGCCATCATAATGTATTTGGGGGGGAACTGGGGTCATCATTCTATATATATGGGGGAACTGGGGACATCATACTTTATATGAGAGAACTGGGGCCATCATACTATATATGTGGGGGGAACTGGGGCCATCATACTATATATGTGGTGGGAACTGGGGGCATCATACTATATATATATGGGGAGAACTGGGGACATCATACTATATATGGGAGAACTGGGACCATCATACTTTATATATGGGGGGAACTGGGTCCATCATACTATATACACTCACTGGCCACTTTATTAGGTACACCTGTCCAACTGTGTGTTAAGACTTAATTTCTAATCTGCCAATCACATGGCGGCAACTCAGTGCATTTAGGCATGTAGACATGGTCAAGACAATCTCCTGCAGTTCAAACCGAGCATCAGTATGGGGAAGAAAGGTGATTTGAGTGCCTTTGAACGTGGCATGATTGTTGGTGCCAGAAGGGCTGGTCTGAGTATTTCAGAAACTGCTGATCTACTGGGATTTTCACGCACAACCATCTCTAGGGTTTACAGAGAATGGTCCGAAAAAGAAAAAAAATCCAGTGAGCGGCAGTTCTGTGGCCGGAAATGCCTTGTTGATGCCAGAGGTCAGAGGAGAATGGGCAGACTGGTTCGAGCTGATAGAAAGGCAACAGTGACTCAAATTGCCACCCGTTACAACCAAGGTAGGCAGAAGAGCATCTCTGAACGCACAGTGCGTCGAACTTTGAGGCAGATGGGCTACAGCAGCAGAAGACCACACCGGGTACCACTCCTCTCAGCTAAGAACAGGAAACTGAGGCTACAATTTGCACAAGCTCATCGAAATTGGACAGTAGAAGATTGGAAAAACGTTGCCTGGTCTGATGAGTCTCGATTTCTGCTGCGACATTCGGATGGTAGGGTCAGAATTTGGCGTAAACAACATGAAAGCATGGATCCATCCTGCCTTGTATCAACGGTTCAGGCTGGTGGTGGTGGTGTCATGGTGTGGGGAATTTTTTCTTGGCACTCTTTGGGCCCCTTGGTACCAATTGAGCATCGTTGCAACGCCACAGCCTACCTGAGTATTGTTGCTGACCATGTCCATCCCTTTATGACCACAATGTACCCAACATCTGATGGCTACTTTCAGCAGGATAATGCGCCATGTCATAAAGCTCGAATCATCTCAGATTGGTTTCTTGAACATGACAATGAGTTCACTGTACTCAAATGGCCTCCTCAGTCACCAGATCTCAATCCAATAGAGCATCTTTGGGATGTGGTGGAACGGGAGATTCGCATCAGGGATGTGCAGCCGACAAATCTGCGCCAACTGTGTGATGCCATCATGTCAATATGGTCCAACATCTCTGAGGAATGCTTCCAGCACCTTGTTGAATCTCTGCCACGAAGAATCGAGGCAGTTCTGAAGGCAAAAGGGGGTCCAACCCGTTACTAGCATGGTGTACCTAATAAAGTGGCCAGTGAGTGTATATGGAGGGAACTAGGGACATCATACTATATATATATATATATAGGGAACTGGGGCCATGATATTATACATATGGGGGACCTGGGTCCTTCATACTATATATGTGGGGGGAACTGGAGCCATCATACTATATATGGGGGGAACTGGGGAAATCATGCTATTTAAACTACCGTTCAAAAGTTTATGGTTACTTAGAAATTTCCTTATTTTTGAAAGAAAAGCACAGTTTTTTCCAATGAAGCTAACATTAAATGATTCAGAAATACACTCTATAAATTGTTAATGTGGTAAATGACTATTCTGTCTGCAAACGTCTGGTTTGTAATGCAATATCTTCATAGGTGTATAGAGGCCCATTTCCAACAACCATCACTCCAGTGTTCTTATGGTACTTTGTGTTTGCTAACTGTGTAAGATGGCTAATGGATGGTTAGACTACCCTTGAAAACCCCTGTGCAAGTACAGTATGTTAGCACAGCTGAAAACAGTTTGGCTGATTAGAGAAGCTATAAACCTAACCTTTCTTTGAGCTAGTTGAGAATCTGGAGCATTACATTTGTTGGTTCCATTTAACTCTCAAAATGGCCAGAAAAAAAGAAATTTCAAGTGAAACTCGACTGTCTATTCTTGTTCTTAGAAATTAAGGCTATTCCATGTGAGAAATTGCCAAGAAACTGAAGATTTCCTACAACGGTGTGTACTACTCCCTTCAGAGGAGAGCACAAACAGGCTCTAACCAGAGTAGAAAGAGAAGTGGGAGGTCCCGCTGCACAACTGAGTAACAAGACAAGTACTGTAAGGACGCGGACTGTGTACCTGTTTTGTCTGCTCTTGCCCTTAGTTCGGTTGGATTCTGCCCTTAACCAAAATGGAGTTGCTAGCTTCACGGGAGCCATCTTGCTTCCTGTCTGATACTCCTGGTTTCCTGTCTGCTGTGTATATAAAGGAACTCTGCACATTGTACCATGCTTGTGTATCTTGTACCTTACTTGCTGCCAAGATGGAAGGACCTGCAACCTGCTTGCTTCTTCTAATCTTCGGGATACCCTGCCTGCTTTTGGATCTACATACCACGGAAGGACTCTGTTGCTTTACGCCCACTATGCACCCACCTCTGCTATGGTCTGCTTTCCTTTAGCAGCCGGCCCGGGCTCTGGGCCCCGGACCCTGCATTGCTGGACTGGTCTGTACTACTACATCTGCACACTTTGAGACTGTCTTATTTGCCTGCTTATCTGTAGAATCACCGTTTGCATCTCATCTGAAGTTCATATCTCTGCAATATATATATATATATATATATATATATATATATACAGTCATATGTTAAAGTTTGGGCACCCCTATTAATGTTAACCTTTTTTCTTTATAACAATTTTGGTTTTTGCAACAGCTATTTCAGTTTCATATATCTAATAACTGATGGACTCAGTTTTATTTCTGGATTCAAATAAGGTTTATTGTACTAACAGAAAATGTGCAATCTGCATTTAAACAAAATTTGACCGGTGCAAAAGTATGGGCACCCTTATCATTTTCTTGATTTGAACACTCCTAACTACTTTTTACTGACTTCCTGAAGCACTAAATTGGTTTTGTAACCTCATTGAGCTTTGAACTTCATAGCCAGGTGCATCAAATCCTGAGAAAAGGTATTTAAGGTGGCACTTGCAAGTAGTTCTCCTATTTGATTCTCCTATGAAGAGTGGCATCATGGGCTCCTCAAAACAACTCTCAAATGATCTGAAAACAAAGATTTTTCAACATAGCTTTTCAGGGGAAGGATACAAAAAGTTGTCTCAGAGATTTAACCTGTCAGTTTCCACTGTGAGGAACATAGTAAGGAAATGGAAGAACACAGTTACAGTTCTTGTTAAGCCCAGAAGTGACAGGCCAAGAAAAATATCAGAAAGGCAGAGAAGAAGAATGGTGAGAATAGTCAAGGACAATCCACAGACCACCTCCAAAGACCTGCAGCAGCATCTTGCTGCAGATGGTGTCACTGTGCATCGGTCAACAATACAGCGCACTTTGCACAAGGAGAAGCTGTATGGGAGAGTGATGCGAAAGAAGCCGTTTCTGCAAGCACGCCACAAACAGAGTAGCCTGAGGTATGCAAAAGCACATTTGGACAAGCCAGTTACATTTTGGAAGAAGGTCCTGTGGACAGATGAAACAAAGATTGAGTTTTTTGGTCATACAAAAAAGCGTTATGCATGGAGGCTAAAAAACACAGCATTCCAAGAAAAACACTTGCTACCCACAGTAAAATTTGGTGGAGGTTCCATCATGCTTTGGGGCTGTGTGGCCAATGCCGACACCGGGAATCTTGTTAAAGTTGAGGGTCGCATGGATTCAACTCAGTATCAGCAGATTCTGGACAATAATGTGCAAGAATCAGTGACGAAGTTGAAGTTACACAGGGGATGGATATTTCAGCAAGACAATGATCCAAAACACCGCTCCAAATCTACTCAGGCATTCATGCAGAGGAACAATTACAATGTTCTGGAATGGCCATCCCAGTCCCCAGACCTGAATATCATTGAACATCTGTGGGATGATTTGAAGCGGGCTGTCCATGCTCGGCGACCATCAAACTTAACTGAACTGGAAGTGTTTTGTTAAGAGGAATGGTCACAAATACCTTCATCCAGGATCCAGGAACTCATTAATAGCTACAGGAAGCAACTAGAGGCTGTTATTTTTGCAAAAGGAGGATCTACGAAATATTAATGTCACTTTTTTGTTGAGGTGCCCATACTTTTGCACCGGTCAAATTTTGTTTAAATGCAGATTGCACATTTTCTGTTAGTACAATAAACCTCATTTGAATCCAGAAATATAACTGAGTCCATCAGTTATTAGATATATGAAACTGAAATAGCTGTTGCAAAAACCAAAATTGTTATAAAGAAAAAAGGTTAACATTAATAGGGGTGCCCAAACGTTAACATATGACTGTATATATATATATACGGTACATCTTGAACTGTGATATACCGTGTTTGTCTTCATTTCTGACCCACGTCATCGGGCTCCATAGAACTTTAGCATAAACTTATAACAAGTACATTAGAGTCTGTAGTTTGAGAAATCGACGCCTCACAGGTCCTCAACTGGAAGCTTCATCAAATAGTACACGCAAAATGCCATTGTCAACGTCTACAGTGAAGAGGCGACTCCGGGATGCTGGCCTTCAGGGCAAAGTGGCAAGGAAAAAGACACATCTGAGATTGGCTAATAAAAGGAAAAGTTTAATATGGGCAAAAGAACACAGACATTGGACAGAAGAAGATTGGAAAAAAGTGTTATGGACAGACAAATCCAAATTTGAGGTGTTTGGATCACACAGAAGAGCATTTGTGAGACGCAGAACAACTGAAAAGATGCTGGAAGAGTGCCTGATGCCATCTGTCAAGCATGGTGGAGGTACTGTGATGGTCTTGGGTTGCTTTGGTGCTGGTAAAGTGGGAGATTTGTACAAGGTAAAAGGGATTTTGAATAAGGTAGGCTATCACTTCATTTTGCAATGACATGCCATACCCTGTGGACAGCGCTTGATTGGTGCCAATTTCATCCTACAACACGACAATCACCCAAAGCACACCTCGAAATTATGCAAGAACTATTTAGGGAAGAAGCAGGCAGCTGGTATTCTATCTGTAATGGAGTGGCCAGCTCAGTCACCAGATCTCAACCCCATTGAGCTGTTGTGGGAGCAGCTTGACTGTTTGATACGCAAAAAGTGCCCATCAAGCCAAACCAACATCTGGGAGGGGCTTCTGGAAGCATGGGGTGAAATTTCTCCAGATTACCTCAGCAAATTAACTGCTAGAATGCCAAAGGTCTGCAATGCTGTAATTGCTGCAAAGGGAGCATTCTTTGACAAAAGCAAAGTTTGAAGAAGAAAATTATTATTTTAAATAAAAAATCTTTTTTTCGAACATTGTCATTGTTTGGACTAGATTTTAAATTCATTTGGAAAGTCATTTGATTAATAAAAGTATAAGTTTTCATGGAAAACACAAAATTGTCTGGGTGACCCCAAACTTTTGAACGGTAGTGTATATATATATATATATATATATATATCTATCCTATATCTCTGTGGTAAGCTCTGTTCTGCTCACATATTTTGGAGTATGCTCAGTTCTGCTCCAAATCTCTGAAGTAAGCTCGGTTCTGCTCCCTTTTCTCTGTAGTAAGCTCAGTTCTGCTCCCTTTTCTCTGTAGTACGCTCGGTTCTGCTCCCTTATCTTTGTAGTAAGCTCTGTTCTGCTCCCATATCTCTGGAGTATTCTCCATTCTGATCCATATCTCTTTAGTAAGCTCGGTTCTGCTCCCATATCTTTGCAGTAAGCTCCGCTTTGCTCCCAAATCTGTGGAGTAAGCTCCATTCTGGTCCCAAATCTTTGGGATAAGCTCTGTTCTGCTCTCATATTTCTGTAGTAAGCTCTGTTCTGCTCCTATATCTCTGGAATAAGCTCTGTTCTGCTCCCATATCTCTGTGGTAAGCTCAGTTCTGCTCCCATATCTCTGGAGTAAGCTTGATTCTACTCCCGTATCTCTGGAGTAAAGCCCCCTTTACACACTGCGATATCGCTAGCAATATCGCTGTAAAGTCACCGATTTTGTGACGTTACAGCGATATTGCTAGCGATATCGCTGCATGTGATACTTACCTCCGACCGGCTCCCCCGCTGGTTATCTCTGATCGCGCGAGAAGCTGCTGGACCATTTCTCGTCATCCACTTCCTGCGGCGCTTCCTGCTGTGACGACGAGCGACGCGTGGAGCCGGGCGGGAGGACGCAGGATCGCCGCGTCTGACAGGTAAGTAGCGATCCCCGTCCCCTGCGATGTCGCTGCTGAGATCTGCCTGAGTGGCAGCTCACTAGCGACCACCCAGCGATTCACCAGCGATCCTGACCGCGTCATATCGCTGGTCGGGATCGCTGGTGAGTCGCTAGGTGTAACGGTACCCTAAGCTCGGTTCTGCTCCCATATCTCTGGAGTAAGCTTGGTTCTACTCCCATATCTAAGCAGCAAGCTCCTTAGTGTTCCCATATCTACATGCTAGCCTGATTTTAAAGCCTGTTATCTCTGCTGCTTTAATGCAATGGCCAGAGATAAGCAGGGAAAAGGAGGGCCACCGTAACTCAAGAGCCACTGCCTTGTGACTGCCCCCAGGCTGAAAAGTGCCAGCCAGCCCCTGACTGAATGGTGATCCCACTAACCATTATAATGCACTTTTGAATGAGTTATTGTTAGTGGGGTTTGACATGCGGGTCCTGGATAAAAAATTGATGGAATTTTTGAAGGTTGATTTTCCAATAATACCTATTTACCATTATTTGCCTAAAGTGCATAAGGGTTTGTTCCCTCCTCCCATGAAGCCAGTTGTTGCAGGCATTGGTGGACCATTACTTGCAACCGTTGGTTCAGGATCTACCTAGCTGTATACGTGATTCTAAATATATTACAGCAATTTTTGATAAATTTTATTGGAAAACGGATTATGTTTGGCTCACTTATGATGCTGTGGGTTTATACCCATCTATTCCCCTTGCTATAACCATGTCTAGTTTGAAGTATCATCTGAACAAATATTCCACATATGATGAGGATATAAAACATTTCCTGATAATGGTGGTGGATTTTTGTTAAATCATAATTATTTTTCTTTTGATGGTAGATTCTTTAAACAATGTACAGGAGTTAGTATGGGGGCTTGTTTTCCACCATCTTTGGCAAATTTGGTAATGGCGAAATGGGAGGAGGAATTCATATTTGACGAGAATATTAATATTTGTAACCATATTTTATGGTATGGTCGTTATATTGATGATTTATTGTTCATATGGGAAGGTACGGAACAAGAAGCTTTAATGTTTGTAGATCACATCAATAATAAAGACTATAATTTGAAGTTTACTTTTTCTTTCCCAAAAAATGTGATCAATTACTTGGATTTAAATCTTTATGGTAATAATGACAATGGTGTTGTAGAAATTACCCCTTTTAGGAACCCTACGGCTAGTAATTCGATTCTTAGGGCTAATTCATGTCACCCTGAACATGTCATTAAAAATATTCCCTTTGGGGAATTAATAAGTACCAAAAGGAATTGTTCAGATGATACCATCATTATGAAAGAAGCTGACAGGGTTTGTCAGCGACTCAAACATCGGGGTTATCCAGGATGGAATTTAGATCAGGTAAAAATGAAAGTGTCCAGTATGGGCAGACAAAATGTATTAGTAACCAAAAAGAAAGTGGACACAAAAATATATATACTAAAAATGTGATATTTAGTACCACTTATAGTTGTCAATTTGGAGAGATTACTAATATAGTTAGAGAATATTTGCCTGTGTTGAAACAGGATAACAAATTAAATAAAATATTAACTTTCAATAAGGTGAATTTTGTAGCAAGAAAATCTCCAACATTGGGATCGATCCTGTCTCCCAGCTTGTTTTTGAGTTCACAACGAAGAGTGAATAGAGCCACTTGGCTCGACGCCACAGGATTTTTCAGATGTGGAGCAAACAAATACAAGACATGTCACTATGTTAATAAAACTAACAAATTCTTTGCATGTTATAAAAAGAATGAATTTTTGATTCATGATTATAATAATTGCAACCCTGAATATGTAGTTTATCTGGTAGAGTGCTAAGAGTGTATAATACAATATGTGGGATGTACTACAGGTCCATTGAAAATTAGAATAAGACGGCATCTGTCGGATATGGTTAATCGGGAAACAATCTCTCAGTCTGCGGTTTCCTGACATTTTCGTCATGTACATAAAGGTAATTTGGCTAGCTTCAAGTTTTGGCTAGCTTAAAGATTCTCCTGTTCCTCCTTGCAAAAAGGCTGAGGTAGCGGTCCTGCTGCTGGGTTGTTGCCCTCCTATGGCCCCCTCCACGTCTCCTGGTGTACTGGCCTGTCTCCTGGTAGCATTCTGGATGAGCTGCACTACCTGTGCCACTTGTGTGGTTGTAGAGTCTGTCTCATGCTACCACGAATGTGAAAGCACAAACAACATTCAAAAGAGACCAAAACATCAGCCAGAAAGCATTGGTAATGAGATATGGTCTGTGGTGCCCACCTGCAGAACCACTCCTTTATTGAGTGTGTCTTGATAATTGCCAATAATTTCCATCTGTTGTCTATTCCATTTGCACAACAGCATGTGAAATTGATT
The DNA here is from genome assembly GCF_039654945.1 of Dendrobates tinctorius. Taxonomy (NCBI): domain Eukaryota; kingdom Metazoa; phylum Chordata; class Amphibia; order Anura; family Dendrobatidae; genus Dendrobates; species Dendrobates tinctorius. The sequence goes on along the minus strand of NW_027361675.1, from coordinate 19,615,898 downwards.
GTCAATCAGTGTTGCTTCCCAAGTGAACAGTTTGATTTAACAGAACTTTGATTTACTTGGAGTTATATTCTGTTGTTTAAGCGTTCCCTTTATTTTTTTGAGCAGTGTATTTCAATATGGACTCAAAATAGCCATTTTTATATTTGCACTACTGGCCCCTAGAGTCCATTCCCCCTGTGGTGCCCAGACATCCAAGTCTGACCGTGGTACTGACTACAGGCAGATTACACTGATGAAAAAACACTGCTGTGCACAATGGATGTTTTTTTATTCTAGAGGGAGATTAAGATATTTTCCATCCTATAAAATTACTAAAAAATAATACGGTAATGAAAAACACTTGTTAATTAAAAAAAAACATTTATTTAATGTGTTTTTTAAAAAATAACAAACATCACAAATCAGCAAATAACACGGATATATTTGGTGTTCCTGTAATCGTAATGACCCGCACATCACAGCGATCAGATTATTTACAGGGATCAGTAAATGACGTTAAAAAATGTCGTGATTGATATTTTTCTCTATTAAACCCATAAAAAAGGTAATAAAACTGTAATGCTGAGGCCGTGTTCACACGCAGCGTAAATGCTGTGTTCTTTCTACTGCTGTTTTTTTCTTCAGGTGTCCGCATCGTATGACGCAGTAACAATCTTCTCTGATTATTGCGTGTTTTCAGCGTTTCTTTTATACAGTTGCCAGATTATTTGATGAGATTTTTCAACAGTAGAGAAAAGCTTTGATTCTGCGCTTAGAAATGCAACAGAGTTTTTTCTTCATGCATTTTTTTTCAGAAGAAGCCGATAGAGAACAAATGCACCAAAACCACAGAGTTCAGCAGCGTGTTCAGACAACAGAGAGAGGAGATTTCATGAAATCACATCCACTTTGCTTCGAAATTTAGATTGTGATCACATGTAGAGTAAATGCTGCGGATTTTCTGAGGCCACTATTAGAATTCAACAAACAGTATATTATTATTTATCTATACGCTTGTCTCTCTGTTTTACAGGTGTTCTTTCCCTTTTCTTTCCTTGCCTTTCTCATTCCTTTTATTCCCTCCCACTTCTTAAATGTTATACTGTATATAAGGTCTTATTTGTGTATAGTAACCCCTTTCCCTCACCTATCCTATACATACCCCTTTCCCTCACCTATCCTATACATACCAATCTTTTCCATTCTCTTTCTTTCCCTTTAATTTTTAATTTTTCCATTTTTCCCCATTTTCCTTAATAAACCATATATTTCCTTCCCCTTCTCATCCTTAACCATTTTCACCCTTTATTTTGCCTACATCATTCATCCCTTTAAATTTCGCTTTTCTGCTTTTATTTTGATCTTGTTTGCGTCTATATTGCGTGTATCTATTTATATAATTGCCTTGTAATGTTTTCATTTCCTGTTCTGTCCAGATGTCACCGTATCCCAGAATTCCAAGCGGAAGAAGTTCACCGACCGCCATATTGGGACACCCAAGTGATGGGTGTCTCAATATGGAAACTGCTGCTGGTACCAACCTATTGCGCGGTACCACCAGCGGAACACCGTCGCACCACACACACACACACACACACACTCTATACGCCGTACACAACACACACACACACACAGACTTACACTCACACATTCTCACACACTCACAATCACACTCACATTCACACAGTGAATCATTCGGCTGATCCCTGCGGCAGATGCGTGATGTGTCTACAGGCAGAGGAAGTCGGTCACATTAAAGAGGTTTTCCCACAAATGAAAGTTAATTTTAAAAATTGTCTGTGTCTGACCATGTACGGAGCATACCACATCTCCTGGGCAGGGAGGAAGCAAAACACAATACTGGCATTACAGCAGGGGATCACAGAGGATTTATTTTGTGAGGTACAATATTTCACTGATTGTTTTAAACAATATTTTACCTCACAAACTGTATCCTCTGCAATCTCCTGCTGTAATGTTAGTATTGTCTTTTGCTTCCTCCCCTGCCCAGGAGCTGTGGTATGTTCTGTACACGGTCGGACACAGGGGTGAGAGAGACAGAACACAGGCGGGAGACAGCTCAAACGGGACAGCACATGAGGGGAGAACACAGCACAGGAAGGAGAGAGACCGTAGACAAGGAGGATTATTATTATTATTTATTTATATAGCGCCATTAATTCCATGGTGCTGTACATGAGAAGGGGGGTTACATACAAAGTTATAAATATCGTTAACAGTAAACAAGTTTCCACAACAAATTTACAATGACAGACTGGTACAGAGGGAAGAGGACCCTGTCCTTGCGGACTTACATTCTACAGGATAGCGGGGAAAAGACTGAAGGTCAGAGGTGCAGCAGCTCTGGTGGTGATGAGGCGGCAGCTCAGGCGGTGGTGAGGCGGCAGAATGGTTATTGCAGTCTGTAAGCTTTCCTGAAAAGATGGGTTTTCAGGTTCTGTTTGAAGGATCCGAGGGTGGTGGATGATCGGACTTGTTGAGGCATGGCATTCCAGAGGATAGGGGATATTCGGGAGAAATCTTGGAGGCGGTTGTGTGAGGAACGAATAAGTGTGGAGGAGAGTAGGAGGTCTTGGGAGGATCGAAGAGTACGTGAGGGAAGATATTGGGAGATTAGTTCAGAGATATAGGGAGGGGAAAGGTTGTGGATGGCTTTGTAGGTCAGTGTTAGTAGTTTCAACTGGATTCGTTGGGGAATTGGGAGTCAATGGAGGGATTTGCAGAGGAGAGAGGCAAGGGAGTAGCGAGGAGAGAGGTGGATTAGTCGGGCAGCAGAATTGAGGACAGACTGGAGTGGTGCAAGAGAGTTAGCAGAGAGGCCACAGAGGAGAGTGTTGCAGTAGTCAAGGCGGGAGATGATGAGGGCATGTACAAGAGTTTTAGTAGATTGAGGACTGAGGAAGGAACGGATTCTGGAAATATTTTTGAGTTGGAGGCGACAGGAGGTGGCAAGAGTTTGGACATGCGGCTTGAAGGACAGGGCAGAGTCGAGAGTTACTCCAAGGCAGCGGATTTCAGGTGCGGGAGAGAGCATGATGCCATTTACCATAATAGATAGATCGGGTAGGGAAGATACGTGAGATGGAGGAAAGATAATGAGTTCAGTTTTGTCTACGTTGAGTTTTAGGAAGCGAGAGGTAAAAAAGGAGGATGTGGCTGATAGACACTCCGGGATTCTGGACAGCAGAGAGGTGACATCTGGGCCAGAGAGGTAGATCTGAGTGTCATCTGTATACAGGTGGTACTGGAAGCCATGGGACTTTATGAGTTGTCCTAGGCCAAGAGTATAGATGGAAAAAAGTAGGGGCCCCAGGACAGAGCCTTGGGGGACTCCAACAGAGAGGGGGCGGGATGAGGAGGTAGTGTGGGAGTGGGAAATGCTGAATGTGCGGTCAGAAAGGTATGAGGAAATCCAGGACAGGGCAAGGTCTTTTATGCCAAGGGAAGAAAGAATCTGTAGCAGTAGGCAGTGGTCAACTGTGTCAAAGGCAAAGGACAGGTCAAGAAGGAGGAGGATGGAGAACTGTCTGTTATATTTGGCTGTGAGTAAGTCGTTAGTAATTTTGGTCAGGGCAGTTTCAGTGGAGTGGTGGGGGCAGAAGCCAGATTGCAGGATGTCAAGGAGGGAGTTAGATGAGAGGTTGGAGGAAAGTTGAGCATGGACATGCTGTTCAAGGAGTTTGGAAGCAAACGGGAGCAGTGATAAGGGGCGATAGCTGGGCAGAGCAGTTGGGTCAAGGTTTGATTTTTTGAGGATGGGTGTTATGGTGGCATGTTTGAAGGCAGAGGGGAAGGTACCAGAAGTTAGGGATAGGTTGAAGATATGGGTTAGGGCTGGAATGATCATGTTAGTGAGGGTGGGGAGCAGGTGGGAATGGATGGGGTCAAGTGCACAGGTGGTGTGGCGTGATTTGGAAAGGAGATGAGTAAGCTCTCCTTTAGTGATGTTTGAGAGGGAGGTTATTAGGGAAGGGCAGAGGTCTGGTATGTGGAGCGGTTGGGGTGGTGGAGCTGTAAAAGTTTGCCTTTTTTGGTCAACCTTGTTTTTGAAGTAGGTGGCAAAGTCCTCAGCAGAGATGAGGGGAGTTGGAGGTGGCAGTGGTGGGCGGAGGAGAGAGTTGAATGTGCTGAACAGTTGTTTTGGGTTGTGGGATAGTGAAGATACATGGGGATAGCAGATGGGGTAGACAGGTCAAAGAAGAGAGCACAGATGGGAGAAGTCAGCACATGGGGAAAGATAGAGTGCATAGGTGGGTGAGCACATGGGGGTGGGGGAGAGAGATTCTTAACGCTGCAAAGCCTGCCCCCATCGTGACATTACTGCCCTCCCGATGCGATAGCATCAGGCCTCCATCTAGTTTATAATATGTCTCTCCCCTTTTTCTCTACTCCATTTATGTAAGAAATCCTTAATATAAACTACTTTAATAAAAAAGGTGCCTGCTGTGCGCCCAAGGCCGCTGCTGACCTGTGTGGTTTTGGTGCTTTTTTTTTCTCTGGAGACTTCTACCTGGAGACAAAAAAAATGCATGTAAAAAGCTGCAGATACTTTATTAAGTGCAGAATCAAAGCTTTTCTGTATTATAAAAATCACATTAAAAATGCGGCTTCACATCTGCACAAAAAATGCATCAAATAAGGGGGAGAAGATTGTTATTGTGTAGTTTGGTGTGGATTCTACAGAAAACAAAAAACACAGTATTTCTGTGTGAACACGGCCTTACAGACACAAATGTCGGATGTCGTATAGTGACGCTACATGAAGATGAGAAGGCTCTGGCAGCACTGAGTGTGAATGAAGGAACAAAAAATAATCCACAGGTCCCAACTGGAGATGAGCAGGACGCACAGATGACGTTGTGCTACCCTTGGTGATAAAAAGCTGCGCCGGGGAAGCCAGGAGGGTAGAGATTCGCGGCCTCCGGTCCAGCCACCAGGTACCAATGACCTGTGAATCCATCCACTCATTTCTAGTCCTAACTGTCCCGGATACAGCAAACAGTATTGGATTTGGGTCTCTGCCCTGCAGTCTCCGATGTCTGCTGAATGTCCAACACTCCCAGCGCCCCTCTGACATCTCCTTCTGCCGGGGGGGGGGGGGGGGGGGGGAGAAAGAAATGTTAAATGGTCGTGGATTGGAGTGTGGCCATAATTTACCGCGATGCGCCACATGATCTGTGCCTCTTTCTGTTCTTCAAAAGTTGGGAGGTATACTAATGACCTACCCTATAAATAGGTCACAAGTATCTTAGGTCTGGAAAACCTCTTTAAAGTGGAGTCTTTGCCTTGTCATTTGCTTCTTGTCCTAGTAATAGCCTAGAATACTAATATTGGTAGAAATAACATCATTTATTCTGTAGAGCTCACATTGCTAACAGTCATGGATTTTTAAGGTCATCACAAATTGTATGCCATATAGCATATTAGAACTCTAGCCTAAGCCAGGAAGCTGGCTCCTACACGCAAGCTGTATAGCAATGACAGCGCCAGCGGTCATTAATCATCAATCATAGTGATTACTTCCCAGAGCACTAAACATGGTGCAGCCGGTAGTTCTGACACCCACACTAAGCACAGTTGGCCATGTAGGGTTTTCATCTCACTTTAAATAACTAACTGAAAACTCTTTAATCCTTGTTTATAAAGTTCTGTTGTAAAAGAAACCAGCCACCACAAACCTCTGTCTTCTACTCTCCAGCACTATGGCTCTGAAGAGCAACAGATGCTTGGAGCCAGCTTCCTCCACAATTAACAACTATGTGGCATTTCCAGCAGTTCAGGATTGCTTTGCTCAGCAAAAGCATACAACATTGCTGCCATGCAGACACAGATCAGTACCAGCGGCATTACAGCCAGAAAAACAAACAGATGAGCTCCCCTTAGGCCTCCAGTGTGACCACTGTGTCAATACATGGGATAACAATGCTGTAGGCTTAATGCTTCCAGTGAGAACAAGCAAGAACTTGGTCCTCAAGCGTAACCGTACTCAAAGTGGCTGCTTCTTTTGCTTCAGACTATATATTTATCATGCTTGCTTTTATGGCACCTTCGAATTCCACAGTGCTTTGCAGATTGTGTCATCATAATCTAATTTCCCTATCAGGATGACTTTGGAGGGAGAACATACTACAAACTCCTTGCAGATGTTGTCCTTGGTGTGATTTGAACTCAGGACTATAGTGCTGCAAAGCAACGGTGCTACCCATCTTCACAGAATTGTACAACATTGGGCTGTCAATGGAAAATTACCATTTTTTTCCACTAAAATGTTGCTTTGGCCCCAAGTTTTCAAGCTTCAAAAGGGATAATAGCAGAAAATGAACTATGCAATTTGTGGTGCAATTTCACCTGAGTATGCCGATACCACATACGTCACTGAAAACTACTTTTAAGGCACAGTGCAAAGCTCAGAAGGGAAGAGGCGCCATATTGGAGTTCAGATTTTGCTGTAACGGTTTGAGGGTGCCATGTCACATTGGCAGAGCCACTGGGGTGTCAGAACAGCAGAAAACCCCACAACTGACCCCATTTTTACAAACTACACCCCTCAAAGAATTCATCTAGGGGTAATGAGCATGTTGACACCACAGGTGTGTCACCAATTTTTATACCATTGGGTGGTAAAGAAAGAATAATTATATTTTTACCACTAAAATGTTGTTTTAGCCCCAAATTTTTAATTTTTAGAAGGGCTAATAGGAAAAAATGAACCTCACAGTTTGTTGTTCTATTTCTCCTGAGTGTGATTGTGATTTTGCTGTTATGGCTTGCAGGTGCCCTATCCCACTGGAAAAGCACCTGAGGTGCCAGAACAGCAGACTATCTCCATAACTGACCAAATTTTGCAAACTACACCTCCCAATGAATTCATCTAGGGGTGCAGTGATCATATTGACACCACTGGTGTGTCACAGATTTTATACCATTGGGTAGTGAAGAAAAAATTATTACATTTTTGCTATAAAATGTTGTTTTAGCCCCAGATTTTACATTTTCACGGTGGGAAATGGGTAAAACAGGCAACAAAACTTGTCCCACAATTTCTGCTGAAATACCTGTGGAAATACTCCATATGTGATTGTATAGTACTGCTTAGCCACACGGCGAGACTCAGGAGTGAAGGAGCGCTATTTGACAAATATTTGTAGAATCGTTTACGGACTCCATATACAGAGCCCCTAAGAGCCAGAAGAGCAGGATTCCCCCTCAAGTTCCCCTATTTTGGAAAGGACACCCCTCTAGGAATTTATCTATAGGAATTGTGACAATTTCGACTACATGATTATTTTTTTTCAGAAATAAGTAGCAATGTGAAAATTTCAAATCTGAGATTGTAGTGCCCATACATTGTGCACAGCTCATGCTCCTGGAGACATGCACTCCGTAAATTAAGTGGGCTCACTTGAAAACAGAAATGACAAACATGTAGATGCTAAATGTGGTTAAGGCACACTGTGGGGCTCAGAAGGGAGGGAGAGGTGTTGTTGAATGCTTATTTTTGTAAAACAAAGTTTTTGCATCGCCATATTTGATAGCTATAATTTTTCTATGTTTCGACCTACAGAGTCATGTGAGGGTTTATTTTTTGTGGGACGAGTTGACGTTTTTATTGGTATCATTTTTGGTCACAATTTTTTTTTTTTGTCGTTTTCTATTCCCTTTTTTGGGAGGCAGAATGAACAAAAACCAGCAATTTAAGAATTGTTTTTTTTCCCACCGTATGGTAAAATTGACAGCATAACTTTATTCTTTGGGTCATTATGATTACAGCGATACCACATAGATATAATTTTTTTTATGTTTTGGCGCTTTTAAACAATAAAAACTATTTCCTAAAAAAGATTTTTTTTTTTACATTGCTATATTCTGAAACCTATAGCTTTCTTATTTTTTTTACTGATAGAGCTGTATGGTGGATTGTTTTTTTGCGGGACAAGATGATGTTTTTCAGCGATACCATTTTTATTTATATTCAACTTTTTAATCGCATTTTATTCAACTTTTTTCTTGGCAGTATGATGAAAAACCATAGTTTTTGGCCACTTTTTTAAGGTGTTCACTGAAGGAATTAACTAGAGTGACAGCTTTATAGGTTAGGTTTTGATGGATGCAGCAATACTAAATATGTGTACTTTGTTTATTTTTTGTTTTTACATAAATATATGATATTCATTGGTATAATATTTTTATTTGTTCTTTATTTTGTGATTTTTTAAATATATATTATCACAATTTTTAAAAACATTTTTTTTAACATGTCCCAGTATGGTTCATCAACTTTCCCTGCCCTGATCGCTGATTAATACTCTGCAATGCTTTTGGGTCTCACAGGCAGGGAGGTGTCAGCTCGTGCTCTGAGTAAGAGCTTACTGGCCACTGTACCTGGGTGACCTCCCAGCAATCTTTTGGTCCAGGGTCATCATGGAGACCATCGGCACAACTTGATTGTAACCGCGTTGTGCTGATTGGAGCAGAGGGAGCTCCCTCTTTCTGCTATGCTGATCGATGTCGCTGTCACTATTGACAGCAGCATCAGAGGCATTAAACTCCTGCGATCAGCGCTAGCACTAATCGTGGGCATTGCCGCAGGGTGTCAGCTATCGTATAGCTCAGACACCCGCTGGTAATCGCACTGGCGCTGGGAGTGAGCCGGAGCAATAGTTTTGCCGTACATACAGGTGCTGTCCTGGATACATCTGTGTATGGTTGCTCTTGAAGTAATGACTCCAGCAGCAGTCCACTCCTTGTGAATATCCACTAAATTTTTGAATGGCCTTTTCTTAACAATCCTTTCAAGGAAGCGGTTATCCTGGTTGCTTGTGCACCTTTTTCTACCACACTTTTTCCTTCCACTCAACTTTCCATTAATATACTTGGATACAGCACTCTGTGAACAGCCAGCCTCTTTAGCAATGACCTTTTGTGGCTTACCCTCCTTGTGGAGTGTGTCAATGACTGCCTTCTGGACATCTGTCAAGTCAGCAGTCTTCCCCATGATTGTGGAGCCTACTGAAACAGACTAAGGGACCTATTTAAATGCTTAGGAAGCCTTTGCAGGTGTTTTTTGTTAATTATTCTAATTTACTGAGATGATCACTTTTGGGTTTTCATTGGTTGTAATCCATAATCATCAACACTAACAGAAATAAACACTTGAAATAGATAACTCTGCTTGTAATGATTATATATAATATGAATTTCACTTTTTGTATTGAAGAACTGAAAAAAATTAACTTTTTGATGATATTCTAATTTTGTGAGAAGCACCTGTAGATGGCGGTTTGCGGGAATGCATGAACTGAGGAGTCATAAATGATGGCAGATGTCATACAGGGGTTATATAGTTTTTTTTAGGCTTCCTTCTTAGGCTAGGTTCACATTAGCGTACCGTGGCTCTGTGGAGGGCTGCGTACTTCCTCCCTGAAGCTCCGTCCACTTCTGCACTTTTTCTGTTTAGGTCCGCCTACTTCTGCATGCATCCTGCATACCGATCTTTAATATTGGGTAAGCAGGACATGCGGATGTATACGGATGCGTTGTTTTGTCACGCCCGACGACCGCAAGGAAACGCAACAAGTTGTGTTTTGTGCAGACGGTGGACGCGTCAAAACGACGCATCTGCACATCCGCATACATCCTCATGTCCTGCGTACCCAATGTTCTGCCCATTCTGTGCAGCAAGATATTTTTAAGTGCTGTTCCAGCTATTGCCAGTAGGTGTCATAAGTTGCCTTTCTCCTGTATATTCGTGTGTTTGGAATCTTCTGTTCTCCCAAATGGTTAACTGTTCAGAACCGCCCCTTCTTCCTGCCCTGGTGAACAACATGTAACCATTCCTGGTGGTCTTCTGAGTATCTCACATGTGCTCAGCTCAGCTCTCTGCAAAACCATTGCTTATAACAAGCGGATTCAGTTAAGGTTTAATGCATTTATGAATATACAGTATGTTATGCAGCTCTGTTAGCTGGCCATAATGCATTCCTCATGATGTTTGCAATGCATGTTCAGCTCCTGTAATGCTAGTACACTGCATGATAGTTATGCATCCTCCGTTCAGTGAGTGTAAAGCTGACAGCCATTGGTTGTTAGATATTTCTTTCTGTTTTACTGCTGTGTATGTTATATTGCTCAGCTTCTATATAATGCATGCTATTGATATAACAGAATTCTGTATCATTGCTATTACCTGCCAGTATTTGTATATTGTATATTGTCAACCAGTACTGACATGCTGCATTATCTGTTTTTTATAATTTTTACCTGAATCATCCACATTTTGTTCAACAATCTACTGAATCATCCATATCTGTGTTCAACAATCTCTGATATCATCTACAACTGTGTACAGCAACCCCTGATCTCATCTGCTACTCTGTTCTACTATACCATCTGTTATCATCTCCCATTGTTGTCCATACCATCCCAATAAATATATACTTAAGCACCCATACAGTCTTGTTTCTGGGAGTGGATGAAAGATTAAGCCGTATGCTGGAATACACACAGTGTTATACGTGGAAGAAGGCAGAACAGTAAAAACGGACCCGCTGGTCGCAGGTGGTGGTTAACCAGGCTATACAGGACCGCTATCATGCAAACTGCTCCGCATACGGGTACTACAGCAGCCACCATACAGCTGCAGGGATAAGAGCTCAGAGCTCAGTAAAAATGGATAGCTGGTCGCATGCGGTGGTTACACAGGCTGTATGGATCCGCTATCACCCAAACTGCTCCGCATACAGGTACTACAGCAGCCACCATACAGCCGCAGGGGACAAGAGCCCAGTGCTCAGTAAAAACGGAACCGCCGGTCGAAGGCGGTGGTTACACAGACTGTAAGGGACTGCTATCACCCAGACTGCTCCGCATATTGGTATTACAGCAGTTGCCATACAGCCGCAGGGAATAAGAGCCCCGGGCTCAGTAAAGGAACCTCGGTCGCACGCGGTGATTGCATAGACTGTATGGGACCGCTAACAACCACACTGCTCTGCATACGGGTATCACAGCAACCGCCATACAGCTGCAGAACGCTACTGCAACCCGCCAAGAAGTGCTACATCTTTCCCGCCACGCGGAAGCCCGCCACACATAGACTCAGTTTCCCTCCAATTTACTCAGCAGTACTCAGCTAAATGCACAATGTCTCGGAAAAGCACATCCTCCCACAAAACGTGGTCACGAGCAAGCTCCAGCAGATCGTCATTAGCAGAGCTAGCTGCTGTCGCTTGCGCCGAGGCCGAAGCAGCCAAAGCGAGATCCTCCTTCGCCAAATGAGAGATGCATCTAAAGTTGAGACAAGCAGAGCACAAGGCAGAGAGAGAGGCCGAAACCGTACATCTGCGGGCAGAGAGAGAAGCAGAAACCGCACGTTTGTGGGCAGAGAGAGAAGCGGAAACCGCACGTTTGCAGGCAGAGGGAGAAGCGAAAACTGCACGTTTGCAGGTAAAGAGAGAAGCGGAAACCGCACGTTTGAAGGCAAAGAGAGAAGTGGAAACTGTACGTTTGTAAGCAGAGATAGGAGAAACTTGCAGCAGACAAAGATACAGCAGCTGCAATAGCTAAAGCAGAGTATTTGGAATCTATGAAAGATCCTGATTCTGAGAGACACAGCAGCATTCTCAGACCAGATCTAGAGCAGCAAGATCCAGCGCAACGCGTCGCAGAGTACGTCCATCAACATTCTGGTGTGGATGACAGCCCTGAAGCATCATATCGATCATCCCATGCCGATTACCAGCTATCCAACTCCGAGCTTCACTACCATAGGCGAGGAGACGCCCAGCACAGAGATGTCGACCACAGCTACCATTCCACTGAGAAGGTACAGTTGCCATCCCGCCTTAAAGAGACACCTTCTTCACTGAGAAGGTACCGCACAGACTATCTGGAGCCAGAAGCGTCTTACAGGTATGGTGATACACCACACACTGGATATGACTATAACACACTGGCTCATGCCAGCACTGATGGAGTCACAATGGATTTTGCAAAGTTCTTTGCCCGCCGTTAACTGGTTACAAAAGGACTTGTAAAGTTCACTGACAAACCTGAGAACTATCGGATATGGCGAGCCTCGTTCCGGAATGCCATTCATGGTCTGGACCTATCTTCTAGTGAGGAGTTAGATTTCCTGGTAAAGTGGCTTGGAAGTGAGTCGGTCGAGCATGCCAAAAGACTGAGAGACATTAATGTAAAGCATCCCCGCACAGGTCTACGTAAAGTGTGGGAAAGACTTGATGAATGCTATGGGAAAGTATAAGTCATAGAGAATGCTATATATAAAAGAATTGATGATTTTCCTAAGATAGGACCTAAAGGCTATCTAAAGCTTAGAGATCTGAGTGATTTACTGAAAGAGTTACAGGTTGCCCAGGAGGAAGGAGACTTGCCCGGATTGGCATTCTTAGACACCGCTAAGGGTGTCAATCCGATAGTACAGAAACTTCCTTGCAACCTACAAGAAAAGTGGATTACATGTGGTTCACGGTATAAACAAAATCATACAGTAATGTATCATTTCACTACCTTGCCCTTTCTCAGCACAAACCAATAAAGACCACGCCTGTGGACGACAAGGTAGTGATGTCCATAGAAAATAGGATGTCCCTGGGCATCATGGATACACAAATAGTCAAAGACAACCTCAACAAGGTAAAACCTATTCCTGGAGACAGCGTGCTAAAGAAGCTCAATCCAATTGTTTACAAAGACAGGCTGCTGAGAGTAGGTGGCCGTCTTCAAGAAGCCGAGGTAGAAGTTTCAGAGAAACACCCGGTAATAATTCCTGGACGTCATCACGTCACAACCCTGCTCATTCAGCATCATCATGACTTAGTGAGACACCAAGGCCCTTTGTTCACCGAAGGGAATCTGCGAGTGGCTGGTCTATGGATAGTCGGCGGAAAGAGAAGCGTGAGCAAACTCATCTTCAACTGCGTTACGTGTCGCAAACTTCGTGGCTCGTTCCAAAATCTGAAGATGGTCAATTTTCCATCTGACAGACTCAGTACCAAACCCCCCTTCACCAACGTTGGACTAGACATATTCAATCCTTGGTCCATGGCTACTCGACGTACTAGGAAATCCAATACTGAAGCAAAGTGTTGGGCAGTTCTATTCACTTGTCTGTCCATCAGAGCTGTTCATGTTGAAGTAATTGAATCTATGGACACTTAAAGTTTCATAAATGCGTTTCGACGCTTCACCGCAATCAGAGGCCCTGTGAAGCATATTCGCTCTGACAGAGGTACAAATTTCATTGGAGCGGCAAGGGAACTCCAAATCCCTTCCAATAGGGACACTGCTAATGTTGAAAGGTACCTAGGCGAGCAAGAATGCACCTGGACTTTCAATCCGCCACCTTCTTCACACATGGGAGGTGCCTGGGAGAGAATGATAGGCATAGCAGTCAAGATACTAGACTCTATCTTCCTCCAAACGAACACCAGACTCACACTTGAGAGTTTAACCACATTCTTGGCCGAGGTATCGGTTATCATGAACGTCAGGCCACTTTCAGCACTTTCCAGCGATTCCGGAGATCCGACAGTCCTTACTCCGGCAATGCTACTCATGCAGAAAACCTGTGTCCCAAGAGCTCCACTCGGCGAATTCAACGATAAGGACCTCTTGAGTTGCCAATGGAGGCAAGTGCAAAGCGTGTCCAGTATCTTCTGGGACAGATGGAAGAAGCAATCTCTCTCCACTCTACAAACCAGAACAAAGTGGCAAAAAGACAGCCCAAACATCCAACCAGGTGATGTGGTCCTTGTCAAAGACACTCAGTCACATAGTAATGAGTGGCCACTCGGCCTAGTCACCAAGCCTCTTCCCAGTAAGGATGGGAAAGTGCACAAGGTAGAGGTCAAAGTGAGCAAACTTGGGGAGAACAAACTGCTCCTCAGGCCAGTTACTAAACTTGTACTGTTATTATCCCCAAAAGAGCCAAATAGTGTCATGTGTTGATGCCAAGCGGGGAGTGTTCTGCCCATTCTGTGCAGCAAGATATTTTTAAGTGCTGTTCCAGCTATTGCCAGCAGGTGTCATAAGTTGCCTTTCTCCTGTTTATTCATGTGTTTGGAATCTTCTGTTCTCCCAAATGCAGGGCCACCATCAGGGCATTACTGCCCCGACTGGCGTATGGGGCCCGGTGGGCAGAGGGGGCACGCATCAGGCCTGGTCTCCTCTGCTCACCGGGCCCCTACCGGAAGGTAAACCGAGCCCTAAGCACTGCGCAGCGGGTGGCAGCTAAACGCTATTGACATGCGGGTCCGCCGGCCCGCACGTCAATGGTTAACAGCCGCCAGCCAATCGGAGGCTGGCAGCTGACATCAGGCGCAGCGCGCACATCGCCGGCGTCTGACGTCACTGTCAGTCACCAGCTAGAGCGCGCTTCAGCAGCGTGGAGGGACGGAGCCTCGCCTGCTGCTGGAGCGCGGCCAGGTAAGGAGAACTGTTTTTTTTGTTTGTTTGTTTTTTTTCTTACAGCGGCGATCCGGGGGGCCCAGGGCTAAATGCTGGACATGGGGCAGAATGCTAGAGACTGGGGCAGAATGCTGGAGACTGGGGCAGAATGCTAATGCTGGACTGGGGCAGAATGCTGGACATGGGGCAGTATGCTGGAGACTGGGGCAGAATGCTGGACTGGGGCAGAATGCTGGACATGGGGCAGAATGCTGGACTGGGGCAGAATGCTGGACATGGGGCAGAATGCTAGAGACTGGGGCAGAATGCTAGAGACTGGGGCAGAATGCTATACATGGGGCAGAATGCTGGACATGGGGCAAAATGCTGGACTGGGGCAGAATGCTGGAGACTGGGGCAGAATGCTGGAGACTGGGGCAGAATGCTGGACATGGGGCAGAATGCTGGACATGGGGCAGAATGCTGGATTGGGGAAGAATGCTGGACATGGGGCAGAATGCTAGAGACTGGGGCAGAATGCTATACAAGGGGCAGAATGCTGGACATGGGGCAGAATGCTGGACTGGGGCAGAATGCTGGACATGGGGCAGAATGCTGGACTGGGGCAGAATGCTGGAGACTGGGGCAGAATGCAGACACTGGGGCGGAATGCTGAACATGGGGCAAAATGCTTGACATGGGGCAGAATGCTGGAGACTGGGGCAGAATGCAGACACTGGGGCAGAATGCTGAACATGGGGCAGAATGCTGGACATGGGGCAGAATGCTGGACATGGAGTAGAATGCTGGACATGGGGGCAGAATGCAGGAGAGTGGGGCAGAATGCTGCAGATGGGGCAGAATGCTGGAGAATGGGGCAGAATGCTGGACATGGGGCAGAATGCTGGACACGGGGCATGATTGGAGACACTGGGCAGAATGGAGATACGGGCCATGATTGGAGACAGATCGCACAGGATCATGGGGCAGGATGGATGCGATGGAGATCATATGGGGAAGAATGGATACTCATGAGGGTGGGATGGGGGAACATATGGCTAAAGCCAGGAATGAGACACATGGGGGCTAGGATGGGGGATATTATTACCATAGGGGCTAATTAAGGGATATTATTACTGCAGTGATGTATTTAATTTTTTGAGGATACTGTTTTAAATGGGGGGAAGGTCTTGTTACTGTGCAGAGCGACACTATGTCACCTTTTTTTCTTCATGTGGTGTAATGTAGAAGTTGGGAAAAAATAAGTAATGTGTTCTGCAAGCGGAGCTCTAGATAAATGTGTTATTTCCTGCAGAGACGAGCCCTGGCTGGAAGAAGTGATGGTGATCTGTGCTGGATGAATGAAAAGCAAGGATGAAGGACTTCACCTAGAGACATCACTGGTGAGTTAGTATGTTACCTGTACACTGACATTATACATTGTATACTATATACAGTGGTCCTGTGTATAATGTCACCAGTGATCACTGTGCTACCTGTACATTATATACAGAGCTCCTGTGTATAATGTCATTGATCACTATATTACCTGTACACAGACACTGCATACTAAATACAGATCTCCTGTGTATAATGCCACTTATAGTGATAGTATTATGTTTTTTTCTAATTAATGATCAGTATTGTAGTATTCCGTCACCATGTGGTGGTAATATGTGGTCTGGGCATGGTGTGGCGGTATTTGTTCCTTGTATGTGGTATTATAGGTCACTATGTGGTGGTAATATGTGGTCTGGGCATGGTGCGGTGGTATTTGTCCCTTGCATGTGCTATTATTTGGTCACATTGTGGTGGTAATATGTGATCTGGTCATTGTGCGGTGGTATTTGTTCCTTGTATGATATTATTCGGTCACTATGGTAGTAATATGTGGTCTGGTCATGGTGTGGCGGTATTTGTTTCTTGTATGTGGTATTAAAGGTAACTATGTGGTGGTAATATGTGGTCTGGACATCATGTAGCGGTATTTGTTCCTTGTATGTGAAATTATTGGTCATTTTAAAAACTGAAAAATAAATAAAAATATACCCCTAAATTGTATTGCATATTTTAACAAATATTTAATAGGTTAAAGTAGAGTAGAGCTCAGCCAAAAGTGTCTACCCTGTTATGGTGGGGGCTTAAAAAATCTTTTGTCCAAAGCAAAAGCTGCAGGCTATAAGTGTGATCTGGCGATGGGAACTGTTAATGTGTGATAGGTGAGAAGTGGAGTCTTTCCAAGAGAGAGCGGTGGAACTGTGGACAGTTTGAGGGGTGGAGGCGGGGCTGGGTGGAGCCTGGGCGGAGTCTCAAGGGGGCCCCAAAAATTTTGCCAGTATGGGGCCCCGAAATTCCTAGTGGCAGCCCTGCTCAAATGGTTAACTGTTCAGAACCGCCTCTTCATCCTGCCCTGGTCAACAACATGTAATCATTCCTGCTGGTCTTCTGAGTATATCAAATGTGCTCAGCTCAGCTCTCTGCAAAATCATTGCTTATAACAAGCGGATTCCGGTAAGGTTTAATGCATTTATGAATATATGTTATGCATCTCTGTTAGCTGGCCATAATGCATTCCTCATGATGTTTGTAATGCATGTTCAGCTCCTGTAATGCTAGTACACTGCATGACAGTTATGCATCCTCCGTTCAGTGAGTGTAAAGCTGACAGCCATTATGTCATGATCCATGCTGGATCAGGACTGATGAAATGCACAGGTAACCTTTTTTTTTTCTTATGCTGTGCTTAAGTTTGGTTTTTGCCCCCAGTGGTCTTTAGGATTATTGCACTGTGGTGTCGTTTGTTCTAAGTTTGCCCCCGGTGGTGATGAGCGTCATTGCACTCTCGTTTCTTTAGTTAAGTGCACATGATTATAATGCAGGTGTGATTGCTGGCTCTGCTATAAAAGAGTCACAGGTTTTGCAATCAGTGTTGGTGATAGTGTTAATTTCAACCATCCTTGGTGGAGGAAGGAGCTGGAGAACGTTCCTTGCAGCACTGTCTTAGCCCTGGTGTGGAAGGAGTCATAGGGGATTTCCTTGAAGCACTGTCAGAGCTTGGTGGCAGTGATTTAGGAGGAGAGCTGTATTCTGGTGGTGGACTCTGTTGCCAGGAGCAAGTGCAACAGAGTAAAGCTAAGTGGTGTTTCCTTGTTTGTGTTTTTCCTTAGTGTGTATTAGTACAGTGGTGGGGCCAGTGCCTGCACCACCCAGCTCCTTAGCAAGAGATAGGTGTAGGGTGTGCTAGGGCGACAGGTTCCTGATCGGTGTCCGGTGCGGACCGGCATAGGGAACGTTAGGGACACTGACTCAGGGGAGTGCAGGAGGTCTCCACGTCCCTTTCCCTATCGCAGGGCCACTGTTGTTACTGTTTTCCCTTCCCCTTGTCTTTTTGTTTTAGTTACCGGCCTGCGGGCCGTGTCACACAGGACAGTATCACGTGCCGTGTCTTGTTTAGTTACCGGCCTGCGGGTCGCGTCACACAGGACGGGTCTTCGTGACATTATCACCAACCAATAACTTTTTTTTTCTCTGCTGAGCCATGGACCCAGTTCAGCCCTTTGCCCAAATGCTGCAGATCCTTACTAATGAGATTAGGGGGCTGCGCGGAGGGTTGGTACGGCAGCTGCGGCTGTTGGTGGGCTCTGGGGGCTTGGTTCAGGAACAGGCTCAGCCAGAACCCAAGATATCCCTCCCTGACAGATTTTCAGGAGGGAGAGATCAATTCTTGGTGTTTCAATAAGCCTGTAAATTTTATTTCAATCTGCGCCCTCGTTCATCAGGGAGTGAGGAGCAACGGGTGGGAATCATTATGTCCCTTCTTAAAGGGGATCCCCAATCCTGGGCCTTCTCCCTACCGGACGATTCTCCATCATTAGAGTCTGTGGACGAGTTCTTTGCGGCTTTGGCGCTTGTGTATGGGGATCCTGATGGCGTCGCCCTGGTGGAATCTCGAATCCGTAGGTGTAAACAGGGAGCCCGGGTTGCTGAGGAGGACTGCTCAGAGTTTAGGAGATGGGCCACTAACACTCAGTGGAATGACCCTGCACTTAGGAGTCAATTTGTGCACGGTTTGTCGCCAAAGTTGCAGGATACTCTGGTGCAGTACGCTGCCCCCAGGTCGCTGGAGGCCGCCATGTTCCTTGCCATCTGGGTGGATAGATGCCTTACGGAAAGTCATATACAAAAAGTGCCCCCTGATGTCCTCACTAGGGAGGAGGACCCACCAGTGCGGACGGAGGAACCCAGACAGCCTGGTGTTGTTGATACAAAAAAGGGGGTGTCTGCGGCTCGTCGTGGTGGGGGGTATGCTTTTCCTGTGGGAAGCCTGGCCATTTTATGAGAGCCTGGCCAGTTCATGCCAAGTCTCCTGACGAACCCATGCCAGTAGGAGGAGCTAATTTGTAGTCGGAGCTGCCTACGGTTCGGGGAGTGGTGTCGGCATGTTTGTACTGTGGGCAGACTGGTCATGTCCTGAAGGCTTGCCCATTGCATGCCAAATTATCTGTGCCATCTGAGAAGCCGCATTCCCCTGGTCGCTTGGAGGGAGGCGACCAGGGAGTATACATTTCCTCCATTTTGCCCTCCCAAGGTACCATGTCAGCAGAGGTCTTGGCTGGCGGGGTACCGGAGGTGATACCTGTGCTTGTGAACAGCAGAGCAGGAGTCAGTCTGGTGGATGCTCGCTTTGTCCAGACTCATGGTCTGAGGTGTAGGACGCTAGCCCAGCTTATAAGCGTCCAGGCCATAAACTCTGTTCCACTGAGCCAGGGGAGCTTGACCAAAGTCGTAGAGAATATCCATCTGCGTATAGGACATCATGAGGAGTCCTTGTCATGCTACCTCTTGGAGGGAATGCCAGTACCTATTGTTTTAGGCCTCCCTTGGCTGAAAGAACACAACCCGGTAATAGATTGGCGGGTGAGGGAAGTGGTCAACTGGGGGCACTCGTGTGAGGGCTGCTGCCTAGGAACTACTGTCTCTGCCGTCTCTCTTCAATGGACCCCTTCCTCTCCGGTGAGAGCAGCAGATGTGCTGCAGGAGAGTAGGGGCAAGTCTCAACCCTCGCCATTGGCCAACCCTGGGAGGCGCAGACCTCGTGGTGGAAGGGGTTGGAGGGTGGTGTACCCCTTGGTGAAATGTGGGGGTGTGAGTGTGGTGACACAGGGGGACGCCTCTGTTGTCAATCCCAGAAAGAGTTCTCCAAGTGGTGACAAATTAACGAGTGGCAATAAACGTTCAGGTCCGGACCTGTGTGTGAACAAGCATGTGTGGGTGGCCACCAAAAAACATCCAGTGGAAGTTTGTTGTGGAGTGCTACCAGCTCATACCAAACATACACATACACAACCCGTTCCCCAGGTCAGCGCTTTGGAGATGTGTGGTGCCTCCAGAAATGTTGCCAATACCAGCGGGCTCGTTTGTCATCAACCTGACGTGCAGGTAGTTGCTGGGGTGAACTCTGGGTCTGGGCGTCCCTGATGTAGGTGGTTCCCTGATGAGGAGCGGTCTTGAGGGTCCAGAGGTCCCTCATTAAAGGGAGGTGTTGTGAGTTAATTTTCCCCTTCACTACTGAGGCCTGTGTAACTCCCTCTTCTGGTGAAGAAAGGTAGTGAGCCTGATTGTCAAACACCTGGGGCCGATGATGATGACTGGCTGAGTGGAGTTGATGACTGGATATAAGGCTGCCAACGCCCTTCTGGCCTGTGGGTGATTTCTCTGTGGACTTCTAGGAAACCAGTCTGATTCCTGCTCATCTAAAGCTAAGATTTCTGCTTTGCCTTTTTGCGTTAGTGTTTTGTTTTCCTTGCTTTTCTGGATTCTGCCATTCCCTGCTGGGGTTAGCTGAATCTCCTTTTGCCTGTTGCTCTGTCTTCAGAATATTCCTGAGTACTGACATAGCTTTTTTGAAGTCTAGCGTCTTCAGGGCCTTTTTTACTGTCAGTTCGTTGGCTCTTATTTTCATAGGGTTTTTCACGGATTGCAGACAGCAGCCTTTCTGTCCTTTCCTATCTAAGCTAGCATGGGCCCCATCTTTGCTCAGTCTATCTTTCTGTCTGTGTTTTGTTCTTTCTTCTTGCTTCACCGTCATTATATGTGGGGGGCTGCCTTTTACTTTGGGGTCTGCTGTGGGGCAGTTTAGATTTCCCTTTCTGTCTTTAGGCTATGTAGTCCTCCGGCTGTGATCGAGGGGCCTAGGGCATCGTAGGAGCCCCCCACGGCTACTGCTAGTTGTGTTGATAGGTTCAGGGGTCTGCAATCCGATAGCTGCCAACTTCTCTGGTTTTCTGGACTTAGCTAGCATTTCTATTTTTGCCTCCTACTGTGACTCAATCATAACAGGGAAGGTACTGTCATGATCCATGCTGGATCAGGACTGATAAAATGCACAGGTAACCTTTTTTTTTCTTAAGCTGTACTTAAGTTTGGTTTTTGCCCCCCGGTGGTCATTAGGATTATTGCACTGTGGTGTCGCTAGCTCTGTTTGCCCCCGGTAGTGGTGAGCGTCATTGCACTCTTGTTTCTTTAGTTAAGTGCACATGATTATAATGCAGGTGTGATTGCTGGCTCTGCTATAAAAGAGTCACAGGTGTTGCAATCAGTGTTGGTGATAGTGTTAATTTCAACCATCCTTGGTGGAGGAAGGAGCTGGAGAACGTTCCTTGCAGCACTGTCTTAGCCCTGGTGTGGAAGGAGTCATAGGGGATTTCCTTGAAGCACTGACAGAGCTTGGTGGCAGCGATTCAGGAGGAGAGCTGCATTCTGGTGGTGGACTGTTATGAATGAGTCACCGAAGGAGGAAAAAACAAAAATACAAGCTAAGTCCAGAAAACCGGAGAGGTTGGTAGCTATCGGATTGCAGACCCCTGATCCTATCCACAACAACTAACAGTAGCCGTGGGGGGTTCCTACGATGCCCTAGACCCCTTGATCACAGCCGGAGAACTAAATAGGCCTAAAGAAAGAAAGGGGAAATCTAAACTGCCCCAGAGCGGACCCCAAAGCAATAGGCAGCCCCCAACATATAATGACGGTGAAGCAAGATGAAAACACCAACACAGATAGAATATAGGTTGAGCAAACGATGGGGCCCAAGCTAAGTAAAAAGGACAGGATAGAAAAGCTGCTGTCTGCAATCCGTAAAAAACCCTACCAAAAAATGTCCCAACCGTCTGATAGGAAAAACAGGCCCTGAAGTCGCTAGGACTTCAAAATGACTATATCAGCACTCAGGTAAATTCTGAAGACAAAGCAAAGAGACAAACTGATCAGAGACAAAAATGGAACTCAGCACACCCCCGACCGGGGATGGCTGAACTCCAAAAAACAAGGTAAACAAAACAAAACTAATAAGTTCAATAGCAGAGCAAAAACTTATCTTTGGGAAGCAGGAATCAGACTGGTCTCCAAGAATCCAGCAGAGAAATCACCAGCGACTCAGAAGGGCGTCGGCTGCCTTATATCCAGTCAGAATTTCCTGTTACCCAGTCATCATCTACCAGATCAGGTGTTTGGTAATCAGCCTCACTACCTTCCTTCACCAGAAGAGGGAGTTCATCAGACATCGACGGTGAAGGGGAAAATGAACTCACAACAGTGGACTCTGTTGCCAGGAGCAAGTGCAACAGAGTAAAGCTAAGTGGTGTTTCCCTGTTTATGTTTTTCCTTAGTGTGTATTAGTACAGCGGTGGGGCCAGTGCCTGCGCCACCCAGCTCCCTAGCAAGTCATAGGTGTAGGGTGTGCTAGGGCGACAGGTTCCTGATCGGCGCCAGGTGCAGAACCGGCATAGGGAACGTTAGGAGCGTTAGGGACACTGACTCAGGAGAGTGCAGGAGGTCTCCACGTCCCCTTTCCCTATCGCAGGGCCCACCGTTGTAACTGTTTTTCCTTCCCCTTGTCTTTTTGTTTTAGTTACCGGCCTGCGGGCCGTGTCACACAGGACAGTATCACGTGCCGCGTCTTGTTGTTTATAGCTACCGGCCTGCGGGTCACATCATACAGGACGTGCCATCGTGACACATTAGTTGTTAGATATTTCTTTCTCTTTTACTGCTGTGTATGTTATATTGCTCAGCTTCTATATAATGCATGCTATTGATATAACAGCATTCTGTATCATTGCTATTACCTGCCAGTATTTGTGTATTGTATATTGTCTACCAGTATTGACATGCTGCATTATCGTTTTTTTTATAGTTTTTACCTGAATCATCCACATTTTGTACAACAAGCTACTGAATCATCCATATCTGTGTTCAACAATCTCTGATATCATCTACAACTGTGTACAACAACCCGTGATCTCATCTACTACTGTGTTCTACTATACCATCTGTTATCATCTCCCATTGTTGTCCATATCATCCCAACAAATATAGACTTAAGCACCCATACAGTCTTGTTTCTGGGAGAGGATGAAAGGTTAAGCCGTATGCTGGAATCCGCACAGCGTCATACATGGAAGAAGGCAGAACACCCAATGTTAAAGATAGGTACGCAGGACGCATGCAGAAGTAGGCCAAGCTAAATGGAAGAAGTGCGAAGGTGGGCGGAATTTCAGGGAGGAAGTACGCAGCTTTCCGCAGAGCCTGGGTACGCCAATGTGAAACCAGCCTTAGCTCATGTTAAGACGTAACATATGCAGGGGATATTCCGACCAGCTTTTTGGACAGAAAAATCACAGCGGAATATAGTACTAACAAAGTACGATAGCTTTTATTTTCAGATCGGAACCTGTTTTCTGCAGCATGTTAGTTTTGCAAGTGTATGCCTTGTGTTTTTTCATTGCCAATTTTCCCTGCTGACATGAACTAGATGGCTTAAATGAACAGTAAAAGCACAATACTGCTGACTTTGTCCATCTGCAGTTTTGCATCAAAATCTGCAAATAAAGAATCAAACAGAAAAAAACATTAAAAGGTTAACATAAAAAAACAACTTATCTTAAACAGGGATTCCTCCTCTCTAATTGTATGCCATGTACAGTATATTACTCATGCATTCTCGTGGTAAAAGGCTTGGTTCCTACTTAAAGTTGGCAATTTTTGTTTGCAGAGTCATCGGCTATAGCTGTCAATCGCTAAATAAGGCCATCCACTGGACTTCTAAGCAAATTAAAACAGGGATTTAAATTAATGAAATATAAGTTAGGCTGAATTCAGATGTCCGTATGTCATGGTCCAAGAACAGATCTTGATGAACAACTTGCTGTGGGTCTCCTAACTTGAACTTGATATAGCCTCATATACAGTGGTGAAAAAAAGTATTTGGTCAGCCACCAATTGAGCAAATTCTCCCACTTAAAAAGATGAGAGAGGCCTGTAATTGACATACATCATAGGTAGACCACAACTATGAGAGTCAAAAGGAGAAAACAAATGGAGTTTAAAGTGTGACTGTTTGAGGTTGTGAACAAGTGTCTTTTATACTGATAACAAGTTCAAACAGGTGCCATTACTATAGGTAATGATTGGAGGACAGAGGAGCCTCTTAAAGAAGAAGTTACTGGTCTGTGACAGCCAGAAATCTTGCATGTTTCTAGGTGACCAAATACTTATTTTCCACCATAATTTGCTAAATAAATCTTGCCAAATCAGACAAGGTGATTTTCTGGATTTGATTTCTCATTTTGACTCTCATAGTTGTGGTCTACTTATGATGTCAGTTACAGGCCTCTCTCATCTTTTTAAGTGGGAGAACATGCACAATTGGTGGCTGACTAAATACTTTTTTCCCCCACTTTATGCCTACAAAACTTTCGAGTTTGGGTTAGAAGACCAGGTACAACTCCAGGCATGGCAAAAACAATGTATCATTCACATTTACAGTATTTACAAATACTAAAGTATTAAGATGTGGTAAATACAATAAAGTGAATAGAACAGAATTAACCCTAGTAGCTGGTCTCTTGCATAGAAATGAAGATGTGAATGAATGGTAAAATATTACTACTGTCTATTGCAGAGTCTGAGCAAGTTAGATAATGGACCATTATAATAGTGGAGAAGGTTAGACAGCATGCCTCTGACATACAGACACCATTGACATAGGGAAGACTGATCCTATTGTGCAGGCTGTGGAAACAATGCATCAGTAGTACACAACATTCTCCTGATGACAGTCTGGTCATACACAACACAACTGAAATTTTGAAGGGGATAGCACCGATAAAAATTACTATGAATGATATCTTAGGGTATGTTCCCAGGGGCAGAAACTGGCAGCACTTTGGACACAGCATATGTCGGCTCCATCCAAAGTGCTGCCGGCTTTTGAATGCCGGGGATTCTGCATGTGTTCATTGAATTGTGCGGAATCACCGCGTCCCATTACATTGTATGGGTGACTTTATCTTGCAGAGACTGAGCGTCTCCGCAAGAGAAATAGACATGCTGCGGTCTAGAAGCCGGAGGCGTCTCTGCACGCATAGTGGAGATGGGATTTCATGAAATCCCCTCCACTATGCTTTAACATCTGTCCGCTGTGGATGTATGCAGCGTCCAAACTGCTGCGTTTACTGACAGTGGAAACATACCCATATTGTTTCTGATCAGCTATTTATTTTATTCGCTTATACAGCACCATTAATTCCTCAGAACTTTACAAACATTATCATCCTGGTCCCCATTGGGGCTCACAATCTAAATTCCCTATCTGCATGTTTTTGAAGTGTGAGAGGAAACCAGAGAACTCGGAGGAAACACACGTAAACACAGGGAGAACATACAAACTCCTTGCTGATGTTGTCCTTGGTGGGATTTGAACCCAGGCCCCCAGCGCTGCAAGGCTGCTAAATGGCACACAAAAATAGAGGGTGATAGAAATAGGTAAGGTGGTGTAGAGTAAGGTAGTGTAGCATGCATTGTCAGCACCAGGGGAAGAAAAGTATTTTGCTTCCCCTAATCCATTGACTATTACCAGTCTGAATCGCTTCGACCAATTTAATTCTTAAAGAGAATCTATCAACAGGTCTTTTCTATGTACTCTAACAGCATCATGATGTAGGGCCCTAGAGCCTGATTCCAGGGATGTGTCACTTACTGGGCTTTGTGTTGCTGTTTCAATGAAATCAGTGTTTTATCAACAAAAGATTATCACTACTAGACTAGGTGTTGGGTGCCTACCAGTCAACTGCTCTGTGGAACCTCACCACTACCACTGATTTGGCCACTCAGTGGTGTGGCCAGGGTTATACAGGGCTCAGCACTGACTGCTAGATCTGCAGCAGATAAAACAGTGATTGTAAATGAGAGCACCAGACCAGCAAGTGACACATTGCTGGAATCAGGGTATTAGCCCCTACACAATGCTGCTCTCAGATTATATAGCAAAGCCTGCTCACAAATTCCATTTTACCCCTTTTCACCCAAGCACATGTATTGTAAAGGGTTGTTTCAACTTCTTAAATGTTTAAAATTGCAAAGTATTTGTAAAAATAAATATCAATTTTCCTATTAAAAATCCTATCCGTTCTGTCTACCCAGTTCCTAGGTTACCGGCCACCTCTGCAGTCTATGAGAAAGACCGTTCTTCTAAACAATTATCTCATGTTAACAAGCTGATTACTTTAGAGCTTGCAAGGACTGCACTGAAGCTTTCCTCTGTCAGGCCCTGTTCACACAATGCATTTAGAACGCAGGTTTTGCCACGATTTTCACAAAACTTGCTAAAGCGGCAATTTTACTGTAATTTCAAAAAAAATTGCAGCAAAACAAATTAGAAAAGCATTGTGTGAACACAGCCTTAACCTTAAGAAGTGCAACACTGCAGGGAATAACTCAGTCGATGGCACGAACCTCTACGCTGACTGCAGCGCTGTCGATGTGACGTCAGCACTGCGGACAATGACAGACACCAGGAGCAGAGGATTAGACTAAGAGCTGGACCTGGGGAGGCTGAGCAAAGTACAGTTTGTTTTTAAACCTAAGGCCGGGGTCACACTAACCGACGCAAAATACGGTCAGTATTTTACATGCGTAATACGGATGAATGACCCCTAAACAGTGCTCCGTATGTCATCCGTAAGCAAGGTGTGGTCGCGTATTTTGCGTATGTAAGCAGCCGTATGTAATCCGTATGGCATCTGTATGTAATCCGTATGGCGAGATTTTCTCGCAGGCTTGCAAAGTGGACATATAATGGAGCCCTATGACAGGGTTTCTAACAGAAACCAAAGAATAGATATAGACATATAGAATGCACATATATATATATATATATGTATTCTATGTGTATATATCTATTCTTTCGTTTCTTTATTAAACCTGTCAGTGTGAGTTTAGCGCACTGAATTGCCGGCTTTGCTAAAAGACACCGGGTGCGTATTTCTCGCAAGTCACATGTGTGGTCCGTGTGTAATGCGTACTTTTTGCGCACCCATAGACTTGCATTGGCGTATTACGGGCGTAGTACGCTGACAATCGCAGCATGCTGCGATTGGCACAGACCGTAGAATACGGATGAGAAATATACGGCTGGTGCGAGGGACCCCATAGAGAATCATTGGTCCGTGTCTAATGCGTGCTTTTAGCGCCTCTCACTCGGCCGTATTCCTCGCCAGTGTGACCCCGGCCTAACCTCAACACTCAGCATAGGAAATGTAGCTGAGCGCTAATCAGACAGCTCACCGGTCATCTGGCAGGGACTGTGGTTCATGGCCTCTATGGTTACAGCAGGGGCGGACACACCATTGGTGCCACCTGGGAAGCCACACGGGTGCCCAGGAGGGTACGATGCCGCATCTACCTCCAAAGCAGGTGGGATTGTGCATTATTGGACTGCAGAGGTGTACGGTCAGGCAATATCATGGCGCCTGCCAATGAGGGTGCGGCTGTGCACTAGGGTCAGCCAGGGGCGCAGGCAGGGTCTGGATGGTAGGTGGGAAGCGCTGTAGACCATGGGGTGCGTGTCACTCTTGGGGTCAGGCATTCTAAAATTTTGGGGTCCTACACCAAGAAAGGGTCATTAAAAAAATCCCTTTGGCAATCCCAAACTGACTAAGGTCCTGGTTTCCGCAATGGCAGGCAGTTTATTGTCCCCTGTTATCAGCCACTAGTACCTCGTTATCTAGAGAAATGGTGGCTGAGGACTAGTTTTTGGCGTCTGTGTGACACTGACACAGGCACATACCCCACTGCACCAGTGTCACAGCCCCACAGGTGTCCGGGCTCACGTGAGGAGTCCGCCTCACACACAGCCCCTAACTAATGGCGCGCTGTTAAGAGGAGGCGTGTCCGACCGGGTCACGTGACCATATTTCCATAAATATCACCGCCCTCTACAGACGTGATCATTCATCGACTCCAAGTAGGGGGGGACGCAGGCGAAAAGTTTTCCCCAAGTTGTGAAGTTGCTCCCCTGAAGCATGGACGCGCTCAAGTCTGCGGGAAGGGCGATTATCAGGAGCCCCAGCATCGCCAAGCAGTCGTGGGGCAGCGGGCGGCACAAGAGTAAGTGAGGCTGTGGGAGAACGCGGGGACGGCGCTGCTGCTGACCTCCATGACAGACCGCTAAGCAGGCGTCTGTGCGGGCAGAGCGGAATGTGGTGTGTCATAATAAACTCGGCACTGCTACATCACGTGTCTGTGGGAACACGATAATGGCGAGCATTGGTCTCTGGGGTGAGCCTGGGCGCAGAGGCAGTAGCGGGGCTTCAGCGGAGCCGGTGTCCTGCCCCTGATGATTCACATTGGGGACAATGAGGTTTAGTAGATCTGCCCCTCTATTAACTAGGTGCCGCTGTACCTCCCAAGTGTGAATAGGTGCGAGCTGCAGTGCCTGCAAAACATCTACGAAAAAGGCGCAGCAGCACCCTGGGGATGGCAGGACCTCCAAACTCTCTGTCCCTCAGCATCAAGATGGACTTGCAGCCAGGAGACACATGGTTGGCCACTATCGTAGGCTTTTTCACCAGCAAGTGGTGTGTGTGTGTGTGTGTGTGTGTGTGTGTATATATATATATATATATATATATATATTATTCTCATCACGACTGAGATCTAGTTACACCTTTCTGTCATACTCCACGAAGGTCACCAGAGAATGTGGGTTTTCCTTTTTTATTCTCTGAAACCCCATAGTTCTAGTGATGTCAGTAGCCCCGAGGCGCGTGCTCAGGTTTTATCTCTTGGCACGGAATACTCAGTGTGAAAGAGGTTTATAGATACACAAAAGATCTTGAAACATGTTTTTAAGGTAATGCAAAATATTCAGCGACACTTCAGCCCTAAAATATGGTCCTTCATCAAACTAAGATGTCGGTGGAAATCAACTTGGACTATTTCAGACGGATATATTTTTTTTTTTTTTTTTTTTTAAACCTTGTGTAAGTGCCATTGACACATGCAGAAATATATACACTTGGCTTCTTATTGTATTTCTGGTTGCCTGTTACATTGTGTCTTGGTCTGGGGTAGAAGTGGCGGCAGGCTTTGGCTGCCAGTGGCACCTCGCTCTCTTGTAACAGCCATCATCTTTGTAGGTTTCCTATGAGGGGATTTCTGTTTCATGCAGGCTGTAAATGTGGCTTGTAGGTAACAACCCTTTTGACTCAGTTCACTGTGAAATAAGAGTGAACATTGTGGAGAAAATGTGCCGACTCCATAAATATTTTTTTTCTTTAGGGAATAGCTACAAATATTGTGAAGTGTCAGAAATGGATGTTGTCTGTAGTGCCAGGAATTCCAGGTATGTGTGTTAGGTTTAGACAAGGCAGATCGGTTGCTGTCAGTCTGCTTGATATACGGGGGACCTTGTACTTATGATGTGATGCCAGGCTCGCAGATCTACAGTCGCACTGTCTGTGCTCCTTTAGCAGCTGGGCCTTGTAATTTCCCCTTAAATCAATGATAACATAGAATTTTTTTTAAGGGAGTGGTGTTTGAGGTGGGAGCAGGAATTCCTGAATCATAGCCTGGCCAAACCTAGTTTTCCACTATGAGAGAATTTTGTGGGACTGTTATCTCCATCCACACTAGATTATTACTGGCAGATCCTACTATACAGCAGTCTGATAGTTTTCTTGGTGATCTGGGATCTCACAATACATAAGCATCTCTAAAACTCACTAATTTTGACAAAGTATCTCGCACAATCCTTATTGAAAAAATGGCTAAGTATGGAATGGACAAGGCAACTGTTAGGTGGATTCGTAACTGGCTTAGTGATCGGACCCAAAGAGTGGTCGTAAATGGCTGCACATCCAGTTGGAAGAATGTCTCAAGTGGGGTACCACAGGGCTCTGTCCTGGGCCCTGTATTGTTCAACATCTTTATCAATGATTTAGATGAAGGAATTGAGGGTAAACTGATTAAATTTGCTGATGACACAAAGCTAGGAGGGATAGCTAATACTAGAGAAGAGAGAGAGGATTCAAAAAGATATAAATAAACTGGAGCAGTGGGCAGCAACTAACAGAATGTTTTTTAACAGGGAGAAATGCAAAGTACTACATCTGGGCAATAAAAATGAAAATATACAGAATGGGCAGAATAGGGCTAAGCAACAGCACATGTGAAAAAGACTTGGGTATACTAATAGATCACAGACTGAATATGAGTCAACAGTGTGATGCAGCAGCAAAAAAGCAAATGCAATTCTAGGATGTATTAACAGAAGCATACAGTCTAGATCACGTGAAGTCATTATTGCCCTCTACTCCTCTTTGGTCAGACCTCATCTGGAATACGGTGTCTAGTTTTGGGCGCCACATTTTAAAAAAGACCAACAAACTGGAGCAAGCTCAGAAAAGAGCGACCAGAATGGTGACCGGTCTTCAAACCATGTCCTATGAGGAACGGTTGCAGGATTTGGGAATGTTTAGCTTGCAGAAGAGAAGACTAAGAGGAGACTTAATAGCTGTCTACAAATATCTCAAGGGCTCTCACATTGTAGAAGGATCATCTTTATTCTCATTTGCACAAGGAAAGACTGGAAGCAATGGGATGAAACTGAATGGGAGGAGACAGATTAGATACTGTATATACTCGTGTATAAGCCCCCCCCCCCCCCCATTTTGTCCCAAAAAATGGGAAAATTTAATGACTTGCGTATAAGCCTAGGGTGGAAAATGCTGAAGCTACTGGTAAATTTCAAAAATAAAATGGGCCTCATAAGATGCTCCATAAAGTTCATGATGGGTTCCATAAGATGCTCCATACAAAAATATGCCGAATAATGGTGGCCTTATAACTTGCTCCATAATAACATATGCCCCTTGTAATGCTGCACGGTGATTAGTGGCCCCTTACAATGCTGCTGCTGCCTCAATTTAAAAACTATATACTCACCTCGTCGCTGCTGCTCCTCAGCGTTGCCAGCTCTACAGTGACTGTTCAGGCAGAGGGCGCCTGCTAACTATGTCATGGCGCCCTCTGACCTGAACGTTACTGCCAGAGGAAGCAAGACAGCAGAGCGACGCCCAGCGGTGGAACGGGGGACAGGTGAATATGGCTCCCCCGTTATACTCACCTCTCCTGGCATGTCTCTGTGCTTGTTCCATCTTCTCGGCGCTGTGCTTCCTGCGGTCATGTGGTGCTGCTCATTACATATGCACATATTCATGAGGGTAATGAGCGGTACCACGTGACCGCTGAAAGCAGGAAGAACAGTGCCGAGAAGATGGAATATGCACGGGGGGTGCTGCAGAAACATGCCAGGAGAGGTGAGTATGATCTCCCCTCCCTGGCCGACCCCTGGTATGACTCGTGTATAAGCCGAGAGGGGGACTTTCAGCCCAAAAAAATGGACTGAAAATCTCGGCATATACGCGAGTATATACGTTATTGGAAAAAAACTTTGACAGTGATCATTGAGTGAAACAAGCTGCCACGAGAGGTGGTGAGTTCTCCAATAGAAGTCTTCAAACAGAGGCTGGACAGATATCTGTCTGGGATGATTTAGCAAATCCTGGTTTGAGCAGGGGGTTGGACCAGATGGCCCAGGAGGTCCCTTCCAACTCTTCTATTCTATAAATTTGCATTTTGGTGTGAAGTGTAAACATGAGCCAAGTAGGCAAAAGCTTCCTATTTTAAAGCACTCTGCCAACTATCTAATGTGTATGGGGGTGCTTTCCAGATGGTCAAGACACTAGCGATCAGGTAGTTGTAATCTAGCCCCCAAATCTATAGCATTGTGGCTGAGGCTTTTTGACATCTCATCGACAGGTCACAAAGAATCTGTAGCTGACTTCTGTCTTTATTACTAGCTGAAGAGCCTGGTGTTGCCCAGGCATAGTAACAACTACAGTCAGTTATATTTAATATATATTATTTTTTTTTTTTTAGTGTAGAGCCCCGCCCACTCCGCATAGCCCACGTCAGAACCAGAGCGCTGGATGGAATTGCCCTGACTTCCATACTGGAGATCCCTTTAAGAGGGAAGATGTGCCTATGGGATGTAGGATGTGTATATGGGCAGGGAGGGGATGATTCATCTCTGTCATGTGCTCTCTGCTGCTTTCTGGGGGGCAGACAATGGCTGGGAGCTTATGTTCCAGGGGATGCTAGATTTCTCCCACCTGGTCACTGTCTGCTGAGGTGTTGTTGTGGAGTGGGAAAACTGTTGCTCATAGCAGCCAATCACAGCTTGGCTTCTTTTGAACAGCTCTGGTGAAATGAAAGATGCTTTGTGATTGGTGACACACATGCATTCAGTTATAGATAGATTTAAGTGGAGTTTTGTGCATTTGTCCACCCTAAAGAGACTTCATTTTGAGTCAAGCAGACGGCGAAGATGGATATAATGTAAAACATGTTTAGTTCACTTAAATAGTTGACACTTCCTATACATAGTTGGTATAGAAATGCGCCCACAACCAAAACTCGTGGGGAGGACTAGACAGCATCATTGTGTAAGGGACCTTTGTTGTTCGTGTCTAGTCTGAGACTGTAGCAACTGGCTTCCTGTGAACATAAGTCTAATTTAAGTTCTTTTCTTTTTTTCACGTATGTGGTTAGTATGTTGCAGAGAACTTGTCTCTGGCTGGTCGGTTATCCCATGTGTGACCTTACTTAATTTTTTTTCTCACCAAGTTCATGACTAGTCAGAACAATTTAGAGTAAACTCCCAAATTCTATATCTGGATATCTCTCAATCAAGACTACTAACCATAGTCCTGTTAAGACTGACAATAAGAGGCTAGCCTTGGCAAAAAGTTATCTGGCTTCTCAAATACTCGGTTGGCTTTGTTACGGCTCTTGTGCGCTTTTTTTTTTTTTTTTTTTTTTTTTTTTTTTTTTTTTTATACTCCTCCCCAATACGTGTCATCTTCTGCTTTTGTTTTTCCTGCACATTCCATTGGTAAACAATGGGGTATTAATAAAAATGTGGATCTTGTACTGTTAATGATGACTGCATAATGCACAACATGCTAAGAATTGTTCCCCATACCCTACGGCTAACTAGCTGGGTGGAGGGAAGGGTATCTATTGCGCCCAGGCTTAAATGTTTGTTAATCCAGGCTATTAAAAGCAAGTGGCTGCTGTCCCATAAAATGTTTACTATGATTGGCTATTGTACCGTACTCTTTGTGGGTTTTTTTTTTTTTTTTTTTTTTTTTTTTTTGTTATATACAAGGTTTGTATTTGCTCAAGGTCACTGGCGTTCATGAGAAATAAAAAGGCTCTTCTGTTTATTTCTAGAGCTTCCAGAAAATTGGACAGATACCAGGGAAACTCTGTTAGAAGGAATGCTGTTTCATCTGAAGTATTTGGGCATGACCTTGGTAGAGCAACCGAAAGGGGAAGAATTGTCTGCAGCTGCGGTGAAGAGGATTGTAGCAACAGTATGTGTGTAATACTTCCAAATTTCCATTGTTTGGCAAGGGAAAGAACTTTTGTTTTTTACAGCCAGGAGTAATTCATCACTGCCGTGCATGCAGCTACAGGAAAATATCAAATGCATGGAACGCCTTCTGAATTTGGAAGTAAACTTTGTGTATGATATTTAACACTTACTGTGCGCTTCCTGAGGGTATTTAGCAAGCGTATTCCCAGGGATGGTACATTAGTCTAATGGGTATGTCTCAGGCATCTGATGTGCATGGGGTCTCTAAAGCTTCACCACACTACTTTTCTAGTGTTCTAAGCTACTGGTCATAGATGGGGTTCCCCTTTCAACCTCTTGTACAAATTCATACATGCTATGAGAAAATGATGACCATCGCCCCAGGACTCGTTCTCACCTAGTCCAGCCCTGTCTCCATCAGTGATTGAGTGGGCTGCAGCAGTGACTTTATGGCTTTAGTGCTGCAGCCCATCATTGAGCTCTGGTTACATGGTCGCAGTTGCCAATTATTTGTTGCAAGAATAAAGTTCATGAAGTTGAAAGGACACACTCTAGCATGCTGGCCTAAGGTGAAATGAAGTATTGCGGTTTTCACAAATGGCCATGTATAGTACATGGTCTGGCTGAGTTAGCAGTTTGCAGGACTCTTCCTTTCATTATGCCACATTCACACATCCGTATGCCTACGTGGCTGTCAAGTTGAGGTCAGCAGACCCACGGACAGACCATGCGCAGTAGTCCGTACTCCGGCCATAACCACAGATGTGTGAATATGGCATTAGTCCTAGCAGAATGTGCTTCATTACCGTTAGGACATGTAGAAAGGGGCCGTTGTTGTCCATCAACAAAGTATTTAGTCAACTGTCTGCTGGAAAATCTGTGTCTGAGGGTTCCTTGACAAGTACAACCAACTGAATAAGACAGTGCGAAGGTTAATGTAGCGGTGGCTTTCTTCCAGAGAACCACTGATGTCATCGGTTTACCTTTTTCACATGTGTCAGGGGAAGTTGGGTTTTTGAAGGAAATGACTTGTTGATGTAGAAGCTGTCCAGGAAGAAAAACCTGTCAACATAATGTTATAGTTCTGACCACAGGAGAAACTTTGCTCGTGTTTAGATTGGGAACATGTACATAGTTAATTTATTTTCTCAAGGCTAAAGCAGGTGGAAAGAAACTTCAGAAGGTGCTTTTAAAAGTGACTCCTCGCGGAATAATCCTTTATGACAGCGTCACCAACAAGTTGATTGAAAACGTCTCAATTTATAGGTGAGTTAATCACTTGCCTCACTCTTCCAAATGGCTATCATATATGAAAAGTGAAAATCTAGGCTTTGTCAGTACCAGTAACTTATGAATGACTATTTATATATAACTTGTGTTTTTAAAAACACATCGAATGTACAGTATATGTAATGTTGCGTACTGCATCCAAACAGAAATGGAATTCTCATGCCACAATTCTGACAAATGTCTTGATTGTGCAGCATTATACAGAGCTATTTATTTTACTCACTTATATAGCGCAATTAATTGCACAACGCTTTACAGACGTTATTGGTGCTGTCCCCATAGGGAACTTAGATTGTGAGCCCCAATCAGTATGTCTTTGTGGGAGGAAACCCACACAAACACGGGGAGAACTTTCAAACTCCTTGCAGATGTTGTCCTTGGTGGGATTTGACCCCAGCGCTGTAAGGCTGCAGTGCTAACCACTGAGCCACCATGCTGCCCCATCGATCTCTCATCTATTCAGGATCAGTTTTGGAGATACTGAGTAGGATAGTGCGGCATGGTGGCTATACTTGATGTCTAATACAGACTGCTCTTTCTGCAGAATATCGTATTGTACAGCTGATAAGCTACATGACAAAGTCTTTGCCTACATTGCTCAAAGCCAACAGAATGAAACCTTGGAATGCCATGCCTTTCTCTGTACAAAGCGAAAAATGGTAACCTTGACTTTCTTGTCCATTTTTTATCTTTTGACTCTTGAAGCTGCATTTAACTAACTGTTTATTTCCTGCCAAAAGAGTAATAATATACCACTGCAATGATCTACTGTATATAAGGAGTAGTTCATGTTGTACATGCTGAATGTTTTGAACACTGTGAATGTATGATGGGAGTTTGCGGCATCGGTTAGAAGGGGGGGGGGGGGGGGGGACAAATAGGGAATCCTCAGACTCCATGCCTCCATTCTCTATTCATGTGGTGCTCTGACTAGGTATTCCGTCAGCAGTCTGACTTATGAGTCACTGACCTGCCCCCTAGTTTACACACTAAGGGCCCCATCACACATAGCGACTCACCAGCACTCCCAACAACGATATCAACATGTCAGGATTGCTGGTGAGTCGCTACATGATCGCTGGTGAGCTGTCAAACAGACAGCTTCATCAGCGATCAGCACCAGCGAAGCCGAGCGCGCGGCGTCGCTGTGTACTTTAGTTACCAGCGCGCTGATGCAGGGAGCTGGCAACTAAGGTACACATCGGGTTTCTAAGGGGCATGCGTCACTTAGAAATCCGATGTGTACCTTTTGTTACCAGCTCCCTGCATCAGCGCGTTGGTAACTAAGGTACACATCGGGTTTCTAGGCACAGCGCGCCCCCTTAGAAACCCAATGTATACCTTAGTTACAAGCTCCTGCTCGCCCGCCTGTCACGCAGTGATGCGTGCTGATCAGCGGGAGACCAGCGACCTCAAAAATGTCCAGGGCTGGTTTACCAGGTAACTTGTACCACATTTTTCTGGAGCTGTTCTAAATTGAAGAGCTTGTGGAAAGAAGTCATGAATCATATAGATACTCTCTCTGACAACGCTGTGAAGGTCACCCCACAAATGGCACTACTTTCTTTGGGCACCGAGGAAATTAATCCTGTCATAAGATTTGTAATGATACATATTTTCTTGGTGACCAAAAACACTATAGCTTTCTGGTGGCTAAGAACTGATTTACCCTCCTTTGCTGATATTTTAGGCAAACTACGGATTCACAACTCTATGGAAAAAAGATTTGCCTTTATTAATGGTACTCTCCATAAATATCATACTAAGTGGGATGTTTGGAATTTGAAATTTTCTTAATTTATGTTATCTAACATTTCTATTGTAAACTCAATATGACAATGTTAGTTCCTTTGAGAGGATTGCTTTTAAACTATGTATAATACTGGTTTCCTATATACACTGTCTGTATTAAACAATTTTATTTAATGTGTGATGTAACACGTAGAGTTCTCTACTTTTTATTTTGTCCATTTACCCTTTCTCTTCTCATACTTCTGAAACTTTAATAAAAATATTTAAACAAAAAAAATGTCCAGGGCTTTCCATCAGTGATACCGGCAGGGGGGCCAATCGCTGTCACACACAGCGATCTCACTGGTGAGATTGCTGTTGCGTCACAAAACTAGTGACTCAGCAGCGATCTTGCTAGCGAGATCGCTATGTGTGACGGGGCCCTAATGGTATGCACAAGCGTATAAAACTGAAAATAAAGATTACACAATAACCACAAGACAGATGTCAACCAAGGTATCATTGTAGTCAGTATAACAGCATCTATCTTATAAAGGTGCCCCTGCTGTGCAGTGTGTAATGGCCGTGTCTGACCGTACAGGGACATGGTCTGATTATACCACATCTCCTGGCCAGGGAAAGACAAGAGTATACCTTTTTTTTTTTTTTTTTTTTTTTTTCCCCGGCTATGAAGTTCTGTAGTCTGTCTATGTAGCAATTCTGGCATGTAATGGACAATAGAAGGGGGTAAAGATAACTTTATGTTCAGGCCTCCTTTTATCTCAGACTAATGAGATGTATATGAACCTCTTTTATAGGCGCAAGCGGTTACATTAACAGTCGCACAAGCTTTTAAAGTGGCATTTGAGTTCTGGCAAGTTTCCAGAGATGGTAAGTGTATGACACGATAAATATTAGGAGAAATTATACTTGACCCTCTTGCAGCACTCTCAGTATTTTATTGTTCTGGTAAGCAATCAGTAAGTCCTAGGCTCTAAATTGTAACGTTTCCATAAGAAGGCGGCCTTCTAAATCTCTCGCTGGTCAGCACCTCATGGCTGTCACATGTAACTTCTTTAAAAAAAAATTTGCCATGGTGTTAACAACTTTTGTAGGTTCATTTTAAGTATTTTAAATGTGTACAAGCAAAATTTAATAATGTTTTTGAAGACTTAGCTTAAATATGCATTCATACTGCTGTGTGTGGGTTTTTTTGTTTTTTTTTGTGAGTATTTAACTACAAATAGTCAATGCATGTACCCTAAATCTGATGGGGTAAGCAGGGAGTCTGCTTGTCCAATGGGTAAGCTGTCAATGGCATTAAATAGTATGACTTATAAGACCATGGTCTATGCTTGGTGCCAAAAAGACAAAGGGCTTTAGCTATCCCAGTAGCCTTGGCTGACTTGCGCAAGTGCGTGCTCACCCATACTAATTGTGTGCTGGTGACATGAGCCTAGGAGACTTGGCTTGCGGTGGGTGATCAGATTGGCAGGGAAGTTTACTTTTGCATGACGCTGTATTATACATGTCTTTATACATGGTTTTCTGCACTGGGAACTTTTTTTTTTTTTTTGTCTGTACTGTATAGGTAAAGAGAAAAGGGAGAAGTCTGGCTCTGATGGTGAAGGGACAAGTAGTTCTCAGTCAGAAGGCTCCTCAAGTATTACTAGCCTTAAAGGAGGTAAATGTGTAATGGTCTTAATTGAACACAACTTAATTACTGTAAGAGTATGTAGTGGATTATCAACTTGCTGGATAACCAAATTGCATACTAATTGCCAAAAAAAGTAACGAGCATTTGGTTCAATGGTGACTATCTTAATTGTCACGTTTGTGGTAATCAAATGATTCAGTGGCACGGGATTTTTTTTTTTTTTTTTTTTTTTACATATGTGTGGTCCAAAATTATTCCCAGTCTGAGATAATGGGGAGTTGGGTATAACTTGACTGTTTTCTACATGCTGAGACCCCACTACACAACAATCCAGAGATTGCAGCTTTGCAGCCTCCCCCATCCTGAATGCTCAACCTACACTCCATTCATTGTCTATGGGACAGCTGTTTCCTACAGGCCCAAAAACGACTGTCGGAGAACTCTCCTTTTTCAAGATTCCAGGGCCCAGTCTTGGGATTTGGGGGTAGGGTGTCCCTGCCCAAGCCCCCTAGTCAGCGGTCTCTCTTCAGATTCTATACGTTTTGTGCAGTTACATCATGAACTCCTGTTTGAGCTGCACAGTTACCAATCAGTATTTAAAGGATATCTGCCTCCCAACTATGTAGACTTGCTATTAATGGCAACATTAAACTGTGGTCTTGGAGTTACAACATATGATGAAACTTAATAGACCCCTGCATGAATAGGATATGCAGAGGTAGGGACATTCTGGGTACAAAGCCGGACATCAATTTTGTTAACGCCTCCCTCGAGTGTATTATACATGGTTTAATCTTTACAAATCTGGGGGGGGGGGGTTGTTGCAGTGCTTTTGTATTTTAAAGAGCTTGTAATCTATTGGTGTTATCACTTGTGTTACTGCAGAGAATAAAATAAAGCATAGTACCCTTAAGGCCCCGTCTCACTAAGCGATCTCGGTAGCGAGATCGCTGCTGAGTCACAACTTTTGTGACGTAACAGCGATCTCACCAGCGAGATCGCTGTGTGTGACAGCAATCAGCGAACGGCCCCCCTGCCGGTATCGCTGCAAGAAACCTCTGGACATTTCTTTGGTCGCTGGTCTCCCGCTGGCCAGCACGCATCACTGTGTGTGACAGGAGGGAGACCAGCGATCAGGTGTAAAAAAAAAAAAAAAAAAAAAAAAAAAAAAAAAATAGTTCTCACCTTCCGACGTCGCGTTCAGCCATCCTGCCTCTCTCCACGCTCCGGTCCCAGTGATCCTTTGCATGAATGACCGCGAGACTTTGTTATCCCTCGAGACCGTGACATCTCGCGGTCATTCGTGCAAAGGATCACTGGGACCGGAGCGTGGAGAGAGGCAGGATGGCTGAACGCAACGTCGGAAGGTGAGAATAACTATATTTTTTTATTTTGATACTATTTTCTACAGCGATGCCGGGCGCTCGGCATCGCTGTGCTGATCGCTGGTGAAGCTGTCTGTGTGACAGCTCACCAGCGATTACATAGCGACTTGGCAGCGATCCTGACACCTTCATATCGGTGTCGGGATCGCTGGTGAGTCGCTTAGTGTGACGGGGCCTTTAATCTCCAAGAGCAAAATGTTTAAAAGGTGGTCGGGGAATTAAATGTCACCAGCGAGTATGTTCAGACATGTATATATTTTCTAATGACTCTTCTCGTGTGGGTTTTTTTTATGGTTCTAACTGAATTTTATATAATTTAGCTACAGGTAATCTTTTAGATTTGGGAGAAGCCACCAAAACAATAGATGCATTAAATGCCAGTGACAATCATTTTGAGGATATATTTGGAGAAGGTGCCTGTAACGAGAACAACAATGTAGTGTGGGTGAGTAGGATTTGCTGTTCTCAAGGCTTATTTTACTTTTTTTGGCTTCCTACATGCTGCAAAATGCAAATGTCAATGCATGAGCTCTGCATAAATTCACAAGAAAATCTGCAAGAATGCACAAAACGAGCTGTTCATTGAAGCAAGTTTAGAATATACCTCTAAGCGTGAAATCCTCTTAACTCCTGTCTTGATGGCTTGAATGTAAATCTTCAGGCAATTAATGTGGGGAGAAAATGCCAAGCTGAAATGCCACATGAACTTGGATTTCTGAAGATGGACACCATCAGTGTGGTGTAATAGTAAACGGGTTCTCATTAATTGATGGCATATAGCTAGACTTTTGCTTTTTTTTTTTTTTTTTTTTTTTTTTCCCCCCATCCTCCTTCCCCAAACACAACTCTCCTTTATATGGGAGCTGTTCATGTTTTACCACATTTGCCTATGGAAAACTAGACTCTGGATTTGCCCTCCATTTTGTAATTAATGGGCCTCCCCAGTTGTCAAACTTAGTTTTAATGTTCGAAAGCTTATCCTAGCTATGCCATCACTGAGATCTAATGGAATCCCTAATAAGCTTCTGTCTTATTTATATTTTTTTTTTAAGTATCAGTACTTGCATTTGTGGAATAACAAAGGAGTGTTTTGATCTATAAACCCTAACTTCCAATAAAGCAAATATAACAGTTCACGCCATGTGGAAATGCTCAATCTTTATGCTTTTTTTTTTTTTTTTTTTTTTTTTTTTTTTTCCTTCTGCTCCCTCCTTTTTGTGCAGGAACTTGACGATGGACTTGATGAGGCATTTTCAAGGTAATTCTTTAGTGTCTGCTGAAATATTCTAATGGTATTTGCAT
Source organism: Dendrobates tinctorius (assembly GCF_039654945.1). Lineage (NCBI taxonomy): Eukaryota > Metazoa > Chordata > Amphibia > Anura > Dendrobatidae > Dendrobates > Dendrobates tinctorius. The sequence goes on along the minus strand of NW_027361675.1, from coordinate 19,575,346 downwards.
TAGGCACACCTTAGGCCAGAGGTTGGTTTGCATAAATGTGCATGGTGCCTGACTTCCCTGGACATTGCAGGTTGTGTGGGGTTTTTTTTTATTCACGCACACACCCCCATCTGATATTGTATTAGGCCTGTCAACTTTTTTAACTAATGGAAACTGTGGTGATGGGTTCAACACAATAAGCTAGTACCCTGGCATTCATTGGGTTTCTTTATTTTGTCTTTTGACTCAGACTTGCCGAGTCCAGGACCAATCCTCAGGTTCTTGACATCGGAGTGACAGAGAACGATATCCAACCTGAAGACTGCTTCTCCCCTACTACTTGGGACAGAATGGAGCTGCACCCTGCCGATGGAGATGACCTGTTTATGTTCTGACGATGATAAAATAGGCTTCCAGTTTTCAGTGCAATAGTCCCAAGAGCAAATAAAATCACTGAAAATGAATTTGACATGGGACCACAAAACCAAAGCTTTAAATTAAGTCTTATTTTCTATGACCTAATGGAGGAGGAAACCATTGAGAAATATATTTTTACATCAAATGGCATGCAGTGACCTACCCAAGAGCTCAACCACCTTTTGCTAACCCCATAAAGAACTTGTATTTGAAGCTTGTGCTTTGGGAAATATATTGTTACAACTTTTACATCAGTATTTAAGCTGTTTAGCATCCATGCCCTACAGATATTGAGGAGATGCAATAGTTATGGCAGGCTTATTGTGTTTTTATATATAGAATTGTTTGCTAAAGCAGTGGGGGCAGCCAAGCCCTAGAAATGAGTATATAGTCTTCTTGACTAGGCCATTTTTTTTTTTTTTTTTTTTTTTTTTTTTTCCCCCCCCCCCCTCTTTTTATTGATGAAGGCCTTCGATTTCTATGACTGGACATATGACTAGTATCCAGGCAATAATATGGCTTTGGCTGTTGGCTCTGGTCATTCACCAGCTACATTTTAGGGTGTTTCTTAATCTTCACACTTATGTCTATACAGTATTGACACCATTTCTTGTAAAATATTTTTATACACTTTAAGTTATCGCACTCCATTGAGAACTGCACTTATGTATATATATATTTTTTTTTTTTTTTGGGCTTTTATGGAAGATTAAGGAAACCACTTCTTTTTTGCATGCTTGTCTTTTAATTTATATTTAATACCTTGCTGGTGGTGACCTCTTAAACTTTGCTTTTTGAAAGGGGTTGAGGTGAAGAGTTCTGTATAGAACAAGAAAATGTACACGTCATAGCGCTGACAGATTTACAATATCTTAAGTGCCCAGTTTTTTCCCATGTTTGTGTGTGTCACCAATTTATGTCCATTGTAGGCACTTTCTGCCATGCAGGATTCTCATGTCAGCGTTGACTGGATTAACACTAACATTACCTACAGTAGATGGCTATTGCTACCCGACTGTTTCCAAACTCTGAAAGCTCGACCATTTCCCTTCACCTGTTCCTTTTTTTTTTTTTTTTTTTGTAACTGACACAATAGAGCGAAAACACTTTTAACCTCTGGTTCTTCATCAGATGTTTGGGGTTTCATTGTGATCTGGATAAACAAGTAATATTGATGTAAAGATTGGAAGTTTTTTTATGATATCCTTGATATAGAAGTTTTTCACAACTATGCATTGTAATACAGCTTTTTATTACTTGAATGTACAACTGTAACATAAGACAATCATTCTACAATATATTCTGCTTAAAATCTAAATTTGTAAATGAGTGGCTCTGTGTGCAAATTCTTCAACGTGATTTGACCTTGTCTTTTGTGAGAAGGGGCATCTCTTCTAAATTCCTGGTGTATTGAGACTAGATGGCCTTGTGGTGACAAAATAGGGTAACTTATTCTTGAGGCTATTGTGATGAAAAGCATCAGGGTGTCCTAAAAGATGCAAACTGCACGGATTACAAAAAATGACACACTGATACTTTAAGGCTACTTTCACACATCAGTTTTTTGCCATCAGGCAGGATCCGGCTATTTTTAGAAAAAACGGATCCGGCATAAATTTTGGAGAACTGTAGAAACGGATCCGTTTTTCTGCCGGATCCGTCTAGCAGGTTATATCTGTTTCCTGGGGGCTGACCAATTGGAGCTGAGCATGCGCAGACTTAAAAAAAAAAACGGATCCGGTGGCTGGATCCGTCTTTTTCTGGATCCGGCGCATTCCGGTCACTTTGAGGGGTCTATATGATAGAAAATACCCAAAAGTGACACCATTCTAAAAACTGCACCCCTTAAGGTGCTCAAAACAACATTCAAGAAGTTTATTAACCCTTTAGGTGCGTCACAGGAATTTTTTTGAATATTTAAAAAAAAAAAAAAATGAACATCTAACTTTTTTCACAAAAATACTTCAGGTTCAATTATTTTTTTTTTTTTTTGTTTTTTTTTTTTTTTTTTTTTTTTTAAACACCAAGGGTAACAGGAGAAATTGGACTGCAAAAGTTATTGTGCAATTTGTCCGGAGTACGCTGATACCCCACATGTGGGGGTAAACCACTATTTGGGCGCATGGCAGAGCTCGGAAGGGAAGCAGCGCCATTTGACGTTTTTGGCTGGAATTGAGGTCGGACACCATGTCGCGATTGGAAAACCCCTGATGTACCAAAACAGTGGAAACCCCCCACAAATGACACCATTTTGGAAACTAGACCCCCTAAGGAACTTATCTAGATGTGTCGTGAGCACTTTGAACCCCCCAGTGCTTCACAGAAGTCTATAACGCCCGGGCGTGAAAATAAAAAATTTGTATTTTTTTCCACTAACATGATCTTTTAGTCACTTTTTTTTTTTTTTTTTTTTTTTATTTTCCCAAGGGTACCAGGAGAAATTGGACCCCAAAAGTTGTTGTCCAATTTGTCCTGAGTATGCTGATACCCCATATGTGGGAGAAAACTACTGTATGGACACACGTCAGGGCTCGGAAGGGAAGTAGTGACGTTTTGGAATGCAGACTTTGATGGAATGGCCTGCGGGTGTCATGTTGCCTTTGGAGAGCCCCTAATGTACCTAAACAGTGGAAACCGCCACAAATGACCCCATTTTGGAAACGAGACCCCCTAAGGAACTTATCTAGATGGGTGGTGAGCACTTTGAACCCCCAAGGGCTTCACAGAAGTTTATAATGCCTGGGCATGAAAATAAAAAAAATCATTTTTTCCACAAAAATGATATTTTTGCCCCCAATTTTTTATTTTCCTAAGGGTAACAGGAGAAATTGGGCCCCAAAAATTGTTTTGCAATTTGACCTGAGTAGGCTGATACCCTATATGTGGGTATCACATTTGGGCGCATGGCAGAGCTTGGAAGGGAAGGAGCACCATTTGACTTTTTCAACTCAGAATTGGCTGGAAATGAGATCAGACGCCATGTTGCATTTGGAGAGCACCTGATGTGCCCAAACAGTGGAAACCCCCAATTCTAACTCCAACCCAAACCCCAACACACCCCTAACCCTAATCTCAGCCCTAACCCCTAACCCAAATGGAAATTTTTTTTTTTTTTTTTTATTACTTTTCCCTAACTAAGGGGGTGATAACGGGGGGTTTGATTTACTACTTATGGCGGTTTTTATGTTTGGCAGCTGTCACACGCTAAAAGATGCTTTTTATTGTAAAAATAGTTTTTGCCTCACCACATATTGAGAGCTCTAAATTTTCTGTATTTTGACCCACCGAGTCATGTGAGGTCTTATTTTTTGCGGGACGAGTTGACGTTTTTATTGGTACCATTTTCGGGCACGTGACATTTTTTTGATCGCTTTTTATTCCGATTTTTGGGACGCAGAATGAACAAACAAGCGTTTCATGAATTTCTTTTGGGGAGGGTGCGTTTACACCATTCCGCGTGCAGTAAAATTGATAAAGCGGTTTTATTCTTTGGGTCAGTACAGTTACAGCGATACCTTATGTCGTTTTTTTATGTTCTGTCCGTTTTATGCACTGAAAACTATTTTATATAAATTATTTTTGCATCTCTTTATTCTGCAAGCTATAACTTTTTATTTGCGGATGATGCTGTGTGGCAGCTCGTTTTTTGCGGGACAACATGACGTTTTCAGCGGTACCATGGATATTTATATGCGTCTTTTTGATCGCGCGTTATTACACTTTTTGTTTGGCGGTATGATAATTCATTAATTTTTGCTTCGTTTTTAATTTTTTAAGGGGTTCGCTAAAGGGGTTAACTAATGGGACAGTTTTATAGGGCGGGTTGTTACGGACGCGGCGATACCTAATGTGTACCTTTTTTTTTTTTTTTTTTTTTTTTTTTTATTTCTAAAAAATGGATTTATTTGGGGGAATATATATTTTTTTCTCATTTTATTTTTTTTTTTTTACTTTATTAAATAGTCCCAGGTGGGACATCACTGTCCTGTGACAGATCGCTGATCTGTCACATCACAGATCACTGTGACAGATCAGCAATCTGTCACAGGCACTGCAGAAGGCTTCCTCATGCCTGCGCTTTGCAGGCACTGAGGAAGCCAGCTTCCTGCAGGCCCCCGTCGCCATCTTGGATTCGGGGGCCTGCAGGAAAGGAGCCCCCGGCAGCAGCGCTGCACATTGCGCTGCCGTGGGGGGCTCAGGGAAGCACGGAGGGAGCCCCCTCCCTGCCGATGCTTCCCTTTAACCCCCGGTACGCCGCGATCATGTTTGATCGTGGTGTGCAAGGGGTTAACGTGTCGGGGGCGGTCCGTGACCGCCCCTGACACATTGTGCCGGCTGTCAGCTGTGATAATCGGCTGACACCCGGCCGCGATCAGCGGCGCTCACCACGTGGGCGCCGCTGATCGCGGTAGACGTACTATCCCGTCCATGGGCATAGGGGCCCAGGTCCCATGGACGGGATAGTACGTCTCATGTCAGGAAGGGGTTAAAGATTGCTAAAAGCTTGGCATAGTGAAGAAAATATAGAACAGCTGATGTATTTGAGGCACAATGTTTTGCAGGTCCCTGGGTGTTAATTGCCCTTCCCCACCCCCCTCAGCACTAAAAGGCCCTTGATGAGGTTTCTGTCAAAGTATGCCCATGTCCTGCCCTAGTACCACCAATTTTGGCATGGCTGGAAGAAACTGGCACATGAAAAAGGTTGTGACACTTGTTAGCAATTCATCATAAGACTTTTGAGTACATGTGCGTAAACACGTAAGTTATACTAGTGCCATTCTCTTCCACTGCGCATTAGATATTGTACACATCAGAATTGGTGTCTTGGCTTTTTTTTTTTTTTTGTGCCCCAAAAGTGAGTATTATCGAATGGAGCAAGCGCTGCATTAGCAGAATAATAAATTTGGTCAAACTGTGTGATTATTTCATTAAAAGAATTTTTAAATGTCGTTTTTTTAACCCTTTACTACTATAGGATTAATAATGGATAGTTGTCTTATTTACCCGGCTTAATGTCACCTTTCAATAGCAAGGTGACATTAACCCATGAGCCACTGCTAAAGGCAATGGGAATAGAGAGGCTACGTGCCATGAAAGGTGCGTCTTATAGATGTGCCTTTTCTGGGGTGGCTTTTTTTTTTTTTTTTTTTTTTCTTTCAATGAATTTACCCGTTAATAACATGTCCAAAATTTTACACACACACCCTAATCTAATTATTGGTCAAAGACATAAAAAAAATGGTTTACTGTATGTAAACCATTTCATGTTTTGTATTGATTTTACAGAAGCTGGCAATTAATTTAGTGGCTATTATGCTATGTAGAACTCTATGAAATAGAATATATAGATTTGTGTCCATATCTATTCTTTAACATGTCAGTGTGATTTTACTGTATCGTAAAATGAATTGCTAGCTCTTGTTAAAGGACACGGTGCGTATTTCTCACGTCACTTGTCTGGTCTGTGTGTAATCCGTAGCTTTCTCGCTCCCATAGACTTATATTGGCGTATTACGGGCGTACAATCATGCTGCGATTTTTCTGTTTAATACGGCCGAGAAAAAAAAATTGGCTGATGGGAACTGCCCCATAGATTAACATTGGGATGAGTGGTATGTGGTGTTTTTTTTTTTTTTTTTTTCCTCCCCCAGGTTTAGTGAATCCTGTATTGAGCAGGAGGTTGGATGCAATGACCCTTGAGGTTCCTTCCAACTCAAGCATTCTTTTCTAAATGTGGTCTAGGCACAGTGTGGCGCTCAGAATGGTAGGGGGCATTGGGATTTGGGAGTGCAGAATTCACTTAAATGAATTTCTTTTGGCATGTGAGGCACCATAGCGCTCTTGAGAGCCTTTTTACTGCCAGTTACGTGGAAGGCCCTTATATTTTCATTGATTGATGACAGACCTGAATAGGGACTTCCTTTAATGAAATCCCCAGGGATCCATTTACTATGAGGCAGCATCTTGCCTTTGTTTAGCAGTGTCCTTTTCAGTGGTGTGCAAAACTGGCTGAAGGCACTTTTATGCACTCTTAAAAAATGGGACACAGCCAGATGGATTCCACAGTGCCTCCACTATAGGGAATGTTCCGCCAGGGTTCCAGCTGAATCCCGTATTTCAGAGATTTAAATGGAAATCCTGGTGTAAGTGATCACCATAGAGTGCAGGATAAATATGCTTCAGAGGTGCACAAAACTGGCCGAAGGCACTTTTATGCATCCTTGCAAAGATGGGACACCACCGGATCATAGGCCAGACTTCTTCCACAGTGCCTCCAAAGGTGTCACTATAGGGAATCTTCCGCCAGGGGTTCCGTCTGAATCATGTATTTCAGAGATTTTAAACAGAAACCCTGGTGTTAGTCCTCAGCATAGAGTGCAGGATAAATGTGCTCTGAGTCTTAGGCTACTTTCACACTTGCGTTTTTTTTTTGCGCTGCGCACAGTGCAAACGCATGTAAACGCACCATGCGGTTGTGTGCGTTTTTAAACGCATGTTTTTTTTTGCGCATTACCATGCGCACCCATAGACTATAATGGGTGTTTGGCTGTAAAAAAAAAAAAAAAAAAACGCATTGCGTGCTCATGCGTTTTTTGGGGCAAGTCGGACGCACAAAAAATGCAACAGGATGCATTTTGTGCGCCTGAGCGCACACTACAAAAAACGCATGTGCGTACAAACGCATGTGTATGCGCACCCATGTAAAAGAGGGGGAAAAAAACATGCTTTTTTTGTGCTAAAAAAATGCAAGTGTGAAACCAGCCTAACTGCGATCTTTGGTAGGCAGAATGAACAAATCATTAGTAGGTCATGTATTGTTATTTTTTTATGCTGTTCTTGATGCAGTATAAGTGCTTGAATGACATTCTTCGGGTCGGTGCAATTAAAGCGATACCAGATTTAGGTTTTGGTTTGCTTCTGTCATGCACTAAAAGATGCATGTGTGTTTTTTTTTTTTTTTCCACTAGTATTTTGAGTATTATAAATTTTCCATTTTTGTTGGTACTATTTTTGGGCACATGGCATTTTTCGATCGCTTTCTATTCCAATTTTTGGGAGACAGGATGAACAAAAACCAGCCACTAAAATTGTTTTTATTAATGCAGTTCATCGTGTGGTAAAAGTGATTAAAACAGCTTTATTCTTCAGGTCAGTATGATCACAGTGATCCCACATTTGTCTTTTTTTTTTTACGGTGTTCACTGAAGGGTTAACTGGTGTGACAGTTTTAAAGATCGGTTCATTCCAGATGCAGCAATACGAAATGCATGTACATTTTTACATAAAAATGTGTATTGGTGTAATACTGGTTTTAATTTTTTTTTTTTTTTATATTACAAAATAATCTTTTACTTTGTCCCTCTATGGCACTTTTGCTCTCTTTACTTTGCATTGCAATGTTAGTGCGTTACAATGCATTATACCTGCAATCAATCTACATATCCAGAAAGCATCTAGACTATGCTGTTAAGGCCCTTTTACATTTAGCGATGCACCAGCGATCCGACCCTGTCAGGATCGCTGGTGCATCGCTAAATGATCGCTAGTGAGCTGTCACACAGGCAGACCTCACAGCGATGCAGCAGCGACGCATCGCACGATACTTACCATTCACACACAGCGATCCTGACGTTCTCCCGCCCGCCTCCACGCGTCGCTCGTCGTCACAGCAGGAAGTCTCAGCAGGAAGCGCCCGACGAGAAATGGAGCCGGACATTCTCGCGCGATCAGCGATGGACAGCGGGGGAGCCGGTCGCTGGTAAGTATCACACATAGCGATATCGCTATAACGTCACAAAACCAGTGACGTTTTAGCGATATTGCTTAGTGTAAAACCCCCTTTAGTGTGGTCTAAGGTGTAGATTTATGACCCTGGGGTCGTCATGACAACGAATGGGCCCCTGCAATGATGTCGTGAGGACATTAATCTGATTGGAGAGGTATTTTCCGTCCTCTCTACCTCCTAAATGTTGCAATCAATGTTAATAGTAGCATTTAAGGGTTTAAACAGTCAAGGGTGGTGTTGGTGCAATCCCTAGCTATCACGGCAGGATCTCGGCCACTAGTAGTACTGAGCTCCTGCTGTGATTGTGCTGGAGGGGCTGATATTTCAGCACCTCCTGTGTGATCATGCTGAGATTGGTCAGTCAGATTGACAACATCACAGTGGTCTGCCTGTGTGACAGCTCACTAGCGATCATTTAGCGATGCACCAGCGATCCTGACTGCTGGTGCATCGCTAAATGTAAAGGGGGCTTTACCCCTCCTACCTAGCCTAGTCCTATTAGTCCAACTAATTCCCTATTCTATTCTGCTTTCCCTACTGGTCTAAGTCCTACACTGTCCCTATATCTTCGTAACATATAAACATAGGTAAAATGCCATACACATTATAACATTACAAGACATATTGGATATACCCGCTTTACCAGGAACGTGGGCAAGGAGCTTGGGGCATAAACTCGTCTCTGTGCATCCCTTAGGGCCCTTTTACATTTAGCGATGCACCAGCGATCCGACCCGCTCAGGATCACTAGTGAGATTTCACACAGAAAGATCTCACAGCGATGCAGCGGACAATACTTACCTTTCACACACAGCGATCCTGACGTCCTCCTGCCCGTCTCACACAGCAGGAAGCAGACGACGAGAAATGGAGCCGCCCAATCTCGCGCGATCAGCGATGGACAGCGGGGGAGCCGGTCGGAGGTAAGTATCACACATAGCGATATCGCTAGCACGTCACAAAACCGGTGACGTTTTAGCGATATCGCTAAGTGTAAAACCCCCTTTACACTAGCTCAACAACTGACCACGTGCTGGAACCCAACACTGCACATGCTGGCAAAGCTTTGTGAGCAGCAGTGGCCAGTTGTTGAATGCCTGCTCCAACATTCCCGTCGGTATTCTAGTCAGCCTCCACACCACAACTGAAGAGTGGGCATGGATGTCTGACGTGTGCAGTTCTACAAGACTTTGAGGATTCCACAAAGGTGGTAAGTGGTGATGATGCCATAACTGGCACAACCATCATGCTTCTGTGCCTACTTCAACAGTTGCCTCTCACAATTAAATATAATAATCTTTATATAGCGCCAACATATTCTGCAGCGCTTTACAGTTTCAAAACACGTCATAAATAACAGCGTTAACAATACAATAATTAAAGCAAAATAAGATGACCCTGCTCGTGAGAGCTTACAATCTACCATGAGGTGAGGGAGATACAAAGTACAGGTGTGTATTTACAATTGTATATTTACAAAGAAGGTCCAGCCATCTTGAGGGAGTGAAGGATGGATGGAGATAGTGAATGGGCTATACACGCACACTTACACATAGTATGACTGATTAGTGAACGTGATAAGCCGCTCTGAACAAATGTGTTTTGAGGGAGCGCCTAAAACTATGCAAATTGTGGTTAGTCCTATTTTCTTGGGGTAGAGCATTCCAGAGGATAGGAGCAGCACGGGAGAAGTCTTGGAGTCGGGAGTGGGAGGTACAGATTAGTGCAGAGGTTAGTCGAAAGTCGTTTGCAGAGCGCAGCGATCGGCTAGGCCGATAAACAGAAATGAGGGAGGAGATGTAGGGGGGTGCCGCACCGTGGAGAGCTTTGTGGGTGAGAACAATAATGAATGGGCAGCCAGTGTAATGACTGACGAAGAGCGGACACGTCTGAGTACCGATTAGCCAGATGGACGACCCTTGCTGCTGCATTAAGTAAGGACTGGAGAGGGGAAAGTCGAGAGACGGGGAGGCCAATTAATAGAGCGTTGCAGTAATCCAGGTGGGAGTGGATCAATGCTACAGTGAGGGGTTTTGTTTCCTTGGTGAGAAAAGGGTGGATTCTAGAGATGTTCTTTAGGTGTAAGTGGCAAGAGATTGTATATAGGGTTTGAAGGAGAGATTGGTGTCAAACATAACATCCAGACAGCGCGCCTGCTGCCGGGGAGTTATTGTGGTACCACCTACGGAGAGGGAAATGTCAGATTTAGGGAGGTTAGTAGACGGCGGGAGCAGAAGAAGTTCAGTTTTGGAGAGGTTGAGTTTCAGATAGAGTGGACATGATATTGGAGACTGCGGACAGACAGTCACTGGCGTTCTGTAGTACAGAGGGGGTAAGGTCGGGGGAAGACGTATATAGTTGTGTGTCATCAGCATAAAGATGGTACCAAAAGCCAAATCTGCTGATGGTCTGTCCAATTGGGGCTGTGTAGAGATAGAAAAGAAGGGGGCCAAGGACTGAGCCCTGAGGTACCCCGACAGCAAGAGGAAGAGATGAAGTGGAGCCAGAGAACAAAACACTGAAGGAGCGGTCAGAGAGATAGGAAGAGAACCAGGAGAGAGCAGCGTCCTTAATGCCTAGTGACTGGAGCCTAGAGAGTAGGAGATGGTGGTCAACAGTATCGAAAGCTGCAGATAGGTCAAGAAGAATGAGCAGAGAGTGGTCACCGTTACATTTTGCTGTCAGAAGGTTATTGGTCACTTTGATGAGTGCAGTTTCAGTCGAATGTAGGGGGCGGAAGAGAGACTGTGAAGGGTCTAGAAGGGACTGAGTGGAGAGGTAACAGGTAAGGCGGGAGTAAACTAGGCGCTCCAAAAGTTTAGAGATGAAGGGGAGATTGGAGACTGGTCTGTAGTTGTTTGTGCAGGATGGGTCGAGAGTGGGTTTCTTTAGTAATGGAGTAACGATGGCGTGTTTGAAGGAGGATGGGAAAATGCCCGAGGAGAGGGAGAGATTAAAGATTATAGTTAGGTGGGTTGTGACGACTGGAGAGAGAGACTGGAGGAGATGTGAGGGAATCGGGTCGGTAGTGCATGTAGTCGGACGAGAAGAAGAGAGGAGTCTGTGATGGGATCAAATGTGGAAAGTGAGCCAGGGGAGATGCAGGAAGGGATGGGAGTCACAGCACTTGGTGGTTGGGAGCAGATTTCCTGACGGATATTATCTATTTTTTCTGTAAAGTGGGAGGCCAGGTCATCAGCACAAATGTCTGTGATAGGGGCTTGTGCTTTTGGCCTGAGGAGGGAGTGAAAAGTGTCAAAAAGTTTCTTGGGGTTGTTGGCTATTGAGGAGATCAGGGTGGTGAAGTAGGTCTGTTTGGTGAGGTGAAGGGCAGCGTTATAGGTTCTTAACATAAATTTGAAGTGGATGAAGTCTGCTGATGTGCGGGTTTTTCTCCATAGGCGTTCAGCACTCCTAGAGCATCGCTGGAGAAGTTGAGTTTGCGATGTGAGCCAAGGCTGTTTTACTCTGTGCTTGGAGGTTCTGAGGGTGAGGGGAGCTACTTGGTCAAGGGTGTTAGCACCGCTCCTCGTTTCGCCGCTCCCGCTGCCATACTCACCGCTCCCGCTTCTGGCCCGACTCGCTCCTCTGACGCGTCCTGGACGCGCGGCTCCGCTCCCCTCGCTTTCGGCGGCCGGCGTCTCGACGCTCTCCTCCACTTCCCTCGGCCGCACGCACTGTGCCTCTGCTCACGCGCCGGAGGGATAAGCCGCATGCCTCTGTCGTCAGCCACCTGCCTGGCGTGACCTGACCCGGACCGGCCTCCCGACCTTTCAGAGGCCACCACCAGGTATTTCAGGCCGCCCTCCCTTAGTGGAGGCGCCTGACTATTGAGTTACCTCTCGGTTGTCTAGGCCGTGCTCTCTGCTGCTAGTTCCTTGCAAGCTGCGTGCTAGTTAACCCCTTGTGTCTTGTGCCTCCTGCTAACCCCTGTGTCTTCCGCCTGTGTCCCCAGTGTTCCTCTGACTCTCCGGTCCGTGCCTCCTGCTAACCCCTGTGTCTCCTTCCCTTTTCAGTTCGCCTCTTCCTGGACCCCTGCCATCCTCCTCCGCCCTTCTCCTTCTTCCTCAGCCTCTGGACCCTGGTCATCCTGGTTCCTCTCCGGATCTTCCTCTGTTCCTCATCATCCGTTCACCCTCCTGAGCCGACCCCTGGTCCTGGCTGCCATGGCGCTAGAACTTCCCGAGTCTGTTCCCTAACGGTCCCTGTATAGGGGTCGGTCCACTTGGTGCGCTCGCTCGGGGAGGGCTCGGCGTCACGGCCCAGTGGGTCTAATCTCGTCACCTGCGTCCGCAGCGTAACAGTATAGTCAGGCCATGGACCCCGCCGGGGCCGCTGCCCAAAAGGAGTTGGTTTTCCTAAGGGAGAACCAGACCCGTATTATGTCTTTCATGAAGACCATGGATTCCTGCTTGTCGGCCTTGCAGGCCACTGACCCTGGTAACGCCTCCCAACTGCCCAGCCTCCAGCAGGAGCTGGTTCAACAACGGGACACCCAATCCCATATTCTTTCGTACATGGCTTCGGTCGACGATCGGCTGCTTTCCCTTCAGTCGGCTGCCGGACGCGATTCGTCCCGCAGTTCTGATCCCGGACCCTCTCCGCCTCCCAGGCTTGGTAGACCGCCTCGGTATGGCGGCGACCCCAAGTTGTGCAGAGGCTTCTTGAATCAGTGCAGGTTGCACTTCGAACTCCTGCCCCAACAGTACCCCACCGACCGGGCCAAAGTTGCCTTCATTGTCTCCCATTTGGAGGGAGAGGCACTCTCCTGGGTAAATCCCCTGTGGGAGCGGGACGATCCCATAGTCTCCAGTCTCCAGACCTTCACTGACACTTTCTGTAGGGTCTTTGACGAGCCCGGACGGTTGGCTTCCGCCACGGAGTCTCTTTTTTGCCTCACCCAGGGCACTCTTACGGTCGGACAATACGCCATCCGGTTCCGTACATTGGCCTCTGAGGTGGGGTGGAATAACGAGACTTTGGTTGGGGCCTTCTGGCGTGGTCTCTCTGGCAAATCTAAAGATGAGCTGGCAGGGCGAGACACCCCAACCTCCTTGGAGGATTTAATTTCGTTGGCCACACGCATCGACCTTCGGTTCCAGGAACGCGCTAGGGAGACTGCTAGGGATAAGAGACCGCTTAGGCCATCTGCTTCTTTTCACAGGCCGTCCAGCCCACGTCCCCCTGGGGCATCCTCCAGTCTGGCGCCAGAGCCGATGCAGGTGGATCGGGTCAAGTTGGCAGAACAGCGCCATAAGGAGAGACTGATGGAGGGTCTGTGCCTGTATTGCGGCAGCGCGTCTCACTTCCTACGCTCCTGTCCTGAGAGACCGGGAAACTCCTCCACCCAGGGCAGGTAAGAGAGGCCGATCTAGGTGTGTCTCACTCCTCTCACCCCCTTACCCTTTCGGTTCAGTAGGTTTTGGGTCAGAGACGTGGTTCGGAGGTGGCCTATGTGGACTCGGGCGCGGCAGGGCACTTCATTAGGTTGAAGGAGGTGAAGAAGTATCAGATTCCCGTGATCTCCCTGAAGACTCCACGTGTCATCACCTCGGTAGATGGAAGACCCCTACGAGAATCTGTGTTCCTGGTAACGGAGGAGGTGTGTCTGCAAATTGGGGCCTTGCACCAGGAGCGGATCGCTTTCTACGTCCTTCCCAACCTTTCCCATGCTGTGCTGCTAGGTCTTCCGTGGCTTAGGACACATGAACCTGTCTTGGATTGGCGTTCCGGTGAGGTCCTCAGCTGGGGGCATCCCTGCCAAGAGAAGTGCCTGGGGTCTGTCCGCCCGGCCAAACCCCCTCCAGCCTCCTCAGGTCCCGAGGCTCTACCAGCCGCATGCTGGGCATTCTCTGACGTATTTGATAAGAAGGAGGCATAGGTTCTTCCCCCGCATCGCCCGTATGACTGCCCTATTGACCTGCGACCCGGGACCATTCCGCCCCGAGGGCGAATTTATCCCTTGTCCCCTGCAGAGACTACGGCCATGTCCGAGTATATTCGTGAGAATTTAGCTCGAGGGTTCATACGGAAATCTTCCTCCCCGGCCGGAGCCGGGTTTTTCTTTGTAAAGAAGAAAGACGGTTCTCTCCGTCCTTGTATTGATTTCCGGGACCTGAACGACATTACTGTGAAGAACAAGTATCCGTTGCCTCTCATTCCTGAACTCTTTGACCGGTTGCGGGGAGCCCGCATCTTATCGAAGTTGGATCTACGCGGGGCTTACAACCTCATCCGCATTCGCCCTGGTGACGAATGGAAGACCGCCTTTAACACCCGGGACGGGCATTACGAATACCTGGTTATGCCCTTCGGTCTCTGCAATGCTCCCGCGGTCTTTCAGGAGTTCATCAATGATATCTTCCGAGACTTGTTATACTCCTGCGTGGTGGTGTATCTGGACGACATCCTTATTTTTTCCCCGGATCTGGCGTCCCATAGGAGGAGTGTTCGTCTGGTCCTACAACGTCTGCGGGAGAATCGCCTCTACGCGAAGCTTGAGAAGTGTCTCTTTGAGCAGTCTTCCTTGCCTTTCTTGGGCTACATCGTTTCAGATTCTGGGCTGGAGATGGATCCTGAGAAACTGTCGGCTATTCTTCGATGGCCCCGCCCAGTGGGGGTCAAGGCGATTCAAAGGTTCCTCGGCTTCGCCAACTATTACCGTCAATTTGTGCCACATTTTTCGTCCATCATCAAACCCATCTCCAGTCTCACTCGCAAGAGCGTCAACTCCTCGTCCTGGCCTCCGGAGGCTGAAGAGGCCTTTTCCTGCCTGAAGCAAGCCTTCGCGACTGCACCTGTCTTACACCGACCCGAGGCTAATAAGCCATTCATCCTGGAGGTAGACGCCTCTTCCACCGGAGCAGGTGCAGTGCTCTCACAGAGGTCCCCGTCCGGCCGACTGATTACCTGCGGGTTCTTTTCAAAGGCCTTCTCGCCGGCTGAGTGTAACTACGCCATCGGGGATCGCGAGCTGTTGGCCATAAAGTTGGCACTGGAGGAGTGGCGTTACCTTCTTGAAGGGTCGGTCCATCCGTTTAACATCTTTACCGACCACAAAAACCTTGCATATCTCCAGTCAGCCCAGAGGCTTAACCCTCGGCAGGCCAGATGGTCCCTCTTCTTTGGTCGGTTCGATTTTGAATTGCGTTTCCGTCCCGGGCCAAAGAACATCAAGGCGGATGCATTGTCCCGGTCTCTGCAGTCCCCTGATCTGATGGAGGAACCAACTCACGTTATCGATCCCGCTAAGATCATCACTGTGGCCCCGGTGAGACTGACTACTCCTCCTCCCGGCAAGACCTACGTCCCTGACTCAGAAAGAAAAAAGGTACTGCATTGGGGACATTTCTCTAAAATTTCCGGACATGTCGGAGTCAAGAAGACATTTGAGCTCATCGCTCGTTTTTATTGGTGGCCCTCACTCCGCCAGGATGTGACAGACTTCACGGCCTCCTGTCCCTCTTGCACCAAGGTCAAGATTCCTAGACGACCACCCGCCGGCCTTCTGCTTCCTCTCCCGATTCCCTCGGTTCCATGGCAACATATAGGTTTGGATTTCATCACAGATCTGCCTAACTCTTCCGGATCTACGACTATCCTGGTAGCGGTCGACCGCTTCTCCAAGATGGCCCATTTTGTTCCTCTACCTGCGCTGCCCTCCGCTCCAGAGTTGGCGAAGATTTTTATCCAGCACATCTTCCGCCTTCACGGCTTTCCACAGCATATTGTTTCTGATCGAGGTGTACAGTTCACCTCTCGATTTTGGAGGGCCTTGTGTAAACTTCTGGAGATAAGACTGGACTTTTCATCCGCGTACCATCCCCAGTCCAATGGTCAGGTTGAACGCGTTAATCAGGTACTAGCGTCATACTTACGGCAGTTCTCTAACGCTCATTAAGACAACTGGGTCCATCTACTTCCCTGGGCAGAATTCTCCTACAATAACCATCCCAGCGAGTCATCAGCCAAGTCTCCATTTTTCGTGGTCTTTGGCATGGACCCTGGTGTCCCTCTACCTTTGTCCGGTTCCTCCGGTGTGCCTGCAGCCGATTCCCTGACCCAAGAGTTCTCTAGGATTTGGTTCGAAACTAAGGAGGCCCTCCGGAAGTCTGGGGAGCGCATGAAGAGGCACGCTGACAAAAGACGCTTGGATGCTCCAACCTACCTCCCAGGTCAACAAGTTTGGCTGTCGGCCAAGTACATTAGGCTAAAGCTCCCTTCTTACAAGCTGGGACCGCGCTACATTGGGCCTTTCAAGATTCTCAAACGTCTTAACAACGTATCTTACAAACTGGAGTTGCCTGCGTCGCTTCGGGTTCCCTCTTCCTGTCACGTCTGATGACGTCTTTGAAGTAAAAGACATTCTGGCCTCGAAAAAGGTTAGGGGTAAAACCTTTTTTTTGGTCGACTGGAAAGGTTTTGGTCCCGAGGAGAGATCTTGGGAGCCGCAGGAGAATATCAATGCCCCACGCATTCTTAAGAGGTTTTTAGCCAGACGCAGTGGAGGGGAGTGTAAGAGAGGGGGTACTGTTAGCACCGCTCCCCGTTTCGCCGCTCCCGCTCCTGCTGCCATACTCACCGCTCCCGCTTCTGGCCCGACTCGCTCCTCTGACGCGTCCTGGACGCGTCCTGGACGCGCGCCTCCGCTCCCCTCGCTTTCGGCGTCCGGCGTCCCGACGCTCTCCTCCACTTCCCTCAGCTGCGCACACTGTGCCTCTGCGCACGCGCCGGAGGGATAAGCCGCACGCCTCTGTCATCAGCCACCTGCCTGGCGTGACCTGACCCGGACCGGCCTCCCGACCTATCAGAGGCCACCACCAGGTATTTCAGGCCGCCCTCCCTTAGTGGAGGCGCCTGACTATTGAGTTACCTCTCGGTTGTCTAGGCCGCGCTCTCTGCTGCTAGTTCCTTGCAAGCTGCGCGCTAGTTAACCCCTTGTGTCTTGTGCCTCCTGCTAACCCCTGTGTCTTCCGCCTGTGTCCCCAGTGTTCCTCTGACTCTCCGGTCCGTGCCTCCTGCTAACCCCTGTGTCTCCTTCCCTTTTCAGTTCGCCTCTTCCTGGACCCCCGTCATCCTCCTCTGCCCTTCTCCTTCTTCCTCAGCCTCTGGACCCTGGTCATCCTGGTTCCTCTCCGGATCTTCCTCTGTTCCTCATCATCCGTTCACCCTCCTGAGCCGACCCCTGGTCCTGGCTGCCGTGGCGCTAGAATTTCCCGAGTCTGTTCCCTAACGGTCCCTGTATAGGGGTCGGTCCACTTGGTGCGCTCGCTCGGGGAGGGCTCGGCGTCACGGCCCAGTGGGTCCACTCTCGTCACCTGCGTCCGCAGCGTAACAAAGGGTGCTTTTAAGAGTGTCATTGTAGTGATGAACAGCCAGATTAGGACTGGAAAAAGGAGATTGGGGACAGTGATGAGTGTAGGGAGTCTGAAAGTGTCTGAGGGTTAATGGCTTGTAGATTTCTGACTGTGTGGTAGGTAGGAGTGAGCTGGGGTGGGCGAGGATTTGTGAGCGTGAAGGAGAGAATGTTGTGGTCAGAGAGTGGAAGCGGTGAGTTATTTAGGTGGGAGATTGAACAGAGCTGGCCGAAGACCAGATCAAGGGTGTTACCGTCCTTGTGTGTCTCAGAGGTTGAAAGCTGTGAGAGGCCTAGAGAGGTGGTTAGTGATAGAAGCTGGGATGCCGATGTGGAAGTAGGACTGTTAATGGGGATGTTGAAGTCTCCCAGGATGAGGGTTGGAAGTTCTGAGGACATGAAGTGCAGCAGCCAGGCTGAAAAGTGGTCAAGGAAGTGGGTGGGTGAGCCTGGGGGCCGGTATATGACCGCTACTCTGAGGGAGAGGGGACGGAAGAGCCTGATGGTGTGGACCTCAAAAGAAGGGAA
Source organism: Dendrobates tinctorius (assembly GCF_039654945.1). Classification (NCBI taxonomy): domain Eukaryota; kingdom Metazoa; phylum Chordata; class Amphibia; order Anura; family Dendrobatidae; genus Dendrobates; species Dendrobates tinctorius. The sequence continues at coordinate 19,557,281 of NW_027361675.1, read as the reverse complement.
TAAGAGTGATGGAACTGGGGAGATGACCTGGAAAGTGCATTGTGGGGACAGGAGTATGCCGACTCCACCACCATGTCTGTTTGTGGGTCTCAGGGAGTAAGAGAATTGTAAGCCACCATAGGGAATGGCAGCAGGAGAGACAGTGTCAGAATCCTGAATCCAGGTTTCAGTGAGGGCCAACAGATTAAGAGAGTTGTTCAGAAAGTAGTTGTGTAGGAAAGGAAGCTTGTTACAAGCAGACCGTGGATTCCAGAGGGCACAATTAAAAGATGGAGATGAGGGAGTGCAAGTAATATTAATAAGATTATTATGGTTTCGATGAGGTAGGGTAGGGGTTGAGGTTGGGGGATGGTGGACCAGGGATGGGGGAGATGTCCCCTGAAATCAGTAGGAGTAGGAAGATAAAGAGCAAATAGTTGTTGGAATTGTGAGTAGTTTTTTTCTGCGATGTGTTTGGGCAAGATGGACTGAGGTTTCTCAGGAAGGTGAGGAGTGCATAGGAGCTGTACATGGGAAAGGGAAGTATAGAGGGACTGATGTGTATGAGTCGTGATGGAGGGGGGATAGGGTGGTGAATGTGGATGGCAAGGGAACACAGGAGGATAAAAATAAAGCACATGTTTAAATGGGAGAGCAAAGTGTGGGTTACCTGACTCCTGCCCTGATTAACTGCCATGTATAACTGCTGTTTTCCTGATGCTTAGCTTCTGTGATGCTTTGCTTATGGGATGCTTGCATGCTGCACCCCGCACTGTGTGCTTCCCGTTAGGAACTACTACATATATAGACCACACTACAGGGTCATGAGAGAGGGATTGTGGGAGCTGGTTGGGTATAATTTGGCAGCTGGGGCCAGCACACCAGGGGATTGTTAGATGATCAAAGGCACTAGTCCAGGCTGTGTCAATATGCTATAGCACCTTCAACCTGATAAGATCTAGAGAGGCCTCAGTCACGGATCTAAAGCAGTAAGTATTACATACAGTGCAACAAATGAATTATACCAAAGCTTTAGCAAGCACATTAAAATATGCAGCAAAATGGTAAAGCAGCAGAAGTATGGAGTTGTACCATTTGGATATATTGCAGCAGAAAAGAGAGGTAGCAGAGGTGGGAAGTTGTACCATTCAGGCTGCTTGCTAGCAGTGAATGGAGTAAATACATGCAGGGTGGCTCAGTTGATTACCATTTGGATATATTGCAGCAGAAAAGAGAGGTAGCAGAGGTGGGAAGTTGTACCATTCAGGCTGCTTGCTAGCAGTGAATGGAGTAAATACATGCTGGGTGGCCCAGTTGATTACCATTTGGATATATTGCAGCAGAAAAGAGAGGTAGCAGAGGTGGGAAGTTGTACCATTCAGGCTGCTTGCTAGCAGTGAATGGAGTAAATACATGCAGGGTGGCTCAGTTGATTACCATTTGGATATATTGCAGCAGAAAAGAGAGGCAGCAGAAGTAGGAAGTTGTACCATTCAGGCTGCTTGCTAGCAGTGAATGGAGTAAATACATGCAGGGTGGCTCAATTGATTACCTGTGTGAAGAGAGAAGATGAATGTTAACTCCATGCCATGTATAACTGCTGTTTTCCTGATGCTTAGCTTCTGTGATGCTTTGCTTATAGGATGCTTGCGTGCTGCACCCCACATGGAGCTTTGCATGCAGACCAGGTGAAGATGGAGGAAGACATGAGACAGGGAGATACTACCAAGTCTAGCCTCATCTCATCTGCTTAGAGCTGATTGGGTAGCAATGAGGAGGTCGAGGCTGAGGAGGAACACCAACTGGTTGCTAGCACAACAGAGGTTAGTACCCACACAATCTTCATCCTGTCTCTCCTACATGTATGAGCTGAGGAGGGGAATGAGGAGGATGAGAGGGAGGAGATGGAGAGTCATCATCATGGTGGAGAGAGGGTAGTGTTAGCTGTATGATGCTTGGCACATACAGTATGGCCCACTTTATGTACCACTGCCTTTCTTGTGACCCTCGTGTTATAGTCATGTTGGCCAAAAATGAGTACGTGTTGTTCACCCTGCTAGGTCCACGCTAGAAGGAGAACCTTGCATCTTTTCTTCCTGAGGTCTACTAAAATAGCGCTATATCAGTAGGCCATTGTGGAAGATATGTTGAAAAAATTCCCATTAGGCAACGCTAGCGACAGGGGACAACTTCCTTGCCCAACCAGATACAACAGAGGCAGGGGAACACTGTCAAAGGCCTGGGCCAATTTTTATGACACCCTTCCAGCATCCAGACCCTGATGACCGGATATTTTTGACAAGGAGGGAAACGTTTTTAAAGGTGGTCAAGCAATATCTGTCCGAACACAAAAATGGCTGGAATCGAGAGCAGATATCATGTCGTGTTTGGAGAGCCCCTGATGTGCCTAAACATTCCATTTTGGAATCTAGACCTCTTAAGGAATGTATCTACATGTGTGGTGAGCACCTTGAACCCCCCAGGTGCTTCACAGAAGTTTATAACGTAGAGCTGTGAAAATAAAAAAAAAATCACATTTTACCCACAAAAATTTAGTTTTCACCCCAATTTTTTATTTTTACAAAGGTAAAAGGAGAGAATGGACCCCAACAATTGTCTATTTCTAGTGAGTATGCAGATACCCAGTATGGGGGGAATACTACTATTTAGGTGCACTGCAGGGCTCAGATGGGAAGGAGCACTGTTTGACTTTTTGAACACATAAAACAGCTGGAATTGAGACGGATGTCATGTCGTGTTTGGAGAGCCCCTGATTTGCTTAAACAGTGGAATCCCCCACAAGTGACCCCATTTTGGAAACTAGACCCCGTTGGGAACTTATCTAAATTTGTCATGAGCACCTGGAACCCCAAGGTGCTTCACAGACGTTTATAACGTAGAGCTGTGAAAATAAAAAAAAATCACATTTTACCCACAAAAATGTACATTTAGCCCCATTTTTTTATTTTCACTTTGGTAACAGGAAAAAAAGAACCCCAAAATTTGTTTTGTAATATCTCTTGAGTATGTCTATACCCCATATGTGGAGGAAAACAACTGTTTGGGTGCACGGCAGGCCTCGGAAAGGAAGGAGTGATGTTATGGAACGCAAACTTTGATAGAATGGTCTGTGGTTATCATATCGTGTTTAGAGAGCCCCTGATGTGCATGAATAGTGAAAACTCCCCACAAGTGACCCCATTTTGGAAACTACACCCCTCAAGGATTTTATTCAGGGTATAGTTATCATTTTGACCCAACAGTTACTTACCGGAATTTGATACCATTAGGTCGTTATATTGAACATTTTTTGAACATTTTCATTTTTTTAACTAAAGCATAGTTTTAGCTCCAAATTTGTAATTTTCACAAAGGATAATAGGAGAAAATAGACCTCGTAATTTTTTCCAATTTGCCCCGAACACGAATATACCCCATGTGTGGTCAAAAACTTCTGGTTGGGCTAATGGTAGGGTTAGGAAAGGAAAGAGTGGTATTTGCATAGGATAGATTGTGAATGTCATGTCACATTTAAAGAGCCCCTGACTTGTAAAAGCAGCAGAATCCCTACAATTGACCCAATTTTGGTAACTAGACCCTCAAGGAATTCATCTAGGGGTATAGTGAGTATTTTGAACCCATACGTGCCTCACAGAATTTTATAACATTGAGATGTGGAAATATGACATTTTAGTGGTAAAAATATAATTTTTGTATTTCCTGCAAATTTGTTAGATACACAGGGGTTAATAGGTGAAACTAGACTCCACAATTTATTGTGCAATTTCTCCATATGTTGTCAGAAATTACTGTTAGACCACAAGTAAGGTCTGAGAAGGAAAGAGTGCTGTTTGGCTTTTGTAGCACAGATTTTACTAGAATAGTTTGCTGGCGACATTTGCGGAGCCCCTTAGGCCTGTTTCACACTTCAGTTTTTTGTGTCAGTCAAAATCCGCCAAAAAGGCGGAAAGCGGATCCGTTCTTAACTGATGTGAACGGATGGCACTGAACCCTTTTTTTTTTTGACGGATCCACCGAATTAAGAAGTTTAAGGGAACCGCTGCCCGGGAAGGAGAGAGACAGAGAGAGAGAAGGAGAGAGAGAGAAGGAGAGAGAGAGAATTTTTTTCGTCCACCAAAAGGATTTCAGGGTTAAATTCCCGGCTGACTTCCTTTCTCTGGGCATGCGCACTGTAAAATGCGGATCCTGCAGCAAAAAAAGTTGCAGGGTCCGTCCAGGCATGTCGGCGGACGCAAAAAATTTGGCAGTTCTGCAAAAAAACGGATCCATCGAATAGCCATCCGTCAAGATCCACCGGTAATGCAACTCAATGGTGAAAAAAACGGACCCGCCAAAAAAAATAGCGGATACGTTTTTTTCAAAAACCGGCGGATTTTGACTGATGGTCAAAAACGGAAGTGTGAAACAGGCCTTAGGTGTCAGAACAGCAGAAAACCCCCCAAATTACCCCACTGTAGAAACTGCACCTCTATGGCTTCAATGAGTATTTTGTAACATCCAAGCCAGGCTTTTTTCTGAAGAATTGCAAATCTAGCAGTCTAGTACCCATACATTGTGTCCCCATAGAGTGTAGAGCCCCCATATACTGTAGCACCCTCGTACATAGTGCCCAGCTTGTGCTTCTGGCGGTATGCACCCATAAATTAAGTGCCTTCTCTCCATTACAAAAGTGCCAATTCTGCTATGTAGAACTCTATGAAATATAAATATATATATATATATATATATATATATATATATATATGTCTCTATGCCATGTGTATATATATATATATATATATATATATATATATATATATATATGTATATATGCATTCTATGTGTATATATCTATTCTTTCTATTCTTTATTAAACCGGTCAGTGTGATTTTACTGTATCGTGCACTCAATTGCCGTTTTTTCTAAAGGACTCCGGGTGCGCATTTCTCGCAAGTCACACATGTGGTCCGTGTGTAATCCATTTTTTTGCACACCCATAGACTTGCATTGGCGTACTACGGGCGTAATACGCTGACAATCGCAGCATGAAAAATACGGCTGATGGGAGCTGCCCCATAGAGAATCATTGGTCCGTGTGCAATGCGTTTTTTTAACGACTCTTAGGCTAGTTTCACACTTGCTTTTTTTTGCAGCGCGTTTTTCCCGCAAAAAAACGCATTGAAAAAACGCATACAAAAGCATACAACTGCTGCGTTTTTTTCAAGCATTTTTATGAGCATGCATGAAAAAAACGCAGCGTTTTTATGCGTTTGTATGCGTTTTTAGTGCGTTTTTACCGCGTTTGCGTTTTTTTCCAACATTAGTTGGCCCCTCACACTAACCCAAACCATGACTTTACTAACCCTAACCCTGACCCTAACCCTAACCCTAACCCTGACCCTAACCCTAACCCTGACCCTAACCCTTAACCAAACCATACTTAACCCTAACCCAAACCCTAAACCCTAACTAACCCTAACCCTAACCCTGACCCTAACCCTAACCCTGACCCTAACCCTTAACCAAACCATACTTAACCATAACCCTGACCCTAACCCCAACCCTAACCCTGACCCTGACCCTTAACCAAACCATACTTAACCCTAACCCTGACCCTAACCCCAACCCTAACCCTGACCCTAACCCTAACCCTAAACCCCTAAATTCCATGGTTAAAAAAAAAAAATGCATGTGCAAAAAAACGCATACATGAGCATGCCAGTGCGCATGTATGCGCATCCATAGGCTATAATGGCCATTTTTAGCGCAAAACGTGCGCATATGTGCGCATGCGCTTTTTTGCAGGGCCAAAAAATGCAACATGCTGCGTCTGGAAAATCCAAACGCACACCCCAAAAAAACGCAGCGCATGAAAATCGCATACATGTGCTTACCAGCGCGCAGGTATGCGCACCCATGTTAAATATAGGGGAAAAAACGCATGCGCAGGTATGCGTTTTTTTCCAGCGCTAAAAAACGCAAATGTGAAACCAGCCTTACTCAACCGTATTCCTCTCTAGTGTGACGCCGGCCTTATTACAAAATCTGAGGAATCTGCTCCAGAGACAGTGAGGGCACCAAACAATGATCTTACTTGGATAATGGGACTATACAACTTACACACCACTATTCTAATCCAATTAAGAATTAACTTTCTGAGCTCAATTTGTTTATTTAACCCCTTTCTGACATCAGATGTACTATCCCATCCATGGGACCTGGGCCCCTATGCCCATGGACGGGATAGTACGTCTAGTGCGATCAGCGGCGCTCAACGTGGTGAGCGCCGCTGATCGCGGCTGGGTGTCAGCTGATTATCACAGCTGACACACGGCACAATGTGTCAGGGGCGGTCACGGACCGCCCCCGACACGTTAACCCCTTGCACACCGCGATCAAACACGATCGCGGTGTACCGGGGGTTAAAGGGAAGTATCGGCAGGGAGGGGGCTCCCTCCGTGCTTCCCTGAGCCCCCCACGGCAGCGCAATGTGCAGCGCTGCTGCGGGGGGCTCCTTCCCAGCAGGCCCCCGAATCCAAGATGGCGAGGGGGGCCTTCGGGGGCCTGCAGGGAGCTGACTTCCTCAGTGCCTGCAAAGCGCAGGCATGAGGAAGTCAGCAGCAGTGCCTGTGACAGATCACTGATCTGTGATGTGATCAGCGATCTGTCACAGGACAGTGATATCCCACCTGGGACTATGTAATAAAGTTAAAAAAAAAAAGTGTTAAAATAATTTTAAAAAAATCGCCAAATAAATTAGAAAAAAAAAAAAAATACCGTATATACTCGAGTATAAGTCGACCCGAGTATAAGCTGACCCCCCTAATTTTGCCACAAAAAACTGGGAGAACTTATTGACTCGAGTATAAGCCTAGGGTGGGAAATGCTCCATATATTATTCCCCCATATGGTGTCCCCAGAAGAAGCTCCATAGATTATTCCCCCATATGCTGCCCCCATAAGAAGCTCCATAGATTGTTCCCCCATATGCTGCCCCCATAAGAAGCTCCATAGATTGTTCCCCCATATGCTGCCCCCATAAGAAGCTCCATAGATTGTTCCCCCATATGCTGACCCCAGAAGAAGCTCCATAGATTATTCCCCCATATGCTGCCCCCATAAGAAGCTCTATAGATTGTTCCCCCATATGCTGCCCCCATGCTGCTGCTGCATGTAAAAATAAAAAAAATGGCATACTCACCTCTCCGTCGCTGGGTGTCAGATACTCACCTGTCCTGCGTCCATGGCTGCTCACTGCTATCTGCCACGTCATCAGTCAGTGACGTTCAGACTGCAGGGGGCGCGGCGCGCACTAATCACGTCACCGCGCCCTCTGCTATCTGAAGTCACTGACCGATGACAGACAGCAGCAAGCAGCCATGGACGCAGGACAGGTGAGTATCGCTATACTTACCCGTCCTGACGCTGTGTCTTGAGCCCCCAACTTCTCCGCGCTCTCTCTTCCTTCCTTCAGCGGTCATGTGGTACCGCTCATTAAAACTCATGAGTTTTAATGAGCGGCACCACGTGACCGCTGAAGGCAGGAAGAGAGAGCACGGGGAGAAGCTGGGGGCTCAAGACACAGCGTCAGGTCGGGTAAGTATGACCTGACACCTCCGCCCCCTCCGACCCCCTTTGTATATGACTCGAATATAAGACGAGAGGGGGACTTTCAGCCCAATTTTTTGGGCTGAAAATCTCGACTTATATTCGAGTATATACGGTATTCCCCCAATAAATCAATTTTTTGGAAATAAAAAAAACCAAAACAATAAAAGTACACATATTAGGTATCGCCGCGTCCGTAACGACCTGCCCTATAAAACTGTCCCATTAGTTAACCCCTTTAGCGAACCCCTTAAAAAATAAAAAACGAAGCAAAAAATAATGATTTATTATCATACCGCCAAACAAAAAAGGCAATAACGCGCGATCAAAAAGACGCATATAAATATCCATGGTACCACTGAAAACGTCATCTTGTCCTGCAAAAAACGAGCCACCACACAGCATCATCAGCGAAAAAATAAAAAAGTTATAGCTCGCAGAATAATGCGATGCAAAAATAATTATTTTTATATAAAATTGTTTTCATTGCATAAAAGCGCCAAAACATAAAAAAAGACCTAAATGAGGTATCGCTGTAAACGTACTGACCCGAAGAATAAAACCGCTTTATCAATTTTACCGTACGCGGAACGGTGTAAGCGCACCCCCCAAAAGAAATTCATGAAACTCTGGTTTTTGTTCATTCTGCGTCCCAAAAATCGGAATAAAAAGCGATCAAAAAATGTCACGTGCCCGACAATTGTACCAATAAAAACGTCAACTCGTCCCGCAAAAAATAAGACCTCACATGACTCGGTGGGTCAAAATATGGAAAAATTATAGCTCTCAATATGTGGTGATGCAAAAACTATTTTTACAATAAAAAGCGTCTTTTAGCGTGTGACAGCTGCCAAATATAAAAACCGCCATAAATAGTAAATCAAACCCCCCGTTATCACCCCCTTAGTTAGGGAAAAATAATAAAATTAAAAGAAAATGTATTTATCTCCATTTTCCCGTTAGGTTAGTGCTAGGGTTAGGGCCAGGGTTAGGGTTAGGGCTGAGATTAGGGTTAGGGGTGTGTTGGGGTTCGGGTTGGAGTTAGAATTGGGGGTTTCCACTGTTTGGACACATCAGGGGCTCTCCAAATGCAACATGGCGTCTGATCTCAATTCCAGCCAATTCTGAGTTGAAAAAGTCAAATGGTGCTCCTTCCCTTCCAAGCTCTGCCATGCGCCCAAACAGTGTTTTACCCCCACATGTAGGGTATCAGCCTACTAAGGACAAATTGCAAAACAACTTTTGGGGTCCAATTTCTCCTGTTACCCTTAGGAAAATAAAAAATTGGGGGCAAAAATATAATTTTTGTGGAAAAAAATGATTTTTTTATTTTCACGTCCGGGCGTTATAAACTTCTGTGAAGCACTTGGGGGTTCAAAGTGCTCACCACATATCTAGATAAGTTCCGTGGGGGGTCTAGTGTCCAAAATGGGGACACTTGTGGGGAGTTTCAATAGTTTAGGTACATCAGGGGCTCTCCAAACGCACATGACATTCGCAGACCATTCCATCAAAGTCTGCTTTCCAAAACGTCACTACTTCCCTTCGGAGCCCCGACGTGTGCCCATACAATAGTTTTCTCCCACATATGGGGTATCAGCATACTCAGGACAAACTGGACAACAACTTTTGGTGTCCAATTTCTCCTGTTACCCTTGGGAAAATAAAAAAAAATTGGGGACTAATTGATCATGTTTGTGGAAAAAATACGATTTTTTTATTTTCATGCCTGGGCATTATAAACTTCTGTGAAGCCCTTGGGGGTTCAAAGTGCTCACCACACATCTAGATAAGTTCCTTAGGGGGTCTAGTTTCCAAAATGAGGTCATTTGTGGGGGGTTTCCAATGTTTAGGTACATTAGGGGCTCTCCAAAGGCAACATGACACCTGCAGACCATTCCATCAAAGTCTGCATTCCAAAACATCACTACTTCCCTTCCGAGCCCCGACGTGTGCCCATACAGTAGTTTTCTCCCACATATGGGGTGTCAGCATACTCAGGACAAATTGGACAACAACTTTTGGGGCTCAATTTCTCCTGTTACCCTTGGGAAAATAAAAAAATTGGGGACTAATTGATCATGTTTGTGGAAAAAATACGATTTTTTTATTTTCATGCCCGGGCATTATATACTTCTGTGAAGCCCTTGGGGGTTCAAAGTGCTCACCACACATCTAGATAAGTTCCTTAGGGGGTCTAGTTTCCAAAATGAGGTCATTTGTGGGGGGTTTCCACTGTTTAGGTACATTAGGGGCTCTCCAAAGGCAACATGACACCCGCAGACCATTCCATCAAAGTCTGCATTCCAAAACATCACTACTTCCCTTCCGAGCCCCGACGTGTGCCCATACAGTAGTTTTCTCCCACATATGGGGTGTCAGCGTACTCAGGACAAATTGGACAACAACTTTTGGGGTCCAATTTCTCCTGGTACCCTTGGGAAAATAAAAAAAATTGGTGACTAAAAGATCATGTTTGTGGAAAAAATACGAATTTTTTATTTTCTCGCCTGGGCGTTATAAACTTATGTGAAGCACTGGGGGGTTCAAAGTGCTCACCACACATCTAGATAAGTTCCTTGGGGAGTCTAGTTTCCAAAACGGTGTCACTTGTGGGGGGTTTCCACTGTTTTGGTACATCAGGGGTTTTCCAATTGCGACATGGTGTCCGATCTCAATTCCAGCCAAAAACGTCAAATGGCGCTGCTTCCCTTCCGAGCTCTGCCATGCACCCAAATAGTGGTTTACCCCCACATGTGTGGTATCAGCGTACTAAGGACAAATTGCACAATAACTTTTAGGGTCCTGTTACCCTTGGGAAAATAAAAATAGGGGGTGAAAAGATCATTTTTGTGGAAAAAATGATTTTTTAAATGTACCACTGTACGTTATAAACTTCTGTGAAGCCCTTATGGGTTCAAAGTTCTCACCACATATCTAGATAAGTTCCTTAGGGGGTCTAGTTTCCAAAATGGTGTAATTTGTGGGGGGTTTCCACTGTTTTGGTACATCAGGGGTTTTCCAGTCGCGACATGGTGTCCGATCTTAATTCCAGCCAAAAACGTCAAATGGCGCTGCTTCCCTTCCGAGCTCTGCCATGTGCCCAAATAGTGGTTTACCCCCACATGTGGGGTATCAGCGTACTCAGGACAAATTGCACAATAACTTTTAGGGTCCTGTTACCCTTGGGAAAATAAAAATTGGGGGTGAAAAGATCATTTTTGTGGAAAAAAATATGATTTTTTAATTGTACCGCTGTACGTTATAAACTTCTGTGAAGCCCTTGTGGGTTCAAAGTTCTCACTACATATCTAGATAAGTTCCTTGGGGGGTCTAGTTTCCAAAATGGGGTGACTTGTGGGGGGTTTCCACTGTTTAGGTACATCAGGGGCTCTCCAAACGTGACATGGCGTCCGATCTGAATTCCAGCCAATTTTGCATTGAAAAAGTCAAACGGTGCTCCTTCCCTTCTGAGCTCTGCCATGCGCCGAAACAGTGGTTCCCCCCACATATCAGGTATCGGCGTACTCAGGACAAATTGCACAATAACTTTTGCAGTCCAATTTCTCCGGTTACCCTTGGTAAAATAAAAAAAATTGAACCTGAAGTATTTTTTTTGTGAAAAAAGTTAGATGTTCATTTGTTTTAAATATTCATAAAATTCCTGTGACGCACCTAAAGGGTTAATAAACTTCTTGAATGTGGTTTTGAGCACCTTAAGGGGTGCAGTTTTTAGAATGGTGTCACTTTTGGGTATTTTCTATCATATAGACCCCTCAAAGTGGCTTCAAATGTGATGTGGTCCTAAAAATAAAATGGTGTTGCAAAAATGAGAAATCGCTGGTCAATTTTTAACCCTTATAACTTCCTAACAAAAAAAAATTTTGGTTCCAAAATTGTGCTCATGTAAAGTAAACATGTGGGAAATGTTACTTATCAAGTTTTTTGTGTGCCGTATCTCTGTGATTTAAGGGCATAAAAATTCAAATTTGGAAAATTGCGAAATTTTCAAAATTTTCGCCAAATTTCCATTTTTTTCACAAATAAACTCAAGTTATTTTAATGAAATTTTACCACTATCATGAAGTACAATATGTCACGAGAAAACGATGTCAGAATCACCGGGATCCATGGAAGCGTTCCAGAGTTATGACCTCATAAAGGGACAGTGGTCAGAATTGTAAAAATTGGCCCGGTGATGAACGTGCAAACCACCCTTGGGGTGTAGGGGTTAAATGTCCATTTATTATGTCATAGCTCTGGGGGGTTTTTTTGCTTGCTTTTTTGTGTGCATATATTTGTGTTTCTTCAGATACTTTGTTATACCATGCATGAGGAAGGAACCTGAGAAGTCTCTAAACCCTTCTTTGTAACATCATTTATTTTATTTTTGTCAGCCATTAAAAGCTATCATAACTGCAAAAGTATCTTGTTTTTCCTACTGAGAGTAATAGTATTTGAATTTGGGACACAAGACACTCAGTACCTATCTTGTACACAGAATGATCGGTAGTAATTGAGGGATGACCCCCTATAACAGAAAATACATTTTTGGGCGTTCAAACTTCTTCTTATACTCCATTAGGGGAACCCCCGAGGCCTCCTTCACACATCGGTAAAAAAAAACAGTACTTGTGTCATCAGTGGTTTCCATCAGTGTGTCAGGGTTTTCACGGTATGGTTAAGAAAGAAATAAATTACAAAGCTTCTCCTATACTTTGCAATGTTAAACAACTATGGGTTCGTGAAAAACACGTAGAGCACATATGTCTACTGTACTTGTTTTTCACGGACCCATAAACTTGTATTGGCCCTTGTCATCAGTGAAAATACGGATATGTGCATAGCAGCATAGGTTATAATGGGTATGTGTGGTATCCATGAAAAGAAACTAATATCACACGTACTGGAAACACAGACGTGAAGGAAGCCTAAAGAAGACGTTTCGCTGGGTTGTAACAATGAGATCTACTTGCCAGAGATTTTATAATCTATATTGCTGCATATGCTTTTTAAAGCAGTGAAAAGTGATACTTTCCCAAGCTAATGGTAAATGGAATTTTGAATTTAAGTTAACAATGGAATTATTGCTGTCTCTCGTTATTGCTCTAGTGCATTTATTTCACATTTACAACACTTATTTTGATGATAAATTCCTGAATGTGCTATAGTTTTCCTTATTTTGGCATGAAAAGTCAGCCAACTATATAGATATTTATAAAAAAAAGTATCATAGGTCCAGTGGTTCAATAAAAGTCGTGCAGATTTCTGGGAAGAATGCTACAATATTTAAATTTTATTGCAAGAACAAAACCACAATGTTGCTGTTTTGTAGAGGGCAAATATTCTATCTGACTATAAATCTATGCATTTTTATTCCTACGGCTGTAATCTAATTTTTTAACTAATTTATGGCATATACTGTATGTATGTGTGTGTATGTGTATATATATATATATATATATATATATACAGTACATACACTATTTAAAGGCTGTTTTGATAAAAGAATAATGGTTTCTGCTGCAATTGTGGGATGCTGCAAATTATCAAGTAGTAGAAGGGCTTATACAAATGGCTGTTTTCAAGATTTGTTACTCGTCTTATTTTGCTTTAAAGGGGTTGTCCACTATTTAAATTAACCCACCAATGTATCCCCCTGGGGCCCCTAATGAGTTTTGTAAATGCCTTATGTTGCCTATACTGCCTGAGAGCGGCGCTATCCGTGGCCACTCACAGGCAGCATGTGACCCAGCACTGACATCACGACAAGTGAGGCGTGACTCGGCGCTGGGTCCCCGCGGTGGCTGCTGGGTTGTGGGCGTGGTTACTCCCACGTCACACCCAGCATCCACCTCGCGCTTTCTCAATGAATGGGCAAGTGGTGGATGCCGGGTGGGACGTGGGGGGATAACCCCGCCCACAGCCTGGCAGCCAGCACGGAAGAAGGAAGAGGGACCCCCCGGCTGCTGCCAGCACTTGACGGGACGTTAGCTGGCTGCAGCCGGGAGTCATGTGCTGCCTGTGAGCAGCCAGCAACAGCGCCGCTCAGTATAGGCAACATGAGGTATATACAAAACTTATTAGGGGCCCGGGGGGATACATTGGGGGTTAATTTAATGTAGTGGACAACCACTTTAATGATTGTATTGTTAACGTTGTTACTTATGGCTTGTGTTTTGAAAGTGTTAAACTGTAAAGCGCTGCGGAATATGTTGGCGCTATATAAAGTTTATTGTTATTATTATTATAGTATCCCAATACAGCACCTATAGAATTACATGGGTGAAGTCAACATTTAAGTACACTATCTGCAGAATTATTAGGCAAGTGAGTATTCTGAGCATATCATCACTATTTTATCCAGATTTTCCAACTCCATGCTGGAAAAATTTCAATGCTTACTGGATGAAGCAGATCAGGTGATGTGTATATGTTTAATGAGGAGGGTGAGGCCTAAGGATAGTAGCACCCATTATTAAGGTGTGCAGAATTATTAGGCAGCTCATTTTCCTCAGGAAAATGAGCCATGAAAGAGATTTAGCGGACTCTAAAAAGACAAATATTGTTATGTTTTATAGAGGGATGCAGGACTCATGAAATCACTAAGGCTAGTTTCACATTTGCGCCTTTTTGCGCAGCATTTTGTGCACACTTGAAACGCAATAAAAATCGCTTGCAAACGCATGTAAATGCATCGATTTTTTGACGCATCAGTGTGCGCATGGCGACAAAAAAATGCAGCGTTTGTATGCGATTTCATGCGTTTTTGCATGCGTTTGCATTTTTTATGCGCATGCGTTGTCTAGCTGTCACATTTCACAGGAGGAAAATCCTTTAAAAATTCATGAAACAGACTCCACCAATGGGACACCAGTGGGCGTATATCCTGGGAATTCTTTATATAGACCCTGTTTACAGCTGAATTCTTCAGATTTGCTTGCTTTTTCCTTTGTGAACATGGATCTGCGTTGGAAGAGTTTTCACTTTAACTTGGATTTGGACATTGCGCTGGCTCAGGCTTTTGCATTTGCTTGCCAGCAACAAAGGGAGAGAGAGACAGCGAAGACGGCAGTGGGGGCATTTGTGGATGCATCCGATTATTGAACTCCGTGAGAGCCGTGGAGCGTACCACACCCTCTACAGCGAGCTCCAGGGAAACCTGGCGAAATTTACTGATTATACCCGGATGTCCCAAGAAAGCTTCATGGATTTGCATGATCGTGTTCAAGAAGCCATCCTGAGACAGGACACACAGCTCCGTCGTGCGATTCCTCCTGAGGAACGGCTCCTGGTCACATTACAGTACGTAATATTTAAAAACCAATGCCTGCATAATTGTTTTTGTTCTGCCATGTATTAAACAAAAGCCTGCTGAATTATTGTTATGCCAGGTACTAATCCTTTTTTATGTTATTGTTTTAAACAACCCTAAACCTAAATATTAATTTTTGTTCTTTCTCTGTTTCGTAGATTCCAGGCTACTGGAGAGAGCCTATCTTCACTCCACTTCCAGTACCAGTTTGGAATATCCACCTTGTCGGGAATAGTTGCAGACACCTGCTGGGCTTTGTGGGACGTTCTCTGTCCAGAATTTATGCCCCTGCCCACTGTGGAAAAGTGGATGGAAATCGCTGAAAGATTCTGGACAGTCTGCAATTTCCCCAACTGTTTGGGAGCGGTGGATGGGAAACACATCCAGATAATAAAACCCAAAAGAACTGGATCTGAGTACTTTAACTATAAAAAGTACTATTCTACAGTACTCATGGCCTTTGCGGATGCAGACTGTCTGTTTGTTGCGGTGGACATTGGGGCATTTGGCCGGGGGAATGACTCACAGGCTTTTAAGAACTCTGACATGGGCCATAGGTTGTATGGCAACCATTTTAATTTCACCATGCCACGGCCTCTTCCCCACACCGAAGGTCCGCCACAGCCATTTGTTATTGTTTGATGATGAGGCATTCCAAATGTGCCAAAACCTGCTGAAACCCTACTCCAGTCAGGACTTGGACCACACCAAAAAAATCTTTAATTACAGACTGACCAGGGCTCGAAGAACTGTAGAGTGTGCTTTTGGTATTCTTGTCTCCAGATGGCGCATTCTTGGCACAGCCATTAATCTAAAGCTGGAAACAGTGGATGAGGTGGTGAAGGTGTGTGTGGTTCTTCATAATTTTGTTATGGCAAAAGAGCACCCTAACTTTGAACTCGAAGAACCAGTTGCAAACCCATTGCCTGAATTCACTCAGCACCCTCTCAGGTCATCAGTTGAAGTTGGCCAAATGAGGGACCAATTTGCGGCCTACTTTATCTCTGATGTAGGACGTGTGGAATGGCAAGATCAAATGGTATAAAATTGTTTTCTTGTGTGTATGTTAATAAAAAACCTGTTTGGATACCGGTTCCGAGTGCGCTTTTTTTATACACTCCAATACAATAATCACCTGCCCAAGTGTACTTGTGAATTAATGATGCTGTGTTTTGTGCATCATTAATTTACTAGCACTGATTTGCTTAAACAGTGGAAACCCCCATAAGTAACCCCATTTTGGAAACTAGACCCCTTTGGGAACTTATCTAAATGTGTCATTAGCACCTGGAATCCCAAGGTGCTTCACAGACGTTTATAACGTAGAGCTGTGAAAATAAAAAAAATCACATTTTACCCACAAAAATGTACATTTAGCCCCATTTTTTTATTTTCACTTTGGTAAAAGGAAAAAAAGAACCCCAAAATTTGTTTTGCAATTTATCTTGAGCATGTCTATACCCCATATGTGGAGGAAAACTACTGTTTGGGTGCACGGCAGGCCTCGGAAAGGTAGGAGTGATGTTATGGAACGCAAACTTTGATAGAATTGTCTGTGGTTATCATATCGTGTTTAGAGAGCCCCTGATGTGCATAAATAGTGAAAACTCCCCACAAGTGACCCCATTTTGGAAACTACACCCCTCAAAAATTTTATCAATTTTCACAATGGATAATAGGAGAAAATAGACCTCGTAATTTTTTCCAATTTGCGCCGAACACGAATATACCCCATATGTGGTCAAAAACTTCTGGTAGGGCACATGGTAGGGTTAGGAAAGGAAAAAGTGGTATTTGCATAGGATAGATTGTGAATGCCATGTCACATTTAAAGAGCCCCTGACTTGTGAAAGCAGCAAAATCCCTACAATTGACCCAATTTTGGTAACTAGACCCCTCAAGGAATTCATCTGGGGGTATAGTGAGTATTTTGAACCCATAGGTGCCTCACAGAATTTTATAACATTGAGATGTGGAAATATGACATTTTAGTGGTAAAAATATAATTTTTGTATTTCCTGCAAATTTGTTAGATACACAAGGGTTAATAGGTGAAACTAGACTCCACAATTTATTGTGCAATTTCTCCATATGTTGTCAGAAATTACTGTTAGGCCACAAGTAAGGTCTGAGAAGGAAGGAGTGCTATTTGGCTTTTGGAGCACAGATTTTACTAGAATAGTTTGCTGGCGACATTTGCGGAGCCCCTTAGGTGTCAGAACAGCAGAAAACCCCCAAAATTACCCCACTGTAGAAACTGCACCTCTCAATTAATTCATCTATGGCTTCAATGACTATTTTGTAACATCCAAGCCAGGCTTTTTTCTGAAGAATTGCAAATCTGGCAGTCTAATACCCATACATTGTGTCCCCATAGAGTGTAGAGCCCCCATATACTGTAGCACCCTCGTACATTGTGCCCAGCTTGTTCTTCTGGCGATATGCACCGGTAAATTAAGTGCCTTTTCTCCATTACAATAGTGCCAAACATATGGCTGCTTACTGTGGTTTAGGCACAGATGGGCTCAGAAGGAGGGGGCATTTGGAATTGGGAGCGCAGAATTCACTGGATTTTCTTTGAGGGGGTGGGAGCCATGTCACATTTTCAGAGTCTTTGTTCTACCAGTAACATGAGAACCCCCTATAATTCCAGTGACAGATGATGGATCTGAGTGGGGACTGGTTTGGTGCAGAATAAATTAGGGTTTTTATTAGTAAGATTTTTGGGTACATAATATTTTTTGATCGCTTCCAGAATATGGCTGGGATCATATTCTTGTGTTCTACCCTGAGCATTTAGGTTGGGGTTTCCAAGTAAATCCCACAAAAAATGCAATTCAGACGAAACCTCCAACAGAACAACTCACCATGATGAGGAAGATGGAGACACTTTGTGCTCCGTTTGGCATCTGCTTCAGTGTTATCCATATTTTTAGGCATGCACAGATATGTGGTCGTCCACACTTGTGCGCTAAAAAGACACCTAAAATGATGGGACACTGCTGGAACTCAGACAAGTCTAAAGTGACACCATCTGCCTCATAATTTAGTGGTTGTGTCAAGGGTGACTACATACACACAAGTTGTATGACTTGTATCTCTACAGTTTGTGTTCAATGTGCAGCAACTGTGGAGATAATACATATTTGTATCACATGGCCTGATGTTACAAATAGTGATTTTGTGATGTAATAGCATCCTTCACTGTTTATGACACCTGACCATGTGAGAATAAATATTTAATATAGGATATCCACTGTGGCTTCAGTATGAGCGCAGACTATAGAGATGACAAAGTTTATACAACTTCTACCATCCCCAGGCCTGTTGTCATGGTGGCGTTATCACACCTGGGCAGTTGAATACACACATGAGTTAAGCTCCAGCATCGCTCCAGTCTGCGTGCAATAGATAATGCAGACTGAAGCGACACTGCAGGTTAATTCATGTGTATTCACCTGCCTAGGTGTGATAAATACTTATGATACAAGGCCAGGGTATTGTGCATATGACGTGTATTTTCTCCATCTTTTCAGTTTATTCACCACACAATGAATAGAGCATGTAATTAATTACAAGGTATATCTAGAATCCCCTGGCCTTGTGTCACAAAGAGTGAAATGATGGTGGTAAAAACAGACCATCCTCAATTCACTCTTTATGATACCTGGCAAGGTAACAATAGATATGCCTTGCACTCAACACCATCCTCTAATCAGTCTGTGCAATATTAGCAGACTGAAGAGACTGGTGGTGAAAATACAAGTCATATATTTGTGCTTTTGACTACATATATCTCCAGGAATGACACAAGAAACATGTGTCATTAATGGAGCTATGTGGTGGCAAAAACACAAAGTGTACGGTGCAGTGTTTAGGTGGCGAAAGACACTTTAATCTAACATTATTATGGTAAACCATAAATTAACATTTATTATTAAACAAAAATTTTTTTTTTATTTGGAACGATGTTTGGGGGAAGATGGTTGCACGTTGGGGGTTTGGAGAGACGAGGATTGGCTGAAAGGCGAGGAAGGGGTTCTAGGGGAAGATGAAACAAAAGGTGGGGCGTAAAGGAGCTCAGGGATGGAACTTGAGGCAGGTTGAGACACAGTGGGAGGTGAGGGGGGAGGGACGGTTAAAGTTTTCCTTTTTTTGTGTCTCTTGTGTTCTTCTGTGTCCTGCCTGGACCTCCTGGAGCTGGCTGACCGCCTTGATCTTTCTGACAGCCTGGAGCTGGGTGACTTTTGCTGCGTGGGAGCAAAAATTGAATGTAGGTCCCCACTTTGATGCTGCTGCTGATGCTGCTGCTGTTCGGTGGTGGAGTTGCCAGTGCTGGTCCTTGCAGGAGAATTTGTGGTGGCAATGCTGCTCCTTGCTGGAGGATTCGTGGCGGCAGTGCTGATCCAGGCTGGAGGAATGGTGGCAGCAGTGCTGGTCCAGGCTGGAGTAGTTGTGGCGGCAGTGCTGGTCCAGGCTGGAGGAGTTGTGGAGGCAGTGCTGGTCCAGGCTGGAGGAGTAGTGGCGGTGGCGGTGATCCAGGCAGGAGCAGCGCTTGCCGTGGTGGTGGCAGTGGAGTGTCCAACTGAACTCGGACTTGGGGTGGTGTAGTGGTGCCCGCCTTGGCTTGGAATGCAGGTGGCCGTGCAGTGGTATGCAGCAGAAGTCGGTAGTGAGGTGAAGCGAGTCAGTGGTGGCACAGGTGGAAATGCCACCACTGACTGCTGCACATACTGACTGTGCTGCATAGCCTGCAACAAAGCATTGTTGCATGCCTGCATCACAGTCAGCTGGAGATCTGGACTAAGGTGTTCCGCCATGGCCCGTTCAATTTTGCTGAAAAAATGGTGCGCTGGTCTGTTGAGGTCGGATTCCAGACGGTCAAGGCGACTGTCAACAGACTGGAAGCGGTGGTCCATGTGGTTAAAACCACTTTCCACTCGGTTAAAACCGCTTTCCAATCTGTCTGCCAGCGCCTTGAGGCCATTCTGAAAGGCCGAGCTCAAGTGAAGGAACTCGGGCATGACGTTCCTGTCCGGGGCCCTCTGCCGCTGGCAAAACCAGTGGCAGAGACCTGGGACAGGGGAAGACCTGACATACCAGCTTCCTGGTCTCCAGTTGTCTGTGTTGCTGACCTGCAAGATGCTTCCTGGCTGTCGGATGGCTGGGACGGGTCCGAGGTCGTTCGATGAAGGACCGCTCCAGGGACAGGTTGCAGGGTGCTGCTCCAGGTGCTGTGAAAAGAAAAGAAAAACATTAGTATCATGCATTTACAAGAACCAACTGCTGTGGAATTGAAAATCACATATTAATAAACAATGCAATACACCAAAATACTTACGCTCTCGTGGCAAGGACCGGTCTTAGGAACGCCAACGCCCGGTGGTATCTGTATTTTGTCGGGTCCTTGCCGCAGCACCACTGCAACCCTGGCCCTCCTGACATACATCCCTGTTGAAGCGGTCCTTTATCGAGCGCCAACGGGTTCTGACTTTGTTCACTGTGAAAAAAAAAATTAAAAACAATTGGACAATGCACTGATGGGCAAAACAATTGCATCACACACACCTGTGTGATCACGGCCAAGGTGACTGCGGCATCACACAGCAAAAAAAAATTACTCAATGCACTGTTGGCCGTGATAACACAAATGTGTATCATGCTAGAATATATCTAGCATGACACACACCTGTGTGATAATGGACAAGAGTCACTGATGCATCACAAAACAATACAATAGACAATGCACTCACTGTTGGCCATGATAACACAAATGTGTATCATGCTAGAATATATCTAGCATGACACACACCTGTGTGATCACGGCCAAGGTGACTGCGGCATCACACAACAATACAATAGACAATGCACTCAATGTTGGCCATGATAAAACACAAATGTGTATCATGCTAGAATATATCTAGCATGACACACACCTGTATGATCATGGACAAGAGTCACTGCCGCATCACAGAGCATTGAAATACTTACGAAAATCTTTGCAGACCCTTTGAGAGGCATTGTCCCAGCCTTCCATCATCGCTACAGCCACCTCATTCCAGAGCCGCCTGGTCACCACCGTGTCCGCGTGCTGCGGATCACGGCTGTCACACAAAGGGACTCGCTCCTGGACCAAGTTGATCAGGGCGATTTCTTCATGCCGTTGGGGAGCCTAGAAAAAAAAGCAAAATATTAGAATCTTGGAAAGATTTGGAAATGAAAAAGATAGAAAAAGATACAGAAAAGAAGAAAGATTGAAGATAAAAACAGGACAGAAAAAAAGGCAGGGGAAAGCAAAAATAAAAAACTGACATTCACAGTCAGTCTATACTTACAGGCAGTCTCACCGCTGGCACATGGACTGGCTGCTTTTGCTGTTCGTCCTCACTTGCCATAGCCGATGAGGCCTGAAAAAGAACAAAAATTAGTTTGCCACATGTGTATATGCAGCAGCGAATACTTGCCCAAAATGTAGGGCAGGAAGATACTCACTTCACGCTCTGCTTGGGCCAGTTCACCACGGGCCGGTGTGTACTCCTCTCCAGAAGACATGCTGCAATAAAAGAAAAAATACATTAGTACATAATAAATTTAAAAAAGGAGAGGCAGACATTAAGTTAGAATACTCACATTCTTGAAGTTGCTGCTTCTCTAAAGATTTCTGTATGCTCTTGTCTCTCTTCCAGGCTGTCTGTAGATTAGTGGTCTGCCAGTGCCAACACCTTCTTTTATCTACACTACCCCCCAAACAATGTTTCTTTGTGTAGGGGGTGGTTTAAATCAGTGTCTAGACATAGTTTACTCAAAAATCGCATGTGCTTAAAAGCGCAGGTGGGCGCATGTCCATGCGCACGCCTGCGACCCCATAGACTGTAATGTGTTTTTTTGGCGCATTACGTGAGCACGAGATCGCATGCGTTTTTTTTACGAGGTTGGGCGGAACAAAAAAATGCAACATGTAGTGTCTAGGCACACATCTGCAAAAAGAGCATGCGCACGAAATCGCACATGAATGCTTGCAAGCACTAGACCATGCGCCCTACATGTTAAACATAGGGGCGCATGCGCCCAATAGCGCTCGATACGCTGCGCGCAAAAACGCTAACGTGAAACCAGCCTAAGATGTTGGGGAGTAATCACAGAGCCAATAAAAGTTTTGTTACAAACAGTTAACAGGGTCCCCAAAAAAATTATTGCGAAAAAGACACACATTAACTGCCAAAGATTAGAGAAGACTCAAACATGAAGCTACCAGGAACCCATTATCCTCCAGTGCATTCATTTTCCATATCTGCAACCTCCCTGAAGAGCCCAGAAGTACAAGGTGATCAGTGTTCAGAGACATGGCCGAGGTAAGGAAGGCTGAAGCTCGAAGACCATTGAACAAGACGTATAAGATAAAACAAGACTGAAGCATATCTGAAAATGAAGACTGGAAAAATTCCAGCATCCGAATCATCATTTACTTGTAATTCAATTGCTTATAGACTTGTTATTTTTTTTTATATTTTTCTACAATAAAGAATAATTTTATGAAAATTTAGATGCTGGAATTTTTCCTATATTCATTTTTGTGGCACTACTGAATGTAGCTTCATCATATGAGTGAGCTGACCTTTTTTTTCAGGCTAGGGACCCACGGAGAGGTTCACCGTAACATGGTAGTGGACTTCAAACAGTCTAATCGGAAACTAAGAACTTCATGGTCAGTTTGTACTTTTTTTTTGCCTGGCTGCACTAGATCAAATATGAATGTTGTGATTTGTGGTCCATGTCTTTTTCTACAGTTATAGCTTCTTTAGTCTATTTTTGCATATCTCAAAATGGATTTTTTTTTCAAAAGTTTCATCATGGACTGACGAGATGACTAGATTGACCAGATGGATGAGCCACTTCAACTCAGATGCCAACAAGGTGGGGTAATGCTATGGACCGGTATTAGTAAAGATGAGCTAGTTGGACCTTTTTGAGTTGAAGATGGACTCAAAATCAACTCTCAAAACTACTGCCAGTTTTTAGAAGACATTTTCTTCAACCAGTGGTACAGGAGAAAGTCTGCATCTTTCAAGAAAACCATGATTTTTCTGTAGGGCAATGCTCCATTGTATGCATCAAAGTCTGCTTTGCTAGCCAGTAAAGGACTTAAACATAAAAGGAAAATGATATGGCTTCCTTCCTCACCTGATGTAAACCCTATTAAGAACCTCTGGGCACCTTCCTAAGTGAGAGATTTCCAGTGAAAACAGTACACCTCTCTGAACAGTGTCTGGGAAGCTGGGGTTGGTGCGACCCAAAAAGGTGATAATAATAATAATCTTTATTTATATAGCACTAACATATTCCGCAGCACTTTACAGTTTAACAGTTTCAAAACACGAGTCGTAAGTAACAACGTTAACAATACAATAATTTAAGAAAAAATAGAGAACCCTGCTCGTGAGAGCGTACAATCTACAATGAGATGGGGGAGATACAAAGTACAGGTGTGTATTTACAATGGTGCATTTACAATGATGGTCCAGACATCTTGAGAGAGTGGGGGATAGTGAATGGGCAACAGATTTAGGCTATGGGCACACGTTGCAGAATTGCCGCGGAATTCTATGCGAGCAAATCGCATTTTAATTTCCGCCTATTTCCCGTGGAAAAACTAGCGATTTGCAAGCATAATTAGCTAACTAATGCTAGCGTTTTCCAAGCGATCTGTAGCATCGCTTGGAGAACTGATTGACTGGTTGGTCACGAGTGTGACCAACTTTTTACTTTTGAGGCTGCCTATGCAGCATCAGTAATAAAAAGATCTAATGTTAAAAATAATAAAAAAATAAAAAATAGTGTTTTTTAGAGTTGAGCGAAACGGGTCGAACAATTTCAAAAGTCGCCGACTTTTGGCAAAGTCGGGTTTCATGAAACGAAACCCGACCCTAGGATGAGGTCGGCCACGAGGTCGGCGACTTACGCGCCAAAGTCGCGTTTCAAAAGTTTGTTTTGTGCTCTTTTTCAGCCAATCAGGATCCACGGACACTGTGGGCAACGTGATGACATAGGCAGGGGTCACCACTAGAGTTGAGCGAAACGGGTTGAACAATTTCAAAAGTCGCCGACTTTTGGCAAAGTCGGGTTTCATGAAACGAAACCCGACCCTAGGATGAGGTCGGCCACGAGGTCGGCGACTTACGCGCCAAAGTCGCGTTTCAAAAGTTTGTTTTGCGCTCTTTTTCAGCCAATCAGGATCCACGGACACTGTGGGCAACGTGATGACATAGGCAGGGGTCACCACCATCTTTCAGAAGAGCATGCAAGTGATTGGCTTGCTTTGGTGGGCGTCACAGGGGGTATAAAAGGGCGTGCACGCCGACCGCCATCTTACTTCTGCCGATCTCAGTATAGGGAGAGGTTGCTGATTCTGTAGGGAGAGCGTTAGGCAGGGAAGAAGACAAAAAAACTGCTTCTGCTGCTAGCGATTTGGCCTGCACAACACACCAGTCACTGTGTGTGCAGTGCAAGGGGAGGCTATATAGTGGTGTATCAGTGGTGTTGGTTGTTGGGCTGCCTTCTAAGGCTTCCTGACATTCCTGCATTGCTGTTTACCCACTGCTCCGCAAACTGCTTTTTTAAAAGCAATCCAATCTCCCTTATCCTCTAGTCACTTTTGTCACAGCTGTGCCATCGAGCCTGTGACATAGCGCTCAGATATCAGTGGGCCTCACACAATCCAAAAGTGTCCAGTGTCCAAAAGTGTGTGCAGAGATTCAAAATCTCCCTTATCCTCTAGTCACTTTGGTCACAGCTGTGCCATCGAGCCTGTCACATAGCGCTCAGATATTCATTGGGCCTCACACAATCCAAAAGTGTCCAGTGTCCAAAAGTGTGTGCAGAGATTCAAAATCTCCCTTATCCTCTAGTCACTTTGGTCACAGCTGTGCCATCGAGCCTGTCACATAGCGCTCAGATATTCATTGGGCCTCACACAATCCAAAAGTGTCCAGTGTCCAAAAGTGTGTGCAGAGATTCAAAATCTCCCTTATCCTCTAGTCACTTTGGTCACAGCTGTGCCATCGAGCCTGTGACATAGCGCTCAGATATCAGTGGGCCTCACACAATCCAAAAGTGTCCAGTGTCCAAAAGTGTGTGCAGAGATTCAAAATCTCCCTTATCCTCTAGTCACTTTGGTCACAGCTGTGCCATCGAGCCTGTCACACAGCGCGCAGATATTCATTGGGCCTCACACAATCCAAAAGTGTCCAGTGTCCAAAAGTGTGTGCAGAGATTCAAAATCTCCCTTATCCTCTAGTTACTTTGGTCACAGCTGTGCCATCGAGCCTGTGACATAGCGCTCAGATATCAGTGGGCCTCACACAATCCAAAAGTGTCCAGTGTCCAAAAGTGTGTGCAGAGATTCAAAATCTCCCTTATCCTTTAGTCACTTTGGTCACAGCTGTGCCATCGAGCCTGTCACATAGCGCTCAGATATTCATTGGGCCTCACACAATCCAAAAGTGTCCAGTGTCCAAAAGTGTGTGCAGAGATTCAAAATCTCCCTTATCCTCTAGTCACTTTGGTCACAGCTGTGCCATCGAGCCTGTCACATAGCGCTCAGATATCAGTGGGCCTCACACAATCCAAAAGTGTCTAGTGTCCAAAAGTGTGTGCAGAGATTCAAAATCTCCCTTATCCTCTAGTCACTTTGGTCACAGCTGTGCCATCGAGCCTGTCACATAGCGCTCAGATATTCATTGGGCCTCACACAATCCAAAAGTGTCCAGTGTCCAAAAGTGTGTGCAGAGATTCAAAATCTCCCTTATCCTCTAGTCACTTTGGTCACAGCTGTGCCATCGAGCCTGTGACATAGCGCTCAGATATCAGTGGGCCTCACACAATCCAAAAGTGTCCAGTGTCCAAAAGTGTGTGCAGAGATTCAAAATCTCCCTTATCCTCTAGTCACTTTGGTCACAGCTGTGCCATCGAGCCTGTCACATAGCGCTCAGATATCAGTGGGCCTCACACAATCCAAAAGTGTCCAGTGTCCAAAAGTGTGTGCAGAGATTCAAAATCTCCCTTATCCTCTAGTCACTTTGGTCACAGCTGTGCCATCGAGCCTGTGACATAGCGCTCAGATATTCATTGGGCCTCACACAATCCAAAAGTGTCCAGTGTCCAAAAGTGTGTGCAGAGATTCAAAATCTCCCTTATCCTCTAGTCACTTTGGTCACAGCTGTGCCATCGAGCCTGTGACATAGCGCTCAGATATCAGTGGGCCTCACACAATCCAAAAGTGTCCAGTGTCCACAAGTGTCTGCAGAAATTCAAAATCTCCCCTGTCCTATAGACACCTTGTACCTTGTTTTACATTACTATATAGTTTGTTGGATTTTGTCTACATTTCTACCAAAAATGAGGAAGGCTGGTGGAAGAGGCCATGGAATTGGGCAGGGGCTGGCAGCTGGTAATGATGGTGTTGGTGGTGGATCTGATGGTAGTGGCAAGAGCAAAATAGGACCGAATGCAGGAGGTGTTGAGCCTGCGTCATCGTCTGGCTACATAAGGCCTCGAACGCTTAGTTTTCTAGGAGTTGGCAAACCGCTTTTAAAGCCAGAGCATCAGGAAAAAGTTTTGTCTTACATTGCTGACTCAGCCTCCAGCTCTATCGCCTCCTCTTCTTCAATTGTAAAAAGTAAAAGCACTGAGTCGTCATTGGAGGCTCATGTTCATGAACCACACCTTTCCTTGTGTCCTTCACCCCAACCAAGATTGAAGGATGACGCAGGCCATACTACTGATTACTCCATGGAGCTGTTTTCACATACCATGCCTGGATTATCAAGTCAAATGGTGAATTACCCAGGCCAAGATGAATCTGACATGGAGTGCACTGATGCACAGCCGCTGATGGATGATTCTGCTGGTACATTCACTCAGAGCACTACATTGTCCTCGCAGTGTACAGAGCCAGATTCTGACCCTGATGAGACTCAGGTGCCCCTTCCCGCACACTATACCACCATACACGGTGACACAGAGGAAGGTGCACATGACATAGAAGAGGAGGTGATGGATGACCCAGTTGTTGACCCAGATTGGCATCCATTGGGGGAAGAGGGTGCTGCTTCCAATAGCTCAGATGAGGAGCATCCACAGCAGACATCGACATCGCAACAGCTGTTATCTGGCAGGCCCGTAGCACTCCAAAGACAGGTTCCAAACATCAAAAGAGTTGCTGGACAGCTTGTCCAGAGGGTCAAAATATCACAGCGTGCTAGGCCGCAAAATGTCTGCCAAAGTAGGAAGAGTGCAGTGTGGCACTTTTTTGAACAAAATCCTCATGATCAGGCCAAGGTTATCTGTAAGAAGTGCGCAAAGACCTTTAGCCGAGGGAAAAATCTGAAAAATTTGAATACCAGTTGCATGCTTAGACATTTAACCAGCATGCACTTGCAAGCGTGGACACAACACCAAACCTCAAGTGCCACATGTGCAACTGATCACAACGAAGGTAGTCAGCAACGCTACATTGTTTCCCCCACTGTAAGCCCACCGGTTAGCACAGCAGCAAATGTTGAGGTGTCGTTGCAAGGCCACAGCAGTCAGGGAATCCCACTGTTATATCAACGAAAGACTGATTCTAGGCCATCAGAAAGAACACCAACTCCATCACCATCATCAACCCTCTCTCAGTCCGCCCTGTCCACCGCTACTTCCACCATATGCAGCTCTCAAGTCCAGCTCACCCTCCCAGACACTATGAGTAGGTCAAGAAAGTACTCAGTCTCTCATCCGCGTACACTGGGTTTGAACGCCCACATTGCCAAACTAATCTCGTTTGAGATGATGCCCTTTCGGTTGGTGGAAAGCACAGCTTTCCGCGAACTCATGGCCTATGCAGTACCACGCTATGACCTACCCAGTCGCCACTTCTTCTCTCGCAAAGCCATCCCAGCCCTCCACCATCATGTGAAAGACTGCATTGTCCATGCACTCAAGCAGTCAGTGAGCGGAAAGGTGCACCTCACAACTGATGCATGGTCCAGTCGGCATGGCCAGGGCCGTTACGTGTCCATCACTGCGCACTGGGTTAATGTGGTGGGTGCAGGGTCCACAGGGGACAGCGGTGGTGGGACAGTGCTGCCTAGCCCACGGTATAGGAAACAGTTGGCTGTAGGCGTTCGACCCTCCTCCTCCTCCTCCAGAAGCGAAAGCTCGTCCACAGAGCGCAGTCGTACGAGCACTCCATCTGCAGCTGCCACTGTTGCACACGATGTGTCCCCCTATCGAGCAGTTAGTGGAAAGCGTCAGCAGGCTGTGTTGCAGGCTGTGTTGCAGATGATGTGTTTGGGCAACAGACACACCGCCGAGGTGCTGGCCGAGTACTTGAAGCGACAAACTGAGTCATGGCTGGGCAGTGTACATCTTGAGGCAGGCAAGGTAGTTAGTGATAACGGCCGTAATTTTGTGGCAGCCATAGCCCTTTCAAAACTCAGCCACATACCTTGCTTGGCTCACACCTTGAACCTGGTGGTGCAGTGCTTCCTCAAAAATTATCCGGAGTTAACAGCCCTGCTCCAGAAGGTGCGAAGACTGTGTGCGCACATCCGCCGGTCGCCTGTACACTCCGTTCGTATGCAGAAGCTGCAGCGATTGCTCCACCTTCCCAACCACCGCCTCATTATCGACATTGCAACAAGGTGGAACTCCACCCTGCACATGGTGGAGCGGCTGTGCGAGCAGAGGCAGGCCATAATGCATTTGTGGGAGGATACACGGCCAGGCACTTTGAGAGCAGACATGGAGTTGACAGGTGTGCAGTGGTCGAAGCTGAAAGACCTCTGTAAAGTCCTTCAGTGTTTTGAGGAATGCACACGGCTGGTAAGCGCAGACGACGCCATCCTAAGCATGAGCATCCCACTTATGCGTCTGCTCATACAAACTTTGACGCACCTTAAGGAGCAGGCGTCTGCAGCCAATGTTGATGAGGAGGAAGAGGAGGAGGGAATCCTTGATGACATTCAGCCATTGTCTGCTCAGGGACCTCTCCTGGACGAGGTGGAGGAAGAAGAGGAGGAGGAGGATGATGATGGGGATGATTACTTAGGGGAGGAGGATGCATCTCGTGGGGCAAGTGAAAATGTTGGCGTGGCAAGGTCTGGTACAGGGTTTGTGCGTGACTGGAGGGATGTGGATTTGCCAGAAAGTGCTCCTCCAACCAGCACTCGCAGTGCATCATTGACACCGGGAACATTGGCCCACATGTCAGATTATGCCTTGCAGATCCTAAAAAGGGACCCCCGCATTGCCAAAATGATGAACGATGACAACTACTGGTTGGCCAGCATCCTGGATCCACGCTATAAAGGCAAATTACAAAACATCATGCCACAGGAGAACCTTGACCTAATATTGGCTAATAAACAAGCAACTCTGGTAAATCGGTTGCTTGAGGCATTCCCAGCACACAGCAGCGGTGATGGTTCTCACACGAGCCGTACGGGCCGGGGGCAGCTTGGCAGAGGTGTTCGTGGTGCACACAGCAGAAGTGGCGTTGGAGACAGGGGTTTCATGACAATGTTGTGGACTGATTTTTCAAATACCGCTCACACAACTGGTAATACTGCATCGATGGAAAGTGACAGGAGACAGCAGTTGTCAACTATGGTTACAAACTACTTTTCCTCCCATATCGATGTTCTCCCACACAGGTCATTCCCCTTTGACTATTGGGCTGCTAAACTGGACACCTGGCCTGAA
Source organism: Dendrobates tinctorius (assembly GCF_039654945.1). Taxonomy (NCBI): domain Eukaryota; kingdom Metazoa; phylum Chordata; class Amphibia; order Anura; family Dendrobatidae; genus Dendrobates; species Dendrobates tinctorius. Next base: position 19,527,637 of record NW_027361675.1, on the reverse strand, counting down.
TTGGCCCAATATGCCTTACAGGAGCTCGCTTGCCCAGCTGCAAGTGTGCTATCGGAAAGAGTCTTCAGTGCAGCTGGATCAATCCTGACAGAAAAAAGGACCCGTCTGTCAACCCAAAATGTGGATGATCTAACCTTCATTAAAATGAACCATGCATGGGTTTCCAAGGATTTTGTCCCACCTTCCCCTGATGACACATAGGGTGACAGAAAAATGGCTTGCTTTGGTCCACCTCTTCCTGGGACTTCACCTATTTCGCCTTTTGCATCAGCTGAATGTCCAACATCAACATATGCCACTTTCTAAAACTCCCTATCTGTGTTGCCTCCCCCCCCATGACCGGGGTAACCACCTAGCGCACGACACCGTGCGAGTGCCGTTGCCCTGGACAGGTGGGTAGGCCGACTCTTGGGCGCGGGCACTGGCACAGGGTCCCTCATAGTGCAATCAAGTGTCTCTGACGTTGGTGGTGCACACCCGCCGTCAGACACACCGCTGTACTATGAGGGGCCCAGTGCCAGTACCGACGCCCACGAGTGGGCCCCCCTTGCTTGGGCAGGGCCCCAGCATTTGCAATCTTTACCTCTCCCTGCTCCTCCGCTGTGTAATCTGGGCCGTCAAATCCATACTGTGCCTGACACCGTCTGAGCCTGCCTCCTGATGTATAGACATATATTTTGAATGTGTACGCTATCCATACATGTTATCTGGGGATACGGTACCCTTTCTAACCTTTGTGCAATCACGTGCAATCCATACTGGGCCTAACACCGTCTGAGCCTGCCTCCTGAGACATATATTTTGAATGTGTACGCTATCCATACATGTTATCCGGGGATACGGTACCCTTTCTAACCTTTGTGCAATCACGTGCAATCCATACTGGGCCTAACACCGTCTGAGCCTGCCTCCTGAGACATATATTTTGAATGTGTACGCTATCCATACATGTTATCCGGGGATACGGTACCCTTTCTAACCTTTGTGCAATCACGTGCAATCCATACTGGGCCTAACACGGTCTGAGCCTGCCTCCTGAGACATATATTTTGAATGTGTACGCTATCCATACATGTTATCCGGGGATACGGTACCCTTTCTAACCTTTGTGCAATCACGTGCAATCCATACTGGGCCTAACACCGTCTGAGCCTGCCTCCTGAGACATATATTTTGAATGTGTACGCTATCCATACATGTTATCTGGGGATACGGTACCCTTTCTAACCTTTGTGCAATCACGTGCAATCCATACTGGGCCTAACACCGTCTGAGCCTGCCTCCTGAGACATATATTTTGAATGTGTACGCTATCCATACATGTTATCCGGGGATACGGTACCCTTTCTAACCTTTGTGCAATCACGTGCAATCCATACTGGGCCTAACACCGTCTGAGCCTGCCTCCTGATGTATAGACATATATTTTGAATGTGTACGCTATCCATACATGTTATCCGGGGATACGGTACCCTTTCTAACCTTTGTGCAATCACGTGCAATCCATACTGGGCCTAACACCATCTGAGCCTGCCTCCTGAGACATATATTTTGAATGTGTACGCTATCCATACATGTTATCCGGGGATACGGTACCCTTTCTCACCTTTGTGCAATCACGTGTAATCCATACTGGGCGTGAGAACGGCTGGCGAGCTGTTAAGCAAGCTACAGCACCTGTGGTTTGCACACGTAAGTTTTTCATTTTTTCAGGAATGACGGTTAGGCCTAATTCCGGAACTGCTGTTGACCTGCACTTACTGGGAAATCATTGTTCGCGGGTAATAATTGTAATCAGTGATCCCCATCACTAACGTTGTTCAGCGGGTTATCTGCACCTGTAAGCGACAAACGCTGGCCTTTTCAGTGTAGCGCACATGCAGCCACGGACATGTAAGGGCATGACACACCAGTTATTGGCCAATCTCATGTGCCAGAGCCTCACGTGTCCCTCTAGTAAGCCGGACTCGGACCGCGGGGCATGACGGAGTCTCGTTCGTTAACGGAATTAAGCTTGCAATGTGTGCATCTGTTCTGTAGCTGGCATGGTTGAGGTTTCCCAGGTGGAGTCGAATTTAACCGTAGGCTCCACTCCTGGTGGTGCCCTTCTGGACATTCCTTTAAGGTTCAGCTTTGCAACCATACTGCCCACGTAAAACAAACACTTTGCCTTCATGAACGCTGTTTGGAGGGTCATGACTCGTGGGAATAACGCCGCCCAATCAGTTAACCTGCTAGAGAGATCCTTCGTTGCTCCCAAGCATGACATCACACTCCCTAGGAAGAAGGTAATGCCACTGTGGCGACCGTACTCCTGGGGGCGACACAAGTGCACTGATGCCCAGCCACTGCTCGATGAATCTGCTGGTACATTGACCCAGACCACTACATTCCCCTCGCACGCTACCCGGCCTGAATCTGACCCTGATGAAACTCAGGTTACCTTTCCCATATACAGTTCCATCTTACACGGTGACAAAGAGGAAGCTGCAGATGAAAGTGCAGGTTCGGCCCACCCGCCATCAGACACACCACCGTACTATCAGGGGCCCTGTGCCAGTGCCGTCGCCAACGAGTGGGCCCCCCCTGCTTGCCCAGGATCACAGCACTTGCAAAGTTGAAATACTGTGCAGTGAGATGGAAGATGGGGACGACGAGGAGTCTAGACTAGTACAGGGATTCCCTAGCGAGGAGACTTATTTGATTGTTTTCAATGTTGGGACAGCAATTTTTGGGGAGCACTATACTCTGGAGAATGATAGATGGGGCCCACCATACACTGGAACATTCCAAAGGTGGACATCAGACACTGGAGCAGCATTTACAAGGCCCATTATACACTAGAGCATTAGAAATGGGGCCCATTATGTTTGGAGCATTATTTGGGCCCATAAGACAGTGGAGCTTCATCCATGGCGACCAACATATACTGTAGCATTATGTGGAGCTCATCATATACTGTTTCAAACATTATATGGGACCAATGATTCTGTATGGAGAAATAGATGGGCCTCGTCATGAGATGTAAAAAGTGAGGTATTTTTCATTGTACTATACCGCTATTTCTCTGCCGTATCGGAGCATGATGAGTTGTGGTATGTGTTAAAGGGGCGCTCTTTCGCCCAGGGCACATGAAAACCTGCAGCCAGCCCTCCCCCCACAACTTTAGCCAAATAACCCCCATTTTTCAGTGCGTAACTTGTATTATGAAGTTAATTAAGGTTGACAAGCTTAAGTAAGAAGAATTGATGCTTTTGGCATTCCTGTCCTCCTCTCACTGCCGACTTTTATTCCCCATTGACTTACATTGGGTTTCGTGTTTCGGGACGACCCCGACTTTTCCCTATAATCGGACGATCTTGCTCGACCCGACTTTTGGAAAAGTCGGGTTTCACGAAACGAAACGCGACCCTAAAAAAACAAAAGTCGCTCAACTCTAGTGTTTTTCTCACCTTCTGACGTCCCGCGTAGCGTCTCCGATCAGCGCGATGCTCCCGGCAGGTCCCTTTCCCAGTGATGCATTGCGATAATGACCTTTGATGACGTCACGGTCTCAAGAAACCGCTACGGTGTCACTAGACCGCGACGTCATCAAAGGTCATTATCGCAATGCATCACTGGGAAAGGGACCTGCCGGGAGCATCGCTGAAGCCTGGTGACGCTGCGTGGGACGCCGGAAGGTGAGAATATGATGATTTTTTAATTTTAATTCTATTTTTTACAGGGATATGGTACCCAGAGCCCGGAGGACAATCTCCTCTCCTCCACCCCCTGGGTACCATCCGCAAATGTTCTGCTTACTTTTCGCATGGTGGGCACAGCCACATGCGGAAAGTAAGCAGAACAATGCATTCCTATGTGTGCGGAATCGCCACGATTCCGCAAAATTAATGAGCATGCTGCTTATTTTTCCTCGATGCGATCCCGCCACGGAAAAATCTGCAGCATTAGCACAGCATTGCGGAATCCCATAGGATTGCATGGGATGCTGTTTTTTTGCGTTTTCGCGGCAAAATCGCACGTTTAAAAACGCCGTGAAAACGCAAAGAAAACACTACGTGTGAACACAGCCTAAGAAACTGACAGACTCCATAGATGAAAGGCTTATAACTGTGATTGAAAATATAAGTGGCTATATTGGGCACTGATAGTTTTTATGAAATGTATGTTTTTCCACTTTTAATTGTTTGATTATTATTTTCACTTTAACAAATAAAAATCAACAATTGATGGGAAAAATTACATTTTTCATTTAGTTACTCAATAATTCAGCACACATAGACATTCTCCTAAGAAACACAAAAGCTGTCATAAAAGCGAAGGTGCCAGATTACTGGAGATCACTGGGGCTGTGTGTGAGTGGGGAGGTGGAGACAGAGCAGGAGAAGGACACAGTAGAGCAGGAAGCACAGTGCCAAGCTTGGAGTAGCAGAACAGAGGAGCAAGGAGGTAAATGACCCGCACTCACCAACCACTCTCCATCCTCTGGCTCCAGTGAGCGCTTCTCACCTCTGCTGACCACCTTCTCCATATCTACAGCCTCTCCTCACAACACAGGACCTGTTATGCCACAAGTGGTCCTGTGATAGAGGGTAAGTGTCGCTCAGGGGATAGCACTGAGCTACAGTAAAATGGTGCCCAGCCACACCTACAGCAATGAATTATGCAGCCCACAGGGGCGTGTCCAGTTCACTGCTAATGCGGTTGCAATGTTAGAGATAGGGTCGGGAACCGACCACTGTCTCCTATGTCCAGGGACTGCCATATTTGCAGACTGTATGAGTCCTCCACAGATCTGCAAATCAAGATGGCAGCGACCAGTAGCTACATTAAAACATTATTACAAAAAAAACATAAAATCTAGTTAGTGCAACATTGTTACTTACTTTTTTTTTTGCAAATAATCTAAAATTGCCGCACCTTCCCTTTAAGGCAAACTCAGTAAGAGATAAAAATGAAGACAACCCTTCTGCCAAGTTGCTACAAAGCACCTTAAAATTTGTTCCAAAGATTGATTTATCCTCTCAGCCTGATAGTTGGTTTCAGAGTGGTAAGCAGATAAAAATGACAAGTCATTCCCCAGATTACTACAAACAGCTCTTGTGAATTTAGAGACAAATGGCAGCCCCCTATCAAACACAATGTTAAGAGGGAACCCAGGTAACCTTACAATATGAGAAATAAACAACCTGAAGAGTGCCTCTGCATTAGGTAATCCTGACAAAGGAACAAAATTAGCTTGTTTGTTAAATCAATCAACTACCACTACTCATCACAGGCAAAACTGTGATGAAATCCATAGACAGACGAGTCCATGGTGTTTCTGGAATTGACAATGGAGCTGATTCCCCAGCCGGCCAGTTATGACAGACTTTAGCGCATGCACAGACTTCACAGGTGGATGCTACATCTTTAATATTATTATGCATGGACGTCCACCAATGACTTTCCATGTAACAGTAACCCCAGGATGACCACTCAAGACAGAATCATGAAAATACTGTAGCGGATGCCATCTTAGGTACACAGGTGTAGAGTCGTGGGCCGGACTGGGGGGGGTGGTCCCTCTGGATACAGCGCAGTGACGTATAGACACAAGATGGATGCAGATTTCGGGTGCAACAGGTCCAAGTTTATTCATTCGCCGTCTGCCTGACAGCCTCGCAGCACACCACAATCCTCTTCAAGGCTCTCTGGTTACAGCACACTTCGACACAACATACTTATCACCTGAGACGTATATATACGCACCGTCCCTTTACACTTAGGAGTGCTCTGACAGCTCCGTCACTGTGGTTGCCTTAGGCCTGTACACCAACAGTACTTTACTGGTCAATCGTCGTTCCCAATACGGTGTCCCACACCCGGAGCCTCGTCTACACTGCGGTACTTCGTGTCAGGACCACCCCCCTAACTTTCTGTCTTCTCAGTCCCCTGGTTGGGTTGTCCTCACAGTGCACCAACTGTCACACTCTTCCTGTCACTTGAGCTCCCCCTAGGGACTGGAACTTTCTGGAACCCTCCTGTCAAATTTATAGCTTTCCCGGTTCCCTGTAACCCCGCCCCATGACCAACGGTTTTCTAAAGCCCTAAGCTGATATCAAGCCCTGCACTCACACTCCTCCCTGCCCTCTTATGGTCAACCCAAGGTACTGCACGTCACCTACACTTTCCTGGCTGTTTTCCCTTCTGTCATAACTGACAACCACCTAAAATGTGCAAACTCTCCTTTCCACTTGCTGACAAGTCCGTCCGTCAGGTCACCTTCCCCACACTCCCCCTTCCTTTGTCTATTGTCGTCCTCGACAATCACAACCCCTACCTTTGTCATTCTGAAACTTCTCCTACCATCTGTTGTTGGACTGGTTGTTAGGCCCAAACCCACTATTTGCAGGGGGCCAAACCAAACCGGGAGCACCATGCTCCGAGCGGCCTACTGCCACTCGCTAGCACGCACGCCACATGACAACGTCTTTCAAAACTGGGCTAGGTACACCTGGATTCTCTCCCTCTGGCGTGTACCTTCCCCTACTCTCTCCTTCTGTCACCCTTCAAAATCCGGTACGCCATGATCGAGGCCTTACACCTACCAGATCATTACCAGCGCCCGACTTCCTCTTTCTGCGGTGTCTGTGGTGTCAGGGACCTGACCTGGGACTCCTGTCCGGTTCAAATCTTCCATCTCTTTGTCTTTCTCTTGGTTACCAGTCATGGTTGTTGTCTCGGTCTCCCAGACCCTCTCAACTCATGGACTCCTTCGGTCTCACAGACCTTCTCTTACCCGGACCTGTTGCATTTTCTTGTGCATATTATACATCAAAACAACTTTATGACATCACAAGTTTCCCATTTTTATTTATTTTTCTATTGCTTTAAAACCGTTACACACAAAAAACAATAAAACGCAACAGATTTTTCTCCCCCTTCCTTTGACATGGACTCTTCCTTTCTCATTATATTCCCGCTTTGCCAGGCATACTACCGAAAAACTCCAATTTTTATAATAAACCTTTTCGTTAACTTGGACGCAAACTGTCCTTGTGATCTGCACAACGGTGCAACGAAGTCTCAAAAATTCAAGCCACTTTCTGGTGGCCGGTAGCGAGGGGCCCCACAGCCGTGGAGCGCCCGGGAAGCAGGGAGTGTCCTATTAGTCTTTGCTATGGGGGCTCGCGGTCCTCTGGTTCAGCAAGCACGGCTACCGCATAATAGCCGCGGGGGCAATACTCCTTATAATAGGACACCAAGTCCCCTTCTTGCAGAGCCCGGCCATGGCGAATGGAGGTGACATTTAAATAAACTTTCTGACCAGTAGCAAGATCACGTATGAACCCATACCCCTTGGGTATATTCGTGTACACGAGCCGTCCCAAAGATCGTGTAGCTGCCATACCAGCCTCTCCCTTGGCATGGAGCAAGTTCCATACTTCCTGCTCCCTAGCTTTCTTCTTAATCACCTCCGCGACCCAAACAGAGGGTCCGGCATAGGCCCCGGAGTCCGGTGGGCGGGACTTAGCCGGGGGTGAAAGCAAGGCAGAGGTGGTCGATCCTGTCAGCGGTCCCGCAGCCGCTGGGGCCGGTTGGCGGACAGGGACAGCCGTCTTTTCCGAAGATTGGGCCACAGGATCTGACAAGTAGGCCGCAGCCATCTCCAGCGCCGGCATAGCCATGGCCACGGGGTAGGCCACACCCGGGGTTTCAGACGGATCCATAGTAGGGGCCGATTTCAGGGCTGAGATCGCTACCAGCAGGGGAAACGCAGCAACGCCTTCTGGAGACAGGCTCCGCACTGGCGACACCGGGCGGGGTGGCTCGGAGCTAGGAGTGGATGCCCTGCTCAGCTCCGCGTAGACAGTTGGGTCCTCCTTGGCCAGGCTTCCGGGGTCACCGGAGGCCGCGCGCTGCAGCTGAGTGGTGGGGGCTGCTTGCGGAGCCGCTAGCGGGGACAGGGGAACTCTCACCTTCCCCGGCGTCGCGGCCTCTGTCATATCTTCCTGCGTCTTTTCCCGCAGTATCCGCACTTCACCCCGCCGTCCGACGGGGCTGGCCTCCAGGCTCAGGGGCTACGCGGGGAGACTTTCTGATGGTATCTTTGGCGACTGCTCCTGCGGGGTCCATAACGGCTCCGCTCCTCCACCCGAGATCCTGCCGTTTGCCCATGACTGTGTACAATAGGTCTTCCGGCGAAGCTCACCCTCCCGACCCCATCGACACTCCAGGCGCCCGATGCCTCGGCAACCACAGCGACACATCCCGTCCGATGAGCAGCAATCGAATGGCGCCAAGCAGTCGCAGCCAACCTTTTCCTCTGTGCCACTCCCTCTGCTGGGTGGGGCGATGGCAGACTTTTCCACCCAGCTGTCTGGGTCCAGTATATGGGAGCGTCGACCTCCTGGTACATATCGCTTCCCCCAGGGGTACGTGGAGGGGGTCCCAGTCCATCAAGAATGACTGCAAACACCCGGACCTCTCTTCTGCGTTGGAGTAACACCGCCATCTTACACCGAACCTGGTACCGCCCCTGATGATCTACTGGTAACACAGTTCCGCCACAGTGTTCCTAATTTGTAATCCACAGGTTGGTAATTTGTAATCCACAGGTGTTTATAATCCAAACAGCGCAGTCCAAGTCTTTTTCCATTCCTCAGAAGCAGGCCAGCCGCAGAAGATAGTGTATTAGCGGCAGCGATCCTGCCGACTACGCCAAGTGTAGAGTCGTGGGCCGGACTGGGGAGGTGGTCCCTCTGGATACCGCGCAGTGACGTATAGACACAAGATGGAGGCAGATTTCGGGTGCAACAGGTCCAAGTTTATTCACTCGCCGTCCGCCTGACAGCCTCGCAGCACACCACAATCCTCCTCAAGGCTCTCCGGTTACAGCACACTTCGACACAATATACTTATCACCTGAGACGTATATATACGCATCGTCCCTTTACACTTAGGAACACTCTGACAGCTCCGTCACTGTGGTTGCCTTAGGCCTGTACACCAACAGTACTTTACTGGTCAATCGTTCCCAATATGGTGTCCCACACCCGGAGCCTCGTCTACACTGCGGTACTTCGTGTCAGGACCACCCCCCTAACTTTCTCTCTCCTCAGTCCCCTGGTTGGGTTGTCCTCCCAGTGCACCAACTGTCACAGTCTTCCTGTCACTTGAGCTCCCCCTGGGGACTGGAACTTTTTGGAACCCTCCTGTCAAATTTATAGCTTTCCCGGTTCCCTGTAACCCCGCCTCCCATGACCAACGGTTTCTAAAGCCCTAAGCTGATATCATGCCCTGCACTCACACTCCTCCCCGCCCTCTTATGGTCAACCCAAGGTACTGCACGTCAACTACACTTTCCTGGCTGTTTTCCCTTCTGTCATAACTGACAACCACCTAAAATGTGCAAACCCTCCTTTCCACTTGCTGACAAGTCCGTCCGTCAGGTCACCTTCCCCACATAGGCACAAATAATTTGGATTCTGGAGTAGAGGAAAGAGTCAATGACTGGACTCTATGGATCTCCTCTTCCAACTCTGTGGTTACCATAGAAACCACAATACCCTGAGGAAGAATGGAGGACAGAGGTTCTGGAGGAGTAACAGAATCGAGGATGCGTGATAATGCTTCAGCTTTCACTTTCTTAGAATCTGACCTGAATGTAATAGAGAAATTAAACCTGGAGAAATACAAGGACCATTTGGCCTGTATAGGGGTTAATTGTTTACCTGATTCAATGTAAGCTAGATTCTTGTGATCACTGACAACAGTAACTTGATGAGCTGCCCCCACCAAAAAAGGCCTCCATACCTCAAAGGCTAATGTAAGAGCAAGTAACTCACGATTCCCAACATCATAATTTCTTTTTGCAGATGAGAATTTTTTAGAAAAAAAACACATAAAATATGGCCCCTACTCTGACCTCTGAAGCATCCACCTAAACAATAAATGGTTCTTAGAGATCAGGTTGAATTAAAATGGGAGCAGACATGAAATACTCTTTTAAAACGGTGATTGGCTGATCTTCTCTCCTCATGCCAACGTCATTCTTCTTCCAGTAAGGTTCAGTTTGTACTGCGCATGCACAGTACAGACCTCAGAAAAAAAGTACAAAATCATGGATGGCCTTTTTTTTTTTGCCAGATGCTATGGGTGGCAAACAAATGCACCAGGTTTCGGGTTTTTATGAACTGTCCATAACTTTCCAGACAGTTGGCAACTCAGATCGTGCACACTTTGCACGATCGTGCCCATGCTAGGAACAAGTGGTTATGTGATCGCAAGTATGAGATATGCATACTCCTGGCCACGTTTTGACTAAACTATTTCCAGCCTCACATAATATATTTGCATTGAGTGAAGCAGCACCCATCTTGTAGGAATGTGGCTGGCAGTATGCATATATGAAACTTGCCACCACCAGCTCCCAACACCGGAGAATCCTCACAGTGCACAATGCACACGATGTGAGGATTCACAAGTTTGCAGTCACATACAGTGACTGCAGACTTGGAGAATAAGAATGGACAACACCTTTAATATTTACTAAAGTACCAAACATTTTTGAAAAAGTATTGACCATTACCTTACTGTTCCTTAGTATTGACACTTCTGTCTCATTCTTGTATATAAGTTCAGTGAATCCAAAATGGCAATAACTGAACATATTAGGTTTTCAAAGTGAAATTAACATCAGAGCCAATCATAACTAAATCGGCTCAATGGAGTTCCTCTGGGCCCAAAGATGTGACTGATTTGGCACTATGTTGTGGTTTGCACTATGTTGTGGTTTCCATTCACGACTGCTCATATTTCCAAATTGGGCATATAATGGCAGAAATTTATTTTTCATCTTATCCCCCTTTCCCACACACACTGTTCATACATTTTTCCATTAAAACTGCTTCTCATGAGTATAATTAATAATGAAGAATTCCCTTAGTTATTGGTCAGTGGAACCTTGAGGAAATATTGCAACATGTATTGCAACATTAACTAAACAGGAACATAATGATTACGAGAGATTTATATACCACTATATTTAGAGCACCGTCAGTGAATAATTCGAGCAACCATTATGACACATGAAGAGGGAAGACAGTTTTATAAGCAATTTTATTTTCCATTATTTGTGGGTTAGCAAATTTGCATTGTAATGAGCTTCTTAGATCGCTTGCACAATAGTCAGACTTTATTCAAGTCCCATGACAGTGACATTATTTTATTTCTATCTTATAATGCACCTGTCTATTTTATCTGTGTTTTGTAAGGTTTTGAATAATTTTCAAATAGTAATTAATGCAGCTATACATTGTTGAGTTGGTTTTTTTTCCATTATTTTTTTCAGTCATAGAAAGAGCCTCTTAAACAGTTGACTTTCATTTTTTCACATAAGCAGTTTTAAGATCTGCAACATTTTTTTTTTGCTGTTAAGATATTAAAATGAATATATGTATATTCAGTCATGGCCAAAGTGTTGAAACCTTTGAAATTGTTCTAGACAATGAAGAATTTATCCCATAAAATTTTTGCAATTTCACATGTTTTGTTATACATATGTTTATTTCCTTTGTGTGTATTGGAACAGCGCAAAAAAAAACTGAAAAAAGGGAACTTGGACATAATTTCACACAAAATTCCTAAATGGTAAATAACTTAGTTTCAAGCTAGCGATGCTTGTTTAAACTCACCTTTGGCAAGTAACGGGTGTGGGCAATATGAAAATCACACCAGAAACCAGATAAGAAGGGGAGAAGTTGACTCAAACTTTGTATTGTGTACCTGGAAGGCATACAAAGGATGTAAAAAAAGAAAGAGAAGAGAACTGTCTGATGACTTGAGATCCAAAATTGATGAAAAATGTCAACAATCTTAAGGTTACAAGTCAATCTCCAGAGATGTTGATGTTCCTTTGTCCACAGTGCACAACATAATCAAGATGTTTACAACCCATGGCAATGTAGCTAATCTCCCTGTACATGGACAGCAGAGAAAAATTGATGAAAGGTTGCAACGCAGGATAGTCCGGATGGTAGATAATCAGCTCCAATCAAGTTCAAAAGAAATTCAAGCTGTCCTACTGGTCCAGGGTGCATCAGTACCAGTGTAAATTATGTGTCAACATTAGAATGAAATGAAACCTATGGCAGGAGACCCAGGAGGATCCCATTACTGGCACAGAGACATAAAAAACTTGACCACAGTTTGCCAAAATGCATGTGAGTAAACCAAAATCTTTCTAGGAAAGTGTCTTGTGGACACATGAGACCGAGATAGAGCTTATTGGTAAAACACATCATTCTACTGTTTACTGAAAAAGGAATGAGGCCTACAAAGAAAAGAACACAGTACCTACAGTCAAATATTATGAAGGTTCAAAGATGTTTTGGGGTTGTTTTGCAGCCTCTGCCACTGGGTACCGTGAATTTTGTATGTGCTATAAGTGGAAATAAACCTGCTCATCTGAATGGCCTGTGGGGTGACAAATCAAGGAAACATGCGGCTACATGCTTATTATTATTGATTACCGGGGGTGGTGGCTGCGGTGAAGCGGGGTCGCTGCTGGAGGAAGCAGGAGTGGGGTGATTCTGCAGGCCGTAGGCTGGGATGACGGGGTGTTCCGATTAGAGGCACGCCGCTGAGGGTGTCCGGTGCTGCTGCAGTGGTCTCCGTTGCCACTACAGGGGTCTACACACCCGCTGCAGGAGTCTCTGCTGCCGCTGCAGGGGTCTCCAGTGCTGCAGGAGCTTTGCCGACATTTCGTGAAAGGCCAGAGCCCCCCGCAGTTCCATGGTTTCCAGTGCAGTGGGAAAATTGCCCCCGGGGGCGGCGCATGCGCAGGTGGAGATCTCGGCACCAAGATCTCGGGAGATGAGATTTCAGTGCTGAGATCTTGGTGCCGAGATTTCCATCTGTGCATGTGCCGCTAAACATCCTCCATTTTCCTGGATTCACAAAATGTGAGCAGGGCCCCCGCGGCACCAGAGACCCATGCAGTGGCACCAGAGACCCCTGCAGCAGCACCGGAGGCCTACGTAAGCAGCACAAGACACCCGCAGCGGCGTGCCGCATATTGGAACACCCCCTCATTCCAGCCTACGGCCTGCAGAATCACCCCACTCCTGTCTCCTCCAGCAGTGACCCCGCTTCACCGCAGCCACCACCCCCGGAAAGCAATAAGACACATGAATTTTAAGAAGCACCACCATTTTATTGAAAAAGATTTTTTTCTTATTTTTCTTCTCAAAATTTGAGGTGCGTCTTATAATCCGAAAAATACGGTCATTTTCTGGAACGATTTCAAGGGTATCAACACTTTTGTCCATGGCTGTAATATATATTTATTTTACTCACTTACATGGTACCATTATTTCCACAGCGCTTTATAGGCATAATCTCTGTCCCTATTGGGGCTCACAATGTTGGTGGAGGAAACCATAGTACTGTAATAACGTGCAAGTGCTGGGTATGCCACCACGGAACAGAGACAGATCAAATGTTGAAGTGTTTATTTACAGGGATAAGATTCTCCTCACAGGGAGAAAGTAATGAGGGTTAAACTGATTTTTAACAGTATATAGGCACTAAGACAAGTAATCAAACAGTCAAGCAGAATAACGGTAATGAAACGGGTATCCCTGTAACTTATCAGTTCTGAAGAAATCTTACTTGTAGGGTCGTCTTCTCATCATAGGCGCCGTCAGCAGCGGCACTTGTAGTCTCACTGGTCTCTGTAGGCTCTACAGTCTCTATTAACCCACAACAGGGGTTCTGGGGGTTAATGCTAAAGGCAGGGGGAATGCTAGGCAGACTGGGTCTCCCCTGCACTGAGTCTTTGCTTAGGCATTAGCAGTCTCTCCGCAGGTACAGTGTTCAGTCTCTTTATAAGTCTCACAGCAGGAATCAGGGGCTCTGTGCTACCACCGCGGGTATCGGGGCTATGTGCGCGAGTCACCGTCTCTGCACTGGTCACTGTCTCTACACACTCAGTAGGGCACACTTCTCTAGTCACTGGGAGCTCCGCTTCCACGTACTCACAGACAGCAATACTTCTGACACGTCCTCCTGTCTGTGCCCTCTGACCGGGAGTTCTCTCTCTTCTCCTGCGCATGGCTGTGACCTGCTCTTTCTGCTGCACACGCTGCTCTGAGTCTTGCACGCCCTGCTTTGCCACCCTCAGCCTGTCTTCCTTCCTGTCCCGGTCCAAAAGTCTTCCCCCGGGAAACCTGCAGCACAGCTAACTGGTTCTGGCCACAGAGCGGAGAAGGTAACCCCCCTCCGACTCTTCCTGTGCTTCACCCCCTTACATTCTCCCTCTCTTTTTGCTCGACATTCCATGGGCGAGAGTTTCTGAAGTTCCAGTTGACAATCTTCCAATCCCTGCACAATCCGCTGCCACATGAACTCAACCTGATTGTAACGAACGGGGGGTACACCAGCCGTTGAACGTTCAGAGCATCACGGATCAGCAGGGACAGCGGTGTCAGCAGCTGTGGGAAGAACGGGATTCGGGGCCACTTCTGGCATGTTGGTAGTTTCAGTCACCAGCCCTGTTTCCGGGTTCTCTAGGGGAAATTGAGTCTTCCTCATCTTCAACATCAGTATTGACCACTGGCACTGCCAGTGGGGGCACTGGAGCCAATTGCACTGGTTCAGGATCTCGAGACAAACAAGGGCGCAGCATATTCTGATGTAGTGTGCGAGTGGGGGGCCCCTTCTTCTGTTTCCGGCTGCAACTCATAGACGGGACCCTTGTTGCCAAATTGCCACTTCACCCTGTACGGCTTTTTCTCCCGCCTGCACTCCAATTTTTTGTGTGGGTGCTTTTCCCTCACCAAGACTCGGTCTCCATGCCGCAGAGCTGTTCCCTTTTGAGGAGCGACTTGAGGATGTTCCAATTCCTGCAGCCGGTCTGCACTAGCCAATGTATAGTCCATAGCCGACGACGCTGTTCTTGACCCCAGGAGTACACCCCTGTCCGTGTGTAGTCCTCCTCGGGCTCCAACTACAACTCTGCCAACTCCTTCCCGGACCGTCCAAAGTACAGAGAGTAGGGTGTGAACCGGTGGTGCTGTGTTTCCAATTGTTATAAACCCACACCAACTCAGGAATGAACTCAGTCCCACGTGCCTTCTGGTCCTCTTCCAGAATCCTCAGCACTTGGATAAGGGTGCGGTTAAATCTCTCGCCAGGTCCGTTCCCCTGTGGATGATAAGGAGTTGTCTGGGACTTATTGATCTTGTACAGCTGGTGCAGCTCCTCCATCGCCTTTCCGAGCATGCAGGCCCCCTGATCAGAATGGATGCATTTGGGGCACCCGTACATCTGAATGAAGTGCTTGCAGATTGCGTGAGCAGCAGACTCAGCAGTCTGGTCTTGTGTAGGTGTCACTACAGCAAACTTAGTAAAATGGTCTATCATCACTAAACAGTGCTTGAAGCCTTGGTGCCCTGGTCCAATTGTCAGATAATCTATGGCCAGTAGGTCCATAGGGCCAGAGGACTTCACCACCTCTGTGGGGACCTGTTGTTCCGGTGGTTTGACCAGTTCACAACTCCGGCACTGTTGGCAGACCCTTTCCACGACATTCCTCAGATTGGGATGGTAAAACAGGCGCTGCAACCACTGGAGGTTTTTTTCTGGCCCGAAGTGCGCTCCTTTTTCATGTGCCTCCATGGCCACCATCTACCAGGGACGAGGGAATAACCGTCTGCCAGACAAGGCTGAGTTCTGTTTTGAGGAACATCTTCCGGTACAGGATGTCATCTCGCAACTGTAGTTTTTCCCATTGCCGCAGCATCTTCTGCATCTCAGGTGAGGCAGATCTCCTCTCGCCTTGGCTGGGCCACTGTCTAGATGCGACTCACCGTCTCAACTGGGCTATCTCCTAATCCTCTTGCTGTAGTTGGACCCACTCATCGCGGGGCTGCTCCAGCAAATTCACACAGGCCTCCTCCTGATCAGTTTCCCGCGTAGCTGCCACCGTCCTGGCAGTCTCTCCAAAGGCTGGGACTTCATCCCGACTGGGCACTTGTTTGCGATAATTCACTCGAGAAAGAGCATCAGCATGAACATTCTCTGCTCCTCTCTTATAGGAGATTCTGTATCGAAACTTGGCTACCCAATGTTGCTCTAAAGCCCCTAGCTTAGCGGTCTCTAGATGAGCCAACGGATTGTTATCCATACATACAACATTTCTGAGCCAGCCAAATACTCCGCAAACTTCTCAGTCATTGCCCACACCAGCGCCAATAGCTCCAGCTTGAATGAACTGTTGTTTTCTGGAGTCATGTAGAGACCGACTGGTGTATGCTATGACTCGCTCTTTTCCGTCCTGCATCTGGGATAACACCGCTCTGAGCCCCTGTAGACTCCCATCAGTGTGTAAGATGAACGGCTGTGAGAATTCAGCATAGGCCAACACAGGGGCCTCTGTCAAAGCCTTCTTCAGGGCTAGGAATGCTTCTTCCTGATGCTTCTCCCACTGTATGTTCCAGTTTTTGGCGGCACTCCCCTCAACAACTGCAGAAGGAGATTAGCAATGCGCAGGGCTGCCACTAGGAATTTCGGGGCCCCATACTGGCAAAATTTATGGGGCCCCCCTAGAGACTCCGCCCAGGGTCCACCCCTGTTCCGCCTCCACCCTAACTCCTTCTCCACCACGTGAACCTTCCAAAATCCCTCTGCCCTTTCTTGGAAAAAAGGCTGAGTTGCAGGTGGAAACAGTCAACATGCTGGTACTGTGCAGCACAGTCTGTGCTGGCTAAAAGGATAGGACAACAGCTGAGCTGCAGGTTGAGACAGTCAACATGCTGTTACTGTGCAGCACAGTCTGTGCTGGCTAAAAGGATAGGACAACGGCTGAGCTGCAGGTGGAGACAGTCAACATGCTGGTACTGTGCAGCACAGTCTCTGCTGACTAAAAGGATAGGACTACGGCTGAGCTGCAGGTGCCATGGTGGAGACAGCCAGCAGAATGCTGGTACTGTGCAGCACATTGTGTGCTGCTGACTAAAAGGATAGGAGTCAGACAACGGTCGGCTGAACTGAAAGTGGAGTGGAGAGACATTCTATGTCAGGTGCGTGGAGTCCAGCACAGCACCTTCACGGGAATGAGACACAGAAATGAATGCAGCAAAGAGCTGTGTGTCTCAGGTAGCAGCTGCAGAGCCCTCTCCTCTGTATAGGCCAGGCATGTAGCAGAGCTGTGTGTGTCAGGTAGCAGCTGCAAAGATCTCTCCTCTGTATAGCTCAGGCATGTAGCAGAGCTGTGTGTGTGTCAGGTAGCAGCTGCAGAGCCCTCTCCTGTGTCTGGGACATGCATGTAGCAGAGCTGTGTGTGTCAGGTAGCAGCTGCAGAGCCCTCTCCTGTGTCTGGACCAGGCATGTAGGACTCAGTCAACATACGGCATGCCTATGGACGCTGGAGATTTGTCCCACACAGCCCCACTCCCACCCCATCAATCATGAGCCCGGGCCCAAAACCACTGGAGACATTGGAGAGACAAACAGACTGAGATACAGACAGACTACTTACCTTACCCTACCGCCGCCTCGTGACTCTGCGGCTCTGCCTGTCGTCGGTCTGTGCCTCGCCGTCCACGTCCACCATCTTCTGCGAGTCCCACTGCTTCCCAGTCCCACGTGGCACACCGCACGCTGCTCTTCTCCGGAATGAGGAAGTGGATCAGAGCAGCGTGTGACATCACATGAGGGCGGCGCTGTGGTTGGACCACTGTGCATGGGGGGATTGCGGCGCTGGCTGGATCATGGTGCGAGGGGGGGCCTGCCCGGGGAGGGCCCCGGCAGGTGCTGGGGTTTGATTTAATATGAATATGGAGAAGCCTGAACAAAATGTAGGGGGGCCCCAGCGTGGACAAGGGTGCCAGCGTGCTCGGGCCCCCCTAATTACCAGGCACCATACACTTGTAAGGGCTGTCATGCCCTGATGGCGGCCCTGGCAATGCGGGTAAAATCTTTCACAAAGCGTTGGAAGTATCCGGTGAGTCCCAAGAATGCTTGCACATCTTTCATGGTTTTTGGGGTCTGCCACTCTTGTACCGCAGCGATTTTCTCCTGAGAAGGCCTCACTCCCTCAGCAGAGACAACATGCCCCAAGTATTCAATCTCAGTCCGGAAGAGATGACACTTCTGGGGTTTCCCTTTCAACCCGTACTTCTGTAGCCGACTCAGTACCTGCTCCAGCCTGTGCAGATGTTCCTCAAAGTTGGTGGCAAAGACGATGATATCGTCCAAGTAAATCAAAGTGGCTTCAAAGTTCAGGTCTCCCAGAAATCTCTCCATGAAGCATTGAAATGTTCCTGGGACATTGGCTAGGCCGAAGGGCAAGCGGTCGAACTCGTACAATCCCATCGGAAGGAAAAAGGCTGTCTTGGCTCTATCCCGTCCGGACATTGGTACTTGCCAGTAACCGCTGGCCAGATCTAACGTGGAAAAGTACCTGGCATTCCCTAGCGCCGACAGGGACTCCTCTATGCTCGGCAGTGGATACGAGTCTCGCACCGTGCAAGCGTTGAGCTGGCGGTAGTCCACACAGAAGCGTAGGGACCCATCCTTCTTCCTCACTAAGACTATGGGGGCAGCCCACACGCTCTAACTCTCCCGTATAACTCCCTTCTTCAACATCTGCGACAGCATTCCTTTTACATCCTGGTACATCTGTGGGGGTATCTGGTGGTACCGTTCCCGGATTGGTGCCGCATCCTTGGTGGGTATCTCGTGGGGAGATCTTTGTGGAAAAAAATGATTTTTTTATTTTCACGGCTCTACATTCTAAACTTCTATGAAGCACTTTGGGGTTCAAAGTGCTCACCACACATCTTGATAAACTCCTTGCGGGGTATAGTTTCCAAAATGGTGTCACTTGTGGGAGGTTTCTTCTGTTTAGGCTCATCAGGGGCTCAGCAAAGGCAACATGAAGCCTGTAGACCATTTTATCAAACTCTGCATTTCAAAACTTCACTACTTCCCTTCCGAGCCCTGACGTACCCACCAGTGGTTCCCCCAACATATGGGGTACCAGCGTACTCAGGACAAACTGGAAGACAACTTTTGGGGTTCATTTTCTCCTGTTACCCTTGTGAAAATTACAGGCTAAAAATCATCTTTGAGGAAAATGATTTTTTTGTTTTCATGGCTCTGCGTTATAAACTTCTGTGAAGCACTTGGGGGATCAAACTGCTTACCACACAACTAGATAAGTTCCTTAAGGGGTCTAGTTTCCAAAATGGTGTCTCTTGTGGGGGGTTTCCACTGTTTAGGCACAACAGGAGCTCTCCAAACGCGACATGGCGTCCGATCTCAATTCCAGCCAATTCTGCATTGAAAAATTCAAACGGCGCTCCTTCCCTTCTGAGCTCTGCCGTGCGCCCAAACAGTGGTTTACTCCCACATATGGGGTATCGGCATACTCAGGACAAAATGCACAACAACTTTGGTCATCTAATTTCTCCTGTTACCCTTGTGAAAATAAAAATTTTGGGACGAAAATTTCATTTTTGTGGAAAAAATATGATTTTTTTATTTTCACGGCTCTACGTTATAAACTTCTGTGAAGCACTTGGGGGTTCAAAGTGCTTACTACACATCTATATAAGTTCCTTAAGGGGTCTAGTTTCCAAAATGGTGTTACTAGTGGGGAGTTTCAACTGTTTAGGCACGTCAGGGGCTCCCCAAACACGACATGGCATCCAATCTCAATTCCAGTTAATTCTGCATTGAAAAAGTCAAACGGCGCTCCTTCCCTTCCAAGCTCTGCCATGCACCCAAACAGTAGTTTACCCCCATATATGGGGTATTGGCGTATTCAGAAGAAATTGCACAACAAATTTTTTGGTTCATTTTCTCTTTTTACCTTGTGAAAATAAAAAGTGTCAGGAAAAAACAATCTCAGAATCAGCGGGATCCGTTAAAACATTCCAGAGTTATAACCCCATAAAGTGACAGTGGTCTAAATTGTAAAAATTGGCCTGGTCATTAAGCTGCAAATTGCCTCTGTGTCTAAGGGGTTAGCAAGCTCCTCAAAGTCTTAAGCAGACACTTAAAATTCATTCAGATGTCAGTATTTCACATATGAGTTCTATCCCCACATAGCCTCCAATATACAGTGTGAGCCCTCACATTACCTCCTATATACAGAATGAGCCCCACATAGCCTCCAATATACATTATGAGTCCCATCGTCGCTATATACAGTGTTAGCCACCACATAGTTTCATATATACAGTACGATCCGTCACATAACCTCCTATATACAGTATGAGCTCCCACATAGCCTCCTAAATACAGTTTGAACCCTCTACTCATACTCACCTCGCTCCCGTTTTCCTGGTGCTCTGCCGCAGTCTCCGGTGCTCTGAGTTTACGCACCAGTAGCGCAATAAAGTTGAGTCATTGTGTCAGCTGGCTCAGTCATACACATTGATTGGTGAAAGAAGGAGCTAGCGGCACCGTCCTCCCCCAATGTATTCACCATTGTCTGCATCCCGAGGATGTGGATAGCGGTACAGCCCGTGGTCCACTGTTTCAGCTCTTTGGCTGTCTCAGTTTGCCAAGCTGTGCATTATACTGTTGGCCAATATCGGGGGATTGAGGTGACTTTAGTCTAATATGTATGGAGGCCTATAGAGTGTCAACAGTGGCATAATTTTTGCCCAAAATTATTTCCTGAAAAACGAAATATGTAAGAGTGTCTCCAATTTTTTTTAAATGACAGGCAATTTATTTTACATTCTCTGATTGCTTAAACACCACTATCCATCTATCTTGTCAGAATTTAGGAGATTATAAAGGATTAAAATCAATTCCTTCAGTTTTATGGACAAAATACATGTTTCAAGGCCTTCAAATTCTTGGCTCAGATTACATTTTTTTTAAGGGAAAGGCTCTTGAGTTGTAACCTTCAGTCGATGTCAGAGCACATTCTATAAGCGCAACTTCACCATCATGGGCAGATATATTTATAATGCAGAATCCTTTTCTTCGGAACTTTGATCAAGCATTAGAGATAAGACATTTCTCCCTCTCCTGGGCAACCCTTTAATAGAAACGTCTTAAATGCTTTCTTCTTTTGCTATATACAAGCTAATTCCTTGAAGGGCTGCTGCATGAAGGGAAAAAAGTTAAAATTAGAGTTGAGCGACTTTGGTCGGATCGGGTTTCGTGAAACCCGAATGAAACAAAATAAGTTTCAGATGAAACTCGTCCGACTAGAGCAAAACAAAGTCGGAGTTTCGTCCGAAACCCGACCCCAATGCAAGTCAATGGGAAATAAAAGTCGGACGAAACTCCGACTTTTTTTGCTCTAGTCGGACGAGTTTCATCTGAAACTTATTTTGTTTCATTCGGGTTTCACGAAACCCGATCCGACCAAAGTCGCTCAACTCTAGTTAAAATGTATGCTTACATGCAGTTTTTTTCCATGTGTCTGTAGGCAGGATCAACTATATCTCTCACAAATAAAATTGTTGCATTTCATATACAAAAGCAAGGAAACACTTAAACCACACACTGGATCTCAATGAACAAAATATTCAAGTTGAAATATATTGTGTAATTCATTAAGCAAAAAATGACGTAACCAAAATTATCAACCAAATAAGGGCTTAAATGCACATAATCAGAAAATTAAAGTAAAGAACTGAAATTACAGGCAGATGTAAGCAGCTTTTTAGCTCCATAGATTTTAAGGTTGAAGGTAGACATAAGTCCCAAGAGTTCAGTCTATATCCTAACATGTTGATCCAGAGGAGGGCAAAAATCCCATGAAGGCAGATGCTAATTTCCCCATATTAGGGGAAAAATACCATATCGACTCCAGATCTGATAATCATACTAGTTCCCTGGATCAACGTCCCATCACAGAATTTAGTACCCATAACTTGTAATATTATATTTTTCAAGAAAGACATTCAGGCCCTCCTAGAATATATATATTCTGGCAGAAAATTCCAGATTTCACTGCTCTTATACACTATAGCCGCATAAGATTATTGTTAAACCTTTTCTCTAAATCTAGAGGGTGTAAGCCTTGTCAGCATTGCGGGTCTAGATGTAAGGCGGTAATCACATTAGAGAGAAACATGGACGAGTGCTATGCGAAAAAAAATCGCATAGCACTAGGACCAATGTTAATCTATGGGGCAGCTCCCATCATTTGTTATTTTCTCGGCCATATGATACATGCGAGAGAAATTGCAGCATGCTGCGATTTCCACCGTATATCGTCCGAGACTCGCCAATGCAAGTTTATGGGTGCGAGAAAAAAACGAATACCACACGGACCATCAGTGTGACTTGCGAGAAACACGCATCGGTGTCCTTTGAAAAGCCGGCAATTCAGTGCGCTATACTGTAAAATCACACTCTGTCGTGTTATAATAGAAAAGATAGAATACATGTATACACATAGAACAGGAGTATATATATATATGTCAGTGACGCACATATCCATAATGTAACCGGCTAAGCGTCACTCTGTCCGAAGCCTTTATAGACTGCGCAAGTGCGACGCGCCTGCGCAGTCTGGCTCCAGACAGAATGTGGCAGCACGGTGAGGAGTGTGTATGGCGGCGGAGATGGCGGTACGCGTACACACTGCATACCGCTATGTCCAGCGCCATACTTACATACTTACCTGACCGGGAGGAGCGTTGCCGCGGCGCTTCTCTTCAGCTGGAGACCGGGGCGGGAGTGCGGCCGGAATCGCGCATGCGCATAGCGCGATCCGGTGCCCTTTTACTGAAGACACATTTGCAGTGTGTCTTCAGCAATATGGCGCCGGACAGCGCTATCGACATGCGCGTACTCCGGTGCCAGACTCCTTTTTTGTATGTGTGTAGTTTAATAGGGGTGAGGGGGACCATACATATCAGGATAAGGGAGGTGAGGGGACCATGCATACCAGGATAGGGGGGTGAGGGGTACCATGCATACCAGGATTGGGTGATGAGGGCACCATGCATTCCAGGATTGGGGGATGAGGGGTACCATGCATAGCAGGATAGGGGAGGTGAGAGGACCACGCTTACCAGGATTGGGGCATGAGGGATACCATGCATACCAGGATAGGGGGATGAGGGGCACCATGCATACCAGGATTGGGTGATGAGGGAGTACCATGCATACCAGGATTGGGGGATGAAGGGTACCATGCATACCAGGATTGGGGGATGAGGGGTACCATGCATACCAGGATTGGTGGACGAGGGGTACCATGAATACCAGGATAGGGGGTGAGGGGTACCATGTACACCAGGATTGGGGGATGAGGGGTACCATGCATACCAGGATTGGGGGATGAGGGGTACCATGCATACCAGGATAGGGGGGGTGAGAGGACCATGCCTACCACGATTGGGTGATGAGGGAGTACCATGCATACCAGGATTGGGGGATGAAGGGTACCATGCATACCAGGATTGGGGGATGAAGGGTACCATGCATACTAGGATTGGGGGATGAGGGGTACCATGTATACCAGGATTGCTGGATGAGGGGTACCATGCACACCAGGATAGGGGGTGAGGGGTACCATGCATACCAGGATTGGGGGATGAGGGGTACCATGCATACCAGGATAGGGGAGGTGAGAGGACCATGCTTACCAGGATTGGGAGATGAGGGGTACCATGCATACCAAGATTGGGGATGACAGGACCATGCATACCAGAATTGGATGATGAGGGGTACCATGTATACCAGGATGGGGGGGTGAGAGGACCATGCATACCAGGATTGGGTGATGAGGGAGTACCATGCATACCAGGATTGAGGGATAAAGGGTACCATGCATACCAGGATAGGGGGTGAAGGGACCATGCATACCAGGATAGGGATGAGGGAGTACCATACATACCAGTATTGGGGGGTGAGAGGACCATGTATACCCTGAAAGGGGGTGAGGGGACCATGCATACCAGGATAGGGATGAGGGAGTACCATGCATACCAGGATTGGGGGGTGAGTGGACCATGCATACCAGGATTGGGGGATGAGGGGTACCATGCATCGCAGGATTGGGGGATGAGAGGACCATGCATACCAGGATAGGGGGTGAAGGGACCATACATGCCAGGATAGGGCGTGAGGGGGCCATGCATACCAGTATAGGGATGAGGAAGTACCATGCATACCAGGAGTGAGGGGACCATGCATACCAGGATGAAGAATGGGGTGCCATGCATACCAGGATTGGGGGGGTGAGGGTACCATGCATACCAGGATAGGAATGAGAGGTGCCATGCATACCAGGGTAGGAGGGTGGCAGCACATACCAGGATGGGAGACCATATACCAATTAAAATTATATATGTATCTTTATATTTCATAGAGAGATACATAGTAGAATAGCCATTAATTCATTTGTCGGCTTCTGAAAAATCATTGCAGAACTCTACATGATAGGAGACATGATTTACATACAGTAAACTATTGCAGAACAGTTTGGTGTATATATGTCAGTGACTAATACTGTTAGTAGTATGTGTGTGTAAAATTTGGGAGCTGTAGGTATTTAATAAAATAACGTATTCAAGGGAAAAAATTGTGTGGGCTCCCCCGCAATTTTCTGTGCCTGAGAGCGAAAGCCAGTGACTGAGGGCAAATATTAATAGCCCAGAAAGGGACCATGGTTATTGCCCCACCCCCTCCCCCAGCTACAAACATCTGCCCCCTGCCACCTTAGAAAAGGCGCATCTCTTCTCATTGCCCTGTAGGGGTGGCATATGGGGTAATAAGGGGTTAATGTCATCTCTGTATTGTAAGGTGACATTAAGCCTGGCTTAGTAATGGAGAGGTGTCAATAAGATTCCTATCCTTTACTAATCCTGAAGTTTGTAAAGGGTTAAATAAACACACACGCAGAATAAAGTATTTTAATGAAATAAAAGAACACACAGTTTTACCATCTTTATTATTCTGCTAAATCCAAACGAAGTACTCGATCTCCTGTAAAAAATAAAAAAATAAAAAACCAACAATATACCATACCTGTCTGGCATACAGTCAGTTCCACGGCGTAAATTCATATCTGAGGGTTAAATAGTTTACAACCGGGAGGGGTGCTAATGCTACTGCCCCAGCTGTAAACTACGGAGGAATGAATAAGAAGCTGCCTGCGCAGCCTCCCAGCCTCTCCCGCTGTGAAAACTGCAGTGTGGGAAAGTAACAGTTCATTTTCCCACGCTGCCGAGTTCACCTCGGGTCAGGCTGGGAGGCTGCGCTGACGTCTCTGATGCTGAAGCAACATGACGTTCACTGTATCCCTCTGCTAGCAAAGCCAGAATTGAGCCCTTCTTTTCCTCACTCAAGACTTTTCAACTCCTTTGGCATGGTTAAAAGTTATTTTTTCATTCCTATTACTTTTGGGGTATTACTAGCACTTGTTTTGCCATCCAGCTTGTCCTATTGCAAGAGATTGTGATCATCACAGCAGGGTTTTTTATACTTTCCTTCATTAAATAAGATTTGGTTCAGATGATCACCTAATCAGAAGCACATTAAGTAGAATGAGGTGTACTCTGGTTGGAATTCAACTGACACTGGATTGGTATGGCTGTCAGACATGTAGAGAAGCTGATTTTTATAAAACTGAGCAGTGGTCTCTTGATTTTTGCCAGAGCTGTATATATATATACAGTATATACATTCTGATTCTAAACAGTCATGTCCAAGCCTTGGAGACTATGTAGGCCAGTTCATGCTTCGTTGTTTTTCACAGTTTCTTATAACTACTTGTTGTTTTTTCCAGTATATATATATATATATATATATATATATATATTTATTATTTATTATTATAGTGCCACTTATTGCATGGCTCTTTACATGTGAAAAGGGGTATACATAATAAAAACGAGTAGAGTAATCTTAAACAATAAAAGTCACGACAGGTACAGGAGGTGAGATGATCCTGCCCGTTAGGGCTCACAATCTATATATATATATATATATATATATATATATATATATATATAATATCACCTGGGTGGTGAGCATTTTAATTGGTATATGGTCTCCCATCCTGGTATCTGCTTCCACCCTCCTATCCTGGTACGCATGGCACCCCTCATTCCTATCCTGGTATGCATGGTACCCTCACCCCCCCAATCCTGGTATGCATGGCACCCCATTCTTCATCCTGGTAAGCATGGTCCCCTCACCCCTCAATCCTGGTATGCATGGTACTCCCTCTTCCCTATCCTGGTATGCATGGTCCCCTCACCCCCTATCCTGGTATGCATGGTCCCCTCACCCCAATCCTGGTATGCATGGCCCCCTCACCCCCTATCCTGGTATGCATAGTCCTCTCATCCCCTAATCCTGGTATGCATGGTACCGCTCATCCCCCAATCCTGGTATGCATGGTCCTCTCACCCCCCAATCCTGGTATGCATGGTACTCCCTCATCCATATCCTGGTATGCATGGTCCCCTCACCCCCTATCCTGGTATGCATGGTACCCATCATCCCTTAATCCTGGTATGCATGCTACTCCCCCGTCCCTATCCTGGTATGTATGGTCCCCTCACCCCCTATCCTGGTATGCATGGTACCCCTCATCCCCCAATCCTGGTATGCAAGGTACCCCTCATCCCCCAATCCTGGTATGCATGGTACCCCTCACCCCCCTATCCTGGTATGCATGGTACCCTTCATCCCCCAATCCTGGTATGCACGGTACTCCCTCATCCCCCAATCCTGGTATGCATGGTCCTCTCACCCTCCCTATCCTGGTTTGCATGGTACCCCTCTTCCCCCAAACCTGGTATGCATGGTCCTGTCATCCCCCAATCCTGGTATGCATGGTACCCCTCATCCCCCAATCCTGGTCAGCATAGTCCTCTCACCTCCCCTATCCTGGTATGCATGGTCCCCTCACTCCTATTAAAACTACACACATACAAAAAAAAACATTTATACTCACTCTTCTTTCCTGTGCTCCAGCGCTGTCACCACGTTCTGCTGGAGGCCGGGGGAGGAGTCTGGCGCCGGAGTACACACATGCCCATAGCGCTGTCCGGCACCATATTGCTGAAGACACACTGCAAGTGTGTCTTCAGTAAAATGGCGCTGGATTGCGCTATGCGCAAGCGCAATTCCGTCCGCACTCCCGCCCCGGTCTCCAGCCGAAGAGAAGCGCTGCAGCAACGCTCCTCCAGGTCAGGTAAGTATGGCGTCGGAGATGGCGGTATGCAGTGTGTACAGTACCGCCATCTCCGGCGCCATACACACTCCTCACCGCTGGCTGCCTCATTCTGTCTGGAGCCAAACTGCGCAGGCGCGTCGCGCTTGCGCAGTCTATAAAGGCTTCGGACAGAGTGACGCTTACAGTGTTATATTATAGATATATAAAATTGAATGTATGTGTGTGTATGTATGTGTGTATCACCAACCAATCACGAAGCATCTTTAATTTCACCAGAGCTGTATAAAAGAACCTAAGCTGTGATTGGTTGCTATGAGCAACAGTTTTCCCACTCCAGAAAACACCTCAGCAGACACTGACCAGGTGGGAGAAATCTAGCATCCCCAGAACATAAGCTCCCAGCCATTGTCTACCCCCAGAAAGGAGCAGAGAGCACATGACAGAAATGAATCCCCCCTTCCCGTGCCCATATACCCATCACACATCCTCCATCCCATAGGCACATCTTCCCTCTTAAAGGGATCTCCGGTATGGAAGTTAGGGCAAATCCCTCAGCGCTCTGATTCCGACCCCAGGACTCTCTTAAAGGGATCATTGGCATGGAAGTTAGGGCAAATCCATCCAGCACTTTGGGTTTGACCCCAAGCCTCTCTTAAAGGGATCCCCGGTATGGAATTGGGTCTGTTCCCCTCAGCACTGTGGTTTTGACCTCAGGGTCTCTTAAGGGATCATTGGTATGGAAGTTAGGGCAATTCCACTAAGCACTCTGGTTCTGACCCCAGGGTCTTTTAAAGGGATCCCCGGTACGGAAGTGAGGGCAAATCCACTCTGCGCTTTGGTACTGACCCCAGGCCTCTCTTAAAGGGATCTCTGGTATAGAAGATAGGGCAAATCCCTCAGCACTCTGATTCTGACCCCAGGCTTCTATTAAAGGGATCATTGGTATGGAAGTCAGGGCAAATCCATCCAGCGCTTTGGTTCTGACCCCAGGCCTCTCTTAAAGGGATCCCTGGTATGGCAGTTCTGGCAATTCCACTCAGCGTTCTGGTTCTGACCCCAGGCTCTCTTGAAGGGATCCCCGGTATGGAAGTCAGGGCAATTGCCTTCAAATGCTCTGGTACTGATCCCCGGCTCTCTTAAAGGGATCCCCGGTATGTAAGATAGGACCGTTCCACTCAGCGCTGTGGTTCTGACCCCAGGATTCTATTAAAGGGATCATTCGTATGCAAGTCAGGGCAAATCCACTCAGCGCTCTGCTTCTGACCCAGTCTATTAAAGGAATCATAGGTATGGAGATTAGGGCAATTCCAATCAGCGCTCTGGCTCTGATGCCAGGCCCCTCTTAAAGGGATCCCCGGTATGGAAGTGAGGGCAAATCCACTCTGCGCTTTGGTACTGACCCCAGGCCTCGCTTAACGGGATCTCCGGTATGGAAGTTAGGGTAAATCCCTCAGCGCTCTGTTTCTCACTCCAGGCTTCTATTAAAGGGATTATTGGTATGGAAGTCAGGGTAAATCCACTCAGCGCTCTGGTTCTGACTCCAGGCCTCTCTTAAAGGGATCCCTGGTACTGAAGTTAAGACCGTTCCACTCAGCGCACAGGTTCTGACCCCAGGCTGATGGGATGATGTGGGATATTAGGGGTTGTAGTCCGGTGGCTCTGGCTGACGGGATGATGTGGGATATTAAGGGTAGTAGTCCAGCTTCTCTGATGGGATGATGTGGGATATTAGGGGTAGTAGTCCGGTGGCTCTGGCTGACGGGATGATGTGGGATATTAAGGGTAGTAGTCCAGCTTCTCTGACGGGATGATGTGGGATATTAGGGGTGGAATCCGGTGGCTCTGATGGGATGATGTGGAATATTAGTTGTAGTAGTCCGGCGGCTGTGACGGGATGATGTGGGATATTAGTGGTAGTTGTCCGGTGGCTCTGGCTGAAGGGATGATGTGGGATATTAGGGGTAGTAGTCCGGTGACTCTTGCTGGTGGGATGATGTGGGATATTAGGGGTAGTAGTCCGGTGACTCTTGCTGATGGGATGATGTGGAATATTAGGGGTAGTAGTCTGGTGGCTCTGGCTGACGGGACGATGTGGGATATTAGGGGAAGTAGTCCGGTGGCGCTGGCTGACGGGACGATGTGGGATATTAGGGGTAGTAGTCCGACTGCTCTGATGGGATGATGTTGGATATCAGGGGTAGTAGTCCGGTGGCTCTGACGGGATGATGTGGAATATTAGTGGTAGTCGTCCGGCGGCTGTGAAGGGATGATGTGGGATATTAGGGGTAGTTGTCCGGTGGCTCTGGCTGAAGGGATGATGTGGGATATTAGAAGTAGTAGTCTGGTGGCTCTGGCTGATGGGATGATGTGGGATGTTAGTGGTTGTTGTCCGGTGGCTATGGCTGACGGGATGATGTGGGATATTAGGGGTAGTAATCTGGAGGCTATGGCTGACGGGATGATGTGGGATATTAGTGGTAGTAATCCGGTGGCTCTGGCTGACGGGATGATGTGGGATATTAGGGGTAGTAGTCCGGTGGCTCTGGCTGACAGGACGATGTGGGATATTAGGGGTAGTAGTCTGGTAGCACTGGCTGATGGGATGATGTGAGATATTATAGTGAATGTGGCTATGCGGAGTGGGTGGGGCTCTACACTCAGATATATATATATAGATATAATCATTATAATTTGTTATAACTAACCGTAGTTAGTTGCTATGCCCAGGCAGCGCCGGACTCTTCAGCTAGTATATATACATATATACAGTACAGACCAAAAGTTTGGACACACCTTCTCAATCAAAGAGTTTTCTTTATTTTCATGACTATGAAAATTGTAGATTCACTCTGAAGGCATCAAAACTATGGATTAACACATGTGGAATTATATAATTAACAAAACAGTGTGAAACAACTGAAAATACTGTATGTCTTATATTCTAGGTTCTTCAAAGTAGCCACCTTTTGCTTTGATTACTACTTTGCACACTCTTGGGATTCTCTTGATGAGCTTCAAGAGGTATTCACCGGAAATGGCCTTCCAACAGTCTTGAAGGAGTTCCCAGAGATGCTTAGCTGAAGGGATGATGTGGGATATTAGGGGTAGTAGTCCGGTGACTCTGGCTGACGGGATGATGTGGAATATTAGGGGTAGTAGTCTGGTGGCTCTGGCTGACAGGACGATGTGGGATATTAGGGGTAGTAGTCTGGTAGCACTGGCTGATGGGATGATGTGAGATATTATAGTGAATGTGGCTATGCGGAGTGGGCGGGGCTCTACACTCAGATATATATATATAGATATAATCATTATAATTTGTTATAACTAACCGTAGTTAGTTGCTATGCCCAGGCAGCGCCGGACTCTTCAGCTAGTATATATACATATATACAGTACAGACCAAAAGTTTGGACACACCTTCTCAATCAAAGAGTTTTCTTTATTTTCATGACTATGAAAATTGTAGATTCACTCTGAAGGCATCAAAACTATGGATTAACACATGTGGAATTATATAATTAACAAAACAGTGTGAAACAACTGAAAATACTGTATGTCTTATATTCTAGGTTCTTCAAAGTAGCCACCTTTTGCTTTGATTACTACTTTGCACACTCTTGGGATTCTCTTGATGAGCTTCAAGAGGTATTCACCGGAAATAGTCTTCCAACAGTCTTGAAGGAGTTCCCAGAGATGCTTAGCTGAAGGGATGATGTGCGATATTAGGGGTAGTAGTCCGGTGACTCTGGCTGACGGGATGATGTGGAATATTAGGGGTAGTAGTCTGGTGGCTCTGGCTGACGGGACGATGTGGGATATTAGGGGAAGATATATATATCTTATGTATATAAAATATAAAAAAAAAAATCAGTTTTTGGCTCTCCCTTTTGGTGACATGCACCATTCTACAGCTAGCACATCAAACACAAGAAATGAGTATTTGTGTTTGCTAATAAGTAGGGATAATTTTCAGTCCATTGAGGAAGTTAAGCCATGCTTGAGCCGCAGGAAATAGTGACATTTAGCATTGTGCAGCAAGCATTGAATTGCAACATTCTTCTGCTACACGTCTTGCAGACGTTCGTCTGTGGTCCAGGTCATCATCTTAACAATGATGATGAGATTTTTGTATTTCATATGATTCGCCGCCTAGCAACTGTTAATGGGTGACCGAGATTGCTCTGTCAGGCAGCTGTTACAGACAAGCCTGTTTCTTGCAGTTTCTGTGTGATGAACCCATTTTGATGCAGCTCTTTTTCTCTTCCTTTTAGACTAAAATTAGAATAAAGTAGCCAATTATTAGAAAGAAAGTGAACTGCAAAAATATAATTTGTATATTTCAGAACTGTAGTATCTTTCCTAGTAGTTAAAAAAATCAGCAGGTCTCAGCTCTTTAGTTTGGAGAATCGAAGGCTTAGGGGTGATCTTATTACAATGTATAAATATATGCGGGGACAGTACAAAGACCTTTCTAATGATCTTTTTACTCTTAGATCTATGACGGGGACAAGGGGGCATCCTCTACGTCTGGAGGAAAGAAGGTTTAACCATACTCACAGACGCGGATTATTTACTGTAAGAGCAGTGAGACGATGGAACTCTCTGCCATACGATGTTGTCATGAGTGATTCACTACTAAAATTTAAGAAGGGACTGGATGCCTTTCTTGAAAAGTATAATATTACAGGGTATATACACTAGTTTCCTTAATATTGCGTTGATCTAGGGAGCTAGTCTGATTGCCGTATGTGAAGTCGGGAAGGAATTTTTTTCCCCAATGTGAAGCTTACTGTTTGCCACATGGTTTTTTTTTCCTTCCTCTGGATCAACATGTTAGGGCAGGTTAGGATAGGATATGGTTGAACTAGATGGACTTAAAGTCTCCCTTCAACCTTAATAACTACTGTATGTTACTATGTATCCACTTTGCCCTCTGTACTTTTCTTTTTTGACCACTTGCCCACCTTGGAACAACTATATACATCACAGTAACATGCTAGGTTGATGTAGGATAACATATACATGCTTGGTTCCTCTATACAAGCAAAAGGCAAAGATGCTTACTTGCCCAGGCCTCCAAACAAATGCACATATAAGTGTTTTTTGCACATTTTTTTGAGGGTGCAGTTGGGCCCATTTGGTCTTGTAAACTGTGGTGTCTGTTCACATGGGATGCATTCTCATAGAGCTGAGCATCCCGCCTGATCTAGTAGAAGGGCGTCACTAATAGGCTGTTAACCAGGATACTGTGCATTTCCATTGTGTGAACAGCGCTGCATGCAAGTCTTTTTTGTGCAGTAATATACCAGGCAGCCACCCCCTCCATTGAGATTGGTAGGTTGTGAGTGGTTGCCTCATGGGTATTTCTGCACCTGTGTTGCCACCATCTTAACCACATGGGTCCACTGCATCCTGCATTTGTTTGGAGATCTAGGCAGATAAGCTACATTTGCTTAATTTCACATACAACAAACAGTCAGGTTGCCATTAGTTATTTAGATCAATTAGTATATACTATTACCTATATATAGCCACCTGTTTGCTCCTTTTCTGACACAATCCCTGAAGAACAAAGGGTGAAACGTGCGTTGGGGCGCCACGACCACATGCTATATTATCTCTACAAATATGTCTTTCCTTATCCTTAGATCGTATGTTTTGTCATTAAGACTTCGCTTGATTAATATGAACTACAAGTCCTTTATATCTATTTTTGTAAATAAGGATAGCCTATAGCTATGATATGTTAATATTTTCACTAATTGTAATCATAGAAATATATTTTATGTTGTCCTCCATTGACTTACACTGTTTTGGATGTATTTGTTTTAATTGTTTAATTTTAACAAATTTGATATTTTAAAATTAGCATATTATGTGCAAAATAAATAGGACGCACTTACACGCCATGGCATGC
Source organism: Dendrobates tinctorius (assembly GCF_039654945.1). Taxonomy (NCBI): domain Eukaryota; kingdom Metazoa; phylum Chordata; class Amphibia; order Anura; family Dendrobatidae; genus Dendrobates; species Dendrobates tinctorius. The sequence continues at coordinate 19,494,563 of NW_027361675.1, read as the reverse complement.
TATCAATGAGGTTAGGCTACTTTCACACATCAGGTTTTCGGCGTCAGGCGTGATCCGGCGTCGTGCCGGAGCGCCGGATCCGGCAAATATTTCGTAAAACCGGATGTGACGGATCCGTTTTTCTGCCGGATCCGTCTTGTTCTTGACAGTCAAAACCGGATCCGTCTCATCCGGTTAATCCGGTTTTTGTTCCGTTTTTCGACGGATTACGCCGGATCCGGTTTTTAAAATCGCCCCTTGTGGCCTTCCGAATGGGATTGGCTACTGAAAAACTATATATAGCGTGTTCCTACAGCCCTTCTTTGACAGGTTGTAGAGGAGAAAGTGCAGGTTGGAGAGAAGAGCAAGTTACGGGCGAAGATGGATGTTGTGATTGGAAATATTTTGAAGAATTTGGCGGATTTTACAGCGGAGGCGAATCGTTTGAGGGTGATTGTTCTGTAGAAGGAGAGAGCGAGACAGCAGCGCATCAGGCATCGTAGACGACGTTTGTGGATCCACCCCATCACAGCCAAGAGAATGACGCGTGGGGTCTATTCTACACTCTGCATGGACCTTAGACGAAACCCGGATACATTTTTTGGATATGTTCGGATGAAAATGGAGAGTTTTGATTACTTGGTGGAGCGCATTGCACACCTCATAAGAAAAGCGGACACCTATTGCCGCTTCTCTGTTTCACCCGCAGAGCGTCTGATGGTGACTTTAAGGTAAGCCACATTTATTGGATGTGCTCGCATCAGAGCACACTTTCACTGCAATCTTGTTGGTGGTAGTTTGTATCTCCAAGTGTTATAGCTGAGTTTTGGTATGTAATGCTGTGATTTAAAACTAATTGATTGTTTTTTAATTCCCCACAGATTTCTTGCAACTGGAGAATCCCTTTCGTCACTGCATTTCCAGTACAGACTCGGGATTTCCACCATATCTGGAATAGTGAAGTACACATGCCGTGCACTGTGGGACTCCTTAGCTGAAGAGTTTTTACCAGGGCCCACAACAGAGAGGTGAATTGAAATTTCAGAAAAGTTTCAACAGATATGTCAGTTTCCGAACTGCTTGGGCGCTGTGGACGGGAAACATATCCGCATTGTAAAGCCAGCCGGATCGGGATCGGAATATTTCAATTATAAGAAATATTTTTCAATTGTCCTCATGGCCATCGCTGACGCGGAATACAAATTTATTGCTGTTGATATTGGGGCCTATGGCCACTCCAATGACTCTCAAGTTTTCAAACTGTCTGCCATGGGGCGTAAACTGTATGGAAACACCTTCCAGTTCCCACCCCCTAGACCGCTGCCGCAAACATCTGGTCCACCTATGCCATTTGTCTGTGTAGGGGATGAAGCCTTCCAGCTGTCAGAACACGTTTTGAAACCGTACTCTAGCAGAGGATTGTCAAGAACAAAACGCATTTTAAATTACCGCCTCACAAGAGCAAGAAGAATGGTTGAATGTACCTTTGGTATTCTGACAGCCAAATGGCGGGTCCTATTGACTGCGATCTACCTCAAGACAGAAACTGTGGACGAGGTGATCAAAGCTTGCGTGGTACTTCACAATTTTGTTATCTGCAAGGAACCCATTTCCATTGAGGACACCTCTGAAGAAACCACCTTGCAAGATTACCATGACATTACCACTAGAAGTTCTGTGACGGTTTCAGTAATGAGGGACAATTTTGCACTATACTTTATGTCACCTCAAGGCAGAGTACACTGGCAGGATGACAGAGTGTGAAAGATTTGTGCCCTTAACCAAACTTGTGTACCTTCTGTACCAACAGTATATACTTTTGCCAACCAAAGTTGGCTATCTTGTCATGGTCTTACTATTTTTACCTTTAGGCCACAGGTGTGTACCTGGCTGTGTTTTATGCAAAGTATTTCACAAAAGTTGTGTACATTGTTAGGAAATCACCAACAATAAACACAACTTTTTAGGTGAAATACTTTGCTTCAAACACAACCAGGAACACAACTGTGGCAAAAAGGTAAAATGTACCCACAGTTGTATACCTGGTTTTGAATACCTTTTTACCTTTGAAATACCCTGTATTTAACCTTTTTTTTAAACATAGTTCGCCGCAGAAAGAAATGACAGACAACCATTGTGAAACGATAATTTAACTTTTATTTAAAATATTTTTTTTTTGTAAAATGTTTTTAATGTGCAAAAAACTTTTTTAATAAAGGTTTTAAAACCAATAGGCATTTTTATTAAAAAACACATTATAAATCTGTGTAGTGTGGGGTGGAAATACTGCTGGAGGGGCTGCGGGACACTTCGACACTGGGAGTGTGGAGAGAGGACTGGGATCGTGGTGGGGAAGGAACAGTTAGAGGTGAAGGTGTGGAAAAAGCTACAGAATGGGTGGACATGTGGGAGGCAGAAGAGGTGGTGGGCGGTGGAGTGGAGGGTTGGGCAGGGACTGTAGGAGCAGATGATGTTGATGGCAAGTTGTATGGGGAAGGAGTTTGGTACGGGGAAGGAGTTTGGTACGGGGCAGGTTGCTGGAAGTGGGGAGATGTCTGGTACTGGGGAGGTTGCTGGAACTGGGGAGGTTGCTGGTACTGGGGAGGTTGCTGGTACTGGGGAGGTTGCTGGTACTCGGGAGGTTGCTGGTACTGGGGAGGTGGCTGGTGCTGGGGAGGTGGCTGGTGCTGGGGAGGTGGATGGTATGTAATAGGAGGGGGAGGATGGAAAGTGGCTGGAGGGGGTGCAGGTGGAGGAACTACTGTGGTGGGAGGAGGAGGTTGGGAGGTAACGTGCTGGAGAGCACCGTGGCATGAATGCATTACATGCATCTGCTGGGTAGGAGAGAGCATTTCCATGCGCTCCACAACAGACCTGAAAAAGGTGTGGTTTGGCGAAGATCTTGCTTCTGAATGCATGGTTTGCAGAAGTGTCTTCACCTCCAAAATGCTGGAGTTGATCTGCTGAAAGCCTGCGGAGATTTGCTCTGACAAGACTTTTAGACAGTTCTGGAAAGATGCATTCAGATGCAAGAACTCTGGCGCATAAGTCTTTTCCTGACCCCTCTGCCGCTGCCGCCCAGTACCCGCAGGTGTACTAGAGGTGGCAGGGGCAGAAGGGTGGGGTAAAGGGAAGGGTGGGGTAAAGGGAAAGCGATCTCCTCACCAGCAGCTTCGAATGTGTGGGAAGGCTGGGAAGGTGCAGATGTACCGGGGCAGTCGAAGTGTCCCTCGGTGCCAGTCTCCTCAGGGATCGCCTCAGAAGGGTCCAATCGTGCAGGCTCCCGAGTGCTGCTCACCATGCTGTGGAATAAAGAGAAAAAAAAACAATTAAGATAGTGACATGGTATGGCCCTGGCTGAAAAAAAAAAGTTACATCTAAACATTTTTTTTCACATGTGGTGTGTAATATTTACCTTCTGGTGACCATTGTTTCCCAGAGGAACGACAGGGCTTGTGCGTGCTTGTACTTGCTCCTGCGTCCTCCAGATCCACACGGGGCCCGCATCTCTTTATTGAACTCCTTGAAACGATCCCTCACAGACCGCCACCGCTTCACAATTCTGTCCCCTGAAACGAGAAAGGAGTGGTTAGTATACAACATCAGTGTTTCCCAAACTCCAGGCCTCATGGTCCCCAGGGGTAATGTTTTCAGGATTTCCATAGTAAATGGAAATCCTGAACACATGATCCGTGGGGACCACGAGGACTGGAGTTCGGGAAACACTGGTTTACATCAAGCAACCGGTACTGTATATACTTACGCTCTTTAATCTGGGCCCGAGCATCGAGGTCCTCCCAGCGGTCCACAAGGAGCGAACAGATTTCCTCCCAGAGTCGTCGGGTAACGATCAGGTCAGCATGGCGGCGGTCAGCCATATTCCATAGCGGCTCCCTTTCTCTGACGAGATCGATGAGGTGGTCCACATCAATCCCTCCATCCTCACCGTCAGAGTCGGGAGCACGCTGTGAAGGCTGTTAAAGAAAAAGACAAAAATAACATAATTAGCCTCCACAAAAGAAATGAAATAAAAAGTGCAAAAAAACAAAGCAAAAATATTTATACTTACACGCTGGTGACCGCCGCGTTGCTGTCGCCGACGACCCTGGGAGGCACTGCGAGGACCTCTTGGCCGAGCACCAGATTGGGAAGACTAGAGAAGAAAACAAAAAATGTTATGTCTTTGGATGTAGGCATTTGTTTGCTGTGTGTGGTCTGCAGAACATTGTTTTCTATGTGTTGTGTGTAGTGTGATGTTGTGTTTCTACGTTTGATGCAAAAAACTTACCAATTGTGAGCCCACTCCAGGTGTCTGTCCACCCCTTCCTTCTTCTTCTGGGAGCTCCTCTTCATCTTGTGATTCCTGTTTTGAAATAAAAGGCAATGAATAAAAACTTACCGTCAAACGCTGACGGTGCGAGGGAGGGCTCCCAGAAGAAGATGTGCTGTCTTCCTGCTGGCCAGACTCCATTCCTGTGGGTGGTGTTACTGCTGCTGCCAGTGCTGCCACTGTTGCTGCTGCTGCATCTCTTGGGCGGCTGTTGAATAAAGAGAAACAAAGGGCCAATGAATATCTTGATATTCCATGGCCCTAGTTTGGAGGAATGGGGGATTTGATAATTACCATCTCTCATCTGCTGCTGGACTCCCCTCCCGTTGTTCAGCATGCTGCTCCATTTGGGGTGGTGATGGTGCTGATGGTGCTGCTGCAGTGGTCTCCTGCCTTCTCATGCACCTGGTTGCTGTCTTGGGTGGCATGTTGGGTGTGGCTGAGGGTCCCACTGTCATGCTTTTATATATGTGTCTTGTGGGCAGAGCTACTGAGCATGCTCAGACCAAAAGAAACGGATCCGGCCACCGGATCCGGCTGTCGCCGGATCCGGCGCATTGCGGTGCTCATAGGCTTTCATTGTGTGAAAAAGCCGGACACGCCGGATCCGGCGTGTCCGGCTTTTTCGCCGGAAACAAAAAACGTTACAGTAGCCGTTTTTTCCAGACGCCGGATTGCGACACATTTCCGGATCCGGCGAAAACCGGATGAAACGCATGGCTATCCGGCTCGATCCGGCTCTAATGCAAGTCAATGGGGGGAAACCGGATCCGGCATTGCATTTCGCCGGATCCGGTTTTTGTCAAAAGCGCCGGATCGCGCCTGACGGCGAAAACCTGATGTGTGAAAGAGGCCTTATTAATGTTTGTCTGAGGAATGCTCTACCATGCTGAATGCCCTTGGGCCTGCAAATCATCAAGTTCCACTGCTGGCCGCTCCCTTTGCAATTGCCAACCAATGATGTCCCAGATGTGCTTGATGGCAGAAAATGTGCTCAATGTGAGTAAAATCTACGTGCTCAAAAATTAGTACTTTAACTGGCAGAAAGATGATTTCCATAAACCGCACAAGCTTTAACTCTTTGGTGATTATGATCTAGCTACATGTACCTGGACATATTAGCTTATATTAAACGAGATATTCAGGACTTTTTTTTAAAAAAATGTGCCAAAGCACTAATAGGCAGGTTGTTGCGACCTACCTTTGCCAGCACCATTCTCCGCTATACAAAGATTGATCACAGACTTCTCCTGACAGCCATCCAGCTGCACTCTATCAACAGATCAGCATGTCCTCTTCCAGGATGCTCTGCTGGCAGGGCCGGACTTCCAACGTCATGCTTATTGACAGCCAGCTCTCCCCAGTTAGGCAGCGGGGATCCAGTTGTCAGTCAGAATGACGTCGGAAGTCCTGCCCTGTCAACAGAGCAGAGTGGAAAATAAACAGCTGCTTTGTTAATATGATGGCAGAAGAAATTGCTGAATTGCCATCAGGAGTGGTCAGTGACCGCTCTGTGCCGACAGAAAAGGGTGCCAAGCACAGCAGGCAGGTGGGTCGCAACTACAGTGGGGAAAATAAGTATTTGATACACTGACGATTTAGCAAATTTTCCAATTTCCCATACAAAGAATGGACAGGTCGGTAATTCTTTTCGCAAATACACTTCAACTGTGAAAGACATTTTATTGCATTTATTGCATTTTATTGCATGAAATAAGTATTGCAGTTCAACCCCAAGAACACTGTCCCAACCATGAAGCATGGTGGGGGAAACAGCATACTTTGGGGGTGCTTTTCTACAAAGGGGAAATTACAACTGCACCTTATTGAAGGGAGGATGATTGGGGTTATGTATTGCGAGATTTTGGCCAACAACCTCCTTCCCTCAGTAAGAGCATTGAAGATGGGTTGTGGTTAGGTCTTCCAGCATGACAATGCCAAAACACTCAGCCAGGGCATCTAAGGAGTGGCTCCTTAAGAAGTATTTCAAAATCCTGGACTGTCTCCAGATCTGAACTCAACAGAAAATCTTTGAAGGAAGATGAAACTTAATGTTGCCCAGCGATAGCTGTTATGAATGGGTCACCGAGGAGGATGGCAGGAACAGGCTAAGCCACCAGAAAACCAAAGAGGTTGGTAACTAAGCGGATTGCAGGCCCTGATCCTATGAACACAACTAGCAGTAGCCGTGGAGCGTTCCTACGATGCCCTAGGTGCTTTGTCACAGCCGGAGAACTAACCAAGCCTGAAGTCAGAAAGGTGAAATCTAAACTGCCCCGGAGCAGATCCCCAATGGAATAGACAGCCCCCAAACATATATTGTCGGTGAGACAAGATGAGACACAAACACAGGCAGAAAACAGACTGAGCAAACGGTGGGGCCCAAGCTGTCTAGACAGGACAGGACAGAAAAGACACTGTCTGCAATCACGCACAAAACCCTAAAAAAATCCAAGACTTCTGATATACAAAATATCTGAGGCCACCCGACCTCACCCCCGCTAGATCAGCACTCTGGTATAAACTGGAAGCAAAGCAACAGATACTAACATAACAGGGAACTGAACAAACTGACACAAGCTGTAACATATAGAGCAGGGCCCAGTGCTGCCCCCAGCAGGGAGTGCGCTGAACCCTAGCAACAAAGCAGAAAGCAAAAAAAGGCACAACCAAATTAGATGCAAAGGATTAGCAAAAGAATCACTTAACTGAACCATGCAGATCAGGCAGGGGACAAAAGAACTCCAAATGCACAAGGAGGAAAATCACCAGCAACCTTCAAGAGCAGCCAGCACAATTATATGCTCCCAGCCAGTAATCCCAGGTTCCCAATTATCGTCGTCAGGTGGGAAACTTCCATCAACCTGGCCAGCTCCACTACTCTCAGTAACCACCAGAGGGAGCAGAGGGAGCTTCGGCTCAGAAATCCGAGCAAGGGAATTCACAACAGACAGCCCTGAAATCTGAAAGATCTGGAGAATATCTGTATTGGGGAGTGTTCTGTCCCCACATGAGGCGAATGGAGGTGTGGTTGCTTAATAGGGGTGGTGAGAGATTCCTACCTTCCATTTCCTCCATGCAGAGCAGACAGGACCAATGCTGTTCAGCATCCAGAGGGATGATGCATACCAAGGATTGTGCAATCCAGACTTGTTTATTTTTAAATCTGGACATACAGCGTACGATGGTTATACAGTAACTTCTCCAAAGTTGAGCCAAGTACAGCAAGTGTATTTGTGACAGCGAGTAACAGCGAGTGGTCGAAAGACTGATGCCTTCCTAAGCCTGGTTCAAGCGTGTCCTCTCACAACAGCAAGAAGACTAAAATTAAATGGCTGCCAGCAGGAAGAAGATGCAAAACAGAAGCCGCGGAGACACCATCACGTGTTTCTCAACGCAGTGATTCTAGAGCACTGCCCCCATCCCTTATGGGAAATATGTAAAACATGCAAAACAGAAGCCGCGGAGACACCATCACGTGTTTCTCAACGCAAGCAATGACCAGCCAGGTCTTTGCCCGGGAAGGAACAACCACGGGAAGGGCAGTCTCCAATGAAGGAAACCACCTATGCCAAAACATGGTATCCATCCACATACAGCTGTTTCGGGGTATTGCCCCTCATCAGTGTGGAGTAGGAAACTGGCTGGTAGGAGCAATGCCTAGTAAAAAGACTATGAAGAGGAGGATGAATGAACTCATGGAGATCAACATCTGACACCACGGAGACACCATCACGTGTTTCTCAACGCAGTGATTCTAGAGCACTGCCCCCATCCCTTATGGGAAATATGTAAAACATGCAAAACAGAAGCCGCGGAGACACCATCACTTGTTTCTCAACGCAAGCAATGACCAGCCAGGTCTTTGCCCGGGAAGGAACAACCACGGGAAGGGCTGGTCATTGCTTGCGTTGAGAAACACGTGATGGTGTCTCCGCGGCTTCTGGTTTGCATGTTTTACATATTTCCCATAAGGGATGGGGGCAGTGCTCTAGAATCACTGCGTTGAGAAACACGTGATGGTCTCTCTGCGGTGTTGGATGTTGATCTCCATGAGTTCATTCATCCTCCTCTTCATAGTCTTTTTACTAGGCATTGCTCCTACCAGCCAGTTTCCTACTCCACACTGATGAGGGGCAATACCCCGAAACAGCTGTATGTGGATGGATACCATGTTTTGGCATAGGTGGTTTCCTTCATTGGAGACTGCCCTTCCCGTGGTTGTTCCTTCCCGGGCAAAGACCTGGCTGGTCATTGCTTGCGTTGAGAAACACATGATGGTGTTTCTGTGGTTTCTGTTTTGCATGTTTTACATATTTCCCATAAGGGATGGGGGCAGTGCTCTAGAATCACTGCGTTGAGAAACACGTGATGGTGTCTCCGCGGTGTCGGATGTTGATCTCCATGAGTTCATTCATCCTCCTCTTCATAGTCTTTTTACTAGGCATTGCTCCTACCAGCCAGTTTCCTACTCCACACTGATGAGGGGCAATACCCCGAAACAGCTGTATGTGGATGGATACCATGTTTTGGCATAGGTGGTTTCCTTCATTGGAGACTGCCCTTCCCGTAGTTGTTCCTTCCCGGGCAAAGACCTGGCTAGTCATTGCTTGCGTTGAGAAACACGTGATGGTGTCTCTGCGGCTTCTGTTTTGCATGTTTTACATATTTCCCATAAGGGATGGGGGCAGTGCTCTAGAATCACTGCGTTGAGAAACACGTGATGGTGTCTCCGCGGTGTCGGATGTTGATCTCCATGAGTTCATTCATCCTCCTCTTCATAGTCTTTTTACTAGGCATTGCTCCTACCAGCCAGTTTCCTACTCCACACTGATGAGGGGCAATACCCCGAAACAGCTTTATGTGGATGGATACCATGTTTTGGCATAGGTGGTTTCCTTCATTGGAGACTGCCCTTCCCGTGGTTGTTCCTTCCCGGGCAAAGACCTGGCTGGTCATTGCTTGCGTTGAGAAACACGTGATGGTGTCTCCGCGGCTTCTGTTTTGCATGTTTTACATATTTCCCATAAGGGATGGGGGCAGTGCTCTAGAATCACTGCGTTGAGAAACACGTGATGGTGTCTCCGCGGTGTCGGATGTTGATCTCCATGAGTTCATTCATCCTCCTCTTTATAGCAGGAAGAAGATGACGTGACCCCTGAACCGGAAGTGGAAGACATGCCCATAAAATTAATGAATTACAGGGTGCTATACAGAGAAGGCCACCAGATGGCAGCAGAGCAGAATGCAAAAATAGATACCATGCACAACATGGAAATGATACAATGCATAGAAACTGAAGAGGATAACTTACATGGAACAGCACACTCCCCGTCTGAAATTCTGTAAGGTATTTCACTATATTAATGTCCTTGAAATAAAGTCCAACAACCTAGAAATGAAAAACAAACAAAAACATGCATGCAATAATAACAACTTCAAATGAGATAAATAAATGTCTTTGAGTCAGCTCCTGAGATAATCCAAAGGAAACTCATCTTCGGTTTGGAGAAGCCGCACTAGACCAAACTATCTCCAACCCAACTGTAATCCAATGGGCAAGTATTAGTGCAGTGTTCTGTTCATCGTTTATCCTACCGGAATGTCCTCGGTCGGTAGTACCAATTGGCCTCTGAAATGTCTTAGGCTCACCTTTCCTAAGGACCTTCAGCTCCACCTTCCGGACCTTACCGTCTTGACTAGGGAAAGTCTTTGTAACGATTCCCATAGGCCAGTCGATCCTTTGAGCTTGTTGTTCCTTCATTAACACGATGTCTCCTTTCAAGTTCGGTTTTCTCTGTTGCTATTTTCTTCTTCCTTGCAGAACCACGAGATACGCTTTTCTCCACCGGTTCCATGAGTAATCAGCGAGGTATTGTACACGTTTCTACTGTTTCTGGTAGGTGTTTGCGTGAGTGAACTCTCCACTGACTGTTAGTAAGTACCCGGTCTTTTGGGTCAGAAGAGTAGCTGGCGTAAGAATGGTCGGCATTTCAGGATCCATTGATACAGGGACAAGGGGTCTTGAGTTGATTATGGCAGAAACTTCAGCCAGAAGAGTAACCAAGGTCTCATGCGTAAGTCTTGAAGAGTTTATGTCCATAAGCACAGAGTTCAAGGTGTTACGTGAGATCCCGATCATCCTTTCTCGGGAACCTCCCATGTGAGAACCATGTGGAGGATTGAAGATCCAGGTGCAACCTCTTTCTGCCAGTTGATCCTGAATTGGCTTGATGTCAATATCCAGCTCTCGACGTGCACGGATAAAGCTGCTTCCGCGGTCGGACCTTAACTGTTTCTCTGATCCTCTGACTGCTAGAAACCACCGAAGAGCGTTAATCAGGCTGGATGTGTCCATAGACTATATAACCTCTATGTGAATGGCACGGACACTCATGCAAGTGAATAGTACGGCCCAACGTTTGCTGTTGGCATGACTGCCTCGAGTTCTGCGTGCAGAGACCATCCATGGCCCAAAGACGTCTAGGCCAACGTAGGTGAAAGACTGATCAGCACTCAGTCTGTTGAAGGGTAGGTCAGCCATTTGCTGATTCACCTGTCTTTCTCTAGTTTTGCAACATTGCACACAGCGATGTATTGATCCCGCTACACGTCTTTTCATACCTATGATCCAAAGTCCTGCAGACCATAGCTTGCCCTCTATGATTTGCCTGCCTTGGTGTTCGAATTTTTCATGAAAGTGCCGAATCAGTAGATCGGTGATGTGATGTTTACTGGGAATGATGCAAGGATGTTGCTCTGAAACCCCTAGCTTGGCTCGATTTAATCGACCACCGACCCTCAGCAAACCGAAGCTGTCCATTACTGGATTCAAATGGGCAATGGGCCTTTTCAGAGGGATCTGCTGTTTGAGGTATAAGCATTCCCATTCAGTACTGAATACACTCTGCTGGACATAATGTATTACAGTCATATGTAAAAGTTTGGGCACCCCTATTAATGTTAACCTTTTTTCTTAATAGCAATTTTGGTTTTTGCAACAGGTATTTCAGTTTCATATATCTAATAACTGATGGACTCAGTTATATTTCTGGATTCATATGAGGTTTATTGTACTAACAGAAAATGTGCAATCTGCATTTAAACAAAATTTGACCAGTGCAAAAATATGGGCACCCTTATCATTTTCTTGATTTGAACACTCCTAACTACTTTTTACTGACTTCCTGAAGCACTAAATTGGTTTTGTAACCTCATTGAGCTTTGAACTTCATAGCCAGGTGTATCAAATCATGAGAAAAGGTATTTAAAGTGGCCACTTGCAAGTAGTTCTCCTATTTGATTCTCCTATGAAAACTGGCATCATGGGCTCCTCAAAACAACTCTCAAATGATCTGAAAACAAAGATTATTCAACATAGCTTTTCAGGGGAAGGATACAAAAAGTTGTCTCAGAGATTTAACCTGTCAGTTTCCACTGTGAGGAACATAGTAAGGAAATGGAAGAACACAAGTACAGTTCTTGTTAAGCCCAGAAGTGGCAGGCCAAGAAAAATATCAGAAAGGCAGAGAAGAAGAATGCTGAGAACAGTCACGGACAATCCACAGACCACCTCCAAAGACCTGCAGCATCATCTTGCTGCAGATGGTGTCACTGTGCATCGGTCAACAATACAGCGCACTTTGCACAAGGAGAAGCTGTATGGGAGAGTGATGCGAAAGAAGCCGTTTCTGCAAGCACGCCACAAACAGAGTCGCCTGAGGTATGCAAAAGCACATTAGAACAAGCCAGTTACATTTTGGAAGAAGGTCCTGTGGACTGATGAAACAAAGATTGAGTTGTTTGGTCATACAAAAAGGCGTTATGCATGCGCTGTATTGTTGACCGATGCACAGTGACACCATCTGCAGCAAGATGATGCTGCAGGTCTTTGGAGGTGGTCTGTGGATTGTCCTTGACTGTTCTCACCATTCTTCTTCTCTGCCTTTCTGATATTTTTCTTGGCCTGCCACTTCTGGGCTTAACAAGAACTGTACCTGTGTTCTTCCATTTCCTTACTATGTTCCTCACAGTGGAAACTGACAGGTTAAGTCTCTGAGACAACTTTTTGTATCCTTCCCCTGAAAAGCTATGTTGAATAATCTTTGTTTTCAGATCATTTGAGAGTTGTTTTGAGGAGCCCATGATGCCACTCTTCATAGGAGAATCAAATAGGAGAACTACTTGCAAGTGGCCACTTTAAATACCTTTTCTCATGATTTGATACACCTGGCTATGAAGTTCAAAGCTCAATGAGGTTACAAAACCAATTTAGTGCTTCAGGAAGTCAGTAAAAAGTAGTTAGGAGTGTTCAAATCAAGAAAATGATAAGGGTGCCCATACTTTTACACCGGTCAAATTTTGTTTAAATGCAGATTGCACATTTTCTGTTAGTACAATAAACCTCATTTGAATCCAGAAATATAACTGAGTCCATCAGTTATTAGATATATGAAACTGAAATAGCTGTTGCAAAAACCAAAATTGTTATAAAGAAAAAAGGTTAACATTAATAGGGGTGCCCAAACTTTCACATATGACTGTATAAGGGACTCATAGTGAGAAATGTCACCAGCAGAGAGTAGTTTATGGCAGACGTGCCAACTGTTACAGTCTTTGTCTCACTGTGAGCTGTGATAAGATCTCGCAATGTGGACTAACCTTATAATAGTCTTGACGAATTTCATCCAATTGGAGAAGTGTTCGAAGCGCTGGTAGCCGAGGCTGGAGTTTGGGTTTGTGTTCGTGGCCAGAGCACTGACCTCGGAGTGGACTTCTGGATCGTCATATGGATCCTGGATGCTGAAGACTTCCTGGACCCGTTCACTTCCCTTCTGTTCCAGCAGAAACTTAGGACCTGAAAGCCAAGAAGAGTTAGCAAAAGAACTTATAAACATAGGTCTAGTGGCATGGTCAGCTGGATTAAGTTCAGATGGGATATAGTGCCACTGTTCAGGCTTGGAAGACCTCCTTATTCTCTCGATGTGGTTACTGACGTACACGTAGAAGTGCCTTGTTTGATTGTAGATGTAACCTAAGACAACCTTACTGTCACTGTAGTATTTTACGTCATCTATCTCGGTGTCCAACTCATGCTGTATAAAGTCTGCAATTTCTACTGCAAGCACGGTCCCACAGAGTTCAAGCCTGGGAATAGTGTGGTCAGGCTTGGGGGCCAACTTAGCAAAGAGCAAACAGATGAACGGCATACTAGGGCACACAAATCACCACATTAACAGATGGAGCTATTCATCTGAAGTATTGCGGTATATATTTCAGTCAAAAAACGGAGGTGCTTGCATGAAAAAAACATGAATATTTCAATGTGAAGCGAAAAAAGAAGAAATATGCAGCACTCACCGATATAGCTGAAAAACTGTGCGTCTTTATTTCACATAAATTCCATCAATAGATGTGTGGACATGCAGGACGTTATAGGAATGCTAGGGGAGGGAGGTGCCGGACAACGGCCGTTTCGCTATTACTCGCTTCTGCGGGTCCAGGTTGGGGGCCAACTTAGCCTTGCCGAAAACGAACCCAACATGATTTTGATTGTCGGATCCCGCTACCTTCAGATAGGCAACTGCTGCAATGGCCTCCGTGGATGCGTCCGAGAACACATGAAGCTCCGTCCTAGTGCTAGCAGCAAGTGAGATTCTGGCGCAGCATCTTAGTATATGGATTTCATCCAAGGCACACAAAGACTGCTCCCATGTTTCCCATTTTGGTTCCTTATCAGGAGGGAGTGGGGCATCCCAGTCCTTGACGGTTTCAGAAAGCTGTCTCAGAAGGGATTTACCTTGTATGGTAATTGGAGCTACGATTCCCATTGGGTCATATAAGCTATTCACCACTGACAGGACACCACGTTTAGTGAATGGTTTGTGTGCACAGTTGATTTGGAAACTGAAGGCGTCGACTGACAGGTACCACCTCAGGCCTAAGCCTCTCTGCACAGGGGGACAGTCTAGTCCCAGGTCTATGGCCTTGAATCCTGGTGCTGGTGTGTTGTCACTTGACTCAAAAGCTTTCATGACAGCCAGGCTGTTTGAAGCTATTTTGTGCAGTCTAAGCTTAGCTCGGTACAGCATACCTTGGGTCCTCTTAAGTAGGTCAATCGCCGCTTCTTCTGTTGGTAGAGATTTTAGTCCATCATCTATGTAGAAGTCTTTCTCTACAAAGTCTCTGGCATCTGTTCCATATTCGAACTCTCCTTCTTGTGCGTTTTTCTGCAGGCCATAGGTTGCCACTGACTAATGAACAGTGGAACATCTGTTCAATGTCGGTGGTGATGGCAATGGGTTCTTTCCTGAACCTCATTAACACTCCTACTAGGTTGTTTGTCCGATTAGGACTCGTGAGGAGGACATTGTTGAGAGATATGCCTTGATTTTTGGCGCTTGAATCAAAGACAACTCTAATTTGCTTAGGTTTCCACGGGTGATATACTCCGAATGAGGGTAGGTACCAGCACTCCTCATTTTCCTTTAAGGGAGGCACTGGCCCTGCATGGTTATTATGGAATATTTGGCCCATAAAGGTGACAATGTGTTCTTTCATCTCCGGTTTGTTGCTAAGTGTCCGCTGGAGAGAGTTAAATCTGGACAAGGCTTGTTCACGATTGTTCGGGAGTCTTACCCTGGTAACTCGGAAAGGTAGGGGAAAAACCCAGTGATTAGTCTCATCCTTAAGGAACTCATTGTCCATTATTCTGACAAATTACTTGTCTTCCATTGACGGGGCTAATTTGTTGTCATCCTTAGTTGTACGAAACACCAATCTTCCCAAGTCGTCTGCATAGGGACAAGGAATGAAGTTAGGCAGCTGTATGGAATCTGGAGGCTTCTCTTTCACCTCGTAGTGAAGAGGGCATGGTTTGCAAAAAGTAGTGAGTCCGTCCTGGCATATGTAGGTCTTAAAGGAATCGACTCCTGTTCGGTCCAAGCATATATTTCCTATGACTACCCACCCCAAATCGAGTCTCTGGGCGTAGGGAGCGTAGTCAGGACCATTACACTGTTGGCAGACCTTATGTATCCTTAAATTGTCTCTGCTGAGCAGAAGTTGGATTTCAGCGTCTGTGTCCATAGGTGGGATAATGCTGGTTAGGTGCCTTAATTGCGGTTGGTGGAATGCAGCTTCTGGAGTAGGAATCTCGTCCCTTTGGTTGGGTATTTGATCGCATTCAATTAGTGTAGGCAGGGGTATTTCTATAAATAGAAAAAATGGGCTAAAAAAGCCCTAGCCAGCTCACCAACCACAGCCACAGCACGGAACCTCGTCTGGACCCAACGATAGTTGATAGTAGACAAAAACATGAGGGGCGTTCCAGCTGTGATAAAGACCCATGTAGGGTCGAAACGCGTAGCTGGTATCTCAGTGCCTCATAGCACATCCATCTACTCTTGAGGAGTAAGCCACTGTACTATTTTTTCAATAAAGCAACAAATTTTATCAGCTGGAACGCCCCTCATGTTTTTGTCTACTAGGGGTATTTCTACGCCTCCGTTGATAGGAGAAGCAATGAAACCTTGTGCCCTTCTGCCGCTAGTCTCTATGCGGTCTGAACAAGTATTCAGAGTATAGGGCGTTGCTGGTCCCTTGATTCTGAAGGCTTCAAGGAACTTAGGCCCAGCTAGGGATCGATTGCTCTGATTGTCAATGATTGCATACATTCTTACTGCCTTCTCTGGATGTCCTTCTGGATAAACTCTGATTAGGCATATCCTGGCACAGCACTTATCACTTTGGCTCTCTCCACATACCTCTGAGCATGAGCAGGAGACAGCCGTGGTGGACTTGGCATTGTTCTGTGAATCCCTGCCATGGCTTGTAGCTGGAATAGAGGTAACTGCGACTGCTGGATCGCTGGTAGCTGAGGTTGGATGCAAGGCTGATGAGTAGAGATGAGCGACTTTGCCTTTTTTAGGGTCGAGTCGGGTTTCATGAAATCCGACTTTCTCAAAAGTCGAGTCGAATGAAATCGGCCGACTATCGGGAAAAGTCGAAGGTCCGACTGAAACACGAAACCCAATGCAAGTCAATGGGGAAGCAAAGTCGGCAGGGAGTGGAAGACAGTAAACAGACCTACATGCCGGACCGCTTTTTTAAAGTGCACAAAATATCTCTCTCTCCCCGGATGCTGCACATGGCATCTTGTTGCCCACAGTGTATGTCCTTGTGATCAGTGGCTGAAAAAAGTCACGTGCAAGCATTCTGGGAAATCCGACTTTGGCGCTCAGGTCGGTGACCGCATGGCCGACCTCACGCTATGGTCGAGTTTCGCCCGGCGAAACCCGACTTTAGCGAAAGTCGGCGACTTTTGAATTTGACCCACCCGTTTTGCTCAACTCTACTGATGAGTGTTTGTCACTATGACACTCTTCACACTTAATGGTAGATTTACAATCCTTGGCAATGTGTTCTAATGAGGCGCAGCACTTGAAACATACTGTATATACTCAAGTATAAGCCGACCCGAGTTTAAGCTGACCCCCTAATTTTGCCACAAAAAACTGGGAAAACTTATTGACTCGAGTATAAGCCTAGGGTGGAAAAGATGCTCCATAGATTATGCCCCCATAAGATGCTCCATAGATTATTTCCCCATATGCTGCCCCATAAGAAGCTCCATAGATTATGCCCCCATATGCTGCCCCCATAAGATGCTCCATAGATTATGTCCCCATATGCTGCCCCCATAAAATTCTCCATAGATTATGCCCCCATATGTTGCCCCCATAAGATGCGCCATAGAGTATTCCCCATATGCTGCCCCCATAAGATGCTCCATAGATTATTCCCCCATATGCTACCCCCATATGATGCTCCATAGATTATTCCCCCTTATGCTGCCCCTATAATATGCTCCATAGATTATTCCCCCATATGCTGCCCCATAAGATGCTCCATAGATTATTCCCCCATATGCTGCCCCCATAAGATGCTCCATAGATTATTCCCCCATATGCTGCCCCATAAGAAGCTTCATAGATTATGCCCCTATATGCTGCCCTCATAAGATGCTCCATAGATTATGGCCCCATGTGCTGCCGCTGCTGCTGCATTTAAAAATAAAAAAAATTACATACCTCTCCGTTGCTGGGGGCCAGGTGCCGGTGTCACTGCTGGCACCTGAGATACTCACCTGTCCTGCGTCCATGGCTGCTTGCTGCTGTCTGGCACGTCATCTGTCAGTGACGTTCAGACTGCAGGGGGCACGGCGTGCACTAACCACGTCACCGCGCCCTCTGCTGTCTGAACGTCACTGACAGATGACATGCCAGACAGCAGCAAGCAGCCATGGACGCAGGACAGGTGAGTATCGCTATACTTACCCGTCCTGTCGCTGTCTCTTCAGCCCCCAGCTTCTCCGCGATCTCCCTTCCTGCCTTCAGCGGTCACGTGGTACCGCTCATTAAAACTCATGGATATGCGCAATTGAAGGAAGGAAGGGAGATCGCAGAGAAGCAGGGGGCTGAAGAGACAGCACCAGGACTGGTAAGTATGACCTGACACCCCCGCCCCCCCTCCCCCTCTGACCCCCTTGTGTATATGACTCGAACATAAGCTGAGAGGGGGACTTTCAGCCCAAAAAAATGGGCTGAAAATCTCGGCTTATATTCGAGTTTATACGGTACCCCAAGTTCGCTGAGGATTTTCTTGCACTTCTGCATGGTTTTGGACCTGAAGCCTCTACTCTTGTTCAATGAGTGTGTTTTTATGTCAATGGGACACTCACGATTGAAAGACTTATCCCTCGACGGAATTGTGTACTGTTTTTTGCAGTTACTGCAGATGGTGGCAGGTTAGTCTTTCTGATGCTTACATTGTTTCTCAAGTCCTTGCGTCTATGTGTGATGCTTTCATACCTTGATGGCGGTGTTGCTAGAGCTGTAGTGTTAGACTCCAGGAAGTCCAGGCTAGGTTCGTTTCTCATTTGGGCCTGTTCGTCGATGAACTTGCAGAACTGAATGAATGGTGGAAAGGTGACGTCATGTGACCTTTTGTACCTGGAGACGCTCACTGCCCACTTCTCTTGTAGACTGTTCCCGGTCTTCATAATGGACAGTATCGGGTTGTATTTGCTCTGTTTCTTGGTCCTTTTCGGCCATTTTGATTTAAGGTGCGCTGTCTCTTTAAGAAACTGAACTTTTGAATTGGGGGCTAGAAATCGCACTGCAGCTTTGTTGATGCCCCCTGATAATATTCCCAAGGTGTTTTGGGAGAATTGAGGGGTTTTTGCAGTCCGACAATCTGCAGTGATGTGGTGTAATATACAGAGAGTCTTTATGCACAATGCGGTCTGAAGTGATGCTGCAGAAGATTTCTTATCAGAGCAGGGCTGCAGTATGTGAGCAGGTAGAGCATGGGCACATGGACTGGGACATAAGGGTGATTTTTGCCGGGCTTCAAGGCAGTCTTTCGACTGTTCTGTCCCCATATGAGGCGAATGGAGGTGTGGTTGATTAATAGGGGTTGTGAGAGATTCCTACCTTCCGTTTCCTCCATGCAGAGAAGACAGGACCAATGCTGTTCAGCGTCCAGAGAGATGATACATACCAGGGATTGTGCAATCCGGACTTGTTTATTTGTAAATCTGGACGTACAGCGTACAATGGTTATACAGTAACTTCTCCAGAGTTGATCCAAGTACAGAAAGTGTATTTGTGACGAGTGATCGAAATACTGATGCCTTCCTAAGCCTGATTCAAGCGTGTCCTCTCACAACAGCAAGCAGACTAAAAATGAAATGGCTGCCAGCAGGAAGAAGAAGACGTGACCCCTGAATCGGAAGTGGAAGGCATGCCCATAAAATTAATGAATTACAGGGTGCTATACAGAGAAGGCTACCAGATGGCAGCAGAGCAGAAAGCAAAAACAGATACCATACACAACATGGAAATGATGCAATACATAGAATCTGAAGAGCATAATTTGCACAGAGCAGCATAGGGAGTGGGCCAGAAGCCCTGCTGTGCTGTGTGCAAACTTGGTATAAAACTACAGAAAACAAAGGTTTCTGTACCAAATATTAAGTTTGCTTTTTTCTGTTGTATCAAATACTTACTGTATTTCATGCAATACAATGCAAAATAATTCTGTAAAAATCATACAATGTACTTTTCTGGATTTTTTTTAACATTCTGTCTCTCACTGTTGAAGTGTCCCTAGAATAAAAATTATAGATCTCTCCACTCCACTGTAGGTGGGAAAACTTGCAAAATCAGCAGTGTATCAAATACTTACTTTCCCCACTGTACCTGCCTGTCAGTGTTTAGGCACAAAATACTTCTAAAATGACTACAGACTGGAATATGTGCTGCTTGCTCAAACTATAGTCTTGGGGCACTGGTTCAGTATTCTTTCATCTGACTGATAGTTCATGAAATTTATCGATAAATGAATGGCACTTGTATGCCTTCTGAAAGCCAACATGAGAAACATTTCATTTTTCCAGCATTGTTATGAGATTAAATTTTTTTAAGATTATAGGAACTGGAGACCATTGGTTAAATATTTTAGTATAGAATATATAGAGCCCATTTCTCTTCTCTTAACTACCCCTATAATGGGTTTTTATTGGTAGGAATGGATGGGCAGCACGGCTCTGGGGTCCTAGGTTCAAAGCCCACCAAGGACAACATCTGCAAGGAGTTTGTAAGTTCTTCTAATATTTGCGTGGGTTTCCTCCCTCACTCCAAATACAAACTGATAGGAAATAGGGACTGTGATGTTAATGTCTGTAAAGTGCTGTGGAATATGATGACGCTGTATAAGTAAGCATAATGAATAAAATAACCAACAAATAAATTATCAGCATAACAAATAGACCAAAACGGCCTCAGTGTCCCACTAGAGGCCTCACTAGTTCAGCAAGAATATTGATGCAGTTTTTATTTCTTTATTGTTATGAGGATTTCAGGAGATAAATGACCCCAATGATGGTGACATCCAGACATCACCTTGTGTGGCATCAGAAGAAAAAGTTTAGGGTTATGCAGGAACGCGGGATGCAGTGACAAGCAGGAGGCAGATCAAGAGTTAACAGGGGTTTATTACAGGGAGTACTCCTCGCAGGGAAAGGATAAAGGAGATATGGGGGTTGAGGTTCAGGAAGAGAATAAATGCTCAACAAAAGGGTAAACTTATCAGTCTGATGTTCCCAGAGGATGAAGGCTTGGAGATCCCGCGGTGGCACCGTACGTGACAGGTGAAGTCTCTGGCCTGGTCCTGGAAGAATGTGATGCACTGTCTCCCGACTGCCGTGATGTATCCTGGCTCTCCTAGGCATAGCTTTGAGGTCCCGGAACGAGGTCTCGGTAGCGAAGGCTTCTTCGGGGCCGCTGTGGAAGGATCCAGTACAGTGGCCAGGGCCGGGGATATACTGGTCGGCTCTGCGTGATTCCCCCGGTGAGGCCTGCAGCACGCACCGCCTACAGTTAGCGGAACGGTACGGGATGTATCTTCTGTATCAGAGGTGAGTGGGCCCACAGTCACGAGCTGCTCACAGTCTGTAGGTGGATGATCGTAGGTCATGCGGCCTGGTCTGCTGATGTCGTGCTGTGGAGAGGAAGTCAACCTTCTCCTGTTGCGCACTCTGCCTTCCCACCAAAGACACAAACTGAGGGGGACCCCACATCGGGTTTTCATTCATTCTGCTCTCCTGCTCGCTGTTGCCGGCAGAGCAGGAGAGAAGAATGACAGCCGTGTTCAGCACCAGCCGCAGGGGAACAGCGCTTACTGTAGCGCTCCTTCCCCGGCGGCCGTCCGTGAGCACGGAGGACAGTGTGAACTGTTCTCCGTGTGCACGTGCGTGTGCAGCACGTGTTGCGGGCCGTGTGTCCGTGTTAAAACGGACATGTCAGCGTATTTTGCACACGGACACACGGCCCGTGAAAACACGCTGACATCTGCATAGACCCATTCATTTGAATGGGTCTACATGTGTCAGTGTCTCCGGTACATGAGAAAACTGTCACTACACGTACCGGAGACACTGACGTGTGAAAGAGGCCTTAGACCACCATAAGATTTTCTATATTTATCTAATTAGATTATTCACAGTGCAAATTAGATACGTGGCTGTTCCCTTGTTTCGCTGTCGAAAGCATTGCAGTGTATTATACATTGCTCAGATTGTAATTTTCTAATTACATGTCTGGGTTTATTCCTGAGCTAAAATTAAATGAAAAAAAAAAAACATTCTTTAGATTAATTAGTGATATTAAATTGCAGTTCCAATGCTTGCCCTGTATTGGTCCAGCTTTGCTTTTCCTATTGTGCAGACTCGTCATTGCTCCTGGGGAAGTGACAGAGTGAACCTCAGGCTGCACACGGCCCCTGACATGTAAAGACCATCAGAACAATCACATTAGGACCAACCTATTGGAAAGCCCTGTATGTGACCAATCCAAGCCTGCTTCCAGCTAACCAATTGCAGCCTGCTTTACATCTCATCTACTAAACTGCTTCAGAGGGGTTTAAATGTGGTACCTTAGTGAGATGCCTAGTACAGCCAGCAAATCCACACACTTTGCTGCACACATTGCATCTGGAATCCAGAGGCGGACACGGTTTATCATTTATTTCATGAATCTGACCTATTTGGCTGAAATAATGCACACACACAGCAGACAGCCATAGCATCTCATGTAGGGAACTGCATTTATATGCAATTAGTGCTCAAGTTCCCAATTATGCAGTGCCCGGATAAATCCTTTCATTGGGAATCATCAGCTGACCTGACAAATGGAGCATGCAGATGTATTGAAGAGGCTGAGGAATTGTGTTTAAAAAGAAGCTTGTCCTGATCCTGCCGTCACACAAAGCTATACATGCAAGGTAAGAAAATGAATGGCGTAGAATAATAGCACAGCTCCTATGACTCCCTGTAACAATCTGGGGTTCCACACTCTCCAAAATGTGTCATGCCTTTCCTCTGTGGTGCACACTGATCTCACATGTTGTATTAAACCAGTGATCATTAAGTGATCAGTGACAAACCCCAATTATGTCTTATTTTTGCTAAAAATAAATAAATCCATAAAATAAATAAAAAAATGAATATCATGTGTAAGTGCAGCATACAGCTTTTATAGTGAGGTGTGTATATTGCTGTCATATGTTAAGGGTGGATACCTATAGCAGTTGTCTTCACCACTGGGATAAAATTAAGCTACAATAACAATAATTGTCGTGTGGCGATCGCTGTTGTGTAAATAATGCAATGTTGTAACGGCGAAAAAAAAATCTGTAAAATATGCAAAATAACTCGGTGTGTAAATTGGCCATTTAGATGATGGCCCTTGATAATAAATCATTGTGGAGCCATTCTGAAAGGGGAGGGGGTTATAATGGCTAAAGAGATGATTGTATTGGTATGGGAGAATCAAGTCCGCACTGAAATCGAACTCAGACTTACAAATGTTTTCTCGTTGCTTGCTCTCTCGGGTTGCTTTTGTGTTGGTCATTTCTGTGTCGTCTGGATGTTGTGTTCTATTAGTGTAAGACTGACACAGAGAGAGAGTGAGAAATGATAAAATATTAACATCCATGTATTTATTGATCCCGAAATGTAATAAATGTTAATTGTCAGGTTATAGGGGGCTCCAAGAATTCAGTATACTGCCACTGGTTCCTGCCCCCTTAATCAATATTGTGATGGCTTGTGATAAATCTCTTGTGGTGTAATTGAGGCTTGATGTTTTGGTAGGTGCTGTTGTTAGCTACAAAACACGGAATTTATGGTGGCGACAAACAGAATGTTAGCTCCTGGAGGAGATGTAGCCACCACATTAGGCTTTACAAGCCACCATGTATGTTTCCATAGCATCTCTGCAGGAAAGGAATACAATCTAATCCCATTAAATCCCTAATAAGTGGAGATCCATGATCACTGTTATCACACGTTGCCCCCGTCTAGTGAGGTGGCTCTTTTTTTATCCATAATTATTTTACAAACATATTGAACCCCCTGTTTATTGGAATAACTAAACCTAAGCAGATCCCAAAACAACAGGCATGTACATATATGTAAACCGCAAGCATAAATTAATTGTGCCCGAATGATCGTTTGGCTGACAATATTTATTTCCAGCTCCACTTAATTCCCATGCTTGCCCCAGGCTGGCCAAACATGCATGTTTCTATGGTGTGCGGGTTAGATAAGAGGTTGCCAAGCACCACTGGCACCGATCATCCTAAGAGAACAGAAAATTTCAACTTATCCTATTCATTTTCCACCCGGCATAATCTGTCATGAGGTTGTCTGGCAGCCCTAATAGATATGACAATGTTGGCCAGTATCTTAAGTCTACATGTACGCCTGCATTATTTGCTCCGGCATTTATACATTGTCTTTTATGCTGGTACTAACAAAGATTAGGAAATAAAAGAACAGCCTGTATCACTGATTTATCATGAGTCTAAAGCAGATTTATTCTTTCCCCATCCACTATTATTATCCATTTGGAAGCACAGATGGTAATATTGGTTAAACTGACTATGTTATACACATAGCACGATGTCTAAATTATCACTAGTCACTTACCGTTCCTGTTTTTCCACCAAAATTAAATTCGTACACGACACTAATATGAAAATTACATTAGCGAAGGCTTAAATAATGCAACTAAGAATACATGCACACAAGCGTTAAGTGGCTCTATACAACCTGTGCACTACATGAAATTATAATATAGCTCTAAAGCCTGCCATATACATTCGATGGCTGTGGCCGAACAAAGGTTCGTCAGATCATTTGGCTAGCAGCCATCTTGGTCGGCTCTTCCATACACAGGATCGTTCATCTGGCCAAGATCTCCTGTGTTCTCTATGATAAAACTATCAGCAGATATGTCGGCAACGGCTTATCTCTGGGAGAAAAAAGTAATCGGCAGACTGAAATTGAACATTCCAATTGATATCTCTCCTGACAAGTAGTTGTCCAGAGGGCCATTTGGATATTTAAAACCTCATTTGTGGGGCATGCAAAATTATCAGTTTGAAAATTATCCTGCTATATGTAGTCATCCAATTAATGAACTCACTCCTAATATGATGGCTGGAACTGCTTATCTTTGGTGCGATGTGTGACGTTAGTTGATATGGATGATGCTGCTACTCGCAACTGCTTTACCAGGCTTGTGTAGTTCTGGAGCACAGTTGACTCTATGCAATATGTTTTGCAAAGAACTTGTAGCAGTAAGTTGTTCCAAACACAGATGTATATTACACTGTATGTATCCTCACAGTGGGAAATTCATCACTGCTCATGTTGCATTAATTTATAGAACTCTAGCAGCAAGAGGACAGAAGTGTTCATCACATAGGATACACTGAGACTGCTGCATTTACATAACGTAGAAGACACAGATACTGCTCTATATACATCACATGGGAGACACTGAGACTGCTGCATGTACATCACATAGAAGACACAGATACTGCCGTATATACATCACATAGGAGACATTGAGATTGCTCTATATACATCATATAGCAAACACAGATACTGCTCTATATACATCACAATCGAGACACTGAGACTGCTGTATACATCACTTAGGAGACACTGAGACTGCTGTATAAATGACATATGATAGACATAAACTGCTCTATAAATGACATAGGATACCCTGAGACTGCTGTATACATCACATACGATACACTGAGACTGCTGTATATGCATCATATAGGAGACACTGAGACTGCTGTGTACAAGACATAGGATACGCTTAAACTGCTCTATATATGGCATAGGATTCACTGAGACTGCCGTATGCATCACAAAGGATACATTGAGACTGCTATATATACATCGCATAGGAGTTACCGAGACTGTTATATACATAACATGGGATATAGCAGGACTGGTGTATATATAGCACATAGGAGATGCAAAGACTGTTCTATGTACAGAACATCACATGGGATACACTGAGACTATTTTATATACATCACATAGGAGAAGGTGGGGCTGGTCTATATATATCACATAGGAGACACTGGAACTGGTGCATATACATCACATAGGAGGCACTGGGACTGGTGCATATAGATCACATAGGAAACACTGGGGCTGGTGCATATATATCACATAAGAGACACTGTGGCTTTAGCATATTCATCACCAAGGTGCCCCTTGGAGTGAAGCATTGACATCATATAGAAGACACTGGAGCTGGAGTATATATATCACATTGGAAGCAATGTTACTGCTGTCTTCACTAGATGGACAGGAGTGAAGAGCATGCCAGCTCATATGACCATTTTCTTCAGTGTGCAACACTGTTCTAATGTGTTCTACTACTGAAAAATACAGATAGAACACATACAATGGACAGCTGAATGAGGTCTTACGGCTTTGCATGGGAAGGGGTCAGAGAACTGTTCTGGAAACATCTGACCTACACTGGACTTTTAGTAAAATCCTAATATTGCCATTAGACAGGGTAATGCTTTAGACATACCATTCATACCTTGCAGTAATGAAATGAATCTAGCAGCAGCAATTCACAATATGAAAACATAATTATGTGATTACGTGATTACTGCAATAAATATTACATATTTTTTGTCACACCAGAAAAATAATAAAATGAATTAGCCTTCAGCAAAGACTTCTTGTTTCTAATACATAACTTTATACATGTAAGAATAATAAATGAATGCATTATGCTTCTATTAATGCGGTATAATATGTAAAACACATAGGTTATTCTATAGGACATTATAGTGTAGGGCATGCTACACCATTTCCACGGGGAACAAAAGCATTAATAATACATCTCACTATCCATGATTTATACTTTCACATAAAAAGCGGGCCATAAACCAGAGATATTAGATAGCCAAAAGGCCGATTCAGACCAATTATTAAGAGTATCCAGCATTTAAGTGACACCAAAATGTTGACTAAAGATAGATAGATGTCTGTGAAAAAGTTGATTTTCCAGATGTTGAAGGGCGCAGTCCATGGAAACTTTCACATCTAAATGAGTGATCAGCATCCCTTCAGACCAGGCCACAGATCACAGCAGAGGTTGAATCGCTATTTACTTACGACATTGTTGTCCACAACAGCAACAGCATGTCCTGGACAACCATGAATGACCACTCTCATTCAGGAAGTGGCCTTCTAAAATCATTTTTGATGACCAGCTTTGGTTCCTCTGAGAAATAACGTGTCAGGTCTGTATTACAGGAAAAAATATGAGAAATCACATTTATCGCAAACAATAGGCCCTGTATGGGTTACACACAACTATTGAGCCTCCATAAATAGAAAGACCTATTCACATGTAATCTTATGAATGTGCGATTGTAGAGTGGTATGTGCAATTTTTAGGTCTCGTAACATTTCTTGTATTGTTTTTGACAAATCAAAGCACTTATGTGATTATTTGTTATCCACAATGGAGCCAATTTTCTGATAGACTCATTGGATCGATTCACTGATCTTGCCTGAGTTGGCTTATAGTTTTGTGCAAATTTAGTGCATATTGTCGTGCTCCTTCCTATTAAGACCTGCTCCTTTTCACTAAGGTGCAAGAGAAGGACTTACACTTCACAAAGTTTCTTGTAAGCCTCCAATTCTTGGGCATTTAGCTTAGTAAATCTGTCAAATGGTATGTCCACTATTTCTTTCGCAACCTCTTCGTTCACATCGGATGGAGATGGGGAATTTTATGCTATGCCTTAAATGTCTAGGGTGAGAATACTTCTTTAACAGGAATAAATAAATCATTTCTCAGTAGCAGGCACAGCCAAAATTGTTGCATCACTTACAGTAAATAAAGAAATATTAAAAGATTTCAAGTAGACACATATGACATTTTGATCTTGGTAAATATGTATGTATGTGTATATACACTCACTGGCCACTTTATTAGGTACACCATGCTAGTAAGGGGTTGGACCCCCTTTTGCCTTCAGAACTGCCTCAATTCTTCGTGGCAGAGATTCAACAAGGTGCTGGAAGCATTCCTCAGAGATTTTGGACCATATTGACATGATGGCATCACACAGTTGGCGCAGATTTGTCGGCTGCACATCCCTGATGCGAATCTCCCGTTCCACCACATCCCAAAGATGCTCTATTGGATTGAGATCTGGTGACTGAGGAGGCCATTTGAGTACAGTGAACTCATTGTCATGTTCAAGAAACCAATCTGAGATGAATCGAGCTTTATGACATGGCGCATTATCCTGCTGAAAGTAGCCATCAGATGTTGGGTACATTGTGGTCATAAAGGGATGGACATGGTCAGCAACAATACTCAGGTAGGCTGTGGCGTTGCAACGATGCTCAATTGGTACCAAGGGGCCCAAAGAGTGCCAAGAAAAAATTCCCCACACCATGACACCACCACCACCAGCCTGAACCGTTGATACAAGGCAGGATGGATCCATGCTTTCATGTTGTTTACGCCAAATTCTGACCCTACCATCCGAATGTCGCAGCAGAAATCGAGACTCATCAGACCAGGCAACGTTTTTCCAATCTTCTACTGTCCAATTTCGATGAGCTTGTGCAAATTGTAGCCTCAGTTTCCTGTTCTTAGCTGAGAGGAGTGGTACCCAGTGTGGTCTTCTGCTGCTGTAGCCCATCTGCCTCAAAGTTCGACGCACTGTGCGTTCAGAGATGCTCTTCTGCCTACCTTGGTTGTAACGGGTGGCAATTTGAGTCACTGTTGCCTTTCTATCAGCTCGAACCAGTATGCCCATTCTCCTCTGACCTCTGGCATCAACAAGGCATTTCCGGCCACAGAACTGCCGCTCACTGGATTTTTTTTCTTTTTCGGACCATTCTCTGTAAACCCTAGAGATGGTTGTGCGTGAAAATCCCAGTAGATCAGCAGTTTCTGAAATACTCAGACCAGCCCTTCAGCCAACAATCATGCCACGTTCAAAGGCACTCAAATCACCTTTCTTCCCCATACTGATGCTCGGTTTGAACTGCAGGAGATTGTCTTGACCATGTCTACATGCCTAAATGCACTGAGTTGCCGCCATGTGATTGGCTGATTAGAAATTAAGTCTTAACACACAGTTGGACAGGTGTACCTAATAAAGTGGCCAGTGAGTGTATATATATATATATATATATATACACATACATACCATTTATATGTATATCATCTATTAGATTTACCAAGATCAAAATGTCATATGTGTACACTGCAAACCTCTTAATATTACTTTATTATTTACTGTAAAGGATCTAAAAATATAAACCATGGAAACATTACATATACTTAAAAGATAAGACGGTGTTTTCAACACATGATGTCCAAAGTAGTGATAATATGCAAAAAATGGAAGCCAGTGAGATTTTATATATGTAGGATCATGAAAGCAATGTTATTAATAAATTAAAAAAATAAAATAAAATCCAAACCCTGAATTTACTATGGAAAGGGGGCCATACTTTTTGTCTGATGGACTTCTATGTTGCTGTGTATCTGTACATGTAGAAACTATCCATGCACATCAGACTCATAACTATTAGCCAAGTGCCACATGATCTGCCAACATTCTGCCCTCCTATGTCCTAGGTGTAAGGGCACATAGGGTCTTTTTTCAACCCATGTAGATTGGTCAAAATGTAGATTCTTTCGCAGTCTTCAATAGAAACAATGTAAATGTTCTCCTATACAGATCCTACATTATTTCAATAGAAACAATGTAAATGTTCTCCTATACAGATCCTCCATTATTGTAAGTGGGACTGCACTTCACTGCCTAAACAAAACCCACTACCCAACAACAGACAGTACTGATATGTTTCCATGGCTTAATGAATAGTTTGATAGGTTGAATTTGGTGTGCATGCCCACTTGGACCCTACTCGTGACTTTCAGTGCCTAGTGCTTACCGTGGCAGTGGAGCAGTTCCCCTGGTCCGGAGGCCAGAAGTGGCGTATAATGGAGATTGGAGAGGATTAATGTGGTGCATATGCCAACAGAGCACCTGACACCTCTGTTCACATTAGGGAGAAGTTAGTGTTTTGCGTCATTGGAGTCCATGTGAGCTTATTCTGCCACTGCACTAGGGTATTTTGCACTGCGTTGTTTCTCCGGGATGCGCCATGACCAAGTAGAGGGAAATGCATATTGGAGGGCAGTTTTACGGGAATGGTCAGCTGTGTAATATGAGACAGTAATGCCACACAGATATCACTGACATTAGTTGCCGGTGACCGCTTTGTCTGTTAGTTTAAATCACTTTGTACAACATGTCGACGGCCCCATACTGTAGAATAGCAATAGTAAAAGTGCTAGCCATCCAAACCACAGATAGCACTCGTCCAATTTCAATGGTCGTGTTCTATAAAATATGAGTCCATTTTTATTTTTGTAACCTGATCAGGTTTTTGACAATTTCCTAACTGGCTTTAGGATGCATTGGCAAATTATTCTGCCAAGTTTGAGAATAGCTTTGGGTGAATTTAGGAAAATTTATGTTGATTTAAAAATAGTTAAAAAATTGCCATTATCATCTACTAATTAGTCATTTAGGGATATTGAGTTACCATTCGTGACCATATGATTAATGACTTCACGACATATGATGTATATTTACGCCATGTCCCTGACTTTGATCTTTCCATACACATGACCTATAATTTATTCAGCTGTCGTGTGCCTTTAACAGCTGCGGGTGGAGCATCGCTGGTAACCTGTTAAATACTGATGCCAATCACTGACAATGGGACTTAACACGCGCAGGCTGGAATCATGTCATATATCCCGCCCATTGGCGCCCTTGATCACAAGGTACCAATGGGTTGTCATGACAGCTCGTGGCTGGCATCCATAGGAGATTGTGATTTCTGCTATACATAGCAGGGCTTCATAGATGATCGGACGATCGCAGCTTCAAGTCTCCTAAAGAGACTATTAAATAAAGTAAAAAGGTGAAAAAAAATAAAGTTTTTAAAAATAAGAGAAAAATTAAAAAATACATGGAAGTTCAAATCCCCATTTTTGCCTCATTGAAAATAAAACAATTAAAAAAAATACACATATTTGGTATTAATGTGTTTAGAAATGTCTGATCTATCAAAATATAAAACTAATCCAATCAGAAAACAGCATAACGAGAAATAAAAATTGAAAAGGCATCATATCTACCCCCAAATGGTATCTATAAAAATGTCAACTCAGGGCACAAAAAATGAGCCCCCACCCAGCCCCACATCCCGAAAAATGAACAGCAGAAACGTTTTTTTCATACAAATTTCTGAATTTTTTTTATCATTGAAATAAAAATGAGCTATACATGTTTGATATCTACATACTAGTACTGACCAGGGGAATCATATTGCCAGGTCAATTTTACAATATTGTGAACATGGTAAATAAAAAATCCAAAAAACAATTGCCGAATTGCACTTTTTTTTTTGCAATTTCTGCGCACTTGGATTTTTTCCCCCACTTTCCAGTACACTATATGGTAAAATCAATGGTGTCATTCAAAAGTCCGACTCATCTCGCAAAAAAAACATGACCTCATATGGTATATTGACGGAAATATAAAAAAGTTATGGCTCTTGGAAAAAGGGGAGGAAAAAGCAAAAACGAATAAGGATGAAGGGGTTAAGCGATTTTTGTCATTTTAATGCAGTTATTCCTGACCTTGAGTTTTGTACATATTGTAGTTCCCCAATACCTGTTGCCTGAGAGCTGCCTGTTTGCCTTCTCCCGCCCCCTGTTGCTTACAAAAATAGAACAGTCATGGATTCCTATGGCAACCTCTCCTACTCACATTTTCACATAAGTTAAATCTAATGAGTTGGAAAGCCCGGCTGAAAACAATATCAACACAGAAGGCTAGGGCAAATCTGCTGGAGAAATGGCCTGTGTCCATTTGGGAGAAATCATTTTCAATGTTATCTTCACTTTGTATTATTATAATTTAGCCTAGAGTCTCAGTGATCTCAAAATGAAGAAGCCATGCCGCTGTGGAGGCCATGCCAGCTACGCCTTGTAGCATCAAGGCTGTGCTTTCTTGTAAGGACTTCCACCTGCTTTTACCTGGCATTTGAAGAATTCAGTTGTTATATATCACATACATTTTCCATCAAAAAGACAGGTTCAGCAAAAATGTCTAATTCTTAGGCCATTTGCACACGTTTAGTTTTTGGTCAGTATTTTACCTCAGTATCTATAAGCCAAAACCATGAGAGGAACGATCAGAGGAAAAGTATAATAGAAACACGTCACCACTTCTGGATTTATCACCCACTCCTGGTTTTGGCCTACAAATACTGAGGTAAAAACCTCACCAAATACGGTATTCACCATGTGGGGCCTAAGTTTTGACTGCACAGTCTTAAAAAATCACCAGATTTATCATAGCAGTTCATACTGTTTGATAACTTTGGTGTATTTCCCCTTCCCAACATCCGCTGTACACACGCAACGCATGTCAGGAACAGGTGCATGGAGCGGGCTTAGAGGTTGAACCTGCCCCATACCCGGCAGATACTGGTTGCGTGTCTTAGCCAGGATCTGACTGTAGCAGCCATGGGCAAAAATTAGCTCCATCTATGGCTGTTAACTCTTTTATGCTGCTGCCAATCTGTGACAGCTGTATTTAGTACACGTGGACTTGGGGGAACAATATCCCCCCCTCCAACCATCGCTGGACATCAACTTCATGCTTTTACAGCCGGAGGTCTGCTAAAGACCCCCGTGCCTGCCATTATGGTGACAGAGATTTTCTCCATACATGTGCATATACAGTATGTGTATAGTACTTCAATGACAGGTCACATAAGGGGTCTAAGAAATACAGTTTAAAAAAATTGAAAATATTTAAAAAATGTAAAAAATATAATAATTCAAATCAGCCTCTCCATTTCTCACATTAAAACTAAAGGTAGTGAAAAACACAAAAAAAAATATACATGTAGTACCACCGCATCTATAAAAGTCTGAACTATCAAAAAATTAATTTATCAACCCGATTGGAAAACATTAAAAGCAGAAAAGAAATCAAGATGCAAAAAATAATTTTTTTTTTAGCTGACCGCAATGTTGCAAAAAAAAAAAAATTAGAAGCAAAATGTTGATCACTAAAAAATGAAAACATTACTGTTTTTGGAAAATGGCAACACAAACAAAAAACTTTTTTTTTTTCATCAAAAGTAAAATAATAAAAAATCTAACAAGTTTAGTGTACTGACAATAAAAATATTCCCGATCTCAGAAAATGGCAACACAAATCCCAAAATATTTTTAACTTTTTTTTCACCACTAAAATAAGAAAAAAGGTGATAAGTTGGTATCGATGTACTCATACTGACCTGGAACGTTAGAAAGTCAAGGTATTTTTAACACGCAATAAACGCTGTAAACATAAAACAAAAAAAAAACAATGTTTTTTTTTTCTTCAAAACGTTACCACACTTGAAATTTTTGGTTTTCCAGTACATTGCATAGTAAAAAAAAAACAAGCCCTCATACGACTATGTGGAACTAAAAACAAAAAGTTATGCCTTTTGGAAAAAGTGCAGAGAAAAAAAAATAAAAGTGCAAAAACAGAACAGAAATTGACCTTGTCAAGGAGCTAAGACTGTCTAGTCTAAGTTTACAACACTTATTAGTTGGCTTACTGTTACTTTGTGCCAGAAATTTCTGCCAAACTTAAAGCACATTGTTTGTGCTGTACAGTGTTGCACATTAAGGCATGCATCTTTTGAGTGAGGCCACGTTCCTTGTTGGACAGAGTCCAGAAAGTGCTTAAAAGACACAATTAGAGTTGAGCGACTTTTGGTTTTTTAGGGTCGCGTTTCGTTTCGTGAAACCCGACTTTTCCAAAAGTCGGGTCGAGCAAGATCGTCCGATTATAGGGAAAAGTCGGGGTCGTCCCGAAACACGAAACCCAATGTAAGTCAATGGGGAATAAAAGTCGGCAGTGAGAGGAGGACAGGAAACACACCTACAGTGCCCATTTGAATGCCAAAAGCATCAATTCTTCTTACTTAAGCTTGTCAACCTTAATTAACTTCATAATACAAGTTACGCACTGAAAAATGGGGGTTATTTGGCTAAAGTTGTGGGGGGGGGAGGGCTGGCTGCAGGTTTTCATGTGCCCTGGGCGAAAGAGCGCCCCTTTAACACATACCACAACTCATCATGCTCCGATACGGCAGAGAAATAGCGGTATAGTACAATGAAAAATACCTCACTTTTTACATCTCATGACGAGGCCCATCTATTTCTCCATACAGAATCATTGGTCCCATATAATGTTTGAAACAGTATATGATGAGCTCCACATAATGCTACAGTATATGTTGGTCCCCATGGATGAAGCTCCACTGTCTTATGGGCCCAAATAATGCTCCAAACATAATGGGCCCCATTTCTAATGCTCTAGTGTATAATGGGCCCTGTAAATGCTGCTCCAGTGTCTGATGTCCACCTTTGGAATGTTCCAGTGTATGGTGGGCCCCATCTATCATTCTCCAGAGTATAGTGCTCCCCAAAAATTGCTGTCCCAACATTGAAAACAATCAAATAAGTCTCCTCGCTAGGGAATCCCTGTACTAGTCTAGACTCCTCGTCGTCCCTA
This sequence comes from Dendrobates tinctorius, assembly GCF_039654945.1. Lineage (NCBI taxonomy): Eukaryota > Metazoa > Chordata > Amphibia > Anura > Dendrobatidae > Dendrobates > Dendrobates tinctorius. The sequence continues at coordinate 19,460,668 of NW_027361675.1, read as the reverse complement.
TCTTCCATCTCACTGCACAGTATTTCAACTTTGCAAGTGCTGTGATCCTGGGCAAGCAGGGGGGGCCCACTCGTTGGCGACGGCACTGGCACAGGGCCCCTGATAGTACGGTGGTGTGTCTGATGGCGGGTGGGCCGAACCTGCACTTTCATCTGCAGCTTCCTCTTTGTCACCGTGTAAGATGGAACTGTATATGGGAAGGGTAACCTGAGTTTCATCAGGGTCAGATTCAGGTCGTGTAGCGTGCGAGGGGAATGTAGTGGTCTGGGTCAATGTACCAGCAGATTCATCGAGCAGTGGCTGGGCATCAGTGCACTTGTGTCACCCCCAGGAGTACGGTCGCCACAGTGGCATTACCTTCTTCCTAGGGAGTGTGATGTCATGCTTCGGAGCAACGAAGGATCTCTCTAGCAGGTTAACTGATTGGGCGAGTCATGACCCTCCAAACAGCGTTCATGAAGGCAAAGTGTTTGTTTTACGTGGGCAGTATGGTTGCAAAGCTGAACCTTAAAGAAATGTCCAGAAGGGCACCACCAGGAGTGGAGCCTATGGTTAAATTCGACTCCACCTGGGAAACCTCAACCATGCCAGCTACAGAACAGATGCACACATTGCAAGCTTAATTCCGTTAACGAACGAGACTCCGTCATGCCCCGCGGTCCGAGTCCGGCTTACTAGAGGGACACGTGAGGCTCTGGCACATGAGATTGGCCAATAACTGGTGTGTCATGCCCTTACATGTCCATGGCTGCATGTGCGCTACACTGAAAAGGCCAGCGTTTGTCGCTTACAGGTGCAGATAACCCGCTGAACAACGTTAGTGATGAGGATCACTGATTACAATTATTACCCGCGAACAATGATTTCCCAGTAAGTGCAGGTCAACCGCAGTTCCGGAATTAGGCCTAACCGTCATTCCTGAAAAAATGAAAAGCTTACGTGTGCAAACCACAGGTGCTGTAGCTTGCTTAACAGCTCGCCAGCCGTTCTCACGCCCAGTATGGATTACACGTGATTGCACAAAGGTTAGAAAGGGTACCGTTTCCCCGGATAACATGTATGGATAGCGTACACATTCAAAATATATGTCTCAGGAGGAAGGCTCAGACGGTGTTAGGCCCAGTATGGATTGCACGTGATTGCCCAAAGGTTAGAAAGGGTACCGTATCCCCGGATAACATGTATGGATAGCGTACACATTCAAAATATATGTCTCAGGAGGCAGGCTCAGACGGTGTTAGGCCCAGTATGGATTGCACGTGATTGCACAAAGGTTAGAAAGGGTACCGTTTCCCCGGATAACATGTATGGATAGCATACACATTCAAAATATATGTCTATACATCAGGAGGCAGGCTCAGACGATGTCAGGCACAGTATGGATTTGACGGCCCAGACTACACAGCGGAGGAGCAGGGAGAGGTAAAGATTGCAAATGCTGGGGCCCTGCCCAAGCAAGGGGGGCCCACTCGTGGGCGTCGGTACTGGCACTGGGCCCCTCATAGTACGGCGGTGTGTCTGACGGAGGGTGTGCACCACCACCGTCAGAGACACTTGATTGCACTATGAAGGACCCTGTACCAGTGCCCGCGCCCAAGAGTCGGCCTACCCACCTGTCCAGGGCAACGGCACTCGCACGGTGTCGTGCGCTAGGTGGTGACCCCAGCCATGGGGGGGGGAGGCAGCACAGTTAGGGAGTTTTAGAAAGTGGCATATGTTGATGTTGGACATTCAGCTGATGCAAAAGGTGAAATAGGTCAAGTCCCAGGAAGAGGTGGACCAAAGCAAGCCATTTTTCTGTCACCCTATGTGTCATCAGAGGAAGGTGGGACAAAATCCTTGGAAACCCATGCGTGGTTCATTTTAATGAAGGTTAGATCATCCACATTTTGGGTTGACAGACGGGTCCTTTTTTCTGTCAGGATTGATCCAGCTGCACTGAAGACTCTTTCCGATAGCACACTTGCAGCTGGGCAAGCGAGCTCCTGTAAGGCATATTGTGCCAATTCAGGCCAGGTGTCCAGTTTAGCGGCCCAATAGTCAAAGGGGAATGACCTGTGTGGGAGAACATCGATATGGGAGGAAAAGTAGTTTGTAACCATAGTTGACAACTGCTGTCTCCTGTCACTTTCCATCGATGCAGTATTACCAGTTGTGTGAGCGGTACTTGAAAAATAAGTCCACAACATTGTCATGAAACCCCTGTCTCCAACGCCACTTCTGCTGTGTGCACCACGAACACCTCTGCCAAGCTGCCCCCGGCCCGTACGGCTCGTGTGAGAACCATCACCGCTGCTGTGTGCTGGGAATGCCTCAAGCAACCGATTTACCAGAGTTGCTTGTTTATTAGCCAATATTAGGTCAAGGTTCTCCTGTGGCATGATGTTTTGTAATTTGCCTTTATAGCGTGGATCCAGGATGCTGGCCAACCAGTAGTCATCATCGTTCATCATTTTGGCAATGCGTGGGTCCCTTTTTAGGATCTGCAAGGCATAATCTGACATGTGGGCCAATGTTCCCGGTGTCAATGATGCACTGCGAGTGCTGGTTGGAGGAGCACTTTCTGGCAAATCCACATCCCTCCAGTCACGCACAAACCCTGTACCAGACCTTGCCACGCCAACATTTTCACTTGCCCCACGAGATGCATCCTCCTCCCCTAAGTAATCATCCCCATCATCCTCCTCCTCCTCCTCTTCTTCCTCCACCTCGTCCAGGAGAGGTCCCTGAGCAGACAATGGCTGAATGTCATCAAGGATTCCCTCCTCCTCTTCCTCCTCATCAACATTGGCTGCAGACGCCTGCTCCTTAAGGTGCGTCAAAGTTTGCATGAGCAGACGCATAAGTGGGATGCTCATGCTTAGGATGGCGTCGTCTGCGCTTACCAGCCGTGTGCATTCCTCAAAACACTGAAGGACTTTACAGAGGTCTTTCAGCTTCGACCACTGCACACCTGTCAACTCCATGTCTGCTCTCAAAGTGCCTGGCCGTGTATCCTCCCACAAATGCATTATGGCCTGCCTCTGCTCGCACAGCCGCTCCACCATGTGCAGGGTGGAGTTCCACCTTGTTGCAATGTCGATAATGAGGCGGTGGTTGGGAAGGTGGAGCAATCGCTGCAGCTTCTGCATACGAACGGAGTGTACAGGCGACCGGCGGATGTGCGCGCACAGTCTTCGCACCTTCTGGAGCAGGGCTGTTAACTCCGGATAATTTTTGAGGAAGCACTGCACCACCAGGTTCAAGGTGTGAGCCAAGCAAGGTATATGGCTGAGTTTTGAAAGGGCTATGGCTGCCACAAAATTACGTCCGTTATCACTAACTACCTTGCCTGCCTCAAGATGTACACTGCCTAGCCATGACTCAGTTTGTCGCTTCAAGTACTCGGCCAGCACCTCGGCGGTGTGTCTGTTGCCCAAACACATCATCTGCAACACAGCCTGCTGACGCTTTCCACTAGCTGCTCGATAGGGGGACACATCGTGTGCAACAGTGGCAGCTGCAGATGGAGTGCTCGTACGACTGCGCTCTGTGGACGAGCTTTCGCTTCTGGAGGAGGAGGGTCGAACGCCTACAGCCAACTGTTTCCTATACCGTGGGCTAGGCAGCACTGTCCCACCACCGCTGTCCCCTGTGGACCCTGCATCCACCACATTAACCCAGTGCGCAGTGATGGACACGTAACGGCCCTGGCCATGCCGACTGGACCATGCATCAGTTGTGAGGTGCACCTTTCCGCTCACTGACTGCTTGAGTGCATGAACAATGCGGTCTTTCACATGATGGTGGAGGGCTGGGATGGCTTTGCGAGAGAAGAAGTGGCGACTGGGTAGGTCATAGCGTGGTACTGCATAGGCCATGAGTTCGCGGAAAGCTGTGCTTTCCACCACCGAAAGGGCATCATCTCAAACGAGATTAGTTTGGCAATGTGGGCGTTCAAACCCAGTGTACGCGGATGAGAGACTGAGTACTTTCTTGACCTACTCATAGTGTCTGGGAGGGTGAGCTGGACTTGAGAGCTGCATATGGTGGAAGTAGCGGTGGACAGGGCGGACTGAGAGAGGGTTGATGATGGTGATGGAGTTGGTGTTCTTTCTGATGGCCTAGAATCAGTCTTTCGTTGATATAACAGTGGGATTCCCTGACTGCTGTGGCCTTGCAACGACACCTCAACATTTGCTGCTGTGCTAACCGGTGGGCTTACAGTGGGGGAAACAATGTAGCGTTGCTGACTACCTTCGTTGTGATCAGTTGCACATGTGGCACTTGAGGTTTGGTGTTGTGTCCACGCTTGTAAGTGCATGCTGGTTAAATGTCTAAGCATGCAACTGGTATTCAAATTTTTCTCTCGGCTAAAGGTCTTTGCGCACTTCTTACAGATAACCTTGGCCTGGTCATGAGGATTTTGTTCAAAAAAGTGCCACACTGCACTCTTCCTACTTTGGCAGACATTTTGCGGCCTAGCACGCTGTGATCTTTTGACCCTCTGGACAACCTGTCCAGCAACTCTTTTGATGTTTGGAACCTGTCTTTGGAGTGCTCCGGGCCTGCCAGATAACAGCTGTTGCGATGTCGATGTCTGCTGTGGATGCTCCTCATCTGAGCTATTGGAAGCAGCACCCTCTTCCCCCAATGGATGCCAATCTGGGTCAACAACTGGGTCATCCATCACCTCCTCTTCTATGTCATGTGCACCTTCCTCTGTGTCACCGTGTATGGTGGTATAGTGTGCGGGAAGGGGCACCTGAGTCTCATCAGGGTCAGAATCTGGCTCTGTACACTGCGAGGACAATGTAGTGCTCTGAGTGAATGTACCAGCAGAATCATCCATCAGCGGCTGTGCATCAGTGCACTCCATGTCAGATTCATCTTGGCCTGGGTAATTCACCATTTCACTTGATAATCCAGGCATGGTATGTGAAAACAGCTCCATGGAGTAATCAGTAGTATGGCCTGCATCATCCTTCAATCTTGGTTGGGGTGAAGGACACAAGGAAAGGTGTGGTTCATGAACATGAGCCTCCAATGACGACTCAGTGCTTTTACTTTTTACAACTGAAGAAGAGGAGGCGATAGAGCTGGAGGCTGAGTCAGCAATGTAAGACAAAACTTTTTCCTGATGCTCTGGCTTTAAAAGCGGTTTGCCAACTCCTAGAAAACTAAGCGTTCGAGGCCTTATGTAGCCAGACGATGACACAGGCTCAACACCTCCTGCATTTGGTCCTATTTTGCTCTTGCCACTACCATCAGATCCACCACCAACACCATCATTACCAGCTGCCAACCCCCGCCCAATTCCACGGCCTCTTCCACCAGCCTTCCTCATTTTTGGTAGAAATGTAGACAAAATCCAACAAACTATATAGTAATGTAAAACAAGGTACAAGGTGTCTATAGGACAGGGGAGATTTTGAATTTCTGCAGACACTTGTGGACACTGGACACTTTTGGATTGTGTGAGGCCCACTGATATCTGAGCGCTATGTGACAGGCTCGATGGCACAGCTGTGACCAAAGTGACTAGAGGATAAGGGAGATTTTGAATTTCTGCACACACTTTTGGACACTGGACACTTTTGGATTGTGTGAGGCCCAATGAATATCTGAGCGCTATGTGACAGGCTCGATGGCACAGCTGTGACCAAAGTGACTAGAGGATAAGGGAGATTTTGAATCTCTGCACACACTTTTGGACACTGGACACTTTTGGATTGTGTGAGGCCCAATGAATATCTGAGCGCTATGTGACAGGCTCGATGGCACAGCTGTGACCAAAGTGACTAGAGGATGAGGGAGATTTTGAATCTCTGCACACACTTTTGGACACTGGACACTTTTGGATTGTGTGAGGCCCAATGAATATCTGAGCGCTATGTGACAGGCTCGATGGCACAGCTGTGACCAAAGTGACTAGAGGATAAGGGAGATTTTGAATCTCTGCACACACTTTTGGACACTGGACACTTTTGGATTGTGTGAGGCCCAATGAATATCTGAGCGCTATGTGACAGGCTCGATGGCACAGCTGTGACCAAAGTGACTAGAGGATAAGGGAGATTTTGAATCTCTGCACACACTTTTGGACACTGGACACTTTTGGATTGTGTGAGGCCCAATGAATATCTGAGCGCTATGTGACAGGCTCGATGGCACAGCTGTGACCAAAGTGACTAGAGGATAAGGGAGATTTTGAATCTCTGCACACACTTTTGGACACTGGACACTTTTGGATTGTGTGAGGCCCAATGAATATCTGAGCGCTATGTGACAGGCTCGATGGCACAGCTGTGACCAAAGTGACTAGAGGATAAGGGAGATTTTGAATCTCTGCACACACTTTTGGACACTGGACACTTTTGGATTGTGTGAGGCCCAATGAATATCTGAGCGCTATGTGACAGGCTCGATGGCACAGCTGTGACCAAAGTGACTAGAGGATAAGGGAGATTTTGAATCTCTGCACACACTTTTGGACACTGGACACTTTTGGATTGTGTGAGGCCCAATGAATATCTGAGCGCTATGTGACAGGCTCGATGGCACAGCTGTGACCAAAGTGACTAGAGGATAAGGGAGATTTTGAATCTCTGCACACACTTTTGGACACTGGACACTTTTGGATTGTGTGAGGCCCAATGAATATCTGAGCGCTATGTGACAGGCTCGATGGCACAGCTGTGACCAAAGTGACTAGAGGATAAGGGAGATTTTGAATCTCTGCACACACTTTTGGACACTGGACACTTTTGGATTGTGTGAGGCCCAATGAATATCTGAGCGCTATGTGACAGGCTCGATGGCACAGCTGTGACCAAAGTGACTAGAGGATAAGGGAGATTTTGAATCTCTGCACACACTTTTGGACACTGGACACTTTTGGATTGTGTGAGGCCCAATGAATATCTGAGCGCTATGTGACAGGCTCGATGGCACAGCTGTGACCAAAGTGACTAGAGGATAAGGGAGATTTTGAATCTCTGCACACACTTTTGGACACTGGACACTTTTGGATTGTGTGAGGCCCAATGAATATCTGAGCGCTATGTGACAGGCTCGATGGCACAGCTGTAACCAAAGTGACTAGAGGATAAGGGAGATTTTGAATCTCTGCACACACTTTTGGACACTGGACACTTTTGGATTGTGTGAGGCCCAATGAATATCTGAGCGCTTTGTGACAGGCTCGATGGCACAGCTGTGACCAAAGTGACTAGAGGATAAGGGAGATTTTGAATCTCTGCACACACTTTTGGACACTGGACACTTTTGGATTGTGTGAGGCCCACTGATATCTGAGCGGTATGTCACAGGCTCGATGGCACAGCTGTGACAAAAGTGACTAGAGGATAAGGGAGATTGGATTGCTTTTAAAAAAGCAGTTTGCAGAGCAGTGGGTAAACAGCAATGCCAGCCTGTCAGGAAGCCTTAAAAGGCAGCCCAACAACCAACACCACTGATACACCACAATATAGCCTCCCCTTGCACTGCACACACAGTGACTGGTGTGTTGTGCAGGCCAAATTGCTAGAAGCAGAAGCAGTTTTTTTTTCTTCTCAGCAGGACAAAAAAAAAAATTGGGATTGCTTTTAAAAAAGCAGTTTGTGGAGCAGTGGGTAAACAGCAATGCAGGAATGTCAGGAAGCCTTAGAAGGCAGCCCAACAACCAACACCACTGATACACCACTATATAGCCTCCCATTGCACTGCACACACAGTGACTGGTGTGTTGTGCAGGCCAAATCGCTAGCAGCAGAAGCAGTTTTTTTGTCTTCTTCCCTGCCTAACGCTCTCCCTACAGAATCAGCAGCAACCTCTCCCTATACTGAGATCGGCAGAAGTAAGATGGCGGTCGGCGTGCACGCCCTTTTATACCCCCTGTGACGCCCACCAAAGCAAGCCAATCACTTGCATGCCCTTCTGAAAGATGGTGGTGACCCCTGCCTATGTCATCACGTTGCCCACAGTGTCCGTGGATCCTGATTGGCTGAAAAAGAGCGCAAAACAAACTTTTGAAACGCGACTTTGGCGCGTAAGTCGCTGACCTCGTGGCCGACCTCATCCTAGGGTCGGGTTTCGTTTAATGAAACCCGACTTTGCCAAAAGTCCGGGACTTTTGAAATTTTTCGACCCGTTTCGCTCAACTCTAGACACAATAAATATGGTGAAATATACGGTAATTTTTTTTATGCAAATTACACTTGAATTTTGGTAAATTTAGCTTGATAAGTAACACAGGTCTACAAAAAACATTTTGAATGGATTTAGGGTATTTTGAGGGTGCAGAATTTGAAAATCCATTACCGTACTTTTGCTAAATTGGTTCTAGTTTTTTAGATATTTCATCCATGAAAAAATGCATTCCCCCAATGCAGCTTGTGTGTGATAACAAATACAGTAGCTTTTGGTCTTTTGGTCTGTCTTTAGACTCTTTAACATTGTCTTAGATAATGCAATATTCCATATAATTATTTTGCATTTCAATTTGGAGTCTTACAGTGCTGTAACAGTGACTTTTTGAAGCCATAATTCTAATGTAATTAACTATTAAATATTTCAGAAACTAGAGCCAATCTGGCAAAACCGAAGTCGGATTCTTAATCAGCACCATAAGCTTAATATAAAACTGTTCAGACATCGTTGGCACCAAAATAACTGCATACCAGTGCAATGTGCGCCAGGGAGTGACTAGTAATCTGTCTACAACTTTTATGTCTGAACATTGATATATATGTTTAAGGGGGCTGCCAGGAAACAAAAGTTAGCTTATTAATATGATTTAAAGTTATTATAGTTTAATAATGAAGGTAGGTGCTGTTGGAGAAAATAGTGCAAATAGTGTCTTATCCAAGACACAAATGGTTTGATACGATTTAAATGTACTCACCAGATGGAGCTATAACTGAGCTTAAAGGAATTTTCGCTGCAGCAGATCCACAGGTCCACAAATTTAGTAATGAAAGTGTCAGGATCCTGACAGCGCCGGCGTACAGCCCTCGCTGAGCAGGGACTCACCAGTGCTGTAGGGGCCCCGGGGACAGTAACAGCAGGAAAGTAGAGATGCACAGGACCTGAACGCTGAAGTATTAGCAAGCAGGCACAGGACCTATGGTCATGTGACCGCAAGGGGGTGGGGCTTAGCGTCCTGCTTACTGAGATGGTAGAACACTCAGAGTCGGGCAAACCGGAGATCATACAGAATACGGGCTAACGAGGTACAGGAGGGACAAGCAGATGGGAAGTCAGACAAAGCCAAAGGTCATACACAAGAGGGCGGTGCGGTACCAAAGGGACGAGCAGAGAGCAGTCGAGTTACAAGCAGAGGGTCATACACGAGAGGACGGTGCAGTACAAAAGGGTCAGGCAGAACTCGTAACAGGGACAGAACCGGATCACAACCAAACAAGCAACAAGTTATCAGGCACAAGGCACACGTATACAAGAGGTCACTTAACTCAGCCAAGGGCAGGAGTATAACTTACACCAGGCCTAGGTCCAGTGAGCATTAAATAGCCACCCTCTGCCAGAGAGAGGCAGAAACAATTATCCCCCTGTCTGACCAGGACGGGCTAAAGCGAAACCCCGCCTTGGATTATGACAGAAAGCATACGGTCCTCACGATACCAACATTGGTCCCTGAATCCCAAAACCTGCAATTCTGTTTTGTTTTGACATGGCTCAGTAGCTAAACCAGCCTTCGCTGATTCTGTATCAGCAGTGACAAAGGGGTCTGGCTTAGCTATGGAAAAAAGCTAGAAATTACACCCCCTTCATTATATGCTGATAGACCGAGAGGGAGGCTCTCTATTGTGTTAAAAACAATATAGAAGTGGGGGCATCAGGCTCATCAGCTAAGGTGGATTCTCTAAACCTCAGGTCCGGGTGGCACACGGACCCCGGGCATTGGTATAGCTGTTCTTTCCCCCACATAAAGTGAATGTAGATGTAGCTGACTGATAAGGTATGGTGAGGTTTTTCCTACCTAGTATCCAAGAGCAGATAGGACAAGTGCAGACTCAGCGTCCGTAGACTCAAATGTAGAACCACAGTGTGGGTACAATTCAAGACTTGGTTTGTTTACCACGTATACAGAAATGATGCTTGTCGGTATGATACTGTAAGTTTCCCTGAAGCTGTTGATGTCAGTTGCTGCTAGTCAGAAATTGATAACTTCACAAGCCCAGCACAAGTCATCCTTGTCTCACAGGAACTCGGGCTAAAAAGTGGCTGCCAAGAGCAAGTGACCCATGAACTGCCGTATGTAGCCATATCTAGTTTTAACCAACTTAATTGGAATGAACAAGAGCTAGTGGTAAACAAATACTGACCAGCAGATGGCGACGTACCAAGATAGTACATTTAGCAGGTAACAAACAAATGCAGAACTTATTTTCTAAAATATGCAAATCGAACAGCTAATTAGTAATTATATCTGGGGAACAGAATAACAGCAGGTAGGAAGGCATGTGTGGAGTGAGGACTTGACCCTCTGGAGACTACAGGTGAAGAGGGGACGCAGGCAAGTCCGAAGCTGCAAAGGCAGTAGGTGTGCAGGGTCACAAGTCAGATGCAGGCCAGGAACTGATAGAAGAGCACAGGAAACAAAGAGAACACAGGACTAGGAGTTTTAATACCAAGACACAGGTGTGTGTCGTAGTTGGCCTTATATAGGACTAGGCAGATGATGTAATGGAAGTACGTCTGGCCACTTGTAAAACCTGATGTGGAGCTCAGCAGAGGGCAGAGCTCATAGGAAGTTGGTGAAGCCATGCCGAGCTGTGGCAGATGCATAAAAGGGGATGCCTTGAGTCTAGGACTGCCTCTGACATCAAGAAGATGATATAGCTTCAAAAAGTAGACTGACTTGTAAAAAACCTAATATTATTAAATATTTACAAAGCAAACCTTTTTAAATCTTTGCTTCTTGAAAACAATAAAAAAGTAGATAAGCAGGAGCTTTCCCACTTAGCTTTTTAAGGAGTTTCACAAGATATGTTGAACCCTGCGGTGATTTTGGTCCCTACTTACCCATTGGAGTTACTTCCATTTGGTAATTTGGCTTCCCATAAAGCTGACTCTACCGAGTATGGCTATGTATGGCTATGTGGACATGATGCAGATTTGCTTGCGGAAATTTCTGTGCGGCTTCTGCATCTCTTGGCAGAAAACCCAGTGGAAATTCCGCACGTTGTTTGTGCAGATTTTATGCGGTTTTGATGCGGATTTGGATGTGGATCTGTTTGCAGATTTGTTAGCTAATTAAAGATATTATAAGTCCAACCTCTATTGTTGATGTGCCTCAACCAAGATAGCGTATATATTGGCATATAAGCTGAGATTTTCAGCCCATTTTTTTGGCTGAAAGTCTCCCTCTCGGCTTATGCGCGAATCATATATGCCAGGGGGTTGGCGGGGGGGAAGGGGAGCGGGGGGTGTCAGATCATACTGACCCTCCTGGCGCGTCTCTGCATCCCCCTGCTTGTCCCACGGTCTCAGGCGCCTTCCTTCAGCGGTCACGTGATACCGCTAATTAACCCCTTCATGACCCAGCCTATTTTGACCTTAATGACCTGGCCATTTTTTGCAATTCTGACCAGTGTCCTTTTATGAGGTAATAACTCTGGAACGCTTCAACGCATCCTAGCGATTCTGAGATTGTTTTTTCGTGACATATTGGGCTTCATGTTAGTGGTAAATTTAGATCAATAATTTTTGCGTTTATTTGTGAAAAAATCAGAAATTTGGCGAAAATTTTGAAAATTTCGCAATTTTCAATTTTTGAATTTTTATTTTGTTAAACTAGAGAGTTATGTGACACAAAATAGTTAATAAATAACATTTCCCACATGTCTACTTTACATCAGCACAATTTTGGAAGCAAAATATTTTTTTGTTAGGAAGTTATAAGGGTTAAAAGTTGACCAGCGATTTCTCATTTTTACAACAAAATTTACAAAACCATTTTTTTTAGGGACCACCTCACATTTGAAGTTATTTTGAGGGGTCTATATGGTAGAAAATACCCAAAAGTGACACCATTCTAAAAACTGCACCCCTCAAGCTACTCAAAACTACATTCAAGAAGATTATTAACCCTTTAGGTGTTTCACAGGAACTAAAGCAACATGGAAGGAAAAAAAGGACATTTTAATTTTTCCAACAAAAATTTTCTTTCAGCATCAATTTTTTCATTTTTCACATGGGCAACAGGATAAAATGGATCCTAAAATTTGTTGGGCAATTTCCCCTGAGTACACCGATACCTCATATGTGGTCAAAAACCACTGTTTGGACGCACGGCAGGGCTCAGAAGGGAAGGAGCGCCATTTGACTTTTTGAATGGAAAATATGCTGGAATATTTAGCGCTTGCCATGTCGCGTTTGGAGAGTCGCTGTGTGCCTAAACACTGGAGCTCCCCCACAAGTGACCCCATTTTGGAAACTAGACCCCCCAAGGAACTTATCTAGATGCATAGTGATCACTTTGAACCCCCAGGTGCTTCTCAAATTGATCCGTAAAAAAAAAAAAAGTACTTTTTTTCACAAAAATTATCTTTTAGCCTCAGTTTTTTCATTTTCACATGGGCAACAGGATAAAATGGATCCTAAAATTTGTTGGGCAATTTCTCCTGAGTACACCGATACCTCATATGTGGTCATAAACCACTGTTTGGGTGCACGGCAGGGCCCGGAAGGGAAGGAGCGCCATTTCACTTTTTGAATGGAAAATTAGCTCCAATCGTTATCGGACACCATGTCGCGTTTGGAGAGCCCCTGTGTACCTAAACATTGGAGCTCCCCCACAAGTGACACAATTTTGGAACCTAGACCCCTTAAGGAACTTATCTAGATGTGTAGTGAGCACTTTGAACCCCCAAGTGCTTCACAAAAGTTTATAACATAGAGCAGTGAAAATAAAAAATCATTTTTTTTCCTCAAAAATGATTTTTTAGCACGCTATTTTTTATTTTCACAAGGGTAACAGGAGAAATTGAACCAAAAAAGTTGTTGTCCAGATTGTCCTGAGTACGCTGGTACCCCATATGTGGGGGGGGGCACTGTTTGGGTGCACGGCAGGGCGCAGAAGGGAATGAGCGCCATTTGACTTTTTGAAATGAAAATTAGCTCCAATCGTTAGCGGACACCATGTCGTGTTTGGAGAGCCCCTGTGTGCCTAAACTTTGGAGCTCCCCCACAAATGACCCCATTTTGGAAACTAGACCCCCTAAGGAACTTATCTAGATGCATAGTGAGCACTTTGAACCCCCAGGTGATTCACAGAAGTTTATAATGCAGAGCAGTGAAAATAAAAAATCTTTTTTTTTCCCTAAAAAAAATTTTTTTAGTTGGCAATTTTTTATTTTCACAAGGGTACTAGGATAAATTGGACCCCAAAAGTTGTTGTCCAGTTTGTCCTGATTACGCTGATACCCCATATGTGGGGGATGACCACTGTATGGGCACACGTCAGGGCTCGGAAGGGAAGTAGTGACGTTTTGGTATGCAGACTTTGATGGAATGGTCTGCGGGCATCATGTTACATTTGCAGAGCCCTTGATGTACCTAAACTGTGGAAACCCCCCACAAGTGACCCCATTTTGGAAACTAGACCCCCCAAGGAACTTATCTAGATGTGTGGTGAGCACCTTGAACCCCGAAGAGCTTCACAGAAGATTGTAACGCAGAGCCATGAAAATAAAAAATCTTTTTTTTTCCTCAAAAAATGAATTTTTAGCTCGCAATTTTTTATTTTCACAAGGGTAACAGGAGAAATTGGACCCCAAAAGTTGTTGTCCAGTTTGCCCTGAGTATGCTGATACCCCATATGTGGGGAGGGACCATTGTTTGGGCACATGTCGGGGCTCGGAAGGGAAGTAGTGACGTTTTGAAATACCGACTTGATCGAATGGTCTGCGGGCATCATGTTACGTTTGCAGAGCCTCTGATGTGCCTAAACAGTGGAAACCCCCCACAAGTGACCCCATTTTGAAAACTAGACCACCAAGGAACTTATCTAGATGTGTGGTGAGCAGCACTTTGAACCCCCAAGTGCTTCACAGAAGTTTATAATGCAGAACCGTGAAAATAAAAAATCTTTTTTTTACTCAAAAAATGATTTTTTAGCCCGCAATTTTTTATTTTCACAAGGGTAACAGGAGAAATTGGACCCCAAAAGTTGTTGTCCAGTTTGTCCTGAGTACGCTGGTACCCCATATGTGGGGGGGAACCATTGTTTGGGCACACGTCAAGGCTCGGAATGGAAGTAGTGACGTTTTGAAATGCAGACTTTGATGGAATAGTCTGCGGTCATCATTATGTTTGCAGAGCCCCTGATGTGCCTAAACAGTGGAAACCCCCCACAAGTGACCCCATTTTGGAAACTAGACCTTCCAAGGAACGTATGTAAGATGTGTTGTGAGCACTTTGAACCCCCAAGTGCTTCACAGAAGTTTATAATGCAGAGACGTGAAAATGAAAAAATCATTTTTTTCCACAAAAATAATTTTTTAGCCCCCAATTTTTTATTTTCCCAAGGGTAACACGAGAAATTAGTCCCCAAAAGTTGTTGTGCAATTTTTCCTGAGTACGCTGATACCTCATATGTTGGGGTAAACCACTGTTTGGGCACACGTCAGGGCTTGGAAGGGAGGGAGCACCGTTTGACTTTTTGAACGCAAAATTGGCTGGAATCAATGGATGCACCATAGTAACATAGTAACATAGTAACATAGTAATTAAGGTTGAAGGGAGACTTTAAGTCCATCTAGTTCAACCCATATCCTATCCTAACTTGCCCTAACATGTTGATCCAGAGGAAGGCAAAAAAACCCCATGTGGCAACAGTAAGCTTCACATTGGGGAAAAAAATTCCTTCCCGACTCCACATACGGCAATCAGACTAGCTCCCTGGATCAACGCAATATAAAGGAGACTAGTGTATATACCCTGTAATATTATACTTTTCAAGAAAGGCATCCAGTCCCTTCTTAAATTTTAGTAGTGAATCACTCATTACAACATCATATGGCAGAGAGTTCCATAGTCTCACTGCTCTTACAGTAAAGAATCCGCGTCTGTGAGTATGCTTAAACCTTCTTTCCTCCAGACATAGAGGATGCCCCCTTGTCCCCGTTTGGTGACCCCCGATGTGCCTAAACAGTGGAAACCCCTCAATTCTAACTCCAACCCTAACCCCAACACACCCCTAACCACAGCCCTAACCCTAACACATCCCTAACCACAAGCCTAACCCTAATTCCAACGCTAACCCTAATTCCAACCCTAACCCTAACCCTCTTTCCAACCCTAACCCTCTTTCCAATCCTAACCCTAACCCTCTTTCCAACCCTAACCCTCTTTCCAACCCTAACCCTCTTTCCAACCCTAACCCTCTTTCCAACCCTAACCCTAACCCTCTTTCCAACCCTAACCCTAACCCTCTTTCCAACCCTAACCCTCTTTCCAACCCTAACCCTAACCCTCTTTCCAACCCTAACCCTCTTTCCAACCCTAACCCTCTTTTCAACCCTAACCCTAACCCTCTTTTCAACCCTAACCCTCTTTTCAACCCTAACCCTAACCCTAATGGAAAAATAAAAATAAAAATATTTTCTTTATTTTATTAGTGGTGCCTACCTATGGGGGTGATAATCGGGGGGTTTATTTACTTTTTCTTTCATTTTGATCACTGTGAGAGTGATCAAAATGAAAGAATTGAATCTGCAGTTGGCATTTTCTAAGATGGCGGCGCCCATGAACCGGACCCGCCGGACACCGGGAGCGACGGGGGGACTTAGAAGGTGCCGGGGGAGGTGAGATGGGGTGAGGGGGGGGATCGGAAGCTGGCGGGGAGCGAAGGGAATGGGAGGGGGGCAGATCATGACAGCGGCGGCAGATCGCCGCTGTCATTCAGTTGCGGGGGGGGCGATCGCCGGTGGGGGGGTGGAATTGGTGTCTCCAGCCATGTCCGATGCTACAGCAGCATCGGCCATGGCTGGATTGTAATATTTCATCAATTTTCATTGATGAAATATTACTATCGCTCTGATTGGCTGTTTCACTTTTAACAGCCAATCAGAGCGATCGTAGCCACGTGGGGGCGAAGCTACGCCCCCTGTGGCGATGAACAAAGCCCCCTGTATCTGCGGGTCGGGTGACCTTTCAGTGACCTAGGTCACCCGACCCGCAGGGGGGCTTTAAAGTCATGACGCCACATAGGCGTCATGGGTCGTTCTGGCACGACTTTTCATGACGCCTACGTGGCGTCAAAGGTCGTGAAGGGGTTAAAGTCATGAATATGCGCATATTCATGATGTTAATGAGCGGTACCACGTGACCGCTGAAGGAAGGGAGGGAGACTGTGGGAGAAGCGGGGGGGCTGCAGAGACCGCACCAGGAGGGGGTAAGTATATGCGATATTCACCTGTCCCCGTTCCATCGCAGAGCGCCGCTGTGTCTTCCGCGTCCTCTGGCTGTGATGTTCAGGCAACAGAGGGCAAGATGACGTGGTTAGTGTGCGCTGCGCCCTCTGCTGCCTGAATGTCACTGACAGAGGACCCGGCAGACAGCAGCGATCAGCGATGGACATAGGACAGGTGAATATCTCAGGTGCCGGGGCCCTGAGCTAGCAGTGACACCAGCACCTGTCCCCATAGTGTGCCGGTGTCCCCGCCTGCTCAGCACACCGGCACCTGGCCCCCAGCAATGAGAGGTGAGTATGTATTTTTTTAATTTACTTTGCAGCAGCAGCATATGGGGCACAATCTATGGAGCATCTTATGGGGCAGCATATGGGGGCATAATCTATGGAGCATCTTATGGGGCAGCATATGAGGGCATAATCTATGGAGCATCTTATGGGGGCATAATCTATGGAGCATCTTATGGGGCAGCATATGGGGGCATAATCTATGGAGCATCTTATGAGGCCTATTCTATGAAGCATCTTATAGGGCAGCATATGGGGGCATAATCTATGGAGCATCGTATGGGGCATAATCTATGGAGCATCTTATGGGGGCATAATCTATGGAGCATCTTATGGGGCATAATCTTTGGAGCATTTTATGGGGCAGCATATGGGGCATATTCTATGGAGCATCTTATGGGGCCATTGATAACCTTTGTGCAGCATTATATGGGGTGTATTTTGTATGGAGCATCTTATGGGGCCCATCATGAACTGTATGGAGCATTATATGGGGCTCTTGATTCAATATGGATATTCAAAAACATTTAACCTACTGATGTCGCAATTAATTTTACTTTTATTGATATCTATTTTTATTTTTGAAATTTACTAATAGTTGCTGTATTTCCCACCCTAGGCTTATACGCGAGTCAATAAGTTTTCCCAGTTTTTTGTGGCAAAATTAGGGGGGTCAGCTTATACTCGGGTCGGCTTATACACGAGTATATACGGTAGGCTCTATTCTAGATTCTCCGCCCACACACTCTTCCTCCTTCTGACATCATTTCCTTTTACAAATCTGCTGCATTTTTGGCACCAAATCCGCAGTAAATCCGCAAACCTTTTTACACCTACGTTTTTGCCGCAGATTTGAGTGTCTCAATGGAAGTCAATGGATGAAAAACGCTGCAGATCCGGAAAAAAAAAATTAACATGCTACAGAAAATAAATGCTGCGAATCAGGACAGAATTTTCTGCATCATGTGCACAACAATTAAAGATTGTCATTGATTAACCTTGCTTTATTAATCCTTTGCGTTTTTGGTGCATTTCCACGCAGAAAAAACCGCTGCGGAAGCGCAACAAATCCGCATTGTGTGCACATAGCCTAAGTGAGATAGGAAGTTTTGATTGTGAGCTACATTAGGAACAAGAACTGATAAGTCATGGCAATCTCTACAAAATTCAGAGAAAAATGTTGGAGATACTGTATATTAGCAACAAGAACGAAATAGGAACTAAAATGAATCCTGGAAATTTCAAGATAAGATCTAAATCAAGTTATTTCTTTCTGCATCAAGTTGATATAAAATGGTATTATATTATGCCCACAAACATTTTTAGAATATTTATCAACACCCCCACCAAAGTCAGGTTTTCAATTATGATCTTCTGTAAGATGCAAGATAATTTTTAGCCTCATTTTTTTTGAAAACTCTGATTTGTCAATTTACAACCATACACATAGGGCCCAATGCATCAAAGCTTTTAGGTCAGAATTCTGGGGTAAAAGCTTTGAAAAAAATCACAAAATTTAGGCACAACCTGGAATTGTGCCTACATTTTTCTACTTCTGGTATCTTCAAGCCAGTTTTTCCCAGCTCTGTATAAATGGGCAGAGCGGCGGAACAGCGACTGGTGCTTGTCAAATTCATGAAGAGCAGTGGTGTTAGGTAAAGCAAGTTGACCTAATTAAATTTTGTGTCTCACACCTTAAGATAGCCGTAATGTTGTTGCACATTTAAACTAATATAAGTCCATTGTGTAAAAGCAGCACATCAAATTATTTCATTATAATCTTTTTCTATATGAACTTCATGAACATACATTCAAAATCTTAATAGTTTCATAATAATTATAGTAATTACTACTGTGAAAAAACATCGGAACTGCGAGTTTCCAGACTGCCGTCAGAACTTTGGTGTGGACCATCCATGGGCACATGAGCGCTAATATGAACAGGATGGCAGAGACGCTACCTGACGATCAGGAGAACATACCCGCAGGGACATTTCTGAGGACCTACCTCATTCTTAATTCTCAGTAGGATCTGTGGCGAGGCACACACAGAGGTGTACACTACTCATCTGATGCTCCTGATTCATAAAGAAGCATACACCTCTTTATGAATCAGGAGTGTCTGAGTACAGCACATCTCCTCATCAAGACCGGCTTCAACAACACTAGTCTTGATGTATCGGGGCCATAAAGTGGAAATAAATATATAAACAACCTCTGAAAAACATGTTAGAATTTTACAGATCTACATATCTCACCTTTTAAGATTACTCAGAAAATATAAAAAAAACGTGCTTACAGTGTTGGATTGGGGTTTCAAGTGCCCACCAATAACATCTACTGTGGGGCCCACTTTTCAGCTACATGAAAATATTACATTATCCTCATTAAGAAATGTATATAATGATAAACTTTGTAGTTTGTGAAATGAATGATGAGGTTCTGCCTTTGCTGTACATAGAGGGGGCCAATCGTGGATTTAATTGTTGCCCTGTGGGTCAGTCCAAGCCTGATGATTGTACATGCTTCATGGAATGTCATACAAGTGCAAGCAGTGAGCCCGCCATAACATTATTAAGTGTCTTATTAACAGCAGATCTTGAGTCAGGCATTGCAAATATTTCTTCCTGCATTAGTTCTACACAACTGTTAGCGAAAAGAGTCAAATTTATCCATTTTAGCATTTTCTGCTTACTGTATTCTACTTCTGTCTGTAGGTTAGCAAGAATAGCAAAGGAAGTAGAGTAATTCATGATAAAGGATCAGACTAGGTACATGGGGTTTTAGTCTGTAACCACAGGGACACAAAAATAAAGACTGTCTCTAAAAACAAAGTTATTGTCACAGGGCAGTTGAGGGAAAACAGGAGACAAGGAATCTGGGCCCCTGCACTGCCCCTCAGGCTAAGGAGGTGCCCTGACCTTCCTTAACTTGGGGGTACACTTGATGGTAGTGAGACTCAAATCTCTGACCTGTCCCTATCTCCTGTTTAGCCCTGAACTAAACCCCCAACCCCCTCCCCAGGAGGTGAGACAGGGAATAAGTGAGCGGCACAAAAACCAAAGGAAAGATCCAACAGACAGGGTAAAACAAAACAACACTTAGCTTGCTCTGCTGCAATGCTCCAGGACAGCAGAGTTAGCCACTTGAAAACAGCAAACAACTGAAACACCACAGAACTCTGCCAGCTCCTGCACTCCAGCTTGGTTGGTCTCCAAAGAGGAATAATATCACCAACAGTTAGCTGGTGAACCTGGTGAGTGTGACGAGGTCAGCTTACGCTGAGTCGACTTTTTCTTTAGAGTGGACCCTCTGGGTCGCGGCACCCACCCACCCAGGGCGAGCTGACTCTGTGAGGAACCACCCCCCATACAGGGAGTGTCAGAGGCAAGACCAAGGGGGTGAGCCACCACGACTGCTGGCACTAGACCGCTCAGGTAAACACTAGGTACAAGTTATGTGCGTAATTGTAAAACACTGGGCAAAACTGTCACTGAAAAAGACCTGGGTGTATGGGTGGACAACAAACTCACATTTAGTGGCCAGTGTCAGGCAGCTGCTGCAAAGACAAATAAAATAATGGGATGCATTAAAAGAGGCATAGATGCTCATGAGGAGAACATAATTTTACCTCTATATAAGTCACTAGTGCGACCACACTTAGAATACTGTGTACAGTTCTGGTCTCCGGTGTATAAGAAAGACATAGCTGAACTGGAGCGGGTGCAGAGAAGAGCGACCAAGGTTATTAGGGAACTAGGGGGTCTGCAATACCAAGACAGGTTATTACACTTGGGGTTATTTAGTTTGGAGAATCGAAGGCTTAGGGGTGATCTTATTACAATGTATAAATATATGCGGGGACAGTACAAAGACCTTTCTAATGACCTTAGACCTGTGACGGGGAAAAGGGGGCATCCTCTACGTCTGGAGGAAAGAAGGATTAAGCATACTCACAGATGCAGATTCTTTCCTGTAAGAGCAGTGAGACTATGGAACTCTCTGCTATATGATGTTGTAATGAGTGATTCCCTACTAAAAGTTAAGAAGGGACTGGATGCCTTTCTTGAAAAGTATAATATTACAGGGTATATACACTAGTTTCTTTAATATTGCGTTGATCCAGGGAGCTAGTCTGATTGCCGTATGTGGAGTCGGGAAGGAATTTTTTTCCCCAATGTGAAGCTTACTGTTTGCCACATGGGTTTTTTTTGCCTTCACCTGGATCAACATGTTATGGCAGGTTAGGACAGGATATGGGTTGAACTAGATGGACTTAAAGTCTCCCTTCAATCTTAATAACTATGTTACTATGTTACTATGAGTGTCTGACGACCAGGACGAGCAGGAAGCATGACAAGACAAGATGTAAGTTCAAGGTATCTTCATTAAGACAACTTCAGGAAAACATTCAGTGCAAAAACGTGATAACAAGCATACACGGCAAGGTGCGTGCATGGCACGCCAAGGTCCATGGTATGGTACGTGCCAGGTGGAATGCTGGGTACAGGCAAGGGCTCAATGGCATCGGACTCTGGACAGCAGGCAACGATCAACAGGGTCATCAGGTTCCGGAGCTCTGATGGCGATCGGCAGGATCCGGGCATCCGGCAAACCAGGGTACAGGCAAGGAGGCACGACAGATCTCCCGGCATGGTGCGTGTTAGGGAACATGCCGAGGTCCAAGGCAGGATTCCAGGCAGGGTGCGTGCTAAGGGCACACCAGGGTCCAGGGCAAGGTGCAAGGCAGGGTGTGTGTGTAGGAGACACGCTAGGGTTCAAAGCAAGGTGCAAGGCAAGGTGCAGTTGTAGGGGACACGCCAGGATTCAAAGTTCAACAAACAAGACAGGGTGCGTGTGTAGAGACACGCCAAGGCACAAGGTACAAGGCAGAGTCCTGCACGTGCAGAGAGACACGCCAGGGTCAGGGTTCAAGGCAGAGTCCTGCGTGTGTAGAGAGACATGCCAGGGTCAGGGTTCAAGGCAGAGTCCTGCGCGTGCAGAGGGCACGCCAGGGTCAGGCTTCAAGGCAGAGACCTGCGCGTGCAGAGGGCATGCCAGGGTCAGGGTTAAAAGCAGAGTCCTGCACATGCAGAGGGCACGCCAGGGACAGAGTGCAGGCTAGAACCTGTGCGTGCGAGAGAGCACGACATGGTACATCGCAAGGCCTGCGCGTACTTTTACAGAAGCACGTGGAGGTATGCCACGGGGCAGGCGAGGGCCTGCGCATGCTAAGAGAAGCACGGAGAGCACAGTGCAGAGACAGCGTTAGTGCAAGGAAGCAAAGAGAGCACGGCTGGGGCACTGGCTAGCTGGACGGGCTGCAGCACAAACAGGAGGGTAAGACTCCAGCGAACCCAACTGGGGCATAGCAGGCGACACAGCTGTCACTGACTGACGAGCACGGCTGAGGCACAAGCAGGCGGGCATGGCTAGGGCAGGCACGGCTGAGGCACAAGCAGGAGGCTAGAAAGGCCAGGCGCATGCAAAGGGCACATGAAGAAACAAGGCAAGGCAAAGCAAGAAACAAGGCAAAGCTAGGAAGGGTACGGAACAAAGAGCGGAACGTAGGCAGAAACACAGAGCCAGGTCAGAGCGAGAACAGAGCTAGCAGTAGAGCGTAGGCTGAAGCCAAGAGCTGGGTCAAGGGAAAACCTTGAGAATGGGCGTGGAAATGTGCAAGAGAGCACGATAGGACAGAGTCTAGCAGCGGAGCGTAGGCCGAAGCCCAGAGCCATGTCAAGGCAGAACCTTGAGACTAGACATGGAATGTGCTAGAGAGCACCATAGAACAGAGTCTAGCAGCGGAGCGTAGGCCGAAGCCCAGAGTCGGGTCAAGGCGGAGCCTTGAGACTATACACGGAACATAGGACGAACAACAAGGCAAGGAAGAGCTTAGGCAGAAATAGCAAAACAGGCTCAGGCAGAGAACAGCAGAAGTACTACAAGGCAAAGCAAGGCAAGGACAAACATGGCATGAGAGACAACACAAGACATGGTACGAGACTAGAGACACAGTACAAGCACAGAGCGTGTGCAGAACACACGACAGAGTGCAGGGGCACAGAATACAGGGAGCGACCGAGCAGACCAAGCAGCCATGCAGGGAAGCAACACGATACTCAGGCCCCGACCATAGGAAGGGGTGGTCTGATATAGCACCATAGCACCTGCAGTTCCGGGTGAGGATCAGGGAAGGACTTCCGGTTCAGATCCTACAGGATCATAGAGAGGGTTGCTAGATCATACTGGGCTGAACCATAGGAAAGGTCACATGATCAGGGGTTCCAGGAATACAGAGGATTGCAGAATCAGAGCAGAGACGGATGGTTACCTAGCAACGGCGTGAAGCCATGAGGGAAGGCGCACGTGCACACCGCTCCAGGGGTCATACGGCATAACAGACATGGTGGGTATGACAGGCATAACGGACATGGCGGGCATGACAGTGAGCTTATATACAGTTGTGGCCAAAAGTATTGACACCCCTGCAATTCTGTCAGATAATACTCAGTTTCTTCCTGAAAATGATTGAAAACACAAATTCTTTGGTATTATTATCTTCATTTAATTTGTCTTAAATGGAAATACACAAAAAGAATTGTCCTAAAGCCAAATTGGATATAATTCCACACCAAACATAAAAAAGAGGGTGGACAAAAGTATTCGCACTGTTCGAAAAATCATGTGATGCTTCTCTAATTTGTGTAATTAACAGCACCTGTAACTTACCTGTGGCACCTAACTGGTGTTGGCAATAACTAAATCACACTTGCAGCCAGTTGACATGGATTAAAGTTGACTCAACCTCTGTCCTGTGTCCTTGTGTGTACCACATTGAGCATGGAGAGAAGAAAGAAGACCAAAAAACTGGCTGAGGACTTGAGAAACCAAATTGTGAGGAAGCATGAGCAATCTCAAGGCTACAAGTCCATCTCCAAAGACCTGAATGTTCCTGTGTCTACCGTGCGCAGTGTCATCAAGTTTAAAGCCCATGGCACTGTGGCTTACCTCCCTAGATGTGGACGGAAAAGAAAAATTGACAAGAGATTTCAACGCAAGATTGTGCGGATGTTGGATAAAGAGCCTTGACTAACATCCAAACAAGTTCAAGCTGCCCTGCAGTCCGAGGGTACAACAGTGTCAACCCGTACTATCCGTCGGCGTCTGAATGAAAAGGGACTGTATGGTAGGAGACCCAGGAAGACTCCACTTCTTACCCCGAGACATAAAAAAGCCAGGCTGGAGTTTGCCAAAACTTACCTGAAAAAGCCTAAAACGTTTTGGAAGAATGTTCTCTGGTCAGACAAAAGTAGAGCTTTTTGGGCAAAGGCATCAGCATAGAGTTTACAGGAGAAAAAAAGAGGCATTCAAAGAAAAGAACACGGTCCCTACAGTCAAACATGGCGGAGGTTCCCTGATGTTTTGGGGTTGCTTTGCTGCCTCTGGCACTGGACTGCTTGACCATGTGCATGGCATTATGAAGTCAGAAGACTACCCACAAATTTTGCAGCATAATGTAGGGCCCAGTGTGAGAAAGCTGGGTCTCCCTCAGAGGTCATGGGTCTTCCAGCAGGACAATGACCCAAAACACACTTCAAAAAGCACTAGAAAATGGTTTGAAAGAAATCACTGGAGACTTCTAAGGTGGCCAGCAATGAGTCCAGACCTGAATCCCATAGAACACCTGAGGAGAGATCTAAAAATGGCAGTTTGGAGAAGGCACTCTTCAAATATCAGGGACCTGGAGCAGTTTTCCAAAGAAGAATGGTCTAAATTCCAGCAGAGCATTGTAAGAAACTCATTGATGGTTACCGGAAGCAGTTGGTCGCAGTTATTTTGGCTAAAGGTTGTGCAACCAAGTATTAGGCTGAGGGTGCCAATACTTTTGTCTGACCCATTTTTGGAGTTTTGTGTGAAATGATCAATCTTTTGTTTTTTGCTTCATTCTCTTTTGTGCTTTTTCATTTAAGACAAATTAAATGAAGATAATAATACCAAAGAATTTGTGTTTGCAATCATTTTCAGGAAGAAACTGAGTATTATCTGACAGAATTGCAGGGGTGTCAATACTTTTGGCCACAACTGTAGGAAGCTGGGAGAGGTTTCCACCTGCATAGATAATTAATCACAATGCAGTAACACCAGCGGCCACCGGGGGGAAAAACCTAGCAGCAGACTAACTAAAGTTGTAGTAACACCAGCGGCCACCGGAGGCAAAAACTGACATTAACCCCCGATGGCCTGAAAGGAAAAAAGGTTATATATGAGGATCCAGATCTCACATAGATCCAAAAATGGATCGTGACAGTACCCCCTTACAATGAGGGGCCTCTGGACCCTCAACACCACACCTCACCAGAAAACCTACAATGAGGACGCCTAGATCCACCAGAGTTCACCTCAGCAACCACCTGACTCACAGGTTTATTGCAAACGCGGTTATATATATGTTCCAGAGGCGACACACATCTCCCGAGCGCCGAACTGGGGAACAAATTGTGTATGGACATAACAGAGGGTAACTCCAGCTGGTAGGTCGCTGGGCCAAGAATGGCAGACACCTGATAAGGACCGATAACTCGAGAATTCCAAAATCCAGCAGCACACTTCCACCGGATGTGAATGGTGGACACCCATACATACTTGTTCACACACAGGTCCGGATCTGAACGTTTATTGCCACTCATGCGTTTGCCATAAAATGGTGAACTCTTTGTACGACTGACATCAGAGGCATCCCCCTGTGTCACCACACTCACACCCCCACGATTTTCAGAGGAAAGCACCACCCTCTGCGAAACCTTCCTCCTAAGAGGACTTCGATTAAAGGGTTAGCTAATGGTGAGAGTTGAGACTGGTCCCTACTCCCTGGCAACACCCCTGCTGTCCCCACTGGAGAAGAAGGGAACGGTTGTAGCAAGATGGTGGAGACAGTAGCTCCCTGGCAGCAGCCCTCACACGACTAACCCCAGCGGACTACTTCTCTGGACCGCCAATCTATCAACGGGTTGTGTTTTTCCAACCAAGGGAGGCCTAAAATGATAGGTGATGACATTCCCTCCAAGACGTAGCATGACAGGGATTCTTCATGCTGAGTCTCTATATGCAGATGTATATTTTATACGACTTGGGTCAACCTCCCCTGGCTCAGTGGGACAGAGTCAAAGCTCTGGACGCTTAGGGGTTTGGCTAGCGTCCTACACCTGAAGCCATGGGTCTGAACAAAGTAGGCATCCACCAGGTTGACTCTAGCTCCACTGTCCACAAGTACTGGAAGGCCCTCAGTTACCCCATCCACCGTAACTTCCGCCGATAGGGTAGACTGAAGGGAAAAAATGGAGGAAATATACACTCCCTGGTCGTCTCCCTTCACATGACCAGGGGGACGCGGCTTCTTAGGTGGTACCGAAGATTTTGTGCGCACTGGGCAGACTCCTATAAAATGGCCAGTCTGCCCACAGTAATAACATGGCGAACCGCAGGCAACCCCTCTTTGGAATCTACTACTCCGAGCTGCATGGGTTCTTCCGACTGTTCAGATGTGTCCTCCTCCCTAGCAAGGACTATAGGGGGCACATATGGTGTATGTCTCTCCCTGAGGCATCTATCCACCCAGATAGCAAGGGACATGGCGGCCTCCAGCGACCTGGGGTGGCGTACTGCACAAGAGTATCCTACAACCTTTGGGACAGGCCCTGCACAAAATAACTCCTAAGGGCATGGTCATTCCACTGAGTATCCGTGGCCCACCTCCTAAACTCAGAACAGTACTCCTCAGCCGGCCGGCCCACCTGCTTGATTTTGCAGAGTCTGGTCTCCGCTAGAGAGATGCCATCTGGATCGCCATACATCAGCGCCAGAGCCACAAAAAACCCATTTACTGACCTTAAGGATGGCGAATCGGTCAGCAGGGAAAAAACCCAGGCCTGAGGATCACCCCTGAGTAGGGAGACAATAATCCCCACGCGCTGTTCCTCACTTCCAGAAGAATGGGGGCGGAGCCTGAAACATAATTTACAGGTCTCCTGAAACACTATGAATTTGTCTCTCCCTCCAGAAAACTTGTCAGGGAGAGATATCTTATGTTCTGGTTGAGCCTGAGCAGTGGCCCAGGTCCCCACCAACTGCAACAGCTGCCACACCATCTCACCCCGCAGCACCCTGAGCTCATCGGTGAGAGACTGAAGCAGTTGGGCGAAGGTCTGCATTTGGGCCATGGCTCACCAGAAAAAATGGGCGGTTGGTGATAATGGCACGGGGCAATAAGGGGAAAATAGGTGACGTGGAACCAGGGCCCCTGAACTGCCCCTAAGGCTAAGGGGGTCCTGACTTTCCTTAACTTGGGGGTACACTTAATGGTAGTGAGGCCCAAGTCCCTGACCTGTCCCTATCTCCTGTTTAGCTCAGAGCTAAACCCCCAACCCCTCCCCAGGAGGTGAGACAGGGAATAAGTGCGCTGCACAAAAACCAAAGGAAAGATCCAACAGACAGGGTAAAACAAAACAACACTTAGCTTGCTCTGCTACAATGCTCCAGGACAGCAGAGTTAGCCACTTGAAAACAGCATACAACTGAAGAACCACAGAACTCTGCCAGCTCCTGCATTCCAGCTTGGTTGGTCTCCAAAGAGGAATACTATCACCAACAGTTAGCTGGTGAACCTGGTGAGCTTATATAGGAAGGTGGGAGTGGTTTCCACCTGCATAGATAATTAATCACAATGCAGTAACATCAGTGACCACCGGGGGGAAAACCCACCAGCAGACTAACTAAAGTTGTAGTAACACCAGCGGCCACCAGAGGCAAAAACTGTGTCCTCCAGGTGAGGAATCCAGCAAACTCCCAGATAGATTGGGATACACCTTTCCAGGACTCCTTTCTGTGTGTTTCCCTCCTAGCTGTCTCATTGCACTGGTTCCCACTTCTTCTGCCCAGCACCTTCACAAACAGTGTCCCCAAGCGGACCTTGTTGGGTGACGTCCCCTGAGTCCCCTTGCTTCTATATCGCTGCCTTTTTGGTGAATGAATGTGGTTGTGGCTGAGGTACGTACAGTTACCCCAGCCTCCGGCTTGCTAGGTGAATCTTGTATTCCTCCACTAGTCTTAGGGGCCGGAACCCCCACTGTGACCTGGTCCCTCCAGTTCTGGAAACGGGCTTCACGGTTGGCTTCTGCACTTCCCGTGCTCCTAGGACCCCTTCTATCCTCTCAGGAGCTTCCTTCAGGCTCCCTTCACAACTCTCAGTCAGTTCTTCCTACTACACTCCTACTCTGCCTCCTCATGTTCTCACTAATTCTCCTCAGACCCTGTCAGCCTTCACTCCTTCTCTCACTCCCCTCTGACTGACTGACTGACTCTTTCAAGAACAATCTTCTTACCTCTTCCTCTTTAGTGCAATATGGGGGACCTGTCTGAAACCCCCAACATAGGCCTTGGGCGTGGCTACAAGGCATAGTCGGTCTCCAGGTTGGACCATTTCTTCAACCACACCAGACGGTTTTTGTTCTTTGGTCCAGCAGTGCAATAAATAGAGTGTCTTTTCCACATGCCAAAGGTCTAATGTAGAACCAATAGGGAGCACATTAAGAAGTGCTAACTATTTACGCTAAACGTTTTGGGTTATTCACTGTTCATAACCACCTTGTCCTTTTTAAACTTCAATAATGAAAAAACCTAACCAGGTAAATTTAACTGTATACAGTCATTTATTTTTGTTTTTCATTTCTTTGATTTCCATGGCAGGTCCTGGTGCCTACCACTCCCTGGTCGGGTAAGCTCATATACAAAGGTCACTCCTGATGACTCAAAGAGGTCATGGCAGATGCATGGCAGATGCAGTCATGTACTGTATCAGGTGCAGTACCTCTGTGGTGACTGGACCCTCATTCGCACCTGCACAGTCAAATGGTTTCTCGTTCGTGCGCACTTCTGCTTTTTGGCTTTGCCTGTATTTGGGCAAAGGATACTGTGCACGCGTGAGAAGCCATTTGACTGTGCGGGCGCGATCTGCGTCATCCACGTCAAGGACTGCGTGCAGCAGCGGAGGAGAGGGGTGGAGTGAGTGAACCGAAGCCACGCCCATCAGATCAGACGGACCCTATTAGCATACATCGCAGGAGAAATATAAAAGGTTTTTACGGGTGATACATGGGGAGTCAGGGGGTTACATAAGTTTTTAGGGAATGCATAGCTGACACTGAATAAAATGATATTTTTAGCTGGTAGGACAGAAAAGTGGTGGCAGTGTCATGATCCAGATCGGGTTTGAGTCTTGTCTATCCCTTTCCCGATCTGGTCATGTCAGGGGATAATTTGCCTCGTTCTGGTTTCAGGTCGGCTATTTCTCCCCACTGCACCTTGCAGGTGGTGTCAGTTATACTTTCTGCCTATGGCATGAGTAGTTGACTCTGGTGAAACCCTGATTTGTCCTGCTGTGTTTTGCTTACTTTGCCCATATCTGTTCATTCCCCTCTCCTTGTCTCAACTCTTCCCCTTCGTGTTTTGACTTCCTGGTATCTGACTCGGCTGACCTGACTTCATCTCTGGCCTCTGGTCATTTGCTTTTGTCTGGTTTTGACCCTCTGGCACTCCACTGACTCTGAGCTTGGTATTTCCCTTTATACTGCGTGACTGTATAGGTTTTGACCCGGCTTGTTTGACTATTCTGCTGCCACCTGGTGGACTTGCTGTCCTCCCTCCACCCTATTGCCATCTAGTGGAGCTTGCAGCTCCCTGCATAGCTGCAGTGTGACAGACAGGTTCCCTTTAACACACGCTTCCAGCAAGCATGCCGGAAATCCAGCCCCTTGGTGCCCATGTCACATGACCGTGGGTCGCTGATGGGTTGGCATGACAACCAAAGGTCTTTAGCAGACCTCTATGGTTGTCCCTGCCGGATTGCTGTGAGCACCGCCTGGTGGTCGGCGTTCATAGCAAGTCAGCAATTCTGCTACAAATAGGCGATCTGATCATTGCTTGTATGTAGCAGAGCAAATTGGGTTATAGCAGCTTCTAGTCTCCCATGGAGACTATTGAAGCATGCCAAAAGTAAAAAAATAATATTTTAAAAGATATTATAAAAATAAAAAAATCTAAAAAGTTCAAACACCCCCCTTTCGCCCCATTCAAAATAAAACAATAAAAAAAAAATCAAACTTTCACATATTTGGTATCACCGCATTCAGACTCGCCAGATCTATCAATTTAAAAAAAGAATTAACCCGATCGCTAAACGGCGTAACAAGAGAAAAAGTAAAAACGCCAGAATTATGTTTTTTTGGTTGCTGCAACATTGCCTTAAAATGCAATAATAAGCGATCAAAAGATTGCATATGCACGAAAATGGTATAATTAAAAACATCAGCTCGGCATGCAAAAAATAAGCCCTCACTCACAAAAAATGGAGGTGCTATGGGTATCAGAATATGGCGCAATTTTTTTAAAACAAATTTTGGAATTTTTTTTCACTACTTAGATAAAAAAGAACATAGACATGTTTGGTGTCTATGAACACGTAATGACCTGGAGAATCATAATAGCATTTAGTAAACATAGTAAAAAAGCAAAACAAAAAACAATTGTGGAATTGCACTTTTTTTGTGATTTCACTGCACTTTTTATTCCCATTTTTCAGTACACAATATTTTAAAACCAATGGTGTCGTTCAAAATTATAACTCGTCCCGCAAAAAACAAGCCCTCACATGGCCATTTTGACAAAAAAAAATAAAAGTTATGGCTTTAGGAAGAAGGGGAGTAAAAAAAGAAAAAGGGTTTAAATAGCAAACTGAGTATTACTTATCCTCTTCAGGTCCAGCACCAGATCTCCGCTCATCCCTCTGTCTCTGTTTGGCTGCAGAGGTGACATCACGTTGCCAGTGTTTCAGCCAATTATAGGCTCATGCTATGTATACAAGGGGCTGCAGATAAGTCTTTGGCTTTACCTAGAAAGAAACAAAATATGAAGATAAAACTTTACATTTATTCCACATACTCTCCACTGATGTCAACACACTTCTTAGGCCGGGGTCACACTTGCGAGTGCAATGACAGAAACTTGAGGGAGTCTCTCACCTCAATACCCGGCACTGACGCTGGCACTCGGGAAGAAATACATGCAGCCGCACACTCTGATCCGGAGTGCCAGCGGCAGTGCCGGGTATTGAGGCGAGAGACTTGCGCGAGTTTCTCGCATTGCACGCGCAAGTGTCACCCCGGCTTAACATCAGTATTCCAAGTTCTGTAAGCCTTGCAAAAAGAAGGATTTCGGTTGTGCGTCAAACCAGGCATCCATAACAATCATGGTATCAGAAATGGTGTGAAATTTGGTACCCTTGTGGTGTTTCTTCAGGTTTGAAAACAGATGATAGTCGGAGGGAGCTAGATCTGGTGAATAAGGTGGGTGGTCAACCAGCTGGAAGCCCAGCTCCGCCAGTTTTGCCTTGGTTGCTTGAACGGTGTGAGCAGAGGTGTTGTCTTGCAGGAACAAGATTACTTTGGCCTTCAGAGCTGCCTTCAATTGGTCCAAAAGTTCAATGTAATACCTTGCATTGATGGTGGAACCCTTTTGAAGGTAATCCATTAGCAGCAAGCCCTACTTATCCTAGAATACAGATGCCATCACCTTAGTGGCTGATTTTTGCACCCTGAACTTCTCTGGACGAGGAGAACTATTGTGCCTCCACTCTTTTGACTGCTCCTTGGTTTCAGTGTCATACAAAAAAATCCAGGTCTCGTCCATAGTGACCAGTCGATCCAGGAAGTTCTTATCAGTCTGGAAATGCTAACAAATGGACGGGAAGTTTTCACTTGCATGCTTTTCTGATCTGCTGTCAAACATTTGGGGACCATCTTTGCAGATAGCTTCTTCATGTCCAAATGTTCATGTCAGGGTCCTGACAGCGCCGGCGTGCAGCCTCTGCTAAGCAGGGACTCACCCGCACCGCAGGGACCCCCGGGGACAAGAATAGCCGGGAAATGCAGATGCACGAGACCTGAACGTAGAAGTCTAGAAAGCAGGCACGGGACCTTCGGTCATGTGAACGGTCATGTGACTGCAAGGGGGTGGGGCTTAGCGTCGGCTTTCAGAGAAGCCAGAGAACTCAGATTCAGGCAAAACAGAAGTCATGTACAGTACAGACTAGCGAGGTACAGGAGGGATAAACAGACGGGAGGTCAGACAAAGCCAAAGGTCATACACAGGATCACAGTACAGTACCAGGGAGGAGACAGAGTGGATAATCAGGGCCAAGCAGAGATCAAAACCAAACAGACATAGGAGGTACCAGGCAGAATCCAAAGCGATATCCAGGGAACAGACCGAGTCACAGAGAATCAAGTAACCAGAACACAGCACAAACACACTCAGGGGTCACCACACAATGCCAGGGGCGAAAGTATAACTGACAGGGATGGGAGCGTCCTGAGGCTATAAGAAGCCTCCCCCAGAACCAGGGAGAGGCCACAATCATAGCCCCAGGTGTGCAGGTAAGCCTGCATCGGGATCACAACCTTTAACCCCAGAAATGCCAGTCATCAGCACTGGTTCCAGACATTAACCCCACGTGTGCGAGTCAAACCCGCACTGAGATCATGACAGTTCATGGATAATTACACAAACACATTCACGGAATATCTCCATGATGTCTGCAATTGCTTCAGCTGAAATTTGACAATTCTCCAGTATGAAGTTGTGCACAGCACCGACGATCTCCGGAACAACAACCACTCTCGGTCAGCCAGGATGTTCCTCATCATTGGTGCTGAAGTGGCCTGTTTTAAATTTGGCATCCCAGTTCTTAACTGTAGAATATGAAGGGCATTGATCCCCCAATGTCTGCGACATATCACCATGAATATCCTTCACGGATTTTTCTTGCAGAAACAAACATTTTACCGTTCCTCTACTCTCATTTGCTGTGAATATCGCATTAGACTCCGCCATTTTGTTTTCCCGCATGCGTAGAAGCCAGAGCCTAAAACACAAAATTTTGAAAACATATATTAGACACATAAGGCTTTCATGTGATGTAACATTCATTACCATAGAAACGAAAAAGATCACAAAGCCAAAGACTTATCAGCACCCTCTCGAACAAGCAGGCCAACTCAGTGATTGGCTGCAGTGCTGTTGACATGATGTCACCACTGCAGCCAAACAACAGAGACTGGGGCAGAGGCAAAAACACAGCGCTGGACCGAGGGAGGGTAAAAAATACTCTTTTTTCTTTAAGTTTTCTGAAAAGGGACAATCCTATTAGGCGCTACCTAATAACTGTTGAAAAGTGACAAACCTGGAGATTATTGATAGGCCCCCACTTGCCAAAGCATCTCTCGCAGTTATCGCCAACAACGGTCATTTGAACGGGATGATGCCTGTCAAATATAGCTAGAGGTAAATAGGGAAGCCTTTAATTAGTGGAGAGTCACAGGTAATTCTCAGCATGAACATGTCAAGGCAACATAATTTGATAGAAGTCCAGGTAAATCCAAAGTTCAGAGGAATAAGCCATGGATTAAAAGAATATGTATTTATTGTATCATTTAAAATCATGATGCATGAAGAGGTACATGTAGTGTTGGCAAACCTACGCTTTTCGCCTTATTGCTATGTACCAGACTCTTGTTCCATTTATATTGTATTCCCTAATCACATGTCATGGTGATCCAATACAACAACATGCAGTACAACAATACAAATTTTTTTCCAAAAGTATTCACATTGTTCAGAGTCAACATGCGCTGTACGATGTAGCCTAAGTATCAAACTACAGCAATTTACAGGCCAAATTAGGGCTGATATTTCTTTTCTTTGACGGTATCTGACAGATGACATGAGTTGCATTAGTGACAGATCCAGCTAATGTAATTCAATTGACAGCCCAAGGAAATGTTACAAAAGGGCCACAGAGGAGTTGCCATTTTATTAGAGTAATGGGTCATACAATAACTACAGTTCAGGACGTTAGCTTTTGATTATTTTCATAATTTTCTAAATCACTAACCTAAATCTTCTGAATTGACGGACCCTTCACACAAATGCTATGTGAGATATATTTACGTCTTGCACTTGTTTTTTCAGTTTCAACTATGCTATAGAAATTCTGCCTAGGGGTGTAGCGGAATATAACACTCAATCATTCAGACACTGCCTTAATATTTTTGACTCATGCCTGTATTTCTTTGTGGATGGATTGGAGCTGTTTGAAATGGATCTCAGTGGAGGCAGTGAATTCTAAAGCAGTAAGGGGATTAGATTATATTTAGGATGAAGAACGAAAAATCTCGAGTTTGACTGTTCTAAGTGCAGTAACAAATAATAACTGTATTTTAGGGTGAATCAAAATTCCTTCCTCTGTTTTCTCCTTTCTCATTTTCTAGTCAAGCTGGCCTTGTTTTGCCTAATATAGTCGTCGTCCTGTTTCTTTAAAGAGAATGTCTTGTATTTAATTTTAGATTCATACATTAAATTTAGTTTGCAAAAGAGAAAAAATATGTTTGTTATCACTTTTTAACAATTTTTTTTAATTTTCGTTTTGAGAGCTTATTGTGGGTGGCCATATTGGAGACACAAATTTCCTTTACTTGTTGGCTGTTCATACAGTACAGCCTGGTCTGTGTGCTTTATGGCTGGTTAAATGAATGGGAGTTAATATGCCTTCATTTGTCTATGGGCATTTTACCTCTGCAGCCTGAGGGACTGCTTGTATGATACAAGATGTACTTCATCACCATCTATCTAGGGGTTTATTAACAATGTATTGTACAGAGTGAACTGATGGCTGATTGAGCTACAGTGCCTTTACTTTACTTAGGATTCCCTCCTTGTGATTTGAGCAATTGTATTTTAGCACTATATTATTACGGTACTGCATCATTGTCTTATCAGTTCTTTTGCTCTGTAGTTTATTTGGTACCATTGGATACCCTTTTTCCCCCTTCTTTTGCACACACATACTGTTGCCTGTAGACTGAATGTGGTCCTGGCCATGTGACACTCCATGACTCTTCTCATTTTTTACTTTGTGTTAATTATTCTTTCAATAAAATTTGTTGTTTTACCGCATGTACTAGTTCGCTCTTTACTTCCGTTTTTTGGGGGATTCCCTTAGTGCTTCAGACAGTATAATAGACCCCACACACTTCTCCGTATAGTATAATAGGCCCCACATAGTGCTCCATACAGTATAATAGCTCCACATAGTGCTCCATACAGTATAACAGCCTCACATAGTGCTCCATACAGTATAACAGCCTCACATAGTGCTCCATACAGTATAACAGCCTCACATAGTGCTCCATACAGTATAATAGGCCCTACAGCATGCTCCTTAAAGTATAATAAGCCTCACAAAGTGCTCCATACAGTATAATAAGCCCCATATAGTGTTTCATACAGAATAATGGCCCCGCATAGTGCTTCAAACAAAATAATGGCCCCACAGAGTGCTCCATACAGTATAATGGCACCACATAGTGCTCTGTACATTATAATGGCCCCACATGCCCTCCATAAGTATAATGGCCCCACATAGCACTAAATACAGCATATTGGCCTCACATAGTGCTCCATATAGTATAATGGCCGCACGTAGTGCTCCGTACAGTATAATGGGGTCCACATAGTGCCCCATACAGTATAATGATGACCCCCACATAGTGCTCCATATAGTATAATGGCCCCATATAGTGCTGTATACAGTATAATGGTACCCACATAATGCGCCATACAGTATAATGGCCACACATAGAACTCCATACAGTACAATTGCCCCACATATTTCTCCATACAGTATAATAAGCCCCACATTTAATAAAAAAATAAATACTCACCTCTGCTTGTTGTCTTGCTGCTCGGGTCTCTTCATGGCGTCTTCAGATCCTCTGCATATCTCTGTACAGCTGGCACGTTGTAATTACATCATCACGCCCAATACACTGAGACATCAGACGCAAAAGGGGAATGATGGGAGAGGGAGCATCAGTTCCTCATGCATTGTTTTCACCTGTATCAATTGAAAGTGTGATAGCAGTCGGGGGGACCCACCTGGTGTCAAATATATTAATTTGTCATGGGCCAAATATACTCACCCTGGCCTGCGGGCCAGAGTTTGACACATGTGCTCTAGCGGCACTGCTCACTTATTTTAGAACAGCAAATAACATGACCGCTGCTGTGATACTACTGTGCAAATGAATGGCAGCAGAATATTGATTGATCATTACACTTTATTAATGCTTTATCTTCTGTTATCATTACAGGTGTCAACATTTCAGCATCTTCATGGGTCAGCTATCTCAGTCAACTATCGTTATGAACAGTTATTAAATTTAAAATACGATGTCTATGCAATGTAATGATTTGGATATAAATATCATTAACGATTAGATGCAAATTAAAATAATGTTTCTTAGAAAAATTTCTGGGATATTTCCAGCTGGATTTGGACTTCGACTGTCACAGAAATTTGTATTTTTATTATTTTTGTCTGGATTTATTACACTATGCTTTGGAACACTGTTTCTCTTACCAGACACATCAAAATTTAGAAGAATTTTTTTATCTAGTTCGCAAAGCCAGAATGGTGAAAGACTACACAACTATGCTAGTAAGAAAATGAACAAAAAAGCTGTTGAAGATCAAAAGTCACTGCTACGGAATACAAATCAGGAAAAGTGGAGATCCAAAGACAAGTTAGATGTGGATGTAAAACCACTGGGATTTCTAGCCAGCAACTATGAAACAAAAAAAGATGTTTCACTGAACATAGAACACATAGTAGCTGCTAAAGCCAAAAATAAAGAGAGTGAGATATCTGCAGCTCAGAAGAACCATGCTGACTTTGTTTTTGATTACAAGGCATTCAAAAAATCCCTTAAATTTCCACCACTGGGAAATCAACCTGAACCAAATGATTCAGAAATACGGGAAAAAAGAAACAAGATAAAAGAGGTAACTATTCTGTTTGAGAATTACTAAATTATTTCACTGAAATATTATTGACTGATAGGAGACAACTTTGATCTAACAGCATGCTGTGCCCCGTCTTGCTGTCCACTATTATTTGGTCTTCTAGACTTGCACATTTATTTTATACACTCTATTTTAAGCTGAACTGAATTGATTTCATGTCAAGTTACACCACTTTTACCGCATGTATCATCAGAGAGCATGAAGACACTTACAGATTTATAAATTGAAGAAACAGTGTAGAGACTATATGTATTGTGTCTTCCTTCACCCGCCCCACCTCTTTTCTTGGTTTTGGATTTGGACGAAGGTACCTCACTCATCTCAGGAGGGGGCATGTGGTAACATCCACCTCACATATACCCTACTGAAGGTGAGCTCCTTAGGTGGTAACTGTTATCTTTCCACCTCACATGTACCCTACTGATGGTGAGCTCCTTAGATGGTGCACCTCTCCTTCCTGAGATAAATGATCTTCTGTGGTGGTGCAATAAATCTAGAGTTCATCGTTACGTCCTGAGGTGAGTGAGTTTCTGAGGTGGTGTGATAATTGACTACTGCACTGCCCCCTCCTGAAAAGAGTGAGCATCTGACGGGGTTCAGCAATGGTGTAGTGCACTTTTATCTGCTGAGATGAGTAGCTTCTGAGTTGGGGCAATATTGTGTAGTGTATATTTTCTTTCTGAGATAAATTAGCTCCTGAAGTGGTATGTTAACTACATAGTGCATTGCCCTCTTCTGAAACGAATGAGAGCTTGAGGTGGTGGGGTAATTATATTGTCCTCTGTCCCCTCCTGAGGCAAATCATCTCTTGAGGTTGTGCAATAACTGTGTGATGCACCTCTATCTTCTGAGATGAGTGAGCTTTTGAATTGTACATTTACTGTGTAGTGCACCTCTATCTCCTTAGAAGAGTAAGCTTCTCAGTTGGTGCCGTAATTTTGTAGTGTACCTCTATTTTCGCAGGCCTGGGATTCTGAGTAGAGGTACTATGGGTAAGAGTGGCGCTACCTATATTTTGTGGCTATTTTTTGTGATTTATGGGGAGATTACATGTTCCTATTGGCTTTTTTAGCCATAAGGTTTTCCTATACTAAGCCTTGGGTATTGGTCTCTTGTGACTTTACTCTTTATTTGTTATTTTAACACAAACTTTGGCCTAATTTCATATATGACTTTTTTGCAATCTATGTGTAGTAGTTGCCGCTCCCCCACCTCTTCACATATTCATTCAGACCTGGTGTGACATATACTCTTGTTTACCCTTCCCCTGTATTATGTAACTAGTCATTTTTGTGATATTGTATTACCTTTTCCAATAAAGTATTGTATTTTTATATATATGGGATCTACACCTTGTTTTTTTGGTCTTTTAATATCTATGGGTGTCCTGAATGTTAGTTCTGGTCCTGTCTCGTCCCAGTATACTTGATTATGGGATTGGGAATATGTTTACATTATGGAGTCTGTTCTAATTTGTTTCTGCCTCTGTGTAGTGTAGTAATTGCATAGTGCACAGCCTCCTTGAAAGAAAAATGGACTACTGAGGTGGTGCTGTATCTGTACAGTGCACCGCCGTCTCCAGAGCTGCCAGTCATGTTCTGTCCAAATCTAGAGCCTGGAACAAGGGACAGAATAAAGAAGGAACACAATACATTCAGAAGGTTACATGTCCTGACTAAGATTGCAGAGTACAAGGAGCGTAGTTAATGAAAATACATAATTGAGCTACAAAAATACAAAAAATTGCTGAACTCATATTTGTTCCTAGTGCAGTATTCAAAGGATATTTTTGCTCATGAAGAAAAATAATATATGAAATGCACCCCGTTCTTTTAGCTACTCATGACTTTGGGGAAAAAATCCACAAAATATTGTACATAGTACATGAAAGCAGCCTAGCGTGACTTTCACACAGTGCTTTGCTTAAGGAATGGGCCTGAAAGTGGTGCAAATCTATTAGGCCGGGGTCACACTGGCGAGGAATACGGACAAGTGAGAGGCGCTAAAAGCACGCATTAGACACGGACCAATGATTCTCTATGGGGTCCCTCGCACCAGCCGTATATTTCTCATCCGTATTCTACGCTCCGTGCCAATCACAGCATGCTGCGATTGTCAGCGTACTACGGCCGTAGTACGCCAATGCAAGTCTATGGGTGCACAAAAAATACGGATTACACACGGACCACACATGTGACTTGCGAGAAATACGCACCCGGTGTCTTTTAGCAAAGCCGGAAATTCAGTGCGCTATACAGTAAACTCACACTGACAGGTTTAATAAAGAAACGAAAGAATAGATATATACACATAGAATACATATATATATATATATATAAATATATATATATATATATATATATATATATGCATTCTATGTGTCTATATCTATTCTTTCATTTCTTTATTAAAACTGTCATAGGGCTCCATTATATGTCCATTTTGCAAGCCTGCGAGAAAATCTCGCCATACGGATTACATACGGATGCTGACATGCTCAAAATACGCGACCACACCTTGATTACGGATGACATACGGAGCACTATTTAGGGGTCTGTCATCCGTATTACGCATGTAAAATACTGACCGTATTTTGCGTTGGTTAATGTGACCCCGGCCTTACACCTTTCTCCTCTGTGGTTTCCACTACTGGCTTTAACTTACAAAATAATGCCATGGGAGAATGCCACAGGTTTTATTTAAACAAGAAAGAGGAGGGGTGTAAAGCGCATATACGGGGAGTTATGGAATTGCTCACATGAAAAGGTTGAGATTAGCGATGAGCGAACGTGCTCAGATAAGGCGTTATCCGAGCATGCACTTGTGCTACATGAGTGTCTTTGGCGTGCTCAAAAAATATGTTTGAGTCCCTGCTGCTACATGTCTCGTGGCTTAAACAGCCGAAACACATGCAGAGATTGCCTAGCAAACAGTAGAGAGACATGCAGTCGCGGGGACGCAAACATTTTTTGAGCACGCCGGAGACACTTGGTTAGCACCTGAGCATGCGCGGATAACGCCTTATCCAAGCACATTCACTAATCATTTGCTCATGACTGTCACAACTCAAATAGTAGCCCATGAATATTACAGCTTCTGCAGTACTGTCGGCAAGTGAAGGTGAACCCTCTTTTGCAAATCAATTAGCAGAAAGAGGAGGTTGACGTTTCAGAGTAAGCCACGCTGCTGCAGAAAGGGAGCAGTTGCACAGAGGAATCCATCCAATATTGTGCTATGTAATTTGTTTTTGAGAAAGGGCTTGGTCTGAGCAGGAAACATGTAAAAATAAAGACTATGTAATCACTTTTCCACTCTGGAGCTGCATCCTTTCTGCAGCAGTGTGGTCTACTCTGAGATGTCAATCTCCTTTTTCTACTAATAGGTTTCATTAACACATCCGGTCATATACATGGTTATTTGGCAGGGTTTTGCTAAATCAGTATCAAAATTCTCCTATGTTGTGTGATTTTATGAAAAGTGCATCTTTATCAAAAACACAACATGAGTATAACCAACATAATCTGAGATTAAATGATTAAGGTCAAATGTTTCCAATATCAGACTGTGGAAAAGGATAATAGAAGTCTGTAATAAAAATTCACATGGACAATAAAAATAAATACATAATTGAGCAAAGTAATAGTAGTCTATGTCTATCCTAATTGCTGTGTTTTTTTAACTATTTATGCAAACAAATAGCAAAACACTATAAGTTTTTAAATAGAAAACCTAATTTTTCATTAATAGCTTAGGCCTGTTTCACACATCAGTTTTTCCTCAATCAGTCAAGATCCGCCGTTTTGTGAAAAAAATGGATCAGCCAATTTTCCTTGCGGATCCGCTTTTTTCCCCATTGACTTTCATTATCGGCAGATTTTGACTGATGACTGTCCATTGCATCCGTATTTCTGCGGATCCGCCAAAATTTTGGCGTCCGCAGAGATCACCGAACGGACCATGCAACGTTTTTTTGCTGTCCGGATCCGCACTTTGGCCTTTTAACCCTGAATCAAATGTCACTGCTGGTTGAAAATTCTCTCTCTCTCTCCTTACCCGCAACCTCCATTCCTCGATCACCAGTCCCATCATCGCGAGATCACCAGTCCCATCATCGCGCGATCTCCAGCCTCATCATCACGCGATCTCCAGCCTCATCATCGCGCGAGATGACCGGTTTTAAATTTTTTCCTACAGCGGTTCCTTTAAATTTTTACCATCGGCGAATCCGTACATCCGCTGATCTGCTGTCCCCCGTTTCTGTCAGTCTGCCTGCGGATCCGTTTTCCGCTATTTTGGCGGATTTATACTGACAGAAAAAACTGTAGTGTGAAACAGGCCTTAATGAAGCTATGTGGCATTTATCTGCAACTGTGGCATTTACCTTTTTACATTGACCAAGTTTGAGAAAGTATGACTGCCTATCACACACCAAAACACAAATGTATTCTCATAAACTCTAGAAGTCTTCAGAATAAGATTGATGAAATGAATTGATCATGTTGAAGGAGAATTATAGCTATGAGTCATCATGAGTGATGATAACGGTAGTGTGGCTAGATGCCAGAGATGACTAGCCTATAATTTTGCAAGAATAGAGAATTTTTAGGAAAGTATTGGAAAATTGGAAGTAGTTTGTTTGCATGTAGAGATGATCAAATCTTTTTAAATTCAAATTGCAATACATTAAACCCTCTAATGGCCTGGAAAAGACATAACACTTTTCCATCTCCTAGGAAGGTATTGATCCCTTTTTATGTTCTTTAACACAAAAAGCTTTAGAAGTGTCAAAGTGAATCGGTATATGTGTAACTGGATTGCAAGTAAAAAGCTATTTAACAACATACTGCACTAACAAACTTTTTTTTTTTTTTTAATTTTAAAAGTGTTTCAAAATGATTCCTTTTTGGAAGATGCCTTCCTTGCTGGAATTTTATATACCAGTGGTGTACGCAGAAAAGGCCATGGCTTTTTGACAAGCAATAGAACAAAAGTTATCCTTGTTTTGGGAGTAGCACAAGGTTTGTTGGGT
Organism: Dendrobates tinctorius; assembly: GCF_039654945.1. NCBI lineage: Eukaryota > Metazoa > Chordata > Amphibia > Anura > Dendrobatidae > Dendrobates > Dendrobates tinctorius. Next base: position 19,418,960 of record NW_027361675.1, on the reverse strand, counting down.
GGAACTTGTTGAAGTTATTGTGGGAGGTAATCAGATAATCTTTTGAGCTTGTACATATTATCAGCAGATAATCAGTGAAGCGCATGTATGCTAGAGGTTTAATAGCAGAAGATTATAAAATTTCCTCCTATAGTTTAGCCCCCACCTAGAGAAACTAGGGAATCTAAGCAAAAACTACAAAAGAGGATGAATCTACACAGGCATACTATTTAGAATGAACTGAACACACCTGTGGGAAAACACTTCTGTGGACTTCGACACATTATCACAGAATTCAAATTCTTACTACTGAAAGGTCTTTTATCCCCTACTCCCCCAAGCCTGTTTTCACCTTCCTGACCAGGGCAAATTTTACAATTCTGACCAGTGTTACTTTATGAGGTAATAACTGTGGAACGTTTCAACGTATCCCGTGATTCTTAGACTGTTTTTTTTCATGACACATTGTCCTTTATGTTAGTGGTAAATTTAGGTGGAACTTTTTTGCATTTATATCTGAAAATATCATTTTTTAACATTTTAAAACATTACATTTTTAGACCCTTAAACCAGTTTGTCATATTATACAAAATAATTTATAAATAACATTTCCCCTACTTTACATCACCATAAGTTTTGGAATATAATTTTTTTTGTTAGTAAGTTAGAATGCTTAAATGTTTATCAGCAAGATTTTATTTTTCCAACACAATTTACAAACCCGTTTCTTTTAGGGGCTACATCACATTTGAAGTGACTTTGAGGGGCCTATATGACAGAAATACCAAAAAAGTGACACCATTTTAAAACTGCATCCCTCAAAGTGCTCAAAATCACATTCAAGAATTTTATTAACATTTTAGGTGCTCCACAGGAATTAAAGCAATGTGGAAGGAAAAAATTAACATTTTATTTTTCCCCACAAAAATGTCAATTCAGCACCAAATTTTGCATTTCTACAAGGGTAAAGGCCCCGTCACACATAGCGATCTCGCTAGCGAGATCCCTGCTGAGTCACAAGTTTTATGACACAACAGCGATCTCACCAGCGAGATCGCGGTGTGTGACAGCGATCAGCGACCGGCCCCCCTGCCGGTATCGCTGATCGCTCTGGGAAACCTCTGGACTTTTCTCTGGTCGCTGGTCTCCCGCTGGCCAGCACGCATCGCTGCGTGTGACAGGTGGGAGACCAGCGATCTGCTGGTAACTAACGTACACATCGGGTATCCAAGGGACGCGTGTCCCTTAGATACCCGATGTGTACGTTAGTTACCAGCTCCCTGCATCAGCGCGCTGGTAACTAACGAACATAGAGATGCCGCGCGCTCGGTGTCGCTGTGCTGATCGCTGGTGAAGCTGTCTGTTTGACAGCTCACCAGCGATCATGTAGCGATTCACCAGCGATCCTGACACGTTAATATTGTCGGGATCACTGGTGAGTCGCTATGTGTGATGAGGCCCTAACATGAGAAAATTAATTGTACAATTTGTTGTGCAATTTCTCCTGAGTACGCCAATACCCCATATGTGGAGGAAAACTATTGTTTGGATGCATGGTAGGGCTCGGAAAGGAAGAGCTTAATTTGACTTTTGGAGCTCAAAATTGTCTGGAGTAGATAACAGACACCATGTCGCATTTGAAGAGCCGCTGATATGCCTAAACAGTGGAAACCCCCTACAAGTGACACCACTTTGGACACTACAACCCTCAACGAACATATCTTGAGTTGTGGTTAGCACCGTGAACCCACAGATGCCTCACAGAATTTTAGAACATGAATGAAAAAAATACATTTTTAACACAAAATATTGCTTTAGCCCCAAATATTTTATTTTCACAATGGTAACATGAGAAAATGGACTATAGAATTTGTTGTGCAATTTCTCCTGAAAACACCAAATCCCCTTATGTGATGGAAAACTGCTGTTTGGGCACACGGAAAGGCTTGGAAGTGAAGGAGCACTTGTAGAATTTTGGGGCTCAAAATTGGCTGGAGAAGATAGCGGACACCACATCATATTTGCAGATCCCCTGATGTGCCTAAAGCCTAATCAATTGACCCCATTTTGGAAGCTACACCTCTCAAAGAATTTATCTAGAGCTGTGGTGAGCACCTTGAAAGCACAGATGCTTCACATAATTGTATAATGTTCAGCAATGAAAATGAAAAAAATACATTTTTCCAACAAATATATTCCTTTTGCCCCAAATTTTTCATTTTCACAAGGATAACAGGAGAAAATGGACCATACAATTTTCTGTGCAACTACTCCTGAGTAGAGATGAGTGACTTTGCCTTTTTATGTGTCTAGTCGGGTTTCATGAAACCCGAGTTTCGCAAAAGTCGGGTTGAATGAAATCGGCCGACTATAGGGAAAAGTCGGAGGCCGACTGAAACACGAAAACCAATGCAAGTCAATAGGGAAGCAAAGTCGGCAGGGAGTGGAAGACAATAAACACACCTACAATGCCCATTTCAATGCCAAAAACATCAATTCTTATAACTGAAGCTTGTCAACCCTAATTTACTTCCTAATAGAGTTGAGCGACTTTAGTCGGATTGGATTTCATGAAACAAAATTTGTTTCAGATGAAACTGGTCCGACAAGGGCAAAAAAAAATCAGAGTTTCGTCCGAAACCCAACCCCAATGCAAGTCAATGGGAAATAAAAGTCGGCATTGAGCAGATGACATTCATATTTCCCATAAGGGATGGGGGCAATGCTCTAGCATCACTGCGTTGAGAAACATGTGATGGTGTCTCCGCAGTGTTGGATGTTGTTCTCCATGAGTTCATTCATCCTCATTTTTTACAGTTGATAGAAGGATGGGCACTAAAAACGGACCTGTTCAATACAAACTCTGTCTCAGTCTCATGTTTGTCTGCAGAAAGAAGAGGGTCCCCCCCACAGTTGGTTATCCTACAGATGATACCTTAATACAAATTTTTGAAACAAGGTACTGTATCAGCACATACCAGGTGTGTCCAGTCTAAGGTTAAATTTCCGTCTATACTTCCGGAGTCAGACACAGACACTCACAGGCTCACTATCTATTACACCAGAATTAAAAAAAGTAGAAAAAGGGAAAGGTATTCATAGCGTACACCAGTATACAGTGTTGCGGTACTTTTAAATCTTTGTATATATTTCAACCTCAGTAAGCCAGTCCAGAATCTCCGCTACTGAAAACTACATGGATACAAGTATAGACGCAAAGTCGAGTCTTAGCTGAAATTTTGGAATTACTCATCGCGGGAAAACCTCCCGGTAGATGTTGCAGAGGCGATGTAGACCCTCAATTACTGTGTCTGTGGAGAAAGCGAAAAAGGTTCTTTATGAAGAAAGGATTACTTTATCGCAGTAGTGTGGATCACATCACCGTTACTCGTCTCCATCAAATTGTGATCACAAGGAGAGATGTACCCATGGTCCTCACTGCCTATCATGATGTGTCTGGTCATTTTGGATTGCAAAAGAGAGAAGCCACAGGCCGTAGGCGATTCTATTGGATTGGCATGAGAAGAGACATTGAAAAATGGTGGCAGGAATGTCACACGTCTGTGACTATCACTACTGTGAAAGGTGATCATAAACCACCACTGCATCAACTTGTAAGTTGACGTCCATTTCAAATGGTAGCCATTGATCATCTGAAGGTAGAGGCCAGCAGGACTGGCCATAGCTACATCTAACCATCATTGATCAAAACACCAAATTTCTAGTGGCCGTTCCTGTGAAGGATTTAACTGCCCAGACTACACAGCGGTGGAGCAGGGAGAGGTAAGTATTGCAACTTGCAAGTGTTTTGGCCATGACCAAGCAGCGGGGGCACAATCGTGGTCGATGGTATTGGCACAGGGCCCCTCATAGTACGCTGGTGTGTCTGACAGCGAGTGGGCCCTCCCACCATCTGAGACATTGTATTGTACTATGAGGGGCCCTGTGCCATTGCCGTCGGCCACCCGTGGGCCCATCCACCTGTTCAGAGCAACGGCACTTGCCCGGGTGCGCCAGGGGTGGGCAGCCCAGTTAGGGAGGTTTAAAAATTGGCATATGTTGATGTGTTGGCTGGACATTCAGCTGCTGCAAAGGGCGTAATTGGGCAGGTCCGGTGAAGAGGAGGAAAAAACCGAGGCACTTTTCTGGTAACCTATGTGTCATCAGGGGAAGGTGGGACAAAATCCCTTAAAACCCATGCATGGTTCATTTTAATGAAGGTTAGATCATCAACATTTTTGGGTCGACAGACTGTCATGTCGGACGCTGTTCACACCACAGCGTCCGGCAGGCAGCGGTAGTTCCATCTCCGTCCACTATAGCCTCAGTGGCGCCGGCTTGATTTTACTCAGGTTATCTGGGGTTAATCTAGCTGGAAATCAGGTGGGATGTTTGGTCACGCCCACGGTCTTTAAATAGTCGTGCTGGCCTGTGGGCGTCGCCGATTATAGCTTGTGTTTTGTGCCAAGTGGTTCCGGTCTGGAGTGGAGGTGTTGGAGAGAGAAATTCATATCTGGTGTCGTATGATCCGTTGTTACCTTTTCGCCTTCCTATATTTGTGCTTTGTTTTGCCCTGTTCACATTATAGTATTGTCCTGTGTGTATGCGGCGCGGTGCGGTTTGAGTTCTCCCTGTCTGTCATTACTGTGTGGGTTTTGGTGGTTTGACAACTCACTGGGTGGAGGGTGGAGGGTTCAGCTTAGGGCTGAGCAGGAGATAAGGAGAGGCTGGAGGCTCAGGCATTTGCACCTTTAGCAAAAACCCTGGGTTGAGGGTCAGACAGGGTTTTCCCTAGTTTGAGGGACTCCGCAGGGGCCCGGGTTTGTCAGCCTCCTTCGACCTAAGCCTCGCATAACATTATAATCGGCCTAACATTTTTCCATGGATTCCATGACTTCCATAAACCGCCAGTTGGCGGCGCTGTCCGTACAGGTCACCGAGTTGAAGGGGGCAGTTCAGCAGCAGGGCCTGGTTGTAGCTAATGTACAAGCGGCTTCTGCTGGTGCAGGTGCAGAGCCTAAGATTCCGCTGCCTGAACGATTTTCTGGGGAACGCAGCAAATTTGTCATCTTTCGGGAGGCCTGCAAGTTATACTTTCGCATGCGCCCGGTCTCCTCAGGTAATGAGGCTCAGCGGGTGGGTCTGGTGTTATCATTACTGAGTGGGGACCCCCAAGCATGGGCGTTTTCCTTACCAGCCGACTCTGCTACGTTTCATTCGGTTGAGAATGTTTTTTCAGCACTCGGGCTCATTTATGTTGACCCCGACAGATTGGCTTTAGCAGAATCTAAAATCCGCGCCCTCCGCAAGGGGGAACGTATGGCGGAAGACTATTGTTCAGAATTTCGCCGTTGGGCAGTAGACACACAGTGGAACGACCCAGCTCTGCGGAGTCAGTTTATTCATGGGGTCTCAGAAAGAGTTAAACAGGCCCTCCTGATGTATGAGACTCCTGCATCGTTAGAATCTGCCATGAGTTTGGTTATTCGTATTGATCGCCGTTTGCGTCAAGGGGCGCAGGAGACGCTGCCTCTGGGGGAAAGCAGGGGTGCCAGTGTGGTTGCTGCAGATGAGCCCACGGAACCTATGCAAATCGCTGGGGTATCACATGTGCAGCGTCGCGTTCCTGGGTTCAGGAAGCATGGAGCATGTTTTTACTGTGGTAAAAGAGATCATTATGTAAATGCTTGTCCTGTGCTACCAAAGAAAGTCGCACCGGCGGAAAACTGGTAAGCTCAGAGGGTATGGAGGAGGCCCAACTGAGCGTATGCATATCCTCCATGATGGTATCTCAATATATGCTCCCTGCCAGGGTTATTATTGCGGGCAGAGAGCTACCAATATCAGTGTTTGTGGATAGCGGTTCAGCCACCAATCTCATGGATGAGGAGTTTGCACGCATGGCAGGTTTCAAGATCGAAAAACTCCCTCATCCTATTCGCGTGGTTACCATTAATGCCGCTCCCCTCCCACAGGGGGAGATTACTGAGTTTGTAGCTGAGGTTAAACTCCACATTGGGGTCCTACATTCTGAGTGGGTTACATGTAAGGTACTCAATAATCTCCCAGCACAAATTGTCCTGGGTTTCCCATGGTTGTCTAAGCACAACCCGGTGATTGACTGGAGAACCCAGGACATAGTCCAGTGGAGCAGTTTCTGCCAGGAAAATTGCTTGGCCACATGTGTGTCCGCCGTGAAGCCCAGCCTTCCGGAGGCATTGCTGGATTTTGCGGACGTATTCTCTGAGAGGGGTTGCTCAGAACTACCTCCACATCGAGCCTATGACTGTCAAATTAGGTTAAAACCCGGGGCTAAATTGCCAAAGGCGAGGATGTTTAGTATTTCTGGTCCGGAGAGACAAGCTCTTAAGGACTACATTGCGGAGAGTTTAAGTAAAGGGCACATCCGGCCTTCATCCTCACCTGTAGCAGCGGGGTTTTTCTTCATTAAGAAAAAAGATGGGGGGTTACGCCCGTGTCTGGATTTCCGGGAGTTAAACCAGATTACGGTCCGTGATCCCTACCCGATGCCTCTGATCCCTGATTTGTTCAACCAGGTGGCTGGTGCGAAGTGGTTTTCCAAACTTGACCTCAGGGGGGCATATAACCTCATAAGGGTCCGTCAGGGGGATGAGTGGAAGACGGCATTTAATACCCCTGAGGGTCATTTTGAAAGCCTAGTTATGCCATTTGGGTTGACAACCGCGCCTGCTGTGTTCCAACATTTCATAAATGATGTATTTGCTCATGTGCTGGGGAAATTTGTGATTGTGTACCTGGATGATATCCTTATTTATTCGAGCGACCAGGACACTCATTTAGAGCATGTCAGGCAGGTGTTACAGCTGCTCCGTGAGAATAAGCTCTATGCTAAGCTTGAAAAATGCGTGTTTTTTGTTCAAGAGTTGCCTTTTTTGGGATATATTGTGTCCGCCGCAGGGTTTAAAATGGATGCCGCGAAGGTGCAAGCGGTGCTGCGATGGGAACGGCCTGGTAATCTAAAAGCGCTCCAGCGGTTCCTTGGGTTTGCCAACTATTATAGGAAGTTTATTAAGAATTTCTCTACTATAGCCAAACCGCTCACGGACATGACGAAAAAAGGTACCAATCTCGCTATCTGGTCTGAGGATGCGGTGCGTGCATTTGAGCTTCTGAAGAACCGTTTTGCTTCAGCCCCCATTCTGGTGCAACCGGACGTATCTAAACCTTTTACGGTGGAGGTCGATGCGTCTGAGGTGGGAGTGGGGGCAGTACTGTCACAGGGCTCGTCCTTGAGCAATTTGCGTCCATGCGCCTACTTCTCCAAGAAGCTGTCGCCGGCCGAACGGAATTACGACATCGGCAACAGGGAGTTGTTGACCATCAAATTGGCTTTTGAGGAATGGCGACACTTCTTGGAGGGGGCGGCCCACCAGGTCACAGTCATCACCGACCATAAAAACCTGCTCTATCTGGAGTCGGCCAAGCGTCTGTCTCCCAGGCAGGCTCGCTGGGCATTGTTTTTTACACGTTTTAACTTTCTGGTGACTTACCGTCCTGGGGCGAAAAACACCAAGGCGGATGCCTTGTCCAGGTGTTTTCCGGGGGGAGAACCTCGGGAAGAGCCGGTACCCAACCTCCAGGAAGGTGTAGTGGTTTCGGCTCTCACGACTGAGGTAGAGGCAGAGATTGCCGAGGCCCAGGAGGAGGTACCACCAGGACTTCCCGCTAATAAGTCGTTCGTACCCCTTCATCTTCGTCTTAAAGTGTTGGGGGAACACCACGACTCGGTCCTGGCCGGTCATCCAGGGGTTAGGGGCACCTTGGAACTGGTATCGCGCCGCTTCTGGTGGCCAAAAATCCGGCAGGATGTGGTTTCCTACGTGACAGCTTGCATCACGTGCGCCAGGGCCAAGTCGCCCAGAACCCGTCCTGCTGGCACTCTACAGCCTCTGGGGATACCTAGTAGGCCATGGACAGAAATCTCCATGGACTTTATCACAGACTTGCCTGCCTCGGCGGGGAACACGGTCATCCTGGTGGTGGTTGATCGATTTTCGAAGATGGCGCATTTTGTGTCGTTGCCTTCCTTGCCCAATGCTAAGACGTTGGCTCAGGTCTTTGTGCAGGAGGTGGTCAGACTGCACGGAGTTCCGTCGGACATAGTGTCTGATAGGGGTACCCAGTTTGTGGCGAAGTTTTGGAAAGCTTTTTGCTCACGATTGGGGATCAAGTTGTCTCATTCATCGGCGTTTCATCCGCAGTCAAATGGTCAAACTGAGCGCATGAACCAAAATCTGGAGCAGTATTTGCGATGTTTTGTGTCTGACAACCAAGAGGAGTGGTCGACGTTCCTTCCCTTGGCCGAGTTCGCATTAAATAATCACCGCCAAGAATCATCGGGAGAGTCTCCGTTCTTTTGTGTTTATGGGCACCATCCTCAATTTTGTACCTTGCGTCAGGGGGGCTCTGGGGGCGTCCCAGAGGAGGACCGGTTAGGAGTTCAACTATCATCGGTCTGGAGGAGTGTGAAACAGCGATTGCTGAGCATGAGTGCAAGATACAAACGTGTGGCTAACTCTAGACGCGTGCCAGGTCCGGACCTGTGTGTGGGTGATTGGGTGTGGTTAGCTACTAAAAACATAAAACTCAAAATTCCATCATTGAAATTGGGTCCAAGGTTTATTGGCCCTTTTAAGATTGCTGCCATCATAAACCCGGTTGCTTATCGGTTGGAGCTTCCTGCGGTATACAAGATACACAACGTGTTTCACAGGTCTTTATTGAAAAAGGTGGTAGGCTCTGTGGACACGACGCCGATGCCACCTCCAGTCATGGTGGATGGCGATTTAGAGTTTGAAGTCTCCAAGGTGGGGGACTCTCGAGTACTGCGCCGTACTCTTCAGTATTTGGTGCACTGGCGGGGGTATGGTCCGGAGGAGAGGTCTTGGGTACCAGCCTCGGACATACATGCGGATCGGCTGGTCAGTTCCTTTCACCGCCGTCATCCGGACAAGCCGGGTCCTATGAGTCTTGAGGGCCCTGGGGTCCCTCGTAGAAGACGGGGTACTGTCATGTCGGACGCTGTTCACACCACAGCGTCCGGCAGGCAGCGGTAGTTCCATCTCCGTCCACTATAGCCTCAGTGGCGCCGGCTTGATTTTACTCAGGTTATCTGGGGTTAATCTAGCTGGAAATAAGGTGGGATGTTTGGTCACGCCCACGGTCTTTAAATAGTCGTGCTGGCCTGTGGGCGTCGCCGATTATAGCTTGTGTTTTGTGCCAAGTGGTTCCGGTCTGGAGTGGAGGTGTTGGAGAGAGAAATTCATATCTGGTGTCGTATGATCCGTTGTTACCTTTTCGCCTTCCTATATTTGTGCTTTGTTTTGCCCTGTTCACATTATAGTATTGTCCTGTGTGTATGCGGCGCGGTGCGGTTTGAGTTCTCCCTGTCTGTCATTACTGTGTGGGTTTTGGTGGTTTGACAACTCACTGGGTGGAGGGTGGAGGGTTCAGCTTAGGGCTGAGCAGGAGATAAGGAGAGGCTGGAGGCTCAGGCATTTGCACCTTTAGCAAAAACCCTGGGTTGAGGGTCAGACAGGGTTTTCCCTAGTTTGAGGGACTCCGCAGGGGCCCGGGTTTGTCAGCCTCCTTCGACCTAAGCCTCGCATAACATTATAATCGGCCTAACATTTTTCCATGGATTCCATGACTTCCATAAACCGCCAGTTGGCGGCGCTGTCCGTACAGGTCACCGAGTTGAAGGGGGCAGTTCAGCAGCAGGGCCTGGTTGTAGCTAATGTACAAGCGGCTTCTGCTGGTGCAGGTGCAGAGCCTAAGATTCCGCTGCCTGAACGATTTTCTGGGGAACGCAGCAAATTTGTCATCTTTCGGGAGGCCTGCAAGTTATACTTTCGCATGCGCCCGGTCTCCTCAGGTAATGAGGCTCAGCGGGTGGGTCTGGTGTTATCATTACTGAGTGGGGACCCCCAAGCATGGGCGTTTTCCTTACCAGCCGACTCTGCTACGTTTCATTCGGTTGAGAATGTTTTTTCAGCACTCGGGCTCATTTATGTTGACCCCGACAGATTGGCTTTAGCAGAATCTAAAATCCGCGCCCTCCGCAAGGGGGAACGTATGGCGGAAGACTATTGTTCAGAATTTCGCCGTTGGGCAGTAGACACACAGTGGAACGACCCAGCTCTGCGGAGTCAGTTTATTCATGGGGTCTCAGAAAGAGTTAAACAGGCCCTCCTGATGTATGAGACTCCTGCATCGTTAGAATCTGCCATGAGTTTGGTTATTCGTATTGATCGCCGTTTGCGTCAAGGGGCGCAGGAGACGCTGCCTCTGGGGGAAAGCAGGGGTGCCAGTGTGGTTGCTGCAGATGAGCCCACGGAACCTATGCAAATCGCTGGGGTATCACATGTGCAGCGTCGCGTTCCTGGGTTCAGGAAGCATGGAGCATGTTTTTACTGTGGTAAAAGAGATCATTATGTAAATGCTTGTCCTGTGCTACCAAAGAAAGTCGCACCGGCGGAAAACTGGTAAGCTCAGAGGGTATGGAGGAGGCCCAACTGAGCGTATGCATATCCTCCATGATGGTATCTCAATATATGCTCCCTGCCAGGGTTATTATTGCGGGCAGAGAGCTACCAATATCAGTGTTTGTGGATAGCGGTTCAGCCACCAATCTCATGGATGAGGAGTTTGCACGCATGGCAGGTTTCAAGATCGAAAAACTCCCTCATCCTATTCGCGTGGTTACCATTAATGCCGCTCCCCTCCCACAGGGGGAGATTACTGAGTTTGTAGCTGAGGTTAAACTCCACATTGGGGTCCTACATTCTGAGTGGGTTACATGTAAGGTACTCAATAATCTCCCAGCACAAATTGTCCTGGGTTTCCCATGGTTGTCTAAGCACAACCCGGTGATTGACTGGAGAACCCAGGACATAGTCCAGTGGAGCAGTTTCTGCCAGGAAAATTGCTTGGCCACATGTGTGTCCGCCGTGAAGCCCAGCCTTCCGGAGGCATTGCTGGATTTTGCGGACGTATTCTCTGAGAGGGGTTGCTCAGAACTACCTCCACATCGAGCCTATGACTGTCAAATTAGGTTAAAACCCGGGGCTAAATTGCCAAAGGCGAGGATGTTTAGTATTTCTGGTCCGGAGAGACAAGCTCTTAAGGACTACATTGCGGAGAGTTTAAGTAAAGGGCACATCCGGCCTTCATCCTCACCTGTAGCAGCGGGGTTTTTCTTCATTAAGAAAAAAGATGGGGGGTTACGCCCGTGTCTGGATTTCCGGGAGTTAAACCAGATTACGGTCCGTGATCCCTACCCGTTGCCTCTGATCCCTGATTTGTTCAACCAGGTGGCTGGTGCGAAGTGGTTTTCCAAACTTGACCTCAGGGGGGCATATAACCTCATAAGGGTCCGTCAGGGGGATGAGTGGAAGACGGCATTTAATACCCCTGAGGGTCATTTTGAAAGCCTAGTTATGCCATTTGGGTTGACAACCGCGCCTGCTGTGTTCCAACATTTCATAAATGATGTATTTGCTCATGTGCTGGGGAAATTTGTGATTGTGTACCTGGATGATATCCTTATTTATTCGAGCGACCAGGACACTCATTTAGAGCATGTCAGGCAGGTGTTACAGCTGCTCCGTGAGAATAAGCTCTATGCTAAGCTTGAAAAATGCGTGTTTTTTGTTCAAGAGTTGCCTTTTTTGGGATATATTGTGTCCGCCGCAGGGTTTAAAATGGATGCCGCGAAGGTGCAAGCGGTGCTGCGATGGGAACGGCCTGGTAATCTAAAAGCGCTCCAGCGGTTCCTTGGGTTTGCCAACTATTATAGGAAGTTTATTAAGAATTTCTCTACTATAGCCAAACCGCTCACGGACATGACGAAAAAAGGTACCAATCTCGCTATCTGGTCTGAGGATGCGGTGCGTGCATTTGAGCTTCTGAAGAACCGTTTTGCTTCAGCCCCCATTCTGGTGCAACCGGACGTATCTAAACCTTTTACGGTGGAGGTCGATGCGTCTGAGGTGGGAGTGGGGGCAGTACTGTCACAGGGCTCGTCCTTGAGCAATTTGCGTCCATGCGCCTACTTCTCCAAGAAGCTGTCGCCGGCCGAACGGAATTACGACATCGGCAACAGGGAGTTGTTGACCATCAAATTGGCTTTTGAGGAATGGCGACACTTCTTGGAGGGGGCGGCCCACCAGGTCACAGTCATCACCGACCATAAAAACCTGCTCTATCTGGAGTCGGCCAAGCGTCTGTCTCCCAGGCAGGCTCGCTGGGCATTGTTTTTTACACGTTTTAACTTTCTGGTGACTTACCGTCCTGGGGCGAAAAACACCAAGGCGGATGCCTTGTCCAGGTGTTTTCCGGGGGGAGAACCTCGGGAAGAGCCGGTACCCAACCTCCAGGAAGGTGTAGTGGTTTCGGCTCTCACGACTGAGGTAGAGGCAGAGATTGCCGAGGCCCAGGAGGAGGTACCACCAGGACTTCCCGCTAATAAGTCGTTCGTACCCCTTCATCTTCGTCTTAAAGTGTTGGGGGAACACCACGACTCGGTCCTGGCCGGTCATCCAGGGGTTAGGGGCACCTTGGAACTGGTATCGCGCCGCTTCTGGTGGCCAAAAATCCGGCAGGATGTGGTTTCCTACGTGACAGCTTGCATCACGTGCGCCAGGGCCAAGTCGCCCAGAACCCGTCCTGCTGGCACTCTACAGCCTCTGGGGATACCTAGTAGGCCATGGACAGAAATCTCCATGGACTTTATCACAGACTTGCCTGCCTCGGCGGGGAACACGGTCATCCTGGTGGTGGTTGATCGATTTTCGAAGATGGCACATTTTGTGTCGTTGCCTTCCTTGCCCAATGCTAAGACGTTGGCTCAGGTCTTTGTGCAGGAGGTGGTCAGACTGCACGGAGTTCCGTCGGACATAGTGTCTGATAGGGGTACCCAGTTTGTGGCGAAGTTTTGGAAAGCTTTTTGCTCACGATTGGGGATCAAGTTGTCTCATTCATCGGCGTTTCATCCGCAGTCAAATGGTCAAACTGAGCGCATGAACCAAAATCTGGAGCAGTATTTGCGATGTTTTGTGTCTGACAACCAAGAGGAGTGGTCGACGTTCCTTCCCTTGGCCGAGTTCGCATTAAATAATCACCGCCAAGAATCATCGGGAGAGTCTCCGTTCTTTTGTGTTTATGGGCACCATCCTCAATTTTGTACCTTGCGTCAGGGGGGCTCTGGGGGCGTCCCAGAGGAGGACCGGTTAGGAGTTCAACTATCATCGGTCTGGAGGAGTGTGAAACAGCGATTGCTGAGCATGAGTGCAAGATACAAACGTGTGGCTAACTCTAGACGCGTGCCAGGTCCGGACCAGTGTGTGGGTGATTGGGTGTGGTTAGCTACTAAAAACATAAAACTCAAAATTCCATCATTGAAATTGGGTCCAAGGTTTATTGGCCCTTTTAAGATTGCTGCCATCATAAACCCGGTTGCTTATCGGTTGGAGCTTCCTGCGGTATACAAGATACACAACGTGTTTCACAGGTCTTTATTGAAAAAGGTGGTAGGCTCTGTGGACACGACGCCGATGCCACCTCCAGTCATGGTGGATGGCGATTTAGAGTTTGAAGTCTCCAAGGTGGGGGACTCTCGAGTACTGCGCCGTACTCTTCAGTATTTGGTGCACTGGCGGGGGTATGGTCCGGAGGAGAGGTCTTGGGTACCAGCCTCGGACATACATGCGGATCGGCTGGTCAGTTCCTTTCACCGCCGTCATCCGGACAAGCCGGGTCCTATGAGTCTTGAGGGCCCTGGGGTCCCTCGTAGAAGACGGGGTACTGTCATGTCGGACGCTGTTCACACCACAGCGTCCGGCAGGCAGCGGTAGTTCCATCTCCGTCCACTATAGCCTCAGTGGCGCCGGCTTGATTTTACTCAGGTTATCTGGGGTTAATCTAGCTGGAAATAAGGTGGGATGTTTGGTCACGCCCACGGTCTTTAAATAGTCGTGCTGGCCTGTGGGCGTCGCCGATTATAGCTTGTGTTTTGTGCCAAGTGGTTCCGGTCTGGAGTGGAGGTGTTGGAGAGAGAAATTCATATCTGGTGTCGTATGATCCGTTGTTACCTTTTCGCCTTCCTATATTTGTGCTTTGTTTTGCCCTGTTCACATTATAGTATTGTCCTGTGTGTATGCGGCGCGGTGCGGTTTGAGTTCTCCCTGTCTGTCATTACTGTGTGGGTTTTGGTGGTTTGACAACTCACTGGGTGGAGGGTGGAGGGTTCAGCTTAGGGCTGAGCAGGAGATAAGGAGAGGCTGGAGGCTCAGGCATTTGCACCTTTAGCAAAAACCCTGGGTTGAGGGTCAGACAGGGTTTTCCCTAGTTTGAGGGACTCCGCAGGGGCCCGGGTTTGTCAGCCTCCTTCGACCTAAGCCTCGCATAACACAGACGGGTCCTTTTTTCTGTCAGGATTGATCCAGCAGCACTGAAGACTCTTTCAGGTAACACACTAGCAGCAGGGCAAGCGAGCTCTTGTAAGGCATATTGTGCCAATTCAGGCCAGGCGTCCAGTTTAGAGGCCCAATAGTCAAAGGGGAATGACCTGTGAGGGAGAACATTGATATGGGAGGAAAAGTAGTTTGTAACCATAGTTGACAACTGCTGCCTCCTGTCACTTTTAATCGATGCAGTATTAGCGGTCGTGTGAGCGGTACTTGAGAAATCATTCCACAACATGGTCATTAAACCCCTGTCTCCAATGCCACTTCTGCTGTGTGCACCACGAACACCTCTTCCATTGTGCCCACTACAGCTCGTGGGAGAAGCAGCACCGCTGCTGTGCGCTGGGAAAGCCTCAAACGGTTTACCAGAGTTGCTTGTTTGTTTGCCAATATCTCTAGGTTCTCCTGTGGCATGATGTTGTGTAATTTGCCTTTGTAGCGTGGATCGAGGATACTGGCCAGCCAGTAGTCGTCATCCCTCATCATTTTGGCAATGCGGGGGTCCATTTTTAGGATCCGCAAGGCATAATCGCACATGTGGGCCAATGTTCCAGGTGTCAATGATGCACTGCCCGTGGTGGGTGGAGGAGCAGTTTCTGGCAAATCCACATCCCTACAGTCACGCACAAACACTGTACCTGACCTTGGAACGCCAACATTTTCTCTTGCCCTTTGAGAAACATCTTCCTGCCCAAAATAATCATCCCCCTCATCCTCATCCTCCTCCTCTTCCTCTTCTTCCTCCATCTCGTCCAGGACAGTTCCCTGACCAGACAATGGCTGACTGTCAACAAGGCTTCCTTCCTCCTCCGCTGCAGACGCCTGATCCTTAATGTGCGTCAAACTTTGCATAAGCAGATGCATAAGTGGGATGCTCCTGCTTATGATGGCGTCGTCTGCGCTTACCAGCCGTGTGCATTCCTCAAAACACTGAAGGACTTTACAGAGGTCTTTCAGTTTTGACCACTGCACACCTGACAATTCCATGTCATCCCTTAAACTGCCTGCCCATGTATCCTCCCACAAATGCATTACAGCCTGCCTCTGTTCGCACAGCCTCTCAACCA
Source organism: Dendrobates tinctorius (assembly GCF_039654945.1). Classification (NCBI taxonomy): domain Eukaryota; kingdom Metazoa; phylum Chordata; class Amphibia; order Anura; family Dendrobatidae; genus Dendrobates; species Dendrobates tinctorius. Next base: position 19,403,407 of record NW_027361675.1, on the reverse strand, counting down.
TGTGCAGGGTGGAGTTCCACCTTTTTGCAACATCTTTCATTAGGCGGTGCTTGGGGAGGTGGAGCAATCGCTGCAGCTTCTGCTTACGACTGGAGTGTACGGCCGATCGACGGATGTGCAAGCACAGTCTTCGCACCTTATGGAGCAGGGATGTTAACGCCGGATAATTATTAAGGAAGCACTGCACCACCAGGTTCAAAGTGTGAGCCAGGCAAGGTATGTGTGTGAGTTTTGCATGGGCTATGGCTGCCACAAAATTACATCTGTTATCACTGACTACCTTGCCTGCCTCAAGATGTAGACTGCCCAGCCATGACTCTGTTTGTCGCTGCAAGTAGTCAGCCAGTACCTCCGCGGTGTGTCTGTTGTCGCCCAAAGACATCATCTTTAACACAGCCTGCTGACGCTTACCACTAGCTGTTTGATAGTGGGATACCTCGTGTGCAACACTGCCAGCTGCGGATGTAGTGCTCATGCCACTGCGCTCTGTGGACGAGCTTTCGCTGATAGACGAGGAGGAGGAGCGAAAGCCTACAGCCAACTGTTTCCTATACCGTGGGCTAGGCAACACTGTTCCATCGCCACTGTCCCCAGTGAAGCCTGCTTCCACCACATTAACCCAGTGCGCAGTGATGGACACGTAACGGCCCTGGCCATGCCTAGTGGTCCATGCATCTGTTGTGAGTTGCACCTTTCCACTCACTGACTGCTTTAGTGCATGGACAATGCGGTCTTTCACATGCCAGTGGAGGGCAGGGATGGCTTTTCCAGAAAAGAAGTGCCGACTGGGTAGGTCATAGCGTGGGACAGCGTAGGCCATGAGGTCGCGGAAAGCTTCGCTTTCAACCAAACGGTATGGCATCATCTCTAATGAGATTAGTTTGGCAATGTAGGCGTTCAAACACAGTGTACGCGGATGAGAGGATGAGTACTTTCTTGTCCTACTCAGAGTGTCTGGTAGGGTGAGCTGGACTGGAGAGCTGCATATGGGGGAAGTAGCGGTGGACCGGATGGAGTGAGAGGGGGTTGGTGATGGTATTGGTGGTGATGGCCTAGATTCAGTGTTGTGTTGCAAAACCATTGTGATTCCCTGAGTGCTTTGGCCTTGCGACAACACCTCCACATTTAGTGCTGGTGGTGTGCTTAATGGTGGCGGTGGTCTTACAGTGGGGGTAGCGATAGAGCGTTGTTGGCTACCTTCAGTCGGAGCAGGTGCACATGTGCTACCTGAGGTTTTGTAGTCCGTCCACGCTTGCAAGTGCATGTCGATTAAATGTCTAAGCATGCAACCTGTATTCAAATTTCTGAGTTGTTTACCTCGGCTAAAGGTCCTTCCGTACTTCTTACAGGTAACCTTTGCCTCATCAGTAGGATTTTGTACTCTTCCTACTATGGTAAACATTTTCTGGCCTTGCACGCTGTGCTAAGTTGACTGTCTGGTCAAGCTGTCCTGCAACTCTTTTAGTTTTTGTTCCACGTTTTAGGACAGCTACGGGCCTGCCAGATAAACGCTGCTGCGATGTCAATGCCTGCTTCGGATCCTTCTCCTTATCTGAACTATTGCCAGCGCCACCCCCCCCCCCAATGGATGCCAATCCGGGTCCAGAACTGGGTCATCCATCACCTCCTCTTCAAAGTCATCTGCACCTTCCTCTTTACCTTCCTCTGTGTCACTGTGTAAGGTGGTATAGTATGCGGGAAGGGGCACCTGGGTTTCATCAAGGTCAGATTCTGGCTCAATAGACTGCGAGGGCAATGTAGTGCTGTGGTTCAATGTACCAGCAGAATCATCTAGCAGTGGCTGTGCATCAGTGCACTCCATGTAAGATTCATCTTGGACTGGGGAATTCAGGATTTGACTGGATAACCCAGGCATGGTATGTGAAAAGAGCTCCATAGAGTAATCTGAAGTGTGGGCTGCCACATCCTTAACTTTTGGTGGGGGTGAAGGACGCAAGGAAAGGGGTTTTTTATGACCAGAACCCTGCACTGACGACTCTGTGCTTGCAGGATTCGACCGTTCAGAAGAGGCGGCAATAGAGCAGGTGGCTGTTTCGGCAATGTGCGCCAAAACCTGTTTCTGATGCTCCGGCTTTAAAAGCGGTTTTCCTACTCCAAGAAAAGGCAACCTTACAGGCCTTCTTGGGCCAGAGGATGATGCAGGCTCAACACCTCCTGCCTTAGCTGCCATTGTGCTTTTGCCAGAACCAGCCAATGCACCACCACCATCAGTACCAGCTGCGCCCCCCTGCCCACATCCGCGGCCTCTTCCACCATACTTCCTCATGTTTGGGAAAATGTACCAAAAATACCGGCAGAGAGATGGTACTGTGTGAGGAGCATCCAGTTGTGTAAGGCGTATTAAACAAATTAAATAAACGTATATACTGTTAGTCTCAGACGCTCTCACAGTATGTATTGGACCGTAACCAACAAGCAGATATACGGAACTGTATCAGCAGTGTACAGCTGTATACGGTTTTTGTGCAACTAACAATCTCTGTATATGTATTTACGGAGTGTCACACACACACGCTGACTAGGTATAAAAGTGACTGTAATGCGAATGGCAGATATACAATACTGTTGGAGAATCGGACAGCTCTATACGATGTGTGTATGCAAAATTGTCAAGCTCCGTGTATTTGTATATGGACTGACACACACTGTCCCTGCCTAGTTTTGACCGTTATCAAACAGCAGATGTACGAAACTGTTTGAAAAACGGACAGGACTCTAAGGTGTAGGTCTGGAAAAACGGAAAAACTCCTCGTTTTTTTTTTCTAGAGTCACACACAGGTAGCTTCTATTTGTCCGTGCTAGAAGGCGGTACACGGTAGTGTGTGAGGAGCGTACACGCTGCACGGTGTGTGTATGGAAAATTGTCAAGCTCCGTGTATTTGTATACGGACTGACACACGCTGTCTCTGTCTAGATTTGACCGTGATCAAACAGCAGATGTACGAAACTGTTTGAAAAACGGACAGGACTCTAAGGTGTAGGTCTGGAAAAATGGAAAAACTCCTCGGCTTTTTTTTCCAGAGTCACACACAGGTAGCTTCTATTTGTCCGCGCTAGAAGGCGGTACACAGTAGTGTGTGAGGAGCGTACACCGCTGCACGGTGTGTGTATGGAAAATTGTCAAGCTCCGTGTATTTGTATACGGACTGACACACGCTGTGTCTGTCTAGTTTTGACCGTAATCAAACAGCAGATTTACGAAACTGTTTGAAAAACAGACAGGACTCTAAGGTGTAGGTCTGAAAAAATGGAAAAACTCCTCGGCTTTTTTTTGCAGAGTCACACACAGGTAGCTTCTATTTGTCCGTGCTAGAAGGTGGTACATGCTAGTGTGAGGAGCATACACTGATGTACGGTGTGGTTATGGAAAATTGTCAAGCTCTGTGTATTTGTATACGGACTGACACATGCTGTCTCTGTCTAGTTTTGACCGTGATCAAACAGCAGATATACGAAACTGTTTGAAAGACGGACACGACTCTAAGGTGTAGGTCTGGAAAAATGGACAAACTCCTTGGCTTTTTCTTCCAGAGTCACACCCAGATAGCTTCTGTCACGTGGACCCGTCCTGTGTGACACGACCCGCAGGCTGGTAACTAAAACAACAAGACACGGCACGTGTATCTGTCCTGTGTGACACGATCCACAGGCCGGTAACAAACAACAAGACACGGGGGAAGGGGAAACAGTTACAACGGTGGGCCCTGTGATAGGGAACGGGGACGTGGAGGCCTCCTGCACTCCCCTGAGTCAGTGTCCCTCACACTCCTAACGTTCCCTATACAGGCTCCTCACCTGTCGCCGAGCCGGAACCTGTCACCCTAGCACACCCTACACCTATCCCTTGCTAGGGAGCTGGGTGGTGCAGGCACTGGCCCCACCGCTGTACTAATACACACCAGGGGAAAATACAAACAGTGATAACACCACTTAGCTTTGCTCTGTTGCTATTGCTCCCAGCAACAGAGTCCACCACCAGAATGCAGCTTTCCTCCTGAATAGCTGCTACTTCTCCAAGCTTTGTCAGAGCTGCAAGGAACACCTCTCTGTAATTCCTTCCTTCACCAGACTTTACACCAGAGCTCCCCTGAGCTGCTCTCTGTAGTTCCTTCCTTCACCAGTCTTGGTTGGAAATGAGCAATATCACCAACAGTGATTGAAACCACCTGACACTCTTTTATAGGTAAGAGCCAGCAATCACACCTGCTTCATAATCACGTGCACTAAACTAAAGTAACCAGAGTGCAAAGACCCTAACGGCCACCGGGGGCAAAACTAGAACTGGAACCACCACAGTGCAATAACCCTAATGACCACCGGGGGCAAAAACTAACTTTAAGCACAACCTAGGAAAAAAAAAGGTTACTAGTGCTTTTATCTGTCATGATCCATGCTGGATCATGACAGTACCCTCCCCTTAATGAGGGGCCTCTGGACCCTCAAGACCGCTCCTCATCAGGGAACCACATACAGTGGGGACGCCCAGGTCCAGAGTTCACCCCAGACTACCTGCACTTCAGGTTTATGACAAACGAGCACCGCTCGTATTGGCAATGTATGTTCTGGAGGCACCACACATCTCCAAAGCGCCAATCTGGGGAACGCGTTGTGTATGTGCATGTTTGGGGGTAACTTGCGCTGGTAAGACTCTGCAACACACTTCCATTGGATGTTCTTGGTGGCCACCCATACATGCTCGTTCACACACAGGTCCGGACCTGAACGTTTATTGCCACACATTCGTTTGTCACAATTCGGTGAACTCTTTCTGGGATTGACAACAGAGGCGTCCCCCCTGTGTCACCACACTCACACCCCTGCAATTCACCACGGGGTACACCACCCTCCAACCCCTTCCACCACGAGGTCTGCGCCTCCCAGTGTTGGCTAATGGTGAGGGTTGAGACTTGCCCCTACTCTCCTGCAGCACATCTGCTCCTCTCACTGGAGAGAAAGGGGTCGGTTGTAGAGAGACGTCAGACAGTAGTCCCTAGGCAGCAGCCCTCACACGACTGCCCCCAGCTGACTACCTCTCTCGCCCGCCAATCAATCACCTCCGGTACCCCGCCAGCCAACACCTCTGCTGACATAGTACCTTGGGAGGGCCAAATGGAGGAAATATACACTCCCTGGTCATCTCCCTCCAAACGACCAGGGGAATGCGGCTTCTCAGATGGCACAGTTAATTTGGCGCGCATTGGGCAAGCCTTAAGGACATGACCATTCTGCCCACAGTAAAAACATGCCTCCACCACTCCCTGAACCGTAGGCAGGCCTGAACACAAACTAGCTCCTCCTACTTGCATAGGGTCATCTGGAGACTTGGCACGCATTGGGCAGGTTCTCATGAAATGGCCCGGCTTCCCACAGGAAAAGCATATCCCCCCACCACAGCGAACCACAGACAAACCCCTTTTTTGTACCAACAAGACCGAGCTGCTTGGGTTCCTCCATCCGCACTGGTGGGTCCTCCTCCCTAGCGAGGACTACAGGGGGCACATTTTGTGTATGTCTCTCCCTAAGGCGTCTATCCACCCGGATGGCAAGGGACATGGCAGCCTCCAGCGACCTGGGGGTGGCGTACTGCACCACAGTATCCTGCAAGTTTGGAGACAGACCCTGCACAAATTGACTCCTAAGTGCAGGGTCATTCCACTGAGTGCCAGTGGCCCACCTCCTAAACTCTGAGCAGTACTCCTCAGCAACCCGGGCTCCCTGTTTACACCTACGGAGTCGGGATTCCGCCAGGGAGACGCCATCAGGATCCCCATACACTAGCGCCAAAGCCGCATAACACTCGTCCACGGACTCTAACGATAGTGAATCGTCCGGTAGGGAGAAGGCCCAGGATTGGAGATCACCCTTAAGAAGGGACATAATGATTCCCACTGCTCTTCACTCCCTGATGAACGAGGGCGCAGCCTGAAGTATAGTTTGCAGGCTTGCTGAAATACCAAGAATTGATCTCTCCCTCCAGAAAACCTGTCAGGGAGGGATATCTTGGGTTCTGGCTGAGCCTGAGCCTGAACCAAACCTCCAAAGCCCACCAACAGCTGCAGCTGCTGCACCAACTCACCACGCAGCCCCTTAATCTGAACAGTAAAGATCTGCAGCATTTGAGCAAAGGTCTGCATTGGTTCCATGGCACAACAGAAAAAAGTGTTATGGTTGGTGATAATGTCACGTGGACCCGTCGGGTCGGGTGACACGACTCGCAGGCTGGTAACTAAAACAACAAGACACGGCACGTGTAGCTGTCCTGTGTGACACGACCCACAGGCCGGTAACTAAAACAACAAGACACTGGGAAAGGGGAAACAGTTACAACGGTGGGCCCTGCGATAGGGAACGGAGATGTGGAGACCTCCTGCACTCCCCTGAGTCAGTGTCCCTCACACTCCTAACGTTCCCTATACAGGCTCCTCACCTGTCGCCGAGCCAGAACCTGTCACCCTAGCACACCTTACACCTATCCCTTGCTAGGGAGCTGCGTGGTGCAGGCACTGGCCCCATCGCTGTACTAATACACACCAGGGAAAAATACAAACAGGGATAACACCACTTAGCTTTGCTCTGTTGCTATTGCTCCCAGCAACAGAGTCCACCACCAGAAAGCAGCTTTCCTCCTGAATAGCTGCTACTTCTCCAAGCTTTGTCAGAGCTGCAAGGAACACCTCTCTGTAATTCCTTCCTTCACCAGACTTTACACCAGAGCTCCCCTGAGCTGCTCTCTGTAGTTCCTTCCTTCACCAGTCTTGGTTGGAAATGAGCAATATCACCAACAGAGATTGAAACCACCTGACACTCTTTTATAGGTAAGAGCCAGCAATCACACCTGCTTCATAATCACGTGCACTAAACTAAAGTAACCAGAGTGCAAAGACCCTAACAGCCACCGGGGGCAAAACTAGAACTGGAACCACCACAGTGCAATAACCCTAATGACCACCGGGGGCAAAAACTAACTTTAAGCACAAGCTAGGAAAAAAAAAAGTTACTAGTGCTTTTATCTGTCATGATCCAGCATGGATCATGACAGCTTCTATTTGTCCGTGATACCAGCTGGTACACGGTAGTGTGTGAGGAGGGTACACCTCTAGACGGTGTGTGAAAAAATGAACGCTCAGTAACTCACCAGGACAAAATAATAAAAGTTGGAGTGCTTTGAAAAAAGCAGTTTGAACAGCAGTGTGCACACAGCAATGCAGCTAGCAGGTAGCCTTAAATGGCAGCCTAATCACCACCAGCGCTGCTGCACACTACAAAAATCCTCCCCTTTCACTGCACACTAACTGTACAGTGAAAAGCGCTATCAGCAGAAGCAGTTTTTTATTCTTCTTCCCTGCCTAACGCTCTCCCTGTTCAGAATCAGCAGCAGCACCTTTCCCTATTGTAAGATCGGCAGAACCCGACTTTGGCGAAAGTCGGTGATTTTTTAATCTGACCAACCTGTTTCGCTCAACTCTACTCCTGAGTACACCAATACCCCATATATAGAGGAAAAGTACCGTTTAGGGGCACAGCAGGGTTCAGAACAGAAGGAGCACCATTTGACTTTTGGAGAGCAAAATTGGCTGCAATAGATAGCGGACCCCTTGTCCCATTTGCAAAGCCCCTGACATGCCTAAATAGTGGAAACCCCAACAAGTGACCCCATTTTGGAAGCTACACCACTTAAGCAACTTATCTAGAGGTGTAGTGAGCACCTTGAACCCACTGGTGCTTCACAGAATTTTATAACGTTGAGCCGTGAAAATGAAAAAAAAAAACATTCCCCCCAAAAAAATGTTGCTTCAGCCCCACGTTTTTCATTTTCACATGGGTAACATGAGAAAATGGACATACAACTTGTTGTGCAATTTGTCCTGAGTACACCGACACCCAATATGTGGTGGAAAATTACTGTCTGGGTACATGAAAAGGGCTTGGAAGAGAAGGAGCGCCAATTAAATTGTGGAGTGCAATTTTGGCTGAAACAGATTGCGGATGCCATATCACATTTGAAGAGCCCTTGACATGCCAAAACAGCAGAACACCCCATAAGTGATCCCTTTTTGGAAACTACACCTCTTGAGGAATTCATATAAGGGTGTAGTGAGCATTTTTAACCCTCAGGCAATTCACAGAATTGTATATAATGGGCTTAGTCAATGGAAAATTATAATTTTCTCAGCTAAAATGTTACTTTGACCCAAAGTTTTCAATTTTGAAAAGGGATAATAGGAGAAAAGTGACCGCAAAATATGTTACACAATTTCTCCTGAAGTAAATAACTCATATGGTGTCTAAAACTACTTTTCAGGCACAGTGCATAGATCAGAAGGAAAGGAGTGCCATATTATAGTGCGCATTTTGCTGAAATAGTTTTAGGGTGCCATGTTACAATGGCAGGGGCCCTGAGGTGCCAGAACAGCAGAACCCCCATACGTATCCTTATTTTACAAACTACATCTCTCAATGATTTCATCTAAGGGTGCAGTGATCATATTGACACCACAAGTGTGCCACAGAATGTTATACCATTGGGCAGTGAAGAAAAATAATTACATTTTTACAACAAAATTATTTTAGCCCCAGATGTTAAATTTTCACACAGCGAAATGGGAAAAAAGGAACCAAAATTTGGCACACAATTTCTGTTGAATGTGGAAATACCCTATATGTAGCTGTATAGTACTGCTTAGCCACACAGCGAGACTTGGGAGGGACGGAGCGCTATTTTACTCCTGAAGCATACATTTTCCTAGAATAGTTTGTGGACTCCATATACAGAGCCCCAAAGTATTAGAAGGGCAGAATCCCTCCTCAAGTGACCTCATTTTGGAAATTATACCCCTCTCGAAATTTATCTACAAGTGCAGTGATGATTTTGACTCCATGGATGTTTTCCAGAAACAAGCAGCAGTGAATGTTACTGAGTGAAAATTGAAGATCTGCCACTTTAGTGTCCGAACATTGCAGTACCCATTAGAATGTAGTACCCATATCTTGTATTGCCTGTACATTGCAGATCCAGCACATTGTAGTGCCCAGTACATTGTAGGGCCCATATGTAGTAGTACACATACATTGTAGTACCTATACATTGTGTCCAGCTCATGCTTCTGGAGACATGGATCCCGCAAATTAAGCAGGCACTCATCACTACAGAAATGCCAAATGTGGATACTAACTGTAGTTTAGGCACAGTGTGGGGCTCAGAATGGAGCAGGGATTTGGATTTGGGTGCGCATAATTGGCTGGATTTCTTTTGTGGGGTGAGGAGCCGCAGCGCTTTTCCAGAGCCTTTGTGGTACCAGTAATCTGGAAGCCCCCTATATTTCCAGTGATGGATGATGGACCTGAGTGGAAACTTGCTTTTTTAATGAATTGAGTTAAATCTTTTATTGGGAACATTTTACATAACATTTTGGATCACATTTATCCTGAGCTCTATGATGAGCACCTACATTGGAGTTTCCAGCTAAACCTCCGAATAACATGATTCAGATGAAATCCATGAGGGATCTATTCACTATAATGAGGCAGCAGCATTACTCTGGACTCTGTCTGGCCTCTATTAAGTGTTGTCCTTCTTTTCAGGGGTGCAGAAAACTGTTGTCAACTGTACTTTTTTTCACACTTAAAAACACAGACACAGCTGGATCATAGGCCAGACAAAGCCAACCATGTCTCCATCTGCTTCATTATAGAGAATCTTCTGCCAGAGTTTTCATCTAAATTGCATATTTCAGAGATTTACATGGAAACCCCGGTGTAAGCGTTTAGCGTAGAGCGCAGAATAAATGTGAGTGGAGCATAACTTCAATCTTTGGGAGGCAGAATGAACAAATCAACAGCAGGTGAAGAATTGGTTTTATTTTTTTACGCTATTCCTTGTCCGGTATAAGTGATTAGACGACTTTATTCTTCGGGTCGGTATGATTACAACAATACCAGATTTATAATTTTTTTATGTTTGGCTGCTGTCACACACTAAAAGACGCTTTTTTTTTACAAATCAAAGTTTTTGTATCTCCATATTTTGAGAGGTATAATTTTTCCATATTTCTGCCGACAGTCATGTTAGGGCATGTTTTATGCAGAACGAGTCGATATTTTTATTAGTACCATTTTTGGGCACATGTTTTTTTTTCACCACATTCTATTCCAATTTTTGGGAGGCAGAATGAACTAAAAACCAGCAATTTAGGCATTATTATTGTTTGTTTTTTATGCCGTTAACTATGTGGTAAAAGTGATAAAACAGCTTTATTCTTCGGGTCAGTATGATTACAGCGATAGCACATTTAAATAATTTTTTTCACATTTTGGCACTTTTACACAATAAAAAATATTTTATAGAAAAAAGAATTGTTTTTGCATTGCTTTATTCTGAGAGCTATAGCTTTTTAATTTTTTCGCTGATGGAGCTGTATGGCGGCTTGTTTTTTGCGGGACAAGATGATGTTTTCAGCTATACCATTTTTATTTACTTTTGTCTTTTTGATTGCGTTTAAATCCACTTTTTGATCAGTGGTATGATGAAAAAGCATCATTTTTTGCCACTTTTTATAATTTTTTTTACAGTGTACACTGAAGGAATTAACTACAGGGCAGTTTATAGGTCAGGTCAATCTGGATGGGACAGTACCAAATATGTGTACTTTATTTGTTCATTTGGTTGTTTTTACACAGTATATAAGTATATACATATTTACTGTATATATATATATATATATATATGTATTTATTAAATTAATATTTTTCTTTTTATGTTATTTATTTTACATTTTTTTTAGATGTTTATCATTTTTAAAATGATTTTTTTTTATCTTGCCAGTAGTGGTGATGTCTCTGCTACTGTTACTGGCTCGCACATTCTTAGCCATGGTATTTTCTTTTCTTTTACACAACACTTACCTGACCTTTGTCATTGTGACTTTTTCTACTCTATACTTCATATATTTTGTACGACACAATAATTAATTTTTGACAATCTTTTCAACCTTAACTATGCATCTGTTGCCAAAAAGGATGTAATAGGAAATGCTAGCCAGAAAGACAAATGGGGCAGCATACAGCAGCATGTGAGAGGTGCATTCAGTTTTCAAACTGGACAAGAAAAACAAATTTGCAAAACAGACATACAGGTATAAATGTCTACATTTTTTTTTTTTTTTTTTTTTAAACAAGGTTGACCCATTTTTCCCAAAATGGCATAATATGAACTGTTAGGTAGGTAAATGACAAACAAAGCCAGCACAAAGGCACTGTAGTAGTGACATGTAAGGATGTCAAATGTAACTACTAAAACAGATGTGCCAAAAAAATTATTTGCAACATTCACACGTTGTGAAGTGGCCAGCCGCAGTTAAAGGGACTCTGTCACCATATTTGGCCTATCTAAACTATTCATATGGGCATTGCTTTTTTCAATGTTCCTTAAAGGGATTTTCCAATCTAAAATTGCAAATCTCCAGTCACTCCATGTGACTGCAGACTTATGAATCCTCACATCGTGAGCACTGCACACTGTGAGGATTCTCCGATACCCGGAGAGGAGGGTGTGTGACTGCAAGTATGCGATTTGCATCCATGTGATCACGTGCCGACTAGACTGTATCCAGCCTTGCGCAATGTAAGTGTATTCAGCGAGACTTGAAACAGTCTAGTCGGAATGTGGCCGGAAGTATGCAAATCACATCCCAGCACTGGCACCAGAGATTGCGTGCAGTTCACACAATGTGAGGATTCACAAGTCTGCAGTTGCATGGAGTGACTGCAGACTTGTAGTTTTAGACCGGACAGCACATTTAAATATCAAACAATTTACTATGTTTTTAGTTTATGATTAGTTTATATAATGTGTCCTATGGTTTTGTTTTGTTTTTAACAACAGATGATGAAATTTGCATGGGACAGCTATAAGAGATATGCTTGGGGAGAAAATGAGCTGCGTCCAGTAACTAAAGATGGACATTTTGGAAGCTTATTTGGTAAGTTTTTTGCACAAAAAAAAATATGTAAGCTTTTATGGACCATTTTAGCATTTTGACAATTTCTAAATAAGACTGTTATGACATATTAAAATATTTTACTCTAATAAAACATGTTAAAGGGAATCTGTAAGCAGTTTTTTGCTATGTAATCTGTCAGCACCATGAGATAGAGGCAGAGACCCTGATTCCAGTGATGTATTACTTAGTTTGCTGAGGGCAGCAGTTATGATAGTCACAGCTTTTTTTGCTGCAGATCTAGCAGAGCTCAGCTCTGGAGCTGTGTGTAACCACATATTTCTGTGTACACTGTGTAGTGAGAGAAAGCTGCTTATATGTGCTGGGGGACGTGACTGGACTATTAAGCACTTAGTCTTGTGGTGATAATCTCCTGCTGATAAAACACTGATTGTACAGAAACAGCAAAACACAGCTTAGTAATTGACACATCCCTAAAATCAGGGTCTCTACTCCTACATTATGATGTTCTCAGATTACATAGCAAAAGCCTGGTTACAGATTTCCTTTAAAGAAGCCCTCCCATCAACATTTTTATCCTCTTAATATACAGTTTTGCAATCATCAAATTATATAGCACTGTGTACTTACAATTGCTCATTTTGCCTTTCTACCCAGTACATTCTTCTCTTTTCTCTGCTCTATATAAAAACAGGAAGTCTCTTTTCCCTGCATAAATTATTCCCTTCTTCAACTCATGACCCAGCGGCTCCCCCCTCTCCCCTGTCAGATACCTTTGCAGTGATGACTTATGACTCATGCAGGGAAATTTGACCTCCTTTCTCCACATAGAGCCTAGAAGGATTCAGATAGTAAGTTTTAAATCATGTGATGTCATAAGAGAAGAATTAGCTGGGTAGAAAGGCAAAATGAGCAATTGTAAGTACACAGTGCTAAACAATACAATGTCTGCAATATATTCGAGATTCGTACCTTGATACACGCTTTTATAAACAAAAACATAAAATGATAACTAAATGTATAAATACTTCCAGTCCTGGAACGTCAGCTTGTTATTATTTCTTTAGCACATTGAGAAAAAAAATGAATAGTAGTGCATGTTCGGTATTATTATGTGTGTATTTCATTTAGAAACTCTTCTCGCATATTTAATAAACACTCTCCAATTGCTCCCTGTTGTTACTATAGTATATTCAGTGGCTGAAAGTGGAAATCATACACTGCTCAAAGACTTTCAAGCTTCAACAAGAAAACTGGAAAGATTAGATCACTTAAACATCTCTCCCACATTGGTCATAGCCAAAATAGCTATGCAAGTTGTTTGGTTTTTTTTATTGCTAAATGTAAATTCTTTCATGCTTCCATAAACGAAAGTATGAGGACATACTTATTAAAAACTGGTCTGCAGTCACAAATTCTAAGTTACCTTATATACAGTGGGTACGGAAAGTATTCAGACCCCTTTAAATTTTTCATTTTTTGTTTCATTGCAGCCATTTGGTAAATTCAAAAAAGTTCATTTTTTTCTGGTTAATGTACACTCTGCACCCCATCTTGACTGAAAAAAAACAGAAATGTAGAAATTTTTGCAAATTTATTAAAAAAGAAAAACTGAAATATCACATGGTCATAAGTATTCAGACCCTTTGCTCAGACACTCATATTTAAGTCACATGCTGTCCATTTTCTTGTGATCCTCCTTGAGATGGTTCTACTCCTTCATTGGAGTCCAGCAGTGTTTTTATGTAAACTGATAGGATTTGATTTGTAAAGGTACACACCTGTCTATATAAGACCTCATAGCTCACAGTGCATGTCAGACCAAATGGGAATCATGAGGTCAAAGGAACTGGCCAAGGAGCTCAGAGACAGAATTGTGGCAAGGCACAGATCTGGCCAAGGCTACAAAGATTTTCTGCAGTACTCAAGGTTCCTAAGAGCACAGTGGCCTCCATAATCCTTAAATGGAAGAAGTTTGGGACCACCAGAAGTCTTCCTAGACCTGGCCATCCAGCCAAACTGAGCAATCTTGGGAGAAGAGCTTTGGTGAGAGAGGTAAAGAAGAACAGTATCATCTCTATGCTGATGACACACAGATCTACATCTCTGGACCAGATATCACCTCCCTACTAAACAGAATCCCTCAATGTCTGTCTGCTATTTCATCCTTCTTCTCCGCTAGATTTCTAAAACTTAATATGGACAAAACAGAATTAATCATCTTTCGCCCATCTCACGTGACCCCCCCAATGGACCTATCCATTAAAGTAAACGGTTGCCCACTCTCTTCAGTCCCACAAGCTCGCTGCCTCGGGGTTATCCTTGACACTGATCTCTCTTTCAAACCACATATCCAAGCCCTTTCCGCTTCCTGCCGACTTCAACTCAAAAATATTTCACGGATCCGTACATTCCTCAACCAAGAATCTGCAAAAACCCTAGTGCATGCCCTCAACATCTCCCGCCTTGACTACTGCAACCTTCTGCTCTGTGGCCTCCCCTCTAACACTCTCGCACCCCTCCAATCTATTCTTAACTCTGCTGCCCGACTAATCCACCTGTCCCCCCGCTATTCCCCGGCCTCTCCCCTCTGTCAATCCCTGCACTGGTTCCCCATTACCCAAAGACTCCAGTTCAAAACCCTAACCATGACATACAAAGCCATCCACAACCTGAGTCCTCTGTACATCTGTGACCTAGTCTCCCGGTACTTACCTGCACGAAACCTCTGATCCTCACAAGATCTCCTTCTGTACTCCCCTCTTATTTCCTCTTCCCACAATCGCATACAAGATTTCTCCCGCGCATCCCCTCTACTCTGGAACTCTCTACCACAACATATCAGACTCTCGCCTACCATGGAAACCTTCAAAAAGAACTTGAAGACCTACCTCTTCCGACAAGCCTACAACTTGCAGTAACCACCGATCCACCAAACCGCTGCACAACCACCTCTACCCTCGCCTACTGTATCCTCACCCATCCCATTGTAGATTGTGAGCCCTTGTGGGTAGGGTCCTCTCTCATCCTGTACCAGTCGTGACTTGTATTGTTTAAGATTACTGTACTTGTATGTATTATGTATACCCCTCCTTACATGTAAAGCGCCATGGAATAAATGGCGCTATAATAATGAATAATAATAATAATAATAACCCCAAGATCACTGTGGCTGGGATTCACAGATGCAGTAGGGAGAAAGTTTCACAAAGTCAACTATCACTGCAGTCTTTCACCCGTCGGGGTGTTATAGCAGAGTGGCCCAACGGAAGCCTCTACTCAGTGCAAGACATATGAAAGCCTGCATAGAGTTTGCTAAAAAACACATGAAGGACTATGAGAAATAAGATTCTCTGGTCTGATGAGACGAAGCTAGAACTTTTTGGTGATAATTCTAAGCGGTATGTGTGGAGAAAACCAGGCACTGCTCATCACCTGCCCAATACAATCCCAACAGTGAAACATGGTGGTGGCAGCATCATGCTATGAGAGTGTTTTTCAGCTGCAGGGACAGGATGACTGGTTGCATTTGAAGGAAACATGAATGCGGCCAAGTACAGAGATTTCCTGGATGAAAACCTCTTCCAAAGTGCTCTGGACCTCAGACTTGACCGAAGGTTCACCTTCCAACAAGACAATGACACTAAGCACACAGCTAAAATAACAAAGGAGTGGCTTCAAAACAACTCTGTGATCATTCTTTACTGGCCGAGCCAGAGCCCTGGCCTAAACCCAATTGAGCGTCTCTGGAGAGACCTGAAAATGGCTGTTCACCAATGTTCACCATCCAACCTGACAAAAATGGAGAGGATTTGCAAGGAAGAATGAAAGAGGATCCCCAAATCCAGGTGTGAAAAACTTTTTGCATCATTCCCAAGAAGATTCATGGCTGTACGAGCTCAAAAGGAAGCTTCTACTCAATTCTGAGCAAAGGGCCTGAATACTTATGACCATGTGACATTTCAGTTTTTCTTTTTTAATAAATTTGCAAAAAAAGAATTTCAGTCAAGATGGGGCGCAGAGTGTACATTAATGAGAAAAAAATGAACTTTTTTGCATGTACCAAATAGCTGCAATGAAACTAAGAGTGAAAAATGTAAAGGGGTCTGGATACGTTCCATACTCACTGTATGAGTGGTAGATCTGAACATATTGAATGTGTTTACAGCATCTCCGGGCTCATAACATGTTGGTCTTGGAGCTGCACACAATATGTTGTGCGAGTCTGCTTATTTCACAATTTATTTATAACACCTTCAGATACTTTCATATTGTTTACTTCATTTTCTGTAAGCAAATTTGAAAATGTCATTTTCATGGTTTCTTTGCAAAAGGAGAAAAATTCTCAGGGAGCTTAACATCTACGTGTCATGAATTCGCATACAGCTGTAGAATCTGCTTGACATTTATTATGTATGTATAATGTCTACACTGAGCTGACAAATCTCAAGACATTGCCACGAGCAAGTTTCCTTAAGGGTAAAGCTACATTTTCAGGTGGCGAGATGCCGTTTTCCTATAACATTTATTAATATTAACAATTAAATCGATTTAATGCGTTTTATAAATGTGAAAAAAAATCATTTTTAATATAAATTTGCAGGCTTTATGTATCAAATCAATATCAATATATACAGTGTGTATATATATTTCCATAATGTTGAGAATAAATGTTCTACAATCTAATGCGTTATAAAACATTGTTCTGTATTATACAAGTCTATTTATCTAAATTGTGCTGAGGATGCTGACTTTAGGTCATATACAAGAGTTGATGTTGCCCTAGAGACTCTTTGTGCTCATACACCCTATTGGTAATTCAGGCAAGGGAAGCTGATCACATCATGGGAAGGGGGGCTGTGGTTATGGCGATGGGCACTGACCAGATAAACCTCCCCAACTTCACACATGTGCACTAATCGTCTCACCCCCTGCTCCTCATGACTAACAGGTCTCTCTCTGTGTACTTACATAGGGAGAGACCTGTCAGTCAAAAGGATTGTGGTGCTGAGAACTTGCCAAGAACCTACCTCATAGTAGTCATCCGAGACACATTGTCCCCTGGTGGGTTTTCAAAGTTTGCATTTTCAAAGAATTTCAGTTAAACATACATGTCGGTAACAGCATAGGTTTAATTAGCATGAATCTCCTGTCAGGTTAGTGTGCTCCTCTTTTTCAGCACCTGCTGTAATAACAAAAAAAATCGGACTTACATATAACAATAGCCGAAAGAAGAGATCCAGAAAATAATGATAAAAAATGGCAATATTTTATTAATACTATTAAAATCAACCACAATAAAATCCTAATAGAAGACAATCAATCATGGCGCCCAAAACTAGGGTAGACGTCAGATGTGTGCTAAATATACAGCGACACAAACACCAATAGTAAATATAACCGGTAAACTTGATTTTTTGAATTACCAATAGGGTGATTTACTGCATAAAAAAATCACAATGTCCCATAAAGACAAAAATATATTGAAAATACCAATGCACATTATCGGGAAATAGATCAGTGGTGAAGGGAGCAGTGACACAAAGAACCTGGCGCACTCCTCACCCTGACGTGCGTTTCGCATCCAGCTTCTTCCGGGGGTGGAATAATAAATAAACCTGTGCAATAAACCTATGTTAGCTATGCATTCTTCATGTATTGTGAAATTATAACTAAAAAATGGAGGTTTGCCTTTATGACTCTGAAATTTTTCTTCATTTTTTCAACAATGCAAGAGTCATTCATTTCTTTATTTTTCCAACTATGTCTCAACTTTTTTCGTTTTTGCATCAATATTTCTGCGTAATGACTTGTTTTTCTTGCAGGATGGGTGTTATTTTATATTGATACCATTTTGGAGAAATGTAAAATGAAGTCAACAAGTTTTGTAAATTTTTCTGAGAATGATGTAAAAAAAACAACAAATTAATTTATTTTTGTCTGTACACTGTACAATGTTATCTTTATTGCATTTTTAAAAAATTAAACTTAACAAAATGTTAAATCCACTCCACCTTAGAGACCTGAGCCAGCAGTCACCAAGTACTTTGGGATACCTGATTTTCTAAAGCATAATAGCCTGCTATTGTTACATATACTAATACATACAGTGAAGGAAATAAGTATTTGATCCCTTGCTGATTTTCTAAGTTTGCCCACTGACAAAGACATGAACAGTCTATAATTTTAAGGGTATGCTAATTTTAACATTGAGAGGTAGAATATCAAAAATAAAATCCAGAAAATCACATTGTGTAAATTATATAAATTTATTTGCATTTTGCAATGAGAAATAAGTATCTGATCCCCTACCAAGGATTAAGAGTTCTGGCTCCTACAGACCAGTTAGACGCTCCTAATCAACTTGTTACCTGCATTAAAGACAGCTGTCTTACATAGTCACCTTTATAAAAGACTCTTGTCCAGAGACTCAATTAATCAGTCAGACTCTAACATCTACAACATGGGCAAGACCAAAGAGCTTTCTAAGGATGTCAAGGACAAGATCAAAGACCTGCACAAAGCTGGAATGGGCGACAAAACCATATGTAAGGTGCTGGATGAGAAGGAGACAACTGTTGGTGCAATAGTAAGAAAATGGAAGAAATACAAAATGACTGTCAATCAACATTGATCTGGGGCACCATCCAAAATCTTACCTCGTGGGGTATCCTTGATCATGAGGAACAAGAGAGATGAGCCTAAAACTACACAGGGGGAACTTGTTAATGATCTCAAGGCAGCTGGGACCACAGTCACCAAGAAAACCATTGGTAACACATTACGCCGTAAAGGTTTAAAATCCTGCAGTGCCCGCAAGGTCCCCCTGCTTAAGAAGGCACATGTGCAGGCCCTTCTGAAGTTTGCCAATGAACACCTGAATGATTCTGTGAGTGATTGGGAGAAGGTGCTGTGGTCAGATGAGACAAAAATTGAGCTCTTTGGCAATAACTCAACGTGTTTGAAGGAAGAGAAATGCTGCCTATGACCCAAAGAACACTGTTCCCACCGTCAAGCATGGAGGTGGAAACATTATGTTTTGGGGGTGTTTCTCTGCTAAGGGCACAGGACTACTGCACCGCATCAATGGAAGAATGGATGGAGTCATGTAGCATAAAATCCTGAGTGACAACCTCCTTCCCTCTACCAGTACATTAAAAATGGGTCATGGCTGGGTCTTCCAGCAAGACAATGACCCAAAACCTACAGTCAAGGCAACAAAGGAGTGGCTCAAAAAGAAGCACATTAAGGTCATGGAGTGGCCTAGCCAGTCTCCAGACCTTAATCCCATAGAAAACTTATGAAGGGAGTTGAAGCTCCGAGTTGCCAAGCAACAGCCTTGAAATCTTATGATTTAGAGATGATCTGCAAAGAGGAGTGGACCAAAATTCCTCCTGACGTGCACAAACCTCATCATCAACTACAAAAAATGTCTGACTGCTGTGCTTGCCAACAAGGGTTTTGCCACCAAGTACTAATTCTTGTTTGCCAGAGGGATCAAATACTTATTTCTCCCTGCAAAACGCAAATAAATTTATGTAATTTATACAATGTGATTTTCTGGACTTTATTTTTGATATTCTATCTCTCAATGTTAAAATTAACTTATCCTTAAAATTATAGCCTGCTCATGTCTTTGTCAGTGGGCAAACTTACAAAATCATCAAGGGATCAATAATTATTTCCTTCACTGTATCTGTGTTAGACTGTTTTTGAAATCCAAACTCTTTGGCAGCTGGTAGCATTCACACAGGCAGAAAGTTCTTGTATCAAACAAAGAGCGGTTTATTAAATGTCCATAATGAGTTCACAGCTTACAAAGCAAAATAGCTTTTCCTCAGCATCAAAGGTATAACAAAAACCAAAATAGTCCATAAAGTAATATGGGTTCACCTGCTCAGGTTAAGGTGCACACTAGTGATGAGCAAACGTGCTCGTGTAACGTCTTATTTGAACATGTGTATGGAGGTGACAGGGTCTGTCAGGTGTCTTCCCACTGTGGATACTGTACACCCGTCTTACGTGCGGCACCCTGTAATTTGCTATTGTAAGTGTAATGTGCTGTATTGTTTATGTACTGTATTATGATGTATTTAATATGTGTAGAAGTAAGAAAATTATAGAGCTTAGTATAGGAAAATAGTGGGGTTAGATTATTGGGGCACATTGGAGATAGAGAATAGGATTATTAGCTTAGGTTTAGTTAGCATAGGGGTTTTCCTGTTGGGGGGTCTACAGAGCAGTGCAACACAGAGCAGTGAGATATATGAGGGCACTTCCTGGGTAGGGCTCAATGCAGCCAGGATGCAGCAGTGAAGGTTGAGAGACTGATAGCCATGGGGATAAGACTGCTATGTTAGGAAGGGGCCCCAGGCTGAGTGTTATGCAGGAGGTCACCAGCTAGAATAGAGACCAACCCGAAGAAGATTCAGGATGTACGACCAGGGCAGGTGAAGCTGAGACGGCGAACCTGGCACCTTTTCCTATTGAAGCCGGACCAGGGAATGATAGGAAGCAGGTGGACATGGATATCGGTATAGATAATGGCATATTGCTGATTTAGGATATTTCTGCCTATGTTACATGGGTGGTGGAACTGATGTTGCGGCGGTCCTGCACGTGTGTGCGCCATGTCCCGGCATGTGGGTTGGTCTTGGCGTCTCTGTGTGTGGGGAAGTGTCTGGTCTTCACCGGGTCCCTCCCACCGCATGACGCTGCGCCCATCCTGCGTTCCCGATTGGCATGACTGCACCTGCGTCACTTCCGGTCCGCGTCACGGGCACTTCTGGTCCGGTGATATTTAAACTCATGGTTTTAGTACACTGCACGCCCCCTGATGAAGGAGTACATCCTCGAAATGCGTGTCGGGGTGACGCGCTGACCGCCCAGCCATCTGTATTCTCTTTTCCTGAGGTAATGTCCTTCTTCGGTATCGTCCACTCCAGTGTGGGTGGGCTTTTTCATATACTATATCATGGGGTGGATATTATGCCCCTTTTACATGGGATACCCCACTACTAGTCTATTTTCTTTTGAAGATATGCTGATGCTTATGAATTGGCACTCACATGTATTGGCAGCATGTTGTTTCTCAATCCCCTTTACCATACCGGAGAGTTCACAAGGATATATAGTTTTTTCAGTGAAGGATGGTATTTTGACCTTAATTTCTATATGTGAGAAAATGGCCAGGGTTAGGTCATGTGTCCTCTAGCACTGCTGCACTTTGTCTTTTTGCACATGTTCCCCATTTTTCCCATTCTGTGTATCCCTAATTAAAGAATCAATTTTTTCCATTAATTTGGATCCATTGGTCGTATTTTTGTGGTTTCCACATCCTTGCGTTACATGTGTTAGCGACTGATCCTTTAATTGTCCAGCACTATCAGCATCCAACATTGATTGTAACACACAGGATGCTGTTATATACCATTGCTTGTTTGTTATATAGGAAGCTAGTGGGCCTGGAGCACGAACGAGACAGGGATTGTCCAGAAGCGGGACAGGTATTGTCCAGGAGTGAGGCAGAGATTGTCCAGAAGTAAGGCAGGGATTGCAGGAAGGAGAAAGAGACTGCAAGAGAAACAGGGAAAGCTGAGGAAATGCCACTCTGTGTAGATTGTGCTTCATGTGTGATGGATACCCTACTGCTCAGTAAAGTTAAACTGTTGGAAAACGACATTGACTCTGAAGTGGTTTGTGAAGCTCATGGATGCAGAACCGGAGTGACCGCAGCCGAGGCAACTCTGGCAGTGAATAAGTGTTCTACTGTGCATACTGCACATGCAGCGGAAAAGACATTATATTTCATCTGTGGGGTGCCTGGGTGTGGGAACAGAATAGCCTGTTGCCACGACTACCACCCTGGCCGCCTTACACATGCTCGGGTATTATCCGAGTATCCTGTCATGCTCGGCTATTATGTTTGTGTCCCTGTGGATGCATGATTTGCGGCTGTTAGACAGCCTGAACACATGTGGGGATTCCCTAACAAACAGGTTAGATTCACTTGAACTCATTTCTGCTCCCATAGAACAGATGTAAGGCCCATCCTGACCGCTGGTCTTGTGCCCTAACTAATTAAATTGCTGTGATGTTGTCAGTACAGATTTATTGGACCTTTGATCAGGACAAGACTTATGGCCGTAATATGTGTAATGCTACAGTCACTCTATCAGTATTTGGTCAATATTTCAAATCAGTATTTGCAAGCCAAAACCAGGAGTGGGTCAAACTTGCAGAATTGATGTATTTGTTTCTATTATTCCTTTTCTCTGATTGTTCCTCATCTAGTATTGGTTTACAAATACTAATAAAAATTACTAACCAAACACTGATAGTGTAGCTGTAGCCTAATACATCTACCTGAATTGCACATATTAAAATGTCCTATGAATTTGGCACATCTTTCATCTACCATGCACCACTGCAAGAAATGTACTCCAGTCAGAGACTGGAATACATCCACCCACTTTTAAAAGACACTAAAAGTAATTATTATACAACTACGAGTTGTGGAAAACATTTTGTGACATTTTAAACAGTTTTTTGCCTCAATTATGGTGACTTACTCTTTTTGATGCATCAGGGCAATACAGTTAACACTTTAATTTCTTTAATAGATCCGTTTGTCCATTCCATCAAATTCAGTGGATGTCATAGTCTCCTCCATTTTTACCAGTCAGTCTCAGCCTTTGAAGTCTATGAGGATCTGTTAAAAATGGATGGAAAATAGAAGACATCTGTTTCCCATCATTATTCCATTCAATACATTGATCAGTGTTAATGGAAGAAAAAGTTTAGTTTACCTCCCTGAGTTTTTAAAAGAGGAAGGAGACAAAAACAAATGACATAAAAAATAGGAAATGTATGAATGCACCCTTATGTGCAGTGTACTACACTGGCTGGCAATAATATACATGTCTCATGCACATACTAATGGTAATGGTCATGCACATACTACTAGATCAGGTGGGCTGCTGACCAGCCAACCAAACTACTGACATCCATATACCACCAACTTCACAACATCAAACTGTATCCTGCAGTAGTAAAACCAGTTGATAATATGTCCAAAAAATTGACAACTATGTGTTAGTTGCCATTTTTTTATATTTTGGACATATGATACCAGTATTAGTGTAGCATTTGTGACCGAATACTAGGATGGAGTCACAAATGCTAGACTAATATGCACTGTGTGAACCTGGTCTTAATGGTATTTTTGATCATTTTCTTTTTACACCATTAAAGGGAATCTGTCACTCGATTTTTGACCTATAAGCTGCGGCCACCGCCATCAGGGGCTTATCTACAGCATTCTGTAATGCTGTAGATAAGCCCCCGATGTAACCTGAAAGAGAGGAAAGTTAGATTATACTCACCGGGGGGCAGATGTCGTGGTCCGGTACCTCCCATCTTCATACGATGACATCCTCCTTCTTACTTCGGCTGGAGATCCTGCGCAGGTGTACTTTATCTACCCTGTTGAGGGCAGAGTAAAGTACTGCAGTGCGCAGGCACTGGGAAAAGTCAGAGAGGTCCGGTTTCTCTGCACTGCAGTACTTTACTCTGTCCTCAACAGGGCAGATAAAGTACGCCTGCGCAGGAGCCGCAGCAGAATTAAGGAGGAGGACGTCATCTCTAGAAGATGGGAGGCACCGGACCGCAACACCCATCGGACCAGACCAGATCCCTGGTTGAGTATAATCTAACTCTTTTTTCTTATCTTTCAGGGTACATCAGGGGCTTATCTACAGCATTACAGAATGCTGTAGATAAGCCCCTGATGGTGGTGGCCACAGCTTATAGGCCAAAAATGGAGTGACAGAATCCCTTTTACATTGTTTTTATACTGAGATTCTGATTGGATCCTTGTAAAACATTTGTATCTAGTTATAAGCTTAAAAAGACTTGTGCCTCAATAGATTTAGTGACCTCTACATCTTTCCAACTGTAGCAGCGCTTGCCTTATATTACTCGCGAGCTCCATGATGCCGATAATGGACTTGAATACTTTGCTAAGTCTGGACTTGTAATCATTATAAATCTTTACAAATGAATGGGATTACACTACAGTTATCTCTTTCTTTCAAACAGGGGGATTAAAAGGAGCTACAATAGTGGACGCTCTGGACACTCTTTACATAATGGATTTGGAGGAAGAGTTTGAGGATGCAGCAAAGTGGGTAGAGAATAGCCTCGATCTGAATGTGGTAAGAATAATTGTCATCAAAAGCCCAATACAATTTAACACATTATTGGCGACAGTATACATTGAGAACAGAAATTGTACATCGTAAGTATTGTTGGAAAACAAAATAAGAAAACTGACTATGAGAAAAAAGACGACTGAGGGGCGATCTAATGACCATGTATAAGTATATAAGGGGACAATACAAATATCTCTCCGAGGATCTGTTTATACCAAGGAAGGTGATGGTCACAAGGGGGCATTCTCTGAGACTGGAGGAGAGAAGGGTTTTCCACCAATATTGAAAAGGATTCTTTACTGTTAGGGCAGTGAGAATCTGGAATTCCTTGACTGAGGAGGTGGCGATGGCGAACTCAGTAGAGGGGTTCAAAAGAGGCCTGGAGGTCTTCCTGGAGCATGACAATATTGTATCTTACAGTTGTTAGGTTCTTTAGAAGGACGTAGATCTGGAGATTTATTCAGACAGAATATAGGCTGAACTGGATGGACAAATGTCTTTTTTCTTTTCCAAACATTTTATTATTGTATTATAATAATGATAACATAGTAGACTCATTGTCTGCATAATGTGGGAGAGGGGTGGGGGGGGGAGAAGGGAAGGGATGGAGGAAAGAGGGAAGGGGAAACAAATCAGAGAACTTTGGTTCATGGTCAATACCATGTTCAAAGAATAACATAAGAACAATAATACAAACAATTAGTTCAAGTGAGTAATTGGCACATTATATGATATACAATACACAATACCAAAATCTGGCTTTTAATTAAAGGGCAGTTTCCTATGTAAGGGGTGTAGGAAAGATGTGATCCCACTTAGACCATTTGGTATAAAACTTTGAAAAATGATCATTAGCCAGAGCAAATTTAAGTTCGTATGCTCGGTGTTGAGCCATGATATCTATGATGTGTTGAAGACTAGGAAGTGTATGACTCTTCCAATGATACGCAATAGTGTTTTTTACAACTAAACATAAACGTACAATTAATGTTTTGACTTCTAAGTCCAGACTATCCAGCTCTAGAGAGTAGTGCCGACTGTGGAGAGAGAACGAAGGTTTTACCATATATTTTGTGTATAACAGAGGAGACCTGCGACCACAGGGATTGGGTCACAGGGCAACTCCAGAACATGTGTAACAAGTCACCTCTTTTACCGCAGTTTCTCCAGCAAAGTGGTGACCTGTCGGGATAGAAATGAGCCAAACGAACCGGCGTAAAGTATCATCTGGAGAGCACCTTAAAATAGGTTTCCTGTAAAGCCATGGAAAGGGTCGAGGCATAGGATAAGGAAAATGCATCTTCCCAACTTTCTGCTGAAAAGGATGTCTTGACGTCTTTCTCCCATGTTAGCATATATGAATCTTTTGTGAGAGAGGAGTCCTGGTTAAAACTGTCATATATGAACTTGTGGCTCCAGAATATTGTGAGGCCTACATTACTCAGGATTTTAACAGAAGGTTCCGAAAATATCGATCATTTCTGTAAGAAATCTAAGATAGTGTCCTTTAATATTTGATATTCCATAAACATAGACCAAGGTACTTTGTATTTGGATTTTATGTAACTAAAGGGTGACATTTTTCCACCGTCGGAGATGTCCCCCAGTTTTTTATTTCCAAATTCAGACCACCTTACAGGGAGATCTAGTTTCATTATTGAGTATACTAGTGTGAGAGGTAAGGTTTTCAGGATTATCTTTTTAGCGGTTCCTCTCTTTGGAGTGGAGAGTTTCTTCCAAGCCAAAGAGATAGCCTGAAAGATTGGATGTGCTGTACAGTCAAATGTATGGTTAAAGATGGTGTTTGAGATAATGACCGTTGGATGCTTGTTATTATTAAGCTCAATCTCTAAATCCAACCATGCTGGTGGATTTTCTTGATTGAACCATTGAGAACTTTGTTTTAATAGTGTTGTATGGTAGTGAGCCGAAATACTCGGTATTCCCATTCCTCCATTCAATTTCTTTTTATACAAGGCTTTATTAGATGTCCTTGGTTTTTTGTTTAGCCAGATAAAATTATTTAGTATAGTTTGGAGATTTGTCAATTGAATAGTTGGAAACGGGAGGGGTAAGCACCTCAGGACGTACAGTACCTTCGGGAGTATAAATATTTTGACCGTGAAATTCCTACCCCACCATGATAGGTCCCTGTCTCTAAAAATAGAGCAGTCTTTTTCAACGACTTCCGTTAATCTTTTTATATTGTCTTGTACTGTATCACGTAGGGTTTTATTTAAAATTATTCCCAGGTATTCAATATTTTTAATTTGCCAATTGAGGGATGAGATAGATTTAATTGAATTTATTTGTTGGTTGCTAAGGTTAAAGGGGAGAATGTTGGATTTGCTTTCGTTAATTTTGAAATTGGAACAGGCCGAAAATTTTTTCAATTCCTCTAAGGATTCTGGAATAGAATTATCAGGGTCCGTGAGGGTCAGAATAACGTCGTCAGCAAATAAATTTAGTTTGTGCTGACGATTTTTTGTTATCAGCCCTTTTATCTTATCGTTTTGCCTGATGTGTTCGGCCATTGGCTCCATCGCTAAAATAAACAAAAGGGGGGATAATGGGCAGCCTTGTCTGGTGCCATTCGTGATTGGAAAGACATCAGAAACGTGGTTGCTGGAAACAATCTTAGCTATTGGGTTTGAGTACAAGGCCATGATTGAGGTAATTAAATTATTGTTAAAACCGAATTTACGTAAGGTTTGTTCAAATGAAGAACCATCCCAGGCGGTCAAAGGCCTTTTCCGCATCCAAAGAAATAAAGGCCGTAGGAGTTTTTGTAAGAGCAACCATTCTCAATGAATTGATGACCCTTCTCGTAGCATCTGGTGGTTGTCTTCCCCTAACAAACCCCATCTGATCTTTTCCAATTAGGGAGGGCAAAATTGTACTCAGTCTGCTAGCAATTATTTTCGAATATATTTTTAGGTCCGTATTTATTAAAGAAATGGGCCTATAACTACCTACTTTTTCCGGATCTCCTTTTGGCTTTGGAATGAGTGTTATTGACGCTTCCAGCATTTCTGTTGGAAATGAGCCATGTTTTGCTGTCCAATTGAAGGTATCTGCTAGATGAGGGGAGAGTATATTGTTAAATGCTTTGTAATAAGCATTTCCGAAGCCATCAGGACCCGGTGATTTTAGTAGAGGAAGTCGTTTTATGGTGTCTTCAATCTCATTTTTCGAGAATGGGGAAGTTAGGAAATTGAGGTCATCTGGCGAAAGAGTTGGGAGGTTGATTGATGCTAAATATGACACAATATCCATCTTTGATGATTGGGGATGTTGTGGGTTTAATTTTAGATTATATAACTTTTGATAATATTTAGAAAATTCTTGGACTATATCCTGTGGGTGAGAAAGCATGGAGTTTTTATCGGTAATTAATCTGTTTATTCTGTAATGAATTCGCTTCTTTTTTATGCGATTTGTCATGTACCTTGTTGCTTTATTGAGGGAAGTATAGTATTTATAACGTGAAGATTTGATGGCAGCATCATATGAAGAGAAGAGTAGATTTCTAAGACGTTGTCGGAGGTTTAGTAGCTCTGTTTGTATGAAGGTAGAGGGTGATAGGAGTTTTAATTGAGCTTTTTCCTTGTCTCTAATTATGTCCTGTATTTCTTTAACCTTGGTTCTATTTTCTTTTTTTACTTTGGATGATATGCCGATAATCACTCCTCTGAGGACTGCCTTGTGGGCACACCATCTTGTGAATGGGGTGGTGGAGTCAGGGCCATTTTCCTTAAAATAATTCTTTATGGACTTTTCGATTGAATTTTTATGGATAGGATTGTGAATTAAATTGGAATTGCATTTCCATAATTGTCTATTGTTCAGTAGGGGACCTAACGTTAGTTCTCCTGTGACTGGAGCATGGTCAGATATTGATCTATCTCCTATAGTTACCTTGTTAAACTTTTGAAGAGAAAAAATGCCAGCGATTATCAGATCTATCCTTGAGGCAGTCTGGTAGACATCTGAAAAATAACTGAACTCTATTGACGAGGTGTTTATGCACCTGAATACGTCATAGAGTTCATTTCTGAAAAGCCAGTCGTTTAAGTTACAGGCTTCAGTTCTTGTTTGCGAGGAGGAGTCCACCAGCCTGTCGGGAACCACATTGAAGTCTCCTAGCATTAGTAGCACACCTTTTCTCACCAAAGACAGTTTTCTCTGCAACTTATTGAGGAACATAATTTGTTGATGGTTCGGGGCGTAAATATTTACTATGGTGGATAACTGGTCATTTATATTACATACCAGGATGTGGTATCTGCCCATGTCGTCTTTATACTCATCTAGGAATTCAAATGGGACCGAATTTTTAATAATTGTAAGGACTCCTGCCTTCTTCTCCTTGTTATTAGATTCATATATATGGGGGAACCCATTGTCGTGAAAATATGGATGGTTACCGTCCAGAAACTTCGTCTCCTGGACGCAAATAATGTCAGCCTTTGACTTCTTAAGCTCTCTCCAAAGTTGGAACCTCTTATGGGGGCTATTTAGCCCTCTTACATTGTACTTGATAAGTTTGATACTCATCTATACAGCTATCACAAGTATGTGACAAAGATATCAGCCAGATAGCTGAGTATCAAAGTGTCGATATGACCAATCAATCAAGAACTTGTCCTGTAGGAAATTTAATAACCTTAATAAACAACAACCAACTTCAAGCACGGAATGCACCAAACAGTATACTTATAGCATAAACAATGAATTTAGGTGCCTACAGTACTGTAGTCTCGAACCAGAAGAACTGTGTAAAGCTCTCCAATAGGTGCCTTGCTCAAAAGAAAGGTACTTCTAACCTAATGGGGGTATAATACGTGGTTGGGAATTTTTGGGTAGAACGAACCTCATTGTTGAGGTAAAGCAAGCCAGGTGTGCTTGATGTAAGCAAAACCTATGTAAGTGAGTAAACTATTCATCTATTGTCCCTGGAGTGGGAAGGCTCAGCCAGAGATCTCAGGAAGTTTGCCCCTTCTTCCGGGGAGAATATTGGTATAGTTTTACCCCTGAAGTGGATTAGTAACTAAAGGGGAAAACCCCATGTTTAATGGATCTCTTTATCCATAAGGGCTGCAGTGATTTTGTGGAAGGACTTCCGTAGATCCAATGTTTCCTTGGATAAATCTGGAAAAGTCTTTAGACCTTGAAAGGGTTCTGGGAAGGTCTTCTCTGACTAGGTATTGCTGAATTTTCTCTTTTGTTTTAAAGAAATGAATCTGAAGGATTGTATCCCTAGGAGATTCAATTGGGATCCCTGATGGATGTGGCAGCCTATGGATCCTATCTATTATCAATTCAGATTGCGTGAGTGATGGTATAGCTTTTTGAAAAATGGATTTTACATGGGCAGCTAGATTTTCTTGTGCAATGTCCTCAGGTATGCCACGTATTTTAAGATTATTGCGGTGACTTCTGTCCTCTAAGTCTGCCAGTTTCGTTCTAAGTTTTTGCATTTCTGAGGACAGGTATTCAATGTCAACTGTAGAGTCTGTGGCTTTGTGTTCTAGTCATTTAATTCGTTTTTCTTGTTCTGCAAGTGTCATTTCGAATTTGGCCAATGCTCTATCCATTTTGTTTTCGTGTTTATTAAAACGAAGCTCAAATTTCTTATCAATATTATCCATTAGTTTATTTAGGAGATGTTCAATGTTATCAATAGAGAGGGTTTGACCAGCTTTGGACGCAGAGAGAGGAGGGAAATTAGAGTTATGGTCTTGTTGGGGAGCGTCCAGTCTAGGCTTATTTTTAGCTGGACTAATATTAGGGGAGTAATCGCTTGAATCTTCATCCTCTTCTGAGGCTTCTCTAGATAAGGCAGTGTTTCTCTCCCCAAGACCCTGGGGTCTGTCTTTTGGAATTGAGTGATAAGTCCAACTCATCGGATAGGAGATTCTTTTTAGAGTGGGTGGTTTCAGGCCTATTTTGACTCGGGAGTTTAGATCCCAAAAGAATCTCATCTCTTTTTAGCGGAGACCTAGATTTGAGTGGACTAAGGACCTTAGCTTGGTCGTTTGAATGGTAATTTTTTCTACATGGTTTGTGGGAAGATGAGGTATTAGACTTTACGAGTGACCTGGAATTTTTCATTGTGTGTATGTTAAGTAAAATTCGTGTACTCCCCTCTAAATTTTAACAAAATTACCTCTTTGTCTTGGGTTACTCGTCTTGGCTGGAAGGATGGCAGAACAAGAAGAGAAGTGATTCCTGCAGTACAATTCTACAGAGTGATAACAATATGAGGAATTATACCACAGTAAAATTCGGGTTAGAAAACACTAGAATCACTAAAGGTTACCAGAATTATTAACATCATATACGGATGTAGCAGTTACTAGAATCAATCACGGAATATACTAGAATTAAGGTAAATTCCACAAGAAACTCAATATTGATCCACAAAGTAGCTGAGTTGACCCAAGAGGTGTATAAACGAAACTTTCAGTATAATAGTTCAGGCTACTAGGAGCAACAACTTAAGTGCTTTAATCTCAGAGACACTAGGATTAGGTCCAGAAGGGATGCCAATGCAGAATTTGGGGTCTCTTCTAAGGTTGTAGTAGGTTCTTTAATTATCGTTGAGATTGCAGCTGCGAACTAAAATAAGATCCCAAAGGATGTCGCAACAGAGATCACCAGGCGCTGTTAGTCTAATGTAAGTAGGTCCTTATCACAGTTGGACCTAGCGTCGCTCGGAACAAAGAGGTCCTAAGAACTAGTTGTGACCCAGGAGCAGTCACCTGTGAATCAATTTACTGTTAAAGTATATGTAAACAGCTTAGGAGATGCAGTGGATGTAGGTGCTGTGATTGGAGATCGCAACTTTGATGCAGAAAGAGATCCCTTATATGGGACTGAAGATTGTAAATTGTATATACTCTGTGGGCCTCTCCACCACTGCTACAGGAGGATGGAGAAGTCCCTGCAGCTCCAGAAGGGATGAGCAGGCAGCGAGAGTTATAAGTACGCAGCGGGGATCGCCGGGGAGAGCGGGAGTCGGCTACAGTGAAAGCAAAAGTAGGAGTTTTTCCCGCACTCCCGGAGACGCCACAGCTGTGTCACGTTTTATAGGCAGAGATCGCAGCTTGCATGTAAAGGAAGCTCTCCCCTCAAAGCTGAAGACGGTCACCTGTAATCAGCTAGTGAGCCTCTCCGCCGCTGCCGCAGGGAGTTGGAGATGTCCCTGCAGCTCCAGAAGGGACGAGCAGGGTACGTGAGTTATAGAGACGCAGTGGGATCGCCGGGGAGAACAAGGGCCGGCTGCGGTAGAGGTGGGAGGGGTTTATCTCGCGCTGGAGGCGCCGCAGCTGCGACCACAGAGCCCCACACGGCAAAGCTCCGGGAGCTGATGGAAGTAGTCAAACTGCTGGAGAAGTTGCCCAAGGGGGTGGCAAGGGGTGAAGTTGGTGAGCGCTATACTCACAATCGCGCCCCGTTCTCTCAAAGGAGCCACAGTCTGAGTCGCCGTCCCAGTTCCTGAGAAGGGGTCACAGCTGAGATGTCACTCGTCCTCTTCACCACTGAATTGTTGTAAAACCGCTGTGAGGGTCTGTTGTCCCGATCTTCCGACGCAGGGTCACAGCTGCGATCTGCGGCTGGCGGCGCCCTAATTCTCTCTTTTTGTGGCTTTCTCCTTCTGTTGGAGCCCAGGTGAAAATTAGGGGGTCCTGGGGGTTGCAGATGAGTGCCTCATTGTTGATGCCTTGCAGAATTTGAGGGGTCCTGTATTGTAAGGGTTCCAATGGATTGTGATGAATAAGAAAATGCTCACACAAGAACTGAATTTACTAAATTGATTTACTTAATAAGTGATAAGATCAAATAATAAACAGTATAAAACTATAAATACATATGCATTAATCAGAAACAAGCATTATTCATACGTTACATTATTCAGCTAGACGTCGACCAGTCATCCTCCAGGAGCCAAGAGAGAGTGAGTACATGTGTCCTAATTTTTTAAAATGTCCAGCTAAAAGGTGTGTCCAGCCCTACCATGTGGGGAATGATGTCACAAGTCTATTGTCCATTGGCTATAAACACATCCCCTCAATACCTGTTTTAACCAGTATATAATACAGGAAGCCAGTGGAGGGGGCCTCATGTGTGCCTCATGGCAGAAATACAGCAAGCTGGAGGAGGGGCTTCGGAGCACAAGATAACATCCATGGGGAAAGTTAACACACCCAATCTAATTAAGGTAGTTGCCTTGAATATCAATGGTCCTTTGTTGATGGATAAACAAATGACCAGTAATTTACATTCCTTTATCTTAAGTAAGTTTCAGTGTGACCTTTTGCTTACCTCATCTCAGTGTATATTATATTAAACTGATTGAAACCATATAAAAATAACTTGTACTATACAGGTCCTTAAGGTAGAAATCCTGTGGTGTAAGTACTGGCAGGCCCAGAAGTGAGGTCTGGTGAGGATGTGGGACTCAATACCTATCTTCTCTCAAAAGTTGATTTAGATGATAACTTTTGGAGCCAAAAGTATCCTCATAGTGCCAGAAGGACTCAGAGATATTTGGAGACAGGATGACTTGCTGAAGTTGAGTTAAAAGTCGGATTTTGAGGTGTCCCTTCAGAGCTCCCAAGAAACCTGTCTCACATGTCTGTGAGCTAGGCCACGCCCCCTTGACAAATGTCTTTTTTCTACCTTGCTAACTATGTTACTATGTTATGAAGTCCAAAAGCTAGTATGGTAACAATATAATGTTTATTAATTATAAAAATACAGGAATAATGGGAGGAAAAAAATCAATGTGTACAAAAACAGTAAATTAAAAACAAGGCCGTACATCCAGATAAGAAAAAATGGCCATAAAGAGTAAACACTGAGAAATAATCAGGCCAAAAAATGCGAATCCCAATGTGATACAAAAATTCATAGACAAAGATTGGTGGTTAAACATCAATAAAACTTGTAAGGTGCATACAAAGAGTTAACAATAATCTACCATAAAATGCTTAGTGCTGAGGTATCAAAAATAATGAAAACTCAGTGTTAAGGCTCATTCACACGTCAGTATTTGGTCAGTATTTTGCATCAGTGTTTGTATGCCAAAGCCAGGAATGGAACTTACCGAGAAAAAAATATAATTGAAAGATTGATGTCTGTTCTTTGTTTTGGAGACACTCCTGGTTTTGGCATACAAATACTGATGAAATACTGATCAAAAATACTGATGTGTGAATGAGGCCTTAAGAGGATGTCAGAAGGGATATCAGTATGAACCCAAAGTGTGGATAGGGACAATTAAGAAGCTGATATGTAGGCACATTGGAACAGCAGTAGCAATGGGTATTGACAGTCAATAAGGGGTTAAGATGATCTCTTCTCTACCAATTACACATTGGGGGTTCGCATTTTTTGGCCTGATTATTTCTTAGTGTTCACAGTTTATGGCCATTTTTTCTTATCTGGATGTGCAGCCTTGTTTTTAATTTGCTGTTTTTGTACACATTGATTTTTTTGCCTCCCATTATTATTCCTGTATTTTTTATCATTAGTAAACATTATATTGTTACCATTCCACCTTTTGGACCACATGGTTGATTTTCTTCTTTTGTTTTCCTTTGGTATATTCTGATTGTCAGTAATTGACTATATGGCCAGGATCACACACAGCGAGATACGGCCGAGTCTCGCAGGTTCAAACCGGCACTCCGGAGCGGAGCGTGCAGCCGCACAGCAATACATGGAGCTGCACGCTCCGCTCCGGAGTGCCGGTGTCAGAGCTTGGTTTTAACCTGCGAGACTCGGCCGTATCTCGCTGTAGTGTGACTCCGGCCTATGTAGTCCAGTCTTTCGGTTGCATGGCTATCATTCAAGTTCACTGAATACTTTGAATACTTTGACATTCCGGCACCTTGCCCCTATTGGCATTCCTTTGTTTTGGTTCTCTGTATTATATTGTAAGTATTGTGCAGATTCCTTCATATTTGGTTCAGCATTCATCTAAAATCATACTTTTCCCTTGCCTATTCTTAAAAACGACAGCGTAGCAAAATTTGAGCACATTTCCTAATTGATATAGCATGTAACGTATGAGGAGCGTTTCTGAAATGTAATTTATAACTTCCTCAGACATCTATTACATGCTTTAATGAATTGTGCAGTTGACTAGCCGAAAAACTGAAGAAGTGTCTCCCTCTGGATGCAATTTCTCTGATCAACTTTTATGATAATACAATACTTTGAGAATGATAAATGGTGATGATGACGGATTTCTAGCTACATAAATGCATCTGGCCTTCATATTGCATTGTATTTCTTTTCTTTTCTTCCATTAGAATGGAGAGGCTTCATTGTTTGAAGTTAATATCCGTTACGTGGGAGGGTTACTCTCTGCTTATTACCTGTCAGGAAAAGAGGTGAGAAAAAATGTCATTTAAAATATGTTCCCCGTAAAGCAGATTGACAAAGTAAAAAATACGTCACACCATCAGGATTACCTGAATGTATATAGAGCACTAACATATTCAGTAGCCTAGTACAGAGGATGCACTCACAGGTCTTTAAAAAACATTAGCTCGTATACAATATAGTAGATTCTGACTGTTTTTGAAAATAAATACAGGTACTTCTCACAAAATTAGAATATCATCAAAAAGTTAATTTATTTCAGTTTCAGTTCAAAGGCTACTTTCACACTTGCGTTTTTTTTGCGCTGCGCACCGTGCGCAGTGGAAACGCACATTAAAAAGGCATCATGCGTTTGTGCTTTTTTTGCAGTTTTGTGCGCTTTTTTTTAAAAAAAACGCATGTGTTTTTTTGCGCTGACGTGTGCATTACTATGCACACCTCAGCGCACCCATAGACTATAATGGGTGTTTGGGTAAAAAAAAAAACGCATTGCGTGTGCATGCGTTTTTTTGGGACAAGTCGGACGCACAAAAAATGCAACAGGATGCATTTTGTGCGCCCGAGCGCACATTACAAAAAACCGCAAGGGCATACAAACGCGTACAAACGCATGTGTATGCGCACCCATGTTAAATATAGGGGGAAAAAAACGCATGTTTTTTTGCGGAAAAAAACGCAAAAAAACGCAAGTGTGAAACCAGCATTAAATACAAAAAATCAAAATCAAATATTATGTAGAGTCATTGCAAGCAGAGTGATCTATTTCACGCATTTATTTCTATTAATGTTGATGATTATGCTTTACAGCCATTGAAAACACAAAAGTCATTATCTCAGTAAATTCGAATACTTTTTAACACTAGCTTGAAAAAGGATTTTAAAATCTGAAATGTTGGCCTACTGAAATGTATGTTCAGTAAATGCACTCAATACTTGGTCGGGGCTCCTTTTACATCAATTACTGCATCAAGACATGGAGGTGATCAGCCTGTGGCACTGCTGAGGTGTTATGGAAGCCCAGGTTGCTGTGATAGCAGCCTTCAGCTCGTCTGCATTGTTGGGTCTGGTGTCTTATCTTCCTCTTGACATTGGGGTTAAGGTCAGGTGAGTTTGCTGGCCAATCAAGCACAGTGATACTGTTATTTTTAAACCAGGTAGTGGTACTTTTGGCAGTGTGGACAGGTGCCATGTCCTGCTAGAGAATTAAATTTCCATCTCCAAAAAGCTTGTCGGCAGAGGGAAGCATGAAATGCTCTAAATTTTCCTGGTACACAGCTGCGTTGACTTTGGTCTTGATAAAACACAGTGGACCTACACAGTAGATGACTTGGCTCCTCTTTTCTTTTCAATGTTCTTTTTATTGAATTTTAAAGCATAACATCACCGGAGTATAAATGCTCTGAAAAGTACAAACAAGTCCAACTGAGAGCTTTATGATTCAATTAATGATACTTACAACTTGCTTACTGATACCATAGTAAGAATCATTGACTTAGGCTACTTTCACACTTGCGTTTTTTTGCTGTGCGTTTTTTGCGCACACAAACGCATGAAAAAAACGCATCATGCATTTGTGTGCGTTTTTTTAAAAAAACGTGCTTTTTTTTGCACATACGTGCGCATTACAATGCGCAGGTATGCGCACCCATAGACTATAATGGGTGTTTTGCTGTAAAAAAAACGCATTGCGTGCGCATGCGTTTTTTGGGGGCAAGTCAGACACACAAAAAATGCAACAGGATGCATTTTGTGCGCCCGAGCGCACACTACAAAAAAACGCATGTGCATACAAGCGAGTACAAACGCATGTGTATGCGCACCTTTGCGCACCCATGTTAAAGTATGGGGAAAAAAGGCTGCGTTTTTTTGCTCTCAAAAGCAGCGCAAAAAAACGCAAGTGTGAAACCAGCCTTAGGCTAGTTTCACACTAGTGTATCTTTACGCAGCGCATGGCGCCGCTAAGCCCCGCCCCCTGCCGTGCCCCCTCCGGTCATCTCCTCCCTACTATCGCACAGCGCTGCATGCAATCTGCGCACCCTATCTTTAGCATAGAGTGCGCAGACCGTGCGCTGGCCGTGCGCTAGTAGGATTTTTGCGTGCGCTGCGCACTTTTGAAGGTTTAACAGTCTAGGACTTATATGTTTATTTCCAGTAACCATATGTTTTCAATGAAACAGATTAAAAAAATAAGAGCAAGAAGTAGATAGTATTAAGAGAAGTATAAAGAAGAGGGGGAGCAGAGTAGGAAAGGAGAGGTAGTTGGGGCGGGGGTATGTGAGGCATCATTAGTCAGCACTTTGTACTGTATCTGAAAGATCACTTGATCTGAAAAGAATCCATGGTTTCCAGGCATCTTTGAAGTTTGCTTGGGTGTGGTTTACATGAGCCACCAGCTCAGCCGTATAATACAGTTGGTCTATTTTGTGTATCAATTGTTGAGACATGGGACTGTCTGTAGTTTTCCAGTACGTGGGAATAAGAAGCTTGGGTGCCGCTATTATGTTGTGAGCCAATGTAGAAAACCGCTTATGTCCAGGCCACACTGGAAAGTTCAGCAATGCTGCTTCGGGCATCAGTTTTGCTTTTTTCTTGAATAATTTTTTCTGTGAGCGCTCAAAAACATTTTATATTTGGGCAAGACCACCACAGAAGGAGATAGTCACCCTCTTCAGTTTCACATCTCCAGCACTTTGTATGTGACTTGGCTCCTCAAACCATCACTGATTGTGGAATCTTCACACTAGACCTCAAGCAGCTTGGATTGTGTGCCTCTCCACTCTTACGCTAGACTCTGGGACCTTGATTTCCAAATTAAATGCAAAATTTGCTGTATTTTTCAGATTATAAGACGCACCGGACCATAAGACGCACCTAGGTTTTAGATGAATATTCATGGAGAGAGGTGAAAAATCACTTCTCTTTAGTAGCGGCACACGTGACCGCCGGCAGCAGCAGGAAGCCCACAGCTGACACTGTGCACGCTACTGAAGAGCAATGAATACTCACTACTCTCTGTGCACACAGTCCCGGCGTGCAGAGCACTGAGTATTCCAGCAGCTGTGCTCTGCTTGTGAGCAGCGCATGACATCCCTGCCATGAACTGCTTACAAGCATAAAGCAGCTACTGGCACCGGAGCAGGACACTGCAAGGGAGCACCAGGAAGGTAAGTAGAATGTTTTATTTTTTAAAATGTTTTCTGATGGGGCCATGCATACCAGGATGGGGGTGAGGGTCAATTATAAGGATGGGGCATCCATACCAGGACCGGGATGAGGGTCAATCATACCAGAATAAGGGTGGGGCCATGCATGCCAGGATCGGGGTTGGTGGCAAATCAGACCAAGATGCTATTAAAGATGCTGTTCCATGGGTATGGAATGCAGTGAATATTCATTTCTCTTCATCAGTGGGTTCAGGAGTTAGCCGCAGCAAGGCTTCAGCCTCCTTTGACCCGCTGCACCGCAGATGCCACTCCCCCAACTCCCCACTACAGCCAGAGCTGGTATATCCAGACTATAAGATGCACCCCCATTTTCCTCCACATTTTTTGAGGAAAAAAGTGCGTCTTATAGTCCGAAAAATACAATACTTCTCATCTGAAAACAACATCTTGGACCACTGAGCAACAGTCCAGTTCTTTTTCTCCTTGGCCAAGGTAAGATGCTTCTGGTATTGTCTATTGGTCATGAGTGGCTTGACACAAGGAATGCGACACTTGTAGCCCATGTCCTGGATAGGTCTGTGTGTGGTGGTTCTTGAAGCAATGACTCCAGCAGCAGTCCACTCCTTGTGAATCTCCACCCAATTTTTGTATGGCCTTTTCATAACAATCCTTTTCAAGGCTGCGGTTATCCCGGTTGCTTGTGCACCTTTTTCTACAACCCATTTTCCTTCCATTCAACTTTCCATTAATATGCTTGGATACAGCACTCTGTGAACAGCCAGCTTCTTTAGCAATTACCTGTTGTGACTTACCCTCCTTGTGGAGTATGTCAATGACTGCCTTCTGGACATCTGTCTAGTCAGCAGTCTTCCCCATGATTGTTGAGCCTACTGAAACAGACTAAGGGGCCAATTTTAAATGCTAAGGAAGCCATTGCAGGTGTTTTTTGTTAACTATTCTAATTTACTGAGATAACGATTTTGGGGTTTTCATTGGCTGTAAGCCATAATCATCAACATTAACCCCTTCAAGACCGGAGTGTTTTCGTTTTTTGCTTCCCTTGTTACCAGACCCATAGATTTTTTATGTCTCTGTCAATATTGCCATATGAGGGAATGTTTTTTTGTGGGACAGTTGTAGTTTCTAACAACACCATTGGTTTTAGCATATCTTGTACTGGAAAACAGGAAAAAATCTTTAAGGCTAGTTTCACATTAGCGTTTACGGCCGCAGCATCCTTTTAACGGTGCGCCGACCAGCGCCAAACGCAACCTGTAGCAATTTGGTGCGGTCGGCGCAGCGTCAAAAGGACGCATGCGCCGCCAAATGCATACCTGCGCTCGGCCTGCATCCCCAGTGCTAAAGATAGGGGACGCAGGACGCATACAGCGTCATGCGCCCGTAGGCGGAGCTACCGGCGGAGGCGCGGCAGGGGGCGAGGCTTAGCGGCGGCCGTGCGCAGCCCGACGCTGCGGCCGTAAACGCTAATGTGAAACTACCCTAAGTGCTGTGAAATTGCAAAAAAAGTGCAATCCCACACTTGTTTTTTGTTTTCACTATGTTCACTAAATGCTAAAACTGACCTGCCATTATAATTCTCCAGGTCATTGTGAGTTCATAGACACCAAACATGTTTAGGTACTTTTTATCTAAGTGGTGAAAAAAAAATTCTAAACTTTGTTAAAAAAAATTGTGCCATTTCCCGATACCCATAGCATCTCCATTTTTCATGCTCTCTGGTTGGGTGATGGTTTATTTTTTGTGTGTTGAGCTGACATTTTTAATGATACCATTCTGGTGCAGATACAATCTTTTGATTGCTCGTTATTGCATTTTAATGGAATGTTGCAGCGACAAAAAAAAACAACTTATTTCTGGCGTTTTGACTTTTTTCTCACTACGCCGTTTAGCAATCAGGTTAATCCTTTTTTAGGATAGATCGGGCGATTCTGAATGCAGTGATACCAAATATGTGTATGTTTGATTTTTTTTATTATTTTATTTTGAATGGGGCGAAAGGGGGGTGATTTGAACGTTTATATTTTTTTATTTTTTAAATATTTTTAAAAACATTTTTTTTTAACTTTGCGCATGCTTCAATAGTCTCCATGGGAGACTAGAAGCTGCCATAACCCGATCGGCTCTGCCACATACAGACGATGATCAGATCACCTGCATGTAGCAGAATTGCTGACTTGCTATGAGCTCCAACCACCAGGCGGCGCTCATAGCAATACGGCAGTGACAAATATAGAGGTCTCCAGGAGACATCTGGTTGTCATGCCAACTCACTGGTGACCCGCGTTCACGTGACGAGGGTCACTCACTGGTGGACGGATTTCTGGCCCGATGGCTGGAAGCATGCATTAACTGCCACTGTCAGAGTTTGAAAGATGTGTTGGGAAAGATGTGGGCTCACCGCCAGATGCCAGAGCCCAAATCAAAAGGAGGGAGTCCGACATTGGTGTAAATGTACGCCCGGTGTCGGAAAGGGGTTAACAGAAATAAACACTTGAAATAGATCACTCTGTTTGTAATGACTCTATGTAATATATGAGATTCAATTTTTGTATTGAAGAGCTGAAATAAATTCACTTTTTGATGATATTCTAATTTTGTGAGAAGCACCTGTATGTCTAACAATCTGGTACATGCTAATCAATTTTATTTGTGATTTCTATTTAAATTTACAAAGTTGATCCAAATATATTTTTCTATGTCCCTATGGTCTCTCAACGTGTTCTTTTATGGTGCCATTTTCTATATTTGCTTTGAAACCCAGCTGATTAATAGCAATGTTCAGCAATTGTAGTGCTATTTTCGTTACTTCCTTCCACTTTTCGAACACAGCTGATTGCAATGCATACATAGGATCGTGAAATGTTAATCAAACATCTCAGGGGTATTGCCTGAGCTGACTCACAAACTGCAGATTACATTCATCAAAGTCGCAATCACGTAGAACATAATGCTACAGAATACTTGATGTCTGAATGGGCAAATGAGATTTAATGTTGATAAATGTAGAGTAACGCACCCAGGACGAAGTAATCCTATTGCTGCATATCCATTAAATGGGAGAATACTTGGGACTACAGAACAAGAGTAGGACATGGGTTTTCTGGTTTCAAGTAAGCTGAGCAGTAGTACTCAATGCCAAGCAGCAGCTGCAAAAGCAAACAAGATTATAAAGAGAGAGATAAAATCTTGCAATTCCAACGTATTATTACCCCTTTATAAATCGCTGTGAGAACACATCTAGAATATGGGATCCGGTTTTGGGCTCCACATTTAAAAAAGGATATTCAGAAGTTAGAGTCAGTTCAAAGGTGGGCAACAAGATCATTACAAGGGATGGAAAGCCTCTCATATGATGAGAGATTGGAAAAGTTGGGCTTGTTTAGCTTAGAAAAAGATGCCTCACATAAGATCTCATTTATATGTATAAATATGTGTGGTCAGTACAAAGGACTGGCGCATTGTTAAGGGGGCTTTACACATAGCAATATCGCTAGCAATATAGCGAAAGCGTCACCGATTTTGTGACGCAGCAGCGATATTGCTACACGTGATGCCTCCGACCGGCTCCCCCGCTGGTTATGCGAGATAGGCCTGGTCCATTTCTTGTCATTGGCTTCCTGCTGGCGCCGATGAGTGAGCCATAGACGCAGGTGGATGACGGACACCCTCGCCGTGTCTGAAAGATAAGTGCGACCACCGACCGCTGCTGCATTGCTAGTGAGATCTGCCTGCTTGGCAGCTCACTAGCGACGCACCAGTGATCCTGACCAGGTTGTATCATGGTCAGGATTGCTGGTGCCTTGCTAAATGTAAAGG
Organism: Dendrobates tinctorius; assembly: GCF_039654945.1. NCBI lineage: Eukaryota > Metazoa > Chordata > Amphibia > Anura > Dendrobatidae > Dendrobates > Dendrobates tinctorius. The sequence goes on along the minus strand of NW_027361675.1, from coordinate 19,361,821 downwards.
GGCCTTTAGGCGTCTGGTTCCTGCAGCAGTTTAACAGGAATCCAGAGCCTCACATTCTGCGGTCTCCCATTGTCTTTCGACCGCAGAGGAGATTGATCAGCAATCCCGGCTTCCCAGACGCTCTGCCCAGACCTGCTCTGTGGGGCTGGCTATTGCTGCCACCTTTGGGTCAGCAATGGCAATGCAGGCTGCTCAGCAGCAAATCACTCCAGAGGCTAAGTCCTTCTGTTGCTACACTGAGCATGCTCACGAGACGATCTCCCATTGGAGATCAGAAGCCACATGTCCAGGTCTTTCTCCAGATCTGAATGGTCCATCTCAGGGATCTGGAAGCTTCCGGAAGGTCCTAGCTATAAAAGGTTTGTATGGCCGCTCGGCTATGTGCTAGTATAGTCTCTAGTTGCTACTGTGTGAATGGTGATGGATGCATGAACCTGTGAATGACTCATTAAGATCTCCTCCCTCTGATATTACGAGTGTGTATAGAGACTTAGCTATAGAGTCAGCGCCAGCCAGTGGCAAGCTACAAGCCACTACAGCATCCTCCACAGTGCTAGCGTCCGACAGTGCGCCTGCTTCCGGGCATTATCGACTAGCGGCAGTGTCTGTCGCCGCACTGCAGTCTGCAGCTCCTCTTGGCGTCGGCAGTTGCGACGCCGCACGCATGGAGGTCTAGACGGATGCAGACCCCCTGCCTAGGGCCCAGCTCCTGTGACCATATACCGTGCGTGCACTTCTCTGAGACCTGTGACGCTAACAGGCTCAGCCTTTTTGTGTTTTTCACTTAAGGCATCTCTGTGAGTAAACAGAGATCGCTTAGCGCACCTGGGTGATGTTCAACCTGTGTGCGTAATACCGCCATATTGTGTGTCCACCATTAGCTAGCAGCAGTGTTAACACCTTCTGCGCGGTGGACCCCCTGGCAGCGAACGCAGTTTACGTTATTTTATATTTAGTGCGTTCCACCGTCCCAAACATTGTACTAGCGCCAGGGTCTGGCTAGTAATGGAGGACCAGCAGCAGCTATTGCAGTACATTCACCAGCTGGAGGGCTGGTTGGCGACTCTCGAGAGTTCCGCCTCAGCTGCGAAGGTTACTGAGGCTGCTGCGCAGGCAGTCGCAGAGGAAGTCTCACGTGTGTCCACGTCCACGCCTGCGCCGACAGTATCCCGCCTCCCGTTGCCCGATAAATTTTCTGGTGACAGCGCCTCCTATATGGGTTTCGTGAGCCAGTGCTCTATTCAGCTTGAGTTACTTGGCACGTGATTCCCTACAGAGCGGGCTAAGGTGGGGTTTATCGTTTCCCTTCTGTCAGGCAGGGCGTTGGAGTGGGCTACGCCACTGTGGGAGCGTGGTGACCCTGTGGTTCGGACCGCTGCTCAGTTCCTAACATCTCTGAAGCAGGTCTTTTTGGGGCCACGAGTCACTCACGACACCTCTCTCCAGCTACTAGCATTAACACAGGGATCCCTCTCGGTCAGCCAGTACGCCGTCCGTTACCGGACACTGGCTTCCGAGCTGGAATGGCCTGATAAAACCCTCATCCCTGTGTTCTGGAGAGGTTTGGTGGAGCATGTTAAGGATGCTCTATCTACCAGGGAGGTTCCCGTAAGTCTGGAGGAGCTGATTGCCATTTCCACCCACATCGATCTCCGTTCTTCGGAGCGCGGGCTGGAGCGTGCTCAATCCAGGCGGAAGGTTAGCTTGGCTCCCAACCTCTTTGAACCCCTAGAACCACCCGAGCCGGAGAGTTTACCTCCAGAGCCCATGGAGGTGTCCCGTGCCAGTCTCAAGACGCGTCCGGCACAAAGCTCCACACGCTGTTACCAGTGTCGACAGTCTGGTCACCTGGCTAACAGGAGTCCGCAGCAGCCGAAATAACGATCGCGTCCACTTGTAATTGGTGGGGGTCTATTCGCTATGGAGACCTTCTCCCACAAACCAGCGCTCCAAGGGACAATAGATAGCGGTGCTTCCCCCTGGGAGGTACAGGTCACGGTGGACTCTGGGGCAGAAGGGAACTTTATGACTTCGTCCTTCGCCCAACAGCACGCTATCCCGTTGGTACCACTTCCTCACCCAGTGCCCATCAGGGTGGTCAACGGGGCAACCTTATCATCCCAGATTACTCCCTAAACAGCACCCCTTAGGCTCTCAATTTCACCGTCTCACCAGGAGACGCTTTCCCTGCTCATTATGCCAGAGGGCATCGATCAGGTGCTCCTAGGGGTCCCCTGGCTCCGTTGCCATTCCCCTCATATAGAGAGGTCCTCGGGGAGAATACTGGGATGGAGAAAAGACTGTCGGAAGGTGCATGGGGGGAGGCGTCCAAGTAGCCTCTGCGGAGGTGCCTGCGGATATTTCTGCGCCCCCTACTGGGAATCTGAAGACTGTGGCTCCAGTCGTCCTCGAGTTAGTGCCACCAGGCAAGACCTTTTTTTCCGCCTCACCTGCGGTCCAAGGTTCTCGCGTGGGCACACGAGTCCAGGGTGAATGGTCACTTTGGCTACAAGCAGACCACAAAACTCCTGGCAAGCTCTTATTGGTGGCCGCACAGGGCTCAGGACACTAAAAAATACATTCAGGCATGCGCCTCTTGTGCTCGGAGCAGCTCCTCTAAACAGAGGCAGGCTGGGTTACTGTATCCCTTGCCGGTGGCAGACCGGGCAATGGAGGTTCCCAACAGTCTGGGTCGCACTCCGCATGTCACTCTATCCTCTAAAGTGAAAGTGAAGACACCCGCCGACACACATCGGCGTCCCGCTCCAACTTCTGCTCCTGGCGACTTAGCCATCCCTGATGCCTTCCAAATGTCCTTTCTCAAACCTGTTCACATGTCCTGGTTTTCCGAGTCATCTGCCGGGACATCAGACTTGTCTTCGGACGAGCCTGAGACCTATGCCTCTGTGGGACACAAGGTGGTACATGGCAAAAAACTTAATTTGTTGGATTGGAAGGCGGGGGTCCTGGGGGGGTAATGTTAGGCATCAGGTTCCTGCAGCGGTTCAACAGGAATCCAGAGCCTCACATTCTGCGGTCTCCCATTGTCTTTCGACTGCAGAGGAGATTGCTCTGCAATCCCGGCTTCCCAGACACTCTGCCCAGACCTGCTCTGTGGGCCTGGCTATTGCTGCCACCTTTGGGTCAGCAATGGCAATGCAGGCTGCTCAGCAGCAAATCGCTTCAGAGGCTGTCCTTCTGTCGCGCCACTGAGCATGCTCACGAGACGATCTTCCATTGGAGATCGGGAGCCACATGTCCAGGTCCTTCTCCAGATCTGATTGGTCCATCTCAGGGATCTGGAAGTTTCTGGAAGGTCCTGGCTATAAAAGGTTTGCATGGCCGCTCGGCCATGCGCTAGTATAGTCTCTAGTTGCTACTGTGTGAATAGTGATGAACCTGCGAATGACTCATTAAGATCCCCTCCCTCTGATATTACGAATGTGTATAGGGACTTAGCTATAGAGTCAGCGCCCACCAATGGCAAGCTACAAGCCACGACAGCATCCTCCACAGTGCTAGCATCCGACAGTGCACCTGCTTCCGGGCATAGTCGACTAGCGGCAGTGTCTGCCGCGCTGCAGTCTGCAGCTCCTCTTGTCGTCCGCAGTTGCGACGCCGCATGCACGGTAGGTCTAGATGGATGCAGACCCTCTGCCTAGGGCCCAGCTCCTGTGACCATATACCGTGCGTGCACTTCTCTGAGACCTGTGACGCTAACAGGCTCAGCCTTTGTGTTTTTCACTTAAGGCATCTCTGTGAGTAAACAGAGATTGCTCAGCGCACCTGGGTGACGTTCAACCCGCGTGCGTAATACCGCCATATTGTACGTCCACCATTAGCTAGCAGCAGTGTTAACACCTTCTGCACGGTGGACCCCGGGCGGCGAAAGCACTTTACGTTATTTTATATTTAGTGCGTTCCGCCGTCTAACACGCATGACTTATTCCTTCCAAGGACCATACTAAGGACCAGGGGGCACTCATTATGGGTGGAAGAAAGGTGAGTCCGACAGCTAAATAGGAAAGTGTTATTTACTGTTAGCAATCAGACTGTGGAGTGTCCTACCACAAGAGGTAGTAACGGCAGACACTATGACAGCTTTTTAAAAAAGACTGGACAATTTCCTCAATACAAATAACATTGCAGTTTCTAGTTAATTTACTGACAAAGAAAAACAATTAGTTGAGAAACGTTGAACTTGATGGGCCTAGGTCTTTTTTCAACCTATGTACCTATGTAATAAAAATAATGAACTACAATGCTGCAATGAAGATGTGATTGTGACACTTGCAGGTATAACTTAAATGGGTTATCAGCGCTAGGGATGGGCGAATCTACTCGTTAGGACTCGTTACTCTGCGAGTAGTAGGGGACTCGCAGGAGTCGGTACTCTGCGAGTTTCCAAGCGATTACTCGCACAGTAACAAGTCCAATGCAAATCAATGGCAATCCTAGTTTTTTCAGAGTTTAATACAAGCAATCCTAGTTTCTTAGCGATTTTGTGTCCCCCTGCTGACACAAAATCGCTAAGAAACTAGAATTGCTTGTATTAAACTCTGAAAAAAAAAAAAAAAAAAAATAGGAGTCTTAGCGATTTTGTGTCCCCCTGCTGACTAGTGTTGAGCTTTCCGATTGGCTGCCGAAATGACGTCATCATGATACGCTGTCTGTGCGCATAATGATGCGCCGTCAGTTCGGGCCTTCGGGGGGGGCTGTGCCGACTGTCCGGAGGTCTGTGCCGGCCTGCCGGTGGGCTGTGCCGGCCTGCCGGGGGGCTGTGCCGGCCTGCCTACAAGTCCCATCGGGCGATGCCTGCTACCATGACAGTGATTAACACATTAGCCAATGATGGGACAGTAGTAGTCCCATCATCCGGCTAATGTGTTGAATGTAAAAAAAAAAAAAAAAAAAATTACATGCTACATACTGTACATACAACATGCATACTACATATATACTACATGCAACATACATACTACATGCTACATACATGCATACTACATGCATACTACATACATACAACATATATACTATATATACTACATGTAACATACATACTACATATATACTACATGCAACATACATACTACAAACATGCTACATGCATACTACATACATACACTACATGCATGCAACATGCATACTACATATATACTGCACATATACTACATGCATGCAACATACATATATACTACATACAATACATACATATAGACATACAGTATATATAACATAGAGTACATACTTACCGTCACTTGTCACTTTGATCCCCGAAGCCATTGTCACCTGAGGGTTAAATATCAAAATAAAAAAACACCAATATACTTACGCCGATCCGCAGAAGTCCACGAGGGTCCCACGTCCATCTTGCGTGGAGAACAGCAGCATCAGCTGATGCTACCATTCTCTACCAGCTCCAGGAATACAATGACGGAAGGTAGGTATCCTTCCGCACTGTATTCCTCCACCACTTTAAAAAAAAAAAAAAGTCCCTAGTCTCACTTTATGCCATTGCTGCGTGGGAAATTCCCATGCAGCAATGGCATAAAGTGAGACTAGGGACTTTTTTTTTTACAGTGGTGGAGGAATACAGTGCGGAAGGATACCTACCTTCCGTCATTGTATTCCTGGAGCTGGTAGAGAACGGTAGCATCAGCTGATGCTGCTGTTCTCCACGCAAGATGGACGTGGGACCCTCGTGGACTTCTGCGGATCGGCGTAAGTATATTGGTGTTTTTTTATTTTGATATTTAACCCTCAGGTGACAATGGCTTCGGGGATCAAAGTGACGGTAAGTATGTACTCTATGTTATATGTACTGTATGTCTATATGTATGTATTGTATGTAGTATATATGTATGTTGTATGCATGTAGTATATATGCAGCATGTATGTAGCATGTATGTAGTATGTAGTATATATGTTGTATGTATGTAGTATGTATGTAGCATGTATGTTGCATGTATGTAGCATGAAGAAAAAACAAAAAACAAAACAACTGAACTGAAGTAGAATTGAATGACATGCATGATGTAAAAGCATGTTCACATTGGCCATAAAAGCAAGCAAAACCAAAGGAAAAAAAAACAATGTATGCATATACCCTAATAAAAATAAATAAGTAAAAAAGCAAGTGCATTAAATAACATAGGGTACTTAGTAAACACTATTTTGATCAAAAAAGTATAAAGCTGTCCCACCACAACAAGGTGTACCCATTTGAGACAGTAACTACACTAACGGTTAAAACCTACCTAGTGTGAATAGTAGCAGAGTCTCTGGGTCCCAAACGGACACCCAGCTTCAGAGGGACTAAATAAACTACACAGCTCAGTAGAATGGAGGCCACACCCTATTTGTACTGAATACAAAAATGCTGAAGAAAAAACAAAACAACTGAACTGAAGTAGAATTGAATGACATGCATGATGTAAAAGCATGTTCACATTGGCCATAAAAGCAAGCAAAACCAAAGGAAAAAAAACAATGTATGCATATACCCTAATAAAAATAAATAAGTAAAAAAGCAAGTGCATTAAATAACATAGGGTACTTAGTAAACACTATTTTGATCAAAAAAGTATAAAGCTGTCCCACCACAACAAGGTGTACCCATTTGAGACAGTAACTACACTAACGGTTAAAACCTACCTAGTGTGAATAGTAGCAGAGTCTCTGGGTCCCAAACGGACACCCAGCTTCAGAGGGACTAAATAAACTACACAGCTCAGTAGAATGGAGGCCACACCCTATTTGTACTGAATACAAAAATGCTGAAGAAAAAACAAAACAACTGAACTGAAGTAGAATTGAATGACATGCATGATGTAAAAGCATATATATGTAGTATGTATGTAGTATGTAGCATGTATGTAGCATGTAGTATGTATGTTACATGTAGTATATATGTTGTATGTATTGTAGGGATGTGACTCGCTCAGGTGCAGCGGGAGACAATCATGAGGCACGTTCCTTTAAAATTTCACATGGTTTATTACTCCATAAACCAGAGACAGCACATAAACAGTCCTTAGCTGGGCTGTGTTCCCTCAGGTCCTGTGCACACAGGCCAGGGCAATGTCCAGAGCAGCGCTCTATCTGCAGCCGCAGACACAGGAAGGCTTCTCCTTCCTTAGCACACAGGCCACTCTCTGTAGTGTCCCACCTGGACACATGGAAGTCTGTCCACACTCTGCCAGACATCCTCACAGTCTCACATGTGCCAAACACCTCAATTACATAGCCCTGTAACCACACCCAAAGGGGATCACATGGCTATGACATCACCAAAGGTTGTATAGACACACAGGCTTCCCTGACACAGTGTAACAGAAAGATCAGCAGTACCTCTGCTGATCAATACACCCTGGAGCCTGCATCCCAAGGCCACCCACCTTGAGACCCACAATGGTCATTTAGGACCCTGCTCCTGTTACCACACTGAATGTGCCTGTACACCCGTCCTGGGACACCCACACAGCGCCCCCTAGCCGACACAGTGGTAACTACACCACATACCTCCCCCCTCTGTTCAAACTTGTGGGGTTGAACACATGACATCACCCAGGTATCTTGAGACCTGGCACCCATGTCACCTTGCCCTACAAGTCGAGAGGACCATCTCCGTCTGTTTCGGTAGTCAAACTGCCTCATATTCACGTTAGGCCTCCCCCGCCCCCAGCGGTCAGTATCTCGGCCTTGGGCTTTGGCCTTCCCGTCAACGTCCGTCAGTGTGATCAGACACTCTTTAGTCTCCACCTGTTTGCAGTGCGCTCCGTCACCCGACCTTTCTCTCACCGGCCGGCTCTCCCAGTTCACACTGTCATGAGTCCCACGTCCAGCTGGGCCAACTGGCTGGTCTGAGTCTGACCCTCTGTCACTATGTCCACCACCGGGTCTCATGCCTATGTTACTACGATTAGAACGGCCACTTGCGGACTCTCAACGTTCTTGCCTTCGACTACCTGTCCTTTCATTCCTTGGAGGATCCCTTCGGGTCCTTACACCTTGGGTTGGAGGTGGACGCCACCTGACGTTCTCTATCTGCTTATTCATCTGCAGTCGATCCTGTCTTAGCTGCTCAATCTCCTTCAGGTACGCTACCCGATATTCCAGGAGCATGCGAAGCTTCCCAATGCTTTCCACCGAACCAACCACAATGAAAGGAACCATGTCATCTTCAATAACGACTTGGATTTCACCAGCAGGTGGGATCCTCACTCTCTTCACACAGGATCGATTCACCATCTCCTGCATCACCTTTCCAAGTCTGCCAACGACTTTCCCCACCAGATTTCTGGGTACCGGAATTATGTCTTCCACAAAGCCCAGCCGACTTTGTGCTTCCCTTGCAAGCTCCAGACGTCGAGCGGCTTTCCTATTACGCTCCACGAGCATCTGTTTCGTGCGGAGACATTGTAGGTGCATCTCCTTCAGGACAGCCACCCTTCTCTCTGTGTCTTCCGTTTCTGCCAGTATCACCAACTGGTCTGTTTCTGGTGCCCAGCTCACACTATAGGCCTTTACTGCCTTTTTAAAGGTCTCATGCACACCTTCGCTGGCACACGCTTCTCGCACGTCTTCGGGTACCTCCATCACGCACTTGAAGGTCATGGACTTGCTCTCATCCTGGACAGATGGCTCTGGGTTCCCCACGGACACTTCCCTCAAGGTATCTGCCAAGACCGGGTGACTGTCTTGTGCAGCTCTTGGTTCACCATCTTCCTGAGATTTACAGTCTTCAGGACCCTTTTCCAAGATGGGCTTTGGCAGTTCTGCCTTGCTATCAGTCGGGCACGGCCTCTGTACGTCTTCACCCATCCACTTCTTCTGCAGAAGACCTTTTACTACTCCACTGAGTTCTTGCAGAACTTTATCTCGCTCCTCTGCCAGGTAGCGACGCTGATCCTCTCTCCTGAGAATCTCCTGTTGATGCTTCTCTTGGGCCTCTCTGAGCACCTCCATATCTTCCAACAGGGTCTTGTTCATGGTTTTACATGCTGACAGGTGACCTCTGAGCTCAGAGACTTCCTTCTCCAGCTCATCCACTCTGTGCTCAGCTGCTTGCCTTAGGACTCTTTCCCGTTCGACATGTTCTGTTACAGTCTCTTTTATCAGCTGTATCTCATGATCTTGTTCTCTTTTGGCCAGCACGTGTCTCACCACTACCTCTTTAATTATATCATCAAAGGGTACCACTGGGTCAGTCACCCCAGTCGAGTGAACCCTCCAGTTACCGTCCAGCACCAATGTGTCTAGTCCAGTAGTCTCATCTCCCAGCCAACCATCTGTCTTATCACGAGACGTCAGGTCTGTCAGTTGGGCAGATGTACTTCTTCCTCTGGTCAGTTCTACCTCTGACCTGTCCATGTCAGGAGCCGTCACTGTCTCAGTGTCCGCTGGCCCCACAGTCGAAGCATCTCCATCATCCGACCAAATGTCATCAAACAAAAGAAAGTCCTGGCCCCTCTCCCAGGCATAGACTAAGTCCCGTGGTATCCCTCTACCTTGGCACTCACCACCTTTGGTCCCCTCAAACACTACTGTGTCTACTGCGTAGTTCACCGTGACCCCGTGTTTACAGTGAACCCTGACGTTTTTCTCGGTCAGAGAGAAAACGAGAGGAGTTCCTGTCAGAGTCACCTGACTCTCTGAGTCCAGCCGACCAAAGGCTCCTTCCCGGTGCAGCATCACTGTACACATCTGTGGCCCATCATTACTACCTGGAAAGGATATTCCACATTCTGAAAAAGACCTGCACATACACTGCGGTACTCCAGACATACCTACTGAGTCACCTAGTGCTGTCACTTCTTCAAACTTGGCCCCTTTCTGGACCACCACCCCGCTTTGGGTTGCCACTCCAATTTGGGTCACCGCCCCCTTTTGGGACTCCACCCCCTTTTGGGTTACCACTCCAATTTGGGTCACCTCCCCCTTTTGTGACTCCACCCCTTTTTGGGTTACCACTCTAATTTGGGTCACCGCCCCCTTTTGGGACTCCACCCCTTTTTTGGTTACCACTCCCTTTTGGGTCACCGCCCCCTTTTGGGATTTCCCCATGTCCGTTCTGCAGAACTTCTTATGCCACAGTTCACACAGTACAGTTTGTCTCTCACGATACCACACAAGTCTTTGCTGGCACCACCACAGCTCCTGCTGTCACTGATCACCGGCACCTCCGGCTGCTGTTCACACACATACACAGCGGCTGGTGTCACTGCAGCTCCTGCTGCGCCATCTTCGTGGACCCGCCGATCCACCGGAAGCCGCTTGTCACCTTCGTAACCCCGCCGGGTTACTGGAAGCCGCTTGTCACCCTCAAAGATAAAAAAGCCACAAAAGTGCGCCCATAGGGCCTTACCAGTGCAGGTATAATGGGTTACGCAGCAATAATACAGGGTACTCACCCTTAATAGTTGTGTAAAGCCACAACTGCTGTATCCGCTTAGTCACATGCAATAAAGCTGCAGCAGGATGGTGTAGACAGACAGCGTCTGCTACCAATGCTCCCAGGGCAGATCCCTTAAAGAAAACACCAGGTCCCTGTGCTGCGAGACCTTCGTGACCCCACTGAGCCACAGCAAGCACCTTCAGGTTTTGCAGAGGAAAAGAAAAAAAAAAGAAAAAAAAACACATGCACAGTCTCTCACATGTCCTGTTTGTGTGCCACTCAGGACGTACCGTCTCCACCTGATACCGTCCAACACACAGGGCACACCGGGTGCTATTCAGGGAGCCGACCCTCCTCCCAGGGTCTCCCAACACACCAGCCTCACCAGGTCCAGGGGCTCAGCGGGTGCTCTTCAGGACATCCGTCTCCGCCTGAGACTGCCCAACACACGCCTCACCAGGTCCAAGGTCATAGCACGTGTTCCAGGGATCCGATTCCTCTCCCAGAACCTCCCAACACTGACCCTCCAGGACCTTGCTCACTGACCCCTCCAGGAACACAGTCTCTCACTGACCCTGGTCAGTGCAACACAGACTCCTGTCTGTTACCTGTGTCGGCCACACAGGTTCCTGGACGCCTCTTCTCCTCCAGAGGTATCCCACAAATTTTAACACAGTCACTTTCTCTGACCTCGGTCAGTATTACTCACGGTTGTCAGACCGTCTGCTCTCCTGGCTCAGAATCGCCAGCGCTGCCACACGTGCTTCTGGGAGTCGCTGCCCGCATTCTCCACCAATTGTAGGGATGTGACTCGCTCAGGTGCAGCGGGAGACAATCATGAGGCACGTTCCTTTAAAATTTCACATGGTTTATTACTCCATAAACCAGAGACAGCACATAAACAGTCCTTAGCTGGGCTGTGTTCCCTCAGGTCCTGTGCACACAGGCCAGGGCAATGTCCAGAGCAGCGCTCTATCTGCAGCCGCAGACACAGGAAGGCTTCTCCTTCCTTAGCACACAGGCCACTCTCTGTAGTGTCCCACCTGGACACATGGAAGTCTGTCCACACTCTGCCAGACTTCCTCACAGTCTCACATGTGCCAAACACCTCAATTACATAGCCCTGTAACCACACCCAAAGGGGATCACATGGCTATGACATCACCAAAGGTTGTATAGACACACAGGCTTCCCTGACACAGTGTAACAGAAAGATCAGCAGTACCTCTGCTGATCAATACACCCTGGAGCCTGCATCCCAAGGCCACCCACCTTGAGACCCACAATGGTCATTTAGGACCCTGCTCCTGTTACCACACTGAATGTGCCTGTACACCCGTCCTGGGACACCCACACAGCGCCCCCTAGCCGACACAGTGGTAACTACACCACAGTATGTAGTATGTATGTAGTATGCATATAGTATGTAGTATGTATGTTGCATGTATGTTGCATGTATGTAGTATGTATGTAGCATGTATGTAGCATGTAGAGTGTATGTATGTTACATGTAGTATATGTAGTATATATGTTGTATGTAGTATGTATGTAGTATGCAGCATGTATGTAGTATGTATGTTGCATGTATGTAGCATGTAGTATATATGTTACATGTAGTATATATGTAGTATGCATGTTGCATGCATGTAGAATATATGTTGCATGCATGTAGTATGTATGTAGTATGTATGTAGCATGTATGTAGTATGTAGCATGTATGTAGTATGCATGTAGTATGTAGCATGTATGTTGCATGTAGTATATATGTAGTATGTATGTTATATGTAGTATGTATGTAGTATGCATGTTGTATGTATGTAGCATGTATTTTTTTTTTTTTTTACATTCAACACATTAGCCGGATGATGGGACTACTACTGTCCCATCATTGGCTAATGTGTCAATCACTGTCATGGTAGCAGGCATCGCCCGATGGGACTTGTAGTCCCATCGGACGATGCCTGCACAGACCACCGGAGCCTGCACAGACCACCGGCAGGCCGGCACAGACCACCGGCAGGCCGGCACAGACCACCGGCAGGCCGGCACAGACCACCAGAGCCTGCACAGACCACCGGCAGGCCGGCACAGACCCCCGGACAGTCGGCACAGCCCCCCCCGAAGGCCCGAACTGATGGCGCATCATGATGCGCACAGACAGCGCATCATGATGACATCATTTCGGCAGCCAATCGGAAAGCTCAACACTAGTCAGCAGGGGGACACAAAATCGCTAAGACTCCTATTTTTTTTTTTTTTCAGAGTTTAATACAAGCAATTCTAGTTTCTTAGCGATTTTGTGTCAACAGGGGGACACAAAATCGCTAAGAAACTAGAATTGCTTGTAGTAATATCTCTCTCTCTCTCTCTCCCCAGCACAGGAATCGCTGCAATACTCGCATCCCCATTCATTAACATTGGACTCGCTAGACTTGCAACGAGTAGCGAGTTTCCGACTCGGACTCGTTACAGTCTAGCGATTCCAAGTATTTCAGGATTCGCCCATCCCTAATCAGCGCAACTGAAAAAAATTCCCGTAGGGGAGGCAAGGTGGTACAAGAAGATAGACTCACACCTGGATTCCACAGCCCACTCTACTGCTGACAAAAACCAATGATGCCATTGGATTAGTGTGTCAATAAAGTCCAAGGATGAATATGTCTTCTCTTATTTTTTTAACCATTCTAGTGACCCTCTGGAAATTTTATCAATTAGGCAAAGAGCCCTTTTAAATCTCCATTTCAGATTTTGTACAGTACTGTACTCCATCTTTCATGTTACATTTATGACTTTACTTTTTGCTTAAAGGGTTATCTCTAATATTGAAAGTTATCAGCTTTCCATGGGATAGGGTTAATTTTCGATCAATTGGGTTCTGACCACAGGGATTCTCAACAATCCCCAGAACAAGGCTTTGAAATTTCTTGTAGGTCTAGATTGGTGGCCACACATTCATGGCACGGCTTTTGTCATTCCCTATGGAACTGCTTGAGATAGTTGTGTATATCACTCTACTTTTTCTGACAGTTTCATAAAGATTGAATGCAGCATTGATGTGCACACAAGGCCTCTACACCATTCCAACCATGAACGACGGACCCCTACTGTTTGGAAAGTTATCACCAATAACTTTCAAAGTTGGGCATGATCTTTTAAGTGGCAGAAACGTCTTTGAAGACTGCTACCTCTGTACCCTTTATAGCTGATGGTTCCCTTCTCTGACTTTATCCACAATCACACAAAAAACAAATCCATGATCCAGTGCTAGGGACTCGCTATCACCGTCTGTCCCTGGCAGTTATCTGAATGTGAGCCAGCTTCTCTTTTACTCAATCTGAGTGACAGTCCCCTCCTACAAGATGCATCCTCTATTTTTACACAGCACTGCTGATAAATGGTATTTTTAGATGTCAGAAAATGTGATTAAAATTATAAGGAAGTACTTATCTTTTACAACGAAATAAATCACCAACAGTAGCTGCTAGGTATGCTCCCAGTAAGGCCTCTTTCACACTTCAGTTTTTTGCATCAGTCATAATCCGCCAAAAGGACAGATGGCGGATCCGTTGTGGTACTGATGACAACGGATGCCACCCGTCCGTTTTTTGGACGGATCCAACAAATGAAGAATTTTAAAGGAATCGCAGCCTGGAAAAGAGAGAGAGAGAGAGAGAGAGAGAGAGAAAAAACGTTGCAAGCTCCGTTTTGAAATCTTTGAGGATGGTGACGGACAGCAACTTTTGGCGGATCCGCAAAAAAACCGGATGCAACGGACAGCAATCCGTCACAATCCGCCAATAATGGAAGTCAATGGGGAAAAAAACGGATCCTCAAAAAAAATTGCGGATCCGTTTTTTTCAAAACCTGGCGGATTGTGACTGATTGTAAAAAACTGAAGTGTGAAAGAGGCCTAAGGCGACTTTGCAGATTGCTCTGTAACAAGTAATGCTCCTAAATGACATTCCGACAAGCAGTATGGGTTCAAGTTTTAAAGAAACCTACAAATGGGGATTTTAATATGTACCTCTAGTATCATAATCACTTTTCAATGACTCACAAGCTGTGAGTGCTGCACCATAGTCATTGTGGGGCATAAGAGTCCTCTCAACAGTGCCAGAGACTACTGCATTTTACGGTAATAATTGTTCAATAGGGAAGCTCGGAGCACAAATATTTTTCCTACTGCTAAGGCCAACAATGAGACATCCATCAGAGTAATTTGCTTTGGCTCAGAACTCCAATTCTAACTATAGGGCAATTCACAAAATGAAGTCATCTACCTAGCTCTATGAAACTTATCAAGGGAAACCTGCTGTGACAGCTCCTCGTTACCCCTATAACTCAATTGAATATACCATTGAGCCCCAACTGCAATGCTTTCACTGTATTGGGACATAATAGTATGACCAGCTGATTGCACAGGCATGGGAGCTCTGCCCGTACCATCAGCATCAGATGTTAGCTGCAACTTGATCAATGTGTCAGTTCTTATCATCAGCATCTCAATGGTGATTTTATTTAAATAAAATGATAAAGATTCTGCAATACAAAGCAATGTTAATCACGGACTGCACACTAATACCAACCATGTGCTGTCTGTGATTTTCACTGTCCCCTGTAAACTTGTATGGGCAATTTTGATCTGTGAGTCTGATCAAAAATGGATATGTCTTCGTTATTTTTTTGTTGTTGACATAAAATAAAAAACATTAGCATGTAAACAGCTCCATAGACTATAGTGGGTGTGTGTTTTATCCGTGAAAATCAGAGATGGGACACATTTGTGATTAGCCGATGTCTCAATGAGTCCTAATAGTTTTCCTCTCAGTATACACTGACAGACAATAATACTAATACTGTAGAATTATAATATTCCAAATCATTATACCAGCGAAACAAAAAAGCAATCATAGCTTCTCATCCCCCTAATTAAACAGAAAAAGTGAAATTAAGTCCAGCTTAAATTATAATAAAAATTCAATCTTCGTTAACTAAACAAATCATAAAATATGTATGTATATTTATAATTATATTTTATTTTGCAAAATATTGTCAAATAGATGTGTGGTGCTTCCACAATCATAATAACATGTAGAACAAAAGATAAAAAACAATGGTGGAATTGCAACATTTTTTCCCCAAAAAAATTATCAAAATGAAATAATAAATTATATGTACTTTGAAATGCAGGAGATGAAAATTGTAATTTGTCCTACAAGAAAAACAAAACATTGAAGTGAAAATTAAAGTTCAAAATATTCTAATGTGCCAAAGAAGGAATGAAAAAGAAAAGATATTAAAGAGGTTGTCCACTACTTTAGCATTGATGACCTATCCTTAAAGATAGATCATCAATGTCTGATCTGTCAGGGTCTGACACCAGAGCCGATCAGCTGTTATCGGTGTCGGCGCTGGCCGCTGGCCCAAAGTCTTCACCTGCAAAGCTGGCGGTTTTCTGGCTGAGGCTTGGTAATGTAACGGGGACCAGTGGGGTAGTCATGGCTGTGGGTGGCAATACTGGCACACCCTGACCCTCCATCACATAAATACATTGTCCCTTTGGTTGTGCATTTGATGATTCACTTACTTGCACATCAGAGTCCTCTCCGGTCTGCTGGGGGTTTCCTTTCCCAAATACCATGCTAAGACAGGCAGAGTCCAGATCCAGTTTTAAACAAACAACTTTACTCAGTTCTTGTCTCAGCTCGTCCAGTCATGTACAACACAGGATCCTTCACACATCATAGCCTTTCCTTCCCCTGTGCTGTCCCTTACCTCTCCAGGAATATCACAGGGTTGTACCATCGCCTCCGGTACCGCAGCGTTCTGTCTGGCCAGCCTAACTACCTTCAGGAGTTCCCTGACCGATGGCCGACACCGATAACAGCTGATTGACGGGGGTTAAGGTTGTCGGACCCCGATCAATTAGACATTGATGACCTATCCTATGGATAGATCATCATTACTAAAGTAGTGGACAAATTCTTTAAAGCTCTGAGCCGAAAGCCAAATTCAGACGAGTCCACAAGAGGTTAACTGTTTTGTGCAGGTACATTTTTTAATGGGAGAAAAAGATGTGAAAATGGACAAAACCTAAATAGAATTAAATTGTTGCATATAATTCCAGGTTTTTCGAGAAAAAGCAATTGATCTTGGGAAGAAACTGTTACCAGCATTTAGCACGCCTACAGGAATCCCTCGCGGCATTATCAATCTGGGAAAGTAAGAAAAATCTTTTGCATTTATTTTTGTATATTTCTTGATTGCAAATCATCCAGTGTTAACCAAACTATGGCGATCAGATGCATTGTGCAATAAGCACCTTAAAAATGGAGGCATCTGTAAATATCGCAGCCAAGATCTGGTAATTAGCTTCAGAATATTAATTGTATATTGCGGTAAGACAACTACTGACATTCAGGAGATCAGTCTTCCTTCTTGCACATGATGGCTAATACACCCTGAAGATAACTTCAGACTGTTCTTATTGTTCTGTCATCTTTGGTTTTTGTTATCATTGATTTGTGCTGGCAGAATTGAGCAGAGTCTGTTGAAGGAACAGACTTCGCTGTAGATGAGTAATGGGCCTCACTAGGTGACAGCTACAGCAGAGACAAATAAGAAACCGATAAGGTCAGGGCAGCTAGAGAGTTTCTATTTCAGGAGAAAAGCCACAGGTCAGAGTCATAAAGTAATCATCGCTTACGTTAATAGCAAAGAAGAATATTAGTAACTAAGTTAACTGCTGTAAATTGGTTCTCGTAAAGGGTTAAATAGGTGCACAAGTACCAATTCTAATGGATACAAAAACTGTAGAAGAGAAGATTAGTGATAATATGGTAAATATAATGACTGCATTCTTCTTCTCTTTAAAGTAACCCCTTCATCAGTATCAGCCACATTTAGAGTAAGCCATCTGTTTCTTATCTTGGTAGGAGCTATGCACATTTAATATAGTTTTTAGTGATGAGCAAAAATCCTGGGATTATTATTTATTTTTAATATTTATTTATATAGCGCCATTGATTCCATGGTGCTGTACATGAGAAGGGGTTACATACAAATTACAGATATCATTTACAGTAAACAAACTGACAATCACAGACTGATACAGAGGGGAGAGGACCCTTCCCTTGCGGGCTTACATTCTACAGGATGGTGGGGAAGGAGACAGCAGGTTGGGGGGTTGCGGCAGCTCCGGTGTTGGTGAGGCGGTAGCTTCGGTAATGGTGAGAAGGTAGCCGAGTCATTGCAGGCTGTAGGCTTTCTTGAAGAGGTGGGTTTTCAGGTTCCGTCTGAAGGATCCGAATATGGTTGATAGCCGGACGTGTTGGGGCAAAGAATTCCAGAGGATGGTGGCTATTTGGGATAAGTCTTGGAGGCGGTTGGGTGAGGAGCGAATAAGTGTGGAGGAGAGAAGGAGGTCTTGGGAGGATTGGAGATTATGTGAGGGAAGATATCAGGAGATTAGTTCAGAGATATATGGAGGAGACAGGTTATAGATGGCCTTGTAGGTCAGTATTAGTAATTTGAATTGGATACGCTGAGGGAGCGGGAGCCAGTGAAGAGATTTGAGGAGGGGAGAAGAGGAGGAGTAGCGAGGAGAGAGATGAATTATTTGGGCAGCAGAGTTAAGGATGGACTGGAGAGGTGCGAGGGTGTTAGTAGGGAGGCCACAGAAAAGGATGTTGCAGTAGTCGAGATGGGAGATTATGAGGGCATGCACAAGCATTTTAGTAGAGTGAGGGAGGAGGAAGGCATAGATTCTGGAAATATTTTTGAGCTGGAGGCGGCAGAAGGTGGAAAGAGCTTGGATGTGCGTTTGAAGGACAGGGCAGAGTCAAGGGTTACTCCGAGGCAGCGGACCTCTGGTACGGGGGAAAGCATGATGTCGTCAATTGTTATAGATAGGTCAGGTAAGGAAGATCTGTGAGATGGGGGAAAGATGATCAGTTCAGATTTGTCCACATTCAGTTTGAGGAAGCGGGAGGAGAAGAAGGAGGATATGACTGATAGACACTCTGGGATTTTGGAGAGCAGAGAGGTGACATCTGGGCCAGAGAGGTAGATCTGAGTATCATCAGCATAAAGGTGGTAGTGGAATCCATGGGACTTTATGAGTTGCCCCAGGCCAAGTGTATAGATTGAGAAGAGTAGGGGTCCTAGAACAGAGTCTTGGGGGACTCCAACAGAGAGAGGGTGGGATGGGGAGGTAGTGTGGGAGAGGGAGACACTGAATGTGCAGTTGGAGAGGTATGAGGAGATCCAGGATATGGCGAGGTCTTTGATGCCAAAGGAAGAGAGGATCTGTAGAAGGCGGCAGTGGTCAACTGTGTCGAAGGCAGAGGACAGGTCTAGAAGGAGGAGTATAGAGTATTGTCCGTTCGCTTTGGCTGTAAGTAGGTCATTAGTAATTTTGGTCAGGGCTGTCTCAGTGGAGTAATGGGGCGGAAACTAGATTGTAGATTGCCAAAGAGCAGGTTAGATGAGAGATGGGAGGAAAGTTCAGCATGGACGTGCTGCTCCAAGAGTTTGGAAGCGAACGGGAGCAGCAAATATTGGGCGATAGCTCGACATAGCAGTTGGGTCTTAGGGTTGGCTTTTTGAAGATAGGCGTGATTGTGGCATGTTTGAAAGCAGAAGGGAAGGTACCGAAAGTTAGTGATAGGTTGAAGAAGTGGGTTAGAGATGGGATAAGAGTGGTGGTGAGGTTGGGAAGGAGGTGGGATGGGAAGGGGTCAAGTGCATAGGTTGTGAGGTGCGATTTGGAGAGGAGACAATTAAGCTCCCCTTCAGTGATGTTGGATAAGGAGTTTATGGGGTTAAGATATTATCTGAGCACGCTCATGTCTTAAGCCCCCGTTACACACTGCGATATCGCTAGCAATATCGCTGTAAAGTCACCGATTTTGTGACGTTACAGCGATATTGCTAGCAATATCGCTGCATGTGATACTTACCTCCGACCGGCTCCCCCGCTGGTTATCGCTGATCGCGCGAGAAGCTCCTGGATCATTCCTCGTCGGCCACTTCCTGCGGCGCTTCCTGTGGCGCGACAAGCGACTCGTGGAGGCGGGCGGGAGGACGCAGGATCGCCGCGTCTGACAGGTAAGTAGCGACCCCCGTCCCCAGCGATGTCGCTGGTAAGATCTGCCTGTGTGGCAGCTCACTAGCGATCACCTAGCGATGCACCAGCAATCCTGACCGCCCTCATATCGCTAGTCTGGATCGCAGGTGCATCGCTAGGTGTAACGGTACCCTAAATCAAGTATTTTCGGCGTGCTCTGAAAAAATGCTCTAGTGGCCGCGGCTCCATATCTTGCGGCTGTCGAGCAGCCGCGAGACATGGAACCACGGTAACTAGAGCATTTTTTTCTAGCATGGCAAAAATACTCAATTAAGGCTATGTGCACACGTCCAGAATTCCCGCATATTTTATTTGTTTTTGCCGCTATTTTTCACAGCGAAAACGCGGCGTAAATGCTGCGAAAACGTATAACATAAGCAGGCCATTGTATTCAATGGCATTCCGCACATGCTGTGCTAATGCTGCGTATTTTTCAACGGCAAAATCGCATCATGGAAAAATACGCAGCGTGCTCATTCTTTTTGCGGAATCGCGGGAATTCTGCACACATAGGAATGCATTGTTCCGCTTACTTTCCGCATGTGGCTATGTCCACCATGCGCAAAGTAAGCAGAAAATGTGCGGATGGTACCCACGGTCTGAGGAGAGGAGATTCTCCTCCAGGCCCTGGGTACCATATCCCTGTAAAAAAAAAAAAAGAATTAAAATAAAAAATGGTGTTATTCTCACCTTCCGGTGTCCCACGCAGCATCCCCAGGCCTCAGCTATGCTCCAGCCAACTCCCGTTCCCAGCGATGCCTTGCGACAATGACCTTTGATGACGTAGCGGTCATCACTGGGAACGGGACTTTCCGGGAGCATTGCGAGGATCGGGAACACTGCGTGGGACGCCGGAAGGTGAGAATAACACCATTTTTTATTTTTTTATTATTATTTTTAACTTTATATCTTTTAACTATTGAGGCTGCATAGGCAGCCTCAATAGTAAAAAGTTGGTCACACTAGTCAAACACTATGTTTGACGAGTGTGACCAACCTGTCAATCAGTTTTCCAAGCGATGCTTTCTGCAAGCTAATTACGCTTGCAAAGCGCTAGTTAAAATGTGGGAAATACGTGGGAATTACGCATGCGAAATTCTAGCATATTCCCGTGGCAGGGAGTTGCGGAATTCCCACGGAAATTTCCGCTGGAATTCCGCAACGTGTGCACATAGCCTAAGACATGAGCGTGCTCCTAAAACACCTTATCTTAGCACGTTCGCTCATCACTAATAGTTATCCTTTCTAGCTATGGGTCCAAGTTATACCCCTGTGTGATGCCAACCTATAGAGAGGCATTTAAGCAAGTTAGAGATTGTGTGTGTGTGGCCCCTTGACCCTTGGTTTAAGGGTCAAACTCTCAATCCACGGAAATCTTTTGGCCTCTTGTCCAACCAGCTCACCACCAGCATACCCTTTTACTGGCTGTGCTCAGTTGCACCTTTTACAAGGCTTGGTAGAATGCTGGTTTTATACTTTGAACCCACCTTAGAACAGAGCCTGTATGGTGCCACACTCTGGCAACCAACACAAGTAACTTCAGCCTATGTGGCGATCATACATCAAAATAAAAGCTAAGAGAAGCAGAATATAGAAGATATAAAATAACTCTGGTTGTTTCTTTGCTTCCATGGACCAATTAAACAATATTGTTTAGGAACATGTCTTCTGTAAGGGCTTGTGGCAAAGCTTCTAAGTTCAAACCTTTTACACAGGCACAGGATCATGTTTTCTTTCCCTGAGAACGGAGTCATGTAGTAAGTTCGTACAGGGTGAGTTCATGGAGCAATGTTATATAAATGAACCCACCAAACATGTATATATTTATCAGCTGCTCTAATATAACGACCATTTTCTATTAAAAAAAAAAAAACAGGTTTTAAACATCATTTGGAATCTTGCCGAAGCTGAGAGGGAAACTCAACATTGTCAATTCCAATCTGAAAAAAATCTTAACATGTTTTTTTGAGAAATTGTTATGGTACTTGCAGAGTGGAGCTGCAAAAGCACATGGTAAAAAAAAAAAAAAAGAAAACAACTTAGAATTCAGATATCTTTCCTAAATCACATGAAGAATAAGAAACAATGATCCTGTTTCTGACTCAATACACAAATGTGTAATTTTCTGTCACTGTTAGTATCCTTTCCCTGACAAGTTAATTTCAGCTTAAACATTATTGAAACATTTAATCAGTAAGCGATCTAATAACTACTTAATGTGTTTCCTATCTGTATCTCTCCAAATGTCTGCAGTCTCTTCTAACTCAAAGTAACAAATTAAATTTAGACTTAGAACATCTTTCTAAATGTCTGTTTCATCCTTTCAGTGGAAACCTTGGAAAGTCCTCCTTATATACACTTCCAATGGAAAGTTGTAAGGAGGTCGACAAGATCGTGGGTACCTGCATGCTGGGTCCGGAACCAAAAAAGCTATATCCTCTGTTCTTGGGGGGAAGCCTGAGTGGGGTGGACCTTGCCCTGCTGTTTGGAGGAAGCCTGAGTGAGACGGAGCTTCCTGCTGTCCCAGGAGGGCATGCAGTCTGGCGCCGGCACAGAGCAGTACAGAGGGCAGCGCAAAGAGCAGTGTGCAGAGCAGTAAGCAGCGCGCTCTGCTTCCTCCATCTGAGAGAAAGCTTTGGCCCGCAGCCCCCAATGCCCCTCTTAGCTGCTCAGCCCTGTTCTTCCAAAACCAGCTTCTCCTCCATGACAAACAAAGCTTTCTCTGATCGTTTCGATCTTCTGCTTAAAGAAGGAGGCAAAGTCTTCAGCAGAAATGAGAGGAGAGGTAGGAGGTGCTGTGGGACGGAGTAGAGAATTGAAAGTGTTGAAGAGCTGTTTAGGGTTGTGAGACAGGGAGGATATGAGAGATGCAAAGTAAGTTTGTTTTGCAGCAGACAGCGTGGACTTTAAGGTGACAAGGGACTGCTTGTATGCGTTGAAGTGCTCGGTAGAATGAGTTCTCTTCCATCTACGCTCAGTGGCCCTGGAAACCCATGTCAGTTCTTTGGTCAGGCTGGTCAGCCAGGGCTGCCTGTTGATTGTATGAGTTTTGCTCTGTGTGAGGGGGGCAGACGAATCAAGTGTTGCTGTTATTGTGGTGTTATAAAAAGTGGCAGCAGCATCTGTGTCATGAAAGGAAGCTATGTCAGTAAGAGGGAGAAGGGACTCAGAGAGTGATTGTAAATTGAGGTGTTTGAGATTCCTGCGAGGGTGAGCAAGTTTGTGGAGTGGGGGTTGCGCAGTAGGAGAGGAGAGGGAAGAGAATGTCAGAAGGTTGTGGTCAGACAGGGGGAGGGGTGAGTTAGTGAGATTAGTGAGGGAACAGAGATGGGTGAAGATAAGGTCCAGCGTGTGACCATCTTTGTGAGTGGCCGCAGAGGACCATAGAGTGAGGCCGAGGGAAGCCTTGAGCGATAGAAGTTTAGAGGCAGCAGCGGGGTGGAAGTGTCAATGGGGATGTTGAAATTGCCCATGATGATGGTGGGGATGTCAGCAGAGTGGAAATGAAGTAGCCAGGTGGTGAAGTGGTCGAGAAAGGTGGAGATGGCTAGTTCTGGGGGGCGTTAAGTGACAGCCAGTTGGAGGGGGAATATATGTGGACGGAGTGCACCTCAAACGAGGGAAGAGTAGCGGAGGGTGGAAGTTGAATTGGGGTAAAGGAACATGTATCAGACAGGAGCAAGCCAACTCCTCCACCATGTTTGTTGCTAGGGTGAGGGGGATGAGAGAGATGGAATCTGTCATCCGCCGATATCAGGAAAAAAGGATACCCGACCCGATCTCAAAACATTTGTGGGGGACTCAGAGGGGCATAAAAGCAATTAGGTTTCAGGGCATGGAAAAGAGAAAGAGATAATGACAATAGCATACTGAGAAAAGAAGCGCACTGGATATTTAGATTAACAGCTGTTATCCCACTAGGCCTAAATTAAAGCATTTCTTATACTTTTTTTTCGTTTAAAACAAATATTTGAATTCCGATGGGGGTAAATGATTAATTACAAAAAATATAGGCATAAAAATAAAAAGTTGAAAGCATTGGATAAATCAGTGTTTTGTAGGGCATTTTGTACTGTCATTCAGCCCATAAATAGTGAGGCTTGGTATATTTAGGTCAATTGTGTTTATAAAATGCATCTTGGCTATCAGTTACTGGATTTGCAGACTATAAAGGAAGGATAGAAAACCAAGAATTTATTATGTATATTACCATAGTTCACATTCTTTATAAAGTAACTAGCTGAAGAGCCCAGCATTGCCTGGGCATAGTAACCAATTGTGGTTAGTTATAACAAATTATAATGATTTTATTGCACATAAAAACCGTGCATCTAATCCTATCCTGTGTGATACTGACTGCTGAGCCGTGTATCTAATCCTATTTTGTGTGATATTGTCTGCTGAGCCATGTATCTAATACTATTCTGTGTGATACTGTGTGCTGAGCTGCGTATATAATACTATCCTGTGTGATACTGACTGCTGAGCTGTGTATCTAATCCTATCCTGTGTGATACTTCCTGCTGAGCCATGTGTCTAATCCTCTCCTGTGTGATACTGACTGCTGAGCTGTGTATCTAATCCTATCCTGTGTGATACTGACTGCTGAGCCGTGTATCTAATCCTATCCTGTGTGATACTGACTGCTGAGCTGTGTATCTAATACTATTCTGTGTGATACTGTGTGCTGAGCTGTGTATCTAATCCTATCCTGTGTGATACTGGGCTCCCCCTGCAGTCTGTGTCAGAGGGTGGTCTGTGTTGGCACAGTAATAAATTGTGTTATTTCCAGCTTTACAGAAGGACGATAACACCATAGAAATGATAAGAATAATAGGCCTCAGTTACCGCAACTGTCTACAAAGAAAACTGTTGCTGATAGCAACCAATCACAGCTCATTTTTCATCTTTTAAACAGCTCTGGAACAGCGTGGCGAGTTTTGAGTGGCGACTTTTGTGTTTCGACTTTTATGTGGCGAGGTTGGTGTATGTGTGTTGAAATGTGTGCTGAGGGTGGTATATGTGTTGAAGCACGTGGTAGTGTGTGGCGCATTTTATGTGTGTGTTCATATCCCTGTGTGTGGTGAGTATCCCATGTCAGAGCCCCACCTTAGCAACTGTACGGTATATACTGTTTGGCGCCATCGCTCTCATTCTTTAAGTCCCCCTTGTTCACATCTGTCAGCTGTCAATTTGCCTCCAACACTTTTCCTTTCACTTTTTCCCCATTATGTAGATAGGGTAGATACTGCTGCATCTCAGCTGACGTGATAGCACTTGCCTCTGACGTAGTCATGTATGATTGGTTCGGAGGTAGGGCATCCACGATTAACTGCAGTGAGTGCGTGTCAGGGAAGGGAGGCAGGGTATTCTCCATAAATGCTTGGCGTTGTGCTGTCGTGTGTAGCTCGCATTGTGGCTGGTAGTTTATGCTACTGAGCTAAACTACTGACTGTATAGCACAATTTATCTTTAGGGTATGTACACACGTTGTGCATTGCTGTGCAGATTTTTCCACGTGGAATCTGCATCCCTTGGCAGAATCCGAAGGACAAAATCTGCGCTGTTTTTTAATGCGGATTTCCTGCGGATTTATTGCGGATTTTGTGCAGTTTTGGCATACGTTTTTACACCTGCGGATTCCTATAATGGAGTGGGTGCAAAAATCCGCACAAAGAATTGAACCGCTGCAGATTCCGTGCTGAATTTTCCGCAGCCAATTTATTTTCACAAAGGTTATCATTGTACTGTAAATCACTTGCAGATCTGCAGCAGCAAGTCAGCTGCGGATCCGCAACAAATCCGCAACGTGTGCACATACCCTTATAGTAAAAAAAAATTGAAAACCTCCTGATGTACCCATGAAAGATATAGGGATGGCTGAAACGCGTTGAGGCGTGAATGAGTACAGTACAGGGAATTCAGAAATATAGAACCCTGAACCAATAGGATTACGGTGGTGATAAAATAGAGGTGATCCTGTGTTCACCTGATATGAAGTAATAGCTCCATTGTTTACATAGATAGCATCTAAAGGTACTGTCACACTTAGCGACGCACCAGCGATCCCGACCAGCGATATGACACGGTCAGGATCACTGGTACATCGCTAAGTGGTCGCTAGTGAGCTGCCACACAGGCAGATCTCACCAGCGACATCGCTGGGGCCGGGGGTCGCTACTTACCTGTCACACTAGGCGATCCTGACGTGCTCCCGCCCGCGTCCACGCATCACTCGTCGGCGCCACAGGAAGCCCAGCAGGAAGCTGACGACGAGAAACGGTCCAGGACATTCTCGCGCGATCAGCGATAATCAGCGGGGGAGCCGGTCGGAGGTAAGTATCAGACATAGCGATATCGCTAGCAATATCACTGCTGTGTCACAAAACCAGTGACGTTATAGCGATATTGCTAGCGATATCGCTTAGTGTGACAGGCCCTTAAGGCTACTTTCACACATCAGTTTTTTGCCGTCAGGCATTATCCGGCTTTTTTTTAGAAAAAACGGATCCGGCATAAATTTTGGAGAACTGTAGAAACGGATCCGTTTTTTTTGCTGGATCCGTCTCTGTTCCTGAAGGCTGGCCAATTGGATCTGAGCATGCGCAGACTTAAAAAAACCGGATCTGGTGGCTGGATCCGTCTTTTTCTGGATCCGGCGCATTCCGGCGCCCATAGACTTTCATTGTAGCAAAAAGCTGGAAGCGCCGGATCCGGCGCTTCCGGCTTTTTCGCCGGAGACAAAAAACGTTACAGTAGACGTTTTTTCAAGACGCCGGAATGAGACAAGTTGCCGGATCCGGCAAAAAACGGATGAAACGCAATGCCATCCGGCACGATCCGGCGCTAATGCAAGTCAATGGGGAAAAACCGGATCCGGCATTGCATTTTGCCGGATCCGTTTTTTCCAAAAAAAGCCGGATCGCGCCTGAAGGCAAAAAACTGATGTGTGAAAGAGGCCTAAGAGAACATCATCAGCAACTTAGTTTTCGGTGATCTTCTATACTTGCAGTATAGGGACTGATGAAGAAAAGACAGTCACTTCACATAATAGGAGTGGTTAAAGAGCAGTACAAAAAGACATCCGTGATCTTTATTGATTTAGTTGAGGGAGTAAGAATTTGCTACCTGTCTGGAATACTAGTCCGTTTTGCACTTAACCATATATTAGAAGTATGTGAAATAAATCTGAATCTGCTTTCTAGGTGAAAAACGAATTAAAGGTGTGGATGCAAATACTTCAATATAAAGTGAGCTATAGCTATAGTATTAAAGTGTTCAATAATATCATTAGTAGAACATCAAGAATTTTCATACATGCTATAGTCTTTAAGTGAGGAAAAAGTGTATTATGAAGTTGTACATGATATTAAAAATATCAGCGCGCTTCTTTTAAGGATCTCTAAGGTATTTAGTGCTCCCTGAAGAGTGATAAATACGACACATCACAACTGCTACAAAAGAAAAGGATACACAGTGTTGTTTTCAAGCTTATTATATCAGTATCCACAACACCATCTGAAAAGACCCTAGTGGATAGACCGCCAAAAGCACGGTGGATAGGAAGTTAGAGTTTTAATAAATTATATTTGTAATATTGTTAGTCTACCTCAGCCAGTGAGTTTATTTATATAGCTGATATAATTTATTGGAGTTTAGAGGTCCTCATTCAGTGAATTACAGGGTTTTTTTTTTAAGACTCCTACTTCCTGTTGTTTCAGGAAACACCTGTACATTAGCCACAATTAACTGACTCTGACCTTGTCTTGTATATTGTAGCATCTAATGAGCCTGTGCAAACTTCACTGTGAAGGAAAGGGGGAGCAGGGTCAGCAGTGACACCAACTATTGTGAATGGTGGATCCTGTGTATTCAGCTGTGTACATAGGTTTTACCTGTTATTGTAATCCTGCCTCTGATGATAACAAGGTCCCTGCAAACTCTTTTGGAAAGGACAGAAAGTAGGAGTTCAAAAAAGCCTATAGTTGGCCTGTGGGAAAACTGCAAGATTACAATTTTTTTTTAATGAATCGTGATATTAAAAAAAAAAATAACACTGCCTTCATTTTCTTAAAAATATATGTAACACAAAAAACTGACTTAAACAATAGGTCATTTTCTGATGATAGCTTCCCTAGAAATAAGTTTCCAGCCAGCAGAGCTATAAAGCTACTCTGGAATATAGTGCAGCACGGTGGCTCAGTGGATAGCACTGCAGCCTTGCAGCGCTGGAGTCCTGGGTTTGAATTCCACCAAGGACAACATCTGCAAGGGGTTTGCGTGGGTTTCCTCCTGGTACTCCGGTTTCCTCCCAGATTCCAAAGACCTATACTGATGGGACAGTGATGATAATGTGTGCAAACTGTAAAGCGCTGCGGAGTATGCTAGTGCTATATAAAGATTATTTATTTTTAGTGCAGGCTGTAGAACACAACCAGATATGCATGTTTAAAACATTACCATATTCTTTAATCCCTCCCAGCTAAATTACTTAACTCTACTTCAAGACTGCAGGTCATTTCCCGTATTCCGACATTCAGTTATGTCAGAGGGAGGCTCAAGAGTTGTGCCAATGCCATCCGCAGCAGGAGCCGGCTGCAGCATTTCTTGAGACCAGACATAGCACTGATCCCAGCACTTTAAATTCTTAGATGATACTGTCACTAGTGACAGCGAAAAGTGCAGAGTTTGATATAAAGAGTTTTCTCCCTGTGTCAGCCTATTGACACAGGTATGGAGTGGCGCCAACGGGTTGCTATGGCAACATGAGCTCTGTGTCCGCCATATCCCTTATCCAATCAGATCCCACCTGGGTAGTGAACTGAGAGACTGTCATTCAAATACCAGCAGATTACATAATTCATGCCATTTCCCCCCTGCTTTGTCAAAATGGGCAAGCTGTGGCGTACCTTGACTGAAGTAAGATTTATGGTGAAACATACGGAGATACAAGCCACTTTTCAGATGCATCTTATTCAGAGGCTTCTGCCTCTTAATGATAAGTAGCGCCTGACTCCAACACGCCCCCTCATCAAGGCTGGTGTGAACAATGCCGTGCTCAATCTTGATGAATCAGTCCCTATATAATTTTTTATCCTACATGGTGAAGTCTACAAAAAATTATACCATAATTACTGTTTAGTTAATCTTGGATATGCTTACACTAGAGTATAAAAAAATCTATTCCATTCTCATCCAGTAAAGTGGGACAATTTTTTATCACTTGTCATCCGTATGCTCTCCGCGAGCTGTCTATGTGCGATCCATTTTTTACTCAGCAGTTACTAACCATTTACAGTTTCCAATCTTACAAACTTGTAATATATCCACAAAAATCGGATGCCATACTGATGGTGGTCCATATGGCATGTGATTTTTTTTTTTTTTCATATCCATCAGATTTTGAAGTGATATTCGCAGCATGCTACAATTTTTTTCTCATGCCGAATATAGCTGAGAAAAAGAACAGATCTGCACTGAACAAATGAATAACATTGGTCAAAATGCAATCCCTTTTTTTACTCACATTGCACTCATCCGATTAACATGCTAGGCATTATATAGAGACCTGTTTTTTATTACATACCGTCCTGTCTTGTTAGCTGTATAATGCAATGATGGCTGATGGAGCATGGGAAAGCTTCTTTTCTAATGGAGAATCTGATGGACTATGTAATAAAAGAAGGCACTGTGAATAACAAAAATGACAATAATAAACTATGTAAGAGACAGCACTGTACATAAAATCAGAGGAAGCTATACAATAAGGGACAGCACCATATATAATTGAAGATGGTACGTAATAACGGACGATGTTATACATAATAAAAGAGGAAACTCTATAACTAAGGACGGCGCTGTACATAATAAGTGAGTACACTATATATTAAGGGACTTTGCTATACATAAGGGAGTACACAATATACTAAGTGACTGCTATACATAATAAGTGAGTACACTATATACTAAGGGACTGTGATAAACATAATAAGGAAGTACACTATATACTAAGTGACTGTGCTATACATAGTAAGTGAGTACATTATATACAAAGGGACTGTTCTATACATAATAAGGGAGCACACTATATACTAAGGGACTGTGCTATACCTAAGTGAGTACACTATATACTAAGGGACCATGCTGTACATAATGTGCTACATTCCTGTATCCATGTGCAGTGTTGGTGTGCTGCATGCTTTTACAGACGCATTAAGCATGTCCTATTCTGTTCCTCAAAATCTGATCAGAACAGTCTCTGATCCTCACGGATCTCATTCACGGATCCGTGATTTTTCATGTATGTTGTGAACAGACCTATAAAACTCTACTAGTCCGTATGCCATCCGATAAAAAAAAACCTGGAAGCACATGGACATTTCACACAAATGTGAGAATGTAGAGTAAGAGATTTTACAAAAAACATTATCACTCCACGTCACACAGTGCAGATACAGAATAATGTCTAAATCCAGGCGATTAACGCTGACGTTCATCTGATTAGAGCCACTTTCTCCTGTTTCTTCTCCATCTGGTCAGACCTTCATGTCCCAGCTACGACTCTTCTTATCATGATGATCTTTGCAGCTCTGAAAATAGCAAGGTCACTTACATTGTATACATACATGTCTCCCTCGCACTGCGTCCCTGAATACAGATATGTACCCCACCTTTAAGATACTATTAGTCACACACCATTAAAAATATAAAGTGATAATCCGCACTGTCTCCCATTAAATATAATCTGATTCCCAAAAAATGTGGAAAAAAAATAAATGTATTTATGTTACTTTCTTCCTGCCAACACATTAGGATATGCAGCAGAATTTTCTCCTGCAAATCCTGAACATGTGCACATAGCCTTAAGCGCTCGTCACACACAGCGATCTCACCAGCGAGATCGATGTGTGTGACACTGGCCAGTGACAGGCCCCCTGCCGGGTATCACTGATCGTCCTGGAATGGCCAGGTCTTTTTTTTTTTTTTAATCGCTGGTCTCCCGCTGGCCAGCACGCATCGCTGCATGTGGCAGGCGGGAGACCAGCGATCAGCGAGCTGGCACTGGTAACTAAGGTACACATCGGGTTTCTAAGCGCCGCGCAGCGCTTAGAAACCCGATGTGTACCTTAGTTACCAGCGCGCTGGTGCAGGGAGCTAGTAACCAAGGTACACATCGGGTTTCTAAGTGCCGTGCGCCGCTTAGAAACCCAATGTAAACCTTGGTTACCAGCTCCCTGCACCATTGCGCTGGTAACTAAGGTAAACAGTGGGTAACTAAGCGACATGCGTCACTTGTTACCCACGTGTTGCTGGTGCTGATCGCTGGTGAAGCTGCCTGTTTGGCAGCTCACCAACGATCATGTAGAGACACACCAGCGATCCTGACAAGGTCATATCGTTCTCGGGATCGCTGGTGCGTCGCTATGTGTGACGGGGCTCTTAGTCCCTTTCCTGTGTTTCTCCATTCAGTATAAGTCCTTGAGATGGGAAGGATGCTATCAAGGGCTTAGCACCTTCCTCCACCTCCCTCTGTTCGTAAGTTCATTAAAAGTCCCCCTTCCTCCCATCCCAATCCCCCACACCGCTCATTGTCTTCCTCCCTCGCATCCTATCATAGTCCTCTCCCCCTCCATCTTTGCCCTCTCCATCACCCCATCATTGCTTTCTCCCCACCTCAATCATTGCCCTCCCCATCACCTCCATCATTACCCTCTCCACAACCTCCATCATTGTTCTGCCCTCTCCACCACCTCCATTATTGCCTTCTCCCCACCACCCCATCATTGCCCTTTCCACTCCATCATTGCCTTCTCCCCACCACCACATCATTACCCTGTCCATTACCTCCATAATTGCCTTCTCCCCACCACCTCCATCATTGCCCTTTCCACCACCTCTATCATTGCTTTTTCCCCCACCACCCACATCATTGCCCTCTCCATCACCTCCACCATTGCCCTCTCCATCACCTCCACCATTGCCTTCTCCCCCACCACCTCCATCATTGCCTTCTCCCTCACCACCCCATCATTGCCATCTCCACCACCTCCATTATTGCTCTCTTCACCACCACCCCCATCATTGCCCTCTCCATACACACACATACACACATGCAGAAGCACACACCGCTCACCTCTCCGCACATTCCTGCAGTATCTTGCCAGCAGCTTTCTATATCACACAGACGCGCGCTGAATGATGACATCATCCAGCCATGCTGCTGTGTCAGACACGAGGCATGGGTAGGAAGCAAAGGATGGATCCCTGCAGCTCCGCTCCTGTAGGCAGTGAAGCTGCAGGGATCGCTCCCTGCTCACCGCACATGAAGGCAATCTGGTGAGGGGGCCCCCCAGAGCCTTAGGGCCGGATAAACAAACCATATTGCCTTCAGTGTTAGCCGCCCTGCAGGGGTCCCCCTCCTCCGCCGGGCCCGGGTGCAGCCGCCCCTGCTGCACATGCGGTATGTCCGCCCCTGACGCTATTGTCAGCAAACCCTTAAAGTCATTTCCTGTGCAAAAGTAGCCAAACCTGAAAAAAAATATAAATTTGCTATTGACGGATTCATATCAACCTACAGAATAAAGAAAACAAGGAAATATGACAATAATAAAAAAGTGAATGATGTATAAAAAAGTAAACAAAATATGGAGTTGTTGTTTTTTGTTCTTTTTTTTTTTCTTCCAAAGAGTTAAATAAAAGTGATCAAAAAGTCACATATAGTACAAAATGACACAATTGAAAACTACAGCTTGTCACATAAGAGCTAAGTCCTCATACAGGTCTACTAATGGGCAATTGTGCAACTTATGTTCTCAGAATATGAAAAATGATATTTGTCAGAGTGTATTAATAGTATAAAAGTAATAATGCATCAATAAAACTATATTAATTTGGTATTCACCTTATTCGCACTGACAAACAGAATAAAGTTAATGCTTTACTTGAGCAACGGGAGAACTAGTGTAAAATTTAAAACCCAAAAAAACAGCAGCAGAATTGTTGTTTCTGTCATGTTCCATATCATAAAGAGTTGATAAAAGTTTAATAACAAGTTATTAGTACCACAAAATGATTCCCTTAACAGATTCAACCCGTCCCGAAAAAACAAAAACAAACAATCCCTCATATGACTCTCACTAAAAACATAAATGTTATGGCTCCTGGAACGTGATAATAAAAAAGTGAAAAAAAAACCTTTATTTTCTGATACATTAACTAACAAATATATTTCAAAACTTTTTTTAGTGGTTTAAACTGGAGCTGGGGATGGGCGTCCGCTGGGAGCAGCATATTAGCGGAATTTGGAACCTTGCACTTGGAGTTTTTGAAGCTGAGTGAATTATCTGGAGACTCAGTGTTTATTGAGAAGGTAAAAACTGTCACAATTTCATATTTTGCCTAAAGAAATGTGTCCTAGAATCATAACCTTCGTGTGCAGCAACATGAATTCAAGTGATTGCAGAAGATACTGTTATTGCATGCTTCCGACATGAAGTTAACCATTCATTATTACACATTGGTAATTTATTCCCTGTAGGTGAACACCATCCGAAGAATACTGAAGAAAATGGAGAAACCCCATGGATTGTATCCTAATTATTTCAGTCCTGTGAGTGGGAACTGGGTCCAACGTACGTACCATAATCCAGTTAATTTATAGAGAAATGTAATTATCTCTGCTCTTAGTTCAGATATGACTGCACTTTGCTAAAAAATTAAAGGGGATCTGTCAGTAGGATCAATCCTCCTTAGCGGTCTATATGGGCATGTAGGTCATAGGGAGCTGAGTAAAATGACACCTTAATATCTGCTATCCAATGTCTTATTTCAGAGCAATCCATGTGTTTTTTACAAGTAAAGGAGCTGTTAAATTATTTTAAATGAAAGGGGCTATTACCAGTGTGAGACATGTAGATCAGGAGAGCAGACTGTCAGACATTACATGTCTCACATTGGTAACGCCTCCAGATATAAAGACTGACAGTCTGTTTTCCTGATGTACATGTCTCACAATGGTAATGCCTCCTTTCATTTAAAATAAGGTCTGTAGGCAGATTCTCATGAAGATCAGTGTCCAGACCAAAGATCTTAACAACTCATTTATATATTAAGAAAAACATGGATTTATTTCTCTGGAACAAGGCAACAGCTATCAAGTTATCATTTTATTCAGCTTTCTATGACCTACATGCCCATTAAGATGTCTTAGGAGGGTTTTTCCTATTTACCGTTCCTTTAATAAGTAGCAGAATACCATACAGTTGTTTGCAAAAGTATTAGCACCTTTGGCTGGTGGTTTATCTATTTTGTTACATTACAAGC
Source organism: Dendrobates tinctorius (assembly GCF_039654945.1). Lineage (NCBI taxonomy): Eukaryota > Metazoa > Chordata > Amphibia > Anura > Dendrobatidae > Dendrobates > Dendrobates tinctorius. The sequence continues at coordinate 19,327,976 of NW_027361675.1, read as the reverse complement.
TGTGTTGAAATATTTTTGTAATCCTATTTGTGTGTGATGCATCAGCACTAAATAGTCTAAGTTATTGAAGTGAGAAAAATATAGGCATAAATTACATTTATGGGATGAAATAACTAAAAATTGTCATGCACATATGTAGTCACCCCTTTTGTTATGGAGCAATCTAAGTGTCACATGGCCTGTTAGTATATACACACCTTTTCTGAAAGGCCACAGAGGCTGCAACACTATTAAGCAAAAAGTTCCACTAACCAAAAAACACTATGAAGACCAAGGAGGTCTCCAAACAAGTCAGGGACAAAGTTGTTGAGAGATAGAAGTGAGGGTAGGGTTTAAAAAAAACCCATTATCATCTAATGCAAAGAACATGGTACCACAAGACACCTGCCAAGAGAGGTCTGCCCACCAAATGTCTGAGCCCCCCATGTAGTGCATCAATCAGAGATGAAGCACAGTTACCAAAGGTAACCCTGATGTAGCTGCAGAGGTCCCAAGCAGAGACTGGAGTATCTGTCCATACGACCACAATAAGCCATGCACTCCATAAAGGTGGCCTTTATGGAAAAGTGGGCAGAAGCCTTTATTTACACAGAAAAATTGTAAGACTCATTTTGAGTTTGTCAAAAGACATGTGGGAGACTCCCCAGATGTATGGAGGAAGGTGCGGTGGTCAGATGAGACCAAAATTGAACTTTTTGGCTTTCAAGGTAAACTATGCCTGGCGCCAAACCAACACAGCTCATCACCCCAAGAATATCATCCCCACAGTGAAACATGGTGGTGGAAGCATCATGCTATGAGGATATTTTCCTTCAGCAGGGACAGGGAAATTGGTCCTAGTTGAGGTGAAGATGGATGGTGCGAAATACAGGGATGTTCTTGAGAAAAATCTATTTCAGTTTGTCAGTGATTTGAGACTGGAATGGAGATTCACCTTTTAACAAGACAATGCTCTAAAGCATACTGCTAAAACACTAGAGTGGTTTAAAGGGAAACATGTAAATGTTTTGGCGTGGCCTAATCAAAGCCCAGTTCTTAATCTAAATGAGAATCTGTGGTCAGACTTGAAGATTGCTGTTCACCAGAGGAAACCATCTAACTTGAAGGAGCTGTTGAAATTTTGTCTTTGGGAATGGACAACAGTCCCAGTGTCCAGTTGTGGAAAGTTCATAGAGACTTATCCAAAGTGACCTGCAGCTGTAATTGCCGTAACAGGAGGCTCTAGAAAGTACTGACTTTAGTGGGGTGGATAGTTATGAAGACTGAAGATTTCATTTATTTTGTCCTATTTGTTAATTGCTTCACAATAAAAAGAAAACCAAATGTTCACAGTTTCAATAGGGGTTACCTTGACGCGGTGGAGCAGCTTGGTATACATTTTTTTTTTTGCAAAAAACGTATCGACTAAATACCCTGTATTTGTTATCATCTTTTTATCAGCACTTGCTGACTACTGGTAAATGTTTTACTGCAGGATATTTCTGCACAATTGTCATTCTGTTCTCTCTGTGTTTGAGTCAGTGGGTGGTATGAACAGTGTCCTACCGACTTGTTCCTATGTGTGCATGTCACATGTACTTTTAATCCTGTTTTTAAATGTTCACAGGCGTAGGCATGTTCTTTACATGGGCTGATGCAAACCCTTATAAACAGTTCCAGCCTGTGAAGTAGCAATCCACTGGCTGTGTGCCCACGTTGCGCTTTTAGACGCACGTTTCTGCTGCGGAAACGCTTAAGAAAAGCATCCCATGGAAACATAATGGAATCTGCACATGTTGTGCTAATGGTGCGTTTCCGCATGCATTCAATTGTATTGCAAAGACGCATAGGAAAACGCACACTAAAACGCTTCACAAAAGCGTCAAAAACGCTTACAAAAACGCTTCATAAAACGCATGCGCTTTCCCGGGAAGAGGGTGTGCGTTTCAGCTCAGGAATATTCTGCATGAAAAACGCTACGTGGGCACATAGCCTAAAAGGTCCTGAATAATATTAAGTAAGGCATTGTAAGCAGATATCCATTGATTTTACTAAACGACTTGATATGCTTTATCAAAAAATACTTACTGCCTCTATGAAAGTACTGATAGCAACAGATAGGCATATCTCAATTGTGCGATGAACTGAACAATCCTAAAGATCATCTTCTCATTTCAAGTCTGAGTTTTGTTTCCATAACTGTAATTGATCTTGAATAGCAGCTCTGGTCAATTATGTTATTATAAAATACTAATTCCAGTATAAAATGTTGTACAGTCATATGTAAAAGTTTGGGCACCCCTATTAATGTTAACCTTTTTTCTTTATAACAATTTTGGTTTTTGCAACAGGTATTTCAGTTTCATATATCTAATAACTGATGGACTCAGTTATATTTCTGGATTCAAATGAGGTTTATTGTGCTAACAGAAAATGTGCAATCTGCATTTAAACAAAATTTGACCGGTGCAAAAGTATGGGCACCCTTATCATTTTCTTGATTTGAACACTCCTAACTACTTTTTACTGACTTCCTGAAGAACTAAATTGGTTTTGTAACCTCATTGAGCTTTGAACTTCATAGCCAGGTGTATCAAATCATGAGAAAAGGTTTTTAAAGTGGCCACTTGCAAGTAGTTCTCCTATTTGATTCTTCTATGAAGAGTGGCATCATGGGCTCCTCAAAACAACTCTCAAATGATCTGAAAACAAAGATTATTCAACATAGCTTTTCAGGGGAAGGATACAAAAAGTTGTCTCAGAGATTTAACCTGTCAGTTTCCACTGTGAGGAACATAGTAAGGAAATGGAAGAACACGGGTACAGTTCTTGTTAAGCCCAGAAGTGGCAGGCCAAGAAAAATATCAGAAAGGCAGAAAAGAAGAATGGTGAGAACAGTCAAGGACAATCCACAGACCACCTCCAAAGACCTGCAGCATCACCTTGCTGCAGATGGTGTCACTGTGCATCGGTCAACAATACAGCGCATGCATAACGCCTTTTTGTATGACCAAACAACTCAATCTTTGTTTCATCAGTCCATAGGACCTTCTTCCAAAATGTAACTGGCTTGTCCAAATGTGCTTTTGCAGACCTCAGGCGACTCTGTTTGTGGCGTGCTTGCAGAAACGGCTTCTCTCGCATCACTCCCATACAGCTTCTCCTTGTGCAAAGTGCGCTGTATTGTTGACCGATGCACAGTGACACCATCTGCAGGAAGATGATGCTGCAGGTCTTTGGAGGTGGTCTGTGGATTGTCCTTGACTGTTCTCACCATTCTTCTTCTCTGCCTTTCTGATATTTTTCTTGGTCTGCCACTTGTGGGCTTAACAAGAACTGTACCTGTGTTCTTCCATTTCCTTACTATGTTCCTCACAGTGGAAACTGACAGGTTAAATCTCTGAGACAACTTTTTGTATCCTTCCCCTGAAAAGCTATGTTGAATAATCTTTGTTTTCAGATCATTTGAGAGTTGTTTTGAGGAGCCCATGATGCCACTCTTCATAGGAGAATCAAATAGGAGAACTACTTGCAAGTGGCCACCTTAAATACCTTTTCTCATGATTTGATACACCTGGCTATGAAGTTCAAAGCTCAATGAGGTTACAAAACCAATTTAGTGCTTCAGGAAGTCAGTAAAAAGTAGTTAGGAGTGTTCAAATCAAGAAAATGATAAGGGTGCCCATACTTTTGCACCGGTCAAATTTTGTTTAAATGCAGATTGCACATTTTCTGTTAGTACAATAAACCTCATTTGAATCCAGAAATATAACTGAGTCCATCAGTTATTAGATATATGAAACTGAAATAGCTGTTGCAAAAACCAAAATTGTTATAAAGAAAAAAGGTTAACATTAATAGGGGTGCCCAAACTTTTACATATAACTGTATTTGAAAGAGAATTCGTATATATCAGTATATTGTGCCACAATGCCCCAAAATATAATAATCATCCATAATTCACTTATAGTGTAATAGCCACATATATGTGAGGGAGATTTGGTTTACTATGTGTGTATAAGAATGTATAATAAAATAAGGGTAGAATGGCATTGTTAGAGACATGGCAGGTTTTACGCATAAGTCCTATCCTAGCTAGTAGGAAATGTATCTGATGAAGGAAGTCATACTTTGCACAGAATCGTAGCTGGGTTTTCATTAAAGTGAATGTATCACCAGGTTTTCACTACCCTATCTGAAAGTAGCATGATGTAAGGACAGAGAACCTCATTCCAGCAATGTGTTACTTACTTAATGCTTGCGTTGTTTTGATAAAAAACGATTTTATGTGCTGCAGATCTACTAGTTCCCTTAATGCTGAGCCCTTTATAATCCCACACACATCACTTGATAGATTTCTATTTACACTGTCCATAGGCAGGAATCTGCCAATCAGTAGTGGGTGTGGGGTTATACAGAACACATGAATTTGGAGGAATAAATGGCAGCAGGTTTACTAGTTTTCTAGAAATAACGTCCTGTATAAACCTGATTTTATCAAAGCTACAGCATGCAGACCAGTAAGTGACACATCGCTGGAATCATGGTCTCTGTCTTTATATTTTGGTCACTGTAAAATGTACACTGTTACAGGATTAACAAGTTTGGAATAAAAAGTTAAAACTTTGTAAGATGCTGTACATTTTTTTGGTTCCATACTAAATTTGGAATATATTATATATTAGAGGTGAGCAAATCGATTCATGTTTAGACTACATGACAGAAGGATAATTTCCAGCTAATAAAACTGATTTGATAAAACTACAGTAAGCAGCCCAGTAAATGAAATATTGTTGGAATCAGTGTCACTGCCACTGCATTATGCTGCCTTCAGATTAGGTAGCAAAAACCTGGCAAAAATTAAATTGACCCCAGCCAGCACTGAAAATAGTACCCCTGGCATTTTACTGCCCTACAACAGTACCAGGATGAACAATTTACTTTTGATAAAACAAATATCTTTAGAACCATGCATTATTTTTATTACAAGAATAAAAAAGGTCAAAAATACAATTTTCTTCATTGATAAAACCTTTAAATTGCAACAACAAGAAGGAAAAGTCATGTAATTATGGAAATTACAGAAATTACAGGATTGATAGACATGTTAATGATATGTAAAAGATGAAGAAAAAGAAAAATGTTGAAAACATCTAATATGGTACCAAGCGCAGAGTAAATCACAATTGTTTTGTCTAGGGAGGTAAATATTGCCTGTCACCTTGCTACACTGATAGAAAGCTGTCCTAAAGTGTTAGGAGACATACTGATAGGGAATTTAGATTGTGAGTCCCAATGGGGACAGTGATGATGATGTCTGTGAAGTGCTGTGGAATTAATGGTACTATATGCTGTGAGTGAGTAAAATAAATAATATGGTTGTGACCGATGGGTTGTTAGCCAGCATGGTGTACTACACGTAACTATCTGACTTGCATCTTAAAGAAGCCTCATTTCCAAAAGAGAAGACCCTAGTGAATAGTGAGGCACAATTAGTATAAGCAGCTACAAAAGCAGTGACTGCCTATTTACAACCTTCAGCCTCATTCAGTGGCCATGGTTTTTCTTGTACATAAAATCACAGATTGTTACTCAGTGATTTGGATCAGGTTATCAGCAATATTTGGTCCATATGTAAACAGATAGTTGGATGCGAGAGCACAGTGAGTAGACAGTGGTACTTAAACAACACTATGTATAAGGCTAGCACAGAAGAAAAATCTATATAAATGTATGTATACAAGTACAAATTAGTGCGATCTTATGGCTAACAATAGTGAGATCTATACAAAATGTTATAACATTTTCAGGACAAAGTGATGAGTAGATATGATGTCTATTCAATGTTCCATTTATGTTTATACTAGAAATAGGCCCAATGCTATGGCATCGGGAGTGCGGTGAAATTGACGCAGCTTCGTTACCGCGCATGCGCGGGTAAAATAAGATAATCCTTTAATCGTCTCACCATGGGGAAATTCAGAGCATTACAGCAGCAAGGCAGGAACAAGTACAGATACAGATGCATACAGGCATTACATTGACAGTAGGTAGGTACATATACGGAAAAAAAAGATATAACCGGACTATCACAACTTTGGATCTCTCAGTTTACTGTTTGGGTCGTTCTCCGTTTTGGACAGTGCTGGTTATACAGCCTAACTGCAGCAGGAAGGAAGGACTTTCGATAGCGCTCCCTCTCACATTTAGGATGAAGTAGCCGGTCACTGACAGTACTGCACATCTTTGTCACGGTCTCATGCATGGGATGGGAATCATTCTGCACCATGTAGCTCACCTTGGCCAGTATCCTCCTGTCGCCTACTTCCTGAACTGGATCAAGGGGGCATCCCAGGACAGAGCTGGCCCTTCTAATCAGTTTGTCCAGCCTATTCCTGTCCCTGGTTGATATGCCACTACCCCAGCACGCCACACCAAAGAAGATGACTGATGCCACAACAGAGTTGAAGAAGGATGCAAGGAGTGCCCCCCTAACTCCGAAGGCTCTCAGCCTTTTGAGCAGATAAAGCCTGCTGTGGCCCTTCCTGTACACTGCATCCAAGTGATGGGCCCAGTCAAGCTTATTATTAAGGATCACACCAAGGTACTTATAGGTGTCGACTATCTCAATGTCATTTCCCTGAATGTTCACTACTACTGGTGGATTTTTTCCCTTGCGAAAGTCCACCACCAATTCCTTGGTCTTCCCGGAATTAATCCTAAGGTGGTTCCTCTGGGTAGAGCGCGCAGTTGTGGCTGTTACTGTGCAAGTGACATTGCCGAGGTGCCTTATGGGATTCGGGGACAGCAGCCAGAAGTCCCAACTGGCGATTATATATATAGATTGCTCTGATTATTTAGCAGTCAAACGACGGTGTATAGTCATGCTTTGGCCACATGCACACATTGAGTATTTGGTGATTTACCCCAGTATTTGTAAGCCAAAATCAGGAGTGGGTGAAAAATGCAGAAGTGGTGCAAGTGTTTCTATTATGCATTTTCTCTGACCATCCCACTCCTGGTTTTGGCTTACAAATACTGGGGTAAAAAACTCACCAAATACTCAATGTGGGCATGTGGCCTTAAGGCTAGAAACAGACTAGTGATTTAAAAATCAGTCCAATTTTGATGCAGGAGAGTCGGACAAGTGAAATGCAATTGTCATGCGAGGGTCATGCGTTTTTTATGCGAGTACAATTCGATTTTTCACACCCAGCATCTGATTTACATCTGAATGTAGTGCGATTGCTATCAGACTGCAATGCGATTTTTAACATGAGCTTTTGCATAGAGAGATGTTCTAAGTCATTTACACATCATTTTAAAACAAAATATTCTTCAAAACATACAGCTTTGTCAAAAGTTAAGAGACCACTGCAAAATGTTCAGTTTGTCTGATTATTCTCTTTATAGGTATATTTTTGAGTAAAATGTAAATTGCTCTTTTATTTTATAAAGTACTGATATCATGTCTTTGAATTTCCAAGCACTAAAATTTCATATTTATTTTCTGAAAATGAGAAATTGTTAAAATAAAAAAAAAATGCAGCGCTTGCAGACCTCAAATAATGCTAAGAAAACAAGTTCATAATCATTTAGAAACAACAATACTAATGTTTTAACTCAGAAAAAGTTCAGAAATCAATATTTTGTGGAATAACCATGATTTTTAATCACAGCTTTCATGCGTCTTGGCATGCTTTCCTCCAGTCTTTCACACTGCTTTTGGGTGACTTTATGCCACTCCTGGTACAAAAATTTAAGCAGTTCTTCTTTGTTTGATGGCTTGTGACTATCCATCACCCTCTTGATTACATTCCAGAGGTTTTCATTGGGGTTCAAGTCTGGAGATTGGGCTGGCCATGACAGGGATTTGATGTGGTGGTCCTTCATCTACACATTGATTGACCTAGCTGCAGGGCCGGACTTAGACAAAAAAGCAGCCCTACCACACAAACCCCACCAACCCACAAACTATAACACTCCTCACCCCGATCAGTAAATTTTGCTTTACTTTGTCGTGCCCCTCACTCTCCTAAAAGGAGATATTTCTAGAGACACATGTGAATGGTGCCACAGTGCGTATGACTGACCACAGCTGCATTTACATGGTGCTCTACAGAGCTCCGATTTTCAGAATGATGGGGGTCCCAGCAGTCGGATCTCCAGCTATTGGAAAGTTATCCCCTATCCAGAGGAGAGTGGATTACTTGAGATAATCCATTTAAACCGCTTTTCCAACATTTGGTTTTTACTTGGCCATAGTAATATTGAAAATACTAAACCAATATTGACCCTTCCAAAGTCCAATGTCGCCTCTTCGACAACAGGATAGAAAAAGTGGTACTGTGCAGTGTATACAGGGCCAGCTCCAGGTTTTTGTGTGCCCTGGGACAAAGTAACAGTTGGCCCCTTTAACACATACCACAATTCATAATGCACAGATACAGCAGAGAAATATAGGTGTACAGTGCCAAAGATTAAACTTCTTACATTACATGAGTGATCACTATTGTACATTCTACAATAGGTCATAAATCAAACAGTATAGTCCTCCATACAGTATTATGAGCACCACATAGCGCTCCATACAGTATTCTGCGCACCACATAGCGCTCCATACAGTATAACATGTCCCAATTATTGCTCCATACAGTATAATTAGCCTCATATATTGCTCAGGGGTGGCACGGTGGCTCAGTTGTTAGCGCTGCCGCCTTGGGTTCGAATCCCACCAAGGACAACATCTGCAAGGAGTTTGTATGTTCTCCCCGTGTTTGCGTGGGTTTCCTCTGGGTACTCCGGTTTCCTCCCACATTCTAAAGACATATACTGATAGGGAATTTAGATTGTGAGCCCCATCAGGGACAGTGATGATAATATGTGCAAATTGTAAAGCGCTGCGGAATATGTTAGCGCTATATAAAAATAAAGATTATTATTATTAATATAGAATAATAAGCCCCATATAATGCTCCACACAGTATTATGGGTACCACATAGCTCTCTATACAGTATAATGAGCCCCATGTATTGCTCCATACTGAATAATGAGCCCCATATATTGCTCCATACTGAATTATGAGCCCCATATATTGCTCCATACTGAATAATAAGCCCCATAAAATGCTCAATACAGTATAATGGGCCCCATACAGAATAATAAGCCCCATAAAATGCTCCGCACAGTATAATGGGCCCCATATATTGTGCCATACTGAATAACGAGCCCCATATATTGCTCCATACAGAATAATGAGCCCCATATATTGTTCCATACAGAATAATAGGCCCCATAAAATGATCCATACAGTATAATGGGCCCTATATATTGCTCCATACAGAATAATGAGCTCCATATATTGCTCCATACAGAATGAGTCTCATATATTGCTCCATACAGAATAATAAGCCCCATAAAATGCTCCACACAGTATAATGGGCCTCATATATTGCTCCATACAGGATAATAAGCCCCATAAAATGCTCCACACAGTATAATGGGCCTCATATATTGCTCCATACAGGATAATAAGCCCCATAAAATGCACCATACAGTATAATGAGCACCATATATTGCTCCAAACAGAATAATAAGCCTCATAAAATGCTCCATACAGTATAATGAGCCCCATATAATGCTCCACACAGTATTATGGGAACCACATAGTACTCTATACAGTATAATGAGCCCCATGTATTGCTATGGGGTGAAGAACTTACAGGTGGGTACTTAAAGAAGAAGCTACTCCATGACTTCACTGGAAGTAGGAGAATTGCCAGCAAGGGGGTCAGTGATCGCTTTTAGCCGACAGATTGTCACTGGGTAGAGCAGGCAGAGCGTTAACAACTACTTGCCTGTAAGTTATTAGCCCCATAGGAAAAAATAACCAAAGTCCTAGATAACTTCTTTAACCTTGCTTAAAAATGATTGTTTTCACCAGCACATCACCCTGTGTAAACAGGATATGTGCTGCCGAGTGCAATGATATCCTATGCGCACAGAACAGTCACTGTTGATTGTTCTGTACCATTAAATGACTGCTGGCTGGCTTATATAGCTAATTGGTGATCATTTAGCTGCTGTGATTGGCCACTGTTACATAGTATCTTAGTAAGTATTTCACAAAAACTACAGAAAAAGTGAAGAGCTACAAGTGTCTCCATGGTAACATTTCTGTCTGGTTTTCACCTACAAATATGTAATTAGATGGAAGAATTGTTTAATTGTTTTTCAGGACTCCGGTCCATTGGCCAGGTCAGTAATCTGTGACTTCTGTATGGGAGGCCCACGAATCTCCTTAGCTCCCTAAATTCCTGACTCCTCTTTTGATTCAGCTCAACGTGTGAGTCAAGCTGCGATGATGCCATCTCGCTAAACCGGCCAACGAAGAGGAGCTGGGAATGGCGGGAAATAAGGAGAATTGCAGAGGTCGGTGGTCACGGAGAAGTACAGACCTGGCCAATGGACCGAATGCCTGGTAATTGATTCTCCCATGTCCAAAAGTAATACATCAATAACCAATTGATGATGATGGGGACAGGAGCTTTGCTGGTGTCTCCTGCAGCAGATGCTGGCAGCAATAAACCGCCAGGCCCCTGTATCAATGAGAAAAAAAGGACACATGAAACAGACAGCGATGAAAAACTGATCCAAAACACTGTTGACACCTGGACCATGTTTTCACAGATGTGTGAATGATGCCTTAAAGAGGGGAGGGCTCTGCCCATTGTATACGGCGTACACCGTAGAGCTAGAGAACAGTGATCACATTGTGCAGTCCCAAGTGGAAGTAAAGCATAGATTCTAGTCCAATAACGATTACTTAAAAAAAAAACCAATGATAATAATAATAATAATAATAATACTAATACATTTTATTTCTATAGCGCCGAAATATTCCGCAGCACTTTACATTTCAGAGGGGACTTGTACAGACAATAGACAATACAGCATAACAATAATCACATACATCATAACTAGTGTTGAGCGACTTTTGCTTTTTTAGGGTCGAGTTTCGTTTCATGAAACCCGACTTTTCCAAAAGTCGGGTCGAGCAAAATCGGCCGACTATAGGGAAAAGTCGGGATCGTCCCGAAACACGAAACCCAATGTAAGTCAATGGAGAATTAAAGTCGGCAGTGAGAGGAGGACAGGAAACACACCAACAGTGCCCATTTGAATGCCAAAAGCATAAATTCTTGTTACTGAAGCTTGTCAACCTTAATTAACTTCATAATACTAGTTACGCACTGAAAAATTGGGGTTATTTGGCTACAGTTGTGGGGGGGGTAGGGCTGGCTCCAGGTTTTCGTGGGCCCAGGGCCAAAGAGCGCCCCTTTAACACATACCACAACTCATGATGCTCCAATACGGCAGAGAAATAGCAGTATAGTACAATGAAAAATACTTCACTTCTTACATCTCATGACTGATATCCATTTTAAATTCTCCAATACCTCCAAAAACAGACAGTATATAACTCCATACAGTATTATGGCCAGCGCTTAGTGCGCTATACAGAGTAATGAGGCCCATATATTTCTCCATACGGAATCATTATTCCCATATAATGTTTCAAACCGTATATGATGAGTTCCACATAATGCTACAGTATATGTTGGTCCCAATGGATGAAGCGCCACTGTCTTATGGGCCCAAATAATGCTCCATATATAATTGGGCCCCATTTCTACTGCTCTAGTGTATAATGGGCCCTGTAAATGCTGCTCCAGTGTCTGATGTCCACCTTTGGAATGCTCCAGTGTATGGTGGGCCCCATATATCATTCACCAGAGTATAGTGCTCCCCAAAAATTGCTGTCCCAACATTGAAAACAATTACATAAGTCTCCTTGCTAGGGAATCCCTGCACTACTCTGAACTCCTTGTCGTCCCCATCTTCCATCTCACTGCACTTGGCTGTTTAGGCCCTCCCACCGGCAGAGACACTTTTGCGTACTCTGCGGTGCCCTGTGCCATCGCCCATGAGTATGCCCCCCCACCTGCTCAAGGAACCTGCACTTTCATCTGCACCTTCCTCTTTATCACCATGTAAGGTGGTATAGTATGTGGGAAGGGGAACCTGAGTTTCCTCTGGGTCAGATTCTGGCTGTGTAGAGCGCGAGGTGAATGTAGTGGTCTGGGTCAATGTACCAGCAGCATCATCCAGCAGTGGCTGGGCCTCAGTGCACTTGTGGCGTCCCCAAGAGTACGGTCGCCACTGTGGCATTGCCTTCCTCCTAGGGAGTGTGTTGTCAAGCTTGGGAGCAACGAAGGATCTCTCTAGCAGTGAAACCAACACACAACACATTTCCCAATCCAGGCCAGCAGGGAGACCTCTGGAGCTGCTCTCTGTGGTCGGGAGGAGGTAAGTTAGGGCACTCTGTGCAGGGAAGGGGAAGTGTGTGGACGTGAGAAGGGGAGCTGGAGGATGAGCAGAGTTAAGGCTCACTCCTAGCTGGAGCGCATGGTCCGGATTCCGGTCTCCGAGTTTGTAGGGACACTGACGTTCCTGCAGCAGAAACTGGGGGAAGTAGCAGCTATAAATGCTCTGTACCCAACTAAGGCTCGGAGGCCCCAGCATCGACGTGTGCGAGGCAGAAGGAAAAGGCTACAGCTGTCTGCCATACAAGTAAAGTCTGAGGAACATCTGTTAGACAGGAGGCGTTTCAGTGAACCACGGTCCTGTGAGTGCTTCCCCCACAAGCGCTAGAAAGGAGACGTTCAGGAAGGTACATGTTGGCGGAGTGTTGGAAGGGAGCTTTCCATTCTGGTCCCGGAGGTTGGCAGAGGTCCTGACCCGGAGGACACAGCACGGAGGCAGGCATCTGTGTAACCTGCAGACTGTGAGTAAAGCTTTGGAACTGCACGCTCTGGTGTCCTACAGTTATTCCAGCACCACTACATCTGGGTACCAGCACCTACACCACCTGTGCCTTTCCCCCATCACTACATCTACACTTCCCTGGGACTCCAGCTCCACCTGTGGGGAGCTTCACCATCTTTGCTGCACAACACCATCAGTCCCAGAGGATCTGCATGCAGCGTCGGCCTAACATCTATGTTGCCGAACACCACAGGTGGCATCAAACTATCAATATAAACTCTTTACCATTATACCACGCCATTTACATGGGCGCCCAGGGCCACCGTCCGGGTCACCGCTGCTGTGACACATCCCACTGACACCGGCCCGGTACCGAGTACCCCACAGCCCTGGGAGGGCGACCCATATGCCGACTGCTGATCGGGCGGCGTTATTCCCACGAACCTCCAAAACAGCGTCCCTGAAGGCAAAGTTTTTGGTTTCCGGGGTCAGTATGATTGCAAAGCTGAACCTTAAAGGAATGTAGCCTAGTTTACACATTAAAAATATATGTCTATAGATCAGGAGGCAGACTCAGATGTTCTCAGGCCCAGTATGGATTTGACCAGATTGTACAAAGTTAAGAAAGGGTACTTTATCACTGGATAGCAGGTATATATAGCATAGTTTAAACATGTAAAATCTCCGTGTTCTCAGTATGGATTACACAGCAATCTAAAAAGTGGAAAAAAGGAAATGCATTTGAGGCGTACACAACTATATACTTTTGGTGTTATTTTTAAATCTTCATATATATTTCTGTCTCAGTAATACAGTCCAGCCTCTCCGCAATAGGAAAGGAGATGCATACAATTACTGACATAAAGGCTAGTGATTGCAGAAATCTAGGAATTATTATTCACGGGAAAAACTTCCGTCACAATTCTCATAGGCGATGCTGACCCTCAATTAATTTGTGTGTTGAGACAGTGAAAACATTTTTTTGTGAATAAAGTCTTGCTGTATCGCACTTCCGTTGATTCCATCACTGTTACTCATCTCCATCCAATTTTTATCACAGGGAGCGATGTAAACATGGTGCTCACTGGCTATCATGATCTGTCACGTAACTTTGGAGTGCAAAAGACAGAAGCCACAGGCCGTAGGTGATTCTATTTGATTGGCATGAGAGGGCACATTTTGAAATGTGCGCCGGAATGTCACACGTTTGTGAGTAGGAAAACTGTGAAAGCTGATGATAAACCACCACTGCATGTAATTGTGAGTCGATGTCCATAAGAAATGGAAGCCACTGATCATCTGGAGCTAGAGCCCGGCCAGCAGGACAGGGCATAGCTACATCTTAACCATCATCTTTCAGTTCAATCAATTTGTAGTGGCAGTCCCAGTGAAGGATTTGACAGCCCAGACTACACAGCGGAGGAGCAGGGAGAGGTAAACATTGCAAATGCTGGGGCCCTGCCAAAGCAAGGGGGGCACACTCGTGGGCGTTGGTACTGGCACTGGGCCCCTCATAGTACGGCGGTGTGTCTGACGGCGGGTGTGCACCACCACTGTCAGAGACACTTGATTGCACTATGAGGGACCCTATGCCAGTGCCCACGCCCAAGAGTCGGCCTACCCACCTGTCCAGGGCAACGGCACTCGCATGGTTTTGTGCGCTAGGTGGTGACCCCGGCCATGGGGGGGGCCGCCCACTTAGGGAGGTTTACAAAGTGGCATATGTAGATGTGGGTCATTCAGCTGCTGCAAAAGGCAAAATAGGTCAAGTTTGCGGAATAGGAGGAGGACCAAAGCAAGCCATTTTTCTGGCAACCTATGTGTCATCAAGGGAAGGTGGGACAAAATCCTTGGAAACCCATGCATGGTTCATTTTAATGAAGGTTAGATCATCCACATTTTGGGTTGACAGATGGGTCCTTTTTTCTGTCAGGATTGATCCAGCTGCACTGAAGACTCTTTCCGATAGCACACTTGCAGCTGGGCAAGCGAGCTCCTGTAAGGCATATTGTGCCAATTCAGGCCAGGTGTCCAGTTTAGCGGCCCAATAGTCAAAGGGGAATGACCTGTGCGGGAGAACATCGATATGGGAGGAAAAGTAGTTGTTAACCATAGTTGACAACTGCTGTCTCCTGTCACTTTCCATCGATGCAGTATTACCAGTTGTGTGAGCGGTCCGTGAAAAATCAGTCCACAACATTGTCATGAAACCCCTGTCTCCAACGCCACTTCTGCTGTGTGCACCACGAACACCTCTGCCAAGCTGCCCCCGGCCCGTACGGCTCGTGTGAGAACCATCACCGCTGCTGTGTGCTGGGAATGCCTCAACCAACCGGTTAACCAGAGTTGCTGGTTTAGTAGCCAATATTAGGTCAAGGTTCTCCTGTGGCATGATGTTTTGTAATTTGCCTTTATAGCATGGATCCAAGATGCTGGCCAACCAGTAGTCTTCATCGGTCATCATTTTGGCAATGCGTGGGTCCCTTTTTAGGATCTACAAGGCATAATCTGACATGTGGGCCAATGTTCCCGGTGTCAATGATGCACTGCGAGTGCTGGTTGGAGGAGCACTTTCTGGCAAATCCACATCCCTCCAGTCACGCACAAACCCTGTACCAGACCTTGCCACGCCAACATTTTCACTTGCCCCACGAGATGCATCCTCCTCCCCTAAGTAATCATCCCCATCATCATCCTCCTCTTCCTTGTCCAGGAGAGGTCCCTGAGCAGACAATGGCTGAATGTCATCAAGGATTCCCTCCACCTCTTCCTCCTCGTCAACATTGGCTGCAGACGCCTGCTCCTTAAGGTGCGTCAAAGTTTGCATGAGCAGACGCATAAGTGGGATGCTCATGCTTAGGATGGCGTCGTCTGCGATTACCAGCCGTGTGCATTCCTCAAAACACTGAAGGACTTTACAGAGGTCTTTCAGCTTCGACCACTGCACACCTGTCAACTCCATGTCTGGTCTCAAAGTGCCTGGCCGTGTATCCTCCCAGAAATGCATTATGGCCTGCCTCTGCTCGCACAGCCGCTCAACCATGTGCAGGGTGGAGTTCCACCTTGTTGCAATGTCGATAATGAGGCGGTGGTTGGGAAGGTGGAGCAATCGCTGCAGCTTCTGCATACGAATGGAGTGTACAGGCGACCGGCGGATGTGCGCGCACAGTCTTCGCACCTTCTGGAGCAGGGCTGTTAACTCCGGATAATTATTGAGGAAGCACTGCACCACCAGGTTCAAGGTGTGAACCAAGCAAGGTATGTGGCTGAGTTTTGAAAGGGCTATGGCTGCCACAAAATTACGGCCGTTATCACTAACTACCTTGCCTGCCTCAAGATGTACAATGCCCAGCCATGACTCAGTTTGTCGCTGAAAGTACTCGGCCAGCACCTCGGCGGTGTGTCTGTCGCCCAAACACATCATCTGCAACACAGCCTGCTGACGCTTTCCACTAGCTGCTCGATAGGGGGACACCTCGTGTGCAACAGTGGCAGCTGCAGATGGAGTGCTCGTACGACTGCGCTCTGTGGACAAGCTTTCGCTTCTGGAGGAGGAGGAGGGTCGAACTCCTACAGCCAACTGTTTCCTATACCGTGGGCTAGGCAGCACTGTCCCACCACCGCTGTCCCCTGTGGACCCTGCATCCACCACATTAACCCAGTGCGCAGTGATGGACACGTAACAGCCCTGGCCATGCCGACTGGACCATGCATCAGTTGTGAGGTGCACCTTTCCACTCACTGACTGCTTGAGTGCATGGACAATGCGGTCTTTCACATGATGGTGGAGGGATGGGATGGCTTTGCGAGAGAAGAAGTGGCGACTGGGTAGGTCATAGCGTGGTACTGCATAGGCCATGAGTTCGCGGAAAGCTGCGCTTTCTACCAACCGATAGGGCATCATCTCTAACGAGATTAGTTTGGCAATGTGGGTGTTCAAACCCAGTGTACGCGGATGAGAGACTGAGTACTTTCTTGACCTACTCATAGTGTCTGGGAGGGTGAGCTGGACTTGAGAGCTGCATATGGTGGAAGTAGCGGTGGACAGGGCGGACTGACAGAGGGTTGATGACGGTGATGGAGTTGGTGTTCTTTCTGATGGCCTAGATTCAGTCTTTCGTTGATATAACAGTGGGATTCCCTGACTGCTGTGGCCTTGCAACGACACCTCAACATTTGCTGCTGTGCTAACCGGTGGGCTTACTGTGGGGGAAACAATGTAGCGTTGCTGACTACCTTCTTTGTGATCAGTTGCACATGTGGTACTTGAGGTTTGGTGTTCTGTCCATGCTTGCAAGTGCATGCTGGTTAAATGTCTAAGCATGCAACTGGTATTCAAATTTTTCAGATTTTTCCCTCGGCTAAAGGTCTTTGCGCACTTCTTACAGATAACCTTGGCCTGATCATGAGGATTTTGTGATCATGAGGATTTTGTTCAAAAAAGTGCCACACTGCACTCTTCCTACTTTGGAAGACATTTTGCGGCCTAGCACGCTGTGATATTTTGACCCTCTGGACAAGCTGTCCAGCAACTCTTTTGATTTTTGGAACCTGTCTTTGGAGTGCTCCGGGCCTGCCAGATAACAGCTGTTGCGATGTCGATGTCTGCTGTGGATGCTCCTCCTCCTCATCTGAGCAATTGGAAGCAGCACCCTCTTCCCCCAATGGATGCCAATCTGGGTCAACAGGGTCATCCATCACCTCCTCTTCAATGTCATGTGCACCTTCCTCTGTGTCACCGTGTATGGTGATATAGTGTGCGGGAAGGGGCACCTGAGTCATCAGGGTCAGAATCTGGCTCTGTACACTGCGAGGACAATGTAGTGCTCTGAGTGAATGTACCAGCAGAATCATCTATCAGTGGCTGTGCATCAGTGCACTCCATGTCAGATTCATCTTGGCCTGGGTAATTCACCATTTCACTTGATAATCCAGGCATGGTATGTGAAAACAGCTCCATGGAGTAATCAGTAGTATGGCCTGCGTCATCCTTCAATCTTGGTTGGGGTGAAGGACACAAGGAAAGGTGTGGTTCATGAACATGAGCCTCCAATGACGACTCAGTGCTTTTACTTTTTACAATTGAAGAAGAGGAGGCGATAGAGCTGGAGGCTGAGTCAGCAATGTAAGACAAAACTTTCTCCTGAAGCTCTGGCTTTAAAAGCGGTTTGCCAACTCCTAGAAAACTAAGCTTTCGAGGCCTTGTGGAGCCAGACGATGACGCAGGCTCAACACCTCCTGCATTCGGTCCTATTTTGCTTTTGCCACTACCATCAGATCCACCACCAACACCATCATTACCAGCTGCCAACCCCCGCCCAATTCCACGGCCTCTTCCACCAGCCTTCCTCATTTTTGGTAGAAATGTAGACAAAATCCAACAAACTATATAGTAATGTAAAACAAGGTACAAGGTGTCTATAGGACAGGGGAGATTTTGAATTTCTGCACACACTTGTGGACACTGGACACTTTTGGATTGTGTGAGGCCCACTGAATATCACAGCGCTATGTCACAGGCTCGATGTCGCAGGTGTGAAAAATGTCACTAGAGGATAACGGAGATTTTGAATTTCTGCACACACTTGTGGACACTGGACACTTTTGGATTGTGTGAGGCCCACTGAATATCACACCGCTATGTCACAGGTAGAAATTGGCTAGTGTATGACAAACTACAAGGTGTATATAGAATTGGGCAGAATAGGAATCTCCCTAGAGTGTAGGTCTGTAAGAACGGAACAAGTCCTCGACTTATCCTTACAGAGCGACACACAGATAGCTTCACTGTGGCCGTGATAACAGCCGTTACACGGTACTGAGAGAGGAGCGTGCACATACACGGCTGTCCGGTGTACGTAAAATTGTCAAGCTCCGTGTTTTTTAAGTATACAGACTGACACACGCTGTCTCTCTATAGTTTTGAATGTGATCAAACAGCAAATATATTTAAGTGTTTGAAAGCTAGACAAAACTAGAAGGTGCAGGTCTGTAAGAACGGAACATGTCCTCGACTTATCCTTACAGAGTGACACACAGCTTCACTGTGGCTGTGATAACAGCCATTACACGGTACTGTGTGAGGAGTGTGCACCGCTGTATGGTGTGAAAAAATGCACGCTCAGTACCTCACCAGGACAAAAAAAAAAAAAAAAAAAAAAAAAAAATTTGGATTGCTTTTAAAAAAGCAGTTTGCAGAGCAGTGGGTAAACAGCAATGCAGCCGTCAGGAAGCCTTAGAAGGCAGCCTAACAACCAACACCGCTGATCCAGCAAAATATAGCCTCCACTTGCACTGCACACACAGTGACTGGTGTGTTGTACAGGCAAAGTCGCTAGCAGCAGAAGCAGTTTTTGGTGTCTTCTTCCCTGCCTAACGCTCTCCCTACAAAATCAGCAGCATCAGCAGCTCTCCCTATTCTGAGATCAGCATGAGTAATATGGCGGTCGGCGTGCACGCCCTTTTATACCCCCTGTGACGCCCTCCAAAGCAAGCCAATCACTTGCATGCCCTTATGAAAGATGGTGGTGACCCCTGCCTATGTCATCACATTGCCCACAGTGTCCGTGGATCCTGATTGGCTGAAAAAGAGCGCAAAACAAACTTTTGAAACGCGACTTTGGCGCTTAAGTCACCGACCTCGTGGCCGACCTCATCCTAGGGTCGGGTTTTGTTTCATGAAACCCGACTTTGCCAAAAGTTGGCGACTTTTAAAATTTTTCGACCCGTTTCGCTCAACTCTAATGATAACAGATACCAAGAGGAATGGGGGCCCTGCTCGCAAGCTTACAGTCTATGATTGTTCAATTAAAGACACATTGTTCAGTAGAAAGTGATTTTATTCAGGTATCCAGTTTTCACGTATGAGTGCTAATTATAAGCACTTGTATCTATTATAGTCTATGGGGCGACTGGTAGAGACATTTCTCCAAATCGCCAATGCAAGTCAATGGGTCCGGGAAAAAAAAAAATTAGTTTGTCATCATGGACTGTCGGAATAACCTTTTTTTTCTTAATTTCTCCACATAAGAGAAAAATGGATTATTCTCAGACCGCACTCTTATGTGTGAAAGTCTGATGGGAAGAATTGGTACGTGGAAAATGTGTTCAATAAAAAAAAAAAAAAATAAGAAGATACACAAAATTATAACCAGAATAATGATAGACATGTAATAAGTGTAACATCATGTCAGCCACATGGTGAATGGTGGACGGCAAATGATGCACGAGAAAAGCGAAATTGTTTAGTTTTTCTGTAGCAAAATAAATATGGACAACAGTGAGAGTGAAGCAAGGCAAAGTCCCATAAAGTGAACCAAATGCTGAAAAAGAAAAAGCTTATGGAATGAGGTCGCACAAAATTAAAAAAAATAATAATAATAATGGCCCAGTCAAGGAGGGGTTAATTGATTTGCCATATGATGCTCCCAGACAAATTGCACAGTAGTTCAGCTGCTCCATGTGTTATACAGTTACCATGTGTGGAACGACAAGCCACAATACAAGCAGGCTGATGAAAGGCATGCTGGCACTCGTAGTCCGTCTATGCTCCTACATATGGCTCCACATAGCAGGAGACTGCCCCCATACTGAGCACAGGCAGTGCACACACAGAGTATACACGTGATGTCACACAGAGTATGTACTTACACATGAGAGTGCTGAACGCGACCACAGCCAGCACCCCCTGGACACTGCGGGACAGGAAGGAACAAGCCCCCAGGTAATGCTTCAGTTGAGGGCGGCAGCAGTGGCGGGCTTTTCAAATTTCTGCACAGGCCCTGGTGCCATACATCCCAACTTTCAAAGAAGGGAAAGAGGGACAAAAGTTGCGGTGCACAGCGCGCCACGGCAAATTTTTGGCCATGCCCCCGATCACACCCATTTTACAACTAGTCGCACTCTTGTCCATGCCCAACCGCACCCATTTAGCACTGCTGATCACACTGACTGGTACTGAGGGCACAGTGGCTGGCATTATGGGCACAGTGGCTGGTACTGAGGAAAATAAAGAACAGAGAGAGAGAAAAAAGAAAGCAGAGAGAGAAAGAAAGAAAGGCGAGAGAAAGGAAGAACAGAGAGAGAGAGAAAGAGGGGAAAGAAAGAACAGAGAGAGAAAGAACAGAGAGAGAGCAAGGAAGAAAAGAGAGAAAGAAAGAGGGGAAAGAAAGAAAGAACAGAGAGAGAAAGAAAGAAAGAACAGAGAGTGAAAGAAAGAACAGAGAGTGAAAGAAAGAACAGAGAGTGAAAGAAAGAACAGAGAGTGAAAGAAAGAACAGAGAGTGAAAGAAAGAACAGAGAAAGAACAGAGAGTGAAAGAAAGAACAGAGAAAGAACAGAGAGTGAAAGAAAGAACAGAGAGTGAAAGAAAGAACAGAGAGAAAGGAGAGAAAGAAAGAGGGAAAATAAGAACAGAGAGAAAGGAGAGAAAGAAAGAGGGAAAATAAAGAAAGAACAGAGAAAAAGAGAGCAGAGAGAGAAAGAGGGGACAGAAAAAAGAACAGAGAGAAAGAAAGAAGGGACAGAAAAAAAGAAAGAAAGAAAGAACCGAGCGAGAACAGATAGAAAGAAAGAACAGAGAGAGAAAGACAAAGGAAGAACAGAGAGAGAGAAAGAAAGAAAGGGGTAAGAAAGAAAGAACAGAGAGAATGAAAGAATGAAAGAAAGAAAGAGGGGAAAGAAAAAAGAAAACAGAGAGAGAGAGAGAGAGAGAAAGAAAGAGGGGAAAGAAAGAACAGGGAAAAAGAGAAAGAACAGAGAAAAAGAAAGAGCAGAGAGAAAGAAAGAAGGGACAGAAAAAAAGAACAGAGAAAGAAAGAAAGAGGGGAAAGAAAGAACAGAGCGAGAACAGATAGAAAGAAAGAACAGAGAGAGAAAGACAAAGGAAGAACAGAGAGAGAGAAAGAAAGAGGGGTAAGAAAGAAAGAACAGAGAGAATGAAAAAAGAACAGAGAGAAAGAAAGAGGGGAAAGAAAGAAAGAACAGGGAAAAAGAGAAAGAAAGAACAGAGAGAGAAAGAAAGAGGGGACAGAAAAAAGGAACAGAAGGAGAGTGAAAGAAAGAAAGAACAGAGAGAAAGAAAGAACAGAGAGAAAGAAAGAAAGAAAGAGGGGAAAGAAAGAACAGAGAGAGAGAGAAAGAGGGGAAAGAAAGAACAGAGAGACAGATAAAGAACAGAGAAAGAGAGAAAGAAAGAAGTAAAGAAACAAAGAGAACAGAGAGAAAGAAAGAGAGGGGAAAGAAAGAACAGAGAGAGAAAACAGAGAGAAAGAAAAAAAGAAAGATTAGCATGAGAAAGAAAGAACAGAGAGAGAAAGAAAGATTAGAGAGGGAAATAAAGAACAGAGAGAGAGCGAAAGAAACAGAGAAAAAAAAGAAACAGAGAAATAAAGAAACAGAGAGAGAAAAAAAGAAAGATTCTATATAGATACTATAGCAGCCCGGCTCCCATTATAATGCCCACCTAAGCCTCCCGGTGCAGGACATATCATGATCCGCTCACATGTCCGGCATCCCCTATTCCAAGGCGATCCTGTCTACAATGTCGGAGGAGGACACGGTGATGGATCTGAAGCATTCCATGAAGTGCCTCCATCACAATCTCCTCTTGAAATTACTTCATTTCCAGCACATCACTTCCGGTGGATGGTCATATGCGAGATTTAAAGTGCTCCTCAGGGCTCCACCGTGTACTCTTGTGTCCATGGCAAATGTAAGCTCGCGGCCGGGACAGTGGGGCAGACTCAAAATTGGGACTGTCCCACTGGATCCAGGACGGTTGAGAGGTATGAATGCACCCCACCATACACTTTGTACACGCACGGCTCCACACACCTCATACACACACGGTTCTGCTTTGAATGCCTCGTACACACGACTCCGCTCCGTACACTTTGCACACACGGATCCACTCAGTACACACATGGATCCACTCCGTAGACCTCATACACACAGCTCCGCTCCATATACCTCACACAAACATGGCTCCACTCAGTACACACATGGCTCCACTCCGTAAACCTTGTACACACATGGATCAGCTCTGTACACTTCGTAAACACAGGGCTCCGTTTCATACACTCCCTACACACGTGGCTTCGCACACCTTGTACACACACGGCTCCGCTCTGCACACCCCGTACACGCGCAGCTCTACTCCGTTACACCTCGCACACACATGGCTCTGCTCCGTACACCTCGCACACACACGGCTTCACTCAGCACACGTTTGGCTCCACTTCGTAAACCTCGTACACACATGGCTCTGCTCTACTCCGTACACACATGGCTCAGCTCCGTACACACGCGGCTCTGCTCCGCACACCTCGTACATGTGCGGCTCCACTCCTCACACCTCTTACGTACACACGCGGCTCCGCTCTGTACACTACGTACACGCGCGGCTCCGCACACCTCGTACATGCGCGGTTCTGATCCGCACACCTCGTACATGCGCAGCTCTGCTCTGCACACCTCGTACACGCATGGCTCCGCTCTGCACACCTCATACACACAGCTCCGCTCCGTACACCTCATACACATACAGCTCTGCTACATCCACCCTGTAAACTCCTCCTGACCCCACACAAACTTCCCCTCATCCAGCACCATGACAACCAGCACAGCAGAGTCCTGTATACACCGAGGCCCCTGATCATGTAACCTCATCACAGGCACAGGTCCTGTGCGCACAGAAGAGAACAGCCTAGCTACATCATTGCAGGCTGTGGGGGGCTGCAGTGGGTCTCTGGGAAGGCGAGGATGGGATGCATGGGGGGGCGTGGTGGCTCAGTGCAGTACGGGAAAAATAGACTCCCGGGTGGGACAGGCGGTGCACCGAAGAGAGTACGTGTGCACCAGGGCCTGTGCTGAAGATTTAAAGGGCCAGTGGCCCATTTTGAAGCTCAGTGCCACCGGCCCAGCGGGCATCTGCCCACCTGGGCTGATTATCAATCCGGGGTTGCCTAGCTGTGTGACATGGCGCATTGTCCTGCTGGAAACAACAGTCCTCAGAGTTGGGGAACATTGCCTAAGAAGAAGGAATCAACTGATTTTCCAGGATAACCTTGTATGCAGCTTGATTCATACATCCTTCGCAAAGATTAACCTGCCCAATTCCAGCCTTGCTGAAGCATCCCCAGATCATCACCGATCCTCCACCAAATTTCACAGTGGATGCAAGACACTGTGGCTTGTACGCCTCTCCAGGTCTCCGTCTAACCAATAGATGACTAGGTGTTGGGCAAAGATGAAAATTAGACTCGTCAAAGATTACCTTACTCCAGTCCTCTCTGGTCTAATGCTTATGGTCTTTGGCAAACTTCAACCTTGCTCTCCTTTGCTTCTCATTGATGAAAGGTTTTTTTCTAGCTTTACATGACTTGAGCCCTGCCTCTAGGAGCCTGTTACAAACTGTTCTTGCCGTGCACTTCACCCCAGCTGCCATTTGCCATTCCTTTTGTAGATCACTTGATGTGATCGGTTGCTGAGTGACATTCAAATAAGATGACAGTCATCCCTTTTCTTTTCAACTCCTTTGGCATAGTTCAAAGTTATTTTTCATTCCTATTACTTTTTGGATATTACTAGCACTTGTTTTGCCATCCAGCTTGTTATATTGCAAGAGGATTGTGAACACCACAGCAGGGTTTTTTTTGTACTTTCCCTTGTTAAATAAGATTTGGTTCAGATGATCAGAAGCACATTAGGTAGAATGAGGTGTACTCTGGTTGGAATTAAGAATAGAATAGGTTATAATGGAATAGATATATACACATAGAATAGGTGTGTGTATATCTAATATATAAAGCTCAAAGTGTGTGTGTATGTATGTGTGTGTGTGTGTGTGTATGTCCGGGATAGGCATCCGCACCGTCGCAGCTACAGCCACAAAATTTGGCACAGTCACAAGTCTGGACCCCGAGAGCATCCTAAGCTATGTTGTGAGGCGAAATTGTAACCCCGCGCGTTCCAATTCACCAAACAGTTTTGCCCCTATCTACATACTGGGGGAAAAATTGTGTGCGCGTCAAACCCCGCCCCTCATTGTGATGTCACAATGGTTGCCATGTCGACGCTGATGTTATCATAGGTTGCAAGCCCGGGCATAGTAACTAACTGTGGTTAGTTATAGCAAATTATAATTATCCTCCATCCCATAGTCCCGTGCCCATATACCCATCACATATCCTCCATCCCATAGGCCCGTGCCCATATACCCATCATACATATCCTCCATCCCATAGTCCAGTGCCCATATACCCATCACATATCCTCCATCCCATAGGCCCGTGCCCATATACCCATCATACATATCCTCCATCCCATAGTCCAGTCCCCATATACCCATCACACATCCTCCATCCCATAGTCCCATGCCCATATACCCATCACACATCCTCCATCCCATAGTCCCATGCCCTTCATCTCATAGTCCAATGCCCATATACCCATCATACATATTCGCCATCCCATAGTCGAGTGCCCATATACCCATCATACATATCTGCCATCCCATAGTCCCGTGCCCATATACCCATCATACATATCCTCCATCCCATAGTTCAGTGCCCATATACCCATCACACATCCCATAGTCCCGTGCCCATATACCCGTCATACATATCCTCCATCCCATAGTCCAGTGCCCATATACCCATCACACATCCTCCATCCCATAGTCCCGTGCTCATATACCCATCATACATATCCGCCATCTCATAGGCCCGTGCCCATATACCCGTCATACATATCCTCCATCCCATAGTCTAGTGCCCATATACCCATCACACATCCTCCATCCCATAGTCCCATGCCCATATACATATCCGCCATCCCATAGTCCCGTGCCCATATACCCGTCATACATGTCCTCCATCCCATAGTCCAGTGCCCATATACCCATCCTCCATCCCATAGTCAACCATTATGACATCATAATGAGCCGCGGTAGGGCTTGCAACCTATGATGACATCAGCGTCGCCATGGCAACCATTGTGACATCATAATGAGGGGCAGGGCTTGATATGCACACACTGTTTCCCCAGTATGCAAATAGGGGCATTATGACATCACAATGAGGGGCGGGGCTTGACGCGCACACACTTTTTCCCCCAGTATGTAGATAGGGGCAAAATTTGCAAACAGCAGGTTAGGCCTGTTTCACACTTCCGTTTGTCACTATCAGTCAAGATCCGCCGATTTGAAAAAAAAACGGATCCGCCATTTTTCTTGGCGGATCCGTTTTTTTCCTCATAGACTTGCATTATCGGCGGATCTTGACGGATGGTCGTCCGTTCGATCCGCTTTTGTACAGATCCGCCAAGATTTTGGCGTCCGCTCAGCGGCCCGGACGGACCATGTAACTTTTTTTGGTGTCCGGATCCGCTATTTCCGGATTTAACCCGCATTTCTGTCTGGCTGCTGGAAAAAATCTCTCTCTCCCCCTCTCCTTTTCCCCAGACGCGGTTCCTTTAAATTTTTACCTTCAGCGGATCCATACATCCGCCGATCTGCTGACCCAGGTTTCTGTCAGTCCGCCTGCGGATCCGTTTTCCGCTGTTTTGGCGGATTTTAACTGACAGAAAAAACTGAAGTGTGAAACAGGCCTTAACAGAAAATCAGGAAAAACATAAATGTACTCCAACTTGGAGAACCACTGGTTCCAGACTCACCCCTTGCACAGGACGGGCTTAACTAAGCAGCTGCCAGGTCCTGCGGCATCCGCCAGGTGCCATTCCCAGGGTTGTTGAGAGTCTTGCTGCTATAGTCCTGCAGCACAGGGATCCTGTATACAAGTCAGGCTAAGTCCAGCCAAGTTCCTGCTGCTTCCAGACACACACTCACCATGTGCCAAACACCAACCTCCATTATATAAGCCCATAACCCCTCCCTCAAGTGAGGTAGACATCACATGAGCTGATCACGTGACCATGACATCATTGCAGATCCTGTGTTTAGAGAAAAACCCGGCCAAACATTAATCTGCTGGGAGAAATGTATCTCCCATCCAGTAAAACACCCTTTACTGTACTACAATATATATATATAAATATACATATATATATACAGTATATATATACACTCACTGGCCACTTTATTAGGTACACCTGTCCAACTGTGTGTTAAGACTTAATTTCTAATCAGCCAATCACATGGCGGCAACTCAGTGCATTTAGGCATGTAGACATGGTCAAGACAATCTCCTGCAGTTCAAACCGAGCATCAGTATGGGGAAGAAAGGTGATTTGAGTGCCTTTGAACGTGGCATGATTGTTGGTGCCAGAAGGGCTAGTCTGAGAATTTCAGAAACTGCTGATCTACTGGGATTTTCACGCACAACCATCTCTAGGGTTTACAGAGAATGGTCCGAAAAAGAAAAAAAATCCAGTGAGCGGCAGTTCTGTGGCCGGAAATGCCATGTTGATGCCAGAGGTCAGAGGAGAATGGGCAGACTGGTTCGAGCTGATAGAAAGGCAACAGTGACTCAAATTGCCACCCGTTACAACCAAGGTAGGCAGAAGAGCATCTCTGAACGCACAGTGCGTCGAACTTTGAGGCAGATGGGCTACAGCAGCAGAAGACCACACTGGGTACCACTCCTCTCAGCTAAGAACAGGAAACTGAGGCTACAATTTGCACAAGCTCATCGAAATTGGACAGTAGAAGATTGGAAAAACGTTGCCTGGTCTGATGAGTCTCGATTTCTGCTGCGACATTCGGATGGTAGGGTCAGAATTTGGCGTAAACAACATGAAAGCATGGATCCATCCTGCCTTGTATCAACGGTTCAGGCTGGTGGTGGTGGTGTCATGGTGTGGGGAATTTTTTCTGGGCACTCTTTGGGCCCCTTGGTACCAATTGAGCATCGTTGCAACGCCACAGCCTACCTGAGTATTGTTGCTGACCATGTCCATCCCTTTATGACCACAATGTACCCAACATCTGATGGCTACTTTCAGCAGGATAATGCGCCATGTCATAAAGCTCGAATCATCTCAGATTGGTTTCTTGAACATGACAATGAGTTTACTGTACTCAAATGGCCTCCTCAGTCACCAGATCTCAATCCAATAGAGCATCTTTGGGATGTGGTGGAACGGGAGATTCGCATCAGGGATGTGCAGCCGACAAATCTGCGCCAACTGTGTGATGCCATCATGTCAATATGGTCCAAAATCTCTGAGGAATGCTTCCAGCACCTTGTTGAATCTCTGCCACGAAGAATTAAGGCAGTTCTGAAGGCAAAAGGGGGTCCAACCCCTTACTAGCATGGTGTACCTAATAAAGTGGCCAGTGAGTGTATATTGTGGTGTAGTGACCAATGTGTCCACTAGGGGGCACTGTATGGATGTCCCAGGAGAGTGGATGAATGGCAAGATACTGAATGACTGTTATGTATCTCAAGGTGGGTGGCCTTGAGATGGAGATTTATGTGTGTGTTAATCAGCAGTGATACTGCTGAGGTGCTGGTTCAATGTGTCAGGGACTAGTTACCTACAAGCCCACCCAGGAGGTGATTTTAATAACGCTATTGTAAAGTGAATATGTGTGTGTGAAGGACCTGTGATGAGGTCATAGTCATGTGACCCGGTGGGCGTGGCTATGGACCATATAATGTGGCTAGGGTAGGTCACATGGGGGTGAATGCTGGGACCCGGTTGGTCCAGTGTGGAAGGTCCCGCTAGGAGAAGCATCTCCTGGCTAACAGCCTGTGGAGTGGCTGTGTGTCATGGCTGCCAGCGTCTGAGTGTCCCAGAGAAGAGAGTGGATGTCTGCAGCGTGGGGAAACAGCCATGAGGAAACCCTGACGTGGGTGAGATAATGATGAGGCTTGACAGCCTGAGTATGGACAATGAGTAACCTGTGTGACCACAGGCTTAACCAGAGTGAAGCTATAATGGACACTATGCTGTAATGCTGTTTATGTTGCTTCTATGGGTTTATGAAGGAGAAATAAACCGCATGGACTGTGTTATGCTTTATGAAAACCTGTGCCGGATCTGATTTTGTGGCTGCTGAGCGAGTATCCCCTACTTGAATGACAGCGCTACCTCACAATTGGTGGAGAAAGCTATCGGCATTGTTGTAGCCTTGTTGCTGGGAGCAACGGAAAAGGACTGCAAAGTCGGTTAATAAGGGCAACGCTGAGCCAGGAAGGCTGACGGTTTGGGAAGCCACTGCCCGGCTGTGGTTCTGGAACCGTGGGGCGGCCTAGTGAGCAAGGCACTGTCTGGATCGGTGAGCCCAGTGCGGCCATTTCCCCAGGAGAAAGAGACTTATAGGATACCTCTGCGGTAGAGGGGTCTGAGAACCTGCGCGGCCAGCTGGTGACGGTCGTGAAAACCGTGTTGTACTGACCGGGGTCGGTGAGAAAGAGACTGGTGATTGATAGGGTGCCTCTGTGGAGAAGAGGTATCCGAGGACCTGTGGGGCCGACACAGGTAATGGACAGGTGTTCGTGTTGTACTGACCTTGGTCAGTGAGAGAGACTATGTACCTGGAGGGTTCAGTGAGCAAGGTCCTGGAGGGTCAGTGTTGGGAGATTCTAGGAGAAGAATCGGATCCCTGGAGCACGTGGTATGACCTTGGACCTGGTCAGGCGTGAGTGTTGGGCAGTCTCAGGAGGAGATGGATGTCCTGAAGAGCACCCGCTAAGCCCCTGGACCTGGTGAGGCCGGTGTGTTGGGAAACCCTGGGAGGAGGGCTGCTCCCTGAATATCACCCGGTGCGGCCTGTGTGTTGGACGGTCTCAGGTGGAGACGGAACGTCCTGAATAGCACACAGACAGGACACGTGAGTTTTGTGTGTTTTTTTTTTCTTTTCTCAACTCAGCCTGCGTTGGCTCAATGGGAGTAAAGAAGGTGACAAGCAGCTTCCTGTAACTCGGCGGGGTTACTAAGGGGACAAGCGGCTTCCAGTAACTCGGTGGGGTTACGAAGGGGACAAGCGGCTTTCTGTAACTCGGCGGGGTTACAAAGAGGACACCAGCCACTGTGTGTGAACAGCAGCCGGTGGTGTCAGTGATCGGTGACAGCAGGAGCTGTGGTGGTGCCAGCAAGGACTTGTGTGGTATCGTTAAAAGACATAAACTGTGTTGCGTGAACTGTGGTCTGAGAAGACCGGTATAACGGATATGGGGAAGTCCCAAAAGGGGGCGGTGGCCCAAATCGGGGTGGTAGCCCAAAAGAGGGTGGAGTCCCAGAAGGGGGCGGTGACCCAAATTGGGGTGGTAACCCAGAAAGTGGCATCCCAGAGGGGGGCGTGTTGTGAGTTCATTTTTCCCTTCACTATTGAGGTCTTATGAACTCCCTCCTCTGGTGAAGGAAGGTAGTGAGGCTGATTATCAGACACCTGGGCAGCTAGATGATGACTGGGTGGCTGGAATTGAGGACTGGATATAAGGCTGCCGACGCCCTTCTTCCTGGCTGGTGATTTTCCTGCTGGATTCTTGGAGACCAGTCTGATTCCTGCATCTCAAAGCTAAGTTTTTCTGCTCTCTTTGTACTCTGCTGTTTTGTTTTTTGTTTTGCCTTGTTTTTTGGGAGTTCTGCCATCCCCGGCCGGGGGTGAGCTGAATTCCATTTTTGTCTCTGATCTGTTGATCTTTTGCTCTGTCTTCAGAATATACCTGAGTGCTGATATAGTCGTTTGAAGCCTAGCGACTTCAGGGCCTGTTTTTCCTATCAGTCGGTTGGCCCATTTTGATAGGGTTTTTGCGGATGGCAGACAGCAGCTTTCCTATCCTGTCCTATGTAGTTAGCTTGGGCCCCATCATTTGCTCAACCTATCTTTCTATCTGTGTTAGTGTTTTCATCTTGCTTCACCGTCATTATATGTTGGGGGCTGCCTATTGCTTTGGGGTCTGCTCTGGGGCAGTTTAGTTTTTCCTCTTTTTGTCTTTAGGCTATATAGTTCTCCGGCTGTGATCGAGGGGTCTAGGGCACCATAGGAACCCCCCACGGCTACTGCTAGTTGTTGTGGATAGGTTCAGGGGTCTGCAATCCGATAGCTGCCAACCTCTCTGGTTTTTCTGGACTTAGCTGGTATTTTGTTTTTTCCTCCTTCGGTGACTCATCATAACAGGGGCGGTGACCCAAAAAGGGTGGAGTCCCGGGAGGGGTCAGCGACCCAAATTGGGGTGGTTCAGGAAATGGCAGCACTGGTAGCCTCAGTGGGTATGTCTGGGGAACCGCAGTGTGTCTGTAAGAGTTTTGAGGAGTGCGGCATGTATTTTTCGGATAATGACGGGCCACAGGTGTGTACCGTGATGCTGCACCTGGAAGGAGTCTTTGGTAGACTGGACTCAGAGAGTCAGGTGACTCTGACAGGAACTCCTCTCGTTTTATCTCTGACCGAGAAAAACACCAGGGTTCGCTGTAAACATGGGGTCACGGTGAACTATGCCGTAGAAGGAGTAATGTTTGAGGGGACCAATGGTGGTGAGTGCCAAGGGGGCGGGATACCATGGGACTTAGTCTATGCCTTGGAGAGGGGCCGGGACTTTGTTTTGTTTGATGATGTATGGTCGGACAATGGAGACGTATCAACTCTGGGGCCAGCAGACACTGAGACAGTGACGGCTCCTGACGTGGACAGGTCAGAGATAGAACTGACTGTAAGAAGAAGTACATCTGCCCAACTTATGGACCTGACATCTCGTGATATGACCGATGATGGGCTGGGAGATGAGACGACTGGTGGGACTGACCCAGTGGTACCCTTTGACAATATAATTAAAGAGGTAGTGGTGAGACATGTGCTGGCCAAAAGAGAACAGGATCGTGAGATAAAGCTGATAAAGGAGACAGTGGGAGGACATCTCGAACAAGAAAGAGTCCTGAGACAAATGGCCAAGCACAGGGTTGAGGAGCTCGAGAAAGAAGTCTTGGAGCTCAAAGAAACTGTAAGTGGTCTTCTGCGGGAGAAGAACTTTGACAGTGATGAACAGTGGCCGGGTCCGACTGGTGGTGGAACGGAGCTGCCAGTAGCCATTGTGGCAAAGGGTCATGAAGTGATCAAATCGTGTGAAGTTGTTGAGTTAAGAACTGAAGAAGACAGTCACCCGGTCAGGTCAACGGTAGTGAGGGAAGTGTCCATGGTAAAGCTTGAGCCTTTGGTCCAGGAAGAGAGCAAGACCACGACCTTCCAGTCTGTGATTGATGTACCAGAACACTTGCAAGAAGCCTGTGCTGAGGAAGGTGTGCATGAGGCTTTCAAAGAGGCGGTCAAAGCATGTAAGGTGCGCTGGGCACCTGAGACTCGGCAGTTGGTGATAGTATCAGCCAGAGAAGATACATCAAACCGAGTAGCTGTCCTGAAGGAGATGCCTAGAGTTAGCAAGGGAGGCTATGGATCGGCTGGGTTTGCAGAATGATTTGGTTCCGGTACCCAAAGCTCTGGTTGGGAGAATCATTGGAAGATCTGGGAAGGTAATGCAAGACCTTGTGAATATCTCCGGTGTGGTGAGGGTGAGGATCCCTCCTGATGATGAAGACCAGGTATCCAGTGAAGAGGGTAGGATTCCCGTCCCGGTGGTTGGCTCCGTGGAAAGCCTGAGAAACTTTTGGATGCTCCTGGAGTATTGAGTGGGGTACCTGCAAGAAATTGAGCAGTTGAGGCTGGACCGCCGACGAATTAATAAAGAAGTACGGAATACCAGGTGGCGGCCGCCTTCAACCCAAGATGTAAGGACCCGAAGGGTTCCACCAAGAAGTCACAGGGCCGATGGCCGAAGAATGTCAGTGGGTCACCCTCCCAGGGCTGTGGGGTACTCGGTACCGGGCCGGTGTCAGGGGAATGTGTCACAGCAGCGGTGACCCGGTCCGTGGCCCTGGGCACCCAATATCAATGGCGGTGGTGTTAAAGGTGTTAGAGTTTATTGGTATAGTTCGTGACGCCACCCGTAGTATTTGGCAAGTATGGTGTTAAGCCAACGCTGCATACAGATCCGCTGGGACTGATGGTGTGGTGCAGCAGAGATGGTATAGCTCCCCACAGGTGGAGCTGTAATCCCAGGGCAGTGTAGGTGCAATGGATGAGGAGAGGCGCAGGATGGTGTAGATGTTGTTACCCAGGTATAGCGATGCGGGAATAACTGGAGGACACCAGAGTATGCGGTTCCAAAGCTTTACTCACTGTTTGCAGTTCACACAACTGCCTGCCTCCATACTGTGTTCTCCAGGTCAGGGCTCCAGCCAACCTCTAGGCAGGACAGGACTATCCCTTACACACTCCGCCAATATGTACCTTCACTGAACGACTCCTCAAATGCGCCTTTAGGTGCGATGCACTCCAGTACTTAGTTACCCTGGAATGCCTCTCTCTAGATGTTCCAAGTCTTTACTTGTATGACAGACAGCTGTAGCCTGCTTCGGGGACTCCTCTCCTGAATCCCGGCTCTCTATCCGTTTCGCTGTTGTGTCACAAGTTTATGGTGGGAGTAAGGCATTAGCGGCTCACTACTCCTCCGGTGTCTGTTGCCGGATATAAAGATCCAATCAACCTCGGGGACCGGGCCCCGGCCTTTGCGCTGAGAACCTATAGGCAGGGTTCCTATCCAACCCACTCCTCCTCTCTGTTCTCCTTCTCCTTCGTTCCGATCTGTTCTATCTCTCTCTTATGGAATCTGTAGTCTCCAGTCTACGTCTCTTTCTCCTTCTCTTCCTTTCCTGAGAAGCTCGTTCCACTAAGACCAGTCCTCAGCCTCTCCTGACTGACTGCCTTCCTCCGCCTTGAGCTCCTCTCAGGCTGACCTGCTGTCAGCCTGCTCTCTTCCTCAGACCCTCGTCTGGCTGACCTCCTTCTCTGGGACTCACCCCAGACTAAACCTTCTAGGTCTCCCCCCCCAGACTGAACTGAAATCCTACACTTCCCCTCTCTTTTGTATCATCTAACTCCACCCGCTTCCCAGCACATCTCGTGTTACGAAGCAGGGTTCCACGAGGGGTGCTCTGCTAACCCCCAGCCTGAAGCTGTTAGGTGGCCCCACTGAACTATCCTGTGTGTGGAATGCAGGTGTGGAGCTTGGTCAGGAGTTCCAACCTTACCTGGATGGTGGGGCACTACACCTTAGGAGAAGGTGCAGTACCTCTGTGGCGACTGAAGCCTCAGGAGCGCCACATCAGCAAGTGGTAGTTCGACTGGCAGGATGATGTTGAGAGATATTAGTTCCTGTGAGATGCTGAATGGGTCAGACTCAGGCCAGACAGTAGGCCCAACTAAGACTGATGACCGTACCAACCGGGGGAGCTGGTCGGGGAATGGAACAAACAGGGAGAGGAATGTGGTGACTAGACAGTGTCTGATGACGCAGACAGACTGTAACTGGAGGGCCAAAGATCAGGGCCGATATTCTGACCGCTGGGGGCGGGGGAGGCCTAAAGTAGAGATGAGACCGTATGATAGAAGGAGATGCTTCTCTCAACCTGTGGGGCAAGGTGTAATGAGTGCCCGATCTCGAGAGCCTGATGTAAGGTTGTGTGTTCAACCCCACAAGTTTGATCAGAGGGGGGAGGTATGTGGTGTAGTGGCCACTGTGTCCACTAGGGGGCGATGTATGGATGTCCCAGGAGAGTGGATGAATGGCAAGATACAGAATGACCATTATGTATCTCAAGGTGGGTGGCCTTGAGATGAAGATTTATGTGTGTGTTAATGAGCAGTGATACTGCTGAGGTGCTGGTTCAATGTTTCAGGGACTAGTTACCTACAAACCCACCCAGGGGGTGTTTTTAATAACACTATTGTAAAGTGTATATGTGTGTGTGAAGGACCTGTGATGAGGTCATAGTCATGTAACCCGGTGGGCGTGGCAATGGACCATATAATGTGGCTAGGGTAGGTCACATGGGGGTGAATGCTGGGACTCGGTTGGTCCAGTGTGGAAGGTCCCGCTAGGAGAAGCATCTCCTGGCTAACAGCCTGTGGAGTGGCTGTGTGTCATGGCTGCCA
The DNA here is from genome assembly GCF_039654945.1 of Dendrobates tinctorius. Classification (NCBI taxonomy): domain Eukaryota; kingdom Metazoa; phylum Chordata; class Amphibia; order Anura; family Dendrobatidae; genus Dendrobates; species Dendrobates tinctorius. The sequence goes on along the minus strand of NW_027361675.1, from coordinate 19,293,216 downwards.
GCGTCTGAGTGTCCCAGAGAAAAGAGTGGATGTCTGCAGCGTGGGGAAACAGCCATGAGGAAACCCTGACATGGGTGAGATAATGATGAGGCTGAACAACCTGAGTATGGACATTGAGTAACCTGTGTGACCACAGGCTTAACCAGAGTGAAGCTATATTGGACGCTATGCTGTAATGCTGTTTGTGTTGCTTCTATGGGTTTATGAAGGAGGAATAAACCGCATGGACTGTGTTATGCTTTATGAAAACCTGTGCCGGATCTGATTTTGTGGCTGCTGAGCGAGTATCCCCTACTTGAATGACAGCGCTACCTCACAATATATATATACATATATATGTGTGTATATATATATATATATATATATATATATACTGTATGTCAATGACCCGTAAAAGCGCAAAACGGCCGTCGTCGCTCACAGACTCCTGTTCCCATTCTCCCCGCCTGCATGTTTTAATTGCCATCAATAAAGAATGGACTTCTGAGACCGGTGAGTGACACCTCTTTTTCTTCTACACAAGATATCAATGCATGATTACATTGGTTGAGCACCCGAGAGTCCAGTCTCAAACGTCTGCTTATCTACTCAGATGGCTGTGATATTATCGCATGATTACACAGCACACTACTACTATCGGAGCTGAACAGCTTTTGTGGTGCGGATTAATTCTGCCCTTCACCAAGCTTCCTTGACTTGCTGCTATGTGTCCAAGGATCCATTGCTAGGCAGGACACACAGCTCCGTCGAGCAATTCCTGTTGAGGAACATCTCTTGGTCACCCTGAGGTACGTAGTGTTGAAAAAGAACCTCCTGCCACAAATAACCCTAACCCTACCCTATCCCCAACTCTATCCCTAACCCTATCCCTAAGCATTGTACTGATTTTTGTTTTTCATTTTCTTTTCTGCAGATTCCTGGCTACTGGAGAGACATGGTCATCGTTACATTTCCAATTCCGGATTGGGGTATCCACCCTTTCTGGAATTATTGTAGACACTTGTCGTGCTTTAGTTGGCATTCTGCAGCAAGAATTCCTTCCCCAACCCACAAATGAACTCTGTATTGAAAATGCTTCCAAATTTCAGGAAATTTGTAATTTTCCTAACTGTTTTGGGGCTGAGAATGGCAAACACATTAGGATTATGAAACCAGCTGGTATTGGAACAGAGTACTTCAATTATAAAAAATATTTTTTCATTGTTCTAATGGCTATTGCGGATGCCAATTGTAGATTTGTTGCCATGGACATTGGCTCATTTGGATGAGGCAATGACTCACAGACTTTCAAAAACTCTGACATGGGCCAACGTCTGGAGGGGAATGATTTTAATTTTCTGCCGCTACGACCTCTGCCTTACACTGATGGACCGCCAATGCCTTTTGTTGTTGTTGGTGATGAGGTGTTCCAAATGTGTGCCAACCTCATTAAACCATACTCAAGTCGGAACTTAAATCACACAAAAAAAATTTCAACTACAGACTGAAAAGGGCACGAAGAACCATGGAGTGTGCATTTGGATTGCTGGTATCGAAATGGCGCATTTTGTGCACATCCATTAATCTAAAAATTGACACTATTGATGAGGTTGTGAAAGCATGTGTTGTTCTGCACAACTACATCATGGTAAAAGAGCGACCAAGCTTACAACCTGAGGAACCTGTTACATTGCATGATTACCAATTTCACCGTCTGAGAACCACAGTGGAAGTTGCCCAGATGAGGGATAAGTTTGCCGCTTACTTTGTTTCAGATAATGGATGTGTAGCATGGAAGACAAAATTATTTAAGCCGCTAAGTTAAATGTACCTGTTACAGTTGTGGCCAAAAGTATTGACACCCCTGCAATTCTGTCAGATAATACTCAGTTTCTTCCTGAAAATGATTGCAAACACAAATTCTTTGGTATTATCTTCATTTAATTTGTCTTAAATGAAAAAACACAAAAGAGAATGAAGCAAAAAGCAAAACATTGATCATTTCACACAAAACTCCAAAAATGGGTCAGACAAAAGTAATGGCACCCTCATCCTGATACTTAGTTGCACAACCTTTAGCCAAAATAACTGCGACCAACCGCTTCCGGTAACCATCAATGAGTTTCTTACAATGCTCTGCTGGAATTTTAGACCATTCTTCTTTGGAAAACTGCTCCAGGTCCCTGATATTTGAAGGGTGCCTTCTCCAAACTGCCATTTTTAGATCTCTCCACAGGTGTTCTATGGGATTCAGGTCTGGACTCATTGCTGGCCACCTTAGAAGTCTCCAGTGCGTTCTCTCAAACCATTTTCTAGTGCTTTTTGAAGTGTGTTTTGGGTCATTGTCCTGCTGGAAGACCCATGACCTCTGAGGGAGACCCAGCTTTCTCACACTGGGCCCTACATTATGCTGCAAAATTTGTTGGTAGTCTTCAGACTTCATAATTCCATGCACACGGTTAAGCAGTCCAGTGCCAGAGGCAGCAAAGCAACCCCAAAACATCAGGGAACCTCCGCCATGTTTGACTGTAGGGACCATGTTCTTTTCTTTGAATGCCTCTTTTTTTCTCCTGTAAACTCTATGTTGATGCCTTTGCCCAAAAAGCTCTACTTTTGTCTCATCTGACCAGAGAACATTCTTCCACAACGTTTTAGGCTTTTTCAGGTAAGTTTTGGCAAACTCCAGCCTGGCTTTTTTATGTCTCGGGGTAAGAAGTGGGGTCTTCCTGGGTCTCCGAACATACAGTCCCTTTTCATTCAGATGCCGACGGATAGTACGGGTTGACACTGTTGTACCCTCGGACTGCAGGGCAGCTTGAACTTATTTGGATGTTAGTCGAGGTTCTTTATCCAACATCCGCACAATCCTGCGTTGAAATCTCTTGTCCATTTTTCTTTTCCATCCACATCAAGGGAGGTTAGCCACAGTGCCATGGGCTTTAAACTTCTTGATGACACTGCGCACGGTAGACACAGGAACATTCAGGTCTTTGGAGATGGACTTGTAGCCTTGAGATTGCTCATGCTTCCTCACAATTTGGTTTCTCAAGTCCTCAGACAGTTCTTTGTTCTTCTTTCTTTTCTCCATGCTCAATGTGGTACACACAAGAACACTGGACAGAGGTTGAGTCAACTTTAATCCATGTCAACTGGCTGCAAGTGTGATTTAGTTATTGCCAACACCTGTTAGGTGCCACAGGTAAGTTACAGGTGCTGTTAATTACACAAATTAGAGAAGCATCACATGATTTTTCGAACAGTGCCAATACTTTTGTCCACCCTCTTTTTTATGTTTGGTGAGGAATTATATCCAATTTGGCTTTAGGACAATTCTTTTTGTGTTTTTTTTCATTTAAGACAAATTAAATGAAGATAATAATACCAAAGAATTTGTGTTTGCAATCATTTTCAGGAAGAAACTGAGTATTATCTGACAGAATTGCAAGGGTGTCAATACTTTTGGCCACAACTGTACGTTTTGTACCTGTTATGTTTAAAACATACCTGTAATGTCAAATATTACATACCTGTTATGTTTAAATTTACCTGTGATGTTAACATGTACATGTAATGTAATCTTTGTTGGGTCCACCCTGGGAAGAAGTCTGTTCTTCACTTGAGGACATTTTGAAGAGCAGGCAGCAGTCAAGTGAAACACTACAGGAAAGAACTGAAGAAATATTAAACTTGTAAAGATCCAAAAACAATGTAGACCCAAAAAAAAAAACAACAACAATACTTACATTACAGGCAGTAGCCCAACACCACAGCAGTCAGCACAGGCCAGGGACAGACGGCAGCAACAGGAGACAACCACAGCACCAGGAGATGACCAGTAGAAAACCGCTGCACCAGGAGACACCCACTGCGCCAGAGAGATTCGGCCAATCTACAAGGAACAGAAAAAGCATTCAGAGAGACAGACATTTCCAAAGCTTCTATACTTATATAGACAGTGTTTTCCTCACCACCACAGAAAGTAGCACCAGGAGATGACCACGGGAAAACTGCTGCACCAGGAGACACCCAGTGCGCCAGAGAGAATCGGCCAGTTTACAAGGAACAGAAAAAGCATTCAGAGAGACAGACATTTCCAAAGATTCTATACTTGCATAGACAGTGTTGTCCCCACCACGACAGAAAGCAGCACCAGAAGACAAACTGGAGAAAACCGCTGCACCAGGAGACACCGACTGCGCCAGAGAGAATCGGCCAGTCTACAAGGAGCAGGAAAAGAATTCAGCGAGACAGACTTTCCAAAGTTTCTATACTTACTTAGACAGTGTTGTCCTCACCACGACAGAAAGAACCACCAGGAGATGAACTGGAGAAACCCGCTGCACCAGGAGCCAACCACTGTACCAAGCCAGTCGACACGTCTAAAAGTAAACAGAAAAAAGATTTAGTACAAAATACAAACAGCAGTGAGGGAGGGTGACATTTTCTAAGGTTCTATACTTACATAGCCATTGTTGTGGTATCGTCTAGAGTCCAGATAGTTATGGCCTTGCTGTGTCCACACTTCCTTTTATAGAGCTCTCAATTAGCAGGTGGCTGAATCACTTCCTGGACCAACTAATTAAAAAGCGCATGCGTATAGACAGTAATGCGTTTATTTGACACATTCATCCGCATGCGTATGAATGCACATATTTGATGGATTTTTGCCGCTTTCAAAAATCCAACATGTTGCGTTCGCCGGACCCCGCCACACACCGAAAAACAATGCATGCGTACGCTGACGCATGTGAACTGATGCAAACGCATGCCCCTGCGTACACCACGTTAATGATAGGGAAACAAGATGCATACGGATTGCTGCAGATGAAACACTGCGCAGACACAAATGTGAAACTAGCCTTAATCAAGGACAGTCAGTGATTTTTCATGAACCCATAGACTTGTATTGCAATTTTAATCCATATCTCAGATGAAAAATGAATGTCTCCATTGATTTTTTCTTGTCTGCAAAGATCACAGATTTGTCAATAGTACCAATGGAAGGGTATGTGTTCTATCCGAAAAAAACATGGATGGAACACAAACATGAGAAATAGAATTCTGAATTAGGCCTAAAAATCACAATTTTTATAGCAATCACAGATCTTAAAGTGAATTCAAACCTAATACTCATCCAGATGATTATAATATGTAATAATTCATTACCAGGGTCATCATTACCACCTGGCATCCATGCGCTATATTTCTACCCTATGTCACAGACTTCTGGACGAGCGCCACTTTTTACTGTTGAAACCTATGGTATGGCACTACTACGGTGTTGGACCCCATGATTTCAGGGATGTTGTCTGTGTAGCAGTCTTTTTAAGGGTAATTATAGAGATGACAACATTGCTTGTGAAGTACAGTATTTGAATACGATGTGCCTCACAGAAGGTACACTGTTATGGGGAGCAAATGCATCTGGAATAGCTATATAGCTGGGGGGTAGCAGCAGGTTTGGGAGTTTACAAATGCTGCAGACCAATCCTGTGGCTAGAAGAAGTCTTCAGGGTGATCTGGGCTATAAGGCAACAATGGGAAGAGTGAAAGACTCCAATCAGAGAGTACATCATGTATAACCCATTAGATTTAACTGTAGTGTATTCACCAACAAAACACTTGGGTAGAATTGATATCTACCACATAGTGGTCACACTGTGGTGATAATTTTAGTCTATGAACCAATATTTTTTTGCAGCAATAGTATAGTGATACTAGGGTTTGCATAGTGTATTTTGTAGCATGTAAGTAACAATCACTTTACCATGGTAATAGTTGGTCCTGGTATACTCTGTTTGCACAATTTTAGTCAGTCTTTATTTTTTATTTACTGATTTTATTATTAAACTGCAATGTTGTCGAACAGTACAAAAGGTTCATTAACCTGAATATTGAAAGGAATCTGTCACAACATTTGACCTATCTAAACAATTAGTATGAGCATACATGTAAAAAAAAGTTCTGGAGACAAAGTTATCTTCCGGGCAACATCCTCCCCATAGCCTGGAGGTAATTTATATAAAGTTATAAAAGATGATTTCTCAACAAGACAGCTGTTATGAGGCATACAGGTAGGCTTTTTTCTGAAGTCTATTACCTGTATGCCCATAATAATAGTTTAGTTATTAGTAACCAATATAGCAAACCATCTTTTAAAATGCCATTCGTAAACCTTTCATCCATGGAGTCTGTCAGTTTCTTAATCTGGTGACTATGAACTTTTTGGGTAGCACCAACCACAGCCTCCCAGACACTGTTCAGAGAGGTGTACTGTTTTCCTTCACTGTAAGAAGAACCCACAAGGGTTTAGGTCAGGTGAGGAAGGGGGCCATATCATTACCCTTTAACCCATTTCTGACATTGGGCGTAATAATACACTGATGTTGGACTCCCTCCCATTGATGTGGGCTCCAGCAGTGAGCCCACATCTTTCCCGGCACATGTCAGCTTTTTTGAACAGTTGACATGTGCTCGGAACAGCCGCGGGTGGAATCGTGTTCCACCTGCGGCTACTAACCCGTTAAATGCCATTGTCAAACGCTGACAGCGGCATGTAACATGCGCTTCCGGCAATAGTGCCAGAAATCCGCCCATCGGTGACCCCCGTCATATGATTGCGGGTCACCAATGGGCTGGCATGACAATCAGAGGTCTCCTGGAGACCTCTATGGTTGTCTTTGCCGGATTGGTATGAGTGCCACCCAGTGGTCGTCGTTCATAGCAAGTGAGCAAATCTGCTACATACTGCTGATCTAATCATCGCCTATACGTCGCAGAGCCAATCAGGTTGTAGCAGCTTCTAGTCTCCCATAGAGACTACTGAAGCATGCAAAAAGTGAAAAAAAAAGTTTTTAAAAATATAAAAAAATATATAAGTTCAAATCACCTTCCTTTCGCCCCATTCAAAATAAAACAATAAAAAAATCAAACAAACACATATTTGGTATTGCAGTGTTCAGAGTCACCCGTTCTATCATTAAAAAAAGGATTAACCTAATCATTAAACGACATAGGGAGCAAAAAGTCAAAACGTCAGAATTATATTTTTTTGGTCACCGCGACATTGCATTAAAATACAATAACGGGCGATAAAAAGATCATATCGGCACCAAAATAGTATCATTGAAAACATCAGCTCGGAGCGCAAAATGTAAGCCCTTGCTCAACCTGAGATCATGAAAAATGGAGACACTGTTACACCTCCCGACTCTCACCTGGGGACCTCCTCCTCCCGGCACCATCCCAGTCCGCTCTCACGCCGTTCCCTGTCTAGCTTTGCAGGGTCACGGCACATCAGAGGCCCGCGCATGTGCGCTCGCTCTTCCCCGGCCGCCAGGCATCCTGGGAGCACGTGACCCGGTGGCTCCGCCCCATCATGGCGGCGCCCACTGGGTATTTCTGCTTGGCGTCTTGGCAGGTAAGACGCCTGTTTGTCATTGTCCGTGGCGCTACGCATTCCATGCGCAGCGTCACCATTGACTCTCAGGTCCCTGCGCACCCTCTGTGCTGCGCTCAGCTCTCTGCCATGTTTCCCGCCTAGCATCCCTGTCCAGTGTCTCCCTGCTATTGCTTCCTCCTCCGTTCTCTCATCCTACCTCCCTCTCCTGTTCCTCCACTAGCCATCCTGTATTACTACCGTGCCTGATCCTCGCCTGTACCGCTGCCTCTGTAGTTGTCTGTCTCCTGTGTGTTATGCCTCTTCCCCCTATCTTGTGTTCTGACAGTACCCCTTGGTCCAGTGTCTCCTAATCTCCTTGTGTCCTCCTTCTATTTCAGCTATTGGTCTTGGCTTCGTCCTGATCTATCTCGGTTCCCACAGCCTTTCTCCTCCTGCCTCGGGTCCATACAATCCCTCGTATGCTCTCCTGCACTCTGATCTGCTCTCCTGTATACTCCTCGGGTCGTCCCTTTGGTTCCGGCTGTCGTGGTTCCATCTCCCTTGGGCCTGTCCCTAACACTCCCTGTATAGGGGGTGGTCATCACCTGGTTTGATCGCCCTTGGGGGCTCTGGAGCCACGACCCAGAGGGTCCACTCTCGGGTTCCTACCCAGAACCCTAACAGAACAAACAGGCCATGGACCCCGCTGGAGCCGCTGCGGCTCAGAAAGAGCTTGTCTACTTGCGGGAGAATCAAGCCTGTATCATGGCTTTCATGAAATCTATGGATTCTCGTCTCTCCGCGCTCCAGGCCTCCGATCCTGGGAACGCCTCCCAATTGGCTGGACTGCAGCAAGAGCTGGTACAGCAGAGAGATACCCAGACCCATATCCTCAGTTATATGGCCTCTGTAGACGACCGCTTACACTCCCTGCAGTCGGCCGCCGCATCTCCCGCCCCAGCTTTGGCTCCTCACCCACCGCCTCGCCTAGCTAAGCCACCTCGTTACAACGGGGACCCCAAGCTCTGTCGGGGTTTCCTGAACCAGTGCCGCCTCCACTTTGAACTCCTGCCTCAGCAATATCCCACTGAGCGGGCCAAGGTGGCTTTTATTATCTCCCACCTTGAGGGAGATGCTTTGGCATGGGTTAACCCTTTCTGGGAGCGGGACGATCCTGTGGTCACCCAGCTAAGTACCTTTTTTGAGACGTTTCGTCGAGTGTTCGACGAGCCGGGCCGTCTGGCCTCTACCACGGAATCTTTATTTAACCTTCACCAGGGGTCCCAAACCGTGGGTCAGTATGCCATCCGATTTCGTACCCTGTCCTCTGATTTGGCATGGAACAACGAAGCATTGGTAGGGGCCTTCTGGCGAGGCCTCGCGGGTTGAATTAAGGATGAGTTGGCTGTTCGCGATACCCCCACCGCCTTAGAAGATCTGATTTCGCTGGCCACGCGTATCGATCTACGATTCCAAGAACGTGCTTGTGAGAGGAGGCTTCTTCGTTCTTCCCCAGCCATCCGTGGACCGCCCTGTCCTCGGTCCGGGACATCCGCTTCAGCTTTTATGCCAGAACCCATGCAGGTAGACCGGCTCAGACTATCTGGACAACGCTGTGAGAAGAGGCGCACCCAGGGTCTCTGTTTCTACTGTGGCAGTGCCTCTCATTTGTCCGGAAAACTCCTCCGCCTAGTTCAGGTAAGAGAGGCCTCCCTAAGTGTGTGTGATACCTCTATACCCCTCACTCTGTCCGTCTTGTTGCACGTTGGTGGTGAACGTTTTTCTTTGGCAGCCTATGTGGATTCCGGCACAGCAGGAAATTTCATTAGGCTCGAGGAGGTCCTTAAATTTTCGTTCCCGGTTAAGACTTTAGAGACTCCACGGATCCTTGCTTCCGTGGACGGCAAACCTCTTCAAGAGGCCATTACCCTAGTCACCCACGAGGTAGTACTCCAGGTAGGGGCCTTGCACAAGGAGAGAATCGCCTTTTATGTCTTAGCGGGCATCTCTCATCCTATTCTTCTTGGCCTTCCCTGGTCCCTTCCTTGGACTGGCATAAGGGCAATATTTTGCGCTGGGGGGAGCCCTGTGGGGCGAGGTGTCTGCTGCCGGTGCGTCCCGTGGGTGGTCCCCATTCCCTTTCCATTTCCCCCAGGTTGCCCATCGCTTACAGTTCTTTTTCTGATGTCTTTAACAAGAAGGAGGCCGAGAACCTCCCGCCGCACCGACCCTACGATTGCCCCATCGATCTCATCCCTGGAGCCATCCCTCTGAGTGGTAGGATTTATCCGCTCTCGCCGGCAGAGACGCAAGCCATGTCTGAGTACGTTCAGGAGAATTTGGCCAAGGGTTTCATACGAAAGTCTTCCTCTCCTGCCAGCGCAGGCTTCTTTTTTGTCAAGAAGAAGGACGGTTCGCTCCATCCGTGCATCGACTACAGAGGTTTAAACAGCATTACAATAAAGAACAAGTACCCGTTGCCCCTCATCCCCGAACTCTTTGATCGCCTGAGGGGAGCACAAATATTTACCAAACGTGATCTTCGAGGAGCCTATAACTTGGTCCGAATTCGCGCTGGGGATGAGTGGAAGACAACGTTCAACACTCGTGACGGTCACTATGAGTACCTTGTTATGCCTTTTGGCCTCTGTAACGCACCAGCAGTATTTCAGGAGCTCGTCAACAATATTTTTCGGGATCTCCTCTACTCCTGTGTCGTGGTTTATCTAGACGACATCCTTGTCTTTTCTCCGGATCTCTCTACTCATCAGCGAGACGTACGACAAGTTTTACAACGTCTAAGAGAGAACCACCTTTTTGCCAAGTTGGAGAAATGTGTCTTCGAGCAACCGTCCCTGCCGTTTCTAGGTTACATCGTCTCGAAGTCTGGTCTTAAGATGGATCCCGAGAAAGTGTCCGCTGTCCTGAACTGGCCTTGTCCCCTTGGACTTAAAGCCATTCAACGCTTTCTCGGCTTTGCCAATTATTATAGGCAATTCATCCCTCATTTCTCCACCTTAACCAAGCCTATCTCTGCTCTCGTACGCAAAGGGGCAAATCCCCACCTCTGGTCCCCTGAGGCAGAGGACGCCTTTAAAACTCTGAAGGAATTCTCTACAGCGCCTGTTCTCCACCGTCCGGATGCCGATAGGCCCTTCATTCTCGAGGTCGACGCATCATCTGTTGGAGCAGGAGCAGTTCTTCTGCAAAGAACCTCCACTGGTTGGGCTGTCACATGTGGATTCTTCTCTAAAGCCTTTTCTCCTCCCGAACACAATTATTCCATTGGGGACAAGGAACTACTTGCAATAAAACTGGCTTTAGAGGAATGGCGTAACCTTCTCGAAGGAGCCATCCATCCCTTCACCATATTTACCGACCACAAGAATTTGGCCTACGTTCAGTCTGCTCAAAGGCTCAACCCTCGGCAAGCCAGATGGTCCTTATTCTTTGGACACTTTGACTTCGAGCTCCACTTTCGGCCGAGTAATAAAAATACGAAAGCAGATGCGCCATCGAGGTCGTTTCTTCCTATCGATGAAGAGGAGAGCCCTGCCCACATCATCGATCCAGCTAAGATCGTCACCCTAGCTCCTCTAAGTCTGGTCAATCCACCACCTGGCAAGACCTTGGTTTTGGACCATGACAAAGTAAGGGTTCTGCGTTGGGGACACTCCTCTAAAGTCGCCTAAAGTCGCCGGGCATGCTGGAGCCAAGAAGACTCTATCCCTCATCTCCCACCATTATTGGTGGCCCTCGCTTCGCCAGGAAGTCTTAGAGTTCACCGCTTTTTGCTCCTCCTGCGCCCGAAACAAAGTCCCAAGACAGTTACCCTCTGGTCTCTTACATCCGTTGCCTGTACCTTCGGTCCCTTGGAGCCATATTGCCATGGATTTTGTCACGGATCTACCTCTGTCTTCCGGCTGTACCGTCATTTTGGTGGTGGTGGATCATTTTTCCAAAATGGCCCATTTAATCCCTCTGCCTGGTCTGCCTTCTGCTCCTGAGTTGGCGAAGATCTTCTTGCATCATATTTTCCGACTTCATGGTTTTCCCCAGCATATCGTGTCAGACCGTGGTGTTCAGTTCACCTCTCGTTTCTGGAGAGCCCTCTGCGGCTTAATGAAGGTAGCCCTGGATTTCTCCTCTGCCTACCACCTGCAATCCAACGGCCAAGTGGAGCGAGTCAATCAAGTGTTAACCTCCTATCTTCGGCATTTTTCTAATGCACACCAGAGCAATTGGGTCTCGCTGCTTCCTTGGGCTGAATTTGCCCACAACAATCACCCCAATCAATCCTCTTCCAAGTCTCCCTTTTTTGTGGTTTTTGGGCAGCATCCGGGCATTCCTCTTCCCGTCTCCCCCACCTCGGGCGTGCCGGCGGCGGACTCCTTGTCCTCAGAATCCTCTAAAATTTGGGAGGAGACAAAAGGGGCCCTTGAGAGAGCGAACGATCGGATGAAGAGGTACGCCGACAAGAAACGCCTTGACGCCCCTCCTTATCATCCGGGCGATAGGGTCTGGCTATCCTCGCGCTTCATCCGACTTAAGATTCCCTCTTATAAGTTGGGCCCGCGTTATATTGGTCCCTTTGAGGTTTTGAGTCGCATCAATGACGTGGCCTATAAGTTAAAACTACCTGCCTCTCTGCAGATTCCCAATACCTTCCACGTCTCGCTCTTCAAACCTACAGTGTTTAATCGCTTTCACCCAGCTTCGTCCCACGCTCCTCAACCTAGCACCGCTGAAGACATCTTTGATGTCAAGGACATCTTGGCAAAGAAGACCGTCAGGGGTAGGACCTTTTTTCTTATTGATTGGAAAGGGTTCGGTCCTGAGGAGAGGTCATGGGAGCCCCGGGAGAACATCAATGCTCCTCATATCATGAGAAGGTTTCTGTCCCTCCTTAAGAAGGAGGGGGGTAAGAGAGGGGGTACTGTTACACCTCCCGACTCTCACCTGGGGACCTCCTCCTCCCGGCACCCTCCCAGTCCGCTCTCACGCAGTTCCCTGTCTGGCTTTGCAGGGTCACGGCGCATCAGAGGCCCGCGCATGCGCGCTTGCTCTTCCCCGGCCGCCAGGCATCCTGGGAGCACGTGACCCGGTGGCTCCGCCCCATCATGGCAGCGCCCACCGGGTATTTCTGCTTGGCGTCTTGGCAGGTAAGATGCCTGTTTGTCATTGTCCGTGGCGCTAAGCATTCCATGCGGAGCATCACCCCCGACTCTCAGGTCCCTGCGCACCCTCTGTGCTGCGCTCCGCTCTCTGCCCTGTTTCCCGCCTGGGATCCCTGTCCGGTGTCTCACTGCTATTGCTTCCTCCTCCGTTCTCTCGTCCTACCTCCCTCTCATGTTCCTCCGCTAGCCATCCTGTATTACTACTGTGCCTGTTCCTCGCCTGTACCGCTGCTTCTGTAGTTGTCTGTCTCCTGTGTGTTATGCCTATTCCCCCTATCTTGTGTTCTGACAGTACCCCTTGGTCCAGTGTCTCCTAATCTCCTTGTGTCCTCCTTCTGTTTCAGCTATTGGTCTCGGCTTCGTCCTGATCCATCTCGGTTCCCACAACCTGTCTCCTCCTGCCTTGGGTCCATACAATCCCTCGTATGCTCTCCTGCACTCTGATCTGCTCTCCTGTATACTCCCCGGGTCGTCCCTTTGGTTCCGGCTGTCGTGGTTCCATCTCCCTTGGGTATGCCCCTAACACTCTCTGTATAGGGGGTGGTCATCACCTGGTCTGATCGCCCTTGGGGGCTCTGGAGCCACGACCCAGAGGGTCCACTCTCGGGTTCCTACCTAGAACCCTAACAGACACTATGGGTATCAGAAAATGGGGAAATTTTTCTTTTTTTTAGCAAAGTTTGGAATTTTTTTTCACCGCTTAAATAAAAAAGAACCTAGACATGTTTCAAGTCTATGAACTTGTAATGACCTGGAGAATTATAATGGCAGGTCAGTTTTAGTATTTAATGAACCTAGTAAAAAAGCAAAACAAAAAACAAGTGTGGGATTGCACTTAGAGTTGAGCGACTTTGGTCGGATCGGGTTTCGTGAAACCCGAATGAAACAAAATTTGATTCGAATGAAACTGGTCCGACTCAACTCTAATTGCACTTCTTTTGCAATTTCACAACCCTTGGAATATTTTTCCTGTTTTCGAGTACACGACATGGTAAAACCAATGGTGCGGTTCAATAGTACAACTCGTTCCACAAAATACAAGCCTTCACATGGCCATTTTGACCAAAAAATAAAACAGTTATGGCTCTGGGAAGAAGGGGAGCAAAAAATGAAAATGCAAAACCAAAAATAGCTCCGGTCGTTAAGGGGTTAATTTTAAAGGTCTTTACTTGCAGCCAAGCATTGGAGACTTCGATACATGCAATGAAGAACTGTACTGCATAAAAATCAGCATCCGACATACAACCCCAGGGAAAAGTCGAGACGATGAACTGGAAGGGGAAGAGACACTGTTCGCCCTCACCGCCGCCGTCCTCACGGCTGCCACCCAGAAAGTATCCCCCTCGGAACCCCTAAGGGGAATGCTGGAGCAATCCCGTGATAGATGGATCCAACAGCAGCAAGAAGACGAAGAAATTGGGCTCCTATGACGATGGGTAGCCACCGGTAAACTACCCACTGACTCTTAAAGTTGACTCAGGATATGTTGCTGATGTTACGACAATGGGAGAAATTGGTCATCAGAAGGGGACTATTGTATCGTAAAACAATATCACGGGCAACGTCTACGACAACTTGGCAGGTAGTTGTGCCCGAAGTCCAACTCAACGAACTGGCCCGAGAAGCCCATGAAAAAGGGGCCCACTTCGGGGATCAAAAGACCTTGCAATGGTTGCAGCAGATAGTTTACCATCCGCGCCTGCATGCTGCTGTGGACGAGACGTGCCGGGCCTGCCGCCTATGCAAGTTAGCCAAACCGCCCGCACAGCGAGCCCCAGTGCTATACCCCCTACTCCCTGCTATTCGGGCGAGACGGCAAAGGGCTCACGGAGGTAGAATTGAACCCAGAGGAGCCCCAGCCCTGGACCGGAGTATCATCGTGGGTTCGAAATCACCGACACCGGCTGCAAACCCTCCACTGAATTGTTCATACAAAACTCCAGGACTTAGAGCACCCAGGAAGGAATCTGCCTCCACCCCCCAACCTCCAAACTGGAGACCGGGTTCTCGTACTAGACCAACGCCCCCAGAATAAATTAGAACCACACTGAGAAGATAGTCCCTACCAAGTCTTGCACCGCATAAGCCCCAATGGACCTGTATACGAAATACGACCCGAGAAAGACGGAACACTTCCCACTTGCACTGTGCACCATAATATGTTACGCCTTTGTACTTCCACCGATCCCGTGCAACCTGAGCCAACCCCCCCAGGTCCCCGAACCACTGCCAGTGGCCTGCGACCTGGACGATGAGGAAGACTTCCCAACGATACCCGCGGGCCCTCCACTCAATGACAACTCAACTGGCCCAACTAGCCCGCCTGAATCGACTAGCCCGCCACTGTCCACCACCCCAGAAGACTCCACCACAGTCGAACTTAGACGCTCCGAGTGGTCAACAGCTGGCAAACCCCCCGAACGGTACGAACAGGAACAGTTCATATGGCAACAAAAAATGGCATCTACACAGGCCAATCCGAGCCTACTAAGGCCCTCGCCCAAGGACTGGCGAGCATACAGGATGGGGGAGTGTAGGAGGGAGGGCCCCCGCAGAGTGTCTGGGCCGGAACCAAGGGGACCGCCATCTAGGTTCCTAAGGGAACTGTACCCAGGGGCAGAGTGAGTAGGTGGACCGCTGAGACTGACAGGACAGCAGGGGAGGAGTCAATATAAAAGGGGCAGGGAGCGTGCAGGGGAGTGAGTCAGCAGAATGGCAGAGATGGAGCAGGAGACTGTGGGAGCGACAGAGAGCCAGAACGACAGGCAGTGACCAGAAGGGAGACTTACGGTGGCCTGCAGAGAGAAGGTGCCGAGCTGACCAACAGGAGACTGCCGCTATCCTCCAGCCCGCGGTTGCGGCCTGCCCGCGGCTGTTACCGCACCACTCCAGTCCGTGGCTATGGTTTACCCGTTACCGCCCGCAGCCGCCACCACCCCGCTGCAGTCTGCAGTTGAGCCCTGCCCCTCGCCATCAGCGAGACCCTCTGCACACCCCCAGGCCGTGCACACGGCCTACCAACTGCCACTTCATGTAACTGCGGCTCACGCCTGCCCGGGGGCTGCGGCCTCCTTCATCCCGCTAACAGGCGGAACCCCGCTGCCCTTACAGGGGGGTGCTCCAGCAAAGGACTCGCCTAGGGCCTGTTATGCCCCCACCTCATCTGGGCGTCGGAACGCCCGAAGACTACGCCAGCTCCTCAGCGGCTGGGCCCAGCGGCTGCGATGCCAAAGCTCCATCCTCCGGGACGCCGAGGGACGTTTGGACGGATAAGTGACTCAATAGAACTAAAGACCCGTAGTCGGCCATACCGCGGCCCTATAGTGACCGGCCTTCTCCCTGGGATGTCGTTTTCTCATTTCAGTGTTGTGCTGAGTCCCTGCGTGGATGACTGCTGTTATTTTGTGTGGTTGCTTAGGATAGCCCTAGCGGACAGTTATAAAAGTTACTATCTAAAGCACAAAATAGTCTTGCGTCTCATCACTGCATCCGGCGTACCTGCTATTACCACAGCCGTACTCCACCTCTACCTTGCTGGTATCTGAGTTTACGTTGAGGTCTGTGGCACAAGCCCATCCATTTGGTCTGTTAAGACCGGGCTCAGATTAGCATATGGCATCCGATGCAAGAGCATCGGATGCCATATGCTAATGACCCTCGGCCCCTGCTTTGCTGCGAGCAGGAGCCGAGAGTCATGCGTCTGTGCTCCGAGCCTCATGCACAGAGAGGATCTGAGCACAGCTGCGGAGGAGGCAGAGAAATGAATTTCTCCATCTCCTCCATTGCCGGCGTTGGCGTATAGCGCACAGCACTCGGATGATATGAGTGATGTGCGTTGTCTCACTCGCACCCATAGAGTTTTATGGGTGTGAGAGAGCCAAGACTCAACCGGATGTCTGTGACAATCGCAGCATGCTGCAATTTCACTCGCACGTTAAAAACGGCCAAGAAAAAACTGATGGGAGCTGCCCCACAGATGAATACTGGTCCGAGTGCTATGCGATGTTTTATTGCATAGCACCCGTCCGTATTCATCGCTAGTGTGACCCTGGCCTAAAGCCCCCGTTACACACTGCGATATCGCTAGCAATATCGCTGTAAAGTCACCGATTTTGTGACGTTGCAGCGATATTGCTAGCGATATCGCTGCATGTGATACTTACCTCCGACCGGCTCCCCCGCTGGTTATCGCTGATCGCGCGAGAAGCTGCTGGACCATTCCTCGTCGTCCACTTCCTGCTGGGCTTCCTGTGGAGAGACGAGCGACGCGTGGAGCCGGGCGGGAGGACGAAGGATCGCTGCGTCTGACAGGTAAGTAGCAATCCCCGTCCCCTGTAATGTCGCTGGTGAGATCTGCCTGAGTGGCAGCTCACTAGCGACCACCTAGCGATTCACCAGCGATCCTGACCGCGTCATATCGGGATCGCTGGTGAGTCGCTAGGTGTAACGGTACCCTAAGTGTCAGTGTCATCTGGCCCAGTCCTGATGTTTCAACTTCCAGGTTTTGTTCAGCGGTGGTCGGGTTTCAGCCTTCCTTACATTGGCCATGTCTCTGAGCACTGAACACCTTGTACTTCTGAGCTCTCCAGGGAGGTTGCAGCTCTGTAATATGACAGCACTGGAGGATAATGGGTTCCTGGTCGCTTCGCGTTTGATTCTTCACAGATCTTTGACAGTTAATGTGCATATTTTTTTCTCCACACATTTTTTGCGACCGTGTAAAATATTTGCAACGAGTTTTGATATTTCTGTGATCACGCAACAATATCTTAGCAATTTCAAGACTGCTGTATCCATCTGTAAGACATGTAACAATTTTTGACTTTTCAGAGTCGGTTAAATCTCTGGTTTTGGTCCATTTTACCTGAGTTAAATAAGCTGCATAATAATTCTGCACACCTTGACAAAGGCTGCTGATATCCTTAGTCCTCACCCTCCTCATTACACATATACACATCCCCTGATCTACTTCAATAAGCATTCAAGTTTATACAGCTTAGAGTTGGAAGATCTGCATTAAAATGATATCATCAAAATACTTGTTTAATTCTGCACACAGTGTAGTGGCAACAATCATATACGATAACAACACTGTCCACTCTGTAGAGTTTTACAAGCCAATGATTGTTTTGTATAATTTCATGTAAAAGCATAAAATGTTATTAAGAAAAGACCAGCATTTACGGTTTGGTCCCTTGGTGACTTCACAAGTTACTAAAAGCTTTCGACTTGACCCAATATAATTCACTATGTGCTGGAAAAGCTACAGATTGTATAAAGCATTTAATTAGGAATCCATCAAATGACAATAATGAGTGGAACCTGGACTTTAACAGCCACTTGGCATGGATGCTTAACAGCATGATTTGCATGTGCACAAATGAAATGTCGGATTAATTTCCTTATCATCCTTCCTGTACAAATTGTGTGTCGCTTCTCCTTCTATAGATCATGTGTCTCTTGGAGGACTTGGTGACAGCTTCTATGAATACTTAATCAAGTCTTGGCTGATGTCAGCCAAACAAGATAAAGAAGCAAAGGGCATGTACTACGAAGCTGTGGAGGTAGGAAACACATGTTCTGTCTTGTTTTGTCAGTAATGTACATTCCAATTTTTATATGTAGGAGGATGACATGTAAGGTTTATATGTATAACTAGTAGGCACAATACACTCATCAGGATTACCACATATAATTAGAGAGAAGGAGACAGGAGATAGGATTGCTTTCTGAAGAATCGCCAAGATTATAGATACATAGTGTAGGTGGCATCTATTTTATACAGATTAGATCACATAGAAACAGGAGTACAAGCAATCAAGGGAAATAAGTCAGAATCCAGGAATAGCGCATTCCATAAAAGTCTGATTGCTTGGGATTTAACTGGCTGAGTAGTGTCATTGTTGGCACAGGTATTTTAAGTCCATTTGCTTGCCAGTTCCCCTGGAGCCTGACCTCTTTCCATTGATGGTCACCTGTGGCATTGGTGATGATAAACAGAGAACTTGAAGTCAGGTTGGCCTAAGATCAATACTTGAAAGGTGGGCTGAAATAACTAAGACGACCGGAGATGTAGTCTGAAAATGGAATCAAAGAGCATCCAAAGAGGAAGTTTATAGGTGTAAAGGTAAAGGGTAAAGGCAGATGCAATGACTAGGATTTAGAAAGGTTAGAAAGTCTAAAGGGGCAAGCTGATTGGGGTTGTGACTTCATCAAGCCTCATCAGTTGCGAGTAGAAAGTTGTTTTGAGCCTTGGGCAGAAACACCAAGAGGGCATGCACATTCAGGCTCGGACTGGCCCACAGTGTAACAGGGGCATCCCCCGGTGGGCCCCTGTGCAGATCTGGGCCGCCAACAACCCCACTGTATGGGCAGTACTTGGCATAATTCACTTGATTTTTTCTGTACAGAAAAAGCAGCATCTCATTATTCATTAACCAAACTTCCTAGTTTATTATTATTATTATATAGAGATATAGGTACATTTGTGAATGAGGGGAGTGTAATATTTGTATGCTGGTGAAAAGTGGGCCCCTCAAAGTCAATGTTACTGGTGGGCCCTTGGCACTGTGCACATTGGTCATAAAATTAGCGCATTATGTACAATTGTGCCATTATTAATACTGTTCCATAATATTCCTAAGTGTCTCATTACAAAAAGGATCAGAGCGGATGGACTTGTGAAAAAGATTGGATCTAAGTACATTTGCCACCAGTAAACCATATGCTTTTTATAATAAATTACTGGGGCTTCATTCTAATGACACATTACCGGCTATCTGACTAGTTTTTTTTCTTTCTTTCTTTTCATTTGATAAGCGAGTAAATACATTTGTGCATCAAAGGTTTAGTATAAATGGTCATAATATTCTTGTATTATTGTATTTTCTGTTCAGTTTATCTGAGTAATTACTAGAGCCCTCAAGGATCCTTTCATCCCAAAATACCATTGTTTGATTACTTACAGTAGATATTCTATACATGTTTCATCAGCTTTCAGTAATGAGTAAGTGGATGATGTATGACCACTGTACATACTGTTAAATTCATGCATATGGAGGTAAAAATGTTTCATGACTGATGACATTGACATTTATAATGAACACTTTCTATATAACAAAGATTGTAAAGAAGAAAACTACTAGCTAGCATTTAGCTTTATATTTATGACCCATAAGAGTTAATGCTGAAGATACAGTGTTTTTATTGCCGAATATAAAATGTGATTACAGCTAATGGATTATACTTTGTGCTGCTAAAAAGCTGATTCTACAATTTGCAAACTAGTAAATGCTGAACCTTGCATTCAGTGTTTATATTCAATCTTCTACATTTCAGTAAATTGGAGGACATAGAATAGCGTCTTTTGTTTTGTGTGGATGTTATCATCATAGTAGCAAACTATGGGATGCTTATAGTGCCTACAGTCCTAAGCATAAGTGAGTACACCCCTACAGATTTGTCAGAAAACATTTTGTTTCCTTTCAGAATCAGTATTTTCTATGGATGCCTTACTACAAAATGCTCCCAGAAATGTGAACCATTGATTGCAAACAAGATTTGTAATTTTTCACAATCAAAAAAAGGAATTTTCCTAACAAATTCATTCATGACACTGTTGCGAAAATGAGTACATCCCAATGAAAGTCTTTAGGAGCAAAGCTATAGTTTAGACCACAAAATTTGAATTGCAAGAATTCAACCACAGATACAGGTGCATCTCAGAAAATTAGAATATCATCAAAAGGTTAATTTATTTCAGTTTTTTTATACAAAAAATGAAACTCATTTGTTATATAGAGTCATTACAAACAGAATGATCTATTTCATGTGTTTATTTCTGTTAATGTTGATGGTTATGGCTTACAGTCAATGAAAACCCAAAAGTCATTTTCTCAATAAATTAGAATACTTTATTACACCAGCTTTAAAAAATGATTTTAAAATCCGAAATGTTGGCCTACTGAAATGTATGTTCAGTAAAAGCGCTCAATAGTTGGTCGGGGCTCCTTTGGCATCAATTACTGGATCAATGTGGCGTGGCAGGGAGGCGATCAGTCTGTGACACTGCTCAGGTGTTATGGGAGCCCAGGTTGCTTTGATTGCAGCATTCAGCTCGTCTGCATTGTTGGGTCTGGTGTCTCTCATTTTCCTCATGACAATACCCCATAGATTCTCTATGCGGTTGAGGTCAGGCGAGTTTCAGGAGTAGGTCCACTGTGTTTTACCAAGACCAAAGTCAGCACAGCCATTTACCAGGAAATTTTACAGCACTTCAAGCTTCCCGCTGCCAACAAGCTTGTTGGCGATGGAAATTTCAGTCTCCAGCAGGAATTGGCACCTGTACACACTGCCAAAAGTACCAATCCCTGTTTTGAAAACAACAGTATCACTGTGCATGATTGGCCAGCAAACTCGTCTGACCTTAACCCCATAGAGAATCTATGGGGTATTGACAAAAAGAAGTTGAGAGACACCAGACCCAACAATGCAGACGAGCTGAAGGCTGCTATCAAAGCATCCTGGGCTTCCATAACATCTCAGCAGTGCCACAGGCTGATCATCTCCATGCTACGCCACATTGGTGCAAGTAATTGATGCCAAAGGAGCCCCGACCAAGTATTGAGTGCATTTACTGAACATACATTTCTGTAGGCCAACATTTTGGATTTTAAAATCATTTTTTCAAGCTAGTGTTATACAAGTATTCTAATTTATTGAGATAATGACTTTTGGGTTTTCATCATCTGTAAGCCATAATCATCAACTTAATAGAAATAAACACTTGAAATACATGACTGTTTGTAATATATGAGATTCACTTGAAGAACTGAAATAAATTAACTTTTTGATGATATTCTAATTTTGTGAGATGCACCTGTATATTTATTCATTAAATAAGTGTTCACCTGCCAGATCGCTATAAAAGGGCATAATTTTACATAGAAAACACCTTCTCATTTCATGTTGTCAGCAATGGCACCACATGGAAGAGAAATTTCACAAGAACCAAGAAAGAAAATAATTCCTTTACCCAAGATATATGAAGGCTACAAGAAGATCAGTAAAGCTTTACTTATCAAGCAGAATACTGTAGCAAAAGTGATAGAAACATTTTATAAATATTGGAACTGCAACCAAGTCACAGAGCCATAATCTTCTGATGAGAAGGGTTAAAGGAAATCGACATACAAGTTCACTTAAGGTATTTAAAGAAGAAGCAAGGCAAACTGGGGTGAGTTTTTAGCATGACACAATATACAGCGTACACTGCAGATGGCATTGTGACACTAGAGACAAGCTGTGAGGTAGGGAAACGTTTTGGGGTCAGATACCAAGAGAACACATCGTAAACTAAAGGGGAAAGACAAAGGCATAGTCAAGTAATAGTCCAAGGTTAGAATAACAGGATGATAGCGGATCAAAACAAAGGGGCTAGGCAATGAATAGTCAGAATGAGATGCAAGGTCAAGCATCAATAGATCAACAAACAGCACAGGAGTACAATGCAAGCATGCATCATCAAGCAAATGCCATGACTGGCAGAGAACTGAGACTGACAGCTCAGCTAAGTATATAAATATCAAAAGACTGACCGTCGCTTCCAAACAGAAATCAAGTGTGAACAGGTGCTTACAAAGAGTAGACATCTCCATATACAATGGGTACGGAAAGTATTCAGACCCCTGTAAATTTTTCACTCTTTGTTTCATTAAAGTCATTTGGTAAATTCAAAAAAGTTCATGTTTTTCTCATTAATGGACACTCATCTTGATGGGAAAAAAAACAGAAACGTAGAAGATTTTGCAAATTTATTAAAAAAGAAAAAACAATATCACATGGTCATAAGTAGTCAGACCCTTTGCTCAGACACACATATTTAAGTCACATGCTCTCCATTTCCTTGTGATCCTCCTTGAGATGGTTCTACTCCTTCATTGGAGTCCAGATGTGTTTAATTAAACTGATAGGCCTTGATGTGGAAAGGCACACACCTTTATATATAAGTTCAACAGCTTACAGTGCATGTCAGACCAAATAAGACTCATGAGGTCAAAGAAACTGGCGAAGGAGCTCAGAGACAGAATTGTGGCAAGGCACAGATCTGGCCAAGGTTCCAAAGAATTTCTTCAGTACTCAAGGTTCCTAAGACCACAGTGGCCTCCATAATCCTTAAATGGAAGAAGTCTGGGACCACCAGAAGTCTTCCTAGACTTGGCCGTCCAGCCAAATAGAGCAATTGTGGGAGAAGAGCCTTGGTGAGAGAGGTTGAGAAGAACCCCAAGATCACTGTGGGTGAGCTCCAGAGTTTCAGTAGGGAGATGAGAGAATGTTCCACAAAGGCAACTATTACTGCAGCCTTCCACCAGTCAGGCCTTTATGGCAGAGTGGCCCGATGGAAGCCTCTCCTCAGTGAAAGACATATGAAAGCCTGCATAGAGTTTGTAAAAACACATGAAGGAATCACAAACTATGAGAAAATCAGATTCTCTGGTCTGATGAGACGAAGATAGACCTTTTTGGTGATAATTCCAAGCGGTATGTGTGGAGAAAACCAGGCACTGCTCATCACCTGCCCAATACAATCCCAACAGTGAAACATGGTTGTGGCAACATCATGCTATGTGGATGTTTTTCAGCTGCAGGGACAGGACGACTAGTTGCCATTGAAGGAAACATGAATGCAGCCAAGCACAGAGATATCCTGGATGAAAACCTCTTCCAGAGTGCTCTGGACCTCAGACTTGGCCGAAGGTTCACCTTCCAACAAGACAAAGACCCTAAGCACACAGCTAAAATACCAAAGGAGTGGGTTCGGAACAACTCTGTGACCATTCTTGACTGGCCCAGCCATAGTCCTGACCTAAACCCAATTGAGCATCTCCCATCCAACCTGACGGAACTGGAGAGGATCTGCAAGGAAGAATGGCAGAGGATCCCCAAATCAAGGTGTTAAAAACTTATTGCATCATTCCCAAGATTCATAGCTGTACTAGCTCAACAGGGTGCTTCTGTTGAATAATACTGCTCAAAGGATCTGAAAACTTATGACCATGTGATATTTCAGTTTTTCTTTTTTAATAAATTTGCAAAAATTTCTATATTTCAGTTTTTTTCAGTCAAGATGGGGTGCAGAGTGTACATTAATGAGAAGAAAAGAACGTTTTTTGAATTTACCAAATGGCTGCAATGAAGCAAAGCGTGAAAAATTTAAAGGGGTCTGAATACTTTCTGTACCCACTGTATAACCAAAAAATAAAGTAATACTCTGTAACGCTATAGCATGTAAACATGAAATATATGAGATTTGAATTTAAGTAGCTAGATAATCACTTAGAACAGGGAACAGCTGAAAGAAGCTTAGCATCTCCCAGTCTCAGATTGGACTGCTGAGCTGCCTATCAAAATACCAACTGGTCAGCACTGTCCTGCACTAGATTGGATGACTGAGCTGTCATTCACTGCATCCAAGATAGTCAAAGATACTCTGAGTGGAGGAATCGTGACAGTCATGCATGGATGTCGGCCATGAAGGAAGCCTCCCATAAAGCCCATACACAAATAAGCCCAACTACAATTTGCTAGGACCCCTGTTGAAAAATACGAAGAATTCTGAGACTCTGAAGTGATGACTAAGATAAATGTTTTTGGAACTGATGGCTTCAAAACAGTATGGTAAATAATAAGATGAATGGTGCTTAAAGTGAAACCTTGGTACATGTGCATTTTTCCAACTTGACAGTGATCCAAAACACACATCTAAGGCCACTGTTGCACATCTGAAGAATAACAGGGCGAAAGTGATTCAATGGCCAAGTGTGTCTCCTGATCTGAACCCAATCGAACACATATGCGGAAGAGACAAATTGAGCATCACTCTTTATTCAGTATTTAAGAAGTTGTCCGACCCCAAAATCCCAATTTCTTTAAGCTAATCTGTGCTGGATTGTGATGTACGACACTCCTATACATTTTGCTTTTTTGTTTCTGCCTTTTGTTCCTCCTAATTTTCTCTTCATTCCCTGCACCCACTTTGATTACCTGCATCTCTACCAAATTTGACAGCTCTCTTTGCTTTATTATCTAGCCTTATAGACAGAGCTGGCAGTGCCTCCGTGTCCGGCCCCACCCTCTGCACTCTTATTGTCTGTCAGTATCTGCCCCTGCACTGATCTCTGTCATTTCTCCAGTATTGCAAATAATAGAGCAAGTGTCCTGGAAATCAGCACAATCACTGCACTCCGTACCATATCCACAGTGGTGATAGAGCCTCACAAATCCCCACATCACATCCACAGTGTTGACAGAGTGACAAATGTCTCCACATTACATCCACAGTGGTGATAGAGCGTCACATGTCCCCACAGCATATCCACAGTGGTGATAGAGTGTACCATTTCTCCACATCACATCCATCCACAGTTTTGATAGAGCGTCACATGTCCCCACATCAAATCCACAGTGGTGATAGATCTTCACATGTCTACCACATCACATCCACAGTGGTGATAGAGCTTCACATGTCCCCATAACACATCCACAAGAGTGATAGAGCTTCACATGTCACTACAACCCATCCACAGTGGTGATAGAGCTTGACATGTCCCCACAACACATCCACATTGGTGATAGAGCACCACGTGTCCATCACATCATTGGTGATAGTCTAGAGCTTCACATGTCTCCACATCACATTGACAGTGGTGATAGAGCCTCACATGTCTCCACATCACATCCACTGTGGTAATAGAGCATCACATGTCCCCGCATCACATCCGCAGTGGTGATAGTGTGGCGCCCCTGAGGCTCAGTCGCCACAGAGGTACTGCACCTTCTCCTAAGGTGTAGTGCCCCACCGCCTAGGTAAGTTGGGAACTCCTTTCCTCACTCCAACACCTGCATCCCACATGCAGGATAGTTCAGCACTGATCACATTGCGGCTCCATGCTTAGAGGGTAGCAGAGCACCGTTCGTGGGTCCTTGCTTTGTAACACGAGATGTGCTGGGAGGTGGGTGGAGTTAGGTATAAAAGAGTGGGAAGGTTTAGAATTAGAGTTGAGTTCAGTCGGTCAGTTCAGTCTGGAGGAGAGGCTGAGAGCAGGCTGACAAGAGGTCAGCCTGAGGGGAGCTCAAGGCGGAGGAAGGCAGTCAGTCAGGCGAGGCTGAGGACTGGTCTTGGTGGAATGAGCTCCCCAGAAGAGAGATAGAAGAGAGAGTGCTGCAGCTGTCTCTGTGATCTGAGTCAGCTGGCACTGGGAAAGGAACAGAGGGAGAAAGACGTAGAACTGCAACCTAAGCTTCCATAAGAGAGAGAAGGAACAGCGCGGGACGAAGGAGTAGGAGAACAGAGAGGAGTTGTGGGTTGGAAGAGGAACCCTGCCTATAGGTTCTCAGCGCAAGGCCGGGGCCCGGTCCCCGAGGTTGAATGGACACTTATGGTTCTGCAGCAGACACCGGTGGAGTAGTTGGCTGTAAATGCACTACTCCCATGTAAGACTTGGGACACAACAGCAACACGGATAGAGAGCCGGGATCCAGGAGGTCCCTGATCAGGCTACAGCTGTCTGTCATACAAGTAGAGTTGTTAGGAACATCTGACAGGAGGAACTTCAGAGTAACCACGGTACTGGAGCTCTTCACACTAAAAGGCACAATAGAGGAGTCGTTCAGGAAAGGTACATGTTGGCGGAGTGTTGGAGAGGAGAAGCCTAACTTGCCTGGGAGGTTGATTGAGTCTCTGCCCCGGAGGACACGGCATGGAAGCGGGCACCAGTGGTTACCAAGAACTGTGAGTAAAGCGTTGAAACTGCAAACCCTGGTGTCCTCCATTCCTTCTTGCGTCTGCCAGCACTGCTACATTCCCTGCCCCGGACACTACACCATCAAGGTGTCCCCACATCTACACTGCCCTGGGACAACAGCCCTGCCTGTGGAGGGCTATACCACCATTGATGCATCCCTCCATCTGTCCCAGAGGATCTGTCTGCAGCGTCGGCTTAACATCTCCCTTGCCGAACACCACAGGTGGCGTCACGAACTATCCATATAAACTATACTATTAACATCACCGCCATTGATATTGGGTGCCCAGGGCCACAGACCGGGTCACTGCTGCTGTGACACATTCCCCCTGACACTGGCCCGGTACCAAGTGCCCCACAGCCCTGGGTGTGAGGTGACCCAATAGAGCTTCACATAATAATATAATAATAATACATTTTATTTCTATAGCGCCGACATATTCCGCAGCACTTTACATTTCAGAGGGGACTTCTACAGACAATAGACATTACAGCAAAACAATAATCACATAGATCATAACAGATACCAAGAGGAATGAGGGCCCTGCTCGCAAGCTTACAATCTATGAGGAAAAAGGTAGACACGAAAGGTGGGTGGTAACAATTGCACTGATTGTATGGACCAGCCATAATGTTAAGCGTGTAACAGTACAGACACAGAGGGCTAATGGATGCATAACGCATGTGGGAACATGATGCAGGGAACCTGGTTATGGTAAAACTTTTGGCTGTGCCACACAGGGATAGTTAGATTAATGTGTTGAGGCAGTAGGCCAGTCTGAATAAATGCGTTTTCAGGGCACGCTTAAAATTGTGGGGATTGGGGACTAATGGTATTGACCTGGGAAGTGCATTCCAAAGAATTGGCGCAGCACGTGTAAAGTCTTGGACACGGGAGTGGGAGGTTCTGATTATTGAGGATGCTGACCTCAGGTCAACAGCAGAACGGAGGGCGCTGGTAGGGTGGTATACTGAAACAAGGGAGGAGCTGTAGGGTGGTGCTGAGCCATGGAGAGCTTTGTGGGTGAGGGTAATAAGTTTGTACTGGACTCTGGAGTGGATGGGTAGCCAGTGTAATGACTGGCACAAGGTAGAGGCATCGGTGTAACGATTGGCGAGGAATATGATCCTGGCTGCAGCATTCAAGACAGATTGGAGGGGGGAGAGTTTGGTAAGAGGGAGACCGATTAGAAGAGAGTTACAATAGTCAAGACGAGAATGAATAAGAGAAACAGTAAGAGTTTTTGCGGAGTCAAAAGTAAGAAAAGGTCGAATTCTAGAAATGTTTTTGAGATGCAGATAACAAGAGCGAGTCAGTGATCGGATGTGGGAGGCAAAGGAAAGCTCGGAGTCAAGTATGACCCCAAGACAGCGGGCATGTTGCTGGGGAGTAATTGTGGAACCACACACGGAAATGGCAAATTCGGGTATAGGTACATTAGTAGCGGGAGGAAACACAAGGAGTTCAGTCTTTGACAGGTTCTGTTTCAGATATAGTGAGGGAAATGATGTTAGACTCAGCATTTATACAATCGCTGGTGTTTTCTAGAAAGGCTGGCGTGATGTCAGGAGAAGAAGCATATAATTGGGTGTCATCAGCATAGAGATGGTACTGGAAACCAAATCTACTGATTGTTTGACCAATAGGGGCAGTGTACAAAGAGAAGAGGAGGGGGCCTAGGACTGATCTTTGAGGAACCCCAACACTAAGGGGAAGATGAGAGAAGGAGGAACCAGCAAAAGATACAGTAAAGGAGCGGTCAGAGAGATGGTAGGAGAACCAGGAGAGAACGGTGTCCTTGAGGCCAATGGAATGGAGCATAGTGAGGAGGAGCTGATGATCCACAGTGTCGAATGCTGCAGAGAGATCCAAGAGAATTAGCATGGAGTAATGACCATTTGCTGTTAGTAGATCATTAGAGACTTTAGTGAGGGCAGTTTCAGTAGAGTGGAAAGAGCGGAAACCGGATTGGAGCGCGTCGAGAAGAGAGTTATCAAAGAGATAGAGGATAAGACGGGAGTGGACCAGGCGTTCCAGGAGTGTAGAGATGAAGGGACGATTAGAGACAGGTCTATAGTTAGCGGCACAGTTTTGGTCGAGGGAATTTTTTTAAGTAGTGGATGTATGATGGCATGCTTAAATGAGGAAGGAAAGATACCAGAAGAGAGAGAGAGGTTAAATATTTTAGTTAGGTGAGGGGTGACAGCAGGGGAAAGGGACTGGAGGAGATGTGACGGAAATGGGTCATTGGTGCAAGTGGTTGGGCGAGAAGATGCAAGGAGCCTGCTTACTTCTTCTTCTGTGACTGGTTCAAAATCAGAGAGTGAGCTAGATGCAGTGGGCGAGAGAGGACAGTGCATGGTATGAGGTGATTTGGAGATAATTTCCTGTCGAATCTGGTCAATTTTTTCTTTGAAGTAATTGGCCAGATCATCAGCTCGAAGCTCCGTGGTTGGGGCCTGTACTCTTGAGGTGAGTAGAGAATGAAAAGTGTCAAAGAGACGTTTAGGGATATTGGTCAGTGAGGTGATGAGGGTGTTGAAATAGGTTTGTTTTGAGAGGTGAAGGGCAGTGTTGTATGTTCTAAGCATAAACTTATAATGGATGAAATCTTCGTATAGATTGGATTTTCTCCACAGATGTTCGGCGCACCTGGAGCACCGCTGCAGGAAATGTGTTTGCAGGGTGTGTCAGGGTTGTCGCCATCTGTGTTGTGGTGTTCTATTTATAGGAGGTGCAAGTTCATCCAGGGCACTTTGAAGTGTTTCATTGTAAAGCTTCAATGCAGAATCAGGCCTTGAGAGGGAGGAGATAGTGGCTAATGAAGACTGCAAGTTCTTCATAAGTTTCTGGGTGTTAATGTATGTTTCTAGAAGTATGGACAGTGGGGGTGACCTGAGTGGCCTGGCAGTTCTTGATAGAGAATGAAAGAAGGTTGTGGTCAGAGAGCCGGAGAGGGGAGTTAGCAAAATCATCCACTGCACAAAGCCAAGAGAAGACCAAGTCGAGGGAGTTTTCGTCATCATGCGTTGGAGAATTAGTAAGCTGTGAAAGGCCAAACGAGGAGGTTAGAGATAAAAGGTGAGTAGCAGATGGGGAGAGGGGAAGAGCAATGGGGATGTTGAAATCGCCCATGATGAGGATAGGGATGTCACAGGAGAGAAAATGTGGAAGCCAAGTGGCAAAATGATCCAGGAACTGATGGGAGTGTCCAGGAGGACGATACACCACCGCCACTTGCATGGAGAAGGGTGTGTAGAGTCTGATGGCATGGACCTCAAAAGAAGGAAAGACAAGTGAGGGTACTTGAGGGATAACCTGAAAGGTACATTTTGGTGATAGGAGCAGACCAACGCCTCCACCTGCTCTATTGTCTGATCTTGGGGTATGAGAGAAGTGTAGTCCACCATGTGAAAGAGCAGCAGCAGCGGTAGTGTCTGACTGCTGGATTCAGGTTTCAGTAAGAGCCAGAAGGTTAAGAGAATTAGAAAAGAAAAAGTCATGACTGAAGGAGAGTTTGTTACACACTGAGCGAGAATTCCAAAGGGCACAATTAAGAGAGACAGATGGCATGCAGGGAATATTAATAAGGTTAGAGGGGTTTCTGAGTGTAGCAGTTGGGGGTTTGACTTTCTATAACATGGCGGACCAGGATTGGGAGCAATGTCTCCTGCGACTAGGAGAAGGAGGATAGAAAGAGTGAGCAGATGGTTATGTGATTTGTGAGAGTGTCTCTGATGTTGAATTGTGGGACTGAATGGACCTGTGCAATTTAGCAATGTGAAAAGAGCGTGAGTGCTATACATAGGAGAGGAAAGGAGTGAGGGGCCAATATGGATGGAGTGTAGAGAGTTAATGCCAGGGCGGTGGATGTGTGTGAATGCAGCTGCCAGGATATAAATTATACAAATGCATATGGTAAATATTTGTTCCAATACAGATGAACAGGTAATAGATGTATATAAATGTCTTACCTGTCTCCTGCCCTGTCTAACTGCCACGTTATAACTGCCTCATACTTTGATCAAATGTACTTCGATTAAATGTGCATAAATTCCCCCACATGTCTCCACATCACATCACCATTCTGATAGAGCTTCACATGTCCCCACAACATATCCACAGTGGTGACACAGCGTCACATATCTCCACATCACATCCAGAGTGGTGATAAGAGTGTCACATTTCCCCACATCACATCCACAGTGGTGATAGCATCACATGTCCCCACATTACCCCTGACATATGAGTACTGTGAGGTGAAGAGTCTCTAGTGATGTGTGTGTATATCTACATATATGCCACATAATACATCTCAGCTGCAGCAGATCCTCAGTCTATAATGATGTGTGTGTGGATGGATGGATGGATGGATGTGTGTATGGGTGGATGTGTGTATGGATGATGGATAGATAGATGGATGTGTGTGGATTGGATGGATGGATGGATGTACACAGTACATTATACTCACCTATGGACATGCCTTTTCCTTCCTGGTTTGTCCAATCACCTGAGACATTCCCCTGCTGCCTTGCACTGTGTTCTGCAGGTAGATGCTAGAGCAGGAGGCAGGGGGAGGATCTGGCAGGGAATGGGGCAGACAGCTACTCACCACATGAAGTGTGAATATCTAGCACGCCATGCAGAATGCTGACAGGGAGTATATTACAAACTGTCAGCATTCTGTATCCTAAGTACACACACAAATTATACAGAAAGCCAGGACAACGCCTTAATCCCTTCATGCCGCAACCCATTTTCATTTTGCTTTTCTGATTTTTGCTCCCCTTCTTCCCAGAGCCATAACTTTTTTATTTTTCTGTAAATATAGCTATGTGAGGGCTTGTTTTTTGCGGGATGAGTTGTATTTTTGAACGACACTATTGGTTTTACCATATAGTGTCCTGGAAAAAAAATTCCAAGTGTGGTGAAATTGCGAAAAAAGTGCAATTCCACAATTGATCTTTTTTATATAATGTTCACCAAGTGCAAAAACTGACCTGCCAATATGATTCTCCAGGTCATTACAAGTTTGTAGACACCAATCATGTATAGGTTCTTTTTTATTTAAGTGGTGAAAAAAAAATCCAAATTTTGTAAAAAAAAATAAAAAAAAAATTGTGTCATCTTCTGAGACCTGTAGCGTCTCCATTCTGGGGCTGGGTGAGGGCTTATTTTTTGCGTGCTGATTTGACATTTTTATTGATAACATGGTTATATAGATACAATCTTTATTGCATTTTAATGCAATGTTGCAGCAACCAAAAAAATGCAATTCAGGCATTTTGACATTTTTTTCTCATTACGTCGTTTACTGATCGGATTAATTCTTTTTATATATTGAATGATCGGGCAATTCTGAACTCGGTGATACCAAATATGTGTATTTTTTTAATTGTTTTATTTTGAATGGGGCAAATGAGGGGTGATTTAAACTTTTATTTTTTAACTTTTCACTTGTTTCAGTAGTCTCCATGGAAGGCTAGAAACCGCGATTGTCCGATCGCTTGTACTACACAGAGCCGGCCTTCAGCCCTGATCAGAGTAGCAGAAATGCTCACTAACAATCCAACTATGACAACAATAGGGGTCTGCTGCAGACTTCGGGTTGTCTTGCTAATCCATCTTCGACCCGCAGTCATGGGATACAGGCTCCAATGGGCGGGATTAGTTTCAGAGATTGACAGTGGCATTTAACAGGTTAACAACCTCGGGTGGATCGTGATTCCATCAGCGGCTGTTAGGGGCACATGTACGCTGTTCATATCAGCTGAAATGTGTAGGAAAAGATGTGGGATCAGCGTCGGAGCCCACATCAAAGGGGGGAGACTGAGCATGCGCTATACATGTACGGCGCATGTTGTGAAGAGGTTAAAGGCTCTAGTAGAAGTCTTTCTTGAAGAATGATAAAAAATAAATGTTGTAATATCTCACCAACTTGTTCATTCCATGCCTAGAAGACTTGGTGCTGTCCTTAAAAATCATGGAGGTCATACAAAATACTAGATGTAATAGATTTTGATTTTGGATGTACTGTATTCATTTTTGCATAAAATAATCTGAGTAAAACTGAAGTTCTATGAAACTCTGCTTTGTCAAAATTTTGGAAATTGTGTTTCTGTTCAGTGATATAGTGATTAAAATCTATCCTTTCAAAATGGGTGTACTCATTTATCCTGAGCACTGTATGCATAGAAAGAATAGGTACCATTCCAGAACAGTACTCAAAGTTTTTCAGTGATTTATTAATATTACATGTCGGTATCACATTGCCATTTGGTCTTGCATGGGGAGGTGATTATCCGAACAGTTGTTCATATGAATAATCACTCCTGATAATTGCTTAAAGTAAAGATGTGTTCAACAATACAATTAATGATAATGTGGTTGATTATTATTGATCGCATAGTTATTGCTGACCTAAAAATCATTCTCGGTCGACAATACTTGCACCCATGTAAGCTGAGAATGTGCTGCCAAACAAGGGTTTCACACAAATGACTGCACACATAAATATTTGTATGATCTCCTCACTATTATTGCTGTTCTGTCTCCGACACGAATAATGACTCTTAACTGTTTATTTCCATTACATAAATTCAGTTATATGCTTAGTTTGCCATACAGTTTAATGTTTATTGTTCCCCAAGCTCCATCTAGTGGCCAAAAGATATAACTGCAGTGTTATTCTGTACCTTAGTTTCATTTTCATTCTTGATTTCCCTCCAATTCCCAATGTACCCTGGGTAAGTTGCAAGGCATCATGGTCTATGACTGCCCAATTTCTCTGTCCAGTCTGCCATTTCCAGTATAGCGGTTTAGCTACCCGTATAAGCTATATGAACCCCGTGCATTTAGCTGAGGACGGAATAGTTAAACGATGGCTGTCCAGCTAGTGGGAATACACAGAGGAGCTTTCCATCTTGCAGGACCCTAGTGAAACAATGGCTGTCCAGCTAGTGGGAAATGGAGAGAAGAATCTTCCATTCTGCAGAGGCCAGTTACACAGCGGTATCCAGCTAGTGCTATTCAAGGAAAAGACACCCCTTCATCCAGCTTGCAGAAACTGGTGATGCTGCAGAAATACATCTTGTGAGATTCAAGTCACCAGCTAAACAGAGACTAATACTGTACAGCTACAGCAATCTCTGCACAGCCAAGCGTTTTCCACAAGACACCATGTCACACAAATCACACAGGACAAAATCTGCTACATCCGTCTCCTCAAAGACTCTATCCATCAGAGCGCGGTCGCCATTGCGCGCGCAAATGCTGAAGCCGCCAAAATGCGAGCAAGCTTTGTTGCAGAAGAGATGGAACTTAAATTAGAGAAAGCACGCTTACAAGATCAAGAGAGAAAGTCAAGCATAGAAAGCGAGAAGTCACGCTTAGAAAGAGATGAGCAAGAGAGAAAGACGCAGTTAGAGAAGGCACATGTGGATGCCACCTTAGAGAGCCTAGCAGTAAAAAGAGAGGCTGCTGCAGCACTGGCAGAGGCAGAAGCATTGGAAGCCACACACAACCCTGAGCTGCATAGTCGCAGCAGTACGTCAAGTCTGAAGTTGCCGCTGCAAGATTCACCACAACGCACATCTCAATATGTTAATGAACTTCCTGATCCAAACTATGACCAAGAACACGACACATCCAGTGAAACGAGTGAGAGTCATCATGAGGCTCAGCTCCAGGAAAATGTGAAGCAAAGCAACTCTCCTGTCTTACTTGCCCCTCACCAGGTAACCAACGTGAATCGCCTTGCTGACACACCGCATGTCAGACCGAAGCAATATGACACTGGCTGGCGCCACCCTGAGGATACTAACAGGTATGAACGCACCTCACATCACTATCAGGGTGACCCATCACCAGTATACTCTGCTGACAACCGGTTCACATCAGAACTTGATCTAGTTGCCAAGGGACTCATGAAATTCACTGACCACGCTGAAGGTTACAGAGCTTGGAAAGCTTCCTTCCAAAATGTTACCAGAGACTTGGGGCTAAAAACCAGGGAGAAGATAGACCTCTTAGTCAAATACCTGGGAGAAGAGTCAGTCAAACACGCAGTAAGGATCAGAGACATTAATATAAACCACCCTCAAATAGGCCTTAAAGAGATCTGGAAGAGGCTAGATGAGTGTTACGGCTCTGCAGAGGTAATTGAGAGAGCCTTTTTCAAAAGAATCGATGACTTTCCTAAAATATCTAACAAAGGTCTCCCAAAACTTAGAGAGCTAGGTGACCTGCTACAAGAGGTCCTAGTTGCCAAATGTGAAGGTGACCTACCGGGACTAGCATACCTCGACACAGCTAAAGGTGTTAAACCTATAGTCCAAAAGTTGCCCTACAATCTACAGGAGAGGTGGCTCACACGTGGCTCCACGTACAAATACAAACACAATCCCTCCCTTCTCCGTTTATGTAGACTTTATACACGAACAAGCGGCAATCAGAAATGATCCCAGCTTTGACTTTACAACGTCATATGCCGCACCACACCAGCTGCAAACCCACGCAGAACATCTGTGGCAGTGCACAAGACTAATGTTTCTTCTCCAAGTTCCAATTACAGGTCTGCCGGTTGCTCTCAATCAGAGACAAAGGTACGAGAACCTGACAAGCAGTGCCCGCTTCATCAAAAGCCTCATCCTCTCCTGAAATGCAGAGCCTTCAGAGGAAAATCTATGCCGGATCGCAGAAGCTTCCTGAAAGAGAACGGTATCTGCTACAAGTGCTGCTCATCCACCACTGATCTCGCCAAGGATTGTAAGGTCAGTGTAAAATGCACAGAATGTGGCACCACGGATCATAACACTGCACTACACCCTGGCCCAGCTCCATGGAGTGCACAAAACAGGCCAGCTGACAGTGAGCATGGCGGGGAGGAAAATAGCACTGATGCAGCTGCGCCAGAGATCACTTCACAATGTACTGAAGTCTGTAAATGGACAATAGACAGTAGGTCTTGTTAAAAAATATGCCTCGTCAAAGTGTACCCAAAGGGCCATAGAGACATAGCTGTGAGACTGTATGCTATCTTGGATGATCAAAGTAATCGATCCCTGGCTAGATCAACATTCTTTGACCTATTGAACATTAAAGGACCAAGCACTCCTTACTCATTAAAGACATGTGCAGGTACTGTGACAACAGAGGGCAGGAAAGCCACTGACTACCAAATTGAGTCCTTAGACGGACAATTCTGCCTGCCACTACCTACAATCATCGAGTGTAATCAGATCCCAGACAACAGGTCTGAAATCCTTACACCAGATGTGGCAATCCATCATGCTCACTTAAAACGCATAGCACACCTCATACCGGAACTCAACCCTCAGGCACAGATAATACTGCTGTTAGGAAGAGATATCCTGCAGGTTCATAAAGTGAGAAGTCATATCAATGGACTCCACAATGCTCCCTATGCCCAAAAGCTAGACCTAGGATGGGTCATAATAGGAAACGTATGCTTGGGACACATGCACGCCCCATCTTCTATGACAAGCATGCTAACAAATACACTGGAGAAAGGGCGCCCATCTCTGTTTCAACCTTGCAACAACGAGTTCCATGTCAAGGAACTACCACACAGCATCCAACTACCCAATCACTTAATAGACTTTACTCATGACAGCGGTATGGTGTCAGGAAGCTATGAGGATCAGCTGGGGTGCACAGTCTTCCAGAGGACTAAGCAAGACAACCAAGCAGCAATGTCGGTAGAGGATAAGCTGTTCTTGGAGGTAATGGACAAAGGGCTCGTAAAAGATGAGACGAACAGCTGGGTCGCACCTCTTCCCTTCAGAACCCACAGACCACGTGTACCAAACAGATATCAGGCATTCAAACATTTCTCCTCTCTCAAACACAATCTGCAAAAGAAGCCAGAGATGTGAGATCACTCCTTCTCCTTCATGTCAAAGATATTTGAGAACTGCCATGCAGAACTAGCTCCCACTCTCAAAGACTCTGAAGAATGCTGGTTCCTATCCATGTTTGGAGTATACCACCCTAAGAAATCGGGCCAGATTAGAGTGATGTTCGACTCCAGTGCTAAGTTTGATGATTTCTCCCTGAATGATGTTCTACTGACAGGACCAGATCTCAATAACAAACTACTGGGAGTACTTATGCGCTTCGTAAGGATTCCATTGCCTTCATCGCTGACATCCAGCAAATGTTCCACTGTTTCCTTGTGAGAGAGAGAGACAGGAACTTCTTAAGATTCTTCTGGTACAGAGACAATGATCCTCGCATGAGAGTACACATCTTTGGCAATAGCCATTCTCCTGCAGTCGCCATCTATGGACTCAAAAGGTCAGCTCTAGAAGAAGAAAAAGAATACGGGTCAGATGTCAGACAATTCATAGAGAAAGACTTTTATGTTGATGACTGTCTGAAAGCCATGCCTTCAAATGAGACTGCCATCAGTCTTCTCAGAAGAGCTCAGGAGATGCTTGCTTGCTCTAACCTCAGGCTTCACAAAATAGCCTCAAACAGCCAAGAACTCATGAAAGCATTCCCTTCACAAGACTTGTGTGACGGTCTCAGAGTCCTGGACCTAGGGTCAGACCCACACCAATGCAACGCAGCCTCGGGCTTCTCTGGAATCTACAATCAGACACTTTCACCTTTCAAGACAGCCAGGAAGAAAAGCCTTTCACACGCAGAGGTGTCCTGTCTACCATCAACAGCCTGTATGATCCCTTAGGTTTTGCAGCTCCTGTTACTATACAAGGCAAAGCCATACTAAGAGACTTAACCAAGGAGACTTCTGACTGGGATGCATCTCTGCCATCTGACAAGAGAATCCAGTGGGAAGCATGGAAGAACTCTTTAGCAGCTCTCTCCAACCTGAATGTGTCAAGGCCATACACCCCTGTGCCATGTACAGAGATACACAGCCAAAGACTGTATGTATTTGCAGATGCTTCTGTCAAAGCAATTGCTGCTGTTGCCTATCTCAAAACGGTGGACTCCAAATGTCAGAGCCACATTGGATTCGTCATGGGGAAAGCCAAATTTTCTCCACAACCAGAACACACCATACCAAGGATAGAACTTTGTGCTGCAGTCTTAGACTAGTTTCACACTAGCGTTTATTCGACGCAGCGCACGGCGTCGCTAAGCCCCGCCCCCTGCCGGCTCCCTGCCCGCCCCATCCGGTCATCGCCACCTACTATCGCACATGGACGCTTGCGATCTGCGCACCCTATTTTTAGCATAGGGTGTGCAGATCATGTGCTGGCCGTGCGCTAGTAGGATTTTGGCGTGCGCTGCGCACCTTTGAAGGTGTGCCCGTGCGCGCCGAACGCAGCATGTTGCATTTCAGCGCGCACGGCGCACCTTCAAAATTGCGCAGCGCACGCCAAAATCCTACTAGCGCACGGCTATTTTCCGCAGCATGTCACTTCTTTTTTGCGGTTCCACTGCTGCAGTTTCCCTCCCAGAACATAAAATATCTCTCTCTCCTCTCTCTCCTTCCGCAATCCGCACAGTCCAAACTGCAATAGAATCTGCATCAGTTCCGCGGGACAAAGTATAGGAATCCGCAGGGAAAACTACATGCGTTTTACCCTGCGGTTTCTGCCAAGCGATGCGGATTTTTCTGCAGAAAAAATCTGCAGCGTGTGCACACACCCTAAAAGTCTATATAAAGCCTTGCCAAACTCTGTCATGCCGTGCTCACCAGGTGGCGGGGCTTCGGTCCCGACGTCACTCCCTCCGGTACGGCGGTCCCTCCGGTGCCTCCGTCGGGTGCGCATGCGCAGCTCTCGTCCTCGGGGCTCCTCCTCCATGTCACGTATGCATTTGCGCGCTCCTGTCAGTGCTGTCTCCGGGTCAGTCTCCTCTATGGTAATGGAGGACCTGACCCGGAAGCTGTAGTGGTCATGTGCTTTCTGGCTAGGATCTGACCCGGAACCTGTCATGGTCATGTGCTATATCAGGCTGTCCTCCCCTATGGGAGGTGCCTGATTATTGTTGTGCTTCCTGGCTTGGTCTGCTTAGTCCCAGCCGGGCCGTGCGCTGTTCTCAGGTCCTCTGCTCTGTCTGGTATTCTATTGTGCTTCTAGCACTCGCTCAGAACTTTCACGTTGCTTCATGCTCAGTAGTGCCTCTTGGCACACTCTAGTATCCTGTCCTCTATCCCTTGCTCTGTCGTACCTCCTGGTACTCTCTGTCTCTGTGCTCTGTAACACCTCCTGGCATGACTGCTACTCCATTCAGTACTCTGTCGTGCTCCTGGCACGCGTCCTGCTTTGTTTACCTCCGGACGTATTACTCACTATACGCCATACGTGCTCACGGCTACCTGTCTCGCACTATCTGTAGTTTGCGCACTTCCATGTACACTCTTTGTGTTCCTGGTACCCAGTTCCGATATACTCATCCATGTCTCCTGTGAGCCGCCCCTCTTGGTACCGGCTGTCGCGGTTCTGACCTCTGCAGTCCTGCCCCTAACGATCCCTGTATAGGGGTCGGTCATCACCTGGCGTGCTCGGCCCAGGGGCTCCAGATCCGCGACCCAGAGGGTCCACTCTTAGACGTTGTCTGCTCCTGAACGTCACAGTATAATCAGGACATGGACCCCGCTGGTACTACGGCTTCTGTCCAAAAGGAGCTGGCGTTTCTCTGGGAAAACCAAACTAGAATTATGTTATTTCTTAAGTCCATGGAGTCTTGTTTATCTGCCTTACAGTCCTCTGAGCCTGGGTATGCTGCCCAGTTGTCCAGTCTCCAGCAGGAACTCGCGCAGCAACGCGACTCCCAGGCCCAGATCCTCAACTATATGTTGTCAGTAGATAATCGGCTCCTTATCTATACAATCCATTTCTACCCAGGCCATGGTTCCTCTCTCGCTACCGCGCTTATGTAAGCCACCTCAGTATGGTGGTGACCCTGTGTTGTGTCGCAGGTTTTTGAATCAGTGTCGTTTGCATTTTGAGTTTTTGCCGCAGCATTACCCCACCGATCGTGCTAAAATAGCATTTATAGTTTCTCACTTAGAGGGGAAGGCCCTTGCTTGGGTTAATCCCCTTTGGGAGCAGGACGACCCACTTGTCTCTCAGCTTTCTGTCTTTTTGGACACCTTCCGTAAGGTGTTCGACGAGCCGGGTCGCCTAGCTTCCACCACCGAGTCACTCTTTAATCTCCGTCAAGGTACTCTAACAGTGGGACAATACGGAATATGTTTTCGCACCTTGTCCTCCGAACTTGGTTGTAATAATGATGCCCTCGTAGGGGCCTTTTGGCGTGGTCTGTCCAGCCGGATCAAAGACGAACTGGCGGGCTGAGATACTCCTACCATTTTAAAGGACCTCATCTCTCTCGCGACACGCATTGATTTGCGCTACCAGGAGCTCACCCGCAAGTCAGCCATAGAGAGAGGGGCCTCCCGCCTCTTCTCTTCCACACGCAGCTCTTCCCATCCATTACACGAGTTATCTGCAGTAGATCCGGTACCTGAGCCTATGCAGGTGGATCGTCTCCAGATAGCTCAACGGCGTCGTGTGAAGAGGCAGGCACAAGGGCTCTTTTTCTATTGTGGGGATGCCTCCCACTTCCTACGCTCATGTCCCAAGAGGCTGGGGAAGTTCCTCCGCCTGGGACTGGTAAGCGACCTCTCCTCTGGTGTATGTGATTCCTCTTTACCCCTTACCGTGTCTGTGTCCCTGAATTTTGGTTCCTAGGGTTGCACTGTGAAGGCTATTGTGGACTCTGGTGCAGTGGGTAACTTTATTAGTCTCAAGGCAGTTAAGAAGTTTCGGATTCCTGTCAGATCTGTGGAGACTCCTAGGTCGGTAGTTCTGGTCGACGGTAAACCCTTGCAGGACACCATTAACCAGGTCACTGAGGGAGTAGAGTTGCAGATTGGCACATGTCATCGGGAGCGAATCTCCTTCCACGTATTGCCGACTTCGGCTCATACCCTTCTTCTTGGTCTTCCTTGGTTACGAACTCACGGGCCGACCCTGGACTGGCAATCCAGAGATATACTTCGTTGGGGACCGTCCTGTCAAAAGAGTTGCCTGCTGTCCATTTATCCGAAGAACCCTGCAGTTACAGGACCGCCATCCGTTAACCGGCCTGTGACGTGTGACATTGTCGAGAAGGGGGCTGAGAGTCAGTTTCCACATCTGTCAAGCAACCGGCCTATGATGTGTGACATTGTCGAGAAGGGGGCTGAGAGTCAGTCTCCACATCTGTCAAGCAACCGACCTATACGTGTGACATTGTCGAGAAGGGGGCTGAGAGTCAGTCTCCACATCTGTCAAGCAACCTGCCTATGACGTGTGACATTGTCGAGAAGGGCGCTGAGAGTCAGTCTCCACATCTGTCAAGCAACCTGCCTATGATGTCTGACATTGTCGAGAAGGGGGCTGAGAGTCAGTCTCCACATCTGTCAAGCAACCGGTCTGTGACGTGTGACGTTGTTGAGAAAGGGGCTGAGAGTCAGCCTCCACATCTGTCAAGCAACCGGTCTGTGACGTGTGACATTGTCGAGAAGGGGGCTGAGAGCCAGTCTCCACCTCTGTCAAGTAACCGCTCCAAGGTAATTACCGTGGCTTCCGTCAAGTTGACATCCCAGCGCCCGGGGGAGACCTTCGTGTCTAAAGGTAAACGTAAAGGTGTGTTATCCTGGGGACATTCTTCTCCAGTTGCCGGCCATGTTGGTATCAAGAGGACACTCTCCCGTTTATCCCACTACTACTGGTGGCCGGCTATTGCTCAGGATGTCAAAGACTTTGTGGCTGCTTGTCCGCTCTGTGCCAAGAAGGAAGTTCCCAAGAAACCATGCTCCGACAGCTCGCCTCTTAAGGCTGAATTAACTTCCAGTAATCGCACCACCGCTTCGGCCTCCAAGCATGTCAGTGTGCCTCTGCCGGTTCGTCCTGTCTTGGGCGCACCTGCCTCCGACTCTCCGTCCGTGGAGTTCTCCAGGGTATGGCAGGAGACCAAATTTTCCCGTTGTGAGACTCCAGATCTGATTAATCCTCATGCAGTTAGGAAGTGTCTGGATCCCGCTCCTAGTGTCAAGGTGCTATTTTCCAGTTCTAGAGAGTGGGGGCATAAAGGAGGGGGTACTGTCATGCCGCGCTCACCAGGAGGTGGGGCTTCGGTCCTGACGTCACTCCCTCCGGTACGGCGGTCCCTCCGGGGCCTCCGTTGGGTGCGCACGCGCAGCTTTCGTCCTCGGGGCTCCTCCTCCATGTCACGTTTGCATTTGCGCGCTCCTGTCAGTGCTGTCTCCGGGTCAGTCTCCTCTATGGTAATGGAGGACCTGACCCGGAAGCTGTAGTGGTCATGTGCTTTCTGGCTAGGATCTGACACGGAACCTGTCATGGTCATGTGCTATATGAGGCTGTCCTCCCCTATGGGAGGTGCCTGATTATTGTTGTGCTTCCTGGCTGGGTCTGCTTAGTCCCAGCCGGGCCGTGCGCTGTTCTCAGGTCCTCTGCTCTGTCTGGTATTCTATTGTGCTTCTAGCACTCGCTCTGAACTTTCACGTTGCTTCATGCTCAGTAGTGCCTCTTGGCACACTCTAGTATCCTGTCCTCTATCCCTTGCTCTGTCGTACCTCCTGGTACTCTCTGTCACTGTGCTCTGTAACACCTCCTGGCACGACTGCTACTCCATTCAGTACTCTGTCGTGCTTCTGGCACGCGTCCTGCTGTGTTTACCTCCGGACGTATTACTCACTATACGTCATACGTGCTCACGGCTACCTCTCTCGCACTATCTATAGTTTGCGCACTTCCATGTACACTCTTTGTGTTCCTGGTACCCAGTTCCGATATACTCATCCGTGTCTCCTGTGAGCCGCCCCTCTTGGTACCGGCTGTCGCGGTTCTGACCTCTGCGGTCCTGCCCCTAATGATCCCTGTATA
The DNA here is from genome assembly GCF_039654945.1 of Dendrobates tinctorius. Classification (NCBI taxonomy): domain Eukaryota; kingdom Metazoa; phylum Chordata; class Amphibia; order Anura; family Dendrobatidae; genus Dendrobates; species Dendrobates tinctorius. The sequence continues at coordinate 19,250,986 of NW_027361675.1, read as the reverse complement.
GGGATCGGTCATCACCTGGCGTGCTCGGCCCCGGGGCTCCAGATCCGTGACCCAGAGGGTCCACTCTTAGACGTTGTCTGCTCCTGAACGTCACAAACTCTATTTGCAGACACATGTTTCGGAGTGTTTGCTAATCATCAATGTAAAGCAGGAGAACTGGCTTGCCTGGGTGAGAAGCCTCTGACAGGGGTGCTATGGGGTAAAGTTGTTGTGGTCGTAAAGATATCTGTAGGACATGCAATGCTCCTCTGAGAATTTAAATATCTATGTAACCTCTTCAGAGAGTAACAGGACAGGTCAGAAAGTCTCCACAAGTAGAAACTTTACCTCTTAGACCTCATTTTGTCAATTGGCACTAATTAAAGACAATTTAGTGCCTAAAGAAGTGGATCTTAATTTATTGGTTGACCCCTGGAGAGTAAGAATGCAAAAAACTATTGCTGAATCTTTCTTTCACATGCAAAATCCCCACAATCGATTAACTGCCTCTTTAATTCTTCCCGGGCTACCATAAGGTTACATTACATGAAACAAATTTGCAGGCTGATTTTAGTTGCAAAATTAAGCAAGGTAAAGAAATGTGACCCCGTTTGGGTTCTTGCTCTTCTCAATCCTTAGTGATTGGAAACACTGGGTGAGTTATGAAATGTTACTCAGCCACAACTATGAGAATAGTAGAACGAGGAAGGAGTTTTCTTTTAACTCCTTATCAATTCCTTGTTTAGTAGTAAATGAAGTAGAGACTTGAGTACTCTGAGACAACCTTGTCATTGGCCCTGAATCTTCAATGATGCCTACATTTGTTGGACCTATGTATTGTACAGAGGGACCACTTTCATTTCTGCACATAATTCTGCTGTCCTATCAGTTCTCTGTGTGTCATTCTATTTGTCTCTCTGAATTGAAAGGAGAAATACAGGGCGCATCCACTGTGTAAATCCGTATCAAAAAACACAATAACAGAGAAAAAAGGAAGGTGCTCACCTATTGGGGTTGTGAGGAAGTCACAACACCCATAAACGCATGAGAAGCAGCAGCAAATCTGCACAGGGTCCTAGGACAAATTTGCAAAAACGGCGTGAAAGTGCAATAAGGACTGCGCTTGCTTCTGGTGGAGTATAAGGTTCTTTATTCAGCCAACGCGTTTCCTGAGCCTACTGGCTCACTTCATCAGGGCAGATTACATTGAAAGATGGTGAAACATTCTTATAGAGAAAAAAATGGCGCCAATACAGGGTTAAATGACATCAGCAAAGGTCAAAGAAAAAAAAAAAAAACTCAAAAACAATGAAATTTTATTAACATAAAAACACCACAATAAAAGTGTATTAAAATGAGAAAAAATATATAAAATTATGCAAAAATAAAAATAAACAGAGTGCTATGGATCACGGGGTAAAAAGTGGCTAAGGTTAATGAAAAAAAAGGGGGGGGGAGGGGTGAGACCTCAAGGAGTATTAGAACCTGGCTCATGAAGTGCAGATGTATGCTGTAAAGTGCAAGTACCAGGTATTAGTCCACTAAACCATTGGATTTAGCTGGAGTGGTTTAAGAAAGAATTTAAGAAATTATTTGTTTTATAGAAATCAAAATTCAGCAAAATAACTTGAAGTGGTATTAGAACCTGACTAATAAAGTGCAAGTGCAGGTTGTAAAGTACGAGGTATTAATCCACTGAAACATTAGAATAAACAGAAGTGGTTTGAAGAACATAAAAGGAATTGTTTGTCAATTTATTTTATAGGAATCAAAATTCAAAAAAAACAAACAAAAAAAAAACTTCAAATGGTATTAGGGCCTGGCTCATAGCAGGCTATAAGGTGCAATTACAAGGTATTAGTCCACTCGACTATAAGACTGTAATGATGTTTTTTGTATGTATTAGTACATTATACCATTAGACTTAAATGATTTTTTTTTGTAAAGAAATTGTCTTTTCATTTTATTTTGTAGAGACAAAATCAAAATCGGACATCAGAGAAAAAAAAAAAAAGACATAAAATTGGGTAAAATGTAATAAAAGTGTATGAAAATCACAATAAGGATAAAATCAAATAAAAGCATCATTGATAATATTGAGGCCATAGGGGCCAATTGTCTTCAATTTATAGATCCAATAGACCTCTTTTCTGTTTAATGCTTGAGTTCTATTGGAAACGTGTTCAGGGATGTGTTCTATAGGAAAAATGATGGCTTTAGAGAAATCTCTTTGGTGAAATGAATCAAAGTGTCGTGACAGACCATGTTGTTGATATCCAATTTTAGTGTTGTGTCTATGTGAGTTCATTCTACAATGAAGGGGTTGTGTGGTTCTCCCAACATATAATTTAGGACAAGGACACAGGATAACATAGATAACAAAGGCAGACACACAGGACAGGTGATTAGTGATGGTGAATTTTTCTGAGGTGAATGGATGTGAAAAGATGAAAGTATTATGGGCAATATTGCTGCAAAGGCTACACCTGGGTCTCTGGCATCTAAAAATGCCTGGTGTCAAGCCGGTATGATTGTCGGGAGTACATTGGCTCAATCTGCTAGGGGCCAGATGATTTTTTAGTGATCTGGCCTTCCTAAATGTAACAGTAGGTTTGTCAGGCAAAACTTTATTAAGTACAGGATCTACTTACTGACAGTCGATTGTCTTTTTATATAAAAAACTCCAAAATCTATACCAAAACCTTTTTTAAGAAGGTAGTCTACCTTTTAAAACAGCTCAAACCCAGTTGGTGATCAATATTGGAATACAAAGTAGATACATCAAATGAAATAAAAACATAAGAATCTTTCCAAGGTATATTGTTAGTTAGGTTGATCAATTGTGTAGAATCCTTTAAAAAACTGGGGAGCTGTAGGACATGAGGCTGCATGATTCTATCTATATAAAGATTAATCCACCAGGAAGACCTATTATTTCTGGTATTGACTCTCTCACCAGCAATTTATCATTTTATATAGATAGAATCATGCAGCCTCATGTCCTACAGCTGCCCAGTTTTTTAAAGGATTCTACACAATTGATCAACCTAACTAACAATATACCTTGGAAAGATTGGAGGTCTTTGAGAATACTTTTATTACCATTGATTCATTTCTAGAGGGCGTGGTTTTATATAAAAGATACATTGATGATTTATTCTTAATCTTTGACACCAGTTTTATTCCAGTTGATGTCTTTACTTCTTCCATACAGAACAACATATGGGGTTTGGAGTTCACCCCCAACATTAGTAATACCCAGATGGACTTCCTTGATATCACTTTTTATATAAAAAACTCCAAAATCTATACCAAAACCTTTTTTAAGAAGGTAGACTACCTTCTTAAAAAAGGTTTTGGTATAGATTTTGGAGTTTTTTATATAAAAAGACAATCGACTGTCAGTAAGTAGATCCTGTACTTAATAAAGTTTTGCCTGACAAACCTACTGTTACATTTAGGAAGGCCAGATCACTAAAAAATCATCTGGCCCCTAGCAGATTGAGCCAATGTACTCCCGACAATCATACCGGCTTGACACCAGGCATTTTTAGATGCCAGAGACCCAGGTGTAGCCTTTGCAGCAATATTGCCCATAATACTTTCATCTTTTCACATCCATTCACCTCAGAAAAATTCACCATCACTAATCACCTGTCCTGTGTGTCTGCCTTTGTTATCTATGTTATCCTGTGTCCTTGTCCTAAATTATATGTTGGGAGAACCACACAACCCCTTCATTGTAGAATGAACTCACATAGACACAACACTAAAATTGGATATCAACAACATGGTCTGTCACGACACTTTGATTCATTTCACCAAAGAGATTTCTCTAAAGCCATCATTTTTCCTATAGAACACATCCCTGAACACGTTTCCAATAGAACCCAAGCATTTAACAGAAAAGAGGTCTATTGGATCTATAAATTGAAGACAATTGGACCCTATGGCCTCAATATTATCAATGATGCTTTTATTTGATTTTATCCTTATTGTGATTTTCATACACTATTATTAAATTTTACCCAATTTTATGTCTTTTTTTTTTTTTTTTTTTCTCTGATGTCCGATTTTGATTTTCTCTCTACAAAATAAAATGAAAAGACAATTTCTTTACAAAAAAAATCATTTAAGTCTAATGGTATAATGTACTAATACATACAAAAAACATCATTACAGTCTTATAGTCGAGTGGACTAATACCTTGTAATTGCACCTTATAGCCTGCTATGAGCCAGGCCCTAATACCATTTGAAGTTTTTTTTTTGTTTGTTTTTTTTGAATTTTGATTCCTATAAAATAAATTGACAAACAATTCCTTTTATGTTCTTCAAACCACTTCTGTTTATTCTAATGGTTCAGTGGATTAATACCTCGTACTTTACAACCTGCACTTGCACTTTATTAGTCAGGTTCTAATACCACTTCAAGTTATTTTGCTGAATTTTGATTTCTATAAAACAAATAATTTCTTAAATTCTTTCTTAAACCACTCCAGCTAAATCCAATGGTTTAGTGGACTAATACCTGGTACTTGCACTTTACAGCATACATCTGCACTTCATGAGCCAGGTTCTAATACTCATTGAGGTCTCACCCCTCCCCCCCCTTTTTTTTCATTAACCTTAGCCACTTTTTACCCCGTGATCCATAGCACTCTGTTTTATTTTTATTTTTGCATAATTTTATATATTTTTTCTCATTTTAATACACTTTTATTATGGTGTTTTTATGTTAATAAAATTTCATTGTTTTTGAGTTTTTTTTTTTTTTTTTTTCTTTGACCTTTGCTGATGTCATTTAACCCTGTATTGGCGCCATTTTTTTCTCTATAAGAATGTTTTACCATCTTTCAATGTAATCTGCCCTGATGAAGTGAGCCAGTAGGCTCAGGAAACGCGTTGGCTGAATAAAGAACCTTGTACTCCACCAGAAGCAAGCGCAGTCCTTATTGCACTTTCACGCCGTTTTTGCATATTTGTCTCTCTGGAAAGCCAGCCATACACAACAGAAAGATAATGGCTGACAGCAATACAACAGAGTTACCCAAACAATGAGCAAATGGATCTGTGAAGTCTGCACATAATTTTGGCATTGGAAGAGAGAAATAAAACACTATTCCTGTGGGACAAAGGATCAGTTTCATTAAAATCCAACATGCCCAATCCCTATTTCCCAATCCCATATTACATTAAAATTGTTGGTAGAACAATAACATAATATACATGAGCAGATATACTCCACTATTCTATAAATTTTATATTCAACTGACAATGGAAAGGTAGCACCAATTCTGTTTTTGCTTTGTATAATAGAATCAGACATAATCCTAACCCTTCTCACATAAATTACGATATTTATTGGCCAAAAGATTTGGCCTTGATTCAAACAGCATGTCATTGGATAACTTTATCCTGGAGGAGAGCTTATTAGCTTAATTTTTTTCCATGAAGCATTGCCTGGCCTTTAACCCCTTCACCCCCAAGGGTGGTTTACACGTTCATGACGGGCCAATTTTTACAATTCTGACCACTGTACCTTTATGAGGTCATAACTCTGGAACGCTTCCATGGATCCCGGTGATTCAGACATTGTTTTCTCATGACATATTGTACTTCATGTTAGTGGTAAAATTTCATTCATATAACTTGCGTTTATTTGTGAGAAAAACGGAAATTTGGCGAAAATTTTGAAAATTTCGCAATTTTCCAACTTTGAATTTTTATGCCCTTAAATCACAGAGATATGGCACCCAAAAAACTTGATAACTAACATTTCCCACATGTTTACTTTACATCAGCAGAATTTTGGAACCAAAATTTTTTTTTGTTAGGAAGTTATAAGGGTTAAAAGTTGACCAGCGATTTCTCATTTTTACGGACCACATCACATTTGAAGCCACTTTGAGGGGTCTATATGATAGAAAATACCCAAAAATGACACCATTCTAAAAACTGCACCCCTTAAAGTGCTCAAAACCACATTCAAGAAGTTTATTAACCATTTAGGTGCGTCACAGGAATTTTTTTGAATATTTAAAAAAAAATGAACATTTAACTTTTTTTCACAAAAAAAGTACTTCAGGTTCAATTTTTTTTATTTTACCAAGGGTAACAGGAGAAATTGGACTGCAAAAGTTATTGTGCAATTTGTCCTGAGTACGCTGATACCTGATATGTGGGGGAGAACGACTGTTTCGGCGCATGGCAGAGCTCAGAATGGAAGGAGCGCCGTTTGACTTTTTCAATGCAAAATTGTCTGGAATTCAGATCGGACGCCATGTCACGTTTGGAGAGTCCCTGATGTACCTAAACAGTGGAAACCCCCTACAAGTGACCCCATTTTGGAAACTAGACCCCCCAAGGAACTTATCTAGATATGTGGTGAGAACTTTGAACCCACAAGGGCTTCACAGAAGTTTATAACATAAAGCCGTACAATTAAAAAATCATATTTTTTCCACAAAAATGATCTTTTCACCCTCAATTCTTATTTTACCAAGGGTAACAGGACACTAAAAGTTATTGTGCAATTTGTCCTGAGTACGCTGATACCCCACATGTGGGGGTAAACCACTATTTGGGCGCATGGCAGAGCTCGGAAGGGAAGCAGCACCATTTGACGTTTTTGGCTGGAATTGAGATCGGACACCATGTCGCGATTGGAAAACCCCTGATGTACCTAAACAGTGGAAACCCCCCACAAATGACACCATTTTGTAAACTAGACCCCCTAAGGAACTTATCTAGATGTGTGGTGAGCACTTTGAACCCCCCAGTGCTTCACAGAAGTTTATAACGCCCGGGCATGAAAATAAAAAATTCGTATTTTTTCCACAAACATGATCTTTTAGTCACCATTTTTTTATTTTCCCAAGGGTACCAGGAGAAATTGGACCCCAAAAGTTGTTGTCCAATTTGTCCTTAGTATGCTGATACCCCATATGTGGAAGAAAACTACTGTATGGGCACACGTCGGGGCTCGGAAGGGAAGTAGTGACGTTTTGGAATGCAGACTTTGATGGAATGGTCTGCGGGTGTCATGTTGCCTTTGGAGAGCCCCTAATGTACCTAAACAGTGGAAACCCCCCACAAATGACCCCATTTTGAAAACTAGACCCCCTAAGGAACTTATCTAGATGTGAGGTGAGCACTTTGAACCCCCAAGGGCTTCACAGAAGTTTATAACGCCCGGGCATGAAAATAAAAAAATCGTATTTTTTCCACAAACATGATCAATTAGTCCCCAATTTTTTTATTTTCCCAAGGGTAACAGGAGAAATTGAACCCCAAAAGTTGTTGTCCAATTTGTCCTGAGAACGCTGACGCCCCATATGTGGGAGAAAACTACTGTATGGACACACGTCGGGGCTCGGAAGGGAAGTAGTGACGTTTTGGAATGCAGACTTTGATGGAATGGTCTGCGGGTGTCATGTGCGTTTGGAGAGCCCCTGATGTACCTAAACTATTGAAACTCCCCACAAGTGACCCCATTTTGGACACTAGACCCCCCACGGAACTTATCTAGATGTGTGGTGAGCACTTTGAACCCCCAAGTTCTTCACAGAAGTTTATAATGCTCAGACGTGAAAATAAAAAAATAATTTTTTTCCACAAAAATGATATTTTTGCCCCCAATTTTTTATTTTCCTAAGGGTAACAGGAGAAATTGGACCCCAAAAATTGTTTTGCAATTTGTCCTGAGTAGGCTGATACCCTACATGTGGGGGTAAAACACTGTTTGGGCGCATGGCAGAGCTTGGAAGGGAAGGAGCACTATTTGACTTTTTCAACTCAGAATTGGCTGGAATTGAAATCAGACGCCATGTTGCATTTGGAGAGCCCCTGATGTGCCTAAACAGTGGAAACCCCCAATTCTAACTCCAACCCGAACCCCAACACACCCCTAACCCTAATCTCAGCCCTAACCCTAACCCTAGCCCTAACCCTAGCCCTAACCCTAGCCCTAGCCCTAACCCTAACCCTAACCCTAACCCTACCCTAACCGTAATGGAAAAATGGAAATAAATACATTTTTTTTATTTTATTATTTTTCCCTAACTAAGGGGGTGATAATGGGGGGTTTGATTTACTATTTATGGCGGTTTTTATGTTTGGCGGCTGTCGCACACTAAAAGACGCTTTTTATTGTAAAAATAGTTTTTGCATCACCACATATTGAGAGCTATAATTTTTCCGTATTTTGACCCACCGAGTCATGTGAGGTCTTATTTTTTGCGGGACGAGTTGACGTTTTTATTGGTACCATTTTCGGGCACGTGACATTTTTTGATCGCTTTTTATTCCAATTTTTGGGATGCAGAATGAACAAAAACCAGCGTTTCATGAATTTCTTTTGGGGGGTGCGTTTACATCGTTCCGCGTGCGGTAAAATTAATAAAGCGGTTTTATTCTTCGGGTCAGTACGGTTACAGCGATACCTCATTTAGGTCGTTTTTTATGTTTTGTCGGTTTTATGCAATGAAAACTATTTTATATAAAAAATAATTATTTTTGCATCGCTTTATTCTGCGAGCTATAACTTTTTTATTTTTTCGCTGATGATGCTGTGTGGTGGCGTTTTTTGCGGGACAAGATGATGTTTTCAGCGGTACCATGGATATTTATATGTGTCTTTTTGATCGCGCGTTATTACACTTTTTGTTTGGCGGTATGATAATAAATCATTATTTTTTGCTTCGTTTTTTATTTTTATTTTTTAAGGGGTTCGCTAAAGGGGTTAACTAATGGGACAGTTTTATAGGATGGGTCGTTACGGACGCGGCGATACCTAATATGTGTACTGTGAGAATCATGTGGGAATAGTGGATGAGGGCAGGTATATCTCGCCCAGATTCCTTTCCTATGTGGCCTAGTCTGGTCAGTATCGCACCTGCTTGCTAATGAATAATGGGAGGTGGATATAAAAGGATGCCAGGTGGTTGTGTGAGTGTCTCAGCCTGGGAACACAGAGAGCCTGTCTGTGTGAGAGACACACGTGAGTGAAAGCAGTGCCCACTGCAACTGTGGTTTGGCTGGACGGGAGAAGCCCGCCAGTTGGTAGTTAGGTTGTCCATTGTTTAGTTAGTGCCGGACAGGCAAGGATTTGTTTTATGTTTTATTTCCTTTTGCATTGCTTTCACCATTAATAAACCTGACCCAGGGTCAGTTACACCCGAATCCCAGCTCTGCGCCTGAGTTTCATACTGAACGCACGTGACCTTTGACCCTAGCAAAGCCGATCCCGGAGTGTTTTATCACATTGTGGTGGAGGATGCAGGCATCACGTTGCAAGCATGAGCATGGAGGACGTGGTGAAAGCGCTGGTACAGTCCACCGCCGTCCAGCAAGAAGCTAATCGGGTGATGATGGCCCAGCTGAAGGAGTTGGTGGACATGACAGTTACCGATCGTTCGCTTCTCCAGCAGGTGGCGCAGCGCTTGGCAAGCTTACCTGAGCTTAACCTGGAAGCCGAGTCGAGAGTGATTCACGTGAGTCGGTACTGGCAGAAAATGACGACCGAAGATGACGTCGAGGCATACCTGACCACGTTTGAACGGACGGCGGTGCGAGAAAAATGGCCGAAGGCACAATGGGCCGGCCTGATTGCCCCGTTTCTTTCCGGTGAGGCCCAAAAGGCTTATTATGACTTAGAGCCTGAAGCCGCGCAGGACTTTGACAAATTGAAAGCCGAGATCTTGGCCCGGCTGGGAGTGACGACCGCTGTCCGTGCACAGAGAGTGTATCAATGGACTTATCAGCCGGATAAACTACCGCGGTCACAGATGTTCGACCTGATCCACGTGACGAAGAAGTGGCTACAACCCGAGGTGCTGACAGCGTCAGAGATAATCCAGAGAGTCGTCATGGACAAGTACCTGAGAGCTCTGCCGCCAGCCCTGAGGAAGTGGGTAAGCCATGGAAATCCTACGACGGCAGATCAACTGGTGGATCTGGTTGAACGTTACTCCGTGGCGGAAGGACTCCGAGACGACGCTACCCCACCTCGTTCTTCATCAACTCCACATGGAACCGGTAAGACTGTTCCAGGGAGTAGGGGAGAAGGAAAAATCCCTAAGACAGTGGGGGAGGAAAACGGGACTGCCCGCACTGCGAGGCCGAGAGTAACGAACTATGGTCTAAGCAAGGGGCCCGTTAGGTGTTTCCGCTGCCAAGAGATGGGACATATTGCTGCGAACTGTCCGGTCACTACTGAACCCATGCAGTGCGACCTCACAGACTCTAAAAACCGCATGTCTATGGTTGCACGGGTAGTGAGTGTGAATGCCGGTCAAAAGGATGTGGAAAAACACTTGTGTGATTTAACTGTTGATGGCAAAAAGGTGGTGGCATTGTTAGACTCGGGAAGTGTGGTGACTCTGGTGAAGGCCAGTCTGGTGTCAGCCCCGACTGGACCATCAGACAAATTTTCTGTAACGTGTGTGCATGGAGACACCTGTTCGTACCTCACCACGGTCATATGCATTACTACTTCCTATGGGTCTGTGCAACATAAAGTGGGACTCGTCCCGGCGTTATTGCATGATGTTATCCTGGGCCGGGATTTTCCCCACTTCTGGCAATTGTGTGAGAATCAGTTGATACCCCAGGGTAATAGTGTACATGATTCTTCTCCCAGGGCGCGTGTGGGTCCCGAACCCCTGGAAGAGGTCTCCCCGGAAGTCTCTGGGGAAGAGTCTGCGGGAAATGACCTGCAGTTCCCGTTTTCAGTCATGGCGGGTGATTCGGAGGAGACCGGGGAAGAGGAGGAGGCCGACAGCCGTCCACCTCCCCGTTTGCCGGATTTAGAAGTTCAGAAAGATGACTTCCAAAGCGAGCAAATAAAGGATCCTACCCTTTCTCAGGCTAGGACAAATGTAAAAGTGATAAATGGGGTACCCGTAGAACCTGGCTCTAGGCTGGCATATCCTTACATGGTTCTGGAGAATGATTTACTCTATCAGATAGAGAAAAAGGGGGAAGATACGGTGCAACTATTAGTCGTGCCAAAACCCTACCGGCGGCAGGTGCTGGACCTGGCCCACGTACATGTGATGGGAGGTCACCTGGGAGTCCAGAAAACCACCGAAAGGATATTACACTGTTTTGTTTGGCCAGGCATGCATCACGATATTCGAGTATATTGTGAGTCTTGTCCTGACTGCCAAGCCTCTGCACCTAAGCCCCGGTTCTGTAGCCCTTTGGTACCCCTACCTATTATTGAAGTCCCGTTTGAGAGGATTGGGATGGATTTAGTTGGGCCCCTTCCACGGTTTGCACGTGGACACCAACATATCCTGGTCATCTTGGATTATGCCACTCGTTACCCGGAGGCCATCCCTTTGCGTAACACGGCCACCAAGACGATTGCCAAGGAACTGGTGCATGTGTTTAGTCGGGTCAGTATACCTAAACAGATACTCACCGACCAGGGGACCCCCTTTATGTCCAGTGTAATGAAGGAGCTCTGCCGATTGTTACAAATTGAACCGTTACGCACATCCGTGTATCACCCTCAAACAGACGGGTTGGTCGAACGGTTCAATAAAACTCTGAAGCAGATGCTGAGAAAGGTGATAGACAAGGATGGGAAGAACTGGGACTATTTACTTCCGTATTTGCTTTTTGCCATCAGGGAAGTACCCCAGTCTTCCACGGGATTCTCGCCTTTCGAGTTATTGTACGCCCGACGTCCTCGCGGACTGTTAGACGTTGCAAAAGAAACCTGGGAGGGTCAGGTCACTCCGTTTAAAACATTGATAGATCACGTCACACAAATGCAGGACCGTATTGCGGCTGTTATGCCTATCGTCAAAGAACACATGATACAGGCTCAAGGAGCCCAAAAAAGAATCTATGATAGGGGCGCCAAGATCCGTATGTTTGCACCCGGAGATAGGGTGTTGATCCTGGTCCCCACGGTGGACAGTAAGTTCCTGGCAAAGTGGCAGGGCCCCTTTGAGATCAAGGAAAGAGTTGGTGAAGTAAACTACAAAGTATACCAGGCAGGTAAACGGAAACCTGAACAGATTTATCATGTAAATCTGATAAAGCCCTGGAAGGATCGGTCTGCCTTGTCAGCGGAGCTGGCCCGTCCTGTCTGCTCGCATACCGTACCGGAGGTACGGGTTGCAGAGACTCTCTCGGAGCGGCAAAAGACTGAGGTCAGGCAGTTTCTACTTCACAACCAAAAGTTTTTCTCAGAAAAACCCGGGCAGACTATACTAATGAAACATGACATCGTAACGGAACCTGGTGTCACAGTTCACGTAAAGCCCTACCGAATCCCGGAAGCGCGCCGTGAAGCCGTTTCCCGAGAAGTGAAGGCAATGTTAGAGTTAGGAGTCATTGAGGAATCGCACAGTGCGTGGTCCAGCCCGATTGTGCTAATTCCTAAACTGGACGGCACCATCCGGTTCTGCAATGACTTCAGGAAACTGAATGCGGTCTCAAAATTTGATGCCTATCCTATGCCCCGGGTCGACGAGTTAATAGATCGGTTAGGAAAAGCCCGGTATATTACGACCCTAGATCTAACAAAGGGGTATTGGCAGATCCCTCTGGCTGAGGCTGCCAGAGAAAAGACGGCATTTGCTACGCCGGAAGGTTTATTTCAGTATGTGTATATGCCGTATGGACTGCACGGGGCACCGGCGACCTTCCAGAGACTGATGGATCGAGTCCTGAGGCCACATAGGCAGTACGCTTCGGCCTATTTAGATGACATTGTCATTTACAGCTTGGACTGGGAAACTCATCTCCAGAAAGTACAAGCTGTGATTGACGACCTGTGGGAGGCAGGTCTAACCGCGAACCCCAAGAAATGTCACATTGGGCTAGAAGAAGCCCGGTATTTGGGGTATGTAATTGGGAGGGGTGTTGTTAAACCCCAGGTTGATAAGATTCAGGCGGTTCAGGACTGGCCACAACCTGTCAACAAGAAGCAGGTGCAAGCCTTCCTGGGGATCGCCGGCTATTATCGCCGGTTCATACCCAATTTTGCAGCCATCGCTACCCCCCTGACGGATCTTACAAAAGGGAAAGACTCCGTCATGATTAAATGGAGTTTAGCGGCTGAAGAAGCCTTCCATAGCCTAAAACGGGCACTTTGCGCTCAGCCCGTACTGGTGACTCTGGACTTCCGCAGCGAGTTTGTGGTACAAACGGATGCCTCTCATACCGGTATCGGGGCCGTACTCTCACAAGTGAGGGACGGAGTGGAACACCCAGTCCTCTATCTCAGCAGGAAGCTGAATAAACACGAGCAAAGGTATGCAGTCGTAGAAAAAGAATGCCTTGCCATTAAGTGGGCTCTAGAGGCCCTCAAATATTACCTGGTGGGCCGAAAGTTCAGGCTGATCACTGACCATGCCCCTCTCAAGTGGATGCACTTGAACAAGGAACGGAATAGCCGGGTGACCCGGTGGTTCCTTGCCCTGCAGGCCTACACTTTTACGGTGGAGCACCGCCCAGGGGTACAGATGGGAAATGCAGATGCCCTGTCCCGAGTGCACTGTTTGGCGGGTGTCATTGCTCGACCGGAGTGGTCTGAGCAGAGGGGGGGATATGTGAGAATCATGTGGGAATAGTGGATGAGGGCAGGTATATCTCGCCCAGATTCCTTTCCTATGTGGCCTAGTCTGGTCAGTATCGCACCTGCTTGCTAATGAATAATGGGAGGTGGATATAAAAGGATGCCAGGTGGTTGTGTGAGTGTCTCAGCCTGGGAACACAGAGAGCCTGTCTGTGTGAGAGACACACGTGAGTGAAAGCAGTGCCCACTGCAACTGTGGTTTGGCTGGATGGGAGAAGCCCGCCAGTTGGTAGTTAGGTTGTCCATTGTTTAGTTAGTGCCGGACAGGCAAGGATTTGTTTTATGTTTTATTTCCTTTTGCATTGCTTTCACCATTAATAAACCTGACCCAGGGTCAGTTACACCCGAATCCCAGCTCTGCGCCTGAGTTTCATACTGAACGCACGTGACCTTTGACCCCAGCAAAGCCGATCCCGGAGTGTTTTATCACAGTACTTTTATTGTTTTGTTTTTTTTTTATTTTCAAAAAATGGATTTATTTGGGGGAATATTTTTTTTTTTTTTTGTAATTTATTTGGCGATTTTTTTTTTTAATTATTTTAACACTTTTTTTTTATTTTTTTTTTACTTTATTAAATAGTCCCAGGTGGGACATCACTGTTCTGTGACAGATCGCTGATCTGTCACATCACAGATCACTGTGACAGATCAGCGATCTGTCACAGGCAGTGCACAAGGCTTCCTCATGCCTGCGCTTTGCAGGCACTGAGGAAGCCAGCTTCCTGCAGGCCCCCGAAGGCTCCCGTCGCCATCTTGGATTCGGGGGCCTGCAGGAAAGAAGCCCCCGGCAGCAGCGCTGCACATTGCGCTGCAGTGGGGGGCTCAGGGAAGCACGGAGGGAGCCCCCTCCCTGCCGATGCTTCCCTTTAACCCCCGGTACACCGCGATCATGTTTGATGGCGGTGTGCAAGGGGTTAACGTGTCGGGGGCGGTCCGTGACCGCCCCTGACACATTGTGCCGGGTGTCAGCTGTGATAATCAGCTGACACCCGGCCGCGATCAGCGGCGCTCACCACGTGGGCGCCGCTGATCGCGGTAGACGTACTATCTCGTCCATGGGCATAGGGGCCCGGGTCCCATGGACGGGATAGTACGTCTGATGTCAGGAAGGGGTTAAATCACCTTACTCCAGCTTGGAGCTTTCCGGCTATGTGCACACGTGCGGAATTTCCGTGGAAATTTTCGTGGCAATTCCGCAACTCCCTGCCGCGGGAAATTCGCATGCGGAATCCCATAGGATTGCATGGGATGCGGTTTTTCCGTTTTCCTGCGTAAAAAACAGCCGCGAAAACGCAAAAGAAAAATGCAACGTGTGCACACAGCCTCCATGTAGTACCCCCTAGATATCCATTAAAGACCTGTTATATAACCATCCATGTCTTACTTGGCATGGACATTGGGCAAAAACCTAAAAACAGTTTTATGCAGATGGAGGCCATTTCCTGTTGAAAAGCCTCTGCTTTATGTGGTTTGTCACGGGGCACAGCTCATTATAGGGTCAACATTGACTCATAGGGTAGCTGTAACTACTAGGTGGCAGGGAGAACCAGCGTTCTTCTTTTTGGAAGAGGGCTTATTTGCATAATATTTTTTTCCAGTATTCAGATTTAATATTATCATTATTATTTACTATTATAGCGCCATTTATTGCACGGTGCTTTACATGTGAAAATGGGTATACATAATAAAAAACAAGTGCAATACAAGTCACCGATTGGTTCAGGAGGAGAGATGACCCTGCCCGTGAGGGCTCACAATCTACAAGATGCTGGTTGTTGAAAGACATGAATTAAAAAATACCTGCAATGATGGAAATTACTTTCCATAAGAAAGAGGAGAACAAAACAAATACAACAAACCTGTATGCTAATATTTGCTGAAATACATAAAAAATACTGTACTGTATCAACATGAAGTAGCAGTTTATTGCTTACAGGACAGCAGGAAAAAATCACAAGGAATCCAAGATTACACATAGTCACTTATATTATTATTTTAGTGCTACAGTGGATAAATAGAAACAATTCCACTATTGAAATGTTAGTATATGTGCAATCCTTTAAAGTGTGAATGCACTTTCAGATGATTAAGAAGTCATGTGTGTACATAAGAAATAACACTATTTCTGACAATTGTTTTGTATTATGCATTTTAGCAGTTTTCCCCTTCACTAAAAAGCTTTAGTGTTTACTTTGTGTCTTTTTTATTTTTGATCTCTCACTGAAGACAGATTTGTAGACAGATATGAGCAGTTTTTGAGAGTGAATATCAGCATAGGGAGATAAGTAAACGATAAGTGGGGAAGAAACATAGCATATTTCTCTAATGAGATACTGTAAACAGTATATTACAAAGTTTTTCACATTCACTTTTAGCATTGATGCATGATAAAAAATATAAATGCAGTTACAATTTAGCATATATTGTAAGTAGCTTCAAACAGGAACTTGATGTGAAAAGGTGCTTTTTGTAACATCACAAAGTAAAAAAAAAAGTCATTTGGCTTTAAACAATAACTAAACTTTGAACATGTTTTCTTTTTCATATATGCCAGGTATTTTAATTGCCTGAAGATTGGTGGGAGTCCAAGTCCTGAGACCACCACCGATCACTAAATAGACCCCTGACCGGAGCGCAGCTCAGCGTAGTGCAGCACACACACAGAGCAGGGTATGGATTCAACAGAAAACATGGGCTTAATGCAGCAAACTTGTTCATAACAGTACTTTCAGCTATGGACATTTATAAGACAAATTAAGTGTTGCCTGGTGTCCATTTTAACCAATAGACATTGATCTATTTTCCTGGATGTTTGCAGCTTTCACGTGCAAAACAGCTTGGTTCTGATTAATTCTAGAATATTCCTACTGTAGGACATTTATATTAGCACAGTAGTATATACCAGATAACTGATTTAAAAGCTACAGTACATGAAAATATCAGAACTCCAAACTATGTCAGTGTAAGCAGAGTCTTAAAAGTGTATTTCCATTGCAATCATTTATGACATACATTACAGGCACATCTGTAAAATGGCCTCTGGACAGTTCCTCAAGTGGATATGTGTCATCGAGGTTGGTAGCCTCAGTGATGTAAATCCGGAAAAGCAGGCTCCAACACGTATAGCACTGACAGTTAATGTGCCATGTTCAGGGCCGAGTTTATGAGTAGCCAAACAGATGGGTGGGACTGGCTGCTTACATATTCCAACCCAGGGATAGGTTAGGCAGCTATAAGGAAGTCCAGCTGTGTTATTGTAGCACTGTGAGTAGAGGTGTACAGACCTTTCCTTTTGCCGAGAGGCTGCTTTTATGCTTCTTTTGTGGAAGATTTGTGAAGTTTTAATTAGCCTTCCTGCATGATTTAAGAACTTGCTAATGGTGAATACCTCAAGCGCTGCCGAGTGAGTGGAATCCTTATGTTATGCGGGGCTTAGGTCAAAGGAGGCTGAAATACTCGTGGCCCCTGCGGAGTCCCTCAAACTAGGGAAAACCCTGTCTGACCCTCAACCCAGGGTTTTTGCTAATGGTGCAAATGCCTGAGCCTCCAACCTTTCCTTATCTCCTGCTCAGCCCTAAGCTGAACCCTCCAGCCAGTGAGTTGTCAAACCACCAAAGCCCACACAGTAATGACAGACAGGGAGAACTTAAACCACACCACACCGCAAACACACAGGACAATACTGTAATGTGAACAGGGCAAAACAAAGCACAAATATAGGAAGGCGAAAAGGTAACAACGGATCATACACCACTAGATATGAATTTCTCTCTCCAACACCTCCTCTCCAGACCGGAACCACTTGGCATAAAACACAAGCTATAATCGGCGACGCCCACAGGCCAGCACGACTATTTAAAGACCGTGGGCGTGACCAAACCTCCCACCTGATTTCCAGCTAGCTTAACCCCAGATAACCTGAGTAAAATCAAGCCGGCGCCACTGAGGCTATAGTGGACGGAGATGGAACTACCGCTGCCTGCCGGACGCTGTGGTGTGAATAGCGTCCGACATGACAGTACCCCGTCTTCTACGAGGGACCCCAGGGCCCTCAAGACTCATAGGACCCAGCTTGTCCGGATGACGGCGGTGAAAGGAACTGACCAGCCGATCCGCATGTATGTCCGAGGCTGGTACCCAAGACCTCTCCTCCGGACCATACCCCCGCCAGTGTACCAAATACTGAAGAGAACGGCGCAGTACTCGAGAGTCCACCACCTTGGAGACTTCAAACTCTAAATCGCCATCCACCATGACTGGAGGTGGCCTCGGCGTCGTGTCCACAGAGCCTACCACCTTTTTCAATAAAGGCCTGTGAAACACGTTGTGTATCCTGTATACTGCAGGAAGTTCCAACCGATAAGCAACCGGGTTAATGATGGCAGCAATCTTAAAAGGGCCAATAAATAAACCTTGGACCCAATTTCAATGATGGAATTTTGAGTTTTATGTTTTTAGTAGCTAACCACACCCAATCACCCACACACAGGTCCGAACCTGGCACGCGTCTAGCGTCAGCCACACGTTTGTACCTTGCACACATGCTCAGCAATCGCTGTTTCACACTCCTCCAGACCGATGATAGTTGAACTCCTAACCGGTCCTCCTCTGGGATGCCCCCAGAGCCCCCCTGACGCAAGGTACAAAATTGAGGATGGTGCGCATAAACACAAAAGAACGGAGACTCTCCCGATGATTCTTGGCGGTGATTATTTAATGCGAACTCGGCCAAGGGAAGGAACGTCGACCACTCCTCTTGGTTGTCAGACACAAAACATCACAAATACTGCTCCAGATTTTGGTTCATGCGCTCAGTTTGACCATTTGACTGCAGATGAAACGCCGACGAATGAGACAACTTGATCCCCAATCGTGAGCAAAAAGCTTTCCAAAACTTCGCCACAAACTGGGTACCCCTATCAGACACTATGTCCGACGGAACTCCGTGTAGTCTGATCACCTTCTGCACAAAGACCTGAGCCAACGTCTTCGCGTTGGGCAAGGAAGGCAATGACACAAAATGCGCCATCTTCGAAATTCGATCAACCACCACCAGGATGACCGTGTTCCCTGCCGAGGCAGGCAAGTCCGTGATAAAGTCCATGGAGATTTCTGTCCATGGCCTACTAGGTATCCCCAGAGGCTGTAGAGTGCCAGCAGGACGGGTTCTGGGCGACTTGGCCCTGGCGCACGTGATGCAAGCTGTCACGTACGAGACCATGTCCTGCCGGATTTTTGGCCACCAGAAGCGGCGCGATACCAGTTCCAAGGTGCCCCTAACCCCTGGATGACCGGCCAGGACAGAGTCGTGGTGCTCCCCCAACACTTTAAGACGAAGATGAAGGGGTACGAACGACTTATTAGCAGGAAGTCCTGGCGGTACCTCCTTCTGGGCCTCGGCAATCTCCGCCTCTACCTCAGTCGTGAGAGCCGAAACCACTACACCTTCCTGGAGGATGGGTACCGGATCATCCCGAGGTTCTCCCCCCGGAAAACACCTGGACAAGGCATCCGCCTTGGTGTTTTTAGCCCCAGGACGGTAAGTCACCAGAAAGTTAAAACGTGTAAAAAACAATACCCAGCGAGCCTGCCTGGGAGACAGACACTTGGCCGACTCCAGATAGAGCAGGTTTTTAT
This sequence comes from Dendrobates tinctorius, assembly GCF_039654945.1. NCBI lineage: Eukaryota > Metazoa > Chordata > Amphibia > Anura > Dendrobatidae > Dendrobates > Dendrobates tinctorius. The sequence goes on along the minus strand of NW_027361675.1, from coordinate 19,231,774 downwards.
GGTCGGTGATGACTGTGACCTGGTGGGCCGCCCCCTCCAGGAAGTGTCGCCATTCCTCAAAAGCCAATTTGATGGCCAACAACTCCCTGTTGCCGATGTCGTAATTCCGTTCGGCAGGCGACAGCTTCTTGGAGAAGTAGGTGCATGGACGCATATTGCTCAAGGACGAGCCCTGTGACAGTACTGCCCCCACTCCCACCTCAGACGCATCGACCTCCACCGTAAAAGGTTTAGATACGTCTGGTTGCACCAGAATGGGGGCTGAAGCAAAACGTTTTTTCAGAAGCTCAAATGCACGCACCACATCCTCAGACCAGATAGCGAGATTGGTACCTTTTTTCGTCATGTCCGTGAGCGGTTTGGCTATAGTAGAGAAATTCTTAATAAACTTCCTATAATAGTTGGCAAACCCAAGGAACCGCTGGAGCGCTTTTAGATTATCAGGCCGTTCCCATCGCAGCACCGCTTGCACCTTCGCGGCGTCCATTTTAAACCCTGCGGCGGATACAATATATCCCAAAAAAGGCAACTCCTGAACAAAAAATACACATTTTTCAAGCTTAGCATAGAGCTCATTCTCACGGAGCAACTGTAACACCTGCCTGACATGCTCTAAATGAGTGTCTTGGTCGCTCAAATAAATGAGGATATCATCCAGGTACACAATCACAAATTTCCCCAGCACATGAGCGAATACATCATTTATGAAATGTTGGAAAACAGCAGGCGCGGTTGTTAACCCAAATGGCATAACTAGGCTTTCAAAATGACCCTCAGGGGTATTAAATGCCGTCTTCCACTCATCACCCTGACGGACCCTTATGAGGTTATATGCCCCCTGAGGTCAAGTTTGGAAAACCACTTCGCACCAGCCACCTGGTTGAACAAATCAGGGATCAGAGGCATCGGGTAGGGATCACGGACCGTAATCTGGTTTAACTCCCGGAAATCCAGACACGGGCGTAACCCCCCATCTTTTTTCTTAATGAAGAAAAACCCCGCTGCTACAGGTGAGGATGAAGGCCGGATGTGCCCTTTACTTAAACTCTGCACGATATAGTCTTTAAGAGCTTGTCTCTCCGGACCAGAAATACTAAACATCCTCGCCTTTGGCAATTTAGCCCCGGGTTTTAACCTAATCTCACAGTCATAGGCTCGATGTGGAGGTAGTTCTGAGCAACCGCTCTCAGAGAATATGTCCGCAAAATCCAGCAATGCCTCCGGAAGGCTGGACTTCACGGCGGACACACATGTGGCCAAGCAATTTTCCTGGCAGAAACCGCTCCACTGGACTATGTCCTGGGTTCTCCAGTCAATCACCGGGTTGTGCTTGGACAACCATGGGAAACCCAGGACCATTTGTGCTGGGAGATTATTGAGTACCCTACATGTAACCCACTCAGAATGTAGGACCCCAATGTGGAGTTTAACCTCAGCTACAAACTCCGTAATCTCCCCCTGTGGGAGGCGAGCGGCATTAATGGTAACCACGCGAATAGGATGAGGGAGTTTTTCGATCTTAAAACCTGCCATGCGTGCAAACTCCTCATCAATGAGATTGGTGGTGGAACCGCTATCCACAAACACTGATATGGGTAGCTCTCTGCCCGCAATAATAACCATGGCAGGGAGCATACATTGAGATACCATCATGGAGGATATGCATACGCTCAGTTGGGCCTCCTCCATACCCTCTGAGCTTACCAGTTTTCCGCCGGTGTGACTTTCTTTGGTAGCACAGGACAAGCATTTACATAATGATCTCTTTTACCACAGTAAAAACATGCTCCATGCTTCCTGAACCCAGGAACGCGACGCTGCACATGTGATAACCCAGGGATTTGCATAGGTTCCGTGGGCTCACCTGCAGCAACCACACTTGCACCCCTGCTTTCCCCCAGGGGCAGCGTCTCCTGCGCCCCTTGACGCAAACGGCGATCAATACGAATAACCAAACTCATGGCAGACTCTAACGATGCAGGAGTCTCATACATCAGGAGGACCTGTTTAACTCTTTCTGAAACCCCATGAATAAACTGACTCCGCAGCGCTGGGTCGTTCCACTGTGTGTCTACTGCCCAACGGCGAAATTCTGAACAATAGTCTTCCGCCATACGTTCCCCCTGACGGAGGGCGCGGATTTTAGATTCCGCCAAGGCCAATCTGTCGGGATCATCATAAATGAGCCCGAGTGCTGAAAAAACATTCTCAACCGAATGAAACGTAGCAGAGTCGGCTGGTAAGGAAAACGCCCATGCTTGAGGGTCCCCACTCAGTAATGATAACACCAGACCCACCCGCTGAGCCTCATTACCTGAGGAGACCGGGCGCATGCGAAAGTATAACTTGCAGGCCTCCCGAAAGATGACAAATTTGCTGCGTTCCCCAGAAAATCGTTCAGGCAGCGGAATCTTTGGCTCTGCACCAGCAGAAGCCGCTTGCACATTAGCTACAACCAGGCCCTGCTGCTGAACTGCCCCCTTCAACTTGGTGACCTGTAAGGACAGCGCCGCCAACTGGCGGTTTATGGAAGTCATGGAATCCATGGAAAAATGTTGGGTCGATTATAATGTTATGTGGGGCTTAGGTCAAAGGAGGCTGAAATACCCGAGGCCCCTGCGGAGTCCCTCAAACTAGGGAAAACCCTGTCTGACCCTCAACCCAGGGTTTTTGCTAATGGTGCAAATGCCTGAGCCTCCAACCTTTCCTTATCTCCTGCTCAGCCCTAAGCTGAACCCTCCACCCACCACCCAGTGAGTTGTCAAACCACCAAAGCCAACACAGTAATGACAGACAGGGAGAACTTAAACCACACCGCGCCGCAAACACACAGGACAATACTGTAATGTGAACAGGGCAAAACAAAGCACAAATATAGGAAGGCGAAAACGTAACAACGGATCATACACCACCAGATATGAATTTCTCTCTCCAACACCTCCTCTCCAGATCGGAACCACTTGGCATAAAACACAAGCTATAATCGGCGACGCCCACAGGCCAGCACGACTATTTAAAGACCGTGGGCTTGACTAAACCTCCCACCTGATTTCCAGCTAGCTTAACCCCAGATAACCTGAGTAAAATCAAGCCGGCGCCACTGAGGCTATAGTGGACGGAGATGGAACTACTGCTGCCTGCCGGACGCTGTGGTGTGAATAGCGTCCGACATGACACCTTACATAGGATATATTATAAATATCTGATAAGTGGGGATGGGTCTACTGGAACATTCACCTATGTTGCAAATGGTGGTTGTGTTGGAATATGTTTGGCGCAACAACTCCATTCCTGTCTATGAGTATTTCGTTGCTAGATTTGTATGCTGTTTATAAAGTTAGAACAAAAAAACTCCCAGAGGCTCACACAGGGAGAGCATGTGACTGTATTTCCTGTTTTCCTTCTGTCTGTGTATGAGAGAAGCAGCCTGCTGTAGATGCTGCACAGATAGAGACACACAAATGATTTATTTCTGATCTATTAAGATTATCATATATTGTTCCTGTTTGTTCCTGAATAAAGAAAGCTCTGTTGTCACACGCTTGGAGAGTGTCCTGAATAATCCGTTTCCAACAGGTTATGGGCCCAGAGTGACACAGAACCCCAGAGTAACACAACAGAAGCCCAGAGCAAAGGCAGCACAGAGCAACAGAGAAGATGTCCACTAGCAGCAATCCTGTCAAGTTCTCAGTGCCAAGTCTCACTAACCAGAACTACCAGTCCTGGAAATTCAAGGTGAAGATGCTGCTCATAAGAGAAGGTACGTGGAAATATACTCAGGAACAAGTGCCTCATCCATTAACAGATGGTTGGGTAGAGAAGGATCAGAAAGCATAAAGCATGATCTCCCTCAGTGTAGATGATGATCAGATTGTGCATATATGCAAGAGTGCAACTGCAAAGGAGATGTGGGATAGTTAAAGACAGTGCATAAAAGATCAAATCTCAGCAATAAGCTTTATCTCATGAGAAAGCTGTATCAGTCTAAGCTAAGTGTTGGACAGAATATGCAGAAATATATAAGAAACACCCTAGAGATTGTGGAGCTTCTCAGGGGTATTGGAGAAGAAATTAAAGATTTTCATGTTGCTGCACTTCTATTAAGTGGTCTTCCAGAAAGTTGACACACTTGTGACTGCACTAGATGCACGGCAAGATGATGAGCTAACACTAGAGTATGTTAAAGGCAAACTTGTGGATGAATTCAATAGAAAAATGCAGCATGTAAGCAGCAGTAATGAATCCAGAGCAGAAACAGCATTAAAGACACAGGATTTCCCTAAATATAAGAGCAATCTAAGAGAATCTTGTGAATGTTTTGTCTGTGAAAAGCCTGGCCATCTTAAAGCAGACTTCAGAATTTGGAAAGCAAGAATGAGTCAGCTTAAAAAGCAGAACAGTCCTCACAGGGTTAAAACAGCTGTAAATGAAGATTCTGCATGTGTTGAAGCTGCATTTAATGCCAGTACAGGCCCATCTGCAAAGCATATGTGGTGTTTAGATTCTGGTGCAAGCAGTCAAATGACAAATAACAAGGATTTCTTCACTGACCTTAATGAAAGCAAGTCAGAAAAGGTCATCTTAGCTAAAGGTCACTCCTTCACAAGGAGTAGGGGACGGCTACCTCCACTGTCCAGTTTCCTCAGCACAAAGCAGGAAGATCCCAATAAAGGATGTTCTTTATGTTCCCAGCCTTGAAAGCAATCTTCTGTCAGTAAAGAAGCTCACACAATAGGGGAATATGGCTACTTTTAAAGATAACAGCTGCATCATCTCAAAGAAGGGTCACACTCTTGCAGAAGGAAAAATCCAAGATTAACTTTATCAGCTAAAATGCAAATAAAGAGTGTACAGTACTAGAAAAGACCTACATAAGAACTGTATCCATGTATGGCACAGACGTCTTGGGCACAGAGACCCATAAGCAGTAAGGAAGCTAGCTCAACTTGCAAATGGTATTGAAATAAACCAGTGTAGTCAAATGATGAAGTGCACTAGCTGTCTTAAAGGGAAAATGTCCAGAAAACCCTTTCCTAAAATAAGCACCACTAGATCTGCACAACTTCTGAATCTGATATATACAGATGTATGCAGTCCAATGAGGGTTCAAACTCCTAGCAGGAAGAGATATTTTCTCACATTTATTGATGACTACTCCAGATATATAGTCACCTACCTGCTTCACACTAAGGATGAAGTTCCACAGAAACTTGAAGAATATCTTGCTATAGTATTTAACAAATTTGGAAGAATGCCAAAAGCCCTGCATGCAGATAATGGAACCGAATATACAAGTGGTAAAATGCAGACCATTTTGAAAAAGGATGGAATCGTGTTCCAGACTACCATTCCATACAACCCAGAACAACATGGCATTGCAGAGAGAAAGAACCGTACTCTCTGTGAAAGTGGAAGAAGTATGTTGTTTGATGCAAATCTACCTATAACGTATTGGGAGAAGCCATCATGACAGCTTGCTATCTTCAAAACAAAGTGCCAGATAAAGCCACTAATAAAACTCCAGATGAGCAATGGAACTGTGAGAAGCCTAACCTGAAGAACCTCAGGATATTTGGAAGCAAAACGTCTGTATATGTTGCCAAAGAAAAACGTTCCAAGTGGGAATCACACGCAAAGCAAGGAGTTCTGGTGGGCTATAGTGAAACTGAAAAGGGATACAGAACCCTGCACCCATAGACCAACACAGTAACAATCAGCAGAGATGTAGTGATGGATGAAAACTCTGTATCGCTCAAATTCCATGAAGTTATACCAGCTATTCAACCTAAGAAGCACGAACAAGAATATCAATCACCAAACCCAGATGCCGAAAAAGAAAACACTGAAGTGTGGATAAGCTCTGAAACTAGCAAGGAAGACACAGAATAATCAAGTCAACCTCCAGTCAGGACATCAGAAAATCCAAACAAAGGTATCCCAGCTAGATGCCTTTCATATATGGTTAGAACACTTCCTGAACCAGAGCCACAGTCATGGCAAGAGATGCAAAAACTGCCTGTCCATGAGAAGCAGAAGTGAATAAATGCTGCTAATGAAGAGATGGAGTCCCTTCACCAACTCCAAACATGGGAGCTTACTGAGCAACCACAAGGAAAAACAGCTATCGGATGTAAGTGGGTTTTTAAAAACAAGTATGACTCAGAAGGTAAAGTTCATCGGTTTAAAGGGAAGGTGTCACCAGTTTTCTTGTAGTTTTTTTTTTAATTAAGCTTAAAATAGTAATTAAAGTGTATTAATGCAATGTTTGCACTGTTTGCTAACATTTCTATATGAAAAATATTATATATTTGTATACAAATATTTATATTTACCACTAGGGGGAGCATGTCACGATCCATGTTGGATTGTGACAAATTTAGCAAAGATAACCTTTTTTTTTCTTTAAGCCTTTGGCATAAGGTTAGCTTTGCCCCCGGTGTCCGCTGGGGTTATTACACTGTAGTTGCTTTAGTTCTGGTTTTGCCCCGTTGGCGGCTGGGGTTATTACATGTAAATTACCAAGCAGGTGTGATTACCCTGGCTCCTCCCTATAAAGGAGTATCAGGTGTTCTCAATCACTGTTGGTGATATTGTTCATTCCCAACCAACCTTGATGAAGAAAGGAGCTATTGTGAGGAGTTCCTTGCAGCTCAGCCAGAGCTTGGAATTAGCAGCTATTCATGTGGAAGCTGTATCCGGGTGCTGTACTCTGTTGCTTGTAGCAATTTCAGCAGAGCAAATCTAAGTTGTGTGCTTTCCCTGTTTTGTTGTATTTTCCTTGTGTATTAGTACAGCAGTGGGACTAGTGTCTGCACCATCCAGTTCACTAGTAAGGGTTAGGTGCAGGGCGAGTTAGGGATTGAGGTATCCTGCTCGGCGACAGGTGAGGAGCCTGTATAGGGAACATTAGGAGTGTTCAGGGACACTGCCTCAGGGGAGTGCAGGAGGTCTCCACGTCCCCGTTCCCTATTGCAGGGACCCACCATTGTAGCTGTTTCCCCGGTGTTCCCCTTGTTTGTTCTGGTTTGAGTGCCGTCCTGCGGATCGCGTCACAGAGGACAAGTCACTCAGTGACAGAGCATTTTCCATTTTAGACCTCAAGCAGCTATAGTGAGACTTACCAGCTTTGCAGTCAGCTGAAAAATTGGGGCAGTAACTGCTGACCACCATTTCCCTCCGCTTTTTGGAGTTCTAGTATCCCTGGGGCAGAATGAAGGGTAGCATCACAGGGCAGTGCCATTTTGTGTGTGACTGCCCTGTGATCGGCTATCACTAGCAGTTACTGTCTCACTCTCTCCCATCAGTCTCTCTCACCAAGATTACATGATTCTCTCACCCCCCTCCATAATGGCCATTCATTGCAGACCTGCAGCTCATTATCTTATCTTACTGAGGGATGAATCACAGCCAACCCCAGGGATATATTACAAAGGTTGAAGAGCATCTTGTTTGTAAAATGCAAAAATCTCTCTATGTCTGTGTATGAGAGAAGCAGCCTGCTGTAGATGATGCACAGATAGAGACACACAAATGATTTATTCCTGATCCATTAAGCTTATCATATATTGTTTATGTTTGTTCCTGAATTAAGAAGCTCTGTTGTCACACTCTTGGAGTGTATCCTGAATAATCCACTACCAACAGGTTGTCCCACCTCTGTGCTGCCTGGGGAGGTGGGAGCTAATTGTGACATCAAGGTTAATACTGAATAAAGAGTTGGTGTTTATGTGTTGGCTCAGTAACGACTTATTCGTAACCGATCCCACACAAATATCAGGCTCTCTTTTGTGAACGATGGGAACCAGCACCCCATTGAGAGCCACTTGCAGTTTCTGAATGCCTCTCTCTGAGGGGAAAATGATGATATTCAGGTGCAGATACAAACTAAACATCATCTACCATTTCAATCATATCAACCAAGTGGGAATGTGGTTATTTTACCAAAAAAGTGTTCACCTGCTGTTTGGGATCCAACAGAACAAGCATGTAATCTGAGCTATACTCCCCCATGTATAGCAGAGCTCCATCCAATGGCCAGGTAACCTCCACATGAAGCCCCTTCATCCATCAGTGCCATGCTTAATGTATACAATATACAACCTAGTTTAAAATGAGGTGCTATTTGTGCATGGCAAACATAGGTGGATTTGAAGGGGGTATACATTTTGTTATAAAGATAAATCTTGTATTAATAACAAGACCAAGAGCACATCATTGATAACAGATAAATGGTTTAATTATTAAGAGCTGATAACTGATATGAACCAATGAAATAGTCAAACAGAACGTTTGAGTGTGGAAAATGCCAAACAGCAGAGATATTGTGCTCAATAACGCTGAACGTGTTCTTGCTACCTTTGAATTCCTTTTTTTCTTCATTGTTTCAGGCAATTGAAGCACATCTAATCAAAAGATCTGCTGGAGGTCTCACATACATTGCTGAGTGGAGAGGTGGCCTTCTGGACCATAAAATGGGACATCTGACGTGCTTTGCAGCAGGAATGTTGGCGCTTGGGGCAAGTGATGCACCAGACAAGAAAAAAGAGCATTATATGGAATTGGCAACAGAAATTGCCAATACATGCCATGAATCTTATGTACGTACAGGTATGAATTATCCTTATTACATATATTTTAATGGTTAAATAAATTAGTAATGCTAAACTAACTGGTTTTCATCTTTCTTGCTGCATTAAAAGCTTGAGTGGTCACTGTTGTTTCACTAAATTTAGGCTTATGTGAGGCCAATGCAATGATGAACAAAATTGCAAAGTACTTTAATCATCCAAAATGAAGATTTCAAATGGAAAAGTTGCTGGTCTCCTGGTATTTCCCTTCTTTCTATTGCCTGAGGATCAGTATAGCCCATCACTAGACGCAGTGACGCTGAGATGAAGTACGGGAAATGGGGGAGAGTCTTTGTCTGTTTGCTCCTGCTCTTCTATCTGTCAATCTGCATACAGGCAACAAACTGGATAAGGTCATGGCAGAATGCTGATGATGAGAAATCACTCACTCAAAAGGACCAGAATATAAACATCTGTACAGGCAGATAAAAAAAGAAAAAAATAGAATGGCACTAAGAAACAGTCTACTTACTGGTGGAGTGGGTGGACTCTGAGTCAGCGACACTTTGCAGGGTGAAAGCACGGTAGTGAAGGTGCTTGCTTGAGAAACACACGAGGTAATCCAAAAAATAAGGAAAAAAGCAGCACACTCCGTTTACCGTATCATAAAAATCCTAAGTCCATGATTTTAGAAAAGTATACATGGCCGTTTCACACTTCCATCTGGACCTGTTCTGATCTACAGATGTGAGCGGATGAAATGGTAGCTCCATTCTAGTTGCTTCTCATTGACTTCTAACATAACTTCTTACCAGAGGAGAGCACCGTAGTTCTAGGAGCGAGATCGGTATTCTTTGTCATTTGCTTGGTAGTTGACAGTAACTATTGCATAGGCATTGTTAGGCCACATGCACACATCCAGTATTTGGTGATTTACCCCAGTATCTGTAAGCCAAAACCAGGAGGGTGATACATGCAGAAGTGGTGCAAATGTTTCCATTATACTTTTCCTCTGATTGTTCCACTCCTAGTTTTGGCTTACAAAAACTGGGGTAAAAATCTCACCAAATACTCAATGTGTGCACATGACCTTATGAGGCAAGTCTAAGGAAGGTCTCTTAAAGGGAATCTGTCACCCATTTTTAGTGATATCATGTAAAGATATCATTCAATTGTGTGTCACATAAGGATTCTATTAGGAATTTTGATTCCCCAACCCCGCACCTTTGATGCATAAATACCTTTTTTATCTCGGTTGAGATGTATGTAAATCGCCGTGGTCCGGTCCGATGGGCGGGGCTTATTCGCTTCCCCCTCTCCTCGACTTGCTGAATGTAGCTTCATCTGTGAATATCACAGATGCGGTAGTTTTCCGCGCTTGCGCATTAAAAAAGGCCACCGGCACTGGCATCCTCAGCACTGCGCGGGGCTTTGCTATGCATCCGGCAGCCAGGAAGTGTATCCTGCATTTGCAGACTTCCGGGGTATAGACAGCGCTGAAAAATACCGGCATACTGCGCAAGTGCCGGAGGCATTTTCAGTGTGCAAGCGCGGAAACACTTCGTGAACGGCAGGAAGAAGAACGAAGAAATGCGTAGAGCAAGACAGGGAGGAGGGGGGGAAGCAAATAAGCCACGCCCATCGGACCAGACAGCGGCGATTTACATACATCTCAACCGAGATAAAAAAAGATATTTATGCATCAAAGTTTCGGGGTCAGGGGGAATCAAAAGTCCTAATAGAATCCTTATGTGACACACTATTGAACGATATCTTTACATGATATCGCTAAAAATGGGTGACAGATTCCCTTTAGGTGAGGTTTTCTTGGATTAAAAATAAATAAATACTCTAACAGCAGCAAAAGAGATTACAAAAAAATTATCATAACTCATCTTTTAAAGAGAACAAGTCATGCAATTCATATTGTCCAAATCACAGGTTTGAATCCTGGTGTATTTTTTTTTCATTTTTTCTTTGAAATGCTCTGGAGAGACCTGTAAATAATCTGGAGCAGCACTGAGAAAAGCCGGTCAGGAGATGGTCCAGACTAGTCTGTGTCTATAGTTCATGGCCAGATCTTCTAACTACATTTTCTCTGAAATGCTCTGGAAAATATGCCTCACTGCAATCAGGCAACCACACTTTGATTCATGTTACTCGTGGTTTGGGCAGCATGAATCGCATGACAGGTCCCTTTAAATCTCCCATCGCTCCGGTGCTGATTTTCTAGTGATTTTTAGATGTTTATTTTGACATAGAGAAGACTTCAGGTACATCCTCTTGACTGTTGCGACCTGTCACTGGCCTCACCAGTGATAGCTGCATGCAGACAAGACAGCTGAGACCAGTGATGAGTTATGTACCATTCAAATGGAATTGTGACAGCTGCAGCAGTGGGTGACAGAGGACCAAAAGCAAAAGAGCAGCACCGGACTGGAAGGTAAGTATAGGTTTTTTAATTTTTTTATGCAGTACCCAGGGCCATTATTAAAGGGTTGTCTAGTAGTGGACAAGTACTTTAACCCCTTTCCGACACTGGGCGTAAAAGTACGCCGATGTCGGACACCTTTTGTTTGGTGCGTGCTTTCTGGGCACATGACAGCTGATCTATACAACTGACATGTGCCCAGAATTGCAATACACCTGTGGCTGTTAACTAGTTAAATGCCTCTGTCAATTTCTGACAGTAGCATTTAACTCGCACTTACTTACTCCCACCCATCAGTAACCCCATCACATGATCGTGTGTCACCAATGGGTATCCAGCAGAAAAAAAACAAATATACACATATTTTGTATCACCACGTTCAGAATCGCTCGATCTATCAACATAAAAAACATAACCCAATCACTAAACGGCTTAATGAGAAAAATAATCAAAACGTCAGAATCATTGGTCGCTGCTATATTGCAATAAAATGCAATAACGGGTGATCAAAAGATCATATCTACACCAAAATGGCATCAATAAAAACAGCAGCTCAGCGCGCAAAAAATAAGCCATCACCCAACCCCAGATCATGAGAAATGCAGATGCTACAGGTCTCGGAAAATAGCGCTCTTTTTTTTTTTACCAAACGTTTGATTTTTTTTTCACCACTTAAAAAGAACCTACACATGTTTGGTGTCTATGAACGTGAAATGACCTGGAGAATCATAATGGCAGGTCAGTTTTAGCATTTAGTGAACATGGTAAAAAAAAAAAAAAAAAACAAGTGTGGAATTGCACTTTTTTATGCAATTTCACCGCACTTGGAATTTTTTTCCTGCTTTCCAGTACAGAACATGGTAAAACCAATTGTGTCATTCAAAAGTACAACTTGTCCCAGGAAAAAACAAGCCCTCACATGGCCATATTGATGGAAAAATAAAAAAAAGTTATGGCTCTGGGAAGAAGAGGAGCAAAAAACGAAAACGCAAAACCGAAAATACCTCCGGTCGTTAAGGGGTCAAGGAGTGTTGGACAGCAAGTCCACTCATAACCAGGTTGGAGGTATACATGCTCAGTTACAATGGAATCGAATATTTTGTTTTCTGGGTAGAACTACATGTAAATCCAGCCCTATAATATGCAACCCTGAAAAACAACTCTTCTACTAAAAAGACTGTACATAGAATGATGTTCTGTTGCCTTATTATTTCCTTGATTCTTCCCAGGTATCAAAGCTTCTTATGGGATAACGGTCACTTGTGATTTTTCATTCAGTAATTCCTTGCTTGATTTAGTTTTGACCCTTTTTACTGTGACTTCATTCTGAGAAAAATAAATACCAGAGGCAAAGCGCTGAAATCTGAAATGTTCTTTTTTAGTTTATTGGAGTTGTTCAGTCATAAATTCACTGGTTTAATGAATGATTCCTTCCATGGAGAATGGATGGGTATATATAAATTTCAGTTGCATAATAGAATTTTGGATCCAAAGCTCTTATTTTCTTTTCTTTATGTAAATGAACTGAAATTAATCGGCCAACCTCTTATAAAAATTAGGGTCTTAAGGTGCTCCAGTCGCACTGTCCGGTTCTGGGCTGTCATGGGCTTGTGCCTCTTGTCATTTCCTCATGTTACTGGTGACCCTGCTTCAGTGTAGATTTCTTTCCGGTTACCAAAGTTGCCTTGTTATGCAAATGTTTTACTTATGCAACTGTTATAATGTGTTTTACTGACTTTTGATTTTTGGGTATTCCCATTACATATCCATAGCTTAGTAGTACTATCATGTGTACACGTAGATACGCCTGTAATGAAATTGTATGTATTTGCCAACATTGGATAATATCAATTTCTGCCAATATAATGGGGGTACGGTGACTGAAGTATCACAGAGGCGCAACAATTAAAGGGTAAAAAGGTGGGTGGTAAAAGGTCTGACTGCGACTCATTTGAAGCAAAGGTTGCTGGTGATACAGCTGGGTTTCAGGGTAGTGTTGGCTCAGCATTAAAATATTTGCCAATGCCCCTGGTGACATGACAGAGTCCATAGTCCTGTTTTCCTCTAAACACACGCAGATGGATGCAATAGGGTGGATTCCTGTGGGGCTTAGAGGAACGTATCTTCATCATAGTTAGCTAGAAATGAGGGTAAGACCCTTGTGCCGTATAAGAGTATCAGTCCTGTTGTCATCCAGCCTGTACCTGTATGGAAATCTAGTTTTGCATCTAAATGCTGGAGAAGCTGTGATTCATTGATCTGTAAACTGTTTGAACTGTTCATACCAAGGTCTGGTGTGCCTTCTTCCTAACAACCTAACTCTAAATCCTCTAGATGTACCCTGTGACTGGGTCAGGAGTGCCAGGAACCAGGTAGGAGCACCATGACACCCCAAACTGCACAACACCACAAAATAGCCATCCAACCATTCATCACCTACGTCTGGGGATAATAGTGCCTCCTGGCCATACTACTCGGGTGTGGCATACAATGTAGCTAAAATTTTGGGAGACATTGCTATTGGCAGCTGGTAAATGGGAGCGTGGCCCCTATAAGAGTTGCAGTGGCAACTTGCTTTTGTAAAGTTGGCTATTCCAGAGGACAGATAAAGGTTCAGGCAGTCTCTCATCCCTTTGGTTTCCCCAGCGGTACTCATTCAGGCCTCTGCAGAATGATATTCTGAGCTCCAAGGATTCAGGAACCGCAATGGCGCATAGTAAACTGCCAAATGGTGGATGACCCTTGTGCATGCTGAAGCACACACAGTGCCAGGTTCTTGCCTTATTCTCAGGCAAAAAAAGTTTTTAAAGACAGGACCGGGTCAATTCAGCCCAAAGTGAACATAAGGCACAGAAGTAATAATCCTGTTTGTGATGCCATAAATTTCAGATGTAATATATGCCACACCCGAGTAATAGTAAACTGGGTAGTTAGCGTGCACTCAAGTCAATTATAGACGAGGTGCAGGTGCAACGGACCAGTAGGTCCTAATTACAAGTTAATTAAATTCACCGCACACTCAAACAGACTTTATGCAAATAGGTATTCATTTTATTACATGTGGGAGCCAAACAGGAATATAGCACACAGTGGAAGCGATATAAATAAAAGACGTTTCGGTTGACAGGCGCGGGAGCGCTTCCTTCTCTCAGCACACATCAGCCATTTATCTTGGTATTTCTTCTTGAGAGATTCTCTTCTCCTTCTGCACCCTTTACAAACCTCCAATATTGGAATAAGCGATAATATGATAAAGGCTCGGGCTGAGCCGAAACGTCTTTTATTTATATCGCTTCCACTGTGTGCTATAATCCTGTTTGGCTCCCACATGTAATAAAATGAATACCTATTTGCATAAAGTCTGTTTGAGTGTGCGGTGAATTTAATTAACACCCGAGTAATAGGGCCAGGAGGCACTATTAGGCCCAGATGTAGGTGCTGAGTGGTGGTATGGCTTTTCTGCAGTGTTGTGCAGTTTGGGTTGTCATTGTGTTACGACCTGGCTCCTGTCGCTCCAGACTCGCGGTCACAGGGTATATCTAGAGGATTTAGAGGTAGGAAGAAGGCAGACCATACCTTGGTATGAGCAGTTGAAATGGTTTACATGATAACAAATCAAGGATTCACAGCTTCCCCAGCATTTAGTCCCAATACTGGTTTTCCATACAGGTCCCGGTTTGATGGCAACAGGACTGATACTCTGATACAGCAAAAGGTTTGGCCTTGCTGGGATGGGCTCTTAAAAGACTGGCAATGTACTCAGTCCTAGCAGCCCTTGTACCCTACGCCTCACCTCTGGTCGAGCTTGACTCTCTCCAACTGCCAACTACCCACAGACAACTGCCAATGACCTCTGGTCACTATAATGACCAGACTGTATAGAACATGTTGATCAGGCATCTTCCAATACAGTCTCTTGCCGACCCTTATACCACCACCTGCTGGTTTCCAGTGGTATTAGGGAGGAACAATTTACAATAGTCAGTCAAAGAAAAAAGAAACATCCGGCACTGTCCCTGAGAAAGAAATACCCGCAAAGCCACTTATAACCGCTATAAGTGTGACACCTGTAACCCTTGCTGAACGGGTGCTCTATCCATGTGAAGAAAAAACATGAATATCATAGTAGAAAAAGACAGCAGGATGGCACTCACCGTTCTTTTGAAATGATTCACTTTATTTCATATTAATAAAGCATAGGCATCGGCACGGGAGAAATGCAAAAAGACGGACGACAGCCGTTTCGTGCACAATGCACTTCAACAAGTCCCATGAGAACTTTAATATGAAATAAAGTGAATCATTTCAAGAGAACAGTGAGTGCCATCCTGCTGTCTTTTTCTACTAGGAACAATTTACAATTAATCTGACATATTGACACCAGACAATACATCAAAGCATGAATTGTTTCCACAGGTTACTATGAATTAAACATTTGTAATGGCCCCTCCTGGGTCATTACACATAGATAAGCAAAGCAGGAGGTCCTTCTTTTACTGTTGTTGCTGCAGTTCCAGTTGAGAAGACTAGCCCACCTGAGAGACAGAGTACCACACTTACAGGGCGAGGGCAAGGACTGCCATCACAGAAGGGTGCAAGGAGGCCGATTACCTTGTGAGTGTATCTGCTGACTGGGCTAATATTGGGCAAAGCACAGAGGAGCAGTTGACATGTGACATGGTCCCAAAGTTGGAAAAAATATACAAATCCATCGTGTTCAGTATTCCTTGACCAGTTACACATTCTGTATCACTAGATTATTTCTAGCCATAATGCCATTTTTCTTAGAAACACATCTAGCCCTTATTTACATGCGCTGGGGCATTCTACAGTCTGAATGCAATAACTGCAAATACGTCTTTCCTATTTAGATGCCAGAATCGCCTTTTCTTCATCCTTAGGAACGCCCCTGGTCCTTTGTGATGTAAATCACTTGCCAGTCTTTCATTATTGCCCACACATGTAAATGAGATCACCTCTGATAAACAAGTCCAACTTTTCTAACCTCTCATTAAAGGAGAGGCCTTTCTTTCCATGTAATAATCAAGTTACCTGCCTCTGAACTGATTTTAACTTTCCAATGTCCCTTTTAAAGTGTGGAAATCAAAATTAAATTCCATATTCAAGATGTGGTATTGTGTAAGGGAGCAGCCAATGCTGGGCTAGCAATTGCAGAAGGAGCGAGAACTGCCAGAGACCTTAAAGGGATTTTTCACTTTTTTAAATGAAAGAACACATGTAAAGTAACAAAATCAGAAAGTACCGTACTCACTCTCCCTAGGTCCCGCACCACTGCTTCTGTCTTAGTGTTTTGGCTGCTGTGGTGAGGTCACATTGACAGTGCACATCGTCACTGAAGCATCATCACTGAGCAGTGATTAATGCCATAATAATAAGTAATAATAATTTTCATTGATATAGTGTCAACATATTCCGCAGCGCTTTACCATTAAGAGGTTCATATACAACAGTCATATGTAACATAGTTAAAGATAATACAATAATTAAAGCAAAGATAATGACAACCCTGCTCGTAAGAGCTTACAATCTAAATTGAGGTGGGGAGACACAAAGTACAGGGGCTTATTTACAATAATGATCCGCCATCATGAGGAAATGGCGGATAGATAAAGGCTGCATGAGCTGGTCATCAACCAGTATGTGTTGTGCTTTTGGGTGTGTTCGAGTGTGATGGAGAATTATGCTCAGAGAAATAGTAAATGGTCTATATACGAAAGGACTTCAATTGGGGAATGTGATAGGCCACCCTAAACAGATGTTTAGGGAGCACCTAAAACTGTGTAAGTTGTGGTTAGTCCTAATTTCTTGTGGTAGAGCATTTCAGAGAATTGGTGCAACTTGAGAGAAGTCTTGGAGCCAGGAGTGTGGAGGTAGTGTGGATGTTAGTTGAAAGTCGCTTGCAAGAGAAAGGGTAGGCTGATAAACAGAATTGAAGGAGATGTAGGGGGTGCCTCACTGTGGTGAGCTTTATGGGAGAGAACAAGCAGTTTGAATTGGATCCTATAATGCATGGACAGCCAGTACAATGACTGGCACAGAGCGGAAGGGTCCGAATAACAATTAGCTTGATAAATGACCCTGATTATTGCATCAAGGTTGGACTGGTGAGGGGAAAGGCAAGTGACGGAGAGGCCAGTTAATAGAGAATTACAGTAGTGCAGGTGGGAGTGGATCAGGACGACAGTGAGGGTTTTTGTTGTCTCCATGGTGAGAAAGGGGCAGATTCTAGAGAAGTTCTTTAGGTGCAATGCACTAGAGCAGGCAAAAGATTGCATCTAGGAGGTGAAGGAAAGATTGGTGTCAAACATAACACCCAGACAGCAGGCCTGCTACCTAGGCGTTATTATGGTGCCACCCACAGAGAGGGAGATGTCAGATTTATTGAGGTTAAAAGACCAATAGACGGCGGGAGCAGAAGAAGTTCAGTTTTGGAAAGGTTGAGTTTCAGATAGAGAGTGGACATGATGTTGGAAACAGTCAGTTACTGGTGTTCTGTAGTTCAGCGGGGGTAAGGTCAGGGGATGACATGTATAATTGTGTGTCATCAGCGTAAAGATGGTTTTGAAGGACAAATATGCTGATGCAAAAAAGGAAGCACACTGTAGCGCCATAACATGCAAATATGAAATATGAAAAATGAATTGCATTACTGCATTAGAAGTATGAAAAATTGAGAAAGTTTTGCGCATAAAATGGCCAATTTATATCTACCTGGAAGCCACGGTAAGGCATTTCTCATTTTCCAGGACCCTAACCTAACGCCAATCCTAACTTAGACTAAAGTGTTCTTCTGAATGGGAACCTATGTAAATCCTCTCCTTAGACTGAAATCTATATCTCTGTGGAGGGGTGGTGGCCCTACTTCGAATAAAAACGCCAGAGGCTAACATATGGAGTGCTCAGTCAGAAGGTTATTGAATACAAATTTCAAAAAACTGACCATCACATCGAAGCATGAACAGGTGCTTAACCCTGGAAATCGAGAAATTTGCTTCCTTTTTTGTTTTTGTGTATATGAGTTGGTGACTCTAAGTTAAGCACCTGTTCACACTGTTTATGCTTGGATGTGTCAGTTTTCTTAAATCTGCTTACGGTCTGTCCATTTGGGGTTGTGTAGAGAGAGTTGAGAAGAGGGCCAAGGAATGAAACCTTAGGGACTCCAATAGTGAGGGGAAGAGGAGAAGTCCAGCCAGCGAATGATACAATGAAAGAGTCAGAAAGATAAGTCTCCAACCAGGAGAAAGCAGTGTCCTTAATGCCTATTGATTGTAGCGTGGAGAGTAGGAGATGGTGGCCAGCAGTGTCGAAAGCTGCAGAGAGGTCGAAAAGAATGACCAGAGAGCAATCACTGTTTCGTTTTTCTGTCAAAAGGCCACTTTGATGAGTGCAGTTTCTGTAGAATGTAGGGGGCGGAAGACAGACTGTGATGGATCTTAGCTTTCCAATGTCTTTATAAAAATGTGGAAATCTGAGTTTAGCAGTTGGCTGCAGTGGTGATGTGAGCTGTCAACATGACCACTGCAGCCGCCCAAACAGTCAGACAGAAGCAATGACAGAGAGCCAATGGTGGACCTAGGGAGGGTAAGAACAATATCATTTTGCTATTTCACAAATACATTATATCATTTGTGGACCACTTTTTTAACTCCTTCACGACACGTGCCGTACTAGTATGGTGCATGTCATGAAGGAGTTAAAAAAGTTACGGCTTACCGAGAAAAAAAGTCTAAACGCCGGAATTACATTTTTTGGTCGCTGCAACATTGCATTAAAATGTAATAACGGGCGACCAAAAGATCGTATCTACACTAAGATGGTATCATTAAAAACGTCAGCTCGACACGCAAAAAATAAGCCCTCACCTAACCCGAGATCACGAAAAATGGAGACGCTACGGGTCTCGGAAAATGACGCAATTTTTTTTTTGTTAACAAACATTGGATTTTTTCTTCACCACTTAAAGAAAAAAAAGCCTAGGCATGTTTGGTGTCTATGAACTTGTAATGACCTGGACAATCATAATGGCAGGTCAGTTTTAGCATTTGATGAACATGGCAAAGCAAAATCCCCAAAAAAAACATTGTGGAATTGCACTTTTTTTGCAATTTCACTGCACTTGGAATTTTTTTTCCCGTTTTCTAGTACACAGTATGGTAAAACCAATGGTGTTGTTCAAAAGCACAACTTGTCCCGCAAAAAAACAAGTCCTCACAAAGCCATAATCACAAGGCCATAATGACGGAAAAATAAAGTTATGGCTCCGGGAAGAAGGGAAGCAAAAAACAGGAATGCAAAAAGAAAAAGGGCTCCGTCATGAAAGGATTAAAAGTGGAGAACCCCTTTAATTTATTTTATGCTATGCGAATCACAATTATATCCCAAACATATGATGATTATGAGTTGAATGTACAATCCTCTGATGTTCTCTGCCAGCTTTTGTTTGCTTGGCTGCAGAAATGATGTTCTGTCTTCCCATGTGACTGCTTGCAGCCAATCACAGTCACATAATGCTCTCCTGAAAAATTACTTTGGTAGCTTATTATCTTAAAACACATTCATACCCTAACTCGTATTCAAAAGGTCTGGAGGAAAGTAAGGGATCTGCAGGGAATAACTGGCTGCACCATGTGTGTTTCTAAATGCGATACTACTTGGCTCACAGAACTATGTGCTTTAGAGGGTTTTAATACATGGTTAAATAAAGTAATTACATGTGTGACTCAATTACAGTAAGGTTTGGAGCTGAAACTATTTAATCACATGCAGCTGGAATTTGCCTTCCCCTATGCGCATGTCTATAATTACCCACCTGTGAGTCATGTACGCAGTGCAGAAGTTATTGTTATTTCCTAAATCAATAATACATGAAAATAAGCAATAATATCATGTAATATATTTTCTCAGAAAAATCTTTCTCCTCCAGGACTGAAATATCATTTTCAGAATTAGCAATTCTCAGATTAAGGCCGGGATCACACATGCGAGAAATACGGCCGAGTTTCGCATGGTAATACCCGGCACTGCTGTCAGCACACGGGAGCAGAGCGTGCGGCTCCATTTATTTCTATGCAGCCGCACGTTCCGCTCCGGAGTGCCGGCGCCAGAGCTTGGTTTTAACCTGCGAGACACGGCCATATCTCGCTGTGTGTGATCCCGGCCTAAATCTGCTTTCAGGGAAGACAGACTTTCCCATTACTGAGAAAGGAGATGGCAGTTGGTACTGATAAGATTATATGGAGATTGGAGATGGGAGAAGCTCTTCCTCTTGCTCCTCTCACCTCCTCCCCCCCTCCACATAGAGTATTATCAGTAGCAACTCCCATCTCCTGTCTCAATAATGTAACATTCTGTCTTTACTGACTAGAGATTTTAACCATGAATTTGGAATTTTGAAATTGACCGATCAGTCCTGGCAGAGAAAAAAGCAAATCTCTGTAATAAGATATATTACAAAGTTTCTTATTTCCATATACTATGGATCTATAAAACTTAAAAAGACAATTACTTTAAACACGCTAAGGAGATTTATCAAGCTAAATGCTCCCAAAAACGGTTCATTGAAAGGGTGTGGTTTAGTGGAAGGACTTGGTCTACTACGCGCTAACAAATGCACCATGATTTTGGTAAAAAGTAACTTATAAGTGGTGTAGACATTTTGAATATGTGTTAAGATTTATCAAATATCATGAACCAGTATGATAATTCTGGAGCATTTTAAGACTTTAAAATTAGGCAGTGTAGAGAAATATGCCCCATTGTCTCTCATATCTGTATTTGTGGGACATTGGATTATAGAATGCCAGCATTTCTCTGTAAAATCATTTTTGATGCTTCGCTATTATGTCACAGATGCTGGATGGACAATTTTGATTTGTAATACATGGTGATAGTGAAATTTAAGCTGGAGGTGGTGGTCTCATTAATTCCAAATCCTGATGGTGTAGATTTACGGGGGCTTTGTGCATCATGGCGTGGACAACCACTTAAGTGCACCTTCCCACCTGTATGTTTTTCCTCTATCTGTACCCGCCCCCTTTACTTTAACTGACAGTCCTGGATTTATAGAGCCAAATATATATATATACTGTGCAAAAAAATAAAGGGAACACTTACCCAACACAATGTACTAGGATGTGTTCCCTTGATTTTTTTGAGGAGTATATATACGGTATATATATATATATATATATATATATTTATATATACTGTATGAGAATGCACGTGATTTGAACTGTAATTCTGTGCCGACAGACTCAATAAAGATTACATGAATTCTAAAAAAAAATCTAATAGTGATAAAAATCTTTATCAAAATTTGAAAGAACAAAAAAAATCTTTTATACTGCATAGATTGCAATCAAAGAAAAGTAAACTTTATAGTTTTATTTTTTCATTGGAAAAGGGGCGCGTAGCTACTTTGAAAGACATTTGCCTGTTGTGTTTTACGGAGGGTATTAGAGCATATTAAAGGGATCCTTGCCCATGGCTCTCTGCTTATGTCTTAAAACATCCCTGCTTTCTGGCATCTGTCATTAATTAATGCCCTGCAGAAGGCTCTGGTACAGCATATCGTTTACGCATGGTTGCATCATTTTTGGGATCCTTCTCTAGCCTCTAGATCTAGGCTTCTGTAGGAAGACAACATTTGCACTCTGATGCCAGCACTCACACCGTTTGATAGGAAAAGCTTGAGAAGTTACCAATTTTTTTGAGAAAAACTGATGAAAATCTGATAGAAAACACTGATGATACTCGTTCCTTTTTTGGGGGTATGTTTCGGCCATCAGTGAGACCTTGGTCTGGAGGGGTACATTGTGGTAAATCACGTAGAATCTCCTTATTTCTGCCTTTCAGATACTAAGCTTGGGCCCGAAGTTTTCAGATTTGATAATGGTGCCGAAGCCACATCCACCAGGCTGAGTGAACGATATTACTTATTACGACCAGAAGTGGTGGAGAGTTACTTATACTTGTGGAGATTGACACACAACCCCAAGTACAGAGAATGGGGCTGGGAGATTGTACAGGTATGACAATCTGATGACACTTCCATTTCAGTAAAATAAATTTTAAATTTATTGTGAAATGTTAACTTTTGCAAGAAACGATGTTGGTTTGTGTCTTTCATTACCCAATGAAACTAGTATTTCTACATGTACTGTAGGTATGGAAAGTATTCAGACCCCTTTAAATTTTTCACTCTTTGTTTCATTGCAGCCCTTTGGTAAATTCAAAAAAGTTATTTTTCTTTCTCATTGATGTACTCTCTGCACCCCATCTTGACTGAAAAAAAACAGAAATGTAGACATTTTTGCAAATGATGATAAATGATGAGATGCTGCCTTTGTCTGTACATAGTGAATCAAGTGTATTGTGCCAACTACTCCTTATACAACAGGATGAGGGGCCAACTCCTGCACCAGGGCCCACCGGGGGACTTACCTCTTCCTCAGTGGGCCAGTCCGAGCCTGCACATACCTATAGTACCAACCGTGTTGTATATACAGTATGTTATTGCCCCATAATTACCTCCAGATCTACCAATGGAAACTAACCTAAAGAAGAATATATAGAAACAGTAACAGTGGTAGTCAAATAGAGCTGTGATCTTCTTCATTTCATTTTCTATATATTGAGTCTAGCTGGGGAAGTAGCTTTGTGATGTGTATGTTAGGAACTCAGTAAAACTACATGCTGAAACAAATCATTCTTTATTGTACGTGACATAATCTCTTGTAACACATTGCCTATTCTCTCGGCGTTCCCGACTGTTACATTCATTTTCCTTTGGTCTAATCTCTGCTGCTCTCATCCTCTTGTTTTGTTGAATTGAGCTGAAAATCTTCACCTCGTTTTGCTTCAAACCAAAACAAACCGCAGTTATCAGTCTGCATCAGATATGACAACAAGAGGCCTCAAGAAAAAAAACTCACGTTATAAAAAAAGGCAGTGCCTTTATGTTCTTCCTATTAGCAAGAAATCAGAAATCATTACTAAGAGCACTAGGGTTGGCTGCCAGGAGAATGCCATGTTTAATAAAGTCATCTTGCCAGTGTAATTGACTTCGGCTTTTCTTGAGAATGTTATGGATAGCTTTTGTCTATTAAAAAGAATGTGTCAATTATAAATGTGTTGTCTGCTTTTCCATAACATCTTTGTATTGTCCCACCTTCTGATCAGTTGGAGAGAATGAACCAGCAGGTTCATAGCGGCCCCATTATGGGGACAAAGTCTAACAGGACATCTAATTTCATACATTTTGCAGAGTATTTTACCCTAATCAGTTCTGAAGCCTTTCTAGTCTATATTCCTCCATATTTATTAGTCTATCTCGTAAAGTTCATTAAGAGATAGTGATTATCCATTCCTCACCTACTGCGATGAGGTGCTTAATATACTAGAACTATGTCTAAATTCAGACATTCGAGTTTCGTAGTCCGAGAACGCCATATGCCTATGAAGCTGATGAATTTGGGTTAGAGGACCATGCGGCTGGTCTGGGAAATTCAGCCTTACCAGAGCTAACCATAGACTTGAGATAACTGTGAGGCCCACGTTGCAGAAATGCTGCAGAATTGTCCGCATCATTTCCGCAACTCCCTGTCTCGGGTAAAACGCATGCGGAATTCGCATGCGTTTTCCCGCAAAACACAAGTGTTTTTAGCTTGCAGAATGCTAGCGCTTTTCCAAGCGATTAGAAGCATTGCTTGGAAAAGTGATTGACAGGTTGGTCACACTTGTCAAGTATAGTGCTTGACAAGTGTGACCAACTTTTTACTATTGATGCTGCCTATGCAGCATCAATAGTAAAAGATAGAATGTTAAAAATAATTAAAAAAAATAGAGATATACTTACCCTCTGTCGGCCCCCGGAGTCCTTCCAGTTCTCAGCGCGAATGACCTCTGATGACGTAGTGGTCACGAGACCGCAACGTCATCTGGGGTGATTCTCACAATGCATCCCTGGGAACGGAAGTTGCTGGCAACGCCGCGTGCACCGCTGAGGACTTCAGGGGCTGACAGAGGGTAAGTATATCTCTATTTTTTATTTTAATTCTATTTTTTACTGGAATATGGTATATGGTCTTCTCTCCTCCAGACCCCTGGGTACCATCCGCACATGAAGCGCTCACTTTACGCATGGTGGGCATAGCCATATGCATAAAGTGAGCGTTTCAATGCAATCCTATGGCGGCGGAATCGCCATGATTCCTCAGAATTAATGGACATGCTGCGGATTTTACCACTATGTAATTCCCCAGCAGAAAATTCAGCAGCATTGGAACAGCAACTGCTATATCCCATAGGATTGCATGTTAATGCGTTTTTTAAGCGTTTTTTAAGTGTTTCTGCAGTGGCAAAAATGTGGCGGAAACGCTGAAAAAATGCAACGTGGGCACACAATCTCACACTTGACTTACTCATAAGCATGCATGCTCAGACTGGCCAAGCATGCATGTTTACATAAGGAGATAACCAACATGTCTCATCTTTCTCCATAAGAGCTACTGAATGGGCATATAAGACATGGCATTGTTATATAGTTATATAGGCTGAAAAAAGACCTAAGTTCAACCTTTCTTCACCAATTATACATTTTGTCACTATATTATCTAAATCCACAATGTTATGTGTATCAAGGAAATAGTCCAGCCCTTTTTTAAAAGCTGTTATAGTGTCTGCCATTACTACCTCTTGTGATAGGGCATGCCACAGTCTAACTGCTCTAACTGTAAAGAACCCTTTCCTACTGTCAACAGACTAAATCATTGGGATCTGTTCAAAAAATAAATACCGTATATACTCATGTATAAACCAAGATTTTCAGCACATTTGTTTGTACTGAAAATGCCCCCCTCGGCTTATACACAAGTCATTGTCCACAAAGCCAGCGAGGGAGGGGGACGGCGGTGCAGCGGCAGGAACTGGCGGCTGTGACATCATACTTACCCTCATTGCGCCATCGCTGAACGTCCCTGCATCTCCGTTGTCCTGGTGTGGCAGCTCTTCCCCTGTGCTTGAGCGATCACGTGGTACCGCTCATTAAGGTAATGAATATGCACGAGTCTCCACTCCCATAGGCATGTGGGGAGGACAGAGGAGAACGGGAGAGGACGGAGGAGGACAGGGGGAGCCCAGCCATGCATACAAGAATGGGATGGGGAGCCCAGCCATGCATACAACGATGGGATGGGGGGAGCAGAGCCATGCATACAACGAGGGGACAAGGGGAGCCATGCATACAACAGAGGGAGCCACACAGAGCAGAACCGGACAGGGGGAGCCACACATTGCAGGACAGGGATAAGGGGACAATGCATACCCGGCTTATACTCGAGTCAATAAGCTTACCCACGTTTCCGTGGCAAAATTAGGTGCCTCGGCTAATACTGAGGTCAGTTTATACTCAAGTATATACAGTAAATCTATGTTTGTAGCATACGAGTAGATACTGTACTGCCCTTATACACTTAGGTCTTGTTTACAAGCTCTGTTTTTCCCACAATTTTTTGACACTGGAAAACGCTGCGGTTTATATCACCAGCAAAGTGAATAATAATTCCAAAATCTCATGCACATGCTGCTTAATTTTTTTCCTTCCGGATTTTAACCACCAGTGCATTTTTTTTTCAAATCTGAAACATGTCAATTGTTTTAGCATTTTTCACCCATTCAAGTTAATGATTAAAAACTGCAATTAAAAACGCATCAAATGCACAAGCCATTACGCATCACACCCTTGAGCGATGATCAGTCTGGTTTTTACCCAAATCAGAAAAATAAAGGGCTGTTTTAATAGCAAAGATTTTCCAAGCATCCTATTAAATCCTGTTGCGCAACACTAAAAGCTTTTGATTGTCAGAATCGTTCTATACCTCCATGGCCTAATTCTCACCTTGTCTATTGCATGGCTGACTTCCGTATAAGAAAAAAGATTGCTGTCACTTGCTCCAATAATTCCTCTGAGTGGAACATATAGAACGTTATGCTCTGCTATCATAACAAGTACAACCTTACATTTTTAAATGTATTCTCTTGTCTGGAAATATATGACTTATTGCTCTTTTTTTACCTAGGCCTTGGATACCTACTGCAGAATAGAAAATGGATTTTCAGGCATTAGAGATGTGTACAATACAAATCCCAACCACGATAATGTTCAACAAAGTTTTTTCATGTCAGAAACATTAAAGTGAGTACAACATGTTAGCTCGGTGTTGGATAACATGATTTTTCACACTATTAATTATTAAAGATTATTATATTGTATAATATTTTCAAACTTAAAGGAGGTTTTCTGTTTCAGTTTTTTTTACTGATTCAAGACATTTTAAGAAAATCATCATCTTCCTACCCTCCCCTGGTCCAGTGCTGCATATCGGCCCCTGCTCTGGTGTCTGTCTGTACAGGTTGCAGTGATGTCATCACATCAACAGCACTGCAGCCAATCCTTTGGCTCATCATCAGCTCTGCTGTAGACAGCTGCAGCTTGTACACAATCACCGGAGTAGAGGCAGAGGCACAACACTGGTCCTGGGGAGAGTAAGTAACAATTGATTATTTTTAATACGGTCATGATGAATTTACAAAAAAAATGTTGAAAAAGGAAACCCGTTTAAGGTTTTTATTTTGTTTATGTGATAGGGATATTGTACTTATTTGTACCAAGCTTTTTTATTTCCCCCCTTTAGAGTTTCTCCATTTTTGCTCCGCTTTTCCAAAGATCAAACATAAAATTTAAAGGGATTGTCCTTCTTTAGAATTTTTTTTTCCTATAAGCAGTAAAAAAATAAATTGGGCCTTAATTATCCTGCCCAGGTCCAATGCTCAGTTTCCCACTCTGCTCCCACTGTCCGTTATTGTCTGAAGCGCTAACATCACATTGACAGTGCTGCAGACAACTGAGCTCAGCATCTCTGCCATGGTAGATGACACAAGAGGCTCAGAGCCGCTGTGCCCACTGAATAGTTGCTGTGCTGCAGACAACAACAGACCTCAGGAGAAAACACAACGTGTGAATGTAGGAGTCGGCCAGGGCAGTAGTTGTGGCTGAGCTTAACTGGCTATGTATGCCCTGGCCTCCTTCTACATAAATGGGTTGACTCTTATTCTGCATGGCACAATCTGTACTTACGGTGCTGGTAGAGTCCACTCCTACTCGATGGAGTCCTGTAGCCACAGATTTCTACTGAATAAACATACAGTCCAGCGCAAATCTTAACTGAACAACTTTTATTGTTTCAGGACACAGCACATCCAGTTCTGACATGGCATTTTGTTGACAGTTTACGCAGCACATCCTTTCGTCTTTCCCTTCTCTCTTCCCTGAGCCACTTAACAATTGTACAGGATGGCACGTCCCAGTCGGCCCCTCAGAATCCTCCACGTTCAGCGTCACCTTAGTAAAGCGCTCCCCTGCCCATTTCACCCTGATCAGGAGAGATTCACCCCAGGAGGTGATCTGCCACATTGTGAGCGACCCTTATGCACACTGTTGCTGTGACCTTTCTGTGTTCTCTCTGCTTTCTTCCTTTTGAGTTGCTGCTCTGTCTGTGGGAGCTGCTGCCATAGACCTTCTTCCCTGAACCCTGGATAGCTGGGTATGTACTTAAACGTTGCGGGGAATCTATTCCTTCCAAGGCCACTTAAGCCCCTTCTGAGCCCTAAGGGCGCTCAGCTCCTTCTGCTCTAAATCAGAAAGATCCCTTCCTCTAACCTATTTGACCCCTCCTACATTAACTATCTACACTACTGAACGCCTATACTATCCTATGTACACTAATATATCACCATCTAGTGGTCAATTACTAATACTGCACTCTCCCTGTATAAAACATTTATATAGGAACATTATTTACACATTTTAGGGTGGCATACAATACTCATCTTAACGACATTACAAAACATTATACATATACATAGCAGCATGAAATATACATTATATACATTTTACATTGGGACATGTTTAGGGGTTCAGGACAACTTCCTCAACCCTACTACATGAACATAGCCTAATACTCCATGGTCATAGTCCAAAGTAAATGCAGCATCTGATTGCAGGACCTTGATGAGATGCCACGGCAGCTGGGTGTCTAACCAAGGCCCCCATGCCGGCCATGACTATATTTTTTGTAGACCAAGTCAAATAACTAGGTCGACAAAAAAGACTATGCTGAGCCTGTAATAAAATTTTAACGAGTGAGCTCTGCCCTGTCCATTTTGGAAGTCTAATTGGAGTGAATTGGTTTCTTCTCGACTGTCAGCAACTACCAAGTTGTTTGTATGGCATATTGTAAATGACTTGATTGAGGATGGTAAAAGTTCATGAACTTTATTGCCCTGAGGCATGGTTATTCTTAGGGCAAGTCATTTGCTGATATGAGAAGTTTTTTATTCCCCGGTAGTGTTGAGGCTGAATCTCTTTCTATCCGGATACTTACATCATCTGACACGCCATCAAATGAAATAAGCATCCAGTACAGTCGTAACCGTCAAGCTGTTTTGCTTACAGAATGTGACCTGAAGATGACCAAATATACCGCCCAAAGCGACATTCACATGGCAGTATTGTGCTCAGTATTTCCCATCAATATTTCCAAATCTGGATTGGAAGATGCACATCTGCACCTGTGTAGCTTCACCTTATGTAACTTTTAGAAATACAGTATTATCTGTATTACAACCTCATTGGCAAAGCAGGCACAAATCATGGTAGCTAAAAGTTTATGGTCTACTGATCTAGTCTGACCTCAACTCAAAAATAACCTTTTTTCATGTTTTTTGTAGTTAAGAGCACGGCTAACCGTGGCAAAAGGGGGTTATCAGACAATTTTTTTATTATTGATTTTCAAAAGTCATAATGGTATAAAAACAGCAAAAAAAAAAACAAAGAAGTGATTCTCACCTCACTGATGTCATTCAGACATTTCCTGGACACAGAGACAATGATAACGCAGATTTAATAAGATGAGATGACCCCTTTAAGCATTATTAAGCACTATTGATTACAAATTACCAACTTTAAGCCAACTTGATACTCAGCTATACGTTACCTTTTATGTGCGGTAGACATCAACACTGTGATTCCATTAATTAATTCACATCCAAATTCATTTTATTAATCAATGGACACATAGGCAAGAAGTTTAGAAAAGTTACCTCTGTGTGCCTATTGGCTGCCAAGTGTAATAAAGCAGGCAATTCTCCAAGCTTATGGTTAATGTTTGATGGATCATTGAACTAAAACACAATTTATGAAATTTATGAAATTGATGTTGCTCCCAATGCAGCTCAGTTGTGAAATATAAACCCCTAGAGGGGTCACTTTAAGAGTCATTATTTTCACTTATTTTAAATCTTTAAATCACAGTAGTTTTTCAAAAATTATTTAGATCTGCTCAAGATCTGAGCCCCCACTGACTACTCAAACACATGATGCTCAGCACTGCAGGCTCCATAGACTCTCCAGGTGTGGGTGTCCACTGGTATAACGCACTTCAGAAGGACTACTGTGATTTGTAATATATGATAGTATCTCTTTCAGCTTATAAGTCCCAATACAAATCTGCACTAAGCAATCATTTTATAAGGAACGATATGGGTATGTTTTGCTTTATGCCCTCAAATACACATGTGGTCAAAATTGTTGGTACCCCTCATTTAATGACAGAGAAACCCACAATGGTCACAGAAATAACTTGAATCTCACAACTCTGCACCTCTCAACAGGTATGTTGGCCCACTCCTGAAGAGCAAACTGCTCCAGTTGTCTCGTGTTTGAAGGTTGCCTTTTCCAGAAGGCATGTTTCAGCTCTTTCCAAAGATGCTCAATAGGATTTAGGTCAGGGCTCATCGAAGGCCACTTCAGAATAGTCCAATGTTTTCCTCTTAGCCATTCTTGGGTGTTTTTAGCTGTGTGTTTTGGGTCATTATCCTAATGCAAGACCCATGACCAGTGACTGAGACCAAGCTTTCTGGCACTGGACAGCACATTTCTCTCTAGAATCCCTTGATTGTCTTGAGATTTCATTGTACCCTGCACATATTCTAGACACCCTGTGCCAGATGCAGCAAATCAGCCCCAGAACATAACAGAGCCTCCTCCATGTTTCACAGTAGTGACAGTGTTCTTTTCTTGATATGCTTCATTTTCACAACGATGGATGGTGCGATCTGACACTGATGTTCCTTGAGCTTGAAGTTCACCTTTAATCTGTTTAGACATTTTTCTGGGCTCTTATGTTACCATTTGTATTATCCGTCTCTTTGATTTGCCACCAATTTTCCTCCTGGGAGGTTGGCTACAGTCCCATGGATCTTACATTTCTGAATAATATGTGCAACTGTAGTCACAGGAACATCAAGCTGTTTAGAGATGGTCTTATAACTTTTACCTTTAATATGTTTGTCTATAATTTTCTTTCTAATCTCCTGAGACAACTCTTTCCTTCATTTCCTCTGGTCAGTGTTGAGTGTGATACATACCATGTCACCAAACAGCACAGTGATTATCTGTAGCCCTATATACAGGCCCACTCACTGATTCCAAGATTGTAGACACTTGTGATGCTAAAAAGTGGACACACCTTGATTTAACATGTCCCTTTTGTCACATTATTTTCAGGGGTACCATCATTTCTGTCCAGGCCTATTTCATGAGTTTTATTTTTTTTTTTAATTCTGTGGAAGCATAGTTGGAAAGCAATGTCTGACTTTCATTTGTTCCTTTTCATAGAGTTTGTATTTAATATTACTTTTGTCAGATTCAAGTTATTTCTGTGACCATTGTGGGTTTTTCTGTCATTACACGAGAGGTACCAACAATTTTGACCACGTGTGTATGCCACAAGTTTTCTCTTGATATGTCCACGTTAGTGCAATTCTGTATCATCATTAAAAGCCAATTACCAATTCCAATGGAGTATCTTTTCTTATAGCTCCCT
Organism: Dendrobates tinctorius; assembly: GCF_039654945.1. NCBI lineage: Eukaryota > Metazoa > Chordata > Amphibia > Anura > Dendrobatidae > Dendrobates > Dendrobates tinctorius. The sequence goes on along the minus strand of NW_027361675.1, from coordinate 19,200,812 downwards.
CTTTTGCTATTACTCCTAGAAAATGGATCAGGCTTTGTTTTGACACACCCCTTTTTATAGGGGGAATGGTAACACCCAGTTGTCTATTTAATAGATTTCCAGGATGAATAACAGAGGACCAGCACTATGCAGAGTTGTGAATAAAGATGCTCCAGAATTGTTATTCTGTAGAAAAAGAAATATTTACTCATGTCAGAATGTCAGTAGAGCCAATAGGTCCTCTTTTAATAGTTTGCCCTTCATAAATCTATGCTATTGTCTGCTCTTACTAAATAATATACCTTGCATAGTACTTACTAAAATTACTCGTTCACAATTTTCAAACTATTGCTTGCAATATTAATTTTATGCATATAGTGCCTTTTACATTGCATATACACTCACTGGCCACTTTATTAGGTACACCTGTCCAACTGTGTGTTAAGACTTAATTTCTAATCAGCCAATCACATGGCGGCAACTCAGTGCATTTAGGCATGTAGACATGGTCAAGACAATCTCCTGCAGTTCAAACCGAGCATCAGTATGGGGAAGAAAGGTGATTTGAGTGCCTTTGAACGTGGCATGATTGTTGGTGCCAGAAGGGCTGGTCTGAGTATTTCAGAAACTGCTGATCTACTGGGATTTTCACGCACAACCATCTCTAGGGTTTACAGAGAATGGTCCGAAAAAGAAAAAAAATCCAGTGAGCGGCAGTTCTGTGGCCGGAAATGCCATGTTGATGCCAGAGGTCAGAGGAGAATGGGCAGACTGGTTCAAGCTGATAGAAAGGCAACAGTGACTCAAATTGCCACCCGTTACAACCAAGGTAGGCAGAAGAGCATCTCTGAACGCACAGTGCGTCGAACTTTGAGGCAGATGGGCTACAGCAGCAGAAGACCACACTGGGTACCACTCCTCTCAGCTAAGAACAGGAAACTGAGGCTACAATTTGCACAAGCTCATCGAAATTGGACAGTAGAAGATTGGAAAAACGTTGCCTGGTCTGATGAGTCTCGATTTCTGCTGCGACATTCGGATGGTAGGGTCAGAATTTGGCGTAAACAACATGAAAGCATGGATCCATCCTGCCTTGTATCAACGGTTCAGGCTGGTGGTGGTGGTGTCATGGTGTGGGGAATTTTTTCTGGGCACTCTTTGGGCCCCTTGGTACCAATTGAGCATCGTTGCAACGCCACAGCCTACCTGAGTATTGTTGCTGACCATGTCCATCCCTTTATGACCACAATGTACCCAACATCTGATGGCTACTTTCAGCAGGATAATGCGCCATGTCATAAAGCTCGAATCATCTCAGATTGGTTTCTTGAACATGACAATGAGTTTACTGTACTCAAATGGCCTCCACAGTCACCAGATCTCAATCCAATAGAGCATCTTTGGGATGTGGTGGAACGGGAGATTCGCATCAGGGATGTGCAGCCGACAAATCTGCGCCAACTGTGTGATGCCATCATGTCAATATGGTCCAAAATCTCTGAGGAATGCTTCCAGCACCTTGTTGAATCTCTGCCACGAAGAATTGAGGCAGTTCTGAAGGCAAAAGGGGGTCCAACCCCTTACTAGCATGGTGTACCTAATAAAGTGGCCAGTGAGTGTATATGCAGTCTGTATTAAAATACGGAGTAATCAATACCCATTGATGGGAATCTGTGTATACAATGTATGTGTATGTAATGTAGTGTGTATATTAATATACAGTACACACCTACCACCGCCTTGTCCAGTGTCTAGCGCTGTTCTACTCCTCAGTGACGTCAATGATCTTCCGAGTCTTCAGGTTACGCTGCGCTCTTCATGACCCGGTAGTGGCTGTAACAGTGTAAGCCTATAGTGCGTCAGAACGAGGCTCCGTAGGCTTTCATTGAAAAAGAGACTTCCATCTCACACATAGTGCATAAAGATACAGGAAAGATGTATATAGTGGGCCGGCTATTCTGAAGAGCAGTGATGTCACTGAGAAGAGGAGTAGAACCCCGATACCGGAGAATGCAACAGTGGGTGAGTATATTAACATATGCATGTCACGGTGGTAACACACATGCGTTCCTAGTGCTGTTCTACTCACTGTAGTGACCGCTCTGCTGCTTCCCATGTCAGGCCACCTCACTGAGTCCCCTTGCAGCTCTTACAGCTCTGCTGTATATCCCTACTGGGAGGCGCTGCCAGATCCTGTAGGAACTTAACCCTGTTGTATCCTGCAGGATTTAAGGTTCCCAACCTATCCCTAGGCAGCAGTGGTTTTACTAGACACACCTTTCACCTCTTCTTACCTGAACATAGGTTCCCAGTAGTTTGTCTCTAGTTCCTATTTGTGTATATTCATTCCATCTCTCCTGTTATTGACCAGGCTCACTTATCGTTTACTCTGATCTCTCCTGATCTCCCCACTCCTGACCTCGGCTACGTATGTTGAACCTGTGCTGCCTGCTCTGATCTCGGATTGTCTGACCATGTCTTTGCCTTCGTCCTGCTGTACCTCATATCCGTGTTTCTGACGTCCGGTCAGCTGCTGCAGGCCCGGGGACTGCCTTGTAGTGATACATAGTGACTAACTGCAACCAAGTCTATCCTCACCATCTGAGGCTTTAGTGTATACTAGATAGTCACTTAGATATTCCCCTCCAGGGTAAGCCCAGCCCGTAACCCACCAGCATTACAATACACACTACATTACATGCTCATATACACAGATTTTGAGAAAATAGAACTTCAGGGGAGGGCTTATTTAAAGGGAACCTGATAGTAGATTCATCCTGCCCGAACCACGGCCAGCAATAATCAGACATGCGCTGTGCTATCGCAGCTGTGTATGCTTTACACTGAAGCACAGAAAACATACTTTGAAAAGGCAGCCACAAACCTATTGTCTCGGATGACTAGTTTAAAAGAACAGAACCCATCAGCTACTTCCCGTCCTGCTCCCCTAGAATGTCAGATCTACCTTTCTACGTCTGTGTATAGGGAGAGACCTGTCAGTTATGGAAACAGGGCAGGGAGAAACGATTGTGAAGTGGCCTCTTGAGCTAGTCATCTAACAGCTGACAGCTTTACAGAGTGCTGTATATCAACCCTGAAAGGTGGTGGATGTATCTCATATCGGCCAAACCTGGTGACAGGTTCGCTTTAAGTCTGCCATGAAAAAAAAATTTTCAGATTGAAAATGTCATTAACTGTGATCATAACCATGTTGTCTATATAATCATGTGTACTTAATGCAATTTACTATATGTGGGTGGCACTACTAGAAAATTTTAAATAAAAGAATAGCAGAACATCTTGCAGATATAGAAACAAAGAAAATAAATGGTTTTCTGTCGTGTCATAATATTTTTTTAGAGGTATAGAATCAAAAGAATACAGCAGCATTCCTTAACCACTAAGATATATGCAGATATTGAGTATATGAAATTTAGGCTGCATTAGGCTAGTTTCACACTAGCGTCTATTTCCTGCAGCGCACGGCGCCGCTAAGCCCCGCCCCCTGCCGGCTCCCTGCCCGCCCCATCCGGTCATCGGCGCCTACTAGTGCACATGGACGCTTGCGATCTGCGCACCCTATCTTTAGCATAGGGTGCGCAGATCGTGCGCTGGCCGTGCGCTAGTAGGATTTTAGCGTGCGCTGCGCACTTTTGAAGGTGCGCCGGTGTGCGCCGAACGCAGCATGTTGCATTTTGGCGCACGGCGCACCTTCAAAAGTGTGCAGCGCACACTAAAATCCTACTAGAGCACGGCCAGCGCACAATCTGCGCACCCTATGCTAAAGATAGGGTGCGCAGATCGCAAGTGTCCATGTGTGCTAGTAGGCGCCGATGACCGGATGGGGCAGGCAGGGAGCCGGGAGGGGCGGGGCTTAGCGGCACCGTGCGCTGCAGGAAATAAACGCTAGTGTGAAACTAGCCTTACCGTTATATAAAATATGCTTATAAAATGAAAGTTCTTAGTGCACAAATCGGTAAATTCATGTGTACCCATCAACCACAACAAGGTGACCTTTCTTTGACGAGACCCTAAACCTAACATTTAGCAAACATGCCTGTCCCGGGCAAATTTAAAGGGCAGGTAGGATCCAGCATTAATTAAAAACAGCCTTAGATTGATGGGAGGAGTGCTCAGCCAAATATATGGATTTGTAGGAAGAGATACCTTTTACTATACTTTGTAACAATATGACTAATATTTTCTTTATGTGTTCTGCAGATACCTCTACCTACTGTTTTCAGAAGATGACCTGTTATCATTAGAAGACTGGGTTTTTAATACAGAAGCACATCCATTGCCAATAAATACACTAAAAAACATTTGAAGCACAAGAAACCAATAAATATCTATTCAGTGTTTTTATCTGAAATGTAAATTTTCATACAAAAGAAATTCTATTTTGTGATCTAATTTGAGATAATAAGAGTTACATAAAATACAATGTCAGATCCTGCTCCTTGTTACATATTAGCACTAAAAGAAATGGTGGCCTTTTGCAGAAATTTCTGCTTTTCTTATTTATGTACCGTACTTACTATTATTAGAAGCAGAGAATTATTATTTAGAAGAAAAATCTAAATATATCTAAATGTTTGTAAAGAAAATGTCTGGGATGCTCTTACTAGTGCTATGTGCCAATTTAGATATCTGCTCTCTGTTTAGAGGATTTTGAAACAGTTCTCCTGAGATTTTGGTCATAGTAAAAGTTACCTTTACTTTACACTGTCAGCATTATAACTTTTACAGCAATTTCCCAATATTTTCGACATCAGAAAAGCTCCAGAAAAGAAGTTACATAAATATATTGACCATTCAGCTAAAGATCTTTAAACCATATGTGTCACCAGATTTTACAAAACAGACTGCATATATTATTAAATAGATTTCTCAGACCTGATGTCACTGGTGTACTTACTTTGAAAATCTAGGTTAGAATGTTTGTGTAATCCTTTTTTCAAACCTTAAAGGGAATCTGTCAGCAGGCTTTTGCTATGTAATCTGAGAGCACCGTGATGTAGGGACAGAGACCATGATTGCAGCGATGTATTCACTGGGCCTGCGTTTTCCTGTTTCAATACAGTCCGTGTTTTATCACTAGGAGATTATCACTACAGGACAACTGGCCTTGTGCATCCTTGTCCAACCACGCCCCATCACTGATTAGTAGCTCTCTCACTATACAATGTACACAGAAAGCTGTGGTGTGGGTGGGGGTATATAGAGCTCAACTAGTGAGTTCTGCTACATCTGCAGCAAAGAAAAGTATGATTCTATAATAACTTCTGCCCCCAGTAAGGTAAGTGATACATCACTGGAATTAGAGTCTCTGTCCCTACCTTGAGCTGCTGTCAAATTACATACCAAAAACCTGCTGATAGATTTTCTTTAACTCTGTCTACATCCACCTAGCCTGACTGACATCTCCTCAGTGTCTCACCTGCTGCTAAGATCTCACCATGCTCAGTATCAGCTTCATCTGTAAGTAAGGCTGGGCAGGTAGGGATTGAATGCTCTTGTACTCATGAGCTCTCTCACTCTTTAGCTGGACTCATTTAATGCTCATTTTACTCATTTTAATATTACTATAATACAGCAATTCTGACATGGATATTCATAGTAAGTACACCAGTCTTATCAGGTTTAAGAGATCTGTTTAATAATGTATGAAGTTAGTTTTGTGTAATCTGGTGACAAGTCTGCTTTAAATTTACATAAATTTAGCCATAGACATGAGGCTAGTCATTGGACACAATTTATCTGTACCTTCGGTCAGTGCAAAGCTTCAAAGCAATACCAGAAAAAAATTTGAAAACTAACTTCTTCAGAATGTTCAGAATGCCGCCGGTGCTCTGTTCCTCAGTGATCTTAAAGATTCCATAATTGAAACAACCATCCCCTGTGACTGCCTACCTCTTGTCCATGCCCTGCTTTCAATTAATTGTTCCATAAGTAAATAAATCCCATAAATGTAAAATAACAGGTCAAAACTTATGACAGATTGTTGTCTATCAAAGGCTTTCAGAAAAAAACTAATAAATACTAATAAGAAAAACGGTTGAAATTTGCTTTAATATAAGCTGTGCAGTCTGTTCTCAAAATATAGGATTTATCAAAATCATAAGTTCAAAGGTCAACATGACCATTCCTACAATAAGATCATCAGACTTATAGTTGTGATAAAAGACCTACATAAAATTAGTAAAAAAAAATGAAAATTATTAATTATTTTTTCTTTGATCAAGTATACTTACATTAAGAGATCCCTATGCCCATAAGTAACTGTATTAAAACAGTAAGAAAACAGAAACCTTTCATGGGTTTCATTTGCAAATAATTTTTAAGGAAATAAAGGAGAGAAAAAGAAAAGAACTACAAGTAGTTCACAAGGGCTGGCTTTTTGAGAGGAGTCCCTGTTTGGCACTCAGGACGTGTATACAGGGACAACCCCTTTAAAATCAAACACCTCCTTTGGTACTTTAAAGGTGTTCTCAGCATATATATATTGATGACTTATCACAAGGATAGGTTATTAATATCAGATCAGTATCAGACACTCGTCACCCCCATCATTATCTGTTATTAGCTATGTAAATGGTGAACGAAGCTGAGTGGAGCAATATGAGATCAGTAGGTGGCCGACACACAGCAACCCACCGATCAGCCACTATTAGCTCCAGTTGCCAGATGTAAGCATTGAATGTAGCTGAACACAACAGCTCCATAGAATATGTAGCAACCACTGCCGAGAACAGCAGATCAGCTCATATTCTTTTAAATAGGAGGTGATCTGCAGTACCCACTACACTCTGAACAGATCTATGCTATTCAGCTCCATTCAGTGCTTACATCCAGAACCCAAAGCTAATAACAGCTCATCAGTGGGGTTGCCAACAGTCAGACCCCTACCAATTTGATTTTGACTATCTATCCTAAGGATAGGTCATCATTAGTATATGTCTGGAAAACCCCTTTATGGATTATGTATGGAAATTGCATAAATTGTATATAAATGATATGTTGACTGAAGCCAGCTATACACAATAGAGGGTCTTTTAGGAAAACAAAATGATCGGCACTCCAAAATCAGACATTGTCTGGGACCTCCATTCACACCTGAGCGTTTGCCAAACCTGTTGATATTGGCGGGTTTCTCCGAACCTGTTGATATCGGCGTGTTTCTCCGAACCTGTTGCTATCGGCGGGTTTCTCCGAACCTGTTGCTATCGGCGGGTTTCTCCGAACCTGTTGCTATCGGGGGGTTTCTCCGAACCTGTTGCTATCGGCGGGTTTCTCCGAACCTGTTGCTATCGGCGGGTTTCTCCGAACCTGTTGCTATCGGCGGGTTTCTCCGAACCTGTTGATATCGGCGTGTTTCTCCGAACCTGTTGCTATCGGCGGGTTTCTCCGAACCTGTTGCTATCGGCGGGTTTTTCCGAACCTGTTGCTATCGGCGGGTTTCTCCGAACCTGTTGCTATCGGCGGGTTTCTCCGAACCTGTTGATATCGGCGGGTTTCTCCGAACCTGTTGCTATCGGCGGGTTTCTCCGAACCTGTTGATATCGGCGGGTTTCTCCAAACCTGTTGCTATCGGCGGGTTTCTCCGAACCTGTTGCTATCGGCGGGTTTCTCCGAACCTGTTGATATCGGCGGGTTTCTCCGAACCTGTTGCTATCGGCGGGTTTCTCCGAACCTGTTGATATCGGCGGGTTTCTCCGAACCTGTTGCTATCGGCGGGTTTCTCCGAACCTGTTGATATCGGCAGATTTCTCCATCTTAAGTCTAATGTGTATGGGCGACTTTAGATCACGTAAGAACAACCCATTGGAAGATTATAGACACACAAACAACCGCCAATAATCTGATATGGGTTCTGTCTGGGAAACAGAGTCAAATACAGATCATGATTCGATTTTTAAGTGAGTCTTTCTAATAACATTGTATCCCGAAACTGGCAAATTATGTATTTCTGTAATAAAATTATTAAAGCAGCTTTAAAAGGGGAATTCACTTGACAAATGTTTAAAAGTGATTTTCAAAGTGTAATATATTTGAACAACATTACTAAAGACCCTTGCTTTTCGCTTCTGGGAGATCTGTTCTCCCAAAAGTCTTTTTAAATCAAAAGAAGGATCAAATCTAAGCGCAAGAGGGAAGGGAAACATTTCCTGATATTTTGTTCTTATTCTCCCCTGTGCTACAATCTGATCCTTCTTTTGATCTAAAAAGACATAAGGGAGAACGAATCTCCCATACAGTAAGTGATGTGCAATGGGCCTTTACACAGTTTCTGGTATAGAATCATGGATTGTGGAACTCAAAACATACACAGCTGTAATGACTTATACTTGACCTTGAAAATCCCAGTTGTAGGAATTTAAATTTCTATTTCATTTATTCAAAACCATAGATCATCATTTTGCATGTTTTTGTGTTAAGCATGACCGGCCTTTTCAGTTGGCATAATATATCATCCCGGTTCACTATAGATGTAATTTCAGCTCTACAGGATGCGAAAGTGCAGTTCATTTTGAATGCCTAAATGTATTTCCTATGTATCTTTTATTCATTAAAGGCCTCTTGCTGTTTTAATGGAACATGACACACACGGCTTCTTTGTTAGATTATACTTGCCTTACAATGCCTTACTTGAATGTTTATTCTTCTACACATGACGCCTCATGCAGAAGCGTACAGTGTGTGCTAAAAGCATGCACAATGTACAGACAGCTGAGTGTATCTACTAATGTACATAAGGAGTAAAGTGTTAAAAAAAATCCAGAGCTTAAACAATATTGCCAGTAAAATACTATGAGTTTTCTATAGTTTTATTTTATTGGCAGAGAGATATAAGCAAATTAATTAGTAATCATTATTGATTAACAGGGGATATCATTCTCCAACAAATAAATGGTGTTTGGTTGTACCTGGAGGAATATCATGAGATATACAGTGTCATGTAAAAGTATAGGCACTCCTGGTCAGAATTACTGTTATTTTGAACAGTTAAGCATGTTGAAGATATAATGTAGTTTAGACCAAAAAGTATATATATATATATTTTCATCTTTTACATTTTAAAAATTACAAAAAAGGAAAATGGGCCTATTTGGGCACCCTTCATGGTTTACTACCTAGCAGTATCACCTTTTGAAAGTGTCACAGCTTGTAAACGCTTTTCGCAGCCAGTCAAGAGTCATTCATTTCTTGTTTGATGGATTTTCATCCAGTCTTCTTTGAAAAATTCTTCCAGTTCTGTGAGATTCCTGGGTCTATCTTGCATGAATTGCTATTTTGAGGTCTAGCCACAGATTTTCAATGATGTTCTGATCAGGGGACTGAGAGGGCCATTGTAAAGCATTCAGCTTGCCCCTTTTGAAGTAATTTATTGTGGATTTTGATGTGTGTTTAGGATCATCATCAATTTCTAGAAACCATCCTCTTTTCAACTTCAGCTTTTTTATGGATGGTGTTATGTTTGCATCAAGAATTTGTTGAAATTTCATTGCATCTATTCTTCCCTCTACCCGTGAGCTGTTCCCCTTGCCATTGGTTGCAACATAAAACCAAAGCATGATTGATCCACCCCCATGTTTAATGGTTGTCGAGATGTTCTTTTCCTGAAATCATTGTGGTCAAAGAGTTCTATTTTAACCTCATTGGTCCACAGGACTTGTTTCCAAAATGCATCAGCCTTGTTTAGATGTTGTTTTACATATTTGTGACACTAAATTTTATGATGAGGATGCAGGAGAGATTTTCTTCTGATGACTCTTCCTTGAAGGCCATTTTTGTGCAAGGGTCTCTGAACAGTAGAACAATGTACCACAACTCCAGAGTTTGCTAAATCTTTGTGAAGGTCTTTTGCAGTCAAGTGAGAGGTCTGATTTGGCTTCTCTAGCAATTCTACGAGCAGCTCTCACTGAAATTTTGGTTGGTCTTCAGACCTTATCTTTACCTCCACTGTTCCTGTTAACTACCATTTCTTAATTACATTTCAAACTGAGGAAAGGACAACTTGAAAACACTTTGCTGTTTTCTTATAGCAATCTAGCCATCTCCTGTTTTATGGGCCTCCGCCATTTCAATTTTCAGAGTGCTAGGCAGCTGCTTAGTAGAACCGATGGCTGTTGTTTTTTGGCACAAGGATAGAGGAGGTTGAGTTTTTATAAAGCTGGTAAATTTGCATTATCTGGCCTTTCTTAATGATGATAGTGAACAAGCTGTAATTCTAACAGGCTAATGAAGGTCTGAAACATTGAGTAACGTTATCTGAACATACAAATCTCTCAGAGTGCCCAAACTTTTGCTTCAGCTCATTTTCCTTTTTGTAATTTTTTAAAATAAAAAACAAATTATAGTTAATTTTTTTTTACCTAAAATACAAAGCAAATGTGTCATCTTTAACTTTAGGCCATTTAGAGATCATTTTATCTTCAAATGACTTAACTTTTCACAATAACAGTAATTTTGACCAGGGGAGCCCAAACTTTTATATGCCACTATAGACGCTCAGCGACCCATTACACTACATTAAAGGTTGTTACAGGGGTTAGAAGGATAAGAATGTAATATGACAATCAAAGGTAACTAAATCTTTTGAAATTCAAATTTGAAATCTTAGATACATTTTTCCCCAAAATTTGATTTATGGCAAATTGCAAGTTCTCCATTTGATTTGAGGAGATGTGCATAACATGGTGAGGACATTTAGGACTCTGTCCAATCCATTTCAAGCTCTTTAACGTAAAAACACAAGCTTAGAAATGTCAAAATAACTTCAACATATATGGCTATGGATAAATGGATGGCAATCATTCTTCACTTCTGTGCTTTCACACATTATCTGTAGAATTTCTTCACTGTTTTAGGGTATTCTCTCCTTACATTAATTGCTCAGCTGTGAGCTGCAACATTTGCTTCCTCTCCACATTCGAAACAAAATGGCTGCTGCATTCACTGCCTATGCTTTCATACAAGCTATGATAGTCTCCTGTGATTGGCTGTGCTATACCTTGTGATGTGATAGCTGCAAGGCATTATGGGAATACCTGCGCTTGGCTGCATCTGAAGACACGTGAGCCTTACCTGACTGATGCAATATTTGTTTTTGCATATTTGCGCAAATCGAATTTCAAAAGTTCATGAATTTCCTTAAAAGTAATCAACTCTATCAATTATGCATTACAGTTATTCTATGCAATGACAAGTAATGTAGCTTACATTATTGACTTATATGAACAATTACACTTGCTTAGTGACTATTTTCATTTTTACATTAAAGAGATGAAACATTTCATATTTATCATTAGGTTTGGATTGAGAATTTTTACTCCAAGATCTTCAATCTATTTTTAATTCCCTAGAAAAAAAAACTAAAACTTTTTTTAAGTTGATAAAAGGGAGGAAGTGAATTACTTAAAATGGATAGGATGACTAATCCACCTAGCTCTACTCTACTTTAGTAATGACCAAGTAAACCAGGGGTGGGAAATCACTTTTCTGACAAGGGCCATTTGGATATTTATACCAATGATAAAATATAATAATATATTTATGTTTCTCTGAATCTGTGTATATGGGACTTTATGGTTGGCTCCCCCCCCCCGATAATGGACATAGAGGAAAACTGTAAAATGCTAATGTAATTATCCTAATCAGGAGAAACATAGATAATAAATATATTACAACAGAGGTCCAGTTGTCTGAAAGAATGAAATTCATGGTAATCTGACAATGGACAAAAGTAGTTTTAATGTTGGAGTGCCCAACATATTAGTCCTGATTTTTGGGTTTTCCACTTTTAGAAAAGTTCACCCCAAGCATTTCCTGTCAGGTAAAATATCAAAATCAGATAATACTGCTCGTCCACGGGTCCAGCTCCTGCCCTCCACTGCTGCTCCTAGGTATAACCAAAATACTTATCACATCAAATCAAAAGCTCATATCACTACTGCAGCCAATCACTGAGCTCAGCAGCCCATGCCATCTACATCAGCCAAGCCACTGAGCAGTGACATGAGCTGTCCACGTTATGTCACCACTGCAGCCAAAACACTGAAACTAGAGCAGCGGCAGATAGGTGGCGCAGGGTCTAGAGAGGGTGAATACTATATCATTTTACAGTCTTAAGGGCCCATCACACTAAGCGATATCGCTAGCAATATCACTATAACGCCACTGGTTTTGTGACGCAGCAGCGATATTGCTAGCGATATCGCTATGTGTGATACTTACCTCCTACCGCTCCCCCGCTGGTTATCGCTGATCGCGCGAGAACTACCTGGGCCGTTTCTCATCGTCAGCTTCCTGCTGTGGTGACAAGCGACGCGTGGACGCGGGCGGGAGGACGTCTTTATCGCCGCGTCTGACAGGTAAGTAGCGACTGCTGACCGCTGCTATGTCGCTGGTGAGATCTGCCTGTGTGGCAGCTCACTAGCGACCACTTAGCGATGCACCAGCGATCCTGACCGGGTCATATCGTTGTCGGGATCGCTGGTGCATCGCTAAGTGTGACAGTACCTTTACACTAAAGGAAACTTTTGGGGTCCACTTTTCTAACAGTGGGAACACCTTTAAGACCACTAGGAAAGCAGTGACTGTGGAAAGCAAAAACATGCTGAAAGAGCAAAAAGGAGATTGATGAAGTTTACATTTATTTAAATGGTTTTTCCACTTTAAGAAAAATGGACCCCAAAAGTTTCCTATAATGTAAAATAATAAAATTAGATAGTACTCAACCTCTACAAGTCCAGCACTGGTTATCTGCCACTGCTCTACTCTATGACATCAACAGGTCACATCACCGCAGGCCATAGCAACCAATCACAGCTCTGCAACTGTAGACAGCATGATACGGAATGTTAACACGACGTCATCACCGCAGCTAAATTACTGAAATCGGTGCAGCTGCGAAGATCCCGCGCTGGACCTGTGGAGGTTGAGAACCAGCTCTGTTTGCTGTGTTACTCATATTAAATTGTTTGGGTTCCACTTTAATTAAACTGAAAAACTCCCATTTTTAATACCAAAACCAGACCAAACTCTTCTGTGTTTAGACTTTGTACAAGCTTCTTGTCCAACAGCTACTGTATCCATAACAATATGTGGATAGCCATAGTCAGCCATTTTTGAAGGGGAACTCCCTATATATTCTATGAAGTCTTAACAAAAAGATAATTTTCGAGTAGGGTAAATACAACACTAAAGTAGCTCAACAGGGTCAAAACCCTTTGAGAAAGCAAACACGAAATGCACATCAGGGCTCTCCCCTTGGGGTTGGCACTTGCACTTTATGATGGGTAAGCATTATAGTTGCTATTTATATGCTCATGCACTTTGCTGATTCATTGTTTGCTGCTAGGTCATGAACTTATGGGGATTGCAAGATAGGAAAGTTAGGTCATTGTATACAGTGTACTTTGATCCATTTATCTTTCTCCCCACTATTAGTTCCAAAAACCTTTTTGTTGCATAAATACTTTACATTGTTTACCTGTAATTGTTGTTCACAGTGTAAGGCTATGTGCACACGCTGTGGATTCACCTGCGGGTTTTTCCGCACGGATCCGCAGGTAAAACCACAGGTAAAGTGACCTGCGGTTTTCCTGTGGATTAGCCTGCGGTTTCACACCTCTACTATGTTAAAGGTGTGAAATCGCTGCGAAATCCGCCCTAACAATTGACATGCTGCGGTTTGTAAACCGCATCAAAACTGCGTGGAAAAAACGCACAGCGGTTTTGAAATGCCATTGGATAACATGGTACTGTACCATGTCTGCGTTTCCGCAGGGCCAAAACCGCTGCGGAAACGCAGCAGAATCTGCAACGTGTGCACATAGCCTAATTGTATCGTCTTTATGTTAACCTCCTTTTTATTGTATGTGATACTGATTTTCCTCTTTTACATTTTACTCACAATCTAAATTCCCTATCAGTATGTCTCTGGCATGTGGGAGGAAGCTGGAGTAAACAGAGGAAACTCACACAAACACAGGGAGAACATGCATTGTCCTTGGTGGGATTTGAACCCAGGACACCAGAGCTACAAGGCAGTAGTGCTAACCACTGAGCCACCGAGCCGCACGCCACATATGCATGTTTTCCTCAATATCTGATGTGAAATGAGAATAAAGATTTCCCGTTTTAGGTCAATTTTGGATTACTATAATTATTAATATTTGTCAAATGCCAAAATAATGAGAGAATGTTTTAAGGCATTTTTATTACTTACTGCAAAGTCAAAAGTTTACATACATTTCATTAGTATTTGGTACCATTGCCCTTAAACTGAATGACTTGGGTCAAACATTTGGGATATCCTTCCACAAGCTTCTCACAATAGCTGGTTGGAATTTGGGCCCTTTCCTTCTGACAAAACTGGTGTATCTGGTCCAGTTTTGTAGGTTGCCTTGCTCGCACCTGTCTTTTCAGCTTTGCCCATAAATTCTCAATTGATTGTGATCAGGGCTTTTTGATGGCCACTCCAAAACATTGACTCTGTTATCCTTAAGCTACTTTGTTACCATTTTGGCAGTATGCTTCAGGTCATTGTCCATTTGGAAGACCCGTTTCTGCCCAAGCTTTAACTTCCTGGCTGATGTCTTGAGATGTTGCTTCAGTATTGCCACATGATCTTTTCTCATGATGACATCTATTGTGTGAAGTGCACCAGTCCCTCCTGCATCAAAAGAGCCCCACAACATGATGTTACCACCCCCGTTTTTCACAGTTGGGATGGTGTTTTTAGGCTTCCAAGCTTTCCCCTTTTTCCTCCCAACATAATGATGGTCATTATGCCCAAAAAGTTCAATTTTAGTTTCATCAGACCACAGGACATGTCTCCAAAAATTAAGGTCTTTGCTCCTGTGTGCATTTGCAAACATTAATCTGGCTTTTCTAATTTTTCTTTTGGAGTTATGGATTCTTCCTCACAGAGTGGCATTTCAGGCAATGTTGATATAGTATTAGTTTCTCTGTGGATATTGACACAATTTTACCTGCTTCCACCATCATCCTCACAAGGTCTTTTGCTTTTGTCCTTGGGTTGATATGCACATGTCGGACCAAAGCACATTCATTTTTGGGACACAGATCCCATCTCCTTCCTGAGGGGTATGATAGCTGGACATTTCCACCTTGCTTGTACTTTGCGTATAATTATTCGTACAGATGATTGAGCACCTTCAGGTATCTTGAAATTGTACCCAAGGATGTGCCAGACTTTGCAAGTCCATAATTCTCTTTCTGATATCTTGACAGATTTCTTGAGACTTTCCCATGATGCTACACAAAGAAGCAGTGTGTTTCAGATGTGCATTAAAATAAATCCACAGGTGTGCCTCGAATTAACTCAGATGTTGCCAAAAAACTTATTAGAAGCTTCCAAACACATAGCATAATCATATGAACAGTCCAGAATTGTTTAAAGGCATAGTAATCTTAGTGTACGTAAACTTTTGACTTTACAGTAAGTAATAAAAACGCCTTAAAACATTCTCTCTCATTATTCTAACATTTGGCAAATAATAATAATTATGGTAATCCTAATTGACTTAAAATGGGAAAGGTTTATTCTGATTTCATGTCAGATGTTGAGAAATAAATGTAGATGTGTCTTTTTATATAGTGTATGTAAACTTCTGGTTTCATCTGTATAAGTTGTTTCTGATTAATAAAACTATTTTTGATAATTAATTATATATACAGTATTGAAGTCAGCACTACATTTTTTCGGTATTGAATTTTGCAAATACGACACCAGAGTAGCACAACTGAGAAAAAACCCTGAGGTGAATTTTTGACTCTAAGGGCTCATTCCCACTTGCGATGAAATCGAACAAATGCAAGCCGATAAAAAAATCGGATTGAATTCGGATCAATGTTATTCTATGATTGTGTCTTCAGCTACGTTTTTTTTTCCAACTCGGAAGGGATCACGATCGGACTGGAAAAAAGTTGCAGCATGCTGTGATTGTAATCGGAATTTGGATCGCATCCCGCAATAGAAGTTAATGGGTGTGAGGAAAAAAAATCACAGAGCACTCGGTTCATGCGAGTGCTATCCGATTTTTACACACCGATCGCATTTGAAAAGCCGGCAATTTATATGCGGGTACAGTAAAATCACACTGACAGGTTATAATAGATAGAATAGATATATACACATAGAATACATACACTACTGTTCAAAGGTTTAGGGTCACTTAGAAATGTCCTTATTTTTTAAAGAAAAGCACAGTTTTTTTCCAATGAAGCTAACATTAAATGATTCAGAAATACACTCTATACATTGTTAATGTGGTAAATGACTATTCTAGCTGCAAACGTATGGTTTGTAATGCAATATCTCCATAGACGTATAGAGGCCCACTTCCAACAACCATCACTCCAGTGTTCGTATGGTACTTTGTGTTTGCTAACTGTGTAAGAAGGCTAATAGATGGTTAGAATACCCTTGAAAACTCTTGTGAACGTATGCTAGCACAGCTGAAAACAGTTTGGCTGATTAGAGAAGCTATAAACCTGACCTTATTTTGAGCTAGTTGAGAATAGGGAGCATTACATTTGTTGGTTCCATTAAATTCTCAAAATGGCCAGAAAAAAAGAACTTTCAAGTGAAACTCGACAAACTATTCTTGTTCTTAGAAATGAAGGCGATTAGATGCGAGAATTTGCCAAGAAACTGAAGATTTCCTACAACGGTGTGTACTACTCCCTTCAGAGGAGAGCACAAACAAGCTCTAACCAGAGTAGAAAGAGTAGTGGGAGGCCCCTCTGCACAACTGAGCAACAAGACAAGTACATTAGTGTCTGTAGTTTGAGAAATCGAGGCCTCACAGGTCCTCAACTGGCAGCTTCATTAAATAGTACACGTAAAATGCCAGTGTCAACATCTACAGTGAAGAGATTACTCTGGAATGCTGGCCTTTAGGGAAGTGGCAAAGAAAAAGCCATATCTGAGACTGACTAATAAAAGGAAAAGATTAATATGGGCATAAGAACACAGACATTGGACAGAGGAAGATTGGAAAAAAGTGTTATGGACAGACGAATCCAAGTTTGAGATGTTTGGATCACAAAGAAGAACATTTGTGAAACACAGAACAGCTGAAAAGATGCTGGAAGAGTGCCTGACGCCATCTGTCAAGCATGATGGAGGTATTGTGATGGTCTTGGGTTGCTTTGGTGCTGGTAAAGTGGGAGATTTGTACAAGGTAAAAGGGATATTGAATAAGGAAGGCTATCACTCCTTTTTGTAACGCCATGCCATACCCTGTGGACAACGCTTGATTGGAGCCAATTTCATCCTACAACAGGACAATAACCCAAAGCACACCTCCAAATTATGCAAGAACTATTTAGGGAAGAAGCAGGAAGCTGGTATACTATCTGTAATGGAGTGGCCAGCACAGTCACCAGATCTCATCCCCATTGAGCTGTTGTGGAAGCAGCTTGACAGTATGGTACACAAAAAGTGCCCATCAAGCCAAACCAACTTGTGGGAGGGGCTTCTAGAAGCATAGGGTGAAATTTCTCCAGGTTACCTCAGCAAATTAACTGCTAGAATGCCAAAGGTCTGCAAATTCTGTAATTGCTGCAAAGGGAGCATTCTTTGATGAAAGAAAAGTTTGAAGGAGAAAATTATTTCAAATTAAAATCTTTTTTTTGAACCTTGTCAATGTCTGGACTAGATTTTAAATTCATTTGGCAACTCATTTGATTAATAAAAGTATGAGTTTTCATGGAAAACACAAAATTGTCTGGGTGACCCCAAAATTTGAAACGGTAGTGTATAAGGAACAAATACCACCACACCATGGCCGAACAACATATTACCACCACTTTGTGACTGAATACTACAATACTGATCAGTAATAAAAAAAAACCACAATACTAATATCACATATGTGCCATTATACACAGGAGATCTCTACTTAGCATGCAGTGTCAGTGTAAAGGTAATACAGTGATCATTGGTGACATTGTACACAGGAGCTCTGTATATACTGTCAGTTTACAGGTAATACAGTGATCACTGGTGACATTGTACACAGGACCGCTGTATATAGTATACAGTGTACAGTGTCAAAAACCTTTTCACTTGCCAAGTGACGTGAATGTGAACAAGGATCGAGCAGCTGAACCACTAGTAAAAGTCTAGGCCAGACAGGATGGTTTTCCCAGCTCAGAAAGAGGGACGTCACACCCACATATGGACTGAATGCACAAAGAAATGAATAAAAAACGAATCTGAACTGAGAAAGTAAGTTAATATGTATGCACAATGTAAGTGCATATTAACACATGACCATTAATCAGAGAAAACAAAAAGCAAAAAACACAAATATCCTGAGCTAAAAAGTAAAAAATAAACTGCAAATAATGCATAAAGGTAATAATAATAATAATAAGGGTATTTAGTAAACATAATTTTGATCAAAATAATATACAAGCCATCCCGCCACGTCATGGCAACCCTTGTGGGACAGTCCCTACTCTAGTATTTAAAACCTTTTCACTTGCCAAGTGACGTGAATGTGAACAAGGATCGAGCAGCTGAACCACTAGTAAAAGCTTAGGCCAGACAGGATGGTTTTCCCAGCTCAGAAAGAGGGCGGTCACACCCATATATGCACTGAATGCACAAAGAAATTAATAAAAAACGAATCTGAACTGAGAAAGTAAGTTAATGTGTATGCACAATGTAAGTGCATATTAACACATGACCATTAATCAGAGAAAGCAAAAAACACAAATATCCTGAACTAAAAAGTAAAAAATAAACTGCAAATAATGCATAAAGGTAATAATAATAATAATAAGGGTATTTAGTAAACATAATTTTGATCAAAATAATATACAAGCCATCCCGCCACGTCATGGCAACCCTTGTGGGACAGTCCCTACTCTAGTATTTAAAACCTTTTCACTTGCCAAGTGACGTGAATGTGAACAAGGATCGAGCAGCTGAACCACTAGTAAAAGCTTAGGCCAGACAGGATGTTTTTCCCAGCTCAGAAAGAGGGCGGTCACACCCATATATGCACTGAATGCACAAAGAAATTAATAAAAAACGAATCTGAACTGAGAAAGTAAGTTAATGTGTATGCACAATGTAAGTGCATATTAACACATGACCATTAATCAGAGAAAACAAAAAGCAAAAAACACAAATATCCTGAACTAAAAAGTAAAAAGCTTTTACTAGTGGTTCAGCTGCTCGATCCTTGTTCACATTAGTGTATAGTGTCAGCGTACAGGTAACACACTGACGTCTCTAGGTGAAGTCTTTCATCTACATGCAGCAAAGACCGCCGTCACTTCTTCCAGCCAGGGCTTGTCTCTGCAGGAAACAACACAGTTATTTAGATCACCGCTTGCAAAACACATTTCTTATTTTTTTCCCAACTTCTACACTACACCAATTTAAGAAAAAAAGGCGACATAGTGTCACTCTGCACAGTAACAGGACCGCCCCTCCATTTAAAACAGTATACTCAAAAAATAAAATAAATACATCACTGCAGTAATAATATCCCTTAATTAGCCCCTATGGTAATAATATTCCCCATCCTGGCCCTCGTGTGTCTCATTCCCAGCTCCAGCCATATCTGCTCCCATCCTGCCCTCATGAGTATATATTCTGCCCCATATGATCTCCCCATCCTGCCCCATCTGTCCCATGATCTTGCCCCAACTGTCCCATGATCCTGCCCCATGAACCTGCACCATGTGTCTCCATCTTGCCCCATGATCCTGCACCATGTCTCCATCCTGTCCCATGATCCTGCATCATCTGTCTCCATCCTGCCCCATGATCCTGCATCATCTATCTCCTTCCTGACCCATGATCCTGCATCATCTGTCTCCATCCTGCCCGATCTGTCTACATCCTGCCCCATATTACTGCGCCATCCGTCTCCATCCCGCATCATGTCTCCATCCTGCCCCCTGTGTCTCCAATCCTGCCCCCTGTGTCTCCAATTCTGCCCCCTGTATCCATTCTGCCCGTGTCTCCATTCTGCCCCCTGTGTCTCCAATCATGCCTCCTGTGTCTCCAGTCATGCCTCCTGTGTCTCCAAGCATGCCCTCTGTGTCTCCAATCCTGCCCCCATGTCTCCATCCTGCCCCCATGTCTCCAATCCTGCCCCCATATCTTTAATCCTGCCCCCTGTCTCCATTCTGCCCCCGGCAGGATGGACACATGTCTCCATCCTGCCCGCTTGCTGCTTTCTCCTTCGGCGAGCGATCTTCCCTCCAGACTGAAAGCGCGCACTCGCCAGCAGATGACAATGACATCAGACGCCGGCAACGTTCACGCTGACGTTAGCTGCCTGCCTCCTATTGGCTGGTTGCTTTAACTAATGCCATGCAGGCCGCTGGGGCAGTGGGGCCCGATGGGCAGAAGTGACGGGGCCCGATGCAGGCCCCCTCTGCTGATCGGGCCCCATACGTCAGTCAGGGCAGTAATGCCCTGATGGCGGCCCTGTGTTTGTATGTCTATATGTCTGTCTGTCTATCTATATCTATAAATTATCTATCTCAATAGCATTCATTGCTGTCCAAAACCACATGCAAAAACATGACTAATGCGAGTATTGTGCACTGTGTTTTTCCTGCCAAAAAATTGAGAAATTGGGCAGAAATTTCTGCATCCAAATACTCAATGTGTGCAGATACCCTAACTGCCTGGGCACCACTGTGCATACTTCACCCACTGCGCCACCAATTACTCCCTGGCATATTTACTAGTCCACCACCTCTTCAAGGAACAGGATTACCGACAATTTTGATTATGCTATCAATTCATTTATGCCTAGCAGTGACATTATCGATTTGGTGAAAGCAGATTCTACACTCTATTTAAAGGGCGACTATTGTGATAAAGGCCGATGTGGCCGAAACGTCGTTAGATGTCGCTTCCTCACCGTCAAGCAATAAATTTATTTCACATTAAGCATAACCAGAGTGTGCAGTGACTCTATATTGTCTATGCAGATACCCTAATAGACAGTGAGGTTGAGCAGAAAGTATACATCATAGCTCTGTATAAATGCAACCGAACTGAAAAGCAACAAGTGTAAATGTATAGCAGTAAGTGTTACAAAAAAATAAATTACATGACTTACATATACAGTACATTACATAATAACTTACATAACATATCCACATCTACACATACAGTATATTATTTATAGTAACTGACATATTATGTTGTCCACATCTGCACCTATATCCTAGTACAAAGACATTAGGAGAACTACAATATATTACAATTAACCACTATAAATAAAAGGCCGAAAAAGTGAAATTTACATTTAAAGTCTTTTTTGCTAGCATGATAAATATAGAGAAAAACTACAGTATATTAGCGGTGTGGGAGGGGGTGATCGTCAAGATGTGATCTTTCTGGTTGCTTCAGTTTTTACAAAACTACTGGATTCAACCTGTACATGATAAGAGCCACGAAGAAGTGGGTATATTTGGGTGCATTAATAGAGAGAGCGCAGATATATTACTATAATAAATGATGTGGTTAGAGTTTGTATATGTGTGTGTGTATATATACATACAGTATATATATATATATATATATATATATATATAGTAATAATACATTTTATTTCTATAGCACCGACATATTCCGCAGCACTTTACATTTCAGAGGGGATTTGTGCAGACAATAGACATTACAGCATAACGATAATCACACAGATTATAACAAATACCAAGATAAATTAGGGCCCTGCTCGCAAGCTTACAATCTATGAGGAAAAGGGGAGACACGAAAGGTGGGTGGTAACAATTGCCCTGATTGTTTGGACCAGCCATAATGTTAAGCGTGTAACAGTACAGACACAGAGGGCTAATGGATGCATAAGGCATGTGGGAACATGATGCGGGGAACCTGGTTATGGTAAAACTTTTGACTGTGCCACCCAGGGATAGATTAGGTTAATGTGTTGAGGCCTGGGAAGTGCATTCCAAACAATTGGCGCAGCACGTGTAAAGTTTTGGAGACAGGAGTGGGAGGTTCTGATTATTGAGGATGCTAACCTCAGGTCATCAGCAGAACGGAGGGCGTGGGTAGGGTGGTATACTGAAACAAGGCAGGAGCTGTAGGGTGGTGCTGAGCCATGGAGAGCTTTGTGGGTGAGGGTAATAAGTTTGTACTGGATTCTGGAGTGGATAGGTAGCCAGTGTAATGACTGGCACAAGGAAGAGGCATCGGTGTAACGATTGGCGAGGAATATGATCCTGGCTGCAGCATTCAAGACAGATTGGAGGGGGGGAGAGTTTGGTAAGAGGGAGACCGATTAGAAGAGAGTTACAATAGTCGAGACGAGAATGAATAAGAGAAACAGTAAGAGTTTTTGCGGAGTCAAAAAGTAAGAAAAGGTCAAATTCTAGAAATGTTTTTGAGGTACAGATGACAAGAGCGAGCCAGTGATCGAATGTGGGGGGCAAAGGAAAGCTCGGAGTCAAGTATGACCCCAAGACAGCGGGCATGTTGCTGGGGAGTAATAGTGGAGCCACACACAGAAATGGCAACGTCGGGTATAGGTACATTAGTAGAGGGAGGAAACACAAGGAGTTCAGTCTTTGATAGGTTCAGTTTCAGATATAGTGAGGACATGATGTTAGACACAGCGTTTAGACAATCGCCGGTGTTTTCTAGAAAGGCTGGCGTGATGTCAGGAGAAGAAGCATATAATTGGGTGTCATCTGCATAGATTTGGTACTGGAAACCAAATCTACTCATTGTTTGACCAATAGGGGCAGTGTACAAGGAGAAGAGGAGGGGGCCTAGAACCGATCCTTGAGGAACCCCAACAGTAAGGGGAAGGTGAGAGGAGGAGGAACCGGCAAAAGATACAGTAAAGGAGCGGTTAGAGAGATAGGAGGAGAACGAGGAGAGAACGGTGTCCTTAAGGACAATGGAATGGAGCATAGTGAGGAGGACCTGATGATCCACAGTGTCGAATGCTGCAGAGATATCCAAGAGAATTAGCATGGAGGAATGACCATTTGATTTAGCTGTTAGTAGATCATTATAGACTTTAGTGAGGGAAGTTTCAGTAGAGTGTAAAGAGCGGAAACCAGATTGGAGAGGGTCGAGAAGAGAGTTATCAAAGAGATAATGGATAAGACGGGAGTGGACCAGGCGTTCCAGGAGTTTAGAGATGAAGGGAAGATTAGAGACAGGTCTATAGTTAGCGGCACAGGTTTGGTCGAGGGATGGTTTTTTAAGTAGTGGATGTATGATGGCATGCCTAAATGAGGAGGGAAAGATAACAGAAGAGAGAGAGAGGTTAAATATTTTAGTTAGGTGAGGGGTGACAGCAGGGGAAAGGGATTGGAGGAGATGTGACGGAAATGGGTCACTGGTGCAAGTGGTTGGGCGAGAAGATGCAAGGAGCCTGCTTACTTCTTCTGTGACTGGTTCAAAATCAGAGAGTGAGCTAGATGCAGTGGGGGAGGGAGGACAGTGCATGGTATGAGGTGATTGGGAGATAATTTCCTGTCAGATCTGGTCAATTTTTTCTTTGAAGAAATTGGCCAGATCGTCAGCTCGAAGCTCCGTGGTTGGGGCCTGAACTCTTGGGTTGAGTAGAGAATGAAAAGTGTCAAAGAGACGTTTAGGGATATTGGACAGTGAGGTGATGAGGGTGTTGAAATAGGTTTGTTTGGAGAGGTGAAGGGCAGTGTTGTATGTTCTAAGCATAAACTTATAATGGATGAAATCTTCGTGTAGATTGGATTTTCTCCACAGATGTTCGGCGCACCTGGAGCACCGCTGCAGGAAACGTGTTTGCAGGGTGTGCCAGGGTTGTCGCCGTCTGTGTTGTGGTGTTCTATTTATAGGGGGTGCAAATTCATCCAGGGCACTTTGAAGTGTTTCATTGTAATGCTTCAGTGCAGAATCAGGACATGAGAGGGAGGAGATAGGGGCCAATGAAGACTGCAAGTTCTTCATAAGTTTCTGGGTGTTAATGGCCTGTAAGTTTCTATAAGTATGGACAGTGGGGGTGACCTGAGCAGCCTGGCAGTTCTTGATAGAGAATGAAAAAAGATTGTGGTCAGAGAGCGGGAGAGGGGAGTTTGCAAATATAGTATATACTGCGTATATATATATATATATATATATATATATATATATATATATACACAATATACAATATTTATATGTATTTCAATTGTAATGCGCCATGGAATAAATGACGCTATAATATAAATTAAAAAAATAATAATTATATGTGTGTGTGTGATTTGCATGTAGACTTTCACTGGGCTACTCTGCCATCTAGAGTTACTAGCAGGTAATAAAAGAATGAATTTTTGATGAGCCAATGTATGAAGTAACAACTGAATCAGCAAGTAATTAGATACCGGTTTGTTACAAAAGTAGCAGTGAATGTCTTAGCAGCCAACGTAATTAACCTCTTGAACCTCTCTACAGTCTCTACTCACTTGTCTAGACTGCGATGAGCGTAAATGCAACATCCCTTTCTCCAACCCGGCATGAATAAACACACCAGACCAGGACATATCTATTTGGTTAGGCAGGGGTTAGCTACAACTTTGAATTCTCATGGGCAATAAACACCATTACAACCAACATAACGTTTATGGTTAAACCAACAAAGAACACCACTGGGACTGAAATGATAAGCCCAACTCTGAACTCCCACAGGACAGGTTCTCTTACAGCCAGAATCCTAGCTTGTTATTTCCACTCCAACGAACAGTTCTGTCTTTTCTTGATTCTAGAATAGCATACATAGGGGCTGATTCATTAAGACTGGTGTTTTGCCATTTCATGAATTTGGTGCATCTTTTCAGTGGCATGCACCTCCGAGTGCTTCGCCAAAAATGGTACTTCAATCAGGGACTGGAGAAATATTTCTGGCGAATAAAATGCTGGCAGTTTTGCTGAATTTGAGGGACCATCACAGTCACGCTCTGTCCCGTCCTGGTTGTTCTACAGCTCTTCAGTAGAAAGACAGCTGTCAAAGACGTTCCATCAACAGAGTAAGGCGGAAGAAAAGGAGATACTCTATCGATCTGACATCAATGCTGGCTGGAGGAGCCAGAAAAGATTGATTCCATTTAGAATAGACATGTAGTTAGCAACTACCTGCCTGTAGGTTCTTAGCCCCTAAAGAAAAAAACACATCTTGGATAACCCCTTGAAGGAGAAGTTATAGAGGAACAGCTGTGGTGCTTGTAACTGTGTGAGTAATTCCCTAAGGGCCAGAACTAGGTTCTTGTGAGTGTCCCCTGCACCACATATCCCAGTAAAATTTTACTTTCCAATGGCAGCTGAATGGTGGTCATTGCTCTGGTAATTCACTGCCATCAGCTAAACAACCGTGCTGGTGACCTTGTGGGAAAACATCTGGAATGGCTACTAGAATACCACTTCTAATGCTACGCAATAACCTGGAACGGTGACAGGAACGATGACAATGATGAACAGCAGCCCTACGATGATGATAATGACTGAAGGCAAGGCCCAAGAAAAATTGTCAAAATGGAATAGGATCTTGACCATCTCATGGCCTTTCCCATGTCCTCCGCAACCACTGTGGATGAGGCTGCCCAATTACTCTGTATTGGGGGTTGTGAAGTGAGGGATGAGGGGTTGGCTGAAGGGCATCATAAAATTGCTGCTCCATATCAGTGGTCACAAATGTATTAACCTAAGTCTGCTGGGATGGGACTGCAGCTGAGGCACAGCATCTAGTGGAGCTGATGACCTCTCTACGGCAGAAGAACTGATTTGGTTGTTTCCTATGATAGGAACTGACGGGTCAGATGATAGGTGGGGTAGGAGCGGGATTGCTGAGTGCACACAATGTAAA
The DNA here is from genome assembly GCF_039654945.1 of Dendrobates tinctorius. NCBI lineage: Eukaryota > Metazoa > Chordata > Amphibia > Anura > Dendrobatidae > Dendrobates > Dendrobates tinctorius. Next base: position 19,174,965 of record NW_027361675.1, on the reverse strand, counting down.
GCCATGCTCAGTATTTAGACAGAAGTGCTGTCTAGCACTTCAAACGGAACTGAATGTGCACCTAGAATAGAGTGAAGCTTTAGTGGCATTAGCAATCAAGGGCTGTGCCCAGGCAACTTACTGATGCTAGGGGCAAGGCTAGGACTGAGACATATTGGGGTGCACTGGCACCAATTTGATGCCTCATTTGCAAAAGGCACTACAGAAAAAGTAGACATAGCGTTTATGTCCTTCAGCAATCAAGGGAATATAGAACCCATTTACATTAAAAATAAATACACAGACACCTAACTTTGTGGAAAACAATGGCCGTGGTGCTTTTATTTAGGGTAACAAAATATTTAAATATATAATTCAAAACCATATTTTAATAAATAACCTCACCGACCAATCCACCCAGAAAGCTGGGCGATTTCCCCAAACGCCAGGGCTCAATGAGTCATGGCCTCCCAAAACACTGCAGCTATTATTCAATCATGGATTGGAGGTCAAGATTAAATACGTCCAGCCCAATTTCAGATAGGTGAACCGAATCATTTCTATAAAACCCCGCGGAATGAACCCCTCGAGGTCAACATGTCTAAATGAAAAACCATGGATAAGGCACATAAAACGCTCCATACCTCTAATAACTCTTTGCCTAATTTTGTCAAGAAAGAATAACTTAGGATCTGACCAAACTAACCTAGGAATGATCTCGGAAAATATGAAGGCGTTGCCAACAAATTTAAGCTTTAAATGAGAAATATCATTCCGCACTTCAGCTAAAAGATCCAGGGTTCTGATTTTACCGATATCATTACCACCCACATGAATATCAAATCAGGAGAAGGCAATTGAACAGAAAGGTTTAATAGTTCATTAACTAAGTTTTTCCACCTCATTCCCCTAACGCTGTGCCAAAAAATTCTAATATTAGAAGGATAAATTTTCTGTATAACATCTTTGGGAACCTCTCTTCCGATCCCAAAATATAAACGAGTGTCCAATAATCCAAATAGATAAGGGATCTGAAATAAAATTCAAACATTATTAATAATACAGACCTGGATGAACATATAACCTAAACCTTCTAGAATCCCATCTGCCAAGCCACATAATGCTATCGTCTTGAAGACCTGACCTAGCGTTTCCGTCGCTGCTCCAATCCTGAATGAGTGGGAGGTAATTCTTAAATGGCTTTTACCCAGTTTTAATAAACACTTTTGTTAAAATGAAGTTAAATTGGAAAACAGTTGCAGGTTCCCCGTTGGAATGGATGAACAAGCGGCCTTACCTTAAACTACTTCTTAACGTTAGAAACCGGACAAATCAACGTATCAGCAATCGGATTTAATTGAATGCTAGTCCCTTTTCCCAGTTGGTCCATTTTGGACTTCCTAACAAACAGAACTAAAAAGGAATCTTTAAATAATAAGTCTGATATTGAAAGACCAGAAAGGTTTGACTTACTCGATGCTCCAAATTCACTAAAGCGTAGTGCTGCAAAAAACGCTAGTCAAAAAACTACACAAAAAAGAGATGTTTCATAAAAATCAGTGCACACTAAGCTTAATATATGGCAAAGGTCCTTAAGCAGCTCAAAAAAAATCGGCCTTCGTGTGTCCTCAGTGGAACGGGAAAAAACTTAAAAGCGGAACGCTGCCTGCTAAATTCAAAATGAAGGAAACCCCTGTGATGGACTTCGATAATGCTGAATGAGAGAGACCCTTTTTAAATAAGTATTCTGCAAACATCACAGCGGACATGGGAGAAGATTCCGTGGAAGAAAAATTATACAAAGAGCAAAATCTAATCCAATCAAACCAAGGAGCTGAATAAGCAGCCTATGTTCTGTCAGCTAATGAGTTTTTAATAAAATTAGAGACTAACGCTGAATAATGCTCCAAACATGCAGAGGGCAGGGTGTTGGTTCTGTGTTGGTATCCGGGGCCAACTGACGGAATAACGACCACTGCCAAAGTATTTTGCTGTGTTCCGGGACATAGTGCACTGGCGCATGCGCAGTAATGATTTTCAGCTTTACCCGCAGTTGGGCAAAGCATACTGCGCGTGCGGGAGGCAAGATTGCTTTGCGCACGTGCAAAATATGGAGAACTACTCTAATCCTGGAAAATATGGTGGATGGAGGCCACGGATAGGGTGGAGAAAAGAAGAAACAATGCCCATCGGACCGGAAACAGGGCATTTACATAGCCTGCAAATTTCCGGTGATAGATTCCCTTTAAACAAGGACAAGTATTTCTATATGGCAGTAATACAGTTTACATTTATGTGACAAAACCACATTTCTTCTTAATTATGCCAGACGTAAATTTAAGTAAATAAGGAGGCATAGACTATTATCTTTATGTTGACTTTTAAATTTGTGTTTGTCTATGCTTGATGAAGAAGAAAAGACTATTGTTTGTACAGGCCTGGATGTTGATGTTTGAGTTGCTGTTTGTTGAAACTTGTTGTCTGTTATCTCTGCAAAACAGGGGCGTGGGGTCATTGAACAATCATTGTTTGATAATATGATGATTGGCCATTGTGTGGGACCCTGTGGCTTGTTGACCTGCAAACCAGAGAAGGACGAACTATGCATAGTGATTAAATACTCAAACAATGTGAGTTAATCTCATCACATCTTCCACTTGAACTCTGGATGATACCTTGAAGTACAACAGTTTTGAACTATATAAAGGGGATATGCCTCTGTAACAAGAGATCCAAAGAACCAGAGACTATTTGCAAAACCACAGCCAGGAACACTATACAAGACAGCAGCGAGGACATCATGGCTCCATCACATGGGACACAGATGGGACATTCTGCAGGATGTCAGCTTAGGAGACCACAGCCCTGACTGAAAGAATACAGATCTGCTCCATAGGCCATCAGTGAACCCATAAAATCCTATAAAAAATATTGTGCATTAAAGACAAATAGAAGAAATAGTATATAAATATGTTTATTATAATTATTTAATGAATGTACAAGATATAATAATATTAAAAAGCTGAAACGGAGCACGTTTAAGATAATGTTAAGCCATAAAATTTATGTATAAATAATTAAATATCCTAGTACATAGCGCCAACATTTTTTTTTATATATAAATATATTACTGTATAGCACTACAATACCATAATTATCACCGATAAAATTAATATATAATAATATACACCCCAAAAAATGTTTTTTTTTTAAAAAAAATAAAATTAATAATTCATAAAGATAATATAATTAAAGGGTTATTATTAATATAAAATATGATACAGTGCTGGAGTGTATGCGGTTAACAAAAACCTATATAAATATACAACAGTGCAAAACACCATAATAATTTGTAATAGAGTTGAGCGAAACGGGTCGGTCAAATTCAAAAGTCGGCGACTTTCGCTGAAGTCGGGTTTCATGAGACGAAACCCGACCAAAGCGTGAGGTTGGCCACGAGGTCGGCGACCCGAGCGCCAAAGTCGCGTTTCAAATGCTGTTTCCAGCGCCCTTTTTCAGCCAATGATGGAGGACGCACACTGTGGGCAACGAGATGACATGGGCAGAGGTCACCACCATCTTTGAGAAGGGCATGCAAGTGATTGGCTGGCTTTGTGTGGCGTCACAGGGGCTATAAATGGGTGTGCACACCGACTGCCATCTTACTTCTGCCGATCTTAGCATTAGGGAGAGGTTGCAGCTTCTGATTCAGAATAAGGGAGAGCGTTAGGCAGGGAAGAAGAACCAAAAAACTGCTTCTGCTGTTAGCGATTTCCACTGTACAACACAACAGTTTGTGTTCAGTGACAGGGGAGGCTATATTTTTGTGCATCAGCTCTGTTGGTTATTAGGCTGCCTTATAAGGCTCCCTGATAGCTGCTTTGCTGTTGGTACACTGCTGTGCAAACTGCTTTTTTAAAAGCAAAATTACTTTTCTTCCTCTTTTCTGCACAGTTACCAAGCGTTCATTTTTCCACCCTTTTGTGTGTGCAGCAGTCCTGCTTATTAGGCTGCCTGCGTCCATACTTGGACTGAGAGCATCATTGTCAGTCTCCTAAAATCTCTAGTGAGATGCAAATTCTCACCAATACTATATACACCCTCCACCTTGTCATACACCATCCAATTTCAGCCTGTTACATTGAGGTGTAATCTCTACTGGGCCTGAGACAATAGTTCAGCGTCCTTAAATCTCTAGTGAGATTCAAATTCTCACCCATACTACATACACCCTCCACATTGTCATGCACCATCCAATTTCAGCCTGTTACATTGAGGTGTAATCTCTACTGGGCCTGAGACAATAGTTCAGCGTCCTCAAATGTCTGGTGAGATTCAAATTCTCACCAATACTACATACACCCTCCACCTTGTCATTCACCATCCAATTTCAGCCTGTTACATTGAGGTGTAATCTCTACTGGGCCTGAGACAATAGTTCAGCGTCCTCAAATCTCTAGTGAGATTCAAATTCTCACCAATACTACATACACCCTCCACCTTGTCATACACCATCCAATTTCAGCCTGTTACATTGAGGTGTAATCTCTACTGGGCCTGAGACAATAGTTCAGCGTTCTCAAATCTCTAGTGAGATTCAAATTCTCACCAATACTACATACACCCTCCACCTTCTCATACACCATCCAATTTCAGCCTGTTACATTGAGGTGTAATCTCTACTGGGCCTGAGACAATAAGTCAGCATCCTTCAATCTCTAGTGAGATTCAAATTCTCACCGATACTACATACACCTTCCACCTTGTCATACATCATCCAATTTCAGCCTGTTACATTGAGGTGTAATCTCTACTGGGCCTGAGACAATAGTTCAGCGTCCTCAAATCTCTAGTGAGATTCAAATTCTCACCAATACTATATATACCTTCTACCTTGTTTTACAGTACCATATAGCTGGTGGTATTTTGGGTACATTTTCACAAAAATGAGGAAGTATGGTGGAAGAGGCCGTGGAAGTGGGCGGGGGTTGCCAGCTGGTCCTGATGGTGGTGGTGTTGGTGGTGCATCTGTTGGTAGTGGCAAAAGAACAATAGCACCTAAGGCAGGAGATGTTGAGCCTGCGTCAACGTCTAGCTCCACAAGGCCTCGAAGGCTCCCTTTTCTGGGAGTAGGTAAATCGCTTTTAAAGCCGGAGCTTCAGGAACAAGTTTTGGCTTACATTGCTGACACAGCCTCCAGCTCTCTCTCTCTTTCTCTCTTCTGAAGTTTCAAAAAATAAAAGCACTGAGTCGTCAGTGGAGGCTCCTGGTCAGGAACAACACCTTTCCTTGTGTCCTTCACCCCTACCAAAAGTGAAGGATGTAGCAGGCCACACTACAGATTACTCCATGGAGCTCTTTTCACATACCATGCCTGGGTTATCAAGTCAAATCGTGAATTCCCCAGTCCAAGATGAATCTGACATGTGCACTGATACACAGACACTGCTAGATTTTTCTGCTGGTACATTCACTCAGAGCACTACATTGTCCTCGCAGTGTACTGAGGCAGAATCAGACCCTGATGAAACTCAGGTGCCCCTTCCCGCATACTATACCACCTTACACGGTGACACAGAGGAAGGTGCACCTGAAATTGAAAAGGAGGTGATGGATGACCCAGTTGTTGACCCAGATTGGCATCCATTGGGGGAAGAGGGTGCCGCTGCCAATAGCTCAGAAGAGGAGGAGGATCCGCAGCAGGCAACAACATCGCAACAACTGTTATCTGGCAGGACCGTAGCAGTCCAAAAACGGGTTACAAAAACCAAAAGAGTTGCAGGACAGCTTGGCCAGACGGTCAAATTAGCACAGCATGCAAGGCCTCAAAATGTCTTCCATAGTAGGAAGAGTGCAGTGTGGCACTTTTTTGAACAAAATCCTAATGATCAGGCAATAGTTATCTGTAAGAAGTGCGCAAAGACCTTTAGCCGAGGGAAAAATCTGAGAAATTTGAATGCCAGTTGCATTCTTAGACATTTAACCACCATGCACTTGCAAGCGTGGACGGACTACCAAACCTCACGTACCACATGTGCACCTGCTCCAAATGAAGGTAGTCAGCAACGCTACATTGCTTCCCCCCACTGTAAGCCCACCAGTTAGCACACCACCAGCAGCAAATGTCGAGGTGTCGTCGCAAGGGCAAAGCAGTCATGGAATCACAATGTTATTGCTACGAAAGACTGAATCTAGGCCATCAGCAACACCACCAACACCATCACCATCACCAACCCTCTCTCAGTCCGCCATGTTCACGGCTAGTTACACCATATGCAGCTCTCAAGTCCAGCTCACCCTACCAGAGACTCTGAGTAGGACAAGAAAGTACTCATCCTCTCATCCACGTACACTGGCTTTGAACGCCCACATTGCCAAACTAATCTCGTTAGAGATGATGCCCTACCGGTTGGTTGAAAGCAAAGCTTTCCGCAAGCTCGTGGCCTATGCAGTACCACGTTATGACCTACCCAGTCACCACTTCTTTTCGCGAAAAGCCATCCCAGCCCTCCACGTGCATGTGAAAGACCGCATTGTCCATGCACTCAAGCAATCAGTGAGTGGAAAGGTGCACCTCACAACAGATGCATGGTCCAGTAGGCATGGCCAGGGCCGTTACGTGTCCATCACTGCGCACTGGGTTAATGTGGTGGATGCAGGGTCCACAGGGGACAGCGGCGGTGGGACAGTGCTGCCTAGCCCTAGGTATAGGAAACAGTTGGCTGTAGGCGTTCGACCCTCCTCCTCCTCCAGAAGAGAAAGCTCGTCCACAGAGCGCAATCGCACGAGCACTCCATCCGCAGCTGCCAGTGTTGCACACGAGGTGTCCCACTATCGAACAGTTAGTGGTAAGCGTCAGCAGGCTGTGTTGAAGATGATGTGTTTGGGCGACAATAGACACACCGCGGAGGTACTGGCCGACTACTTGCAGCGACAAACTGAGTCATGGCTAGGCAGTCTACATCTTGAGGCAGGCAAGGTAGTTAGCGATAACGGCCGGAATTTTGTGGCAGCCATAGCCCTTTCAATACTCAGACACATACCTTGCCTGGCTCACACCTTGAACCTGGTGGTGCAGTGCTTCCTCAATAATTATCCAGAGTTAACAGGCCTGCTCCAGAAGGTTTGAAAACTGTGCTCGCACATCCGCTGGTCGCCCGTACACTCCAGTCGTATGCAGAAGCTGCAGCGATTGCTCCACCTTCCCAAGCACCGCCTAACTATCGACGTTGCAACAAGGTGGAACTCCACTCTGCACATGGTTCCGAGGTTGTGCGAACAGAGGCAGGCTGTAATTCATTTGTGGGAGGAAACACGGTCAGGCAGTTTGCAGGCAGACATGGAGTTGTCTGGTGTGCAGTGGTCGAAGCTGAAAGACCTCTGTAAAGTCCTTCAGCGTTTTGAAGAATGCACACAGCTGGTAAGCGCAGACGATGCCATCATAAGCATGAGCATCCCACTTATGTGTCTGCTCATGCAAACTTTGACGCACATTAAGGAGCAGGCGTCTGCAGCCGAGGAGGAAGAGGAGGAGGGAAGCCTTGATGACAGTCAGCCATTGTCTGCTCAGGGAAGTCTCGTGGACGTGGTGGAGGAAGAAGAGGTAGAGAAGGAGGATATTGGGGATGATTATTTAGGGGAGGAGGATGCTTCTCAGGGGGCAATACAAAATGTTGGCGTGGCAAGGTCAGGTACAGGGTTTGTGCGTGACTCAAGGGATGTTGATTTGCCAGAAAGTGCTCCTCCACCCAGCACTCGCAGTGCATCATTGACAACTGGAACATTGGCCCACATGTCTGATTATGCCTTGCAGATCCTAAAAAGGGACCCCCGCATTGCCAAAATGATGAACGATGACGACTACTGGTTGGCCAGCATCCTGGATCCACGTTATAAAGGCAAATTCCAAAACATCATGTCACAGGAGAACCTAGAGCTAATACTGGCTAACAAACAAGCAACTCTGGTAAACCGTTTGTTTGAGGCATTCCCAGCACATAGCGGCGGTGATGTTTCTCCCACGAGCCATAGGGGGCAACATGGAAGAAGTGTTCGTGGTGCACACAGCCGAAGTGGCGTTGGACACAGGGGTTTCATGACCATGTTGTGGACTGATTTTTCAAGTACCGCTCACATGACTGGTAATACTGCATCGATTGAAAGTGACAGGAGACAGCAGTTGTCAACTATGGTAACAAACTACTTCTCCTCCCATATCGATGTTCTCCCTCACCGGTCATTCCCCTTTGACTATTGGGCCAGTAAACTTGACACCTGGCCTGAATTGGCACAATATGCCTTACAGGAGCTTGCTTGCCCTGCTGCTAGTGTGTTATCTGAAAGAGTCTTCAGTGCTGCTGGATCAATCCTGACAGAAAAAAGGACCCGTCTGTCGACCCAAAATATTGATGATCTAACCTTCATTAAAATGAACCATGCATGGGTTTCAAAATATTTTGTCCCACCCTCCCCTGCTGACACGTAGGTTGCCAGAAAAATGGCTCGCTTTTGTCCTCCTCTTCCGCGAACTTCTCCAATTACTCCATTTGCAGCATTTGCAGCTGCTGAATGTCCAACATCAACATATGCCATTTTTTCCACCTCCCTAACTGGGCTGCCTCCCCCCACAAGGGTGGGGTCACCACCTGGCGCACGCACCCGTGCGAGTGCCGTTGCCCTGGACAGGTGGGTGGGCCCACTCTTGGGCAACGGCACTGGCACAGGGTCCCTCATAGTACAATCAAGTGTCTCTGACGGTGAGGGTGCACACCCGCCGTCAGACACACCGGCATACTATGAGGGGCCCTGTGCCAGTACCGCCGGCTACGAGTGGCCCCCCCTGCTTGCTCAGGGCACCAGCACTTGCAATACTTACTTCTCCCTGCTCCACCACTGTGTAGTCTGGCCTGTTAAATACTTCACTGGGACTGGCAATACAAATTTGGTGAAATGATAGATGATGGTTAAGACGTAGCTATGCTGGGCTCTATCTTCAGATGATCAATGGCTTCCATTTGTTATGGACGTCGACTCACAATGAGATGCAGTGGTGGTTTATCATCAGCTTTCACGGTTTTCCGACTCACAGACATGTGGCATTCCTGCACACATCTTTAAATGTGTCCTCTCATGCCAATCCAATAGAATCGCCTACGGCCTGTGGTTTCTGTCTTTTGCACTCCAAAGTTACCTGACAGATCATGATAGGCAGTGAGGACAATGTCTACATCTCTCCCTGTGATCACAATTTGATGGAGATGAGTAACGGTGATGGGTTCCACGGTACTGCGATACAGCAAACATTTCTTCACAAGAACTGTTTTCGCTGTCTCCACAGACAAAGTAATTGAGTGTCAGCATCGCCTCTGAGAATTCTCCCGAGAGTTTTTCCCTTGATTAGTAATTCCCAAATTTCTGCAATCACTCGACTTTCCGTCTGTACTTGTATCCGTCTCGTTTCCTCTTGCGGAGAGTCTGGACTGTCTTACTGAGACTGAAATATATATGAAGATTGAAAAATACCCCAACAGTGTATATTGGTGTACGCTTCGAATACATAACCCATTTTCTACTTTTTAGATTCTTGTCTAATCCATACTGAGGCTGCGAGTGTCTTTGTCGGACTCCGGAAATATACACGCAGATTTTTAATGTTTAAACTATGCTATATATACCTGCTATCCAGTGATACTGTACCCTTTCTTAACTTTCTACAATCACGTCAAATCCATACTGGGCCTGAGACCGTCTGAATCTGCCTCCTGATATATAGACAAAGATTTTTAATGTGTAAACTATGCTATATATATACCTGTTATCTGGTGATACTGTACCCTTTCTCAACTTTCTACAATCTTGTCGAATCCATACTGGGCCTGAGAACGTCTGAGTCTGCCTCCTGATTAGAGATGAGCGGTGTTCGAGTCGACCTGTTCGCCAAGTTCAAATTCCAGCTGTTTTGGGCGGTGTTCGAGCCGTTCGTTGAACTCGAACACTTTGCTTAAAATTCGGCTGTTCGAGGTTCCATTCGAGAACGGTTCGTTCACCAAAAGCGTAACTTCATTTTCACATCAATAATGGTTTTCAATGTTAATAGACTGTTTCATGGCATAGTAGCGGTGTGTGGTAGCAAGCGGTGTAGTGCACCTGTCAAGGAGCTACACCATGTGTGCTTCTAATAATTTTTTACCGCATCTTGTCCAGAAAATCCTTTAGGGCCTTGTAGTACTGTCTGCTACTCACCAGAGGAGCCCACCAGTGAACCAAGCTGTGTCGCCTGTTTATATCAGAACCATTTTTTAACTCCATTTAGCCCAGTGAATACTTTGGGACTAGTACCGGTGTCTACTGCTCAGCAGAGGAGCCCACCTGTGAACCTAGCTATGCCGCCTGTTTATGTAAGCACTGTCTGCTACTCAGCAGAGTTGCCCACCCGTGAACCAAGCTATGCCGCCTGTTTATGTAAGAACTGCGTGCTACTCAGCATAGGAGCCCAGCTGTTGAGCAAGCTACAGCACCTGTGGTTTGGACACTTAATTTTTCCATTCTTTCTGGAATGCCGGTTAGGCCTAATTCCGGTTGACCTGCACTTACTGGGAAATCCTCGTTCGCGGGGAAGAATTGGAATCCCAGATCCCCATCACTAACGGTGTTCAGCGGGTTATCTGCCCCCGTAAGCGACACACGCTGGTCCTTTTAGTGTAGCGCGCATGCAGCCCCGGATATGTAAGGGCATGACAGACCTGTTATTGCTCGATCTCGCGTGCCAGAGCCTCGCGTGTCCCTCTAGAAAGCTTGACGCGTACCGCGGGGGCATGCCGGAGTCTCGTTCGTTAACGGAATTAAGCTGAAAAATCGCTAGCACAACTAAAAATGGACATCCACCACCACCCACTGAATCGACAAAGCTTGCAATCTGTCCATCTTTTCTGTAGCTGGCATGGTTGAGGTTTCCCAGGTGGAGTCGAATTAAGCCGCAGTGTTATGATGAGTCACCGAAGGAGGAAAAAACAAAATACCAGCTAAGTCCAGAAAAACCAGAGAGGTTGGCAGCTAACCGATTGCAGACCCCTGGACCTATCCACAACAACTAGCAGTAGCCGTGGGGGGTTCCTACGGTGCCCTAGACCCCTCGATCACAGCCGGAGAACTACATAGCCTAAAGACAGAAAGGGGAAAAACTAAACTGCCCCAGAGCAGACCCCAAAGCAATAGGCAGCCCCCAACATATAATGACGGTGAAGCAAGATGAAAACACTAACACAGATAGAAAGATAGGTTGAGCAAATGATGGGGCCCAAGCTAACTACATAGGACAGGATAGGAAAGCTGCTGTCTGCCATCCGCAAAAATCCCTATCAAAATGAGCCAACCGACTGATAGGAAAAACAGGCCCTGAAGTCGCTAGGCTTCAAAAGACTATATCAGCACTCAGGTATATTCTGAAGACAGAGCAAAAGATCAACAGATCAGAGACAAAAATGGAATTCAGCTCACCCCCGGCCGGGGATGGCAGAACTCCCAAAAAACAAGGCAAAACAAAAACAAAACTGAAGAGTACAAAGCAGAGCAGAAAAACTTAGCTTTGAGATGCAGGAATCAGACTGGTCTCCAGGAATCCAGCAGGAAAATCAACAGCCAGGAAGAAGGGCGTCGGCAGCCTTATATCCAGTCCTCAATTCCAGCCACCCAGTCATCATCTAGCTGCCCATGTGTTTGGTAATCAGCCTCACTACCTTCCTTCACCAGAGGAGGGAGTTCATCAGACCTCAATGGTGAAGGGAAAAATGAACTCACAACAGTACCTCCCCCTTGAGGAGGGGTCACCGAACCCTCATCCATGCCACCAGGGCAATCCGGGTGAGCCCGATGAAAGGCACGCACCAATCTTTCGGCATGAATATCAGAGGCAGAGACCCAGGAATTATCCTCCTGACCATAACCCTTCCACTTAACCAAATACTGGAGTCTCCGTCTAGCCAGACGGGAATCCAGTATCTTCTGTATCTCATATTCCATGTTACCTTCAACCAATATAGGGTCAGGAGGTGCCACCACAGGAACTACTGGTTCAACAAACCTCTTCAACAAGGACTTATAAAACACATTATGAATTTTAAATGTGACAGGAAGAGCCAACCGAAAAGAGACCGGATTAATAATCTCCAAAATCTTGTAAGGTCCAATAAATCTAGGCTTAAACTTAGGAGAAGCCACCTTCATAGCGATATTTTTTGATGACAACCAAACCATATCACCCACCTTAAACTGGGGACCAACGGTCCTACGCCGGTTGGAAAACCGCTGGGCCTTTTCCTGGGAGAGAGACAACTTATCCACTACTTGGTCCCAGATCTGGTGCATTCTCTCCACCACAGTGTCAACACCTGGGCAGGCAGAAGGCTCCACCTGCCCTGAAGAAAATCGAGGGTGAAAACCAAAGTTACAAAAAAAAGGTGACATCAAAGTGGCAGAACTAGCTCTATTATTTAAAGCAAATTCGGCCAAGGGCAAAAATGAAACCCAATCATCCTGATCGGCAGAAATAAAACATCTCAAATACGACTCCAAAGTCTGGTTTGTTCTCTCCGTCTGCCCATTGGTCTGAGGGTGAAACGCAGAGGAGAAGGACAACTGAATTCCCAGCTTGGAACGGAAAGTCCTCCAAAATCTAGACACAAACTGAACTCCTCTGTCAGATACAATGTTCTCAGGAATCCCGTGCAAGCGAACCACCTGTTGCAAAAACAAGGGCACCAACTCAGAGGAAGATGGCAACTTAGGGAGTGGTACAAGATGGACCATCTTAGAAAATCTATCACAAATCACCCAAATAACAGTCATTCTCTGAGAGACAGGCATATCAGAGATAAAATCCATTGAAATATGGGTCCATGGCCTCCTGGGCACCGGCAAAGGCATCAACAAGCCACTAGAGCGAGAACAAGGTTTAGACCGGGAGCAAGTCCCACAGGACTGCACAAAATTCCTGACATCATGAGACAAGGCGGGCCACCAAAAAGACCTACTCACCAGATCTCTAGTACCAAAAATACCTGGATGACCAGCCAATGCAGAGCAATGAACTTCAGACATCACTCTCTTCCTCCACTGGTCAGGAACACACAACTTTCTACTGGGACAACGCTCAGGTTTGTCCTCCTGAAACTCTTCCAGAGCACGTCTCAAATCGGGCGAGATGGCAGAAAGAACTACCCCCTCGCCTAAGATGGTAGCAGGCTTAGTCACAACAGGAGAATCAGCAAGGAAACTCCTAGAGAGGGCGTCTGCCTTGACATTCTTAGTGCCCGGAAGAAAAGAGACCACAAAATCAAAATGTGTGAAAAACAAGGCCCACCTAGCCTGTCTAGGATTCAAGTGCTTGGCCGACTCCAGGTAAATCAAATTCTTGTGGTCAGTAAGGACCACGACTTGGTGTTTGGCTCCCTCCAACTAATGTCTACACTCCTCAAATGCCCATTTCATGGCCAACAGTTCCCGATTCCCCACATCATAGTTACGTTCAGATGGGGAGAACTTTCGGGAAAAGAAAGCACAAGGATTCATTTTAGATGTCACAGGATCTTTTAGGGACAACACCGCTCCTGCACCAATCTCAGAAGCGTCCACCTCCACCTGAAACGGGAGTGAGACATCAGGTTGCCGCAAAACCGGAGCAGAAGTGAATCTTCGCTTCAGCTCCTGAAAGGAAGAAACAGCCTCCGGAGACCAATTCAGCACATCAGCACCCTTCCTAGTCAAATCCGTCAATGGCTTGGCAATACCAGAAAAATTAGCTATAAATTTCCGATAAAAATTAGCAAAACCCAAAAACTTCTGGAGGGCCTTCAAAGAAGTGGGCTGAACCCAATCATAAATGGCCTGTACCTTGGCCGGGTCCATTTCAATAGTTGACGGAGACAAAATAAATCCCAAAAATGAAATCCTCTGTACCCCAAAAAGGCATTTCGATCCCTTGACATACAGGGAATTCTCCCTCAAAATCCGGAACACAGTCCAAACATGTTCCACATGAGAGTCCCAATTCTTGGAGAAGATCAAAATATCATCCAGATAGATAATCAAAAATTTATCCACAAAGTCTCGGAATATATCGTTCATGAAGCACTGGAAGACAGAAGGGGCATTAGTGAGCCCAAAAGGCATCACCAGGTACTCAAAATGTCCCTCCGGAGTATTAAATGCCGTCTTCCATTCATCCCCATGCTTAATGCGGATAAGATTATACGCCCCCCTGAGGTCAAGCTTGGTAAACCAGCAAGCATCTTTAACTCTGGAGAATAGATCAGAAATCAGGGGTAACGGATACTGATATTTAACAGTAATTTTGTTGAGGGCACTGTAGTCAATACAAGACCTTAATGAACCATCCTTTTTAGCCACGAAAAAAAACCAGCACCTAAGGGTGAAGAGGATGGTCTAATATGACCCTTCTCCAATGCCTCCTTAATATAGGATTGCATAGCCTCGTGCTCGGGTACAGATAAATTGAAAAGCCGACCCTTGGGGAATTTACACCCCGGGTTCAGCTCAATTGCACAGTCATAACTCCTATGAGGAGGCAAAGACGCAGACTCATTCTCACTAAATACATCATAAAAGTCAGCCAAATAGTCAGGAACATCATGCGACTGGGGAGAGGTGGAGAAAACAGGAGCATCACTAAGGGCACACTGACATCCCCAACTCACCACAGACAAAGATTTCCAATCCAGAACTGGATTATGAATTTGCAACCAGGGAAACCCCAGAACAATGGTATCATGCAAATTATGCAACACCAAAAATCTGCAATTTTCTTGATGGTCTGGGGCGACCCGCATTACCACCTGGGTCCAAAACTGAGGTTTATTCTTCGCCAAAGGAGTAGCATCAATACCCCTCAAGGGGATAGGCGTCCGCAGAGGTGTCATAGGAAATCCACAACGTTTAGCAAAATCCAAGTCCATCAGGCTAAGAGCTGCTCCTGAATCCACAAAAGCCTTGGCGGAAAATGTGGACAGGGAGCAGATCAGAGTAATTGCCAGAAGAAACTTGGGTTGAACACCACCCACAGAAAACGTGTGTGCACAACGTTTCTCTCATTTAGGGCAGACAGAAATAATATGCGAGGCATCTCCACAAAAAAACACAGCTTATTACGCCTTCTGAACTCCTGACGTTGCGCCCTAGGCAAAACTCTATCACATTGCATAGGTTCAGACATTTGTTCAACAGGTGGCAACATCTCTCGTGTAGTTTTGCGTTCACATAAACGCCGATCCACCTGAATGGCTAATGACATAGAATCGTCAAGACCAGAGGGAACAGGAAATCCCACCATAGTATATTTTACAGTTTCTGACAAACCCTTCCGAAAGAGGGCTGCCAAGGCACCATCATTCCAGGTAGTAAGGACCGCCCACTTTCGGAATTTTTGACAGTACAACTCTGCCGAATCCCGACCCTGGCTTAATGCCAACAGGGTCTTTTCAGCCTGATCAATAGCATTAGGTTCATCATACAACAACCCCAAGGCTTGAAAAAATGCATTCACATTATTCAGAATAGGATCATCAGGTTTCAAAGAAAACGCCCAATCCTGGGGATCGCCGCGCAGCAAAGAGATGACAATTTTAACCTGCTGCGCGGAGTTCCCCGACGAGTTAGGCTTCAAGGCAAAAAATAATTTACAATTATTCTTGAAATTCAAGAATTTACACCGATCCCCCAAAAATACATCAGGAGTAGGAATCTTTGGTTCAGCAGCATGTGAATGAGCAAGATAGGCGGAAATTCCCCGCACTTCAGCAGCGAGCTGCTCCACACGATCAGACAATTGCTTCATCTCCATTGAGAGAAAAATTCCCCCTACGGCCTCAGAGATATAGAGGAAAAAATATGCACACAAAAAAAAAAATTCTGCCACTTTTTTTTCTTTTTCTTTTTTTTTTCTTACAATTCTCTCCTGCTATTGAGTACCCTAGGATCTGCTGTATGGCTGGTGATTCTGTTATGATGAGTCACCGAAGAAGGAAAAAACAAAATACCAGCTAAGTCCAGAAAAACCAGAGAGGTTGGCAGCTAACGGATTGCAGACCCCTGAACCTATCCACAACAACTAGCAGTAGTCGTGGGGGGTTCCTACGGTGCCCTAGACCCCTCGATCACAGCCGGAGAATTACATAGCCTAAAGACAGAAAGGGGAAAAACTAAACTGCCCCAGAGCAGACCCCAAAGCAATAGGCAGCCCCCAACATATAATGACGGTGAAGCAAGATGAAAACACTAACACAGATAGAAAGATAGGTTGAGCAAATGATGGGGCCCAAGCTAACTACATAGGACAGGATAGGAAAGCTGCTGTCTGCCATCCGCAAAAATCTCTATCAAAATGAGCCAACCGACTGATAGGAAAAACAGGCCCTGAAGTCGCTAGGCTTCAAAAGACTATATCAGCACTCAGGTATATTCTGAAGACAGAGCAAAAGATCAACAGATCAGAGACAAAAATGGAATTCAGCTCACCCCCAGCCGGGGATGGCAGAACTCCCAAAAGACAAGGCAAAACAAAAACAAAACTGAAGAGTACAAAGCAGAGCAGAAAAACTTAGCTTTGAGATGCAGGAATCAGACTGGTCTCCTGGAATCCAGCAGCAAAAACACCAGCCAGGAAGAAGGGCGTCGGCAGCCTTATATCCAGTCCTCAATTCCAGCCACCCAGTCATCATCTAGCTGCCTATGTGTTTGGTAATCAGCCTCACTACCTTCCTTCACCAGAGGAGGGAGTTCATCAGACCTCAATGGTGAAGGGAAAAATGAACTCACAACACCGCAGGCTCCACTCCTGGCGGTGCCCTTCTGGACATTCCTTTAAGGTTCAGCTTTGCAACCCGGAAACCAAACACTTTGCCTTCATGGACGCTGTTCAGAGGTTCGTGGGAATAACACCGCCCGATCGGCAGTTGGCATAATTTATGGTGGGAAGTCCGATGGTATATGATCGTCTTCGATTTCAGATTTTTATCTTTTTTTTGTATTTTACATTTTTATTCCAGCCTTTCTTGACTTCATAAGGGAATAACATGCCTATATCTGTGTTTCCTCCTCCTCCTCCTTTTACTCCTCCACCTCTTTTCTTTATGTAGTTGCCCTTTTCCATATGTTATTTTTGTATTCTGAGCATTTTGTCTGCTGTGGGACACCTTTTAAGGTGTTTTGTAATTGTTTTATATGTGTTAGTATGTGTTTGTGTTTGCCTGCCATTGTTTTCAGTGGTGTTCGACGGTGTTCGTCGAGTGTTCGACGAACATTCGACGAACTTGCCTCCTGTTCGACGAACTAAAACGAACTCGAACACTAGCAGGGTGGCTCAACACTACGCCAGATATATTGACGTACATTTTAATGTTTAAAATATGCTATATATACCTGGTATCTGGTGATACTGTACCCTTTCTGCCAGGAAGTCCTCCTCCACCCACCACTCTAAGTGTATGATTGACACCTGGAACATTGTCCCACATGTGTGATTATTTCTTACGGATCGTCTTGTTACATTGTGGGGTGATCCATCCTGAGCGTGTGACAGTCTGTGGGTTAGTCCTGCAATTTAGATGCACATTTAAAAATTACACCAACAATAGTGTATACAGCTCTACGCTTGTGATACATTACCCATTTCCTGCTTTTTATATTCTGGTCTAATCCAAACTGACCAAGAGAGAGTTATTTTCTGACTGTGGAAATAAATACTGAGATTGACAGCAATGACCCCTACACTGTGTACAGCTGTACTCTTCAGATCCATTACTGTTTTACGGCTTTTTATATTGTGTTGTAATTCATACTGAGCCTGAGAGCGTCTGTGTCTGCCTCCTGAAATATCTACGGAGATTTAGAATGTTTAAACTATACTATATATACCTGCTATCTGATGATACTGTACACTTTTTCTACTTTTTATATTCTTGTCTAATCCATAATGAGCCTGTGAGCGTCTCTGTGTGACTGATGGAATATATAAGGAGATTGATAATTATCCTTTGACTGTATAGAGCTGTACGCTTCTCATACAGTACCATATATCTGATGTTATTTTGGGTACATTTTCTCCAAAATTTTGAAGTATGGCGGAAGAGGCCGCGGACGTGGGCGTGGGGGGACCAGCTGGTGCTGATGGTGGTGGTGCATCTTCTGGTAGTGGCAAAAGCATAATAGCAGCTAAGGCAAGAGGTGTTGAGCCTGCTTCATGGTCTGGCTCCGGAACGCCTGGAAGGCTACCTTTTCTGGGAGTAGGTTAACCACTTTTAAAGCCGGAGCATCAGGAACTGGTTTTGGCTTACATTGCCAAAACAGACTCGAGCAAATATGCCCTCCTCTTCTGAAGTTTCAAAAAATGCAAGCACTGAGTCGTCAAGTGCTGGCTCCTGGTCAGGAAGAACCCCCTTTCCTTGTGTCCTTCACCCCCACCAAAAGTGAAGGATGCAGCAGGCCACACTTCACATTAGTCCATGTAGCTCTTTCTATCATACCATGCCTGGGTTATCAAGTCAAATCGTGAATTCCCCAGTCCAAGATGAATCTGACATGGAGTGTGGGTGGCCAGCCAGGGCAGTGGGGTTAATCGGTACTGGGCTGGTGTCTCAGAGGGATGTGTCACGTTGGTGGTGATGACCCGTTCCGTGGCCCTGAGCGTCCATGCAAAGGGGTGAATAACATTTATAGGTGAATGATACATGACGCCACCTGTGGTTTCTGATCAGATTGACCCATGCTGCAGTGTCGCTTCTCTAGGACAGATGTTGTGGTGCAGCTAAGATATAGAAGCCCTGCACAGGTAGGGCCGTAGTCGCAGGGCAGATGATAGAGTTGGTAGATGGTGTGCAGTGCAAGATGTAGCAGAGCCGTGCGCCAAGCGCAGGAGAAAGATGACAGACACAGTCGTGCAGTTCCTTTAACTGTACTTGGTAAGGCACTTACCAAGGTCCAGGACCCAGAGTTCAGATGGAGAAGGAGTTGGTCAGCCTGGAAGCCAATTTGGAAATCTCTCTCTGCAGATAGGTAGTGTGACCTCCATTCTAGCGCTTATCTGAGGTACTCGCAGTACTGAGTTCACTGAAGTTCCTCCTGTTGACTCTCTTTTGGAACTTTCTCGTATGGCAGGCAGCCATAGCCTTTTACTTCTGGCTCCCACATGTCGCTGCTGGGGCCTCCGAGCCTTAGTTGGGAATAGAGCATTTACAGCTGCTACTTGCTCCGGTTTCTGCTGCAGGACCATCAGTGTCCCTACAAACTCGGAGACCGGAATCTGGACCATGCGCTCCAGCTAGGAGTGAGCCTTAACTCTGCTCATCCTCCAGCTCCCCTTCTCACGTCCACACACTTCCCCTTCCCTTCACAGACTGCCCTAACTTACCTCCTCCCGACCACAGAGAGCAGCTCCTCAGCAGTCAGGTTCAGAGGTCTCCCTTCTGGCCTGGAGTGGGAACTGTGTTGTGTGCTGGTTTAACTGCTAGAGAGATCCTTCATTGCTCCCAAGCATGACATCACAATCCCTAGGAGGAAGGTAATGCCTCTGTGGCGACCGTACTCCTGGGGGTGCCACAAGTGCACTGATGCCCAGTCACTGCTAGATGATTCTGCTGGTACATTGACCCAGACCACTACATTCCCCTCGCACTCTACACAGCCAGAATCTGACCCTGATGAAACTCAGGTTCCCCTTCCTGCATACTATACCACCTTACATGGTGACAAAGAGGAAGGTGCAGATGAAAGTGCAGGTTCCTTGAGCAGGTGGGGGGCATACTCATGGGCGACGGCACTGGCACAGGGCCCCTCATAGTACGCAAAAGTGTCTCTGCCAGTGGGAGGGCCCTCCACACGCCGTCAGACACACGGCCGTACTATGAGGGGCCCTTTGCCAGTGCCATCGCCAACGAGTGGGCCCCCCCTGCTTGCTCAGGATCACAGCACTTGCAAAGTTGAAATACTTACCTCTCCCTGCTCCACCGCCGTGACGTCTTCCACGTTTCCTGACAGTGACATTCTGGTCAGAGAGCGCGATGACATCATGTCTGTACGCCCTCTGTCTAAACAGTCCAAGTGCAGAGAGATGGAAGATGGGGACGACGAGGAGTCCAGACTAGTACAGGGATTCCCTAGTGAGGAGACTTATTTAATTGTTTTCAATGTTGGGACAGCAATTTTTGGGGAGCACTATACTCTGGAGAATGATATATGAGGCCCACCATACACTGGAGCATTCCAAAGGTGGACATCAGACACTGGAGCAGCATTTACAGGGCCCCTTATGCACTGGAGCATTAAAAATGGGGCCCATTATATATGGAGCATTATTTGGGCCCATAAGACAGTGGAGCTTCATCCATGGGGACCAACATATACTGTAGCATTATGTGGAGCTCATCATATACTGTATGGAACATTATATGGGACCAATGATTCTGTATGGAGAAATATATGGGCCTCATTACTCTGTATAGCGCACTATGCGGTGGCCATAATACTGTATGGAGTAATATACTGTCCGTTTTTGGAACTATTGGAGAATTTAAAATGGATATCAGTCATGAGATGTAAGAAGTAAAGTATTTTTCATTGTACTATACTGCTATTTCTCTGCCGTATCAGAGGATCATGAATTGTGGCATGTGTTAAAGGAGCCCAGTGACACTCTTTGGCCAAGGACCCACGAAAATCTGGAGCCAGCCCTACCCCCCCCCCCCCACTACTTTAGCCAAATAACCTCCAGTTTTCAATGCCTAACTATTATTATAAAGTAAATTAAGGTTGACAAGCTTAAGTAATAAGAATTGATGTTTTTGGCATTAAAATGGGCACTGTAGGTGTGTTTCCTGTCCTCCACTCACTGCCGACCTTGGTTCCCCATTGACTTGCATTGGGTTTCGTGTTTCAGTCGGCCTTCGACTTTTCACGATTGCGTTCGACCCGACTTTTGAGAATGTCGAGTTTCATGAAACCCGACTCGACCAGAAAAAGGCAAAGTCGCTCATCCCTAGTAATAAATATTAAAAAGTTCTGCAGTGCAAAACTATGACACATTGAAAAAAATGTTAGTGCAAATACTATTAGATTAATAACCCTATAGAAAGCGCTGCAGTGCAATGGTCAGGATATTGAAAGAAAAAATAAGGAAAGCGCTGCAGTGGAAAAAAAGAGCTACGATACAATAATCAGAGGCACTATAATTAAAGGCACCATAAGTGCTATAATGCTATAAGTGCTGGGGTACAATAATCAGAGGCACTATAATCAGAGGCACTATAAGTGCTATAATGCTATAAGTGCTGCGGTACAATAATCAGAGGCACTATAATCAGAGGCACCATAAGTGCTATAATACTATAAGTGCTGCGGTACAATAATCAGAGGCACTATAATCAGGGGTACCATAAGTGATATAATGCTATAAGTGCTGCGGTACAATAATCAGAGGCACTATAATCAGAGGCACCCTAAGTGCTATAATACTGTAAGTGCTGCGGTACAATAATCAGAGGCACTATAATTAGAGGCACTATAAGTGCTATAATGCTATAAGTGCTGCGGTACAATAATCAGAGGCACCATAAGTGCTATAATGCTATAAGTGCTGCGGTATAATAATCAGAGGCACAATAATCAGAGGCACTATAAGTGATATAATGCTATAAGTGCTATAATGCTATAAGTGCTGCGGTACAATAATCAGAGGCACTATAATCAGAGGCACCCTAAGTGCTATAATGCTATAAGTGCTGCGGTACAATAATCAGAGGCACTATAATCAGAGGCACTATAATCAGAGGCACTATAAGTGCTATAATACTATAAGTGCTGCGGTACAATAATCAGAGGCACTATAATCAGAGGCACCATAAGTGCTATAATACTATAAGTGCTGCGGTACAATAATCAGAGGCACTATAATCAGAGGTACCATAAGTGCTATAATGCTATAAGTGCTTCGGTACAATAATCAGAGGCACTATAATCAGAGGCACCATAAGTGCTATAATACTATAAGTGCTGCGGTACAATAATCAGAGGCACTATAATCAGAGGCACCATAAGTGCTATAATGCTATAAGTGCTGCGGTACAATAATCAGAGGCACTATAATCAGAGGCACCCTAAGTGCTATAATGCTATAAGTGCTGCGGTACAATAATCAGAGGCACTATAATCAGAGGTACCATAAGTGCTATAATGCTATAAGTGCTTCGGTACAATAATCAGAGGCACTATAATCAGAGGAACCATAAGTGCTATAATACTATAAGTGCTGCGGTACAATAATCAGAGGCACTATAATCAGAGGTACCATAAGTGCTATAATGCTATAAGTGTTGCAGTACAATAATCAGAGGCACTATAATCAGAGGCACTATAAGTGCTATAATGCTATAAGTGCTGCGGTACAATAATCAGAGGCACTATAATCAGAGGCACCATAAGTGCTATAATGCTGTAAGTGCTGCGGTACAAAAATCAGAAGCACTATGAGTGCTACAATGCACTAAAAAGAGGCAATACAGCAATGTATAAAGGTATAAGGGCATGAATTACCTGGACATAAACGTGCTGCCGGGACCGCGTGTTTCGGCGCTTAGCCTTCTTCCCGAACCCATGGATATGTTTGGGGAAGTCAGGATTTGGACCCACCAGTCACCTGAGCCCCATAGATACGTTTGGGAAAGCCAGGTTTGGGATCCACCAGTCACCTGTCTCCACGGAGATGCTTGGAGAAGGCAGGTTGTGACCCTCTGGTCACCTGGCCTCAT
The DNA here is from genome assembly GCF_039654945.1 of Dendrobates tinctorius. NCBI lineage: Eukaryota > Metazoa > Chordata > Amphibia > Anura > Dendrobatidae > Dendrobates > Dendrobates tinctorius. The sequence goes on along the minus strand of NW_027361675.1, from coordinate 19,152,178 downwards.
ACCTCAATGGACCGTCAGCTTCCTGAGCTTGTCATTACCTCCTCCTTGTACGTGTAACAGGTGGGGGTAGCCAGCCCTGGAAGTCGAAGCTGCTTTAATCTCGGCGAGTCAGCAGAAGGTTGAGACTCTGTAATTATGTACCATCTTCTATGACATTCGCTCACATGCCGCGCTTTCTTCTTCCCCCAGCAGGATATACAGTGGGGAAAAAAAGTATTTAGTCAGTCAGCAATAGTGCAAGTTCCACCACTTAAAAAGATGAGAGGCGTCTGTAATTTACATCATAGGTAGACCTCAACTATGGGAGACAAACTGAGAAAAAAAAATCCAGAAAATCACATTGTCTGTTTTTTATTTCATTTTATTTGCATATTATGGTGGAAAATAAGTATTTGGTCAGAAACAAAATTTCATCTCAATACTTTGTGATATATCCTTTGTTGGCAATGACAGAGGTCAAACGTTTTCTGTAAGTCTTCACAAGGTTGCCACACACTGTTGTTGGTATGTTGGCCCATTCCTCCATGCAGATCTCCTCTAGAGCAGTGATGTTTTTGGCTTTTCGCTTGGCAACACGGACTTTCAACTCCCTCCAAAGGTTTTCTATAGGGTTGAGATCTGGAGACTGGCTAGGCCACTCCAGGACTTTGAAATGCTTCTTACGAAACCACTCCTTCGTTGCCCTGGCGGTGTGCTTTGGATCATTGTCATGTTGAAAGACCCAGCCACGTTTCATCTTCAATGCCCTTGCTGATGGAAGGAGGTTTGCACTCAAAATCTCACGATACATGGCCCCATTCATTCTTTCATGTACCCGGATCAGTCGTCCTGGCCCCTTTGCAGAGAAACAGCCCCAAAGCATGATGTTTCCACCACCATGCTTTACAGTAGGTATGGTGTTTGATGGATGCAACTCAGTATTCTTTTTCCTCCAAACACGACAAGTTGTGTTTCTACCAAACAGTTCCAGTTTGGTTTCATCAGACCATAGGACATTCTCCCAAAACTCCTCTGGATCATCCAAATGCTCTCTAGCAAACTTCAGACGGGCCCGGACATGTACAGGCTTAAGCAGTGGGACACGTCTGGCACTGCAGGATCTGAGTCCATGGTGGCGTAGTGTGTTACTTATGGTAGGCCTTGTTACATTGGTCCCAGCTCTCTGCAGTTCATTCACTAGGTCCCCCCGCGTGGTTCTGGGATTTTTGCTCACCGTTCTTGTGATCATTCTGACCCCACGGGGTGGGATTTTGCGTGGAGCACCAGATCGAGGGAGATTATCAGTGGTCTTGTATGTCTTCCATTTTCTAATTATTGCTCCCACAGTTGATTTCTTCACTCCAATCTGGTTGGCTATTGCAGATTCAGTCTTCCCAGCCTGGTGCAGGGCTACAATTTTGTTTCTGGTGTCCTTTGACAGCTCTTTGGTCTTCACCATAGTGGAGTTTGGAGTCAGACTGTTTGAGGGTGTGCACAGGTGTCTTTTTATACTGATAACAAGTTTAAACAGGTGCCATTACTACAGGTAATGAGTGGAGGAAAGAGGAGACTCTTAAAGAAGAAGTTACAGGTCTGTGAGAGCCAGAAATCTTGATTGCTTGTTTCTGACCAAATACTTATTTTCCACCATAATATGCAAATAAAATGAAAAAAAAACAGACAATGTGATTTTCTGGATTTTTTTTTCTCAGTTTGTCTCCCATAGTTGAGGTCTACCTATGATGTAAATTACAGACGCCTCTCATCTTTTTAAGTGGTGGAACTTGCACTATTGCTGACTGACTAAATACTTTTTTTCCCCACTGTATGTTTTCTCTTCCTCCTTCATGGAGCTGAAATCCGGGAAGAGATTGGACAGTCTCCTGAGTGATCTCATGGTCTTCTAAAGAAGCAATGGGTAGCTGTTGTAGCTGTTCAGAAACTTTGCTAGATGAACACCAAAACGTGTTTCAGGCTATTAATGTGGATGATTATGGTAATGAGCTGGGCACTGGATTAATGGAGATAACAGAACATGATATTATCTTCTATCCAGGGACATGAAATAATGTGACATGGTCTTACTGTAGCCTGCAACAATTTAGATTGCATTCTAACCTTTTCTTTTTTGAAAGCGGCCATCAATGTAAGAGTTTGTCAGGAGTTTTTGCGTTTAAATGTGCTCATGCTCAGAATCTATTCAATATGTTGCAAGAAAACCTGCAGAAAAATAGTGGTAGGCTATGGGCCCACGTAGCGTTTTAAAACGCACACTGAAAACCGGATTCCTTCCCAGAAATCGCGCGGTTTTTTCCGTGCGATTTCACCGCGATTCTGTTCGCGATTTTGCCGCAATTTTCTCAAGCACTTTCCAAGCGATTTGAAGCATCGCTTGGAAAGTGATTGACAGGTTGGTCACACTCATCAAACATAGTGTTTGACAAGTGTGAGCAGCTTTTTACTATTGAGGCCGCCTATGCAGCATCAATAGTAAAAGATAAAATGTTAAAAATGATAAAAAAATAAAAAATCGGGGTATATTTACCTTCCGACGTCCCACGCTGCCATCCCGGGCCTCAGCGTTCCCAGTAATGCCTTGCGAGACCTGTGATGACGTAGTCTCGCGTTACTATAGCGATCTCGCGAGACCGCAAGAGTCACGCGAGACTACATCATCACAGGACCTTGCCGCAAGGCATTACTGGGAACGCTTAGGCCGGGAATGCAGCGCGGGACACCGGAAGGTAAATATACCCCGATTTTTTATTTTTTATTCTTTTTTTTACAGGGGTTTGGTACCCAGGGCCTGGAGGACAGTCTCCTCTCCTCCACACCGTGGGTACCAACCGCACATGAGACGCTTAACTTTGCGCATGGTGGGCATAGCCACATGCGGGAAGTAAGCGATTCTCATGCATTCCTATGGGTGCGGAATCGCGGCAATTCTTTGCGATTCCGCACAAAAGAATGAGCATGCTGCGATTTTTTCCGCGATGCGTTTCCGCCGCGGAAAAAAGCGCAGCATTAGCACAGCATGTGCGGAATGCCATAGGAATGCATGGGGGGCGTTCTGTACACAATTTTTAAACGTTTTTGCTGCGTTTTTGCGCCGAAAATCGCTGCAAAAACGCTTAAAAATCGCATCGTGGGCACATAGCCTAAAGGTTGTGGCAAGGGCGGACACAGACTGCAGAGGGCCCCTGTGCAAGAAATCTTCCCGGGCCCCCTCCCCAATACTGCAACAAATATGTGTAAACATATAGGTTGTATGAGCGCGGGACTATGGGATGGAGAATAATCATCATAATTTGTTATAACTAAGCACAGTTAGTTACTATGCCCGGGCAACACTGGACTCTTCAGCTAGTATATTTATAAACAGCATAGAATGAATTGAATTACAATGCAAAGAAGCAGTGTTATCACTCACCAGTCTGCAAATGTTGGCTGTAATCCTGCTGTATGGAGGCAGAATGGGGTTTTAGGCCTGTAGTATAATGATCCCTGGCTTTAACTTATCAGCTTCCGCATATATATAAATATCTAATATATAAAGCTCAATGTGTGTGTGCATGTATGTATGTATGTGTGTATGTTCGGGATTGGCATCTGCACCGTCACAGTTACAGCCACAAAATTTTGCACAGTCACACGTCTGGACCCCGAGAGCGTCATAGGCTATGTTGTGAGGTGAAATTTTAACCCCGCGCATTCCAATCCACCAAACAATTTTGCCCCTAGGTACTGTCATGATCCCAGTGCAGGATTTTGAGCTGCACATCAGGGGTTAATGTCTGGAGCTCAGTGCAGGTTTTGACCTGCACACCTGGGGTTAATGATTGTGGCCTCTTTCTGGTTCTGGGAGAGCTTCTTAAACCCCTGGGAAGCTCCACTCCCTGCCAGTTATACTTTTGCCTTTGGCCGAGTGTGCTGACCTCTGTGTGCCTGTTCGTTATTATAGCTTGTTTATATGGTTCTGACCCGGTTCTGTTCCCCGTTGTGAGTTTGCCTGTTGATTTTGTACTGCGTTATTATCTCTGTGTAAGACTCATTGCCTGTGATCTGACTACTCTCTGCTCGCCCCTCTTGTACCTTGCAGCTATCTCTGTGTATGACTCATTGGCTACGTCCTGACTATCCTCCCTGTCTATGCCCCTTGGTAACTTTGTCTCGCAGTTACCCTGCTAGGAGTTCTCTTGCAGCTCCTAGCTCTCTGGAGTTTAGGCCACGCCCCTAGCAGTCACATGCTTCAGGTCCTGTGGCTCTGAAGTACGCATCTACTCAGCTGCTTCCTGCTCCACAGGTATCTTTGAGCACAGTTCACTTTACTCAGGACACGTGCACTGGTTCAGTGAGCAAGTTCAGTGCGGTGTTTCTGACATTATAACTGGCCTGCTATTTTTTCTCTCTCCTCACTTCTGCAGCATGGACCCAATGTGTGCTTTATCTGAGCAGGTGAAATGCTTGACTCAGTCACTGCAGAAGCTTAGTTTGGAACACCAAGCACTGGCCCAGTCCCAATGGCGGGTTGAGGACTCAGTTCAGGGGGTACTTTCCGCAGGCTTCCAGCAGGTGGAGAATAGAGATGTCATTTTAGTCCCACCCGAATCCCCAGTTAAATTGCCAGATACATTTGCTGGTAACAAAGATGAATTCAGAGCATTTAAGGAGGGCTGTAAGCTCTTTTTCTTTTTGAGACCCCGCTCCTCTGGGGATGAGAAACAGAGGGTGGGGGTGGTTATGTACAACCAGCCAATGGATAGAATAATTAAAATATACCTTTTATTCGATTAATATAAAATAAAGTGCAAGGTGCTCAAATTACATCAAACACGACAAAGAAGAACACATAAATGGAACAAACTAGTATCGCCCGTCATTACTAAGCATCCCAAAATATCCAAGTGTTCATTGGGTGCTTAGAATAAATCAAAATGGCCAACCTCATCCAAAAGCATAGAGTACATGATTCTCAATATAATCTCTATGCTTCACATGTCGTACCATTAGCCATCTTTTTGTTGGAGATAGGTATCATGCCATCAATCTATTCCCACGTAAGGCATAACCATGTCCCCCTCCTAATCAGGAGTACCATATAATACAGGGCACAATACTGTTACACAAACTAAATGAGAACCACACAGCCTCAATTGCCACATTCGCTACGGGTTCTAATAGCACACAAATGATGTGTCAGATAGAAAGATGTGTCATAATGAAGATATACTTCCGCATACCCTCCATATGTCTTAACAACGGATCTAAATCCACCAGGTATGCATAAACATCTTAGATAGACCGTCTCTTATATGGTGAGACCAATATCAAGACACCAAAAAAATGAAATAAAACACGGAACCATCTCACCCAATTAGCAGGGGCATTCTCTGATGAATTGCCATCCCCGTGACTGGTGAGTGCGATACCCCTATCTCCCGACGCGTTTCGTCTAATCTCATCAGGGGAGTCGACTGGGGTTCATCTGAATGGTATATCACGCATGGCCGTTCTGCATTTCCTCCGACATTATGTGTACATACACTCATGCGTACCTCCTTTTAAATGTTAGCGCCATGGCGTCTCGGGAGGCCGGCACTTCCGGTCCCTGATCCACCTCACATCCTGTATTCGGGTCGCGCGCATCATCAGCGTGCTCGCTCTATAGAGCGCGTCACCCGCTGAGAGCGCGTCTCAACTGGGCATGCGCACATCGCGCTGCCCTCTCCAAAGGGAAGGTGATATTCTATATGTTAAATAATAGTGGCGCTAGTTACTTGCAGCATCAGACAGCTCCTATTACACTACATATGCGCCTATCATAATCATGCATACAGTAGCAAAACATGGTTTTATGCTGATTATAAAAATCCCTTTGGTGTTTTTATTCTCAGGGATATTCCCTTAGTTCATTCAGAGTATCCCCTACTTAAATCATGTGCAGAGATTCATTTATAAGGAATTAGTTCCATATTAAATCGGGGTTTCGGTTAATGTAGCCACAGAAACAATAGACTCCTTCAAAAATACATTAAATCTGGGAAAATGGCAGTTATAAAGATTATTGCTATGACAGTACCGACTTCCTTTAAATAGATGGGCCTTACAACCACCGAAAAGTGAATGAGGTGCCGCTAAATTCTCCCTATAGCATCTCCTAGGCTACCTCCTCCCTACCTACCGCGGAGATTGGCACCCTAAGACCTGCGCAAATGGCGTCCCCACTCAACGTCGGCTATCCCTCACTGCTGACCCTATTGATCCCTTTGCTAAATGAAAGATGCAAAGGATAGCTGATCATTAAGGCCCTTTGGATATGTAGTTTGCAACCAGAAGATCCATTTTGTCTCTTTTTGAAGGATCATCTGGTCCCAATTACCCCCACGTATAGGCGGTTTAATTTTGTCAATACCCATAAATGTGATAGCCTTGGAGTTACCCTGATGATGTCCATTTATGTGATTGGCAACAGACATGTCCCTTTTGTTGCTGATGTCACGCATGTGTTCTCCTACCCTCCTTCGAAACTCTCTCCTGGTCTTGCCTACGTACTCCAGACCACATTCACATGTTGCCTTGTATACTACCCCTGTGCTTTGGCAGTTGATAAACTGTCTGATAGAGTACACTCTTCCAGTGTTGCTACTTGTGAACGTTTTACCAGGGGATATAGACACACATGCTTTACATTTCCCACATCTGTGGCATCCCAGTGGAGGTGACCCCAACCATGTCTGATTATACGGGTTCTGAAAATGGCTATGGACCAATCTATCCCTCAATGATCTACCTCGACGAAAGGTGACCTGAGGAGTAGGGCCCACCGTATCCTTGACATCCACGTCCATACACAACACTGCCCAGTGTCGTTCTAAAATTTTTCGTATCTCTTTAGCTCCATTGGAAAACTTCGTTATAAACCTAGAAATATTATCCTCCCGTTTCGGGGGTACAGGGCTCAATAGATCTCTTCTGTTTTTTGTCAGAGAGTTCTTATAAGCTTCAGTTAGCACATTCTTAGGATAACCTCTATCCAAGAACCTTTGCTTTAAATCATCGGCCTGTTCTTTATAGTTGGCTATATTTGAGCAATTCCGGCGGATTCTAAGATACTGTCCCTTCGGAATGCCTCTCTTTAGGGAATTAGGATGTCCACTTTCCCATCTCAAGAGGGAATTTGTAGCCGTAGGTTTACGATAGTTTTTTGTCATAAGCTCACCATTATCATTCTTTTGGACTAGGATGTCAAGGAATGTCAGACTGCATTTATTAACCTCATAGGTAAAATGCAAGCCTATCTCATTATCATTCAGTCCCCTGACGAACTGACCAAAGTCAACCTCTGCACCTCTCCAAATGACGAACACGTCATCTATGTAGCGTACCCACATCACTATCTTCTCGCTGAACTCAGTGGATGTATCACTGAATACTATATTTTCCTCCCACCAGCCCAGGAGCAAATTTGCATATGTAGGGGCACAGGGGCTCCCCATCGCGGTACCCCTGAGCTGGTGGAAGACCTTGTTATCAAACAAGAAGACATTGTTGTTTAGGCAAAAATTCAAAGCTTTCATTATAAACTCATTGTGTCTATGGTATTGACAACCTCTTGTGTGTAGATAACTATCTACCGCTTTAAGACCAACATCGTGAGGGATTGAGGAGTATAGTGCTTCTACATCTATACTCCCCATTATCATATCAGTTTCTAAGCACACACCATCTAGTTTCCCAAGAAAGTCGGTAGTGTCACGCACATACGAATTTAGAGACAGGACAAATGGTCTAAGTACCTGATCCAGATATAGACCCAGATTTTGTGTAATACTGTTGATACCTGCTACAATCGGTCTCCCTTTAAGGGGATTCGTGCCTTTATGAATTTTGGGGAGACAATAAAATGTAGCCATAACAGGATGCACGGGGATGAGGAAATCTCTCTCATTCGCATCAATTACACCAGCATCAAAGCCTTCATTAATCAAGTTTGTTAGGTTGCGAACAATATTGTTAGTGGGATTACCCTGAACCACTTCATAGTTCTCACCATCATTCAATATTGCCAAACATATGGACTTATATTGCATTGTGTCCATCACCACTACATTTCCTCCTTTATCTGAAGGTTTAATTATGATGCTCTTGTCCTGCTCCAAAATCTTCAAACTACTCATTTCCTTATTCGTAAAATTATGAAAATTAGCCTTATAAGTACTTGACAAATTCATTAGATCGTTCGACACTAGATTGACAAAGACATCGATTGAGCTCAGGTCTCCCGTTTGTGGTGGCATTTTTGTACTTTTGTTTTTTAATTTCGTAAATGGACCCACTCCTCTATCATTGGGGTTCACATCCCCCAAATGGTACAGGAAGCGTACATCAGCCAATAAATCATCATCAATGCCCAGCTCCATCGATGTTTTTTTGTCCTCCCTTATAAAATGTTTTCGCCATTTCAGTTTTCGTGCGAATAGGTGGAGATCTTTTATTGTTTCAAAGCAATCGTAGTCGGTTGTGGGAACAAAAGATAGTCCTTTGCTTAGAACGCACATTTCAGTTTCTGTCAATGGTCGTGTAGAGAGATTAAGTACTTGAGGTTCTAAGGGGCGTTGTGAGTGTTCTGTCGACTTCTTAGGGGGTAGCTGAGATCTAAAAAATCTCCCTGCGGGGACCTTCTACCACTCCCTCTATTGCCACCTCTATTTCCTCTACCTCTACCTCTTCCCCTCTGGTACCTAGATTTTGTCTCCGTATCAGACACCTCCGCTTCAGAGGAGGAAATGTCTGTTTCTGGTGCTTTAAAATTGCGACCTATAGATACTGAATATGCTTTATTCTCTCTGAACTCCAGAAGGTCCCTATTATAGATTTTGTGCTTCCGTTCTTTCAGATGGTATTGGAATCTTTCCAGGCTATTTTGCAAGCTCAACTCTTTGGCTGCAAAATCTGGTTCACTTGAAAAATTTTTTTGTGACTTCTATCTGTTCTTTTAAAGTCTCATTTAATTTATTTAGGGTCACCTTCTCTTCATCTAGCAATAGTTTCATAAGTCTAAGAGAGCTTTCTGTTGCTTCTTTTTCCCACTTCGCTATAAGACCTGGGTTCTTATACCTGTAACCCGGTGCAAGAGTGATTCTTAGATGTCGTGGGACTATTCCTGCTCTGATATAGTTGTCCAAACTTTGGACCTCCCACCAGGATGAAACTTGATCTTTGTATGTTTTTGTCAACTCCTTAAAGGCAGCAGTATATGAAGGAGTGTATTTCTTCTGTATAAACGCACGATCCGAAAAAACATCCCGTGCTTCAGACACCCAAGCATTGGTATCAATACCTACTGATAGAAATCCTGCCATAATACTGAATCAAAATATAGACAGCACTAGGATATCCACTTCCTAAATTGTACAACCAGCCAATGGATAGAATAATTAAAATATACCTTTTATTCGATTAATATAAAATAAAGTGCAAGGTGCTCAAATTACATCAAACACGACAAAGAAGAACACATAAATGGAACAAACTAGTATCGCCCGTCATTACTAAGCATCCCAAAATATCCAAGTGTTCATTGGGTGCTTAGAATAAATCAAAATGGCCAACCTCATCCAAAAGCATAGAGTACATGATTCTCAATATAATCTCTATGCTTCACATGTCGTACCATTAGCCATCTTTTTGTTGGAGATAGGTATCATGCCATCAATCTATTCCCACGTAAGGCATAACCATGTCCCCCTCCTAATCAGGAGTACCATATAATACAGGGCACAATACTGTTACACAAACTAAATGAGAACCACACAGCCTCAATTGCCACATTCGCTACGGGTTCTAATAACACACAAATGATGTGTCAGATAGAAAGATGTGTCATAATGAAGATATACTTCCGCATACCCTCCATATGTCTTAACAACGGATCTAAATCCACCAGGTATGCATAAACATCTTAGATAGACCGTCTTTTATATGGTGAGACCAATATCAAGACACCAAAAAAATGAAATAAAACACGGAACCATCTCACCCAATTAGCAGGGGCATTCTCTGATGAATTGCCATCCCCGTGACTGGTGAGCGCGATACCCCTATCTCCCGACGCGTTTCGTCTAATCTCATCAGGGGAGTCGACTGGGGTTCATCTGAATGGTATATCACGCATGGCCATTCTGCATTTCCTCCGACATTATGTGTACATACACTCATGCGTACCTCCTTTTAAATGTTAGCGCCATGGCGTCTCGGGAGGCCGGCACTTCTGGTCCCTGATCCACCTCACATCCTGTATTCGGGTCGCGCGCATCATCAGCGTGCTCACTCTATAGAGCGCGTCACCCGCTGAGAGCGCGTCTCAACTGGGCTTGCGCACATCGCGCTGCCCTCTCCAAAGGGAAGGTGATATTCTATATGTTAAATAATAGTGGCGCTAGTTACTTGCAGCATCAGACAGCTCCTATTACACTACATATGCGCCTATCATAATCATGCATACAGTAGCAAAACATGGTTTTATGCTGATTATAAAAATCCCTTTGGTGTTTTTATTCTCAGGGATATTCCCTTAGTTCATTCAGAGTATCCCCTACTTAAATCATGTGCAGAGATTCATTTATAAGGAATTAGTTCCATATTAAATCGGGGGTTTCGGTTTAGCTATCCTTTGCATCTTTCATTTAGCAAAGGGATCAATAGGGTCAGCAGTGAGGGATAGCCGACGTTGAGTGGGGACGCCATTTGCGCAGGTCTTAGGGTGCCAATCTCCGTGGTAGGTAGGGAGGAGGTAGCCTAGGAGATGCTATAGGGAGAATTTAGCGGCACCTCATTCACTTTTCGGTGGTTGTAAGGCCCATCTATTTAAAGGAAGTCGGTACTGTCATAGCAATAATCTTTATAACTGCCATTTTCCCAGATTTAATGTATTTTTGAAGGAGTCTATTGTTTCTGTGGCTACATTAACCGAAACCCCCGATTTAATATGGAACTATTTCCTTATAAATGAATCTCTGCACATGATTTAAGTAGGGGATACTCTGAATGAACTAAGGGCATATCCCTGAGAATAAAAACACCAAAGGGATTTTTATAATCAGCATAAAACCATGTTTTGCTACTGTATGCATGATTATGATAGGCGCATATGTAGTGTAATAGGAGCTGTCTGATGCTGCAAGTAACTAGCGCCACTATTATTTAACATATAGAATATCACCTTCCCTTTGGAGAGGGCAGCGCGATGTGCGCAAGCCCAGTTGAGACGCGCTCTCAGCGGGTGACGCGCTCTATAGAGTGAGCACGCTGATGATGCGCGCGACCCGAATACAGGATGTGAGGTGGATCAGGGACCAGAAGTGCCGGCCTCCCGAGACGCCATGGCGCTAACATTTAAAAGGAGGTACGCATGAGTGTATGTACACATAATGTCGGAGGAAATGCAGAACGGCCATGCGTGATATACCATTCAGATGAACCCCAGTCGACTCCCCTGATGAGATTAGACGAAACGCGTCGGGAGATAGGGGTATCGCGCTCACCAGTCACGGGGATGGCAATTCATCAGAGAATGCCCCTGCTAATTGGGTGAGATGGTTCCGTGTTTTATTTCATTTTTTTGGTGTCTTGATATTGGTCTCACCATATAAAAGACGGTCTATCTAAGATGTTTATGCATACCTGGTGGATTTAGATCCGTTGTTAAGACATATGGAGGGTATGCGGAAGTATATCTTCATTATGACACATCTTTCTATCTGACACATCATTTGTGTGTTATTAGAACCCGTAGCGAATGTGGCAATTGAGTCTGTGTGGTTCTCATTTAGTTTGTGTAACAGTATTGTGCCCTGTATTATATGGTACTCCTGATTAGGAGGGGGACATGGTTATGCCTTACGTGGGAATAGATTGATGGCATGATACCTATCTCCAACAAAAAGATGGCTAATGGTACGACATGTGAAGCATAGAGATTATATTGAGAATCATGTACTCTATGCTTTTGGATGAGGTTGGCCATTTTGATTTATTCTAAGCACCCAATGAACACTTGGATATTTTGGGATGCTTAGTAATGACGGGCGATACTAGTTTGTTCCATTTATGTGTTCTTCTTTGTCGTGTTTGATGTAATTTGAGCACCTTGCACTTTATTTTATATTAATCGAATAAAAGGTATATTTTAATTATTCTATCCATTGGCTGGTTGTACAATTTAGGAAGTGGATATCCTAGTGCTGTCTATATTTTGATTCAGTATTATGGCAGGATTTCTATCAGTAGGTATTGATACCAATGCTTGGGTGTCTGAAGCACGGGATGTTTTTTCGGATCGTGCGTTTATACAGAAGAGATACACTCCTTCATATACTGCTGCCTTTAAGGAGTTGACAAAAACATACAAAGATCAAGTTTCATCCTGGTGGGAGGTCCAAAGTTTGGACAACTATATTAGAGCAGGAATAGTCCCACGACATCTAAGAATCACTCTTGCACCGGGTTACAGGTATAAGAACCCAGGTCTTATAGCGAAGTGGGAAAAAGAAGCAACAGAAAGCTCTCTTAGACTTATGAAACTATTGCTAGATGAAGAGAAGGTGACCCTAAATAAATTAAATGAGACTTTAAAGGACCAGATAGAAGTCACAAAAAATTTTTCAAGTGAACCAGATTTTGCAGCCAAAGAGTTGAGCTTGCAAAATAGCCTGGAAAGATTCCAATACCATCTGAACGAACGGAAGCACAAAATCTATAATAGGGACCTTCTGGAGTTCAGAGAGAATAAAGCATATTCAGTATCTATAGGTCGCAATTTTAAAGCACCAGAAATAGACATTTCCTCCTCTGAAGCGGAGGTGTCTGATACGGAGACAAAATCTAGGTACCAGAGGGGAAGAGGTAGAGGTAGAGGAAATAGAGGTGGCAATAGAGGGAGTGGTAGAAGGTCCCCGCAGGGAGATTTTTTAGATCTCAGCTACCCCCTAAGAAGTCGACAGAACACTCACAACGCCCCTTAGAACCTCAAGTACTTAATCTCTCTACACGACCATTGACAGAAACTGAAATGTGCGTTCTAAGCAAAGGGCTATCTTTTGTTCCCACAACCGACTACGATTGCTTTGAAACAATAAAAGATCTCCACCTATTCGCACGAAAACTGAAATGGCGAAAACATTTTATAAGGGAGGACAAAAAAACCTCGATGGAGCTGGGCATTGATGATGATTTATTGGCTGATGTACGCTTCCTGTACCATTTGGGGGATGTGAACCCCAATGATAGAGGAGTGGGTCCATTTATGAAATTAAAAAACAAAAGTACAAAAATGCCACCACAAATGGGAGACCTGAGCTCAATCGATGTCTTTGTCAATCTAGTGTCGAACGATCTAATGAATTTGTCAAGTACTTATAAGGCTAATTTTCATAATTTTACGAATAAGGAAATGAGTAGTTTGAAGATTTTGGAGCAGGACAAGAGCATCATAATTAAACCTTCAGATAAAGGAGGAAATGTAGTGGTGATGGACACAATGCAATATAAGTCCATATGTTTGGCAATATTGAATGATGGTGAGAACTATGAAGTGGTTCAGGGTAATCCCACTAACAATATTGTTCGCAACCTAACAAACTTGATTAATGAAGGCTTTGATGCTGGTGTAATTGATGCGAATGAGAGAGATTTCCTCATCCCCGTGCATCCTGTTATGGCTACATTTTATTGTCTCCCCAAAATTCATAAAGGCACGAATCCCCTTAAAGGGAGACCGATTGTAGCAGGTATCAACAGTATTACACAAAATCTGGGTCTATATCTGGATCAGGTACTTAGACCATTTGTCCTGTCTCTAAATTCGTATGTGCGTGACACTACCGACTTTCTTGGGAAACTAGATGGTGTGTGCTTAGAAACTGATATGATAATGGGGAGTATAGATGTAGAAGCACTATACTCCTCAATCCCTCACGATGTTGGTCTTAAAGCGGTAGATAGTTATCTACACACAAGAGGTTGTCAATACCATAGACACAATGAGTTTATAATGAAAGCTTTGAATTTTTGCCTAAACAACAATGTCTTCTTGTTTGATAACAAGGTCTTCCACCAGCTCAGGGGTACCGCGATGGGGAGCCCCTGTGCCCCTACATATGCAAATTTGCTCCTGGGCTGGTGGGAGGAAAATATAGTATTCAGTGATACATCCACTGAGTTCAGCGAGAAGATAGTGATGTGGGTACGCTACATAGATGACGTGTTCGTCATTTGGAGAGGTGCAGAGGTTGACTTTGGTCAGTTCGTCAGGGGACTGAATGATAATGAGATAGGCTTGCATTTTACCTATGAGGTTAATAAATGCAGTCTGACATTCCTTGACATCCTAGTCCAAAAGAATGATAATGGTGAGCTTATGACAAAAAACTATCGTAAACCTACGGCTACAAATTCCTTCTTGAGATGGGAAAGTGGACATCCTAATTCCCTAAAGAGAGGCATTCCGAAGGGACAGTATCTTAGAATCCGCCGGAATTGCTCAAATATAGCCAACTATAAAGAACAGGCCGATGATTTAAAGCAAAGGTTCTTGGATAGAGGTTATCCTAAGAATGTGCTAACTGAAGCTTATAAGAACTCTCTGACAAAAAACAGAAGAGATCTATTGAGCCCTGTACCCCCGAAACGGGAGGATAATATTTCTAGGTTTATAACGAAGTTTTCCAATGGAGCTAAAGAGATACGAAAAATTTTAGAACGACACTGGGCAGTGTTGTGTATGGACGTGGATGTCAAGGATACGGTGGGCCCTACTCCTCAGGTCACCTTTCGTCGAGGTAGATTATTGAGGGATAGATTTGTCCATAGCCATTTTCAGAACCCGTATAATCAGACATGGTTGGGGTCACCTCCACTGGGATGCCACAGATGTGGGAAATGTAAAGCATGTGTGTCTATATCCCCTGGTAAAACGTTCACAAGTAGCAACACTGGAAGAGTGTACTCTATCAGACAATTTATCAACTGCCAAAGCACAGGGGTAGTATACAAGGCAACATATGAATGTGGTCTGGAGTACGTAGACAAGACCAGGAGAGAGTTTCGAAGGAGGGTAGGAGAACACATGCGTGACATCAGCAACAAAAGGGACACGTCTATTGCCAATCACATAAATGGACATCTTCAGGGTAACTCCAAGGCTATCACATTTATGGGTATTGACAAAATTAAACCGCCTATACGTGGGGGTAATTGGGACCAGATGATCCTTCAAAAAGAGACAAAATAGATCTTCTGGTTGCAAACTACATATCCAAAGGGCCTTAATGATCAGCTATCCTTTGCATCTTTCATTTAGCAAAGGGATCAATAGGGTCAGCAGTGAGGGATAGCCGACGTTGAGTGGGGACGCCATTTGCGCAGGTCTTAGGGTGCCAATCTCCGCGGTAGGTAGGGAGGAGGTAGCCTAGGAGATGCTATAGGGAGAATTTAGCGGCACCTCATTCACTTTTCGGTGGTTGTAAGGCCCATCTATTTAAAAGAAGTCAGTACTGTCATAGCAATAATCTTTATAACTGCCATTTTCCCAGATTTAATGTATTTTTGAAGGAGTCTATTGTTTCTGTGGCTACATTAACCGAAACCCCGATTTAATATGGAACTAATTCCTTATAAATGAATCTCTGCACATGATTTAAGTAGGGGATACTCTGAATGAACTAAGGGAATATCCCTGAGAATAAAAACACCAAAGGGATTTTTATAATCAGCATAAAACCATGTTTTGCTACTGTATGCATGATTATGATAGGCGCATATGTAGTGTAATAGGAGCTGTCTGATGCTGCAAGTAACTAGCGCCACTATTATTTAACATATAGAATATCACCTTCCCTTTGGAGAGGGCAGCGCGATGTGCGCATGCCCAGTTGAGACGCGCTCTCAGCGGGTGACGCGCTCTATAGAGCGAGCACGCTGATGATGCGCGCGACCCGAATACAGGATGTGAGGTGGATCAGGGACCGGAAGTGCCGGCCTCCCGAGACGCCATGGCGCTAACATTTAAAAGGAGGTACGCATGAGTGTATGTACACATAATGTCGGAGGAAATGCAGAACGGCCATGCGTGATATACCATTCAGATGAACCCCAGTCGACTCCCCTGATGAGATTAGACGAAACGCGTCGGAAGATAGGGGTATCGCCCTCACCAGTCACGGGGATGGCAATTCATCAGAGAATGCCCCTGCTAATTGGGTGAGATGGTTCCGTGTTTTATTTCATTTTTTTGGTGTCTTGATATTGGTCTCACCATATAAGAGACGGTCTATCTAAGATGTTTATGCATACCTGGTGGATTTAGATCCGTTGTTATGACATATGGAGGGTATGCGGAAGTATATCTTCATTATGACACATCTTTCTATCTGACACATCATTTGTGTGCTATTAGAACCCGTAGCGAATGTGGCAATTGAGGCTGTGTGGTTCTCATTTAGTTTGTGTAACAGTATTGTGCCCTGTATTATATGGTACTCCTGATTAGGAGGGGGACATGGTCATGCCTTACGTGGGAATAGATTGATGGCATGATACCTATCTCCAACAAAAAGATGGCTAATGGTACGACATGTGAAGCATAGAGATTATATTGAGAATCATGTACTCTATGCTTTTGGATGAGGTTGGCCATTTTGATTTATTCTAAGCACCCAATGAACACTTGGATATTTTGGGATGCTTAGTAATGACGGGCGATACTAGTTTGTTCCATTTATGTGTTATTCTTTGTCGTGTTTGATGTAATTTGAGCACCTTGCACTTTATTTTATATTAATCGAATAAAAGGTATATTTTAACTATTCTATCCATTGGCTGGTTGTACAATTTAGGAAGTGGATATCCTAGTGCTGTCTATATGGGGGTGGTTATGTCCCTGCTTAGGGGGTCCCCACAAGCCTGGGCATTTTCGCTTTCCTCTTCTGCCCCTGAGAGAATGTCTGTGGATGCGTTTTTTGAAGCCTTGGGGCTTATTTATGGTGAGCCTGATAGAGTGCGTTTGGCTGAGGACAAGGTGATGAGTGTCTGTCAGGGGGAGCACTCGGCCGAATGGTTCTGTACTGAATTCAGACGTTGGGCAGCCGAGATTTCCTGGAGTGATGCCGCCCTTCGGGGGCTGTTCCGTAGAGGCCTGTGTGAACGTCTGAAGGATGCTTTGGCACTCCATCCTCTGCCTGACTCCCTGGGGGATGCCATGACCCAAGCGGTTCGCATGGATCGCAGACTGCAGGCTAGAGGCATTATGCAACGGGAAACACCATTATTCTTCAGTGGAGATGAGAACCGGACTCTTCCTGTGGCTATGGAGGTGAGCGCTGTCACCTGTGAGGAAAAGGAAAGAAGACGCTGCCGGGAGAAGCAGTTGTGCTTCTATTGTGGGGAATCTGGACACTGGAAGAAGGACTGCCCCTCCTGTCAGTCATCCTCCAATATGGTGGGAAACGACTAGGTCTGGGTAGTAGTCGAGGAGACTACCCAGACCTTCAGGTACAATTTTCCTCACGTGCAAAAATGGTGCTGCAGGTGGAACTGGAACTTGGTAATGGTCCGGTTCAGACTACTGCTTTTGTTGGCTGTGGTTCTGCTGTGAACCTGATTGATACCAAAGTTATGACTCTTAATAAGATAGGGACAGTCAGGCTTCAGGATCCTGTTAAACTTGTGGCAATTGACTCGTCTCTTCTTACCCAGGGCGGTATCTGTTGCAGGTCTGAACTTTTTTCTCTAAAAGTGGGTTCCACTCATGTGGAAAAACGAAGTTGTCTTGTGCTAGATAACTTGTCTGCAGGACTGGTACTGGGGATGCCTTGGCTTCAATGCCATAATCCTACCTTTGATTGGGTTACAGGGGAGATCACTCAATGGAGATGTAAGGATAAATGTGGTAACCTGGGACATCTTCTTAACGCTGTTAAATCCATATCTGTGTCGTCTGTTGGTCTGGAAGGTATTTCGGAGTACCTGAAGGATTTCGAAGACGTTTTTTCCGAAAGTGAGGCTGAGGCGCTGCCACCACATAGACCCTACGATTGTGCCATTGATTTAGTACCCGGAGCCAAGTTACCTAAGGCTCGATTGTTCAATTTGTCTGGGCCTGAGCGCCAAGCCATGAAGGAGTACATAGCTGAGAGTCTCCGCAAAGGGCATATCAGGCCTTCTGTGTCACCTGTGGCAGCAGGATTCTTCTTTGTGAAGAAGAAAGATGGTGGTTTGTCGCCGTGCCTCGACTTTCGGGAACTGAACAAGATAACGATTAGGAACACTTACCCGCTTCCTGTCATCCCAGACTTATGTAACCAGTTAGCTGGGGCCCAATGGTTCTGCGGGGGGCCTACAATCTGATAAGGGTTCAGGAAGGGGACGAGTGAAAAACCTCACATCAGAAGGACTCTTTGAGAACCTGGTAATGCCGTTTGGGTTAACTAATGCACCCGCTATTTTCCAGAATTTCGTCAATGTTGTGTTTTCGGACCTGATAGGCCATTTTGTTATTATTTATTTGGATGACATTTTGGTGTATTCCCCAGACAGCCAATCTCACTTGCAACATCTACAGACAGTTCTCCAGAGACTCAGGGAGAACCGATTGTTCGCTAAATTGGAAAAATGTTCGTTTTTTGTACAGGAACTGTCTTTTTTGGAGTTGATTGTGTCCTGTGAAGGGTTTCGTATGGATCCTAAGAAGGTGCTGGCGATCGCTGACTGGGTTCAGCCTCGAGATCTCAAGGGGCTCCAGCGCTTCTTAGCATTTGCAAACTATTATCGAAGATTCATTAAAGGTTTCTCACAAGTGGTTAAACCACTCACGGATCTTACCCAGAAGGGCGCTGATGTAAAAAATTGGTCTGTAGTCGCTAATGAGTCCTTCTCAGCGATTAAGAAATGTTTCATATCTGCCCCGGTGTTGGTACAACCAGACCCGTCCAAACCATTCATTGTGGAGGTGGATGCTTCTGAAGTGGGGGTGGGGGCTACGCTGTCCGGCCACCCTTACCAATCTTAAACCCTGTGCCTTCTTCTCCAAGAAGTTCTCCTCAGCTCAGAAAAACTATGATGTAGGCAATAGAGAACTTCTTGCGGTCAAGCTTGCGTTTGAGGAATGGAGGCACTTTTTGGAAGGGGCGGCTCACCCTATCACGGTTGTCACGGATCACAAAAATTTGGCATACCTTGAATCTGCTAAGAGGCTTAGTCCTAGACAAGCCCGTTGGTCACTTTTTTTTTCACGATTTCAGTTCTCCATTACTTTTCGACCGGGATCAAAAAATGTTAAAGCGGATGCCCTGTCCAGAAGTTTTGACCCAGTGTCTCCCCCTGAGCCGCCGTCATCCATTCTTCCCCCAGGGGTGGTAGTGGCGGGGGTCTCAACTGAGTTGGAACAAGAAATTCTAAGGGCTCAGGCCCTAGCTCTGGCAACCAGGCCAGGGGATAAACTGTTTGTTCCAGATTCATTGCGGCCTAGACTTCTGCAGGAGTTTCATGAGTCTAGGCTGATTGCTCATCCAGGTATCATGGCCACTAGAGAGGCAGTAGCCAGGGGTTTTTGGTGGCTTTCATTAAGGTCCGATGTCAGGGAATTTGTTTCTGCTTGTGGCGTGTGTGCCCGTTCCAAAAGCTCGCATAACTGACCGGCTGGGGAACTCATACCTTTACCGGTTCCTGATAGGCCATGGACTCATCTTTCCATGGATTTTATTACCGGCCTTCCACCTTCCAGGGGCAATACCGTGATCTGGGTGGTGGTGGATAGGTTTTCTAAACAGGCCCATTTCATTCCCTTGGCAGCATTACCCTCAGCAGAAACATTATCAAGGTTGTTTGTGCAGCATGTGGTCCGATTGCATGGGGTACCCCTGAATGTTGTGTCTGACAGAGGTGTGCAGTTTGTGGCCAAATTTTGGAGGGCATTCTGTATTAAATTGGGCATCTCACTCTCCTCGTCGGCATATCACCCGGAGAGTAATGGTCAGACAGAACGCACCAATCAATCCCTGGAACAAATTCTCAGGTGTCTGACCTCCGCCAGACAGGAGGATTGGTGTGATGCGTTACCGTTGGCGGAATTCGCTTTTAACAATCGGGTGAGTCAGTCCACCAACATGTCCCCATTCCTGATTAACTATGGGTTTAATCCGCATTTTGGGGAGTTTTCATGGGTGGATTCCGGTTGTCCAGGGGTAGAGGGGTCCGTTCAATGGTTAAAAAATCTCTGGGCTGAAGTCCCGCGTAATATCTCTCGGGCCCAGGGGAGGTACAAATATTTTGCTGACAAAAAGAGAGCCTCGGGAGAGATGTTTCAGGTGGGAGAGAAGGTTTGGCTTTCCACACGTAACATCAACTTAAAGGTACCATCAGCTAACTTGGGACCAAAGTTCATTGGACCGTACGAGATTATGGAGATAGTCAACCCAGTGGCATATAGGTTGCGTCTCCCCGCCTCCTTAAAAATATCCAATGTGTTCCATAAATCTCTGTTGAAATCTGTAGGGTCTGTCAAAGAGGACTCCGAGCCTGTTGTTCCTCCAGTGCTGGTGGAGGGTCAATTGGAGTATAAGGTCGGACATATTGTGGACTCTCGGCTGGTGCGCCGCTCTTTGCAGTACCTGGTCCACTGAAAGGGATATGGACCAGAGGAACGCTCATGGGTCCCTGCTCGCTCTGTACATGCAGATTGCCTCGTTCGGGCTTTCCATGCCAAGTACCCGGGGAAGCCAGGGGGTCCAGAGGACCCCCGTTGAGAGGGGGGTACTGTCATGATCCCAGTGCAGGTTTTTGAGCTACACGTCAGGGGTTAATGTCTGGAGCTCAGTGCAGGTTTTGACCTGCACACCTGGGGTTAATGATTGTGGCCTCTTTCTGGCTCTGGGAGAGCTTCTTAAACCCCTGGGAAGCTCCAATCCCTGCCAGTTATACTTTTGCCTTTGGCCGAGTGTGCTGACCTCTGTGTGCCTGTGCCTGTTCGTTGTTATAGCTTGTTTATATGGTTCTGACCCGGTTTTGTACCCTGTTGTGAGTTTGCCTGTTGATTCTGTACTGTGCTATCCTCTCTGTGTATGACTCATTGCCTGTGATCTGACTACTCTCTGCTCGCCCCTCTTGTACCTTGCAGCTATCTCTGTGTATGACTCATTGGCTACGTCCTGACTATCCTCCCTGTCTATGCCCCTTGGTAACTTTGTCTCGCAGTTACCCTGCTAGGAGTTCTCTTGCAGCTCCTAGCTCTCTGGAGTTTAGGCCATGCCCCTAGCAGTCACGTGCTTCAGGTCCTGCGGCTCTGAAGTACGCATCTACTCGGCTGCTGCCCGCTCCACAGGTATCTTTGAGCACAGTTCGCTTTACTCAGGACACGCGCACTGGCTCAGTGAGCAAGTTCAGTGCAGTGTTTCAGACAGGTACATAATGGGTAAAAAGTGTATGTATGTATGTGTGTGTATGTCCGGGATTGGCATGTGCACCATCGCAGCTACAGCCACAAAATTTGGCACGGTCACACGTCTGGACCCCGAGAGCGTCATAGGCTATGTTGTGAGGCGAAATTTTAACCCCGCGCGTTCCAATTCACCAATTTTGCCTATTATTCTTATCATTTGTATGGTGTTATAGTCCTTCTGTAAAGCTGGAAATAACACAATTTATTACCTTGCCAACACAGACTGCAGGGGGAGCCCAGTATCACACAGGATAGGATTAGATACACGGCTCAGCAGTCAGTATCACACAGGATAGGATTAGATATACAGCTCAGCAGTCAGTATCACACTGGATAATATTAGACACATGGCTCAGCAGACAGTATCACACAGGATAGGATTAGAAACACAGCTCAGCAGTCAGTATCACACAGGATAGGTTTAGATACACAGCTCAGCAGACAGTATCACACAGGAAAGGATTAGATATACGGCTGAGCAGTCAGTAACACACATGATAGGATTAGGTACACGGCTCAGCAGTCAGTATCACACAGGATAGGGTTAGATACACGGCTCAGCAGAGGGTATCACACAGGATAGGATTAGATACACTGCTCAGCATTCAGTATCACACAGCATAGGCTTAGATACACAGCTCAGCAGTCAGTATCACAAAGAATAGGATTAGATACACAGCTCAGCAGTCAGTATCACACAGGATAGGAATAGATACACGGCTCAGCAGACAGTATCACTCAGGAGAGGATTAGGGACACAGCTCAGCAGACATTATCACACAGGATAGGGTTAGATACACAGCTCAGAAACAGGATGTGCCAAAGAAGAGGACATTTTCATTCCAAGAATTCCACTCATTCCATCTGATTTGTTTTTTTATTTTAAACGCCTCCAGTTTCCAGTTCAACTGCTATTTGCAATGTCCATTAACAATGCTCAGGGACAGTCCTTGAAAGTAGTAGGGATCGATTTGCAATCTCCATGCTTTTCTCATGGTCAACTTTATGTGGTCTGTTCAAGAGTTGGAACTGCCAAAAATCTGTTCATCTTTGCACCGAAAGGAAAAACCAAAAATCTTGAATGTGTTGAAAATAAAATACTATCAATACTTGGGTAATAGTTTAGTTAATTTGTGTTGCAAATCTGTAGTGTTGAATATATGATGTGAAATGTTTTTATGTGCAATATAATCATTATAATTTGTTATAACTAACCACAGTTGGTTACTATGCCCAGGCAATGCCGGGCTCATCAAGAACACAATCTGTCAAAGGACACGTTCAGACATCTGTACAAATTGATTCAAGATCAGATGGCAATGCATGGACTGGCCAAGGTCTTCAGGTCTCAGATCTTCTGATCTGAGCATAAGGCCGGCATCACACTAGCGATGAATATGACGAGTGCTATGTGGTAAAACATCGCATAGCACTCGAACCAGTATTCATCTATGGGGCAGCTCCCATCACTGTTTTTTCCTCTGCTGTATTGTACGTGCGAGTGAAATTGGAGCACGCTGCGATTGTCACCGACACCGGGCCGAAACTCGTCGCACTCGCACCCATATATGTCTGATAGCGCACATCACTCTGATATCATCGAAGTGCTGGGCGATATACGTCGATGCTGGCAATGGAGGAGATGGAGAAATTAGTTTCTCTACTTCCTCCGCAGCTGTGCTCCGATCCGCTCAAACACAAGGATGTCAGCGCCATCACACACACATACAAGAACAACACAGAAGTATCCAGAACAAGGGTCATTAATGGCAATGGTAGGCCTGGCACAGGGCCGGACTGAGACAAAAATGCAGCCCTGCCACACAAACCCCACCAGGCCACAAACTATAAGACTCATCAGCCCCAATCAGTGAATTTTTGCTATACTTTGTTGTCCCCTCAAAATTCTCTTATAGGAGTTATTTTAAAAGCCACATGTGAATGGCACCACAGTGCGTATGATTGACCACAGCTCCATTTACATGGGCCCCTTCTCTTCAAAGCTACGGCTTCCCAGGATCATGGGGGTCCCAGCGGTCAGATCCACAACAAACAGAAAGTCATCCCCTATCCCCACATAATACACCATACAGTATTATGGGCCCCATATATTAATGCATACAGTATTATGGGCCCCATTTAATGCCCCATACAATATAATGGGCCCTGTTATGAAAGGGTCACCGAGGAGGAAAAACCCTAACAAGCTAAGCCCCAGAAAAAAACAGAGAGGTTGGTAACTATGCAGATTACAGATCCCTGATCCTAACCACACAACTAGCAGCAGCCGTGGAGCGTACATACGATGAACCTAGACGCCTCGTCACGGCCGGAGAACTAAATAAGCCTAAAACAAGAAAAGGGGAAAACTAACTGCCCCAGAGCAGACCCCAAAGGAACAGACAGCCCCCACATATGTATTGACGGTGAAACAAGATGAAAACACAAACACGGGCAGGAAAATAGGCTGAGCAAACGATGGGGCTCAAACTAACTAGAATGGAAAGGAAAGGAAAGACACTGTCTGCAATCTGCCCAAAACCCTACAAAATAATGTCCAACACTTCTGATAACAAAATTAACCCTGAAGTCACTAGACTTCTCCCACTATATCAGCACTCTGAAATATTCTGAGACAGAGCAAAAAGAGGCCAATCTAATAAGGGACAGAAAGCAAATTGGCAAATACAGATAAATAAGAGTGGAAATTCAGCACAGCCCCAGCCGGGGCTGGCTGACCACACAAAAAACTGAATAGAACAACAAAATCAGGTGTGAACATTAGCAGAAAAACTTAGCTTGAGCTGACAGGAACAGAGCTGAGAACCAAGACCTGACAAGCAGAAGGAATCACCAGCACCAGAGTAGGGCGTCGGCTGTCTTAAATCCAACCTGAGATTACTGAGGTCCAATCGTCATCCTCATTACCAGGTGGCAGATCTCTACTGATTAAATCAGCCTCACTACCTCCTGTTACCACCAGAGGGAGCCTGGAAGGAGAACTCACAACTGGTTGACCAGAAAATAAACTACAGTACCCCCCCTTGAGGAGGGGTCACCGAACCCTCATTCACGCCACCAGACCGATCAGGATGGGCCCGGTGAAAAGCATGAACCAATTTATTGGCATGAATATCAGAGGCAGAGACCCAAGAATTATCCTCCTGGCCATAACCCTTCCATTTGACCAAATACTGGAGTCTCCGTCTAACCAAACGAGAATCCAATAATTTCTCTACCTCATATTCCACATTGCCTTCAACCAACACAGGGTCAGGAGGTGCTGCCATAGGAACCACTGGCTCAACAAACCTCTTCAACAGAGATTTGTTACTTAGGAATAAATTCTTGGACTTTCAAGTGCGCTGCCAGACAAATTCCATAACCACACCAGGTTAAAAAAGTTAACCCTTTAATCCCTACGCGTTTCGAAGCATAACACTTCTTCTTCAGGGGTTGACCTTCTTCAGGTGTCAACCCCTGAAGAAGAAGTGTTATGCTTCGAAACGCGTAGGGTTTAGAGTTGAGCGAAACGGGTCGAAAAAATTCAAAAGTCGCCGACTTTTGGCAAAGTCGGGTTTCATGAAACGAAACCCGACCCTAGGATGAGGTCGGCCACGAGGTCGGCGACTTACGCGCCAAAGTCGCGTTTCAAAAGTTTGTTTTGCGCTCTTTTTCAGCCAATCAGGATCCACGGACACTGTGGGCAACGTGATGACCTAGGCACGGGTCACCACCATCTTTCAGAAGGGCATGCAAGTGATTGGCTTGCTTTGGTGGGCGTCACAGGGGGTATAAAAGGGCGTGCACGCCGACCGCCATCTTACTTCTGCCGATCTTAGTATAGGGAGAGGTTGCTGCTGTTTCTGTAGGGAGAGCGTTAGGCAGGGAAGAAGACAAAAAAACTGCTTCTGCTGCTAGCGATTTGGCCTGCACAACACACAAGTCACTGTGTGTGCAGTGCAAGGGGAGGCTATATAGTGGTGTATCAGTGGTGTTGGTTGTTGGGCTGCCTTTTAAGGCTTCCTGACACGCTGGCATTGCTGTTTACCCACTGCTCCACAAACTGCTTTTTTAAAAGCAATCCAATCTCCCTTATCCTCTAGTCACTTTTGTCACAGCTGTGCCATCGAGCCTGTCACATAGCGCTCAGATATCAGTGGGCCTCACACAATCCACAAGTGTCCAGTGTCCAAAAGTGTGCGCAGAGATTCAAAATCTCCATTATCCTCTCGTCACTTTTGTCCCGGCAGCTGTGCCATCGAACCTGTCACATAGCGCTCAGATATCAGTGGGCCTCACACAATCCACAAGTGTCCAGTGTCCAAAAGTGTGCGCAGAGATTCAAAATCTCCATTATCCTCTCGTCACTTTTGTCACAGGCAGCTGTGCCATCGAGCCTGTCACATAGCGCTCAGATATCAGTGGGCCTCACACAATCCACAAGTGTCCAGTGTCCAAAAGTGTGCGCAGAGATTCAAAATCTCCATTATCCTCTCGTCACTTTTGTCACAGGCAGCTGTGCCATCGAGCCTGTCACATAGCGCTCAGATATCAGTGGGCTTCACACAATCCACAAGTGTCCAGTGTCCAAAAGTGTGCGCAGAGATTCAAAATCTCCATTATCCTCTCGTCACTTTTGTCACAGGCAGCTGTGCCATCGAGCCTGTCACATAGCGCTCAGATATCAGTGGGCTTCACACAATCCACAAGTGTCCAGTGTCCAAAAGTGTGCGCAGAGATTCAAAATCTCCATTATCCTCTCGTCACTTTTGTCACAGGCAGCTGTGCCATCGAGCCTGTCACATAGCGCTCAGATATCAGTGGGCCTCACACAATCCACAAGTGTCCAGTGTCCAAAAGTGTGCGCAGAGATTCAAAATCTCCATTATCCTCTCGTCACTTTTGTCACAGGCAGCTGTGCCATCGAGCCTGTCACATAGCGCTCAGATATCAGTGGGCCTCACACAATCCACAAGTGTCCAGTGTCCAAAAGTGTGCGCAGAGATTCAAAATCTCCATTATCCTCTTGTCACTTTTGTCACAGGCAGCTGTGCCATCGAGCCTGTCACATAGCGCTCAGATATCAGTGGGCCTCACACAATCCACAAGTGTCCAGTGTCCAAAAGTGTGCGCAGAGATTCAAAATCTCCCTTATCCTCTCGTCACTTTGGTCACAGCTGTGCCATCGAGCCTGTCACATAGCGCTCAGATATCAGTGGGCCTCACACAATCCAAAAGTGTCCACTGTCCACAAGTGTGTGCAGAAATTCTAAATCTCCCCTGTCCTATAGACACCTTGTACCTTGTTTTACATTACTATATAGTTTGTTTGATTTTCTCTACATTTCTACCAAAAATGAGGAAGGCTGGTGGAAGAGGCCGTGGAATTGGGCGGGGGTTGGCAGCTGGTAATGATGGTGTTGGTGGTGGATCTGATAGTAGTGGCAAGAGCAAAATAGGACCGAATGCAGGAGGTGCTGACCCTGCGTCATCGTCTGGCTACATAAGGCCTCGAACGCTTAGTTTTCTAGGAGTTGGCAAACCGCTTTTAAAGCCAGAGCATTAGGAAAAAGTTTTGTCTTACATTGCTGACTCAGCCTCCAGCTCTATCGCCTCCTCTTCTTCAGTTGTAAAAAGTAAAAGCACTGAGTCGTCATTGGAGGCTCATGTTCATGAACCACACCTTTCCTTGTGTCCTTCACCCCAACCAAGATTGAAGGATGACGCAGGCCATACTACTGATTACTCCATGGAGCTGTTTTCACATACCATGCCTGGATTATCAAGTGAAATGGTGAATTACCCAGGCCAAGATGAATCTGACATGGAGTGCACTGATGCACAGCCGCTGATGGATGATTCTGCTGGTACATTCACTCAGAGCACTACATTGTCCTCGCAGTGTACAGAGCCAGATTCTGACCCTGATGAGACTCAGGTGCCCCTTCCCGCACACTATACCACCATACACGGTGACACAGAGGAAGGTGCACATGACATAGAAGAGGAGGTGATGGATGACCCAGTTGTTGACCCAGATTGGCATCCATTGGGGGAAGAGGGTGCTGCTTCCAATAGCTCAGATGAGGAGCATCCACAGCAGACATCGACATCGCAACAGCTGTTATCTGGCAGGCCCGGAGCACTCCAAAGACAGGTTCCAAACATCAAAAGAGTTGCTGGACAGCTTGTCCAGAGGGTCAAAAGATCACAGCGTGCTAGGCCGCAAAATGTCTGCCAAAGTAGGAAGAGTGCAGTGTGGCACTTTTTTGAACAAAATCCTCATGATCAGGCCAAGGTTATCTGTAAGAAGTGCGCAAAGACCTTTAGCCGAGGGAAAAATCTGAAAAATTTGAATACCAGTTGCATGCTTAGACATTTAACCAGCATGCACTTGCAAGCGTGGACACAACACCAAACCTCAAGTGCCACATGTGCAACTGATCACAACGAAGGTAGTCAGCAACGCTACATTGTTTCCCCCACTGTAAGCCCACCGGTTAGCACAGCAGCAAATGTTGAGGTGTCGTTGCAAGGCCACAGCAGTCAGGGAATCCCACTGTTATATCAACGAAAGACTGATTCTAGGCCATCAGAAAGAACACCAACTCCATCACCATCATCAACCCTCTCTCAGTCCGCCCTGTCCACTGCTACTTCCACCATATGCAGCTCTCAAGTCCAGCTCACCCTCCCAGACACTATGAGTAGGTCAAGAAAGTACTCAGTCTCTCATCCGCGTACACTGGGTTTGAACGCCCACATTGCCAAACTAATCTCGTTTGAGATGATGCCCTTTCGGTTGGTGGAAAGCACAGCTTTCCGCGAACTCATGGCCTATGCAGTACCACGCTATGACCTACCCAGTCGCCACTTCTTCTCTCTCAAAGCCATCCCAGCCCTCCACCATCATGTGAAAGACCGCATTGTCCATGCACTCAAGCAGTCAGTGAGCGGAAAGGTGCACCTCACAACTGATGCATGGCCCAGTCGGCATGGCCAGGGCCGTTACGTGTCCATCACTGCGCACTGGGTTAATGTGGTGGATGCAGGGTCCACAGGGGACAGCGGTGGTGGGACAGTGCTGCCTAGCCCACGGTATAGGAAACAGTTGGCTGTAGGCGTTCGATCCTCCTCCTCCTCCTCCTCCAGAAGCGAAAGCTCGTCCACAGAGCGCAGTCGTACAAGCACTCCATCTGCAGCTGCCACTGTTGCACACGATGTCTCCCCCTATCGAGCAGCTAGTGGAAAGCGTCAGCAGGCTGTGTTGCAGATGATGTGTTTGGGCGACAGACACACCGCCGAGGTGCTGGCCGAGTACTTGAAGCGACAAACTGAGTCATGGCTGGGCAGTGTACATCTTGAGGCAGGCAAGGTAGTTAGTGATAACGGCCGTAATTTTGTGGCAGCCATAGCCCTTTCAAAACTCAGCCACATACCTTGCTTGGCTCACACCTTGAACCTGGTGGTGCAGTGCTTCCTCAAAAATTATCCGGAGTTAACAGCCCTGCTCCAGAAGGTGCGAAGACTGTGCGCGCACATCCGCCGGTCGCCTGTACACTCCGTTCGTATGCAGAAGCTGCAGCGATTGCTCCACCTTCCCAACCACCGCCTCATTATCGACATTGCAACAAGGTGGAACTCCACCCTGCACATGGTGGATCGGCTGTGCGATCAGAGGCAGGCCATAATGCATTTGTGGGAGGATACACGGCCAGGCACTTTGAGAGCAGACATGGAGTTGACAGGCGTGCAGTGGTCGAAGCTGAAAGACCTTTGTAAAGTCCTTCAGTGTTTTGAGGAATGCACACGGCTGGTAAGCGCAGACGACGCCATCCTAAGCATGAGCATCCCACTTATGCGTCTGCTCATGCAAACTTTGACGCACCTTAAGGAGCAGGCGTCTGCAGCCAATGTTGATGAGGAGGAAGAGGAGGAGGGAATCCTTGATGACATTCAGCCATTGTCTGCTCAGGGACCTCTCCTGGACGAGGTGGAGGAAGAAGAGGAGGAGGATGATGGGGATGATTACTTAGGGGAGGAGGATGCATCTCGTGGGGCAAGTGAAAATGTTGGCGTGGCAAGGTCTGGTACAGGGTTTGTGCGTGACTGGAGGGATGTGGATTTGCCAGAAAGTGCTCCTCCACCCAGCACTCGCAGTGCATCATTGACACCGGGAACATTGGCCCACATGTCAGATTATGCCTTGTGGATCCTAAAAAGGGACCCCCGCATTGCCAAAATGATGAACGATGACGACTACTGGTTGGCCAGCATCCTGGATCCATGATATAAAGGCAAATTACAAAACATCATGCCACAGGAGAACCTTGACCTAATATTGGCTAATAAACAAGCAACTCTGGTAAATCGGTTGCTTGAGGCATTCCCAGCACACAGCAGCGGTGATGGTTCTCACACGAGCCGTACGGGCCGGGGGCAGCTTGGCAGAGGTGTTCGTGGTGCACACAGCAGAAGTGGCGTTGGAGACAGGGGTTTCATGACAATGTTGTGGACTGATTTTTCAAATACCGCTCACACAACTGGTAATACTGCATCGATGGAAAGTGACAGGAGACAGCAGTTGTCAACTATGGTTACAAACTACTTTTCCTCCCATATCGATGTTCTCCCACACAGGTCATTCCCCTTTGACTATTGGGCCGCTAAACTGGACACCTGGCCTGAATTGGCCCAATATGCCTTACAGGAGCTCGCTTGCCCAGCTGCAAGTGTGCTATCGGAAAGAGTCTTCAGTGCAGCTGGATCAATCCTGACAGAAAAAAGGACCCGTCTGTCAACCCAAAATGTGGATGATCTAACCTTCATTAAAATGAACCACGCATGGGTTTCCAAGGATTTTGTCCCACCTTCCCCTGATGACACATAGGGTGACAGAAAAATGGCTTGCTTTGGTCCACCTCTTCCTGGTACTTCACTTATTTCGCCTTTTGCATCAGCTGAATGTCCAACATCAACATATGCCACTTTCTAAAACTCCCTAACTGTGCTGCCTCCCCCCCCATGGCCGGGGTCAACACCTAGCGCACGACACCGTGCGAGTGCCGTTGCCCTGGACAGGTGGGTAGGCCGACTCTTGGGCGCGGGCACTGGCACAGGGTCCCTCATAGTGCAATCAAGTGTCTCTGACGGTGGTGGTGCACACCCGCCGTCAGACACACCGCTGTACTATGAGGGGCCCAGTGCCAGTACCGACGCCCACGAGTGGGCCCCCCTTGCTTGGGCAGGGCCCCAGAATTTGCAATCTTTACCTCTCCCTGCTCCTCCGCTGTGTAATCTGGGCCGTCAAATCCATACTGGGCCTAACACCGTCTGAGCCTGCCTCCTGAGACATATATTTTGAATGTGTACGCTATCCATACATGTTATCCAGGGATACGGTACCCTTTCTAACCTTTGTGCAATTTGTGCAATCCATACTGGGCCTAACACCATCTGAGCCTGCCTCCTGAGACATATATTTTGAATGTGTACGCTATCCATACATGTTATCCAGGGATACGGTACCCTTTCTAACCTTTGTGCAATCACGTGCAATCCATACTGGGCCTAACACCGTCTGAGCCTGCCTCATGCTGTATAGACATATATTTTGAATGTGTACGCTATCCATACATGTTATCCAGGGATACGGTACCCTTTCTAACCTTTGTGCAATCACGTGCAATCCATACTGGGCCTAACACCGTCTGAGCCTGCCTCCTGAGACATATATTTTGAATCTGTACGCTATCCATACATGTTATCCAGGGATACGGTACCCTTTCTAACCTTTGTGCAATCACGTGCAATCCATACTGGGCGTGAGAACGGCTGGCGAGCTGTTAAGCAAGCTACAGCACCTGTCCAGACAAGTACAGGGATTCCCTAGCGAGGAGACTTATTTGATTGTTTTCAATGTTGGGACAGCAATTTTTGGGGAGCACTATACTCTGGAGAATGATAGATGGGGCCCACCATACACTGGAACATTCCAAAGGTGGACATCAGACACTGGAGCAGCATTTACAGGGCCCATTATACACTAGAGCATTAGAAATGGGGCCCATTATGTTTGGAGCATTATTTGGGCCCATAAGACAGTGGAGCTTCATCCATGGGGACCAACATATACTGTAGCATTATGTGGAGCTCATCATATACTGTTTCAAACATTATATGGGACCAATGATTCTGTATGGAGAAATAGATGGGCCTCGTCATGAGATGTAAAAAGTGAGGTATTTTTCATTGTACTATACCGCTATTTATCTGCCGTATCGGAGCATGATGAGTTGTGGTATGTGTTAAAGGGGCGCTCTTTCGCCCAGGGCACATGAAAACCTGCAGCCAGCCCTCCCCCCCCCACAACTTTAGCCAAATAACCCCCATTTTTCAGTGCGTAACTTGTATTATGAAGTTAATTAAGGTTGACAAGCTTAAGTAAGAAGAATTGATGCTTTTGGCATTCAAATGGGCACTGTAGGTGTGTTTCCTGTCCTCCTCTCACTGCCGACTTTTATTCCCCATTGACTTACATTGGGTTTCGTGTTTCGGGACGACCCCGACTTTTCCCTATAATCGGACGATCTTGCTCGACCCGACTTTTGGAAAAGTCGGGTTTCACGAAACGAAACGCGACCCTAAAAAACCAAAAGTCGCTCAACTCTAGTAGGGATTAAAGGGTTAACTTTTTTAACCTGGTGTGGTTATGGAATTTGTCTGGCAGCGCACTTGAAAGTCCAAGAATTTATTCCTAAGTAACTGTGTTGCGGTTCCGTTGGGGACCGTTGGACGTGCAACAGGCTGACATACTATACAGGCTTTACTTTTTCTTTGAAAAGGTGAGTATAAATACTCTAATTATTTATACGTTATACCCAGATAAGACCCTATTGCGCTCTTGTCTCAACCTTTTAGTTATACGACAACAGAGATTTGTGAAATACGCTATGGATCTTGAACGTAACTGGAAGAGCCAATCGAAAAGAAACAGGATTAAGAATCTCCAAAATCTTATAAGGTCCAATAAATCTAGGCTTAAATTTTAGAGATGCAACCTTCATAGAAATATTCTTAGACGACAACCAAACCATATCACCCACTTTAAACCGGGGACCAATGGTCCTATGCCGGTTGGAAAATCGCTGGGCCTTTTCCTGAGAGAGTGACAACTTATCCACCACTTGGTCCCATATCTGCTGCATTCTCTCAACCACAGTGTCCACACCTGGGCAGGACGAAGATTCCACTTGCCCTGAAGAGAATCGAGTATGAAACCCAAAATTACAGAAAAAGGGTGACATCAAAGTGGCAGAACTAGCTCTATTGTTCAGCGCAAATTCGGCCAAGGGCAAAAATGAGACCCAATCATCCTGATTAGCAGATATAAAACATCTCAAATAAGACTCCAAGGTCTGGTTTGTTCTCTCAGTCTGTCCATTGGTCTGGGGATGAAACGCGGAGGAGAAGGATTACTGAATTCCCAGACTGTAACAAAAGGCTTTCCAGAATCTGGATTCAAACTGAACTCCTCTGTCGGACACAGTGTTCTCAGGAATCCCATGTAACCGAACCACCTGTTGTAAAAACAAGGGCACCAACTCAGCGGAAGATGGCAACTTTGGGAGTGGTACAAGATGGACCATCTTCAAAAATCTATCACAAATCACCCAGATAACAGTCATTCTCTGAGACACAGGAAGATCAGAAATAAAATCCATTGAGATATGGGTCCATGGCCTCTTGGGCACCGGCAGGGGCATCAGCAACCCACTAGAACAAGAACACGGTTTAGACTGAGAACAAGTCCCGCAGGACTGTACAAAATTCCTGACAACACGAGATAAGCCAGGCCACCAAAAAGACCTACTCACCAAATCTCTGGTACCAAAAACACCTGGATGACCAGCCAATGCGGAGCAATGAATTTCAGACATCACTCTCTTTCTCCACTGGTCAGGAACATACAATTTTCCCATAGGGCAACGCTCAGGTTTATCCTCCTGAAATTCCACCAGGGCACGTCTCAAATCGGGCGAAATGGCATAAAGAACTACCCCCTCACCTAGGATGGTAGTAGGCTCGGTCACATTAAGAGAATCGGCAAAGAAACTCCTAGAAAGGGCGTCTGCCTTAACATTCTTAGTGCCTGGAAGAAAAGAGACCACAAAATTAAAACATGTGAAAAACAAGGCCCATCTAGCCTGTCTAGGATTCAAGCGTTTGGCCGACTCCAGATAAATCAAATTCTTGTGATTGGTGAGGACCACAACTTGATGTCTAGCTCCCTCCAACCAATGTCTCCACTCCTCAAATGCCCATTTCATGGCCAACAGTTCCCGATTCCCCACATCATAGTTACGTTCAGATGGGGTAAACTTTCGAGAAAAGAAGACACAGGGATTAATCTTAGAAGTCACAGGGTCTTTTTGGGACAAAACAGCTCATGCACCAATCTCAGAAGCATCTACCTCCACCTGAAATGTAAGTGAGACATCAGGTAGCCGTAAAACCGGAGCTGAAGTAAATCTCCGCTTAAGCTCCTGAAATGCTGAGACAGCCTCAGGAGACCAATTCAGCACATCAGGGCCCTTCTTGGTCAGATCAGTCAGTGGTTTGACAATACCAGAAAAATTACCTATAAATTTACGATAGAAATTAGCAAAACCCAAAAACTTCTGAAGGGCCTTCAAAGAAGTAGGCTGAACCCAATCATAAATGGCCTGTACCTTGGCCGGGTCCATTTCAATAGTCGATGGAGACAAAAATCCCAAAAATGAAATCCTCTGTACACCAAAGAGGCATTTCGATCCCTTAACAAATAGGGAATTCTCCCTCAAAATCCGGAACACAGTCCGAACGTGTTCCACATGAGAATCCCAATCACTAGAAAAGATCAAAATATCATCCAGATAAATGATCAAAAACGTATCCACAAAATCACGGAAAATATCATTCATAAAGGACTGGAAGACAGAAGGGGCATTAGTGAGCCCAAAAGGCATCACCAGGTACTCAAAATGTTCCTCTGGAGTATTAAACGCTATCTTCCATTCATCCCCGTGCTTGATGCGAATAAGATTATACCCCCCTGAGGTCAAGCTTAGTAAACCAGCAGGCACTCTTAACTCTGGAGAATAAATCAGACATCAGAGGTAACGGGTACTGATATTGTTAAGGGAACGATAATCAATACACGGTCTTAATGAACCATCTTTCTTGGCCACAAAAAAACCCAGCACCTAAAGGTGACGAGAATGGTCTAATATGACCCTTCTCCAATGACTCCTCAATATAGGATCGCATAGCATCATGTTCGGGTACTGATAAGTTGAAAATCCGACCCTTGGGAAATTTACACCCAGGCATCAAGTCAATTGCACAGTCATAACTCCTATGAGGAGGCAAAGATGCAGACTTACTCTCGCTAAATACATCAGAAAAATCGGCCAGATAATCAGGAATATCATGAGACTGAGGAGAGGTGGAGAAAACAGGAGCGTCCCTAAGAACACACTGACGACCCCAACTCACCACAGACCCAGATTTCCAATCCAAAACTGGATTATGAGTTTGCAACCAGGGAAAACCCAGAACAATAGTATCATGCAAATTATGCAGCACCAAAAATTTACAATTTTCTTGGTGGTCTGGGGTAACTCGCATTATCACCTGGGTCCAAAACTGAGGTTTATTCTCTGCCAAAGGAGTAGCATCAATACCCCTCAAAGGAATAGGCGTCCGCAGAGGCATCATGGAAAAACCACAACGTTTAGCAAAGTCCAAATCCATCAGATTCAACGCTGCTCCTGAATCCACAAAAGCATTAGTGGAAAACGTGGATAAGGAGCAGATCAGAGTAATTGCCAAAAGGAACTTAGGTTGTACACTGCCCACAGCAAATGTGTGTGTAAAACATTTCTCTCGTTTAGGGGAGACAGAAATAGTATGAGGCATCTCCACAGAAAAAACACAGCTTATTATGCCTTCTAAACTCCTGACATTGCGCTCTAGACAAAACCCCATCACATTGCATAGGTTCAGAAGTTTGTTCAAAAGGTGGCAGCGCCTCCCGTGTAGTTTTATGTTCACGTAAACGTCGATCAACTTGAATGGCTAATGACATAGAATCATCCAGACCAGAGGGAACAGGAAATCCCACCATAACATCTTTTACGGTCTCTGATAAACCCTTCCGAAAGAGAGCTGCCAAGGCACCATCATTCCATGTAGTAAGGACCGCCCACTTTTGGAATTTTTGACAGTATAACTCTGCAGAACCCTGACCCTGGTTTAATGCCAACAGGGTTCTCTCAGCTTGATCAACAGCATTAGGTTCATCATACAACAACCCCAAGGCTCGAAAAAATGCATCCACATTAGTCAGAATAGGATTTTCAGGTGTCAGAGAAAAAGCCCAATCCTGGGGATCGCCACGCAGCAAGGAGATGACAATTTTAACCTGCTGCACAGAGCTCCCCGATGAGTTAGGCTTCAAGGCAAGAAATAATTTACAATTATTCTTAAAATTCAGAAATTTAGACCGATCCCCAGAAAACACATCAGGAGTAGGGATCTTAGGTTCAGCAGCATGTCACTGAATGAGGTAGGTGGAAATTCCCTGCACTTCAGCAGCAAGTTGCTCCACACGATCAGACAATTGCTTAATCTCCATTAGGGAAAAAAAAAATCCTCCTACGGCCCCAGAGAAAAAGAGGAAAAAATACATATAAAAAAAAATTTGGGCACTTTTTTTTTTAACAACTTTTTCCTGCTTTTGAGTACCCTAGAATCTGCGGTATGGCTGGTGATTCTGTTATGAAAGGGTCACCGAGGAGGAAAAACCCTAACAAGCTAAGCCCCAGAAAAAAACAGAGAGGTTGGTAATTATGCAGATTGCAGATCCCTGATCCTAACCACACAACTAGCAGCAGCCGTGGAGCGTACCTACGATGAACCTAGACGCCTCGTCACGGTCGGAGGACTAAATAAGCCTAAAGCAAGAAAAGGGGAAAACTAACTGCCCCAGAGCAGACCCCAAAGGAATAGACAGCCCCCACACATGTATTGACGGTGAAACAAGATGAAAACACAAACACGGGCAGGAAAATAGGCTGAGCAAACGATGGGGCCCAAACTAACTAGAAAGGAAAGACACTGTCTGCAATCTGCCCAAAACCCTACAAAATAATGTCCAACACTTCTGATAACAAAATTAACCCTGAAGTCACTAGACTTCTCCCACTATATCAGCACTCTGAAATATTCTGAGACAGAGCAAAAAGAGGCCAATCTAAAAAGGGACAAAAAGCAAATTGGCAAATACAGATAAATAAGAGTGGAAATTCAGCACAGCCCCAGCCGGGGCTGGCTGACCACACAAGAAACTGAATAGAACAACAATATCAGGTGTGAACATTAGCAGAAAAACTTAGCTTGAGCTGACTGGAACAGAGCTGAGAACCAAGACCTGACAAGCAGAAGGAATCACCAGCACCAGAGTAGGGCGTCGGCTGTCTTAAATCCAACCTGAGATTCCTGAGGTCCAATCGTCATCCTCCTTACCAGGTGGCAGATCTCTACTGATTAAATCAGCCTCACTACCTCCTGTTACCACCAAAGGGAGCCTGGAAGGAGAACTCACAACTGGTAGACCAGAAAATGAACTCACAACAGGGCCCCATATATTACTTCATACAGTATAATGAGCACCATATATTACTTCATACAGTATAATGGGCACCATATATTACTTCATACAGTATAATGGGCACCATATATTACTTCATACAGTATTATGTTCCCCAGATATTACTTCATACAGTATAATGGGCACCATATACTACTTCATACAGTATAATGGGCCCCATATAATTCTTCTCCCCAAACCCCGCTGCTGTGGTCTCCTCAGTGTGTTCTGATCTTCCGCACTGCTTTGCACAGGGACATCATTAACTTTACATATATAATTGTCCACTTGGACTGATAGTAATAATGATTTGTTTGAACCCTGTTGTCTGGGGCTGGCCCACTTTATGGGGGTGCTCACGACATATGATTATACACCAGTAAAAAGTATCAGAGGCTCAATGTGACCAGTGCCACCTAGTTTCTTACCCCTCTTATTCTACTGGTACTGTGGGCACACTGACTGGTACTTAGGAACAGAAAGAAAGAACAGAGAGAGAAAAAAGAAAACAGAGAGAGAAAGAAAGAAAGAAAGAAAGAAAGAAAGAAAGAAAGAAAGAAAGAAAGAAAGAAAGAAAGCAGAGAGAAAGAAAGAGGGGAAGTAAGAAAGAAAGAAAGACGAGAGAGGGGAAAGAAAGAAAGAAAGAAAGAAAGAAAGAAACAGAGAGAGAATGAAAGAATAGAGAGAGAGAAAGAAAAAAGTAAGATTAGAGAGATAAAGAAACAGTGAAAGAAAGATTCTATATAAAGATACTATAGCAGACTGGCTCCCACTGTAGTGCCCACCTGAGCTTCCCGATGCAGGACATATCATGATCCGCTCACATGGCTGGCATCCCCGAGTCCAAGGCGATCCTGCTGTCCGCGCTGTTGGAGGAGGACACGATGATGGATCTGAAGCATTCCCTGAAGTGCCTCCATGGTTCCGTCACAATCTCCTCCTGAAATTACCTAATTTCCGGTCAGCTTCTAGCACGTCACTTCCGGTGGAACGTCATGTGCAAATTTTAAAGTGCTCCTCGGTGTTCCGCTGTGTACTCCTGTGTCTGCAGGAAAAGTAAGCTTCCAGCCAGGGCAGTGGCAGTGGGGCAAACTCTCTTTCAAAATCGGGACTCTCCCTCTGGGAGCTATGAATGCTCCCCACCAAACACCTTGTACACATATGGCTCCACACACCACATACACACTGTTCCGCTTTTAATGCCTCGTACACACACGGCTCCGCTTTGTACACCTCGCACACACACGGCTCCACTCAGTACACACATGGCTCCACTCCGTAAACCTCGTACACATGCGGCTCTGCTCCGTACACCTTGTACACATGTGGCCACGCTCCGTAAATCTTGTACACACATGGCTCTACTCCGTAAACCTTGTACACTTGCGGCTTTGCTCCATACACCTTGTACACACGCAGTTCCGCTCCGTATACCTTGCACACATGCGGCTCCGCTCCATACACACACGGCTCCACTCCGTACACCTCGTACACACACGGCTCCGCTCCGTACACCTCGTACACACACACAGCTCCACTCTGTACACATCTCTGCTCCGTACACCTCATACACGTGCGGCTCTGCTCTGTACACCTCGTACACGTGCGACTCTGCTCCGTACACCTCGTACACTTGCGGCTCTGCTCTGTACACCTCGTACACATGCGGCTCTGCTCCGTACACCTCGTACACGTGCGGCTCCGCTCCGTACACACACACGGCTCCGCTCCATACACATCTCTGCTTCGCACACCTCGTACACGTGCGGCTCCGCTCCGCACACCTCGCACATGCGCTGCTCCGCTCTGTACACCTTGCACACACGCTGCTCTGCTCCGTACACCTCGCACATGTGCGATTCTGCTCCATACACACGTGCTCCGTACACACACACACAGCTCCGCTCCACACACATGTCTGCTCCGTACACATCATACATATCTCTGTCCCATACACGTCGTACACGTGCGACTCCACTCCGTGCACCTCGTATACGCGTGGCTCCACTCCGTACACCTCGCACACGTGCAGCTCCGCTCCGTACACCTCGCACACACGCAGCTCCGCTCCGTACACCTTGTACACACACACGGCTCCGCTCCTTACACCTCGTGCACATGCTGCTCCGCTCTGTACACCTCGTACACACGCGGCTCCGCTCCGTATACCTCACACACACGGCTCCGCTCCGTACACCTCATACACTCACACGGCTCCGCTCCGTACACCTCACACATGGCTCCGCTCCGTACACCTCACACACACAGCTCTGCTCCATACACCTCGTACACACACGGATCCGCTCTGTACACCTCATACACTCACACGGCTCCGCTCCGCTCACCTCACACACACACGGCTCTGCTCCATACACCTCATACACATGGCTCCGCTCTGTACACCTCACACACACACAGCTCCGTTCTATACACCTCACATACACACACGGCTCCACTCCATACACCTTGTACACACACGGCTCTGCTCCGTACACCTCGCACACACACGGCTCCGCTCCGTATACACACAGCTCCGCTTCTTACACCTCGCACACACACAGCTCCGCTCCGTACACCTCGTAAACATACACAGCTCTGCTACATCCACCCTGTAAACTTCATCCAGCACAATGTCAACCAGCACAGCAGAGTCCTACATAAAACGAGGGCAAGGGCTGTGCGCACAGGACCTGTGGTGAGGTCACAGGAGGGGAGGAGTCAGGGTTCACATGATCAGGGGGCCCTGACTCCTTCCCTCCTGTGACTTCATCAATTACAAGCCTCTTGCAGGACCGCAGCACCAGCTTGCAGAGGCTAAATTGTAGGTTCTGCGGGTAGAGGAGCGCATAATGCCACCCCCTTCTGCCTGCTGCTTGACAAGCTGGCTCAACTCGCCTCATTATAGCTGCGCCCCTGCATGCAGTGCTGGAGGCTGGAGGGACCCCCTCTCCCCTGGGGCCCCCGTTCAATGAACGGGCTGCACGGGTAGTAGGTCCGCCCCTGGGTTGTGGACAAATCATTGGTTGCAAGATATCATCAAATGGATCTGGACGTGCCAACAACTACACGAAGAAGTATGCATTAAATGTCCCCAGCTTTCCCCAGCTCCTGACTGTGTTCTGTGAATTGCATTGTTTTGTTGCTTTGTTCACCCATCTTCATATATCCCTAATTGTACTCCAAAATGTAAATTGCCTCTTCAGAGAGGAAGAGGACTTGAACTCTATAGCGCCACCAGTTGGTATTAGCGATCCTACAAATCACAATCAACCCTTTAATGAGTCTTGTAATATGACTTAGGATAAAAGCCAAACTGATTTGGCTAGGTGAGAGGCTCTGGACTGAGGTCTAAGGTGTAAGGTTTCTCCTTGTGGAGAGTGACATACAAGCTCTGGCTTGTCAAGGTAAGGAGGCTTATTCGCCGTGAAATGCTCCTCTGGGAAAATAATATGCAAATTGCCTCTTCAGAGAGGAAGGAGACTTGAGCTCTATAGCGCCGCCAGTTGGTAGTAGTGATCCTACAAGTCACAATCAACCCTTTAATGAGTCTTGTAATATGACTTAGGATAAAAGCTAAATCAGAATCTCAATTTGCAGACACAGTGTTTCGGGCTATTGGCCCTCGTCAGTGCAAAGTATGAGAACTGATTTGGCTAGGTGAGAGGCAGTCTAAGGGGTAACTGTACTCCATTTTTCTTATCTTTAACACACATCTGAGTGGTCTGTGTAACCCCTCCCCCTTTTATGACCTTAGCTTAACTCTGTGCATTTGGCCTGGGCAGTCACACCCCATTCTCACTCACACCAGATTGTCCTTTGCAGCACATATATTCAGACCCATGGGTCTGCCCAGACGAAATCTGCTCCATCTATTTCAAATTCCATATTTCAAATTACACTACTGTGAATTAGACTCGAATTGGACTGGAATTTGACTGTAAGGTAACGGACCATAACAGCATTACAATGTTTCGGCTTCTTTTTACTATCACCCCCATACTACTTTATTTTTCTCTAACTCCTGTAATCCCCCTACCTAGTAAGGAACTAGTCATTTCCTCCTCAATCCTCCCCAGCCATCTCATCTCGTCCTCAGAATTGTTCCTTCACATACAATTAGAGTTGAGCGATACCGTCCGATACTTCAAAATATCGGATCGGAATGGATCGGCCGATCTTTAAAAAAGTATCGGTATCGCCGATGCCGATACCGGAAGTCCCATTCAAGTCTATGAGACTTCCGGTATCGGAATTGGAAAAACCCTTTCCTGCCCTTGTACAGCCTCTCGGGGGTCTGTACGGGCCTTCCGGGGGTCTCTGCCGGCCTGCCGGGGGTCTGTGCCGGCCTGCCGGTGGGCTGTGCGGACTGCCCGGGGTCTGTGCACCCTGTGGGGGTCTGCACCGGCCTGCCGGGGGGCTGTGCCGGCCTGCCGGGGGGCTGTGCTGATGTCCGGGGGTCTGTGCACCCTGTGGGGGTCTGTACCGGCCTGCCGGTGGTCTGTGCCGGCCTGCCAGTGGTCTGTGCACCCTGTGGGGGTCTGTACCGGCCTGCCGGGGGGCTGTGCCGGCCTGCCGGGGGCTGTGCTGATGTCCGGGGGTCTGTGCAGGCATCGTCCGATGGGACTACAAGTCCCATCGGGCGATGCCTGCTACCATGACAGTGATTGACACATTAGCCAATGATGGGACAGTAGTAGTCCCATCATCCGGCTAATGTGTTAAATGT
Organism: Dendrobates tinctorius; assembly: GCF_039654945.1. Lineage (NCBI taxonomy): Eukaryota > Metazoa > Chordata > Amphibia > Anura > Dendrobatidae > Dendrobates > Dendrobates tinctorius. Next base: position 19,110,289 of record NW_027361675.1, on the reverse strand, counting down.
AAAAAAAAAAAAAAAAAATACTACATACATACATACTACATGCATGCTACATACATACTACATGCTACATACATAGTACATATATACTACATATATACTACATGCATGCTACATACATGCTACATGCTACATACATACTACATACATACTACATATATACTACATACATGCTACATGCTACATACATACTACATACATACTACATGCTACATACATACTACATACATACTACATATATGCATCATACATACTACATGCTACATACATAGTACATACATACTACATATATACTACATGCATGCTACATACATACTGCATGCATGCTACATACATGCTACATACATACTACATGCTATATACATACTACATACATACTACATGCATGCTACATACATACCACATGCTACATACATACTACATATATACTACATGCATGCTACATACATACTACATGCTACATACATACTACATATATACTACATGCATGCTACATACATACTACATGCTACATACATACTACATACATACTACATGCATGCTACATACATACTACATGCTACATACATACCACATATATACTACATGCATGCTACATACATGCTACATGCTACATACATACTACATACATACTACATGCTACATACATACCACATATATACTACATGCATGCTACATACATGCTACATACATGCTACATGCTACATACATACTACATGCATGCTACATACATACCACATATATACTACATACATACTACATACATACTACATGCATACTGCATGCTACATACATACTACATGCTACATACATACCACATATATACTACATACATACTACATACATGCTACATACATACAACATGCATGCTACATACAATACATTCATACAATACATACATAGACATACAGTACATATAACATAGAGTAACATACTTACCAATACTTGTCACATTGTTCCCCGAAGCCATTGTCGTCTACGGAATAAATATTAACATAACAAACCACAAAAATACTCACCCATGATCCGAAGCAGTCCACGAGTGTGTCCCACGACGATCTTGGGTAGAGAACTGCAGCATCAGCTGATGCTGCCGCTCTCTACGGGCTGCAGGAATCCAATGACGGAAGGTAGGTATCCTTCCGCACTGTATTCCTCCGCCACTTAAAAAAAAAAAATCCCTAGTCTCACTTTATGGTAAAAGCTGTGTGGGAAATTCCACACAGCATGTAGTATGTATGTAGCATGCATGTAGTATATATGTAGTATGTATGTAGCATATAGTATGTATGTAGCATGCATGTAGTATATATGTAGTATGTATGTAGCATGCATGTAGTATATATGTAGTATGTATGTAGCATGTAGTATGTATGTAGCATGCATGTAGTATATATGTGGTATGTATGTAGCATGTAGCATGCATGTAGTATGCATGTAGTATGTATGTATGTAGTATTTTTTTTTTTTTTTTTTTTTTACATTTAACACATTAGCCGGATGATGGGACTACTACTGTCCCATCATTGGCTAATGTGTCAATCACTGTCATGGTAGCAGGTATCGCCCGATGGGACTTGTAGTCCCATCGGACGATGCCTGCACAGACTCCCGGACACCAGCACAGCCCCCCGGCAGGCCGGCACAGCCCCCCGGCAGGCCAGTACAGACCCCCACAGGGTGCACAGACCACCGGCAGGCCGGCACAGCCCCCCGGCAGGCCGGTACAGACCCCGGGCAGTCCACACAGCCCCCCGGCAGGCCGGCACAGCCCCCCGGCAGGCCGGCAGAGACCCCCGGAAGGCCCGAAATGACGGCGCATCATGATGCGCACACACCGCGCATCATGATGACGTCATTTCGGCTGTCAATCAACTTTGAACTTCCGATTCCGATTCCGGAATCCGATATGACAAAAGTATCGGAAGTCAGTATCGGAATTCCGATACCGCTAATATCGGCCGATACCCAATACTTGCGGTATCGGAATGCTCAACACTACATACAATCCTATTTCACCAGACACACACGGCCACATCATGTCCTATGCTGCTCCTACCTTCTAACGCTCTGTCTGCTACTCCTCATCGCTGGCGATGTATCCCCAAATCCTGGCCCTCCCCAACACATCCCCACACTCATTTCTAACATCCTGCTGCGATCCTCTACACGTTTTCACAATCATGATAACCTCATACCCATTCATCCAGCCCCCACTCCCCCAACCCCCTTACCTGGAGCTCTATGGAACGCACGCTCTGTCTGCACCAAGCTGTCATTTATCCATGACCTCTTTATCACTAATAAACTCTCCTTCCTTGCCATCACTGAAACCTGGCTCACTCCCTCTTACACAGCCTCTGCAGCTGCTCTCTCCTATGGCGGATTCCATCCCTCGCCTCAGCAACAAACGTGGTGGAGAAGTTGGCTTGCTCCTGTCTGATATGTGCTCCTTTACCCCAATTCAACTTCCACCCTCCGCTACTCTTCCCTCATTCGAGGTGCACTCCATTCGCATCTATTCCCCCTCCAACCTCCAACTGGCTGTCATCCACCACCCCCCAGAACTAGCCATCTCCACCTTTCTCGACCACTTCACCACCTGGCTACTCCATTTCTTCTCTGCTGACATCCCCACCATAATCATGGGCGATTTCAACATCCCCATGGACACTTCCACCTCAGCTGCCTCTAAAGTTTTATTACTGACTGCCTCCTTTGGCCTCACTCAATGGTCCTCTGCGGCCACTCACAAAGATGGTCACATGCTGGACTTTATCTTCTCCTGTCTGTTCCCTCACTAATCTCACTAACTCACCCCTCCCCCTATCTGACCATAACCTACTGACATTCTCTTCCCTCTCCTCTCCTACTGCACAACCCAAACTCCACAAACTCGCACACCCTCGCAGAAATCTCAAACACCTCAATTTACAATCACTCTCTGAGTCCCTTCTCCCTCTCACAGACAAAGCTTCCCTTCATGACACAGATGCTGCTGCCACTTTTTATAACACCACAATAACAGCAACACTTGATTCGGCAGCCCCCCTCACGCAGAGCAAAACACGTACAATCAACAGGCAGCCCCGGCTGACCAGCCTGACCAAACAACTGAGACGGGTTTCCAGGGCCGCTGAGCAGAGATGGAAGAGAACCCGTTCTACTGAGCACTTCAACACATACAAGCAGTCCCTTGCCAGCTTCAAGTACACACTCTCTGCCGCAAAACAAACTTACTTTCATCTCTCATATGCTCCCTGTCTCACAACCCTAAACAGCTTTTCAACACTTTCAATTCTCTACTCCGTACCACAGCACCTCCTACCTCTCCTCTCATTTCTGCTGAAGACTTTGCCTCCTTCTTTAAGCAGAAGATCGATACGATGAGCGAAAGCTTTGGTCCGCAGCCCCCAATACCCCTCTTAGCCGCTCAGCCCTGTTCTTCCAAAACAGCTTCTCTACCATGACAGAAGATCAGCTCTCCACCCTCCTGTCAAGATCACACCTCACCACTTGCGCGCTTGACCCGCTCCCGTCCCACCTCATCCCTAACTCTGCCACAGTCTTCATCCCAACCCTAACCCACCTCTTCAACCTTTCACTTAGAAATGGTGTCTTTCCCTCATCCTTCAAACATGCCTCAATCACACCCATCCTCAAAAAGCCCTCCCTCGACCCATTCTCTGTGTCTAACTATCGCCCGATATCTCTTCCCCCTTATGCCTCAAAACTACTGGAACAGCATGTATATCTTGAACTGTCCTCCCACTTCTCCTCCTGTTCTTTCTTTGACCGGTTACAATCTGGCTTCCGACAGCATCACTCAACTGAAACTGCCCTAACTAAAGTCACTAACGACCTACTAACCGCCAAGAGCAAGTGACACTACTCTGTCCTCCTTCTCCTGGACCTGTCTTCTGCCTTCAACACCATGGACCATTCCCTCCTGCTACAGATTCTCTCATCTCTCCTGCTACAGATTCTCTCATCTCTTAGCATCACAGACTTGGCCCTATCCTGGATCTCATTATAACTAACAGACCGAACATTAAGTGTCTTCCTCTCACACACCACCTCCTCACATCACCCCCTGTCTGTCGGTGTTCCTCAAGGCTCAGTCCTAGGACCCCTACTCTTCTCCATCTACACCTTCAGCCTGGGACAGCTCATGGAATCCCACGGCTTGCAGTATCAACTCTACGCAGATCTACCTATCTGGACCTGACCTCACCTCCTTACTGACCAAAATTCCACAATGTCTGTCTGCTATTCCAGCCTTCTTTTCTGCCCGCTTTCTCAAACTGAACATGGACAAAACAGAATTCATCATCTTTCCCCCATCTCACTCTGCCCCTCCACCAGACCTATCCATCAATGTCAATGGCAGCTCGCTTTCCCCAGTCCCGCACACTCGGTGCCTTGGAGTGATCCTCGACTCTGCCCTCTCTTTCAAACCACATATCCAAGCCCTTGCCTCCTCGTGCTCCCTCAAACTCAAAAATATTTCCTGGATCCATGCATTCCTCAACCATGAAACCACAAAAACACTAGTGCACGCCCTTATCATCTTCCGCCTCAACTACTGCAACCTGCTACACTCTTGCCTCCCCTCCAGCACTCTGGCACCACTCCAGTCCATCCTACACTCTGCTGCCCGACTAATCCACCTGTCCCCCCGCTATTCCCCAGCCTCCCCCCTATGCCAGGCCCTTCACTGGCTCCCTTTTGCACAAAGGCTCCAGTTGAAAACCCTAACCATGACATACAAAGCCATCCACAACCTGTCTCCTCCATACATCTGTGACATGGTCTCCTGGTACCTAACTGCACGCAACCTTCGATCCTCTCAAGATCTCCTTCTCTACTCCCCCCTCATCTCTTCTTCCCACAACCGCATACAAGACTTCTCCCGTGCTTCCCCCATACTCTGGAACTCTCTGACGCAACACATCAGACTCTCAACAACAACAGAAACTTTCAAGAATAACCTGAGGACCCACCTGTTCTAACAAGCCTACAGCCTGCAATGATCCTCAGTCAACTGAACCACCGCACAACCAGCTCTACCCTTTCCTAGTGTATCCTCACCCATCCCTATAGACTATGAGCCCTCGTTGGTAGGGTCCTCTCTCCTTCTGTACTTGTGAGTCCCTTGTCTTACACATGTTTATTGTACTTGTCTATATTTCCCCTTTTCACATGTAAAGCACCATGGAATAAATGGCGCTATATAAATGTATAATAATAATAGTCTTGTGTATTTTGCTGGGCCTGTTCCATGTGTTACTGTCTGTTCATGGTTCAATAAGGTATTGCCGCACTGTTTTACCTTCACTCTGTGTTATCTGAGTAATATTATGCTCAGAGTAAAAGGTGAGCAGGCGTTTAGTGGGATGATCCCTGGCCCATGTGGTCATGGGCCAGTGGACTACAGCACCAGTTGATCCCCCCATGTCTCCACATTTTGGTGATAGCAGCGGGATACTACTCAGCCCGACGGATATGGAAAGCTGCAGGGGACTGGTGTTCATAGACACAATCCCAGGGCTCCAAAGCCAAGAGGGCATACAGATACAAATAGACCCAGCAGACCATAGGTAAGGCATGCACACCAGGTTTGAGATGCCACTTTGTCAAACCTCACCAGCTTTGCCTTGGGAAGAGGACCAGAGTGGATGCATAACTGCAAAAAGAAACTGCAACTATAAAAGAAATGGCAACTAAAGGAGTTGTGCCAGCTTTACGAGAATAAATACCAGGCTACTGACACTCCATTGGATTTAATCCAGAAACCACTTGATATGGAGGACACCATGTGTTGACACAATGGCTACGAGTCGGTTCTCATCAATTACTTGTGGAGTTAATTCACAAAGGAAAACATGGAATATGCTCTGAGGAAACTGCATGATTTGTGTAATCATGTCTGTGCTTCAAGACATGCTAATGGATAGTAGAGAAGGATGGCTAATTAAGATGGGGGAGCAATGTGACAACACAGCATTTCTTCTTAATTATGTCAGATGTAAGTATAAATAAGCAAGTATGCATACACTATGCATCTTTATGCTGACTTTTGAATTTATGTGTTTGCCTTTGGTTGGTCAAGAAGCAAAGACTATTGTTCATATGAACCTGGATATTGACGTTTGAGTTACTTACTATTGCAACTTAAGGCCCCGTCACACTAAGCGACTTACCAGCGATCCCGACACCAATATCAAGGTGTCAGGATCGCTAGTAAGTCACTATGTGATCGCTGGTGAGCTGTCACACAGACAGCTTCACCAGCGATCAGCACAGCGATGCCGAGCGCCCAGCATCGCTGGTCATCCCTGTAAAAAATAGAATCAAGATAAAAAATATAGTTATTCTCACCTTCCGACGTCCCGTTCAGCCATCCTGCCTCTCTCCACGCTCCGGTCCCAGTGATCCTTTGCGAGAATGACCGCGAGATGTCACGGTCTCGAGGGATAACAAAGTCTCACGGTCATTTGTGCAAAGGATCACTGGGACCGCAGCGTGGAGAGAGGCAGGATGGCTGAACGGGACGTCGAAAGGTGAGAATAACTATATTTTTTATTTTTTTATTATTTTTTACACCTGATCGCTGGTCCAGCGACCAAAGAAATGTCCAGAGGTTTCTTCCAGCGCTCGCTGATTGCTGTCACACACAGCGATCTCGCTGGTGAGATCGCTGTTACGTCACAAAAGTTGTGACTCAGCAGCGAGATCGCTATGTGTGACGGGGCCTTTATTCTCTGTTATTTCTGCAAGACAAGGGTGCGGTGCCATTGAACAATCGGTGTTTGATAATATGCTGATTGACTATTGTGGCTCCATGTAGATAATGAGAGAAGTTAGGTCACCTGGCCTCGTACCTCAATGGACTGTCAGCTTCCTAAGCTTGTTGTTACCTCCTCTCTGTGCATGCCACGGGTGGAGGTAGTCGGCCCTTGAAGTCGCAGCTGCTTTAATCAGGGCGAGTCAGTGGAAGGGTGAGATTACCTAATTTTGCACAATCTAGGGTATTTTGTTGGGACAGTTCTATGTGTTATTATCTGTTTGTGGTTCAATAAAGTATTGCCACACTGTTTTACTCTCACTCTGTAATGTCTGAGTAGTATTATACCCATGGTAAAAAATGAGTGGGCATTCAGTGGTATGATCCCTGGTCCATGCAATCTTGAGCCGGTGTGTAAGGATTCTGGACTTTCCTTGTGCCTGTTCGCCCTGATCCAAGATGGAGTCTTGGATCTTGCCCTGTCATGGAACTTCTTGTCTGTCCTGATTATTTAAGTCCGGGTCATGTGTTCTCGTGTGCCTGAGTATATTGTTGCTGTCTTGCTCCTGCCCATCTGTTAGTGGACTCCCTGCTGCGGCTGCTGCTCGTTACTCGGTTCTCTTCCCCTCTACATCCTGCTGCCTACTGCCCCACTGTGCTCAAATACTGTGTGGTCTTCTAGTGTGGAGCCTGATCACCCTTGGAGCTGCTGTGGTCAGTAAAGAATCCTGACTTTTGCCATCTCCTTTGGGTCTGTGTCTGTTGAGGCTACGTTGCTGGACTTGTGCGGGACTTTCAATCCTATAGGTACATATAGCGACCTTCTCCTGTTTTGCCTCTCCTGTGTCACACTGGACTTCTACGTTTGAATATCGTGTGCATTTCACCCTTACGTTAGCTGGACTTATGCACCCTAGTGCTGTGTGCATGCTGATTTACTACATTGTGGGACTGCCTCATTAATACGTTGTACTTGCTTACATATCTGCTGCTGGACTCCTATGTTCTGTGCCTTGTGCACACTTGAGTATTAGTACTGTTGGACTGGTTATTATTAGCGGTCTTACCCAGTTTTGCTTTACCTGCATTATTCCATATTGTGCTGTGTTTTTGTTACTGTTGCAGGAAGTACTCTGTTTAGTTCTGTCACTCTTGTGAAATACATTTATTTACATCAACTTTGGTCTCTGTCTCATATTGTCCCTCACAATCAGATTCCGTAGTGCCCATATAATTATTACACAGTGGACCAGAGCACCCGATATCAAAAAGTTGCGGAGACTCCAAGTTGGGTCTCTATCTGTTGGGTTGCATGTAGTGGAAAGGGTGTCAGGGCCCATTATATTATTTCTGCTCTTTGGAAATTGATGTCACTTTAGTGGTGTTCACTATTTTTTTTTAAATGTGTAGACTCCAAGTTGGGTCTTCATCTGGTAGGTTGTCTGTAGTGGAAGTTGTGTCTGGGAAATATGATGCAACTTTAGTGGTGTGTGACAATCATTTTTTTAAATGTTTGTACTCCAAGTTGGATCTTCATTGGGTTGTTGGGTTGCCTGTAGTGGAAGGGGCATCAGAGACCCATTATACTATTTATACTCTGGGAAATTGATGCCACTTTAGTGGTGTGTGACAATAAATTTTTTAAATATGGAGATTCCAAGTTGGGTCTCCATCTGGTGTGTTGCCTGTAGTGGAAGGGGTGCCAGAAGCCCAGAAGCCCATTATACTATTTATACTATGGGGAAATTGATGACACTTTAGTGATGTGTGACAATTTTTTTTTTTTTTTAAATATGGACACTCCAAGTTGGGTCTCCATCTCGTGGGCTGCTTGTAGTGGAAGGGGTGTCAGAGGCCCATTACCCTATTTCTATTATGGGGAAATTTATGCTACTTTATTGATGTGTGGCAATATTTTTTTTTAAATGTTTGCACTACAAGTTGGGTCTCCTTCACGTGTGTTGCATGTAGTAGTAGGGCTCCAAGACCGGCAGATCTGCACTTACTTTCAGTCAACTACCTATATTACTATCCTTAAATTTTTCTAACATTTGTGGTCTAAAAATCTGATATTTGTGCAACCTGAGTGTGGTTGAAAAAAGCAGTTTGAGCTGCTGCATGATGTATCAGGGCTCCTAGAAAAGAAGGCTTACATCGGTCCCTCATCCACTTCGTATTAGTTTAAACTTAAATTCAAAGCTCTAAATGCTGGCCCAGACCCCGAAACCTCATGCAAGGACCATCACTGACTGCTCCTGTCCCATTAACAAATTTTTACTGTGGGTCAATTGATGCCACTTTTCCTGGTGTCTGCCGCTACTTTTTGGAAAGGTTTAGACTCCATGTTGGGTCTCCTTCATGTGTGTTGCCTTAATTTGAAAGGGCTCTCGGAGCACCAGGCCTACACCTGTCACTCATCCACCTGTTACTGATCAATGTTTCAGCTAGAAATGCAGGTCCAAGCCATGTCCCATGCATCAATGATGTGCAAATATACTATTTGTAATCTGGGTCAACTGATGCCACTTTTCCTGGTGTCTGTCCCTAATTTTAGCTGTCAGAGAAGCTTTTTGGCTCCCCTTAAGGAGTTGTCTATGCATTTGTTTTCTCCTCCCATTGAATTCAATGGGGTTCGGGTATGTTCTGTGAACCGTTCAGCGAACATCGAGACGTTTGCCAAACTGAACCAAACCTTGAAAGGTTCGCTCATCTCTAATCCTTAGCTGTTATGAATGAGTCACCGAAGGAGGAAAAAACAAAAATACAAGCTAAGTCCAGAAAACCAGAGAGGTTGGTAGCTATCGGATTGCAGACCCCTGATCCTATTCACACAACTAACAGTAGCCGTGGGGGGTTCCTACGGTGCCCTAGACCCCTCGTTCACAGCCGGAGTACTAAATAAGCCTAAAGAAAGAAAGGGGAAATCTAAACTGCCCCAGAGCAGACCCCAAAGCAATAGACAGCCCCCAACATGTATTGTCGGTGAAAAGCAGATGAAAACACAAACACAGACAGAAAGACAGATTGAGCAAATGATGGGGCCCAACTAACTAAATAGGAAAGGACAGAAAAGATGCTGACTGCAATCCGCAAAAATTCTGCCAAAATAATGTCTAACACGTCTGATAGAAAAAAGGCCCTGAAGACTTCAAAAACACTATATCAGCACTCAGGTATATTCTGAAGACTGAGCAAAAGATCAACTTGACCAGAGACAAAAATGGAGCTCAGCCTGTACCATCAAGGGCAGGCAGAACACAAACACTAAGTAAACAGACAATATCTCATGGAAAATAAGAGAGCAAATACTTAGCTTTCAGAAGACAGGTACTGACCTGGTTTGCAAGAGCTCAGAGCAGAAAGGATCACCAGCACCCTTGAAGGGCATCGGCTGCCTTATATCCACTCAGTGATTCCGGGTGTCCAATCAGGCTCCACCTGTTCAGGTGACAGGTTCTTCCCAACCGAATCAATTTCACTACCTCTCTTCACCAGCAGAGGGAGTTCATCAGACATCAACGGTGAAGAATCCAGTATCTTCTCAACCTCATATTCCACATTACCTTCCACCAATACAGGGTCAGGAGGTGCCACCACAGGAACTACTGGCTCAACAAACCTCTTTAACAGAGACTTATGAAACATGTTATGGATCTTAAATGTAACAGGAAGAGCCAATCGAAAAGAGACAGGATTAAGAATCTCCAAAATCTTGTAAGGTCCAATAAATCTAGGTTTAAACTTTGGAGAAGCCACCTTCATAGAGATATTCTTTGATGACAACCAAACCATATCACCCACCTTAAACTGGGGACCAATGGTCCTATGATGGTTGGAAAACCACTGGGCCTTTTCCTGGGAGAGAGACAACCTATCCACCACTTGGTCCCAGATCTGGTGCATTCTCTCCACCACAGTGTCAACACCTGGGCAGGCAGAAGACTCCACCTGCCCTGAAGAGAATCGAGGATGAAACCCAAAGTTACAAAAAAAAGGTGACATCAAAGTGGCAGAACTAGCTCTATTATTTAAAGCAAATTCGGCCAAGGGCAAAAATGAAACCCAATCATCCTGATCGGCAGAAATAAAACATCTCAAATACGACTCCAAAGTCTGGTTTGTTCTCTCCGTCTGCCCATTGGTCTGAGGGTGAAACGCAGAGGAGAAGGACAACTGAATTCCCAGCTTGGAACAGAGAGTCCTCCAAAATCTAGAAATAAACTGAACTCCTCTGTCAGATACAATGTTCTCAGGAATCCCGTGCAAGCGAACCACCTGTTGCAAAAACAAGGGCACCAACTCTGAGGAAGATGGCAACTTAGGGAGTGGTACAAGATGGACCATCTTAGAGAATCTATCACAAATCACCCAAATAATAGTCATTCTCTGAGAGACAGGCATATCAGAGATAAAATCCATTGAAATATGGGTCCATGGCCTCCTGGGCACCGGCAAAGGCATCAGCAACCCACTAGAGCGAGAACAAGGTTTAGACCGGGAGCAAGTCCCACAGGACTGCACAAAACTCCTGACATCACAAGACAAGGCGGGCCACCAAAAAGACCGACTCACCAAATCTCTAGTACCAAAAATACCTGGATGACCAGCCAATGCAGAGCAATGAACTTCAGACATCACTCTTTTCCTCCACTGGTCAGTAACATACAATTTTCCAATGGGACAACACTCAGGTTTGTCCTCCTGAAACTCTTCCAGAGCACGTCTCAAATCGGGCGAGATGGCAGAAAGAACTACCCCCTCACCTAAGATGGTAGCAGGCTTGGTCACAACAGGAGAATCAGCAAAGAAACTCCTAGAGAGGGCGTCTGCCTTGACATTCTTAGTGCCCGGAAGAAAAGAGACCACAAAATCAAAACGTGTGAAAAACAAGGCCCACTTAGCCTGTCTAGGATTCAAGCGTTTGGCCGACTCCAGGTAAATCAAATTCTTGTGGTCAGTAAGGACCACGACTTGATGTTTAGCTCCCTCCAACCAATGTCTCCACTCCTCAAATGCCCATTTCATGGCTAACAGTTCCCGATTCCCCACATCATAGTTACGTTCAGATGGGGAAAACTTTCGGGAAAAGAAAGCACAGGGATTCATCTTAGATGTTACCGGATCTTTTTGGGACAAAACAGCTCCTGCACCAATCTCAGAAGCGTCCACATCTACCTGAAACGGGAGTGAGACATCAGGTTGCCGCAAAACCGGAGCAGAAGTGAACCTTCGCTTCAGCTCCTGAAAGGAAGAAACAGCCTCCGGAGACCAATTCAGCACATCAGCCCCCTTCTTAGTCAAATCAGTCAATGGTTTGGCAATACCAGAAAAATTAGCTATAAATTTACGATAAAAATTAGCAAAACCCAAAAACGTCTGGAGGGCCTTCAAAGAAGTGGGCTGAACCAAATCATAAATGGCCTGTACTTTGGCCGGGTCCATTTCAATAGTTCACGGAGACAAAATAAATCCCAAAAATGAAATCCTCTGCACCCCAAAAAGGCATTTCGATCCCTTGACATACAGGGAATTCTCCCTCAAAATCCGGAACACAGTCCGAACATGTTCCACATGAGAGTCCCAATCCTTGGAAAAGATCAAAATATCATCCAGATAGATGATCAAAAATTTATCCACAAAGTCTCGGAAAATATCATTCATGAAGCACTGCAAGACAGAAGGGGCATTAGTGAGCCCAAAAGGCATCACCAGGTACTCAAAATGTCCCTCTGGAGTATTAAACACCGTCTTCCATTCATCCCCATGCTTAATGCGAATAAGATTATACGCCCCCCTGAGGTCAAGCTTGGTAAACCAGCAAGCACCTTTAACTCTAGAGAATAGATCTGAAATCAGGGGTAACGGATACTGATATTTAACAGTAATTTTGTTGAGGGAACGATAGTCAATACAAGGCCTTAATGAACCATCCTTCTTGGCCACGAAAAAAAACCCAGCACCTAAGGGTGAAGAGGATGGTCTAATATGACCCTTCTCCAACGACTCCTTAATATAGGATCGCATAGCCTCGTGCTCGGGTACAGATAAATTGAAAAGTCGACCCTTGGGAAATTTACACCCCGGGCTCAGCTCAATTGCACAGTCATAACTCCTATGAGGAGGCAAAGACGCAGACTCATTCTCACTAAATACATCATAAAAATCAGCCAAATAGTCAGGAACATCATGCGACTGGGGAGAGGTGGAGAAAACAGGAGCGTCACTAAGGGCACACCGACAACCCCAACTCACCACAGACGCAGATTTCCAATCCAAAACTGGATTATGGATTTGTAACCAGGGAAACCCCTGAACAATGGTATCATGCAGATTATGCAACACCAAGAATCTGCAATTTTCTTGATGATCTGGGGCGACCCGCATTACCACCTGGGTCCAAAACTGAGGTTTATTCTTCGCCAAAGGAGTAGCATCAATACCCCTCAAAGGGATAGGCGTCCGCAGAGGTGTCATAGGAAATCCACAACGTTTAGCAAAATCCAAGTCCATCAGGTTCAGAGCTGCTCCCGAATCCATGAAAGCCTTAGCGGAAAATGTGGACAGGGAGCAGATAAGAGTAATTGCCAGAGGAAACTTAGGTTGAACACCGTCCACAGCAAATGTGTGTGCAAAACGTTTCTCTCGTTTAGGGCAGACAGAAATAATATGCGAGGCATCTCCACAAAAAAAACACAGCTTATTACGCCTTCTGAACTCCTGACGTTGCGCCCTAGACAAAACTCTATCACATTGCATAGGTTCAGACATTTGTTCAACAGGTGGCAACACCTCTCGTGCAGTTTTGCGTTCGCGCAAACGCTGATCAACCTGAATGGCTAATGACATAGAATCGTCAAGACCAGAGAGAACAGGAAATCCCACCATAGTATCTTTTACGGTTTCTGACAAACCCTTCCGAAAGAGAGCTGCCAAGGCACCATCATTCCAAGTAGTAAGGACCGCCCACTTTCAGAATTTTTGACAGTACAACTCTGCAGAATCCTGACCCTGGCTCAATGCCAACAGGGCGTTTTCAGCCTGATATAGCATTAAGTTCATCATACAACAGCCCTAAGGCTTGAAAACATGCGTTCACATTAGCTAGAATAGGATCATCAGGTTTCAAAGAAAACGCCCAATTCTGAGGATCGCCGAGCAGTAAAGAGATGACAATTTTAACCTGCTGCACGGAGCTCCCTGATGAGTTAGGCTTCAAGGCAAAAAATAATTTACAATTATTCTTAAAGTTCAAAAATTTAGACCGAACCCCTAAAAACACATCAGGAGTAGGGATTTTTGATCCAGCAACATGTGAATGAGCAAGATAGGCGGAAATTCCCCGCACTTCAGCAGCGAGCTGCTCCACATGATCAGACAATTGCTTCATCTCCATTGAGAAGAAAAAAATTCCCCCTACAGCCTCAAAGACATAGAGGAAAAAATATACACAAAAACAAAAAAAACAAAAAAAATTCTAACACCTTTTTTTTTTCCTTACAATTCCTTCCTGCTATTGAGTACCCTAGAATCTGCGGTATGGCTGGTGATTCTGTTATGAATGAGTCACCGAAGGAGGAAAAAACAAAAATACAAGCTAAGTCCAGAAAACCGGAGAGGTTGGTAGCTATCGGATTGCAGACCCCTGATCCTATTCACACAACTAACAGTAGCCGTGGGGGGTTCCTACGGTGCCCTAGACCCCTCGTTCACAGCCAGAGAACTAAATAAGCCTATTGAAAGAAAGGGGAAATCTAAACTGCCCCAGAGCAGACCCCAAAGCAATAGACAGCCCCCAACATGTATTGTTGGTGAAAAGCAGATGAAAACACAAACACAGACAGAAAGACAGGTTGAGCAAATGATGGGGCCCAACTAACTAAATAGGAAAGGACAGAAAAGATGCTGGCTGCAATCCGCAAAAATTCTGCCAAAATAATGTCCAACACGTCTGATAGAAAAAAGGTCCTGAAGACTTCAAAAACACTATATCAGCACTCAGGTATATTCTGAAGACTGAGCAAAAGATCAACTTGACCAGAGACAAAAATGGGGTTCAGCCTGTACCAACAAGGGTAGGCAGAACACAAACACTAAGTAAACAGACAATATCTCATGGAAAAATAAGAGAGCAAATACTTAGCTTTCAGAAGACAGGTACTGCTCAGAGCAGAAAGGATCACCAGCACCCTTGAAGGGCGTCGGCTGCCTTATATCCACTCAGTGATTCCGGGTGTCCAATCAGGCTCCACCTGTTCAGATGACAGGTTCTTCCCAACCCAATCAATTTCACTACCTCTCTTCACCAGCAGAGGGAGTTCATCAGACATCAACGGTGAAGGGGAAAATGAACTCACAACACTTAGCCTTATATCTGTCTGGGAGATAATAGTTTTAAATGTATTTCCCCTATAAGCTACTATGTAATGTGTATTGTTGTCATCTTTGTGTTTGAGTGAAATGATGTGTGTGAAGATGTGTATGAAGAGAAAATAATATACGGTATATGATGCTGTTAAATAATGATGTATTTTTATTCTGCAATCATTGCTATTTTTATTTTTTTTCTCTCATGCAAACTTTCAATAAGTCAAATTGAAAAATATATATCATCATGGAAAGGAGACATTGAAGCCAAAAAAAAGAATTAGAGTTGGTCTATTTCACCTTGGATGGAAGACACCTCTGGTCAGAAAAAGAAAAGAGAAACCTAAAAGAGGACACAGGCAGAGGTGCACAGGAATGACAGTGGTTAGAAAGACTAAATGTTGGTGAATAAATTTGAATTGTCAGCTCTACTCTTGGACTTAAAGGAAGAAGTTGTTTTTCATTTGGATCTGGATCATCAGTGAAATGTAACAAATGTTGATAGATCTCTGAAGCCCCCACTTACTTTCTGACCAGAATGGTTTTCTACAGTTGCATAACTTGAAGCTCATGGGTCCCCCATTCAAAAGCTCCAACGGGATTTTATACCAGGGACAGAAAATGATTCAATTGAGGAAATTGTTTGCAAATATTCAGTTAGGAGAAGGAGCCACCACTCCATCCGGGCATCACATGCCACAAAGGCTTAGAACACGGTGGAGCAAGCGTTCTTATGAAGGGTATTGAAGTAGTTTGGGTTTGGTGAGAATTTTACAAGGTGAATCCAAGGCCGGAACAAGGTATTTTTGTGTAGTAGGCAGATAAAGCCAATGGTGACCCCTTGTCCGATGAACCCTCAGCCCCCAAGTAAAGGAATGAGTCAGAGACTAAAATGACAGGTCCCCTAACGCCCCACTCCTTCCCTTTCGATGGGTTAAGTAACAAGCTGTGAAGACTACTTTCACTAGATTTGTTACCTTTTTTCAGCTATTTTCATCCCTGACATCCTTTATTTTAACCCCTTTCTGCCATCGGACATACTATCCCGTCCATGTGACCTGGGACTTAATACCCATGGAGTGGATAGTATGTCATATGTGATCAGCGGCGCTCACGGGGGGAATGCCGCTAATCGCAGCCGGGTGTGTTGTGAGTTCATTTTTCCCTTCACCATTGAGGTCTGATGAACTCCCTCCTCTGGTGAAGGAAGGTAGTGAGGCTGATTACCAAACACATGGGCAGCTTGATGATGACTGGGTGGCTGGAATTGAGGACTGGATATAAGGCAGCCGACGCCCTTCTTCCTGGCTGGTGATTTTCCTGCTGGATTCTAGGAGACCAGTCTGATTCCTGCATCTCAAAGCTAAGTTTCTGCTCTTCTTTGTACTCTTCAGGTTTGTTTTTGTTTTGTCTTGTTTTTTTGGGAGTTCTGCCATCCCCGGCCGGGGGTGAGCTGAACTCCATTTTTGTCTCTGATCTGTTGATATTTTGCTCTGTCTTCAGAATATACCTGAGTGCTGATATAGTCTTTTGAAGCCTAGCGACTTCAGGGCCTGTTTTTCCTATCAGTCGGTTGGCTCATATTGATAGGGTTTTTTGCGGATGGCAGACAGCAGCTTTCCTATCCTGTCCTATGTAGTTAGCTTGGGCCCCATCATTTGCTCAACCTATCTTTCTATCTGTGTTAGTGTTTTCATCTTGCTTCACCATCATTATATGTTGGGGGCTGCCTATTGCTTTGGGGTCTGCTCTGGGGCAGTTTAGTTTTTCCCCTTTCTGTTTTTAGGCTATATAGTTCTCCGGCTGTGATCGAGGGGTCTAGGGCACCGTAGGAACCCCCCACGGCTACTGCTAGTTGTTGTGGATAGGTTCAGGGGTCTGCAATCCGATAGCTTCCAACTTCTCTGGTTTTTCTGGACTTAGCTGGTATTTTGTTTTTTCTTCCTTCGGTGACTCATCATAACACGGATGTCAGGTAATTATCACAGTGGAAATAAATAGAAGAACCAGGCGCACCAAAATATGTAATAGAAAATATTCTATATATGTAAAATCATATAGGAAAGTGCAGCAGCAGCTAGACACATGAATAACAAGAAAAAAGAGAGAGAGAAAGCACTGCTGCAAAATTGCGCACACTAGCCCAAAAATCTATAATAATAAATGCGCTAAGCAGTTTCCGTCCGGTTGTAATGCAGCTTCCGTCCGGTTGTAACTTGGTGACGTCACATCCACCACACACCTCTTGCCATGTTAACCCTCAACACACACTCCTCCTCAACACACACCTCTTCAACACACACTCCTCACACCTTTCACATCTCCACTCACGTCCCCCCCTTTCACTCCACATACGACCCTTTCTCTCACTCCGTCTCTCATACTCACGCCGTCATCGCCGCTACTCCACGATCTCCGACATCTTCTTCCGCCGGCGCCATCTTGGATCCAGATGTTGTCCACGCCGGTGACATGTTCTTGCAGTGACGCCATCTTGGATCGGCGAAATCCCGCGATACTCAAGATGGCGCCGCCGCAAGAACAAGTCGCCGGCGTGGACGACATCGGGATCCAAGATGGCGTCGGCGAAATCTCACGAGATTTCGCCAACGCCATTCTGGATCCAGACGTTGTCCACGTCAGCGACATGTTCTTGTGGCAACGCCATCTTGGATTGGCGAAATCCCGCAATACTCAAGATGGCGTCGCCGCAAGAACATGTCGCCGGCGTGGACGACGTCGGGATCCAGAATGGCGTTGGCGAAATCTCGCGAGATTTCGCCAACGCCATCTTGGATCCCGCGGAATTTCGTCATTTACCTCACGCCGACTTACTGTGCGGACGTGTTGCCTTGCTCCTCTGCCTGTTCACTGCCAGTGTCTAATTACAGGGCCAATTTGCCTCTACCACTTCATAACTACTGCTGCCTTGCTCCTCTGCCTGTTCACTGCCGGTGTCTAATTACAGGGCCAATTTGCCTCTACCACTTCATAACTACTGCTGGGCAATTACAGGGCCAATTTGCCTCTACCACTTCATACCTACTGCTGGGCAATTACAGGGCCAATTTGCCTCTGCCATTTCATAACTACTGCTGGGCAATTACAGGGACAATTTGCCTCTACCATTTCATAACTACTTCTGGGCAATTACAGGGACAATTTGCCGCTACCACTTCATAACTACTGCTGGGCAATTACAGGGCCAATTTGCCTCTACCACTTCATAACTACTGCTGGGCAAATACAGGGCCAATTTGCCTCTACCACTTCATAACTACTGCTGGGCAATTACAGGGCCAATATGCCATTACCACTTCATAACTACTGCTGGGCAATTACAGGGCCAATTTGCCGCTACCACTTCATAACTACTGCTGGGCAATTACAGGGACAATTTGCCGTTACCACTTTATAACTACTGCTGGGCAATTACAGGGACAATTTGCCGCTACCACTTCATAACTACTGCTGGGCAATTACAGGGCCAATTTGCTAATACCACTTCATAACTATTGCTGGGCAATTACAGGGCCAATATGCCGTTACCACTTCATAACTACTGCTGGGCAATTACAGGGCCAATTTTACCACTACCACTTCATAACTACTGCTGGGCAATTACAGGGCCAATTTGCCTCTACCACTTCATAACTACTGCTGGGCAATTGCAGGGCCAATTTGCCTCTACCACTTCATAACTACTGCTGGGCAATTACAGGGCCAATTTGCCTCTACCACTTCATAACTACTGCTGGGCAATTACAGGGCCAATATGCCATTACCACTTCATAACTACTGCTGGGCAATGACAGGGCCAATTTGCCGCTACCACTTCATAACTACTGCTGGGCAATTACAGGGCCAATTTGCCGTTACCACTTCATAACTACTGCTGGGCAATTACAGGGCCAATTTGCCGCTACCACTTCATAACTACTGCTGGGCAATTACAGGGCCAATTTGCTAATACCACTTCATAACTACTGCTGGGCAATTACAGTGCCAATTTGCCGCTACCACTTCATAACTACTGCTGGGCAATTACAGGGCCAATTTGCCATTACCACTTCATAACTACTGCTGGGCAATTACAGGGCCAATTTTTCACTACCACTTCATAACTACTGCTGGGAAATTACAGGGCAAATTTGCCACTACCACTTCATAGCTTCTGCTGGGCAATTACAGGGCCACTTTGCCATTACCACTTCATAACTACTGCTGAGCAATTACAGGACCAATTTGCCATTACCACTTCATGACTACTGCTGGGCAATTACAGGGCCAATTTGCCGCTACCACTTCATAACTACTGCTGGGCAATTACAGGGTCAATTTGCCGTTACCACTTCATAACTACTGCTGGGCAATTACAGGGCCAATTTGCCGCTACCACTTCATAACTACTGCTGGGCAATTACAGGGCCAATTTGCCGCTACCACTTCATAACTACTGCTGGGCAATTACAGGGCCAATTTGCCGCTACCACTTCATAACTACTGCTGGGCAATTACAGGGCCAATTTGCCGTTACCACTTCATAACTACTGCTGGGCAATTACAGGGCCAATTTTTCGCTACCACTTCATAACTACTGCTGGGCAATTACAGGGCAAATTTGCCACTACCACTTCATAACTACTGCTGGGCAATTACAGGACCAATTTGCCATTACCACTTCATAACTACTGCTGGGCAATTACAGGCCAATTAGTATCTGTTTACACTAAAATACTCCAGGACGCCTTCTTCACTGCAAAGGTGTGCTACACACAGTGCCGCACAACACATGGTCAACGCTACATCACTATCCTCCCGATACGATAGCATCGGGCCTTAATCTAGTTAGAATATAAATAACCTTTATTAGTACACAAAAGAAAGAGCATTAAATCATAAGTAAAATCAGATAACCATGACATCCATGATTATCTGCCAAATTAAATATCATACATAGACATAGCAATATCATATCAAAAAGATATATAAATATATACCCAGCAACATGTAAAAATACAATCCCCACCTATCAATATGGCTCATGAGGACATAATAGAACCTATAGGGAGCTGATAAAAAGTAACGAAGTCATGAGACATGGCAAAATAAAGCCATAGAGCTTAAATAAGGCTCCTAGTAACATGCAATTCCCTCAGACTGAGGACCAAGACTAAGGATATAATAAACCTTGGTCAACAAATATCAAATGCCAAGCCTATGTAATGTGCATGGCCTGGCAACCACGGTGGGCAGAAATAAGAAGACTTTACCGGGATAGGATCATATGCCGCAGGTAAGGTGCAGAATCATGGATGCAAACCCTAAAGCATGGCCCCACGCGTATCGTCGTAACCCATACGGCTTAGTCAGGGGAAGTTTAATTGTTTATAACACCGTAGAGAAGACCCCCATAAAAAATAACTTTATTGTTTACTCAATTAGCTAGATATAGTACAAAAGAAAAATGCTAAAAGCACCTATTTGTCAGGTAGGTTTTGAAACCAATAACCACAAGTGAGAATAATTTCCCACCATTAATTTTTTTTTTAATTATTTTATTTATACGTGAATATCTAAAATAGTACCTTATAAATAAAGGACTACACACATAACACAATAGAAAATGCAAAAAGACAAAACTTAACAAAACCACACCTAGACCACAAACCTGACACACATATGATGCTGAGTAACCAATGGCAAATAAAATTGCTTGTAAGATCAACAATATTCTCTAATGCTCCTAGATTGAGTCAAGAGCAATGCCTTAATTTGAGCATCGTAAAACATTAATTCTTTTGTAGGGATATTAGTCTCAATATAGATGTAAATGTTCAGACTAACCCTCACAAGAAGGTATTCTTGAGCCAACCAGTTATCCCGTATACTGGGCCATATGAAATACTAGTTAGCCAAGAATTCCACTACCTAGATATTGCTGAATAACCATCTAAGAGCTTTCCCTACAGTGTTTTAATAAATTGCTCACTAATAAAGTGCAAATATGCAGTTGTCCTAATGGACTAAAGTGTCATGCATCTACTCAGCATCAGTATATATATAATGAAGGCATGTTGAATAGCCCATATTCTCTGCTATAATGAGACACAGAAAATGCTGCAGTTCCATAAATAGGAAAGTAAATAATTCCAGATTGCAGACACATACATACCCCCCCCAAAAAAAACCTTTGTAGGTCACTTATCTGAATATTGTCAATGTCATCGTCCCGTCCCTACGTGTTTCACCCCCTCCTAATTTAAAGGCTCATCAGGGGACCACAGATAGGAGCACGCCATAATGGCTTAGTTGTCAATGTGGACCCATTGACAATATTCAGATTGTGCCATGCGGCCTGTTGGATACTCATCGGTAAACAAAGAGCCAACCATGGCTCGTGGTGTCAGGCTTTCACAAGAAGGGTAAATCGTATCCATCCTGAGCTGCCAAAAGTGACAGAACATCACAGTTATACCATCCATAAGTGGATTTTATGATTTATCTCCTCATGAAACATAATCACTGCGGAGAGACGTCCGTGCGGTTCTGTTGGTAGAATGCTTTTATACTTTACTACTATCAGAGCGAACTGACGTCGGGGACTGTAGGGTTTAGGATGTTACATGTTATATTTTCTGTGCTGGGGCCAGTTCTTATTATATTGGTTTCAATTTGTTCTTTTTAATAAAATCCATGGTATAAATGAACATTCATTCCAGTCCAGTAACCTTTATTCCTCTTTTCTTTGCAGAATTAGGCGCTTTCAAAAAATAGCCGACAATAAATGTTTCTGTCGCCGGTGAGGAGGCCGAATACATCAACTGTCCATCAGCTAAACATGTAACTATTCTTCTGAATATTTAGTTTCTAATATTGTTTCTTTATAATTTAAAGTTCAGACACTTTTATATATTTTCCCCTGAGTAGTGAGACAATATCTGTGTTTATCACCAGCAATTAGCAGCAAAGATCCAGAATCCGTCCTCATAGGTTACCAGATAAACTCTGGTTACATTTTCCATAACTTACTGGATATGGAATAATTGATAATTCCCAACAACTATCTACAATGCTTTGGAAAAGTTTCTATGAGTTTAAGCTTTGTTGGATGTAATTATTTTTCTTTACATTTTCAGGCTTATCATTTGAATAATGAGACTTATCTAAATATCGTCATCTCCTCTACCTGTGATGGAGGTAAGAACGAATCCTCCACTATCGTCAGCAATCTATAATAAGTGATTTTGAAAATATTGAGAATCTTGAGTCTCTAATTTAGTCTCTTATTGAGTTTTATCATTTAAACTTTAAATATTTTTATATATTTTGCCTTTTTTTCCCCACGTAGGGAGACAATCAGTTTACATCTTCATCATAAGCAGCTAATAGCAAATGTTCAGAATCCACCTATTCTGATTGACACAAAGCTTCCAACATGTATTTTCCAGGTAAATATTTCTGTGGTGTTCCTCCATATATATGTTCTTCATGTCAATACTAAATCATTGTAAGTAACATTCATTCTTGTTTTCAAGAAGTGCAACAGCGAGGACATGGTAATGTAAGCAAGGTGTAATAATAGAAGAAATGCAATATAGTTTTTATTACTGTATTTCTCATAATTATTTTTTCTTGCTGTACAGTTTTTTAATTTTGGTTGAGAAAAGAAGGAAATTGAAAGTTATCAGCCTACTGCTGCGGAAGAATCGCCAACACACAATCTGACTGGCGAGATAAGTCCCTCAAACATTACATGCTGTATAGATCTCACCATAGTCATATGGCTCATATTGCATTTTTCTATCATTACACTAATATTGGCAACTTCCTTTTTTCAATTTCCAAATTTGCCTTTTTTGCAGACAATATATAATGCAATATTTCATGTCTATTTCAGCTTCGGCTAATGACCAAAAATATCATGTTGAAGTTGCCGTTGCTGAGTTTGTTTCATTTGATAACCAGTGCATATTGTCTAGTTTTTTAAAAACATGTCTTTTAATTGTTTTCAGGTTAATGAGAAAGGTGACTTATCACTTCTATGCAGGCATGACACATCTTGGAAGGAAAAGGTGAATATCTGCACCGACCTGCACAGAGAACATGAGCAGATGCAGTTTCCAAGACCTGGAGAATCTCTACAAGTGCTTTTCTTTCAGAGCTGGCCAGCAATGGATATGGCATCGGACATTTGAACTTTAATAGTCATAAATTGTTGATAAACATATTACAAATAATGTTATCTACTTGTGTTATTCAACCATCATCTGCCTCGAACAGCCGAGAGGAGCGGAGCTCTGTCCATGGCTGTTAAACTGTTATATGCCGCTGTCACTCTGTGACAGTAGCATTTAATGTGCAGGGGGACTAACCGTTCTGTGTGTCCATTGGTGCCGCGGTGAAGTGCTCGTGGTTCGCCATTATAACCAGAAGTCTGCTGATGACGCACGTGCCTGACATGATGGTACTCCTGTGAAAATCAGTTTGTGGCTGGCATTCATAGGGGACCATGATATTTGTTATATACAGCAATCCTGTGCTATTACTGTGCATAGCACAAGTGATCAGATGATTGCAAGTTTTGTGGTACCCACAAAATATGGTCTGGTCCTGTTTCGGAACAATTACAACTAGTGAGGCCCACTTACTTTTGGACTTTCTTCTTACCCCCAGTTTCAATATTTCCTCTTTCCCACTGGATATCTGCCTTTACCTGTAAAGAAACCTGGTATACTGATGGTTGGGGTTGCCTTTGTTTACATGATGAACAGCCAGTGAAGTCCTTCCTGATGAATATGGGTCGCCCCTCACACCCAGGGCAGCGGGGTACCCGGTACCGGACCGGTGTCAGGGGGAATGTGTCACAGCAGCAGTGACCCGGTCCGTGGCCCTGGGCGCCCAATATCAATGGCGGTGATGTTAATGGTGTTAAAGTTTATTTGAATAGTTCGTGACGCCACCCGTGGTGTTTGGCAAGGGAGATGGTAAGCCAACGCTCCTTGCAGATCCGCTGGGACTGATGGTGTGGTGCAGCAAAGATGTTATAGCTCCCCACAGGTGGAGCTGTAGTCCCAGGGCAGTGTAGCTGCAATGAATGAGGAGAGGCACAGAATGGTATAGATGCTGGTACCCAGATGTAGCGGTGCTGAAGGTGTTAGCGGCGAATGAATGGAGGACACCAGGACTTGTAGTTTCAACGCTTTACTCACAGTTCATGGTACCCACTGGTACCTGCCTCCGTGCCGTGTCCTCCGGGGTAGAGACTCAATCAACCTCCCTGGCAAGTCAGGGTTCTCCTCTCCAACACTCCGCCAACATGTGCCTTTCCTGAACGACTCCTCTATTGCACCTTTTAGTGTGAAGAACTCCAGTACCGTAGTTCTCTGGAATTCCTCCTGTCAGATGTTCCTAGAACCTTACTTGTATGACAGACAGCTGTAGCCTCTATCGGGGACTCCCTTCTCAGAAGTCCTTGCTCTCTATCCAGTTGCTGTTGTGTCCCGTCTTTGATGGGAGTAGTGCATTTACAGCCAACTACTCCACCGGTGTCTGCTGCAGAACCATAAGTGTCCATACAACTTCGAGGACCGGGCCCCGGCCTTGCGCTGAGAACCGGTAGGCAGGGTTCCTCTTCCAACCCACAACTCCTCTCTGTTCTCTTACTCTTTCGTTCCACGCTGTTCCTTCTCTCTCTTATGGAAGCTTAGGTTGCAGGTCTACGTCTTTCTCCTTCTCTTCTCTTTCCCGTGCCAGCTGGCTCAGATCACTGAGGCAGCTGCAGCACTCTTTCTAAACTGAACTCAAACTGAACTCAAAACTAACTTCAGAACTGAACTCCTCTTGCCTGACCTCCCGTCAGACTGACCCACAATTCTCAACTTTCCCCCTCTTTTATACTAACTCCACCCACCTCCCAGCACATCTCGTGTTATGAAGCAGGGTTCCACGAAGGGTGCTCTGCTACCCCCAGCCTGAAGCTGCTATGTGGACCTACTGAACTATCCTGTGTGTGGGATGCAGATGTTGGAGTGTGGAAAGGAGTTCCCAACTTACCTAGGTGGTGGGGCACTACACCTTAGGAGAAGGTGCAGTACCTCTGTGGCGACTGAGCCTCAGGAGCGCCACAAATACATCTATTGAGGGAGCCATTATATCAGACAATTAGGACCTCTGTTCTGATGATAATTGGGGATTCATTTGAGCATCTTCAAGCGGTCGTGCCTCCTGGGCAGAGATGAGTGAACTTTTCAAGGTTCGGATCAACGAACACCCTGATGTTCATTGAACATGTTCGCTGGACGGTTCAACGAATATATCCGAACCCCAATGAATACAATAGAAGGCAAAATCAAACACATAGACAATGCCTTCATTGGAGCCAAAAATATTGCAAAACAGCTCAAACTAGAGATAGACACCAGGAAAAGTGGCATCAATTGACCAAGAGTATAAATAGTAAAATTGTGCAGCATGAATGCATGGGACAGGGCTTAGGCAAGCATTTCTAGCTTTAACATTGATCAGTAACAGGTGAATGAATTTCAGACGTAGCCCTGGTGCTCTGAGAGCCCCGCCATAGACATCAGGAAATGTGGCATCAATTGACCCACAGCAGAAATTTGATAATGGCACAGAAGCAGTCTGCCATGGGCCATGTGTAAGGGGTATAAGATGTTAATGTTGTAGTTTGCCTTTCTCGTTTCGCCCCAGTGCCGTACATGATACCATTACTCGTATATGTTCCCAGCAAAGAGCAAACAGATGAACGGCAAACTAGGGCACACAAATCACCACATTAACAGACGGAGCTATTTATCTAAAGTATTGCGATATATATTTCAGTCAAAAAACTGTGGTGCTTGCATGAAAAAACCTGAATACTTCAATGTGAAATGAAAAAAGAAGAAATATACAGCACTCACCAATATAGCTGAAAAACTGTGCGCCTCCCTCCCCTAGTATTCCTCTAACGTCCTGCATGTCCACATATCTGTTGATGGAATTCATGTGAAATAAAGACGCACAATTTTTCAGCTATATTGGTGAGTGCTGCATATTTCTTCTTTTTTCATTTCACATTGAAGTATATATATATATATATATATGTTCTGCTATGTATTACAATATTGTCATATGGAAAGTGTAGTACCCGAGTTTAGCAACAAGATGGGGTACATTGTAGTTTGAGGTATAGCAGTGTATATAGAAGGGTAGGAGTCAATATAGTAAATAGTTAATTTAGGAGGGGTCACTGCAGTTAAGTAAGGAAGAACTTCCTGATATAGTCAGTCGGTCCAGGGGCACCCATAGCTCCTGCATGGGGCTTAACTGCCCAGGAGTTGCAGAGACCACGAAACGTTTCCTGAAGTTTAGAACCCAGCTATATAGTGTTTGTGGACAGGAATCCAGCAGAGGAAGCAACTGCTCAGTGCTAGCGGTGCAGATTAGTGGGACTGCAGATGCCGGGGAGGACTGAGCAGTACGGGCAGGTCTCTCAGGATGTGGCAGCTTTTTACATGGGCTGACACCATCAGAACCGGGGCAAAATAGTTGAGGGAGTCCCCAAAAAACGTACGGCTGAACAGAGATAACACTGAAGGACTGAAAGGTGCAGTCTGTCCCGGAAGCGAGCTTAGTGAGAGGAAGAGGACAGGGACAGAGGAGAAGTTGCCGATTGTGAACCGTTATGTTGATCCTGGAAGGAATATGACTATGATGTGTAGCAAAGTCAATAAAGTTACATGTTTGAAATTTGAATTGAACTGTGGCTCTTTTTGTGATAAACCGGACCGAGGAAACCTCCAGGAATGGAAAGAGGACCCTAACAGAGCCGGTGAAGAGGCCATAGGTATGCTGACTAAGGGACACTATGTTTACGTGAGAGGAGGCCAGGGTGTGATGGAGCAGAAGTCCTCAGCCACGACTACCACGCTGGCCCGAACCTTACACTTGGTGTAATCGGCAGGATGCCAAAATGGTGCAGCGTGGGGATGCTGTGAGTGATGACATTGATGTGACAAGAAAGGATAAGACTGAAGATGTGAGAACAGTGATAAGAATTTCAGATGTGACTGCCAACAACTTGCATGCAGAGAAGCTGCGAGGAGTGAAGAGACAAATGCTTTAAATGTGATTGTGACTGACAGTGTCATTGTGGCCAAGATGGCGGATAGAGGCACCGAGGAAGAAGACAACTACTGTGACATCACCCTAAGAGGACATGACAGTGCAGAGATGCCGTGAAAATCTGACCAGCAATGCCCCTTGTTCCGCTCATGGTGGCAGCTGATGAAGAGAAAGAGACCTCGCTGTCTATGACTCAATCCAGAAAAATGGGAGGAGCAGCCGGAGGAGACCCCACCTTGGAGCGGGTAGGGTCCAGAAGAAAATATCATGTGCAGCTGCGGCCTAAGCCTCCTTGAAAGGAGATGGTGACAGATGGAGGAAGAAAACACCCAACTGGGATGGCTGAGAGGAGTCGCAGATGAAGTTTGGACCGAACGGCTCCCTGTACCTGTAAACATCAGTGGGGTTGGTTCCACTTCTTGCGGAGCTTAATTAGCAATTTCTCAGTGACATCCAGGCCAGTAAAACCTTTGATGGACCCACTCTTGTGTTTTGTATACGCCCAGATGGCTATCCAAGATATGAGAATGGGCCAGGTCTTGTACCCTATGCCTATATAGTCCTGGTACTAACAGCTGCTCTAATACTTCCCCTCACAGTTTGGTGACCCGATATAGCAAATCCTCACTTACCACGAAATATAGAAACCTGGTGTTGGCTTCCGGCTCTTGGGCAAACCCATTTCTCACATCCCTTGCCCCTTTTAACTTAAGGTGCTCCATTTGAAAAGTCCCAAAATTCCCCTCAGAAACACCAACTCAGGCATCTCAGCCTCATGGGTCACAGTCTGGTTGTCTCCAGCAAGGACACACAGGGGGAACTCATCTTCCTCTGACTGCGATGGGGATTCTTCATGGGAGTACCAGCTCTTGTCTGAGTAACTTGGCACCCCTGTCATTCGCCATATGTCTCAGAATAGGTTGAAGTCCTGCCATATTATAACTTGGTGCAGCAGATCTTTAACTACTCCTACCTCATGGGACTCCATGCCACAGTAAGTTTTTATAGTCACTTTGGCAACAGGGTAGTCCTTGAAGTCCTCACAAATACAGCGAATGCCCACATGCTTTCTGGGGATCAACTGGTGAGGGAGTGTGGCCTTCATCAGGGTCAACAAACTCCCCATGTCCAAAAGTCCAGGTACCAGTACCAATATTTATTGTCACTGGACATACCTGTGGCCCCTCACCGAGCTGATAGTCCACAATGCAAGCAGGCTAGGCATTATGCAAAAAGCGCCTCCTTATGCTACAGTCCATCAATTCAGCGGAGATATGACAACAGACGGTTATGTGACCAGGACCATGAAATCTCTAGCAAATTAAGTTCTTACCAGTGGCCTTTTGTTTACTCATCAGTGACCCCTTGGAACGTCACACTCCCCCCCCCGGTGGCTCTATTACCCTTCTTTTGAACATCCACCAGTACAGGGATGCAATGGCCGGTTTCCTTAAGTACTTTTGGACCACGTGGAACCTTTCCACTAGGAAACTCAGGTGTTCCGAATCCCGGGATCTTCCAGGGTAACCCAGACCTGCATTAGCTTAGGAATGGATTGGATAAATCTGTCCATGACAACACACTCATCCATCTGAGCTGGGGTGGAGGACTACAGCTGCAACCACTTCTGTACCAAATGCAGTAATGCTATGTGCACACGTAGTTTTAGGTGCTGCGGATTTGTCCCCGCGGATTTGGGAAAATCCGCAGGTAAATCCGCAGGTCAAAAGACCTGCGGTTAATAATAATAATAATAATAAATTTTATTTTCTATAGCGTCGACATATTCTGCAGCACTTTACATTTCAGAGGGGATTTGTACAGACAATAGACATTACAGCATAACAATAATCACATAGATTATAACAAATACCAAGAGGAATGGAGCCCTGCTCACAAGCTTACAGTCTATGAGGAAAGAGGTAGACATGAAAGGTGGCTGGTAACAGTTGCCCTGATTGTATGGACCAGCCATAGTGTTAAGTGTGTAACAGTACAGACACAGAGGGCTAATGGATGCATAAAGCATGGGGGAACCTGGTTATGGTAAAACTTTTGGCTGTGCCACACAGGGATAGATTAGGTTAATGTGTTGGGCGATAGACCAGTCTGAATAAATGCATTTTCAGGGCACGCTTAAAATTGTGGGGATTGGGGACTAATCGTATTGACCTGGGAAGTGCATTCCAAAGAATTGGCGCAGCACGTGTAAAGTCTTGGAGACGGGAGTGGGAGGGTCTGATTATTGAGGATGCTAACCTCAGGTCATCAGCAGAACGGAGGGCGCGGGTAGGGTGGTACACTGAAACAAGGGAGGAGATGTAGGGTGGTGCTGAGCCATGGAGGGCTTTGTGGGTGAGGGTAATAAGTTTATACTGAATTCTGGAGTGGATGGGTAGCCAGTGTATTGACTGGCACAAGGTATAGGCATCGCTGTAACGATTGGTGAGGAATATGATCCTGGCTGCAGCATTCAAGACAGATTGGAGAGATTGGACAGATTGGAGAGGGTTTACCTGCGGATTAGCCTGCGGTTTAGCCCTGCGGTTTCACACCTCTACAATGGAGAAGGTGTGAAACCGCAGCGGAATCCACACAAAAAATTGACATGCGGATTTGAACCCGCAGAAAATCTGCAGCATGTGCACTGCATTTTTCAGTTTACCATTGAAAACAATGGTACTGTACAACGCACCTAAATCTGCTGCAGACCCGCAGCTCCTAAAAAGCTGCGGATCCGCAGCAGAATCTGCACCGTGTGCACATAGCCTAAGTCAAAGATTTCAGAACGAGGGGGTTTGTCACCGCAATACGCCCAGTAGTGGACCCTTTGTGCTCTGACAGACATACTCCTGAGTGTGCCAACATCTCAGTTTTTAATTTGGCATACTCCTATGCATTCTGTGAGGCCAGGTCATAATAAATTTTGGGGGCTCACCAATTAGATAGGGGGCCAGCACCTCCACCCACTGCTCCAGCGGCAGCCTCTCTCGCTCTGCTACCCTTTCCAACACAATCAAAAATACCTCAACATATTCAACTAGGGTAATCTTTTGCATAGCTTGTCCTACTGCCTAATGGACATATGAGTAATCACCTGGACTTGGGGTAGGGACTGCTGCCCTCCTACAAACAGCCTCTGCAAGGAGTTCTATCTGCCACATAAGCACGGCTTGTCACTGCTGCTGGTGTTGTTGGAGATGCTGCACCAACCATTTATTTTTTCCTGTGGTGCTAGCTGCTTTTGGGCCAGATTCTGCTGTTGATGCTGCTGTTGCTGTACTTGGACCAGGTGATTAGCTCCTTCATGCTGTCTGATGTAGTTTCTTGAATTATGGCCGCCTTCACTCAAGACATGCGGTTTGTCCACAGCCGTCATACATGCTTCCTGGGGAAGTTGTCCGCATTCACCCCAACTGTGGTAGATCAACTCACTCGGCTGCACACATAGGTAGACATAGGAATGCTATCTCTTTAAATCTTCCACTGGTTTATTAAATGTACTGCATACAGTCCGTGTTACTGCAGAGATCCACCTGCTCATGAAACAATCATTCAAAGGTTCAGCTTTCCTTATCACAAAACACTCTCATCTCCAGGCACACCCAAAGCTGGATGAGCTAGAAGACTGTTTATTTACCTTCTGGACTTCACCCTGGGATGGAGATTTGATGAACAGCCTCCCACTCAATCTTCAGCTGTTCACTAAAACTTAGCCCTCAATATGGCCGATTAACCCCTATCAGCACTTAGTGTGCTGGAGCATTTTCTTAAGTTTATTTCACTGAAAATAACAATCTCAGTGACACATATCTCCCATCCAGTATTTTGCCAGTGACTTTGTCACACTCTCTAACTTCCTAACAAAAAAATTTTGTGTCAAAATTGTGCTGATGTAAAGTAGACATGTGGGAAATGTTATTTATTAACTATTTTGTGTTTCCTAACTCTGGTTTAAGAGCATAAAAATGAAAATGTTGACACTTGCTAAATTTTCACAAAATTTCCAATATTTTCACAAATAAACTCAAGTTGTATAGAACAAATTTTACCACTATCATGAAGTACAATGTCACAAGAAACAATCTCAGAATCACTAGGATCCGTTGAAGCATTCCAGAGTTATTACATCATAAAGTGACAGTGGTCAGAATTGAACAAAATTGGCCTTGTTAGGAAGGTGAAAACAGAGTTCGGGGTGAAGGGGTTAAACCACTTTCATTTTGCTTTAGCAATATGATTTGCATCATTGTCTTGTTGGAAGATGAACCTCCGTCCCAGTCTCAAATCACTGACAGACTGTAACAGGTTTTGCTCAAGAATATCCCTATATATTGCACCATCCAACTTGCCCTCTACTCGGACCATTTTCCCTGTTCCTGTTGCCGAAAAACATTCCCACAGCATGATGCTGCCACCAAGATGTTTCACTGGTTCTTGAGTTTATTAGCTGTGGTGGCTAGACGCCAGACATATCGTTTACCTTTGTTGTCAAAAAGTTCAATTTTAGTCTCACCTGACCACAGCACCTTCCTCCAAAGATTTTGGGAGTCTACGACATGTCTTTTGGCAAACTCAAAACGAGACTTATAAACTTTGTGTGTAAGTAAAGGCTTTTCTCTATGCAGTGTATGGCTTATTGTGGCCGTATGGATAGATACTCCAGTCTCTGTTGGAAACTCTGTAGCTTCTTCAGGGTTACCTTTGGTCTCTGTGCTGAATCTCTTATTAATGCTTTCCTTGCCTGGGCTGAGAGTTTTGGTGGGCACCTCTGGAGCGCCCTGCAGGGCCTTAGGTTACTCGGTACCGGGCCGGTCAGGTTCTTAAAGGGGATGTGTCAGGGTGGCAGTGACCCGGTCCATGGCCCTGGGCGTCCAGTCAAAGATGACAAATGAAGGATGATGATGGTAATGTCGAAAACGATGGGAAAATGGCAGAGAAATGGGGAAGTTGTTGTGACGCCACCCGTGGTAATCGGCAATGGTAGCCGATGCTTCAATGCAGATCCTCTGGGATGGTTTTAGGGCAGCAGAGATGGTTAAGCTCTCCACGGGCAGAAGTGTGTCCCAGGGCATTTAAGGTGGTAACAGTGAGCCGGTGATGGTGAATGCGGTGTATGGCAGACGAGATGCTAATGACATGAAGGACACGGCGGGGTGCAGTTTCACAGTTTTTACTCACGATTCTTGTGCACACGGTGACCCGCTTAGCACTGTGTCCTCCGGGGAGGGGTCCAGCAAACTCCCAGGTAGATTGGGATGCACTTTTCCAGGTCTCCCTTTTATGTTCACCTTTCTAGGCCGCCTCTCTGCTCTGATCTCTACTTTCTCTCCCGCCCTGCGCCTTCACAAGCAGTGTCCCCGAGTCGGCAGCCGCGAACCCTGTCGGGTGACGTTCTCAATGTCCCCTTGCTCCTATTTGGCTGCCTTTTTGGGGAATAATTGTGGTTGCGGCTGAGGCACTTGAAGTTACCTCAGCGTCCGGCTTGCTAGCTGAGCCTCGTGTGTAATTCTCCATTAGACTTAGGGGCCAGCTCCCCCACTGTGGCCTTGTCCTTCCATGTCTGGATACGGGCCCCACGGGTGGCTTTCCACATTACCCGTGCCCCTAGGACCCCTTCTGTCCTTCCAGAAGCTTCGTTCAGCACTCCTCACTCCTCTCTCCCCCTGCGTCTGACTGACTCCTCTGCTGTCCCGTCACCGACTCTTTCTAGAATGATCTACCTTTTACCTCTGCCTTAACTCTGCCCATCAACTGTCACTGATTGGATACCTTCTCTCACACGACCTTCTAAGCTCCTCCCCTTCTACCTACCTTTCCCCACTGACTCCCCAACACCCTTTCCTGGCCAGCCTGGGATGAGGCCTTTCTCCCCAAGGATACACCCAGATGCCCTGACTGAACTAGTGTGTGTTTAGTGCGAGTGTTAAGGCCCCGTTACACATAACGATGTCCCAGCGATCCCACCAACGATCCGACATGGATGGGATCGCTGAGACATCGTTAGGCTGATTGCTGGTGAGCTGTCACATAGACAGCCCCTCCAGTGATCAGGACCAGCGAGCAAGCTGGTTTCCAAAGTAAACATTGGGTATCTAAGAGCCGCGCGGCTCTTGGATACCCGCTGTTTACCCTAGAAACCAGCGTGCACGCTGGTTTCCAAGGTAAACAGCAGGTAACTAAGAGCCGCGCGGCTCTTAGATACCCGATGTTTATATTGGAAACCAGCGTCGCTGATCGCTGGTCTCTCACTGCCACACGCAGCAATACGCACTGGCCAGCGGGAGACCAGCGATCAAAAAATGGCTCTGGACAATCGTGCACGATCAGCGATACCTGGCAGGGGGGCCAGTCGCTGATCCCCGTCACACTTAGCGATCTCACTGGCGAGATCGCTGTGGCGTCACAAAATCAACGATCTCGCTAGCGAGATCGCTGTGTGTGTGACGGGGCCTTTAAGAATCCTGGGTGGTGCCCCCTCCTTACCTGAGGGTGGGATACCACACCTCTGGATGAGGTGCAGTACCTCTGTGGTGACTGGACCCTCAGGGGCGCCACACTTCTCTCTTGGCTTTGTTGTGGTACCATGTTGTTGTTGCAATGCAATGCATGATATTAAATAAAAATATTTAAAAAAAAAACCCAGTACATATATTTGGTATTGCCACTTCTGGAATGTCCTGACCTTTTTCATCAAACCGCTGGGAAAAAAGTGGATTAAATTGCAATCAAAAAGACCAATGTAAATAAAAATTGTATAACTGAAAACATCATCTTATCCCGCAAAAAACAAGGCCTTACATGACTGTCAGCTGAAATAAGGAAAAATTATAGCTCTCCAAACAAGCCACTATACAGCTCCATGGAAAAATAAAAGTAGAAAAAGAAAAACGTTATAGCTCTCAGAATAAAACGATGCAAAAAAAATATTTTTTCTATAAAATTGTTTTTACTGTGTAGAAGTGACAAAACATAAAGAAAATATATACCGTATATAAATGTGGTATTGCTGTAATCGTACTGACTAGAAAAGTAAAGTTGCCTTATCAATTTTACCATACGAAGAAAGGCATAAAAAAATATTCCTGAATTGCTTGTTTTTATTCATTCTGCCTCACAAAAATCAGAATAGTAAGTGATCAAAAAATGTCATGTGTCTAAAAATAGTACCAATAAAAACATCAACTCATCCCACAAAAAAAAGCCCTCTCATGACTGCCAGCTGAAATATGGAAACTTATATCTCTCAAAATATGGCAATGCAAAAACTTTATTTTTAAAAAAGGAGTCTTTGAGTGTCTGGCAGCAGCGAAACAAAAACATGATAATAATAATCTGGTATCGCTGTAATTGCACCAACCTGGAAAAAAAAGGTTGCCTAGTCAATCGTACTGCATGAGGAACGGCGTAAAAACTAAATAAAACCAATTCTTGACTTGCTTTGCTTGTTGATTGCAGTAAGGTTCGGTTCACAATTATCTTGCACTTTATGTTGACTGATTACACCGGGGCTTCCATGCAAATCTCTGAAATACATGATTCACATGGAACCCCAGACCGGAGATGCCCTATAAAGAGGCAGATGAGGCACGGTGGACGCCGCCTGGTCTATCATCTTGGCATTTCCACCTTTTTAGGCGTCCATAACATAAAAGTGAGGCTGTCCACAATTTTGTGCACCTCTGAAAAGCCAGATACTACCAGATGGAGTCCAGAGCAACTCTGCTGTCTCATTAGTGAATACATCCCTCAGGGGTTTCATCCAAATCACATATTTTGTAGATTTAGATGGAAATCCAGATGTAAGTGCTCAGCATAGAGGATAAATGTGATCCAAAATGTTCTGTACCACAAAATGCCCTCAATAAAAGCTTCTACTCAACCCACAAAAAAACAAGTGCCCACCCAGGTTTGTCATCAGTTAACAGAACTATAGTGCTGTCCACATTACTGGTAGCACAAAGACTCTTGAAAAGTGACGTGGCTCCCATCAAAAGGAATCCAGCAAAATCTGCTCTCCCAAAATCCAAATGTCTCTTCCTCCTGAGCCGCACAGTGTGCCTAAATGGCAGTTAGCATCCACATCTTTGACATTCCCGTAGCAAGGAGAGCCCACTTAATTTATGGGGTGCGTGTCTCCAGAAGAAGGAGCTGGACATAATGTAGAGGCACTACAAAATGTACAGACATTAAAGAAGTTGTCCACTAATTTGACAGCTTCTTCTCATACCTCTCGTTTGGCCCCCATAAAATTATAAAGCTTATACTCATCTCCTGTGCTTGTGCCGTTACTGTACTGCTGTTGTGACACGTGACGCCGGTGCCCAATCAGCGCTGGTGTCACTGTCCCCGCCTCCTGTCAAATTGAGCAGGCAGAGGAAGTCAGGGATCAGCTGCAGCTTGGGCTTTCTCTTCAAGTTCGATTTGTCCGAAGACAAAGACATTGTCGCTGGCATCATGAGTCACAACAGCAGCACCAGAGCCCCGGCATATTTGAATTTTCACTTAGCCACATCCATGGCTGCTCGTTTCTGGAAAATACCCATGGAGTAAAAATCATCACCACACCTGTTGATAAATTCCAAATTAGGGTCAACTGAGGGTTATTCTGCTCTTCTGGCAATTAAGGGTACTTCACACATAGCGAGATCATTAGCGAGATCGCTGAAACGTCACAGGTTTTGTGACGCAACAGCGACCTTGCCAGCGATCTCGCTACGTGTGACACATAGCGGTGACCGGCCCTCCGCTACGATATCGCTGATCATGCTCGAATGTCTTACGCCATTTTTTGATCATTGGTGTCCCGCTGGCCAGCATGCATCGCTGTTTGATGCCATAACAACGACGAGTGACCTTGCTGGCGACTCAGAACTCAGGGACGCAGCTCCGATTGGTGGTCTCAAATTAGGATCTTAGTATCGCTTCCTTTTATAGGTCAGCTATCAATTATATGCAATAATAACATTTAACATGTACAGTTATAATAATCGTGTGTGTCCGTGTCAGTGACTGTGGATCCACGAATAAATAGCGCACTAGCGACTTAGACAGGGACGCTGAAGCAAACCGCGTAGTGATAGCGCAGTAGTGGCCACCAATCGGAGCAGAGGGGAGTGGAAAAGGCAACGCTGAAGCACGCCTATCGAGGTCTGAGTCGTCAGAATAGCTGTTGTGTGACAAGGTCCCAACAACCGCCGAGGTCGTTATACGGATCGCCGTATCGTTGCTGCATCGTTGAGTAGATCTGCCTGTTTGGCAGCTTACTAGCAACCGTGTAGCGACGTAGCAGTGATCCTTACCAGGTCGTATCGTTGTCAGGATCGCTGGAGCGTCGCTATGTGTAATGGGACCCTAAGGGTATGTGCACACGCTGCGGATTCCGCTGCGTTTCCGCAACGTTTTTGGCCGCTGCGGACCCGCAGCAGTTTTAGCTGCGGTGTACAGTACCATTCAAATGAATGGTAAAAAAAAAACGCTGTGTAGACGTTGCGGAAAAATCAGCGCTGATTTGCTGCAGTTTTGAAACCGCAGAAAGAAGTGACATGTCAATTCTTTCTGCGGAAACCGCTGCGGGTTCCTATCTCCACCATTGTGGAGATGGTGAATCCGCAGGACCAAACCGTAGGCAAAACCGCAGATAATCCGCAGGTCTTTTGACCTGCGGTTTATCTGCGGTTTTTGAAAAATCCTTGCGGATTAATCCGCAGCGGATTCCGCAGCGTCTGCACACACCCTTAGGGTCTCCCTATATGGGGTCTTCAAACTATTCTATGAAAATTTGTTCTTCAAAAGTCAAATAGTGCTCCTTCTTTTCTGAACCCTGCCGTACACCCAAAAAGTTTTCTTCCACATATTGGGTATCAGCGTACTCAGGACAAATCGCACAACAAATTGTATGGACCATGTTATGCTGTTAGCCTTGTGAAAATGACAAATTTGGGGCTGTAGCAACATTTTGGTGGGAAAAATATATTTTTTCATTTTGGTGGCTCAACATTATAAAATTCTGAACCTGTGGGTTCAAGGTACTCTATACCTCTAGATAAGGTCCTTGAGGGATGTAGTTTACAAAATGGGGCCATTTGAGGGGGATTTCCGAAGCATCCGTTCTCGATTCCAGTCAAGTTTGCTTTCAAAACGTCAAACTGTGTTCCTTCCCTTCCAAGCCCTGCTGTGCATCCAAACAGTAGTTTTTCGCCACATATTAAGTAAATAAATAAAAAAAAAAATTTTTGTTGAAAAAAAAGTTAAATGTTAATCTTTTCCTTCCACACTCCTGTAATTCCTGTGAAGAACCTGAAGGGTTAAAACACTTCTTGAATGTGGTTTTGAGCACTTTAAGGGGTACCATTTTTGGAATGATGTCACTTTTGGGCATTTTCTATCAAATAGGTCCCTAATTATGGTTTTGTAAATTTTTTTGGAAAAATGAGAAGTTGCTGATAAACTTTTAACCCTTCTAATTTAATAAACAAAAAAAATGCTTCAAAACTTGTGCTGATGTAAAGTAGACATGTGGGAAATGTTATTTATTAACCATTTTTGTGGTCTAACTATCTGATTAAGGGCATAAAATTATAAAGCTTGAAAATTGCAAGATTTTCACATTTTGTGTAAAATTTTCGAAAGTTTCAGAAATAAACGCGAATCATATCGATCAAAGTTTACCACAAACATGAAGCATATCATGCCAAGAAAAAACAGTCTCAGAATCACTTAGATATGCTAAAGCGTTCCAAAGTTATTACCGCATAAAGTGACACTGATCAGAAAATGAGGCCTGGTCATTAACTGAGAAAGTTCCTCGGTCCTTAAGGGGTTAATGGTGTTGCAGCCTTTGCGGCCTTTCAGTAAAGGTGTGTATATACTGACAGACCATGTGACTCTTACATTGCACACAGGTTGGCTTCTTGTCCCTAAGCATGTGACTTATGAAGGTAATTGCTTGCAATAGAAATTGTTAAGGGCATCATAGCAAAAGGGGTGAATACATGTGTACATGCCAATTACTATCTATTTAGCCCATAAATTTAATATATGCCTATATTTTTCTCACTTCACTAACTTAGACTAATTAGTGCTGATGCATTACACACAAATTGGGTTACAAAAATATTTAGACACAGGTTGTAAGTAATATAACAAAATAGATTAAAAAGGGGGGGTGAATACTTTTGCATGCCACTGTTTATAATTGGCCATCAAATATGTTGCCAGACATCTGGGCAGGTTGTAAATAATATTCTTCTCCTGGTATAGTGTATGGAAAAATCGTAGCAAGGTTTGGAGCAAACACCTTAAGGGGTTGTCTAACTTTTGAGACATTTTTGTATGTTATTTAAAGTCTTATATTTTGTAAGTTGGTTTCATTGAAAATATTGCATCATTTGCCTTCTATAGCCTCTGGGCATTATGTGCTGTTAGCTGCAGAATGGGTTAACTGAGAATCCATCAGTAAGCTCATTCTGACAGTCCAATGACAGAGTTTCTAACCGTCTTTTTTTTTTTCAGCTGATTTCTGACTACAGACAACGTTAGGGTTGTGTGCAGGGAAACAAAGAGCCCGTGAGAGTCAAAGAGTGCACGTTTTGTTTAATGAAACCGAATGGCAAAAATTATTTTAGCCCCAAATACATACATTTAAGTAGAAAAATAACAGTTTTAGGATGTGGACCACCACTTTAAAAAGTTATACTAATTTGCCACTGTCACCTTGGCTGCCTTATAATGGTACTCTTATCATACATCTTGCTATGTTAGGCCGGGGTCACACTTGCAACTGTAATGCGAGAAACTCGCCCATCAATCCCCGGCACTGCTGCCGGCACTCGGATCGGAGTGTGCGGCTCCATGTATTTCTATGCAGCGGAGTGCTCCGGTCCGAGTGATGGCGGCAGTGCCGGGTATTGAAGGGCGAGTTTCTCGCATTGCAGTTGCAAGTGTGACAATGGCCATATAGGTACTCTCTGGTACATCTGCAATAATATTAGGGTTTAGCTTATAGCACTAATGTAGGGGAATTGTGACGGGCTGTGTTATTAACCCTCTGGCTTACAGAGGCTCACTTTGTTATGGAAGCACTATTATTATTATAGTGCCATTTATTCCATGGTGCTTTACATGTCACTATGACAATTATGGGACACTGTGGCTAATTCTGCTAATTCTGCTGTCAAGCTCATTAGTTGTTTAGTGGTCACAGCAAGCACTATATACTTGGCATTATTCTCCATTCAGAAAGTTGGGAATGTGTAGTCTGTTACTAGAGAGCATATGACAGAATACAAAAAAATCTCAGCTAATTAAAAAATTTCATTTAAAACTGCATATTTTAATTCCTAAAGGTGCCCATACACATAAAAGGGCAAATCTAACCTATAACCTGATGCAGCTTAGTTAAAAGGAACCTGTCAACACTTTTGGTCAATATAAGATATGGCAACCGCCTTTCAGG
Source organism: Dendrobates tinctorius (assembly GCF_039654945.1). Taxonomy (NCBI): domain Eukaryota; kingdom Metazoa; phylum Chordata; class Amphibia; order Anura; family Dendrobatidae; genus Dendrobates; species Dendrobates tinctorius. The sequence goes on along the minus strand of NW_027361675.1, from coordinate 19,070,555 downwards.
TCTTACCTACAGCATTGTATAATGCTGTTGATAAACCCCCAAACTGACCAGAAGATAAGAAAAATAAGTTTATTATGCTCACCCGGGGAGCAGTCCGGTCCGATGGGTGTCGCAGGTCCTGGGCAGGTGCCGCCCATCTTCTTGCGATGCCGCCCTCCTGCTTGCTTCATGGCTCCTCGGCATTGCGCTCCTGCAGAGCAAAGTACTGCAATGCGCAGGTGCTGCGCCTCTCTGACCATTTCTGGCGCCTGCGCACTGCAGTACTTTGCTCTGCCCTCAACAGGTCAGAGAAGTACACCTGCACAGGAGTGCGATGCTGGGGAGCCATGAAGCAAGCAGGAGGGCGGCATCTCAAGAAGCTGGGAGGCGCCGGACCTGGACATGCGACACCCATCGGACCGGACCGCCCAGCATGTGAGTATAATAAAACTTATTTTTCTTAGCTTTCAGGTCGGACTGGGGCTTATCTACAGCATTATACAGTAGAATGCTGTAGATATCGGCCACAACTGCTGAAAGGTTCACTGTAAGAAGAAAGGATAGGGTCTATACGATTTTATGATCATATCTTTTTCTTTCTTATTCGGTAGTAAATATCTGTGCGAACTTTCAGTCTATGGAGAAACTGCATTATTGTAGAGGGGAGATGGTCCAAGGATAATGAAATGGATGTGGGGGATGTGGGAAAAAAACCGATCCCAGAACTCCGCTCCATAGTGGGGTACCCAGCTCGATGATTGCTATGAGGTTGCCTATCTGGCCTTTTAATAAAAAACATAGAGCTACATTTGTAAGGAAATATTAGGAAATGTTTTCCCTACCCTATATACTGAGATTGAATCCTCCTTAATGTTTGAAGGTGATGTAAAAAAGAGCATTGAGGAGCATTCAAGCTCTATGTTCCCTATGCCGTATGCACACATCCGTGTGTCACGGCCTGAGCACGGACTGTCCGTGGGTCTCGCAATATATCCATGTGAGGCTGACGAGTACGGGGCAAGAGACCCTTGGTCAATATGTTCTCAAGCTGGGACAAATGGATTCGTTTATACAGCATTACAGAAAACCAATCAGGATTGACCGTCAGTTCATCAGCCCACTCATGATAATTCTTCTGTTTCTCAAATAAGGATGCATTCACATCACATAAAACAAATAGCAAGGGAAACTCTGTGAACCCCATTATAGTGAATGGGGTCAGTTGGAAGCCATTGATGTCAGTCTTGTGTCAGATCTGGCACTGCCTTCAATTTTGCAAATGTGAACAGAGCCTAGAGGTCCCGTTTACATGGACTGGCCATTAAATGACTGCAGATTGGCAAACATTGACCGATTGGTGGTCTTTCAGTGCGCATAAGCTGCCATTGTGCACGGTGAGTCCTTTTTAAACATGACGATGTGCTGATGAGAACGATGATTAAAACCGAAGATCATTTCTCCCCCAAAAGGAGTATTTTACACCTTCATCAGGTGACAGCAGCCTCAAAGGTTAATAAGTATTCTTAAGAATACATAAAGCATCCTACAAGAGAACCCCCATTCCCAAAGTAGGCTCGGCTCATATAAGCATGAACGTTCATGAAGAAGCCAAAGGAGCTTTATGTCAATACCATTTCATGTGTATGTTCTGGTTAACCCAAAAACCATTGTGAAATTGTGCTACTATATTTTTAGAGAAGGGATATTTTCTGCTCTAGAAGAACGTGGGAAGATTCTGTTCTAGTTCAGGTAACAGAACCAGATAAGAAATGGATTTAATGTTCACATATGCATTAGAAAATGAAAGATGGTAGTAGAGTTTTACTTCCCAAACTAATGTCATTGGTAAGGCACTGGAAGGTTGATTAAATCAATACCTTTGTTTCAAAAATCCTTATTTATGTTCTTGAGAAATCCATTTCAGCACTGTATGCAAATGAGCTGCTAGTGCAGCGGGGTGGCACTGCACTTACAGCTAGGAGGTCTCTCTCCTTGCCTGTCTGCTATCGGATCTCGCACACTAGCCATTATTCCCTGAGGCAGTGGATACGCAAATTCATAGACTGGCTGCTACAACATCATCAGGACCTTACTCCACCCCAGCGAATGACTGCACCTGTGTAAGATCTTGGGGGGGAGATTAGAATGACCTGTCAGTCACAGACAGGAGACAAGTGGAGAAATAGGGAGAGAAGCTGGAAAGCACTGGCGGCTCATTGAATAAAAATTTGCTGATGGATTTTTCAAAAAACAGAAACACGGATTTCCAAAACAAAGGTACGGATTTTATCAACATTACAGTGATTTTCCATAGATAACATTATTTTGGTGTGTAAAAACCTCCCTTTCAGTAAAGAGAATCCTTGGCAGACTCCACTCCAGTATGTGCCAACTCCAGTCCTCAAGATCCCCAGCATGCCAGGTCTTCAGGATTGCCTTAGTATGGCACAGGTGATGTCATTATTATTAGTACATCACAAGTTGCACTTCAGAATAACCTCAACACATGACCTTTTAGGGTTTTGCTGAGTGATTTTACCACTTTCCTGGTCTCGTGCCAATCTATGGGACCAAATCATACACTCATTATGGACAAACATCAGTAAAGAGTAGTGAAGAAACTACAAGAGCTGAAGTGGAAAGATAAGTACCCTATATAATAAAATATATTTAGGCTTAATATTTCAAGGGCATATCATTCCTGAGAATAAAGGGTAAGCAGTGCAGCTGGTGTTGCAGTGTGCCCTCTTGACTGGTTTTCCTTGGCCACCAGTTAGCACGGGTAACTGCAGCATGGCTTTACTACAGTGAGATGGCTGCAGTTCCTGGCATAGCTTGGTCACTGGAAGTGATAACTCTCAGGAAAATAATTAGCTGGTGATGCAAAGCTGTAAACACTTCTGTCTAAGAAACAGTAGTTGGGCCCCAGCCGATCATATAGTGGCATACCTTAGAAATATGCCATTACTTTGTTACATGGAAAACCCATATATTATCCATTGACTTGTATTGTGATACCCTGAATACACCCTTTGAGGCTGGGGGTTTACATGGCCTACAAAACTGGCAGTCATGTCCAGTTTTGCTGCACAGTCTTTGACTGCATGGCACGCTACCAGTGTTGGGGGATGGGAAAATATTTCCTCTACATATTCACAGCTGGTGTTCCTGACATTGGCTATCAATGGAGTGCAAACACGCCACAATTTCTGAGTCCTTCAACGGTTCAACATTAAAAGCATAATTCAAGAACAGTTCAATTTAAGGAGATGGGAAAGATATACATTTACACTACCTTTTTAACACATAGGTCCGTCCTGTATATGAGTTGCTATCTATATAATCCATAATATGTGAGACTTAAAAAAAAATTAAATCAGCTCGGTCGTGCCATAATTTTTCACCTGCCAAATTTGTCAGCAGGGTTTGTACATCTGGTTGATGAATCTGGCACAAATTGCAAAGAGTGAAATGCTGGTAAAGAAAGCACAGGGTACGCCAATATTGCTAAATCCTCTTAAGTGAGTTTCAGGTATTAACAGTTCCCAACATGTCCGTGCGAGTTTCTTATACTGGATAGATCATATATAATATCATCTTCTATGAAATAAATACATAAATTTATCTTGCTCTACTAATTTGCTACAATGTAGCAGTGTAGCTAACAATGTGTTAATTTGCAGTCTAGGCTGTTAAGTTCACAGATTGCTTATACTGCATACAAAGAATGATTCTGCCATCTTTATAGTCTATCCCTATGATTAAGGTACTCCTTTCTCCAGGGTCAAACAGTGCTCCAGAAATGTCTACACAGTGCAACATGGCTGACTTACTCCTAAGCTATATATCACTACTCTTCTCTGTGTGTGGCGGTTCACAGGTAGTGTCCTTGTTAGGCTGCTTTCACACTTCAGGCTTTCAGTATCCGGCATGGTGCGGCGAAAAACTGGACTGCCGGATCCAGCGCCTGTCACGACCAGATCCGGCTTTTTCCCCGTGCTGTTTCATTGCTGCCGCATTGCGCCGGAAGGCAATGTGGCGCGTCCGTTTTTTTCCGGATCCGGAGAAAATAGCCAGTCCAGCGTCAGGAAAAAACGTTGCACGCAACGTTTTTTCCCAACGCCGGAACGGTTTTTCGCACTGCGCATGCCAGGAAACCTTCTCTGCCAGGAATATATCCGGCAGAAAGAAGGATCTGGTGTCTGTGTATGCGGCCGGATCCGGCAGTCCGGTTTTTCGCCGCCCCATGCCGGATACCGAAAGCCTGAAGTGTGAAAGCGGCCTTAGGCAAGTATGTGTTCTTGTAGTTGAGGGCTGCATAGAACAGTATTATGTGCCACAGACTGTGCACCTCTACCTATTAAGTAAATGTAGACCACAATATGTTCAATGAACACCCCATAAGGATAGCCAATCAGCCAGTTTCCACACTTCTTTTGGGATATCAATTTGGTTCTCTACTGTGAACCATACTGAGGTTTGTAGAGCATGGTGGAATACATGAGACTTTGTAGAGAGGAGTTTCGCCAATTGAGATGAGGGTAGATACCTGAAATGTTAAAGACTGAATACGGTAAATATGATTCAATTGAGAACATTCAGGAGTGGCATTGCCTCACATCAATATGTCGTCCAGCCTAGGACATAAGTGGACATGCAATTAGTGATCACTTTAAAGGATGGAAGGAGGAGAGAGAAAGTGTGTAATACCAATTTAGTGCAAATCACCTGGAGAACAAGGCAAAAATTAATACACAACTAATAGAGCAGAGACCCAAACTATTATAAGGTTTTCATGTACTGGTTACTTGATACACCCCAAATAGCTATGTGATAACTGTAATGTAATGTGTTTTTACTTTGCAAAGTCTTATGTGGGAGGCTGGCGCTCAACACACCTTATACTGCAGATATTTAATACTATCAGCAATGCTCCTGTGGGAGAATACCTCTTTATACAATTTGGAGGTTGCACAAAGCAGTAATAAAGCCATATCCATGAGGCTTTAGTAGTGCCAATGGGGAGGGTGTGCAGAATTTATCTGTAAGCATGCCTGAGTACTCAAATTTGGAGTAGCGTTAGGTTTTAAGGATATCACGGAAGGGAAATATTAACATGATGGGTCAATTTGCCACTAGAAAAAATAGAACAAAGGATTTTTTCATTTTTATCACAAAGCCTACCTTGTGACAGTTAAAAAAAAAAAAAAAAAAATTACCATGGTTGAGAGAACTTTTATTGCTAACTGTATGGGTTAAAAAGAAAAAAATGGAAGGTAATTTTGCATAGAACAGGAGTTCTGCCTAACAGCATTTTTTATGGCGTATGAAAAACAGTAAAAGGGTTACAATGTAACTAGAATAATTCACTATAGGAAAAATGTGGCACTCAAAAAGTTTTCATTTATGACAGTTGTCTTGTGGTCAAATGATCGTCGATGCTGGGAAGCAAACCCCCTCAAAACAATTTTGAAATGCAATTAAAAATAAGTCTTCCTGGCATAAAAAGAAATCTGTCCGTCCCTGTAATTATTTCCCAAATCCCTCTGACCTTTATTTTCCATTTTTAGCTCCACCTCAAACCCTGCAGCCATCCTTGTCATTGCTACTTCTTGCCAGCCCTCTGCCCCTGTAGATTACATTTCCCAGTAGACACAGTGTACCCTGGCTCCTCTTCTACAGCTGTATCTACCCCACTACTACCCACCCTCAGTGCCTGCCCACCCCACCTACTAAGCACCATCTTGAGTCTCCTATACAGCTTCAAGATAAATAAATTGCAGACCTCGCAGTTTCCAACACCTTGCATTCCATCAATTACTTTAAACTGTGCAGAGACTCTCCTGCAGTCAGCAATGTTACAGGTTCAGTGTACTGCAAGGGACAGTATAATCATTAATTTTACCACTCCAATGTCTAGCACCATACCCTCTGGACAAAGTTACTAGTTGATAAGATTAATGGACCCTACACCAGTTCTATGCTCTCCCTACTCACCCTCACTTCCTGTACACATCCCTAACCAGTTGTTGATAGCAGGCCATGTAGCAATTTGTTATATGACGATGTGGCCTCTAGGAGTCTCACTGATTATGTATGTACTATAGTCATTTTTGGAACTTGTTGGTTCGTTGTTGTTAGGAGATATCTTGTAATGGAGAATTGCACCTCATGTAAAAGAACAGCCTGCAGATACCCACAGAGTGTGATCCATGACAGCAAACAACAAACAGAACAGGTCATTCCCCGATATCATCACAGTTCAGAGCAACTGTTCTGAGAGCTCCAAGTTGTGCCCTGCCTTCTGCTTGCTAAGCTTGCCTACCAGTCTATTTAATGCACAGACAGGGGAGTGTATCGGGAAGTAAGGACCACATGTAACAGCTAAGGAACTGTCATGGTTAGGACATGGTTAATGTCCTGTTCTCTCAGGGTTAACTTTTGCTGGCCTCCCTTTGGATCTGGGAGGGGTATTTATACTCACTCCAGACTAGGATTCCCTGTCAGCTATACTGTTGTTCTGACTGTGTGTCTGACCCCCTGGTGTGCATGTATACTGCATTGCTTGATTGCCTCCCGTGTATGACCTGGTCTGTCCGCTCACTCTGTTCTGTCTCACGTTTTGGTACTATTGTCTTCTCCGGTTCTGACCTCCTGGCTTGGCTATTGTTACTTCGTTACAGTTTGTCCCTATTGTACCACACTGCTCATTCTGGCTTTTTGACCTCTGGCTTCCCTTCTGACAATCTACTGTCTCACCCCATTGGTATCTTGTGATCTCCTCGTTCTGATCTTAGCTTGCTTGACTACACTTCTGTGTTTATCATCTCCTCTGCACCCCGGCGTCTGGCTCCGCCCCCGACCACTTCCTACTCTGTCACATGGTTCAGGTCCTGTTGTTACCTGGTTAGTTACCCAGCACTTTGCTCAGCTCCCTTGCTGCTGTGTGCAGCTCTCCCCGCAGCAGTAATACCTGGGAGTCATGACAGGAACATAACTTGATTGCCAATGTGCATACATACACACTGGCTCCCATCGCTCCCCCCCTCCCTCGAGGACCATGGGAACTGTTGGACTTTTAGCCTTCCTGAGTTCAGCTACAGGCTAAATATCATAAGAGTACTGTGATACAGTAGTATTGCAATATATAGTAAATGAGGGTGAACAATGGCAGATTCAAGAAACCTATTGGGATTAAAAAGGGGAAAAAAAATTTTTATTTTTTTTTAATCTAATCACCCCCCCCCCCCTTTCCGGCCATTAAAAATGCAGAAATGTAAAAATTGTAAAAAATAAAGAAATTTGGTATTGACATGTCCACAGTATCAATATATTTTTTTTAACCATACATTATTCAAAATTAAAGAAATCAAAACGCCATTTTCAGTTGTTGCACTTGTCCTCCCAACTGCCCCAAAAAATGCAATAAAAAGCTATGCGTCATATGTTCCCCAACTTGGTATCAATAAAAACGTAAACATGGGGACCAAAAATGTCCTCACTCCGCTTTTATAAATGCAAAAAATAAGTTACAAGTTTCGGAAAATGTTGACACAAACAAAATTTATTTTCTTCTACAAATTTCAGAATTTTTTTCCACTGCAAAATAGACAAAAATTGGACAAGTTAGTGATCACTATAACTGCACTGACCTAGAGAATCATGCTGCCAAGTCACTTTTACCAGACAATGGATGCTGTAAAACAATTGGAATAATTAAAAAAAAAAAAAAGAAAATTTGCAATTTTATCTCGCTTAAGTTTTTTCGCCAATTTCACATATGTTAAATGCTAAAATGAATGATGTCATGAAAAACTACAACTCTTCCCACAAAACACAAGCACTGATATGGCTTGTCGACAGAAAAATTAAGCTATATGTATGGTAGACACACACACATTGATGTCCCCTTGGAAGAAGGGGAGGAAAAAAACAAATGCGTAAAGATGAAAAATTGTTGGGTCCTTTTAACTCCTCCCTTACATTGGACGTACTATTCCTTCTATGTGACCTGGGACCTAAGTCCCAAAGACGGAATGGTACGTCCAACGCGATCAGCGGCGCTCACGGGGTGAGCGCCGCTGATCGCGGCCGGGTGTAAGCTGATTATCACAGCTGACACCTGGCAGTATGTACAGGGGCATAGGGAAGCTTCCCTAAGGCCGGGGTCACATCGCGTTTAGGCAGTCCGTTAGACGGACTGCGTTACACCGCAGTATAATGCGGTGTAACGCAGTCCGTTAACGCTGCCATTGACCCCCATTATGGCGCATCGCGACGCATGCCGTTAGGCGGCATGCGTTCGCGATGTGCCGTCATTCAGCGCTAGCGGGTATAGCATAACGCGATCGCAATGTGAACCTAGTATAAGACTCTCGGAACAGCGCGATGTGCTCACGCTGCACTGAGGGTCTCTTCCTTGCAGGCCCCGGATCTAATATGGCTGTGGGGGCCTTCGGGGTCCTGCAGGGAGGAGGCTTTCTCAGTGCCTGCTGTCCAAAGTTTACACAGAGCATATAACAAATGCATCACATTAAAGTACACAAACATCAGTAAACACATATAAACATCACATCTCTCATTAATACACCAAGAGGTGCCGCATGCTACATGTGAACAATGGCCAGGGGAGAGGAGGCACACGAGCGTCTCCACCACCTGCACAGCTAGCCAGAAACACTGCATGTTAGCACATGACATTGTTTTGGGCCTTCAAATCACAAGCGGTGCCCGGACTGCCGACAGGTAGGAGGCGGTTTACAGGGCTCCCATCCGACACAGCAAACGTGCGCTCTGATGTGCATCATTTTCGGGAGTGTATGCATACTGGAGGGGGATACTCAGACGTTGTAGACTGCGGTTGGGATGTATGCCCGACGCGACCCCCAAATGTGTACTAATCACAATGTGAAAGCATCTTTAGATTTCTCTGTCAATTGACTTCCATTGATTTCAGCTGCTATAACATTCGCACATCCTGCAGTTCAGGGAGAGTTTGTCTCCAATGTGGCCTCCCGCAGGGACAGCTTTACAAACCGAAAATAAGCAGCTACAATACAGAGTAAAATCTAGAAAAATACCAAAACAATATTTATCATCTTCAAGCTTCAATGCTCTGAATTTGCCCATGGTGGGACGATTAAAGGATTATCTTATCTTATCTCTTAAAAGAGGTTGTGCACTACTGGACAATCCCAGCCTACTCACTTCAAGGCCCCATTTAAATAAAAGCAATGGATACTTCCCTCCCAAAGCGGCACCATCAATATCGTAAAGTCTGCAGCTTCTTTAAATCTAACTAATGAAACTAAAATTAATTACATGATGCTTTTACTTTAACTAAATGTTTTGAAATCACAAATTTAACATCCTTTTAGTTTTGTTCTACTACTGCTCAGAGATGCACATATACACCACTGCACATCAAACAATTATATTTGGTTTGCCTGTAGCCTCCACATGGGTGAGCTCCTACCTAAGCATTCATCCTGCCCTCTTTGAACTTAAAGGATACAGATATACACTGAGCTAGCACTATTAGCAAGAGATAAAGGTAATTTATCTTAACCCTTTAAAGGGTTGTCCAGCTTTAAAGGAAAAGCCTGCAGTCACTGCAAACTTTTCTTCTTAGACCAGGCAGCCCCTTAACCCCTTTACCCCCAAGGGTGGTTTGCGCGTTAATGACTGGGCCAATTTTTACAATTCTGACCACTGTCCCTTTATGAGGTAATAACTCTGGAACGCTTCCATGGATCCCAGTGATTCTGAGATTGTTTTCTCGTGACATATTGTACTTCATGTTAATGGTTAGATTTCATTCATATAACTTGCGTTTGTGGAAAAAAAAACAGAAATTTGGCGAAAATTTTGCAATTTTCCAACTGAATTTTTATGCCCTTAAATCAATGATATGGCACACAAAAAACTTTAAGTAACATTTCCCACTTGTTTACTTTACATCAGCACAATTTTGGAGCTAAATTTTTTTTAGGAAGTTATAAGGGTTAAAAGTTGACCAGCGATTTCTTATTTTTACAACATCATTTTTTTAGGGACCACATCACATTTGAAGTCACTTTGAGGGGTCTATATGATAGAAAATACCCAAAAGTGACACCATTCTAAAAAATGTACCCCTCAAGGTGCTCAAAACCACATTCAAGAAGTTTATTAACCCTTCAGGTGCTTTACAGGAATTTTTTGAATGTTCAAAAAAAAAAATGAACATTTTGCTTTTTTTCACAAAAAAAATACTTCAGGTCCAATTTTTTTAATTTTACCAAGGGTAACAGAAGAAATTGAAATGCAAAAGTTATTGTGCAATTTGTCCTGAGTACGCTGACACCTGATATGTGGGGGGGAACCACTGTTTCGGCGCATGGCAGAGCTCAGAAGGGAAGGAGCGCCGTTTGATTTTTTTCAACACAAAATTGGCTGGAAATGAGATCGGACGTCATGTCATGTTTGGAGAGCCCCTGATGTGCCTAAACAGTGGAAACCCCCCACAAGTGACCCCATTTTGGAAACTAGACCCCCCAAGGAACTTATCTAGATATGTGATAAGAACGCTAAACCCCCCAAGGGCTTCACAGAAGTTTATAACGTACAGTCGTACAATTAAAAAATCATATTTTTTCCACAAAAATGATCTTTTCACCCCCAACTTTTATTTTCCCGAGGGTAACAGGACCCCAAAAGTTATTGTGCAATTTGTTCTGAGTACGCTGATACCCCATATTTGGGGGTAAACCACTATTTGGGCGCAAGGCAGAGCCCAGAGCCTAACTGCAGCCACAGCAAAAGAACCCGGAGGGTTATCGCCAACAGGAGTAGGAGGAGGTGACAGGTACCCGGGCCTAGGAGCAGAAGCTGTCGTGTTTGCTGTGGATGTCAAGAGGACACCCAATAAAGTTGGACTTAGTTGAACGGATTCTTGCATCTGACTCCAGTCTGTTCCGCAGCCAAAAGGGACCACCCCCCAGTCGGCACACGTACTACAAGTGGCGTAGTCGGCAGGATAATCACCGCCCAATGCACCAACGCCGGCGGTGAGACTGCATCGAAGATTTAAAGGACCTGAGCTGAACAGGTTGAAGATTTGCTGGAGTGGATTACAATGTAGGACTGTGATTGACCTTGCTGAAAGCAACCCTGAAATAGACTTTGCGCAGCTGCAGAAATGGCTGTGGCACTTAAACATCTGAAAGAGCTGGAGGAGTTTGGTGTCACATTGGACTGTCTGGGGCAGTTAAGTCGGGCCTGCCCCTGGAAAAGGAGTGACACTGCTGGGAAAGCTGGGTGCCGCTGTGGAAAAGCTGGGTACCCTCCCACATTAAAGGATTACAGCAGGAGGTGGAGTCCCCAACAGCTGGACCTGCGGAGCTGGGAGCCGTTACCAAAACAGCAAGCTCTCACCCGTCTTCAAGACCTGCCGCAGAAGGAGTCCCCGACAGCTGAACCTGCTGTCCCGGAGCCGGATCGTCCAGCGGAGATGCGTCTGCGCTCTCCACAGTCCATGCCAGAGACAATGCGGGAGGCGGAACCCGTTCTTCATCCGGAACCATCGCTCATGCTCCCCGCGGCACCATCGGGCCTGGAGGCTGGTCCTGCTGGACGGTGGGATTAAGAACAGCTGGGGACACAGGCGACAGGACCGGAAGCAGCAGAGGACTGGCGGGGCCCTTCCCGCGGGTGACGGCTGGCGACATCGAGCCCGTCCAATGGAAGGAGGCTGTGGCGCGGGCAAAGGTGAGCATCTCCCCGCCCTGGCCGGCACCGCAGGCAGCCCCCTCTTCCCCGCCCAGTCTGGACGCTAGGCCCAAAGTCCCCGATAGTGATTCCCAGCCACCCCACCTGGCCTTGCCCTGTTATACGATACCGGCCCAAGGGGGTGCGAGGCCTAAGGTCCGCATGCCTGAGTCTCAGCCTCCCCGCCCAGCCTCCCCTCACTTACCGACATCGGTGCCCGACGAGTCCGTGGCCTACGCTGGGCCGGCTGATGTCCACACTATCGACCCCCGGCCTCCTTGCCCGGATTCTCCCCGCCCCGCTTCACCGGCGTGGAGCTGGTCTGCGGCCTACACGGGGCTGTCCGCTTGGATTGCTGACATCATCGCCCAGAAAAACAAGGAGCGGGAGATCTGGGCAGCCCTCCTTGAGAAGGGGAAACCGCCATGTCTGTCCCTCGGAGACACGGGCGGCTCGTATATACCAACATTGAGCTAGGCTACGGGTTTATTAAAGAGGCAGAGACTGGCCACAAAGTCTACCTGAATGCAGCCTCCATTAAGCATGGGAGGGCTCTGCAGATGGGGGACTGGGTGTCCTTCTATAATTAGTACTGTGCCCGTGGCTACTATGCGGTGGCTGTTATCGTGTATCCCGAAGAATACGGAACCCCGTAAAGGGGAGGTGGACTCCTGGGCCTTGGGCACTAAGGACACTCATGGCCCAGGGACTGCCAGACATCCCGGGGGCCCCACACCTGTGGGGTGCCCTCCTGCAGGCGAAGATCGGCCATCAGGAGATGGCCCGGAGCACCGTTGATGTTCATGAACTATCGGGACTGCTGAGCGCCGTTGTACAGCTCAGGGGATTGTTCTGCGCCCCCTCGGGGTAAGAAACACTGTTCCTGACACAGGCGGGATGTGGTGGGGATACTTTTCACAAAGGAAGGGGGCACGCTTGTGTTTTCAAATAGTTAAAAAGGAAAAAGTTCATTAATAATGATGGTTAAATAAATATTTAAAGGTAGAGATAATGAAACATATTTAACGGAAATAAAGTAATTTAAATGCTGCCAGAGGAGATGTTACTATATGAAAAGTGTTCAAGAAGGAGGTCCAAAATGTGAAGAAGTAGAAAATGCTTGCCATGACTAATCATAAAAGAAGGGGTAAGATGGTTTGTGATTTGGAACAGACAGTGGTCCATAGGTCAGGTCATAGGTGGAAAGATACCCAAAATGCAGGAGAAGGGAAGACTGTGACCTGGTAGGCCAGAGCCTCAGTCATTCCGCCCCTAGAGTGGAGCGCAGTTCTGAAAGTGAGAAAAGTGGGGGAGAGCACCTGTCGAGGAGCCCGGGTGGTACTACCCCAATGAACAAAAATTGTCATAGAGGCGTAAGTGCCTGCGGGTAGCTGTCTGCTTCTCGAAGCTTAATTGCTCCCGGCTCTGTCCAGCATCCTGTATAGAACTCCGGGCTCTGCTCGGCAACCGGCCGCACAGACAAAAAAAGAAAGTGGGGAAGGAAAACGAAAGATACGGGATTGTCGGGGACGACAATGTTCAAAGGAAGGGGGTATGTAGGGGGTGGACTGACCTATGGACCTGTCTGATGCAGAAGGAAAATGTAAAAGGTGATGTATACAATGCTTATTCTGACTTGAATATATGTGTGGGACAACAGCTAGAATTAGGAAAAGACGGTGTAGTACCTGGTTTTGGCCACAAGAAGGAGACATAGAGTTGTGAGAAAAGGACTCAACAGCAGCTTTAGGCTAGGGAAACTGCAGAGTCATGGTGGGCGGAGTCATGGGACAGAGAAGGGGAGTTCCAGAATAAGGAGATAAAAGGGATGAGAGTTCCAGGGGAAGGGCAGACACCCAGGAGAAGACAGAAGAGAGAAGAGCTCAGGAGAGACAGAGGAGAGAGATACTCGGAGGGGGGTGGCCCTGAAAGGACAGCTGCAGGTCAGGAGGACGCTGACTAAAGGGGGCCTGGGGTACCGGACACTGAAGGAGGTGTAGGTGTCGCAGCAGGCTGACTCAGTCAGGGGGAAGCGCTGTGGCCAGTGGCGTATCCAGGGGGGGCAGCCGGGGCAGTTGCCCCGGGCGCAGGCAGCAGGGGGGCGCAGTCGGGCCGCCCGGCCGCCTAATGCAGCGGTCCGCAGTATGCCAATATCTGCCCCTCCCCCCGGCGGCTGCGCTCTGCCGCTACCAGTCCTGGGAGTCGGCGGTTCTCTGTGTTTTAGCTGTCAAGCTGACAGCCGACGCAGAGAAGGAGGCCGTGCCGACTCCCAGGCAGCAATTGTACTTGGCGTCTATACAGACGCCAGTACAATTGAAGCTCTGACCGCCGGGTCAGAGCGACGTCAGCAGCGTGATCAGGTCATGTGATCACGCTGCTGACGTCACTCCCGGCGCCCAGAGCGAACGCTGGTGGTAAGTGTGCTCCTCTGTGGAGCTGAAGAACCACCGAAGATGGGAGATTGGGGGGGAGTTAATGAGTTGAGATGGGTTATTGTGGGGATGGGGGTTCATGAGTGGAGATGGGGGTTAATGTGGGAATGGGGGTTCATGAGTGGAGATGGGGGTTATTGTGGGGATGGGGGTTAATGAGTGGAGATGGGGCTTAATGTGGGAATGGGGGTTCATGAGTGGAGATGGGGGTTGTTGTGGGGATGGGGGTTCATGAGTGGAGATGGGGGTTAATGTGGGAATGGGGGTTCATGAGTGGAGATGGGGGTTATTGTGGGAATGGGGGTTAATGAGCGGAGATGGGGCTTAATGTGGGAATGGGGGTTCATGAGTGGAGATGGGGGTTATTGTGGGGATGGGGGTTCATGAGTGGAGATGGGGGTTAATGTGGGAATGGGGGTTCATGAGTGGAGATGGGGGTTATTGTGGGGATGGGGGTTAATGAGCGGAGATGGGGCTTAATGTGGGAATGGGGGTTAATGAGTGGAGATGGGGGTTATTGTGGGAATGGGGGTTAATGAGCGGAGATGGGGCTTAATGTGGGAATGGGGGTTCATGAGTGGAGATGGGGGTTATTGTGGGGATGGGGGTTCATGAGTGGAGATGGGGGTTATTGTGGGGATGGGGGTTCATGAATGGAGATGGGGTTAATGTGGGAATGGGGGTTCATGAGTGGAGATGGGGGTTATTGTGGGGATGGGGGTTAATGAGTGGAGATGGGGCTTAATGTGGGAATGGGGGTTCATGAGTGGAGATGGGGGTTAATGTGGGAATGGGGGTTCATGAGTGTAGATGGGGGTTATTGTGGGGATGGGGGTTCATGAGTGGAGATAGGGCTTAATGGGGGTTAATGAGTGGAGATGGGGGTTATTGTGGGAATGGGGGTTAATGAGCGGAGATGGGGCTTAATGTGGGAATGGGGGTTCATGAGTGGAGATGGGGGTTATTGTGGGAATGGGGGTTCATGAGTGTAGATGGGGGTTATTGTGGGGATGGGGGTTAATGAGTGGAGATGGGGCTTAATGTGGGAATGGGGGTTCATGAGTGGAGATGGGGGTTATTGTGGGGATGGGGGTTCATGAGTGGAGATGGGGGTTAATGTGGGAATGGGGGTTCATGAGTGTAGATGGGGGTTATTGTGGGGATGGGGGTTCATGAGTGGAGATAGGGCTTAATGGGGGTTAATGAGTGGAGATGGGGGTTATTGTGGGAATGGGGGTTCATGAGTGGAGATGGGGGTTAATGTGGGAATGGGGGTTAATGAGTGGAGATGGGGGTTAATGTGGGAATGGGGGTTCATGAGTGTAGATGGGGGTTATTGTGGGGATGGGGGTTAATGAGTGGAGATGGGGCTTAATGTGGGAATGGGGGTTCATGAGTGGAGATGGGGGTTATTGTGGGGATGGGGGTTCATGAGTGGAGATGGGGGTTCATGAGTGTAGATGGGGGTTATTGTGGGGATGGGGGTTCATGAGTGGAGATAGGGCTTAATGTGGGAATGGGGGTTAATGAGTGGAGATGGGGGTTATTGTGGGGATGGGGGTTCATGAGCGGAGATGGGGGTTAATGTGGGAATGGGGGTTATTGTGGGGATGGGGGTTAATGTGGGAATGGGGGTTCATGAGTGGAGATGGGGGTTATTGTGGGGATGGGGGTTCATGAGTGGAGATAGGGCTTAATGTGGGAATGGGGGTTAATGAGTGGAGATGGGGGTTATTGTGGGAATGGGGGTTAATGAGCGGAGATGGGGCTTAATGTGGGAATGGGGGTTCATGAGTGGAGATGGGGGTTATTGTGGGGATGGGGGTTAATGAGCGGAGATGGGGCTTAATGTGGGAATGGGGGTTAATGAGTGGAGATGGGGGTTATTGTGGGAATGGGGGTTAATGAGCGGAGATGGGGGTTCATGAGTGGAGATGGGGGTTATTGTGGGGATGGGGGTTAATGAGCGGAGATGGGGCTTAATGTGGGAATGGGGGTTAATGAGTGGAGATGGGGGTTATTGTGGGAATGGGGGTTAATGAGCAGAGATGGGGCTTAATGTGGGAATGGGGGTTAATGAGTGGAGATGGGGGTTAATGTGGGAATGGGGGTTAATGAGCGGAGATGGGGCTTAATGTGGGAATGGGGGTTAATGAGTGGAGATGGGGCTTAATGTTGGAATGGGGGTTAATGAGTGGAGATGGGGGTTAATGTGTGGGGGTTAATGAGTGGAGATGGGGTTAATGAGTGGGGGGGTTAATGAGTGGAGATGGGGGTTAATAAGTGGAGATGGGATTAATGTGGGAATGGGGGTTAATGAGCGGAGATGGGGCTTAATGTGGGAATGGGGGTTAATGAGTGGAGATGGGGCTTAATGTGGGAATGGGGGTTAATGAGTGGAGATGGGGGTTAATGTGTGGGGGTTAATGAGTGGAGATGGGGTTAATGAGTGGGGGGGTTAATGTGTGGAGATGGGGGTTAATGTGTGGAGATGGGGGTTAATGAGTGGGGGGTTAATGTGTGGAGATGGGGGTTAATGAGTGGAGATGGGATTAATGTGGGGGATTAATGTGGGGATTGGGGTTAATGAGTGGAGATGGGGGGTTAATGAGTGGAGATGGGGGGTTAATGAGTGGAGATGGGGGTTAATGTGTGGGGGGATTTGGGAGTAGGGACGAGGGGTTATTGAGTGGGGATGGGGGTTAATGTGTGGGGGGATTTGGGAGTAGGGACGAGGGGTTATTGAGTGGGGATGGGTGTACTTAATGTGTGTGGGGGATTGGGGATGGGGGGATTTGGAGTGGGGGTACATAATGTGTGGGGGGATTTGGAGTGGGGGTACATAATGTGTGGGGGGATTTGGAGTGGAGGTACATAATGTGTGGGGGGATTTGGGAGTAGGGACGAGGGGTTATTGAGTGGGGATGGGTGTACTTAATGTGTGTGGGGGATTGGGGATGGGGGGATTTGGAGTGGGGGTACATAATGTGTGGGGGGATTTGGAGTGGAGGTACATAATGTGTGGGGGGATTTGGGAGTAGGGACGAGGGGTTATTGAGTGGGGATGGGGGTACTTAATGTGTGTGGGGGATTGGGGATGGGGGGATTTGGAGTGGGGATGGTATTTAATGTATGTGAGGAGATTTGAGGACACAAAATGAAGAGTATGTATGAGGAAACAGTATGGGGGATGGGTGCAGACAGTAAGGGGTGCGAACGGTTGAATGCATGTGGACACAGTATGGAGAGTCGGGGATATGTGTGAGCAGACAGTATAGAGAGTGAGGGGGTAAATATATGAGGAGACAGTATGAGGAAGGAGGGGAATAGTGTGAGGAGACAGTATATTGCAGATATTTGTATTTAGGGGCATTATAATGACACTTCTATCTTTAAGGGCATCGTGTGGGGATTTGCTGCAGAAGACCGGAGAAGATGGAAGTCTGCAGAGATGGCTGTGGATGAGAAAACTCATCATGGGGTCTGGACAAGAAGAAGAACAGGAGACCGACTGCAGAGACGACGTCATCTATAAGGTACCTGGATGTAAATGTTATTTGTGATACTGACTAATTCTCATGTTTTTATTCGTTAGGAACATTAAAGGGGTTGTCCAGGTTTGTGTTGAGTCTGCAGACATTCTATGTGACTGCAGACTTCTGAATTCTCACAGTGCTCACTGAACGCTGTCAGGATTCTCTCGTGCCGGTAATTTACATACATACGGTCACATGCTGACTAGACATGTGTGGCCTCACTCAGTGAAAATGAACGGAGCAAGGCTGGGCACGTCTAGTCGGAATGTGGCCAGTATACAAATCACATACTTGTGCTGACATGACTGTATATCGGCAAAGGAGAATCCTAAATGTGTGCAGTGCATTAGTTGTGAGAATTCAGAAGCTGCAATGTCAGGATTCAGCTCTGCAGGTTCCAGTACTCATCACATGGACACTTCACTCATATGCGATTTTCATAGTTATGGTCCTGTGACATCGAGCTTCTCTTCCTGCTTTCAGTTTTTTACTGAACATTGAGAGCATTAGGGAGAGCAGCTCGTGGGTACATGACTAACTGTGCAAGTCGCATATGTACTTGGGGGGGGGGGGGGCTTGTTGGGGGGGGGGGTTGGGGGCTTGTTGGGGGGGCGCCGAACCAAATTCTTGCCCCGGGTGCCAGAAAGCCTAGATAGGCCTCTGGCTGTGGCTGTGGGCCTAACGGCAGCCACGGCGAAAGAACCCGGAGGGTTATCGCCAACAGGAGTAGGAGGAGGTGACGGGTACCAGGGCCTAGGAGCAGAAGCTGTCGTGTTTGCTGTGGATGTCAAGAGGTCACCCAATAAAGTTGGACCTGGTTGAACGGATTCTTGCGTCTGACTCCAGTCTATTCCGCAGCCAAAAGGGACCACCCCCCAGTCGGCGCACGTGCTACACAATGACTGTGACCTTTTGGACTTGGCTATGACTACCACCCCGTGCCACCTTGTTACACAGGAGACTGCAGTCAGCCCCAATTACTTCGCTACTGGTTCCGCTCACATTACTGAAACATAATTGAGAGGTAAGTGCCATGAAATTAAGGGTTAATACTATCACAGAAAGTTATTGACTGAATTTACCTGTGTACAGAGTCTTATTGACAAGTTAATTACTATATAATATATTCAATGAACAGGCACAATGGTGTTGGCTATGAGTGCGGATGGACATATGCCTTTTTTTCAACTATGAGTAGTACCAACGTACTTATTGTGCCACTCTGTAAAAGTTTGATAGATCGCAACCAGAACAGAAGAAAAAATCTAACACACATTTTCTGCATTATTTGTATTGTGAATAACAAAATTCTTAGATGTCATTCCTAGGTGTCTGGGAAAAAAAGGAATGAGACTGTCAAATATATTGTAGAAGATCTGTATTTGCTTGGTGGTCTGATCTGAGGTATGCATTTGTTTTCGGCTGCTTGTGGTTCGGGCTTGAGGGTCTGTATTAATTGAGGGGGTTCTGTATTTTTGGATGCATCGAAAGAGGTCATATTAGGGATTCAATAGCATTGGTGTTCCTTTTAAAGGACAGGGCATAAAGCTAAAATGTTGTGCGTGCACCAAGCACACTGCTTTATATGGGCAACTTTAGAAATTCTGAATAATTTCTCAAAAATTGACAGATGGTATATATGTAGTAATATGCAAATATGTATGTATTGTGCATTTTGTATGTTTGAAATATAGAGTACTGCACTGCTCATATACTTTTAGTGGCGTAACTTGCTACTTCCTGACTTGAGTAGCATATCTGGTGAGGCGTACAAAACTGAGATGTTACACATTAAGTGTTGTGTGCCTCTTACAGGGGTTGTATACTACTCGGACAAACCCTTCTCAATCCATCCAAATGTTTGACCCCAGTAAAATAATATCACTCATACTCCTCTCCAATGTCGTTCCAGCGGTGTTGACACTGTCTCTCCAGGGACTCATGTGACAGTGTTACATCCTGTGATTTCTGTTGCCTATCAGCACTGGCTTCACCTTCTTTGCCTTTGGATAGATGTATCTGAAGGTGGAGTGAAGCGGCCGTTGATTGGTGACATGGATCGCATGTCGTAACTATCTCATGCAAGCTTACGAGGGACCTGTCTTTCTTAATTGGAGCAAACTGTGTGTATGTATGTGTATATAATATATAGTGGCACCTAAATGCCACTGTCAGAGATTGATCCAGTAGCAACTGGAGCTAAATCAGATTGCTGCTGTTAGTGGCATTGGTCAATTATATAACACCTGCCATACACCCACAGGAGACATGTGATGTACATTCACATCACATGCCAGAAAGAGGTTTAAAACAACACCTCATGTGAGGATTTTTGGAAGTACAAAGATGACAGCAGTACGGGCAGCATGGTGGCTCAGTGGTCCTGGGATCGAATCCCACCAAGGACAACATCTGCAAGGAGTTTCTATGTTCTCCCCGTGTTTGCGTGGGTTTCCTCCGGGTACTCCGGTTTACTCCCACATTCCAAAGACATACTGATAGGGAATTTAGATTGTGAGCCCCATTGGGGACAGTGATGCTAATGTGTGCAAACTGTTAGCGCTATATAATTATTACAGCAGTGGAAGCCTTCGATAAGCTTCCAGCTGCCATGGTAAACTATCAGTACTCCGTGATCTCACTGCAGGATTGTGGGTAGGCAGGGACATGGATCAAAACTATATTTGCCGCTGTCTGAGATTGACAGTGGCATCTAAATGGTTAACCAGCAGAGATCAGAGCTATCTGCAATTGCTGTGTTTAAAAGCAGGTGATGGTAATACAGTATATTGCCACTGGCATCTGCCATGTGTGCAGAGCACTCTCCATATACCTGCACCCAATGTGTGAAGTACAAGTACGTCCTATGTCGGGGAATGGGATAAAACAGGTTTCATCATACCTCCAGTATTTGTAGTCCAGAATCAGGAGTGGAACAATCAGAGGACAAGTATAATAGAAACATGTCACCACTTCTGTATTTATCACCCACTCCTGGTTTTGGCTTACAAATACTAAGGTAAAATACTGACTAAATACTGAAAATGACCTCAACTGCATAAATCATTAAATAGATCTCTTAAACCTGAAGAGACTGATGTACTTACTTTGAAATCCATGTCAGAATACCTGGATTATCCTTTCTGATAGCTTCCCTTCCTAATATAAAGGGTATTGACACCTTTGGGGGAATTTTTTTCAATTGGGTTGCATTAAAAAATTTTAACTCTGTGCAACACACAGGATATATGCAAAATTTTATATGAAACCCAATTCCACAACAACTCTTTTATAAGTCTAGCCCTAAAATGTTAATTATAATTAGCAATACTGATTATTAACTTTTATCCCCAGTAGAATAGAACAGTGCGCGTGTCAGACCACCACCCCATTCATTCTCTATAGGGCTGCTGAAATAAGAAATCGGACCTCCACTGATAAGTTATTACTATCCACAGGGTAGTTGATAAATACCGTATTTTTTGGACTATAAGACGCACCTAGGTTTTAGAGGAAATTAGAAAAAAAAATTGAAGCAACAAATGTGGTCAATTCTATACTTGATATCCCCCATCCTGGCAAGCATGGCCCCCTCATCCTCATCCTGTTATGCAGGGCCCCCATCTCTGTCCTGATATGCATCCTTATCCTGGTATGATTAGAAACCATCCTGGTATGCAGGGACCTATTCTTATCCTGGTATGCAGGTTCCCCATCTCCGTCCTGGTATACATGGCCCCAATCACTATCCTGGTATGCAGGACTCCCATCTCCATCCTGGTATGTATGGTCCCAAACCCTATCATGGTATGCAGGGACCCCATCTCCATCCTGATGTGCATGGCCCCATCTTTATCCTGCTATGACTGGCCTCTATCTCATCCTGGTATGCATGGCTCCATCCTTATCCTGGTATGATTGGCCCCCTTCCCCATCCTGCTATCCAGGGACCCATCCTTATCTTGGTATGCAGAGGGACCCCATCTCTGTCCTGGAATATATATATGGCCCCATCCTTATCCTGGTATGCATGGCTCCATCCTTATCTTGGTATAATTGGCCCCCTTCCCCATCCTGGTATGCAGTTACCCCATCAGAAAAAAACACATTCTTAACTTTCCTGAGCGCCCTTGCAGCGTCCTGCTCTGGTGCTAGCAGCTGCTTTATGCTTGTAAACAACGCATGGCAGTAACATCATGCGCTGCTTAGAAGCCGCCGAAGACAGCTGCCAGAATACTCGCTGTTCTCCACTCCCGGACTATGTGCATGGAACGCAGTGAGTATTCATTGCTCTTTAGAAAGCAAAGTGTTAGCCGCAGCCGCCAGTTCCTACAGCTGCCGGCTTTCACGTGTGCAGCTACTAAAGGGAAGGAATACTCATTGCAATCCACGCATATGGGAGTGGAATGCAGTGAAAAATGTATTGCTTTAAGTAGCTGGCACACTTGATCGCTGGGAAGCTGCAGGAACATGGCTGCTGTGGCTAATACTGTGCTCGCTATCAAAGAGAAATTAATATTCCCTCCTTTCCATGCCCAGGAACAGGGGTAGCTGAGACCCCGGAGAACATCATTCGGGTCGGTTTTTACCGACTCCAGTGCTGCGATCACCGTTATTCATGGAATAACAGCGACTGCAAAAAAAAAAAGTACGATTTCCCATTTAATTTCTCTCTCCTCTGATATGATCTAGCATATCAGAGGAGAGAGAAATGGGGTTTCCTGAGCCCCACCGGTACCTCCAGTGTCCAGGGACCCTCCTGCACCCCCCAGTCCTGTCTCCCAGCCATCGGCGTCCAGGAACAAAATGCCGGGCGCATGCGCAGTGCGCCCGCAGAGATCTGCCGGCCAGCACCCGTCAACAATAGGAAATATTTCCTATCACAGTGATCAAAATAAAAATAATAGTAAACCAAGCCCCCTGTTATGATTGAGTCACCGTAGGAGGCAGACACAAAAATAGAAGCTACGTCCAGAAAACCAGAGAAGTTGGCAACTATCAGATTGCAGACCCCTGAACCTATCAACACAACTAGCAGTAGCCGTGGGGGGTTCCTACGATGCCCTAGACCCCTCGATCACAGCTGGAGAGATAAATAGCCTAAAGACAGAAAAGGAAATCTAAACTGCCCCAGAGCAGACCCCAAAGTAAAAGGCAGCCCCCAACAAATAATGACGGTGAAGCAAGATGAAAAAACACTCACACAGATAGAAAGATAGGCTGAGCAAATGATGGGGCCCAAGCTAACTACACAGAACAGGAAAGGACGGTTGCTGTCTGCAATCTGCCAAAACCCTATCAAAGACATAAGCCAACAAGCTGATATGAAAAAAGACCCTGAAGCAGCTAGGCTTCAAAAACTAAATCAGCACTCAGGTATTTTCAGAAGACAGAGCTAAAGGAATCCAGCACACCCCAGCAGGGAATGGCAGAAATCCAGAAAAACAAGGCAAAACAAAGTCAAAGGACAAATGCAAAAAGCCGAGCAGAAAACTTGGCTTTAGAAGAGCAGGAATTCAGACTGGTCTCCAAGGATCCCACAGAGAAATCACCCGCAGGGCAGAAGGGCGTTGGCAGCCTTATATCCAGTCAGTAACTCCACTCAGCCAGTCATCATCATCAGGCCCAGGTGTTTGATAATCAGGCTCACTACCTTTCTTCACCAGAAGAGGGAGCTCCTCATGCCTCAGTAGTGAAGGGGAAAATGAACTCACAACAGCTCCCCTTATCACCCCCTTAGATAGGTAAAAAATAAATAAATAAAAAAATGTATTTTTTTCCAATGGGGTTATAGCTGGGGGGTTATAGCTAGGGTTAGGGCTGGGCTAGGGTTGGGGCTACAGCTAGGGTTAGGGTTGGGGCTAGGGTTATGGTTGGGGATATAGTTGGGGTTGGGGCTAGGGTTAGGGTTATGGTTGGGATTATAGTTGGGGTTAGGGTTGTGTTGGGGTTAGGGTTGTGGTTATGGTTGGGATTAGGGTTAGGGGTGTGATGGGTTTAGGGTTGGATTTAGAATTGGGAGGTTCCACTGTTTTAGGTACATCAGGGGATCTCCAAACGCGACATAGCACCCACCATTGATTCCTGCCAATTTTGCGTTCAAAAAGTCAAACGGTGCTCCTTCTCTTCTGAGTATTACCATGCACCCAAACAGTGACTTTCCCCCACATACGGAGTATCGGAGTACTCAGGAGAAGTTGCACAACAAATTTTGTTGTCCACTTTCTCCTGATACCCTTGTGAAAATAAAAAAAATTGGTTCCAAAGTAATTTTTTGTGAAAAAAGTAAAATGTTCATTTTTTCCTTCCACATTGATTTACTTCTCGTGAAGCACCTGAAGGGTTAATAAACTTCTTGAATGTGGTTTTGCGCACCATGATGGGTGCAGTTTTTAGAATGGTGTCACTTTAGGGTATTTTCTGTTATATTGAGCCCCCAAACTTGCTTCAAATGTGAGGTGGTCCCTAAAAAAAAATGGTTTTGTAAATTTTGTTGGAAAAATTAGAAATCGCTGGTCAACTTTTAACCCTTATAATTTCCTAACAAAAAAGAATTATGTTGCCAAAAGTGTACTGATGCAAAGTTGACATGTGGGAAATGTTTTGTGTGACACCACTCTCTGATTTAGGCTATGTGCACACGCTGCGGATTCACCTGCAGGTTTTTCCGCTCGGATAAGCAGGTAAAACCGCAGGTAAAGTGACCTGCGGTTTTCCTGCGGATTAGCCCTGCGGTTTCACACCTCTACTATGTTAAAGGTGTGAAACCGCTGCGGAATCCGCCCAAAGAATTGACATGCTGCGGTTTATAAACCGAAGCAATACCGCGCGGAAAAAAACGCAGCGTGAGCACAGCGGATTTGAAATGCCATAGTCTGCGGAAGTACCATGTCTGCGGAACTGCTGCGTTTCCGCAGGGCCAAAAACGCTGCGGAAACGCAGCAGAATCTGCAACATGTGCACATAGCCTTAAGGGTACAAAAATAAAAGTTTGAAAATTGCAAAATTTTCAAATTTTTTTTGCCAAATTTCCGTTTTTTTCATAAACGCAATTTACAGTGGGTATGGAAAGTATTCAGACCCCTTTAAATTTTTCACTTTGTTTCATTGCAGCCATTTGGTAAATTCAAAAAAGTTCATTTTTTTCTCATTAATGTACACTCTGCACCGCATCTTGACTGAAAAAAAAATAGAAATGTAGAAATTTTTGCACGTTTATTAAAAAAAAAAAAAAATGAAATATCACATGGTCATAAATATTCAGACCCTTTGTTCAGACACTCATATTTAATCATAGAATCGTAGAGTTGGAAGGGACCTCCTGGGCCATCTGGTCCAACTCCCTGCTCAAAGCAGGATTCGCTAAATCATCCCAGACAGATGTCTGTCCAGCCTCTGTTTGAAGACTTCTATTGAAGGAGAACTCACCACCTCTCGTGGCAGCCTGTTCCACTCATTGATCACTCTGTCAAAAAGTTTTTTCTAATATCTAGTCTGTGTCTCCTCCCATTCAGTTTCATCCCATTGCTTCTAGTCTTTCCTTGTGCAAATGAGAATAAAGAGGATCCATCTACAATGTGACAGCCCTTGAGATATTTGTAGACAGCTATTAAGTCTCCTCTCAGTCTTCTCTTCTGCAAGCTAAACATTCCCAAATCCTGCAACCTTTCCTCAAAAGACAGGGTTTGCAGACCGGTCACCATTCTGGTCGCTCTTTTCTGAACTTGCTCCAGTTTGTTGATGTCTTTTTTAAAATGTGGTGCCCAAAACTGGACACAGTATTCCAGATTTAAGTCACATGCTGTCCATTTCCTTGAGATCCTCCTTTGGAGCCCAGCTGTTTTTAATTAAACTGATAGGACTTGATTTGAAAAGGCACACACCTGAAGACTTCACAGCTCACAGTGCATGTCAGACCAAATGAGAATCATGAGGTCAAAGGAACTGCCCAAGGAGCTCAGAGACAGAATTGTGGCAAGGCACAGATCTGGCCAAGGGTACAAAAGAATTTCTGCAGTACTCAAAGTTCCTAAGAGCACAGTGACCTACATAATTCTTAAATGGAAGAAGTTTGGGACCACCTGAAGTCTTCCTAGACTTGGCTGTCCAGCCAGACTAAGGAATCGTGGGAGAAGAGCCTTGGTGAGAGAGGTAAAGAACCCCAAGATCACTGTTGCTGAGCTCCACAGATGTAGCAGGGAGATGAGAGAAAGTTCCACAAAGTCAACTATCACTGCAGCCCTCCGCCAGTTGGGCCTTTATGGCCGAGTGGCCGGACAGAAGCCCCTCCTTAGTGCCAGACATATGAAAGCCACATATAGTTTGCTAAAAAAAAAAGACATGAAGGACTCCCTGACTATGAGAAATTAGATTCTCTGGTCTGATGAGACAAAGATAGACCTTTTTGGTGATAATTCTAAGCGGTATGTCTGGTGAAAACCAGGTACTGCTCTTCACCTGCCCAATGCAATCCCAACAGTGAAACATGGTGGTGGCAGCATCATGCTATGGGGGTGTTTTTCCACTGCAGGGACAGTACGACTGGTTGCAATTGAAGAAAACATGAATGCGGCCACGTACAGAGAAATCCTGGATGAAAACCTTTTCCAGAGTGCTCTGGACCTCAGACTTGGCTGAAAGTTCACCTTTCAACAAGACAATGACCCTAAGCACACAGCTAAAATAACAAAGGAGTGGCTTCAGAACAACTGTGACCATTCTTGGCTGGCCAAGCCAGAGTCCTGACCTAAACCCAATTGAGCATCTCTGGAGGGACCTGAAAATGGCTGTTCACCAATCTTCACCATTCAACCTGAAGGCACTGGAGAGGCTCTGCAAGGAAGAATGGCAGAGGATTCTCAAATCCAGGTGTGAAAAACTTGTTGTATCATTCCCAAGAAGACTCATGGCTGTACTAGCTCAAAAGGATGCTTCTACTCAATACTGAGCAAAGGGTCTGAATAATTATGACCATGTGATATTTCAGTTTTTCTTTTTTAATAAATTTGCAAAAATTTCTACATTTCTGTTTTTTTTCAGTCAATATGGGGTGTAGAGTATAAATTAATGAGAAAAAATATGAACTTTTTGAATTTACCAAATGGCTGCAATGAGAGAGTGAAAATTTAAAGGGGTCTGAATACTTTCCGTACCCACTGTATATCGAAGAAACTTTACCACTAACATGAAGTACAATATGTCACAAAAAAAACAATCTCAGAATCAGCAGGGTACGTTGAAGCATTCCAGAGCTATAACTTCATAACAGTGGTCAGAATTGTAAAAATTGGCTTGGTCATTAAGTACCAAATTGGCTCCGTCACTAAGGGGTTAAACTGAACCTGTCAGCAGGATTGTGCACAGTAACCTACAAACAGTGTCAGGTTGGAGCTATTATACTGATTAAATTGATACCTGGGGTGCTAAAATCTGTCTTGTGGGTGTTTAATATGTATTTGCAGTTTTCAGTTAATGAGATTTTCTTGCTTTGGGGCAGCCAGTGGTGGGGAATGCTCTGATTAGCTATTCATCAGTAAGGCTTCTGATAGGTCACTGATCCCTCAGTGACTTGCCCACTATTTTACATAGTGCATTGAATATTGTAGGATAAAAGAAAATAAATAACTTCATCAAAATGGCTCCAGCGCCACATGCGCAGTAGCATCTATCAGCAAGTAATAAATAAATAAAGCCCCGCTCATAAGCTTCCACCAGTCCACAAGAATCTCATTAACTGAAAACTACAAATACAGATTAAACAAGCACAAGACGGATTTCATCAACACAGGTACCATTTTAATTAGTATATTGGCGTCAGCCTGACACTGTAGATTACTGAGCAAAGACCTGCTGACTGGTTCGCATTAAACACTGTACCTTCACATGCAATGAGGCATGGCTGACAAAGCAGCGACAACTCTTTGGCTCCAATTCCCACCAAAATTCTAGCATAAAAGTGCTAGGATTTATTTTTATTTTTTTTTTTGCGCAGCATGTGCAAAAATCTTGACTTTATTGTTTTAACATTGGTCCCACCAACTCATTTCAAAGTGGACAAAGATAAAGTGGGATGAGTGTAAAAACTGGCACACATTATGTGAAAAATGTATGCCAGTTCCTGGCAGAAAAATTATTTCTAGTGGAGGTGAGCAAGAGTTGTAAGATGCTTGTCGATTCTTAGGCCAGCAGTTCACCCTATATTCCATCAGAATAAGTCCCCAGATTTACATCCTTCTAAAGAACCTAATAACAGTAAGATGCAATATTGTTACGCTCCAGGAAGACATCCAGGCCTCTCTTGAACCCCTTGACTGAGTTTGCCATCACCTCCTCCTCAAGCAAGGAATTCCAAATTCTCACTACCCTAACAGTAAAGAATCCTCTTCTATGTTGGTGGAAAATCCTTCTCTTCTCCAGACGCAGAGAATGCCCCCTTGTGAATGTCACATTCCTTGGTATAAACAGATCCTCAGAGCGATATTTCTATTGTCCCCTTATATACTTATACATAATTATTAGATCGCCCGGCAGTTGTCTTTTTCTAGACTAAATAATCCCAACTTTGCTAATCTCTCTGGGTATTCTAGTTCCCCATCCCTTTTATTAATTTTGTTGCCCTCCTTTGTATTAGCTCTAGTTTCATTATATCCTTCCTGAGCACCGGTGCCCAAAATTGTACACAGTACTCCATGTGCGGTCTAACCAGGGATTTGTACAGAGGCAGTATAATGCTCTCATAATGTGTATCCAGACCTCTTTTAATGCACCCCATGATCTTGTTTGCCTTGGAAGCCGCTGCCTGGCACTGACTGCTCCAGGAAAGTTTATTATTAACTAGGATCCCCAAGTCCTTCTCCATGTCAGATTTACCCAGTGGTTTCCCGTTCAGTGTGTAATGGTGATGTTGATTTCTTCTTCTCATATGTAAAACCTTACATTTATCATTGTTAAACCGCATCTGCCACCTTTTGGCTTAAGTTTCCAACTTATCCAGATCCATCTGTAGCAGAACACTATCTTCTCTTGTACTGACTGCTTTATATAGTTTTGTATCATCTGCAAGTATCGCTATTTTACTATGTAAACCTTCTACCAGATCGTTAATACATATGTTGAAGAGAATAGGTCCCAACACCGACCCCCTGCGCCACCCCACTGGTCACAGTGACGCAGTTAGGGAATATATCAGTTATAGCTACCCTCTGATTTCTATCACTAAGCCATTTACTTACCCATTTACACACCTTTTCTCCCAGATCCAGCATTCTCATTTTGTGTACCCACCTCTTGTCTGGCACGGTATCAAACGCTTTGGAAAAATCAAGATATACCACGTCCAATGACTCACCTTGGTCCAGTCTATAGCTTACCTTTTCATAAAAACTGATTAGATTGGTTTGACAGGAGCGATTCCTCATAAACCCATGCTGATATGGACTTAAACAGTTATTCTCATTGAAATAATCCAGAATAACATCCCTCAGAAACCCTTCAAATATTTTACCAACAAGAGAGGTTAGACTTACTGGCCTATAATTTCCAGGTTCACTTCTAAAGCCCTTTTTGAATATTGCGACCACATGTGCTATGCGCCAGTCTTGTGGAACAAACCCAATCTCTATAGAGTCGTTAAATGTAAGAAATAATGGCTTGTCTATTACATTACTTAGTTCTGTCAGAACCTGTGGGTGTATGCCATCCGGACCCAGAGATTTATCTATTTTAATCTTATATAACCAGTTTTGCACCTCTTCTTGGGTTAGATTGGTGACCCTTAAGGGTATGTGCACAGAGTGTGGATTTTGCTGCGGATTTGCTGCAGATCCACAGGCATTGTTTTAAAATCCGCAGCATGTCAATTCTTTCTGCGGATTCCGCAGCGGTTTGACACCTGTTCCATTGTCCAGGTGTCAAACCACAGGGGAAAACCGCTGGCAAATCTGCAGGTAAACCGCAGGTCACTTTACCTGCAAATCCGTGCGGAAAAATCCGCAGCTCAATCCACACTGTGTGCACTCGCACTTATATAGGATTTTCTCTGTCTCTCAGCATTTCACCTAGCATTTCATTTTCCACTATGAATACCATGGAGAAGAAGGTGTTTAACCCCTTCATGACCAAGCCTACTTTGACCTTAATGACCAGGCCATTTTTTGCAATTCTGACCAGTGTCCCTTTATGAGGTAATAACTCTGGAACGCTTCAACGGATCGTAGCGATTCTGAGAATGTTTTTTCGTGACATATTGGGCTTCATGTTAGTGATAAATTTAGGTTGACAATTTTTGTGTTTATTTGTGAAAAAAACGGAAATTTGGCGAAAATTTTGAATTTTTATTGTGTTAAACCAGAGAGTTATGTGACACAAAATAGTTAATAAACAACATTTCCCACATGTCTACTTTACATCAGCACAATTTTGGAAACAAAATTTTTTTTTTGTTAGGAAGTTATAAGGGTTAAAAGTTGACCAGTGATTTCTCATTTTTACAACAAAATTTACAAAACCATTTTTTTTAGTGACCACCTCACATTTGAAGTGAGGGGTCTATATGGCAGAAAATACCCAAAAGTGACACCATTTTAAAAACTGCATCCCTCAAGCTACTCAAAACTACATTCAAGAAGATTATTAACCCTTCAGGTGCTTCGCAGGAACTAAAGCAACGTGGAAAGAAAAAATGGACATTTTAATTTATCAAGCAAAAATTTTCTTTTAGCATCAATTTTTTCATTTTCACATGGGCAACAGGATAAAATGGAGCCTAAAATTTGTTGGGCAATTTCTCCTGAGTACACCGATACCTCATATGTGGTCATAAACCATTGTTTGGGCGCACGGCAGGGCCCGGAAGGAAATGAGCATAATTTGACTTTTTGAATGGAAAATTAGCTCCAATCGTTAGCCGACTTGATGTTGCATTTGGAGAGCCCCTGTGTGCCTAAATATTGGAGCTCCCCCACAAGTGACCCCATTTTGGAAACTAGACCCCCCAGGGAACTTATCTAGATGTGTGGTGAGTAGAGTTGAGCGAAACTGGTCGAAAAATTTCAAAAGTCGCCGACTTTTGGTAAAGTCGGGTTTAATGAAACGAAACCCAACCCTAGGGTGAGGTCGGCCAAAGTCGCGTTTCAAAAGTTTGTTTTCCGCCCTTTTTCAGCCAATCAGGATCCACGGACACTGTGGGCAACGTGATGACATAGGCAGGGGTCACCACCATCTTTGAGAAGGGCATGCAAGTGATTGGCTTGCTTTGGGGGGGCGTCACAGGGGGTATAAAAGGGCGTGCACGCCGACCGCCATGTTACTCATGCTGATCTCAGAATAGGGAGAGCTGCTGCTGATTCTGTAGGGAGAGCGTTAGGCAGGGAAGAAGACACCAAAAACTGCTTCTGCTGCTAGCGATTTTGCCTGTACAACACACCAGTCACTGTGTGTGCAGTGCAAGTGGAGGCTATATTTTGCTGGATCAGCTGTGTTGGTTGTTAGGCTGCCTTATAAGGCTTCCTGATAGCTGCATTGCTGTTTTCCCACTGCTCTGCAAACTGCTTTTTTAAAAGCAATCCAAATTTTTTATTTTTGTCCTGGTGAGGTACTGAGCGTGCATTTTTTCACACCATACAGTGGTGTACGCTCCTCACACAGTACCGTGTAACGGCTGTTATCACGGCCACAGTGAAGCTATCTGTGTGTGACTGTAAGAATAAGTCGAGGACATGTTCCGTTCTTACAGACCTCCACCTTCTAGTTTTGTCTGGCTTTCAAACAGTTAAGTATATTTGCTGTTTGATCACATTCAAAACTATAGAGAGACAGCGTGTGTCAGTCCGTATACTTAAAAAACACGGAGCTTGACAATTTTACGGACACCGGACAGCGGTGTACGTGCACGCTCCTCTCTCAGTACCGTGTAACGGCTGTTATCACGGCCACAGTGAAGCTATCTGTGTGTCACTCTGTAAGGATAAGTCGAGGACATGTTCCGTTCTTACAGACCTACACTCTAGGGAGATTTCTATTCTGCCCAATTCTATATACACCTTGTAGTTTGTCATACACTAGCCAATTTCTGCCTGTGACATAGCGGTGTGATATTCACTGGGCCTCACACAATCCAACAGTGTCCACAAGTGTGTTCAGAAATTCTACATCTCCCCTGTCCTATAGTGACATTTTTCACACCTGCGACATTGAGACTGTGACATGGCAGTGTGATATTCACTGGGCCTCAACAGAATCCAACAGTGTCCACAAGTGTGTTCAGAAATTCTACATCTCCCCTGTCCTATATACACCCTGTACCTTGTTTTACATTACTATATAGTTTGTTGGATTTTGTCTACATTTCTACCAAAAATGAGGAAGGCTGGTGGAAGAGGCCATGGAATTGGGCGGGGGTTGCCAGCTGGTAATGATGGTGTTGGTGGTGGATCTGATGGTAGTGGCAAAAGCAAAATAGGACCGAATGTAGGAGATGTTGAACCTGCGTCATCGTCTGGCTCCACAAGGCCTCGAAGGCTTAGTTTTCTAGGAGTTGGCAAACCGCTTTTAAAGCCAGAGCTGTTGTGAGTTCATTTTTCCCTTCACCACTGAGGTCTGATGAACTCCCTCCTCTGGTGAAGGAAGGTAGTGAGGCTGATTACCAAACACATGGGCAGCTTGATGATGACTGGGTGGCTGGAATTGAGGACTGGATATAAGGCTGCCAACGCCCTTGTTCCTGGCTGGTGATTTTCCTGCTGGATTCTAGGAGACCAGTCTGATTCCTGCATCTCAAAGCTAAGTTTTCTGCTCTTCTTTGTACTCTTCAGTTTTGTTTTTATTTTGCCTTGTTTTTTTTGGGAGTTCTGCCATCCCCGGCCGGGGGTGAGCTGAACTCCATTTTTGTCTCTGATCTGTTGATATTTTGCTCTGTCTTCAGAATATACCTGAGTGCTGATATAGTCTTTTGAAGCCTAGCGACTTCAGGGCCTGTTTTTCCTATCAGTCGGTTGGCTCATATTGATAGGGTTTTTTGCGGATGGCAGACAGCAGCTTTCCTATCCTGTCCTATGTAGTTAGCTTGGGCCCCATGATTTGCTCAACCTATCTTTCTATCTGTGTTTGTGTTTTCATCTTGCTTCACCGTCATTATATGTTGGGGGCTGCCTATTGCTTTGGGGTCTGCTCTGGGGCAGTTTAGTTTTCCCCTTTCTGTCTTTAGGCTATATAGTTCTCCGGCTGTGATCGAGGGGTCTAGGGCACCGTAGGAACCCCCCATGGCTACTGCTAGTTGTTGTGGATAGATTCAGGGGTCTGCAATCCGATAGCTGCCAACCTCTCTGGTTTTTCTGGACTTAGCTGGTATTTTGTTTTTTCCTCCTTCGGTGACTCACCATAACACAGAGCTTCAGGAAAAAGTTTTGGCTTACATTGCTGACTCAGCCTTCAGCTCTATCGCCTCCTCTTCTGAAGTTGTAAAAAATAAAAGCACTGAGTCGTCATTGGAGGCTCATGTTCATGAACCACACCTTTCCTTGTGTCCTTCACCCCAACTAAGATTGAAGGATGACGCAGGCCATACAACTGATTACTCCATGGAGCTGTTTTCACATACCATGCCTGGGTTATCAAGTGAAATGGTGAATTACCCAGGCCAAGCTGAATCTGACATGGAGTGCACTGATGCACAGCCACTGATAGATGATTCTGCTGGTACATTCACTCAGAGCACTACATTGTCCTCGCAGTGTAATGAGCCAGATTCTGACCCTGATGAGACTCAGGTGCCCCTTCCCGCATACTATACCACCATACACGGTGACACAGAGGAAGGTGCACATGACATTGAAGAGGAGGTGATGGATGACCCAGTTGTTGACCCAGATTGGCATCCATTGGGGGAAGAGGGTGCTGCTTCCAATAGCTCAGATGAGGAGGAGGAGGAGCATCCACAGCAGACATCGACATCGCAACAGCTGTTATCTGGCAGGCCCGGAGCACTCCAAAGACAGGTTCCAAAAATCAAGAGTTGCTGGACAGCTTGTCCAGACGGTCAAAATAGCACAGCGTGCTAGGCCGCAAAATGTCTTCCAAAGTAGGAAGAGTGCAGTGTGGCACTTTTTTGAACAAAATCCTCATGATCAGGCCAAGGTTATCTGTAAGAAGTGCGCAAAGACCTTTAGCCGAGGGAAAAATCTGAAAAATTTGAATGCCAGTTGCATGCTTAGACATTTAACCAGCATGCACTTGCAAGCGTGGACACAACACCAAACCTCAAGTACCACATGTGCAACTGATCACAACGAAGGTAGTCAGCAACGCTACATTGTTTCCCCCACTGTAAGCCCACCGGTTAGCACAGCAGCAAATGTTGAGGTGTCGTTGCAAGGCCAAAGCAGTCAGGGAATCCCACTGTTATATCAACGAAAGACTGAATCTAGGCCATCAGAAAGAACACCAACTCCATCACCATCATCAACCCTCTCTGTCCGCCCTGTCCACCGCTAGTTCCACCATATGCAGCTCTCAAGTCCAGCTCACCCTCCCAGAGACTATGAGTAGGTCAAGAAAGTACTCAGTCTCTCATCTGCGTATACTGGGTTTGAACGCCCACATTGCCAAACTAATCTCGTTAGAGATGATGCCCTATCGGTTGGTGGAAAGCGCTGCTTTCCGCTAACTCATGGCCTATGCAGTACCACGCTATGACCTACACAGTCGCCACTTCTTCTCTCGCAAAGCCATCCCAGCCCTCCACCATCATGTGAAAGACCGCATTGTCCATGCACTCAAGCAGTCAGTGAGTGGAAAGGTGCACCTCACAACAGATGCATGGTCCAGTCGGCATGGCCAGGGCCGTTACGTGTCCATCACTGCGCACTGGGTTAATGTGGTGGATGCAGGGTCCACAGGGGACAGCGGTGGTGGGACAGTGCTGCCTAGCCCACGGTATAGGAAACAGTTGGCTGTAGGCGTTCGACCCTCCTCCTCCTCCTCCTCCAGAAGCGAAAGCTCGTCCACAGAGCGCAGTCGTATGAGCACTCCATCTGCAGCTGCCACTGTTGCACACGAGGTGTCCCCCTATCGAGCAGCTAGTGGAAAGCGTCAGCAGGCTGTGTTGCAGATGATGTGTTTGGGCGACAGACACACCGCGGAGGTGCTGGCCGAGTACTTTCAGCGACAAACTGAGTCATGGCTGGGCAGTATACATCTTGAGGCAGGCAAGGTAGTTAGTGATAACGGCCGTAATTTTGTGGCAGCCATAGCCCTTTCAAACCTCAGCCACATACCTTGCTTGGCTCACACCTTGAACCTGGTGGTGCAGTGCTTCCTCAACAATTATCCGGAGTTAACAGCCCTGCTCCAGAAGGTGCGAAGACTGTGCGCACACATCCGCCGGTCGCCTGTACACTCCATTCGTATGCAGAAGCTGCAGCGATTGCTCCACCTTCCCAACCACCGCCTCATTATCGACATTGCAACAAGGTGGAACTCCACCCTGCACATGGTTGAGCGGCTGTGCGAACAGAGGCAGGCCATAATAGAGCAGACATGGAATTGACAGGTGTGCAGTGGTCGACGCTGACCTCTGTAAAGTCCTTCAGTGTTTTGAGGAATGCACACGGCTGGTAAGCGCAGACGACGCCATCCTAAGCATGAGCATCCCACTTATGCGTCTGCTCATGCAAACTTTGACGCACCTTAAGGAGCAGCCGTCTGCAGCCAATGTTGACGAGGAGGAAGTGGAGGAGGGAATCCTTGATGACATTCAGCCATTGTCTGCTCAGGGACCTCTCCTGGACGAGGTGGAGGAAGAAGAGGAGGAGGAGGATGATGATGGGGATGATTACTTAGGGGAGGAGGATGCATCTCGTGGGGCAAGTGAAAATGTTGGCGTGGCAAGGTCTGGTACAGGGTTTGTGTGTGACTGGAGGGATGTGGATTTGCCAGAAAGTGCTCCTCCACCCAGCACTCGCAGTGCATCATTGACACCGGGAACATTGGCCCACATGTCAGATTATGCCTTGCAGATCCTAAAAAGGGACCCCCGCATTGCCAAAATGATGACCGATGAAGACTACTGGTTGGCCAGCATCTTGGATCCATGCTATAAAGGCAAATTACAAAACATCATGCCACAGGAGAACCTTGACCTAATATTGGCTAATAAACAAGCAACTCATGTAAACCGGTTGGTTGAGGCATTCCCAGCACACAGCAGCGGTGATGGTTCTCACACGAGCTGTACGGGCCGGGGGCAGCTTGGCAGAGGTGTTCGTGGTGCACACAGCAGAAGTGGCGTTGGAGACAGGGGTTTCATGACAATATTGTGGACTGATTTTTCAAGTACCGCTCACACAACTGGTAATACTACATCGATGGAAAGTGACAGGAGACAGCAGTTGTCAACTATGGTTACAAACTACTTTTCCTCCCATATCGATGTTCTCCCACACAGGTCATTCCCCTTTGACTATTGGGCCGCTAAACTGGACACCTGGCCTGAATTGGCACAATATGCCTTACAGGAGCTCGCTTGCCCAGCTGCAAGTGTGCTATCGGAAAGAGTCTTCAGTGCAGCTGGATCAATCCTGACAGAAAAAAGGACCCGTCTGTCAACCCAAAATGTGGATGATCTAAACTTCATTAAAATGAACCATGCATGGGTTTCCAAGGATTTTGTCCCACTTTCCCTTGATGTCACATAGGTTGCCAGAAAAATGTCTTGCTTTGGTCCTCCTCCTATTCCGCGAACTTGACCTATTTCGCCTTTAGCAGCAGCTGAATGTCCCACATCAACATATGCCACTTTGTAAACCGCCCTAACTGGGCTGCCCCCCCATGGCCGGGGTCACCACCTAGCGCACGAAACCGTGCGAGTGCCGTTGCCCTGGACAGGTGGGTAGGCCGACTCTTGGGCGTGGGCACTGGCACAGGGTCCCTCATAGTGCAATCAAGTGTCTCTGACGGTGGTGGTGCACACCCGCCGTCAGACACACCGCTGTACTATGAGGGGCCCAGTGCCAGTACCGACGCCCACGAGTGTGCCCCTCTTGCTTTGGCAGGGCCCCAGCATTTGCAATGTTTAACTCTCCCTGCTCCTCCGCTGTGTAGTCTGGGCTGTTAAATCCTTCACTGGGAGTGCCACTACAAATTGATTGAACTGAAAGATGATGGTTAAGATGTAGCTATGCCCTGTCCTGCTGGCCGGGCTCTAGCTCCAGATGATCAATGGCTTCCATTTCTTATGGACGTTGACTCGCAATGACATGCAGTGGTGGTTTATCATCAGCTTTCAGTTTTCCTACTCACAAACGTGTGACATTCCGGCGCACATTTTAAAATGTGCCCTTTCATGCCAATCAAATAGAATCGCCTACGGCCTGTGGCTTCTTCAGATCATGATAGCCAGTGAGCACCATGTTTACATCGCTCCCTGTGATAAAAATTTGATTGAGATGAGTAACAGTGATGGAATCAATGGAAGTGCGATACAGCAAGACTTTATTCACAAAAAAATGTTTTCACTGTCTCAACACACAAATTAATTGAGGGTCAGCATCGCCTATGAGAATTGTGACGGAAGTTTTTCCCGTGAATAGTAATTCCTAGATTTCTGCAATCACTAGCCTTTATGTCAGTAATTGTATGCATCTCCTTTCCTATTGCGGAGAGGCTGGACTGTTTTACTGAGACAGAAATATATATGAAGATTTAAAAATAACACCAAAAGTATATAGTTGTGTACGCCTCAAATGCATTTCCTTTTTTCCACTTTTTAGATTGCTGTGTAATCCATACTGAGAACACGGAGATTTTACATGTTTAAACTATGCTATATATACCTGCTATCCAGTGATAAAGTACCCTTTCTTAACTTTGTACAATCTGGTCAAATCCATACTGGGCCTGAGAACATCTGAGTCTGCCTCCTGATCTATAGACATATATTTTTAATGTGTAAAGTAGGCAACATATATACGTGTTATCCGGTAAAACTGTACCCTTTATCAACTTTCTACAATGTTATTGAATCCATACTGGGCCTGAGAACGGCTGCCGAGCTGTTAAGCAAGCTACAGCACCTGTGGTTTGGACACGTAATTTTTTCAGGAATGACGGTTAGGCCTAACTCCGGAATTGCGGTTGACCTGAACTTACTGGGAAATCATTGTTCGCGGGGAATAATCTGAATCCCAGATCCCCATCACTAACGGAGATCAGCAGGTTATCTGCACCTGTAAGCGACAAAAGCTGGTCCTTTCAGTGTAGCGTGCATGCAGTCCTGGACATGTACGGGAATGCTAGACCTGTTATTGCTCGATCTCACGTGCCAGAGCCTCTCTTATCCCTCTAGTAAGCTTGACGCGTACTGCGGGAGCATGCCGGAGTTTCGGTTGTTAACGGAATAAAGCTGAGAAATCGCTAGCACAACTACAAACACACATACCACACCACATACAGAATGGACAAAGCTTTCAAAGTGTGCATCTTTTCTTTAGGTGGCATGGTTGTGGTTTCCCGGGTGGAGTCCAATTAAGCCACAGGCTCCACTCCTGGTGGTGCCCTTTTGGACATTCCTTTAAGGTTCAGCTTTGCAATTATACTGCCCCCGGAAACCAAAAACTTTGCCTTCATGGACGCTGTTTGGAGGTTCGTGGGAATAACGCCGCCCGATCAGCAGTCGGCATATGGGTCGCCCTCCCAGGGCTGTGGGGTACTCGGTACCGGGCCGGTGTCAGTGGGATGTGTCACAGCAGCGGTGACCCAGACGGTGGCCCTGGGCGCCCATGTAAATGGCGTGGTATAATGGTAAAGAGTTTATATAGATAGTTGTTCGGCAACATAGATGTTAGGCCGACGCTGCATGCAGATCCTCTGGGACTGATGGTGTTGTGCAGCAAAGATGGTGAGCTGGAGTCCCAGGGAAGTGTAGATGTAGTGATGGGGGAAAGGCACAGGCGGTGTAGGTGCTGGTACCCAGATGTAGCGGTGCTGGAATAACTGTAGGACACCAGAGCGTGCAGTTCCAAAGCTTTACTCACAGTCTGCAGGTTACACAGATGCCTGCCTCCGTGCTGTGTCCTCCGGGTCATAACCTCAGCCAACCTCCGGGACCAAAATGGAAAGCTCCCTTCCAACACTCCGCCAACATGTACCTTCCTGAACATCTCCTTTCTAGCGCTTGTGGGGGAAGCACTCACAGGACCGTGGTTCACTGAAGCGCCTCCTGTTTAACAGATGTTCCTCAGACTTTACTTGTATGGCAGACAGCTGTAGCCTTTTCCTTCTGGCTCCCACACGTCGATGTTGGGTACAGAGCATTTATAGCTGCTACTTCCCCCGGTTTCTGCTGCAGGAACGTCAGTGTCCCTACAAACTCGGAGACCGGAATCGGGACCATGCGCTCCAGCTAGGAGTGAGCCTTAACTCTGCTCATCCTCCAGCTCCCCTTCTCACGTCCACACACTTCCCCTTCCCTGCACAGAGTGCCCTAACTTACCTCCTCCCGACCACAGAGAGCAGCTCCTCAGCAGTCAGGTTCAGAGGTCTCCCTGCTAGCCTGGAGTGGGAAATGTGTTGTGTGTTGGTTTCACTGCTAGAGAGATCCTTCATTGCTCCCAAGCTTGACAACACACTCCCTAGGAGGAAGGTAATGCCACAGTGGCGACCGTACTCTTGGGGACGCCACAAGTGCACTGAGGCCCAGCCACTGCTGGATGATGCTGCTGGTACATTGACCCAGACCACTACATTCCCCTCGCACTCTACACTGCCAGAATCTGACCCAGAGGAAACTCAGGTTCCCCTTCCCACATACTATACCACCTTACACGGTGACAAAGAGGAAGGTGCAGATGAAAGTGCAGGTTCCTTGAGCAGGTGGGGGGGCATACTCATGGGCGATGGCACTGGCACAGGGCGCCGCATAGTACGCAAAAGTGTCTCTGCCGGTGGGAGGGCCTAAACAGCCAAGTGCAGTGAGATGGAAGATGGGGACGACAAGGAGTTCAGAGTAGTGCAGGGATTCCCTAGCAAGGAGACTTATGTAATTGTTTTCAATGTTGGGACAGCAATTTTTGGGGAGCTCTATACTCTGGTGAATGATATATGGGGCCCACCATACACTGGAGCATTCCAAAGGTGGACATCAGACACTGGAGCAGCATTTACAGGGCCCATTATACACTAGAGCAGTAGAAATGGGGCCCATTATATATGGAGCATTATTTGGGCCCATAAGACAGTGGAGCTTCGTCCATTGGGACCAACATATACTATAGCATTATGTGGAGCTCATCATATACGGTTTCAAACATTATATGGGATCAATGATTCCATATGGAGAAATATATGGGCCTCATTACTCTGTATAGCGCACTAAGCGCTAATACTGTATGGAGTTATTATATACTGTCTGTTTTTGGAGGTATTGGAGAATTTAAAATGGATATCAGTCATGAGATGTAAGAAGTGAAGTATTTTTCATTGTACTATACTGCTATTTCTCTGCCGTATCGGAGCATCATGAGTTGTGGTATGTGCTAAAGGGGCGCTCTTTGGCCCTGGGCCCACGAAAACCTGGAGCCAGCCCTACCACCCCACAACTGTAGCCAAATAACCTCCATTGTTCAGTGCGTAACTAGTATTATGAAGTCAATTAAGGTTGACAAGCTTAAGTAATAAGAACTGATGCTTTTGGCATTCAAATGGGCACTGTAGGTGTGTTTCCTGTCCTCCTCTCACTGCCGACTTTAATTCCCCATTGACTTACATTGGGTTTCGTGTTTCGGTTGGACCCCCCGACTTTTCCCTATAGTCGGCCGATTTTGCTCGACCCGACTTTTGGAAGAGTCGGGTTTCATGAAATGAAACTCGACCCTAAAAAAAACAAAAGTCGCTCAACTCTAGTGGTGAGCACTTTGGACCCCCAAGTAGAGTTGAGCGATACCGTCCGATACTTCAAAGTATCGGATCGGAATGGATCGGCCGATCTTAAAAAAAAAAAAAAGTATCGGTATCGCCGATTCCGATACCGGAAGTCCCATTCAAGTCTATGGGACTTCCGGTATCGGAATAAGAAAAATCCTGTTTTTCCCTTGTATAGCCTCTCTGGGGTCTGTACGGGCCTTTCGGGGGGCTGTGCCGGCCTGCCAGGGGGTCTGTGCAGGCTCCGGTGGTCTGTGCCGGCCTGCCGGGGGGCTGTGCCGGCCTGCCAGGGGGTCTGTGCAGGCTCCGGTGGTCTGTGCCGGCCTGCCGGGGGGCTGTGCAGGCTCCGGGGGGCTGTGCCGGCCTGCCGGGGGGCTGTGCCGGCTTCGGGGGTCTGTGCAGGCATCGTCCGATGGGACTACAAGTCCCATCGGGCGATGCCTGCTACCATGACAGTGATTGACACATTAGCCAATGATGGGACAGTAGTAGTCCCATCATCCGGCTAATGTGTTGAATGTAAAAAAAAAAAAAAATTACATGCTACATACATGCTACATACATA
This sequence comes from Dendrobates tinctorius, assembly GCF_039654945.1. NCBI lineage: Eukaryota > Metazoa > Chordata > Amphibia > Anura > Dendrobatidae > Dendrobates > Dendrobates tinctorius. Next base: position 19,029,384 of record NW_027361675.1, on the reverse strand, counting down.
CAACATGCATACTACATACATGCTACATTCATACTACATACTACATACATGCTACATTCATACTACATATATACTACATGCTACATACATACTACATATATACTACATGCATGCAACATGCATACTACATATATACTACATGCAACATACATACTACATATATTCTACATGCAACATACATACTACATATATACTACATGCATGCAACATGCATACTACATATATACTACATGCTACATACATACTACATATATACTACATACATACTGCATGCTACATACATACCACATACATACTACATACATGCTACATATATACTACATATATACTACATGCTACATACATACTACATATATGCTACATACATACTACATACATACTACATACTACATATATACTACATACATACTACATGCATGCTACATACATACTACATGCTACATACATACCACATACATACTACATGCTACATATATACTACATATATACTACATGCATGCTACATACATACTGCATGCCACATACATACTACATACATACTACATGCATGCTACATACATACTACATGCTACATACATACTACATATATACTACATGCATGCTACATACATACTACATGCTACATACATACTACATATATACTACATGCATGCTACATACATACTACATGCTACATACATACTACATATATACTACATGCATGCTACATGCATGCTACATGCATGCCACATACATACCACATACATACTACATACATACTACATGCTACATACATACTACATATATACTACATGCATGCTACATACCTACTGCATGCTACATGCATGCTACATACATACTACATACATACTACATGCTACATACATACCACATATATACTACATACATACTACATACAATACATTCATACAATACATACATAGACATACAGTACATATAACATAGAGTAACATACTTACCAATACTTGTCACATTGTTCCCCGAAGCCATTGTCTTTTACGGAATAAATATTAACATAACAAACCACAAAAATACTCACCCACGATCCGAAGCAGTCCACGAGTGTGTCCCACGACGATCTTGGGTAGAGAACTGCAGCATCAGCTGTTGCTGCCGTTCTCTACGGGCTGCAGGAATCCAATGACGGAAGGTAGGTATCCTTCCGCACTGGGAATTTCCCACACAGCAATGGCATAAAGTGAGACTAGGGACTTTTTTTTTTTAAGTGGCGGAGGAATACAGTGTGTAGCATGTAGTATGTATGTGGTATGTATGTAGCATGTAGTATGTATGTAGCATGCATGTAGTATGTATGTAGTATATATGTAGTATGTATGTAGCATGTAGTATGTATGTAGCATGCATGTAGTATGTATGTAGCATGTAGTATGTATGTAGCATGCATGTAGTATATATGTAGTATGTATGTATGTAGCATGTAGTATGTATGTAGTATGTAAGTAGTATGTATGTAGCATGTAGTATATATGTTATGTATGTGGTATGTATGTGGTATGTATGTGGTATGTATGTAGCATGTATGTAGTATTTTTTTTTTTTTTTTTTTTTAACATTTAACACATTAGCCGGATGATGGGACTACTACTGTCCCATCATTGGCTAATGTGTCAATCACTGTCATGGTAGCAGGCATCGCCAGATGGGACTTGTAGTCCCATCGGACGATGCTTGCACAGACCCCCGGACATCAGCACAGCCCCCCGGCAGGCCGGCACAGCCCCCCGGCAGGCCGGTACAGACCCCCACAGGGTGCACAGACCACCGGCAGGCCGGCACAGCCCCCCGGCAGGCCGGTACAGACCCCCACAGGGTGCACAGACCACCGGCAGGCCGGCACAGCCCCCCGGCAGGCCGGTACAGACCCCGGGCAGTCCACACAGCCCCCCGGCAGGCCGGCAGAGACCCCCGGAAGGCCCGAAATGACGGCGCATCATGATGCGCACACACCGCGCATCATGATGACGTCAGGCTGTCAATCAACTTTGAACTTCCGATTCCGATGCCGACTTCCGATATTGAAAAAATATCGGAAGTCGGTATCGGAATTCCGATACAGCAAGTATCGGCCGATACCCGATACTTGCGGTATCGGAATGCTCAACACTACCCCCAAGTGATTCGCAGAAGTTTATAACGCAGAGCAGTGAAAATAAAAAATCACTTTTTTTTCCTTAAAAATTATGTTTTAGCACGCTATTTTTTATTTTCACAAGACTAATAGGAGAAATTAGACCACAAAAGTTGTTGTGCAATCTGTCCTGAGTACACTGATACCCCATATGTGGGGGGAACCACTGTTTGGGCGCATGGGAGAGCTCCGAAGGGAAGGAGCGCCAATTTGGAATGCAGACTTTGAAGAAATGTTCTGCGGGCACCATGTTGCGTTTACAGAGCCCCTGATGTGCCTAAACAGTAGAAACCCCCCACAAGTGACCCCATTTTGGAAACTAGACCCCCAAGGAGCTTATCTAGATGTGTAGTGAGCACTTTGATCCCCCAAGTGCTTCACAGAAGTTTATAAACGCAGAGCCATGAGAATAAAAAATCATTTTCCTCAAAAATGATTTTTTTAGCCCATCTTTTTCTTTTCCCAAGGTTAACAGGAGAAATTGGACCCCAAAAGTTGTTGTCCAGTTTGTCCTGAGTACGCTGGTACCCCATATGTGGGGGGGAACCACTGTTTGGGCGCATGGCAGGGCTCAGAAGGGAAGGAGTGCCATGACTTTTTGAATGGAAAATTAACTCCAATCGTTAGCGGACACCATGTCGTGTTTGGAGAGCCCCTGTGTGCCTAAACTTTGGAGCTCCCCCACAAATGACCCCATTTTAGAAACTAGACCCCCCTATTGAACTTATCTAGATGCATAGAGAGCACTTTGAACCCCCAGGTGCTTCACAGAAATGTATAACGCAGAGCCGTGAAAATAAAAATAAATCATTTTTTGAGGAGAAAAAATTTTTTAGCCCGCTATTTTTTATTTTCACAATGGTAACAGGAGAAATTGGACCTCAAAAGTTGTTATCCAGTTTGTCCTGAGTACGCTGGTACCCCATATGTGAGGGGGACCACTGTTTGGGCACATGTCGGAGCTCGGAAGGGAAGTAGTGACGCTTTGAAATGCTGACTTCATGGAATGGTCTGCGGGTGTCATGTTACGTTTGCAGAGCCTCTGATGTGCCTAAACAGTAGAAACCCCCAACAAGTGACCCCATTTTGGAAACTAGACCCCCCAAGGAACTTATCTAGATATATGGTGAACACTTTGAACCCCCAAGTGCTTCGCAGAAGTTTATAACGCAGAGCAGTGAAAATAAAAAATCATTTTTTTTTCCTTAAAAATTATGTTTTAGCCCGCTATTTTTTCACAAGACTAATAGGAGAAATTGGACCCCAAAAGTTGTTGTCCAGTTTGTCCTGAGTACGCTGGTACCCCATATGTGGGGGTAAACCACTGTTTGGGCACACGTCGGGGCTCGGAATGGAGGGAGCACTGTTTGACTTTTTGAACGCAAAATTGGCTGGAATAAATGGTGGCGCCATGTCGCGTTTGGAGACCCCGTGATGTGCCTAAACAGTTGAAACCCCTCAATTCTAACTCCAACCCTAACTCCAACACACCCCTAACCCTAATCCCAACCCTAAACCCAACCCACCCCTAACCCTAATCTTAACCCTAGTTCCACCTCTAACCCTAATTCTAACCCTAATTCCAACCCTAACCCTAATTCCAACCCTAACCCTAATTCTAACCCTAATGGAAAAATATATATATTTTTTATTTTATTATTTTTGCCTACCTGGGGGGTGTATTTACTTTATTTTGATCACTGTGAGGGTTTATCAGTGATCAAAATGAAAAAATTAATCTGCAGCGTGACGGGCGCACAGCGCATGCGCCCGCCATTTTCCAAGATGGTGGCGCCTATGATCCGGGATGACGGGACACCAGGACGGCCAGAGGGACTTCAGAGGCACCGTGGAGGGCGAGGGGGGGAGCGGAGGGGAGCAGATTATGACGGCGGCAGCCGATCGACTCCATCAGTCGGTGGCGGCGGCGGATCGCCCCCACCAGTCAGTGTGGGGGGGCGGATCTCGGTCTCCAGCCATGGCAGATGCTATTGCAGCATCGGCCATGGCTGGATTGTAATATTTCACCAAGTTTCATTGGTGAAATATTACAAATCGCTCTGATAGGCTGTTTCACTTTTAACAGCCAATCAGAGCGATCGTAGGCACGTGGGGGCTAAGCCACCCCCCGTGGGGTGAACTACAAACGGTCCTCTGTGTGCGGGTCGGGTGACCTTTCAGTGACCCCGGTCACCCGACCCGCAGGAGGACAATCAATTCATGACGTCACATAGACGTCATTGGTCGGATTGGCACAGACTTTCATGACGCCTACATGGCGTCATTGGTCGGGAAGTGGTTAGTATATTAGCTTTTTCATTGTCATCTACAACCATTCTTTCCTCACAATTTTTTAAGGGGTCTACACTTTAACTTTTGACCTAGTTGAAGATACCGGAGATATCACCTCAACCAACACCGGAACTGCTGCAACCCTCCAACCTACTGTCTCCATCCTGTAGCATGTAGGCCCAAAAGGGCAGGGTCCTCTCCCCTCTATCAGTCTGTGATTGTTAGTTTGTTCTCATGTACAGCACCATGGAATCAATGGTGCTATATAAATAATAATAATAATAATAATAATTCGTTTTTAGATAAAGTATTTTTCTCCCTATAGTTTTTTAGAGCTTCAATGGTGCCATCCTGCTTTAGCAAATTAAATGTTTTCTTTTTACTGATAATTGCCCCTCTTACTACTTTGCTTAGCCACATTAGGTTTTTCCTATTTCTTGTCCCTTTATTCCCACATGGTATAAATTGCTTATAGTGCCTATTTAGGATATTCTTAAACATTTCCCATTTATTATCAGTATTCTGTTTTCTGAGGACATTGTCCCAGTCAACCAGGTGAAGGGCATCTCTAAGCTGGTCAAACTCTGCCTTCCTAAAGAGGGTTTTACACATAGCGATATCGCTAAAGCATCACAGATTTAGTGACGCAGCAGCGATATTGCTAGCGATATCGCTATGTGTGATACTTACCTCCGACCAGCTCCCCCGCTGTCTGTCGCTGATCGCGTGATATCGGCCAGCTCCATTTCTCGTCGGGCGCTTCCTGCTGGGCTTTCTGTGGCCCAGACGAGCGACGCGTGGACGCGGACAGAGGACGTCAGGATTGCCGTGTCTGAAAGGTAAGTAACGACCGCTGCTACGTCGCTGTGAGATCTGCCTGTTTGGCAGCTCACTAGCGACTATTTAGCGATGCACCAGCGATCCTGACCGGGTCGTATCGTGGTCGGGATCGCTGGTGCGTCGCTAAATGTAAAGGGGCCTTAAAGTTCAGTGTTTTTGTGACTCCCTGACAAGTCCCCCTAGCGAAAGACAATTGAAACTGTACAATATTGTGGTCGCTATTTCCTAGATGCTCGACAACCTGCAGATTTCTTATTCTGTCAGGTCTATTAGATAGTATTAGGTCTAAAAGTGCTGCTTTTCTGGTTGGATTCTGCACCAATTATGAAAGATAATTTATATTAGCAGAAACCTGTTGCCTTTATGGGTTTTGCAGGTCTCTGATTCCCAGTTAATATTCGGGTAGTTAAAAGTCCCCCATAACAAGGACTTCATTATGGGTTGCATCTTCATCTATCTGCCTTTAGTAGTAGACTTTCCATGATTTCTGCTATATTTGGGGATTTATAACAGACCCCAGTGAGAATTTTGTTACTATTTTTCCCTCCATGTATTTCAACCCATATTCCATTCACTAATATCCTCCCTTAAAGTAGACTTTAGACAAGACTTTACATAAAGACAAACCACTCCTCCTCTCCAGTTTTTACAATACTTTCTAATCAGACTGTAATCCTGTAAGTTAACTGCCCAGTCAAAGCTTTCATCTAACCATGTCTTGGTTATTCCCACTATGTCATAGTTACCTGTAGATATTTCTGCTTCTGGCTCTTCCACCTTGTTTGTCAGGCTTCTGGCATTTGCGTGAGCATGCAGTTTAGAGGATTTTTTGTTCCAATCTCCTCCCTGTGGATTGTTTTAGACATTTTCTTACCTCCCTTCTGAGTATGTTGTCTTGGGTCTTCTTTGCCGCACCTCATATCCTTCATCAGTATATTTTCTGACTTCATGTTAGAGTCTAATGTTTTTCTTCCCGTCCCCTCGTCTTCTAGTTCAACGACCTCCTGATGAGTGTAGCAAGTCTTCTGGCGAATGTGTTTCCCAAGTTTGTTGACGTGTAGTCGATTGCATTAACGTGCTGAATAGCAAAGTCATTAATCCCAGGGGCACACTGCTGGCGGAAGTCTATGTGCCTGATGGAAAGATTCTCAGAAGAACCGGACTTAACCTCCAGTCCAATCGGAATTCAGCCTGGACTTGTACTGTTGAAGTTGCCAGTAAAGAAAACCCGACTGCTGAGTGGTACGGCTGCATCATAATGGATCGGATGGGGGTGGATTGAAAGACACTAACCCCTGTTCAGCAGAGGTTTCTGGAAGATACTCTTTGGGAATTTCAGGAGGCCTTCTCTCGTCATCGGAAAGATTTTGGATGCTCCTCCACCATCAAGCATGAGATTCCAAAAGGGAATTGTTCTGCCTTCATACACGTTGACACGGTGTGCAATCTAGCATACAGCATAAACCACCTTCTATGTTGTGAGTTCATTCTCTGGTTCACCAGTTGTGAGTTCTCCTTCCAGACTCCCTCTGGTGGTAACAGGAGGTAGTGAGGCTGATTTGATCGGTGGAGATCTGCAACCTGAGAATGAGGATGACGATTGGACCTCAGGAGTCTCAGATTGGATTTAAGACAGCCGACGCCCTATTCAGTTGCTGGTGATTCCTTCTCGCTTGACAGCTCTTGGTTTTCAGCTCTGTTACAGTCATCTAAAGCTAAGTTTTTCTGCTAATGTTCACACTTGATTTTGTTGGTCTATTCAGTTTTTTGTGTGGTCAGCCAGCCCCGGCTGGGGGCTGTGCTGAATTTCCACACTTATTTATCAGTATTTTGCCAATTTACTTTTTGTCCCTTACTAGTTTGGTCTCTTTTTGCTCTGTCTCAGAATATTTCAGAGTGCTGATATAGTGGGAGAAGTCTAGTGACTTCAGGGTTAATTTTGCTATCAGAAGTGTTGGACATTATTTTTGTAGGGTATTTTGCAGGTTGCAGACAGTGTCTTTCCTTTCCTTTCCTTTCTAGTTAGTTTGGGCCCCATCGTTTGCTCAGCCTATTTTCCTGCCTGTGTTTGTGCCTTCATCTTGTTTCACCATCAATACATGTGTGGGGGCTGTCTATTCCTTTCGGGTCTGCTCTGGGGCAGTTAGTTTTCTCCTTTTCATGCTTCAGGCTTATTTAGTCCTCCGGCTGTGACGAAGCGTCTAGGAACATCGTAGGTACACTCCACGGCTGCTGCTAGTTGTGTGGTAGGATCAGGGATCTGCAATCTGCATAGTTACCAACCTCTCTGGTTTTCTGTGACTTAGTTTGTTTTGCTTTTTTCTCCTCGGTGACCCATTCATAACAGAATCACCAGCCATACCGCAGATTCTAGGGTACTCAAAAGCAGGAGAAAGTTGTTAAAAAAAAAAGTGTCAGAATTTTTTTTTAATATATTTTTTCCTCTTTTTCTCTGGGGCCGTAGGAGGATTTTTTGTTTCCCTAATGGAGATTAAGCAATTGTCTGATCATGTGGAGCAGCTGGCTACTGAAGTGCAGGGAATTTCCACCTACCTCATTCAGTCACATGCTGCTGAACCTAAGATCCCTACTCCTGAGGTGTTCTCTGGGGATCGGTCTAAATTTCTGAATTTTAAGAATAATTGTAAATTATTTCCGGCCTTGAAGTCTAACTCATCGGGGAGCTCTGTGCAGCAGGTTAAAATTGTCATCTCCTTGCTGCGCGGCGGTCCCCAGGATTGGGCTTTTTCTCTGACACCTGAAAATCCTATTCTGACTATTGTGGATGCATTTTTTCAAGCCTTGGGGTTGTTGTATGATGAACCTAATGCTGTTGATCAAGCTGAGAGAACCCTGTTGGCATTAAATCAGGGTCAGGATTCTGCAGAGTTATACTGTCAAAAATTCCAAAAGTGGGCGGTCCTTACTACCTGGAATGCTCTCTTTCGGAAGGGTTTATCAGAGACCGTAAAAGATGTTATGGTGGGATTTCCTGTTCCCTCTGGTCTGGATGATTCTATGTCATTAGCCATTCAAGTTGATCGGCATATACGTGAACCTAAAACTACACGGGAGGCGCTGCCACCTTTTGAACAAACGTCTGAACCTATGTAACGTGATGGGGGTTTTGTCTAGGGCGCAACATCAGGAGTTTAGAAGGCATAATAAGCTGTGTTTTTTTTTGTGGAGACATCTCTCATACTATTTCTGTCTGCCCAAAACGAGAGAAACGATTTGCACACACATTTGCTGTGGGCAGTATACAACCTAAGTTTCTTTTGGCAATTACTCTGATCTGCTCCTTATCCACGTTTTCCACGAAGGCTTTTGTGGATTCAGGAGCAGCGTTGAATCTGATGGATTTGGACTTTGCTAAACGTTGTGGTTTTTCCATGACGCCTCTGCGGACGCCTATTCCTTTGAGGGGTATTGATGCTACTCCTTTGGCAGAGAATAAAGCTCAGTTTTGGACCCAGGTGACAATGCGAGTTGCCCCAGACCACCAAGAAAATTGTAAATTTTTGGTGCTGCATAATTTGCATGATACTATTGTTCTGGGTTTTCCTTGGTTGCAAACTCATAATCCAGTTTTGGATTGGAAATCTGGGTCTGTGGTGAGTTGGGGTTGTCAGTGTGTTCTTAGGGACACTCCTGTTTTCTCCACCTCTCCTCAGTCTCATGATATTCCTGATTATCTAGCCGATTTTTCTGATGTATTTAGTGAGAGCAAGTATGCGTCTTTGCCTCCTCATAGGAGTTATGACTGTGCAATTGAGTTGATGCCTGGGTGTAAATTTCCCAAGGGTCGGCTTTTCAACTTATCAGTACCCGAACATGATGATATGCGATCCTATATTAAGGAGTCATTGGAGAAGGGTCATATTAGACCATCCTCGTCACCTTTTGGTGCTGGTTTTTTTTGTGGCCAAGAAAGATGGTTCATTAAGACCATGTATTGATTATCGTTCCCTTAACAAGATGACGGTTAAATATCAGTACCCGTTACCTCTGATGTCTGATTTATTCTCCAGAGTTAAGAGTGCCTGCTGGTTTACTAAGCTTGACATTTTGAGTACCTGATGATGCCTTTTGGGCTCACTAATGCCCCTTCTGTCTTCCAGTTCTTTATGAATTATATTTTTCGTGACTTTGTGGATAAGTTTTTGATCATCTATTTGGATGATATTTTGATCTTTTCTAGTGATTGGGATTCTCATGTGGAACACGTCCGGACTGTGTTCCGGATTTTGAGGGAGAATTCCCTGTTTGTTAAGGGATCAAAATGCCTCGCTGGTGTACAGAGGATTTCATTTTTGGGATTTATCTTATCTTCACCGACTATTGAAATGGACCCGGCCAAGGTACAGGCCATTTATGATTAGGTTCAGCCTACTTCTTTGAAGGCCCTCCAGAAGTTTTTGGGTTTTGCTAATTTCTATTGTAAATTTATAGGTAATTTTTCAGGTATTGTCAAACCACTGACTGATCTGACCAAGAAGGGTGCTGATGTGCTGAATTGGTCTCCTGAGGCTACTCAGCATTTCAGGAGCTTACGCAGAGATTTATTTCAGCTCCAGTTTTACGGCAACCTGATGTCTCACTTCCATTTCAGGTGGAGGTAGATGCTTCTGAGATTGGTGCAGGAGTTGTTTTGTCCCAAAAAGACCCTGTGACTTCTAAGATGAATCCCTGTGCCTTCATTTCTCGAAAGTTCTCCCCATCTGAATGCAACTATGACGTGGGGAATCGGGAATTGTTGGCCATGAAGTGGGCATTTGAGGAGTGGAGACATTAGTTGGGGGGAGCTAAGCATCAAGTCGTGGTCCTCACTGACCACAAGAATTTGATTTACCTAGAGTCGGCTAAGCGCTTGAACCCTAGACAGCCTAGGTGGGCCTTGTTTTTTACACGTTTTGATTTTGTGGTTTCTTTTCTTCCTGGAACTAAGAATGTTTAGGCAGACGCCCTTTCTAGGAGTTTCTTTTCCGATTCTCTTAGTGTGACAGAGCCTACTACCATCCTAGGTGAGGGGGTAGTTCTTTCTGCCATTTCGCCCGATTTGAGATGCGCCCTGCAGGAATTTCTGGAGGATAAACCGGAGCGTTGCCCTATGGGAAAATTGTATGTTTCTGACCAGTGGAGAAAGAGAGTGATGTCTGAAATTCATTGCTCCACATTGGCTGGTCATCCAGGTATTTTTGGTACCAGAGATTTGGTGAGTCGGTCCTTTTGGTGGCCTGCCTTATCTCGTGACGTCAGGAATTTTGTACTGTCCTGTGGGACTTGTTCTCGGTCTAAACCCTGTTCTCGTTCTAGTGGGTTGTTGATGCCCTTGCCGGTGCCCAAGAGGCCATGGACCCATATCTCAATGGATTTTATTTCTGATCTTCCTGTCTCTCAGAGAATGACTGTTATCTGGGTGATTTGTGATAGATTTTCGAAGATGGTCCATCTTGTACCACTCCCAAAGTTGCCATCTTCCGCTGAGTTGGTTGGTGCCCTTGTTTTTACAACAGGTGGTTCGGTTACATGGGATTCCTGAGAACATTGTGTCTGACAGAGGAGTCCAGTTTGTTTCCAGATTCTGGATAGCCTTTTGTTCCAATCTGGGAATTCAGTTACCCTTCTCCTCCGCGTTTCATCCCCAGACCAATGGACAGACTGAGAGAACAAACCAGACCTTGGAGTCTTATTTGAGATGTTTTATATCTGCTAATCAGGATGATTGGGTCTCATTTTTGCCCTTGGCCGAATTCGCACTGAACAATAGAGCTAGTTCTGCCACTTTGATGTCGCCCTTTTTCTGTAATTTTGAGTTTCATCCTCGATTCTCTTCAGGGCAAGTGGAATCTTCGTCCTGCCCAGGTGTGGACACTGTGGTTAAGAGAATGCAGCAGATATGGGACCAAGTGGTGGATAAGTTGTCACTCTCTCAGGAAAAGGCCCAGCGATTTTCCAACTGGCATAGGACCCTTGGTCCCCGGTTTAAAGTGGGTGATATGGTTTGGTTGTCGTCTAAGAATATTCCTATGAAGGTTGCATCTCCTAAATTTAAGCCAAGATTTATTGGTCCTTATAAGATTTTGGAAATTCTTAATCCTGTTTCGTTTCGATTGGCTCTTCCAGTTACGTTCAAGATCCATAACGTATTTCACAAATCTCTGTTGAAGAGGTTTGTTGAGCCAGTGGTTCCTCTGGCAGCACCTCCTGACCCTGTGTTGGTTGAAGGCAATGTGGAATATGAGGTAGAGAAAATATTGGATTCTCGTTTGGTTAGACGGAGACTCCAGTATTTGGTCAAATGGAAGGGTTATGGTCAGGAGGATAAATCTTGGGTCTCTGCCTCTGATATTCATGCCAATAGATTGGTTCGTGCTTTTCACCGGGCCCATCCTGATCAGCCTGGTGGCGTGGATGAGGGTTCGGTGACCCCTCCTCAAGGGGGGGTACTGTTGTGAGTTCGTTCTCTGGTTCACCAGTTGTGAGTTCTCCTTCAAGACTCCCTCTGGTGGTAACAGGAGGTAGTGAGGCTGATTTGATCGGTGGAGATCTGCCACCTGAGAATGAGGATGACGATTGGACCTCAGGAGTCTCAGATTGGATTAAAGACAGCCGACGCCCTATTCAGTTGCTGGTGATTCCTTCTGGCTTGTCAGCTCTTGGTTTTCAGCTCTGTTACAGTCATCTAAAGCTGATATAGTGGGAGAAGTCTAGTGACTTCAGGGTTAATTTTGCTATCAGAAGTGTTGGACATTATTTTTGTAGGGTTTTTTTGCAGGTTGCAGTCTTTCCTTTTCCTTTCCTTTCTAGTTAGTTTGGGCCCCATCATTTGCTCAGCCTATTTTCCTGCCTGTGTTTGTGCATTCATCTTGTTTCACCGTCAATACATGTGTGAGGGCTGTCTATTCCTTTGGGGTCTGCTCTGGGGCAGTTAGTTTTCCCCTTTTCATGCTTCAGGCTTATTTAGTCCTCCGGCTGTGACAAAGTGTCTAGGAACATCATAGGTACGCTCCACGGCTGCTGCTAGTTGTGTGGTAGGATCAGGAATCTGCAATCTGCATAGTTACCAACCTCTCTGGTTTTCTGTGACTTAGCTTGTTTTGCTTTTTTCTCCTCGGTGACCCATTCATAACACTTCTATCTTCCAAAATAAGCAGACTTTTCTCTGTAATCTAACTTGTGTATTGGTGAAGAGTATAGAAAATGCGGTAAAACTATAAATAACACAAACGACATGGGTAAGTGTTGAGCAGATGATCACACAGCCAACACAATTATAGGAAGTATACAGTCTGATGCAAACTTTACATGGAATACACTGGTGCACATAATACAAACATATTTGCCCTGTATACAGAAGGCAGAACACTCCCCGCTTGGCATCAACTGATGCCACTTACATTTTCCAGGTTTGGCATGAGCAAGCGAGTTCCAGATTGAAAACCTGCTGAAATGGTGGGATTTGAGGTGATTGTCTGAAGACACCGTACTTAGAACGGATACCTGAGGGCAGATTTCTTCATCTACATCTGGATCTACCAGTTCAAAGGTGTCTGATTCATCACTGTAAGGCGCTGAACAGTATAGGAATGCAGGGCGCGTAAATCAGGTTGTGTCCTTAATGTGTCTAGATTCAACAGATCTAGTTGCGTGGTCCGCAGGATTGTGGTGTGTGGACACATAGTGCCACTGTTTAGGACAAGTGGACCTCCTGATACTTAGCACCCGATTACTGACGTAAACATAAAAGCAACGAGTTTTGTTGCAAATGTACCCAAGCACTACCTTGCTGTCTGAGTAGAACTCAACGTCCTTGATTTCCAGGTCAATTTCTGTCGAGATAAGTTCAGCTAACACTACTGCTAGCACAGCCACACAGAGTTCTAGTCTGGGTATTGTGTGCTCGTGGACTGGCGCTAGTTTTGCCCGGCTCATAACTAGCCTTACATGGCATTGTTCCTTGATGTCAGTAGTTTTCAGATATTCTACTGCTGCAATCGCTTTGGTTGAGGCATCGCAGAAGATACAGAGCCTTTGCGTCTTGACTTCTGTTGATGGCACGGAAGCGTATGGTCACGCCACGTAAAGATCTGACAACGCTCCAAAAGATTTCTTCCAGCTTACCCACAAATTTCTCTTCTCCATGGGAAGCAGAACATCCCATTCAGACATCTCTTGGGTGAAGTCTCTCAACATCATTTTACCTTGGATAGCAACAAGGGCTACAAATCCTAGAAGATCGTACAGGCTGTTAATCACAGACAGGACGCATCTACGTGTGAAAGGTTTTTCTTCGTTGATCCGGAAGGTAAATGCATCTCTCTTCAAATCCCAGAGCAAACCAAGGCTCCGTTGCATGGGAAGGGAGTCCGTGTCTAAATCTTTTAGATCGGAGCATTTCATTTGTCCTATTTAGGAGATTGACTGACTGCCGATTCATCTGTGGGTGTGGATTTCAAGCAGTCGTCCACGTAGAAATCGTTCTCCACAAACGATCAATCATCCGACCCGTACTTTGCTTCACCCTCTCTGGCTGAATGTCTAAGACCATAGAAGGTGACAGCAGGGGAAGAGCCGTTCCCGAAGATGTGTACTTTCATCCAATACTCCACGATGTCTTTGTAGGGGTCATTATTGCGGTACCAGAAAAACCTCAAATAGTTTCTATGTTCTTTTTTGACAAGGAAGCAATGAAACATCTGTTGTATGTCAGCCATGAATGCTACTGCATCTTTGCGGAAGCAAAGAAGTATTCCAGAAGTCTGTTGTTGAGGTCTGGGCAAGACAAAAAGACATCTTTCAACGAGACACCTTCATATCTGGCGCTCAAGTCAAATACTACTCTTATCTGATCAGGTTTCCTAGGATGATACATGCCAAAAATGGGTTGATACCAACATTCCTCAGAATCTTGGAGTACAGGTGCAATTTCTGCATGGCCATTCTAAAGTATTTTCTCCATGAAGGCGAAGAAGTGCTCTCTCATTTCAGGTGCCGTCTGAAATTTACGTTTGAGGGAGACAAATCGACCGTAGGTAGGTTCTCTGTTGCTGAGTAAGCGTTGCCTCTGGGGTTTAAATGGTAGAGGGGACATCCAACTCTTTGACTCATCTCTTACCATCTCTTGATCCATGATGTCCAAAAACAGTCTGTCTTCTATGGATACTGCTACCTTGTTGTCTTTGCTTGTTCTGTGGAAAACTGTGCACCCTATGTGATCTTGGTCGCCGTCACATGTGTGGTCTTCACAGGAAGGATCAGCTAACGGACAAGGTAGAGGAGCATTGCGTGGCAACTCTTTTACCAGGAAGCTACTCTTGCATGGCTGGAAGAGAGACAGACATCCATTTTCAAGAGTATTGGTAAGCATGCTGTCGACTAAGGCCAGCTTGTGTGCTCCTCCTAGGCAGACGTCTCCTATGATGACCCATCCAAGGTCGTGCCTCTGTGCGTACGGAGCATTCCTGGAGCCGCTTATACATTCTATAGCCTAGAAGAGCTATTGGGGTTTCTGGATCCATCTCAGGTATCAGGTGGGCTATACACTTTAGATGGGGGTGATGATTCGCCACTTCCCATGAAGGTATTTCTGACCTGTTGTCAGGAATCTGGTTGCACTCCAGGATGGTCGGTAGTGATAGGCAGGTTTGGCCATCTATGGACTCCACCTTGTATCCAGTTGCTTTTCTCCTGGCCGTCTCAACGGTACCTGAACACGTCCACAGGGTGTAGGGAGAACCAGGGCCTACAATGCTGAAGTTGTCAAAGAAGATGGACCTGGTTAGGGACCTGTTACTTTGGTCATCCAGGATTGTGTATATCTTGAAGGCTTTGTCCTTGCGGCCTGCAGGATAGACTCAGACAAGGCAGATTTTTGAGCAGGACCTTCCTCCTGTGAGTCCCATACAGATCTCCGTACATTTGGAGCTAACCTCAGGGGTGTCTTCGTCTGTGTCTTTCTGCTTCTCATTGCGCACCTGTGCTTGTGACAACACTCGTGGAGGTGATCCAGGGTGCAAGGCTGTATTGTGATCCGTGCTGCTGCATTCTGCACATTTCACGCTCGCTTCACAGTTCCTGGCGGAGTGAGATGTTGTGGCACAACATTTGAAGCAGATGTTGTTCTCCTTGTGGAAACCTTTGCGATCCTATAAAGACTTCTCCCTGAAGGCTCTGCATTTTAGTAGAGGATGTGGTTTATTGTGTAAAGGACAATGTTTACTGATATCCTGAGGCTTGCTCTCATCTGGAGGAGGTTTATTCACATTGTGAGGAGGGCCTATGGAAACAATGTTAATTTTGTGGACTGCCATGGGTGTCCTACTGGGTTTGACACCAGGGGTAGTGAAACACGAAAGAGTAAAGTCAAAACTAGGGTTATTTCTAATCCTAGATTGCAGGGTGACAAAATCAACAAATACAATGAAAGGAGGGAATTATGATACATTATGATTGTTTTTATATATCGTGAACCACATGTAATCCCCTTTTTTTGTAGGTTGTAAGGAAGTTACACCCTTAGCGGTGTCTAAGTATGCCAATTAATCTTACCAGATATGCTTTACCAGGATAACGAACTCAAGTAGGGGAGTTACAGGAGGAAAAATAAACACTAGGGTGCCAAGGAAATGCATGGTAAAAATTAAGTAGCAAGTTTTTGAAGGTCTTACCTCCTAATTTTGTTCCTTTTTGGTCATAGATATTTTATATTTTTCTTTTTTTAAGATTAGTTATCATTTACTGGTTGCTCAATGGCACATCATATTGCAGTTTTAAATGTCTGTTTAGTATTTATCGTCATGCATATCCTGCGTTATGTATGACATGTTATGCTGTTTACCGATCAGATTGATTTTATATTTTGATAGATCGGGCGTCTCTGAACAACTGTGTGTGTGTGTGTGTGTGTGTGTGTGTGTGTGTGTATATATATAAATATAAAAAAATATATATATATATATATATTTATATTTGAGCAAGTGGTAAATCTAAATTTAATGTCAACATGTTTTACATGGTGAATCCTTATGACAAAAGGAACAAATCTGAGGGGTAAGTGTTATGAATGGGTCACCGAGGAGGAAAAAGCAACACAAGCCAAGTCTCAGAAAACCAGAGGGGTTGGTAACTATGCAGATTGCAGATCCCTGATCCTACCACACAACCAGCAGCAGTCGTGGAGCGTACCCACGATTATCCTAGACGCCTCGTCACAACCGGAGAGCCACATAAGCCCAAAGCAGGAAAAGAGGAAAACCAACTGCCCCAGAGCAGACCCCAAAGGAAGACAGCCCCCCCCCCACATGTATTGATGGTGAAAAAAGATGAAAACACAAGCAAAGGCAGAAAAATAGGCTGAGCAAACGATGGGGCCCGACTAACTAGAAAGCAAAGACACCATCCGCAATCTGCCAAAAACCCTACCAAAATAATGTCCAACACTTCTGATAGCAAAATTAACCCTGAAGTCACTAGACTTCTCCCACTATATCAGCACTCTGAAATATTCTGAGACAGAGCAAAAAGAGGCCAATCTAATAAGGGACCAAAAGGCAAATACAGATAAATAGGAGTGTAAATTCAGCACAACCCCAGCAGGGGCTGGCTGACCACAAAAAACTGAATTGACCAACAAGAGCAAGTGTGACTAGCAAAAGCAAACTTAACTTGAGAAGACTGGAACAGAGCTGAAGTCCAAGACCTGAGAAGCAGACTGAATCACCAGCACCAGGATAGGGCGTCGGCTGTCTTATATCCAGTCTGATACTCCAGAGATCCAATCGTTATCCTCCTCATCAGGTGGCAGATCACTACCAATTAAACCAACCTCACTACCTCCTGTCACCACCAGAGGGAGAATGGAAGGAGGCGCAGAAAATGAGTTCACAACAGGTAAGACTTAACAATTTGCAAAGTTCATTTTTCCTTGGCACCCTAATAAACTCGTGAGTCCCATGAAATACACAGAAGAAAATGGCATCTTCCTCATCCCAGAACATATTGCTTCAATCTCACAGTGCAACACTGTTAAAGACACTGGCTGTAAATGCTATTAAAGACATAGCTAGAAATTCAGCCACCACTAGATGGTGCTATAACTAAACCAGCACATAATACAAACATATTTGCGGTGTATTCAGAGGGCAGAACAGGACTACTCCACCGATCCGGGAACGCTACTGTCAGATTCCTTCAAAAGTGTACCAAGAAGTAAAGAACATGGTGGCCAGCATGTTTGACAACCAAGTCATACGAGAGAGCCAGAGTCCTTGGGCGGCACCAGTGGTATTGGTTCGTAAGAAGGATGGGTCCCTCAGATTCTGTGTCGACAACAGAAAACTGATTGCTCACACAGTACGTGACGCCTATCCTCTCCCCCCAGATCAAAAAATCACTGTCTGCTCTGGGTTGGGCTAAGTACTTCTCCACCTTAGATTTGGCCAGATGATACTGGCAAGTTCCAGTAGCAGATAAGGACAAGGCGAAGATGGCGTTCATCCTCCCGATGGAACTCTGAGTTCAACAAAATGCCGATTGGTCTTTCAAATGCACCTGGGGCATTTCGGCGGCTAATGGAACATTACCTGGGTGACCTAAAATTTGAGTCCATGTTGATCTACCTAGATGATGTGGTGATGTTCGGGACATCATATTGAGGCTCATCTTCAGAAACTACAAGTCCTGCAGTAACTTTGAGACCGTGGACTGAAAATCAAACCCATGAAATGCCAATTGTTCCCAAACCGTATAGAATACCTGGGTCATGTGGTCACTTCGGAAGGAGTGCAGCCAGCTGCCATTAAGGTTGAGGCCGTCCATAAGAGCCCGCAACCAAGAACGTTGTGAGAGGTGAAAGCCTTTTTTTGACTGCCTGGATATTACCGACGGTTTGTCCCAAAGTTCGCCCATCTGGTGGGTCCTTTGAACCAGTTGCTGAGAGGCACATCTCGAGGGCCCAAGAATCATTCCATTCATTGGGGTCCTCAACAGTAGAAGGCCTTTGAAGAAGTGAAAGCTGCTGTAACCATCTCTCCAATTCTGGCTTACGCCCGGTTTGATACCCCATTCCTGCTCTACACAGACTGGAGCCTGCATGTTCTGTGAACAGTGTTATCAGAGGTATAGGATGGCTGAGAGTGGTCACCTATGGAAGCCGTTTCCTAAGAGAAACAACGTAATCCCGCAATCTATAGTTCATTCAGGCTAGAGCTACTGGCTTTGGTTTGGGCTATGTCAAACGATTTGCAGAGTACCTAACAGGGACTGAAGTGGTAATAATGACTGACAATAATCCATTGGCCACCTGGAAAATGGCAAACTAAGGGTGCTACAACAGAGGTGGATGGCGCAGCTGGCTCAGTTTAACTATGGTATCAAATTACAGAAAGGAGGGGAAAATGGAAACAAAGACGCATTATCCCGGGTTCCGATGGGACAGCCGACTAGGTGTATCAATGAGGAACTCTGTGACGAATAGGCGGACCGCTGCCACCAAATTGTGACAGACAGCGCACCCTGTGCCACCAATATGTCACGATCCCACCACTGACACAGGTGTATCAGCGGACGGAGGGACACGACACACAGTCGGCACACGGCTATCACAGGTACAGTGGGGGCTTATCTTAGTTATCCCACCACTGGCACCATGTGACAAAAATGCAGCAAGCTAACCTTGCTCTAACAATTTACTGCAGGGGGTATTTTGGATGCCCCACCACTGCTAACAACCTTCCAAGAACTGCGGGGATTTATGTGCTGCATATCCCACTTTCTCAGTTCCACTTTGGAACTCGCAGCTCTCCGGCACCCCCCTTACTCTCAGGTTAGTCAGGGAACTGCACCTAGGCTAATTAGTCACCGGACAGGCTGCTTGTTGTGCATGGGCAGTTAGGCTACTGCAGTAAGGGAATTATCAATGCTGTGGCCGCAGCCCCCCTTCAGCAATATAAGACCCTTCTGTACTGCCAACTAGCCAAACCCACTGCACACACCACGCTGCCACCAGCCACGCTTTACTTAATCAAAGAGTTAATTAAGAGGGTCCACGGCAAACCACTGAAATTAGTAGCGATTATCTAAAAAAGGCACATAGTTCGTTTCTTAGAGCATGGAGGCAAACTAATAGATTTTATCATTTATTCCCAAAATGGGCAGTGATTACATAAAAATTGTTGTAAGTTGAGACATTACATATGTACAAATATAAAACAAAGTGGATGAAAGAACAGAACGTAACACTCACATGTGCGTAGTTGGTATTAGGCAGACCATGTGGCTGGGGGAGGGGCACTTAACCAAACGTCCCCACTCATCGGCACGTCTCTCTGGCTTGAGGACTTCGGCTGAACTGACTGGAATTTGGTAGGGAATACCTATAGCCTAGGGTCTGTGACCTCACGAAATAGGCGGTCGGGAGAGGTCCAACCTCCCTCTCTCCAAGTTAGGATTTGGCTACAAAACATAGAATAACTATATCTAAATGAGAAAAGCCCATACCAACACCCATAGGGCATCATTGTTTGTGATTTACCGAATAGAATCCGAAGACACGAAGCATGCCATAATTAAGACCCTCCATTTGGGAGCAATCCATATCTCAGTTTCTGGAGAGATTAGGATTTTGCAAGAGCCACCGTAGGGAAGCCGGGTCCGCGCAGATCACAGAAATGTTCGTTTCGGTTTTCTGTCGCGATCGGAGCCCATGCTAGCCTATTTTAATATCTCTCACAGTTTTATTTCAGACACATGTCCCAGAGGACAAAGGACTTCCTTTAGCTGTGCAGGGAGGGGGGAGAAGAATTCTACAGTGAGGCTTCAGGTTTCACAGAGCTGCACGCAGGAAGACGCTGATGTGTGTGTTGTGGGGGAAGATGGGGGGTTGCAGCTACATGATGGACGGGTTTTCTAGAATGTTCCAGAAACATATCTACAGTGTATTACACCACCCCCTTTTAGAGGGCACTACGGAGGCATTACCTGTCGGTAATCGGCCATGCACACCATCAGCATTTCCATGTTCGCTGCCCTTTTTGTGTTGTACAGTAAAGTCGTAGTGTTGAAGGGCAAGGCTCCAGCGGAGTAACCTTCCTTTGGTTCCGGACTCATGGAACCCCCACCTACCCGGTGCCCCAGGTAGTGGACCTCGCTCATGCCCATCTGGCGCTTTCCCGGCTTGATAGTCAGGCCTGCCTGGTGAAGACACTTGAGCACCTCCTGGAGATGCTGAAGGTGTTCCTCCCAGGTGGAACTGAAGATGGCGATGTCGTCCAAGTACGCCACTGCGTAGACCTGCTTCGGGGACTGGAGGAGGTTGACCATCCGCTGGAAAGTGGCAGGGGCATTTTTCGTGCCGAAGGGCATGACCGTGGACTCGTACAGTCCAAAGGGGGTGATAAAGGCGGATTTCTCCTGCGCCTCAGGGCTCAGGGTGATCTGCCAGTATCCCCGACTCAAATGCATGATGGATATGTACCTGGCTTTCGACAACCGCTCAAGCAGATCCTCGATGCGCGGCATTGGGTGGGCATCAGAGGTTGTGATGGCGTTGAGCCCCCTGTAGTCCATGCAGAACTGGGTGGTTCGATCCTTTTTAGGCACGAGGACTATAGGTGAGGCCCACGTGCTTTTTGACCGTCGAATCACCCCCAGCCTTAACATCTCATTGATCTCTTGGGGCATGACTTGTTGCACCTCCTCAGAGATCCGATAAGGTATTCGCCGTAGTGGGGCGTGATTCCCGGTGTCCACCTCATGAACCACTAATTCCGTTCTCCCAGGTCGGTTGGTGAACACGGCCCGGAAGGGTTCCAGGGCTTCCACCAACTGCAACCGCTGGGATACGGTTAGCAAACCACTTATCTCCATGTCCTCAATGGACCCATTGGCCTTGGCTTAGGCCAGCATGTCCAGGAGGGGATCTTCCTCCCCATCCTTGGGCAGGTTGCAGACCTGTAGGACACAAACTTCACATTCATGGTGCGCCTTCAGCATATTGACGTGAAAGGCCTTGCGCCTACCCCGAGCATGGTCAAGCGTGACCACGTAGGTGACCGGGTGGAGCTGTTGGTGGACAACGTATGGGCCTTTCCAGGCTGCCTGAAGCTTATCCGTTGGTACGGGGACCAGCACCCACACCTTTTGACCCACCTGGTAGGTCAGCTCCCGGGCGTTCAGGTCGTACCAGTGCTTCTGGTCTGCCTGAGCCTGCGTCATGTTGTCATGCACCAACTGCGTCAAGGTCTGCATCTTGTCACTGAAGCGCATGACATAATCCACGATGGACACTTCTGTGGGGTTTGGCTCATCTTCCCAAGATTCTCTTATCAACCCAAGGGGTCCCAGGACTCGCCTGCCATACAGGAGCTCGAAGGGGGAGAACCCGGTCGAGGCCTGCGGAACTTCTCTGTAAGCGAACAGCAGGTGTGGGAAGTACCGCTCCCAGTCGCGCCCTTGGGTCTCAACCAGCATGCGGAGCATCTGTTTGAGGGTACCATTGAAGCGTTCACACAAACCATTAGTCTGTGGGTGATACGCACTCGATACCAGGTGCTTCACCTGCATTTTCTCACAGAGAGCCTCCATTAGGCGAGACATGAATTGGGTCCCTTGATCGGTAAGCATCTCCCTGGGAAATCCTACCCTTGTAAAGATGGTCACCAGTGCGTCAGCCACCTTATCTGCCCTGGTAGAAGACAAAGCTACTGCCTCTGGGTACCGGGTAGCGTAGTCTACCACGATGAGAATGTATTGCTTTCCAGAGCTGCTGGGGATGGCCAGCGGGCCTACAATGTCCACCGCGATTCTCTGGAAAGGCTCCTCTATCACCGGCAAAGGAATAAGGGGAGCCTTAAGAGCAGGCCCCGCCTTACCCACTTTTTGACAGGTGTTATAGGAGCGGCAGTATTGTGTTACATCTGTCCCCATCTTGGGCCAATAGAAGTGTTGAGACAGCCGTGCCTTTGTTTTGCTGATCCCCAAGTGTCCAGCGAGTTGAATCTTATGGGCAATCCGCAACAACTCAGTTCTGAACTGTAGGGGGATGACCAGCTGTCTTTCCCTCAACCACTCCTTTTGGGAATCTCCGGGTACTGTCTCCCGGTACAACCTTCCTCGTTCCCAGAACACCCTCTCCTTATCAGACTCGGAGGTGGGCGTCTGGGCGAGACCTCTCAATTTCTCCAGGCTCGCATCTGAGTGCAGAGCAGCCTGGAACTCCTTGCTGGAGGCTGCCAGAAGTGAAATCAGGGTCCATACCTTACTGGGACCCTCGGGAACCTGCTCTGGGTCCACCTCTGGTTCCGTCTCTCCTGTAGCAGAAGAGGGTCCAGAAGACAGGGCGCTACCTGCGATCTGGGCACTTTGACTGAGTGTGACAGCTGCTACGTATGCTGCCTCTCTGGGGACTTCTACAGAGACACCAGTCGGTGCTGCTATGGGCCCTACTTCCACATCCACCCCCAACACTTCAGGTGCAGTGCTACTTAAGGGCCAGTTACCTTCCTCGGTGGCACTGGTCAGCTGCATGGCAAACCCCTTGCACTTCCCCATTTCCTTGAGCACCGTTGCTCGCTCCTGCCAGAGGTTCCTCAGCCGTCTCACTCCGCAGAGTGACGGGGCTGAGCACTTCGGTACCTGTTGACACATCTACCATTTCAAAGAAATGGTTAGCAGGTTCAGTCGGCACAGATACATCATCATCTTCATCTTCATCATCCATTCTACATCATCATCTTCATCTTCATCATCCATTCTACATCATCATCTTCATCTTCATCATCCATTCTACATCATCATCTTCATCTTCATCATCCATTCTACATCATCATCTTCATCTTCATCATCCATTCTACATCATCATCTTCATCTTCATCATCCATTCTACATCATCATCTTCATCATCCATTCTTCATCATCATCATCATCATCTTCATCATCCATTCTTCATCATCCAATCATCATCATCTTCATCATCCATTCTTCATCATCCATTCTTCATCATCATCATCATCCATTCTTCATCATCATCATCATCTTCATCATCCATTCTTCATCATCATCATCATCATCTTCATCATCCATTCTTCATCATCATCATCATCCATTCTTCATCCATTCTTCATCCATTCTTCATCCATTCTTCATCCATTCTTCATCCCCTAGGGAAAGAATGTTTATCGGATTTCTTTGGTACATTTACATCAGCATCATTCCTGGGGAGAGAATGATTGTTGGTTGCATCATTACTCATCACGTCATTAGCAGGTAACACATTCAGTTTCCAATCATCATCATCATCAGGGTTAACGTTACCCTTATTATCAGGTTGGGGAGGGGTGTCAGGGACGTAGTATGCAACCATCCTCCCCCAGTCAGTCCCCAATAAAACATTAGTGGGCAGGTTTTCAGACACTCCCACTTCCCTCACCCCGCTCCCAGCACCCCAATCAAGGAATACCCGGGCCACTGGCAAGGGACAGCGGTTACCCCCGATCCCGGTGACAGTCAGGGTTTTCCCCTCAACAAACTCTTCACAGGGGTCGCCAGTCCAGGACGGATGAGGGTTCGCTCAGCCCCGGTGTCCTTGAGGCCTGTAGCAAGACGGGCCCCCACCTGGACGGGTTGAACATTGCCATCAATCCTCCCAACCACACCTCCCACCATAAGAACAGAGGCGTTGGGCCCAGAGGCCTTGGCTGGGGGGTTCTTCGGCTTTTCCGCACAGGTGTAACTGAGGTGACCAGGCCGCTTGCAGTGGAAACACAGGCGACTGTCAGTAGTAGGCCTGGTGTTGGCAACAGGGACAGGGCCTCCAGAGAGACGGCTAGCTGGGGCACTGGGGTTGGTTGCAGGCTTACCCCCTCTCCAGCTGGTGGTGACTGGCCTCAGCGTCTCTGGCTTCCGGTTGGCCTCGTAGTTGTCGGCGATCTGCGCCGCTTTGTCCGTGTTCGTTGGTTCGTGGTCCAGGATGAGCTGTCGGACCTCAGCTGGGCTAAGATGCAGGAACTGGTCTTTGATCATCAGGTCCCGTAGCTGCTCAAAGGAATCGACGGACAGTTCATGGATCCACTGGTCAAAGTGGGTCCTGAGTCCTTGCACCACATCACTATAGCTATTGTGTGGGCCACGTTCGAGGTTCCGGAACTTCTTTAGGTATACCTCAGGTGTCAGCCGGTATTTGGCGATCAGGGCCGGCTTTATGGCATCATAGTCGTCGTCGTCTTCTGACAGAAGAGAAGCAAACGCCTCCAGAGCTTTGCCCTTTAGCCCTGGGGTCAAGTACCTGGCCCATTGTTCTCTAGGCAGCTGGTACTGTCTGCAGGCTTTCTCAAAGGCTCGCAGAAACGTGTCCAAGTCCCTGTCCTTTTCCATCACGGGAAAATGCTCTGGCCGGGGTTTAGGACTCTGGACGCTGCTAGGCTCACTGCTTCGGGCTGTGGGGGCATTCCCCCCTTGTCGGAGCATCTCCAGTTCATGGGCTCTCTCAGCCTCTTTCGGCTCAGGCCTCCTGCCGATATTGCTGGATCAGCCTCACCCGTTCCTCACTGTCTTCGGCGGGGAGTTCGTCCAAGGCCGCTTGCAGGTAGGGGTCCAATCTGTCCGGATTGTATGTGGAGCCAGCGCTCAGGAGTGGAGCCTCTGCTGCAGCCCCAATGTTACTTTAGCCCGCTTCTGCGCCCGCTGGGCTCTGGTCGTTTTCCCATTGCACCAGAGCCGCAATCAGTTGGGCCTTGTTTTTGTTCGTGGTGTCAATCCGCCACACTCCGCAGAGGGCAATAAGAGCGTCTTTCCTTTGCTGCTTATACCACTCTGCTCCCATTGTAGCCATGGTTGCCAAATAAAAGATAGGAAAGAAAAACCAAGAGAAAGGGAGGGAATACTCACACGTACACACAAATGTCTCAGGACTAGTAACCACTGAGTCGGTTCTCCAAAACCTATGATGCAGGATTCCCGCAGGAACCGTGCAGGTCTTTAGTGAAAGGAATGATTGCTCAAACCAAATCACTAATGCTCTATGATCATCCCACCGCTCTGCCACCAATATGTGACGAATAGGCGGACCGCTGCCACCAAACTGTGACGGACAGCGCACCCTGTGCCACAAATGTCACAATCCCACCACTGACACGGGTATATCAGCGGATGGAGGGACACAACACACAGTCGGCACACGGCTATCACAGGCACAGTGGGGGCTTATCTTAGTTATCCCACCACTGGCACCATGTGACAAAAATACAGCAAGCTAATCTTGCTCTAACAATTTACCGCAGGAGGGTATTTTGGATGCCCCACCACTGCTAACAACCTTCCAAGAACTGCAGGGATTTATGTATATCCCACTTTCTCAGTTCCACTTTGGAACTCGCAGCTCTCCGGCGCCCCCCGTTACCCTCAGGTCAGTCAGGGAACTGCACCTAGGCTAATTAGTCGCCGGACGGGCTGCTTGTTGTGCACGGGCAATTAGGCTACTGCAGTAAGGGAATTATCAATGCTGTGGCCGCAGCCCCCCTTCAGCAATATAAGACCCTTCTGTACTGCCAACTAGCCAAACCCACCGCACACACCACGCTGCCACCAGCCACGCTTTCCTAATGAGTTAATTAAGAGGGTCCATGGCAAACCCCTGAAATTAGTAGCGATTACCTAAAGGCACATAGTTTGTTTCTTAGAGCATGGAGGCAAACTAATAGATTTTATCATTTATTCCCAAAGTGGGCAGTGATTACATAAAAATTGTTATAAAGTTGAGACATTACATATGTACAAATATAAAACAAAGTGGATGAAAGAACAGAAAGTAACACGCACATGTGCGTAGTTGGTACTAGGCAGACCATGTGGCTGGGGGAGGGGCGCTTAACCAAACGTCCCCACTCATCGGCACGTCTCTCTGGCATGAGGACTTTGGCTGAACTGACTGGAATTTGGTAGGGAATACCTATAGTCTAGGGTCTGTGACCTCACGAAATGGGCGGTCTGGAGAGGTCCAACCTCCCTCTCTCCAAGTTAGGATTTGGCTACAAAATGTAGAATAACTATATCTAAACGAGAAAAGCCCGTACCAACACCCATAGGGCATCATTGTTTTGTGATTTGCCGAATAGAATCCGAAGACATGAAGCATGCCATAATTAAGACCCTCCATTTGGGAGCAATCCATATCTCAGTTTCTGGAGAGATTAGGATTTTGCAAGAGCCACCGTAGGGAAGCCGGGTCCGCGCAGATCACAGAAATGTTCGTTTTGGTTTTCTGTTGCGATTGGAGCCCATGCTAGCCTATTTTAATATCTCTCAGTTTTATTTCAGACACATGTCCCAGAGGACAAAGGACTTCCTTTAGCTGTGCAGGGATGGGGGAGGAGAATTCTACAGTGAGGCTTCAGGTTTCACAGAGCTGCACGCAGGAAGACGCTGGTGTGTGTGTTGTGGGGGAAGAGAGGGGGTGTTGCAGCTACATGACAGAGGGGTTTTCTAGAATGTTCCAGAAACATATCTACAGTACATTACAAACTCCATGACACTGAGAACCCTGACCTAGTTCGACTGCCTGTCTTCCAGAGCATGGTGCATTTAAGTGGGGTGGCCCACAGTGCTTGGAAAAGCTGAGGCTTGGGAACGGGCCCAGAACGACAACAGAAATGTGCAGCAGGTAAAACACTGGATACAGGCCAATATTTGCCAGAGGAGCAGTCATAGCTGTCCTCAGAGGGGGAAAACTGTTGAGTCAATGGGATAAACTCAGTGTGATTCAGGGCCTTTTGTGTCATGAGATACAGTGGGTATGGAAAGTATTCAGACCCCATTAAATTTTTCAGTTTTTGTTTCATTGCAGCCATTTGGTAAATTCAAAAAAGTTCATTTTCTCATTAATGTACACTCTGCACCCCATCTTAACTGAAAAAAAAAAATGGAAATGTAGTAATTTTTGCAAATTTATTAAAAAGAAAAACTGAAATATCACATGGTCATAAGTATTCAGGCCCTTTGCTCCATATTGAGTAGAAGCACCCTTTTGAGCTAGTACAGACATTATTTTTTTTGGAAATGATGCAACAAGATTTTCACACCTGGATTTGGGGATCCTCTACCATTCTTCTTTGCAGATCCTCTCCAGTTCCGTCAGGTTGGACGATGAACATTGGTGGACAGACATTTTCATGTCTCTCCAGAGATGCTCAATTGGGTTTAGGTCAGGGCTCTGGCTGGGCCAGTCAAGTATGGTCAGAGTTGTTTTTGAAGCCACTCCTTTGTTATTTTAGCTGTGTGCTTAGGGTCATTGTCTTGTTGGAAAGTGAACCTTCAGCCAAGTTTTCATCCAGGATATCTCTGTACTTGGCCGCATTCATGTTTCCTTCAATTGGAACCAGTTGTCCTGTCCCTGCAGCTGAAAAACACCTCCATAACATGATGCTGCCACCACGTTTCACTGTTGGGATTGTATTGGGCAGGTGATGAGCAGTGCCTGGTTTTCTCCACACATACCGCTTTGAATTATCACCAAAAAGGTCTATCTTCTTTTTCTTATCAGACCAGAATCTGATTTCTCATAGTCTGGGAGTCCTTCATGTGTTTTTTAGCAAACTCTGAGGGCTTTCATATGTCTTTTGCACTGAGGAGAGGCTTTCGTCTAGCCACTCGGCCATAAAGTTCCATCTGGTGGAGGGCTGCAGTGATAGTTGACTTTGTGTAACTTTCTCCCATCTCCCTACTGCATCTGTGGAGCTCAGCCACAGTGATCTTGGGGCTCTGCTTTACCTCTCTCACCAAGGCTCTTCTCCCAATATTGCTCAGTCTGGCTGGACAGCCAAGTCTAGGAAGACTTCTGTTTGTCCCAAACTTCTTCCATTTAAGGATTATGAATTTTTTTGTAACCTTTGCCAGATCTGTGCCTTGCCACAATTCTGTCTCTGAGCTTCTTGGCCAGTTCCTTTGACCTCATGATTCTCATTTGGTCTGACATGCACTGTGACCTGTGAGGTCTTATATAGACAGGTGTGTGCCTTTACAAATCAAGTCCTATCAGTTTAATTAAATACAGCTGGACTCCAATGAAGAAGAACCATCTCAAGGAGGATCACAAGGAAATGGATAGCATGTGACTTAAATATGAGTGTCTGAGCAAAGGGTCTGAATACTTATGACCATGTGTTATTTCAGTTTTTCTTTTTTAATTTACAAAAATTTCTACATTTCTGTTTTTCTTCAGTCATGATGGGGTGCTGAGGGTACATTATTGAGAAAAAAAAAATGAACTTTTTTGCATTTACCAAATGGCTACAATGAAACAGAGTGAAAAATTTAAAGGGGTCTAAATACTTTCCGTACCCACTGTATACATACAGTCTGAGTTGCAGCACCACCATCAGGTTGTGATTCCCATGTCATTAGGTCCAGTAGCTGCATGTGAGGTCCATGAGAGAGGGGCTCATTTTGGAACAGAAACGCTTATAAGTGATTGCGGAGAATAATTTACTACTCAGATCTGGAAAAGATGGTAATTGATGCGTGCCAAAAATGCAGAGCATGTGGTTTGACCAAGAGTCTGGAAAAGCGAGCTCCTATTCAGACCATCCAGACATCCGCTCCACTGGAAATACTCATGACAGACTATGTGCAAATAGGGTACTCCTGTTCGGGACACTTGTTTGGTGATGACTGATCATTTCACTAAATGTGCAATGGTGGTACGTACCACAGACCAGAACGCAGAATCAGCCTCTGAGGCGGTATGTCATCACTTCATTCAAGTGTTTGGATGACCACTGCGGATTCATTCTGATCAAGGAGCATGTTTCCAGGGTATCTTGATGAAGGATCTGTATCACCTCTATGGTATTGAGAAGTTTAGGATGATTGCCTATCTTCCACAAGGCAATGGTGAGTGTGAACGTTTCAACCGCACCCTTCTGCAAATGCTGCGAACTGGAGAATGATCAAAAAGCATGTTGGCCTGAGTCCCTGGCTGAACTGATGTGGGCCTACAATATTCGAGTGCACAGCACGACCAGGTATTTGCCCCACATGCTAATGTTTGAGAGGGCAGGTAGGGAAATTGAAGACATACCCATGCCTGATTCCATGGCTGATCTTCCTTGGCCCTCTACCGCATGGGCCCAGGAGCACCGGCGGCGCTTGAGAACGGTGCACAGAGTGGAGGGTGATCAGTTGAGATAGCTGACACACACATCATGACCAGAGACCAGTACAGAGGAAAGTTTTTGCTCCAGGGGAAAGAGTGCTAAACCGAGTGAAAAAGCGGTCTGGGAAGTTAGATGACCAGTGGGAGGCAGTACAGTATGTGGTGAAAACGAGGGTGGAGCCCAGTATCCCATGTATGAGGAGGGACTGGGGGACCGACTAGGAATCTGCATAGTCAGGGACAGCACACCCACCCATAGATGATTGGTGGGCTGTACTTGCTCCCCTACAGACTGAGGGCCCATTTGTTGCAATATTTCCCCCTAGAGAGACTATTTCACAACCTGTAATTCAGGACTGTGGAGTCGGAGTCGTGGAGTCGGAGTCGGTGCTCATTTTGGTGGAGTCGGAGTCGGAGTTGGAGTCGGTATAAAATGGACCGACTCCGACTCCTAAAATATATAATAAATTGGGTACAGTAGTTCAATGCAGGATGTGCTGAATATTTTTTCATAGGAGTTTGGGAAAGTTATGAAATGTCCTATAAATGGCTGTTATATTCCTGATCTAAGGCTACATTCACACACAGTGTTTTTCCTGTGTTTTTTGAGGATACGTTTTTCAGCTGCAAAAGCTGATCATCTTTTTAAAAAACTGCATCACCTGAAAGGTTTTTGAGCTCATAGATAATGTTTTCAATAGCAAAAGCAGATTAGAAATCTGCTCTATCTATCCATTTATCCATATCTGTCTATCCATATCGTATCTGTACCAAAAAGAATGAAAACCGGGTAGTACACCAATATATATTCTGTTCTATCTAAATATCTTGATTATTGGATCATAAAAATGATTAAATGTCTGAGGTTCACATTGTACTACAATAAATTTTTCACTTAAATATAAGCAATATGTGTGGGAGTCGGAGTTGGAGTTGGTGTAAGGGAAATTGAGGAGTCGGAGTCGCAAGTTTGGCTTACCGACTCCACAGCCCTGCTGTAATTTCCCCCAGAGACGATATACAGGGAGAGACGACCGCCCCGGTCCAACCTGTGACTGTTCCCAACGAGAGTGCACAGCGGGAGTTAACTCCGGTTCTGGGAAGATGCACTGAGGCTACTGCAGGTGTACCCCCACAACGCTATGCGCAGGATTTCATCTGTGAAGCTGTGTTGAGGAAGCCAACCTCTAGTGGGGTGCCATGTGAGGGGAAGCCTCAAGATTCCCACGCCAAAATATACAATGTTATTGGTGTTTTAGCCACTAGATGGCAGCGGTTTGCAGATTCATACGACTGTCACCTGTATGTCAGTTAGCATACAGGGAGATAACCAGTTTGAGCTGCCCCCAGCATCAGTTGGAAAACCGAAGGATGACTGAGAGTTGCAGGGGCAATCTTGAAGTGCAGTTAGTAAGAGATGTGACAGGAGAGTTAAAAAGAACGGGTATGTGCAGTGTGCTAGGATCTGGTCAGATTACTGAGGAAAGATGCAACTGTCCGCGATTCCTGTCAGAGAAGAAGAATCACGTTAGGGAGACTACTATTGTTGGATACATTTACATTCCACCCAAAGCCTCGGCTGTTACGTGAATGGCCTTCTGCTAGCCTGTCAGGCAAAATCTGCTTTCCAGGTGACAAGCCCAGGATCCACTCCAGTCTCCCAGCTAAATGGCCATTCGGACGAATAGACAGCAACTTCTGTGTTCAGTTAATGTACGGTAAGTCCTGAACTCAGGCCCCACCACAGGGATCTCTGTGGGTGAAAGAATGCAGACTTTAGAGAGAGTTTGGCGCTAAACCTAAATTCAGAGACATTGTTTGCTAAGAGGGCTGTGTGAACCTCAGCTAGATACTCCCATAGTGGGTGAGCTTGTGTATAGATAGCATAACAGAATTGTAATTTTAGAGAATTGTCAAGTTTGTGAATCTCTGCCCTGCATGGGCCGCCTCTTGCACTCATCTAATTACACCCTTGCTCTTGGTAACTCCCGGTTACCGCATTAGGCAGAACCACAGGTCAAGCAAATTATAGTGTAACCGATAGGCCCAGTATATTCTATCGGTACTGCAGTGCACTAGCGCAGAGGTCCTCGCTGATCCTGGCTAGGTGTGTGTGATAGTGTTTCTTTCTTGCGTTTCCGGGGTAACACAATTGTCGTTGTTAGTAAAAACTAGTTCCTTAACAAGTTGCCTGGTCTTGTTCTTTGTCCTCAGCCAGCTGTATTCTGGGTGAGAACACCCCGGTATAGTCAGGCATGTCACTGTGCAGTCGCAGAATCGGAGCTGCTGTTTGCACACATTGGATACATGCTGGGATTGGATAGTTACATTTACCATCCAATCATAGTGATCAGACAGCGGGGGACCATTTCTCTTCACCACCGTTGCGATCCTGGCATCAGGAGGGTTAGTCAGCCAGGAGCAGTGCAGGCACTGTTCTTGGCTGTTAATGCAGGAGTTCGGCTGTCAGATAAATCAGCACCTCCCACACAATCATGCTGTGATCAGTCAGTCAGATTGTTCGGTAAAAATCATCTATTATACCTTCAATCTTCCAAGCTAAGGGTTGTATGCTGCCCGAAAGATAACACTGCCTCCGGTCTTCACTATACAAGATTTCTCCTCCCCTTCTCTTCAGCGTCACTTTGATGTAATGTGGGCGGATGGAAATCCCGTGCCCCCGCGTTCTGCCTGCTGTCTCTCCTCTGAGGCACCAGAGTCACTGTAGCTTCTGGTCCCAGTGATCTCCGGCACACAGTAAAGGTGAATTTCCCACAGTGCAAAGGAGCGACTGCAGGCAAAATGCACAGGATTTCTGGTCACGCACGACGTTAAAGTCTCCAAGGTGCGGGGTCGGGGGGAGTCAAAGGACCGACTAGAATCCTTAAGGGACGCACAATTTAGTGATATCTTTACATGATATCACTAAATATAGGTGACAGATTCCCTTTAAAGGGACACTGAAGGGAAGGGGAGGAGGAATCTTGTATAATGAAGACCGGAGGCAGTCTTATCTTCTGGGCAGCGTACGTCTCATAGCCTGGAAGATCAAAGATTTAAAAGATGATTTTTACTGAACAAGGTCACATTCAGGAGGCATTCAGGTATGACTAATTTCAGATGTATACAACCTGTATGCCCATATTAATAACTAGTGATGAGCGCAAATGCTCCTTATTTGCGTTTGCCTAGGGTGCTTGGGTATGCATAGAGTATCGCGGGTGCTCGAGTGACATGTCCGAGTCCCTTCACCTACATATTTCATCACTATTAATAACTCAAAAAGGTTAAATGAGCACCCTTGCCCTGCCCCTTGTGATGTTTGCAGGTGGTAGCCTCTGAGGCACTTTCCTGTTTGTTTAGTAAAGCACTCCCACTTAAGTTTTTTTTTATGCAGTAAATGTGTGTAGGTGCATGTAATGTAGCGTGTGTATATTAATATTCTCACTGCCACCTCCGGTGTCCAGCGCTGCTCTTCTCAAGTGACGTCACTCCAATTGTGACTAGCCGGCTCACTCTGAATCAGAAGTTTTTTACAATGAAAGCCTATGGTGCCTTGTTCTGACGCTCCATAGACTTACATTGTAAAAGCCATTTCCGGGTCATGCAGAGCGCAGTGTGACCTGGAGAGTCTGCAAAGTGGTGACTAAGAGTCAGTGATAAGCGGTCATAAAGGAGCGCTTAGGAAGCAACCCTGTGGCAGACAAGAATGTCAGGTCTCCACCGCAGCTCCAGCCGAAAACCTCCAATGGAGGATAGGAGCAATGAGAAAATGGAACACGGTCTTAGGAGTGCAGGAAAGAGTGTATTAAAGTTAAATAGAAGCGTAAGCTCAAAAATTGAATTTGTGAGTTTAGGAGCATTACGCATACCAATCATTAGAATAAAGTTGACCTTTATTGAAAATAATCTAAAAACTAGACAATCACACAGAAATACCAACAACTAACCATGTCACCTATTGTGGCCCTACACTGGGGCCCTGATAATGACTACCTACCAGCGGAGGTTGGCACCCTAGACAAAATCCAGATTGGCGCCCCGGCTCCACGACGGCTGACCCTAGTGCTCCTAAATAACCCTGGACCGGTGCAGCATACAGTCACCCATTTAACCAGGAAAGGATTGTAAAGGTGTCGCCGATATAGGTAGGTTAATAGGCAACAACAGAAAAAGTGCAAAAAAAAGTGCTGTAAACACAAGACAAAAAGTGACATGTGCAGACAAATGAGTACCTGACTATGCTGTAACTGACACCTTCCTGTCAGCGGAGGTTGGCACCCAACTGGTCAGCGGAATGGCGCCCCCGCTCCACGACGGCTATCCCTTAAGTCCCTGATGTGATTAATATTAAATCAAATAAGGGTAGCAGAATAATAGATTACCAGATGGTACATTTTAACCCAATGGTCCATTTATGACCCATGTGGGGAAAAAAGTATATAAATCATATTGATAACAGTAAAAGGTACTCAAGGTTAGTAGTTGAAGTAGAACCTCAACGTGTTTCTCCTAATCGGATCATCAGGAGGTAGATAGTCAGATGCTGTGCGAAAAAAGACCAAAATCCCCCATATATGTAGGCTCCGCAGTCATGAAGACAGCCAATGAGTGATCACCCCTCCTCCATATTGTAGAGGTCCCATTCACAAGATGTAGCCAAGTGGGGCTGAAACATAGGCTGAAGCATACAAATGGCCGTGCCCTCATGCTCTATATATAAAAGAGGGCTTACTAAAAATAGGTAAAGCAGCCTGTAATTGGTAGATGCAACTGTCAATTACACTTGTAGCCAATGGGTTAACGAAATACTGGGCGGTAGTGGCCAGCGTGCGTTCCACATGCAGTGCAAATTAAATCACAGCTGTTGTCAGACGCTGCTAAGAGGCAATGACGCTGAGTGCACTTCCTGTTCCACAAATGAGGGCGCAGGTCAGAGATGTAATGCGCATGTCAACCTTTTGTATAGACAAAAGGTATGCCACCGCTGTCACTGCGCATGCCCAAGGTGTCACCAGGACAACAAGAGGTGACGCACAAGTAAGGGCGCAGGTCAAAGATGTACTGCGCATGTCAAATGTTTCTATAAACAAAAAGCAGGCTACCGCGCGTGCCCAGAGCATCTCCAGGTCAACAAGAAGCGACGCGCGCTCTACCAATCGCTGATAAGGGCGCATGCCCAGGTGATACCTGTCTATTGCGCCTGCCCGAGATATCTCTGCAAACATTAGTGTGCATGCCCAGAGCGTCTGAGGATAACGGAACGCAGCGCACACTCCACAAATCGCTGATGGATAAGGGCGCATGCCCAGATGACCCCTGTCTATTGCATCTGCCCAGAGTGTCATTGCACATATCAGTACCGCCATCCACTGAGCAAACTCAGGGTATATTCAAGATGGCAAGCTCAGTGCGCTCTTTATTCTAAAAATAATCAATAATGAGACTTTAGAGCAACAGACATTATCAATATTGTGCGTAATAAAAATCATAATACATGATGATATAAATATAGGCAAGACAATACTTTAAATAATAAAAGGGGGGAGGTCAAGAAATACAATAAAGGTGTAAATAGATGACAATGTACATACATCAGAATGCAACTTATTCCATAATTTTGTTATCTCACAATTTGTGAACCCCCAAAAAGGGGGGAATATTGTACTGTATGGCAAAGAACTAGGGCCCTATCATCCTCTGTGGACTTATAAAAAGCACGCATAAGACAGACTTTCATTTAGGCCCTTTGGCCCTATGGATTCCAATCTGTGGATCCACATGCATTCTCTTTGTAATAATAGTCTGTCAAAATTACCACCTATAGGGTTCTTTTTAACCACCTCAACCACAGAAAAACAGATCTCCTCCAGAATACCCTTATGCGTCTCATTCAGATGTTTTGCCAGAGGGGTGTCGCGATTATGCCTAACATCACCAATGTGCTCATCCACTCTGCGCCGGAATTCCCTTAAAGTTTTGCCCACATAGTCCTTCGGGCAACTACATGTTGCCACATATATTAAACCAGAGGTCTTGCAATTAGAGAAATCTCTATGATGGAATCTCCTGCCATTTGAGGAACTTGTAAAGGATTTACATGGTTTAATAAATTTACAATTCACACATTTCCACATTTAAAAAAAACAAAAACACAAGTTTTGCGGTCCAGTCATGTACCTGCTGGGTTGGTTCTTCTGAAGAGACTATGTACCAAATTATCCTGATGTTAAAATATTCCAATGTTTATTGAGAATCCCCCTGACTCTTCTATTCTGGCAATCAAAAGTGCCAATGATTCTGGTTACATCCAGTATTTTCTCAGACCTATTTGGTTTAGTTTGCAACAGGGAATTCCTATCTTGAATAGAGGCAAAATTGTACGATTGTTCAATAATAGACCTAGGTAACCCTTCTCCAAGAATCTCCTCTTCATATCTGCTGATTGATATTTAAAAGCCTCCATGTCCATGCAATTTCTCCTTAATCTTAAAAATTGGCCTTTTGGAATACCACGTTTAAGTGCTTCTAGGTGATGGCTGTCCCAACGAAGTAAATTATTTGTGATCGTTGGTTTACGATATATTTGAGATTTCAAAAAGCCATCCTCCCCTATCTGAATCAGAACATCAAGGAATGGTAAAGTGTTCTTACCGAGTTCATAGGTGAATTTCATACCAATTGCATTGTTGTTTAATTCACTAATGAACTCTAGGAAACCACATTCTGTCCCCTGCCAGATGATAAAAACGTCGTCAATGAATCTATACCATGTTCCAATATGTTCTTGCCACCATTTGGGTTCATCAGGGAAGACCAGGGTTTCCTCCCACCAGCCCAGGAACAGCCCAGCATATGATGGCGCACAGGGACTGCCCACAGCGGTGCCCCTGAGCAGGTGGAAGTACTTCCTGTCAAACAAAAAGAAATTCTTGGTAAGAGTAAACCGTAATAATTCCAGCACAAATTCATTATGGGCCTTGTATTGCATTGCCCTTGACTTTAAGAAATATCTAATCACCTCGAGGCCCAATTCATGTGATATATTACTATACAATGCCTCAACATCTATTGAAGCCAATATGGAGTTCTCGGTCATCTGGATGCCCTCAAGCTTCAAAAGGAGATCCGAGGTATCCCTAATGTATGATGGTAAGGTCAAAACAAAGGGACGGAGTATCTGATCTATGTACACCTGCAATTTTGGGTAAGGGAATCCGACCCCGAGACGATTTGACGTCCTTTGAGGGGGTTAAGTCCCTTACGCACCTTTGGTAGGGTGTAGAAAGTGGCAATTAGGGGTTGGGACGGGTACAAGCACTCAAATTTATTCTTAGATATTAGATTTGCTGTCTCAAGTATCTTTTTCAATTCACCCTTATATCCCATAGCGGGATCAGCGTGTAGGATTTCATATGTCTGTGAATCAGTTAAAATGCTATTACACATTTTTATATAATCCTGCTCAGTCATGATCATGAGGTTACCACCCTTATCCGAGGGTTTATCAGCTCATTCTGATCCATTAGTCTAGTTAATGCCTCCTGCTCACTAGTTGTAAGATTGCAATCAAATACAGTAGATGGTATTTTTCTTAAATCTTTTTCCACCAGCCTAAGGAATATATCAATACTAGAAATATCAAACTGTGGAGGCATCTTAGTATTCTTACTTCTCAGGTTTGTAAAAGGACACACCCCTCTCTCGTGTCATTTTCCTCCAATAATCCTACTAAAGCTCTGTAACCCTCAAGTTCATCCTTTTGTAACCCCAAACATTCACATTCAGTTTGATCATTGCGTGCGAAAAACTTTTTCCATTTCAGTTTACGACAAAAGAGATTAATGTCCCCTTTGTCCAAGGCTACAAGTGTAATTGACAGTTGTATCTACCAATTACAGGCTGCTTTACCTATTTTTAGTAAGCCCTCTTTTATATTATAGAGCATGAGGGCACGGCCATTTGTATGCTTCAGCCTATGTTTCAGCCCCACTTGGCTACATCTTGTGAATGGGACCTCTGCAATATGGAGGAGGGGTGATCACTCATTGGCTGTCTTCATGACTGCTGAGCCTATATACATGGGGGATTTTGGTCTTTTTTCACACAGCATCTGACTATCTACCTCCTGATGATCCGATTAGGAGAAACGCATTGAGATTCTACTTCAGCTACTAACCTTGAGTACCTTTTACTGTTATCAATATGATTTATATACTTTTTTCCCATATGGGTCATAAATGGACCATTGGGTTAAAATGTACCTTCTGGTAATCTATTATTCTGTTATACTTATTTGATTGAATATTAGTCACATCAGGGACTTAAGGGATAGCCGTCGTGGAGCGGGGGCGCCATTCCGCTGACCAGTAGGGTGCCAACCTCCGCTGACAGGAAGGTGTCAAGTCACAGGGAACAGTATAGTCAGGTACTCATTTGTCTGCACATGTCACTTTTTGTCTTGTGTTTACAGCACTTTTTTTTGCACTTTTTCTATTGTTGCCTATTAACCTACCTATATCGGCGACACCTTTACAATCCTTTCCTGGTTAAATGGGTGACTGTATGCTGCACCGGTCCAGGGTTATTTAGGAGCACTAGGGTCAGCCATTGTGGAGCGGGGGCACCAATCTGGATTTTGTCTAGGGTGCCAACCTCCGCTGGTAGGTAGTCATTATCAGGGCCCCAGTGTAGGGCCACAATAGGTGGCACGGTTAGTTGTTGGTATTTCTGTGATTGTCTTGTTTTTAGATTATTTTCAATAAAGGTCAATTTTATTCTAATGATTGGTATGAGTAAGGCTCCTCCTAAACTCAGAGTGCAGGAAAGAGACTCAGACAAGAGATGGGGTTAAACCACAACGCGTTTCGAGGGAGGATCCATCTTCATCAGGTGGACGTTTTACCTGATGAAGACGGATCCTCCGTCGAAACGCGTTGTGATTT
Source organism: Dendrobates tinctorius (assembly GCF_039654945.1). Lineage (NCBI taxonomy): Eukaryota > Metazoa > Chordata > Amphibia > Anura > Dendrobatidae > Dendrobates > Dendrobates tinctorius. Next base: position 18,991,013 of record NW_027361675.1, on the reverse strand, counting down.
AACCCCATCTCTTGTCTGAGTCTCTTTCCTGCGCTCCTAAGACCGTTTTTCATTTTCTCATTGCAAAGTGGTGACGTCACTTAGAGGAGTAGAATGGCGCTGGACATCACAGAAAGCTGCGGTAGGTGAGTATGGAGCGCTTCTTAATTTGATTTTGAGGGAACTAATTGCTTCCCTACAGGAGGTACGAACTACAATTAGTGCAGATTTTCAGGACCCCGGTTCATCAGCCAGGCCAGTAATCTGTGGTCACTGGAGTCAAACACCGCCTCCTACCTCCACGACTCCTCTCAATTAGCTGGCCTGGTCACTACGGCATGTTTCACACCACAGTGTTGAGATGACGACAGGCTGGCTAATCCAAGAGAAAAGCCAAGCGTGTCATCACATAAAAGGGGGCTCCCATCAAATGACCACAAATTACTGACGTGGCCGATGGACCAAGTCCTGCAAAACTATTAGCACCAGCTCTGGTGGGGTACCATTTGTGGCGCGGGTGGGGGGCTATTTGTGGCTGCGGGTGGGGGGCTATTTGTGGCTGCGGTAGGGGGCTATTTGTGACTGGTGGGGGCCATTTGTGGCTGCGGTAGGGGGCCATTTGTGACTGCGGTAGGGGGCTATTTGTGACTTTGGTGGGGGGCCATTTGTGGCTGCGGTAGGGGGCCATTTGTGGCTGCAGTAGGGGGCTATTTGTGACTTTGGTGGGGGGCCATTTGTGGCTGCGGTAGGGGGCTATTTGTGACTTTGGTGGGGGGCCATTTGTGGCTGCAGTAGGGGGCTATTTGTGACTTTGGTGGGGGGCCATTTGTGGCTGCGGTAGGGGGCTATTTGTGACTTTGGTGGGGGGCCATTTGTGGCTGCGGTGGGGGGCCATTTGTGACTTTGGTGGGGGGGCCATTTGTGGCAGCGGTAGGGGGCTATTTGTGGCTTTGGTGGGGGGCCATTTGTGGCTGCGGGTGGGGGGCTATTTGTGACTTTGGTGGGGGGGGCCATTTGTGGCTGCGGTAGGGGGCCATTTGTGGCTGCGGTGGGGGCCATTTGTGACTTTGGTGGGGGGCCATTTGTGGCAGCGGTAGGGGGATATTTGTGGCTTTGGTGGGGGGCCATTTGTGACTGCGGTAGGGGGATATTTGTGGCTTTGGTGGGGGGCCATTTGTGGCAGCGGTAGAGGGATATTTGTGGCTTTGGTGGGGGGCTATTTGTGGCAGCGGTAGGGGGATATTTGTGGCTTTGGTGGGGGGCCATTTGTGGCAGCGGTAGGGGGCCATTTGTGACTTTGGTGGGGGGCCATTTGTGGCTGCGGTGGGGGGCCATTTGTGACTTTGGTGGGGGGGCCATTTGTGGCAGCGGTAGGGGGCTATTTGTGACTTTGGTGGGGGGGCCATTTGTGGCTGCGGTAGGGGGCCATTTGTGGCTGCGGTGGGGGCCATTTGTGACTTTGGTGGGGGGCCATTTGTGGCAGCGGTAGGGGGATATTTGTGGCTTTGGTGGGGGGCCATTTGTGGCAGCGGTAGGGGGATATTTGTGGCTTTGGTGGGGGGCCATTTGTGGCAGCGGTAGGGGGATATTTGTGGCTTTGGTGGGGGGCCATTTGTGGCAGCGGTAGAGGGATATTTGTGGCTTTGGTGCGGGGCCATTTGTGGCAGCGGTAGGGGGATATTTGTGGCTTTGGTGGGGGGCCATTTGTGGCAGCGGTAGGGGGATATTTGTGGCTTTGGTGGGGGGCCATTTGTGGCAGCGGTAGGGGGATATTTGTGGCTTTGGTGGGGGGCCATTTGTGGCAGCTGTAGGGGGATATTTGTGGCTTTGGTGGGGGGCCATTTGTGACTGCAGTAGGGAGATATTTGTGGTTTTGGGGGGGGGCTATTTGTGGCTCTGCTTTCTTCTCCTACTATGCTGGACTCCCTGTAATAACGCATCCTGAGGCTTCTACTTTTGGTTTTGCGTAGGTAACGGGAAGCCGGCCAGCGCCAACGCGTTGCACGTTTTCAAGCCCATGTCAACAAACAAAATGGCCGCCAACGATAGGCGGTGCTAGCTAGCTGAGGGGCGGGACATTGCGTAGATACAGTGGGCGTGCCCCACGCTGGTCTCCCTGGTGATGACGTCGCCCTACCGACGCCGAATCACGTGACGAGAGAGTGAGTGTGCGAGTGTTGCCTACGCGCGGCAAAGGCGAGAGAAGATGGCGGACGGGAAGGGAGAGTCCCGAGCGGGGCTTAGCAATGGGGGGACGGTTCCCCCTGCTGCTGCCTCGCTGCAGCCTGGCCGCCTGGAGGAGATGCTGCAGGAGCTGGAGGACCGGCTGAGGGAGGAGGAGGTGTCGGTGCTTTCCTCCGCTGCTTACTGCAGGCGCCTGTACGAGGTGAGTGGCGGGGAAGTAAGGCCCGTTCTCCGGCCCGGAGGCCGCCCGGTGTTGGCAGTGTGCCTCGCTGAGTGCTGATATTTTGGCTGCTGACAGTGAGTGATGGGGGCGGGATCTGGGGGAGGGTCGTTGTCAGCCCAGACCTCTCTTCAATTCATTCTGCCCCTGTCACAGCAGAGCGGGTCACCGGGGAGCAATGGCGGCCAGCTGCACCCACAATCCCTAGCGCTGCGGGCCTGGGGAGAGTACTGCGTGCAGCTCAGTGGCCGGGCTCTGCTGCCTGGAGCCCCCTCCATACCGTGCAGCACTGTGCAGGCCTCGCTCCTGCCGCCATGTGTAACCTTTGAGCTGATGCCATACATGATTGCATGCTGCATTATTCCAGCACAGACTGGTAAACAGGCTGGCAGTGCCCAGGGGAGAGCGATGGAGATGTAGGTACCACATCCAGTGTTTAGCAGGGCACATGGTGAAACGTCACCTGATGGCAACCCCGAGGAGCTTCTAGGGCAGGTAATTGCCATGATGGCGAGTTCTCGTTCTTCATAGTGTCATTTGGCCTGCGATTATTATTTACTATAGCGCCATTTATTCCATGGCACGTTAAATGTGAAAAGGGGTATACATAATAAAAACAAGTACAGTAGTCTTAACCAATACAAGTCACTGACTGGTACAGGAGGAGAGAGGATCCTGCCCGCAAGGGCTCACAATCTACAACGGGATGGGTGAGGATACAGTAGGCGAGGATAGAGCTGGTCATGCAGTGGCTTGGTCGATCGGTGGTTACTGCAGGTTGTAGGCTTGTCGGAAGAGGTAGGTCTTCAGGTTCTTTTTGAAGGGTTCCATGGTAGGCGAGAGTCTGATATGTTCTGGTAGAGAGTTCCAGAGTAGGGGGAGTGCACGGGAAAAATCTTGTATGTGATTGTGGGAAGAAGAGATAAGAGGGGAGTATAGAAGAAGATCTTGTGCGGATCGGAGATTGCGTGTAAGTAAATACCGGGAGACCATGTCACAGATGTATGGAGAGACAGGTTGTGGATGGCTTTGTATGCCATGGTTAGGATTTTTAACTGGAGTCTTTGGGTAATGGTGAGCCAGTGCAGGGACTGACAGAGAGGAGAGGCTAGGGAATAGCGGGGAAGCAAGTGGATTAGTCGGGCAGCAGAGTTTAGAATAGATTGGAGTGGTACAAGAATGTTAGAGGGGAGTCCCCAGACAAGGAGGTTGCAGTAGTCAAGGCGGGAGATGATGAGGGCATGCACTAGTGTTTATGCAGATTCTTGGTTGAGGAATGTATGGATTTTTGAAATGTTTTTGAGTTGAAGTTGACAGGAAGTGGAAAGGGCTTGTATATGTGGTTTGAAGGAGAGATGAGTCAAGGATAACCCCAGAGCTTGTGGGACTGGGGAATGTGAGCAGTCATTTACTTTAATGGATAGGTCCATTGGGGGAGTCGAGTGAGATAGGGAAAGATGATGAATTCTGTTTTAGAAGTCTAGCAAAGAAGGATGATATAGCAGACAGACATTGTGGGATTCTGGTTAGAAGGGGGGGTGATATCTAGTTCAGAGATGTAGATCGGTGTGTCATCAGCATAGAGGTGATACTGAAAGCCGAGAGATTCTATGAGCTGTCCGAGGCCAAAGGTGTAAATGGAGAAGAGCAGAGGCCCTAGGACTGAACCTTGCGGGACTCTTGACAGGGGGCAAGGAGGTGGTGTGTGAGTGGGAGACACTGAATGTCTGGTCTTTTAGGTATGATGCGATCCAAGATAGGGCCAAGTCTGTGATGCCAAGCGATGAGACTTAAAGGGCCACTTAATATGGTGGTAATGGTGGTTTCCGAAAGGAGCCACCCCTTGGCTGGGTCCTTCTCTGGAGGAAGATCTGGCTAGTCCCGTGTTTGAGACTCTTAAATAAAGCTCCACGGACTTTATTTGCATATTCGATGAGGGTCTGTAGTAATAAGGAATGGTCCACTGTGTTAAAGGCAGATGGCAGGTCCAGGAGGAGGAGGACAGAGTGGTGTCGCATGGATTTGGCAGTTAATAGGTCATTGGTGACTTTAGTTAGGGCAGTTTCAGTGGAATGATGCAGTCGAAGAGGGAGCAAGAAGAGAGGTGGGAGGACAGTTCAAGATGGACATGTTGTTCCAGTAGTTTTGAGGCATAAGGGAGAAGTAATATATGGCGATAGCTAAATGCAGAGGATGGGTCAAGAGAGGGCTTTTTGAGGATAGTTGTGATTGAGGCATGTTTAAAGCTTGAGGGGAAAACGCCAGTTGTCACTGAAAGGTTGAAGAGCTTGATTAGGGTTGGGATGAAGTGAGATGGGATTTGGTCAAGTGCACAGATGGTGAGATGTGATTTTAAGAGTAGAGTGGAGAGTCGATCTTCTGTGATGGTGGAGAAGTTGGTTTTAGGAGGAGGAGGGCTGAGCAGTTAGGAGAAAGGTCTTTGGGGGTTGCCGACCAAAACTGTCTCTGATGTTATCAATCTTCTGCTTGAAAAATGAGGCAAAGTCTTCGGCAGAGAGGAGGGGGGGGGATGCTGGGGGACAGAGGAGAGAGTTGAAAGTGTTGAATAACTGTTTAGGGTTGTGAGACATGGAGGATATGAGACAAGTATGTTTGTTTTGCTGCTGCGAGTGTGGCCTTTAAAGTAGTGAGGGACTGTTTTGAATGCGATGAAGTGCTCGTTGGAGTGGGATCTTTTCCATGTGATTATGTATCACATTTCCACAAATCACACACTAGTCCCATACAAATAGTGTCTCCTCCAGAGGACCGTAGGTTCTCTAGTCCCGGTTATTGGGTGGAGGCCATATAGGGGAATGTTATATGAATAGAGATGTGAGCCAGACCACGTTCTTTTCCAGAAAGACCCCACTCTGCAGAAAGCCGTTTTGGGCATGCCCTTCATCATTAATCCAGAGCATGAGATCCAGTCTTCAGTTGCTATTGACGTGAATGACCACAATGTATGTTTATCTTGTTGAGATGTTTTGAGTTCCCAAGGACTGACCAGGAGAAAGAACTCGTATCTACACTTGTTTACGGTGCGTTATGTATTAAAGGGAACCTGGTATGTCTAGCAATGCTATATTTCTGCAGATATAGAAGTAATCTGTAGATAAATGGCGTTTAAACCCTGTATAGTCTGCCTACAGGAGCAGCGATTACAGGGAGAAAGTGAAGTTTTATTCTCCCTGTAGCCCACTGACTTTCAAACGTGCAGGGAGTGGTTACAGTCACCACTCGCTAGTCGTCACTCCCTGGCACACTGACCCACAGCTTCTCTGCACAATCTGCAGGGAAAAAATGATAGTGCACTCGCTGTACTGCCCCCATGACTAGAGCCAAGCAGCTGCAGGGAGAATATATTCACTAGATGGAGGCCTGATGCTATCACATCGGGAGGGCGTTAATGTCACGATAGGGGCAGGCTTTGCAGTGTTGAGAATCTCTCCCCCCCCCCCCCCCCCCCATGTGCTCACCCACCTATCCACTCTCTCTTTCCCCATGTCCTGACTTCTCCCATCTGTGCTATCTGCTTTGACCTGTCTACCCCATGTGCTATCCCCCTTGTCTGCTGTCTCTCTCCTTCCTGTGTTGTCCCCTCATGTGCTGTCCTGTTTGAGCTGTCTCCCCCTGTGCTCCTTCTCTCACCCCTGTGTCTGACCTTGTACAGAACAAACCACAGCTCCTGGGCAGAGGGGAAGCAAAAGACAATACTGACATTACAGCAGGAGATGGCAGAGGATACATTTTGTGAGGTAAAATATTGTTTAAAAATGGTCAGTGAAATATTTTACCTCACAAAATGTATCCTCTGCAATCTCCTGCTGTAATGTCAGTCAGTATTGTCTTTTGCTTTCTCCCCTGCCAAGGAGATGTGGTATGCTCCATACACGGTCGGATACAGACAATTTTTAAAATGAACTTTCGTTTGTGGGAAAACCCCTTTAATGTGACCCGGCATTCACGCATGCACAGTGCGACAGTGTTCCGCTGGTGGTACCATACAAGAGGCTTTGTGAGTGTGTGTGGTGCGACGGTGTTCCGCTGGTGGTACCACGCAGTAGGTTGGTACCAGCAGCAGTTTCCATGTTTAGACACCCATCACTTGGGTGTCCCAATATGGCGGTCGGTGAACTTCCTCTGCTTGGAATTCTGGGATACAGTGACATCTGGACAGAACAGGAAATGAAAACATTACAAGGCAATTATGTAAATAGATTCTCTCCATGTAGCTGCTGCTCCATTAAATCAGCTACACAGTTTACTAGCTATTTTACCTGCATATCACCACTACATCTGCAGATAAATGGCATTCCTGGAGGTGACATGTTCTCTTTAGAGGTGTATTCCCAGAATTTAACTTTATCCCCTGTCCATAGTGGATTCTATATTACTCGCTGGAACTCTGTTAACTGGACCCTCAGCAATCTGCAGAGCATGTCTCAAATGGAGCGAAAGTTTCTCCGTTCCATTTATTGTCTATGACCTGCCAGAGAAAGCGGAATACAACGCTCGGCTGTTATCGGCGACCCCATAGACATTGAAAGAAACGGAGGTAGAGCATGCATGCTCCCCTGTATTCGAATGAATGGGGGGCAACTCAATTTTTGGAATACCGTTAACTTTTCCATAAGTTTGGGTTTAGAGCTGATTGGAGAGAAAAAAAAAAAAAAATATATATATATATAGCAGGGGGAGGTCACCTTGCCGTGGTTGATGGGCTTACATGAATTGGCCAATTTGTGCACTGAGAACCTTCATCTTACTGTAAGTTTTTTTTTTTTTTAAATTTTGAAAAAAATATTTTAGGATTATTATCCAAATTGAATGGTTTTGATGTGTTTCTGTGTTACATATATATTATATTTTTTTATAGAAAATAATGGATCTGTGAGTCTCTGTGGTCCGAGTGTTGTCTAACTAAAAAAAATGTGACAGCACACGGACCTTATGAACAGATATGTGCCCTTACTATAGCAGCAACATATTCTGCTGCACTGTTACTAGCACAGTCCATGTTCAGTCAGTCACTCAGAACTGACGGGATGATGTCTCCATGTTTATTTTCTTCTAGCTTGTTGCTTTCTAGCTTGCCTTAATTAGGACAGAGCTGTGATCTGTGACCATGGCTTATGTATCCTGTGTCCTGGAGTCTGATACCCGCCTCCAGTCTCATGGGTCCAGATTGCTGCTTCTTTCCTCTGCAGCTCTGCCGCCTCATCTGTTTAACCCCTGGCCTGTGACGTCCATGTACTCCAGGTGTGGCTGTAGACAGGATGTTAATCTGTGTTGTACAGTTGCCGCCGACTTGTAACGGCAGTGTTTGGAGATGGCGCTGCCATGTAACCACTGAAATGGACATTGGCATTGAAGTGGCATGATGTGATCAGGGGTTGCTATGGCCGCCAGGGGCCTACTGAAAGCCAATTTTGACACTATCTTTGTTCTTCAATGATCATTTGCAAAATAAATACTTGATTTTGCCGTTTCTATATAAGATCGACTTATGAAAATACAACATTACTTACCATTTTGGAGTACATATATGTTGGTTTCTTATCAAATATCATTTGAAAAGGAGAGCAGAAAAAATAAAAATCCTGTCACGAAAGGGTGTAAAGAAGCAACAATAAGGCCCATTAACCTTTTGATATATCAGTCAGTGGCTGCTGTTTGCACTTGTCACAAAGTATCCAGCGCAGTCACATGGCAGTGTATAATTCCAGGAGGCGCTTCCCTAGCCTGTTCTGAATACAATGTTGCGTCTCTGCTGTGATCTGTAACGGTGCAGCAATTCTGCTACACAATAGTTTCATGCACAGCAAATTGTCACTAAGGCCCCCTCCGTATATCCGTGCTTTCCGTACACACCCATTATATTCTATGGGGCAGCGCGTATGTCTGTATTTTCACCTGGGCCGTTTACCTGCATTTTTTTTAAATTGCTTTTTTTGGTCTTTCGGTAGGTTAGGTTTCTAAATAAAGTTCGGTTTTGATACTACCTGGTATTTGTCAAAACCTTGTTGGTAGAGTCATGTGCGGATTACATGCGGTTTTTAGTGAGTTTCCACAGCAGAAATGCACTGAAAAGCGCTTGTGCGTATTTTACCTGCAGAATTTCGCCCATTCCTTGGGCAAAATCTGAACATAACTCTTTGCGTAAACAAAAAAAACAATGGACACGAGATTTCTGGAAACCCCAACCTTTTTTCTGGTACTGTTAACGTCACATTTTTGGAGCAGAGAAAGTACACTGCGTCAAAAACTCATCGTGGGAACGTAACTAAAATGTCTTGCGCTGTGCTCCCAACCCCCATGCAGTGCAGATTACCTACAAGCTGTGCGTTCTCATCCTGCACCTCTGTGGTGGTCTCTTCCACTGTCTGCAGCAATGGTCAAGGCCTCAGTGCTGTACTATCGGGATATACATGTGGGGGCACATGGTTGTAGTTAAGCCCTGGTTCAGTCTGTTCAATTCCACAAATAGGTGTGCTGTGCCAGTGTGGCACCTCTTCATTGCTGAGCTACGGTGGAGGCAGAAATGCTCCAGCAGCAGGAGGAGGACGTCAGCCACTGATAAGAAAAGTTGCCTGTTTAAGCTTGAGCTCCGAATCTCGTGGTGTACTTTGTTCAGGCGAAGCTATTATCACCACATCATTGATAATATCACTGAAGCTTACATAGTCTACATAGAGTGACGGCACACTAATGTTGTATGGCCCAGTACACGAGAAAAAATCTGCAGACCACATACTGTATGGTGCTTTTTTTTTTAAGAAGTTCTACAGGAAATATCTTTTTTTTTTTTTTTTTTTTTTTTTTTTTTAATTTTTTTTTAACAGATCTGTCACTAGATCTTGCAGTACAAATTGCATGCATTATTAAATAGCCCTTATACCTAATGAGGCCTGTGCACTTTGCAAATCTTTGTCGTTCTATATGTATGATCCTATACAGGTTTTTCTTCTGCTATGAAATGTAACATTTCATGAGTCCAGCTTGTAAACTTGAATTCTGTTTTATTTATGTAAACATGAATGCCCTTTTAAGAACGATGGGTCAATATTTTAGGTGTATTTTTGACATGCGTGTAATCCATTATAAAAAAAAATTCTGATGTTGAAATGCATAAAGTATGTCTTTTTTTTTTTTTTCTTGTTTACTTTTTCACCCATAATAGAAAAATATGAAATTCCACTAAATAGTGCAAGCTTTTTGCATTACAAATCTTTATCACTTGTATTTTGTGGTACTAGAGACACATTTACAAAAAAAAAAAGTGTGTTGGAGTTGATAGTTGATGCTTATGAGTCTGTATGTAGAGGAGAGGGGGAGAATTGGCTACATAAACACATTTTACTGCAAGTTCTCCTTTAAAAAGTTCCTCTAACGAATGCCTCCTAATGAACAACCCAAACTTCAATTTAATGCACATGTGTACTATAGATCTGCCTGATTACCCATCACTGGCTCTTTCCCCATTTAGGTATTACTACAGTGCGCTGAAGATCATACAGCATCTGAAAATCTCATACTTTACTCAGATGTGTGCGGGACCGCTTTGAGAAGCTTTGCAAACGCACGCCCTTACCTGACCACGGAGTGTGAAGATGTTCTGCAGCTTATTGAAAGGCTTGCATTGTAAGTGACACATTGCACATCTTCCACCTTCTTCTCCACGTGCCCGGGCTGTAATTCCCATTCTCCATTTCTCTACTGCTACCAGTGTAGCATGGTTGGTTGTTAGCAGCAGAATATTTTGCGTGCTTGTATAAAATATATGTTTAGTTATATGCCATTGTATGTTTTTCTCTAGGAGTTGTTTTGAAGTGTTTCTTTCTATGAATCAAGATGACTTTTCATGTGATTTCGGGATGCGCTTTAAAAAGTCTATCATGGTAAGTTGGGACTTTGCTTTTATTATCCCCTGCCACTGAAGTAAACTTTCCTGGAACAATGAGGGAGACTCATTAACGCTGGCTCGTCATCAGGATGTTCCCCCTGTAAACCCGATTCTGGTGTTTAAAAATGGCAGGGCTGACCCTCATACGTCCACATAGAGAATTCCCACTTGGCTGGAAGCTGAAGATTCTGCCGCATAAAATGCTTTAGGAAACATACTACATATACGTCATTCATAAGACCCAATTTTGCAAAAGTGATTGGACCATAAGACGCACCTCAAATTTTCAGAAAAAAAATTAATGCGTCAAATAGGGGTCCGTCTTACAGTCCTGAATTCAGCTTACCGGGGAGGGGGGATCGACAGCGCTGGTGGCAGCAGGAGTAGGGCGATTCTTCAGGTGGTCCGACGCTGCAGGGCGATGATCTCGCTCCCATCCCAGCCTGGTGTGGCAGTATCGGCGGTGCTGCGGGGGCTCTGGCGACATGGTGTGGCAGTTTTGGCGGAGCAAAGTGCTGCGGGGGGGGCCTCCAGAGACATGGTGCGGCAGCGCAGATTGAGATCTCGTAGTCGAGATATCAATCTGTGCATGTGCCCCCTCCGGCGGCCAATTTCCCGGAGGCAAGATTGATTCCCCTAACGCAGATTGAGATCTCGGCAGCAAGATCTTGTCTCGAGATCTTGGAACTGAGATCTCAACTTGCACATGCACCTCCTCCGGTGGCCATTTTACCGGAGGCCACAGCATCGAGGCTTTGGGCCTTCACATAATGTCTCCAGAGCCCCTCGCAGCACTGAGCACCACTGAAACTGCCGCATCATGTCTGCGGATCCCCCCGAAGCACTGAGCACCGCTGGAACTGCCGCACCAGACTGGAATGGGAGCAAGATCATCGCCCTGCAGCGTCGGACCACCGGAAGAATCGCCCGTCTCCTGCCACCACGCTAACTGTAAGTACAATCCGACTATAAGACGCATTCACACCCCCCCCCCCCCCCCCCCCCCATTTTTGGGGAAAAAAGTGCATCTTATAGTCCGAAAAATACAGTAACTATCAAGTCACGGTATTTAGAGTTCTGCCATGTGTTTTTACACACTAGCTACAAAAGACGAGACCAAAATTATGTTTTGCAGGTAAAATGCTGATACTAAGAATAACCATTTCCTCTTAATTATTTTTAGGATTCCCAGGGCATTTTAATTGAATTTGGACATGATAATTTGCAGTTGCTGGTTGACAACATCAAGCATGGAGGGGCATGGCAAAATCCAGTTCTTGTTAAAATCCTGTCGAGGCAGACTGTACAGGATGAGGAAGGTAAGGATGCCGAGTAGGTTTCATAGTACAGGTTTTTTTCTGCCCTTATCGACTGTTTCTGAGCATAAACAGTTATATATGTTCTCCCATATAATGTCTGCCTACAGTAGTTTTCCTACATCCTTGTTTTGCAGTCCGTACACTGACGGGGTTGCACAGATTAGCCACAGGTCTTTTTACCTAAAGTCGTAAGCTACTGAATTCAGCTCAGGAGACCTACGGCCAGTCTGTGCAGCCATGTCAGAGTACGCATTGCAAAACATGGATGTGGGAACCCGGCCTAAGTTTCACTTTGTACCAGTGATCACAAGAATTAAATGCTTTTTGATATAAGGAGTGGGAATTTATTTTTCCAGAATACATCATCTGACATATTTCTTAAGTTGTATATTGTTTTTTTTGTTTTGCCTAAATATAAATTTATATATACTTTTTTTATTCATGCCAGTTTCTAATTGGATATCTCAAGAAGGCCCCTGTTTTCTACAGATGCGTATTAAACATCTAATGAAGACAAACTGCATGGAGCAAGCAATGCTCCTGTCAAAAATTTCTTCTGAAACCACAGAGACTTCAAGCAATTTCTTTTTCCGGCAGTCTTTTATCACATGTCTATGTACAATGTTGCCAAATGAAGACGCTTTTAAAGAGGTATGCAGAATAGTTCACAAGGAAATTGACTTTAAAGGGTTTGTCTACTACTCGGACAACCCCATTTCGGTGACTAGATTTCCTCCATGTAAAATAAAAACCGCCTATATTTGCTTCCGGTGCAAGCTCCATTACAGCAATGCCGATGACTAATCTGGAGCTTGCATGATATTATGTAATGTGAACCCTGCAGCAAAACAGCGGTCGCTTCATTCTCTTCAGACAAAATTGTAATTCAGAAGAAGTGAGAGCTGCAGATGTTCTTACTTCCCTCGGATGTCATTTATGTCCGAAGGGGAGTGAAGCGGCTGCTGATTTGCTGCAGGGCTCACATTACATAAGGCATATTACATACATTGCTGGAACAGCGTCTGCACCATATGTCGACACAGGCTTTATTTCACGTAGTTAAGTACATTGATCGAAAAAAGGGGTTTGTCCAAGTGTGTCATATTGCTTTCTCTTTTTTCATCATTTGCAGATCTCAAAAATGGATGCAAAGGATGTGTTGGATACAATATGTAATCTGGAATCCGAAGGACAAGTTAATGCTGCATTTATTCTTTGCACCACATATCTTACACAGCAGCTACAAAATGAAGTGATGTCTTTCTCCTGGTGAGTGCTTGTTTACCACTATCACAATTCATGTCATAACCACAATCTTTCCTGTGAAACACTTCAACTATTATCATTACAGATACATATGTCAAGAGAAAATTTTAGTTTTAATCCTGTTTATATATTATGTTTGTTAAAATGCGCTATAATCCCCTTCCCCAGGTACACTGGCAAGTCTCCATAGCTGCTCCCGGTGTCTGGCATTGGCTGCGGCGCTGGCATCACCTCGACAGCACAGGTGCAAATGGGTGAGCTCAGTGCCTCTGAAGGGGACATTGTGTCTACACTGGCAGATCTGCTGAGCTCACTTGCTGTCGACATGACGTCAATACCAGAGAAAAACCTAGAGCGCTCCATATAGAGGTCACCAACAACAGAGGTAGAGGGAAGGATTGTACTGCACTCACCTCCTATAGTTCTGCTGATCAGGCACAGTGCTGCTTGTAGCAAAAAGACTGCAGTCCAAGAGCGCTACTGCACCTTCCGCCCGCCCCAGACTCCATTTGTAGGAGCCGTGATACGGAGAAAGATTATCGAAGTAAAAGGGCGGATGCCGTCAGGGTGCTTCAAATCGGCCAGTGTTGGACAATTGCTCAAACTTGTAGCTGGGGAAGATGACTACAGGGCACGCGCTATATATATATATATATATATATATATATATATATATATATATATATATATATAATTATTACAGACCAAAAGTTTGGATACGCCTCATTCAAAGAGTTTTCTTTATCTTCATGACTATGAAAATTGTAGATTCACTATGAAGGCATCAAAACTATGAATTAACACATGTGGAATTATATAATTAACAAAAAAGTGTGAACCGACTAAAAATACTGTGTCTTATATTCTAGGTTCTTCAAGTAGCCACCTTTTTCTTTGATTACTGCTTTGCACACTCTTGGCATTCTCTTGATGAGCTTCAAGAGGTAGTCATCGGAAATGGCTTTCACTTCACAGTTGTGCCCTGTCAGGTTTAATAAGTGGGATTTCTTGCCTTATAAATGGTGTTGGGACTATCAGTTGTGTTGTGCAGAAGTCTGGTGGATACACAGCTGATAGTCCTACTGAATAGACTGTTAGCTGCATTTTTCTTGCCATAATACAAATTCTAAGTCTGAAAAATTGGGAAAACTTTGAAAGTGTCCCCAAGTGCAGTGGTAAAAACCATCAAGTGCTGCCAAGAAACTGGCTCACATGAGGACCGCCTCAGGATAGGAAGACCAAGAGTCACCTCTGCTGCGGAGGATAAGTTCATCCAAGTCACCAGTCTCAGAAATTGCAGGTTAACAGCAGCTCAGATTAGAGACCAGGTCAATGCCACACAGAGTTCTAGCAGCAGACACATCTCTACAACAACTGTTAAGAGGAGACTTTGTGCAGCAGGCCTTCATGGTAAAATAGCTGCTAGGAAACCACTGCTAAGGACAGGCAACAAGCAAAAGAGACTTGTTTGGGCTAAAGAACACAAGGAATGGACATTAGACCAGTGGAAATCTGTGCTTTATTCTGAGTCCAAATTTGAGATCTTTGGTTCCAACCACCGTGTCTTTGTGTGACGCAGAAAAGGTGAACGGATGGACTCTACACTGTGTTCTAAATTATTATGTAAAAAATATTTCCTCATATTTTCTCTAAATTACCTATATGAATTGCAGTTATTGTTGTTTTCCAGTCATCTAATATTCTAGTATAATTGCAATGTTTTTGAACAATCTGCCTATGAAAACAGTATTCTTTTAAAAATAAGAAACACTCAAAATGCATGTTCCAAATTATTATGCACAGCAGAGTTTTCAATCTTTTTATTTTTATTTTGAACAAAAAATGGTCAATTGTTAAATTATAAGCATTATCAGCTTATTACAAAATGAAATCAGTTTTCAAGTCAAAACTTTATTCTAGGTGATGTTACATTTGCACATAGGACCCCTTGTTCGAAAGAAGCTTCTGAACTCTCTCGTCCATTGAATTTGTCAGTTTTTGGATGGTTTGTGCTTCAATTGTTTTGCATGTGGACAGAATACCCTCCCAGAGCTGTTGCTTAGATGTGAACTGCCTCCTGCCATCATACACTCCTTTTGATGATGCTCCAGAGGTTCTCAATGGGGTTGAGGTCAGGGGAAGATGGTGGCCACACCATAAGTTTGTCCTCTTTTATGCCCATAGCAGCCAGAGATGCAGATGTGTTATTTGCAGCATGAGACAGTGCATTATCATGCATGAAAATGATCTTGTTGCGGAAAGCACGGTTCTTCCTCTTGAACCATGGCAGGAAGTGCTGTTTTAGAAACTCCACGTAGATTATGGAGTTCATCTTTACCCCTTCAGGGATTCTAAAGGGGCCGACAATCTCTTTCCCCATGATTCCAGCCCTAAACGTTACTCCACCCCCTCCTTGTTTGGCGCCTTAGCCGTGTTTTTCATGGGGTGTCCATCAACCAGCCATCCTCCACTCCATCCATCTGGACCATCGAGCGTTGCATGGCACTCATCGGTGAAAAAAAAAAAAACAGTTTGGAAGTCAGTCTTCATGTATCGTTTGGCCCACTGGAGCCGTTTCTGCTTATGTGCAGTGGATAGAGGTGGTCGACAGGATGGCTTACGCGCAGCTGCAAACCTCTGAAGGACCCTGCATCTTGTTGTTCGGGAGACGTTGGAGGCACCAGCAGCTTCAAAAACTTGTCTGCTGCTATGACAAGGCATTTTTGCAGCTGCTCTTTTAACCTGACGCAATTGCCTGTTGGAAAGAGTCCTCAATTTTTCCTTATCAGCACGCACACGTGTGTGCTGGGAATCAGCTACATACTTCTTGATTGTGCGATGATCACGAAGTGTCTTGGCAATGTTGATTGTAGTCATGCCTTGACCTAAATACTCCACAATTTGTTGCTTCTCAGCAGCCGACACATCCTTTTTCTTTCCCATTTTGGCAAAAAACGTAGGCTGCTTAATAATGTGGAACAGCCTTCTTAAGTAGTCTTGCCTTTATTTGGACACACCTGCCAAACTAATTTGCACAGGTATCTGCAATTGCTTCCAGTGATATAAAGAGCCCTGACACACATCACTATCAATGAGTTTAAATGACAAACAAAAAATTCTAACATTATCACTCCTAAAC